>NC_083897.1:137992211-140392211 GCF_032452875.1 Bos javanicus | reverse complement strand
GCAACTGGACTGAACTGAACTCTTTGTGACCCCATAGACTATAGCCTTCCCGGCTCCTCTGTCCACGGGATTCTCCAGGCGAGACTACTGGAGGGGGTTGCCATGCCCTCCTCCAGGGGATCTTTCAGACCCAAGGATCGAACCTGAGTCTCTACATCTCCTGCACAGGCAGGTGGGCTCTTTACCACGAGCACCACCAGGGGAACTCCTCAGCACTGTTGGAGCATCTCTGTTTTTATCACTTTGCACAAGGACCTGGCTCTTGCTTGGCAGAGAGCTGTCGAATGTGGGAACTGGTGGGGAGAAGAAGGTGCTATCTTAAGCCTTCACGAAGGTGGAAGAGCGTGTGTGTGTGTTATGGTCACGCTGTCACACGGAAAGGCGCCTTACAGAAGTCCACGGCAGTCCTGAAGCCACGGGAGATGGTCTTCACCCTTTGGTCTTGGTGATGATGAGGGTTCAGCAGACCTTCTCAGGCGGGAGGCAAAGGATGAAGCTGGGGCAGCGAGAACCACTCATGGCTCACAATGAGCAGTCACTGTGGTTCTGCAGAGGAAGACCCGGAGGCTTGCATTGACGCAGCCTCGGTGTGGCTCGGGCTGACCGGCAGGTTTATGGAGAACGCTGGTGAACTGTTAGGCTTATCTAAATAAACCCGGGCAACCTTACTGCCTGTCTCAGCTCGGGTCACATTCTGAGGCAAACCAACTCCGACATGCAGAGAAGCCCGAGAAATAATTCAATATTTTTTTTCCTCCCAAGTCCATCAAAAGGACCAGCATTTTCCTGTTTTAAAAAAATATATATTTAGTTGGCTGCGCCATGAGGGATCTTTAGCAGCCACACGTGAATTCTGGGTTGCAACACGTGGGATCCAGTTTCCCCATCGAACCCAGGACCCCTGCATTTGGGAGCGTGGGCCACCAGGGAAGTCCCAAGGCCTCTGCTTTAATCTTTGCTAGCTTCAAATGGTATCCGGCTCCAATAAGGATCCTTTGCTTATAAAATTTAAGCACTGCCTTTCATTCCAACGGCAGCTGTATGGAAATGTCAGTTTTGCGATTACTGGTGCAACCTCAAAAAGGAAGAAAAATGAACTCAAAGGGCCAGCTGGAGTGGGATCTAATTCCTTAGCAACCTAGAAATCATTGGCTGGAAGGGCTTGTGCTACAGACCAGAGACCCTCGGAGGCCAAAAAGAGATTCTGTCCCCACGCGAATGCCTTTAATTCCCCCTCTGCCCCCGTGTGCCATGCTGTGCTTAGTCGCTCAGTCGTGTCCGACTCTTTGCGACCTTGTGGACTGTAGTCCGCCAGGCTCCTCTGTCCATGAGGTTCTTTAGGCAAGAATACTGGAGTGGGTTCCCATGCCCTCCTTCAGGGCCAGATCTCCCACATGGCAGGCGGATGGATTCTTTACCAGCTGAGCCACCAGGGAAGCCCAAGAATACCAGAGTGGGTAGCCTATCCTTTCTCCAGGGATCTTCCTGACCCAGGGCTTGAACCCAGGTCTCCCGCATTGCAGGCAGATTCTTTACCATCTGACCCACCAGGGAAGCCCAAGAATACCAGAGTGGGTAGCCTATCCCTTCTCCAGGGGATCTTCCTGACCCAGGGATTGAACCCAGGTCTCCGGCATTGCAGGCGCATTCTTTACCATCTGAGCCACCAGGGAACCCCTGACCTTCTTACGCTGTATCAAAATGCCACGCCAGTTACCTAACAGTGTCGGGGAGACGTGTTTTATGTTAACTGTCACGAACCACTGGTTAACCTCGTACGTTTGGAATGTCTAAGGTAAACAGTTTTGAGTTGCAGGTTTGCTGAAAAATATACACACCCACAAAGACACCTGTTCAGTCACGTCTCTGTGATTTATTATGGCGGCTAGCAATTTTGTATCCATGTTGTCAAGACGGAAGCCGTGACGGCTGCGTGTAGTTTTGGAGGTCTTTGCTGGGTCATCACATGCACAGAATGCTCGTTAATACCTCATTTTTTGATACTTGCTGCAAAAGTCCCAGAAGCAGGTGAAGGGTGGGGTTCTGCCTAATTTTCAGGACAATATAATAGGGCTGATTTTACGCGCAATTAAACAACCGAATTAAAGACGGAAGCACGCTTTCCCCAAGTGGTTTTATCATTCCACCTGCAGCATCCTTTTCTCTGCTGTCTCTGTCAGCGTTCCTCGGGTTTATTTTCGGCATTCAAAACACGGCCTGCATAGAATCAACCAAGTGGACTGTGGGCACCACCTCCTCAGCTTCAGACCATTCTTCTACCCTGCTTCTGTCGTGATAAAGGAGAAGTCGCTTCTATTATTTTATCAATCTATGGCTAATCGTATTTGCAACCGCAGGGTCCAAGTCTATAGATGTTTGATACATACCAAGACGAGTCCTTAGTACAGACGTGTCAAAAGACACGGTTATCTTAGAGCCCTACTGAATATTATTGAGAGGGCTGTCTGAGACACCAGGGAAGCCCTACCAATTCCTCTGATGTATGAACTTAATGCCAATACAACACTCTTTTGATTACTGCAGTTTTATGATACCTCTTGAAATCAGGCAGTGTTAAGTCATTCAACTTTATTCTCTTTTTTTTTTTCCCAAAGTGATTCGGCTATTCTGGGTGTTTTGAATTTCACTATGGGTTTGAGATCAACTGGATAATTTTAAGGAAAGAGGCCTTTTAGGATTTTGATTGGGATCGTGTTAAATCTACCGATCAACTCATGAAAAATGTAAAATCTTAATATTCAGTCTTTCAACCTATAAACAATGCATAGCTCTCCATTTATTTAGTTTATTTCTCTCAAGATTTTTGTTTGTGTTTGAGCTTTTTGCGTTACAGGTTTTGCACATTCTTTCTCAAATTTATCCCTGAACATGTCATACTTCTGTGTGCTTAGCTGCTCAGTCATGTCTGACTCGATGAGGCCTCATGGACTGTAGCCTGCCAGGTTCCTCTGTCCGTGGCAAGAATACCGGAGTGGGTTGCCATTTCCTTCTCCAGGGGATCTTCCTGCCCGGGGGATCGAACTGGCGTTGCTTGCATCCCCTGACTTGGCAGGTGGATTCTTTACCACGAGCGCCACTTGGGAAGCCCCTAAAAGCAGTATACACACAGTCTGAGGAATAACATAAGGCCGACAGCTGTGTAACCGCCACCCGGGGTGAAAATTAAAGCACGCAGCACCCCCAGAAATTTTCCGACCCCATGAGTTTTGTGTCCATCAAAAAGCTCTTCCTCTCCTCCTGGAAAGATAATTCCTAGCCTGCTCTTTATGGATTTAATTGTTTCTGCTCTTTGAAAACAATGAATGAATTCCTAAACAAACCTAGCTTAGTAGTGTGCTGTCACTGCTTTTTGAAATGATACAAATTAAATCACTTATCGGAATGCTGATTCGTTGTTGGTGGATACATTGTGATGAGAGGGGGAAATCAGAGTCTCGAGAAGGAGAAATTTTGCTGCAGTATCACTGAGAGTAAGCAGTGGCCCCTGACCACCATGAAGTCTTTTCTAAGCCAAGCTTGTCTCTACATTTTCCATGCACTCTTCAGTGACCAGAAGGAGGGTCCAAGGTGCTGCTGTGTATCTGAGCCCGACGGCATACAATACAGAAGAAAGAAAAGTCACCATGAGTGGTGGCATCTTGGAAGTGTAGCGAAAACTCCCTGCTGGACAGCTTCAAACATATCGCTTCATCCGTCTGGCGCTGACTTTTCTGATCCATAAGTCCTTGGTGAATGGGGTATCTTGTGGTTGAGATGGACCCAGAACTTTCATAGGTCTCCCGACTTTCAAACACCCTATTTTCAAGAGACACCGGCATCTCTGAATCCCAGGGGGAGACAAGCTTTGTCTTCCCTTTATTTAAAAAGGTCAATTATACTAAATCTTCAACGCACAGAACTTAATTCATCATACAAAGACCATGAAAAGTGACAAATATCCTCTGTCAACCTTAAAAATAGATTTAGCACTTTTCACTATAAAAACTTCACAATTCTTAGATAAGCAAATAGATGCTTTTGCTTAATTGTTTTACATCATCAGATATCAGTCTTCACGATGGGGAGCTGTGTGGTTCATTTTTCTTTATTTCAAGATTTTTTTTTTTTGATGTGAACCATTCCTAAAGTCTTTATTGATTTTTGTTACAATATTGCTTCTGTTGTCTATGTTCTGGTTTTTTGGTGGTGAGGCACACGGCCTCTGAGCTCTCCAGGGATCAAACCCGCAACTCCCCCGTGTTGGAAGCTGAAGTCTTAACCACTGGAGCACCAGTGGGGTGCTCCATGGGGAGCACCATGGGGAAGTCCCCATGTCACTGAGTTCAACGTGAAAGAGAACAGAGTCCAGGCACCCTCTGTGCATGGGGATTTCTGTTGAGGTTGTAAATTAGCATGTGTCAGACTCCACCATAAAACTTCAGGGGCTCAGACCACACAGACCACCTATTCTCACACTGGATTGGGAGGTCTATATTATGGAAACTCTCAAACTATAAATATATATTTCTTTCATGTCACACACTAGAGAAGGGAATGGCAACCCACTCCAGTATTCTTGCCTGGGAAATCCCATCAACAGAGGAGCCTGGTGGACTACAGTCCATGGGGTCGCAAAGGACTTAGACGCGACTTAGAGACTAAACCACAAAATACACATACACACACACACACATATGTGCAGACATGCAATAATTATACTACTGGCCATGTCCTCACCCTCCCCCTTTTTTTTTTTTTCAATCTTCAAAATGATATTTGTGGACCCAGGGCTGTGAGACACAAAATGAAGCAGCTTCTGTCCAATGGGCCGACACTCCGCTGCTCACGAAGACTCGAAACGTCCAGCTGGGATTCTCATTTCTGACCTCAGCAGGACTAATTCTCTACCACCAGAGAATGCGTTTTAACTTTGGGAGGGGGTAAATCCTCTTTCTGATTAGGAAGTTATTAGATGTCAAAATACGATGCTCTCTTGATGGATTCAAGTAGGCTATGGGGGGGGGTGGTACAAGTATTTCTTTTGCTTAAGCCTTTATTTAATTTGTTACAATGTGCTGTGTGCTTAGTCCCTCAGTCGTGTCTGACACTTTTCAGTCCTGTCCGACTCTTTGCGACCCCATGGACTGTAGCCCACCAGGCTGCTCTATCCATGGGATTCTCTAGGCAAGAATACTGGAGTGGGTTGCCATGCCCTCCTCTAGGGAGTCTTCCCAACCCAGGGATGGAACCCAGGTCTCCCGCCTGGCAGGTGGATTCTTTACTGTCTGAGCCACCAGGGAAGCCCCTTGATACAATACTGTTTCTATATTTTATGTTGTGTGCCGGGGGGGAGGGGAGGTTTGGCCAGGAGGCATGGGGGAATCTTAGCTCCCTGACCAAGGGTTACCTGCACCTCCTGCATTGGAAGGCAAGTCTTAACCACTGGACTTCCAGGGAAGTCCCCCAGGTACTTAGCAATTTTGTTCCTGGCACACTACTTTGAAAGTCTGAAATAGGGGAGATGAGTTTCCTTAGGACAAGGTAAACTCACAGTTGAAAACTACTCTGATAGATGTCACGAATAAATATGTTCAGAACAAAAGACTCTTTAAACATGAATGCACGTGAAACGCAAAATCTCCCAGGACACCCTAATTTTTGGATTTTAATCGGAGTTCATTAGCATGTGTATTTTCTGACTTCTTTAGATAAAAATGTAGACATACATGAGCTACTGCTTGTAATGACATTTGTAATAAAAAAGTTGTAAGCTCCCGCTTGTAATGGCATTTGTAATAAAAATAATTGTAAGCTCCTTTCAAGCAAGGGCTTTATGAATACACAAGTGTGGAATGAATGCATAAAAATGCAAAGAATGCATGAGCCAAATGAGACTGGCATTAAATATCAGATATAACCACACTGTTGCGTGCTGGTTACAGAACTAGGGGCCTTCACGTGGAATGTTAGAAAAATCGAGTCGGTCCATTTTGCAGTTATGGAAAATATGTATGATTCCTGAATTGTTCTTGATTTAAGCGGAATGTTTTGTTCTGAAAATCTTTAGAACCTTAAAATGCACACGGCCAAGTGAAACGGGACAGTGTGAAAAACCACAGCACCCTATGCTTCAGCTAGACGACTTTCTAGGAAAGTGAAAAGAAGGCTGAATGCCGAAGCACCGATGCTCTCAAGCTGTGGTGCTCCTGGAGAAGACTCTTGAGACTCGCTTGGACACCAGCAAGATCCAACCAGTCAACCCTAAAGGAAATCAACGCTGAATATTCATCAGGAAGGCTGATGCTTCTTCTAGAACTAACAGCCAAAAAAAGATGTCCTTTTCATCACAGGGGACTGGAATGCAAAAGTAGGAAGTCAAGAGATACCTGGAGTAACAGGCAAATTTGACCTTGGAGTACAAGATGAGGCAAAGCAAAGTCTAATAGAGTTTTGCCAAGAGAACGCACTGGTCATAGCAAACACCCTCTTCCAACAACACAAGAGAAGGCTCTACACATGGACATCACCAGATGGTCGACACCAAAATCAGATTGATTATATTCTTTGCAGCCAAAGATGAAGAAGCTCTCTACAGTCAGCAAAAACAAGACCGGGAGCTGACGGTGGCTCAGATCATGAACTCCTTATTGCCAAATTCAGACTTAAATTGAAGAAAGCAGAGAAAACCACTAGACCATTCAGGTATGACCTAAATCAAATCCCTTACGATTATACAGTGGAAGTGAGAAATAGATTTAAGGGACTACATCTGATAGAGAGAGTGCCTGATGAACTATGGACGGAGGTTCATGACACTGTACAGGAGACAGGGATCAAAACAATCCCCAAAATAAAGAAATGCAAAAAGGCAAAATGGTTGTCTGAGGAGGCCTTACAAATAGCTGTGAAAAGAAGGGAAGCTAAAGGCAAAGGAGAAAAGGGAAAAATATAAGCATCTGAATGCAGAGTTCCAAAGAATACCAAGGACAGATAAGAAAGCCTTCCTCAGTGATCAGTACAAAGAAATAGAGGAAAACAACAGAATGAGAACAACTAAAGATCTCTTAAAGAAAACTAGAGATACAAAGGGAACATTTCATGCAAAGATGGGCTCGATAAAGGACAGAAATGGTATGGACCTAACAGAAGCAGAAGATATTAAGAAGAGGTGGCAAGAATACACAGAACTGTACAAAAAAGATCTTCACGACCCAGATAATCACGATGGTGTGATCACTCACCTAGAGCCAGACATCCTGGAATGTGAAGTCAAGTGGGCCTCAGAAGGCATCACTACAAACAAAGCTAGTGGAGCTGATGGAATCCCAGTTGAGCTATTTCAAATTGTAAAAGATGATGCTGTTAAATGCTACACTCAGTATGCCAGGAAATTTGGAAAACTCAGCAGTGGCCACAGGCCTGGAAAAGGTCAGTTTGCATTCCAATCGCAAAGGAAGGCAATGCCAAAGAATGATCAAACTACCGCACAATTGCGCTTACCTCACACGCTAGCAAAGTAATGCTTAAAATTCTCCAAGCCAGGCTTCAATAGTATGTGAACTATGAACTTCCAGATGTTCAAGCTGGATTTAGAAAAGTCAGAGGAACCAGAGACCAAATTGCCAACATCTGTTGGGTCATCAAAAAAGCAAGAGATTGTAAAATCATCTACTTCTGCTTTATTGACTATGCCAAAGCCTTTGACTGTGTCAATGACAACAAACTGTGGAAAATTCTGAAAGAGATGGGAATACCAGGACACCTGACCTGCCTCCTGAGAAATCTGTATGCAGGTCAGGAAGCAACAGTTAGAACTGGACATGGTTTCAAATAGGAAAAGGAGTATGTCAAGGCTGTATATTCTCACTCTGCTTATTTAACTTACATGCAGAGTACATCATGAGAAACGCTGGGCTGGAGGAAGCACAATCTGGAATCAAGATTGCCGGGAGAAATATCAATAACCTCAGATATGCAGATGACACCACCCTTATGGCAGAAAGTGAAGAGGAACTCAAAAGTCTCTTGATGAAACTGAAAAAGGAGACTGAAAAAGCTGGCTTAAAGCTCCACATTCAGAAAACTAAGATCATGGCATCTGGTCCCATCACTTCATGGCAAATAGATGGGGAAACAATGGAAATAGTCATAAACTGTATTTTCTCAGGCTCCAAAATTACCACAGATGTGTGACTGCAGCCATGAAATTAAAAAACGCTTGGTCCTTAGAAGAAAAGTTATGACCAACTAGACAGCATATTAAAAAGCAGAGACTTTCCTTTGCCAACAAAGGTCCATCTAGTCAAAGCTATGGTTTTTCCAGTAGTCATGTATGGATGTGAAGAGTTGGACTATAAAGAAAGCTGAGCGCCGAAGAATTGCTGCTTCTGAACTGTGGTGTTGGAGAAGATTCTTGAGAGTCCCTTGGACTGCAAGGAGATCAAGCCAGTCGATCCTAAAGGAAATCAAGCCTGAATATGTGTTGGAAGGACTGATGAACTCCAATACTTTGGCCACTTGATGCCAAACGCTGACTCATTGGAAAAGACAATGATGCTGGGAAAGATTGAAGGCAGGAGGAGAAGGGGACGACAGAGGATGAGATGGTCGGATGGCATCATCGACTCAATGGACATGAGTTTGAGCAAGCTCTGGGAGTTGGTGAGGGACAGGGAGGCCTGGTGTGCTGCAGTCCATGGGGTTGCAAAGAGATGGACACAACTGAGTGACTGAACTGACAGATCTGAAGCTCCAATTTGAAGCTCCAATCCTTTGACCATGTGATGAGAAGAGCCATCTCATTGGAGAAGACCCTGATGCTGGGAAAGATTGAAGGCTGGAGGAGAAGGGGACGACAGAGGATGAGATGGTTGGATGGCATCCCTGACTTGATGGACATGAGGTTGAGGAAGTTCTGGGAGTTTGTGATGGATAGGGAGGCCTGGCGTGCTGCGGTTCATGGGGTTACAAAGATTCGGACATGACTTAGTGACTGAACAACAAAAAACAACTGGGATGGTTAAAAAAAAAAGTCTTTGATTGCCAAGGGTTAAGGAGGAGGGGAGGGGTTAGACAGAGCACAGGTGGTTATAAACTGTGGGCTTTACTGAGTAATCAGGTAATAATACTGGCTTGTCAACTATAGCAGACACACTGCACTAAACTCAGATGTTAATGAGAGGGGATAGATAAATAGATGATAGAACACAGAAACGGGAAGATAAATAGTAGAAACAGGTAGATACAGATGATAGAAACAGGGAAATATAGATGATAGAAACAGGGAGATAATAGAAGACAGAAACAGACAGATAATAGATGATAGAAACAGGGAGATAATAGATGATAGAAACAGATAATAGATGATAGAAACAGGCAGATAATAGATGATAGAAACAGTTGGATAATAGATGATAGAAACAGGAGATAATAGATGATAGAAACAGGCAGATAATAGATGATAGAAACAGTTGGATAATAGATGATAGAAACAGGAGATAATAGATGATAGAAACAGGCAGATAATAGATGATAGAAACAGTTGGATAATAGATGATAGAAACAGGCGGATAATAGATGATAGAAACAGGCAGATAATGGATGATAGAAACAGGCAGATAATAGAGGATAGAAACAGGTGGATAATAGATGACCAGTTCAGTTCAGTCGCTCATTCATGTCGGACTCTTTGTGACCCCATGAATCACAGCATGCCAGGCCTCCCTGTCCATCACCAACTCCCGGAGTTCACTCAGACTCACATCCATCGAGTCAGTGATGCCATCCAGCCATCTCATCCTCTGTCGTCCCCTTCTCCTCCTGCTCCCAATCTCTCCCAGCATCAGTCTTTTCCAATGAGTCAACTCTTAGCATGAGGTGGCCAAAGTACTGGAGTTTCAGCTTTAGCATCATTCCTTCCAAAGAAATCCCAGGCTGATCTTCAGAATGGACTGATTGGATCTCCTTGCAGTCCAAGGGACTCTCAAGAGTCTTCTCCAACACCAGAATTCAAAAGCATCAATTCTTCAGTGCTCAGCCTTCTTCACAGTCCAACTCTCACATCCATACATGACCACAGGAAAAACCATAGCCTTGACTAGATGGACCTTTGTAGGCAAAGTAATGTCTCTGCTTTTGAATATGCTATCTAGGTTGGTCATAACTTTCCTTCCAAGGAGTAAGCATCTTTTAATTTCATGGCTGCAGTCACCATCTGCAGTGGTTTTGGAGCCCCCCAAAATAAAGTCTGACACTGTTTCCACTGTTTCCCCATCTATTTCCCATGAAGTGATGGGACCAGATGCCATGATCTTTGTTTTCTGAATGTGGAGCTTTAAGCCAACTTTTTCACTCTCCTCTTTCACTTTCATCAAGAGGCTTTTGAGTTCCTCTTCACTTTCTGCCATAAGGGTGGTGTCATCTGCATATCTGAGGTTATTGATATCTCTCCTGGCAATCTTGATTCCAGCTTGTGTTTCTTCCAGTCCAGCGTTTCTCATGATGTACTCTGCATCTAAGTTAAACAAGCAGGGTGACAATATACAGCCTTGACGTACTCCTTTTCCTATTTGGAACCAGTCTGTTGTTCCATGTCCAGTTCTAATTGTTGCTTCCTGACCTGCATACAGATTTCTCAAGAGGCTAGAAACAGATAATAGATGATAGAAACAGGCAAATAATAGATGATAGAAACAGGGAGATAATAGATGATAGAAACAGATAATAGATGATAGAGATAGGTACATATAGATGATAGAGACAGGTGGATAATAGATGGTAGAAACAGGCAGATAATGGATGATAGAAACAGGTGGATAATAGATGATAGAAACAGGCAGATAATAGATGATAGAAGCAGGAAGATATTGATGATAAATAGGTAGATAGTTTACAGAAACTGGTAGATAGATGGCAGATCGATAGGTGGACAGACAGATGATAGAAGCAGGTGGGCAGATAGATAGATAGAAGAGCTATATAGACATGCAGGTGTGTATACCGTATTTATTCCCCTTCCTACGATAATTTCTATTTTCTCCTTTCCCTTCCAGTTTTCTCTGTGGAAGGCACTCTCTGTCTGAGCTCAACATGCTGCTGAGTAAAAAGTCTGCAGCCCCGATGAGCGCAGCAGATATTATCAGGAAACCGCAGGGAAGGATCACCTGGGGGCTGTGGGTTACGGAGGCCACAGGGGAAGGATTCAGACTTGATGTGGAAATCGTCCTCGGGAATCCCCACAAGTGCCACATGCAGCGATTTTACATTTTCAGGGTTTCAGATCACCTTTTAGATACACTGAAGAGGGAGGTGAAGTGTGTGGATTTTTTGAAAAGAGATTAAAGACAGATGTTGGTTTTGATACCTCTTCCTTGTAGCAGCTGACTTATTTCAACAAAATAAAAGGTTTTAGAAGGAGAGGGGGTTACTCCTGCTCAGTGGGTAGGGAAACCATTCAACGCTGAAAAACAAACAGAATTCCCCAAATGTATACCACTCTGGTGGTGTGGGAATTAATACACCTGACTCAGTAACTTCATATTATAATAAATTTGCAGTCAACTGAAACAGGGCCACTTTAGGAGAAAAACATCATAGTCTTAAAGGAGAAATGAACCCTGTATTTAAGTCTGAGCTCCATATCCTGTGAGGAGGGATGCTCTCCGTTTTTTTCTGACAGCCCTTTCCTTCTTCATGCAAGAAGTTTTCTTCTGAATGTTTGCAGTAGACATTTTTTTTTAAGAAGTGCATATCTGAGTCAGCCACTACCACAGCTTATCTGAGAATTAATCTGATATATATATATATATATATATCAGGGAGATAATAGAATATAGAGAAAGGTGGAAGTTTATTTTGGAACTTTCTTGAGAGAATGTGTAACAATGTTGGTTTGGAAATGACTCTCCAGTGGTGAGTTCCCTTTATGAGTGCCGTTGTGGCTAAGTGTAGGCTGGTGGCTCAGATAGTAAAGAATCCACCTGCAATGCAGGAGACCTTGGTTTGTTCTTTGGGTTGGGGAGATCCCCTGGAGGAGAAAATGGCAATCCACTCCAGTATTCTTGGCTGGAGAATCCCATGCACAGAGGAGCCTGCAGCCTACAGTCCGTAGGGTTGAAACAACCGGACATGACCTACTGAGTGACTAACTTTGGGGGCGTGATACCAGCATTCTTCTCGTTAAGCTGTGAGTCTAGTAAGTGGAGAAAACAGCCCAGAATACTGTTTATTTTCTCAATGTTCTCCAGGCCACCATGGGATTTGGGTTATGATAAGGAAGACCAGCCATTCCAATCCTGGAAGGTATGTGTCAATTTCTTCCTCTGAGCTCAGACCCTCTGAACCTCACAGGGAAGGTCAGGGGTTGGGGTACAGCCAACACCCTCAGACAGACATCTACCGTGTCAATCTTTTGTCCAAAAGAGGGTGAGCAGTCAGGAAGGAGGGAAGTTCTGGAGACTGACGGTCTGCCCTCTGGGGTTGCAACCCCACTGTGAACATGAGTCTGGAGACGTAGTCTTTCATGAAGCAGGTCTGTGAAACCAGCCCCGTCTCTAGCTGCCCAGGAAAAGTGGTCCAGCGGGCACCACCTTCATCTTCAGACCCCCTTAGATGCGGGCATCTGTGTCACCCCAGAGCTTGGAGCATGTTCTAGAAGCTGGCTGAGCCCCATCGTGGCTCCGCCCTGAGAAGTCAGCTGAATGCTGCTGCCGCAGGGGTGGAAATGGAGAGACGTGGTGCCCTGGGCAAGGACCCTCACAAGAGGGTTAAAGAACATGAGTACCGGGTGCTGCCCTGCACTGCCGCTCGAGCGCCCAGGGGCACGTCCTTTCCCAACCTGATCCCACGGCCTTCTCGCTGCCCAGGACGGAGGCGGGCTTGCCTCATGCACCCGGTAATTCAATAAAAGGAGCTGGCATTCGGGGAGGCTGTGGATGCCCACGGTCAGCCTTCAGGAGACATTCTTTTTTTTTTTTAAGGAGACATTAACTCAGTCACTCATCACTATGGCTTATTTGAGAATTAATCTCACACTTGTAAGTTTATTTTGGAACTCTCTTAAAATAGTGTGCGGTCTTCCCTGGTGGCTCAGCTGGTAAAGAATCCGCCTGCAATGAGGGAGACCTGGGTTCGATCCCTGGGTTGGGAAGATCCCCTGGAGAAGTAAAAGGCTACCCACTCCAGTATTCTGGCCTGGAGAATTCCATGGACTGTATAGTCCATGGGGGTCACAAAGAGACGGACACGACTGAGCGACTTTTCATGTCACTAAAACAGTGTGTAACAGTGTTAGTTTGGAAATTTCCTCCACGGCCCCAGCAAGTTGCCACTCAGACCTTTCTCCTCTACTGCTTCCTACTCAAAAGCCTGTCCGTATCTTCAAAATGTGATGAATGGATAAAGAAGTTGTGATACATATAGACAATGGAATATGACTCAGCCATAAAAAGGAAAGCCTCTGAGTCTGTTCTAATGAGGTGGATGAACCTAGAACCTATTATACAGAGTGAAGTAAGTCAGAAAGAGAAACATAAATATCGTATACTAATGCATATATACAGTCTAGAAAAATGGAATTTATTTACGGGGCAGCAATGGAATAACAGATATCAAGAATAGACTAACAGATATGGGGAGAGGATGAGATGTATGGAGAGAGTAACCTGGAAATTTACATTCAGTTCAGTTCAGTTCAGTTCAGTCACTCAGGCGTGTCCGACTCTGCGATTCCATGAATTGCAGCACACCAGTCGAAATTTACATTACCATATAGAGAGCCAAAAAGAATTTGTTGTATGTCTTAGGAACGTCGAACAGGGGCTCTGTATCAACCTAGAGGGGTGGGATTGGGAGGGAGATGGGAAGGAGGTTCAAAGGGAGGGGATATATGTATACCTATGGCTGATTCATGCTAAGATTTGACAGAAAAGAGTAAAATTCTGTAAAGCAATTATGCTTCAATAAAAAAATTAAAAAAAAATTTTAAATGTGATTTTTCATCAAAAATCAAAATGTGATTCCCTCTTATTAGCAGCTCATCAAAATGTCATTCCCTCTTTATTAGCGGTTCTCGGCCAAAAACAAGGAGGGAGCACTCTGATAGAAGGGATGGAGTGGGGAAGTTATGATCTCCGGGGCCTCTGTATTGTCACAAGTGGATTCACAGGCTATGTGGGGAGTCACTGTGGAGTTCTGCGTGGAGAGACAAGGGCAGGATCCAGTCTGCTTCAGTGCAGGGAGTGAGATGCAGGTTCAGGAGTGTTTGTAAGGGGTTTGAACAGGTCAGGAAGCAGCCTGGTTCAGTGCAGGGACGAAGATGTGGGCTCACGAGTATTTCCTGAGTGATGGAACAAGGGCACGACACTGTGTCGTTCAGTGCTAGGACCAAGATGTGGGTTCAGGCCTGTTTGTAGTGGGCTTGAATGTGGGTTGGACCCAGCCTGGTCCAGTGCAGGCACCGAGATGAGGGTTAAGGACTATTTGTCAGGGGCTTGAACAAGGGCAGGACCCAGCCTGCTTCAGTGCAGCAAGTGATGCGGGCTCAGGAGTGTTTCCTGGGGGGTTGAACAAGGGCAGGACACACCTTAGATCAAGGGCAGGGAACGAGTTGTGGGCTCAGGATTGTTTGCCGGGGGATTGAACAAAAGCAGGAACCAGCCTGGTTCAGTGCAGGGACCGAGATGCAGGCTCAGGAGTGTTTTTCCAGTCCTTGAACAAGGGCAGGATCAAGCCTGGTTCAGTTCAGGGACCGAGATGTGGGCTCAGGAGTGTTTCCTGGGGGGTTGAACAAAGGCAGGACACACCTTAGTCGGGGCCGGGACTGAGTTGTGGGCTCAGGATTGTTTGCCGGGGGCTTGAAAAAGGACAGGAACCAGCCTGAGAGTGAGATGCAGGCCCAGGCATGTTGGTCGGGGGCATGAACAAAGGCAGGATCCAGCCTGGTTCAGTGCAGGGACCGAGATGTGTGCTCAGGACTATGTGTTGGGGGATCTAACAAGGGCAGGACCTAGACTGGTTCAGTGCAGTGTCCAAGATGTGGGCTCAGGAGTATTTGTTGGGGGCTTGAACAGTGGCAGGACCCAGCCTGGTTCAGTGCAGGGACCGAGATCTGGGCTCAGGACTATGTGTTGGGGGATCTAACGAGGGCAGGACCCAGCCTGGTTCAGTGCAGGGACCGAGATGTGGGCTCAGGAGTGTTTGTCGGGGCTCAACGAGGCTAGGACCCAGCCTGGTTCAGTGCGGGGACCGAGATGTGGTCTCAGGAGTATTTGGCGGGGCCATGAACAAGGGTGGCACCCAGCCTGGTTCAGTTCACGGACTGAGATGTTGGCTCAGGAGTACTTGTCACAGGTTGAACAACTGCAGGACCCAGCCTGGTTCAGTGCAGGGACAGAGATGTGCGACAGAGATGTGCACTCAGGATTGTTTGCTGGGGGCTTGAATAAGGCCAGAAACCAGTCTGAGAGTCAGACGCAGGCTCAGGAGTGTTGGTTGGGGCCTTGAAGAAGTGCAGGACCCAGCCTGGTTCTGTGCAGGGACCGAGATGTGGTCTCAGGAGTATTTGCCGGGGGCTTGAACAGGGGCAGGACTTAGACTGGTTCAGTACAGTGACCGAGATGTGGCCTCAGGCGCATTTGTTGGGGGAGTGGATCAAGAGCAAGACCCAGTCTGGTTCAATGCTAGGACCAAGATGTGGGCTCAGGCCTGTTTGTTGGGGCATGAAGAAGGGCAGGACCCAGCCTGGCTCAGTGCAGGGAGTGAGATGCGGGCTCAGGAGTGTTTCCTGTGGGACTGAACAAGCGCAGGACACACAGTAGTTCAGGGGCAGGGAGAAAGTCGGGGGCTCAGGATATTTTGCCGGGGGCTTGAATAAGGCCAGGAACCAGCCTGAGAGTCAGATGCGGTCTCAGGAGTGTTTGTCGGGGGCTTGAACAAGGGCGGGACCCAGTCTGGTTCGGTGCAGCGAGTGAGACGCAGGCTCAGGACTGTTTGTCAGGGGCTCGAACAACGGCAGGACCCAGCCTGATTCACTGCAGGGAGTGAGATGCGGGCTCAGGAGTGTTTGCTGGGGGACTGAACAAGAGCAGGATGCGCCTTAGTTCAAGGGCAGGGGGCGAGTTGGTGGCTCAGGAGTGTTTACTGGGGGCTCGAACAAGGGCAGGGCCCAGCCTGGTTCAGTTCAGGAAATTAAATGCAGGCTCAGGAGTGTTTGTAGGGGGCTTGAACAGGGCAGGAACCACCCTGGTTCAGTGCACGGAGTGAAGTGCCGGCTCAAGGGCAGGATCCAGCCTGGGTCAGTTCAGGGAGAGTGATGCAGGCTCAGGAGTGTTTGTCGGGGGCTTGAACAGGGCGGGACCCAGCGTGATTCAGTGCAGGGAGAGAGATGCAGGCTCAGCAGTGTTTGTCAGGGCTTGAACAAAGGCAGGACCCAACCTGGTTCAGTGCAGGCAGAGAGATGTGGATTCAGGAGTGTTTGTCGGGGGCCTGACTCATACGAGCCGGTGGCTGCGTCCTTGGCAAGCTGAAAACAGATATCTGGTGTGGTGAGCTGGGAAGACGCAGGCTGAGAGACCTTTAGTGACCGGGCCGTGCTGGATTTGCGGGATTAGATGCACTTTCGGGGGGAAATGCCAACCACTTCAGGAGTCCTTTCCTCTCTGCTTGCCCTCCCTTGGGTCAGCCTATTCTCAAGTCCTCCCCTTCTGTCCGCAGCCTCGACTTTGGAAAGAGACATTTCAACCCTGCCCGCTGGCCAGGGGCCCTCCTTTCATTTAGGATCAAGGTAAGATTCCTTTGCACAACTCTGTACCGTCTGGGGTGACAAAGCACCTCCTCCTCTTTCTACTCACTTTGAACCATTCAGTGCACAGAAAACTACAAGAGACAGCAGATTCTCCCCAGGCTCACTTTTCCCCTGGAGGGACAGGCCCAAGTCTTTGCTCCCCTGATCGGTCATGTTTCTCAAGTGTAGTCTCCTCTCATGGTGTCAAGCCCTTCCCCTTCCCCTTCTCCAGTCTGTCGTTGGCCCCCAGAACTCTTCTTCTCCAAGCACAGGTACCCAGATTGCGTGTCCACCTGTCTGTCCAGATGGTCCTTGTTCTCCTGGCTGTATTTCGAGGTGGACTTTCGCTTTTTTGCTATTTCTTTCTTTGGCTGTGTTGGGTCTTAGTTGCAGCGCGCAGGGTCTTCACTGGCTCATGTGCGAGCTTTTGTTTCTGCCATGCACAGACTCTCTGGTTGTGGTGCACAGGCTTGCTTGCCCCGTGGCATGTGGGGTCTTAGTTCCCCAAACAGGGATTGAACCCATGTCCTCTGAACTGCAAGATATAGATTCTGAACCACTGGACCCCTCCCCAAACAGGGATGGAACCCATGTCCCCTGAACTGCAAGGTGGATTCTTAACCACTGGACCACCAGGGAAGTCCTGAGACTTTCAGCATTATGACGCTGCAATCACTTCCTTCTGACCAGTCTTCACCGGGCACCTTCTCATCTGTTAGGACCCAGATTCTCCTGAAGCTCTGCATTTCCTAAGCCAGGCTTTGGCTTACCTCGACACACCATCACAGGACCACTGGATCACTAGAAACTGAATACAAACCATGAAGTGATTTGAATTCCTCCTCTTTTACTTTGTCCATTCCGTTGGTTCCTCTCACCGACAGCTTGTTGCCATGCAGCTGAGTGATATTTCCTTATTTACTCAATGTGTATTTATTTGGCTGCACTGGGTGTTAGGTGCAGCAGGCAGGGTCTTTGTTGTGGCATCCAGCAACAAATGTTGTTTAGTCGTGGCATCTGGGCTCTACTTCCCAGATCAGGGATCGAACCTGGGCCCCCCTGCACTGGAAACATGGGGTCTCAGCCACTAGACCGTCAGGGAAGTCCCAGTGATGTACACTTAAAAACACATGCATTTAACATCAGAAAATGGACTGAGTTCATCAATTCATCTTGCAGACTTAAATCCATGGTTGAGATCTCTACACATCTCTTGTCCAAATGACGGAATTGCTCCACATACAGGAAGCTCCTTCTAATGTGAGCTAATTAGAGGAATGTGTTTGGGTGTTGGTTAAAAGGTACGAATAACACTGGAATCTCGGACCTTATCACAGCCAACTCCCTCGAAGCCCCCTCTTTGGATGGCTCCTGGGGTTTCTTCCTTTTGACTATTACGAATGGCGCTGCAGCGAACATCTGCGTGCAAGTTTCTGTGTGGACAAACCTTTTCATCTCTCTTGAGTACTTACCCAAGAGTGGAAATGCTGGGTAACGTATGGTCAATCTCTGTTTTGCTTTTTAACACATTTACTGACCAGGGGATTCTGGCAGAAACTAACACCTGTGGCTGGCAATTTGTTAAGTGAACACTGAGACACTCCAGTCAGGCAACAAAAGACGCATTCATGTCTCTGATCAGTAAGTTCATAAGAAACTGGCCAACTTGCACTGCCTCCTTATATATTGCTTCTATATTGAGGCCGTCTCATTGACCCTACAGGCCCCAATTTAAAGGAGGTGCCCACCACTGTTCCCCCTAAGACACTGTTCTTCTGCCTCCCAGCATGTATAGCAATTTGCAATTGTACATTTCTATGGGTCCTTAACTATACCCCTTGTATTAAATTCCACATTGCATGGGGGTCAGATCACGTCCATCTGGTCTACCACTGCTGGGAAACAAACCCCATCAGGTGCTGTGAGTTATCTAGCCTGCAAACTTCTGGGATATACTTTGAGCTACTGCTTCCAAGGAGTTCTGGGCAGAGAAAGGAAGCTGTGCATCCGCACCTAACAGGAGAGTGGGTGGCCCACAGGGACTCTCACCAGACCGGAGCAGCTCGTCTCTGACACCTTCAGCAGTACTCTGGGGACCCTGCAGCCAACAGGCTGAAGGCTGAGTTCCCTTCATCCCCAAACCCCGGAGCCAAGTTCGCACTGGATGGTGTGGGGGTGGGGACGGTGGTGGGGAGGGGTCGTCAGGACAGTCGTATGGACAACCTGCGGTTTGCAGAGGAGGAATCGAGGTACCAAAATGAGAGAAGTCGAACAGCAGTGACGCATATACACTACCCATGTGTGTAAGATAGCTAGCTAGTAGGAAGACGCCGGATAGCACAGGCACCTCAGCTCGGTGCTGTGTGATGAGCTGGAGGGGTGGAATGGGGGCTGAGAGGGAAGCTTAAGAGTGAGGGGATATACATATAGGGATACATGTAGCTGGTTCACTTGGCTGCGCCGCAGAAACCAACACAGCATTTGTAAAGCTATTAGCCTCCAATTAAAAATACATTTACATAATAAATAAAAAGACAACAAAAAAATACCGTTAGAGAAAGGAGACATGGATGAAAAAACCTCAGATCCCAGTCCTTGAGAACGAGGTTAAAAACCTGCCCTAAGAGTAACCAGGGGACGCAAATTTGACCCTTGGCTTGGGAAGATCTCCGTGGAGAAGGAAATGGCAACCACGCCCAGTATTCTTGCCTGGGAAATCTCACGGACAGAGGAGCCTGGCAGGATACAGTGACTGTACCATGGGGGCGGTCGCAAAAGAGTCGGACGTGACTGCGACTAAACCACGACCAGCGGATGCTCTGCTCAGGGGACCGTGAGCCTAGCGATGGATGACCTGCAGAAACCCCGCAGGGATGCTGAAAACACAGGCGCATCGCTCTCGCGTCAGATCCGGCCTTGGACGGACCAACCGCTTGCCTCACCAACATGGCTGCGTGTTAGTAAGGGGATCAGCAGAGAACAAACAGCTCATCACCCGGGGGCCTGGTGTTTTCCCAAGAGTGAGCACTGGAGACTGACATTTCACAGCTTCCCAGAGGTTAACTCGAGAATCCTGAGGACCGCAGTCACGAGGGAGCCATTGAAGGCAAGAGATAAGAGCTGGCATTCCAGAGGCTTGGTATTTTCTCCATTAGTGGGCGTCTCAAACTTGTGTAAGGAAAATATTCTTCTTAATTAAAAATAGATGACTCAGGGACTTCCCCAGCGGTCCAGCGGTTAAGACACCGCCTTGCAAGGCAGGAGATGTGGGTTCGATTCTTGGCTGGGTAAGTAGGATCCCACAAGGTTTGTGGTCAAAAACGCAGAGCATACAACAGAAACAATATTGTGACGAATTTCAATAGACTTAAAAAAATGGTCCAGATCAAAAATAATATATATATATATATATATATATTTTTTTTTTTTTAAAGGATGGTGCAGCTAATAAAGGAAGAGTGTGTTCTGTGGGCTGCTTTCAACAGCGTGGGCCGACGAGGAAACACATACAGGGCTGGCTACATCCAGGCGAGATCCAGAAGAGTCAGTTCTGCACCCGGACAATGGTGTTGAAATGCCAAACATCCTTGATAGTTTAATTACCAACAATTTCTATGTATTTCCCTGCAGCTCACGATTAACAGTGTGGGGAATGATGACGTTTTCTGGAGTGTTGCCCTGAGGGTTAACCTTTAAGAGTCAGCCCCAGCACTGGCCTCATAAGATACAAAACCATTTGATTGTGCCTCAATTTGTCTCCTCAAGACGTTAAGACTTAGAGGCAGGTAACAAGGAGCACTCTTGGGCTTCCTGGATGGCTCAGCAGTAAGGAATCCGCCTGCCAATGCAGAAGACCTGGGTTTCATCTCTGGGTCGGGAAGATCTCTTGGAGAAGGGAATGGCAACCCACTCCAGTATACTTGCCTGGAGAATCCCATGCACAGTGGAGCTGGGCGGGCTACAGTCCATGCAGTCACAAAGAGTTAGACACAACTGAGCAACTAACACTTCAGAATTCAGGATCCAGTGAAGACATCCTTCGGAAGTGCAGAAATAGACACGGTTCGGAGAGTTTTTATATGATGGGACTCATATGTAAACATTAAGTGGCATTACTCATTGACTAGAACTTCTAGAATGGTGATAAAAACGTACTGAAGGAGGAATACTTTTGTTTTTGACTTTTAAACGGAATAGTTAGTACATCACCAATTAAGAGTATTGACTTGGATTACATATCTATCCTTATCTGACTGAGACTCTGAATGTGGAATGCAAGGCAATTCTTCTGCAAAGCAGATTTTGTAAACAAGTCATTTTAAATGCCTCTGCATAATATATGAACTCACCACCTCTTTGACAAGGTTCTCAATGAGTAAACGTATTTAATGGCATGTTTCCCACGGTCTCACGTTTAATAAGAGATCTAAAGACGTGCCATTTACAGCAACATGGGTGGGCCCAGAGATGATCGTACTAAGCGAAGGAAGTAAGAGAAAGACAAATACCGTATGATATCATTTATATGTGCAATGTAAAACAAGGGATAGAAACGACCTTATGCATGAAACACAAGCTTTTGGGAAGAATGTGATCCCTTACAAATCAAGTATGTGACCATTTCACTGAGAACCTTTATTTGCTGAGTGCAAAGAAAGCTTGGTTCACTGACCATATGTAAATGCCTACTGTATATAAAATAGATAACAAGGACGTACTTGCACCGCACAGGGAATCTACTCCATATTCTGGAATAACCCATAATGGGAAACAATCAGAAAAAGAATACATACATGTATATCAGCAAATCAGTTTGCTGAACACCTGAAGCTACATGACATTGTAAAACAAGTAGATTTCAATGAAAATTAAAAAATATACATATGCAAATATCATCTTACAGTATTAATACTGTTTGTGGCTTAAAAAAAATAGTCAACCAGTCACATTTATCTTTTACATTTGTTAGAGGATACTTTTTTTTTTAAGTCTTTATTGAGTTTGTTACAATACTGTTTCTTTCTGTTTTGGATTTTTGGCCACAAAGGCATGTGGGATCTTAAGCGCCCCAACCAGGGATGGAACTGACACGCCCAGCACTGGATGGGGAAGTGCACCACCAGGGAAGTCCGTGGGATATGACATTGTTTCTAAAAGAGAAAGATAAAATCATACTCACAAATAAAGCAGAAACAAGAGTCAAAACTTTTATTCAATGAAATTAACTGGTAAGATGAGAAATTAACTGGTAAGAAACAGTAAGATGTTACAAGCAATTTCAGGGAGAATTCAAAGAACAGACACGTATACGGGGCCATCAAGAAATTTTGAGATCAATTAGCTGAAACGGTGCAAAACTGGTCAAAGGCCAGAAATAATCACGAACAGTCATCACCATAACACATATTTCTATCATTTTTCTAAGACCTTACACAGCTGAAAATCAGCTCAAGACAATCAGTAACAGAGAATACTTGGCGGGGGCCACCCAGTAGGAACACCCTGTGATTACATTATTCTCATTTTTAATGATGTTCCCATCGCAAAAGGCTGAGGAAGCCTGTTGTTCAGTTGCTACGTCGTGTCTGACTCCTTGCGACCCCATGGACTGCAGCGTGCCAGGTTTCTGAAGGAAATCTATTAGAAGGCGTTCATCACCAGAGTGTAATGTCCGATAAACTGTTCCCCAAATGGGTTCTTGGTGGTACCAAGACTGCATTCTCCAGTCCAATTCTATCTGTACCAAAGAGCGTATTAGAAAAATAAATGATCTTAAAGGAAACGATTTCTCTGAGGTAGAAAACATTCTCGAACGTGCATATGCACCTTGATATAAGATATAGGCTACAATGATGTTCACATCGACGGCAAACGACAGATGATCGCGGTCACAGGCTCTGACCACAGGTCCAGAGCACTTTGAAGGACACAGGAAGAATGCCATCGTCTACTGATAAAGAGCGTCACTTACTAAAAGCTCACCCGTGATGTGAATTTCCCACTCAGATTACAGACAGAATGAGCACCTCACTTGTATCAGTGGCTACTGCCTGTGAAGATGAAAAAACACTGAAGAGGATACAGTACTCGATGTCTATAAATATAAATAAATATGTACCTACATATATATACATACAAGCACATACATACATGCATACATATTTTACAGTTGCCAGCCAGGGTTGAGAACACCAAAGAAGATACAGGACGTGAAGCTGAATTATTCGGACACTAAATTCGATTATTCGAGTGAGAATTTTCCATCTTGTGTTCCGGGCCGGGTCTGTCTTCTGCGTGTCAAGTGAGGGTTTGCGGCCCCTGTGGAGAGCGCAGGCCCCGCCCTCTGCGGGGTGAGACGGCTTGGCGGCTGAAGGCCAGTTCCGGGGAAGGTCTGGGCGCGGGGCTTCCCTCCAGCTCCTCGGGGCGTCCCCCCGGCCCTCTCCCGGCAGGGACCCCCGGGGTTGGGGTGGGTGGGCGCCGTCTCAGTCGTAGGGCGGCAGGCCGAACAGCTCGGGCTGGAAATCCTGCAGGGAACCCAGCACGAGGGTGGCCTTGGAGGTCAGGCCTGGGTTCAGGTTTCCGTCGGGGACCATGACCACCTGCATCCCGGCGGCGAGAGCCGCCTCCACCCCGTTGGGCGCGTCTTCGAACACCAGGCACTGCGGGGCAAGGGAGGAAAAAAAAAAAGAGGGTTGTCGTCCCAGTCGGTACCCACGTCTTGCCTGGGTGGGCACGGCCACCGTGGCCGGCGGCTGAGTCTGCCTGTGGGCATGGCAGGAGTTCTGCGGGACCCAGGAAGGTGTGGACCGGGGCTGCCCGGTTCATCACCCGTGAGGGGCCCGGAGGGGGCTGGCAGGCTCCCCATCCAAGCACAGCCCACCGTGGCATTGACAGCAGGCTTGCCCATCGCTGAGCCCCGAAAGCTGGCGTAGCCCATGCCAGGTTCAGGGTAGTCCGTGCTCCGAGTGGGAGACGGGCCTGCCCGGGGCTGAGCGGGCCATCAGCCTCACACCCCTTCCCTCCCGGGAGCACACGCGCCTGCCCAGTCTCCCTGCGCCCCTGGCACTCCACACGGGCCGTGGGAGCGTGCGCGCATGCCTGTGTGTTCACTCAGTCGTATCCCTCTCTGTGACCCCGTGGACTGCAGCTCCCCAGGCTCCTCTGTCCGTGCGACTCTCAGGCAAGAACACGGGAGCAGGCTGCCCTCCTCCACGGCTCTCCCCGCCCAGGGACAGGTGCGTGTTCGCGCGCTGCAGGCGGCTTCTTCCCCCGGAGCCCCCGGGAGCCCTTCTGCGGGGCCGAGGCACCCTCTGCACTGAGCATCTGTCTGCGGGGGGCCGCGTGGCCGTCAGCAGGGCTGCTCCCTGGTCCACCGAGACGTTCTCCTCGGCGCCCAATGCACCGCTGCCCCAGCACGCCGGGGGTGGACACCCGCAGCACTCAGAGCACACAATACACACAACACACACGACATACAGGATGCACACAACACAACACACCCACAATACACAAAACACACCCACAGTACACAACACACATTGTACACACCACACACGACACACAGGATACACACAATATAACACACCTGCAACACACACACCCACAGTACACACAACAGTACACACAACCTACGATACACACAACACACACACGACACACACACCTGCAGTACACACAACACACACCATACACACAACACATCCGCAATACACACAGTACACACAACACACCCACAATACACACAACACAGAATACACCCACACGACACACCCACAACACAGAATACACTCACTCACACAACACCCAACACAACACACAATAGACTCACACAAGCAACACAATAAACTCACACAACACACAAACACAATACACACAGAACAAAACACACATACACATACACACACCACACACTCTGGTCTGCAGCAGGCTCGCAGACTTGATCTCTTTCCCTTCCCTTCATCCCTTCCTTCTGGGGCTGAACTGTGGATATGCCAACGGGGCGAGGACCAGCCGTCAGCCCCAGGCAGCGCACAGGGTGGGCGGGTGCCCGGCACGCGGTGGCCGACAGCAGGGTCCTGGGCCCGGAACAGCCCGCTCGCCGCCCGCCCGGCAGGCCTCGGGCGGCCCCGGACACTGCCGGCTCTCGCCCCAGCAGGGAGGGGCCGCAATCCCGCCTGGACAGCCCCGGACTCCCCCATGTATCTGCCGTGGCCAGGAGGGGACGCCTTCACACTCGGACAGCAGGGACTCCGGCTCTTGCCCCGGCCGGGAAGGGACGCCTCCTCGCTCGGACAGGGGGACTGCGCTCAGGCCGCCCAGGGCGGTCTCTCCAGCTGAGCCGGGCGTTTCCTGGCCCAGCTGTTTGGCTCCCTGCCTTTTCAGGATACAACCGGCCTGGATTCCCAACCTCCCTGGGGTTTTACTCGGGACCTGCACAGGCACTGAAATGTCAACTGGCGTTTTGTTTCTGAGACCCCCGAGGGTTCTGAAGCGCGGTGCGGGCCCCCTGGGACCTTTCGGAGGGGCCGAGGAAGAGATTTTAGCTGATTCCTTGGCCTCACGGTGTCTGGCTCAAGTTATGAAAACAGCTAGACCATTTGTGAGAGGCTCCTTCCGAGGAGCATGTGGGCAGGAGTAGGAGAGAGCGGAGGCTTGGAAACGGGGGCACAAAGCAAAGCAGGGGCCCAGGACACTGTCCTTCTCCAAAGAGAGGGGACAGTGCTTTCACACTCGACGGCCCGTTCACAAGCCCGCGAAGGCAATACAGCAAATGCAGAGCTGTGTCCACACGCCCTTGACGCTCCAGCAGCACACAGCAGACTGACACGGAAAAGCTGTGCGGGCCCTTTAGGGCACCAACCGTGAGGCTGACATATCCCGCTTCCCCAAGTTTCGCTCTTTCTAGAGGCGTGTTTATTAGTGACTCTTTTCAGCGCATCATTTGTCCCCGCCTAATTCTGGAAGGAACCGCCCCGATTACCAAGGAGACGTGAACCATGATGCTTAGCATGCGGGCTGCAGAGGAAAGGGTGGTGGGGATCAGGGAGGCCAGTCCCCGTGTCCACGGGCAGAGGGGATCTAAGGGGCTGGTGTAGCAAGAGGGCCGGTGGGAGGGCATCCTGAGAGTGAGTATGCCGGGTCCTCGAAATGACTCAGGGAAAAGACGAGCAGACAAGCTGGGGCATGTGCACCCGTTCACTCGGGATGCTGACTGTCCTCAAAGATCAAAAGCAATCGTAGTCTGTGGGGTGTGTGTACTCAATTGTGTCCATCTCTTTGTGACCCCATGGTCTGTAGCCAGCCAAGCTCCTCTGTCCATGGGATTCTCCAGCCAAGAACACTGCACAGGGTTGCCATGCCCTCCTCCAGGGGATCTTCCTCACCCAGGATTGGAGCCCATGTCTCTCTCCTGTGCTGGCAGGCGGATGCCTTAGCGCTGCACCAAGCTGTGCTGTAAATCCAGTCCAAAGGAGAACAGAAACCGTGACTGCAGACACTGTGCCGGGAGCTCCTCAAATCCCGCCCTTCCGGGCTTCTCACCCAGCCTCCTCACTTCACGGCTCTGAGAAAACACTTTTCTCATGCGCCAGGCAGACTCTTGACATCCGCAACAAGAATTTGAGAAGTACAGAGATGGTGAAAGAGAATTTGAAGTCTTTAAAAGCGAACTGTAATAGGGAAGAAGAAATCTGACTCCACATTAGATTTGTTTCTTTCCCTTTAACCTTTTCTTCTACTGCTTTTGCTTGAGTTAAGAACGTTGCTGAGAGCCTGAAATATTGTTGCTGTTCACTGGCTCAGTCGCACCCGACTTTTGGCGACCCGGTGGACTGTAGCCCGCCAGGCTCCTCTGTCCGTGGGGTTCTCCAGGCAAGCATACTGGAGTGGGTTGCCATTCCCTCCTCCAGGGGACCTTCCCCACCCAGGGATCAAACCCGGAGTCTGCTGCACTGGTGGGCAGAGTCTTTACCACTAGCCCCACCAGGGAAGCCCCTAGCCTGAAATACACAGGAAGGCCATCCTCAAGGCTCTGACGTTTAAAGGGCTGACATTTTCCCATTTTTACAAACGTAAAAAGCTGTCTTAAAATGCTGTTGTAAGAACCTAGGATTCCTGCACCCAGAACTTGGTCACAATCAACCATGCCCTGCTTTTCTTGCCTTTAAAATGCTTTGCTGAAACCTCTTCAGGGAGTTGGGGGTTTTGTGGCAGGGGAGGGTGAGCCTCCGTCTCCTCGCTGGCCCTGCAGCAAGGAGAACCTTTCTCAGCTCCAGACCCTGACATTTCAGCCCTGTCTGGCCTCGCTGTGTGCCAGGCACACACGCTTGTGTTGGGTCACGGAACCGACCAGTCCACTGGAGCGTGTATGAGGAGACTGTGGCAGGAAACACAGCTGCGGGTGTGTAGTGGGGTGTGTGGTTTAGGGGGAACGGGACCCCCCGGCATCTCAGGCCAGGCCCAGTCGTCACACAAGCCCAACAGAGCAGTCAGCCGCAGGACGGAAAATACACAGCCCCAATCCTGCCAAGAGCCAGCAGCGGCGCCAGTATGGGCTCCCACTAACCCCAGCGCAGGCTGCACGGGGACAGAACCAGCTTCTCCGGCGTTCGACGGCACCTGGAATCATAGGCCTTCCCCGCCTTCTTAGAAGCAGCGAGACTGCGAACCAGCATGACGACTGGATTGTGAAGCACCAGTCAAAATGCTTCAGACGGCTTTTATGTGCTCACTATTCTCTGCGTCTTTGTTTCCTGAGACCGGGGGCACCCAGCCTCCGGGATCTCATGCCTGATACTCTGAGGCGGAGCTGATGTCATGATCATAGAAATCGCATACTCAATAAATGCAAATGTACTTGAGTCGTCTCCAAACCAGCCCCCTGCTCCGGTGTAAGGAAAAACCGTCTTCCATGAAACGGGGCCCAGGCGACAAGGCGAGGGAGCGCTGCCTCAGACCGAACGGTCTCGCCAGGAGCACTCACGGGCGAGAGGCACCCAGGGACGAGAGCTCTGCACGCTGCATGTGTGTTTCCTGCACGGCCTGCCTAGGTGTTGAAATCAAAGAACAGAGCTCTGAAAGCTACCCGGAAAGAGTCTGCCCAGCTATCACAGGACTTAAGGGTCACCAAACCACTGAAAGACACAAGCCAAAGCAGTACAGCTCACACCTTACACCAACAGCGGGAGGACATGTGCACAACTGAGAACTGAGCACACGCGCACGTGCTCTCCTGGCAGGTCCCCCAAGGCCTGCCGGTGGTTTCGGGCCCCCACGCCGGCCAGCGGGTGTTGACCTTCACTTCCTTCCTTCCTTTACGTCACTTCACTGCTCCCTCAATGACTCACCCAGCCCTGCCAACTCTGCCTTGACGGAATCGCACTGGACCTAAAACTCAGTCACACCTACTTGGAAAATGTGACCTTAGCGGACATGCACATTGGTCTCTGCAGAGAGACAGTCCCCATAACTAAGGTGAGGGCTGTGAGGCGCTGCAGCAGGTAGAGAGGCTGGGGGCACAGAACGCCCTTCCCCGCCTCTGCACCTCACCCCCCGCCCTGACATCCCGTGGGTACTGAGCAGCCCTGTACCAAGGTCACAGCTGTGGAGCCCTGTGTGTAACTGGGTCATCTGGAACGGACCAAGCTCCATAGCAACTGTTGACGTGAGGCCCCCTGAGCTACACCAGTCGTTCCCTGACTCTGTGTTAGATAAAACATCCACCCTGTAATGCCCTAATGACCAGTCACCTAATACCACCCCTCCAGCAGGAATCGGCTTTGTCCCGAGGCTGCAAACATCCACTACCGACCCACGAAAGCATCGGCTCTCCTGTGAGCCGCTGTTCTGACAGCGTCTTCCACTCTAACAAACTCGACTCTGAAATGTTCTAGGTCTGGAATGTCTTTTCCAACCTGCACACGGACCACGACATATACGAACCTTTAACCTACGGGGGTGATGTTTGGAGCTCGGCACCCTTAGCAGGCACCCCGGGACAGTTTCGGGACTCTAAGGAGCTTGGCACCCATAGCGGGCACCCCAGGACACACTTCCAAGAGTCTTAGGCAGTGGCTGGTCAGGAACACTCCTCTGACAGCCTGTGTGTGTAACCGGGCAGGTCTGTGGGAGACGCAGCCCACCCGCTACAGTGCCAGGCAGACAGCGGGCACCTGAGCTCTGCCTGCTACATCTGGGGCAGTGGCCGAAGGGCCCCGTTCATGACTCAGAGCCACAGAGGGGCTGCAGAGTGCTACACGGGAGCACAGAGGCTGGCCAGCACTCTCCTGTCACTGTCCCCGGTGTGGGACCTGCGCCGACCAAGGCTCAGAGGTGAGCTGAAGGTCACAGCGGCAGGAGGGTCACAGCATTTAGGGATGGCATCCAGGTCTCCAGAATGCAGTGTTCTTTTCACTTCACCAAGCTGAGGGCTCAAATATATCTGGATTTCATCTCCAGGAGAACAGATGAGCTTAATTAAACTGTAGCTGGAGGGGTTTAATTTAGAAGGGATGACATTTGCAACGAACGACCGGGGAGGTGAAGCGAAGCGTTTCAGGGGCTCAGCACCCAGAGGTGGCGACCCTGCTCCTCCAGAGATGCTCAGACTCAGCGGGGGGCCCTGTGGGGTAACCCACGTCCACGAGCTTCACCTGGCTGCTTGTCTGAACCACCAGGGAGTCAGGAGGTCCCTGAAAGACAAGCATCATCAGAACTAAGATGGTCCACTTGCTAGCAATGAAGATGCACGAAAGAGAATCTCTGTGTGATGGTGGTGGACGGAAGGGACAGAGGATGGGATCAGGGAAATCCTTCAGAGGCGACGTGGAGGCTGAAGGACGACACAGCCCCTGTTGAGGTGAAGGGGAATCCAGGCTTTCTGACGAGGAGGGCACTGGGGTCACCGTTACGGTGGAGGGAAGGAGAGCCTGCTTCCTGACAGCCTAGGTTTGAGGGCACTGGGGAGGGCCAGGTAGAGACAAGACGGGCCTGCCTCTGTCCTGGGCGAGCAGGACCAGGCTGGGTGTGAGCAGGCGGGCGAGCAGGACCGGGCTGGGTGTGAGCAGGCGGGCTGGGTGTGAGGTGAGGCAGCTGAGTATGAGAGGAGAGGGCTGGCTGTGAGCGGAGATGGGCTGGGTGTGATCAGAGATGGCTGGGTGTGAACAGAGGTGTGTGAGTGTGAACAGAGGTGGGTGAATGTCAGAGGCGAGGGCTGGGTGTGACCACAGATGTCTGGGTGTGAGCATAGGTGTGTGAGTGTCAGAGAAGAGGTCTTGGTCTGAGAGGCGAGGGCTGGGTGTGATTAGAGATACCTGGGTGTGAGCACAGGTGTTTGAGTGTCAGAGGCGAGGGCTGGGTGTGAGTAGAGGTGTGTGAGCATCAGAGGAGGTGGGCTGGGTGTGAGAGGTGAGGGCTGGGTGTGATCAGAGACGACTGTGTGCGAGCAGAGGTGTGTGAGCATCAGAGGAGGTGGGCTAGATGTGATCAGAGGTGCCTGGGTGTCATCAGAAGTGTGTGTGAGCAGAGGTGGGTGATTGTCAAGAGGCAAAGGCTGGGTGTGATCAGAGATGGCTGAGTATGAGCAGAGGTGTGTGAACGTCAGAGAAGGTGGGCTGGGTGTGAGGTGAAGGCTGGGTGTGATCAGAGATGGCTGCATGTGAGCAGAGGTGTGTGAGTGTCAGAGGAGGTGGGCTGCGTGTGATCAGAGATGTCTGGGTGTGAACAGAGGTGTGTGAGCATCAGAGGAGATGGGCTGGATGTGAGAGGCGAGAGCTGGGTGTGAGCAGAGGTGGCTCCCTCGGCCTTTTGCGGGCACTGGTGAACCACAGCACCGGCCCAAGGCCCCACTGGTCTCCTGTGTTGAAAGTTGGCCTGTGCTGTCAGCCTTGACGATCACCCCGCAGGTGGCTAATGTGTCTGAATACATCCAGTGCTAAAGCCCGTCACCCAGCAGACTTGGAGACGGGGTCCCTGGAAGGCCTTTTAGGTGACCGAGTCCCAAGGGGGCCTCATCAGAGAGGGTGGGGGTCCCTCGAAGTAGACGGGGAAGTCGTTCTGCCCACCCCGCCCTCCTCGCCCCCGGAGGACCGCCGCCGTGAGGACACAGGAGCCAGCAGGACGCCCTGATGAGCGCCCCCTGGGCTGGACCCCAGCCCCAGGACCAGGGGGCACACGTGCCTGCTACTGCAGCTCCCCCGAGTCTGTGCTCCTGCTCTCCGGCCGCCCGAGCACACTGTGACGACACGCCCGGGGCGAGCTGTGCGGCAAACCCCACGGAGCACCTTCTCAGAGGAAGAAGCGCCTGGGGATGGCTCAGACGGCAGCCGCCTGCAGTCTGCGCGGAGGAACCAGGAGCTTCCCGGGTGACGCAGCGCACGCCTCCTCCGGCCGCAAACAGGGTTATTGCCGACGGACCCGCTGAGGGGATTTTCCCCCTTTACCTGCAGACGACGTGTACAGAGAGCCTGGCGGTTACCATAGGACGTGATACACACACAAGGAAACGTGTGTTTGTGCACGCTCAGGCGTGTCCGATTCTTTGCAACCCCATGGGCTGCAGCCCGCCAGGCTCCTCTGTCCATGGGATTCTCCAGGGAAGAATACTGGAGTGTGTTGCCACGCCCTCCTCCTCCAGGGGATCTTCCCGACCGGTTAATCAAATCAGAGTCTCCTTCACTGGCAGGCAGGTTCTTTACTAATGAGCCACCTGGCAAGCCCTCATACCACACTGAGCGACTGAACACCAATAACGAACTCGATATGAGTTAACTGTTGTTGTTGCTGTGGTTCAGTCGCCAAGGCGTGTCTGACTGTTCCCCACCCCATGGACGGCAGCACGCCAGGCCTCTCTGTCTACCACCATCTCCCAGAGTTTGTCCAAGTTCAGATCCATTGAATCTGTTTAACCTAGTGCACAACTGATCCAGCGTTTCTCAGGCATTCTGTTCATTGGCACACCCTAAGAAGTCTTTGCATTCAGCTGATTTTTTTTAACCCTATAGGGTGACTCCCACCCCTTCCCTGCCCATTATACACTAGTCCCTGGTAGCTCAGCTGGTAAGGAATCCACGTGCAACGCGGGAGACCTAGGTTCCACCGGTGGGTCAGGAAGATCCCCTGGAGAAGGGAAAGGCTGCCCATTCCAGTATTCTGGCCTGGAGAATTCCATGCACTGTATAGTCCATGGGGTCGCAGAGTCGGACACGACTGAGCAATGTTCACTCACACTCACACGAGCAGCAGCTAAGATGGAACCAGCAAGGGAGAAAGTGGCTGGGTGAAAGGGTATACACTTGATGGGGTCCTGTGGGGAGCCAGGCAGACTGAACTGGAAACAAGACCACAGCTGTGCTGTACACACATTCCCCAGGCAAAACCAGGGGTGTAGGAAAAGGTTTTTAGTGCTGGAACTTAAGTGAGATTGCTCCCATGCGTGCATGCTAGGTAACTTCAGTCGTGTCCCACTCTCTGCAACCTGCATGGACTGTAGCCCACCAGGTCCTCTGTCCATGGGATTCTCCAGGCAAGAATATTGGAGTGAGTTGCCATTCCCTTCTCCAGAGGATCTTCCCATCCTGGGAATCGAACCTGCATCTCCTGCATTGGTAGGAAGGTCGTTCACCACTAGGTCCATCTGGAAAGCCCGAATGCTCCCAGACTAGCAGAGTCCTGTGTGTCTAATACATGTATTTGCAGGCATGGCTATTTAGTTAACTTATCAGAAATCCAAGATACAACCCATCCTTGTAAAGGTCTGAAGTCCTGTCAGATTTTCATTCTGTGATGGCGGCTTGAGATGGCTGGGTTACATGAACACGCTGTCCTGATGACCTCATGAGAACTACCGTCCTCTGAAATGGCCCACGCGGGGAAATTTCACAGCCACGTGTAGAGAACTGAGAAAGCCGCTCAGCAGTCACGCTGGCGCAACCACACTACAGGAGCAAAGTATACAGGAGCCCCTCAAGTGATGTTTCCAGTCGGTAACAAAAGCTGGCTTCTGGCACACCCCTGCACCAACTTACATCTTGTTTGATGTATGTGTCTGTGCATATGAATCCACAGAACCAGAAGCAACTTAATTGCTTTGAGATCTATTTACCAGGAGTCACGCCAAACACAACCAAACAGAAACATCACAGACAGACACAGCAAAGGGCTCCAGTCAGGTGGATGCTCCCTGTGATGCCAAAGGGAGATGGGGCAGGGGTGTAGGAAGAGGTTCTCAGTGCTGGAACTTAAGCGAGATTGCTTAATGATTCCTGCAAAGGGAGATGGGGCTGCCGTTGGATTTCCTTGTTCCATTCTGTGGAGGTCGAGAGGCTTGAAATACATCAAACGCGACGACTGGCGACATTTGAGAGCTTCCCGGGTGGCTCAGTGGTTAAAGAACCCACCTGCCAACGCAGGAAACATGGATTCCATCCCTGGGTTGGGAAGACGCCCTGCAGAAAGGAATGGCAACCCACTCTAGTATTGTTGCCTTGGAGAATCCCATGGACAGAGGAGCCTGGCGGGCTGTAGTCCATCATGGGGTCCCAAGAGTCAGGCTAACACACACACATACACAACTAGACTGGATGTTAAAACGGAGATGAACACCCATCCAGGTGACGTGAGGAGAAGTGTGTGTAGGAGGTGTATTTCATATCTCCTGTCCAGGAAGAGTTATATCTCCCCCATCGTTCCATCTCAGACAGCTGAGAGTGGGTCCTTATGGCTCTAAATAATGTAATTACACAGCATTGTTCGCGATGCATTCTAGGCCTATGGGCTGTAGATGGCCCATTTCTTTAAGATTTTTTTTTTCCATATGGGACCATTTTGAAGGTCTGGTAAACATTGCTTATGTCTATGTTTTCGTTTTTGGGCCTTCAGGCAGGTGGGAATCTTAGTTCCTCAACCAGGCATCAAACCCACACACGGGAAGGCAAAGTTCTGGACCAGTGGGCCATCAGGGAAGTCCCATGGGAGCCCGTGTTTTCATGACAACTGGGAGCGCCCAGGCCTGGCCGCCTAAGTCACCCTGCAATCCAGAGGACCGCGGACCATGGCCTTTGATCTCTGCAGGGCTGCCAGCAGGGCGAGGTGGTGCAGCGGGTCTGGGGGAGATGCGAGGGCACAAGGGCCCTCCTGTTCAGGAGGTCACTGGAGCCACCCAGCTGGGGAGGGCCTGGGACGTGCCAGTGGCCACAGACCGCGGGAAGGTGCAGGTGGGATCCAATGCAGGCATCACGGAGCCTGGGAGGCTCCCGGGGCCAGCCCAGGACCAGCTGGTCAGAGGGGGAGCCAGACCAAGGGCTCCTGGAAGGCAGCACTCCCGGAAGGCACGGGGAAGGTGAGACCTCTCGGGATGGAGGAGGACTTGAGGGCCTCCAGAAATGCAGAGCTCACTGAGCAGAGGCCTTCCTGCTGGCCAGCCAGATGCTGAATGTCAGGGGAGAGGAAGCAGGAAGGTGACAAGGAGGGGTTGGGGAGAAGAACAAAAACAGGGACTCCCTCAGGGGTAAAGGGGGCCCAGAACAGGCCACAGGGGCCCAAGGATTCTTTTGAGCTGAAGACATTTGAGAATCAACAGCAGTGGGAAGAGGCTTTTTCCTAAAGCCTCCTTATATTCCTCAAAGCAAAGGCTCCCTGTGTCAGTGTTACTTGTGGAGTCATGTCCGACTCTGTGCAACCCACAGACTGTAGCGCGCCAGGCTCCTCCATCCATGGGATTCTCCAGGCAGGAATACTGGAGTGGGCTGCCATTTCCTCCTCCAGGGGATCTTCCCAACCGAGGGATCATATCTGGGTCTCCTGTATTGCAGGCAGACTCTTTACCATCTGAATGGGCTTTACCAAGCCCTTAAAGCCTCCCTGAAAAATTCAATCGCACAGAAACTTCCCTAGTGGTGCAGTGGTACTGATGCTAGGAGCATAGGTTCCATCATTGGTGGGGGAACTAAGATCCCATACCCCATGCCACGAGCACAAAACATTTAAAAAAATCAGTACATCCCTTCCTTCTCTTGTGTTTTGTGCATAGAGAAGACCTACAGAAAATAAACCCTACACAATTAAGAAAATATAACATGATCATGTATTTCGATAATTACCTTAAGTGTCAATGAGTTAAATGCACCAAGTGAAATGTGAAAAGTCGCTCAGTCATGTCCGACTCTGCAACCTCACGGACTATACAGTCCATGGAATTCTCCAGGCCAGAACCCTGGAGTGGGCAGCCTTTCCCTTCTCCAGGGGGTCTTCCCAACCCAGAGATGGAACCCAGGTCTCTCGCATTGCAGGCGGTCTCTTTACCAGCTGAGCCATGTGGGAAGCTGCAGTGGGTAGCCTGTCCCTTCTCCAGTGGATTTTCCTGACCCAGGAATCCATCCAGGGTCTCCGCCATTGCAGGCAGATTCTTTACAAACTGAGCTACATTCCAACCAAAAGACAGACTTGCCCGGCAGATGAAAACAGGTATATCAGTTGTGCTTGTTCCATTCTGTGGAGGTGAAGGGGCGCTTGGAAATATCAAAGGTGCTGACTGCCTGCACTCGAGGGGCTTCTTGGGTGCAGGCACCCACCCCCACCTTCTACATCACTCTGCCTGACCCCCCAGATCGTATGTAATTATTTTATATTGTTATGTTAACCATGTTCCCATTATGGCTTGCAAGTGTAATGATCTTTATTTATTTTTTTGTTTGGCTACTGACTGTGAAAACTGATAAACATCTTTCTCTATTGTGATTATGTAACTATTACTCACTTAATACCACTGTCTCATCATCGGTCAACAGGAAAATAATACGATTCTGTATCAACAAAACTGTATCATAAAAAACCATGTAATAGAAAAACCTGTAATCGCTTTTTAAAATCCATATGGCTGTCAGAAGTAAATTGGAATTTTTTGAAACATACAAATGCCCAGGTATTGCTTGCTTTTCTCCAAAGCCCCAGATGTGTTTCTGGTGAGCTGCCACGTTTGAAAACAACTGGACTATATGATGATCTTATACTTTTACCCACTTAGTTTCGCTTTTTCTGTTTCACATTCACTGCTATTTCATTTAGTTTATGTTTTCCAATTTCTCCATCTCTCTTTTTTTTTTGATGTTCTTTCTCAAGTCTTTATCAAGCACACTAGAAAAGCTTTGATATACACCTATATAGTGTACTATAATACAATAATTACAATATACTAGTGTATAAATACAATATATATTGTAGAAAACTTGGGAATTTTGGCCTAACTAAAAAATTTGACATTTCAATTCCACTCGTTTGACCTAGTATGAATAGAGTGCTAGATTTCTAATTTTTTTAAAAAATACACATGCAACAGGCAGCAAAGGTTGTATAGCACAGGGAACTGTAGTCATATCTTATAATAACCTGCAATGGAAAATAATCTCAAAAATAATATATATGTATATATGTATAACTGAATCACCTCACTGTGCCCCTGAAACATTGTAAGTCAACTATACCTCAATAAAATATAAAGAAAAAGAAATTCTACTGCCATAAAGCCTCTCCTTAGGATTTTCACAACCCAGGAACGTTGACTTTTATGACTAAACGGAAGTCTGCAGAGGTCAACACCTGTGTAAGAAATCACCCCAACAGACGTCACCATACGACGACCGTCTCTCTCTTCTGTTCTCCTGAGAGCCCATTTATGTTCCTGAAAGATATCTGGTCTCCCGGAAGTGCCCCTCTTTTTCTCCCCAAGCCCTATTAAGATGGTATATAAACCCCAGCTCCTATATGCCTCCTTGAATCGTATTTCCTGTGCAGTGCCTTCTTATGCAGAGAGAAATCTGTATTTTCTCTTGCTAATGTCTTCTGTCCATTTAGTTGACACACCCCGTACACAGAGCCTAAGAGCGTACAGGAAGAGGTCCCAGAACATGCCCCCGGGACCTGGTTATCACTACATATTTTAAGCACAGAAGGATGACACCTGGACAGGTTGGGAGGAAACAGTTTCAGTGAAAACAATGAACACCAGCCCTGTGAGGCGTTTCCTCCTAGCAGACCGTAACCAGTGTGTGAACGCAAACCCCCCTTTCACACCGCCTGTGCCTTCCCGCTTCCCTATTAGTACCGTGGCGCTGTGTTCATTCGGTGACACGCACACCATCGCAAATTTGCGCCGGCACCGTGGCTCTCTGCAGGGACTTACTAATCATGTGACACGCCCTTGCACTCTGAGGTTTGCCACCGCCGCGTGCTGGGGCCTGCACTGTGTCAGCGGCAGAGCACAGGACATGACCTAAGAGGTCTGTCGTGTCTGCACAGGCCTCTCTGCACCCGCTTCCTGGATTCAGGTGCTAAGTCACTCAGTCGTGTGCAACTCTCCGACCCCATGGACTGCAGCCTTCCAGGCTCCCCTGGCCATGGGATTTCCTAGGCAAGAATACTGCAGTGGGTGGCCATGCCCTCCTCCAGGGGATCTTCCCGACCCAGGGATCAAACCTGCATCTCTTACATCTCCTGCACTGACAGGCGGGGTCCTTACCACTGAGTCCCCTGGGAAGCCCCTGCACTCGGGAGACAAACTCAAGTACAGGATGATCGGGCTGCAGAGTGGGGCACAACCAGGAGCCTGTCAACACAGCCCTTCTTACCACCAGAAGCACGTCACCAGGGGAAAACCCAAATGCATGAGCTGTTATTTGCGTACGAAATGGGACAAGAGAGGTTGTCCTCTGCAAGACAAACACCTGCATGAATAGACGTGGGTGTGGAACGAGGGTGACTAGCGGAGGACACCGGAAGAGCTGGATTATGCCCAGGCCACGCACTCGCTCAGCTTCCTTTGACGCATCTGAAATGAACACCGTCAGGGCGGGCAACAGGGCCATTCGAGCTCCGGCCCGGCGCCTCACCAAGGGAATCTCCTGCCCTGCAAGCTAGAGCCCCAACCCCTGCCCACCCCCGCAACCCCGTCCATGGTTTTGCTGCAAATGTCTTCACGCAAAGCCAGCAACATGGTCTCCTTGTCGCTGCTTGCACACACACTGGCCAACCTGCAAACACCGTGTTTCCATGAACAGGGTGCCGGGCGAAGGAAGGGCTGCCTGGAGGTGGAGGCAGGCAGGCAGCAGCCTCCTCTTTGAACTCCCGCGGCCACACGATTCAGGAGGTGACGGTCCAGCATCTTGTCCTCTCAGCTGCCAGGATGGGCTGGAAAACAGTGCTCCTTCTGGGAGCCTCCCGGGAGGTACCAGTCTGCCCGGGGGGAGGGGGGTGGCGCCTCGCTTCGCCAGGCTGATCAACAGCAACCTGCAGTGCATACAGGAGGTGGCCCTTCTAGAAGCCGCTTTATCACCTGAAGGGGTCAACATTAAGTGGGGCGGGAGGGGGGGCAGTTCTTAGGGAAAAGAACCCATCTGTGTGGAACCTGTAGCGGGACGCTGAGCCCGTGGACACGGACACGTCCTGACGTAAGAAGCAGAGCCGCTCGGCCCCCAGCCCCTGCCCTGCCAGCCCTGCGGCTTCAGCTCCAACTCTGCGGCTTAGCGGCTGGCCTGCATCCACTACTGAGCTGAACTTGCCGTGTATGGGAATCATTGTCCCTCACTGACACTCAATGATGCTTATGGCTGCAATGTAAAAAAAAAAAATTTTGGTCTTTGCCCCCGGTATCCGCCAGGCTTCTCTGTTCACGGGATTCTCCAGGCCAGAATACTGGAGTGGGCAGTGGGTAGCCAGTCCCTTCTCCAGGGGAATCTCCCTGACCCAGGGATGAAACCTGGGTCTCGTGCATGGCAGGCAGATTCTTTACCGTCTGAGCCACCAGGGAAGCCCTACTTTAACTTTCCTGCACAGAGCTCCTAAAACCCTTGACATGTCCTGGGCAGTGAGCACATTTTCCGCGTCATTCATACTAATCCCCTTTCAAGCATGCCTGAGTATCTGGTCCCTAGATGGACGCAGGATGCGCGGGGTGGGGGGCTGTTGATGGGCTCCTGGCTGTGTCCCACCCCAAGGCGCGATTGGAGGGCTCCTGGCTGTGTCCCACCCCAAGGCGTGATTGATGGGCTCCTGGCTGTGTCCCACCCCAAGGCGCGATTGATGGGCTCCTGGCTGTGTCCCGCCCCAAGGCGCGATTGGAGGGCAGCCACTTATAGCCCACCCCCTCATTTCCACGGCCAGCAAAGGATGCACTTACCAACGGCCAGTGAATTAACTGCCGGCAATGGAGCCTCCACAAACACCCCTGGAAGGAGGTGCCAAGGAGGCATGGCACTGAAGACAGGTGGGTGCTGGAGGCTGGTGCACCCAGTGGGCCTGCACGCTCCAGCAGCCCAGCCACACGCCCCTCTTCCCACACAGCTCTCCGCTGCAGGGTTCCTGGGCTGTATTTATATCATGTATCTGGCTGCAGGACGTCTTGGCCGTGGCAGGCAGAAGCTTCGCTCTTTAGCTATGGCGTGCAGACTCCTAACTACGGTGACGGGGGATCTAGTTCCCTGAGCAGGGATAGAACCCAGGGCCCCTGCATTGAGAGCCCAGAGTCTTACTACTGGGCTGCCTGGGTAAACCAGTGAAGGCAAGCACAGTGTCTTCCTGAGTTCTGAGTCGTTCTAGTGAGTTACAACTGCCGAGGTAGTGGGCTCTGTGGGATCCCCAAGCTTGTGGTCGGCCGGGGAGAAGTGTGCGTGGCTGCGATGCCTCCGTTGGTGGCTGGCGTGTGAAGTGGGGGCCGTCCCTGGGAGCTGAGCCGCTAAGCCGGGGTCTGCACTGACTCCAGGGGAGCTCCTGTCCTAGGTATACTGAATTGTGGGAGGTCCAGTGCGGGTCTGAGATCAGGCACAGGCTGGGGCTGGGACTGGTGGTGCTGGTTCTGTGTTTCGATTGCCCTTATAAGCTGAATGCAGCAAGTCAGGTCCTAAACCCAAAAGCAGGTCATTCAAGAACGCTCCCCCATCTCCTGCCTCTGGAGACTGGTTTTGCAGTAACAGTCCTGAGGCTCTGATTTCTGTGGCACCAGGCTGGGTCCCATCACCAGCTCACTGGTTAGTGGGAGGGCATAACGGTGAGAAGACCTTCCAGGGAAACGCTCTTCCCTGCACGGGTTCCCCACAAGGCACCTGATCCAGGATCCTGGAACCAGCTGGGAACGCCGCACCCCAGTGGATACACGCCCTGCCTGGCGGAGACACCCCGGGGTCACCAGGAGCCACGCCTCTGGAGAAGCCCCCAGACGCTCCGGAATCCACACCTGCGGACAGCCGAGGCTCCGCCCCGCACCTCAGCAGCCCCAGTGCGCCATGAGGCACCACTGCTCACCGCCAGCCTGTCCCAGACTCAGACACCTCCTCCGCTCCCCACGGGGGACCCTGCGTGATGCAGGTGGAGCTCCTCTGGCGGCCCTTTCCAGCGGGAGAAACACACAGAAGCCTGTCGACCGCTCAGTGAAAACCAAGCGCCCTCGCACGCACCAGCTCGGCGGTGACGAAGTATCACCGAGAAGCGCGCAGGCAGAGCGGCGGTGAGGGTGGCTGACCGACGTCAGAATCACCGAACCGAACTGCACATGCGCGTCCGGGTCTGCGCGTCACAAATAAGGATGCCGGAGTCCCGTGTCTCCAAAGGCCCCTCTTCCCCGCTCGGTGCCCATAGGCCACGCTTGGTCAGCTCTAGACGCTCTGGGACCCCCCGGGCGCCCCGTGCGGTTCAGTCTGGTGGGTCTCTCCAGCCGACTCTCAGGGCCTCCGCGCTGCCCCCCACGACGTGCAGGGCCCTCCCCAGGCATGGCGCTCCCACTGCCTGCAGTGCCCTCGCCTCGAGTCTCAGGAGCCGCGCAGCAGCCGTCCGCGTGGACACGGAGAGCCCCCGACCTGCACCGGGTATCTCCCCCATTCCCAGCCACGCTGCATACCTTGTTTGCGGGAGGAGCCGGAGAAAAGCGGCGCGCGCAGGTCAGGAAGATGTCGGGCTCAGGCTTCCCGCTCCGCACCTCAGGGTCGTCGCCCAGCACCACGTGGTGGAAGAGGCCGAAGAAGTCCTGGTGGCGGCTGGTCTTCAGCTGGAAGGACGCCGTCCCCGAGCTGGTGGCCACGGCACAGGGCACGTCGTGCTTCCGCAGGTGGCGGATCAGCTTCTCCACGCCTGGGTGGGGGGCGGGGGGCGGAGGAAGGGGCACCGTCAGGGATGAGGGGGGTGTGTGCAGGCCTCGGCGGTGGAGGGGGGTGGGGGCGACGCTGGGCCAGCCCCGTTCCCCCCAGCTTGCAGCCTCGTCTGATCTCACCGCTGTCCTCACAGGGCAGGGATGTCAGCACGGGGACATCTGCACTCAGCACTGACATGGAAAAGCAGTTCAGGGCTCGGCGATGGCCTTTCCCAGAGGATCAGAGGCGACTACTGGGATGGCTGGTGCTCTGCTTGCCACGCCGGTCAGAGCAAGGGCTCCCTGACGGCTGAGCGGGTAAAGAATCCACCTGAACAGTATCTACATACAATAGCTAGGACGTGGAAGCAACCTAGATGTCCATGCACTGATGAATGGATAAAGAAGCCGTGGTACAAGTATACAGTGGAATATTACTCATACAGAAAAGGGAACACATTTTAGTCAGTTCTGATGAGGTGGATGAACCTGGAGTCTTTTATACAGAGTGAAGTTAAGTCAGAAACAGATACACCGTTATGTATACTAACACATATATTTGGACTCTAGAAAGATGGTGTTTACCGTATATTAAAACATATGTGGACTCTAGAAAGACGGTGCTTACCGTATATTAACACATATATGTGGACTCTAGAAAGATGGTGCTTACCGTATATTAACACATATATGTGGACTCTAGAAAGATGGTGCTTACCGTATATTAACACATACATGTGGACTCTAGAAAGACGGTGCTGATGAGCCTACTTGCAGGGCAGCAAAGCAGATGCAGACACAGAGAACAGGCTTGTGGACACAGTGGGGGAAGGAGAGGGTGGCATGAATGGAGAGAGCAGCACGGAGACACATACATTACCGTATGTAAAACAAGACAGCCAGGGGAATTCGCTGTACGACTCACAGAACTCAAACTGGGGCTCTGTGACAACCTGGAGGGGAGGACAGGGTGGAGGTGGGAGGGGGTTCAAGAGGGAGGGGACACAGGTACACCTGTGACTGATCCATGTTGATGTAAGGCGGGAATGAAAACAATGCTGTAGAGCAATTATCCTTCAATTAAAAATAGTAAATTAAAAAAAAAAATAAAAGAATCTACGTGCAATGCAGGAGACGCAGGAGATGCTGGTTCGATCCCTGGGTTGGGAAGATCCCCTGGAGGAGGAGAATAACAACCCACTGCGGTATTCTTGCCTGGGAAATCCCATGGACAGAGAAATCACCTGGTGGGCCACAGTCCATGAGGTCTCAAAGAGTGGTACACGACTGAGCAACGAAAGCTCTACCACTATCAGAGCAAAGCCGGGCAGCTGCCAAGAACTGTGACAACGTAGAGGACATGGACAAGTTCTTCTTGAAGAGGAAAGTTCTTTGGAAGAGAGTTCTTTGACAGCTCACTCGGGAACACAGCGATAACGTAACTAGCCCTAGATCCACGGGAAAGAGACTGAATCTAAGCTAAGAACCGTCCCAGAACTGGCACCGCACGCCCTCGCTGGTGAACTTACCAAACGTCCCAGGAAGAAACCACACCAATTCTCAGGAAACCTCAGAAAATCATGGGGAACACTTATTTCCCAACTCGTGTTTTTGAGACTGGCACTTTTCTGATATGGAAGGTAGAGAAAAACATACAAAAAACTACAGACCCGTATGTCTTGTGAACACACACACTTAACCTCACACTGAAGCCAACCTACAACCACTATGAAAGTACCCTACTTGAAGAGTTGCTGTGGGGTTGGAACCTGTTATCTGAAAATATTAAAAAGCCACACTTTTTAATTAGCTTGCAACAACTAATGACCAATATGTAGAATTACATTAGCTAAATTTCCATAAAAAAACCTTCATGGAATTGGTGAATTAAAAGGATGAAAGAATGCCTATGGCAAATATACATCCAATAATCACCTCGGTCTGGATATGGTGATTAAAGCTGAGTATCAACATGACTTGCATTAAAACAAAAGGTTCAAGTTGTATGACCCAACAGTAAACCAGCATACTAAAAAATACTGGAGCATATTTAAATATATGCTTCCTCTAAAACCTACTGGAAAAAGAAAATTTTGCTGGAACAGTCCTCTGATGCTATTGATTATAAAAATTTAAATATGGTTGATCTCACTTTAGCTTATACTTTAAGTATTTCTAGTTCTGTGACTATTTTGTAATGCACTAACTTAACGGGGCAATACTAACCAAAATAAATACACACCAGCAAGCCTACACTGGAATACAGAGTCAACATTGTTATCCATAGGGGAATGAATAAGTTTTTGGATGACTGTTAAATTTTTTTTTTTTTTTAAGATCTGTTGCTTTTATTTATGTATTTATTTTTGGCTGTACCGGGTCTTAGTCACGGCACGTAGGATCTCCGATGCAGTGTCTAGGCTTCCTCCCTAGCTGCGAAGCACGGGTTTAGTTGGCCCATGGCGTGTGGAACTTACTTCCCAGACCAGGGAGCAAACCTGTGGCCCCTGTACTGGAAGGCGGATCCCTAACCACCGGAACCCCAGGGAGTCCGGGAAAGACTCCTTTTAAATCAGATGAGCTCCGTGAAGATGTCCGAGATGGTTACAAACATGAGCCCAGAGTCAGGGAGGCTGAGCACAGCCCGTGGCAAGCAGCCCCGTGTCTGGGGCTCGGTTCTGTCCTGGGATACAGCAACGATTAGCGTTCCGGGTGGTGACGCTGTGAGGGAACGCCTGTAAGACACACCACCCATAAAACCACACACAGCAAGGCAAGGCCCCACGAGATGGTAGAAGCCATGGTCGCCACCAATCCATCAAACTCAGGTTACTCGTCCATCATTCAAATCTCCTGGTATTAACATGCTACTGCCTGATTCCTTCAAAAACTTTTGTGTCCTTTAAATACCGTACGCTGACTTTTTCTTAGTCTCTCTGCGAAGTAAAAGACTAGAAACATGATGGGACTTCTGTCCTGCACAGAAGCTCATTAATTAGGTACGTAACTGAAACCCAGCCAGCAGACAGCTGGTAGCCTCGGGGTGCTCAAGTGGGTTTCATGGCCGGGCACAGACAGATCGCTCTTGCTACACAGAATGAGCATTCCCAGGACTGATCTACAGGGAAGGAAAGAACTCTCGAAGATCAGCGATGCTGAGAGCTGAGTGTTTCTGCCTGACTTCATCCAAGAGGCTTCGGGCTGGTGAGGAGAGATATGGAGGCTGCCAGGAAAGTGGGTCTGCACACGGAAGAGCCAGGAAGGTGGTTCTGCACACGGACGCGTGCAGAGAAGGTCGACAGGGGACACGGGTTCTTTCAGCTGCTGCCCTGAACTTCAGGTGCTGGGTGGCTGTATCCAGCAGCCCCCCATCTAGCTCAGGCGTCCTCTGTGACACTTCACCTGAACCCGCAGACACATTGTGGTTGGGAGCGGAAAGGACCCAGGGCGGGGAGACGACACTATTCAGGGACGGGCTCAGCACAAGGCGACCGCCGAGCAGCCTTGGAGTCTAGAGTCCTGCAGGGAGGCTCGGGCTGGGGGCGGGGGGGGTGGCGGTGGCAGAGTCGGGGCTTGGTTGATGGAACCACCCGGGGAGAGAGCAGACACCACGCCGTCCTGGCATAGAGTTTGCTGAAAGCCGGCTGCCCCACCCAGACCTCCAACCCGAGCATTCCTGGACACAAGGCTCGGTCCCTCCTCCTCGCAGCCCGCAGGGTGGAAGGGAGACCCCTTCTCCTAGAGAGTGACAGTGCCCCTGCCTGGGAGGGGACAGGCTGGCACCGGCGTGGCACAGGCCACAGGGGATGCCTTCAAGGGCGGTGGGTGCAGTGGTGGGCCCCGAAAGAGACGTCAGGGTGTTCTGAACATGAACTCACCTGGGACGTGGGTCTGAGCAGAGGTGAAGGTCCTCACGCTTGGGGTTTCTGACCGTGAACTGACCTGGGACGGGGGTCTGTGTAGAGATGAAGGTCCTCACCTCTGGGGTTTCTGAACATGACTGACCTGGGACAATGAGGGTCTGAGCAGAGGTGAGGTCCTCACCCCTGGGGTATCTGACCGTGAACTGACGTGGGATGAGGAGGGTCTGTGCAGACGTGATGAAGGACATTCAGAATGAGATCAGCCCTAAACCCAGTGGGAGTTCCCAGTTGGCTCAGCGGTAAAGAATGTGCCTGCCAACGCAGGAGACACAGGGGATTCACGTTGGATCCCTGGGTTGGGAAGATTTCCCTGAAGAAGAAAATGCCAACCCACTGCAGTATTCTTGCCTAGAGAATCCCATTGACAGAGGAGCCTGGCGGGCTATGGTCCATGCGGGTTGAAAAAGGAGACTGTATGCGCCTGAGCAACGCACACATGCACTCAGCCCCGTGACGTCTGCCTTCCTCTGCTCCAGCTGTTGTCGTGCAGCCCCACCGGCCTGGCTGCTGTGTAAACACAGAAATCTGTTTCTCACAGGTCTGCAGGCTGCAACCGAGACCAAGGCACCCACTCAGGGTCTCCTGAGTGGGCCCTCTTCCTGACTCACGGCCACCTACCCCGTGTCCTGATGTGGGGGGTGGGGGGAGCGAGCTCTGAGGGGCCTCTCACTGAAGGGCGCTAATCCCATTCCTGGGGTGCCACCTTGATGATCTCACCACCCCACAATCAGGTCACCTCCAAATACATTAACACTGTGGGTCAGGACTTCAACTACATGAACTCAGAGAGACCCACAGACATTCGTAACAGCAACTAGGGCCCTTAGTAACTGGTGTCCTCACAAGAGAAAGGGCAACAGGCACAGAGAAGCCACGTGGAGACAGAGGGAGGCGGCCACCAGCCCAGGGACGGACACCTAGAGCCACCAGAGGCTGGAAGAGGCGGGGCAGACCCTCCCCTGGAGCCTCTGGAGGATCCTTGGCCCTGGGACGACTTGACCTCAGAATAGGACTTGACTTGAAAACAAGATCTTTGCAGATGAGAAGTAAAGGATTCTGAAATGAGGTCATTTGGATGAGGGTGGCCCTAAATCCCACGATACGCTCCCCATAAGACACCGAAGAGACACATGGACACGGAGGAGAAGCCACATGGAGATGGAGCCGGAGACAGGAGGGAGGCAGCCACCACCAGCCCAGGGATGGACGCCTGGAGCCCCCAGAGGCTGGAAGAGGCGGGGAGGAGCCTCCCCTGGAGCCCCTGGAGGGACTGTGGGCCTGCCCACACGCTGACCTCAGCCTTCCGGTCTCCAGGACTGTGCCTACATAAATTTCTGTTGTCCCAGGACACCACGTCTGTCAGTCATTGGAACATCAGCCACAGGAAACTGATGAAACGGACCCAAGGTAGGAGCTTGAGGTGGAGACTAGAAACAGGGGGCCGTGATTATGAGAAGGAGTCGTAGTTCATGACTGCAAATACAAACGTGTGCTGGCAAAATTTTGACAAACGGTTAGCCCTCAAGCATAGAGCTCGGGAAAGAAAGAGAAGACACACAGACACACACAGGAACAACAGGGGAGCACCGGTTCTCGGCAGCAGTAGGGAGAAGCCCCCGGAATCTCCAGCTGCCACCTCGGACCCCGAGACCAGGTCTCTCCGCTGGAATGACGGCCAGGAGGTGCAAGGGGGCGGCAACTTACAGGAGCAGGTTCTCAGAGCAGGGCTCCAGATGACGGGGACAGAGTGAAGGGACAAAGCAGGCGATCAGACAGTTAGCCCTATGAGGCAACTGGAAGCACAAAAAAATATGGGAGACCCCCGTAAGTTAAATGATCACTCAGGAAAGGAGAGCTGCTTAACCACACAACCAAGCAGGCTTCGCTCAGTTCAGTCGCTCAGTTGTATCTGACTGTTTGCAACCCCCTGGACCGCAGCACGCCAGCTTCCCTGTCCATCACCAACTCCCAGAGTTTACTCAAACCCATGTCCATCGAGTGGGTGATGCCATCCAACCATCTCACCCTCTGCCGTCCCCTTCTCCTCCCGCCTTCAATCTTTCCCAGCATCAGGGTCTCTTCCAGAAGTCAGTTCTTCGCATTAGGTGGCCAAAGGATTAGAGCTTAGCAGCAAAACCATGCAACAAAAGCAGGAGACTTGCCCCCAAACAATAAAAGGGCGGTGGCATGAGACCCACATCCCGCCCAGTGAGCTCAGTGACTTAGTCATGCTCTGCCCACATGAAAAAACAACTCTGTGAAATAGCTTGACCATGCAAGACAAGAAAACTCCCCTGCCCAACGTGGAGGAGGAGTTGATGATGGAAGCGTGGCATCTACTCAAGAATGAGGAAAAAGGTGGTCTTCTCCTCCTCCCTACTTTTCTTTTGATTATAAAACTGTGGCTGGCCAAGTTCTCGGGGCGTGACAAGTCTTGTCCACCTGCTTGTGAGCCTCACAGGTGTCTTATTCTCATTAGCCACGAGTATCTACCACTCTGCTCTCTCTGAACTCCTCTCTGTGCTGAGACAGAAAGGACTACGGTACTGGAGCTCTTCAGAGCCCCCCCACCCCGAAACAACATCCCAACCATTGCACTGACACCTCTGCCCCTTCAAAGAGCACCCTGAGCAATGCCTGGATTTCAACATCATTGTGGATTTCTAATCAGTTGCTTTGGAATGGCATGACCACAGGCTACGAGCTCACATTCCAGGGCAGATAAAGGGGACAACCTCCTGCTGACTCACCCTGAGGGCCACTCTCCTTTCAACTGTGGTGTCTGACTCTTTGCGACCCCCTGGACTGTAGCCTGCCAGGCTCCTCTGTCCCTGGGATTCTCCAGGCAAGAATACTGGAGCGGGTAGTCATTCCCTGGGGATCTTCGTAATCCAAGGAGCAAACCTGAGTCTCTTTCATCTCCTACAATGGCAGGGGGGATTCTTCACCACTGGCACCACCTCAAGGGTGGATCTTTCTGACTCAGGGATCCCGCATTGCAGGCAGGATCGTTTACCATCTGAGCCACCAGGGAAGCCCCCCTCAAGAGTGGGGTGGGTGGCTCAGGAGCATGGCACAGCCTGGAAGAGGACTCTTCCTATGAGTCGGCATTGCCTTTGAGGGGTGCGTTCTCCAAATCCTGCCCTGCGAACAGTGCAGCTCTGCTCGCTGGAGCCCCTGCCAGTCAGAAGCCAGCTCTGAGCATCTGTGGGCAGCTTACTTAAACCTCGCAGGACTGCAGAGCATCACCTGGGAAGTGCAGGTGCTAAAATGACCCGAGGCTGACACGCAGGCACACGTAAGAACACACAGAGGACCTGACTTCTCAGCTAGTCCCTGACACGCCTCAGGCTCATAAAGGAGACTCACCTCATGTACAAGCCAAAAAAAAAAAAAAAAAAAAGAGTTCTCACTTGCTTAACACCTGTCTCTTCCTATAAAAGTTGCCAAGCAATGTAATTTAAATATTTCAGGATTTTCATTCTATGCATCAACTGTTTACTTGCTTTGGATGTTGGTGAATTTTTTTTTTAGTTCCTTTAAGGGATGTGTGTGTGTATACACACATCACACAGGTATCCTAAGAAATGTCCTAGAAGGAGGCATCCTGAATGGCTCAGCAGTGTGCGCATGCTAAGCCAATCCAGTCGTGTCTGACTCATTCTGATCCCGTGGACTGCAGCCCGCCAGGCTCCTCTGTCTGTGGGACTCTCCAGGAAAGAATCCTGGAGTGGGTTGCCATGCCCTCCTCCAGGGGATCTTCCCGACCCAGGGATCGAACCTGGCAGGAAGGTTCTTTACCACTAGCACCACCTGGGAATCCCTGTTAAACAGTAAGTAATGGGGTTTCCCAGGTGGCTCAGCTGGTTAAGAGTCCGCCTGCAATGCGGGAGACCTGGGTTCGATCCCTGGGTTGGGAAGATTCCCTGGAGAAGGGAAAGGCTACCCACTCCAGTATTCTGGCCTGGAGAATTCCACGGACTATACAGTGCGTGGTTTAAGAAAGAGTCAGACACAACTGAGCGACTGAACTGAACTGATCTTGTAAGACCTGAAATTTATTTGTATATAAGAAAAAAAGATGAAGACATTTTAGTCAACTCTATGACTGGACGGACACGAGTTTGAACAAGCTCAGGGAGATGATGACGGACAGGGAGGCCTGGTGTGCTGCAGTCCATGAGGTCACATGGAGTTGGACAGGACTGAGCGGCTGAACTGAACTGAGACGCATGCGTCCTACTCTGATTACGGACTGCGTGGAGAAGGAGACGTTTCTTTTGTGTCTCCCTGAGCACCCACTCAGCAGCAGCTGCACATAAGGGTTAAGTAAAGGAAGAGGAAGTTACAGAGGGACCCTGAGAAAGCGAGTGCCTTCTTGCCAGGGTGGTGGAAGGTGTATTCACCAAGTGGGGTGGCGGGAGATGGTCATGCTGGCTGACAGCCATGGGGAACTAAAGGCGGAAGACAGATGAAGAACAAAACAGAAAAGCCAAAGGCAAACAGGTGGAAACAGACATGAGGCTCAGGCACCGGGCCTAGAAGAAACAGGCCCAGGTGGACCGGGCCCGGGGCGCCCCCCAGGGAAAGTGCTGCCCACTGGGTGGCTGCGCTGTAGTCTTCAGGGCGCTCCCGAGAGCAGCGTCAGTGAATCCCGAGCCTGTCCTGGCGTGAGGGACTTCGGAGCCCCGGTGAGGACCTGTCCGGGTCAGGCCTGTCTCCACCTGGGACCTGTCCCCACGGGCAACACCCAGGCGACACTCCACGGTGGCGGTGGACCTGCATTCCTCAGGGGCCCATGTCACGGGGCAGTGCCTCTGGGCCAGCAGTCCTGGGCGGGGCCTTATCCCCGTCCCCTCTACGGGCCCGAAGTCACGTCCTGGGCTTCTCCGTGGGAAATCCCCAACCCCCACCCCCAGGGAAAAAGAGCAGGAAAAGCAAAGAGCCATGGCAACAGGAGACCTTCTTGGGGGTTTCACACCATTAAAAACCACAGACTTTATTTACCGGCCTTCCGAACCAACTTACTCCTGCTTAAATGATGCCAAAACACATTACCGTCATACACCTCCAAGAACCCGCGACTGAAGCAATCTTCTCCACAATACGGTGCAGGTGGACTTTCCTCGTGGTTCAGGGGTGACAAACCCACCTGCCCACGCAGGGGTCAGGAGTTCCAGCCCTGGCTGGGGAAGAAAGATCCCACAGCCCATGAGACAACTAAGCCATAGAGCTCATCCTCAACAAGAGAAGCGACACTGCTGTGAGAATCTCGCACACCACCATCAGCAGCCTCTGCTCGCCTCCGCTAGACAAAGCCCACACGCAGCAACGACGACCTCGTGTAGCCAAAACTACAGATCATTTTTTTAATTAAAAAACAGTAATTAAAAAAAAAAATACACTGGAGGTTATCAGCACCCTTCATGGGGAACACTGTTCTGACGGTTTCCTTACATTCCATGTCAAAATTTTTCCTATGTAAAACCACATACATTTCAATATATATATATATATATTTTTTTTTTTTTTTTGGTCAAAAATTTTTGCCACTGTTAAGAAGATGTCTATTCTCAGAAAATAATTAGACCCTTGGCTGACTTACATTCTGTTTCATCACTAAGGGATGTGGTAAATGCTTACAGGACATACTGGACAAAAGTACTTCTGTCCTGATGGCAGGAAGGGACAGTCAGGGAATTTGGGATGGATGTGTACACACTGCTGTGTTTCACATGGAGAACCAACAAGGACCTGCTGTCCAGCACAGGGAACTCTGCTCAATCCTCTGTAATTACCTTATGGTTTCCAGAGGGGAGGATGGGGGAAGGGATAGTCAGGGAGTTTGGGATGGACATGGACACACTGCTGTGTTTAACATGAAGAACCAACAAGGACCTGCTGTTCAGCACAGGGAACTCTGCTCCATGTCATGTGGCAGCCTGGATGGGAGGGGAATTTGGGGGGGCATGGATACATGTACATGTACGGCTGAGTGCCTTCACTGTCCGCCTGAAACCATCACAACAGTGTTAATCAGCTATACCTCAATAGAAAATAAAAAGTTAAAAAAAAAAAAAAGTACTTCCCTCCTAGAACATCCACGGCCGATTTTAAAGAGAGGTGTCCACAGCTCATGAGGAGGGAATCAAGTCACTCATGCCTGGCCTCCAAGCCGCACAGGCCAGCCCGACCCTCCGTGAGGCGGGACCCAGGCAGAGCCGCCCGCACCTCATAATCAGGGGCCGGTCACCCTGGTGACGGCCCAGGCTGACCTCCTGCATCACTATGGCAGGGCCTGTTTCCCAGGCAACCTGCCCTCCCTTCCGCACTAAGGACCTGCCGGGCCACAGTGCTCACCTGAAGGCAGAGCTGCATCGTCAGAATGAAGGACGTCTGTGTGAGTCGCTCAGTCGTGTCCGACTCTCTGCGACTCCATGGACTACAGCCCGCCTGTCCGTGGGGATTCTGCAAGCAAGGATGCTGGAGTGGGCTGCCATTTCCTTGTGCAAAATGAAGAACGTGGAATTCATAAAACACCCTCTCTACAGACAGGCTCCTTCCTCTCATGGGCTCAAGGTGCCTTCCCCAGCTGGAAATGCCCCCGCCCCCCAAGAAAACACCTGCAGAGGGAAGAGAAACGGAAGTCAAGGGCTCCACCTCGATCATCCTGAGCTGCATGATGGAGTCAAAACGGCAAGGGGACAAGAGGAACACCTGATCTGGACAGACGGCAGTGGTCTGTTCCTGGCTACCGTCATCGCTCCCTGGACTCCAGACCCGGGAGGCTGCCTTTCCGTTGGGGCTTGGCTTTGGCTCACATAAAAGAGGTGCTGGGAGGGAGGCGGCACAGATGGCAACTCGGGGGTGCAGCACGTCTCTCTGAGTAGAAACTAGATCTCTGTCCTTACCGTGTCTGTGACTGGCATGAGATGTATGCAGAGACAAGAGTCTTCCAGGCGACTTCAGCAGGACTAAACCGTCTAGGAAGAACAAGTTCTCATCTCATTTCTACACTGGAGCTGGTTTTAGGGTTCCGTTCTCTTCAGTGATTACCCAGGATGAGGTATCATTTACATAATATCTGGTCACTGGGAAAGCCAAGATGAGGATACTACATGGACTGGATCACCAAATAGACTCCATAATATAGACTTGATGGCATTCCAGCCAAACTACCAGGCTAGCTGCAGAAGACATCGTTTTCTTGGAATTGTAGTAGAATATATCTCAAGTATGGGCTTCCCTGGTGGCTCAATGGGAAAGAATCTGCCTGCCAAGACATGGATTGGATCCCTGGGTTGGGAAGGTCCCTGGAGAAGGAAATGGCAACCCACTCCAGTGTTCCTGCCTGGGCAGGCCCATTGACAGAGAAGCCCGGTTGGTTATAAGCCATGCGGGTATCCAAGAGTCGGATACAGCTTAGTGCCTAAACCACGACCATCATGTCTCAAGTATATCTTAAAAAAAAAAAAAAAAAACGACACAAAAATTCTGGAAGGAAAACCACTTGAAAGGCTTGGGTGGATAAAGAAGAAAGAGGAGATTTGCGTGCCTAAACCAAGGGTGCTTTGTATGTTAAACAATGCAAGAGACTCCATGTCAAATACAAACAATATAGACTTAGCTGGATTACTGAAGAAAAAAACAAAAACCAGGCTTATAAATACAATCAGAAACGAAAGCAAGGACATTAAAACCAACAGCACAGAAATAAAAGTGATTCAAAGAGAATAATGTGAGAACCTGTAAGCAGACACACTGAATAGCCTGGAAGAAACAGATGAATTGCTAGAAATATACAAGCTATCGAGATCAAAGCAAAAGAAAGTCTGTTCAAACCTCTATGTGTTATGGAGATTAATTCAGTAATCAGAAGCCGTCCGACAAGGAAAACAGGACCAAACAGATTCACCGGAGAATTCCACCAGACTGTAAAGAATTACCACCAACAGTACTCAAACTCTTCCCCACAATTAAAAGAGGACGATATACTCCCAAGCTCATCCCATCGGGCCAGCGTTACCCTGGCACCAAAGCCAAAGAAAGAAATGACAAGAAACTGAGGCAAACACACTCAACAAGATACTAGCAAACTTATTTAAGTAGCACATTCAGAGGATTCTTCTACACCGTGAAGAAGGGGGATTTATTTCTGGAGTCTCAAGGACGGTTCAACATACAAAAATCAACGTGACACACCGTGTTAACAAAATGAACAAAACCCAAAGGATCATCTCAACTGAGGCAGAAAAAGCATTTGGAAAAAACTCAACACCCTTTCATGATATAAACACTCAAACCAGGAATAAAAGAAAAGTACCTCAACATAATAAAAGCCATATATGAAAATTCCATAACTAACATCATACTCAATGTTAAAAGGCTGAAAGCTTTTTCTCTGCAGTAAGGAACAAGAAAACAATGCTTTCTCGTCTCACTTTTATCTCACACAGCACTATAAGTCCTAGCCAGAGCATCTAGGTAAGGAAGAGAAATAAAATACATCCACGTCAGAAAGGAAGAAATGAAGTCATCTGTTTGCACATGAAATGATCCTAAACGTAGAAAACTCTAAAGATTCTGCACATATACATAAGACCATAGCACTATTAACAAACTTCAGCAACACTGCAGATGACAAAAATCAACATGCAAAAGTCAGCTGTATTTCCACACATTAAATAATGAAAAATCTGAAAAGAACATTTAAATAAACCCACTGACAAGTGCGTCAAAGAGAAATAGAAGAAGGTGAAAGTCCTGTAATGCTGAAACTACAAAATACTGCTGGAAGAAACTGAAGAAGACACAAATAAAGGGAAACACTTCCCAGGCTCATGGGCCGCAAGATCTGATCATCTTTACAGTGCCCACAGTACCCAAAGTGGTCTACAGATTCAGAGGAATCCATACCAAAATCCCAAGGCACTTTTTGTTGAAATACAGAAGTCAATGCCAACATTTATATGGACTCTCAGTGGAACCTGAATAGCCATACACCATCTTGGAAAAGAAGAACAAACTTGGAGAATCTCACACTTCCAGGTTTCAAAACATATTGCAAAGATATGGTAATCGAAACAGTTTGGTGCTGACATAAAGACAGACGTATAGACCAATGGAATAGAATAGACAGCCTGGAAATAACTCTTCACACATGCAACACCCAGGTGATCTTTCAACAAGGCTCCCAAGACCACTCAACGGGGAAAACGACAGTCTCTTCAACAAAGTGTGTTTTGGCAACATGGATATCCACTTGGAAAGAACAAAGCTGGACTCTTATACCATATACAAAAATTAATATAAGGTGGATTAAAGGCCGAAAGGTAAGAGCTAAAACTACAAAATTCCTAAAAGACAACAAACAGAAAGAAAGCATTAAGACATAGGATCTTTTTTCTTTTTTTTAAACTCTTGGCTATGACACTAAAAACTCAAGCAAGAACAGAAATAGTCAATGGGAGTACATCAAACGTAAAAAGTTCTGGGTATCAAGGGACACACTCAACAGAGTGAAGAAGCAACCTCTTAAATGGGAGGAAATATCTGCAAACCATGTAGCTGATAAGTGGGTTTGTATTCAGACATTATATGAAGAATTCCTAGAACTCAACAAGAAAAAAAAAAATCAAAAAATGGGCAAAGGACTTGAATAAACATTTCTCCAAAGAAGACAGACAAATGGCTAACAGCCAGAAACAACGCTCTATGTCATTAATTATTCAAGAAATTCAAATCCAAGAGATAATGGCTTCACACACATTAGGATGGTTCCTATCAAAAAGAGAGAAAATAACCAGAGTTGGTGAAAATGTAGAGAATCTTGAACCCTTGTGGACTGTTGGAAGAAAAATACAATGACACAGCCAGTCTACAAAACAGTCGGGGGGACCCTCGAAACACTACAAAGAGAATCACCTTATAATTCGATAACTGTATTTCTGGGACTGTACCCCCCCCCTCCCAAAAAATAAATAAAACCAAGTTCCTGAAGAGGTATTTCTATACACATGTTCACAGCAGTGGTTTTCACAGTAGCCAAGAGGCAGAAGCAACCCAAGTGTTTATCGACGGATGAACAGATAAGCAAAGTGAGGTCCATCCACACAATGGAGTATGATTCTGTCTTCAGAGGGAGAGAAGCCTGTCGCACGCTGCACGTGTGGAATGAGAGCGCTGACGAACCTCGAGGTTGGCCACAGGAGGGCAAACACTGAGGATCTGTGCACGTGTGCTCACTCAGGCAGCTCTGACTCTGGACCCCATGGACTGCAGCCCGCCAGGCTCCTCTGTCCACGGGAGTCTCCAGGCAAGGACACGGCAGTGCGGTTGCTGTTTCCTTCTCCAGGAGATCGTCCTGACCCACAGACTGAACCTGTGTCTCCTGCACTGCTAGGTGGGCTGTTTAACCCTAGCGCCATGTGAGATCCCTAGAGTAGTTCAAATTCACAGAGACAGAAAGCAGAAGGGTCGGTCCCTGGAGCTGGAGAGAGAGAGACAGAGCAAGGGATGGAAGTTAGGGTCTACTGGGGACACAGCTTCAACTCCACAAGGTAAAAAGTTGAGAGAGATGGATGCTGTTGCTGGTTACACAACCGTCTGAACATTCTTAACGCTCAGCTGGCACACTCAACAATGGTAAGATGATAAACTTTTAGCTAAGAACTTCTGTGACGTTTATTAATAGCTGTGCTTCCATCACTGAAGCTTGTCAGCATCCCCACGTGTGCAAACGGCCCAGAAAGGCAGCTGGTGAAGGGAGTGTGTGTCATGGTGCTTGTGCTCATATGCCGAGGTACATGTGTGTGTTCACATGTATTTCCGTGACATAACGTGTATATGTGTGACATAAGTGTGTGTGTGACGTGTTTGTGTGTGTGACATATGTCTGCATGTGTCTAACGTGTGTGTGACATTCACGTGTATGTATGTGTGATGTACAGGCGTGTGTGTGTGTGTGTGTGTGTGTGTGTGTAATCCAAGAACAGCCCACACGGTTTCTTTGTAATACCAGGCAGCAGTAATAGCAAGGTCCTTTCCAGGAAACTCACTAGTTCCAGGGGATATTCAATCTGCCCCTCTGGATATATGTATAAATGTAGATAATTACATGTGTTTCAAAAAATGACCATGACTAATGTTAATACCATTTTGAATCCAAAATTACTGCTCTGACTGTAAACTTTTTTCTCCCTGAGCACCAGGAATTCTAAAGACTGAGTGAGTAATTCACCTTTCTTCCTAGAAGAATCTTAAAATAACACTCCATTTTTAAGCCATTTTGGTCCCTGTAACCTAGAACACTCTTGACCTCCTCACTTACAGTAAGAAATAGCAGGCAGTTCTGTTGTTCCATCTTCAGCTAACAAGCCCCAGGGGAGAAAAGTCATCTTAGCTCTCAAACGAAAACAAGTAAAGGCCACACAGACATGTTAGAACTGAATTACACCTTTAACTCTTAAAATAAGTTTTTTTTAAACTTCTTTAGGGAGATTTAGCTGCTTGCCTATCATCAACATGTTCAAGTTTGCATAGCTGCTGAAACATGAATTCTCTATCTGATTGTGAAAAGCAAAAGCCACCTATTTGAAACTCGGAAGCAATTTTCTCAGGAATGTGATCTCTAGGTCACACTGACATGAACAAAATGCAAATGTTTTCGGGCCTCAGGAATCCGTGAAAAGAACATATATTAAGAAAGCTCAAAAATGACAAGCACATGATGCTGCCGTCCTGTAGTCGCTGAGTCACACCCAACTCTTTGGTGACCCCATGGACTGTAGCCTGCCAGGCTCCTCTGTCCGTGGAATTTTCCAGGCAAGAACACCGGAGTGGGTGGCCATGCCTCCTCCAGGGGATCTTCCCCGCTCCGGGATCGAACCTGAGTCCGCTGCACTGGCGGGAGGGTTCTCTTCCAGTGGGCCACCCCGGAAAGCCCACAGCACGTGCCAGCATCCTCCAACGTTTCTAATGAGTCCCTCGGAGCCTTACCAGGAAGGGCATCTTCCATGTTCTCAGGGAAGAGGAGAACGCTAGCGCGCCCCCTGGCAGGCTGAGTGAGACCTGCCGCTCAGAGCCCCAAGCGCGCTCCGGGGACCTCACCTGGCATGAGCGCGGCCGTGGGGAAGACCTCCTTCAGCTTGGCCTGGCTCACCTCCACCAGCTCCTCCGCGGACATCGGAAGCTGCAGCGTGTCTCTGATCAGCTGGGCCGCCTCCAGCGCCTTCTTGCCCATCACCAGAGATTTCACGTCCCAGCTGTACTTCTTCCCGTAGCGCCCGCAGATGTCCTCAAACACAGCTGAGTAGAGCCGCTCGGTATCTGCGGAGACGAGGGGGCCGAGATACAGCGGCGTTGAGGGATGTGTTCACGGCGCGCAGAGCCCGCGTTCAGAGCAGACAGCTCTCGGGAGGGGGCCCGTGGGCACAGGGGAAACGCTGGCGGGTTTGGAGGCTCAGACGGTGCCCCGGCGGCCTGCCCTCTGCTGCGCTGGAACCTTACAGGGTGGGAGGGAAAGGAAGTCTGTGCGCAGCTGCGTCCAATGCCGCGCTCCTGTGGACCGTGGACCGCCAGGCCCCTCTGTCCGTGGGATTCTCCAGGCAAGAATTCTGGAGTGGGGCCCTCCCTGGTGGCTCGGTGGTGAAAGAATCCGCCTGTCAACGTAGGGAACACGGGTTCAATCCCCCATCTGGGAAGATCCCACCTACCTTGGAGCCACTAAAGCCCTGAGCCACCACTAACCGAGACTGGGCTCCAGAGCCCAGGAGCTGTAACTTCCTGAGCCCTGTGTCGCAACTACTGAAGCCCGCATGCTCTAGAGCCTGTGCTCGGCAGACAGAGCCCACGGCAGTGAGAAACCCACGCACGGCATCTACACGGAGGCCCCCCCGCTCTCCGCAACGAGAGAAAAGCCTGCGCGGTAACAGAGCTAGTACAGACAAAAATACATTATTTAGATTAAAAAAAAGAATACTGGAGTGGGTTACCATTTCCTCCTCCAGGGGATCTTCCAGACTCAGGGATCGAACCTTCATCTCCCACACTGCAGGCGGATTCTTAACCGCTGACCCACCAGGGAAGCCCCGAAATGTCTGCGTTATGGTTCAACCGTCTTTTCCGTTGACAGGCACATTCTGCTGAGCCTGACCACTACTGAGACTTGGCGTCCTGATGGAGCACCCGCGAGCGTGCACACTGCAGCCTGTGTGCAGGGCCTGCACCGCGAGGGACCGACCGAGTGCTCCGCGACCCCTGCAATCACTCCGGCGGGAGCGGGCGGACGCGGGTGCGGCTCTGAACGGAGCCCCTGCGTGAGCACAGATGCCCGCCTGCACCTCCCAGGAGGAAGGCACAAGTCCGGTGCTCTCCATTTCCGCCCCCCACCCGCAGCGGTCGGGTCGTGCAGCAGTAGCGGCGGGGGTTCCCTGCAAGGTAACTTGATTCTACACTTTGCGGTGAAGTGCACGGGCCCCGGAGACCACCCCCAGCCACCCCAGCCCGAGGCAGCATCTCCAGGCAGCTGACCTGCCCTTCCCGGCCCGCTCTGCTCTGGTTGGTCCTTCCTGCCTGCAGCCCGCTTCCTAGGAAGGGGCCCTGGACACTTGGCCAGTGGCGGCAGGACCAAGCCTTGGACAAGGAGCAGCAGCACAGAACGGCTTTGCTTTCTCTGCTTTTCAAGGCAAAACCACATATAGCTGCGTATCAAGTACAAACTCACCTTCAGTGCTTTAACTATCTGCTGCTAAGTCACTTCAGTCCTGTCCGACTCTGTGCAACCCCATAGACAGCAGCCCACCAGGCTCCCCCGTCCCTGGGATTCTCCAGGCAAGGACACTGGAGTGGGGTGCCATTTCCTTCTCCAATGCAGGAAAGTGAAAAGTGAAAGTGAAGTTGCTGAGTCTTGTCCGACTCTTAGTGACCCCATGGACTGCGGCCTACCAGGCTCCTCCGTCCATGGGATTTTCCAGGCAAGAGTGCTGGAGTGGGGTGCCATTGCCTTCTCCGTTTAACTATCTGGGTCCTCGCTTTTCTACCATGGGCTGGATATGGGGAGACAGTGGGAGGGGACACCGTAAGAGACACATAACGAGCAGATCCCTTGTAGCTCAGTCAGTAAAGAATCCGCCTACAGTGCAGGAGACCTGGGTTTGATCCCTGGGTTGGGAAGATCCCCAGAAGGAAATGGCAACCCACTCCAGTATCTTTGCCTGGAAAATCTCATGGACAGAGGAGACTGGTGGGCTGCAGTCCATGGGGTCGCAAAAGTCAGACACGACTAAGCGACTAACACACTTAACTTACGAAGCAGTTCTCAGATCTCCATTCTGGTACACACCTGACTGCTCTCGCTCAGGCATGACCCCGGGGTTGGGTGACACGTCCCAGTTTTGGTTCCCTTTCTGGTACAAAGGAAGGTGAGACTTAAAGACAAGTCCTCCTGGGCTCCTTGGTGGAGGAAGCCAGTGTTTGGATCGTAACCTGAGAGGCTCAGATTTCTTCCAGAAGCCCCCCTGCATGTCATCTCTCTGAAGAAGTCCCGGCAGAGAGGGAAGGGCTGGCCCACGCCTCTGGGGGACAATGAGGAGGGGTGGCCGTATCGAATGCTCACTCACATCCCGATTCCCTCAAGACCGGGAGGGCTCTGCAGGTGTGCAGAGGCAGGGCCTGGCAGGCAGCCTGTGTATACTTTTCTTCCAGCAGCTGGGAGAGAGAGACTAACAAGACAGTGCAGGCACTGAGCAAGTGAGAAACTACCGCTGGGTTTGGAAAGCACGCAGAGTGCCAGGAAAAACAGCAGAGGCTGGGCGAGGAGCACCACTCGGGACTCGCCATGAGCCAAGTGCAGGAGGAAGAAATGAGCAAGAGAAACGACAAAGTCTAAAGACGGAAAAGAGCTGTATTCTTTTAAAAGGCGTTACACGCTCTTCCTCTAAAGCTGGTGCTTTTCACTTACAAGGCCTAGAACAGGGGGATTATAAATCTGCAGAAGACTCTGCGGTCACGTAACTCTTCTTCACAATGTAGATGAAAATCACGCCAAACCTTCAGTGAGATAAGCAAGGATCTCAATACATTGTCAAACTCCTCCGATCCGGCCAAGAGTATACCAGCAGACGACAGCATACAACCAATGACAGGGACAGTGCTTTGAAGGGAAAGTTCTCCCAGAAGCCAAAATAAAAAGGAAGCAGTGGGCTTCTCTGGTGGTGGTGGTGTTCAGTCTCTCAGTTGTGTCCGACTCGTTGCAACCCCATGGACTGCAGCACGCCAGGCCTCCCTGGCCATCACCAACTCCTGGAGTTTACTCAAACTCATGCCCATTGAGTCGGTGATGCCATGCAAGCATTTCATCCTCTGCCGCCCTCTTCTCTTCCTGCCTTCAATCTTTCCCAGCACCAGGGTCTTCTCCAATGAAGTCCGTCTTTTTCCTGGTGGCTCAGAGGTAAAGCGTCCACCTGCCAATGCCGGAGAAATGGGTTGGATCCCCGGTCTGAGAGGATCCGACTCAGCCCGTGCCCTACAACTACTGAGCCTGTGCTCTGGGGCCCGTGAGCCGTGAGTACTGAGCCCACATGCGCCCCCACCACGGAAGCCCAAGGTCCCCAGAGCCTGCGCTCTGCAACAAGAGATAGGAGAAACCTGAGCACCACAGCTAGAGAGCAGCCCGTGTTCACCGTGACTACAGAAGAAGAGCCCACGGAGCAAGGAAGACCCAGCACAGCCAGAACTAAACAAGATCATTTAAAAATAAAAGTAAAAGAATAATTCAAAGGAAGGAGCGCACAGCAGCCGTGCCCAACTGTCCCATGCACTCACGGCCTCCAAAGCTCCGGGCTCTGCACCTTGCTCCTGGGTTATTTTTCACGGGAAGCTCGCACGTGGTCTGCAACGAGCCACAGCCACACAGGGTGCTCCCCTCCGCCGGTGTGCTAAAAAAGTACCGCACGTACACCTGGGCCTCAGTCCTGGGGGCAGTAAGGAGAGACGACACTCAGGCAGCAGGTGAACGGGCCAGGTGGGCAGAGACAGGAGGGCACTGGATGCGGGTGTGAACCCAGCCCAGAGGCCCGGGTTTTCCTCACGAGCTGCAGGCTGGGCCCCCAGGTGCTGGGGTGTGCACTGACCTTTAGGGTCCCTGAGCTATTACCACAAAAGGCCTCAGCACGCCTGATCTCCTCTCCACTTTGTCTGGGGCTGAGGTTCCACTGCGAGGTACTGAGTCCAGCTGATCACAGAGGACGCATTTACACGTGTTTACCCCGGCCTCTGAGGACGGCATCAGCATGTGTTTTGCCCTATGAAGACGGGAAGGAGGGAGGGCAGTCCCCGCTTATAATTCAGCTGGACGACCGGGACTTGCATTGTTTTAGAGCGAAACACCCCAAGCAGAGGCTCAGTGACCAGCGTGCAGGGTAAGACCTGCTTCCTCTGCACACCCCGACTGCTTCCTCTGCACACCTCTTCCTCTCCGAACCACATCGGAAGGAAGCAGACATGTCCTCAGCCTCCCTCCCCGACCTGGGGTTTCTTCCAGGTGGGTGGGGGCCACAGGGAGCAGCCTCTGCCTGCAGGCCGGGGTGCTCCCGAGGACTCAGGTGGGGGGTGGCGGGTGCTCTGGGGCCAGCGGCCTGGGTTGGAGGCCTGCTCTGTGGCTGACCAGCAGCTGGGAGCTGGGGACCCGTGCTCAGGGCCCAGGTGGGGCCTTGGCTAACCTCTCTGTACGCTGGGGGTGCAAGAACAAGGATACGCCTACTGGGCGTCTGTGTCACCTGAGCGGGGAATCTGTGCCGAGCCAGGAGCCCTGAGCAAAGCACCGGCTGGAGCCCCTAGGGCAGGAGGCAGGGGCTCCCAGAGGGAGGTTAGGCATCCTCTGGGAGTTAACAGGAAGGCAGTTAAGGATCTGCTGTGAGTTAACAGGAAGGCGACAGCAAGGAGATCCCACCAGTCCATCCTAAAGGAAATCAGTCCTGAATATTCACTGGAAGGACTGAGGCTGAAACTCCAATACTTTGGCCACCTGATGCGAAGAGCTGACTCATTGGAAAAGACCCTGATGCTGGGAAAGATTGAAGGCGGGAGGAGAAGGGGACGACAGAGGATGAGATGGTTGGATGGCATCACTGGCTCAGTGGACATGAGTTTGAGCAAGCTCCGGGAGTTGGAGATGGACAGGGAGGCCTGGTGTGCTGCGGTCCATGGGGTCACAAAGAATGGGACACGACTGAGAGACTGAACTGAACTGTGAGTTAAGAGGAAGGCAGTTAGGGATCCTCTGTGAGTTAAAAGGAGGAGGTTAGGGAGCATCTGTGAGTTAAGAGGAAGGCAGTTACGGATCATCTGGGAGTTAACAGGGGGGGGATTAGGGATCATCTATGAATTAAGTGGAAGGCAATTAGAGATCAACTGTGAGTTAAGAGGAAGGCAGTTAGGGATTCTCTGTGAGTTAAGAGCAAGGCAGTTAGGGATCCTCTGTGAGTTAACAGGAGGGTGGTTAGGGATCCTCTGTGAGTTAACAGGAGGGTGGTTAGGGATCCTCTGTGAGTTAACAGGAGGGTAGTTAGGGATCCTCTGTGAATTAAGAGGAGGGCCGTTAGGGATCCTCTGTGTGTTAAGAGGCAGTTATGAGTTCTGCTTTCTCCCTGTCCACGACAGCTCACACACGGCTCCTGCAATGGCAAGGGCCATATGATCTGAGAAGTTAAGAGTTCCTTGTTCCAAATGTTCCATTAAAAAAAAAAAAAAGGCAGTACCCATTGGGAATCCATTCACCAAAGTTTCTATCACATGTTCCCAGCACATCAGACTAGCTCCACAAATATGTGTTAACAAACTGCCCGACCCAGTACCGACACAGAACGCGGTGTGCCCAACCCCGTAATCCATGTCTCCTTGCAGCCACCTGACCCTCCACAAGCCAACCCTCGCATGTTCCCACTCGCTGGTAGGACCCCACTCCCTAGCTAGCTCCGTTCACCTCTCCCCACCAGGTAATAAATACACAGGGTTTTATCAGGCACCTGTTCCGTGAGACCCACTGAAACAACATATGAGACACAAACATCCTTGCGAGCTTAAATACATACTCAGAGATTGCAGTCAAAGGCTTTCATGTACTCAATGAAGCAAGAAGTAGATGTGTTTCTGGAATTGTCTTGCTTTCTCTATGACCCAATGGATGTTGGCGATTTGATCTCTGGTTCCTCTGCCTTTTCTAAATCCAGCTTCTACATCTGAATGGCTTCACTGACTCAGTGGACATGAGTCTAAGCAAACTCTGGGAGATGTTGAAGGACAGGGGAGCCTGGCATGCTGCAGTCCATGGGGTCGCAGAGAGTCGGACACAACTGAGCGACTAACTGAACAGCAACGGTGACTGCAACTGGAAAGCTCCCTGATGTTTGTTGTCAAAAAAAAAAAAAAAGGAACAGTTACCTGGGGAGGTAGAGGAAGCTTTGCAGAACGAGTGACTGAAAGACAGTATGTACATTGACTGAAAGACAGTATGTACATCAGAGTATTTTTCTCCACTGAGACCCAATGATACGTGGCCCTTTGCTGACCCCAAGGCCCTGGGAGTTCAGGAAGTCCTCTCAGACCTTGGAGTGGTGGCAGACGGTGTGTCAGACGACGCACAGAGGGGCCCGGTGTTCTGGGGAGCAGAGAGAGAAAAGAGGACGAGGAGGTCACGGAGGCTGCCTCCACCAGACAGCGCTCACGGCCACGCCCGGGACACTCTGGTGTTCCCTCCCGGGGCCGCCAGCTCCGCGTGTCATCTGCGCACACGGAAGAGACGGGAGAAGCGTGTCTAGTCCGTGCAGTTTAACCTTTACAGACGCGCTTGCCTGCAAGAGCCAGCAGCTTCCTTGTGTTTAGGAATGTAAGAGACCTAAATGAGTAGTTAACAAGCGTGAAATGATGAGTCCCGGTAATATTTGCTTCAAATTAGGAGCTTGCTTGCTCTCAGAGGTTTTGAGAACAAGTATTTCAGGGTGTGATGGACTGTTTCTTGTGGCTGAAAGCTAGCCAGTTTCCAACTGCGAAGGAGTAATAATAAACACAACTCTTTTAAATGAAGATTGGTAATGATTTAACTGAGTGATCTTTTCTCAAGTGAGTTTTGATTAGCATTTAGTATGGTTCAGTGGAACTATCAACCACCTCCTCTAACAGATGTGGGTATGAGTCAAGAATTATTTTCTTTTTTTCTCGCATAATCCGTAATAAAGTTTAAGAAAATCCATCAGCACGTCATTTCGTAGGGGGCACAGCGGGTCCAAGGACAGCGGCTGGGCACGAGGGTGGAGGACTCAGGAACGGTGCCATCCTTCCACCTGGGGCTCCTGAAAAGGACTGGGCCCCGTGGCAGGCTCACGTGTGGGCTCTGGTCACCAACTTACACACCAAAGCGTGTTCAGAAGGCACAGTGGAAGGACATGTTCAGAGTACGTGACCCCCCAACCACGCAGCCCACAAAAAACAGCAATAGGCAATGAACTGACAGTCAGTGATTCTCCAGAAAGGCTCCTCAGAAGGCCAGGAAACCACTACTCGAGTCAGCTTATGGTTTTTGTATCTATTTCTCTGCTCGTTCAGTCAAGTCGCTCAGTTGTATCTGACTCCTCGCATCCGCATAGACTGCAGCATGCCAGGCCTCCCTGTCCATTACCAACTCCCAGAGTCTACTCAAACTCAGGTCCATCGAGTTGGTGAAGCTCAGTCAACAGTATTTTCTATACTTGAACAGAACTTATCAGACCAAAATTTTAACCTGAAGGTGGCATTTAACCCAAGAATCATAGTAAATTTTTACTGTATCTTTTGTTTTGGAAAACATCAAGCAAGATTTGCAAACAGTTGAGTATGCAGTGTGTTTTACACACTTGATTCATTACCCAATCACCAATCCAACTATTTCCTTGGCAATCTTTCTAAATTATGCAAAGTTACTTTAAAATGAGCTGATAGATGGTGATGTGATAACAATTTCCCCCGCCCCCCCAATCCTTAAAGTGATGGTTTATAATCAGGGTGATTTTGCCCTTGGGGGACTTAAAAGACAAGATAAATGTTTGTTTGTGGATCATTTTTTTAATCTGATTTAAAAGACAACTGCATAAAATTATAATTAGAAATCTCTGCTGATGGGCACGTAACATATGTAAAGACGCAATGCACAGCATGTATAAAGAGGGAACCTTTAGGACAGTAACACCACAAAGGAGGGGAGGAAAGGCATACACAGCAGCCACGTGTTTGTATACTATTTAAACTACGCGGGTATTAATGCAAACTAGATGGTGTGAGTTGGTAACTGTGATACATAGAGCAACCACTAAGGAAACAACTAAAAAACAAAAGAAGGTCAGAGAAATAAAACAGTTAAAATGTACACAAGAAAATACCTACTTACCATAAAAGAAGCCAGCGATGGAGGAAAGGGGAATGGAGGAAAGGGAAGGAAAGGAAAAGACACAGATGTGTTTCTTTTCTGGATCCCACAGACACATGGAAACATAAGGACTGCCCTTCCGCGACTTACCTTCTACGTCCACCCATGTTGCAAAGGGCCGCATTTCAAACTAATATAAACAGACACAGTTCAGAGACTATTTCTACCCCAGGGCAGAGGGCTGGGGGAGACACAAAACAGATGAAGGAGACTGAGAGGTGTTCACTACTAGCAGTAAAGTAAGTAAGTTACAAGAATGTGAAGTGCAGCACAGGAAATAACGACATTTTATAACTTTACATAGAGTGCAGTCTATACAATTATCAAATCCCTATGCTGTACACCTGAAACAATACTGCCAGTGAACTAACCCTGCAATAAAAAATGTGGACAGAGCAAAGTCTTCTCTACAGCAGAATGCTAGTTAATAAATACAGACTGATGGTGTGTGATCAAAAAAGAAAGAGAAAACAAGTAAGATAACCATATAGGTAAATCCTTTATCAATAATGGCATTATATGTAAAAGGTTAAATACAAATTAATGTATTATATAATGGCAGAAAAGATTAAAAATGAAAAACCACATGACCCAATTATATACTGTCTACAAGACACACTTTACCAGGAAAGGTGCAAAAAGCTTGAAAGTAAGAGGATGAAGATTAAATGCACAAGGTAACCAAAGAAAGCCACACTGAGCACATTAAACAAGGCAGACTTAAGACAAATGTTTCTACTAGAAACAAACAAACAAAAACTCAATAGAAGCATTGTATAAGGAGAAAGGGGTAATTTTATGAAGAAGATGCGACAACTATAATCATGTAAGAAACTCACAACAAAGTCACAACACCTAAAACAAAAACTGACCAAACTGAGGGAAGAAACAGGTGTCGACCACAGTAGCTGGAAACGTTTAACGACACAGTTTCAATGACGGAAAGAACAGCTGGACTGAAAATTCACAAGGAACACAAGACTGGATTTAAACCTCTACAGGTAAAACTCTATAGCTGAAGACTATAGATAACTACTGCTGCATACAACTTAACTACTTAAATACCATAAACCAACTGAATTTTATGACACTATGGAAATGCTCCACCCAAACATTACAAAACAATGTATTCTTCTCACACTCACAAGGAAAGATGATAAGCTAGGCCATTAAACAAGGCTCAATACATTCACAAAGGATCAAAATCATGCCAAGTATTTCCCTGATCAACAATGGAACAGAATGAGAAATCACTTACAGAGGGAGAGCCTGGGAAATTCACAACTCTGTGGAAGTTAAACAAATACACACCTAAATGGTGAGTGGTGAAAAGGTAAAATTACAAGGGATTTATAAGATAGGCTGGGAGGAAGTAAAATACAAATGCAACACACCAACAGGTGTGGCATTTAACAAAAGCAGTGCTTGGAGGGAAGTGGAGGGCTGTAAATGCCTGTAATAAAAAAAGGATGGTGAAGCACTGAAGGGCTTGAAGACAAGGAAGGAAGGCAGGGTGCCTCTAGAGGCTGGCAAAGCAAGACTCTGCCCTGGAGCCTGCTACAGAGGGAACCAGCCCTCGACTTCAGCCCAGGGAGACTGGTCTTGGACTTCTGACTCCAACAACCACGAGAAAGGGCATCTGGGTTGTTTTTTAAACCAGTGAGTTTGTGGCATTTTGTTACAGCAGACCCAGGCAACTAACACACACTAACTAAAATCCACTAATCCATCCATCCACCCACTTGTCCACCCATCCATCCATCCACCCATCCAACCACTAATCCATTCAGCCATTCAACCACACACTTATCAATCCATCAATACATCCATCCACCCACCCACCCACTCATCCACTAATCCATCCATGCACCCACTTGTCCACCCATCCACCCACTAATCCATTCAGCCATTCATCTACCCATTATCCATCCATCCATGCATCCACCCACCCATCCATTCACTAATCCATCCATGCATCCACCCACTGATCCATTCAGCCACCCATCCATGGACACTTAGGTGGTTTCTGTTTCCTGCCTGTTATGAACTGTAACAGTGGGAAAGACACCCTGTTTTAAGGGGAAACCTCTATCACTCGCCATGTCACTGATGTCTCCTCGGGGATCACAGCCCTGAGTCACGCGCCTCGACCCTCCGTTTCTTCCTAGGCAACCTCACCTTCATCACTGCCCTCACCTGGAGGATTCTGATGAGCACCGGATGAACTGACATGTGAAGAGCACTGAACGCCATTCTGGAAACTCACAAGATTTGTTTTTCTCTGGAAACATCCCAGTCTTTGCAGATGTGATGAAGTGAAGGGTCTGAGATGAGGTCCTCCTGGATGAGGGAAAGCCTAAATCCAATGCCAGGGCCCTCATAAGGGACAGATGACCAGAAACACAGCAAGAGCCACAACTCCTGAGCCTGCACTCTAGGGCCTGGGACCCACCACTACTGGGCATGTAGCTGTGAACTACCGAAGGCCGCATGTCCTGGAGCCGATACGCTCTGCGTTAAGAGGAGCTACCACAATGAGAAGCCTGCACACCGCAACCAGAGTAGCCCCCCCCCCCCGTCACCGCAAGTGGAGAAAGTCTGTGCACGACAACAAAGATCCGGTGCAGCCGAAAAGAAAAGAACGTGCAGGCTGTCACCAAAGTGGGTCTGAAGAAGCTGCATAAAAGACTGACAGAGAACAGGAGTTCTTTCAAGGTGTCGCCCTGAATTCATGTGTTGAGTGGGGTCTATCCATCAACCCCTGCTAGCTCGGGGGTCATTTGAATGAAACACTTCACCTTGAAACCCAGAGACGTGCAGTTTTTTAAAGCCCTCCTTTCCCACCCAGATCAACAGCTTCCACTTCTTTTCAAGACCTTCCTTCAGTGGCTGCTCCTGTTATCCCAACATTTTCATCCTTGCTGTGGGTACAGTGGACTGAATTCCCCATGGACTGGATCACGCGTGGTGTATGCACTGGTACGGAGGCAGCGCCAAAAGCACTTTTAATTTAGTACAGTGCAAAGCGCTGTGGGATCTAGCAAGAGATGGAGAAAGGTAAAAAAAGGATGCAGTTCTTCTCCTTTGAAGATACACAAGCCACTGTGTCACTGGCGCTATTTCTTTAGCTGCTCTGTGCGCTTCCGTTTACTTGTTTTTTTGGTGTGGGTGGGGTAGAAGACTGTCAGAGAACCCAACTGGAAAGCGATGACAGGAGGAAGACTGGGGGAAACCACACGGTAATCGTGGTGTCTCAGCTACCAACAACACAGTTCTGGGCGCCCACGGGGTGCCTCCCTGGCGCAGTCTGCCTGGGAGATCTGTCCGACGCCAGTGCAGCTCCCTGACCCCTTCCCAGCATCAAACACCCTACATTTCCGGGGGGGATTCGCTCGCTGCAGCTGCCATGACAACGCACCGAACGCTGGGGGGCTTCAACAACAGGAAGTTACTCTCCCCCAGCCCTGGAGGCTGGAAACCGGAGATGCAGGCATGGAAAGAGCTGGCTCCTCCTGAGGCCTCTCCCCTGGCTGTGCAGACAGCCGTCTCCTCCCGTGTCCCCCCGTGGTGGTCCCCGTGTGTGCCTCTGTGCTGCTCTTCTTTTCTTATAAGGACCAGTCCTAAGGGGTCAAAGTGTGTGTGTGAGTCGCTCAGTCATGTCTGACTCCTGCAACCCCGTGGACTGTGGCCCGCCAGGCTCCTCTGTCCATGGGATTCTCCAGGCAAGAACACTGGAGAGGGCTGCCAGTCCCTTCTCCACCTAAGGGGTCAGGATCCAGCCTAATGCCCTTATTTTACCTACTTACCTCTTTAAAGACCTTGACTCCAAGTACAGCCCCAATCTGAGGCCCAGGGGGTTAGGGCTTCAAAATATGAATTTTGGTGGTGCACACATCAGCCCACAACTCTGAGTTATTGATCTTCACACACACAGCATTTCTGTCAAAGGCAAGGTGTGCGTGTGTATGAGGCGTGCGTGCTAAGTCACCTCCATTGTGTATGACTCTTTGCGACCCCACGGACTATGGCCCGCCAAGCTCCTCTCTCCATGGCATTCTCCAGGCAAGAATACTGCAGAGGGTTGCCATGCCCTCCTCATCAAAGGCAAGGGCAACTGATTAAAAAATATCCTTCTGTGTCTTGTTTTTTTATGGGAAGGGACTAAAGACGGACCCCAGGAAATACGAGTCAATATTCTTTTAAAGAACATCTGCTCACAAAATGGACAGTGGTTCGCACATCTCAGACTTCATTTACTTCTACCCCAGCATTTCTGCAAAGACGAACAAGCAGTCAGGCGTCCTTTCCCTTCCCAAGCAGAGCGCACCTTTTGTGGCCACAGGAGGCGGAGCTCAGTCGGCACAAGTAGAAACTCTCCTGTCCTAGTCCCCCAATCTCAGGGGCTCTGAGAGACGAGGAGACACAGGTGCCCACCCTGTTTGCAAACGCCAGGGCCTTTGAGTCTGCAACTCTGAGGACCCAGAAGTGTCCTCTAGGGACAGGCACAGGCTCCTCAGACGCACAATTAACGCTCATTTTCTGACTCCCACAGGTATACAGCCTTACGCCCATGTTACTCCAAGTCAGACACAGGACATGCAAGAAATCCTTCAGCCATTCACATATCATTTTCATGGCCCTGCCCCCGGGACCTGCATGGACCTGGGAAACCTACTGAACAAATGCAGAATTCTCGTCAGGTTCAAAGATTATGGGATTTAGGTGGAAAACATTCATATATGCCAAGAAATGCAAAAATCTAATCAGCTGGGTGGAAAAACGGTTTCCATAATGAACAGGCAGGCACCTCTGGACTCCCAAAACATTCACAGGCATGTAAAAGGGGAATAAGTTTTTGCAAGTTATTTGTCATTTTGTTATATGTACTCTTTAATGGAATTTGGCCTATTGGGGCAACAATGCTATAAATAAACTTTGAAGTACACACTGAGATTACTAATTTTCACCTGCCCTTTCAAGACAATATTCCTCGTCGTCCAGTGGCTAAGACTCTGTGCTCCCAAAGCAGCGGACCCAGGTTTGATCCCTGGCTGGGGAACTAAGATCCCACGGGCTTCAACTAAAGACTCCACCACATCACAACTAAGACCGCGCACAGTCAAATAATTTCCACAAAGACGACATTATTGGAACTCTACTGGAAGATTCAAGTGAACTTGATGCTCATCTGTTTTATAGATCTCATGTATTAGGCCTTAAAGTGACCACTGTCTATTCAGAAAGGCTTTGTGTGTTAATTCAGAAAAGGGAAGTACTGAACCAGGAAATAAAACGCGCTATAACAGAGCTTCACAAGCAGAAAGGTGTTTAAGTGGATTGAAAAATGTGCAAACGGTCAAACTCTATCATGGCCTCTTAACAGTGATGGTTAGCATCTATCAGAGCTGTGAACCGAACTAGCTCAAGTGAAGTGTTTGGGCCTCCCTGAGGGGTACGGAGGTAAAGAATCTGCCTGCCAATGCAGGGGACGGGGTTCGAGCCCTGGTCTGGGAAGACCCCACATGCCGAGGGCAACTGCCCGAGTGCACTACAACTACTGAAGCCTGCTCACCTAGAGGCTCTGCTCCGCAACGAGAGAAGCCCCACGAGGAGAAGCCCTCCGACCGCAACTAGAGAAAAGCCCACGGCAGTGAAGAACCACCGGAGCAAAAATGTCAGATAAAGAACAAATTTTCAAGAAGACCTCAGATAAACAGAGGGTCACAAGCATCAGGGTGTTTATGTTGATGAAAAAAAAAAACCCGTGTAAGCAGAGTCAAATATCATCCTGTCCTCTTAATAGTGATGGTTAATGTCTACCAGATTTATTAACAGAATAAGCAGAAGTGTTTAAGGGACAAGTACGATTCTGAAACTTTAACAGTTGATAATGCTTTTAATTGGAATGTAACTGCTTTACGGTATTGTGTTAGTTTCTGCCTACAACAGTGTGAATCACCCATGTGCATACGTGTATCCCTCTCTCTAGAGCCTCCCTATCCGAACCCGTGGACTATAGTCTGTGGAAGTCTCCAGGCCAGAATACGGGAGTGGGTAGCCTTTCCCTTCTCCAGGGGATCTTCCCAGCCCAGGAATCGAACCCAGGTCTCTCGCAATTCCAGGCGGACTCTTTACCAGCTGAGCTCCCAGGGAAGCCCAAGAATACTGGAGTGGGTAGCCTATCCTTTCTCCAGGGGATCTTCCCGACCCAGGAATCAAACTGGGCTTTCATGCATTCCAGGCGGATTCTTTACCAACGGAACTACTAGGAAATACGTTAAAACCCAGTGTCCAGGAGCCAACTGGACACACAAGAAGCCTCCTCAGTAACGAGACAGCCCCGTGAGATGCCGCCCGTGTGCATGTGGGGGTGAGATGAGGGGTGAGAAGGGGGACCCGCGGGCACTGAAGTGGAGCGCTGCTGCCCAAGGCAGAGGAATGCCCCTGGCACTCCCAGGACCGAGCTCCCCGTGATCAGGAGGAGGCGGGCAGTCGGGGGTGGACAGACAACAGCCGGGCAGGTGCGGGGCGGGTTTGCTGAACAAGAGGCTGGGCATCTAGCTTCTGCCTGTGACGCTCACACCTGGGGAAAACAAGCTCGGGTTATCCAAGAGCTGGCTGCCTGGATTATTCGAGGCCCTTCCTGAACACGCCAGTGTGCACGCCAAGGCAGGATGATGCGAGCAGAGGTCAGGAACCCGCTGGATGAGACAGCAGGGCCCGCAGGGATCCCTGGGGAATAACAAGCGTGCGTGTGCGTTGCCTCATTCTCCTGGACGGTTGCGACAGCCCTAGGCAGGTCCTAGCCTCGCGGGCTCGGTCACCCCCACTGAGGTCACTGCCCTGTGTGGCACCCCGAGACTGTGGGGCCGGGCGACAGGCGGGAGGTGAGGTCTACGTTCCTGGGGCGGGTGCGAGGCAGAGAGCACCCTGGGTGCCCTTCCTGAGGCCTCTGCGCTCACCTTGCACTGGGGCCACGGCTGTTCCCCACCCTCGGCGTATGCAGATTCGCACAGGGGGCCCCCCTCCTGCCACCCAGCCGGCTCCCACAGCCCTGGGCGGTGTGCTCAGTCGCTCAAGTCGTGTCTGACTCTTTGTGACCCCATGGACTGTCGCCCGTCAGGCTCCTCCATCCAAGGGATTCTCGAGGCAAGGATGCTGGCATGGGTAGCCTTTCCCTTCTGTAGGGGATGTTCCCAACCCAGGGATGGAACCCGAGTCTCCTGCTTTGCAGGCAGATTCCTTACCAACTGAGCCACCACGGAGGCCCTCCCGTGGGCCTGCTCAGGACGAATCCAGTGTCCTGAGAGGCATGACTCACTTCCTGCCCCCGGCTCCCAGGAAAACTGGGTTAGCTGAGCAGATTGTCCTTCCCTGAACTGGCCTCAGGACCTCTGGAAAACCGTGAAGCTCAAGAAGCGAGGCAAGGCCTTGACCGTCTCTCCCCTCGACCGCCCTGGCGAATCCCTGCTGTCACGCTGATCTTAAATGCCCTCTGAACCAAAAACCCTGTCCTCAAGCAGGCTCCCCAACTGGGTGGGTCAGCCTCAGATCACACTTCCTCCTTGGGGGGGACTGGCCCGAAATCACTCAGTGTCAGACTTTGCATCAGGCTGCTCTCAGCCTGGCTGAATGAGATGAGGGCTGCAATACAGCTCGGGCTTCTGGGGAAGAACATGCTCGTCCGGCTGCACCTGGCCGACTCGGAGATCACTTACGTGTTTGCGTCATAACCACACACGCACACGCACGCACGCACAAAGCCAGCACACGGGAGGGCAAGTCAGATGTACCGCAACAGGTAGAGTCAAGGGCTATTTTTACAGGCCCGGATGCCTTCCTCCTGCAGAGTATTCAGGGGCCCACTTCTGTGCAGACTCCTCTGAGCAGGCAAAGCAGGGGCACTTGGGGGGAAAACTCTTGCTGGGGTGGGTCCTCTTGGCAAAGCCTGCTTCACCTGTATGTGCCGGGCACCGGGCACTGTATGCCGTCTCCCCCACGTGAGCACCGACACTCACCTGCTGTCACCAGCGTGTCTGGGAGGGACACACCTGCCCCGGGCACCCGAGAGTCTAAATAGCTGCATCTCTTCTCTTGCAGAGGCAACGCCGGTCAGGCTCTGTCCCCGAGGTGAGGTCCGTGGAGCCGGGAAATGCAGGAAGATGGGCAGGAACAGGGTGCCTGGCTCCCTGCCAGGGGACCAGCTGAGGCGGGCAGTGTCCATGGGGAAGACTCCCGGGAAACACTGTCACCCAAGGAGGGAGACGGGGGACCCGAAGACACCAGCATGACCGTGAATCTTCAGCCAGCAGGAAGGACTTGATGTTGGGAAGAGACAGCGGAGGGTCAGAAGACAGAAAGGCCACAAGTGGCTCATGGAGAGCGTGGCAGACTGGTCTGGCCTCGGCTTGAAACCTGGGTCTTGGGGGTGGCCTCTGGGTGGAGTGCCCATGGGCACTGGGAAGTGTGGAGGGAGCTAAATGGGAGGTGAGGGTGCGCACAGGGACCCAGAGACGATAGAGCAGAAGGCTCCTCGAAGCCACGTGTCCGTGAGAGATCGCAGGGAAGGGGTCCACGGCCAAGGCCAGGGCCCTGAACACGGACAGAGAAGGACAGACAGATGAGACGCGCAGGACAGAGCAGGGTAGTAGCGGCTCATGAAGCCCAAAGTTCTGGACACACAAGAGATGCCGGCCACACATGGACTCAATGGATGTGAGTCTGAGCAAACTCTGGGACATTGTGCTGGACAGGGAAGCCTGTGCTGCAGTCCGTGGGCTCGCAGAGTCGGGCACAGCTGAGCGACTGAACAACAGCAAGCCGGCCACTCGAAAGTCACTGCACCCTTCATCCTGACAAAGTTCCTGGGTTGTGGGTGGAAAGCGTGCAGGCAGGATGGAGCCTGGACAGCAGGCAAATTGTGTTTCAGTGATAATCTAGAACAAGCTGTGCTCAGGTACTAAAGCCCTGGGCTTCCCTGGTGGTTCCGTGGGAAAGAATCCACCTGCCAGTGCGGGAGACTCGGGTTCAATCCCTGGGGTGCGAAGATCCCTGGGAGAAGGGAATGGCAACCCACTGCAGGACTCTTGCCTGAAGAATCCCATGGACAGAGGAGCCTGGCAGGCTGCAGTCCATGGGGTGGCAGAGTCAGACACGACTGAGCGACTAAAGAATAGAAGAATTAGAAGCAGCGGGAGAAGAGGAGCTGGTGACATTCCTTAGAAAAGGCAACCCTTCCGTCCCTTGAGGAAGGAAGGGCCAGGGCCAGCCCATGTGGGGGCATCAGTCTGAACAGGAAGACCACCTCCCTCCCGGATGGGAAGGACAGCTGATGCCTGCAGAGTCCTGCATACTCACCCCAAGCCCGGGCACCGAGAAGACGCCAGTGTGAAAAGGACCCCTCCAGTTCAGGGCCTGACTCTCTCTCCAGCCCAACGCTCAATATGATATTATAAACGCCAAGACAGGTACCCTGCAGTGGTTATTCAGTATCACAGGTGCGGTTACACGAAGCTGTTAAGTTCACATGTGTGCCATCTGCTCACCAAGGGCGGACGTGCCTTTATCAGATCTAATAACAAACACAAATGCTATGAAGAAGGGCTGTATCGTATTCAGACAACTACATCTCTTTTGCAAAGTCACAGTAAACACTGCACAAGGGTTTCCCAGGTGGTCCAGTGGAAGAGAGGCCAGCATGCAATGCAGGGCACATGGGTTTGATCCCTGGCCCCGGATTCCCACATGCTGTGTAATAGCTGAGCCTGGGAGCCACAACTACTGAGCCCACCTGTCCCAGATCCCATGCTCTGCAACAAGAGAAAGCAATGTGAAAAGAAGCACAAACACCGCAACTAGAGAACAGCCCCGCCTGTCATAGCTAGAGAACATACCGCACTTGTCACAACCAGAGAAAGTCCCACTTGTCACAATCCCCACCCGTCACAGCTAGAGAACAGCCCCCACCTGTCACAGCTAGAGAACAGTCTGCCTGTCACAGCTAGAGAAAGTCCCACTTGTCACAGTCAGAGAAGAGCCCCGCCTGTCACAGCTAGAGAACAGCCCCGCCTGTCACAGCTAGAGAACAGCCCCGCCTGTCACAGCTAGAGAACAGCCCCCACCTGTCACAGCTAGAGAATATACCATGCTTGGCACAACCAGAAAGTCCCACTTGTCACAGTCAGAGAAGAGCCCCACCTGTCACAGCTAGAGAACAGCCCTGCCTGTCACAGCTAGAGAATAGCCTCCGCCTGTCACAGCTAGAGAAGAGCCCCGCCTGTCACAGCTAGAGAATATACCATGCTTGTCACAACCAGAGAAAGTCCCACTTGTCACAGTCAGAGAAGAGCCCCGCCTGTCACAGCTAGAGAACAGCCCCCCCGTCACAGCTAGAGAACAGCCCCCGCCTATCACAACCAGAGAATAGCCCCCACCTGTCACAGCTAGAGAACAGCCCCTGCCTATCACAACTAGAGAACAGCCCCGCCTGACATAGTTAGAGAACAGCCCCTGCCTGTCACAGCTAGAGGAGAGCCCCACCTGTCACAGCTAGAGGAGAGCCCCACCTGTCACAATAAAGTACAGCCCCCGCCCGTCACAGCCAGAGAACAGCCCCTGCCTATCAAAATAGAGAACAGGTCTGCTTGTCACAACTAGAGAATAGCCTCCGCCTGTCACAGCTAGAGAACAGCCCTGCCTGTCACAGCTAGAGAATATACCATGCTTGTCACAACCAGAGAAAGTCCCACTTGTCACAGTCAGAGAAGAGCCCCGCCTGTCACAGCTAGAGAACAGCCCTGCCTGTCACAGCTAGAGAACAGCCCCCGCCTATCACAACTAGAGAAGAGCCCCGCCTGTCACAGCTAGAGAATATACCATGCTTGTCACAACCAGAGAAAGTCCCACTTGTCACAGTCAGAGAAGAGCCCCGCCTGTCACAGCTAGAGAACAGCCCTGCCTGTCACAGCCAGAGAACAGCCCCCGCCTATCACAACTAGAGAAGAGCCCCGCCTGTCACAGCTAGAGAATATACCATGCTTGTCACAACCAGAGAAAGTCCCACTTGTCACAGTCAGAGAAGAGCCCCGCCTGTCACAGCTAGAGAACAGCCCCCGCCTGTCACAGATAGAGAACAGCCCCGCCTGACACAGTTAGAGAACAGCCCCTGCCTGTCACAGCTACAGGAGAGCCCCACCTGTCACAGCTAGAGCAGAGCCCCACCTGTCACAATAAAGTACAGCTCCCGCCCGTCACAGCCAGAGAACAGCCCCTGCCTGTCAAAATAGAGAACAGGTCTGCTTGTCACAACTAGAGAATAGCCTCCGCCTGTCACAGCTAGAGAACAGCCCTGCCTGTCACAGCTAGAGAACAGCCCTGCCTGTCACAGCTAGAGAACAGCCCTGCCTGTCACAGCTAGAGAACAGCCCCACCTGTCACACTGTCACAGCTAGAGAACAGCCCTGCCTGTCACAACCAGAGAATAGCCTCTGCCTGTCACAACTAGAGAACAGCCCCACCTGTCACAGCTAGAGAACAGCCCTGCCTGTCACACTGTCACAGCTAGAGAACAGCCCTGCCTGTCACAGTTAGAGAACAGCCTCGCCTGTCACACTGTCACAGCTAGAGAACAGCCCTGCCTGTCACAACCAGAGAATAGCCCCCACCTGTCACAACTAGAGAACAGCCCTGCCTGTCACAACCAGAGAATAGCCTCTGCCTGTCACAACTAGAGAACAGCCCCACCTGTCACAGCTAGAGAATAGCCCTGCCTGTCACAGCTAGAGAACAGCCTCGCCTGTCACAGCCAGAGAACAGCCCCACCTGTCACACTGCCACAGCTACAGAACAGCCCCACCTGTCACACTGCCACAGCTAGAGAACAGCTTCGCCTGTCACAGCCAGAGAACAGCCCCACCTGTCACATTGCCACAGCTAGAGAACAGCCCCACCTATCACACTGCCACAGCTAGAGAACAGCCCCACCTGTCACACTGCCACAGCTAGAGAACAGCCCTGCCTGTCACAGCTAGAGAACAGCCCCGCTTGTCACACTGTCACAACTAGATAATATCCCCTGCCTGTCACAGATAGAGAACAGCCCTCACAGCAATGAAGACCCAGCACAGCCAAAAATAAAATTAATTAATTTAAAAAACAACAGCAGCAATAACAACAAAGAACAGTACACTGAAGGCCTTGTGTCGGCTAGCAGGCTGTCTTGGACCTGACTTTCTTGTATCTTGACGAGCCTCTGAAGGCCCAGGAGGGTCCCGCCCCGTCTGAGACATGCCCGAGACCCCAAAGGTGGGGGCGGGCTCTGCTGCGGGAGAACGCCTGAGGATGGGGAATGGCACCAAGTTGGCAGGGAGAGCGGGTACCAGGGTGAAGTGAGGAAGCAGGCTTTCTCCAGGTGATAGCTAACATGTTCAGTGAGCACAGGTGGGCCTGAGTGGGACCCTCCATCGACCCTCAGAGTGAGACAAAGGCTAGAACACGAGGGTTCAGCTATGTGGTCTCTGTGGTGGATGCGTGCGTGCTCAGTCACTCAGTCGTGTCCGACTCTCTGTGACCCCATGGACTGTAGCCTGCCATGCTCCTGTGTCCATGGCATTCTCCAGGCACGGATACTGGAGTGAGTTGCCACTTCCTTCTCCAGCGGATCTTCCCAACCCAGGGATGGAACCTGCATCTATCACATCTCCTGCATTGGCAGGTGGGTTCTCTACCACCAGCGCCCCCTGGGAAGCCCAGTAAGGATGTCCCATTGTGCCTGAACCAGTGACAGTTGCCTGGCAGGCATTCCAAGTTGGCCCAAGGCCACCCACTGAGATGCTTGCTGAAACGACCCAGTAGGAAACAGCGGGCTCGGTTTTCTCTGGGTTCTCCAGGCAGCTCGATGATTTCTCCAAACACATCCCAAATTCGACCAGAACTCCCCCTCTGCAAAGCCAGTCACCTCCACATATCACTTTCAAAGCCAACGCATGGTCATCCAGCTGTCAGTGCCAAACTCAAAGTACATGGTGGCAAAAGACAGTTATCTCAGCTGGACTCATAGTCGGCCTTGATTATACAGTTATCAGGCAAAAAACACACGCTGTCAATGTAACCAAAGGAAATGCTTCTAAGATAAAAAAGGGAAATAACAGACAAAGAGAAGAAATTGGAATGTATCAGGGACCAACTGAAATCAACTGTTTGCAGCCAGAAGAAAACACCAAGTAACACCTTGCTGTCACAAAACGTTTCTTCGATAACCAAGTGATCCCCTTTTCTTAAAGCAGGAGCAGAAAGGTTTCCAAGACAATGAAACTGTGGTGAACATGGACAGAGAACCCTGTGGACCTGTGAAAATGCAGCCACAGGGCCCTCACGCCAAGGACAGCGCTGGCCCAGCACTGCCAGAACTGCTGTTAAATCCATGTCATTCTGCACTCCAGCTCGAGCTCCAGCCTCAGGAGTGATGGATGAGAACACGCCAGGCCTGCAGTGGCAGACGTCTGCAGAGAGGCGTCGGCCCAGGGCTGCCGGGTTCCCGAGGGACACGGCTGTCACAAGGTCTGACGGGCACACCTTGTGAGCTGCAGGTATCGGTGAGTGGCTACTTCAGGAGGACATGTAGGAAGCTTCTCTCTTTTTTTTGAATGTGATCTCTTAACTAAATACCAGCTGCTGTTCAAGATTCTACCAAAAGATGGGAATAAAGATTGATACAACCAGTATAGAAAACAGTACAGAGACTCCTTAAACAGCTAGGAATAAAAACTACCGTATGACCCAGCAAGCCCAGTACTGAGCATATACCTCTGAGAAAACCGTAATTCAAAGATGCGTGGTACCTGAGTGTTCACTGCAGCACTATTTACAGCAGCTAGGACATGAAAGCCACCTACATGTCCACTGACACGTGAATGGATAAAGAAGACGTCTCACACACACACACACACACACACAGACATATACAATCAAATACTGCTGCTGCTGCTGCTAAGTCGCTTCAGTCGTGTCCGACTCTCTGTGACCCCATAGACGGCAGCCCACCAGGCTCCCCCGTCCCTGGGATTCTCCAGGCAAGAACACTGGAGTGGGTTGCCATTTCCTTCTCCAATGCATGAAAGTGAAAAGTGAAAGTGAAGTTGCTCAGTTGTGTCTGACTCGTAGCGACCCCATGGACAGCAGCCTACCAGGCTCCTCCGTCCATGGGATTTTCCAGGCAAGAGCACTGGAGTGGGGTGCCATCGCCTTCTCCAACAATCAAATACTACTTAGCCATAAAAAGAAACAAAGCTGAGTCATTTGTGGTGATATGGGTGAACCGAGAGCCTGTCATACAGGGTGAAGTAAGTGAGAAAAACAAATATTCTATATTAACGTTTAACTAGGGAATCTAGAAAAACTGTACTGACAAGCCTATTTGCAGGGCAGGAATAGAGATGCGCAGCAGAGAACAGATCTGTGGAGCAGCGTGAGAGGGAGGAAGTGGGGCGAATGAAGAGAGCAGCACGGACATATATACACTATCAGGCGTAAAATAGTGGCAAGCAGCTCTACAGCGCAGGGAGCTCAGCTCAGCGCTCTGTGAGGACCCGGAGGGCAGGATGGGGTGCGAGGGAGGCTCAAGAGGGAGGGGATGTATGTATACATATCACTCAAGCTGAGGCTCCAGTCCTTTGGCCACCTGATGTAAAGAGCTGACTCCTTGGAAAAGACCCTGATGCTGGGAGGGATTGGGGGCGGGAGGAGAAGGGGACGACAGAGGATGAGATGGTTGGATGGTGTCACCGACTCCATGGACATGAGTTTCGGTGAACTCTGGGAGTTGGTGATGGACAGGGAGGCCTGGCACACTGCGGTTCATGGGTTCACAAAGTCGGACACGACTGAGCGACTGAACTGAACTGACGGCTGATTCATACTGATGTACGGCAGAAACGAACACAACATTGTAAAGCGATTATCCTCCAAATAAACATAAATTAAAAAAAAGATTCCCCCCAAAGAAAATTTGGTGCCCAAATGTCTTCAGAGATCCCTGGGCCCAGCTCCAAGTGGGAAAAAAGAGAAGGAAGGGGATGGAGGAGGAGGACAGGAAAGTACTTCTGATACTCTGACAAGCTGACCCAGGGGAAGAGACTGCTAATTCCCAGAGATGGTAAGAAGCTGTCTTTTGTATGTAAACGAGGGTGCCTTTTATATGCAAACCAACCTACCCAGAGCCCATCCTCCCAAATAGTCCTTTATGGATTTTTAAGCCACCTGCCAAAGCAGGAGACCTGAGAGACATGGGTTCGATCCCTGGGTCCGGAAGATCCCCTGGAGGAGGAAACAGCAACCCATTCCAGTATTTTTGCCCGTAGAATCCCACTGACAGAGGAGCCTGGGGGGCTACAATCCATGGGGTCGCAGAGTCGGGCACGACTGAACCAACTGAGCACACATGCAAGCTGTGATCACGGGTCCGCATCTCACGTAGCCTGGACAGGCTAGCGGGCGTCGAGCAGACTCTAGTTCGCCTCTAGATCCGTTCCTGGACTCTAGGCCTCGGGAGGCGAGTTAAGGGCCATCGACTGCCCGGCCCAGGGGCAGGAGGCAGGCCTACGGAGTTGCCTGCCAGGCCAGGGCACGGAGCAGACCGCCCTCAGCGCAGGCACGGGCCCCCGTCTGCACAGGTACTCTGTGCACAGAAGCTAAGCTACTGACCGCAGGCATCACAGCAAAGGGCGTGAGGGAGCCAGACCCTAAAGGAAAATGGGGATGGATCTGACCAACACTCAGAAGGTAACCTGAGGGCTGCTGGGATGGTCGTCCACCTCTGCAAAGACCAAAAGCGGGAGAACACTTCTTAAGCACTTCTGCTCAAGAAACAGAAATGTGAGTCTGTCACGATCATTATGTGTTCAAGAAGATTCTCCTCAGACACCCAGAAGGCCATTTTAAACCACAGAAATGTGTTCTGTAACACCAGCACTGCCCTCGCCCCCCATTTCAACACAATTCTAGGAAGCTTCTAATACCCTGTGCATGCTACATCGCTTCAGCTGTGTCCAAGTCTTTACAAGTCTACGACAGCCCTCCAGGCTCCTCTGTCCATGGGATTCTCCAGGAGAGAATACAGGAGTGGGTTGCCATGCCCTCCTCCAGGGGATCTTCCCGACCCAGGGATCGAACCTGTGTCTCTTCTGTCTCCTGCACTGGCAGGCGTGTTCTCTACCATTAGCGCCACCTGGGAAGCCAGTATTCATGTACAGCTGATGGTGAGATCTTTATTTTTGAATGTAATGCAAACACCATGGCACCTTCTGACCTCAGGCTATGTATCCGTCACTTTTCAAACACTGCAAACACAGGTTTAAAAAGTCACTTGGGCAACTCTGTGTAATGACAGCTCTCGGCAGACGTTTCTTGGGGGCATTATTTCCCTTGCTCTTTTCTGTTACATTAAATCTCAGTCTACCCCTGAAGAATGACATGGCGTAAATGATAAATTATAGCAGCTTACAAAATGAAAGCAAGAAAAAAAAAGAAGCTGAAACAGAGAAAAGAGAGAATCATCATAAAGACAAAAGGGACCAAAGAATCCCCAACACCCAGCTTTTTCCAAGAAGAAGGAGGGAAAAACAGATTGAGAGAAAAAACGATGACTCCTCTCCTGAGATCGTAGCTTGTTTTCGCTGCTGAGATTCCAGAGGAAAGCACACCACGAGGAGGATAAGGAAGCTAGCAGAAAGCAAGGCAAGGATGCTCTGCACCTGCACTGGCAGAAACCTGCTGAGAATTTTAGCTGTCTTGCCAGCTGGACCAAACTCCTGTCGACCTGCAGAATTCTGCAATTTTGATCTCACCCTCTTCCCAGTTATTCTAGAAACAGGAGCCGCTGTGGTGGATAGGAACTGCTAATGGCAGGCACACACTGAAGGCTGACGAGGTCTGGGACTGTTAGGAAGCACGGCTTAACAGGCCTGAGTTTCCCCACCTTGGTCCCCTCTAGAGTCCTTTCTTATTCCTGATGGATTTTCTCGGACAAGCAACACGGTCTGTTGGTACCTTCACCTGCCCCTTGGTTGCTCAGTCGTGTCCGACTCTTGGTGACCCCATGGACTGTAGCCGCCAGGCTCCTCTGTCCCTGGGATTCTCCAGGGAAAAATACTGGAATGGGTTGCCATGCCCTTCTCCGAGGGATCTTCCCGACCCAGGGATCGAACCCACGTCTCCTGCATTGCAGGCATATTCTTGACCTTCGGAGCCCTCAGGGAAGTAACCTACGAAAGTGCTAAAGCCATCTAAGGAGACTGTTTGTCATCAGCTGTGTGGAGGTTCCGGGGTCTAGACAATCTGGCATAGGGGACGTGAACAAAAGGACGACGGGTGACAGGGGACTCTGACCCCGTGTGGGCACAGCTGTGAGCTGCTGAGCTCCAGAGAGGCCCTGCCTTCACCCAGAGGCACCCAGAAGCAGAACCGGGCCCTTCCACACCATCTCAAGGGCCATTACTGGGCAGGGACAAAGCTGCTGATGCTACTGCTAAGTCGCTTCAGTCGCGTCCGACTCTGTGAGACCCCATAGACGGCAGCCCACTAGGCTCCTCTGTCCCCGGGATTCTCCAGGCAAGAATACTGGAGTGGGTTGCCATTTCCTGCTCCAAGGCATGAAAGTGAAAAGTGAAAGTGAAGTCGCTCAGTTGTGCCCGACTCCTAGCGACCCCATGGACTTCAGACCACCAGGCTCTTCCGTCCATGGGATTTTCCAGGCAAGAGTACTGGAGTGGGGTGCCGCTGCCTTCTCCTAGGACAAAGCTATGGGAGTGCAAGCAGGTACACAACAGGCCATCCGCTCCTCTCCGTGACGGTGAATTAGAAGCCAGGTGTCACCCCTTAAAATCCGGCCATCTTGGACTCTGCTGGTGGCCCAGTGGTTAAGAGCGGTATTTCCCATGGGGGTGTGCAGGTTCAGTCCCTGGTGGGGAATCTAGGATCCCACATGTGGTGCTCAGTTTTGACCAGCTCTTTGTGCCCCCATGGACCGTAGCCCGCCAGGCTCCTCTGTCCAAGGGATTCCCCAGATACTGGAGCGGGTTGCCATTTCCTCTTCCAGCGTCTTCTGCATCTCCTCTACTGGCAGGCAGGTTCTTTACCACTGAGCCAAGGATCTCACATGTTGTGGGATTAAAAATAAATAAAAAAATCCTGCAATATCTGCATGTTTATGGAGACATGGTCAGTTATAATCAATACTGCAAATAATCATATTTTCCCTCACCCATCTATCACATTATTATTTTTCTGATTTTTTTTTAAGAATTTGAAAATAAGTTATTTTCCTAAGGCTGACTTTTTAAGGATTATAATTACTGCATCAAACTCCTAGAAAGCACATTATATATATATCACATCTTACACATCCGCAGAATTCCTAATTCTCAATATGTTTAACATCCACCCTCCACCTGGCCCTGTTATCAAGGGCAATCATCAATGAATTGCTTCCTAAAACACTGCACCTGGGTCATCCAACAAGGGAGGCCCTGGCCAAACGTGGCCAGTGAAGCCTGGAAACCTGGCTAGTTTGTGTGGAGATGCGTTCTGAGTGTCCAATACACACAGACTTCAAAGGCTAGGTAACAAAAATGAAGGTAAACTATCTCAATGATTTTTTTTAATTGATTATGTGTTGATTAACAATATTTTGGATGTGTTAGGACAGAAAAAGTTTCCATTCAAGCTCATTTCCTCTGTGTCTGTTTCCTTTTTTAACTTTGCTCTCTTACATGGTCCTACACCGTGTTTATTTAACTTCTATGCAGAGTACATCGTGAGAAACGCTGGACTGGAAGAAACACAAACTGGAATCAAGATTGCCGGGAGAAATATCAATAACCTCAGATATGAAGATGACACCACCCTTATGGCAGAAAATGAAGAGGAACTCAAAAGCCTCTTGATGAAGGTCAAAGTGGAGAGTGAAAAAGTTGGCTTAAAGCTCAACATTCAAAAAACGAAGATCATGGCATCCAGTCCCATCACTTCATGGGAAATAGATGGGGAAACAGTGGAACAGTGTCAGACTTTATTTTTCTGGGCTCCAAAATCACTGCAGATGGTGACTGCAGCCACGAAATTAAAAGACGCTTACTCCTTGGAAGGAAAGTTATGACCAACCTAGATAGCATATTCAAAAGCAGAGACATTACTTTGCCAACAAAGGTCCATCTAGTCAAGGCTATGGTTTTTCCTGTGGTCATGTATGGATGTGAGAGTTGGACTGTGAAGAAGGCTGAGTGCCGAAGAATTGATGCTTTTGAACTGTGGTATTGGAGAAGACTCTTGAGAGTCCCTTGGACTGCAAGGAGATCCAACCAGTCCATTCTGAAGGAGATCAGCCCTGGGATTTCTTTGGAAGGAATGATGGTAAAGCTGAAACTCCAGTACTTTGGCCACCTCGTGCAAAGAGTTGACTCATTGGAAAAGACTCTGATGCTGGGAGGGATTGGGGGCAAGAGGAGAAGGGGACGACAGAGGATGAGATGGCTGGATGGCATCACTGACTCGATGGACTTGAGTCTGAGTGAACTCCAGGAGTTGGTGATGGACAGGGAGGCCTGGAGTGCTGCGATTCATGGGGTCGCAAAGAGTCGGACACGACTGAACGACTGATCTGATCTGATCTGACGCCTATGAGATTGCAGGACTCTGGACCACCAACTTTCCCCTCTCTTAAAGAGAGCCTCTTGTGCTCCTCAAGTCATTAAACAACTTCAGTTATTTAAGCAACAAGAAAATCCTTCCTGTTCAGGAGCTGAGTGTTTAATACTTGTATCTTCTTCCTTCAAAATCTTATCCTTGATCATAAATAATCTCAGTCCCCTCTGTCTCTGGGTCTAAATAGCATGTGAGGGCCAAAATTACTACCTAGCTCACAGATAATTGTTACCTGTGTCAACAAAAATCAAATTCCAAAGATTGAAAAGACAACAGCAGCAAACACTTCAAAAGCACTAGAAAGTAACCCTGGTGTTCTTGTCAGCATTCCTGCAACAATCTCCAGACTTCCTCATTGTCCACAAGCTTCGCCCTTCTCTAAGAATTCCTCACCCAACTCACTGTTTTCTGATCCACTTCTTGGAAAATTCAAGTACTGGGGCTAACACAAACAAACAGAACTTCCTGGGAAAATGCATTTGGAATTCTGAAAAGCGGGCAGACCAAAAAAGAACTTATTATTAACTGATGACGCACTGTTATGCAAACAACAGACAAACTGAAGTCAGGCCCTTGAAAATTAGAACAGGTATGTGCTTCGTTAGTCAGTCGTGTCCGACTCTGCAACCCCATGGACTGCAGCCCACCAGGCTCCTCTGTCCATGGGGATTCTCCAGACAAGAATACTGGAGTGGGCTGCTATGCCCTCTTCTAAGGGACCTTCCCAACTCAGGGATCGAACACAGGTCCCCCACATTGCAAACAGATTCTTTACTGATTGGGCCACTAGGGAAGCCCTGCTGCTGCTGCTAAGTCACTTCAGTCATGTCCAATTCTGTGCGACCCCACAGACGGCAGCCCACCAGGCTCCCCCGTCCCTGGGATTCTCCAGGCAAGAACACTGGAGTGGGTTGCCATTTCCGTCTCCAATGCGTGAAAGTGAAGTCACTCAGTCGTGTCCGACCCTCAGCGAACCCATGGACTGCAGCTTTCCAGGCTCCTCCATCCATGGGATTTTCCAGGCAAGAGTACTGAAATGGGGTGCCCTAGAACAGGTATAATCAAGCAGATTAAAGGAAGTAAAATATTGCATTCTGGAAACTGGTGTTTTATTCCAGACGTTTTGTAAAAAGTAACAGAATAACCAAAGGCGCATTTCTGAGAAAGTTCTGCAAGGCCTTACCACCTCCAGGAAGAGTCAGGGCAGAATGACGTAAAAGGGAGGAAACGAGTTGGGTCTTACGTTCCCAGAGGGCACTAATCTTTGCTTCTCTGACTTGTTCAGAGGATTGGGTAACACAACTGCCAGTCCAATGCTTGACAAACCACTCAACTTGCCTTAACTAGTGAAGTGGAGACTGACTGATAACTGAAAGTTGCTCAGTCGTGTCTGAGTCTTTTCGAACCCAGGGACTATACAGTCCACGGGATTCTCCAGGCCAGAATACTGGAGTGGATAGCCTTTCCCTTCTCCAGGGGATCTTCCCAATCCAGGGACTGAACCCAGGTCCCCCACACTGCAGGCAGATTCTTTACCAGCTGAGCCACCAGGGAAGCCCCTGGTTGATAACCCCTGCAATTACCACCACAGAAGTCACATTCATGGCTCCAGGGAACACGTATGTGTGTCTTGAGTGGGGATGAAGCACCAAGCTCATTTACAAGTTTAATAAATTTAACTTTAATGAGACACCTCAGTCTGCATTAAAATTCATGAGACTCCCAAAACATGTTCTCTAGACCTTTCATTAGAGGGTAAAGCATTTATTTGACAATTTAACTTGACCACCTGGGCAGGAAAACCCATGTCCAAAAACTATACTTATGAATCCCAGAGGCCTTTTTGAAATTGAGTCACATCAGGTTTAGTGGCCACATACACTATTCCATCCAGTCAGTGACCTCGACAGGAACTTATTTTTCTCCCTTAGGAATTCACTGGTTTACAGTTCTGTGCTATGCTATGTGCTAAGTTGCTTAGTCATATTTGACTGTTTGCAACCCCACGGGCTGTAGTCCGCCAGGCTCCTCTCTCCATGGGATTGCTCAGGGTGGGTATGCCATACGTTCCTCCAGGGGATCTTCCCCACCCAGGGATCCAACCCACATCTCATGAGTCTCCTGCACTGCAGGCGGATTCTTTATTGCTGAGCCACCTGGGAAGCCCTGGGTCCGTGAAAAGAAATAAGAGACTGGTTTTTGTGTGCCTTTAAAAAAACAGCCCCATTATTGAACCGAGTTACATGATCACAGGGGCAAGGTCACACTCACTCTCATTAAGCTGAGCGCAGCACTTTTATTTAGAACTAGATTGATCTGTAACCATTTCTCAGCTCTGTTCCTTATTAGCTGTGTGACCTTGGGCAAGTCACTTTATCTCTCTGAGCTGTGCAAGCTTTTCCTTTCAGTTAGTCAACATAAATATTTTCTCCCACATTGCAGGATTTTACGAGAGGAAGCATTAAAGTACATGAAAGTCTTACCTGGTGGTTCAGACGCTAAAGAATCTGCTTGCAATGCAGGAGACTGGGGTGCGACCCCTGGACAGGGAAGATTCCCCTGGAGAAGGAAATGGCAACCCATTCCAGTGTTCTTGCCTGGAGAATCCCCATAGACACAGGGAGCCTGGCAGGCTACAGTCCATGGAGTTGCAGAGTCGGAGACGGCTGAATGACTACCACACACACATTAAAAGTACACACACCTCCACCAAGTCAGTAGTCTACATAAAGTATGCACACATTTTTACAGTTCTGTGAAACATTCTGGAGACTGAGGTCAGGAACACGCAGGCCCTAACGTCGTGTAATACTTGGCACCGTTATGGAAAAAATGGCCCAAGCCGTAGGCTGCACTCAGGGCAGTTAGCGGGCTCTTGAGTTATAAAAAGTGAGTGCTTTCTATGAATCCTGCTTGAATTCCGTTTCGGTTGCTGGAGGTCACACCTACCACCAAGCCACTGCAGGACAAGTTCGGAGGGGGTGCGCGGGATTGCTAAACCACTCCAAACCCTGGGCGCTGTATGCATCTCCAACTTTCCGACACTTGGGTTAAATAAGTGCAGATTCTGATTGGGCAGCGGCGGGGTGGGGACCCGGGCACCGCACTGCAAAGAGGCTGCCCGCTCGGATGTCCGTGCTGGGAGTCCCTCGGCCCAGCCGGACCTCTGAGCAGGGCTCCATCACTACCATCACCTCCTCCTCAGCACAAGACACTGGGGGTCAGGAGCGTTTGCAGTGGCCGTGGCGCGGTCCCTTGCACTGCGGAGAGCGTTTCAGCAGCAACCCCGCTTGCATGGCACTCCCGCCTTCCGGCTAGGTCACCCCCAAACGCTTGCAGACGTCGGCAGAGGCCCCCGCGCCCGCCCCCCACACCCCCAAATCGGCGGATGGAGGACCATGTCCTGCCTGTAAGATGCTACCAACCAGGTGCGTGCACCTCAGAGGGCAGAGCCCCGGCAGGGCCCCGGGGAGCTCGGGGCGCAGACAGGGCAACTGAGGCTGGGTGGCTGCGCGCAGCGCTCGCGGCCTCTGGGGTGGGGGGTGGGGGACCTCACCAAGAAACTCCACAGCCAGCGCGGTGGTCCCTGAGCGCGCCGGCCCCCCAAGCGCGGCGCGGCCGCCGGAAGTGCCCGGGAGCCGTCTACGCTGCAGCCCCGGGCGGGCGACCCGCCTGAGGTGACCGAGGGGTCTCCTCACACCGCTCCGTCGTGGCCCCCCGACCCCGGCGCTGAGGGCCTGCGTTTCCCGTCCCGCCAATCCCCAGACAGCTCTGGCGGGAGGCGGCCGCAGGCTACCCACCCAGAAGGAGGCCGTCCATGTCAAAAAGCAGGTGGGTGACGGGACGCGGAAGGGGTACGGGCGCCGCCATTTCTCTGCCGACTCGCGGGGTGGGCGGGGGGAGAGGGAGGGCGGGGAGGAGGCGCCGGCAGGCGCGCTCCCGGCCTGCCCCGCGCGTCCCGAGCCGTTCTGCGCACGCGCGGCCCCCGGGCAGCCTCCTCGCGCCCTTGCCCCCATCCTCCCGCCACGGGCTGCTCCCGCACGTACGCGCGCTCTGGCCTGGCGCGCGCGCATCCCGAGCCCTTCTGCGCACGCGCGGTCCCGAGCCGCCGCCGCCTCCTCCTCCTCCTCCTCCTCCTCCTCTCGCCCGCGCCCCCGAAGCTGCTCCCGCGCACGCGCGCTGCGGCCAGCCCCTTGCGCCGGCAGCCGCTCTGCGCACGCGCGCCTCTCGCCTCCTCGCGCGGTCCACTCGGAAAGCGCGCGCTCTGAGCCACACGGCTCCTCGGCGTGTGCCGGCGGCCGGCCTCCTCGCAAAGCTCCCGAGACGCGCCCTGGGCCTCCTGTCCGCGTCCACCCACCCGGGTCACTTCTCACCCGTGAAAACGGGCCGCCGCGTCGCTAAGTCCAGGGGTCAGCGCGTACAGCTCGAATTTGGAACGCGCCTGAAGAGGGAGGAAGGGAGGCAGGGAGGGAGGGCACAGAGGTTCGACCGCGCTTGAAGTGCTTCTCTCTTCAGAGCCAGCAAGTTCATGGGCAGCAGGGTGGCCTTAGTCATGGGGGCCCCCCCCGCGGGGACTTCGGCCCAGGCCCCGGAGCGCCTGTCCCCAAACTCTTGGCAAGTTTCCCTTTCAGTTTATAGCCGCCCCCACCCCGCCACCTCGGCTTTGGCAGGAAGCGTGAGCAATGGCGCGCGGGTCCCCCTCCTTGAGCGCCTGTATCGCCGAGCAACCCTGGCTGGTGCATCTCCCGGAGCGATTCCGCAGCCGAAGTCTGATAGCAGAGAGCCGGCATCGGTTCGGTTCAGTTCAGTCGCTCAGTCGTGTCCCGACTCACTGCGACCCCCATGGACTGCAGGACAGCCAGGCTTCCCTGTCCATCACCAACTCCCGAAGCTTACTCCAAAAGTGTGTTGTCAAAGTTGTTAGTTTCTCAGTCGTGCCCGACTCTTGGCGACCCCATGGACTGCAGCCCACCAGGCTCCTTGGTCCATGGGATTTTCCAGGCAAGGGTACTGGAGTGGGTTACCATTTCCTTCTCCAGGGGATCGTCCCAAGCCAGGGATTGAACCCCAGTCTCTTGCACCGCAGGCAGATTCTTTACCGACTGAGCTCCGAGGGAAGCCCTTACTCAAACATGTCCATGGAGTGGGTGATGCCATCCAACCACCTTATCCTCTGTCGTCCCCTTCTCCCACCTTCAATCTTTCCTAGCATCATGGTCTTTTCCAGTGAGTCAGTTTTTCGAATCAGGTGGCCAAAAGATTGTAGCTTCAGCTTCAGCATCTGCCCTTACGATGAATATTCAGGACTTATTTCCTTTAGGATGGACTGGTTGGAGCTCCTTGCTGTCCAAGGGACTCTGAGGCTTCCCTGGTAGCTCAGTTGGTAAAGAGCCAGAATAAGACATCTTAAATGCCTTGCCCATTTTTGCCTTGTATATCTCATCTGCTTTGATTACTGAGTTTTATTCCCCTCCCCGCCCCAAACTGTCTGAAGGCAAGCTGAAAAGCAGCATTTCCTTTTTTTTTCCTTCCCACTCTCAGAAATACCTTCCCCCAACCCATTTCTATTATTGTTAGCTGGTGTTGTAAATGCATGTTGGCAAATGGGCTTCCAGGGTGGCTCAGATGGTAAAGAATCCGCCTGCAGTGGGGGAGACCTGGGTTCGATCCCTAGGTTGGGAAGATTCCCCTGGAGAAGGGAATGGCTACCCACTCCAGTATTCAGGCTCTGGAGAAGTTCACAGACAGAGGAGCCTGGCAGGCTACAGTGCATGGAGTTGCAAGGAGTCAGGAGAGGACTGACTGCACTTTCAAATGCATGTTTAAACATAAAGATAGGATCTTTCAAGAGGCAGAAATAAGAAAGCTGCAGAGACTTTAAAATGTGAGCGTTGTATTTCTGGTGAAGTGTGTCACCTGGGCACTCAGACAGCTTGGTTTAGCACATATCAGCATTAAACCTCTGTGCCTGCCTTTCTGTGTGCATGAAACAAAAGCGTTACATGATGCAAGCCAGGGCAAGCTGTTCAGTTTAGTCACTGTCGTGTCCAACTCTTTTCGACCCCATGGACTGGGCAGGCAGTTGGAAGTGGCAAATAGAATATGCTCAGTTAACTTATGTCTTTTTGTCAAGCTGTGGCTGTGACAAAACGTTCCCTGGTTTCATCCAATCATGATTTCCTGTTGAGGACGCTGGACCTCAGAGAGGGCAGTTCATCAGCCAGTTAGTGAGCAGACTCTGCCCCAAATGTGCTGCTGCTGCTCAGTCGCTTCAGTCATGTCCGACTCTGTGCAACTCCATAGACAGCAGCCCACTAGGCTCCTCTGTCCACAGGATTCTCTAGGCAAGAATACTGGAGTGGGTTGCCGTTTCTTCCTCCTCCAAATGTGCTAGGCTGCTGTAGTAGAGTGGGTAGATGCAACCACATGAAGTCAGTGCCTCCCAGTTCTGAAGGCCAAAAGTCCGGGATCAGAGGCTGGACAGGGTTAACGCCTTCTGAGGAAAGAGTTGGTTCCAGGCCTCTCTCCTTGGCTCCTACACAGCCGTCTTATCTCTTTATCTCATCATCTTATCTTCTGTCCATGCATCTGTTTCCATGTCCATATTCCCCTTTTTATAAGGACACCAGTCATCCAGGATTGCCACCCAGAGTCATGACCACGTTCTCATTTAATTACCAATGCCAAGACCTTTTTTTTTTTAAGACCTTCTCTTCAGGTAAGGTCACACTGAGGTACTGGTGGTCAGGACTCCTACACTATTATTTTTTTTATATGTATTATATGTATTTATTTGGCTGTTCTGGGTCTCCGTTGCAGCCTGTGGGATCTTCAGTCTTCGTTGTGGCATCTTGTTTTTTTTTAGTTGCAGCATGTGAGTTTCCAGCGGACAGAATCTAGTTTCCTGTGTGCACGCATGCTCAGTCCCTTCAGTCGTGTCTGACTCTGTGATCCCGCGGACTGTAGCCCGCCAGGCTCGACCTCTGTCCGTGGGATTCTCCAGGCAAGAACACTGGAGCGGGTTGCCGTTTCCTTCTTTCAGGGGATCCTTCCCACCTAGGGATCAAACCCAGGTCCCATGCATTGAGGCAGGGAGTCTTAGCCAGTGGACCACCAGAGAAGTCCCTCCTATGCAGGGTTTTTATGTTTTGTTTTTTTGTTTTTTTTTTGAGGGGCACACAATTCAACGTGGAACACAGTTATTCCATAAATATTGGGGGCCTCCTGTCTGCCCAGGCTCACCTGTTGGACCCTTTAGAATTCTTGCTCAGCTTCTTTCCATTTTTAGAAATGTAAATGGACACTTCTCTGGTTGTAACAACTTTGTTGATTCCTTAGACAAAAGGAGTGTTTTCAAAAGGGAAAGGAAAAAAAAAAAAAAGCTCCAATGGCAGGGTTAAGAATTGGAAACAACAAGGGTAAGGCGGAGCTAGAGGAAAGCTCTGTGTTAGGGAAAGGGGGCTCCTTAGAAGGTGCTTACAGAGTTGCCTGGGTTTGGACGCTTTGTGACGATTCGCTGCAAAAATAAGCAGACACAGATGCAGGTGATGAAGGCGTGAGATACTGAAAGGTTGTTGTTGAATCACGCGAATACACCGGGATTCTTGGCCCCCGGAGGAGAAGAATTCAATCCGGGGCCAAAGACGAGGCTTGATCGCTCAGAGCTTTTGTGTAATAAAGTTTTATTAAAGTATAAAGGAGATAGAGAAAGCTTCTGACATAGGCATCAGAAGGGGGCAGAAAGAGTACCCCCTGCTAGTCTTCAGCTGGATGTTATATAGTCACTAGCAGTCTGTTAATGAAAGAAAGGAATGTTTTAAAATTCAGAATGGCACCAGGCCCCTCACCCATAAGATGCATTTTGGGATAATTTTGGCACCAAATGGTTTATCCTGGGCCATAAAATGATTAACTTGAATCTTGAAGAAGGGCAGACCACCATACAAATAGTTTCATTTACATAGATTAGGGGAACAATATCTGAGTATAACATACTGGTTTGTAGAGTAGGTTCTGGGCCAAGAGGCGGAACCGACTTGGAGACAGAGTTTGGGGTAAAGGCATAGCACATTAGCATAGCTTAAGACAAACATTTCCATAAGAAAAAGGCATTGGTTATCTCTAGGCTCAAGAATAGCTAACTTTAGGCGAAACCAGGTGTCATTATGGCAACACAGTGTTTTAAGAGAAACCTCCCTTTAAATGTGTATAGAGAAGGAAAAAATATTGCTAGTTTGTTTCCTCCTGCTGCTTAAGAGAGATAAAAATGTCTGACACTTGCAGGCTATTTGCTCCATTTGGAGACCCCTGGCCTTCCTGCCTGTTACCCTCTCAATACCCTGGCACAGAGATACTTGGAGGGTCCCCCTTGCCCCGTTTCAGCCACTGCAGCCCTGGGCACATCTCGGCACACAATCCAGTTTGTTCACTTACAGGAAACGGATGCGCTGGCAGAGGGGAGTTCCCCTTTCACGGAGGCTAAGCGGGCAAAATCTCAGGGTAGTGCAGTTGCAGATGAATTACATTAGGAAACTTCTCCCACAAGGCTTGAAAACATGGCTCAGGTCTTTTTTTTTTTTTTTAAAGTCTTCTTTTCCACACCCTTCAGAAACGTCTCTTGCCCACAATGGAAGACACCTCAAAATATCAACAACCATGAGAAAACTGAGTCATGTGTCTTTGTCACAAGCTCGACTAGAAAAAAAACAGGAAAATGTGTTCTATTCAAGTGGTTACTACGCATGTCATTAGGTATTGTTTGTTCTTGTTGTTTAGTCACTGATCTGTGTCCGACTCTTTGTGACTGCAAGGACCGCCAGGCTCCTCTGTCCTTGGATTCTCCAGGCAAGAATTCTAGAGTGGGTCGCCATTTTCCTCCTGCAGGGCAATCTTTCCCACCCAGGGATCAAACCCGCATCTCCTGCATTGGCAGGTGGATTCTTTACCACTGCGCCACCTGGAATCGCCCCAGAATATATATACATATATGTATGTGAGTGAAGTCGTTCAGTCGTGTCCAACTCTGTGTGACCCCATGGACTGTAGCCCACCAGGCTCCTCCGTCCATGGAATTTTCCAAGCAAGAAGACTGGAGTGGGTTGCCATTTCCTTCTCCAGGAGATCTTCCCACCCCAGGGACTGAACCCGGGTTTCCCTCACTGTAGGCAGACGCTTTACCGTCTGAGCCACCAGGGAAGTCCACTCTATATACAGTATCACCTTGTTTCTTTTTTAAAAAAAATTATTTGTTTACTGGCTGTGCCGGGGCTTCATCGCTTCAGGAGAGCTACTCTCTCGTGGCAATGCACGGGCTGTGCTTGCGATGGCTTCTCTTGTCGCACAGCGAGGGCTCTAGGCATGGTGGCTTCAGTCGTTGCACCACAAGGGCTCAGGAGTTGTGGCCCACGAGCTTAGTTGCCTCGCCACATGTGGGATCTTCCCAGACCGGAGATCGAACGGGTGTCCCTTGCGTTGCAAGGCAGGCTCTTCACCCGTGGACCATCAGGGAAGCCCACAGCCCCAGCTTACATCAGCTTCCTTATTTTGCTGTCTTGGTTCTTCCGGCTGTATGTTTCCTTTGAGTGTATTTGGAGAGCCGCGTAGAAGCCAGGTTTTCTTTGGAAGCAGTTCCAGCCCTGCAGATGACCCTCAGCGGCTTCCAGTTTCCTTCCGTAGTTCTGTCTGCCCTGCTCCTAGCAAGTGTAAGGCTGATGGGTGAGGCCCGACCTGCAGGTTACACGTACAGAGCACCACAGTGCCTCCATCACAGCGGCTGAGCCGAGTCCAAAAGGGCTTTGCTGACTCAAGACACAGGAAACATCTGGGGCTGCTACTGGCAGGAGCAGACGGACTTTGTGGTGAGTTTGGGAGATGCCAGTATGTCCCCTCCAGGTGCAAGGGTTCCATGCTTGACAGTCCTTTAGCTGGAGAACTCACAGGGGAGCAGCTTGAAAGTTTAAGGTATAGGAGATGAAGACAGGCATCAGAGTACTGATATCTTTTTTTTTTTTTTTTTTGAGAATAAAATTTATTTATTTTAACTGGAGGGTAATTGATGTGGGTTTTGCCATGCATCGACATAAATTAGCCACGGGTGTACATGTGTCCCCCATCCCGAACCCCATTTTTTTATGTGGGCCATTTTTTTTAAGTCTTTATTGGATTTCTTACAATATCACTTCTGTTGTTTATGTTGTGGTTTTTTGGCCCCAAGGCTTGTGAGATCTTAGCTTCCTGACCAGGGATCAGACCCGCCCCCGCCCCCCTCCGCCCCCTGCTTTGGAAGGCAAAGTCTCAACCAGGGGACGGCCAGGGAAGTCCCAAAGTACCAATGTCTTGAGTGGAACTTTGATGTCTTTATGTATATAATAGCATATCTGTTATATATATAAAATACGTATTTTATATGTGCTCCATGCTCAGTCGCTCAGTCGTGTCTAACCTTTTGTGACCCTTTGGACTGTAGCCTGCCAGGCTCCGCTATCCATGGGACTTTTCAGGCGAGAATACTAGAGCCATTCCCCCACTCCTGGGAATCTTCCCTACCCAGGTATCCAACCGGCAGGTCCTGCGTTTCCTGCATAGCAGTCTCTGAGCCATCAGGGAAAGTCCTTATGTATGGATGGATAGAAATATACATAAAGTATATCCATATGTACATAAGCTATGTACATACATGCATGTAAAGTGTGGATCTACATAAACATACATTATTTGGGAAAAACCCTGATGCTGGGAAAGATTGAGGGCAGGAGGAGAAGGGGACGACAGAGGATGAGATGGTGGGATGGCATCACTGACTCGATGCACATGAATTTGAGCAAACTCCGGGAGATGGTGATGGACAGGGAGGCCTGGCGTGCTGCAGTCCATGGGGTCGCAAAGAGTCGGACACAACTGAGCGACTGAACTGAACTGAACCACCCTCGTGACCTCGTCTAAGTCTAATTACTTCCCTGGGAGTTATAAGAAATACCTGTTTGGTCTTCATTCCATTTCAGGCAGCTCCTGGAGCCCTCGCAATTTCTTAAGTGAAGAAAGAGATAAAGGTGTCTTTTGTTGTGTTAAAAAGGTGACTCTTGCAAAGCAGCTAATTGTGGGGACTGGTTGCCAGGGGAACCAATTTGCTTTCTTTTTTTAATTTTATTTAATTAATTAGTTTTGGCTGTGCTGGGTCTTTGTTGCTGTGTGAGCTTTTCTCTAGTTGAGACAAGAAGGAGCTACTCTCTAATTGTGGGGCCCAGGCTTCTCAATGCAGTGGCTTCTTTTGCTGCAGAGCACAGGCCCTAGGGTACCTGGGTTTCAGTAATTGCAGCTCCGGGTCACTGGAACACAGGCTCAGGAGTTGTGGCACACGGGCTCAGTTGCTTCTCAGCATGTGGGATCTTTCCAAACCAGAGATCTAATCCGTGTGGCCTGCATTGTCAGGCAGATTCTTTACCACCGAGCCACCAGGGAAGCGCCAGATAGATTTTCTCATGAGAGCCTCAGAAGGTTCAGAATCACCCACAGCATCCAAGGAAGGGTGAGGGGCTGGAGGTTGAACCAACCACCCATGGCCAATGGTGTAATCAGTACGCCCACATAGTAAAGCCTCCATAAAAACACGCAGTGAACCCATGGAGGTGATGGGACAATGGTTCCCTGGCGAGGGTGTGGGAGCTCCGTGTCCTTTCCATGTACCTCCATATCCTTCCCCGGTGCGTCTCTGGCTGTTCCACAGTTGTATCCATTTATAATAAACCAGTGAACCCGAAAGTAACTTGTTTCCTGAGTTCTGTGAGCCACTGTAGGAAATGAAACTCAAGGAGGTGGTTGGAGGAACTTGGGGCCTCAAGCTGGTCAGTCGGAAGGACAGGTGACTACGTGGACTTTTGATTGATGTCTGAAAGAGGTGGGGTTGGGTGGGGGGCAGTTTGGTGGGACGGAGCCCTTACACTGTGGGATCCAATGCTGTCTCACAGTAGACAGATCAGAATTGAGTTGAGATGTGGATACAACAGACACCCCAGAGGTGTTGGGGAACTGCTTCTCCAAGGTGTCTTTTGTTGTGTTGATAAGGTGACTTTTGCAAAGCAGCTAATTGTGGGGACTCGTTTTCCCCTTGAAAACCCTGTAGTCAGAGCTGATATCAGAACTAAACTCCTATGGATAAACAGCAAGGCCCAAATGTATAGCCCAATGACCTATATTCGATATCCTGTGATAAACCGTCATGGAAGAGAATATGAAAAAAGAATGTATTCATACATGTGTATAAGTGAGTCAGTTTGCTGTACAGCAGAAATTAACACAGCATTTTAATTCAACAGTGCTAACCCTAACCCACCCCAGTATTCTTGCCTGGAAAATTCCATGGGCAGAGGAGCCTGGCGGGCTACAGTCCATGGGTGTCTGAGCAACTGAACAGACATACATACTTCAATTAAACTGTCATAGCATTTCTTAATCCAGTATACCCCAATACAAAATAAAAAGTAAAAAAAAAAAGGGGGGGCTCTAAATGAGCTTTAAAAAATATAGAAAATTACAAGTAAATGCTCAAAGATCCCACCTCCAAATCCTAGTCACTGGGGGTTACGGCTTCCAGCTAGGAGTTTTAGGGGGACTCAAACGTTCTGTCCATCAGAGAATATCGTCTTCTGTTCTTTAAAAAAATCGGTAAACCCAGGTTGTCTGCTTGCTTCTGTCCTATGTAGAGTGACTGCAGGTTGGTTACCCGGTTTCACACTGACAGCCCTGCAGGCAGGGAGCGTTTCCCCCGCAGGTTTTTACGGGGACCCACCACCAGCCTATCTTGAGCTACCACCCAATCGTGCAGAGTTAGGAGACCATCCAGCCCAGGAGAGTGAACAAGGCAGGGAAAACGTGACAGGCGTGAGCCCGCTCCTGCAGGCCTTTCAAGCAGGGAGTGTGTCATTAGGGGCAGGTGCCTGAAGCTAAGGTCGCTGACCCTGATGACTGGAAATGCAGGTTTTGCTGCAGACCTCTGGCCTCAGGGGCTGCGTGGGCTGATATGACACCAGGGGTGGCCCTTGGGGCAGGTGGCCCCAAGGCCTGGAGCACGCAGATAAGGGAAGCAGAGAAAGAAGTGGTGAGTTGAGGTTTGGGAACCCTGCAGAGACCACTTGCCTGTGTACCCCGAGTTCAGGGTTCCCCATCACCACCACCACCACCTCAGCACTGTACATATTTGGGGCAGGAAGGTCATTACGCACTGAATTGTGTGCCCCCAAGTTCAATGTGGATGTCCTGGCTGAACGTCCGGGACCTCTGAATGTGGCTGTGTTTGGAGATCTTTAAAGAGGGGGCGATGAAGATAAAAGGAAGTCACTAGGGTGGGCCCTGATCCTGCAGGACCGGGGTCCTTATAAAAAGAGGAGGTCAGCACACAGACACACACGGGGGTGGGGGGACGGCCACGTCGGGGCACAGGGAGCAGACGGCCGTCGACACGCCCAGGAGAGAGGCCTCGGGAGGAACCCAGCCTGCCCGCACCTGGATGGGTAACTTCCAGCCTCCAGGACGGGGCGAGAACACACTCAAGTGTGTTACTTAGAAGCCGTCCAGCCTATGGTACTTTGTTATGGCCACCCTGGCAAAATAATAGGATAATTTTTAGCAGCAGGAGGATTGTTCCTGGGCGCTGTAGGGTATGTAGCAGCCTTCCTTGTCTCCACGTGCTAAATGCCAGTAGCAAACACCTCCTGTATGTCTGGTTATCAGTCCATCCATCTGTCAATCCTATAGATCCAGCCACTATCTGTCCACCCATCCATCCATCTGTCCATCCACGCTTCTGTTTGTCCACCCATCTATCCATCCATCCATCCTTCTATCTATCCACCTATCCTTCTATATATGTATCCATCCCTCTATGTACCCATCCATGTATCGATCCATCCATCTCCTATCTATGTATCCATCTATGCATTTATCTGTCCATCTATCCATCCTATCTCTCTGTCCATCCTTCATCCATCTACTCATCAATCCATCTTCTGTTTATCCGTTTATCTGTCCATCCAAACATCTGTGGGTGTATCAGTTGCTCAGTCATGTCCGACTCCTTGGGACCCCATGGACAGTAGCCCACCAGGCTCCTCTGTGCAGGGGATCCTCCAGGCAAGAAGACTGGAGTGGGCTGCCATTTCTTCCTCCAGGGGATCTTCCCGACCCAGGGATTGAACTCGGGTCTCCTCCTGCCATCTAATCTGTCCATCCATCCTTCTATCTATCATCCATCTATATCCATACATCCATCTATCTGTCTATCCATCTATATTCTAACTATCCATCTATCCATTTATCTCTCTATCCACCTATCTGTATTTCTGTCTACGCATACACACATGCACACACATATAAAGAGTCCTATGTGCACGGGATCCCAGGAGCCTACTGAAACAAGAAGGCGGAGCTGCAGCTCAGAGGTTCTGCCCTGCATATGCAGTCAGCATCTTCATGTCCCTTGACTCCAAGAATCCTTGACCTGATTCAAAGAGCTCTCAGTCTGGGACTCAAGAGGCATTAGAGAAAAAAAAATAAGAATGTGCTCCCCGTAGACCTGAAACATTTCACTGATTCCTTTTTACAACACCTCCTGACAACAACACGCTAATTTTGCAACTTAGACAACGTGTCCTTCCACGCTTGTAAAACCCAGTTAAGTGTCCTGCTAATTAACCCTTTCCTTCGAGATGCCAGATAAGCAAGCTGACGGGAACTGGGCGAGGTCGCACAGCTCCTGGAGAGCTAGGGTCTGTCTGTCTGGTTGCCGGCTTGCTGGAGCCGTCTGTCTCGCCATCCGTCACCTCCCTCTGCCCCATCCTTGTCTTCGTGTGTCTGTGAGGCGTGAGTACCACTCAGCTGAGATTGGTGGCAGGGCAGACCGGAGCCCGGTGGTCCCTGCGGCTCCTGGCGGGTGGGTGCCTGTAGAGTCTGCTCTGCTCCAGCCATGGGGGGCTCACGAGCCTTGCCCCCCGCTTCCTCCAGCCCAAGGAGAAGGGCTTCCATATCACGTTCAGCGTCAGGATGGGCCCACGCAGGGATTCTCCTGTGACAAGGCGGGGAAACTAAGAGCTCTGGTTTCAGGACTTCCCTGGTGGTCCGGTGGCTAAGAGTCCATGCTCGCAATGTAGGTGGACCCAAGTTCCATCTCTGGTCAGGGAACTAGATCCCACAGGCAGCAGCTAAGAGTTTGAATGCCGTAGTGAGGATCCTGCATGCTGCAACTAAGACTCAGAGCAGCCAAATAAATAAATAGAAATTTTTTAACAAAAAGGAATGCCTTTCTCATCTACCTGAAGGCAAGATCTCCTTATTTACATATTCCATGTGATCTCTGAACTCTACCCTAACACTTCAGAGCTGTGATTCTCCATTGTTTACATGGGCAGTTTGCTATGGCTATGTCTGAGCCCCATACCTACCATCAGCAAGCTCAGGAGAAAGACCCCCTCTGCCACCACATCCTAGTGAGGCCTGGTAGATAGTAGGTGCTCAAGTAAACATGCATGCATGCTCAGTCATGTCTGACTCTAGGTGACCCCGTGGACTGTAGCCCCACCAGGCTCCTCTGTCCACGGGATTCTCCAGGCAAGAATACTGGAGTGGATTGCCATTTCCTCCTCCAGGGGATCTTCCCGACCCAGGGATTGAACCCACATCTCTTGCATCTCTGGCATTGGCAGGTGGATTCTTGACCACTGAGCCTTCTTGGAAGCCCCCACTCAACTAAATATGCTATGTTAGTAAATACAGTCCTTTACTACAAAGAAAAAAGAAGCAAGCTCTGGCTTCCGTACATAGCTGGTGTGGCAGTAGGGACCATGGTTCCGCTCCCCTCCACCCACCTGTTTGTCCCCAGCCCAGGGAGCTCTGGGAGGGATGCGTGATGTGGATGGCTGCATGTTCTGCTTGTGGTATTTTCCTCCTGGGTGCAGTTGGTATTTTTGCAGGAAGGTCATTTGTCTTGACCGTCTTTGCTATCAGACTACCACCCAGATGACCTACCTGCCAGAGAGGGCTCTGTATACTCCTCATAGTGGTAGACAGCAGAAGTGGTCCACAGACCAGCAGCGTCAGCACCATCTGGGACCTTGCCAAAAATGCAGACCCCCCAGGCCCCACCAAACCCACCTGAACCAATATCTGCATTTCACCCAGGCTTCCCAGGGGGTCTTGGCCACTGATCCCCTCAAATCCCGTGGTGCGTGTGGTGAGCAGATGCATGAGAATCTTGGCTTGTGATGATTTTATGAAGAAAACAGGAAATCAGTTGAGTCCAGGGAGAGTGGTGTCTTGCTTCTTCTCAAGGAACCGACAGGCAGAACTATCTATTTTTATATTGTCTGTGTTTTTGAGGTTTCTTCTGCTGTGGATCGTCAAAACCACATCCCTCATAGATGACTGATGAGAAAATCAAATGCATTCATGATTCTGTCTATGTGTGTATCCATCTCTCCATCTCTCTATCCATCCATCTATCCCTCTATCATATCTCTCTATCTACCTATCTATCCATCTGTCTATCCCTCTATCACATCTATCATCCATCCATCCATCCATCCATCTCTCTATCCATCCATCCATATGTCTATCCATCTACCTATCCATCCGCCCATCCATCTATCTATCCATCCATCCATACATCCATCCATCTATCTATGCATCCATCCATCCATCTCTGTATCCATCCATCCATACGTCCATACATCTATCTATCCTTCATCCATCTATTTTCCATCCATACGTCCATCTATCCATCCATCCATCTGTCTATCTATCCATCCATCCATCCATTCATTCAAAATCCATCCATCCATCCATCCATATGTGCATCCATCTATATGTGCATCCATCTATCCATCCATCATCCATCCATCCATCCATCTATCCATCCATCCATCCATCCATATGTCCATCCATCCATCCATCCATCTATCCATCCATCCATCCATCCATCTATCCATCCATCCATCAATCCCATCTATCCATCCTGTCCATCTCTTTCTCCACATCCATTGATCTATCTATCCATCCATCCATCTATGTCTGTCTGCATATCTATCCATCTGTCAATTCTATCATATCTATCTGTCTGTCTGTCATCCATGAATCCATCCACCTGTGTCTGTCTATCTAACTCTATATCCATCCATCCCTCTATCCTTGTATCTATCTGTCCAATCTATCTATCCATCTGTCTATTGCTCTGTCTTATCTATCTATCCATCCATCCATCCATGTCTGTCTGTCCATCCATCCATCTATGTCTGTCTATCCGTCCATCCGTCCATCCCTCCCTCTATCTATCTATCCTGGAGACCACCAGCAAAAAATAAATAAATAAATAAATACTATTTGAAAAAAAGGAAAACGAAAGTCCCCAAAATAAACCAAATGAAGAAACATTTGTTTTTTTTCCATCTGCCATTTGAATGTTAACCCATAATAGCAGCAGCACAGTGTCCGACTAAGCAACTCTTAGCCCAGCCTTGCCCAGAGAGGCAGGTTTTGTCCTGTTTAGCCTAACCAAGCAAACCACAGTGAAGCAGAGAGAAGAAAGACAGCAGCGGAAAGCAGGCTGCTGGTCGCCTCCTCTCCTTCCCTAAGATAACACAAGCCTGGAAAAAGTAGGGCAGCTTGTACGGTCCCTCCGAAATCCACAAACCCCTTGTCCACTCACAATGATTTAGGTCCAGGATACACTTCTCTCATTTTTTTTTTCTTTAAACCTAGCGTTTCCCAAACACATCACACACTCCCTTTAACAAGAAAGTAACCTCTGTTAACTTCCCGTTGAGTTGCATCTCTGTTGCCTCCCCAGCCCTGCACCAAGAATATGCTTTTAGAAGTGCCAGACTACTGGTGTGCTTGGGGTCCACGGAGACCTTCCAGCTCTCTTGACCAGATTGTCCTAAAGCAATCATTGAGAATGAACTTAGCATCCTGGCAAGTCACTGTGGTACCCAGAGCATTAAATTAAGCATAAATTTGCATAGTAAATTGTACAGACAGAGAACCTGAAGTAGCTCAAAGGGTAAAGAGTTTAACAATCATGAAAATGGGATGTGTGTGTATACATAGACATGCGCACACATTTATGTGATATATGTAAGGAATCAAGTTGTGTGTGTGACTTTAAGAAACTTGAAGCATTGTGTTTACATGAAATTTAAACTTACAGAGACACACATTCCTCTGTGTTATCAGTTCAGTTCAGTCGCTCAGTCGTGTCTGACTCTTTGCAGCCCCATGCACGCCAGGCTTCCCTGTCCATCACCACCTCCTAGAGTTTACTCAAACTCATGTCCATCGAGTCGGTGATGCCATCCAACCATCTCATCCTCTGTCGTCCACTTCTCCTCCTGCCTTCAATCTTTCCCAGCATCAGGGTCTTTTCCAGTGAGTCAGTTCTTCACATCAGGTGGCCAAAGTATTGGAGCTTTAGCTTCAGCATCAGTCCTTCCAATGAATAATTATGCATGGATGTGAGTATAAGAAAAGCAAGAGGAAAGATCAGGCATATCACATACACATACTGAATTTGTATATGTGCAAACATCATATTATTGGTAGATAGACATGTGTGTTGCCGTAAGAAGTTTAGGTTGTGGGCTTCCCCATTGGCTCCGTGGTAAAGAATCCAAGGGCCAATGCAAGAGACATGGGTTCCAGCCCTGGTTCAGAAATATCCCACGTGCCCCTGGGTAACTCAGCCCATGTGCCACTGAGCCTGTGTTCTAGACCCCGGGAGCCACAACTTCTGAAGCCCGTGAATGCTAGAGTCTAGGCTTTACAATAAGGGAAGCCGCCTCAATGAGCAGCCCACACCCTGCAAATAGAGAGCAGACCCTGCTCAACACAACCAGAGAAAAGCCAGAGTAGCAATGAAGACCCAGCACATCCAAAAAAAGAAAAGAAAAAGAAATGTAGATGAAAACTCCTTCTGTAAAATTTGGTGTATGTGTCATACAAAGGGTAAAGAGAATTGTTCAAGCTTCAGAGTTGTGTAATAGGTTCAGTGGACGGGATGGATTAAACAGTTACACTACATGTATTTTGTTCCTTTGCAGACACATTTCAATCAAATATGTTTGTGGGCACCCAGCCAGTATATGAATGGATAAAGAAGAACATTTAAAAAAGCATCTATTCCAGCCCTGTCTCCCCTGAAAGAACCTCCGTGGCGATCAATCCCGGTGACCCTCTCCCCTCTTGGAGTCACCGGAATGCCACAGAAAGGAAGGTAATTTACTGGGACTCTATTTGGGGTTTGATAATAAAGCCATAATACCTTCAAGTCCCCGAAAGCAGTATATCAAAGACAAGACTGTGATTAGCCCAGCTCGTGAAGAAACGGGTTGTGCTTGATAATTAAAAACCATAAATAACCGAAAACAGCAACCTTGAAATGACTCAGATTTTTTTGTCTCCCTCTGTTGTTCAGCTCTGGTTCATGTTATGTGTGGCCCCAGAGAACTGAGTCAGTGAATGGGGTCCACGTGTGTTCTGCTCTTTGCTGCCAGAGAACCTCCCTTTAGCCTCCATGGAGAGTCTCAACACGTAGCTCAGTTGGTAAAGAAACTGCCTGCAATGCAGAAGACCCGGGTTCAATCCGTGGATCAGGAAGATCCCCTGGAGAAGGAAATGGCAACCCACTCCAGTATTCTTGCCTGCAGAATCCCATGGATAGAGGAGCCTGGCAGGCTACGGTCCATGGGGCTGCAAAGAGTTAGACATGACTTAGAGATGTAACAGCGGTTGTCATATTCTAGCATTTCTGGGCTTCATGTTTATTTTCTTATTTTTTACTGTATTAGAGTCGATTTACAGGGTGGTGTCAATTTCTGCCCTACAGCACGGCAATTCAGTTACACATATGTATGAAAAAAAAAAGTGAAAGTGTTAGTCATGTCCGACTCTTTGAAGCCCCGATGGACCCAGACTCCTCTGTCTGTGGCATTCTCCAGACACGAATACTGGAGTGGGTTGCCATTTCCTTCTCCAGGGGATCTTCCCGACCCAGGGATCGAACCCCCATCTCCTGCATTGCAGGTGGATTCTATGCTGTCTGAGCCACCAAGGCGGCCGTCCATTGTTTTTTTTTTTTTTAATATTCTTCTCCGTTATGATTCATCCCAGGATATCAAATAGAGTTCCATGTGCAATACAGTGGGATCTTGTTGTGTACTCAACCTGTGTATAATTGTAAGCATTTCTGGGCTTCATTTTTTTTATTATATTTTTTTAACGAAGTAGAGCTGATTTCCAGTGTTGTGTTAACTTCTGCTGTACAACAAAATGATGCAGTTATACGTATATATTCTTTTTCGTATTCTTTTTCCACTATGCCTTATCACAGGATACTGAACAGCGTTCCCTGGTCTATACAGTAGCATCTTGCTGTTTATTCCTCCTGTATATAATAGTTAGCATTTCCGGGCTTTATTTTTATACCTTTTACTGAAGTTTACTTGATTTACAGTGTGGTGTTAATCTCTGCTGTACAGCAAAGTGACTCAGTTAGACATATATATATACTTTTCCATCCTCTCTTTTTTATTAATTTAATTTATTTTTTTATTGAAGGATAATTGCTTTACAGAATTTTGCTGTTTTCTGTCAAACCTCAACATGAATCAGCCATAGGTATACATATGTCCCCTCCCTTTTGAACCTCCCTCCCATCTACCTCCAGAGAAGGCAATGGCACCCGACTCCAGTATTCTTGCCTGAAAAATCCCATGGACGGAGGAGCCTGGTAGGCTGCAGTCCATGGGGTCACAAAGAGTCGGACACAACTGAGCGACTTCACTTTCCCATCTCCCTCCTCACCCCCAGGTTGATACAGAGCCCCTGTTTGAGTTTCCTGAGACATTTAGCAACTTCCCGTTGGCTATCTGTTTTAAATATGGTAACGTAAGTTTCCATGTTACCCTCTCCATACATCTCACCCTCTCCTCCCTTCTCCCCGTGTCCACAAGTCTGTTGTCTATATCCGTTTCTGCATTCAATTCAGTTCAGTTGTTCAGTCGTGTCCGACTCTTTGCAACCCTATGCACCACAGCACGCCAGGCCTCCCTGTCCATCACCAACTCCCGGAGTTTACTCAAACTCATGTCCATTGAGTCGGGGATGCCATCCAACCATCTCATCCTCTGTCGTCCCCTTCTCCTCCCACCCTCAGTCTTTCCCAGCATCAGGGTCTTGGTTTCTCTATTGCTGCCCTGTAATTCTCCTTTCTCTTTTATCACAGGGTATTGAAAAGAGTTCCCTGTGCTCTGTAGAGGTCCAACTGTAGAAGGAGCTTGTTGTTTATCCCTTCTATATGTATACTCGTTCAGGTTTCTGGACTTTACTTTTATACATGTCAATGAAGTATCCTTGACTTGCAGTGTTGTGTTAATCTCTGCTGTACAGCAGGTGACTCAGTTAGACCAGTGTATTCTTCTCCCACTCTCTCGTATCACAGGGCCTTGTTGTTTATTCCTTCTCTATGTACTAGTGAACATTCCTGGGCTTTTGGAGGTGGCGGTGGCTTGCCGGAGAGTAGCTGAGCCCATCCTGAAATTCACAGCAGGACCCGTACCCCGGGAATGTGCCCACTTGGTCCCATGCATACAGAGAGAATAGATGCTGATTGCAGATGATCATAAGGCAGCCGCCCAGTGGATCCTGAGCTTCCAGGCCCCCGTCCGGCTCAAGAGAGGAGCCTCCCACAAGTGTCCGGTCGCCCTCGTCCCAGCTGCCTGATTTGCCCTGAGATGTCAGTCCCCCCACTCAACACCCTCAGGGCCAAGCCTCAGTTCGGTCTTGGAGAATGAGTCTCCACTTGCCAGTCTTGGACTGACTGCCCTCCGCTGGGATTCTCCACCAGCTGTTTGTCCGTTGGACTCTTCTGCAGAGTCCCAAGCCGGAAGGCATGTCCAGTTTTAGCTTGAGGGTTCCCTTGGTGACCAGTGTAGTGAGACAGGTGTCGAACACTCTCCAAGGGTTTCTGTTCTGCAGGGGTCAGGGGGTGAGGGGGCGGCAGTTGGAGGGTGCCTGGCATGTGGGATCTTAGTTCCCCGACTGGGGATCGAACTCGCATCCCTTGCCTTTGGGACATGGAGCGGACTCCTGGACCACCAGGGCATTCCCTGCAAGGGTGAATAACACAAAGCCTCTGCTCTTCCTGACCTCAGAGTGCAGTGGCTTACATAGCTCAGGTGCAGTCTTTTCACTTGAGTCTCTAAAACTGGCCCAAGGGTCAGTTGCTCAGTCGTGTCTGACTCTCTGTGACCCCATGGACCATAGCCCACCAGGCTCCTCTGTCCATGGGAATTCTCCAGGCAAGAATCCTGGAGTGGGAAGAGTGGATCTTCCGGACCCCGGGATTATACCCAGGTCTCCTCCATTAGCAGGCAGATTCTTTATTGTCTGAGCTAGCAGGGAAGCCCCTCCCCCCAAAAAAAACTGGCCTCAAAGGAGCCTCGATTTACGTTCCATGCACTGCACCCTGCTTCTCTATCTGGTGAGGAACCTTGCCTTGAATGCAGGACAAAAGCCAACCACTGCTCCGGGCTCGTCACATGATTAGCCTGGGGCCTGACTTCAAGTCTGCCTTCCCTTCAGTAACATAAATCCTTGGGACGCGGAGGGAATGTTTATGATAGCAGGGTAGTAAGGGCTCAGAGGGTAAAGTGTCTGCCTGCAATGCAGGAGACCTGGGTTTGATCCCTGGGTCCGGAAAATCCCCTGGAGAAGGAAATGGCAACCTACTCCAGTATTCTTGCCTGGAGAATCCCATGGACAGAGGAGCCTGGCGGGCTACAGTACATCGGGTCGCAAAGAGTCAGACACGACTGAGCGACTTCACTCACAAGGGCTGGCTGAGGGGCAAAAAAAAAAAAAAAAATTAAGTCCTGGAGGAATAGTTAATGCAGGCAGCCGAAACCTCCATGGGCTCTGTGTTCTGGCAGCAGGAACAGAAAAGAAGAGCATAGCTATTGTAAACAGAGCTTCGATGAACACTGGGGTACGCGTGTCTCTTTCAGTTCTGCTCTCCTCACTGTGTATGCCCAGCAGTGGGACTGCTGGGTTGTACACCCATAGCTGATTCATGTCAATGTAGGGCAGAAACCACCACAATGTTGTAAACTAATTAGCCTCCACTGAAAATAAAGAGATGGCAAGAGTGAATGTCGACATTCTAGGAATCAGCGAACTGAAATGGACTGGAATGGGTGAATTTAACTCAGATGACCATTATATCTACTACTGCGGGCAGGAATCCCTCAGAAGAAACGGAGTAGCCATCATGGTCAACAAAAGAGTCCGAAATGCAGTACTTGGATGCAATCTCAAAAACGACAGAATGATCTCTGTTCGTTTCCAAGGCAAACCATTCAATATCACAGTAATCCAAGTCTATGCCCCAACCAGTAATGGTGAAGAAGCTGAAGTTGAACGGTTCTATGAAGACCTACAAGACCTTTTAGAACTAACACCCAAAAAAGATGTCCTTTTCATTATAGGGGACTGGAATGCAAAAGTAGGAAGTTAAGAAACACCTGGAGTAACAGGCAAATTTGGCCTTGGAATACGGAATGAAGCAGGGCAAAGACTAATAGAGTTTTGCCAAGAAAATGCATTGGTCATAACAAACACCCTCTTCCAACAACACAAGAGAAGACTCTACACATGGACATCACCAGATGGTCAACACTGAAATCAGATTGATTATATTCTTTGCAGCCAAAGATGGAGAAGCTCTATACCGTCAGTAAAAACAAGACCAGGAGCTGACCATGGTTCAGACCATGAACTCCTTATTGCCAAATTCAGACTTAAATTGAAGAAAGTAGGGAAAACCACTAGACCATTCAGGTATGACCTAAATCAAATCCCTTATGATTATACAGTGGAAGTGAGAAATAGATTTAAGGGCTTAGATCTGATAGATAGAGTGCCTTATGAACTATGGAATGAGGTTCGTGACAGTGTACAAGAGACAGGGATCAATACCATCCCCATGGAAAAGAAATGCAAAAAAGCAAAATGGCTGTCTGGGGAGGCCTTCCAAATAGCTGTGAAAAGAAGAGAAGCGAAAAGCAAAGTAGAAAAGGAAAGATATAAACATCTGAATGCAGAGTTCCAAAGAATAGCAAGAAGACATAAGAAAGCCTTCTTCAGTGATCAATGCAAAGAAATAGAGGAAAACAACAGAATGGGAAAGACTAGAGATCTCTTCAAGAAAATCAGAGATAGCAAAGGAACATTTCATGCAAAGATGGGCTTGATAAAGGACAGAAATGGTATGAACCTAACAGAAGCAGAAGATATTAAGAAGAGATGGCAAAAATACACAGAAGAACTGTACAAAAAAGATCTTCACGACCAAGATAATCACGATGGTGTGATCACTCACCTAGAGCCAGACATCCTGGAATATGAAGTCAAGTGGGCCTTAGAAAGCATCACTATGAACAAAGCTAGTGGAGGTGATGGAATTCCAGTTGAGCTATTCCAAATCCTGAAATATGATGCTGTGAAAGTGCTGCACTCAATATGCCAGCAAATTTGGACAACTCAGCAGTGGTCACAGGACTGGAAAAGGACAGTTTGCATTCCAATCCCAAAGAAAGACAATGCCAAAGAATGCTCAAACTACCACACAATTGCACTCATCTCACACGCTAGTAAAGTAATGCTCAAAATTCTCCAAGCCAGGCTTCAGCAATATGTGAACCGTGAACTTCTTGATGTTCAAGCTGGTTTTAGAAAAGGCAGAGCAACCAGAGATCAAATTGCTAACATCTGCTGGATCGTGGAAAAAGCAAGAGAGTTCCAGAAAAACATCTATTTCTGCTTTATTGACTATGCCAAAGCCTTTGACTGTGTGGATCACAATAAACTGTGGAAAATTCTGAAAGAGATGGGAATACCAGACCACCTGATCTGCCTCTTGAGAAATCTGTATGCAGGTCAGGAAGCAACAGTTAGAACTGGACATGGAACAACAGACTGGTTCCAAATAGGAAAAGGAATTCGTCAAGGCTGTATACCGTCACCCTGCTTATTTAACTTCTATGCAGAGTACATCATGAGAAACACTGGACTGGAAGAAACACAAACTGGAATCAAGATTGCCGGGAGAAATATCAATAACCTCAGATATGAAGATGACACCACCCTTATGGCAGAAAGTGAAGAGGAACTCAAAAGCCTCTTGATGAAAGTGAAAGAGGAGAGTGAAAAAGTTGGCTTAAAGCTCAACATTCAGAAAATGAAGATCATGGCATCCGGTCCCATCACTTCATGGGAAGTAGATGGGGAAACAGTGGAACAGTGTCAGACTTTATTTTTCTGGGCTCCAAAATCACTGCAGATGGTGACTGCAGCCATGAAAATAAAAGACGCGTACTCCTTGGAAGGAAAGTTATGACCAACCTAGATAGCATATTCAAAAGCAGAGACATTACTTTGCCAACAAAGGTTCGTCTAGTCAAGGTTATGGTTTTTCCTGTGGTCATGTATGGATGTGAGAGTTGGACTGTGAAGAAGGCTGAGAGCCAAAGAATTGATGCTTTTGAACTGTGGTATTGGAGAAGACTCTTGAGAGTCCCTTGGACTGCAAGGAGATCCAACCAGTCCATTCTGAAGGAGATCAGCCCTGGGATTTCTTTGGAAGGAATGATGGTAAAGCTGAAACTCCAGTACTTTGGCCACCTCATGCAAAGAGTTGACTCATTGGAAAAGACTCTGATGCTGGGAGGGACTGTGGGCAAGAGGAGAAGGGGACGCAGAGGATGAGATGGTTGGATGGCATCACTGACTCGATGGACATGAGTCTGAGTGAACTCCAGGAGTTGGTGATGGACAGGGAGGCCTGGCGTGCTGCGATTCATGGGGTCGCAAAGAGTCAGACACGACTGAGCGACTGATCTGATCTGATCTGAAAATAAATAAATAAAATTTTTTTTAAAAGGCAAGACAACAGCTTTCTTTGGGATTAGAATCCTGCCTCTCCTGGAGTGTTTTTCCAGTAGTCATGTCTGAATGTGAGAGTTGGACTGTAAAGAAAGCTGAGCACCAAAGAATTGATGCTTTTGAGCTGTGTTGGAGACGACTCTTTAGAGTCTGTTGGACTGCAAAGAGATCCAACTAGTCCATCCTAAAGGAAATCAGTCCTGAATATACATTGGAAGGATTGATGTTGAAGCTGAAACTCCAATATTTTGGTCACCAAATGTAAAGAACTGACTCACTGGAAAAGACCCTGATGCCGAGAAAGATTGAAGGCAGGAGAAGGGGATGACAGAGGATGAGATGGTTGGATGGCATCACCAACTCAATGAACATGAGTTTGAGCAAGCTCCGGTAGTTGGTGATGGACAGGGAGGCCTGGCATCCTGAAGTCCATGGGGTCACAAAGAGTCAGACGTGACCAAGTGACTGAACTGAACTGACTCTCCTAGTGTGTATGAGAATGGGAGTGAGTCTTCTTGCTTCACTCCTGCCCTGTGAGGACTCAGAGAGGCCCCTTAGAGAGGGTGAGACCTCAGGCTGAAGATCTGGGACCCTGAGGAGCTGATCCCTGCCTGAGGGACCAGGCAGGGTGGTATGCCTGTAAAACCTGGATTGGCCTGGGTGCTTGGAGATGCTGACCTTGGGTGACTCGTGGTGACGGGCAGAGCCAAGGTCTTGCAGCCATTGGGATTTCTGCTCCTGGGGGTGGGAGAGACTCCAGCTGAGAGGGAACCACCCCTCAGGCTCTGGAGTTGCCCCTGGGAAGGAAATCTGCTGGGACAGGTCCCAGGAACTTGTCCCAAGGCACTACTGAGGGCGGGTCAGCTTCCAGAGGCCCGGAGCCATCTCTGGGCAGTAGGGGTCGTAGGGGTGTGGTCTGTCCTTTGACCTTGTCCCTTTGTATTCCTTCCTGGAAGAGACCCAAGAGCAGCTAGAAGGGTAGGGAATGATCCATAAGGACACCAGAGGCTCCTTCTTCATTGTCTCCAAGTCTCCGGACCACTAAGACCACGCCTTAATGGACAGCTAACTGACTTACCCCGGAATTAAGCCAGGAGTTTTAGAATCTAAAGCCACTGGTACAGCAGTCTGCGACCACAAGCATCCCAGGGTGTGCTGGAATCGTGACCTCCACGCCAAGCTTTGAACCATCTCTCCGACGAGTAAGTTTTGTAGATATCCCCACCCCCACCCAACCCCAAGACCAGAGGTCACCTTTGGATCATGTCTGGGTCACGCCTGTGTGCATGCTAAGTCCATTCAGTCCTGTCTGACTCTGCGACTCCGTAGACAGTAGCCCACCAGGCTCCTCTATCCATGGGATTCTCCAGGCAAGAGATACTGGAGTGGGTTGCCATGCCCTCCTCCAGGGGATCTTCCCCACCCAGGGATGGAACCCACATCTCCTGCATTGCAAGCGGATTCTTGCCCACTGAGCCCCTGGAGAAGCTCCCCCCAGGTCATGCTTACTCAGGCTCAAGTCTTTTTGTTCAGGTTTCACCTTACTATCATCCCTGGGTTTCCATAAAGAATGGGAAATGTGTCAACAGCCGCTGCATTATGTATTAATTATAGGAGAACCTGCCAAATGCCCGGGGCATGCAAAACAATTAAAACTAATGTTTTATTTATAAATGGGGAATCATGAAAACAAAGACGGAGTGAGTCTTCTTTTTTTTTTTTTTAAACCTAAACAAAAGAAAATGATTACAGGAGGGGACTTGGTCAGAGAGACAGGGTGTGAACTTCCCTGGGGGTCCCGTGGCTAAGACTCCATGCTCCCAATGCGGGAGGCCTGGCTTCAATCCCTGGTCAGGGAACTACATCCCACTAGACAGTGACTAAGGTGGATGCTCCCGTGTGTCTCAAGGAAGACTTGGCACAGCCAAATAAATAAAAGAGACAGGAGTGCTAAGTTGCTTCAGTCGTGTCTGACTCTTTGCGACCCCATGGGCTGCAGCCCGCCAGGCGTCTCTGTCCGTGGGACTCTCCAGGCAGGAATACTGGAGTGGGTTGCCATGCCCTCCTCCAGGGGATCTTCCCCACCCAGGGAGGCAACCTGAGTCTCCGGCATCTCCAGCACTGGCAGGCAGGTTCTTGCCCTCAGAGAGTCACAGGGGCGAGTTATCCTTTGATGGGTAGAGACGTCCCCCAGACGTGTGGGCAGGGGCATCCCGGGCTCACTTCCTCTCTGCTGTTTTGCACCCCGCCCATGAGACTGGGGAGGTGGGCGGGTGGGTGACCTGGCTCAGCATCCTCGCCCAGAGTGGCGGTGAGAAATGCATTCCTCGGGGCTCTGTGTGCAGCTTGTGGGGGCGATGGGCAGGAAGGCAGGAATGGTTTCCTGCACACTGTGCTCAGAGCATGCGGTGTGCCCGCCCTCACCCGTCACCGCCCCCCCACTGGGGACCACCGTGTGATCAGTGGTCCCCGCACGTGCCCCCACCCCCCTGCCTTTCCACACGCCCCTTCCCCACTCACACCCCGGTGTGCCTGTCGGCCATGGGCCAGCCCTAGCGCACCTCCGAAGCACTCTGCCTAAACGTCCTCCGAGATGACCGTCATGTCCCTTTGATTCCTTCCTCCCCCGTGGCATGACAATTGAGGTCAGCAAGCCCAGCTCCCCTTCTGATTTATGCATGAGGCACTCAGCAGTCAGGGACAGACACGTGGAGAGATGCAGGCGTGGGCCCTAGGTAACTTTTTTATGAGAGATTCACCGGTTGTCCGGGGATGACTTTACAACCGGGTGATGGTTCCCTATAACTTCCCCGGGGCCGTGCAGTGACTCTTCAGAAGCCAGGCAGGCAGAGGGCCCAGGGTGTCATCCTGTGTGGTCAGTCGGAGAAGCTGTGTGAGGTCCTGCGATCAAGTCCGGGCACCTTGTCTGTTTCACCGTGAATGGCTTGGTGAGTTGCATTCATTTTTTTTTTTTTTTCCCCTTCTACTGCCAAGGGATTCAGATAAATGATAGTAAACGGCTCCTGGCAATAGGAACTTTAGCACAGAGCTTCAAAGGGCGGCGTCTACAGGTTCCTGTTTTGTTCCTTTTATAGGATAGTGAAATAGCCTACAGGTCACAACTTGATTAAATTAAGTCGAAGGGCTCGGTGTTGTTGTTCGGTTGCTAAATTGTCTCTGACTCTTTGTGACCCGTGGACGGCAGCACACCAGGCTCCTCTGTCTTCTACTGACTCCCGGAGTTTGCTCAAGCTCTTGTCCGCCGAGTCGGTGATGCTGACCATCTCGTCCTCTGCCGCCCCCTTCTCCTTTTGCCCTCAATCTTTCCCAGCATCAGGGTCTTTTTCAGTGAGTCGGCTCTTTGCATCAGGTGGCCGAAGGCTGAGACAGAGATTTCTGAACCATGCAGAAAAAGAAAGCGTTACCGTGCAAAGAAAAGACTGTTAGCTTTTGGAGAAACCTGCAAAGCCACCCACAGCCGTTTATCTGATATGTAGTCATTTGTTCGTTTGCTCTGAAACAAGGAGGTCTCGTACGAGAGGGAATCAATTGCCAGATAGTCTTTTGGTCTTTCTGGATGAAAGCCCAAAACACGAGTTTGGTAAAAGGAATAGTGATGGGACGTCCTGGTGGTTCAGTGGTTGAGATTCCGTGCTTCCAAGGCAAGGGGAGTGAGTTCAATCCCTGGTCAGGGAACTAATAGTCCACGTATCTTTTGGCATGGACAAATAAATAATTTTTTAAAGTTAAAAAAAAAAAAGAGTAGTGGAGAGCTCGGGAGGAAGAACTCTTAAGAGGAAGTGAGCAGAGAGGTGCATTTTCTGCTATAGCTTGTCTCAAGACAGAAATGTAAGCAATTAGCCTTGCCAACCATAATATCAGAACCATTGCTTCTGAGTTCGATACAAGGAATATGAATAAGACGCATGTGCCCTGAAACGGCTTCTGTGAAAGACTGATGTCATTCTCAGCTTGCTTTGGAAAAAGCAACTGCTTGCTTTTTCCAAAACAATTTGGAGGCAGAATGAATAGCAGGTCCACTATTTTCTCCCCCCCACCCCCCGCCGTTTTTTTTTCCACTTTGCATCTGTGTTTTCTTTCTTAAATATATGGATAAGTCTGTCATGAACAACTTGAATCTGTGTCCTGAAAAATGGCAAAGAACCACGTTTCCTAACTGAGAGGCTTGCACATCGATCAATGCGTCCTCAGGACAGTTGTGTCTTGGGTTCTTTGTGGCTGCAATGGGTGTGTTTTTGGCTGTGCTGTTTATTATTCCAGGGTTTGGCTGTGTCGTCTGTCTTTATTAAAGGAGCTGGGAATTAAACCGGGAATGCATTTGCAGTTCAGAAATCAACCATTTTATTCTGTGCATGTCTATCAAGTACAGAAAATCAGCATTTGGGACAATGTATCCTTTGCAGTGAATGCCACACCTAACCTACTTATTATGAACCAACCAAATATGTGATTTTTTTCTCCCAGCGATAGAGGCTAAGAAATGCATGTAAACCCCATTCAGCCTGAGGCTTCATGTTTCTCTTATCAGCAAATAATCAGAATGAATTAAGATGTCCACTTCCCGCTTGCTCTTCTTCTTATCTGAGGGTCACATATTTTCTGTGTACCCCAGTTTTTTTCCTTTGTGCTGTCCCTTGCACACTGAATTGGCGGCACTGATAGAAATGATTGTCATCTAAGATGATGTCACTAAAAATGGTGAGGCTGTTTTCTGGAAAGATTCCTCTGTGTCATGGTTATTTGCCATCGGCACTGTGTGTGTTCACTAACCACGTGAAGATACCCGAGAGATTATTCCTGTGAATTGGTGTTTGCAGGGACATTCCTATTTGCCAACTGAGATATTGCCCCATATTCATTTATAATGAGATTGTAAGCGTAACAACTGATGCTATCAGGACTCAGAAGTGTAAAAGCTTTCAGACATAAAAGAAGAGAGAGAGAAAAATGTGTCCCTCTATTTGTATTTAAAGGGTAAACCGTATCTGTCAGGTATCCCTTAAAAGGTTGAATTAAACTGTCTTTATTGTTTTTCTCTCTCTGTTTTTTCCCTCTTTCTTTTCTTTTCTCTTTTTTTGTCAGTCGTGTCCTATTCTTTCCCACCCCATGGACTTTAGCCTACGAGGCTCCTCTGCCCATGGAATTTTCCAGGCAAGAGTACTGGAGTGGATTGCCATTTCCTTCTCCAGAAACTGTCTTTAAAAGATTATGGGTAGGCAGTGTTTCTGAAAACACTGTTTACAGTACCTAGGAAGAAGAAGTGAAGTTGTTCAGTCGTGTCTGACTCTTTGCGACCCCATGGACTGTATCCCACCAGGCTCCTCCATCCATGGGATTTTCCAGGCAAGAGTACTGGGGTGGGTTGCTACTTCCTTCTCCAGGGGATCTTCCCCACCCAGGGATCAAACCTGGGTCTAGGCGGACGCTTTACCGTCTGAGCCACCAGGGAAGTCACAGTAGCTAGGACATAGAAGCAACCTAGATGCCCATCGACAGATGGGTGGATAAACAAATCATGGTACACATGCACAGCAGAATATTACTCAGCCATGAAAAGGAGCACATTTGAGTCAATTGTGATGAGGTAGATGAACCTAGAGCCTGTTATACAGAGTGAAGTAAGTCAGAAGGAGAAAAAGCAAATAATAGCACACATATATGGAACCTAGAAAGATGGTACTGATGACCCTATTTGCATAGCACCAATGGAGAACAGACTGTGGTCTCTGGAAAGGAATAGGATGGACAGATGGAGAGAGGTGTGCTGAAACTCATACACTACCATGTGGAAAATAGGTACCCAGTGGGAATTGGCTGTATGGTGCTGGGAACTCAAGCCTGGTGCTCTGGGCTGACCTCGAGGGGTGGGATGGGGTGGGAGGTGGGAGGGAGGTTCAAGAGAGAGGGGACACATGTATACCTGTGACTGATGCATATTGATATGTGGCAGAAACCAACACAACATCGTAAACCAGTTATCTTCCAATGAAAAATAAATCGGAGAAGGAAATGGCAACCTCACTCCAGTATTCCTGCCTGGAAAAGTCCATGAACAGAGGAGCCTGGAGGGCTGCAGTCCATGGGGTTACATGCCTGAGCATGAATGCACGAGGGTGGAGGGAGATGGGTTGGAAGCAATAAACTGGTAGAATTTTTTTTTAATAAAAAATAAATAAAAAATAATTTTAAAGATGGTGAGTAGGGACTTCCCTGGTGATCCGATGGTTAAGAGTTCACCTTCCAGTTCAGGGGGCTGAAGGTTAGATCCCTGGTCAGGGAACTAAGTTCCCATAGGCCTCTCGGCAAAAAAAAAAAAAAAAAATTCAGTAAAGACTTTAAAATGGTCCACATCCAAAAAAAAGATCTTAAAAATAAAATAATAAGTAAAAAAAAGCTTGCGGGTAAAAACTGCAAGCCGTGTTCTCCAGACCCCGTCACCACCTCCGCCGTTTTGTTGGGCTCCTGTCTTCTGCTTAAACTGCCCGCCTTGTTTGGGTGTTAGCCCTGAAAAACTCGGTCACTGACTCAGCAAGCTCTCACCTGGCACCCCGGGATCCAGGTAATAAAAGAGGGAGTGATGATGAAACACAGGTGCAGCCTCACCTCTGAGATTGTCCAAGACAGAAAACAAAAAACCTGGTAAAAGAGTGCAAGAGCTGAGGTCAGCGGTCATTCAACACTCGTCGAGAACAGGAAGGACCGGGAAGGACGCAGCGCTGGGCTCAACTAGAGCAGCAGCTGGATTTGCTGTTTTCCTTTTTTTCTTTTTTTTTTTTTTATTGAACATTCTTATTTACGTATTTGGCTTCGTTGGGGCTCAGTTGCAGCATGCAGGATCTTTAGTCGTGGCACGTGGAATCTAGTTCCCTTGACCAGGGAGGAACCTGGGTCCCCTGCTTTGGGAGCATGGAGTCTTAGCCACCAGACCACCAGGGAAGTCCCATTGACTCTCAACTCTGGTTGAAAGCCCCCAGGTCACACCAGATGGTTCCCAGAGTCAGTGTTCCTCTTTGTGTTTCCAGGAGAGGGGTTTTCTTGCCTACAGATGGATGGAGAGTTTGGCCAGGGACTGGGGGCTCTTCTTTACAGTAACTCAGACTCGTGTGTATTGAATCGGTGATGCCATCCAGCCATCTCATCCTCTATCATCCCCTTCTCCTCCCGCCTTCAATCTTTCCCAGCATCATGGTCTTTTCCAATGAGTCAGTTCTTTACATCAGGTGGCCAAAGGATTGGCGGTTAAGCTTCATCAGGCACTATTTGCAATACCCAAAACGTGGAAGCAACCCCCAGTGCCCACCAACAGACAATTAGATTAAGAATATGAGGTCCATATACCCAACAGAATATTACTCAGGCATAAATAGAGAATAAAATGTTGCCATTTGCAAAAGCATGGATGGACCTAGAGGGTCTTACTCTTTAGTGATAAGTCAGACAAAGACAAATACTGTATATCGCTTGTATGTGGAATCTTGAAAATAATACAAATGAACATGTATACAAAACAGAAATAGACACATCACAAACTGTTACTCAAGGGGAGAGAGACGTGTTGTTGGGTGAGTCGCTCAGTCGTGTCCGACTCTTTGCGGCCCCGTGGACTGTAGCCCACCAGGCTCCCCTGTTCATGGAATTCTCCAAGGAAGAAGACTGGAGCGGGTGGCCGTTTCCTTCTCCAGAGGATCTTCCCAACCCAGGGATGGAACCTGGGTCTCCCGCATTGCGGGCAGCTTCTTCACCAGCTGAGCCACCAAGGAAGCTAGTGGTAAATGACCCGCCTGCCAATGCAGGAGACATAAGAGACATGGGTTGGGAAAACCCCCTGGGGCAGGGCACGGCAACCTACTCCAGGATTCTTGACTGGAGAATCCCTGTGGACAGGGGAGACTGCCAGCCTACTATCCATAGGGTAGAAAAGAGTTGGACACGACTGAAGCAAGTTAGCAAATAAAGGGGAAAGAGACATAGGCAGGGACAAATTAGGGGTATAGAATTTCAAATTAGGGGTATAGAATTTGTGGAGACACACTACTATATATGAAATAGATAAGCAACAAGGATTTACTGTATAGCACAGGGAATTATGGCCATTATAATAACCTATTATAGGTTATTAAATGGGCCATTGTAATAACCTATAGCAGAAAGTAATCTGCAAGAACCCTGGATCACTATGCAATACTCCTGAAATCAACACAGCATTGTACATCAACTCTTCTTCATAAAACACTGAAATGCATCAGGCAGAGCTTCGGGGGAGAGCAGGGGTCGTCAGCGTGAGCACTGATGATGTTTGGGGCCACATGTCCCTTTGATATGGGGGTGTCCTGTGCCCTGTTAGATATTTAGAACCTCCCACTTAGAGACAGCATTGAATACCTCTGCCCCGGTCCGATAATTATCTCCAGCCACTGCTGAAGCCTTCTCGGGGAGGCACGGCACCCCCTCTTTAGACCTTCTGAACTGGAGACAGGAAGCAGCACCCAGGGTATATGATACAAGCGGGAAGACGGCCCTGGCGTGTTGGTTGCAGGACTTCTCCAGGTTCCCTGGAAGCTCATTGTTTGTGCTGGAGGCTGTCCCGGCTTGCCCGAGCTGAGTCACTGGGCCAGGGTTTCTTGGGCCCCTGCCTGCCACCTCCGTCACAGAGAAGGAAAGCCTGGATTTGCATCAGTTCTCGGGACTGGCCAGGATGCTCTTCAGCATAGGCGGGCCTGGCCAGCACCTGCCTTCCTTACCTTCTTCTCTCCAAGCCCTGCTCTCCCATTTCCAGCCCTTTGTCTGTAATCAGGCAGAAAAGGCAAAGACTAGGAAGCCCAGTGTTTTGACAGCTTCTTTGGCAGCAACGCTAGATCTGAATCCAGGAATGTGAAACTGATGTCGCGCTGAGTACTCTTTCTTTACCTGAGAGAATGCCAAGAGCCCTTGTGTTTATGACTGCAGAACGATTAATATGTGTGATGGCGGGGTGTAGTCCAAAACTTCACTGAAGGTATACGCTGAGACTTCCCTGGCAGGCCGGTGGTTAAGACTGCCCACTTGCACTGTAGGGGGGGCAAGTGTTCCCCCAGTTCCCTGGTTGGGGATCAGAGATCCCACAAGCTGTGCGGTATGGCCAAAAATAAAAAAGTATGTGGATTACGTGATGTATTTGAAGATATATTGTATCTGTATATCTAAAGTTAATAGTGAATAAATAGATATATTTTATCTATATATGTCATGGTAATGGTGAATATATATAGTATATAAATATATTGTATCTATATTTGATGGTAATGGTGAATATATACATATATAGATACATTATATCTATGTATGTGATGGTAATGGTGACTATATATAGTATATAGATATATTGTATCTATATTTGATGGAAATGGTGAATATATATGTATATAGATATATTTATGTATATAAACGGAGAAGGCAATGGCACCACACTCCAGTACTCTTGCCTGGAAAATCCCATGGATGGAGGAGCCTGGTGGGCTGCAGTCCATGGGGTCGCTAAGAGTCGGACACGACTGAGCGACTTCCCTTTCGCTTTTCACTTTCCTGCATTGGAGAAGGAAATGGCAACCCACTCCAGTGTTCTTGCCTGGAGAATCCCAGGGACGGGGGAGCCTGGTGGGCTGCCGTCTATGGGGTCGCACAGAGTCGGACACGACTGAAGCGACTTAGCAGCAGCAGCAACCTTCACATATAGAGAGATGTAATGCATATATATATATATATATATATATATATATATTCACCAGTACCTTTATATACATGCTATGCTATGCTAAGTCACTTCACTCGTGTCCGACTCTGTGCGACCCCATAGACGGCAGCCCACCAGGCTCCCCCGTCCCTGGGATTCTCCAGGGAAAATGAAGATCATGGCATCCAGTCCCAACACTTCATGGGAAATAGATGGGGAAACAGTGGAAACAGTGTCAGACTTTATTTTTCTGGGCTCCAAAATCACTGCAGATGGTGACTGCAGCCATGAAATTAAAAGACGCTTACTCCTTGGAAGGAAAGTTATGACCAACCTAGATAGCATATTCAAAAGCAGAGACATTACTTTGCCAACAAAGGTCCGTCTAGTCAAGGCTATGGTTTTTCCTGTGGTCATGTATGGATGTGAGAGTTGGACTGTGAAGAAAGCTGAGAGCCGAAGAATTGATGCTTTTGAACTGTGGTGTTGGAGAAGACTCTTGAGAGTCCCTTGGACTGCAAGGAGATCCAACCAGTCCATTCTGAAGGAGATCAGCCCTGGGATTTCTTAATGGTAAAGCTGAAACTCCAGTACTTTGGCCACCTCATGCGAAGAGTTGACTCATTGGAAAAGACTCTGATGCTGGGAGGGATTGGGGGCAGGAAGAGAAGGGGACGACAGAGGATGAGATGGCTGGATGGCATCACTGACTCGATGGACGTGAGTCTGGGTGAACTCCAGGAGTTGGTGATGGACAGGGAGGCCTGGCGTGCTGCGATTCATGGGGTCGCAAAGAGTCGGACACGACTGAGCGACTGATATGATGATATATGATAGATACATTGTATCTATATTTGATGGAAATCGTGAATATATACGTATATAGATACATTATATCTATATATGTGATGGTAATGGTCAACATATACATATATAGATATATTTATGTATATAAAGGTACTGGTGAATATATATATGTATATCTATATATGTGAAGGTAGTGGTGAATATATACATATATGGATACATTATATCTATTTATATATGAAGATAATGGTGAATATATATATATATAGATATATCTATGTATAGGAAGGTAATGGTGAATATACAATTCTAAATAATAAATAGCATTAGTCACTCAGTTGTGCCCAACTCTTTGCTACCCCACGGACTGTAGCCCGCCAGGCACCTCTGTCCATGGAATTCTCCAGGCAAGAATACTGGAGTGGGTTGCCATTCCCTTCTCCAGGGGATCTTCCCGACCCAGGGACTGAACCTGGGTCTCTTGCATTGCAGACACATTGTTTACCACCTGAGCCACCAGGAAAGTATACATCTATAGATACGTTGCATTTCTCTATGTGAAGGTAATGGTGAATATACACATATATAGATTTAATATATCTCTATATATGAAGGTGAGTGAGTGATAGATGCTCAGTCATGCCTGACTCTTGGCAACCCCATGAACTGTAGCCTGCCAGGTTCCTCTGTCCGTGGAATTCCCCAGGCAAGATTGCTGGAGTGGGTTGCCATCTCCTTCTCCAGGTTATATGAAGACAATGGTGAATAAATAAATGTCTATATTTACATATATATGCTGTCTTTATGAAATGACAATTTAGATAGATAATTTCAGTTTGACTCACGTATCGTTGACCTCTAACATTGTATACGGTTCTGATGTACAGCATAAGGATTTGATATACTGTATCTATTCTGAAATGATCACCATAATGTTCGGTCAGGATCTTCTCACCCAGTTACAGCCTTTGCTTGTTGTTAAATGGTGTTAATGGTGTGAAGATGAACGCTTCATTGTGGAAAACTACTCTCAGTGTTATGATTGCCATAAACTGTCCTCAAGACAGTTCGGCTCTGAATGGGGGCGGGATTCTTTGAATCATTTTAACAAATTAGTTTTTACTTTTTTTTTAATAAGAGCCATGACCTTGTCAAATCCAAACAGTTCTGAGTTCTGAAACCCACCTGGGCATTTCGGGACTGTGGACCAGGAATTTCAAGTGCCGGCAGGTCCCTTTTAGCCCGTGGTGAGTATGAACATCAGATGGTGTTTGTGCTAGCTGGGCTTTTTCTCACTTACTGTGCCCTCCTATGCTCCTATATACACTTAGAAGCCGCTTTTACTGCGTACAACCTCGTGACTTTTCTGTAGTCCCTAAGCTTTGCGATAATGTGAAAATGCTCAGAAAACTAAATGTGGCCAGAAAAACTGGGGAGAACAGCTGTCGCCCTTGAACCCTGTGCCCAGACGTGAACAGCTTCTGACCCCTGCCCCCAAAGTGTGCGCCTGAAAGGCAGAGCATTCTTTACTCAAATAGACTGAGGGGTCATAAGGGCCCAAGCTGATATTCAAACCGAAAGGCCTGTCCCGACCTTAGAAAGGCCAGTTATGTGATTCCATCAGGAAAAGTGCCGCTTTTTGGATCATTAAAAAGAAAGAACAGTTGTCCTTTGGTGAGCTTGTCTGCCTCTGTCCAGCCTGAGTGCAGTTGACCTGTGGGGCTGGGGAGTTCTTTGTCGTGGAATGGGTCTTGCGCATTGTCGGATGTTTCGTCTCATCCTTGGACACCTTCCAGGAGGTGCTAAGGGCATAAGCCCTCTTGTGACAACCACAATGACTCTGGATATCACCACTGTCTCCGTGGGTGGGGCGTTGGGAAAGGGCTGCGGAGTCACCCCTTGTTGACGACTGCTGGTCAAGAAAAAGCCTTTAAGAATTAGTAAGACAAAGGGTTGGCCCGAGAGTAGGATTCTCCAACCTTGGCATGGATGATGCCTGGGCCCGTATCATTCTTGGCACAAAGTGCATTGTGGGATATTCATTTGCATCCCTGGCATCTACCCACTGGATGCCAGGAGCAACGCCCACAGCTGTGACAACCAGAAACATGTCCACACCGCACCCTGTGTCCTCTGGGAAACAAAGTCACCGGGACTTGACAGTCCTTGTTCTAGGTGGGAGGTTGTCCTGTGTGTTCAACCCTATACCTGGTGTTGTTTTCAGTCACTCAGTTGAGTCTGACTCTTTGCCACCCCATGGACTGCAGCCCGCCAGGCTGCTCTGTCCATGGGATTCTCCAGGCAAGAAGACTGGAGTGGGTTGCCATTTCCTCCTCCAGGGGATCATCCCCACCCAAGGACTGAATCCTCCTGCACTGGCAGTTGGATTCTTTACCACTGAGCCACCAGGGAAGCCCAGGATCCTGTTTTAGCGCTGAGAACAATAAGAAAAAACCCAAAAGTATATTCTGTAGAGAGTGTTGGGGCCAAGAGTTTTTCCACTCCACTGTCTTGACACATGTCCCATGGTTGACTCATCCAAAGGGGTGTTGAAAACCATTCGTCTTCTTGGGCGTTCCGGGTCACATCATGTAATGTACATATCCTAAGGCAGACTCAGTATGCTCGGCAACACGCACGGGATTCCAGCAACTTCTGACTGCCAGTGAGTGCAGGTGATGAGTTCAGCAATCAAGGACGTGGAAGTCACACGTGTCGAGAGCTGCTGTGGCCGCACACACAGACGGTTTTTGGTTGCAAGTGACCAAAACTCTGTGGTCTCCCTCGCTCACAGCCAGAAAGGGATTTTTTTTTTATTTCCAGGGGGTGAGAGGGAAGGTTACAGAGTCAAAGGAGGAGTCCTGGGGTTGGGGGGAGGCAGGCATGCTTGTTTGAAATATAAGCAGAGAATTCATTGTAAGTCCAATTGACTTGACTCATCGCTACTGCCTGAAATGCAGGAGATGAAGGTTCGATCCCTGGGTAGGGAAGATCCCTCGGAGGAGGGAATGGCAACCCACTCCAGTACTCTTGCCTGGAGAATCCCATGGATGGAGGACCCTGGCAGGTTACAGCCCATGGGGTCACAAAGAGTCGGACATAACTCAGCGACTAGAACAGCAGCTATGTGTGGTTGCTGATGGAGGCAGCCACTATGTCTGTGAATTGCTGGCTTTGCATCCTGGTTAAATAGAATCATGTTATTACCATTTTATGTACATTTGCGAGTGGGTGTGTGTTTTAGTAGTTATCCATCCAGTGACCACATTAAATTTAATGGCTTAGAACAATATCTACTGGCTATCTCCAAGTCTGCAGGTCAGGTATTGGTACACGACTTAGCTGGCTTCTCTGCTCACAGTCCTTTACAAGTTTGCAAAATGGTGGCTGGGATTTGTGTCCATCTGAAGCTTGGGATTCCCTTCCGAGTTCGCTCAGCATGTTGGCAGAATCCAGTTCCCTGTGGCTGTGGGCTCCTCACTCCTAGGGATCAACCATCCCTGCAGGGGTTCCACACCATGACTATCCCATGAAAGCCAACAGACCAGCACCTCTTCTGAGGCTTGGAGTCTGTTTCCAAGGGCTCCACTGATGAGGCCAGGCCCACCCCCAGCAATCTCCTCTTTGAGTCATACAAAGACAATTGACTAGGGGACCTCAGTCACATCCCTTCACTTTTTCCATGCCCTACTGGTTAGAAGCACATCTGAGGTACCCCCGCTCGCTTGCACATACTCAAGAGGAGAGAAGCATACAAAGGTTTGGGTACCAGGAGGTGGAAGCCAGAGAGGTCATCTTAGAATCCTGCCTACAAAGAACTTCCTTTTTCTGGGAGGACCTGGGAAACCTCAGTAGGATTTACAAGATGCGTGCTGAGAACCCAAGAGCCTACTTACACACGGTCTTTTGGAGAAAAGGATGTATAAGCAAAAATGAATGATGTCATTGTTCAGTTGCTTGGTCATGTCCGACTCTTTGCAGCCCCATGGACTGCAGCACGCCAGGCCTCCCTGTCCTTCACCATCTCCCAGAGTTTACTCAAACTCATGTGCATTGAGTTGGTGATGCCATCCAACCATCTCATCCTTTATTGTCCCCTTCTCCTCCCGCCTTCAATCTTTGCCAGCATTGGGGTCTTCTCCAATGACTCAGTTCTTTGCATCAGGTGGCGGAAGTATTGGAGCTTCAGCTTCAGAATCGACTAGCTCATTTTAGCATTGTTTACTTACATTTGATGTTGATGAAGGAATGAGAAATCCAATAAATAATTGAAGATTCCATTGTGTTACACCAGAGTCTCCTCTTACTCAGTGAAGCTCTGTCTTCATCTTATTCATAAACATGTGTGGTGCTGGGGTAGCCACTCTGAAGAGAGAGGAGAAAGCAAGAAAGACCAGATGCTTCAAAGTACGGTGTTCGAGGAGGCTCTTGAGAGTCCCTTGGACTGCAAGGAGATCCCACCAGTCCATCTGCCGGGGACCAGCCCCGGCTGATCCAGGGTATTCGAAGGAGAGACGGCATAGGCGAGGATCAGGATACAAGAGCTTCAATTAGATATTAATTAAAGATATAAAGAGTAATAGAATAAGGATAGCTCAGTAGGAAAATTCAGTGGAGAAAAGAGGCTGAGTAGCTTGGTTTACGCGGGAGACCAATAAAACTTCAAGACAAGAAGTTTGCACCACTTACGTAGGCCGCAGGCGTCCTTCCGTTCTCCCGAAGGAGAGGAGACACTGAGGCCTCCCCGGTTGGATCTTAGAAGCCCAGGCATAATTAGTAAGCATGGTGGGTTCCGCGCTCCAGATGGAGACTCAGCCAGAGTGAGAGAGAGAGCGACATGGGGAGACCAGTATTTCGAGAAACTGATCCCAATTCTTTATTTTCCAGAGTCTGTTTTTATACACTAAGATGTTATACAAAAGTCACGTGGGGACAGCAGTCCTGACTTTTATTAAAATCAGGTGCTTCACACAAATGTATACAGAGGTCTTAGGGGTGTTACATCATCTTCTGGCCAGGGGGGCCTGCTGACAATTTACGACCCTCTCCTTGTGACAGCGGTCAGTCAATCAGGACACTTATTTCTCCAGGGCTGATTATTCTCAAAACAGACGCCACCCAAATAAAGTTACATTCCTACAGGGTGAGGGTGTAGTGGGTTTTAGTTAAGGAAAGAATTTACTTAGCCTAAGGTCTAACGTGATTAATATCAAAGGTTAATACTTATTTCTTCTATATATTCATTAATGTGTGTAAGGGCAGGGGATGTGGAGACTTAGCAACAAACATTGGCTCAACAAATGAAAAACCCTTCACCAATACAATTTCTAATCAGCCCATTATACTTATACTAATAGTTTTCTAACTTTTCTAAGGAACCTGTTTTTAGAAGGTTTAAAGCATCTCGTGCCTCTCACGGTTGGGAGACTGTGAGCAATCACATGTGGCCGGACGAGATCAGTCCTGGGTGTTCATTGGAAGGACTGATGCTGAAGCTGAAACTCCCAATACTTTGGTCACCTGATTCGAAGAACTCACTCATTTGAAAAGACGCTGATGCTGGGAAAGATTGAAGGTGGGAAGAGAAGGGGACGACAGAGGATGGGACGGTTGGATGGCATCACCGACTCAATGGACATGAGTTTGAGTGAACTCTGGGCGTTGGTGATGGACAGGGAGGCCTGGCGTGCTGCAGTCCATGGGGTCACAAAGAGCCAGACGTGACCTATCGACTGAACAACAGGCAGGCTTAATGAGGTCTCTGTGGACAAAATGACCATGTCTCCCAAAACCCAGGAGACCCCAGCAGTCTCCTTCCACCATGAGCCTGGCTACCTGGTCAGCCTTGGCCCCCCTACCCCCCACATCAAGTTCAGTCCAGCCAGGTCTTACAGCCGAAACTGTTCTCTTATTGATCAGAAATTCTCACTGCACTGTCCCCTGAGTGGTCGATCCTTCTGTGCTTATCAGAAGATTCCCTGCACCCGAGTCTGTGGTCTCTGGGCTAAGCTGGTAGGTGCAGATCGTCACCAGCTGTGACCTCCTGTCCTGTGAGCACTCCCAGTGGGGGTTTGCCATTGGCACAAATCTCCATTCGAGGATGTAACATCATACTCGTGGTATTAGAAAGCTTGGTGGTATTTTTTTTTTGTTTAAACTTCAGTTTGATGTTTCTTATATTTCTTCATCTACTTAATTATAATTTCCGGCTGTGCTGCACTTTGCTGTTTCACGGGCTTTCCTTTGTTGCAGAGACCCAGGGCTCCTCTCGGGTTTTGGAGCTCAGGCTTCTCAGTGCAGTGGCTTATCTTGTTGTGGAGTGCAGGCTTGAGGGTGTGTGATCTTCAATAGCTGTGGCGTGTGGACTCACTTAGTTGCTCCACGGCATGTGGGATGCTCCCGGACCAGGGATCGAACCGTGTCTCCTGCATTGGCAGGCGGATTCTTTACCATGGAGCCACCGGGGAAGCCCCATATGTTTCTTTGTTAAATTCTTTGTATCAAAAGCCTGGGGTGAAATTCACCTAACATACAATGAACCTTTTTATTTAAAAAAAAAAAATGGGATGGGGAGGGAGGTGGAAAAGGGGTTCAGGATGGGGAACACATGTACACCCATGGCTGATTCATGTCAATGTATGGCAAAAACTGCTACAATATTGTAAAGTAAGTAGCCTCCAATTAAAATAAATAAACTGATTTAAAAAAATATTTTTTTGACCACAAGGCACAGTTTGAGGGATTTCAGTTCCCCAACCAGGGACTAAAGCAGAGAGCCATTCTAGAGCATCTTAATTCTGAACCAGTTTGTTACATTGCTGCTGCTGCTGCTGCTAAGTCGATTCAGTCATGTCTGACTCTGTTCGACCCCATAGATGGCAGCCCACCGGGCTCCCCCGTCCCTGGGATTCTCCAGACAAGAACACTGGAGTGGGTTGCCATTTCCTTCTCCAATGCCTGAAAGTGAAAAGTGAAAGTGAAGTCGCTCAGTCGTGTCCGACTCTAGCGACCCCATGAACTGCGGCCCACCAGGCTCCTCCGTCCATGGAATTTTCCAGGCAAGAGTCCTGGAGTGGGGTGCCATTCTCACCTCTGTCTAGTTCTAGAATGTTTTCAATATCCCCTCCCGAAACCCCGTGCCCTCTAGGAGTCATCCCCCACTCAGTCTGCTTTCCCTGTGTTCTAAATGTATTATTTTTTAATCGAAGGATAACTGCTTGACAATGTTGTGCTGGTCTCTGCCATACATCAGCCCGAATCCGTCATCGATATACACGCATCCCCTCGCCCACCTCCAAGCCTTTCCCACGCCTCTAGGTGGTCACAGAACCCTGGTTTGAGTTACCCTTTTTTTTATCCTGTACCCCTTGTCTCCTTTCTGGGTCCAGGGATTCACTCATTTTGGACATGTTTTCTTTTTTCTTTTTTTATTTAATTTATTTTAATTGGAGGCTAGTGACTTTACAGTACTGTAGTTGTTTTTTTGCCATACATTGACTTGAATCAGCCACGGGTGTACACGTGTGCCACATCCTCATTTTGGACATTTTCTGTACGAGGAATCACACGCGATAGGTGGCCTGTGGCGTCTGCCTTCTCTCCTCGAATTCCTTGCTTTTAAAGGTCTTCCCGAACGAAATGGAAACCCGCTCCAGTGTTCTTGCCTGGAGAATCCCAGGGACGGGGTAGCCTGGTGGGCTGCCTTCCATGGGGTCGCACAGAGTCTTTATGGGGTTTGTTACAACACTCTTTCTGCTTTATTTATTTATTTATTTTTTTGGTCTGTGAAACAGGTGGGATCTTAGCTCTCCATCCTGGGACTGAATCACCCACTCCCATTGAAAGGCAACATCTTTTTACTTTATTTTTTTTAATTGTAAATGTATGTATGTTTTTAATTGAAGGATAATTGCTTTAGAGACTTTTGTTGCTTTCTGCCAAACATCAGCATGAATCAGTGAGGCCTATACACAATGTCCCCTCCCTCTTGAACGCCCCTCCCACCTCCCTCCCCATCCCACCCCTCTAGGTTGTCCCAGAGACCCTGAGTCATACGGGAAGGCAAAATCTTCACCTCTGGACCGCCAGGGAGGCCCCTCCAGTCCAAGTTTCAGGTTTTCAATCTCTGTTCGTTGTAGAGGTTTTCCTGTTGAAGGGTTCTCGCTGATTAGGCTGAGCATCCCTGAGACGCAAAATGACAGCATCTCCGGTCAGAACTTGGATTCAGGGAGATGCCTTGTCCCCAGGAGAGGGGGCTTGGCCAAGCCTCTGTTTGGATCAGGAACCTCTGGAAGACTGGTTTCTGTCTGCCCTGCAGCCTGCTGGGAAACGCGGAACCACCAAGGCTCGGGTGTAAGGACCCCAGAAATCAGTCCCCCTGAGACTCAGGGCAAGGTCATGGAATGATGCCCATGCCTTGGGCAGGCCCATGGGTCCAGACAGGCCATCAGACCTGTCCTGCCAGCTGCAGACAGGCCTGAAAAAAATTCCTCGGGATGACTCCTGATTGGGAGTCAGTCATTGAGCAGAGCTGCCGATGTTCTGGGTGGGGGCGGCGATCCCGGGAGTGAGTCATAGAGCAGAGTCTGCTTCTGACCTTGAAATGCACCGTGGAGCCAGGAGCAAACAGGTCTCCTGGGACCCTCCGGCCACCTGCCTGATCTCCAGCACAGGTCACGGGCCTCTCGCTGCCCTCCACCCCACACTGTGTTGCTCCCATCGCAGCCGGCCTCTGTCTAGGGACACAGTTGAACGTTTTGAAGTCCAGAAGGTGGAACTTTTGTTGTCATGGTTCAGTCGCTCAGTCGTGTGCAACTCTTTGCAACCACATGGACCAAAGCATGCCAGGCTGCTCTGTCCATCACCATCTCCCGGAATTTACTCAAACTCATGTCCATTGAGTTGGTGATGCCATCCAACCATCTCATCCTCTGTCACCTCCCTTCTCCAGTTCAGTTCAGTTAAGTCGCTCAGTCGTGTCCAACTCTTTGCAACCCCATGAATCGCAGCACACCAGGCCTCCCTGTCCATCACCAACTCCCGGAGTTCACTCAAACTCATGTCCATCGAGTTGGTGTTGCCATCCAACCATCTCATCCTCTGTCATCCCTTTCTCCTCCCACCTCCAATCTTGCCCAGCATCAGGGTCTTTTCCAATGAGTCGGCTCTTTGCATCACGTGGCCAAAGTATTGGAGGTTCAGTATCAGTCCTTCCAATGAGCATTCAGTCTTGATCTCCTTTAGGATGGACTGGTTGGATCTCCTTGCAGCCCAAGGGACTCTCAAGAGTCTTCTCCAACACCACGGTTCAAAAGCATCAGTTCTTCGGCGGTCAGTCTTCTTTATGGTCCAACTCTCCCATCCGTACATGACTCCTGAAAAAACCATAGCTTTGACTACACGGACCTTTGTCAGCAAAGCCCCATCACCTTATGAATATTCAAATTATTCAAATTCCAGTTACATCAGGACCCTTTATCTTTGGGTTGACTGCAGTAATTTCCATTTCTCTTCCAACTCTTATTTCTACCCTCAATAAATACACTTGCATCCAGTGGACAAATTACAAGGTTACAGATTTTATCAAACATAATATGCGGAAAGAGGCTGGGTGACTACTTACATATTATTTTCAGTGAAAAGAGGGCTTCTAGCTAAGGAAACGAAGCCTCCCGGGTACAATGTGTGTGTGGAATATACACCGTACCTCATTCCATATTGCATTAGAGCCATTGGAAGAATCAATATGGGGACTTTGGGAGGCCTTCTTTTAAAAATTCAGGAATTTCAGTGGGGGCTGGTGATTGAGGCTCAAGAGGGAGGCATATATGTATTCATGTAGGTGATCCATGCTGTTAAACAGCAGAAACTAACACAGCACTGTAAAGCAACTTTACTCCAATTTAAAAAATAAGTAAACATAAGAGTTACGGAAATTGCAAACATTCCCAGCCACCTCTGAACGTAGCTGCCACCAGAGTTTTCAGATGGGACGGCTGTTCCTATGATTTCTTTGCTTTTGCATCTTTTAAGCTGAACAAACCTTGTGCATAACATTATCAGTTCAGTTCAGTTGCTCAGTCGTGTCCGACTCTTTGCGACCCCATGAACCGCAGCACGCCAGGCCTCCCTGTCCATCACCAACTCCCGGAGTTGACTCATACTCATGTCCATCGAGTCGGTGATGCCATCCAGCCATCTAATCCTCTGTCATCCCCTTCTCCTCCTGCCCCCAATCCCTCCCAGCATCAGAGTCTTTTCCAATGAGTCAATTCTTCGCATGAGGTGGCCAAAGTACTGGAGTTTCAGCTTCAGCATCATTCCCTCCAAAGAAATCCCAGGGCTGATCTCCTTCAGAATGGACTAGTTGGATCTTCTTGCAGTCCAAGGGACTCTCAAGAGTCTTCTCCAACACCACAGTTCAAAACATGACATTATACCTCGATTATTTTTTCTTGGTTCAGTTGGTGAGCTAAATTGGAGGGGCAAGTCCATTTAGACCTGTGATAACTATGTGTCAGAGATATTCTGAAACATATCTGTGGTCCTTTTACATTTTCCTTTGAATGCAACAGGGCTTCCCAGTTGGCTCAGTGGAAGAAAATCCTCCTGCAATGCAGGAGACACAGGAGATGCAGGTTCAATCCCTGAGTTGTAAGATCCCGTGGAGGAAGGCATGGCAACCCACTCCAGTATTCTTGCCTGGAGAATCCCATGGAGAGAGGAGCCTGCTGGGCTACAGTCCATGGGGTCGGAAAGACTTGGACACGACTTGAGTGACTGAGCACACACGCGTGCACGAACATGACAGTTGGTTATTTATCAGTTTGCTCAGGATGCTGCCCACAGTTACGTGTATTCACAGACTTGCCTATATTTCTCAGTAAGACTTACGATTTCCCTCTTCCCCAAACCTGTAGTCCCCTAAGGCATCAGTGCCGTCCCAGGAGAATCTTGCCTGAAGCACAAAATTCATTGCACTCTCAGCTTCATCAGCAGCTCTTGTAGAAAGCACTTCTGCTTTTCTTGCAGAAGATGCACACTGTGGCTTCTTCCTAGGCTGTTGGAAGAATAACCATTCTGGAAATGAATTTCTTTCCATGCAGTTGAAAACCAAAGCAGACATGCCATTGCTGCATTCATAAAAACATGTTTACCAGTACGACTCTGCATCTACCTTCCACAAACCATATGGTGTGTGTATATGTGTGTGTGTGTGTGTGTGTGCTGAGTCATGTCCGACTCTTTGTAACCCCATGAAGTATCGCCCGCCAGGCTCCTCTGTCCATAGGATTCTCCAGGCCACAATACTGGAGTGGGTTACCATTTCCTTCTCCTGGGGATCTTCCCATCCCAGGGATTGAACCCACATCTCCTGCATTGCACTTGGATTCTTTACCTATTGAGTCATTCAGTTCAGTTTAGTTCAGTCGCTCAGTCTTGTCTGACTCTTTGTGACCCCATGAACCACAGCACGCCAGGCTTCCCTGTCCATCACCAACTCCTGGAGTTCACTCAAACTCACGTCCATTGAGTCGGTGATGCCATCCAGCCATGTCATCCTCTGTCATCCCATTCTCCTCCTGCCCCCAATCCCTCCCAGCATCAGGGTCTTTTCCAATGAGTCAACTCTTTGCATGAGGAGGCCAAAGTATTAGAGTTTCAGCTTCAGCATCAGTCCTTCCAAAGAAATCCCAGGGCTGATCTCCTTCAGAATGGACTGGTTGGATCTCCTTGCAGTCCTGGAGCTTTCCTAATCATTGAATTTAAGTAAATTCGAGTGGAAAGAATTAGCATCTACCCTTGGCAGGGTTTCAGTAATAAAAACCTGCTTTGATTTAAAGACTTGAGTGAGTCCATGGAAATAATCTTGAAGATGGGCTTCCCTGGTGGCTCAGATGGTAAAGAGTCCGCCTGCAACTCGGGAGACCTGGGTTCAGCCCCTGGGTTGGGAAGATGCCCTGGAGAAGGGAAAGGCTACCCACTCCAGGATTCTGGCCTGGAGAATCCCATGGACTATGTTGTCTGTAGGGTCGAACAGAGTCAGACAGGAATGAGCCACTTTCACTTGCACTTTCAATCTTGAAGATACTGCTGTCTTTGGAGAGCTTACTAAAAATCATGACTTTGGACTATCCATAAAGAGAGTATCAGGTACTCGTTTAAGACAGGGGCAGTGAAAAGCCCTGTGCTTGCACTCTGGAAATCCATGTGCCATTGAGCCACTGTGCCCACACCATGTGCAAACTCTCCAAGGCCTCCACGAGCCCAGTCACTGGGGAAGGTGGCCCTAAGCCCCTGAGCTGGGACATTCCCCCGCACTGAATCCTGTTAGTTTACTCCTTGAGTCAAAGCCCGTTTGCTTTACTCTCTGACGTTTCTGCCCATGCATTACTGACCTTTCCGGAGACCTTGGCTTCTCTCAAGCATGTTCATTCCCCATCCTGACGGGGCAGACACTGTGGAAGGTCCGCCCGAGTGGCCGTGTCCCCACGGAGAACATCAGGACACACCTGACTCACACCCACATGTTTAGCAGAAAGAGAGAAGTGATTCCCAGGTGGCACTAGAGGTAAAGAACCCACCTGCCAATGCATAAGAGACGGAGGTTCAGTCCCTGGGTTCGGAAGATCCCTTGGAGGAGGAAATGGCAACCCACTCCAGGATTCTTGCCTGGGGACTCCCATGGACAGAGGAGTCTGGCGGGCTACAGTCCATGCGGTCACCCAGAGTTGGACACAACAGAAGCAACTTAGCACACACGAAGGAAAAAGAGAAAAATGATGAAGCGCGTGAAAGTGCAACCACCTTATTCAATTTACACTGGCATACGAGGACACTCTGTTCTAAGTTTACATATATATATATATATTTTTTTTTTAATTCAATCTGTATCATTTTTCTTTAAATGATGTAATATGTGTTTACAACTTTTTCAACGGATATTTAACATATTATGAGGGCTTCCCCAGTGGCTCACATGGTAAAGAATCTGCTTGCAATTCGAGAGACCCGGGGGTCTTCGATCCGTGGGTCAACTAAGATACCCTGGGGCAGGGCATGGCGACCCACTCCAGTATTCTTGCCTGGAGACTCCCATGGACAGAGGAGTCTGGGAGGCTACAGTCCATGGGGTCGCAAAGAGTCAGCCATGACTGAATGACTCACTTTTCACGTTACATATTGTGAAATTCAACCACTTCTACCATTCAGTGGGTTTTATTAAATTACCAAGTCATGCTATGATCACATTCTATTTATCACATCAGTCAGTTTTAGAAGCTTTTCATTACCCCAGCGAGATCCTTTAACGCCCATTTCTTTAAATCCCCGCTGCCACCCTTTGCCTGAGTTTGTTTTTAAAAAGTCGTATTTTCCTCCGTTTCGTCGTATTTCTTGTCATCCTCCGTGATGAGAGTCATCCCATGCTGACAGTCATCAGATTATATCACTCTACAACATGACCTTATAATTCTTGTGTTACGAGGTCCCAGAACTAATTGCTCGGGCGTGAGGAAATAAAACCTTTGAGTCCTGTCAACCCTCCTGCCCCTCACTGTTTGGAATGCTTGCCTTCACACTAAATCACCTGACCCCTCTGCTGCCATTTTCAACGTCTTCTCCAAATTGCTAATTCTAATTATGCTCATTAAGCACCGAAGAAATGATGCTTTTGAACTGTGGTATTGGAGAAGACTCCTGAGAGTCCCTTGGACTGCAAGGTGATCCAACCAGTCCATTCTAAAGGAGATCAGTCCTGGGTGGTCTTAGGAAGGACTGATGTTAAAGCTGAAGCTCCAAAACTTTGGCCACCTCATGCGAAGAGTTGACTCCTTGGAAAAGACTGTGATGCTGGGAGGAATTGGGGGCAGGAGGAAAAGGGGACGACAGAGGATGAGATGGTTGGATGGCATCACCGACTCCATGGATGTGAGTTTGAGTGAACTCCGGGAGTTGGTGATGGACAGGGAGGCCTGGTGTGCTGCAATTCATAGGGTGGCAAAGAGTCTGACACAACTGAGCGATTGAACTGAACTGAATCATGCTCATTTCCAAAGGAAAGGTGTATAGAACGCTTTCCTGGACTTAAGTCCTCAAGACCCATTTCCCTTATAAAAAAAGTGAGAGGTATGCAAGCCATCTGAGCCACCGGGGAAACCGTTATTTGTCAACCAGATGATCGTTGCTGGTATTCTCAGACTGTTGTCATCAGAATTTCCCTGGTGGCTCAGATGGGAAAGAATCTGCCTGCAGTGTGGTAGACCTGGGTTGGACCCCAGAGTTGGGAAGATCCCCTGGAGAAGGGAACATCTACCGACTCCAGTATTCTTGCCTGGAGAACCCCATGGACAGAGGAGCCTGGCGGGCTACAGTCCATGGGTTCGCAAAGAGTCGGACACGACTGAGTGACTTTCACTTTCACTGTCTGTTTGAATACCTGTATGATTATTTCAACAGACACAGCTAATAATAGGATTAAGGGAGCTGCTTTAATATGGGCAGCTTGTGTGGTTCTTGGGCTTCCCTGGTGGCTCAGAGGTTAAAGCATCTGCCTCCAATGCAGGAGATCCAGATTTGATCCCTGGGTCAGGAAGATCCCCTGGAGAAGGAAATGGTAACCCACTCCAGTATTCTTGCCTGGAGAATCCCACGGACAGAAGAGCCTGGTAGGCTACAGTCCATGCGGTTGCAAAGAGTTGGACACGACTGAGTGACCTCACACTCACTTTGTGTGGTTCTTAATAAAGACTGAAACTTTAAATCTGCACATAGAAGCATGCTTGGGTATTATTTGATCAAAGTGGAAGTGTTATTCGCTCAGTCGTATCCAACTCTTTGCAACCCCAAGGAACTATAGCCCGCCAGGCTCCTCTGTCCGTGGGATTCTCCAGGCAAGAATACTGGAGTGGGTTGCCGTTTCCTTCTCCAGGGGATCTTCCCAGCCCAGGGATCGAACCCAAGTCTCCAGGGAAGTCATTATTTGGTAAGGATTTTCGAAAGAGAGAAAACGTGAAGTGATGTAATTTGGAAATATACAGTAGGTACCCAGGCTGGGTCCAGACTATGAATAGTGAACTTTGGTGATCTGAAAATTTAGCTCATGGACATCTGCTGGAGGTCTTGCCCAGCTGAAAGCTTAGTATCTGATAAACATCTCTTCTTTCTGGAGACTTCATCGAGCAGATAAAAATATTACTCTGGAAATTGACCGTGATAAACTAGGAAGAATTGGTTGGTGAAGCGAAGTGATAGACATTCTCGGGAGGAAGTGACCTGACTCTTTTAAACATGTGAAATAGTGATCAACATGTGCCCTGAGGTTTAGAGTTGTTCAGATAAAGATAGATTTTGTCTCCTGGCCAGGGACTGTGAGAAAGAAATGACTCAAGCGTTAGAATGGACTCAGACATGAATGTCTGCCCTGACAATCACAAATCCTTAAAGATCCCAGTGGGGAAGGGAGAGAGTAGGAAGTCAGTGTAGAAAAAAAAAAAAGACGCCAAAGTTTGAAAGGGAATGTTTGGGAGGCTGGGCAAGTGGCAGAGAAACATCGTGTCAGGAAGACCAAAAAGCCCAAACAAACTCATCCAAACACTCCAGGTGAAAGTTAGGTCGCTCAGTCGTGGCACCCCGTGGACTGTAGCCCACCCGGCTCCTCCATCCATGGGGTTTTCTAGGCAAGGGTACCGGAGTGGGTTGCCACTGCATTCTCCAGGGGATCGTCCTGACCCAGGGATAGAACCCGGGTCTCCCGCATTGCAAGTGGATGCCATTTGGTACAGCCAAAAAAAAAAAAAAAAAGCATGGGGCTCTAGTTTCCAAGTCTACCCAGGCATTTTCTGTGCACTTTGACAGGACAGCAGACCCACTGCCTCAGACCTAATACTTAGGAAGGTAAAAACCCACTAAAACAGCATCTGTCTTTTCAAAGTTCCAAAGCTTATCACAGCGGATGCTTTGGCTGCCCCACCTGGATTTATGCATCTGTGCACTTTATGCACCGAATGGTGGTGATGACTTTCTTTGAGACCATCACGTGGAAATGCTCGCTTGATCCATGGCAAAGGATTGCCTTACAGCCTGAGCTGTCTTTGGCAGTGCGTGCTGTTTGATTTACTAACAAGGGAACCCCAGGTGGCGATAAGGGTATAGAATCCACCTGCCCATGCAGGAGACACAAGAGACTTGGGTTCGATCCTGGGGTCAGGAAGATCCCCTGGAGGAGGAAAGGGCAACCCACTCCAGTATTCTTGCTTGGGGAAATCCCATGGACACTGACTGGAGCCTGATGGGTCCATGGGGTTGCAAGAGATTTACTAACACAAACTAAGACTCCTTTGTGGTTCCCACTATTTCAGATCCACCCACCACCACCCACCCCCATCAAATCTATAGATTCACAGCTGCTCATCTCATGCATGCGTGCACGCGTGCGTGCTAGCTAAATCACTTCAGTCCACCTCTTTGGGACCCCATGGACTGTAGCCTGCCAGGCTCCTCTGTTCATGGGATTCTAGCAGGAAACTTGGCCTGTGAAAACTCTACCCAAACAAGCAAACCAATTGGCCAACCAATGGATGTTGACAGACTTGACTCAACTCACTCCCTTTAATGCTTAGATGTGCCCTAGATGAAACACCCAGAAAGGTTATCTTGCAGTCTTGTTAAAGTCACCTCCTGGCAAACACAGGCCCCTGACATAAGTTGCCCTTGGCGGCTGAGGTTGACTGCTTGTCAACAGGTAACAATGTTCACCCTGTAGAGAGGCAAATAATGCCATATGGATGACCCAGAACTAGGGTCTGGAGACCTCAGATTTTACATGGTGTCAGCTGGCTTCCTGGGTGACGCTGGGTCAGGCACTCACCCTTCACGGGCATCCGTGCTCTCACCTATAAACTGAGCTCTTTGGATTTTAAGTCATCAGTTCAGTTCAGTCGCTTGCTCATGTCCAACCCTTTACGACTCCATGGACTGCAGTGCACCAGGCCTCCCTGTGCTTCACCATCTCCCAGAGTTTGCTCAAACTCATGTCCATCGAGTCGGTGATGCCATCCAACCATCTCATCCTCTGTCGTCCCCGTCTCCTCCTGCCCTCGGTCTTTCCTGATTGAGTATTAGGTCATTTTTCAGTTGCTTTCAATGTAAAATTATTAATCTAGGGTAGCTGGCACACTCCATAAATTCCCCCACTATCCTAGATTAATACCTTTACAGTGAAACCAAGTAATTATGAGTCTGCCTCTAAATCACATTTTTAAATCGACATTCCAAGGTTGACAGATTATTCTCAAGAGTTGGGTGCTGCTTACCTGCATGCACTGCCAGGCTACTCAGCATGGCTGTTCTCTTGCTGTCTGCATGTTCCCTGCTGGACGCGCTTCGTGTCCATGCCACTCACATGATTGGATGTGCCCCACCCCTCCCCCCTTCGGCCAGAATGTCTCCACCTGCTACTTTATAAAAGGGCAATGGTTGTTCAGCTGAGGAACCTAGTTTCCCTGGTAACTGATGGAGCCTGATGTGATGTGTGTGCTTAGTCAAGTCAATCACGTCCAACTCCATGGACTGTAGCCCGCCAGGCTCCTCTGTGCATGGGATTCTCCAGGCAAGAATACTGGATTGATTGCCATTCCCTTCTCCAGGGGATCTTCCCGACCCAGGGATCCAACCGGGTATCTCTACATCTCCTTCATTGACAGGCGGGTTCTTTACTCCTAGTGACATCTGGGACTGTCAGTCAGTTCAGTCACTCAGTTGTATCCGACTCTCTGCAACCCCATGGACTGCAGCATGCCAGGCCTCCCCGTCCATCACCAACTCCCAGAGTTTACTCTAAATCATGTCCATCGAGTTGGTGATACCATCCAGCCATCTCATCCTCTGTCTTCCCCTTCTCCTCCCTCCTTCAGTCTTTCCCAGCTTCAGGGTCTTTTCCAATGCGTCAGCTCTTTGCATCACGTAGCCAAAGTACTGGAGTTTCAGCTTCAGCATCAGTCCTTCCAATGAACATTCAGGACTGATTTCCTTTAGGATGGACTGGTTGGATCTCCTTGGAGTCCAAGGGGCTCTCAAGAGTCTCCTCCAACACCACAGTTCAAAAGCATCCATTCTTCAGCACTCAGCTTTCTTTACAGTCCAATTCTCACATCCATACATGACTGCTGGAAAAACCATAGCTCTGACTAGATGGAAACAGAAGTGGTGTTTGTCTGATACCGCTTGGAAGATTCTGTACATATTCAGGAACTCAATAAGTTTTCCTGTTTAGCATAAAATAGTGACTCTGAAGACTGGTTGGCCAACTGCCAGGTCCCAAGAGGCAGCTGAGCTCCATCACTGGTGGTGAAAACACCAGTGAGTAGGTGAGGTCAGGCCAAGGACGGTTGAGGGGGGACGGATGTAAGAGGTGCTGTTTTGCGGAGCCATCTGGGAAGGTGACCTTCCATGAGCTGTGGATGCAAACACCCCGAGGGCGTGTCTTGAACAAGGAAGGGAGTCTGTAGACTCCACTGCTGTGCAAGGATGCAGGTCTCTGACCACTGGCCATCGGCCATGGTGGAGTCCCCAGCCTGCCACCTGACTATCACCATCAGACACCCAGCAAAACGCGAGCACACTCCAGCATCATGGAAGATACAGGCTGTTTAGTGAGTTACTGCTGGGCTTGCAAGTCCAAGGAAGCTTCAGAAATGTCGTCATGGCTGAGATGAAGTACTTTTGTCCTATGACTTGGTGTTGCAGGAATCACTTTTGAACCAAAGGTTATAGTTTATACTTTGATTTTGTTTCCTATGGATGTACCCAACTTTTTGTCATAATTTTCCCCCCACTTAAATTTGATATGAAAGAATGATCATCTGTACACCCTGCATAATTGATCATAGATTCAGTAATTGAAGGACCTCTTGATGAAAGTGAAAGAGGAGAGTGAAAAATCTGGCTTAAAACTCAACATTCAAAAAACAAAGATCATGGCATCCCGTCCTATAACCTTATGGCAAATAGATGGGGAAACAATGGAAACAGTGAGAGACTTTATTTTCTTGGGCTCCAAAATCATTGCAGATGTTGATTGCAGCCATGAAATTAAAAGACGCTTGCTCCTTGGAAGAAAAGCTATGACCAACCTAGATAGCATATTAAAAAGCAGAGACATTACTTTGCCGACAAAGGTCCGTCCAGTCAAAGCTTTAGTTTTTTCCAGTAGTCATAAATGGATGTGAGAGTTGGACCGTAAATAAGACTGAGCACTGAAGAATTGATGCTTTTGAACTGTGGTGTTGGAGAAGACTCTTGAGAGTCCCTTGGACTGCAAGGAGATCCAGCCAGTCAATCCTAAAGGAAATCAGTCCTAAATATTCATTGGAAGGACTGATGCTGAAGCTGAAGCTCCAATACTTTGGCCACCTGATATGAAGAGCCAACTCTTTGGAAAAGATCCTGATGCTGGGAAGGATTGAGGACAGGAGGAGAAGGGGACCTCAGAGGATGAGATGGTTGGATGGCATCTCCAAATCAATGGACATGAGTTTGAGCAAGCTCTAGGAGTTGGTGATGGACAGGGAGACCTGGGGTGCTGCAGTCTTTGGGGTCGCAAAGAGTCAGACACAACTGAGCAACTGAACTGAGGTGAACAAATGAGCAAAGATTAAATAATTGAAGGGTTTACAGTTCAGTTCAGTTCATCACTCAGTCGTGTCTGACTCTGTAACATCCAACCATCTCATCCTCTGATGAGATGGGTTTACAGATGACGATAGATTCAATAGTTGAAGGGTTTAGGTGATGATACAGCTAATAATTTCAGGATTTATAAGATGATGATGATGTCAATAACTGAAGCATTACAAATGGTCATAGACTCAGTCATTGAAGGCTTACAGATATGCATAAACTCAGTAATTGAAGGGTATGCAGATGATGATACATTCAATAATTGAAGACTTTACAGATGATGATCATAGATTCAATAGTTGAAGGATTTATAGATGATTATATTGGACATTGATAGGGCCTTCCAGATGGCACATTGATAAAGAATCCGCCTGCTAATGCAGGAGATGCCGGGCTCAATCCCTGGGTTGGGAAGATCCTCTGGAGAAGGGAATGGCAACCCACTCCAGTATTGTTGCCTGGAGAATCCCATGGACAGAGGAGCCTGGCTAGTGCTACAGTCCATGGGATCGCAAAGAGGCAGACACTACTGAGCGACTGAGCACTCAGGCATGAACTGAAATCATAGTATTTTCGATTGTGGATTTGAAAATTGACCCAACCTCTCAGCCACATAACTGAGTCTCTGCTGTGGAAAACCGGGAAACACCAGTGGTTTTTGCTTTGGAAGGGACAGCTATCTAATTTGTCAATTCTGGATGTTGATACATAATGACAACTTGGCCCTGGCTCTGATTAAACTCCCAGGATTTTCACAGTCCTGGGTAACACAAGCTCTCCACACACCCTGACTATTGATTGATACAGAGTTTCTTACCTGAAGTGCTCGGAATCAGTGGTACTCTGGAATTGAGTTATGCATATTTTACAAAGCCAACACGTGTCTTTTCCAGATCTCCTAGGACAAACCCCACCCCCCACCAGCAGGTGCGGGCAGCAGTCAGTAGTCAAAGGTGTTAATATTCCTGCAGATAAATGTATGAATATCTCTCCCTGTGGGTTACAGGAAGACAACTGCTGTAATAGTTACAGTGGATTTGTATCCTAGTGAATTAAATTGTGTGAGGATGTCAGCACCCTGGGTACTTCCTGTCTCTAAGGAAAACGTGAAATGTAGCAATTCAGAATAAGTAAAACACCAGTACACATACCTGTAGGAGCTTCCCGGGCGGCTCAGTGGTAAAGAAGCCACCTGCCAATGCAGGAGACCTGAGTTTGATCCCTGGGTGGGGAAGATTCCCCTGGAGGAGGAAACAGCAACCCACTTCAGTATGCTTGCCTGGAGAATCCCATGGACAGAGGAGCCTGCGAGCTGCAGTTCACGGGGTCAAAAGAGTCGGACGTGACTGAGTGTGTACACACAGGTGAAGTCTCAGTTATCACTGGCTGTGCGTCATTGTTTGAACAAACTAGGTATGACCCTCTTCCAATCCTTTTTTTTTTTTTTTGTCTGCCAGTCTCTAGCATCAGAGCCGGTTAAACGATTACCGGACCAATCGTCTGATGCAGTTTTTCAACCTTGGGACTGCCAATGAGTGAGAACACCTCGTTCTTTGTGGCGGGGGACGGGGATGGTCACAGGTGTCAATTGTCCTGTGCTTCATGAGATATTTAGCAACATCTGTGCCCTCTCCCCTCTGGGGGCCAACAGTAGCCTCCCGCTCCGTGTCTGAGTTTCAGAAATGCCTCTAGGCGTTGTCTATGGACCCACGTGGGGCAAAATCTCTGTGGCTCAGAATATCCCACTGTTATTCTGCAAAGTGCCCTCTGAGTGTGGGCTGTTCGGCTTCCGTTTTGTCTTTTCCCTCTCCTGGTCTGGTTCCTGGTGGCCACACTGCCCTGGAAGGCATTGTGACGTAATCCCTTTAGATGTGTTCATTCCTCTTCATAAAGGTGTGGTGACCTACTCCCTTTAAACGTGTTTGTTCTTTTTTGTTCCTCTTCATAAAGTGGCAGATAAACTGGTCAGAGGGCTTCCATGCCCATCTCCTAAATCTGTTTTCTGTAAATAACAGGTGTGGCCATGAGACAAGATTGTGATGAAGTGGATCTTTGCTGGCTCCCAAGGGGAGTCACCCAGTTGTTCCAATTCACGTCCTTATGATCTTAATCTGGGGAGATAGTGTGAGGGTGAAGGGTCAGGAGAGGTGACCTTGCCTGGCGGAGGTGAAGGGTCAACGCTGACATCACACTACTCCCATGCTTTGCTTTTTAAATGAAAGAAGAAAATCATTTTATTTTAAATATTTTTAAACTTTTACTTTTTTAAATGCAGTATGATTGATTTACAATGGCTCGGCTGATAAAGAAGCCGCCTGCAAAGCGGGAGACCTGTGCTCGATCCCTGGGTTGGGGAGATCCCGTGGAGAAGGGAAAGGTTATCCACTCTAGGATTCTGGCCTGGAGAATTCCATGGACTGTATAGTCCATAGGATCACAAAGAGCTGGACACAACGTAGCGATTTTCACTTTAGTTTCAGGTGTACAACAAATATATCATATATATATATATGATATGTGTATATATGGAGAAGGCAATGGCAACCCACTCCAGTACTCTTGCCTGGAAAATCCCATGGGTGGAGGAGCCTGGTGGGCTGCAGTCAATGGGGTTGCTAAGAGTCGGACACGACTGAGCGACTTCCCTTTCACTTTTCACTTTCCTGCATTGGAGAAGGAAATGTCAACCCACTCCAGTGTTCTTGCCTGGAGAATCCCAGGGACGGCAGAGCCTGGTGGGCTGCCGTCTATGGGGTCGCACAGAGTCGGACACGACTGAAGTGACTTAGCAGCAGCAGTGTGTATATATATATATGTGTGTGTGTGTGCATGTATATCACATGTATGTGCATATGTATGGTGGTACTTTAGTTGCTAAGTTGTGTACAACTGTTACGACCCCAAGGACTATAGCCTGCCAGACTCCTCTGTCCATGGGATTTTCCAGGCAAGAATTCTGGAGTGGGTAGCCATTTCCTTCTCCAGAGGAGCTTCCCAACCCTGGGATCGAACCCAAGTCCCCTGCATTGCAGGCAGATTCATTACCCACTGAGCCACCAGGGAAGCCAAATGTATATGTATATAGATTGGAATATGTGTATATATGCATATATATGTGTGTGTGTGTGTGTATACACAAGTGTGTGTAGCGTGTGTGTCTCTGTGTGTGTGTGTGTATGTGGGATTCCCAGGTAGTTCAGTGGGTAAAGAATTCTTCTGCAATGCAGGAGACACAGGAGACATGGGTTTCATCCCTGGGTCAGAAAGATCCCCTGGGGAAGTAAATGGCAGCCCACTCCACTATTCTTGCCTGGAGAATCCCATGGACAGAGGAGCCTGGTGGGCTACAGTCCACGGGGTCTCAAAGAGTTGGACACGACTGAAGGAACTTACCGTACACACGCACGCACACACACATACACACACACATGTATATTCTATAGTATGTTCAAAACCATTCATTTGACTTTCTTTGAGTTCATTTCATGTGGGGCTTCTAGACCAGAGACTGGAAAACTTTTCGTATAGACAGCCAGATAGTAGAATATTTTCAGCTTTTCATGCCAAGCAATCTTTGTCACAAGTGCTCAGCTTGGACTTGGTAGCATGGGGCAGACAGATGATAAGTGAATCCGTGTTGCAGTATTTTTTGACTTTGCTTATGGGCCTGGAAATATGAACTTCACATTCTTTTCATGTGTCCCCCAAAATGTTCTTTTTTCAACCGTTTAAAAATATGAAAACCTTAGTTGGCTCCAAAACCAGACAGGGACATAGTCCCATTTGCCTTGGTCTGTGAGCCCAGCTCTACTGGGAAAATATTTGTAGACAACTTGCTATGAGAAACAAATGTTCCTACCCTCTTGACCCTTCGAGGCTATGCAAAGGACAAGATAACCACATAAAACAAAACCAAACAGACAATGGCAAACAGTGACAGTTGCTCTGGGGAGGACAGGGAGCAGTGCCAGGATTCATCAACCGCGGGGCAACTGCTTTAGACTGTGTAAATCACGGGGGGCTTCCCTGAGGAGGTGGCCCCCCAGCTGACTCCTGCGGATGAGTAGGAGTTGGGCAGAGCGTGAAAAGAAGCAACAGGCAGCAGGAGGCTACCCCGAGGCCAGAAAGAGCGCGTTTCACCAAACTGTCTCAGAATGTGCTCACTCGGTATCTGATTCTTCTCCTTTTGGATGGCTGCACGGGATAAGCGCGGCACACCCCGTTTCTGTCTGCTGAGACAGGCACTCCACGTTCTCCCTCCTTGCGCATGCTCGTCTCGGTGACGTAACATCCTGAGGACAGGCACCCAAGACCGTCTGAAACTGTTGTCAGTGTGAGCACGAGACGTGCGTGTAGGGATGTTTTCACTCTGAAAATGTCACCGCCTTTTCACACCGTGCTCCGGCTGTGTTGTCTGAGTCACGTGGGTAATGGTGTTTCATGGGACTTCCCTGGTGGTTCCCTGCTTAAGGATCCACACTTCCGATGCCCGGGACACAGGTTCGATCCCTGGTCGGGGAACTAGGATCGTGCATGGCACGTGCGATACCCCAGCTCCCAAATTTTTAAAATTAAAATAAAAAAAATAATACTGGTCTTCCCAGCTGGCGATAATGGCAAAGAATCTGCCTGCCACTGCAGGCAACATGGGTTGGATCCTTGCATCCGGGAGGATCCCCTGGAGGAGGAAATGACAACCCACTCCAGTATTCTTGCCTGGAGAATCCCATGAGACGGAGGAGCCTGGTGGGTTACAGTCCATGGGGTCACAAAGAGTCAGACCTGGCTTAGCGCCTGAACCGTTGGCTTAGTTGCTCCGAAGCATGTGGACTCTTCCCGGGTGAGGAATCGAACCCGCATACCCTGCCTTGGCAGGTGGGTTCTTGACCACTCGACCTCCAGGAAAGTCTCAAAGGCTGCATCTTTGTGATGCTCTGATATTGTGATATCAGGGTGGTGCTAGGGAGCGTTCACTGACCTCCATTAGCAACAGATCCCGGCAACGGGCAAGGACATGCTGTCAGAGAAGATACGGTTCACAGTGGTCCCCGAAGGCTCCCAGAGGTGGTACAACGCAGAGTCAAGGCTTTGAATGCCAGCCCCACCCCTGCCCCCTGCTGACCTCCTGGTCTCAGAGAGTGGATTTACCTTCCTGTGCCCGGGGTTTCCTCTATACAGTAGAAGTGCACAGGGCGGTTATGAAATGTAAAGGATGTGCTTTGTTTGGGAGAAGTAGGATCAATACCTGGATGGTCCTCCCAGCCGAGATGGTGGGTTGCAGACAGATGGAGGTTCGTGCATGCTAAGTCTCTTTAGTCGTGTCTGACTCTATTCAACCCCATGGACTGTAGCCCACCAGGCTCCTCTGTGCATGGGAGCCTCCAGGCAAGAATACTGGAGTGGGTTGCCGTGTTCTCTTCCTCCAGGGGATCTTCCCGACCCAGGGATCGAACCCATGTCTCTTATGTCTCCTGTATTGGCAGCCAGGTTCTTTCCCACTAGGGCCATCTGGGAAGCCCACACACAGATGTAAGTGTCCTCCAAATGCAGCTTGGGACTCCGAGGTTACTGATGGCAAGCCCTTCTCCCTGGAAGGCAATTCTGTCTTCCAGAGGGAATTTGGCAACGTCTGGGGGATATATTTGAAGAATTAATGCTTTAGAACTGTGGTGCTGGAAAAGACTCTTGAGAGTCCCTTGGATGGCACGGAGGTCCAACCAGTCCATCCTAAAGGAGATCAGTCCTGAGTGTTCATTGGAAGGACTGATGTTGAAGCTGAGACTCCAATGCTTTGGCTACCTGATGTGAAGAGCTGACTCATTGGAAAAGACCCTGATGCTGGGAAAGATTGAGGGCAGGAGGAGAAGGGGACAGCAGAGGATGAAATGGTTGGATGGCATCACAGACTCGATGGCCATGAGTTTGGGTAAACTCCGGGAGATGGTGATGGACAGGGAGGCCTGGCGTGCTGCGGTCCATGGGGTCGCGGAGTCGGACACAACTGAGTGACCGAACTGAACTGAACTGGGGGGTATTTTGGGTTTCCTAAGTGTGGAGGGGCTCGGCTCCTGGAGTCAGTGTGGTGGAAGCAGAAATGCTGGTCACCCTTCTGGAAATGCACAGACAGCCCACAGGCACTTGTTCCCGCAGCCTCCAATGTCAGGACCACCAAGTGGAGAAACTTATCCATGCAACAGGAGACTAAATCTTTTTTCTTCCTAAAATAGTCACTGGTATTTTACTTTGAGGATTAGAGTTAGAATCCAAATTAAAGAGTAGAAAAAGACAATGATCTTTTAGGAATTTTTTTTTTTTGTATTAAATCTAAAGCCCCGAAGCAGAGGTTTTCTGGTCGTAGAGGAAACATCCCCAGAGGCTTCAAGTCTGGGCTTGCGTTTCTTCTTAACGCTGAGCGGCTTAACAGATTCATTTTCTATTGTGATTTCTGTAATTTGTTCTTTAAAAGGATCTTGGGTTCCTTTCCCCTTTGAGAAACCAACTTTTGGGGGATTTTTTAAAGGGATACTTTATTTTCTCAATGTTTTGTTAATGTGGGAGCCGGCTTTGATTTCCGACCCAGCTTTCAAAGCCTTAAGCACCTGCTAAGTAAGAGTTTTATTTTTATTCCTCTGGAAAACAGCGGTACATTTTGCAAGGAAATGCTCTGAGAAATTTTTTGCTTTGTTTTTTTTATTGTTTTAGTCTAGAAGGAGATTGACATTCTTTGGACGCAGCTAGCAGAGCTTGGGGAAAAAATTTCACAGAGTTGGTAGCTAATTAAAAATGTGCAGCTGAAAAAAGACTCATGATTAATTCATGATAAATTAATATGACAATGCATTATCCTTTTTGAATGTTCTGATGCAAAGTGAGAATCTTTCAGTGGGGATTAAAATACCTCTTCCTAAATACCTAATAACAATATCCATTATATCTTACCAACATAAAGGCATCGTTGAGGGGGATTTTCTTTGGCCATGCCGCAGAGTACATGGGATCTTAGTTCCTTGACCAGAGATCGAACCCGCATGCCCTACAAGGGAAGCAAGGGGTCTTAAAAATTGGACTCCCCCACCTCCGGGGAAGTCCCCTTACCAGGTGTTTCAATGTACTTCAAAATCCAGAGTTTGTGGTTCTTATATATAAAAACATCCCTTTCCTTTAAGTGGATGAAGACTTTGATAATAATCAAGGAAATACTTTGATCTTGTCTCTCCTCTTTCTAATTTATTTCCATCCCCCCCCCAAAAAAAGATTTATTGGAGACATTAAAGTTTTCTTATGAACTAAAAAAAAAGGAAAAACATTTTCTTTTAATGCGATGTCATTTTATTTGACCCGACCTGTCTGTTGCTTACTCTGCCTAACTATCTGGTGGGATAGTCAAGTCGTTTTTCCCTTTCTTCTCTTTAATCCTTTGATGATGATGAAAAGGTTCCTCAAGTGGACTGTAAATCCTTAATGAGGATATTTGAGATGGCAGCAAATATCCATGATCATAGGCACATTTGGGTGTCAAGATAATCCCAACCAAAAAAAAAAAGTATGGTGACTGTATTGTGCGTCTCAGAAAAAATGATGGAGAAGATCCATTAAGAGGGACAGTGCAACATAAAATAGAGCAATCTGGAGGCTGTCCTCCTAACCAAGAGACCCCCAAGAGTGGGACACTTTGTTATCACAGCCCTCTTTTTTTTTTAAACTTATTTATTTTAGTTGGAGGCTAATGACTTTACAATATTGTAGTGGGTTTTGCCATACATTGACATGGGTGTACATGTGTTCCCCATCCTGAACACCCCCTCCCACCTCCCTCCCCATCCCATCGCTCTGGGTCATCTCGGGGCACCAGCCCTGAGCACCCTGTCTCATGCATCGAACCTGGACTAGTGATCTGTTTCACATATGATAATATACATGTTTCAATGCTATTCTCTCAAATCATCCCACCCTCACCTTCTCCCACAGAGTCCAAAACACTCTGTCTCTTTTGCTGTCTCGCATACAGGGTTATCGTTACCATCTTTGTAAATTCCATAATATATGCATTAGTATACTGTATTGGTGTTTTTCTTTCTGGCTTACGTCACTCTGTGTAATAGCCTCCGGTTTCATCCACCTCATTAGAACTTACTCAAATGTGTCCTTTTTAATAGCTGAGTAATATTCCATTGTGTATATGTACCACAGCTTTCTTATCCATTCGTCTGCTGATGGACATCTAGGTTGCTTCCATAACCTGTCTCCATATCCTGGGCCTGAGCAACTGGTGTAGGGCTTCCCTGGTGGCTCAGTGGTAAACGATCCACGTGCCCATTCCAGAGACAAGGGTTGGATCCTGGTCCGAGAAGATCCCACATGGCTCAGAGCAGCAAAGCCCTGTGCTCCACAGCTACTGAGAGTCTGCTCTGGAGCCCACGTGCCGTGACTGCTGAAGCCGGGATGCCCTAGAGCCCGAGGTCCATGACAAGAGAAGCTGCTGCAATGAACAGGCTGTGCCGTGCTGTGCTCAGCCGCAGAGTTGTGCTCAGAGAGTTGTGCCCAACTCTCTGCAACCTCGTGGACTGTAGCCTGCCAGGCTCCTCTGTCCATGGGGATTCTCCAGGCAAGAATACTGCAGTGGGCTGCCAGGCCCTCCTCCAGGAGATCTTCCCAGCCCAGGGATCGAACCCAGATCTCCTGCATTGCAAACAGATTCTTCACCAACTGAGCCACCAGGGAAGCCCAATGAGAAGCCTGCACCTCGAAACTAGAGAGTAGCCCCTGCTCGCCACAAGTAGAGGAAACCCTGCAACGAAGACCCTGCACGGCCAAAAATAAAGAAATCATTTTTAAAAAATTAGTTAAAAAAAATGGTATAATATCTCTGCCAAAAAGGTTCAACCTGAATCTGCTCAGAAGAACTAAGCAGGCTAACTCAGAATGTACTGCATCGTCTAAGACAGCTGACGTGAATTCTTCCCCCTGAAAGTCAATGTCACAAAAAAACCCAAGAAAGGTCAGGACTTGGGGGACCATTCCAGATCTCAAAAGGACCCAGAAGCATAATGATATCCGAGTCTCGGACGGCTCCTGGATTGGTAAAAGAAGATCCAAGTGGTACACATATTTGGGGATTGTGTAGGTTTGTTGATGGAATCAGTGCTACTCTGAACAGTTTTTATCGTATTGTGGTAGGGGAGAAGCTATCCTTATTTTAATAAGACAACGGTCCCCAAGCTTTTTGACACTGGGAACTGGTTTCATGGAAGACAGATTTTTCCCACGGGCACAGGGTAAGGGATGGTTTGGGGACGATTCAAGGCCATTACGTTTATTGTACCCTTTATTTCCATTATTATTACATCGTGATACATAATGCAATAACGATCCAACTCAGCATAATGGAGAATCCGTGGGAACCCTGAGCCTGTTTTCCTGCAGCTAGGCGGTCCCGTCGGGGGTGATGGAAGACAGTCACACCCAAAATGCGTTGTGCTCCTTTGAGAACCTAAGTTTACTGGTGATCTGTCCTGAGGTGGAACTCTGGCCTCAGTGAACAGTGGGGAGCGGCTGTGAATACAGATGAAGCTTGGCACACTCACCTGCCGTTCACCTCCTGCTCTGAGGCGTGCTTCCTAACTGGTTGCAGAGCGCGATAGCTCCATGGCCTGGCGTTGGGGACTCCTGCTCTAGGAGACCCAGACCAAAATACTTAGGGTGCAAAGTGCCGCTGTGTATGCAGCTCACTCTGAAACATGATGGCACGCAAATACAAATGCACGGCTTGGAAGTGAAAGTCGCTCAGTTGTGTCCGACTCTGCGACCCCATGGACTATACAGTCCATGGGATTCTTCAGGCCAGAATACTGGAGTGGGTAGCCTTTCCCTTCTCCTGGAGATCTTCCCAACCCAGGGATCAAAGCCAGGTCTCCCTCACTTCAGGTGGATTCCTTACCAGCTGAACCACAAGGGAAGCTCAAGAATACTGGCGTGGGTAGCCTATCCCTTCTCCATGGGATCTCCCAACCCAGGAATTGAACCAAGGGGTCCTGCGTTGCAGGCGGATCCTTTACCAACTGAGCCACCAGGGAAGCCCAGTAGCAGTTCCCTTCTCCAGGGAATCTTCCCAACCAGGAGATCGAACCCAGGTCTCCTGCATTGCAGGCAGATTCTTTACCAACTGAGTCACCAGGGAAGCCCTATCCTTTTAACATCTTGTGATGTGGAAAAACTATATGATGTTTGCATGTGGTCACTCAGTCACGTCCGACTCTGGGACCTCATGGACTGTAGCCCGCCAGGCTTCTCTGTCCATGGGGTTTTTTCAGGCAAGAATACAGGAGTGGGTTGCCATTTCCCGATGTGTATGATGTATGCATACATGAACGTGTACACATGGACACAGAAAGCAAGCAACCAACTGTGGCAACACTTAAACTTAGCCATCCTACGTGGAGGACTCTACCCGTGTTTGTTTTCAACTATTTTGTAGAGTTGAAAAAAAATGTGTTAAAGGTTTTTTGGGGGGAAAATGCATATGAAGTTTTATTTTATTGCTCCTGTTTGAACAGGTGGTTTTGCTCCACCGATTTCTTTGGTTTTTAAAATTTTACCGAGGACCAATCATATGAGGTCGATGTTGTGTATCCTCCTTCCCCTGCCTCTGGGGAGCCTGTGCTGGCCATGGTGTTCAGGTCCTCTTTCAGGCCATCAGTCTGCAGCATGGTGGTGGGTGGTCCTTGGCGAAACCAGATCCCTGTGGCTCTAAAGATGATGAAGACAATAAAACATAAACAGTGCCTCCTGATTTCTCCACCTGTTTGTTGTGTAAGCCATGAGGCTGACGCCTGCTCAGTTATTTACATAGAGACAAGTGAACTCTTGTCTGTGACCTCCCCTGCATCGTAGCTGAGATTTCTTTAGTGGCCTGTCAAGCCACAGGGATTATCTCGGAAGAAATTGCGTTTAGACACAAAGCTCTCTCGTGTCGGCTGTTCGCACAGGGGGCCCAAGCATTGGAGCTTCGCCTTCAGCATCACTTCTTCCAACAGTCGACTCACTGGAAGAGACCCTGATGCTGGGAAAGACTGAAGGCGGGAGGAGAAGGGGACGACAGAGGATGAGATGGTTGGATGGCATCACCGACTCCATAGACATGAGTTTGAGCAAGCTCTCAGGAGTTGGTGATCGACGGGGAGGCCTCGCATGCTGCAGTCCATGCGGTCGCAAAGAGTCGGACACGACTTGATGGCTGAACAACAACAGCAACAACACTCTAATGTAAAAAAAGAAAAACTCCCACAGCCCCTGGGTCACCTTCTTGACTGTCACTTGTCTCTCCATCTGGACCGGTCACGCCCGGGGCTGAGCCGGCTTCATCTCATGAGTGTGGCCTCCAGTGACCTGTCTACATCCATCATTACCTTCCCCAGCACCCTGGCAGGGGAACTTTCTCCGGACCCAGCTCTGATCCTACCCCTGGCCCTATTTGTTATTCAGTCTCTCAGTTGTGTCCGACTCTTTGCGACCCCGTGGACTGCAGCACGCCAGGCCTCCCTGTCCTTAACTGGCCCTGTTAGAGCTCTCCAAATGCCTTTCCCTCGGAAGGCAGGTGGAATTCCAGAACCATGGCTGGAACAGTCTCTATGATCCGGCTCCCAGCACCCTCCATGTTCCTCAGGCCCATTCCCCCCCGCCCCCCGATATATTTTTTTTAATGTTTATTTGAATTGATGAATAATTGCTTTGCAGTATTGGTTTGACTTCTGCCATACATCAACATGAATTACCCATAAATGTACATATGTCATGACTTCCCTGATAGCTCAGTTGCTAAAGAAGCTGCCTGCCGTGCATGAGACCCCGGTTCGATTCCAGGGTCAGGAAGATGCCCTGGAGAAGAGACAGGCTACCCACTCCAGTATTCTTGGGCTTCCCTTGTGGCTCAGTTCATAAAGAATCCACTTGCAAGGCAGGAGACCCCAGTTCGATTCCTGGGTCGGGAAGATCCCCTGGAGAAGGGATAGGCTACCCACTCCAGTATTCTTGGGCTTCCCTTGTAGTTCAGCTGGTAAAGAATCCACTTGCAGTGCTGGAGACTTGGGTTCGATCCCTGGGTTGGGCAGATCCCCTGGAGGAGGGAAAGGCTACCCACTCCAGTATTCTGGCCTGGAGAATTCCATGGACTGTATAGTCCGTGGGGTCGCTCCCTCTTGAACCTCCCTCCAACCGCCCACACTTACCCCACCCATGCAGGCTGTCACAGAGCTCCAGTTGGAGTTCCCCGTCAGGCCCTTCTAGCATGTGGCTCACCCTTGCTTTCTTCTTATCTTACGAAATCCCCCCTACCAGCCATGTTAGCATCCTCCTGTGAGCACCAGCCAGCTTCTCCTTGCCCCGGGCCTCGGGCCAGTAATGCCCACACCACAGTGCATGCGTGCTGGTCCCATTGACAGTTTCATATCAACGTCGATGTAGTCATTGTCCAGCGTTGACTTAAATCCTGTGTGTTTTTTGCAAATGCTTTGCAAGCTCTATATGGGGCTTCCTTGGTGGCTCAGATGGTAAAGCATCTACTCAAAAAGTGCGAGACCCAGGTTTGATCCCTGGGTCGGGAGGATCCCCTGGAGAAGGGAACGGCTACTCACTCCAGTATTCTTGCCTGGAGAATCCCATGGACAGAGGAGCCTGGCGGGCTACAGTCCATGGGGTCAGAAAGAGTCGGACATGACTGAGTGACTGACACTTTTGCTTTCATTTTGCAAGCTCTATAAGCAGAGGAGGGCTTCCCTGGTGGCTCGGCTGATAAAGAATCCGCCTGCAATGGGGGAGACCTGGGTTCAATCCCTGGGTTGGGAAGATCCCCTGGAGAAGGAAACTTGCCACTCACTCCAGTATTCTGGCCTGGAGAATCCCATAGACTGTATAGTCTATGGAGTCGCAAAAGAGTCAGACACAAGTGAGCGACTAAACCACCACCATAAGCATAGGAAACATACAACTCTCACTCACGGTGTTCCAGCAATGTAGGGTGCCTTATAGACGTTTAGTAAGTAAGTGTTGAATTGTTGTTGAGACCCTTGCCCTGAGTCCCAGCTTCAAGATCTTACCCTGGGACTTCCCTGGTGGTCTGGTGACTAAGACTCTGTGCTTCCAATGCAGGGGTCTTGGGTTCAATCCCCGGTCAAGGAACTAAGACCCTACCTGCCACACCTAAAGATAACGCATGCTGCGATGGAGATCTGGTGCAGTCAAAGAAATAAAGTTTTTTTTTGTTTGTTTAATACATAGATGAGGGGGAAAAAAAAGGTTTCTCTGCTGTATTAAGTGAGAGACAGTGAAATCGCTCAGGTGTGTCCAACTGTTTGTGACCCCATGGATTATAGCCTACCAGGCTTATCCGTCCATGAGACTTTTCCAGGCAAGAGTACTGGATTGTGTTGCCATTTCCTTCTCCACTATATCAATCCTGCCATTAAATGATATTCTTTGGGTTTTAATTAACTAAGAAGGTTCAGTTCAGTTCAGTTCAGTTGCTCAGTCGTGTCTGACTCTTTGCGACCCCATGAATCGCAGCACGCCAGGCCTCCCTGTCCATCACCAACTCCCGGAGTTCACTCAGACTCACATCCATCAAGTCAGTGATGCCATCCAGCCATCTCATCCTCTGTCGTCCCCTTCTCTTCCTGCCCCCAATCCCTCCCAGCATCAGAATCTTTTCCAGTGAGTCAACTCTTCACATGAGGTGGCCAAAGTACTGGAGTTTCAGCTTTAGCATCATTCCTTCCAAAGAACAGCCAGGGCTGATCTCCTTTAGAATGGACTGGTTGGATCTCCTTGCAGTCCAGGGGACTCTCAAGAGTCTTCTCCAACACCACAGTTCAAAAGCATCAATTCTTTCGGCGCTCAGCCTTCTTCACAGTCCAACTCTCACATCCATACATGACCACAGGAAAAACCATAGCCTTGACTAGACGGACCTTTGTTAGCAAAGTAATGTCTCTGCTTTTGAATATGCTATCTAGGTTGGACATAACTTTCCTTCCAAGGAGTAAGCGTCTTTTAATTTCATGGCTGCAGTCACCATCTGCAGTGATTTTGGAGCCCCCAAAAATAAAGTCTGACACTGTTCCACTGTTTCCCCATCTATTTCCCATGAAGTGATGGGACTGGATGCCATGATCTTAGTTTTCTGAATGTTGAGCTTTAGGCCAACTTTTTCACTCTCCACTTTCACTTTCATTGAGAGGCTTTTTAGTTCCTCTTCACTTTCTGCCATAAGGGTGGTGTCATCTGCATATCTGAGGTTATTGATATTTCTCCCGGCAATCTTGATTCCAGCTTGTGCTTCTTCCAGCCCAGCGTTTCTCATGATGTACTCTGCATAGAAGTTAAATAAGCAGGGTGACAATATACAGCCTTGAGGTACTCCTTTTCCGATTTGGAACCAGTCTGTTGTTCCATGTCCAGTTCTAACTGTTGCTTCCTGACCTGAATACAGATTTCTTAAGAGGATTGTTTAAAAAAAAAAAAAAAGTTTCCTTCCTGATTGATTTGGCCTCTAACCTACACACTGTAAGCAATGATCTTTACCTCTGATCTGGGATTTCTCAACCTTCCTGTTGGCCAGATATGATGAAACTCCATACCTGTTAAACATTACCTCCCACTCGGCTACCTGGGATTCTGGAGAGGAACAGAGCCACCTGGCACAAGCAAGTGCTTTTTTTTTTTTTTCTGTAAAGAATGAAGCACAATTTTAAACTAAGTAACTGGAATTTTGTGCCATTTCCACTGCATCTATTTCGTTAGTTTTTTCACTGACAGTCACTGAGGTGCATCTCTTGCAGTTCCAATATTTATACTGCATGTCGGGTGTTCTGCTTATTATTATTTTTTCCCCATATGAAGTGCATGTTAAAATCTGCATTTTAGAGGTGAATTGTATGGTAAGATAGTCTACGATACCATTTCAGGTTTAAAATGTCCTATTTGAAATCAGAAAATAATGTATACAACAGCCTGTAATTCTTTCCTTTCCTCTGTAAAAGGTTGGAAGGCCTTGGTAGCAATAAAATGTCTGTAGTTAGATTTTTATAATTTTAGGAGTACAGTGTTCAGGTTTTAGAATTATATAATCTATTGCCAATGAGCAGTTGGTATAATACTATTTTAACCTATACCATTGTATTACTATGTATCAACTTTAACAGCATCTCTATATTGCTTTTCGCTACAGTGCTTTGTTTCTCTATTTTTATTAAAATCCCCTCTGGATTTGAAAGCATAATGGAAATTTATGAATTCATTTTATGTTTTCCTAATCCCCCGCTTTCATAACTTAAAACATGTGTTGTTTCTTAGAATTTGAAATTTTTATTAACTATACATAAGTCTCTAGTTCTTTGATTTTTTTTTTTTTTCCTGCTAGTTTGTTTCCAGAGCCTGACGGCTTTTGCTGAGTGAATTTAACTGTGTAATATTTCATATCAGATGAATGGGGAGCCCATTGCTTCTAGTCATCTTTCAAGTTTATTTATCACTAAAGTCTGATATTCAGGGTGGGGGGTTGATCAAATGCATAAGCTAACGTACATTTATAATCACGAGTAGATGCCGTTTCATGAGTTACTTGTGGGTTTTGCTTCATGTCAATGTATGGCAAAACCCACTACAATATTGTAATTAGTCTCCAATTAAAATAAATAAATTTTTTTAAAATAGCATAGACCTCAGAACTAAGAAGGAGAAAAGCAAACATTTTTATATTAACACGCATGTGTAGAGTCGAAAACAGTGCTACAGCTGAACCTATTTGCAGGGCAAGAATAGAGATGCAGACATCAAATGGACTCGTGGACACGGGGTGGAGAGGGTGGGATGAATTGAAAGAGTAACACTGACATATATACATGACCGTGTGTAAAATAGACAGCTAGTGGGAAGCCTCTGTATAGCACCGGGCTGCTCTGTGATGACCTCGAGGGCTGGATGGGAGGATGGGAGAGGGGCAAGAGGGAAGGGACATATGTATACATGTGGCTGATTCACTTCATTGTAGAGAGAAACTAACATAGCACTGTAAATAAAATAAAATGTGGAGAGGCTGAACTTTCTTTTGTCTTTCAAATTTGCCCCCCAGTTTACCATTTATGGAATAGCTTCTTTTTAAAGATCCCTCTTTGGGTTTAATACCTGTGACTTCACATTGGTCTAGAATAGCAGGTACTTATCTATCACGAGGATGAGATGGTTGGATGGCATCACTGACTCGATGGACGTTGAGTTTGGGTAGACTCCGGGAGTTGGTGATGGACAGGGAGGCCTGGTGTGCTGCAGTCCATGGAGTCACAAAGAGTCGGACACGACTGAGCGACTGAACTGAGTGAACTGATTTATCGTTTTGGCTTCCCCGATGGTTCAGTGGGCAAAGAATCAGCCTGCAACACAGGGGACTCAGGAGATGTGGACTCAGTCCCTGGGTGGGGAAGGTCCCCTGGAGAAGGAAATGGCAACCCACTCAAGTATTCGTGCCTGGAGAATCCCATGGATGGAGGAGCCGGGCGAGCTACAGTCCACGAGGTCTCTGAGTTGGACACGACTGAGTATACATGTGTTTTCCATTGTCCCCACCATTCACCATGTGCGTGGGATGTATACTTGACATTAAGGGTCCAAAGATTCCGTGAAAGGTCTGTTCTCATTTACCATTTTGAACCTGCAGTAGTCTGTTCCATATGGAGATACATGCCCTCGACTTCTGAATCTATGTCCTGTTTCCTGCTGTCGTTTAGTCGCTCAGTCGTGTCCGACTCTCTGCGACCCCAGGGACTGTAGCCCACCATGCTCCTCTGTCCGTGGGATTCTCCAGGCAAGAACACTGGGGAAAGTGAAAGTTGCTAAGTCGTGTCTGACTCTTTGTGACCCCACGGACATACAGTCTATGGAATTCTCCAGGCCAGAATACTGGAGTGGGTGGTCATGCCCTTCTCCAGGGGATCTTCCCAACCCAAAGTAATGTTTCTGCTTTTTAAGATGCTTCTAGGTTGATCATAGCTTTCCTTCCAAGGAGCAAGCGTCTTTTAATTTCAAAATAAATAAAATTTTTTTAAAAGATGGGCCATCAGCAATGTCACATAAGCCAACGGGTGTCATAGCCTAACAGCAAATGTAAAGTTAGAAGCAAGACTTGTAACCGGGAACTTCCCTGGTGGTTCAATGGCTAAGACTCTGCTCCCAATGCAGGGGACCCTGGTTCAATCCCTGGTCTGGGAACTAGAGCCCACATGATGCAAGTAATGATCCTGCATATTTCAGCTAAGACCCAGTGACTGGGGGGAAAGATGCCCTGGAAGAGGAGAGCTAAGAACCAGAATGCCTTTGAAGGGCATCTGCAGAAGAAAGAACTGGAATAAAAAGACTAAAAAAAAAAAAAATCAACCAACCAACCATCAAACAACCAGTCAGCTACAAAATCAAGGATGCTTCACAAAACATACATTTGGAGAACAAAACAGAAACTGTGGGAACACATCCTATGTTAGACAATTCAGCAGAGTGGTGGGAAGATGGGGTGAGGGCATCTCAAAGGAAATAGATCCAAGAGGCCAAATGACTCAGATGATTGATCACAGGGGAGAAAGGGCTCTCTAACTTGCCTTTCCCTGGATCCACTGGGGCTGGACCCCGGCAAGGAGTCACTAGCTTTATCCCTGCTTCGATCCCTGGGTGGGGAAGAATTGATGCTTTGGGACTGTGGTGTTGGAGAAGGCCAACAAAGGTCTGTCTAGTCAAAGCTATTGTTCTTCCAGTAGTCATGTATGGATGCGAGAGTTGAACTATAAAGAAAGCTGGAGAAGGAAATGGCAACCCATTACAGCATTCTTGGTGAGCGGCCTGGCAGCTCAGATGGTAAAGAATCTGACTGCAACTTGGGAGACCTTGGACTGCAAGGAGATCCAACCAGTCCATCCTAAAGGAGATCAGTCCTGGGTGTTCACTGGAAAGACTGATGCTGAAGCGGAAACTCCAATACTTTGGCCACCTGATGCGAAGAGCTGACTCACTGGAAAAGACCCTGATGCTGGGAAAGATTGAAGGTGGGAGGAGAAGGGGACAACGGAGGATGAGATGGTTGGATGCCATCACAGGCTCAATGGACATGAGTTTGAGCAAGCTCTGGGAGCTGGTGATGGACAGGGAGGCCTGGTGTGCTGCAGTCCATGGGGTCCCAAAGAGTCAGACACGACTGAGCGGCTGAACTGGACTGATTTTGGTTTTGGCTGCACCAAGTTATCACTGCTGTGTGTGGGCTTTCTCTAGCTCTGGTGAGCGGGGTCCACTCTTCCTTGTGTTGTGCGGGCTTCTTGCTGTCGTGGCGTCTCTTGGGGCCGAGCATCGGCTCTAGGGCGTGTTGGCTACAGTAGCTGGGGCACACGGGCTTAGTTGCTCCGAGCCAAGTGGGATCCTCCCAGACCAAGGATTGAGCCCGTGTCCCCTGCCTGGGCAGTCAGATTCCTTACCACCTAGCCACCCAGGAAGCCCCTGGAAGGCAGATTCTTAACTGCTGGAGCACCAAGGAAGTCCTGGTCCATCATTTTAATAAAAAATGGCTATTGCAAATGTTTCACCCTAATACGGTGATTAAAGCATCTTGTCCCATTTATCAGCTATTCAAGCTTTTATTTTCCACTGCAAGTAAATACAGATGGGTAGAATCCAGGAGCACTAAAGAAAAGGCAAGGATGTCCCTCTGTTGAGTAGAATATCAATTCTAAGTTGAAGAACTAACCAGAGTTAGGCTGAAAAATGTTGTGAATGTACTTATTATCTGATCTACGACGCAGACATATTGAGTTATCAGAGAGGATAATTCATCCGCGTGGCTTTGGCAAGCGAATTCATTTTCTTTTCCTGTAATCCATTTTCATAGCTTAACATTTTTATTAAAAATGACACCTGTTCCCTCATGAAAAGGAAGCACATTTTTAAGAGTTGCTGATTGATTTTTCTGCATTATTCAGGAGTTGTGTTTTTATTCCGAAAAATAACAGCTACCACCCTGCTCTCAAATCACCTCTGCAGACATGTGCGGTTTCTCTTGGTGGGGTCCTCAAACATTTCCATGACATGAGCAAACTCAGTTAGCAGTGACAAGCAGAGGACTGGAGAAGACGGAGTGCCTGCTAAGTCACTGCAGTCGTGTCTGACTCTTTGCAGCCCCTTGGACCGTAGCCCACCAGGCTCCTCTGTCCATGGGATTCTTTAGGCAAGAATACTGGAGTGGGTTGCCATTTCTTCCTCCAGGGGATCTTCCCCACCCAGGGAGTGAACCCAGATCTCCCACATTGCAGGCAGATTCTTTACCTTCTGAGCCAGGGATGGCTGTGCAGACATCCGAACACACAGGCTTGTTTGCTGGAGGATCCAGGTGTGTAGTTGTGGATGTCAGGCCAGCTCACAGTTCCCACACGCCGCAAGGAGGATTCTGTGCAGACTTACAATCAAGGATGTGGTTGTTCCATCACTTTGGACAGGTTCAACCTAGTTAAGTTTGGCTGGGCTTTCCCGAGGCCTCAGTGGTAAAGAACCTGCCTGCAGTGGACGAGATGTGAGTTTGATGCCTGGGTCGGGAAGATCCCATGGAGGAGGAAATGGCAACCCACTCCAGGATTCTTGCTTGGAGAATCCCATGGACAGAAGAGCCTGGCGGGCTACAGTCCATGGAGTCGCATAGAGCTGGACACGACTGAGCAAGTAAATGACAACAACTTTCTCTGGCTGGATTTTATACCTGGGAGAATATCCTGACTGTGGTTAGGCCGTGCCTCTCAGCTGCACCACTATCTTAACTACCAAAGTCTTTTTTTAAAAAAGGCCTTTGCCTTCTGCTTATAGTAAGTGTTCTCTGCACTTGCTTATATCTGCTTATAGTAAGTGTTCCCTGCACTTGCTTATATCTGCTTATAATAAGTGTTCTCTGCACTTGCTTATAATCTCGAAAAGAACATCAGTGATTGTGTGAGGGCTGGGGAGGGGGGCACCCCCATCCTGCCTGGACGGATGGCTGGGCTCAGGATCATTTGTTTGAAATGGCTCCAGTGTGGAGGGGTTCGCTGGCTTTGCTGGAGTGTGGGGTTGGGAGTGGCAGCTGGCCCTGCACTTAGCACACATCCTACTTGTTTGGAGCCGTCTTTGGCTCGTGACCCTACTCTGGTTGTTACAGCCATTAAGCTTGGCCCCGATCCTGGGCGTGCTCAGTCATGTCCGACTCTTGGCAGCCCCATGGACTGTAGCCCGCCAGGGCTTCTCCATCCGTGGGATTCTCCAGGCAAGAATCCTGGAGTGGGTTGCCATGCCCTCTCCAGGGGATCTTCCAGACCCAGGGATCTTATCCAGGTCTCCGATGTCTCCTGCATTGGCAGGTGGGTTCTTTACTGATGAGCCGCCTGAGAAGCCCCGATGCTAATAGGTCAAATGATGTTCCTCTTTCTCTTCTCAAAACGTGGCCTGTGCTGCACAGTTCTCACCCTCGTGGTGAAGCCTTTAGGTTGTTCCCAGAGGCCTTCTGGTATTTACAGCACAGATGATAATATCAGGATGGAAAGAAGAATATCACCAGCCTTCTCCTGGTGATCCAGTGGTTAAGACTTCACCTTCCACTGCAAGGGGTGCAGATTTGATTCCTGGTCAGGGAGCATTTATCCCACATGACTTTAAAAGTGGTCCAAATTTTTTAAAAAATCTTAAAAAAGAAAAAAAAAAAAGTCAAGCCTTTTCCAAATCCCTCCCTTTCTCTTCTGCTACAAAGCTTATGCTTCATATTCTGTTGTTTTCTCCTCATGCATTTTCGTTCTCTCCAACTAGCTTATAAATGTTGGCCCATTCCTTCATACTGAATGTTAGAAATCTAAGCGAATAAGCCCATTTGTATCTTTTTTTTTAAATTAAGATTCCACCAATTTGTTGTTGTTCGATTGCTCAGTCGTGTCCGACTCTTTGCGACCCCATGGACCGCAGCACACCAAGCTTCTCTGTCTGTCACCAACTCCTGGAGCTTGCTCAAACTCAGGTCCATTGAGTTGGTGATGTCATCCAACCATCTCATCCTCTGTCGTCCGCTTCTCCTCCCACCCTCAATCTTTCCCAGCATCAGGGTCTTCTCCAATGAGTCAGCTCTTCACATCGGGTGGCTAAAGTGTTGGAGCTTCAGTTTCAGCATCAGTCCTTCCAGTGAGTATTCAGGACCAATTACCCTTAGGATGGACTGGTTGGATCTCCTTGCAGTCCAAGAGGCTCTCAAGAGTCTTCTTCAACACCACAGCTCAAAAGCATCAATTCTTTGGCGCTCAGCCTCCTTTATGGTCCAACTCTCACATCCACGCATGACTACTGGAAAAACCACAGCTTTTAAGAAGACCACGTATTCAGATTGGATTTTTCCTGCTCCGTCAGACAGTATTTCTTATTGACTTTAAAAGAGTTCATCTATGTAGATGACACTTGAGGAAATATCATTGATGATACATGGCTCAAATTGAACAAAACAGCATCACTTCTAAACAAAATATGGTTTGCGATGTAGGTTTTTCTTTGTTTCCAGGAAACCTTTTCTGCACCTGGCAAATAGATCTGAAACTTTTTGGTTGTTGTGGTAAAGTTTTCCATTAAATCAGAGCAGTGTTAATTTTCTTATAATGAACAGATTCAATGTAATTACACCGCTAGTTATGAAAATGTTCTTTTGTCTCTCTGCTGCAGAATAATTCTGTTTTAGAAATAGCAACATTCTCAAAAAAATTTTTGTTTTTCTTCTTTGCCAAACGAAGTTTGTTCAGAAAAATAATTTTTTCAGGGAGGAGCGTTTGCTATTTTTTTCAGAAATGAATGTGCTATATACTCTTAATATTTTAGAGCCCTTGTATTTCATTTTAAGTACTTTTATCAACTAAGTCCTTTAAGAGCTTGAAACATCTTTAGGAACACCTGTTCTACTCCATGTTTGTGGGTGAAAAGTAAGTTCTGGTTATTATGATAATAATTTTCGTGCAGTGGGATTGTAAGTGACTACTAAGGTAAAATTTCAGACATTATTTTTTTTTATTAATTTAGTTTTAATTGGAGGATAATCGCTTTGCAATATTGTGTTGGTTTCTACAATACATCCGCATGAATCAGCCATAGGGATGCACACATCCCCTCCCTTTTGAACCTCCCAGCCCATGACACCCCTCTAGGTTGTCAGAGAGCTCCCTGCATCACACGGCAAATTCCCACTGGCTGTCTGTTTTACGTGTGATAATGTCTATGTGTCAGCGCTGTTCTCTCTGTTCCTCCAACCCTCTGCTTGCTCTTCAGTGCGTCTACAAGTCCGTTCTCTGGGTCCGCATCTCCACCGCTATCCTGCAAATAGGTTCATCAGCACCATCTTCTACGTTCCTTATACATACCCTAATATATGGTGTTTGTCTTTCTCTCTCTGACTCACTTTACTCTGTCTAACCGGCTCTAGGTTCATCCACCTCATGAGAACTGACTCAAATGCGTCCCTTTTCACGGCTGAGTAGTATTCCACCGCATATATGTACCACAACTTCTTTATCCATTCATCTCTCGATGGCCATCTAGGTAGAACATTTGTCGTTTTTAAGGTGACCGAGTCATAAAGATAGAGTGAGAGATGCTCAAAGTGAGGTGGGCAGGCTTACAGAATTGCTTCCAAGCTCTCATTTGTATATGTTATGAAATATGTATACAGAAGTTAAAGACACAGTTCCTTTAAAGTTTTTATATTTATGTATTTATTTGACGGTGCCAGGGTCTTAGCCGTGGCATGTGGGGTCTTTTGCTGTGGGGTGTGATGAACTCACCCCTCCGCTGTGCTTGCTGCCACCTCTTAGTACCCTTAGCTCCAAATGTTAAAGCTCAACATTCAGAAAACGAAGATCATGGCATCTGGTCCCATCACTTCCTGGAAAATAGATGCGGAAACCGTGGAAACAGTAGCTGACTTTATTTTTCTGGGCTCCAAAATCACTGCAGATGGTGACTGCAGCCATGAAATTAAAAGACGCTTATTCCTTGGAAGGAAAGTTATGACCAACCTAGATAGCATATTCAAAAGCAGAGACATTACTTTGCCCAACAAAGGTCCATCTGGTCAAGGCTATGGTTTTTCCAGTGGTCATGTATGGATGTGAGAGTTGGACTGTGAAGAAGGCTGAGCACCGAAGAATTGATGCTTTTGAACTGTGGTGTTGGAGAAGACTCTTGAGAGTCCCTTGGACTGCAAGGAGATCCAACCAGTCCTTCCTAAAGGAGATCAGTCCTGGGTGTTCATTGGAAGGTCTGATGTTGAAGCTGAAACTCCAATCCTTTGGCCACCTGATGCAAAGAACTGACTGATTGAAAAAGACCCTGATGCTGGGAAAGGTTGAAGGCAGGAGAAGAAGGGGAGGACAGAGGATGAGATGGTTGCATGGCATCATCAATGTGATGGACATGGGTTTGGGTGGACTCCAGGAATTGGTGATGGACAGGGAGGCCTGGTGTGCTGTGGTTCATGGGGTCACAAAGACGCAGACACGACTGAGCGACTGGAATGAACTGAACTGAACTTAGCACCCAGTGCTGGAGCAGTGAACCTTGTCTTCCTTGAGCTTGGAAAGGTTTGCGACACTCCCATGTCTACAGGTTTCCCTTTTAAAAGCTGCTGCCGGCACAGGTGACAGTCACGGCTAATTTTAGAAAGGGGTTGACATTGACAACTGGATTATCCTGAAATGCCTGTTTTTCTGTAGTTTTTCCAGGGCAGAGTAGAGAACGTTTAGCTGACGACAGAGCCTGCCTTAAAGAGATGATTGTTTTCATTTTTGAAGAAGAGATGGCTGTATTTTAATTTTTCCAGACAGAGCCTGTGTTTTGGTTTGAGGTAGAAAGGAGAGGTCAGCGCTGTGCAGGGAGAAGGAAATGTTTGTTTGTTGTAGAAACAAACACAGGGCAGAGAGGATGCGGTTCTTTCTGCGTGATGTCTCAGGCTTCCCAAAGCAGGAGATGTAAGAAACTGGGGTTCAGTCCGTGTGTCGGAGAAAATCCCCTGGAGGAGGGCAACCCACTCCAGAATTCTTCCCTGGGGAATCCCACAGACAGAGGAGCCTGGTGGGCTGCAGTCCATGGGGTCGCAGAGAGTCAGATACAACTGAAGCGACTTAGCACGCACGTGTCGTCTGAGTTGCTTTGGATCCCGTCCCATCCGGGGCGGGTGGGTGGACAGTACCCTTTCTCCTAAGGGGAGGGGGAGAAGGGAGGATCCCAGACAAGGAGAACGGTCCCTCCCGCCAGCATCCTTCACGACTCTCTTGCCCTCGCTCTTTGCAGGGACATGATGACCCTTCTGCTTCTGTTGCTGTTCCTCTGCGAGGCCCAGAGCCGGGCGGCATCAAAGCCCAACTTCGTCCTGCTGATGGCTGACGACCTTGGCATCGGGGACCCCGGTTGCTATGGCAACAAGACGCTCAGGTGCGGTGATGGGTCAACACAAGGACCCCTCCACAGGCTGGCCGCCCTGTGACAGGCAGCAGGCGTTCGTGGAACACAGGCCACCGGGAGACGTGCAAAGCCCACGCTCCCCTCCAGCTGCACGCCACGTGTGGCTCTGTGTAGACACTGAAAACCAAGACTGCCCTCGAGCCACATGAACCACGGTGTTCTGAGGTCACGAAAAGCAGGAGCTTCATCTTCTTCACCCTTGTAGGGAATTCTCTTACCGTCCGGAAGAGTCGGACACAACTTAACGACTGAACAACAACAGTTCATATTAGATATGCTACCAGACGTGATATTCCTAAAATTTATTAATGTAATAGGCACTGATTCCACTAAGGAGTCTTAATTTAAAAAATTGCAATCAAGTCTTTAAAGTTCACTGTCTGCTAATTATCAAAAGGAAGAAAAGGGCTATACAGTAAGAATTTATAATAATAAATTCATAGTAATACCCTAAATCTATCTTGATCCCCATATTAGCATTCAATTCTTTTTCTTTTCATTGAAGTACAGTTTATCTACAATATTGTTTTAGCATGTATATATACACACATTCGTGTGCTGTGTGCTAACTGGCTTCAACCATGTCAGAGTCTTTACGACCCCATGGACTGTAACCCGCCAGGCTCCTCTGTCCATGGGATTTCCCAGGCAAGATTACTGGAGTGGGTTGCCATTTCCTCCTCCAGGGGATCTTCTTGACCCAGGAACTGAACCCTTATCTCTTAACGTGTCCTGTATTGCAGGCAGGTTCTTTACCACTAGCACCACCTGAGAAGCTCATATAGACACACACATACATATCTTCTGTATATATGTGTATATTCTGTTTTCTAATTCTTTTCCATTATTGTTTGTTACAAGATATTGAATATAGTTCCCAATACTATACAGGACCTCCTTGTTATTTATCTGTTTTAGAGTGTATGTCTGCTAATCCCAAATTCCTAATTTATCCCTCTCCCCAACCCTGCTCTTTCTGAACGACATGCTTCATTTTATAATATCACACCCCCAAATAGATTTCTCAGTAGCCAATGTAGGCACTAGTCACACATACAATTTGAGTATTCTCAGCATCTTGTAACATAAGGCCAAAGCCAAGTGGAAATGTTGACAATTAAATGGATAAAGTAAGGTAATAAACGGGAGAGGAGTTTGAGACCACGGGGCAGTACAACGATCTTGTCCACTGAGGTATGCGCTATTCCATGGGCTGCCCTGATAACTCAGCTGGGAAAGAATCCTCCTGCAATGCAGGAGACCCCGGTTCGACTCCTGGGTCGGGAAGATCCGCTGGAGAAGGGATAGGCTATCCACTCCAGTATTGCTGGATTTCCCTGGGTGCTCAGCTGGTAAAGAATCCGCCTGCAATGCGGGAGACCTGGGTTCCATCCCTGGGTTGGGAAGATCCCCTGGAGAAGGGAATGGCTGCCCACTCCAGGATTCTGGCCTGGACAATCGCATGGACTGTACAGTCTATGGAGGTCACAGAGCTGGATACGACTGAGCGGCTTTCACTTTCACTGTTACCTGATTGGCCTCTGGGCACTGAACCACGGAGGGTGGGGCCGCTGTGAACCAGATAACATGTCCCATCTCACAGGCCAGGAAGGGAGTGCAGTTAATCACATCGTGCTTTTATGCTGTGATGGAAGCTGCTGAGATGGGGGATAGAAAGACATCCAGAGGTGGAGCAGGCTCCTCCCACAGGACGGGAAGGCCGCAGGGGGTCCCATGTATGGTCAGGACCGAAGTCTAAAAGATGGGCAGAGTGGCAGGGACCAGGGCTTCTTTAAAAGGATATGAGATAACCACTCAGAGTGGCCCCAGACCTGTGAGAACTCCCCCTCCCCATGCCGGGGAAGTCTGGCGTGATTTTCCGAGGTGACGGGGCCACGACCTTCCTGGAGAAAAGGCCACAGAATGGCTTGTCCTGCACAGAGCACCATCCTCGAAGTGAAACCCTCCGTGAGCATCGCTTCAGCGGGAAAACCCTGGAGTCCACAGAGGGTGTGAGTAACTCACGGCCTGACCTGTTTCCAGCTTTGCCCTGGACTCTGTGAACCCCGGGTAGTTCCCTGGTAGATGCACCTGGAGCCCTTGCTTCCTTGCTCCTGGGGGTCCTGTCACCCCCTTGTCCCTGGAAAAGTGAAAGTGTGAGTCGCTCAGTCATGTCCAGCTGTTTGTGACCCCCTGGACTGTAGCCCGCCAGGATCCTCTGTCCATGGGATTCTCTAGCCAAGAAGACTGGAGTGGGTTGCCATGTCCTTTTTCTCCAGGGGATCTTCCCGACCCAGGGATCGAACCCAGGTCTCCCGCCTTGCAGGCAGATTCTTTCCCGTCTGAGCCACCAGGCAGAGCCTGATGACAACTCCTTCAGAGCCTCTCTTTGGCTGTGGTTGGGAAGAGGAGAGTCAGGCTGCCCCCAGAGCTTTCCCGTTTGGGGGCATACGGAGGCGACTGGCAGGGACAGGTGAGAAGGAGAGAGACCTTGAAACATCTCCATCCCCCTGGTCCCAGCAGCCCATTCTCAGGACTCGTCTTCTTCCCCCTAAACCAGAAGCTCAGAGCCCTGGGCAAGTGAGGTACCCCAGAGAGGGCTGACCTCGATTGTGGAGCCCTCAGTGTGGTTTTGTCCTTACTCAGAGCCATGGTGCTGTGTCTGCTCCCTTTCCTTCACTCCTTCCCCCCACGTCTTGTGGTTCAGTCACTCAGCCATGTCCGACTCTCTGTGACCCCACGAACAGCAGCATGCCAGGCTTCCCTGTCCATCACCGTATCCCAGAATTGGCTCAAACTGATGTCCATCCAGTCGGTGATGCCATCCAACCATCTCATCCTCTGTCGTCCCCTTCCCACCAAGACACATGGCTCTATTTCCCTGGGTTACTGAGAAGCGACTCACTGTGCAAAGCCCCCAAAGAAGCTTTCTTAAGATCATGATGAATGACCCACGAGTCTCTGTTCCAGGACTCCCAATATCGACCGCCTGGCCAGAGGGGGTGTGAAGCTCACGCAGCACCTGGCAGCATCACCCCTCTGCACGCCCAGCAGGGCGGCCTTCATGACCGGCCGGTACCCTGTCCGCTCAGGTAATGCCCTCCCCCCTCACCGCTGGCTCCAGCACCGCGCTCCTCGTCCTCCTCCCAGCCATAATGGTCCTCCCCGTCTTCATGGTGGATTTCACATTGCTCAGGAATGGCGTCTCAGTCCCAAGTGGGAGTTTTCCTCTTCTCGGCCTCTTCTGGAGGACTGCCCCCCAGTGAGATTACGTTCGCCAAGCTTCTGAAGGATCAAGGCTATTCCACAGCTCTGATAGGTATGGGACTGAGGATCTGGGCGGGGTGGTTGGGAGAGTGGGGAGGGCGTGACCGCAGCCATCTTTAGGGTGACATGGCTGATAGAACTTGCACAGCTATAGAAAGGGAAGAAACAATTCCAACTCTAAATCAAAACAGCAGGCATCTGTATGCAGTGTTTGAATGTGTGGATGGTCTCCTTATTTATGTATCTGTGTGTATGTGTGTCGATGGATGGATGGATGGGTGATAGGTAGATAATGATAGACACACAGATGGACTGACAGATGGACAAATGGATAGATGGAAAGGTAGTTGAGTCAGGTGATAGAGACAGGGAGAGGTAGCTCAGTATATGAGATGATGATGGGTGAATGGCTGATGGATGAACTGTGGATGCTGGATGGATGGATGGATGCTGGGTAGATGGTAGATGGATGGTGGATAGATGGATGGCAGGTGGATGGTGGATACTGGATGGATGGAGAGGTGGATGGATGATGGATGGATGGGAGGTGACTGGCGAATACTGGATGGGTGGTACTGGATGGATGGATGGTGGGTGGATGGTGGCTACTGGATGGATGGGTGAATGGTGGATGGATGGTAGGTAGATGGTGGATACTGGAGAGATGGATGGATGCTGGGTGGATGGTGGATGGATACACAATGGATGGATTCTAGGTGGATGATGGATACTAGATAAATGGATGAATGGTGGATGCTGATGAATGGATAGTGGATGGATGGATGGATAATGGATGGTGGGTGGATGGTAGATGGATGGTGGATACTGGATGGATGGTAGGTGGATGGATGATAGATGATGGATGGGTGATGGGTGGATGGTAGATGGTAGATGGATGGTGGATACTGGATACTGGATGGGTGGATGGTGGGTGGATGGATGGTGGATGGATGGTACATGGATGATGGCTACTGGATGAATGGTAGTTGCTGATGGATGGACGGTGGATGAATGGATGCTGGATGGGAGAAGGTAGATGGATGATGGATGGATGGTAGACAGATGGTGGATACTGGGTAGATTGATGGACGGATGGATGGATGGTAGATGGATTATGGATGGATGGTGGATATTGGATAGACGGATGGATAGATGGTGGGTGGATGGATGATGGATGGTAGACAGATGGTGGATACTGGGTAGATTGATGGACGGATGGATGGATGGTAGATGGATTATGGATGGATGGTGGATATTGGATAGACGGATGGATGGATGGTGGGTGGATGGATGGATGGATAATGGATGTTGGGTGGATGGTAGATGGGTGGTGGATGCTGGATGGATGGATGGTAGGTGGATGGATGATGGATGGATGGTAGGTGGATGATGGATATCGGATGGATGGATGAACAATGAATCCATAGATGGGTGGGTGGATGACTAGTGGATGCTGACTGGCTGGATGAAGGGGTGAGTGGGTCAGTGGGTGAGTGATTGGATACGTGAATGAATGGAGGATGCTGAATGAGTGGATGTTGGATGGATGAGACACAGAGGCAGAAAGTTGAAATATATGGTAGATAACAGAAAAATGCATAGTTGTGCACACACACACCAAACACCACCACACACACACGCACACACACACACACCATACTATTGATAAAGATTTTCATCTTACATGGCAGAAATAAAATTGCATCTGAATGTTTCTCATTTGACATGCCCATTGATTTTATTCCCTTGATAGGAAATGAATCCTTCTCCCCTTTCCCTTGATGAGCTTGGGTCTACGTAGGTCATCAGAAGAATCATGGAAAATCTCATGGGAGCAAAAGGACCCTTCTCTTCCTTCCCACATCTGGTCATAAAGCCACCATCACTTTTTCTCTTGTGTGAGGCGCTCACTAATTCACTAATGCACTTCACATTTTATAAGAAATGTTTCAGTTCAGTTCAGTTCAATCACTCAGTTGTGTCCGACTCTTTGCAACCCCACGAATCACAGCACTCCAGGCCTCCCTGTCCATCACCAACTCCTGGAGTTCACTCAAACTCATGTCCATCGAGTCGGTGATGCCATCCAACCATCTCATCCTCTGTCATCCCCTTCTTCTCCTGCCCCCAATCCTTCCCAGCATTAGGGTCTTTTCCAGTGAGTCAGCTCTTCACATCCGGAGGCCAAAGTACTAGAGTTTCAGCTTCAGCATCAGTCCTTCCAATGAATACCTGGGATTGATCTCCTTTAGGATGGACTGGTTGGAACTCCTTGCAGTCCAAGGGACTCTCAAGAGTCTCCTCCAACACCACAGTTCAAAAGCATCAATTCTTCGGCACTCAGCTTTCTTCATAGTCCAACTCTCACATCCATACATGACCACAGGAAAAACCATAGCCTTGACTAGACAGACCTTTGTTGGCAAAGTAATGTCTTTGCTTTTCAATATGCTGTCTAGGCTGGTCATAACTTTCCTTCCAAGGAGTAAGCGTCTTTTAATTTCATGGCTGCAGTCACCATCTGCAGTGATTTTGGAGCCCCAAAAAATAAAGTCTGACACTGTTTCCACTGTTTCCCCATCTATTTCCCATGAAGTGATGGGACCAGATGCCATGATCTTCGTTTTCTGAATGTTGAGCTTTAAGCCAACTTTTTCATTCTCTTCTTTCATTTTCATCAAGAGACTTTTTAGTTCCTCTGCACTTTCTGCCATCAGGGTGGTGTCATCTGCATATCTGAGGTTATTGATATTTTTCCCGGCAATCTTGATTCCAGCTTGTGCTGCTTCCAGCCCAGCGTTTCTCATGATGTGCTCTGCATATAAGTTAAACAAGCAGGGTGACAATATACAGCCTTGACAGACTCCTTTTCCTATTTGGAACCAGTCTGTTGTTCCATGTCCAGTTCTAACTGTTGCTTCCTGACCTGCATATAGGTTTCTCAAGAGGCAGATCAGGTGGTCTGGTATTCCCATCTCTTTCAGAATTTTCCACAGTTGATTGTGATCCACACAGTCAAAGGCTTTGGCATAGTCAATAAAGCAGAAATAGATGTTTTTCTGGAACTCTCTTCCCTTTTCCATGATCCAGCAGATGTTGGCAGTTTGATCTCTGGTTCTTCTGCCTTTTCTAAAACGAGCTTGAACATCTGGAAGTTCACGGGTCACGTACTGCTGAAGCCTGGCTTGGAGAATTTTGAGCATTACTTTACTAGCGTGTGAGATGAGTGCAATTGTGCGGTAGTTTGAGCATTCTTTGGCATTGTCTTTCTTTGGGATTGGAATGAAAACTGACCTTTTCCAGTCCTGTGGCCACTGCTGAGTTTTCCAAATTTGCTGGCATATTGAGTGCAGCGCTTTCACAGCATCATCTTTCAGGATTTGAAATAGCTCAACTGGAATTCCATCACCTCCACTAGCTTTGTTCGTAGTGATGCTTCCTAAGGCCCACTTGACTTCACATTCCAGGATGTCTGGCTTCAGGTGACTGATGACACCATCATGATTATCTTGGTCGTGAAGATCTTTTTTGTACAGTTCTTCTGTGTATTTTTGCCATCTCTTCTTAATATCTTCTGCTTCTGTTAGGTCCATACCATTTCTGTCCTTTATCGAGCCCATCTTTGCATGAAATGTTCCCTTGGTATCTCTAATTTTCTTGAAGAGATCTCTAGTCTTTCCCATTCTGTTGTTTTCCTCTTATTTCTTTGCATTGATCGTTGAGGAAGGCTTTCTTATCTCTCCGTGCTATTCTTTGGAACTCTGCATTCAGATGTTTATATCTTTCCTTTTCTCCTTTGCTTTTCATTTCTTTTCTTTTCACAGCTATTTGGAAGGCCTCCCCAGACAGCCATTTTGCTTTTTTGCATTTCTTTTCCATGGGGATGGTTTTGATCCCTGTCTCCTGTACAATGTCACGAACCTCCATCCATGGTTCATCAGGCACTCTGTCTATCAGATCTAGTCCCGTAAATCTATTTCTTACTTCCACTGTATAATCATAAGGGATTTGATTTAGGTCATACCTGAATGGTCTAGTGGTTTTCCCTACTTTCTTCAATTTAAGTCTGAATTTGGCAGTAAGGAGTTCATGATCTGAACCATGGTCAGCTCCTGGTCTTATTTTTGCTGACTATATAGAGCTTCTCCATCTTTGGCTGCAAAGAATATAATCAATCTGATTTCGGTGTTGACCATCTGGTGATGTCCATGTGTAGAGTCTTCTCTTGTGTTATTGGAAGGGAGTGTTTCTTATGACCAGTGTGTTCTCTTGGCAAAACTCTATTAGTCTTTGCCCTGCTTCATTCCGTATTCCAAGGCCAAATTTGCCTGTTACTCCAGGTGTTTCTTGACTTCCTACTTTTGCATTCCAGTCCCCTATAATGAAAAGGACATCTTTTTGGGGTGTTAGTTCTAAAAGGTCTTGTAGGTCTTCATAGAACCGTTCAACTTCAGCTTCTTCAGCATTACCGGTTGGGGCATAGGCTTGGATTACCGTGATATTGAATGGTTTGCCTTGGAAATAAACAGAGATCATTCTGTCGTTTTTGAGATTGCATCCAAGTACTGCATTTCAGACTCTTTTGTTGACCATGATGGCTACTCCGTTTCTTCTAAGGGATTCCTGCCCGCAGTAGTAGATAGAATGGTCATCTGAGTTAAATTCACCCATTCCAGTCCATTTCAGTTCACTGATTCCTAGAATGTCGATGTTCAGTCTTGCCATCTCCTGTTTGACCACTTCCAATTTGCCTTGATTCATGGACCTGACATTCCAGGTTCCTATGCAATATTGCTCTTTACAGCATCGGACCTTGCTTCTAACACCAGTCACATCCACAGCTGGGTATTGTTTTTGCTTTGGCTCCATCCCTTCATTTTTTCTGGAGTTATTTCTCCACTAATCTCCAGTAGCATATTGGGCACCTACTGACCTGGGGAGTTCCCCTTTCAGTATCCTATCATTTTGCCTTTTCATACTGTTCATGGGGTTCTCAAGGCAAGAATACTGACGTGGTTTGCCATTCTCTTCTTCAGTGGACCACATTCTGTCAGACCTCTCCAACATGACCCTCCCATCTTAGAGGTGTTTAAAATAATTATTGACATATGAGTACGATTTCCTCATGCCTCGGGGGTCATTTTTATGTAAGGATTCATTTCCACTGTTAACTTTCAAGGGAGAAAATCAAGTTGGTTCTAAGACTTTCCTTTTAAGGAAATGTCTTTAAAAAAAGCACCTGTGGGATGTCCCTGGTTGTCCCGTGGTTAAAATTTCTCCTTCCAAGGCAGAGGGTGTGGCTTCAAACCCTGGTTGGGGAGCCAAGATCCTATATACCTCATGGCCAAAATACTAAAACCGAAGCAGTATTGTAATCAGTAAAGACTTTGAAAGTGGTCCGTGTCCAAAACGGGCTTCTCACTGAGAAGAACCCACCTGCCAGAGCAGGAGACATAAGAGATGTGGGTTTGATCCCTGGGTCAGGAAGATCCCCTGGAAGAGGGCACGGCAACCCGCTCTGGTATTCTTGCCTGGAGAATCCCATGGATAGAGGAGCCTGGTGGGCTACAGTCCCTGGGGTTGCAAAGAGCTGGACATGACTTAGGGAGTAAACAGCATGTCAAAAAAAAAGAAAAGAGAATATTAAAAAAAAAAACAAAAACACCTGTCCCAGAAAAACACTGCTGTTTTCTTCTGTAGTTTTTTTCTCCTGCCTATAAAGTGTAGGATAAAATAATCAGTGGTAAAATAATCTGCCTGCCAGTGCAGGAGATTTAAGACACGCAGGTTCCGTCCCTGGGTTGGGAAGATCCCCTGGAGAAGGAAATGACATCCCGCTCCAGTATCCTTGCCTGGAGAATCCCATGGACAGAGAAGCCTGGTGGGCTACGGTCCACGGGGTCGCAAAGAGTCGGACACGGCTTAATGACTCAGCAACGTGAAGGATGTAAAGTGTTGGTCTTGGGGCTTTTTTTTTTTTTTCCAGTCCTCAAATCGCCTGTTGTTTCCTGGTGGCATGAGTAGTTCCTACCCTAGATCGTTTAGGGAAAAGGAGGTGAACGGGATCGAATAGATGTATCTGGATGATCGAGCAGACAGGCCCTACGGGGTGTCAGCTCACAGGCATCCAAAGCTGAGCTGGGCACCAGGGCCGGGGCGGGGCGGGGTGGGGGGCGGTTTCCACTGGCTCTAAACTCGCTGCCCCTGTGGTCTGCCCCCTTAGGCAAGTGGCACCTGGGCATCAGCTGCCACGACCCCGGCGACTTCTGTCACCACCCGACCAGCCACGGCTTCGACTACTTCCACGGGCTGCCCCTGACCAACATGCGGGACTGCAAGCTGGGCGAGGGCAGTGTGTTCACCGCGGCCTTCCGGCTGCTGGTGTTGCTGCCCATGCAGCTCATCGCCGTGGCCCTGCTGACCCTGGTCGTGCTCAAGTGGCTGGGGCTCTTCCGGGCGCCCCCCTGCGCTTTCCTTTTCCTCTTCCTTCTGGCCACCCTATTACTCGGCCTCCTGCTCGGCTTTCTGCACTACTTTCGGCCGCTCAACTGCTTCCTGATGCGGAACCGTGACATCACGCAGCAGCCCATGTCCTACGACAACCTCACGCAGAGGCTCACGGCGGACGCCGCCCACTTCTTACGTCGGTGGGTCACCTCTCCCGGCCCGACGGTGCCTGGGATGCGCGGACGGTGCCATTTCGGGGATCTGGGCAGAGGTGGGGGGAGTGGGGACCGGGGTGCTCGGCAAGCCACGTTTCCAAACTCCTGTGCTTGGGGGCATGTCTCCAAAGGATGCACGTGGAAATGAGATGGCATGCTTTGCAGAGCTGTGTGTTGGGAGCAAGAGGAAGAGACGCTGATGCTGGGCAAGATAGAAGGCGGGAGGAGAAGGGGATGACAGAAGATGAGATGGTCAGATGGCATCATCGACTCCATGGACATGAGTTTGAGTAAATTCCGGGGAGTTGGTGGTGGACAGGGAGGCCTGGCATGCTGCAGTCCATGGGGTCGCAAAGAGTCGGACGCAACTGAATTGAACTGATCTAAGCGGGGCTTGGGAATTGCAATGCTGTGGGCTCCCTCCTCCCAGAGTCACTTTGCCAGGTGCCCCCCATCCTGTGCAAATGAGTGTGTGTGTGTGCTCAGTTGTGTTCGACTCTTTGCAACGCCACAGACTGTAGCCCACCAGGCTCCTCTCTCCATGGGATTCTCCAGACAAGAATACTGGAGTGGATCGCCATTCCCGTCTCCAGGAGATCTTCCCGACCCAGGGGTCTAACCTGGGTCTCCTGCATTGGTGGGTGGATTCTTTACCATTGAGCCACCTGGGATGTGTTCCCAATGCTCCTGTGTGTGTGTGCTAAGTAACTTCAGGCAAGTTATTAACCGCTGGACCTCCAGGGAAGGCCCTCTGCGGGTTTCTCCTCTTGTTAGGCTGCTTGAAAAAGAAAGTGGAAGTGTTAGTTGCTCAGTTGTGTCCAACTCTTTGGGGGAAGATTCCCCTGGATGAGGGCATGGCCACCCACTCCAGTATTCCTGTCTGAAGAAGCCCATGGACAGAGGAGCCTGGCAGGCTACAGTCCACAGAGTCTCAAAGAGTTGGACACGACTGAGTAACTAACACACACGTCGAACTCTTTGCGACCCTCTTGCTACGTTTTTCTAGAAGGCAGCAAAAGCTTTTGAACTTTGGAAGACGTGCGCTTTACACCATCATCCGGTAAGAGGTCACACACAGATGTTTAGCTGAAACAAACCTTTCCCGAAAGGAATTACTTCTTCTCAGAGGGATTGCTTCTGATGCTTTCTACCTGATTCCGTTTTCATTTTCTCAAAAAATGATCTGGTCGTGACACTCAGTTGACATCGTGACTCAGCAAGGAGTGCCAGTCTGCATGGCAGACGAAGCTCTTATTACCTCCTGGGAAGGAGTTAACCTCACACTATTTAGTTACACTTAATAAGCGTAACCTTACACTAAGTATAACCGTACAGTTTTAAGTAGTAGTAGTTTAAGTATAACCTTACACTATTGAGGTTAACCTCCTGGGTTAACCTTACACTGTTTTATAAATAAGAGAAAGTCCATTCTGAAGTAGAGTGGTATTCTGTGGATGTCAGACCTACACATTTCAGCCAAAATACAGCAGACTTGTGCTCGAAAAACTTACTGAAACAGCGAAACCTTCTTATGTCCGTCTCCACTCCCCAGAATCTCTCCGAAACCTGCCGGGAGGAGATGAATGATACCCTGCTCCTTATAAAATGACAGGGTTCAGGAATGACACTCAACTTCCAGGGCAAGTCAGTCTGTTGCAGCTGGTGGTATTTTGACCCAGATGATTGAAACTCTATGATATGTGAATATTCATACGATTAGAAGGAATTCTAATGGATTCCTCAGCGTTTGATCTTGAGAGGGGAATCAAAAAACATTTGATTAGCCTGAGGGTATTCAACCTCAGACAGTTTATCTTTTTAAACTTTTAAGTTTTTATTTATTTTTAAATTGAAATAGCATTGATTCACAATGTTGTGTTAGTTTCAGGGGTACGGCAGAGTGATTCAGTTTTGTCTGTAACATATAGATAGATAATACTTTCCAGATTCTTTTCCCTTATCAGTCAGTCAGTCACTGCAGTCGCTCAGTCGTGTCCGACTCTGCAACCCCATGAATCCCAGCACGCCAGGCCTCCCTGTCCATCACCAACTCCCTAACCCTTCACTCAGACTCACGTGCATCGAGTCAGTGATGCCATCCACCCATCTCATCCTCTGTCTAGGTTTATTATGATTGGATATAATTCCCTGTGCTGTGGGCAGTGGGTCCTTGTTGATTATCTATTTCATATATAGTAGTGTGTGTATCTGTTAATCCCAAACTCCTAATTCTTTCCCCCTCCACTTTCCCCTTTGGTAACCAACCATACATTTGTTTTCTATGTCTGTCAGGCTACTTCTGTTCTGCAAATAAGTTCGCTTGCACTGGTTTTTTTTTAGATTTCACAAGTGATTTCATATGGTATTTGTCTTTCTCTGTCTAACTTAACTTCACTAAGTATGATCATCTCTAGCTCCATCCATTTTTCTACTAAAAGAAATGGCATTATTTCAGTCTTTCGTATTCTTTACCAATTCCTCTGTTGGTGAACATTTACCTCATTTCCATATCTTTGCTTTTTTAAATAGCACTGCTATAAATATTAAGGTGTATATATCTTTTCTAATGATGGGTTTGTCCAGAAAACCATGCCCAGGAGTGGGATTTCTGGATCATGTGATAGTTTTATTTTTAAATTTTTTTAAGGCATTTCCATCTTGTTCTCCATAGTGGCTGCACAAATTCACATTCCCACCAACAGTGTAGGAGGGTTGCCTTTCTCCACACCCTCTCCTGCATTTATTATTTGTAGACTTTTTGTTTGTCTAATTTTTTTGCCATGCTGCATGGCATGTGGGATGTAACTTTCCCGACCGGGGATTGAACCCACACCTCCTGCATTGGAAGCACAGAGTCTTAACCACTAGACCACCAGGGAAGTCCCTTTTTGTAGACTTTCTGATGCTGGCTGTTCTGACTGGCGTCAGCTAGTACCTCATTGCAGATTGAATTTGCATTTCTCTAATACTTGTCTGTCCAACCAGTTTATCTTGATTTTACTGAGGTTTCTGCAATTTTCTTTCAGAACTAGATGTTTAGGATATTCTAGCCTGGAGAATCCCAGGGACTGGGGAGCCTGGTGGGCTGCCGTCTATGGGGTCGCACAGAGTCGGACACGACTGAAGCGACTTAGCAGCAGCAGCAGCAATACCATAGTTGGTGGTCGTGGTTGCTGAGTTATTTTTAATGGGTTTGTCTTCAAAGGGATGATTCCAATGCATCAGGTTGGCCAAAAAGTTCATTTGGAGTTTTCTGTGACATCTTAGGCTTCCCTGATAGCTCAGTTGGTAAAGAATCCACCTGCAATGCAGGAGAGCCTGGTTCGATTCCTGGGTCAGGAAGATCCCCTGGAGAAGGGATAGGCTACCCACTCCAGTATTCTTGGGCTTCCTTCATGGCTCAGCTGGTTAAAGAATCTGCCTGCAACGCGGGAGACCTGGGTTCAATCCCTGGGTTGGGAAGATCCCCTGGAGGAGGGAAAGGCTACCCACTCCAGTATTCTGACCGGGAGAATCCCATGGACTGTAAAGTGACATCTTAAGGAAAAAACCCAAATGAACCTTTTGGGCAACCCAGTAAATGCCTGTTGCCCGTGTTGGAGCGATACTTAATGGTCAATATTAGTGAAAATGCTACCACCTATTTGCCACAGCGCCCTTCATAAGGAGCTTCTCACATGTGTTATCTGAAGACCGGAAGATTTAAAAAGCATCTAGATTAGCTGCTTTCTCCCGTGTTTTTTTAATTAATTTTTTCTCTCTGAGCTGTACTCATTAAAAACTTTTAAAGTTAATTTTGAAATATAGTTGATGTACAACCTTACACTAAATTTCAGGTATGCAACATGGTGATTTGCCATTTAAATACATTACGAAACGATGCCCATAATAAGTCTAGTAAAGATATTTGCCAATAAAAGTTATTATTGCATTAAAAAAGAAGCACCTAGGTAAAACCATTTTTTGGGTAACATAGTTCTCTCTGTTAGAGAAGATATCTGAGTTGCTGAATTGCTGTACTTAAGGATCTTGACAGAATCGCCTCAATATGGCACCAGAGAACCATAATGACTGGTGACACCGCCACATTTATAAAAAGTTTTTTCAAGGGTCTGAAGGCACATAAATGTGTTATCTCTTTGACCAGAATATCCTGACAAATGTAGGCAGCTCTTAACACCGTTATGGGGCTTCTTTGTTGGCTCAGTGGTAAAGAATCTGCCTGCCTATGTAGGAGACATGGGTTCAGTCCCTGGGTGGGGAAGATCCCCTGGAGAAGGAAATGGGAACCCACTCCAGTATTCTTGCCTGGAGAATCCTATGGGCAGAGGAGTGTGGTAGGCTGCAGTACCTGAGGTTGCAAAGGATAGGATATGACTTTGCAACTGAACAACACCACCTTCATGGGATGTAGATTCAGGACAGAAGTACTGAGGAGTACTGGAGTGGGTTAGCCGTTTCCTTCTCCGGGGGCTCTTCCTGACCCAGGGATCAAACTCAGTCAAACCTCCTAACTCTTTTGTCTCCTGCATTGGCAAGTGGATTCTCTACCACTGAGCTACCAGGGAAGCCCAAAACACACTATAATTAACTAGCAATCCTCGCTGCTCTGATAGGCAGGAATGACTTGTAGATTTCTTAGAGATCCTTAACTCTCCTTTTGTGCCCTGAAGAAGGGTCCTTCAGTCTTCTCCCTGGTCATGACTCTGTCCCACACTTTATAAAACAGATCCAGGTTGGGTGCCCACCTAGGGGCATGTTCAGGTTTTAACAGATACGGGTTAGTTACACGTCACTTACTATGCATATACACATATTCTTGGGCACATTTCATACCCATTACCTCTTTTTTTCTTTTGGCTGAACCAGGTCTTAGTTGAGGCATGTAGCATCTTCGATCTGTACTGGGGCATTTGGATCTTTAGTGGAGTCATGCAAACTCTTAGTTGCAGCGTGTAGGATATAGTTCTCTGCCAGGGATCAAACCCAGGCCCGCCGCATTGGAAATGCAGTGTTAGTCACTGCACCACCAGGGGAGTTGCCCCACCCTCACCTCTTACATGGTACAGAAGGACCCTGGGAGATGAGGGTTCAGGTGTCTTCTTGTGGAGGAATCTGGGGCTCAGAAGTTGCGAGCGATCTCCAAAGCCCCACAAGCACACAGTACATAGTGGATGAAAGCCCATCTCTAACTCTCTGAGGGCCCTCCCGAGTAGACTGTAACAAGCTTGATGCCTTCTCTGCTTCTGCACTGACTGCAGACTTTCCAACCAGGTCTGAGTGTGGATTATCTGGAAGAAGGTTAGGGAGTTCAACAGCCCTGCTCCAAATGTATGAGGGCAGGTTCCAGTCCTTCAAAGGGGAACACGCCTGGGAATTCTTAGATAAGCTCATGTCTATAGTCCAGTCCTTAGGGCTTCCCAGAGGGCGCTAATGGTAAAGAACCCGCCTGCCAGTGCAGGAGACGGAAGAGTTTGCAGGTTTGATCCCTGGGTTGGGAAGATCCCCTGGAGGAGGGCATGGCAACACACTCCAGTATTCTTGCCTGGAGAATCCCATGGACAGAGGAGCCCGGTGGGCTACAGTCCATGGGGTTGCAAAGAGTCGGACTGAAGCAACCTAGCACAGCATAGCACAGATATCTATATATGCTGCTGCTGCTGCTAAGTCGCTTCAGTCGTGTCCGACTCTGTGCGACCCCATAGACGGCAGCCCACCAGGCTCCCCGTCCCTGGGATTCTCCAGGCAAGCACTGGAGTGGGTTGCCATTTCCTTCTCCAATGCATGAAAGTCAAAAAATTAAGTGAAGTCGCTCAGTCGTGTCCCACTCCTAGCAACCCCATGGACTGCAGCCCACCAGGCCCCTCCGTTCCATGGGATTTTCCAGGCAAGAGTACTGGAGTGGGTTGCCATTGCCTTCTCCGATATCTATATATGGAAACACATAAATCATCTGTCAGAGAGACAAAAATCTCAGACATATAAATATCTCAGATATATGAAGGCGATGGCACCCCCACTCCAGTACTCTTGCCTGGAAAGTCCCATGGATGGAGGAGCCTGGTAGGCTGCAGTCCATGGCGTTGCAAAGAGTCGGACACGACTGAGCGACTTCACTCTCATTTTTCACTTTCATGCACTGGAGAAGGAAATGGCAACCCACTCCATTGTTCTTGCCTGGAGAATCCCAGGGATGGGGCGGCCTGTGGGCTGCCGTCTGTGGGGTCGCACAGAGTCGGACACAACTGAAGCGACTTAGCAGCAGCAGCAGAAATATCTATATATCGTCTCTTTGTATATATGTTTTATGAAACACAAGACATATCCAAAAATGAGCTTCAGTGAAAACGGTTAGTATATATTTTACTTCTTGCTATATACTTTAAAGATGTATATATATATATATATATATATATAATCAGAAGATACATACTAACCATTTTCATTGATTTTATATATATATCTTTAAAGTATATAATGAGAAGTAAAATGCATACTAACCATTTTCACTGAAGCTCATTTCCAGATATGTCTTGTGTTTCATAAAAGTGTCCTTTTAGGGTCTCCCAGAAAGCTCAGTTGTGTCCGACTCTGTGACCCCCTGGATTGCAGCCCACCATGCCCCTCTGTCCGTGGGTTTCTCCAGGCAAGAATACTGGAGTGGGTTACCATGCCCTCCTCCAGGGCATCTTCCTGACCCAGGGATCAAACCCAGGTCTCCTGCATTGCAGGCCGATTCTTTACCACTGTGCCACTGGGAAGCCCCATTAGTGATATCTTTCAGTCAGTGTAAAAATCTATATAGATAATTTTTTGGTTTTAAAAACTCAACACTTTTCCAGTGATCCAGTGGTTAAGACTTTGCCTTCCAAGCCAAGGGGTGTGGGGTTTGATCCCTGGTCAGGGAGGTCAGATCCCACATGCCTCGTGACCAAAAAAAAAAAAAAGAAACACAACATAAAACAGAAGCAATTTTGTAGCAAAGTCAATAAAGACTTTAAAAGTTATCCACATCAAAAAAAAATATTTTAAAAAATTAAAAGTGTATTCTAAAGTGTGTTTGAATGAAGAGCCTGGGGCAATGTGCCATAGAAGTCATGCTTTTAAGAGCTCGGGTTATGTCTCCACTGTCGTCCACTTCGGTGTCTGAACAGTGTGGCTGGAGGGATAGTGGCTTAGACTCTGACACAGTTGTGGAAAGCAGTCACACACACTGACGCACGGCAGGAACTTTGCACGCTCTCTCCAGGAGAGGGTTCTGACCGCCGCTCACGCTCCTTGTCTGTATCATCCTCTGATACATTCGGTCACAGCACTTTAAGCAGCTCAGACCAGCCAACTCTGAATGGTCTCTTCTGAACTCTGGTTGGCTGGATGGCAGGGCTTGGTCCATCCTGGCTTTATATTCTGAGTGCCTGGTGCCATGTGGGCAGAGTAGTTGTGAGAGGCTTCGGCGGATGAAATGAACACCCGGACGTGTCCATCTGCGAGTGCAGAGTGTTGGTCACCTGCACTTTGGCTGGCTGGATGTTGTTACCGCTGTCTGGTTTATGGTTGTGGTTCAGTTGCTCGGTTGTGTCTGACTCTTTGCAACCCCATGGGCTGCAGCACGCCAGGCTTCCCTGTCCTTCACCATCTCTTGGTTTATACCTTAGTCCGATTGCCAGCTTCCAAGGGCCTTCGGAAGCCATCCATAGACATCTATATTTGCATTCCAGTTATTCCCGATGCTGATGCAAATGGGAACTCTCAGGGAAAGCTCAGATTCTCAGAAGAAGAGGCTCTGCCTGGTGGCTCAGACGGTAAAGAAACTGCCTGCAATGAGGGAGACCCAGGTTCAATCCCCGGGTCAGGAATATCCCCTGGAGAAGGGAATGGCAACCCACTCCAGTATTCTTGCCTGGAGCATCCCAAGGACAGAGGAGCCTGATGGGTTACAGTCCTTGGGGTTGAAAGAGTCTGACATGACTTAGTGACTATCTCAACAAATTTCAACTGGATGACTTAGTGGGTAAGGAATCTGCCTGCAGTGCAGGAGACATGAGTTTGATCCCTGGGTTGGGAAGATCCCCTGGAGGAGGAAATGGCAACCTGCTCCATCATTCTTGCCTGGAGAATCCCATGGACAGAGGAGCCTGGTGGGCTATAGTCCATGAGGTTGCAAAGAGTCGGACGTGATTGACTCTTTCTTTCTCAGAAGAGGAATGTACTATGCAAGACCTTCTTGACAGGCAGGAGAAGAATTACACTGTAGCTGTCTTCCTGCCTGGATCTCACTCCCAGGGGAGGACAGGATGTAAATCTTTGTGATTCTGAGATTGGCATGATCATGGGTTGCTGGCAAGGTGCAGAGAGCCGCCTTCTGTATTTGTAACAAATAGAGAGAAGGCGTGTAGCAGCCGAAAAGTTCTCTCTCTTCACACAGCCTGCAAGGCTGGACAGCAGTAAATTTTCAAAAGAGTTGTTTACTGAAGTGCTTTAGCTAATAAAAAAAAAATGGAGTGAAGCTGTTATGGGGAGATCTCCCTCCTGCCGGCTTGCTCAAGTGCTCCTTTAGTTTTCAAGGTCGTAAAGAGGAAGAGAGATGGGACTGTAAGGGTCTTTTCCTGCCATCTCTCTGGAAGGACAGCTGAGCCTAGGTTCCTAAGAGAAAGTGCAGGTTGGTCAGTCGTGTCTGACTCTTTGTAGCCCCATGGACTCTACAGTCCATGGAATTCTCCAGGCCAGAGTACTGGAGTGGGTGATTTAGTCGCTCAGTGGTATCCGACTCTTGCAACCCAATGGACTGTAGCCTGCCAGGCTTCACTGTCCATGGGATTCTCCAGGCAAGAATACTGGAGGGGGTTGCTGTTTCCCTTGTCCAGGGGATCTTCTTTCCTCCAAAAGAGCAAGCTGTCCGTCACACCCAAGGATGTGAGCAGGGCAGAATGACCAATCTGTCCAGCCTACATTCCCAGGGCTCCGCTGATGACATCTCTATTCCCAGGGCGGAAATCGTCACGGTTTGATTTTATTTTTGCAAGCTAAATATTTCTCTTTTTCTTCTTTTTTTAACCAACGGGGGAAATCCTCACAGTTTGATTTTATTTCTGCAAGTTGCATATTCCCTTTCTTTTTTTTTTTAACCAATTGGGGAAATCCTCACAGTTTGATATTTTTGCAAGATGGATATTTCTCTTCTTTTTTTTTTTTTAACCAAGGGAATAAGTGTTTTCACTCTCAGAATTAAACAGCAACAACAACGGCATCCAACATGCTTATTTTGCCCTTGGCTTTTTCTTTTTTTTTAGGAATGCCAAGACCCCTTTCCTGCTTGTCCTGTCTTTCCTGCACATGCACACGGCTCTCTTCTCTTCGAAGGACTTTGCCGGCAAAAGTCAACACGGCTCCTACGGGGATGCCGCTGAGGAGATGGATTGGAGCGTCGGTACGTATCCCTGTATCTTCGGTCTGTGGGCTTCCCAGGTGGCTCTGTGGTTAAGAATCTGCCTGCCAATGCAAGAGGCGCAGGTTTGATCGCTGGGTGGGGAAGATCCCCTGGAGAAGGGAACGGCAACCCGCTCCAGAGTTCTTGCCTAGAGAATCGCACGGACAGAGAAGCCTGGCGGGCTACAGTCCATGGAGTCACAAAGAGTCAGGCATGACTTAGTGACTAAGCAACAACAGTGTTCAGTCTGAACTTCAGAAGTGGCTGTGACTTTTCCTGCCTCCTAGCTTATTTCTTCTGAGTTTCTGCCTGTGTGTCTGACACCATCAGAGTCAGCACGTGCTTGTTTTTTTTGTGTGTGTGTTTGTTTTTGTTTGTGTTCCAAGGAAAAGTCACCAGACAAACGCTGAGCGTGGTGGGTAAAAGTGAAAGGGTTAGTCGCTCAGTCGTGTCTGACTCTTTGTGACCCCGTGGACTGTAGCCCGCCAGGCTCCTCTGCCCATGGGATTCCCCAGGCAAGAATACTGGAGTGGGTTGCCATTTCCTCCTACAGGCGATCTTCCCAACTCAGGGATCAAACGACAGGTAAGCAGCATATAAGAAGCATCGGAACCGCAGGTGCGGTTGAGGTTACTGATGGGAGTCTGGGTCTGTGGGCTGCTGATCAAAGAGATGAATGAAGGAAAGAGAGTCAAGCCTTTATTCTTTCCTCCCGTTATGCTCTCTTTATGTATTTATTTTAATTTTTGGCTGCTCTGGGTTCTCACTGCTGTGCGTGGGCTTTCTCTAGTTGGGGTGAATGAGGGCTACTCCCTAACTGAGGGTCTCGGGATTCTCATTGGGGTGCCTTCAGTAACCTTGGGGTCAGCAGCTGCTGCATGCCCGCTTCATTGCCCCGTGGCAGGCGGCATCTTAATTCTCGGCCAGGGATTGAACCCGAGTCCCCTGCACAGGAAGGTGGATTCTTAATCCCTGGACCGCCAGGGGATTCCCACCACTGACTGTTTTAGCAGCTGAATCTGAGCAGCCCCTTGTCTCTAGCGCAGTTGGGTACAGGGCAGGTTTGGGAGACAGAAGACTCGCGTGGCGGGTACAGCTGGGGACAGTCTCGCTGCAGTAACCTTGAGGTCTTCTTCCTTTGTGCATCCTGTTAACGCCCACTGTCTCCTTCTCCTCCAGCTTCTGTGCTTCTTGCTGCGTCTGCGAGGATGGCAGGGGTTCCCTTGCTCTCTGCGTCCCTCCTCCCTAAGCGGGTTACCCTATTTGCTGAGAGACGTGGCATGTTTTTTGGAGGAACCCAAAGACTTGTTAGTGAATTTTTTTCCTTTCTAGAAGATATTTTTTTAATGTGTATTTCACTTGGCGGCGGCGGGTCTCACTTGTGACAATTGCGATCTCAGTTCTACCATCTGGGATTTTTTTCTGTGTGTCATCTGGGATTTTTTTTTGTTGTTGGAATGCGTGGATTTTCTAGTTGTGGATGTGGGGACTCAGTAGTTGCGGTGGGCGGCCTCAGATGCTCCTCGGCGTGTGGGATCTTAATTCCCCAAGCGGGGACTGAGACCTGCGCGTCCCCTGCATCGGAAGGCACATTCTCTACCACGGCACCACCAGGGAAGTCCCTGAGGTGTTACTTTGTAAGCTGTGCATTGCACATCGACGTGAAATCATGGTGACTGCGCTTTCTCTTGGGACTTTCCTGATGGCTCAGCGGGGAAGCATCTGCCTGCAGTGCAGGGAGACATGGGAGACATGTGTTTGATCCCCCTGGAGTGGGAAGATCTCCTGAAGGGGGAAATGGCAACCCACCCAGTATTCTTGCCTGGGAAATCCCACGGGCAGAGGAGCCTGGCGGGCTGCAGTCCAAAGGCTTGCAGAATTGGAGACAACCAGGGACACAAGTGAGTGTGCACACCTGCGCTTTCTCTTACACGGCTTCTCAGCCTCAGGGTTTTTTTCTGCAGAGTGCAGGGGAAGCCAGAGTGTGTGGGTAAAACAGAGGGATTGAAAAATCTGAACTTCCCATTCACTTCCTGTGTGCTCCAGCGATGTCTCTGGTGCTAAGGTCGTTGGCTCCTTCCGCACAAAATTGGACAAAAGTGAGTCAACGGCACTGTCAACAGGTTGCTCAAGATTTTTGTCATGTTTCCTTTTTTTTTTTTTCCCCTTTTGCCCCTTCTCTCGTACTTCCTTTCCTTGCGGTTCCCCGAATTCAGCATTTTTCTCAGCAAGGTGTTTAGGAGATCCTTGAACGTGGCCATAGAGTTTTCTTTGTCGGTTTGTGTTAAGAGCACATTGAACGTGACGAGGGTCACCGACCGTGGCAATGATAAGAACAACTTTTGTTTCATTTCGTTTAAACCTTGGGAGGAGCATCGTCTTTTGGACAAGGTGACTGCGGCCCTGTTCTAGCTGCTAGCTGTTTCCCTAACTATCTGCGTGAACTCGACAGATGTCTTAAATCTCTGTGACTGATGAGTTCAGGTGAAGCAACCTCTGAGTTTCCTTCTAACCTTCTCTGTAATGCCACACAAGTCAGTCAAATGATGAACACGTACTATAGGAAAAACAAAGGTGGCCAGAACATTCAAGCTAATGAGATCGGTAAGAGGGATTCATTATACTCAGGGCTTTGGCATACAGCTCGTACAAGCCCGCCGTCTTTCATTTCTGCTTCTTAAAATGTTGCGTGTAAATTAGCTTACATTTTCCACACCTTAGTAGTGTAAATCAATAGAATAGTCCTCCACAGTGTGAATCAGTAGAACATTTTATCTCTTTAATGAGGGTTGTATATTAATGTAACCAGTTTTGTATCCAGCTCTCTGACGTGTCTTGGCTGGCAAGCAGGCTTTTGCCAGTATCATCACACGTATTGATTACATTTTATTTAATTAGATCAGCACAGCTTCCTACCCTCACTGATTAAAAACAAATCTAACTTCCAATGTGTTTCTGCTACTCACCCCTCGTGAGTAAAACGGAGCATTTTTTGGAATCTTTGTGATCTCAGTAGACCCCGGCATCATATTAATAGGTGGTTGTGTTTTTCCTTTTTTTTGCCCAAAATAAAATTCTCCCCTTAAGCCATTACATTCATGGCGTAGGATGTTTCTGTTGTTTTACAAACTCAATACCTCTGAGCATTTTGAAGAAGATGGCTTCTTTCCAGGAAGACCCTTTCTGTGTCACCGAGAAGGGGACTCTGGGTAAAAGTGTAATAAAATGACACGGAGGTATCAGCTCAAAAGAAATACCTCAAGCACCATGGGAGACTGAGCTAGAATCCGTCAGGCAGACAGGCCGTAGCTCTGTCTTTTAGACTCTAAAATGCTCTAAAGTTTAGGGCGTCTTCTTTCTAAATGTTTGGAAACAGCATAACTGTACAGCACAGCTTTCCCCACTGCGGGTTTCTCCATACCCATAAAAGCATATTCATGAAAGATCCTTTCTTATTTAACTGTCCGCCGTGGCCAATCTCACCCCGAGTTGTGGAGCTTGGACGGCTTGATTCGCAGCTGTGTGCTCACTGTTGCTTGTATTCTTGTTATGACTGAGAAAGGACGGACCGCAGAGATATGGTGTAAGTCTACGCCACGGGTTGGTGTTGCTGTATAGTTGCTAAGTCTTTGTCGGACTCTTTGTGACCCCATGGACTGTAGCCCCGCCAGGCTCCTCTGCCCATGGGGTTCTCCAGGCAAGAATCCTGGAGTGGACTGCCATGCCCTCCTCCAGCGGATCTTCCTGACCCAGAGATGGAACCCACATCTCTTACAGCAGGTGGATCCTGTACCGCTAAGTCCCCGGGGAAGCCCACATGTGAGACGGCTGGCAGTAAAAGTCCACAGGGGTGGCCGAAATCCTGAAACTCTAACACTGCCGTGCAGTTTGAGAGGTGGGCAGTGTTGTACTGATCACACTCACTGCCTGCAAAAGGCGTGCCCTGCACCTGGTCTTGCCTTCACATATGTCCCCTCCTTTTGTGATGTCAACGGTCAGGGTGGTGTTCCCTTTCCATCAGAATAGTGTGCAGTCCACAGCAAGTCACAGGGAAAGGGTCCTCACCTTTAATACATGCCATTGTGTGCCGAATATATAAGACCTTGGCTTAAGGGAATGTAGGGGTTTCTAAGGGAGTTAAGGTCTGTACAGTCTTAAGCTGTGGTTTTTCCAATAGTCATGTACGGATGTGAGATTTGGACCATAAAGAAGGCTGAGCATGGAAGAATCGATGCTTTTGAAATGTGGTGAAGACTCTTGAGGGTCCCTTGGACTTCAAGGAGATCCAACCAGTCCATCCTAAAGGAAATCAGTCCTGAATATTCATTGGAAGGACTGATGCTGAAGCTGAAACTCTAATACTTTGGCCACCTGATGTGAAGAGCTGACTCACCTGAAAAGACCCTGATGCTGGGAAAGATTGAAGGTGGGAGGAGAAGGGGATGACAGAGGATGAAATGGTTGGATGGCATCACCGACTCAATAGACATGAGTTTGGGTGGATTCCGGGAGTTGGTGATGGACAGGGAGGCCTGGTATGGTGCAGTCCATGGGGCTGCAAAGAGCTAGACATGACTGAGCCACTGAGAAACAGCAGCAAGGGAGTTAAGATTCCTCCAAGTGATTTCGAAATAATGCAGAGGAAGGAGGAATGAATGAATGTCTGGAAGGAGGCGCAGATGAGTTTGGAGAGCTTTTACAAAGGGACGAGTCCCCATATGTGGCCAGTGGCCTGCCTCAGTGTTTCAGCAGGACACGCTCTTTCTGAGGAAGCCTTTGGGCCGTTGTGGTCTGATTTTCAACCTCAATGAATTCCCCAGCAGCAAAGTCTTGGGGGAGGAACAAGTGGATAAAATGTTGCTGAGATGGGTGAAAGAGGGTAACTCTATTATTTTTTTTTTTAATTTTTAATTTAATTTTGTACTGAAATGTAGTTGATATACAGTATCAGTTACAAGTGTACCAGGTAATCATCATTCACAGTTTGAAAGCTTATATTCCACTTATAGTTATTATAAACTATTTCATACATTCCCCATGATGTATGATATACATCTTTATAACTTACTTTGTGCATGATAGTTTATACTGAAAGAAGGCATCTTTTTTTTGAAAGTTATGGTGTTGATTCGAGGGCTTCCCAGGTGGCGCTACTGGTAAAGAACCCGCCTGACAATGCAGGAGACGTAAGAGACACGGATTGGATCCCTGGGTTGGGAAGGTACCCTGGAGAAGGGCATGGAAACCCACTCCAGTACTCTTGCATACAGAATCACATGGACAGGGGAGCCCGGCGGGCTACAGTCCATGGGGTCGCAAAGAGTTGGACACGACTGAAGTGACTTAGCATGCACGCACAGGTTGATTTCTAAAGAGGTCAGTTTTCTTTCATTTTTTAAAAAATTAAACAACCAAAAAAAAAATCTATTATTTATCAAGTGGGGTCAGAGCATTTCACAAGCCCCATCCTCCTGTAGTAAGGAACTACAGCGGATGCTGAATTTTTCACGAGTTCTCCTCTGCTAATCATACCTCTAAGATTAGCTTACAAAATGTATTTTAAAGATTCAGCAAACACTGTTCCGACTCTCGAGCCATCAATGACACGGTCATTAAAACTCAACTCAAGCAACAAATTGGACCTCATTTTCTCACTGGCGGTTTCCTTTATTGAAAAATTCCCTTTTGGAATTTTCGAAAGACTTTTAAGTGCTCTGGGGGGAAGAGAGAGAGGTACGTGTTTACACTTGTCCTTTTGCGATGTTTCTCTTCCAGGGTATCCTTAGTAACACAGCTTTTAAACGCCTGAGTTTGTAAAAATTTGCTTTTAATTCAATAAGTTCCCTGGGATTCTAAATACCCAAAGTGGAAACTGATTTTTTTTTTTTAAGAAAATGCACCAATTGATTCCAAAGTATCCAATCTTGGATATATGCTCGGGATGGCAGCTTAGCTCTACGACAGATAGAACATGACCTCTGGTGCAATTGCCGAAATCTCTGGTTACCCAGATAATCAAGAAACGGAGGCTGCAGAAAGCATCCTCGCGGGCACTTTTGACAGGGTCTAGCATTACAGAAACCTCTGCCCTAATGAGCAGGCTTTTTATTCAAGCAGATCTAGACAGGAGAGAGATGGACCTGTTTTCCATTACAGACCACTGTTTACTCGAATTGCGAGATAACATAATGAGGTTTCAGAATTTTAAGAAAACATTTAGGAAGCGATGACAACCTGTGCCCTGTAACAAAATGAGTAATACAGACCCACCTACGTCCAATTTTCTTTCCACGGCTGTCAAATATATCGAATAAAAAGACGGGATTAAAGAAAGATCACCTGCCCCGTTTCCAAACACAGAGACTAAGCTTCAGGACGTGTGCCAAAAGAAACTTAAGAAAATGTGCCGTTAGGACATTTGGGAGAGCTTATTGCAAGATTTCGAAATGCAAGGCTTCTGAAAAATAATAAATGGGATATTGTTACTGGAGGATACCTGTATTTATTTTAATTTTATTGAGGTGGAAGGAAATGGCAGCCCACTCCAGTGTACTTGCCTGGGGAATCCCATGGACAGAGGAACCTGGCAGGCTACATACAGTCTATGAAGTTGCAAGAGTAGGACACAGCTTAGTCACTAAACCACCACGTAGTGGATTTACAATGTTGTGTTAATTTCTGCTATAAAGCAAAGTGACTCAGTTGTACATGCGCACCCAGACACACATACCCACACGCATATATGTGCCCGCTCAGATAGACAAGGACAGGGAAGCCTGGCGTGATGCAGTCCATGGGGTAGAAAAGAGTCGGACACGACTGAGTTACTGAACAACAACCATTTCTGATCACACCTCACGGCAGAGGAGCCCCTGACTTTATACTCTTCAGTTAGCATGGAAAAGAGAGGTGAGGTCTTCAAGTAGCTTACTCCCATAAACAAACCCCTTCTCCATCCAAAATGGATCTTGTCCATCAGGTACCCCAGATATGAGTGAAGCAGAAAACTCAAACGAAATAAAACTCTGTTGTTTTTGGAGTTTGTCGAGTACTTGCTGCACTTTACACAAAATTCCATTCATTAATGTCACTAACATCAGACCCACCCGTCGACTCTAAGGAGACGTTTGCCGATTTTATCGGTTACTTCAATTTTAAAACGAACGGTCAGTGGCATTCAACTGCACGCTCTTCTGGAGTCGGCCGTGACTGACTGTGATTTGGGCAGCACATTCACGTTTCCAGTTCATGCAAAACCGTTAGAGAAGGAACACTGCTGTCATAATATTTTTTTTTTCCCCACTCGGAAGTAAGACAATAGCCAGAAGAGAGCGAAAATGACAGCATTACGGCATTTTACGCCTTTTAAATTTGATCATTTGAAAGCAGAATTGCCCGTCACCGACCTCTGTCGACACCCTGTTGCCAGCCTGCCAAATCTCATCGGTAACAACCACCTTATTTATGCATTTATGCATCTGATTTTCAGCAAGTAAATAAGCCGTGCGCTCGGAAGAGAGAAAGCTACAAGAAATAAGCGTCTCTGACGATCTCGGAATCTTCGAGCGCTGACTTTGAGAAAAGTCATTTTGCCTCGTCTCAACAACGTGGCCTTTGGGTTTTGCTTGGTGTTGCTTTGTAATTAAGGCAGGGGCCGGGTGCGGGGGGTGAGGGGGGGAGGCGGTGGGTAGAGAGGAGAGTTCCAGAAAGGGCATTGCTGTCAACTTTGGAATAGAGGGAGTGCCTCTGGGTGCCAATAGAGTAGATGCTTCTGCTCTTTGATGCCTCACCCCACACGGGAATGCTTGTGTGCAAAAAAAAAAAAAAAACAACAGTTCTTGCACTCAGGAGTGAGGCTGCGTCAGGCATCGCTGATCAAGGAGGGGGTGGTCCCTTCGATTGGGTTGAAGGAAAGGGAACCTGTGAGCAGGGCCGTATACACGCAGTTGTGACCAACAGAGGTGTTGTGGGTGGTGGTGATTCCAGGGTAGAATGCACACTCACCTGTGTGTGTGTGTGTGCCTGAGCGTGCACGCACAGAACTACAAATCATGCGTTTGGGGAGGAAAGTCTCTTTAGAGGGGACTGACTCTCTGAGACATTTTCTTTGCTCCCAAGCAGTAGAAGAATGGGCCAAGCTGGGTCATCTGGGAACCTATTTCCATAAAGTCCTTCTCCGTACATTTTATTTGTCTCTTTTCTGATTTATTTTTTTATTGAAGTGTGGTTGATTTACAGTGTTGGGTTATTTTTGCTATACAGCAAATTGATGCAGTGATAGTTGCGTATGTATATTCTTTTTCGTGTCTTTTCCCATTATGGTTTGTCACAGGATACTGAGTACAATCCCCTATGTTGTACACTAGGGCCTTCTTGTTTATCCGTCTTATATAAAATAGTTGGCCTCTGCCAACCCCAGACTCCCAGTCCATTCCTCCCCCGACCCTCCTCCCCCTTGGCAACCAGAAGTCTGTTCTCTCTTTCAGTGAACCTGTTGCTGTGTCCTAGATACGTTCATTTGTGTCCTTTTTTGTAGACTTCATGTAGAAGTGATATCATATGATATTTGTCTTTGTCTGACCTCACATATAAGTGATATCATATGATATTTGTCATTCTCTGTCTGACTTAGTGTGAGAATCTCTAGGGCCATCCATGTTGCTGCAAATGGCATTGTTTCAGTCTTTTTTTGTTTTTTTATGGCCGAGTGACATCCTGCTGTGTATATACGCAGCACCTCTTCTTTGTCCGCTCAGCTGTCGATGGACATTGGGTAGCTTCCATGTCCCAGCTACTGGTAAAGAACCTGCCTGCCAATGCGAGAGACACGGGAGACGTGGGTTTGATTCCTGGGTCGGGAAGATCCCCTGGAGGAGGGTGTGACAACCCACTCCAGTATTCTTGCCTGGAGAATCCTATGGACAGAGGAGCCCTGGGCGGGGCTACAGTCCGTAGGGTCGCACAGAGTGGACATGACTGAAGTGACTTAGCACACATGTCCTAGCTATTGTAAACACTGCTTCTTGCCTAGAAAATTCCAGGGACAGAGGAGCCTGGCGGGCTACAGTCCATGGGGTCACAAAGAGTCAGACACGACGGAGCCACTGAACAAGCAAACAGAAATGACCACTGGGGAGTATGTATCTTTTCGGATTGTGGTTTTCTCTGGATATATCCCCCCAGGAGTGGGATTGCTGGGTCAAGCAGTAGCTGTCCTTTAAGTTCTTTAAGGAACAACCATATTGTTCTCCATAGTGACTGTACCAATTTACACTCCCACCAGCAGGGCAGCGGCGTTCTCTGCTCCACACTGTCTCCAGCATTTATTATTTGTGGACTTCTTGATGGTGGTCATTCCGATCAGGATGAGGTGATACGTCGTTAAGAGTTTTGATCTGTGCTTCTCTAATAATTGGTGATGCTGAGCATCTTTTCATGTGCCTCTTGGCCATCTGTATCAATGGCATTCATTTTCAGTGCTTTGCTCTTGCAAATGAATCTTTGTCTGCCAAAGTGCAATTTTTCTCTGTTAATCTATTCTTGATTTTATATGTCTGTGAGGTATGCACGTCTGGAAAGCTTCATATAAATTAGGATATTAGAAAATCAAAAGATAGGGTAGCAAAATGTGTCTGCTTACATTTATGTATATACATATATATGTATGTGTGTGTGTATGTATATATATCACATATTAGTTCAGTTCAGTTGCTTAGTCATGTCCGACTCTTTGCAACCCCACACCAGGCCTCCCTGTCCATCACCAACTCCCGGAATCCACCCAAACTCATGTCCATCGAGTTGGTGATGTCATCCAACCATCTCACCCTCTGTTGTCCCCTTCTCCTCCTGCCGTCAATCTTTCCCAGCATCAGGGTCTTTTCAAATGAGTCAGCTCTTCCCATCAGCTGGCCAAAGTATTGGAGTTTCGGCTTCAGCATCATTCCTTCCAAAGAAATCCCAGGGCTGATCGCCTTCAGAATGGACTGGTTGGATCTCCTTGCAGTCCGAGGGACTCTCAAGAGTCTTCTCCAGCACCACAGTTCAAAAGCATCCAATGAAGCGACTTAGCATGCATGCAAGCAAGCACATATACATATTACATAATATATATATATCTAAAACATAAGTTTTATATACAAAATTTATATATGTTTTCAAGTTATCTTTGCTTCCTGTGTGAGTTTCCAGTATTTGTGACAAAATAGTAATCTTCTGCAGAAAGATTCCGTTTTTGCAGCCTCAGATTAGACATGCAGACAGTGAAGAGTCAGGCAGTTAGGATGGGAAGAGAGCCCTGGGACAGGAGCAGTTGAAGTCTGTTAATCCAGACTTTTGGCCATAAGGTGTAGTTAGAAATTCACTATGTAGAGTTTTGATTTTCATTCTCCAAATTAATTTATCCTATAAATCGTTAACCTCTGGGTTTCATAAACTCTGTAATTGTATTACCATTTTTTTTTCAAAGCCCAAAGCTTAATTTTTATGTTCTTGAGCCCAGGATGGATATTATTTTACCTTGAGTTTACATCTCAAATTAAAATGAGTATGTTTTCACACTCTTCCACAAAATCATTTCCCTAAAGAAGATAACACCATAAATTATTGAGGAATCAAGCTGCCCAATTGAGTCAAACAGGATTAATAAAATTTCTGGCTCCAGAACCACAACAGCTATCACAACAAGAATAGTAAATGTTTATTGACTCACAATAGCTAAAATCTAAAATTGGTATATGCTAGTCACTTGCAATGGCAGCCCACTCCAGTACTCTTGCCTGGCAAATCCCATGGACGGAGGAGCCTGGTAGGCTGTAGTCCATGGGGTCGCTGAGAGTCAGACACAACTGAGTGACTTCACTTTCACTTTTCACTTTCATGTATTGGAGAAGGAAAGGGCAACCCACTCCAGTGTTCTTGCCTGGAGAATCCAAGGGACGGGGGAGCCTGGTGGGCTGCCGTCTATGGGGTCGAACAGAGTCGGACACGACTGAAGCGACTTAGCAGCAGCAGCAGCAGTCAGTTATCTAACGTCTCACATGGATAGTTTAGTGGTGGCCTCACAATGGTGTAAGAGATTTTTATCATCCTTGTGGGTGAGGAAGTGAAGTTTGGAGAGGCTCATGACTCGTGTAAGACTGCCCAGGTGCCACTAGGCTACACTGCTTCTCTGTAGCCAGAAAAGGTTTCTAGTTTGTTGAATTAATTGAGAAAGTAGACGTGTCTCCTCTCCAGCTGCGGCTTATCTATAAGACAAGACTCTTTGGACCAATGGCCTCCAACAATTTCCCTCCAGCTCCTGTATCCTAGGAGTTCATCCATCTCTGCATTCTTGACTTTGTCTCACACCCTCTAGAGATGTAGTCTTTGCAGTATCCAGGACATGGAGGTGACCTCAATGTCCATGGACAGATGAATGGATAAAAAAGTTGTGGTACGTATAGAGAGTGGAATATTACTCAGGCGTGAAAAGGAAAGGATTTGAGTCCATTGTAGGGCTGTGGATGGACCTAGAGTCTGTCGTACAGAGTGAAAGAAGTCAGCAAGAGAAGAGCAAATGGTGTATGTTAACTGACACACACGTGTGTGGAATTTAGGAAAATGATACTGATGAGCCTCTTTCCAGGGCAGGAACAGAGACAAGAGTTGAAGGAAACAGATTTGCGGATGTGGCGGGGGAAGGAGAGGGTGGGACAATCGAGAGAGTAGCCCTCACATCTGTACACGACCCTGCGTAAGACAGGGAGCTGGTTGGAAGCAGCCGTATGGCGCCGGGAGCTCCACTCGCCGCTCTGTGATGACCTGGAGAGTTGGGCTGGGGGCGTCCGGGGAAGCCTAACAAGGGAGGGGGGATATGTTTACATATGGCTCATTCACTTTGTTGTGTAGCGGAAACCTATACAACAATACTGTAAAGCAGTTATCCTCCAACTAAAAAAAAGAAAAAGACAAAATTAAACAGATGCAGAAAACAATAGGGTGTGCATGTTGGGTGTCTCGGGCGTGTTTTGTACAACACTGGCTTCTCCCTCAGCCTCTTCCGATTAGCACATTTAATTTGCTAATTAAATATATCTAGGCATAGCAAGAAAAGATAAATTAGGATTTGAGAGATGGAGTTAAAGCAATGTTTAAATGGTATTCCACGGAGGACCAGTGTCTATATTTGAAAGGTGAGCTCAAAATTAGGGGTGAGGAGCAGATTTGGATACTTGTTGCTTTCAAGTCGTGACACCCAATTCAGTTCAGTTCAGTTCAGTTCAGTCTCTCAGTCGTGTCCGACTCTTTGCGACCCCATGAATCGCAGCATGCCAGGCCTCCCTGTCCATCACCAACTCCCGGAGTTCACTCAGACTCACGTCCATTGAGTCAGTGATGCCATCCAGCCATCTCATCCTCTGTCGTCCCCTTCTCCTCCTACCCCCAATCCCTCCCAGCATCAGAGTCTTTTCCAATGAGTCAATTAGCGCCGGTCAAAAAGTCAAAAGCAATAATTCCCATGCATGTGGACTTCCCCTGGGGGGGTTTCAGTGGTTAAGATTTTTGCCTTCCAATGCCCCAGGTTGGGTTCAATCCCTGGTCAGAGAGCTAGGATCACACAGGCCAAAAAACCAATCTGTCAGACAGAAGCAACAGTGTAACAAATTCAGTAAAGACGTAAAAAAAAAATCCTCCTATGTGATGTGTTAACACCTGCTCGAATGAGTTGAATTAATCAGATGAAATGAAGTCACATACTTAGAACACTCAGCACAGTGCCAGCTATGCAACAAGTGCTCAATAAATGCTGCTGCTATTATTGTTTTTATTATTACTATTGCTATTATTATTGCTCTCCCTTTCACAGATGGGTGAAGCATGTTTGCTTAAAATGTACATACACCCACATGATATTGAGTAGAAAAGTCATGGATGAGAAAAAAAAAAAAGTCCGTGATGGAAAAGGAGACAAGTATTTGGACCATCTTGTGGGTTTTGACATCACTGTCGCTCTTTCATCTTCTATTTGAAATGTTCACTCTGGACTTCACATTCCCCACAGAGCCCTTCTGCCCGTGGCTTTGGTGTTCAGGATCTTAGGGACAGAACTGAATTGCTTCTAAGAGTTCGAGCTCTCCCCATGAAGTCAGCATGTCACCCCAGAGTTAGATGGACATTTCAGGAACTGCAGGCAGCAAGCTGGAGGTCACTTGGACATAAGAGAGGAGCTTGGTGGGGTGGTAGTCAATGTATCCACTTTTCTTTTTTAATACGTATTTATTTATTTGACTGCACCACGTCTTTGGAGAAGGCAATGGCACCCCACTCCAGTACTCTTGCCTGGAAAATCCCATGGACGGAGGAGCCTGATAGGCTGCAGTCCATGGGGTAGCGAAGAGTCGGACACGACTGAGCGACTTCACTTTCACTTTTCACTTTCATGCATTGGAGAATCAGATGGCAATCCAGTCTAGTATTCTTGCCTGGAGAATCCCAGGGATGGGGGAGCCTGGTGGGCTGCCGTCTATGGGGTCGCACAGAGCTGGACACGACTGAAGCGACTTAGCAGCAGCAGCAGCAGCACCACGTCAGTTGTAACATGCCGGGTCTTTGGTTGTGACATGCAAACTCTTTGGTAGCACGCAGGGTCTTTGGTTGTGGCAAGCAAAGTCTTAGTTGTGCATTTATGATCTAGTTCCCTGACCAGGAATCGAACCCAGACCCCCTGCATTGGAAGTGTGGTATCTTAGCCACCGGACCACCAGGAAAGTCCCAGCATGTCCAGGTTTTAATTTGAATGGTGAGGAGGAGTTGGATCTGTGAATAATGTAAAGGTGTCTGCAAACAGAAGCATCATTTTCCATTTTACATCCTCAGCTTTATATATGGTCCAATCCAATGCCAAAGGAAAAAAAAATCTAGTCCTGAGATTAAAAAATGAGTAGATCAATGTTATGTGGCAACCTGGATGAAAGCAGGGTTTAGGGGAGAACGGATACATGTATATATTATATTGTTGAGTCCCTTTGCTGTCCACCTGAATCTGTCACAACATTGTTAACTGACTATGCCCCAAATGCTCCAATACTTTGGCCACCTGATGTGAAGAGCTGACTCACTGGAAAAGACCCTGATTCTGGGAAAGATTGAGGGCAGGAGGAGAAGGGGACAGCTGAGGATGAGGTGGTTGCATGGCATCACCGACTTAGCAAACATGAGTTTGAGCAAACTCTGGAAGATAGTGAAGGACAGGGAAGCCTGGCATGCTGCAGTCCATGGGGATTTCAAAGAGTTGGACACAAGTTAGCGACTGAACAAGAATGCAAAATAAAACAGTTTAAAGATTGAAAAGAAGATGAAGAGGGATGGTGTGAAGGACATCATAAAAAAAGAGCCTTCTGAAGAGCTTGGTTTCCTTGGTCATTCACTGTCCATCGCCTCTGGACATGCACTGCTCACAGCCCAGCTCAGGTGGGAAGTGTAACGGTCATCTCTTCCATCGCTGGAGAAGTTCTGGCCGACCCCTTTCTAGAGCTCTGCACTGGCTTGGACCATAGAAAGTGCCCCCTGGACCAGTGGGCAATGTCAGTCTCCATCACAAACCCCGGACAACCCCCCCTGGCAAGTTCAACCGGTGGGCGTTTGCACAGAGCAAACGAGATGCAGGCTTTCTTCTCTGCAACCCAGTGAAGACCAGCAGATACAGACGTGTGGCTGCATCAAGAGCGCGGAGACCTGCGTTTCCTGCGAGAGCTGCCCTTTAAAACGACTGCTGCTGTCTGAGCGCCCGCTGCCCAGGTCAGCCAGTCCTCTGTGATGCTTATCCTCCTGGGGAGGCGACGACCACAGACACTGACCGCAGAGCCTTCCTCTGACCCGCGGGCGTGTTGACTCTGATTTCCCCCTGCAGACGCACACGTGCGATGCCACTGACCACACTCTGTGACACTGCTGTTGTGCACACGCGCGAAAGCACAGCTGTGCTCGCTGAGCATGAGGACTGGTTGGAGTTGTTGAAATCATTTCCATCCCATGCAACACCCTGGGGAGGTGAGGGGGGTGGAAAAACAGAATTTATTGTTAATTGGAGAAGATGGTTAAGCAGAGCCTCGGAAGCATCCCAAGTGGTGGGGAACACATGCTGGCGGAGAGAATCCATCTCACAGTAGAGCTTCGATGAGGGCAGAGATGGGCTTAAGACTGGAAATCACCGTGTAATCATAGCAACCGGGGCAACACAGAATAAGGATGGATTTCCTGGAGACAGTGTGGACTCAGACAGGAAGGAACCGGAGAAGTGAAGTGAAGTGAAGCCACGTCAGGAAAGGATCGTTCGGAGAAAACAACATTTCCATCTCGCAGCTTCATGCTTCTTAGTTACCCTGATCATCCTAATTATTTATTGTATTTAGTCAAAGCTATGACCAACCTAGGAAGCGTGTTAAAAAGCAGAGACATTATGTTGCCAACAAAGGTCCGTCTAGTCACAGCTATGGTCTTTCCAGTAGTCGTGTACGGATGTGAGAGCTGGACCGTAAAAAAGGCTGAGCGCCAAAGAATTGATGCCTTCAAATTGTGCTGCTGGAGAAGACTATTGCCAGTGCCTTGGACTGCAAGGAGATGAGACCAGTCAATCATAAAGGCAACCGACCCTGAAGGATAGATGCTGAAGGTGAAACTCTGATCCTTTGGCCACCTGATGTGAAGAACTGACCCATTTGAAAAGACCCTGATGCTGGGAAAGATTGAAGGCAGGAGAAGGGGATGACAGAGGATGAGATGGTTGGATGGTATCACTGACTCAATGGACATGAGTTTGAGCACGCTCCTGGAGTTGGTGATGGACAGGGAGGCCTGGCGTGCTGCAGTCCACAGGGTCGCAAAGAGTTGGACACGACTGAGCGACTGAACAACGACAACATAAAGATCTTCCCAGGTAGCCCAGTGGTAAAAAGTCTGCCTGGCCAATGCAGAAGACAGTGGTTGGATCCCTGGGTCAGGAAGATCCCCTGGGGGAGAAATTGGCAACCCAAACTCCAGTCTTCTTGCCTGGACGATGGACAGAGGAGCCTGGTGGCCTACAAGGCTAGCTGCAAAGCATTGGGCGCAGCTAAGCAGGCGCACAATGTCAGTACGTTGACAAATATGACCATGTTGGCTATGCTCCTAACCCCACGTAAGCTAACAAAGAATTGCCTTTGTAGGCTCAACGACAGCATAATTTGTCTCTCCCGGTAGCTGATGCAGGGGCACATCAGAACACAGGCTGAAGCTTGCGCCCTGAAATACCACCTACTGTTTCCCCAAGCCCCTCAGACAGTCGTGGCCACCACCGGCTGCTGCACTTATTAATACACGCTCTCTCGTTTATCTTCAGATCCTACCCTCTTTGGGAACATTTGCGTTCCATCGTTGACCTGTTGACCACAGGAGGGACTTACTGAAATGCTTTTAGGGGAATCTTTCAGCATTTCCTGGGTTCCCTGAATTACACTGAGTAGGTGGAAATTCTTTCTTAATTATTCATGCATGGTGTGTGTCTGCTTCAGGAGATATTCCCTTTCCTTATGAGCTCAGTGTTTCCAGACAGCTGAGTAGCGACATCACAGCGTTTTTGTTTCCATATTTTGCCTGAATCCACCTACCTTATTGGAGAAGGTAATGGCACCCCACTCCAGTAACTCTTGCCTGGAAAATCCCATGGACGGAGGAGCCTGGTAGGCTGCAGTCCATGGGGTCGCTAAGAGTTGGACATGACTGAGCGACTTCACTTTCACTTTTCACTTTCATGCATTGGAGAAGGAAACGGCAACCCACTCCAGTGTTCTTGCCTGCAGAATCCCAGGGATGGGGGAGCCTATGGGCTGCCGTCTATGGGGTCACACAGAGTTGGACACGACTGAAGCGACTTAGCAGCAGCAGCAGCAGCAACCTACCTTATAGGAAACAAGAGAAAAGCCAGATTTGCTGAAATAGCAAGTCTTCCCTTAGACAACTTGATTAAAAAATTTTTGTTATTGAAGTATTGTTGATTTACAATGTTTCAGGTATACAGCAAAGTGATTCAGTTTTATATAGACACACACAACTTCAGATTCTTTTCTGTTACAGATTGTTACAAGGTATTGAATATAGCTCCCTGTGCTATACAGTGGGTCCTTGTGGTTTATCTGCTCTATGTAAAGTAGTGTGTATCTTTGAATTTCAAATCCATGATTTATCCCTTCTCCCAACCCTTTGCTAGCTACAAGTGGGTTTTCTGTGTCTGTGTCTGTTTTACGAATGAATTCATTTGTATCATTTTTTTGGTTCCATGTAAAGCGATATCATAGGATGTCTGTCTTTCTCTATTTAACTTCACTCAGTATCACAAGCTCGAGGTCCTTTCATGTTGCTGCAGGTGGCATTATTCCGTTCTTTTTTATGGCTGAGTAATATTCCACTTTGTATATGTGGCTCATCTTCTTTGTCCATTCCTCTCTCCCTGGATGTGTAGGTTACTTCCAAGTCTTGGTTATTGTAAATATTGCTGCTGTGAGCATTGCGGTGCATGTATGTTTTTTGAATTATGGTTTTCTCTGGATATGTGCCCAAGCGTGTGATTGCAGAATCATACGGAAGCTCTATTTTTAGTTTTTAAAGGAACCTCCATACTGTTCTGGACCAACGTACATTCCCGCCAGCAGTGTTGGCGGGTTCCCGTTTCTCCACAACCCCTCTAACATTTGTAGACGTTTTAATGATGGCCATTGTGACCTGTGGGAGGTAGTGCCTCGTTGTAGTTTTGCTGTCACGCAAGCTGATAGTTTAACTCTGAGTTTTAACTCCGCTTTAAGAAGAGCTAAGCTGCGTTGAGTACTCATGGTCTAGGCTAAGAGTTTGCGATGCAGATCTCTGTCATCAGTCATGGTAACCCTCTACCGTTATATGTTATGACCTCCAACTTAGACGGGCTTCCCGGGGGGCGCTAGGGGTAAAGAACCCACCTGCCAATGCAGGAAGACCCTGGGTTCAGTCCCTGGGTCGGGAAGATCCCCGGAGGAGGCCACGGCCACCCACTCCAGTGTTCCTGCCTGGAGAATCCCATGGACAGAGGAGTCTGGAGGGCTGCAGCCCATAGGGTCACAGAGTCGGACACGACTGAAGCGACTTAGGACTCGTGCACCCACTCAGAAGTCAAGAACCGCAGTGAGCGAACCAGGGACCCAGGACTTGGGACCTGGGAGCCAGACCCCGGACAGTCAATTCTCCATGATGGCAATTCCGTCTCAGGCAAGACCTAGGATTCCGGCTGAGGGCTGGAAAACCTTCTCTCTCACTTTGTCCATCACAGTGGCACGTGTTATAACTCTTGCCTGTGGCATGAATCAGTGGAAGGGACAAATTCTCCAGAATGCAGGCTTCTTTCAACCTGCGTCCACACTTGTGGGAGGAAGGGACCGTCATTTTCACACCTCCCAGATTTCTGCTTTAAAATGACCGAACCCTCATCAGCGAGCCCTCATTTCCCTCCCTCCCCCACCTCCGATACACTCAATCTTTGCTGTCTCCGGTTAGATAACAAAGTGCTCTCGAAAATGGCTTGTTTTCTGTATTTGTTTCACTTTCGGGAAGAATGTGGGGAAGCTTTGGAAATAAAACATTTCATTTATACACTATCCTGCAGCCCTCCACCGGTAATTCAGAACTATCATCCGATATAAATTGGCGTCATTATACCTTGAGAACCTCTGAAAGATAATATTTGCGGACCTCTGACTTGCAGCATGTGGGTCTGAAAGCAAGAATAATACAGCGGTGTTTGTTCCCACAGGAGATTTCGCTGCAGAATTTTTTTAGACGAGAAATATGTTAGACCTTTATAAGATCAGTGTCATGAAACATCTAACGGCTAATGGGCTTTTCGGATGAGATTCTGCGTTTAAGACCCAAATAGGATGAGATACGAGGGTGCCTCTCTCAGGGAGAAAAAGAACTGAAAGAGAATCAGAAATATGATGCTTTTTCAGGTATCCATGCGTGGGAGCATCAGCTAGATTCTCTGGGATTCTTAATCCCAGCCCAGTGGTATAATGTCCTTTTAATGAAAATGATCAAGTTATCACTCTAGGCGATGGATCGAAGGAATGGATGGGGGCAAAGGAAGTATCTTATCATGGTCGTTTGAAAATATTGGAATTTGGAGGAGATATCTAGGGAGGAGTGTGAAGATGAGGGAAGATGTGACATATATTTTAGTAGAAGGATTCTGTGTAGTGAGTGTGGCTGCTGGGTCGTCTGGGTTTGAAAACAGCCTGCAGGGAAAACTGTCACGGGGGGATGTAGCTGCCTTGAGGAAAGGCAGTGATCAACCAGGGGGATCTGGGATCAAACATCCGCCATCCCTGACCCTCTGCACGCTCTGGTTTTTATGCCTTTTTCAGTGGCTTTTTCTCAACACGAGTTGAATGCAGTATGATGATGTGTGGGAACCGACAGGGCATTTGAAAGGCATCTTTTAAAAATTAGCAGACGATTTAAAGAAATGTTTGCTCATTGTAATATTGTGTCTTCTTTTTTTTAAAAAACAAGCCAAGCAGCTTGCAAGATCCCAGTTCCCCGAGTGTTACTCACTCAGTCGTGCCCGACTCTATGCGACCCCACGGGCTGTAGCCTGCCAGGCTCCCCTGTCCATGAAATTCTCCAGGCAAGAATGCTGGAGTGGGTTGCCATTTCTTTCTCCAGGAAGCAATCAAACCTGGTCCCTCAGCAGTGAAAACATAAAGTCCTAACCCCTGGACTGCAGTTTGCAGTAGACTATTTTTATTTGTATAGCAGTTTTAAGTTTACAGGAAAACAGAGCAGAAAGTATAGAGAATTTTTCTATAGTCATTTCTTCTGCACACGATTTGCTGTATTCTCTCTCTCTCTCTTTTTTTTTTTTATGTGGACCATTTCTAAAGTCCTTATTGAATTTGTTATGCTATTGCTTCTGCTTTTTTTTTGTTCATTTGTCTTTTTGTAGAATCTCAGCTCCCCGACAAGGGATTGAACCCACACCCCCTGGCATTGGAAGGCAAAAGTCCAAACATCAGATGACCTTGCGACTTGACTCTCACTTTTCACTTTCATGCATTGGAGAAGGGAATGGCAACCCACTCCAGTGTTCTTGCCTGGAGAATCCCAGGGACGGGGGAGCCTGGTGGGCTGCCATCTGTGGGGTTGCACAGAGTCGGACACGACTGAAGCGACTTAGCAGCAGCAGCAACAGCAGCAGCACAGTATGTGTGTTGCTTGTGATGAACCAATATTGATACATTCAGTTCAGTTTAGTCACTCAGTCCTGTCCGACTCTTTGTGACCCCATTAATATCAGTTAAAATGCATAGTTGTCGTTACAGTTCACTACTGAATTTGTGCCTTTTATTTTTTTTGTTGTTCAGTCGCTCAGTCGTGTCCAGCTCTTTGTGACCCCATGGACTGCAGCACGCCAGGCCTCCCTGTCCATCACCAACTCCAGGAGTTTGCTCAAACTCATGTCCATTGAGTCGGTGATGCCATCCAGCCATCTCATCCTCTGTTGTCCCCTTCTCCTCCTGCCTTCAGTCTTTCCCGGCATCACGGTCTTTTCCAATGTACCGTCTGTGGGTTGGGGCAAATATGTAATCATTACAGTATCATACACAATACTTGCAGCCATGAAATTAAAAGGTGCTTACTCCTTGGAAGGAGAGTTATGACCAACCTAAACAGCATATTAAAAAGCAGAGACATTACTTTTGCCAACAAAGGTCCGTCTAGTCAAGGCTATGGTTTTTCCAGTGGTCGTGTATGGATGTGAGAGTTGGACTGTGAAGAAAGCTGAGCACCGAAGAATTGATGCTTTTGAACTATGGTGTTGGAGAAGACTCTTGAGAGTCCCTTGGACTGCAAGGAGATCCAACCAGTCCATCCTAAAGGAGATCAGTCCTGGGTGTTCATTGGAAGGACTGATGTTGAAGCTGAGACTCCAGTCCTTTGGCCACCTGATGCGAAGAGCTGACTCATTGGAAAAGACCTGATGCTGGGAAAGTTTGAGGGCTGGAGGAGAAGGGGATGACAGAGGATGAGATGGTTGGATGGCATCATTGACTCGATGGATATGGGTTTGGGTGGACTCTGGGAGTTGGTGATGGACAGGGAGCCCTGGTGTGCTGCAGTTCATGGGATGGCAAAGAGTCAGACACGACTGAGCGACTGAACTCAACTGAATACAATACTTGCCCTCCCTGTTCGTCCCTCCCTGATCCCCAGCCCCTCAGGAGCACTGATCTTTTTCCTGTCTGCATGGTTTTGCGTCTTCCGGCATGTCACAGAGTTGAATCATGCTGTATGCAGCCTTTTCAGATTGGCTTGTTTCACGTCTGTGTGTGTGTGTGTGTTGTTTAGCCACTCAGGTGTTTCTGACTCTTTGTGACCCCACGGACTGTAGCCCACCAGGCTCCTCTGTCCATGGGATTCTCCAGGCAGGAATACTGCAGTGGGTTGCTATTTCCTTCTCCAGGAGATCTTTCTGACCCAGGGATGGAACCCAGGTCTCCTGTGATAGTCCTATGCGTTTAAGTTTCTTCCATGCCTTTTCATGGCTTGACAACTCATTTCCTTGTATCGGTGAATAACATCACATTGAGTGGCTAGACCCCAGTTAGTTTATCCATTCACCTACCAAGGTGCTGAAAGACACCTTGGTTACTTGCAAGGTTTTGGCAATTATAAATAAACAAGCTCTAAATATTTGTGTTGTTTTCGTAGAAGTTGCCACGGAAGCCGCATTTTTCAAAAAGATATTTCTTCATAGCATTTTTCTTTATACTAAGCTACTTCTATATATGTATATTCAAAAATACTTTCGTTTGAAACAGAGGTGCATGGTTGTATGCCCTTTTGCAAATACCAATTACAGCACAGGGAAGTGAAACCCTGATCTGTGTCTTTTTATTAATACTTAGAAATTTTTATGTGCACGCAAGGGGCATTCGTGGGGTTTTTTTGTAGATTTTTTTCACACGTTCTCTTTGCAGTTCTTTCCTTTTATTTTTGACTGGGCTGGGTCTTCATCGCTGCACGGGCTTTTCTCTAGTCGCAGGGAGAGGGGGCTCCTCTTGAGTTGTGGGGTGTGGGCTTCTCATTGTGGGGGCTTCTCTCGTTTTGGAATATTGGCTGTAGGTTGCATGGGCTCCAAGAGTTGCAGCTCCAGGGCTTTAGGGCGCAGGCTCAGTATTGTGGCACATGGTCTTCGTTGCCCCTCTGCATGCGGGATCTTCCCTGACCAGGGATCAAACCCAAGTTTGATCCCAGACCAGGGATCAAAGGCATTGACCAGCAGGTTCTTTCCCAACGAGCCACCAGGGAAGGCCCCCAAAGGGGCCTTCTTCCTTCAGAGTGTATGCTGTTGCGGCTAAGTCGCTTCAGCCGTGTCCGACTCTGTGCAACCCCATGGACGGCAGCCCACCAGGCTCCCCTGTCCCTAGGATTCTCCAGGCAAGAACACTGGAGTGGGTTGCCATTTCCTTCTCCAGTGCATGCATACTAAGTCGCTTCTGACTCTGTGCGACCCCTATGGACAGCAGCCCTCCAGGCTCCTCTGTCCACGGGATTCTCCAGGCAAGAGTACTGGAGCGTGTTGCCATTTCCTTCTCCGTCAGAGTGTACGTGGGGGTTGTATCTCTGCCTTGTTGCTCCTTCCTGTGCCAACTCATTAAACTAATTACCATTCGCAAAGTGATAAGCCTTAAATTAGTGTCAGAGTCCAATTACCCCAATCCTGCGTGCACAGGTGGTTTGTGGAGCTGAATCAAAGCACAGCCCAATAAATGTCTGGCTGGTGATGATTGATCACGGGAGACAACTCGCTGAAACAGTCCTGCGCGTCTTATCCCCTGATCCTGAGGACGAAGTTCATCTCCACGGCGAGGCTTCCAGGAATGTTTATCGTACAGAATGAAGCACTGAGAGAGACTGAGCATCCTCTAGCCTGTGGCGTTGCAATCAGATAGCAAGAATATGTCTGGTGACAGATGAAGCGGATGTTGCTTTTGCATTGGAAATCATGTCTGCCACCTCCACAGAGGGTGGACCCTGTAGCTTTTTATGCCCTCTTTTTGGACAAAATCAGTCAGGGTGCAGCCCCCGGAGTGGAGGGCCTGACTCCATGGGGTGTGTGATCTGTCTGCTGGATAGGCTTACCCATATTTATTTGGCCAGTTACCAATATTCAGTTTATTGCCTTTTTTAATTTTATTTTTTAATCTTTATTTTATTTTTTTAATTTTTAATTTTTTTATTTTGTCTTTTTTTAATATTTATTTATTTGGCCGATTACCCATATTCAGTTATTGTCTTTCTAAAATATTTATTTATTTGGCTGATTACCAATATTCAGTTATTGCCTTTTTTTATTTTATTTTTTAATCTTTATTTAATTTTTAATTTTTTTATTTTGTCTTTTTTAAAATATTTATTTATTTGACCAATTACCCATATTTGGTTATTGTCTTTTTTTATTTAATATTTATTTATTTGGCTGAGTAGGATCTTAGTTGCCACACGAGAGATCACACAGGATGGCTGATGTTCACCGTGGCATGTGGGGGTCTCCAGTTGTGACCTCTGAACTATGGGTTGCAGCCGGTGGGCTCCAGTTCCCTCATCAGGGATGGAACCCGGGCCCCCTGCATTGGGAGCGTGGAGTGTCGGCCCCTGGGTTGTGGTGGTTTAGTCGCTCAGTCGTGTCCGACTGCTTTGAGACCCCATGGACTGCAGCCCGCCAGGCTCCTCTGTCCGTGGGGCCTCTCCAGGCCAGAATCCTGCAGTGGGTTGCCATTCCCTTCCTCCAGGGGATCTTCCCGACGCAGGGATGGAACCTGCATCTCCTGCCTTGCGGGCGATTCTTCACCACTGCGGCCCTTAGCCCCTGGACCACCAGGGTAGCCTCCTCAGTTGTTACTTCTGCTGCCAAGGATGCCCGGTGTGCTTGTAGAGTTCCCGTTGTGATTATCCTACACTGACCTCACCCCAAAACGTGGGTCCCCCGTCGAGATGAGCGATCCTTGAGCCACACCAAGACGATACGGAAAGGGTTGTAACTCCCAGGTGACGAGACTGTCTGGACAGAGCACGGTAGCTGCTGGGCCGCTGTGAAGGTGGCTTTCAGGAGATGGGGAAAAGGAGACAAATAAGCTGTTGTGGGAGATAGAAGCTGACTCCTAGATGTGGGTTCCTGCGTGTAGGTAGGAGCTGGTACAGTTTGAACCTGCCGTGGGCACTGAGGGAAGGAGCCCGTAGGCTTTCTTGTAAGCTTGTTGGGTGCAAATGGAAGAGGCAGAGATGAGGTCTAAATACTCTTTGTGCCTGCTGTTTAGTTCCTAAGTCCTGTCCAACTCTTTGCGACCCCATGGACTGCAGTCAGCCAGGCTCCTCTGTAGGATTCTCCCAGGCCAGAACCCTGGAGTGGGTTGAAGTTTCCTTCTCCAGAGAATATTCCCAACTCAAGGATCAAACCTGCATCTCCTACATAGGCAGGCAGATTCTTTTCGGCTGAGCCACTTGAGAAGCATTTAAAGCTCTTAGCAGACCTCAGAAAACCAGCTCAGGCCCTTTAATACCTCATAGTATAACTAACTGCCTGCACTGGCCAAATGAAGCCAGCACCATGGGACTATAAGGGATCTCTGTGGGAATTATAAATTAGATGCCTCTAGTCTGACCATCATTTTCTTCTGATTTGAGAGCAGATGAGTGAGTTGAGTGAACGTTGCTCAGTTGTGTCCGACTCTGTGACCCCATGGACTATACAGTCCATGGGATTCTCTAGGCCAGAATACCTGAATGGGTAGCCTTTCCCTTCTCCAGGGGATCTTCCCAATGCAGGGATGGAACCCACGTCTCCCACACTGCAGGCAGATGGAACCCATGTCTCCCACACTGCAGGTGGATTCTTTACCAACTGACTTATGAGGGAAGCCCAGATGAGAGCTTCCTAATCAGAGAGGCTGTATTTCAGCCCATTCTTCCATCTTCAGCTTGCTTCTGTAATTTTTTTTTCCTTATGAAAAATTTGAGCTATAAAGGGAGAAAAGTGCAGTCAAGCGCCACATGTCCTGGGCCCACCTTTACCAATTGATGAAGTCAGGTCTGATGTAGGGTCATCATGCTTTGTACTCGCTTCCCATCTTCCTGGACGAATGTGATGAAGAGAGAAGCTGTCATACCATGCCATCCATGGGTCTGTTCATCTGCTAAGCTGTGCTGGCTTTGAGAGTCGGGGTTTTGGAATCAGACTTACTCTTTCTTTGTTGTCTGCCACTTCCTAGGCTTCCCTGGTGGCTCAGACAGTAGAGGATCTGCCTGTAATGCAGGAGACCCGGGTGTGATCCCCAGGTGGGGAAGATCCTGTGCAGAAGGGAAGGGCAACCCACTCCAGTATTCTTGCCTGGAGAATCCCACGGACAGAGGAGCCTGGTGGGCTACAGTCCACGGGATCACAAAGAGTCAGACACCGCTTAGCGACTAAACAACAATATGTTAGGGTTAGTCTAGAACATGCAGTTTGGGGAAAAAAAGATGAGGACAAAGAAAAGGAAAATGTGAGGAAAATAGATTTTTCATGACGGGCAGTTTTAGACCTGGGTATCTATGGTAACTATTAGAAAGGGCCTTCATCAAAAAGTATTTATAGAGATGTTTCGTCATATAAGAGGAGCCCTGATGGTTTAGTTTTTTACCAGACAGTGAGGAAAGCTAGTAGACTTCCTTTTCTTTAGCTGGAGAATAATTGCTTTACAATGATGAGTTAGTTTATGCTGTACAACATGTGAGCTGTAGGTATATATATATGTATCCCCTGCCTCTTGAACCTCCTCCCTACCCCCTCATCTGACTCCTCTAGGCAAATGGATTAAGAAGTCGTGCTACATATACACAGTGGAATATTACTCAGCCATAAAAGGGAACAAGATTGGGTCATTCGTAGTGATGTGGATCCACCTAGAGTCTTTCATACAGAGTGAAGTAAGTTCAAAGGAGAAAAACAAAGATCGTATATTAACACATATTGATGGCATCTAGTAGACGTTTTTATGACCTCAAGACCAAGGCCAGCTGATGGTTGCAACAATCTTCCCTCTGCTAGCATCTTCCTCCAAAGGGCTCATAGTCTGTGAGCCTGGTTCTTCTAGAATGTTTATCGAGCCTCCCTGGAGGATTGCCCCACGATGCCTAGAGGTTCAAATGATGCTTACAGATGAGACTTAATTCCATGACTAACCTTTCTCCTTGTCTCTGCCGAGTGCCCAGCCACTGTGGGTCCTTCTGATTATGGAGCATCCCGGATTAGAATCTGCGTGGGCGAGAGGGCTCAGGGTATAAGACTGTCTCCTCAGCATCACCAATTCCCAGACGAGTGCACAAGGGCAAATCACCTCTGTTTCTGTTGTAAAGATTGTGCTTTTTTAACCTTGAGTGTTTCCTCCCCTTCAGGGCAGATCTTGGATGTCCTCGACGAGCTGAAACTGGCTAATAACACCCTGGTGTACTTCTCCTCCGACCAAGGAGCTCACGTAGAGGAGGTGACCGTCAAAGGGGAAGTTCAAGGAGGCAGTAACGGTATCTACAAAGGTAAGAAATGTGTTCGGGTGGGCAGTGCACGTGGCATCAGCGCTGGGCCCCCCAGCTCAGCCCTCACTCACCTTCTTCCGGACCTCGGAGGACCTTAGTCCTGTTCTTTTTTTTTTAATATGCATATTTATTTATGTATTTGGGCTCCCCAGGTGGCTCAGTGGTAAAGAATCCATCTGCCAAACTGGAGGCAGGGAGATGCAAATTCGATTCTTGGGTGGGGAAGATCCCCTGGAGGTGGAAATGGCAACCCACCCCTGTATTCGTGCCTGGAGAAATCCCACGGACAGAGGAGCGTGGCGGGCTACAGTCCATGGGGTCGCAAAGAGTTGGACACGACTGAGTGACCAACGCTTTCACTTTTTCACGTGATCTCTTAGATGTGGCATGTGGGGTCTATTGCTCTGACCAGGAGTCAAACCTGGGCCCCCTGCTTTGGCATCACACTTTCTTAGTCCCTGGACCACCAGCAAAGCCCTCCAGGAACTCTTTAGTAAAATGATTCAGCCAGCCCTCCTGTATTTACTCTTATTTTCAAGTGGCGAGAAGCTGGAAGCTTGTATTCCTATATAAGAAGATGAGGTGCTTTTTCCCTATTTCCATGAGGTTATGGGCTGTGTTCAGAAAGTTGGTTTTGTTATTTGATAGATGGTAGCGTCTCTTGAGATGCATTCACAGACTGAATGTCATGTGCTAGCCGCCCCACCCCACCGCACATCCCCACCATCCATTCATTCCCTCAAAGAGGGTCCTTTAGGTTCCAAAGCGGCTTAGCGGCTGTTGCTGCGATGTGGACATAAATCACAGTAATAGAAGGGGCGAGCAGGTGATACATTATTTACGAAACTCACATACACGTTGGGATGGAGCCCCAGTTTGGGGACAGAGGACCCCCAGCTGAGGACTCTGAGAAAGCCGGATGGAGCAGAGAAGGAGGAGGCTGTAGTGGGATTTCGTGATGATAGCTGAGTCTTCAGAAACACAAGAGGATGGTGAGGCTGGGTCAGAAAGAGAGGGTCAAAGGTCTGAGAGATGCCTGCGGGCTTGCGGTTTTCATCCAATCTGCAAAGCATGCTCACTGCTGCTCCCTGTTTTGTTTTTATCTGGAGGATAATTGCTTTACAGAACTATGTCGGTTTCTGCCCTGCATCAGCGTGAGTCGGCCACAGGTATACAGACGTCCCCTCCCTCTTGAACCTCCCCCCGACCCCATCCCACCCCTCTCGGTTGTCACGGACCCCTGGGTTGAGCTCTGTAAGTCATACAGCAAGTTCCCATCTATTTTAAACACGGTAGTGTACATGTTTCTATGCTGTTCTCGCAAATCGTCCCACCCTCTCCTTAGCCCGCTGTGTCCACGTCTGTCCCCCACTGTGGCTCTGCACATGGGTTCATCAGTCCCATCTTGCTAGATTCCATCCAGTTCCGTTCACTCGCTCAGTCGTGTCCGACTCTCTGCCACCCCAGGAACCGCAGCACGCCACGCCTCCCTGTCCATCACCAACTCCCGGAGTTCACTCAGACTCACGTCCATCGAGTCAGTGATGCCATCCAGCCATCTCATCCTCTGTTGTCCCCTTCTCCTCCTGCCCCCAATCCCTCCCAGCATCAGAGTCTTTTCCAATGAGTCAACTCTTCTCATGAGGTGGCCAAAGTACTGGAGTTTCAGCTTTAGCACCATTCCTTCCAAAGAACACCCAGGACTGATCTCCTTTAGAATGGACTGGTTGGATCTCCTTGCAGTCCAAGGGACTCTCAAGAGTCTTCTCCAACACCACAGTTCAAATCATCAATTCTTCGGTGCTCAGTGTTCTTTATGGTCCAACTCTCACATCCATACATGACCACAGGAAAAACCATAGCCTTGACTAGACGGACCTTTGTTGACAAAGTAATGTCTCTGCTTTTTAATATGCTGTCTAGGCTGGTCATAACTTTCCTTCCAAGGAGTAAGTGTCTTTTAATTTCATGGCTGCAGTCACCATCTGCAGTGATTTTGGAGCCCAGAAAAATAAAGTCTGACACCGTTTCCACTGTTTCCTCATCTGTTTTCCATGAAGTGATGGGACCAGATGCCATGATCTTACTTTTCTGAATGTGGAGCTTTAAGCCAACTTTTTCACTCTCCTCTTTCACTTTCATCAAGAGGCTTTTGAGTTCCTCTTCACTTTCTGCCATAAGGGTGGTGTCATCTGCATATCTGAGGTTATTGATATTTCTCTCTGCAGTCTTGATTCCAGCTTGTGCTTCTTCCAGCCCAGCGTTTCTCATGATGTACTCTGCATAGAAGTTAAATAAGCAGGTGACAATATACAGCCTTGACATACTCCTTTTCTTATTTGGAACCAGTCTGTTGTTCCATGTCCATGTTCCATGTTGCTTCCTGACCTGCATACAGCTTTCTCAACAGGCAGGTCAGGTGGTCTGGTATTCCCATCTCTTTCAGAATTTTCCACAGTTTATTGTGATCCACACAGTCAAAGGCTTTGGCATAGTCAATAAAGCAGAAATAGATGTTTTTCTGGAACTGTCTTGCTTTTTCAATGATCCAGCAGATGTTGGCAATTTGATCTCTGGTTCCTCTGCCTTTTCTAAACCAGCTTGAACATCTGGAATTTCACGGTTCACATGTTGCTGAAGCCTGGCTTGGAGGATTTTGAGCATTCCTTTACTAACGTGTGAGAGGAGTGCAATTGATTCTGTTTATATTTGTTAATATACTTGTCTTTTTGTTTCTGACTTTCTTCTCTGCATCCAATAGGCTCTAGGTTCATCTACCTCATTAGGGCCGACTCAAATGCATTTTTTTCACTTCACTTAATATGATCATCTCTAGGTTGATCCAAGTAGGTGCAAATGGCATCATGTCATTCTTTTTTATGGCTGAGTGATATTCCATTGTATATATGTACCACATTTTGTTTATCCACTCACCTGTCGTTACATATATCTTTAGTTTTCTCTGGATGTTTGCCCAGGAGTTGGCTTGCTGGATGCTAGGATAGATCTATTTTTAGTTATTTAAGGAACCTCCAAGGCGGGAGGAGAAGGGGTCAACAGATCATTGGATGGCATCACCGAGTCAATGGGCATGAGTTTGAGCAAGCTCCAGGAGTTCGTGATGGACAGGGAGGCCTGGCGTGCTGCAGTCGGTGGGGTGTCAAATAGTCAGACACAACTGAGTGACTGAATTGATCTGAACTGAATGCTGTTTTCCACACTGCTGCCCCAAGTTATATTCCAACCAACAGTGCAGAAGGGTTCCCTTTACTTCCCACCCTCCCCAACACATAGTATTTGTAAAGTCATTTTCACCTTTTCCTTAAAATACCCTCCCTTAGCTGGGACCAGAATAACCTAAGATTCTTTTAGAGTTGAGTGTTTCCACTCTCTTCCTCATAGTTGAAAATTCCCCAAGGTCTTGGACTGAGAGCATTATATTCCTGGCTCTGGCTTCAGTTTTGTTCCTCTCCAAAGTCAAGGTCACCCAGCAGGCGGCTCCCTTGTCAATCCCCACCTCCCTTCTACTCTGCCTAAAGGCAGGTAATAAATGCAAGTGGATTGGATAAATTTAAAGGCAGGTAATAAATGCCAGTGGAGTGGATAAATTAACCCTGTGTGTAGATAACGTCTGCAGAAACATTGGTTGGCAGGGGTGGGGGCTGAAAATCATGTTTTTCCTGTATGTGCAAGAAAGGAGGCTTGCCAAATTTCCTGAGTCCTGGATGGACGGTCCTGCAGTTGCTGGTCCTTGAAGTACACATTTCATAAGGAGCTGATGGGCTGGAGTCCAGATTGCTTCTGAGTCTGGCTTCTCCTTGCCTCATAGAGTCCCACAGCTTTCAGAGCAATGGATACTTTCATTGGGGGAAAAAAAAAATAAGAGCAAGAAGCTCTGGTAGTTTATTGGGAGGTGGTTACATTTAGGTTCATCATTCAGTCCATGGACTGTAGCCCTCCAGGCTCCTCCGTCTGTGGGATTCTCCAGGCAAGAATACTGGAGTGGGTTGCTATTTCCTCCTCCAGGGGATCTTCCCCACCCAGGAATCGAACCTGGGTTTCCTGCATTGCAGGTGGAGTCTTTACTGCCTGAGCCACCAGGGAAGCCCCCTTCAGATTTTGGCAAATAGTTTCATCAGCTTCCTGAGAGTGGGCAGTGCTGGCCGGTCCCTCTACTGGCGGGACTTGTGTGTACTAGGAGTTCACTGGGCTTTTCCTCTTTGAAAGAAGGTCATATGTTATCCCCGCTTAGCAGTTCAATCCTTTGGTTCAATTCCAGTGACAAGCGTGCATTTATTGAGTCTACACTGTATGGCAGGCACGGGGCAGCTTCTAAGGCATCATGGCAATGAATACAGGGTCTCTGACCGCTAGGAACTCATAGTCTTCTGTTGAGATGGAGCTCAAAGGACATGGTGTCAGATTACAAACTAGACAGGAACCTCTGAGAAGGGACCAGCGGAGGTTGCTCTCCCAACCTGGGAACTGAGAGAACCTCCCAGGAGATGTTGGCCTTTTGCAGGCTGATGTGTGAAAGTGTTGGCTGGCAGAGAGGAGAGGTGGAAAGTTCATTCCAGGCAGAAATGAGATGCCTCTGGGGAGCGAAAAGGCAGCTCAGTGTCGCTGGAGATGAAATTGTGAACAAGAGCTATTGTGTGATGTAACTGAGGAGAGGTATCCTACATCCCCATTAATGCATCCTATAGAATGAATAGATGGGGATGGATGGGTGCGTAGATAGATAAACAGATACATATGGATGCATAGATGGATAGAGATGGATGGATGAATGCATAGATATAGATGGATGGATGGATAGACAGATCTAGATGGATGTGTAGATATAGATAGAGAATAGATAGATACATATGGATAGGTAGATATAGATCGATGAATGGGTAGATAAATATAAATGGATGGATAGATATAGATAGATGAATGGATGAAAAAAAACAAAATAAATGTGTGTATGTGTATATATATACACACACACGTATATACGTATATGTATGTATGTATGCAGTTATTTCCATTTGGGTAGTAGTTAAAATTGGAGGTTAAGAATATCACCCAAATCTGGTATAAGGAAACGCTGAAGGAGTGAGGATAAGGATGAATTGAGGAATAATACAAAACATCTCATGCTTTTGGCTGGTCTGATTGGGTGGATAGAGGCTTAAGTCCTTGAGGAATTAGGCCTCCTGGGCAGAGACTTGGTTCCCTGTCTTTAGAACCGGAATGATAGGATTGTCCTTGTAGGAATTGTCACAATGATTTAAAAGGCTGTGCGTGCAGAGTGTCTCCTAAGTGCCCTTAGTGAGGGCAGGGTTGACTGTTACGTAACCGCCCGAGTGCAAGACTGCTGTCGGCAGACTCATTGTACCCACATCACCTGTATCCCCAGAACCGAGAACAGTGCCTGACCTGTTGTAGGACATGGTTTTTCAGGGACTTCCCTGCAGTCTACTGGCTAAGCCTCTGAGCTCCCAATGCAGGGGGTTCGGGTTCAATCCCTGGTCAGAGAACTAGACCCCACATGTCAAAACTAAAGAGGTTACATGCTGCAGCTAAGATCTGGTGTGGTCAAACAAATAAGTAAATAAATATTTTAAAAGGAGTGATTTTTGAGTCAATATGTAAATGGAAAAAAACATTTGAGCCTGGGTTTCACGGATCAATGAAAGTGAATGTCGCTCCGTCGCATCCGACTCTTTGAGACCCCGTGAACTATGTCCACGGAATTCTCCAGGCCAGAATACTGGAGTGGGTAACCTTTCCCTTCTCCAGGGGATCTTCCCAACCCAGGGATCGAACCCAGGTCTCCCACACTGCAGGCAGATTCTCTACCAGCTGAGCCACCAGGGAAGCCCAAGAATACTGGAGTGGGTAGCCTTTCCCTTCTCCAGGGGATCTTCCCAACCCAGGGATCGAACCCAGGTCTCCCGTGTTGCAGGCGGATTCTTTACCAACTGAGATACCAGGGAACCCAAAAGATCAATGGTTTAACTCAGTGAAGAAAGCAATGGAAGAGCGTGATTGTGTTGGAAAAAATCCACTGATAGCGGCAACGGATTGGATATGGGGTTTGAGGAAGAAGAAGACATCAAGCATCATCAACCATCAAACCATCATTATGGTTTGTGGCTGGTGTGATTGGGTAGGTAGAGGTTTCCTTGAGGAATTGGGGCTCCTGAGCAGAGACCCATATTGGGTTGTTGTCTGAAGAGGTGTATGGGGTCATTTGAAATAAGAAGATGTGTTAAATATAGAAGGTGAGATGGTAGATGATCCTACACAGGAAACAACAGGGACAACAAAGACAGTGACAGGGAAATGAGGGATAACCAGGAGAGAAGACGGTCCAGGGAAGAACGTGGTCTGTAGAAATGGATGCTGAGAAATAGTCCAGTTCTGCTGGAATTCCATCACGTCCGCTAGCTTTGTTCATGTGACTTTCCCGAGGCCCACTTGGACTGCAAGGAGATCAAACCAGTCAGTCCTAAAGGAAATCAATCCTGAGTACTCATTGGAAGGACCGATGCTGAAGCTGAAGTGCCAAGACTTTGGCCACCTGATGCAAAGAGCCAACTCATTGGGAAGCGCCCTGATGCTGGGAAAGATTGAGGGCAAGAGGAGAAAGGGCATGACAGAGGGTGAGATGGTTGGATGCCATTACTGACTCAATGAACGTGAATTTGAGCAAGCCCCAGGAGATAGTAAAGGACAGGGGAGCCTGGCATGCTGCGGTCCATGGGATTGCAGAGATGGACCAACTTAGAGACTGAACATCAACGTGAGTTCAGTCCTTGGGTCAGGAAGATCCTAAATGGCAGTCCTCTCCAGTATTCTTGCCTGGAGAATCCCATGGGTAGAGGAGCCTTGTGGGCTATAGTGCATGGAGTCGCAAGGAGTCAGACACAACTGCAGCGACTTAGCACACAGGAGCAGTGAAGATAGTCGGGGTCAACGAGCATGTCAGGCTTCCAAGAAGATCGTAGGAAATAAGATCTAACATGTAGACGGAGGGCTGATCTTTGTAAAGATTGTAAGTATAATGCTTATACTGGATTATGTATAGATGAATCACTTTGTCGTATGCCTGAAACGAATATAACATTGTAAATCAACTATATTCCAATTATTATAAAAAAAAAAGAGCAGTGCTCTGCAGATTATGGGAGAAGGCAGTGGCACCCCACTCCAGTACTCTTGCCAGGAAAATCCCATGGATGGAGGAGTCTGGTAGACTGTAGTCCATGGGGTCACTAAGAGTCGGATACGACTGAGCGACTTCACTTTCACTTTTCACTTTCATGCATTGGAGAAAGACATGGCAGCCCACTCCAGTGTTCTTGCCTGGACAATCCCAGGGACGGGGGAGCCTGGTGGGCTGCTGTCTATGGGGTCTCACAGAGTCGGACACGACTGGAGTGACTTAGCAGCAGCAGCTGCAGACTATGGCAGTTGAGCCAGATGCGGTCTGATGGCTGATTTGCTAGATCAGGATTTCCTGAAATAAAGCCATCCTCATTTGCTGGAGTCTGGCCCTGCTGTTTCTGAGCTTCTGAGAACTTGGGCAAAGCACCGACAATCCGTGAAATAGTGCCTTCCTCCCCCAACCCCGCCCCCGCCCCCCGACGGGCTCTTGAGAGAGAACACGCGTCAGCCCTGGGCTCAGATAATTTTGCTGTTTGATGTCTTGCTTCAAGCGTCACCTTCAACTTTTCAAACCAGGTCAGTTATTTTAAGGGTGTTCTGCAGTTGTTCACCTCTCCTCTTCCTCAGGGGCACGAGCAGACAACTGTTGTTTATTTTTGCCCTGTTTGGCGGTGGATAATACTTCGCTCGAAGCTGGGCAGTTTTGCGCCCTGTCCCATCTCTGTCTGGCGGCCTTTTAATCTCTTGAATGAACACATCGAGGAGGAGAATGGAAGCTAGAGTCTCTTGGTTGAGATGACGCTTGGGCTAGTTACGTTTGTCCCTGGTTTCCTTCTTGTTCTTTAGTTGCTAAGTTGCGACCCCATGGACTGTAGCCCACCAGCCTCCTCTGTCCATGGGATTCTCCAGGCAAGAACACTGGAGTGGGTTGCCATGCCCTCCTCCAGGGGATCTTCCTGACCCATGGATCGAACCCTCCTCCTGGGGATCTTCTGGACCCAGGGATCAAACCCGCAGCTCTTAAGTCTCCTGCACTGGCAGGCGTGTTCCTGACCACTAGCGCCACCTGGGAAACCCCACGTACACACTGCTATATATAAAAGAGGTACCAATAAGGACTTCCTGTATAGGACAGGAACTCGACTCAGTACTCGGTAATACCCTAAGTGGGCAAAGAATCTGAAAAACAATAGATACGTGTCTATAAACAAATCACTTTGCTGTGAATCAGAAATGAACCACCCTCCAATAACAATTTTTTTTTTTAAATACCCAATGCTCTATGCCTGTCCCCTCCTACTGGGAGAAATGGAGACCCTGGAGCTGCAGCTTGGTCATTTAACTTGGGCGAGCACTCTTGAGAGGCATTGACAGGTGCGTTCTTTAGCGCTGAGCCACCAGGGAAGCCTCTGCTTCCTTCGGGTTCACACCAACCCCGGGAATCAGTGTTATCTAGGCAGGGAGATGCCTAAGAGGAGGAATAAAATGACAAATGGATAATTTCATACAAGTCTGTGCCCAGATGAGGCAAAAGACAGACAAGCATACGCTCCTGCCACTCAGAGGCATTTGACCTGCCGTGTGGAAGGATTCGACAGAGACAGAAATGGAAGGCTGGTTTGGAGACAGCTCTTAACAAGACAGCTGCTAACAAGAGTCTCAGAGTGAATGGTGGAGGAATTTTGCAGGAAGACGGACTCAGTCCTCATCCCTTTGTGATTCCCCATCAGGACCGAGTACCAGCAGGATGTTAAACGTGCAAATTTGACAGTGACTCGACCAGGGTTTTAAATTCAGACCGTGCTCTTTTCTCTTTTCAGGCGTTTTCAGAAAACATTAATCCAGCCTCCTTCACCTCTTTTGTTTCTTGTATCTTCCTTACAACCCTCCCGCCTTGCCCTGCGAACCATCTTTCTTCTTCCCTAGCCAACTCAAAGGCTGTTGATTTAGAGCCGGTGCTCCCCCAGGCAAGAGGCATCGTCTGGGCTTGTTCTTGGCCTCCAGTTCTGCACAGCATGTTTTAAAAGGGGCAGTGCTCTGGGCGGGGGGAGCAGCGTGTCTGTTTTTCCATCCATCCCCGTGTTCTCTGCCAGAGGGACCCCGTAGCCCTGGCCTCTCTGAGCCCAAGGCTTCCGTGTTCCCGTCTGCCTTCCCCAGGGTCTGTGAGCGGGAGGCCTTGCTGAGCATCTTTTGTGGACATTCTGACCCTCTCCCGGTTCCTCCCTGCAGCCCCTCCTGTTAGCCCTTTCATGCTCTGCTTAGTTACTTTTGAATCACTTCCCAGGTAGTACTAGTGTTAAAGCATCTGCCTCCAATGAGGACAACCCAGGTTCGACCCCTGGGTGGGGAAGATCCCCCTGGAGAAGGAAATGACAGCCCACTCGAGTATCCTTGCCTGGAGAATCCCATGCAGAGGAGCCTGGTGGGCTACAGCCCATGGGGTCACAAAGAGTAGACTGAGTGGCTAACTCTAACTGTGATGAAAATGCCACTGTTGCTGCCCTCCTGCCTTCCAGGCCGAAGGTCCCAGTCCCGTAGAATACTCACATCTTCCCTGTTTGTAACACACAGCACGGCACAGTTGATCTGTGCACCCACGGGCATAGAACCCGTATTTTCATTCCCTGGGTCTGCCTTGACAAATCGCCACTGCTTTGGTGCCTCTGAGCAACCCAAGTGGATGATCTTATGGCTCTGCAGGTCCGATGTCCAGAATGAGCCCACGAGGGTTGAAATCAGGGTGGTGGCAGAGCCACGTTCCTTCATGAAGGCTCTCAGAAATGCCTACTTGCTTGCCTCTCCCAGTGGCCAGAGACCAGCTGCATCTCTTGGCTTTCTCCTGACGTAGCATCCTGAAACCTGTCTCACTGCAGCTCTGACACCAAGGCCCCTGCCTCTCTCTTTCCCTTAGAAAGACCCTCATGATTGTATTCAGCCCACTCACAGGGCCCAGAATAAACTCTCCTTTTGTCGTATAAGGCACCATTTCCCCGGATTCCATTTGGGGATATATGGGGGCTCCACTGGGCTTCCCAGGAGGAGCTAATATTAAAGAATCCATCTGCCAATGCAGGAGACACAAGTTTGATCCCTGGGCCTCCAAGATCCCCGGGAGGAGGAAATGGCAACTCCCTCCAGTATTCTTGCCTGGAGAATTCCATGGGCAGAGGAGCCTGGGGGGCTACAGCCCATAGGGTTGCAAAGAGTTGGACACGACTGGGTGACCAAACATGCAGCACACAGGGTCAACATTATCCTGCCTTCCACCAGTGGAAAAAAAAAAAATGGAATTGGAACCCCGTGACTTCAGAGTCATTATTGTCAGTCTTTTTTTTTTGGTGAGTCTTGGTTGCTGCAAGATTTCAGCGTCCCTGGTTACAGTCATCACTCATATCCACCGTGCAGTGCTGGCCACGTGTCATGCATGTAGTCACCATGCCATATATACTGGGTTGGCTGAAAAGTTTGCCGGAGACCTGGATTCGATCCCTGGGCTGGGAAGATCCCCTGGAGAAGGAAATGGCCACCCACTCCAGAGCTCTTGCCTGGCAAATTCCATGGATGGAGGAGCCTAGTAGGCTACAGCCCAGGGGATCGCAAAGAGTGGGACACCACTGAGCAACTTCACTGGAAGTTTGAGTTTTCCATGACATCATATGGAGAACTTGAACAAACTTTTCGGCCTATATATATATATATGTGTGTGTGTGTGTGTGTGTGTGTGTGTATGTGTGTGTATATTCAAAACATATGTTATCATGCATTATATATTATTATATATATTATATATAGTATGTTATATTTTATATGTATTATGTATACTAGCCTAAGAATGCTTCCCTGGTGGCTCATAGGGTAAAGCGTCTGCCTGCAATGCAGGAGCCTAAAAATTGGTGCTTTTGAACTGTGGTGTTGGAGTAGACTCTTGAGAGTCCCTTGGACTACAAGGAGATCCAACCAGTCCATCCTAAAGGAGATCAGTCCTGAATATTCATTGGAAGGACTGATGCTGAAGCTGAAACTCCAATACTTTGGCCACCTGATGTGAAGAGCCTACTCATTGGAAAAGACCCTGATGCTGGGAAAGATTGAAGGCCAGAGGAGAAGGGGACGACAGAGGATGAGATGGTTGGATGGCATCACCGATTCTATGGCCATGAGTTTGAGTAAACTCCAGGAGTTGGTGATGGACAGGGAGGCCTGGCATGCTGCAGTCCATGGGGTCACAAAGAGTTGGACATGACTGAGCGACTGAACTGAATGTTAAAATTGTATATGACTTTATATATAATATATTATATAATAATTTAAAAAATATATAACTATATATATAACTATATATGTTATAATATATGAATATATATTAAATATATAAATTAATATTATAATTATAGATAACTTTATATACTTTATAATTTATATATAAATTATATATAATGTTATATAATTATATATGACTATATAAAACTATATTGTGATTATATAACTATATATTTTATAATTTATATATAAATATATATTGAACAGAATTTATATATTATAATTATAGATAATTTTATATAATTTATAATTTACATATAAATTGTATATAGTTATATATTATAATTATATATGACTATTTTTATATATAAAACTATATTATTATATAACTATATATGCTATAATTTATATATATGAATATATTAAATACATAATTTATATATTATAATTATAGGTAACTTTTTATACTTTATAATTTACATATAAATTGTATATAATGTTATATATTATAAATATATATGGCTTTATATGTTATATATATAACTATATTATAAATATATATATAACTATATTATAATTATATATAACTATACGTTTTATAATTTATATATAAATATATATCGAACATGTAATTTATATATTATAATTATAGATAACTTTATATGTTTCCAGTATACAATTATATATTATATATATTGCATATTGTTATCATCATATATAACTCTATATATTGTATGTATTTTTCATCGCAACAGGCACGATGCATTTTTTAATGATTTCCTTTATTTTTGGCTGTGCTGGGTCTTCATGGGTACCCGGGCGTTTCTCTGGCTGTGCAGACTACGGGCTGCTCTCTCGTGGCCGTGCTCAGACTTTTCGTTGCAGTGGCTTCTCCCATCATGCAGCACGGGCTCTAGGACACTCGGACATCAGTAGCTGCAGCTCGTGGCCTCAGTCATTCCGGCCCCCGAGCTTTAAGCACAGGCTCAATACTTGTGGCTCACAGCCTCAGTTACTCTGAGGCATGTGGGATCGTCCCAGAACAGCGATGGAACCCGTGTCTCCTGCTTTGGGGGGCAGGTTCTCTCCCACTCGAGCCCCAGGGAAGCCGCAGATACTAGGAGATTCTCGTCCCATCCCTGTCGTCAAAGCACTTAGTTCTTCCAGACTGGCCGCCCCAGGTCGACTGTTGAAGAGGGTACTGTTGGCGAGTGTTGGAAAGACAGATCTCCTTGACGCCTCTCCTTCTTCGTTCCAGGGGGAAAAGCCAACAACTGGGAAGGAGGCATCCGGGTTCCCGGCATTGTCCGGTGGCCGGGAGTGATCCAGGCCGGCCTGGAGATTGATGAGCCCACCAGCAACATGGACATCTTTCCCACGGTGGCCAAACTCGCAGGGTCTCCTCTGCCGCAAGACAGGTACCGTGACTCCCAGCTCCCTGGGATGCTCTCACTCAGGTTGTGCAGGCAAGGGAGCTCTGCTTCACCTGCTCTGTGGCAGGCTGCCTGCAACTGGATTGGTCATCCATGCCCAGTTCTGGAAGATAACTGGTGGGTTAAGGGGCTTCCCTGATGGCTCAGTTGGTAAAGAATCTGCCTGCAATGCAGGAGACCCCGGTTTGATTCCTGGGTCAGGAAGATCCCCTGGAGAAGGGGATAGGCTACCCACTCCAGTCTTCTTGGGCTTTCCTGGTGGCTCTGGTGGGCAAGCAGGGCTCTGTCCATCCACTAATCCCAGGGAAAACAAAGTCTGAAGCCTGACGGGGATGGATGCTCCATTTCTTTGTTTTGTGTTGTGTTCTTTAGTTCAAAATGTATTTCCCTATCGTGTTGGATCTGCATTTTTTTAATAGGGGAATAATTGCTTTATGATTTTGTGTTGGTTTCCGCGGTACCACAGTGTGAATCGGGTATAAGGGGACATATACCCCCTCCCTCTTGAGCTTCCCTCCCACCCCCTGTCCCTCCCCTCTAGGTCATCAAAGAGCCCCGAGCTGAGCTCCCGGTGCTATAGACCAGCTTCCCACTTGCTGTCTATTTTACACACGGTCGTGTACATATGTTAGCGCTGCTCTCTTGATTCATCCCATCATCTCCTCCCCTTTCTGTGTCCAAAGTCTATTTTCTACATCGTCGTCTATATCCCTTCCCTGCAAATGGGTTCATCTCTACCATTTTTCTGGATTCTGTATATGCATCAATATCTGGTATTCGTATCAGCTGACTTAATTTCTTCTGGTCTCTGGGTCCATCCACGTCTCTAGGAAAGATCCAATTTTGTTCTTTTTCGTGGCTGAGTAATATTCCATCGTATACATGTCCCACTTCTTTATCCATTCACCTGTTGATGGACAGCTGGGTTGCTTCCATGTCCTGGCTATTGTAAATAATGCTGCAGTGAACACTGGAGTACATGTGTCTTTTACAATTGCGATGGGCTTCCCTGGTGGCTCAGCTGGTAAAGAATCCGCCTGCAACGCAGGAGACCTGGGTTCAATCCCTGAGTTAGGAAGATTGTCCTGGAGAAGGGAACAGCTACCCACTCTGGTATTCTGGCCTGGAGAATTCCATGGACTGTATGGTACATGCCCAGGAATGGGATTGCAGTCTTTAGCTGAGCCTCCCTCTTTTAGCATTTGGTGGATTTTCTCTCCCTCTGTCTCTCTCTGTCTCATCGGCTTGCAGCAGGGCACCACACACCACACACACACACACACACCCACACACAAATGAGAAAGGTGAAATTATACAGTGTAGCCCTTCTTATGTGTTATGACCCATCTGCAGAGTTCTAAGTGAGACATGCTGATTAATTGTTTTCATGGAGTTCCGGTCTCAAGACCCTCACAAACACTTCACTGATCGAGGAATCCAAAGGTGTTCTGCTTCTGTGGGTGGGATCCATCTGTGTTTGCCATATTAGTGATCAGATCTTCAAATCAGAGTCTTTAAACGCAAGAGCGCCCAAGCAAGCCTTGAGTCGGCTGGCAGAGGGATGAAGGAGCAGCTGGGGAGAGGCCCGCGAAATGAACTTGTGAAGGACAGGTGATGCGAGAGATCAAAGAGCGTTTTGAATCACCATGGAGATCGTTTCAGCTCATAGACCTCCTGATAGATCTCAGGGAATCCCTGCGGGTCTCTGAACCACACCTGGAGAGCAGCTGGTGCTCCGGAGAAGAACAGAGATCCTGGAGCCGAACTGCATGCAGGGCTTCGCATCTTGGCTGTTTTAACAGCTGCCAAAGCCCTGAACTTCCTGGGCCTTGGTTTCTTCTCCTGCAGATGGGTTCAGCCTTGCACGCCCTTGAATGGGTTGATGTGAAGATGGAAAGCATCAGAGGCTGGCAAGTGCAGAGTGGAGAGGCGTGAATACTTGTCTCTTGTGCTTCATCCACCATAGGGAAAAAGAGTTATTGCAACTCCCGCGTTCAATCTCCATCGGGGGTTAGAGGGGCATCACTTTGAACGCTGAAGGGGGGCTTCGAAGATCTTACCCTCCAGTCACACTAATCTGCCTTTCCTCTAATGATGGAAAACTCAGCAATGGGAACTCATCAAAAGTCTCTTCTTTTTTTTTTTAAGAGATTTTATTTTATATATTTCTCCACTCTATGCAGCGTGAGGGATTTTTAGTTCCCCAACCAGGGATGGAACCTGTGGCCCCCTGCAGTGGAAGCGTGGAGTCTTAACCACTGTACCACCAGAAAAGTCCCAAACGTTTTTTCTTATAGACAATCAGAAGTCTCCCTGCTTCTTTTATCTGCTCTTTAGCCCTGGTTCTTTCCCTTGGTATAAATGTGAATAGTATTGGGAAGAGTGCACACAGACAGTTCAGATTGGTGTTATTGTTCAGCCGCTAAGTCCTGTCTGACTCTGCGACCACATGGACTGCAGCACGCCAGGCTTCCCTGTCCATCACCAACTCCGGGAGTTTACTCAAACTCATGTCCATCGAGCCGGTGATGCCATCCAACCATCTCATCCTCTGTCTTCCCCTTCTCCTCCTTCCTTCAATCTTTCCCAGCATCAGAGTGTTTTCTGGTGAGTCAGCTCTTCCCATCATGTGGCCAAATGATTGGCGTTTCAGCTTCAGCATCAGTCCTTCCAGTGAATATTCAGGATTGATTTCTTTTAGGATGGACTGGTTGGATCTCCTTGCAGTCCAAGGGACTCTCAAGTCTTCTCCGGCACCACAGTTCAAAAGCATCAATTCTTGGCTCAGGATATCATATCATCACTGCTCTTTTCTCTCATAGTGTTTTGTTTTTTTTTTTTGGCCACATTGGGTTGTAGTTGGGGCCCTCAGGATCTCCACTGTGTCTTCTGGAATCTTCTGGTGCAGCATGCAGACTCTCCAATTGTGACCTGCAGATTCTAATTGTGGCATGCAGGCTTATTTGCTCAAAGGCATATGGGATCTTAGTTTTCCAACTGGGGATCGAACCTGTATCCCCTGCGTTGCAAGGTGGATTCTTAACCATTTTACCACCAGGGACATTCCTCGGGCTCTCAGAGCATCTTTAAAAGGTTTTCCATCTCACTGGGAAGAGGCCAGGGAAGGCAGAAGTTCAGAGGCAAAGAGGGAGATTCTTAAAGGGAAATCTCACTGCAGGCACCTCCTTCCCACCCCAGCCTGAGGGTGATGCAGGTCAACCTGGTTTTCTCACATGTGTCCATTGATGGAGGAAGCCAGCCCCCACCCCTGGTAATCAGACCCAAGTCTTTTCTGTGTGAGCAGGTATCTTCAGTAGAGCCCTTTCTGAATATTGAAGGTTCTTCCTATGCACCATCGCTGATGGTCTTACTCAACCCAGTGATACTGTGTCTGAGTGGAGGTCCCTCTTAGATGTCATTGTCATGCTAGAGGCCGCAAAGAAAACAAAAAATCTGCTTCCATGTCACTCATGGGAATAAAATGAGTTCTCAGTGTTCTATTTAGATAGTGTTAGCAACCAGGTCCGGAAAATACCCTCGTGTGTCTGCCCTGGTGACTTTGATCATCTAAAGGGATAGTTTTCACCTGGGGTGACTGTTCCTCCCAGGGGCGGTTTAGCAATGTCTGGAGACATTTTTGATTGTCGGGACTCACGATGCTGCTGGGATCTCATGGGTGGAGGCCAGAGATGCCCCTCAACAGCCCACAGTTTGGGGGACGACCCCGGGAGATAGTCCCCCCTCCCCACCCATGAGAAGGAGTGATCCAACCCAATATGTCAGTAATGCTGAGGTTGAGAATTCTGCTCAGAGGCTTATTATTGCCCTTTCATGGAAAATGTCGTTATAAGGAAAACCTTATTGCAACTTTTCAGTAATGACAGCTGGATAATATTCTATTTATCCATGCATGTGTATTCAGTTGCTCAGTCGTGTAGCCCACCAGGCTCCTCTGTCCATGGGAGTCTCCAGGCAAGAATACTGGAGTGGGTTGCCACTTTCTCCTCCAGGGGATCTTCCTGACTCAGGGATCAACCGGCATTGGCAGGTGGATGCCTTACCACTGAACCACCTGGGCAACCCCTACACTATTGATGCCATGTATAAAATGGGTAACTAATGGGGCCCCACTGTATACTGCAGGGATCTCTACTCGATGCTCTTTGCTGACCTAAGTGGGAAGGAAATCCAAAAAAGAGGGGATGTACATAAAGCTAGGCTTCCCTAGCGGCTGCCTGAAATTCAGGAGACCCGGGTTTGATCCCTGGGTCGGGAAGATCCCCTGGCGAAGGAAATGGCAACCCACTCCAGTATTCTTGCCTGGAGAATCCCATGGACAGAGGAGCCTGGTGGGCTACAGTCCCTGGGGGGCCGTAAAGAGTCAGACACGAATGAGTGACTAAGTTTCACTTTTTCATACATGCAGCTGATTCCCTTTGCTGTGGTGTACACCACACTGTAAAACAACTAGACTCCAATAAAAATTTCCAAAAAAGAAAACACGCATAAGCCACAGAAATATACTACCTAAATATAGCAAAGCAATAAAGTGAAAACCTTTCTGTTGGCCTCATCTTTGCAAGCACACAGAATATTAGCATCGTGAGCGTATGTTCTTTCCTTGTGGTAATACAGAGTTCAGCATGCCATAGGTGGCTGCGCCTTTGGAAGACACCTCAATTCTGGCCACAGATCACAGTGCTAGGACGGAAGGACAGGTTCACAGTTCTCCAGAGTCACTCTGTAGTCGTGAAATATTTAGGTCTCCTCTTCCCTACAGTGCAGGAGACCCAAGTTCAATCCCTGGGTCGGGAAGATGCCCTGAAGAAGGAAATGACAACTCACTCCAGTGTTCTTGCCTGGAGAATCCCATGAACAGAGGAGCCTGGCAGGCTACAGTCCATAGGGTTACAGAGTTGAACACGACTGAGCGACTAACACAGACACACACATTCCATAATTAGAATTCTATTTCTTTTTTTTTTTTCAAGTTTGGGAAAGAAATCCAAATGTTTGACATCACTTATGTGTCATGAAGGCAGGGGGAGTGACTTAGTTCTCCCAGTAAGTTGGGCTGATGTTGGGGAGGACCCTGATGGCTTGTTGGTTAGGACTCCCGGTTTTCACTGCCATGACCCAGGCTCAGTCCCTGATAAGGCAACTGAGATCCTGCCAGCCATGAGTTATGGCCACCAGCAACAGCAAAACAAGATTAAAACAATTTTTTTTTTGCTGATATGTATCTGGGTGACCACACAAGACTTTTTCCATCAGTTCAGTTCAGTTTAGTTCAGTCGCTCAGTCGTGTCTGACTCTTTGCGACCCCATGAATTGCAGCACGCCAGGCCTCCCTGTCATCACCAGCCCCCGGAGTTCACTCAAACTCATGTCCATTGAGTCGGTGATGCCATCCAGCCATCTCATCCTCTGTCATCCCCTTCTCCTCCTGCCCCCAATCCCTCCCAACATCAGAGTCTTTTCCAATGAGTCAACTCTTTGCATCAGGTGGCCAAAGTACTGGAGTTTCAGCTTTAGCATCAGTCCTTCCAAAGAACACCCAGGACTGATCTCCTTTAGAATGGACTGCTTGGATCTCCTTGAGCCCTGCAAATGAAACAGTTCAATGAGCTGTACCTAGTTCAGCTCCGTTTTGCAGAATAAGAGTTGCAGCTCTTCATGTGCATGGAACTCCTTGTGAATGAGCTTGCTTTCTGTTCATATATATCAGAGTGTCGAATGTTTACAAGCAGAGAGGTTGCTTTCATGATGCAAGTGACTTTCTGGGCACTTGGGAGTTGCTTTAGTTCGTCAAAGATCTATGTGCTTTCTCCTACAAATGTTTCCTTTCCTATTCTACACTGAAAAAAAGAATCACTTTGTTTGCAATCTGGCAACAGGTAACTCATAGTGTGCCCCCAAGTTAACCTCTTTGTCAGTCCCCCAAGGCTTCCCCTTCTGTTAGGATAACCAAATCCTTCTCAGGCTGAACCATGCAAAGGCAGGTCATGGGAACATCCCCAGGTAGATGATTCCCTGGTTTCAGAGCAGAGAGAGATGGAGCATTCATGGGGAATGACATCACTGTCCCCCTGAAAATTTCCCCAAACTTACCCTTTTCAATTACATGAAAGTCACCCGGGCTTCCCTGGTGGCTCTGTAGTGAAGACTCCATCTGCCAACCTAGGTGTCCATAGGCAGATGAACGGATAAGGAAGTTGCGGTAGGTATACATGATGGAATATTACTCAACTATGGAAAAGGGTACATTTGAGTCCATTCTAATGAGGTGGATGAACCTGGAGCCTATGACACAGAGTGAAGTGAGTCAGAAAAAGAAAGACAAATACCGTCTATTAACGTACAATATGGAGTCCAGATAGATGGTACCAATGATCCTGTGTACAGAGCAGCAAAAGAGACACAGATGTAAAGAACAGACTTCTAGACTCCGTGGGAGAAGGCGAGGGTGGCATGATTTGAGAGACCAGCATTGAAACATGTGTATTACTATATGTGAAACAGATCATCAGTGCAAGTTCATGCATGAAGCAGGGCACTCAAAGCTGGTGCCCTGGGACAACCTGGAGGAATATGGTGGGGAGGTAGGTGGTTGGGGGGTCGTTCAGGATGGGGGTGACGCCTGTGTACCTGTGGCTGATTCATGTGGATGTATGGGGAAAACCATCACAATATTGTAAGGTGACAATATTGTACATTACAATATTGCAAAGTAAATATCCTCCAGTTAAAACAGATATATATATATTTTTTTAAAAAAGAATCTGTCTGCAAATGCAGGGGACATGGGTTCAGTCTCTGGTTTGGGAAGGTCCTGCCTGGCACAGAGCAGCTCAGCCTGAGCACGACCACTGTGGAAGCGTCCAGGCCCTAGATACCGTGCTCCACGGCAAGAGAAGCCCCCGTGATGAGAAGCCCCCATACTGTAGCTAGAGAGGAGCCCCCAACTCAGGAAAACCCGTGCAGCAAGGAAGACCGGGCACAGCACCCCAAAATTAATCAATTTAATGTTAAAGAAAGAGACAGTCCCCCCAAGCTATTGAATTGGACCTGAAACTTGGCCGTGACACTCCTTGATATTAAACTGTTAATATCCTCGTGGTTGTCAGGGGTCAGGACCCCAGGGGGAGAACCAACTCACTTTCCAAGTTAGTGAAAGTGAAAGTGAAATCGCTCAGTTGTGTCTGACTCTTTGCGACCCCATGGACTCTAGCCTACCATGCTCCTTCGTGGAATTTTCCAGGCAAGAGTACTGGAGTGGGTTGCCATTTCCTTCTCCAGGGGATCTTCCTGACCCAGGGATCGAACCCGGGTCTCCCGCATTGTAGGCAGATGCTTTACCGTCTGAGCCACCCAGGACACAATCTCAGATGAGCACGTTTTTCATAGAAGTGAGCAGACGCCAGGAAAGAACACATCCAAGTTTGTAGCCGCGACTGTCCTGCAAACATGCTATGAAAGCTTGAGTTCGTTGACAGAGAAGTCCAATCAGACAATTCCCGTAGAGAACTATGAACGGGCGTTCGTGACATTGTAGTGGAGGCGGGGATCAAGACCATCCCCCAGAAAAAGAAATGCAAAAAAGGCAAGAAGAGAAGCTAAAGGCAAAGGAGAAAAGAAAAGATATATCCATCTGAATGCAGAGTTCCAAAGAATAGCACGGAGGGATAAGAAAGCCTTCCTCAGTGATCAATGAAAAAAAATAGAGGAAAACAATAGAATGGGAAAGACTAGAGATCTCTTCAAGAAAATTAGAGATACCAAGGGAACATTTCATGCAAAAATGGGCTCAATAAAGGACAGAAATGGTATGGACCTAACAGAAACAGAAGATATTAAGAAGAGGTGGTAACAATACACAGAAGAACTATACAAAAAAAATCTTCATGACCCAGATAACCACAATGGTGTGATCACTCATCTAGAGCCAGACATTCTGGAATGTGAAGTCAAGTGGGCCTTAGGAAGCATCACTATGAACAAGGCTAGTGGAGATGATGGAATTCCAGTTGAGCTATTTCAAATCCTGAAAGATGACGCTGTGAAAGTGCTGCACTCAATATACGAGCAAATTTGGAAAACTCAGCAGTGGTCACAGGACTGGAAAAGGTCAGTTGCATTCCAATCCCAAAGAAAGACAATGCCAAAGAACGCTCAAACCACTGCACAATTGCACTCATCTCCCACGCTAGTAAAGTGATGCTCAAATTCTCCAAGCAAGACTTCAATAGTATGTGAACCATGAACTTCCAAATGTTCAAGCTGGATTTAGAAAAGGCAGAGGAACCAGAAATCAAATTGCCAACATCCGTTGGATCCCTATAAAAGCAAGAGAGTTCCAGAAAAACATCTATTTCTGCTTTATTGACTACACCAAAGCCTTACGCCAATTGATGCTTTTGAACTGTGGTGTTGGAGAAGACTCTTGGACTGCAAGGAGATCCAACCAGTCCATCCTAAAGGAAATCAATCCTGAATATTCATTGGAAGGACTGATGCTGAAGCTGTCTCCAATACTTTGGCCACCTGATGCGACAAACTGACTCATTTTAAAAGACCCCCCTGATGCTGGGAAAGATTAAAGGCAGGAGGAGAAGGGGATGACAGAGGATGAGATGGTTGAATGGCCTCACCGATTCAATGGACCTGAGTCTGGGTAAACTCTGGGAGTTGCTGATGGACAGTGAGGCCTGGCGTGCTGCAGTCCATGAGGTCACAAAGAGTCAGATGACTGAGTGACTGAACTGAACTGAATAGAGTTGCGATGCTGTGTGTGATTTTGAGAGTGTACGGGCCACTCTGCCACAAAATGTGATGTTGTAGGAACATTTCCATTCCAGCCATCCCAACTATTTTGATAGCTCAGACACTGTTTAAAAGTTTAGCTCAGTAGAATCACTTTCCATTTTTCATGGCAGAAATGAGCCTTTTTTTGACAAGCCATATTTCTGCAGCACTGTTCAGTGGTGGTTTCCATCACCGCGTGATTTATTACTGCTTCCAGGAAAGAGCACGGTAGATGCAGGATATAAAAAAAATATTAAAAATGAGACCTCTCTCTGCATTGCAAGGAAAAAGAAGGTTGCAAAACAGACATTGCTTCTCTCCTTAAAAAAAAAAAAAAGACTTAAATCTTTTGCTTGGAAGTAAGAAAGGAAGTTTCTGAGACTTGGAGATTTCTTTTATCATTAAGTCCCCCTTTGTAGGATCAAGGCCCAGTTTAGTCATGAGATACTGATCTTAAGAAAATGGTTCTAATTCCTGTGTTGTTAAGTGCTGAGTTTTGTGGGCATATGACGAAACAAAGCTTCCAGAAACAGAGGTAGAATAATGCTATTTATTCTTTATTATTATCTCTAGGTCTGCACGGGTGGAACCTAGAGATTCTCATACTGAGTGAGCCAAGTCAGACAGAGAAGGAGAAATATCTCATGGCATGCCTTATATGTGGAATGTATTATAGAAAGAAATGACACAAATGAATTTCTTTAACAAAACGGAAACAGATTCACAGACATAGCTTATGGTTGCCTGAGGGAAGGGACAGTTAGGGAGTCTGGGATGGACATGGACACACTGCTGTATTTAACATGGAGAACCAGCAAGGACCTGCTGGACAGCCCACGGAACTCTGCTCAGTACTCTGTAATAACCTTATGGTCACCAGGGGGAAGGATGGGGGAAGGGATAGTCAGGGAGTTTGGGATGGACATGGACACACTGCTGTGTTTAACATGGAGAACCAGCAAGGACCTGCTGGACAGCACAGGGAACTCTGCTTGATGTTACTTGGCGGCCTGGATGGGAGGGGAGTTTGGGGGAGAAGGGATACATGTACACGTGTGGCTGAGTGCCTTCAGTATTCACCTGCAAACTATCACAGCATTGTTCACTGACTATACTGCAATATAAAAATAAAAAATTTTTTGTAAGAAAATAAAATGAAAAAGTGAGGTAATGAAAAATGAAAAAGAGAGATTGGGGGAAAAGGAGATCCGTTGCCAGTCTTGAACCTTCATGGAAAGGCCTTACCTCCACGTGGACAAAAACGTGATAGAGGGAGCTGGGGTCCATCTCAACCTCAGAATTCTTAGCCCAGAATTTTTCATGCTCCAGTCCTCCTCTCTGCTCCTTTCTCCTCATCCCTTGCTTCATTTCCACCTCTTTAGGATCTCGTGGTCTTAAGCATGGGCTTCCGCCATGGCTCAGCTGGTAAAGAATCCGCCTGCAACTCGGGAGACCTGGGTTCGATCCCTGGGTTGGGAAGATCCCCTGGAGAAGGGAACAGCCACCCACTCCAGGGTTCTGGCCTGGAGAATCCCATGGATACAGTCCACGGGGTCGCAAAGAGTCAGGCACGACTGAGCCACTTTCGCTTTCGGTCTTAAGGACTGAGTCTTTGTGGAAATTTCACAATACCTGCCATTTCAGCATAGAAAGGGTATTCAGAGCACACACTGCTTTTCGATAGAATTGTCCGTCTACCCTGTTCCTCTCGTGGCAAATAGCAAGCAGGCTTTGAAAGCGAGCCAATTCTGTCTTTTGTTCTTATTTTTAACTTAGCGGTAATGGAGTATTTTCAGTTCTGTGGACTTTGGCAGAGCGCGTGGCGGATCATGCAGGGTGGGTGCCAGACAGGCACTCAGCGGCAAGGCTGTAATTACTTTATGAGGGTTTTAGTGACACCAAAAGGCACCACCAAAAAAAAGAAAGAAAGGAAGAAAAGCCTAAGGGACATCGGGCCTCTCAAGAGTGCTCACCCGAATTATATGAGCAAGTAAGGATGACCCGCTATGCAAGGCAGCTAGAGAGACACAGATGTAAAGAACAGGCTTTTGGATTCAGTGGGAGAAGGCGAGGGTGGGATGATCTGAGAGAATAGCATTGAAACATGTATATTACCATATGTGAAATAGATGACTAGGGCAATGCATGATTGGGCATGCATGCCCAATGACTTCGATGCATGAAGCAGGGCACTCAAAGCTGGTGCTCTGGGACAACGCTGAGGAATGAGATGGGGAGGGAGGTGGGAGGGGGGCTTAGGATGATGGACACGTGTCCACCTGTGGCTGATTCATGTCAACGTATGGCAAAATCCACCACAATATGGTAAAGTAATTAGCCTCCAATTAAAATAAATAAAATTTTTTTTAAGTTCCAGTTTCTCATAGTAGGAAAGGATGGACATAGAGTGTTGGGGTTTTTCTCTTTTTTTTTTAAGCTTTAGTTGGAATGTAGTTCATTTACAGTGTGGTGTTAGTTTTCTGCTGTGCAGCAAAGTGGTTCGTTTACACATGTGCTGTGTGCTCAGTCGCTTCAGTCCTCTTTGCCACCCCATGGACTGCAGCCCGCCAGGCTCCTCTGTCCATGGGATTTTCCAAGGCAAGAATGTCGGAGTGGGTTGCCGTTTCCTCCTCCAGGGGATCTTCGGACCCAGGGATCGAACCCGAGTCTCCCATGTCTCCTGCATTTCAGGCGGATTCATTACCATGGAGTCATCAGTATGATCTATTCTTTTTCAGATTCTTTTCCCATATAGATTATTACAGGGTACTGAGTAGAGTCCCCTGTGCTATACCGTAGGTCCTTATTAGTATCTGTTGAATATATGGCTTCCCTGATAGCTCAGCTGGTTAAGAATCTACCTGCAATGCAGGAGACCCCGGTTCGATTCCTGAGTGGGGAAGATCCGCTGGAGAAGGGATAGGCTACCCACTCCAGGATTCTTGGGCTTCCCTGGTGGCTCAGCTGGTAAAGAATCTACCTGCAATGCGGGAGAGCTGGGTTCGATCCTTGGGTCAGGAAGAGCCCCTGAAGAGGGGAAAGGCTACCGACTCCAGTATTCTGGCCTGGGGAATTCCACGGACTATACAGTCGCAAAGAGCCAGAGACGACTGAGCGACTTTCACTTTCTTTCACTTTTGTATATGGTACTGTGTATCGTCAATACTAGGCTTCCAATGGATCCCTCCCCCGTTTCCCCTCTTTGGTAGCTATAGATTTGTTTTCTACATTTGTGACTCTATTTCTGCTTTGTAGGTAAGTTCATTTACGCCTTTTTTTTTTTTTTTTAGATTCCACATATAAGCATTAGCATTATGATGTTTGTCTTGGGAGTGTTTTTAATCAGAGAAAGAAAACCCTCAAATTCAACAATCTCACTCTTTGCCGGTGTCTTTCTGCCCCAGGTCTCAGAGGCAGTGGCCTCAGAGCGTCAATGCCTTCAATTTCCCCAGTGGGTGTTAATGTATGTTTCCCTCAAAAAAAAAGTTTAGACTTTTTTTTTTTTTCCTTTACTTAACCTCCAAAAGGGACTTCCCACGTGGCTCAGTGGTAAAGAATCTGCCAGCCAGTGCAGGAGACATAGGTTTGAGACCTGGGTTGGGAAGATCCCCTGGAGTAGCAAGTGGAAACCCACTCTGGTATTGTTGCCTGGGAGATCCCATGGACAGAGGAGCCTGGTGGGCTGCAGTCCCTGGGGTCGCAAAGAGTCGGACACGACCTAGCGACTAAACGACAAACTTCCAAACAGTCTTATTTTGCTCATCGCTTGTTGTATTACAGTTATCCCTTGCCATCTGGAAACTTGCGCCTTTCGGTATAACCATTGAAGAGATATGTTTACCTTTGAGAGCATAAACATGCCTGCCACATGTGTGTGTGGTATGTAAATGTGTCCAAGTATATTTCCATCCTCGGGGCATTTGATATCATCATCATCATTATTTGCAAATCGCTTCATTGGGACTTAGAACTTTGTTTTCATTGAAGTCTATCCAGTCTAAGTGGCCCCATGCTACTATATATGTTATCTTTTTCTTAAAGGCAGATTGTCAGAGATTCTTGTTTTCAACAGATCTGGAGTTTGTGAATAAAGCTGCCAAGGCAATAAGCAGAAAAGTGGGTGCAGAACCAGCAGAAGGTCATCCCACCCCCTTCTTCCCCTCCTGTGTCCGCAAGTCGGTTCTCTAGTTCTGCACCTCTGTTTCTGCTTTGCAAATAGGTTCATCAGCACCATCCTTCTCCATTCCATATGTCTGCCTTCATAGACAATATTTGTTTCCCTCTTCGTGACTTACTTCACTGTGTATGACAGACGCTGGATCTGTCCACATCTCTATAAATGAGGCAGCTTTGTTCTTTTTCATGGCTGAGTAGTATTCTGCGGTATACATGCGGCACATCGTCTTTATCAGTTCATCTGTCGGTGGACATCTGGGTTGCTTGCATGTCCTGGCTGCTGTAAATAGGGCTGTGGTGAACACTGGAGTGTCTGTGTCTTTTTGAATTAGGGTTTTTTTTTTTTTCTGGGGTATATGCCCATGAGTGGGTCCACCCCACGGACGTGTGACACTGATGACATTGGCCGAATCACTCCATGTCTCCGTATCACGGTCCCAACTCACACTCTCGCTTTGAGGATGAAATGAGTTCATGTGTGAGCAGAGTGGACCTGCCTCCCTACGTGGCATACAGTGCCCGGCGATGGTCAGTCAGCATTCCTTGCTGAACGACCACCTTGTAGCCCCATCACGCCTTCTTGTACTGAAGGATAACTCAGACAAGCCAGGGTGTCTGAGACCCCTGGCAGACATGGCCACCTGACGTCCCACCTGCTTCATCCCCCAGGGTCATCGACGGCCGGGACCTGATGCCCTTGCTTCAGATGCGGACCCAGCGATCGGAGCACGAGTTTCTCTTCCACTACTGCAACTCCTATCTGAACGTCGTGCGCTGGCACCCACCCAACAGTGAGTAGACGCGTCTCTCCTCTTGTGTATCTTTCCCCACCTCGCTTTGAGGGCTGCGTGCCATCAGGGAGGGGCAGGGGAAGAGAATAAAACTGCAAGCCGGCATTGCTCTCACGAGATGCACCCTCCCCGCCCCCCCCCGCAAAGAAGCTGGGTTTGATTTCTCCTTCCTCCTGTTCCTACTTTCTTCTCTTGAGCCTGCTGGTTACCCTGGTTGTCTCGGCAGACCAGGGCAGTCGCCCAGCTCTATGCCAGTGCTTGCTGGCTCCTTCCTCCTGGGGAGGCAGAGGACGTGCCAGGTGGTCGGCAGGTTCTGAAGCTACTTCCTTCCCGCTCTGCCAGCCACACAGCTGCGTCTCCTGGTCCCACCTTCCGTCTGAGTTTCTGCCCAAGAGCCCCTCTGCTCTGGCGTGGCTTGTCTCTGTTTGCGGTTCCCTCTCCTTGGAACGACTTTCTTTTCCTTCCTGGTTAATGCTTACCCACCTCCCGCGATGCCCCTCAAATGCCATCTCCCCTGCCTGCCGTCTTCTAGCTTTGCATTGGTACTGGGTGGCTTTCAGATGTCTACCTGACCTTGTACCCTGAGCCTCAAAGGTGGTGGGTCGTCACCCACTGATCTGTCCATCTGTTTGGTCACAGATTCTCTGTGTGTGTCTGCTGGCCGTAGATGTTTAAGACAACGCTCTGATGCGTTGATATCATCGTGGTTCGCAGACCCAGTGTATTTTACGTCTGTGTCAGTGACAAGACGTACTCAATACTCTGGCTCTGCCAACAGCAGATATAAGAGTGCGTTTCCTTTTATTAAAATTTTTTCTTTATTCAGGTATGTGTTTTTGGTTGCACTGGGTCTCTGTGGCTTTGTGGAGGCTTTCTCTAGTTTTGGCAAGCAGGGGCCGCTCTCTGCTCACAGTTCGCAGGCTTCTGATTGCCCTGGGTTCTCTTGTTGCAGGGCACCAGCTCTAGGGCACTCAGGCTTCAGTGGTTGCGGCCCCTGGGCTCAATAATTGTGGCTCCTTGGCTCTTGAGCACAGGTTCAGTAGTTGAGGCACACAGGTTCAGTTGTTCCACGGCAAGTGGGATCTTCCTGGACCAGGGATGAAACCTGCATCTCCTGCATGGCCAGGCAGATTCTTAACCACCGAACCACCACAGACAGCCCAACGGGTGCATGTCTAACGAGCCTAAAGGACCAAGTGGAATCAAGTGATTATCATACGTGTAGCGATAGTCCCACATCTGGTTTTCATAATGTAAACGTTAAATTACAGTACAAGGAGATCCAACCAGTCCATCCTAAACGAAATCGGTCCTGAAGAGTCATTGGAAGGACTGATGCTGAAGCTGAAGCTCCAATACTTTGGACGTGTGATGCAAAGAACTGACTCTTTAGAAAAGACCCTGATGCTGGGAAAGATTGAAGGCGGGAGGAGAAGGGGACGACAGAGGATGAAATGGTTGGATGGCATCACTGACTCAATGGACATGAGTTTGGGTAAACTCCAGGAATTGGTGATGGACAGGGAGGCCTGGCGTGCTGCAGTCCATGGGGTCACAAAGAGTTGGACACGACTGAGTGACTGAACCAACACCATCACATCACTGAGATGCCTAGGCGTCTGTGGGAACCCAGCACCTATTATACCCCTACTGTATATCTTAGAGATCGACGCTGATGTTAGACTCTCAGTTACCTCTTGAGAGAGGGAATGAAGCTCTCCTTTTCTGTAGCATGTTCTGGGTTCTGCTCCCAGAGGCGAGATTCTCCCAGAGCATCTGGTCACCACGCCATCAGCTGGTGGCTCATTCTTAAATTCAGGGGATGCTCATAATGGATTTCAGTGCATTCCTGACCCCATCCTCGTCACCCAGCCGAGTTACCCAAGACAGCATTTAAAGAGCAGCTGCTCCATTATTTTTCAAGTGGAAGATTGTGATCCTTCCTTTGTCCACAGAAATCAGACCAGGTTTACCCTTGGAAGTTTTATACTTTAAATCTGGAAGAGTGCCCTGAGATAACTTCTGGAAGATTTTACATTTTAAATCTGTATGACTTCCTTCTGATAACTTCCGGAAGATGAATGTAGCAAAATCGCACGCTCTCAATTCTAGGCTTGGAAGGACCCTATTTACCTATCTCATCCACGTGTCCATCACTCCTAACGTCCGTAGCATGCTGTCTGTTTTTTTTAGGTTAGTTGGCAGCATTTTGGGGGGAGGAAAAACAGCAACCCACTCCAATATTCTTGCCTGGGAAATCCCACGGACAGAGGAGCCTGGTGAGCTGCAGTCCATGGGGTCGCTGTGACTTGGTGAGTAAACAGCTGGCAGCGTTTAAATATGAGTCATTTCAGTTCAGTCACTCACTTGTGTCCAGCTCTTTGCGACCCCATGGACTGCAGCACGCCAGGCCTCCCTGTCCATCACCATCTCTTGGAGTTTCCTCAAACTCATGTCCATTGACTCGGTGATGCCATCCAACCATCTCTTTTAAATCTGAGCTGTCTCATAAAGGAGACATGTGGTCCTCCCCGTCTGTATTTTTTTAGCTTTTTGTTTTATATTGACGTGTACTTGAGGAACAGTGTTACCTCAGTTTCCTGTATACAGCGCCGTGATTTAGTGATACACATACACGCACCTGTTCCTTTTCACGTGCTTTTCCCGGGTAGCTTGCTGCGTAATACTGAGCAGAGTTGTCTGTGCTATACAGTAGGTCCTTGTCGGTTATGCGTCTTAAACGTAGCAGCGTGTCCATGTTCCCTCTTCCTTTTATCCTGAGCCTGAAAGAACCAAGTTTCCGGGGCTCTTGGCTGTTTAAAGACGTCCTGAAACTTGCCAAATAGCATTTAAGTAAAGCCAGCCGCCTGCACTTACAGGGGCCGGAAGGAACATATTGGATCAGGGGCTGGGGAAACACAGTTATGTGGAGAAATAAACAGGAAGGGGCAGAAAATAGGGGTGAGTGAGAAAAAGCAGACCCAGATGCTGAGAGGCAGCAGGCCCGGGGATCAAATTTGCTGCTGAGACAGACACAAGGACATTTCCTCTTAAGCAGCTCATTGCCGTCTTCTGCCTCGAGTGAACGATAGAGGAGGGAAAATGACAGTCTTTCAATGCCGGAATCATCCATCTAGTCAACGGGTCTGAGGAAACCATGGGTTTCTCTTTTTTAATTAGTCATCTTGTCTCCTTTGGAGATCGTGCCCTGAAACTCAGGCTTGGTGGTGGCCGCTGTGGCTGTCCCTCGTGGCTCCCTGCAGCTGTTTGCTCAGTATCTTTGTCTGCTCATTTGTTCTACACGTATTTATTGAGCATCTACTGCATGGCGCCTGCTGGACTGGACACCTGTCGGTGGGCAAAACATACTGAGTTCTCTGCCCGGGAGTTGCTTGCCTCTTAGGTCACGGGGGAGCTGCAGGCTGGGCAAACCCCCGGGAATGCAGAGTTGTTTCAGGGGGTGCCCCTTGCCCGTGAGGATTACTCCTCCTGCATGAGTCCTAGCTGGAAGAGGCGGCCCTGCGTTTAGATTACTAGCACTACATGAATGGGTTACTGGTACTGCATGAGTACTAGCTGGAAGAGATGGCTTAGATCTTCTCGTAATCGAAAGTGGAGTCTGGCTGCTGGAGAGGGCAGGGTGGTGGGAAGGAAGAGTTTGCTTTATTTGGGATGCTCTCAGCCAGGGTCCGTTGGCGGGGGGACATCTGTCCAAAGGCTGACTCCCTGACAGTCAGAATGTGAAAGCTTTTATAGACAGAGGGAGGGAGGTTCCTTGCAGAAACAGCACAGTCAGCCCTGATGGTCATCTTGAACTGATTGTCAGTGGTCTGATCAGGATCATCTTGATTCTTTTAGGTACAGTTCAACTTTCAGTCTCACTACCGCCAGTGGTGCTAGCGGTAAGGAACCCACCTGCCGATGCAGGACACGATCCTTAGATGGGGACAATCCCCTGGAGGAGGGTATGGCAACCCACTCCAGGATTCTTGCCTGGAGAATTCCAGCGACAGAGAAGTTTGGAGGGCTGCAGTCCATGGCATCGCCAAGGGTCAGATAGGACTGAGATGACTTAGCGGAGCAGAGCAGTCTCTTCAGTCCCAGGGTTGATTGGTTTCCATTTCTTTGAGGCCAGTTCTGGGAATTAGGGCAGCTTAGATCATGGCTACGGTCTGGCTGTCATGGAGTTAACGTCTTCCCCCTGGTGGGGGTTTCACTATTTATAAAGCGGCTCGTGAGACCTGGCTCAGAGAATTATCTATACAGCCTTTGGTGCTAAGTCACTGCAGTCGTGTCCAACTCTTTGCAACCCCATGGACTGTAGCCCACCAGGCTCCCTCATCGCTGGGATTCTCCAGGCAAGAACACTGGAGTGGATTGTCATTTCCTTCTCCAATGCATGAAAGTGAAAAGTGACAGTGAAGTCACTCAGTCATGTCCGACTCTTTGAAACCCCAGGGACTGCAGCCCTCCAAGCTCCTCTGTGCATGAGATTCTCCAAGCAAGAATCCTAGAGTGGGTTGCCGTTCCCTTCTCCACAAAGCCTTTGAGCTTTCCTTGAATTTGCTTGAACTCTGACTAAACGTATTCTTTGGCTCAAGGCTTTTCACACACAAAAGGCGAGCTGAGGACCTTAAGGTCCCGCTCTGTTTTCGCTTCTGGATCTATATCGGCAGGAGACTGTGGATCAGCATAGAACTTAAAGCAGTCTAGTTGGAGGACATCACTTGGATCATCTCAGATCTAAGTTGGTAGGAGACTGTGGACAATTCACAGACGGTGAACTACTACTGTTTAGAAGAGATGGGCGTGGATCGTCTGAGATCTATGCTCGTAGGAGACTGTGGTCATCACCACCTGGGGGACGCTTTCCATAATTCTTAAAGGCAATGGTATTGCCACCTTGAGTGCCAAAGTATCTTGAACTCCAGATACTTGGTTAGAAAAGAAGAGAGACATTTAGGCTCAGGGTTTGTAAATGTAGCGCCAGGGCAGCAGTGAGTCAGAGCCAGCTCCTGACAGCTGAGGAATCTCAGCAGCTTGTGGGGAACACATTCCTACCTGGAAGTCAGCCTTGTGGGGAGCGTCTATACCATGGCAACTGGCAGACACAGCAGATGTCGACCGTGTTCCTCGCTCAGAGAAGCTAGAGCTTTCCAGCAGGACACTGGTACCTGTCTACTAGAATGGAGTGGCAGCATTGGGGAGATCCAACTCGTGTTTGTCTTGATGAGGTTAGATGCGTAGATTTCCCTGGTGGCTCAGACAGTGAAGAATCCACCTATAAAGCAGGAGACCCAGGTTCTATTCCTGGGTCTGGAAGACCCCCTGGAGAAGGGAATGGCAACCCACTCCAGTGTTCTTGCCTGGAGAATCCCATGGACAGAGGAGCCTGGTGGGCTGCATACAGTCCATGGGGTCACAAAGAATTGGACATGACTAGCAATTGATGCTTTTACTACCTATTACAATTCCAGACTTGTTAAATACTCATTTTTTCCAAAATATTACAGCCAGAATGCTGTTTCTACTCTTTTAAAACATGAATCCCTTTCAGCTTTTATATACAATGTATTCTCCATAATCATTGAATATTGGGGCCAGAATGCTGTTTCTACTCTTAAAATATGAATCCCTTTTGGCTTTTATATACAGTGTCTTCTCTATAATAATTGAACAATTCTGTAATTTTAATGATTCTGTAACTTGGTTGTCTCAGCACATTGAGGTGATGAGAAGTCTTCATTTATTTTTTTCCCTAAGAGTGAGCACTGGTTTTAAAAATGATCACGTACATAGGCTTCCCTGGTGGCTCAGACAGTAAAGAACCTGCCTGCGATGCGGGAGACCCGGGTTCGATCCCTGGGTCAGAAAGATGCCCCTGGAGAAGGAAATAGCAACCGGCTCTAGTATTCTTGCCTGGAAAATCCCACGGTCAGAGGAACCTGGCGGGCTACAGTCCACGGGGTCGCAAAGAGTCGGACACGACTGAGCTACTGACACTTTCACTAACTTACAATTCCAGACTTGTTAAAAACTCATTTTTTCCAAAACATTAGAGCCAGAACGCTGTCTACTCTCTTAAAACATGAATCCCTTTCAGCTTTTATGTACAGTGTCTTCTCTATAATTAAATAATTCTATAATTCTAATGATTCTGTAATTTAGTTGTCTCAGCACATTGAACGGCTTAAGTTTATCATCATCTGAGATCATTATTGCCATTACATTTTAGGAGAACTCACGAAAGCATTATTAGAACACGGATAACTTTGGTTACGTGATGATGGGAATTTTGAGCTTAAATTTCCTGTTCAGCATGTATTCAAAAAGTGTGGCTTTGAGTTTTGACTTAGGTATCCATTTTAGTATAAAGTCAATGTAATGGCAACTGGATTTTATGGTCAAATGTGTCTTGAAAGACTGGTAGATGTTTTTGGCTCTGGTATTTTGGTACAGAGTTTTGAGAAGATAAACATAAGTCTATAAAGTAACTGCTGCAGCTGAGTTGTGTCTGACTCTTTGCGACCCCATGGACTGCATCACGCCAGGTCTCCCTGTCCATCACCAGCTCCCAGAGTTTGCTCAAACCCATGTCCATCGAGTCAGTGATGCCATCCAACCATCTCATCCTCTGTCGCCCCCTTCTCCTTTGCCCTCAGTTTTTCTCAGCATCAGAGTCTTTTCCAATGAGTTGGCTCTTCACTTTAGGTGTTGGAGCTTCAACTTCAGCAACAGTCCTTCCAATGAATGATTAGAATAATCAAAGCAATGAAGAGCAAAGGTTAAAGGCAAAGAAACAGATCCAAGGAGGAACCGAAATCCGCCCTTCCCTGTAACGCGTTCGGTAGATGACATCAAGATTACTGAGGGGGGTCAGCTGAGGGTCCCAGGGGACGGTATGGGTGGCTCAGAGCAGGGGGAAACAGAGCAGTCTTTGAAATGCTTCTTGTTTTTCTTTTTAAAAAAGATAATTTTATTTTCTTTATTTTTGTCCGTGCTGGGTCTTCTTTGCTGCACGGGCTACTGTCTTGTTTTGGTGCTTTTATCTCGTGGAGCACAGGCTCTTGGGTGTGTGAGCGTCAGTAGCTACAGCACGTGGCCTCAGAAGTTGAGGCTACCGGCCTTGGTTGCCCCAAGGCACGAGGGAATCTTCACAAATCAGGGATCCAACCTATGTCCCCGGCCTTGGCAGGTGCACTCTTTACCACTGAGCCACCAGGGAAGTCCCTGCAATACCTCTTGAAACACCCCCAAGGTGGCAGTTTGTGGTGGGAAACGCTGCTAAGACCAAAAACCCCCAAATGACTATATTTGGTTGTTATGATATATACACGGAGTCCCCCATGCATACAGAATTAATCTTGCCAAGACAAGCAGTTAAACCACATTCATCAAGGCCCATCAAAATCTGAGTGATAAATTAAGAGTCGGTGTGTGGAAGCCCTTTAAATTTTGTTGTTCATGTTCTTGAAGAATCCTGAAGATGGCGGGGATGAGAAAAAGTGTCTTAAGACTTGTATTGCAGTGGCAACAGGTTGAAGAACAGCTGGAAAGCAGTGGCCTCGTCTTAGACTGCTGGCAGCTTTACATTCAAAGGCAGGGTCCCCTGGTGGCTCAGAAGGTAAAGAGTCTGCCTGCAATGCAGGAGACCTGGGTTCGATCCCTGGGTCGGGGAAGATCCGCTAGAGAAGGGAATGGCAACCCACTCCCGTTTCCTTGGCTGGAGAATCCCATGGACAGAGGAGCCTGGCGGGCTACAGTCCGTGGGGTCGCAAAAGAGTCGGACACAACTGAGCAGCTACACAACAGCAAATCAGAAAAGGAGACGAGAGCCTGAGAGGTTAACAGCCACGCCCAGCATCCCACAGCTAGGAGATCGCATAGCTAGGGACGGAACCCACCCTGTCAGAGCCAATAGAGGGGGCGGGAGAGTTCAAGCAGATTGTACTCAATGAGCCACCAAGACAAGACACCATTTCAAGCTCAGAATAAGGGATGTATCCCTAGGAGGCTTGTCATGGGTCTAGACCCACAAGAATCCTTGCATAAAGGGGGATGTGATTTGCAAAGCCGACTGGCATCTGTTGGGAGGGATTAAGCATCTTTTATCTGCAGAATGTTCTTCTGATGCCTCTGTGGACAGCCCAGTGGGCTTTGCATCGTCCCCCTGTTTGTTCTTGGGGCCCCCGAGTGCTCATTCTCGAGGCTTGTCTGCCAGGGGACCTCAGAACCCTTTCTTGTGGCCGAGTCCCTGAAAGCGATCAAGATCACAACAGTGGTGCCTGTCCTGGGCTTCACACGCCCCTCAGAGCCCCGGGGAATCTCAGGGCACCGTCGCTGATCTGAAGCTTGGAAAGGGTTGAATTCGGGGTCCAGCTCAGGAGTCAGGCTGTTCTCGATTAAATTCTATTTGCCACTTTGTCAAAGGACTGGAAGCTTTCTTTTCTTGTGAATGAAAAGAAAGTGAGTCACTTTTTTTTTTTTAACCTGTGAAAGTGTTAGTCACTCCTGTCGTGTCTGATGCTTTGCGACCCTGCGGACTGTAGCCCGCCAGGCTCCTCTGTCCATGGGATTCTCCAGGCAAGAATACTGGAGTGGGTTGCCATTTCCTTCTCCAGGGGATCTTCCCCACCCAGGGATCGAACCCAGGTCTCCCTCACTGCAGGCAGATTCTTTACCGTCTGAGCTACCAGGGAAGCCCCCTGTTAAGCTGTGATTCTACATAAAAATGTTTCAGAGGTAAATAGTGAACTCCATAGCACTTCATATGACAATGACAAAGCCCTCCTGCAACTGTAATAAGTCACTGACATCTTTGCGGTTTAGCTGTAACTCTCTTAAATTTTGAGCTTCCCTGGTGGCTCAGCTGGTAAGGAACCCGCCTGCAATGCGGGAGACCTGGCTTTGACCCCTGGGTTGGGAAGATCCCCTGGAGAAGGGAAAGGCTACCCACTCCAGTGTTCTGGCCTGGAGAATTCCATAGACTGTATATGATCCATGGGGTCGCAAAGAGTCAGACACGACTGAGTGACTTTCACTTTCTCTTAAACTTTAAAGCATCATTTAAACTGAAGTCAAATTATTGTTCCCATCACTATGTAGTTTTGTTTTTGAAAAAATGCCGCCTGTACTTTCCCTGCATTCTCACTGTAAAGTTTAATAATTCCTTCCTCTGATCATTGAATCTCAACTGTAGCTGAGTTTAAGATTCCGTGGTGGTCAAAATATTTATCTGTGACAGAGACAGAAAACAACCTTTTTCAGAGTGCACTGGAATTTTAACAATAAACAAAAAAGTTTTTTAACTCAAAAGATTTTTAGTAGTATATGGAGAAATCCCAGATGAAATACGTCATCAAAATAAATTTGAAACATAGGAGTAAATAAACATAGTAGGAATGCAGGGTACCTCCTTTCATTGAAATGACACCTTTGACAGTGTCGATTCTTGGTTTCCTGGTGAACAACAGAACAGACCCTGAGCTAAGGCTTCATATCCTATAAACCTAGGCTTTCCCAGGTGGCACAGTGGTAAAGAACCTTCCTGCCAATGCAGGAGACGCAAGGGATGCAGGTTCAGTCACTGGGTCAGGAAGATCCCCTGGAGGAGGGCATGGCAACCTGCTCCACTATATTCTTGCCTGGAAAATTCCGAGGACAGAGGAGCCTGGCACATGCAATAAAATGCATTTGAGCAAACCCAAAGTGGTGTAAACAAATTATGCAGAGAATGCACAATGTATCGTTTTATAAAAAGGTTTTAAAAATCCAGATTGGGTGCTATAAAGGCAGACACCTCGATGGCATACCAAACAAATCTTCAGAAAAATTAATTGTTAGTTCTACACTTGTCTGAGCTTCGTGTCTGCTCCCTGTGAGAATGCTTAAGGTTTATTTACTGACTGGTCCTTAAACCTGCGTGTGTGCATGCTCAGTCGCTCAGTCATGTCCAATTTTGTGTGACCCCATGGACTGTAGTCCACCAGGCTCGTCTGTCCGTGGGATTCTCCAGGTGAGAATACTGGAGTGGGTTGCCATGCCCTCCTCCAGGGAATATTTACCCTTACTCGCACTCGAATATACTTGTTTGGGGTCAGGGGCTTTTTGGGGAGAATGTGGACACCCGTGGTAATTGTCTTGTGTTGTCCATTAATTCATTTTGCATTTAGATCGTGGGTGAGCACTCGGTATGTGCAATTACAAAACCAGCGTTTCCATGACACAAACAGATGATCAGAGTGAATTAAGTAGGTGTGCGATGCTTTCTAGGGGGACGGTCTCTATGGTTTTCTATAGAAGAGCTGGAAGTATAAAGCGGAAAAGGACATTTTCAGCCTGAACCTAATTTCACTTGGTTTATACACGTCAACTGTGTTTTCATCTGCCACCTTTTTCTACCCAGGATGCAGTCTCTAGACCTCTATCAGAGCCAGCTCTCAGAAAGTCATAGCATCGTAAGATAAACAGTAAAACAATCTTTCACATTTGTTTGTAAATCAATTTTTTTTTTCTAAAATTTCAATATTGGCTATTTAGTCATTGGAAGAGACCCTGATGCTGGGAAAGATTGAGGGCAGGAGGAGAAGGGGTGCCAGAGGATGAGATGGTTGGATGGCATCACTGACTCAAGGGACATGAGTTTGAGCAAGCTCCAGGAGTTGGTGATGGACAGGGAGGCCTGGCGTGCTGCAGTCCATGGGGTTGCAAAGAGTCAGACACACCCAAGCGACTGAACAACAGCAACAAATGGAACACAACACTTGCATTTTTTAAACTTTTTTTATTTTATTTATTTCTGGATGCCCTGGGTCTTTGTTGCTGTGTGTGTGTGCGTGTGTGTGTGTGTGCGCGTGTGTGTGTGTGTGTGTGTGTGGCTCCTCTCTGTAGTTGTGGCTTGTCATCTCGGGGGCCTCTCTCATTGTGGGCTCCTGGGCCCACAGCTTCAGCGGTTTAAGCTTTCGGGCTCCCCCTAGAGGCGAGGTCCAAAAAAATAAATCAGTTTTTTTTTTTTTTTTTCAGTTTTTACATTATAACAGCTATTGCATAATCAGCTTTGTCTTTTCCTCCTTGGCAGTTAGATAACAACTCATGTTTTCTTGCTTTTTCTTTTTAGCTATGATGCTTACTCTTTTTTGAGCCTTAAGTGTGATAAATCCAGTCCATCCATAACTGAGTCTCTGCCTTCTTGAAGCACCCAGAGGGTGGTTTTCCATGCACGCTCTCTTTGGGGGTGACTATGACGACCCTGTTCCCACCACACCCACTTCTCTGCTTGTCCCACCACAGGCACGTCCGTCTGGAAAGCCTTTTTCTTCACCCCCAAGTTCTCCCCGGAGGGCGCCAACGGATGCTTTGACACGCACGTGTGTTTCTGTTACGGGCAGTATGTCACCTACCACGACCCGCCCCTGCTGTTTGAGATTTCCAGAGACCCCCGGGAGAGAAACCCGTTAACCCCGACATCGGAGCCGCGGTTCTGGGAGATCCTGGAGGCCATGCAGGAGGCGGCAGCCCGCCACGCCCGGACCCTTCAGGACGTCCCCAACCAGCTGTCCCTGGGGAACCTGATGTGGAAGCCGTGGCTGCAGCTGTGCTGCTCATCGCTGGGGCTTTCCTGCCAGTGTGACCGGGAGGACCAGGATGGGAGACAGAGCCCTTAGCCGTTATGGGCAGCGTCTGGGGGTGCATGGGGTAGGAGGAGCGCCCAGCCGGCAGCATTAGGGTGAACGCCCAGGATCGACCCTGGGGGAAGGCAGCCCTGGCCGCCTCCCTCCTCCCCACGCACCTGGAGACTCCGCCAAGACCCCCTTCCACACACACACACACACACCTTTCCCCCCCGGGGCGGGAATCAACTTTGAAATAAACAGAGACACAGACGTTACTTACATCGTCTTCCGAGGCCAATTGTTCACGTGGATGGATGACTGGGCAATGAGTGTCCAACATCTGTGTGGTGGAGGGCAGGAAGGGGCACAGGTGAGCTGCTGACCTCTCAGACAGCGTGATCCACGGCTGAAGGCGTCGCTGACTTGATGCACCGGCCACCAGGATTTCCCCTAGAGAGCATCGCACGAGAGTGAATCAAATGTTAAGTGTTTACTGAAATCTAACACATGCCACTTTTTTTACCCTGCGTAAAAGAGCATCTTGCCCAATCATGGATGACGGTTAAGTTGCCATCTTCTGGTTTCTGAAAGGTGATTACTGTCAGTATTATTTGCAAATACGTATGAATCACTCTTCACGCTATCCGTGTTTGTACATGGATATGTGTCTTTCTTTGAGAAGCTTGCAATATTTAGAAGCTCATCACTGTTGAAGGAGAAGCAACAGAGGCTCGCAGATGTGTTTTGTGCGACCGCCTTTTGGTGAGCTCTCTCAGCGAATGTCGAAGCTGAGACACACCTCTCCGGTCCGTGTGTTTCCAGCCCGTCATTTGTAGCACGCTGTTTTGGCTTCTGCTGTCCCTTGGGTGAACGGCGTTTCTGAACTAAAAATCCAACTTCATAGATTCTGCAGTCCAAGAAATCCCCTCTAACAGATTCAGAATTACTGGCATGTGAAATGTATGCTATTTCACAGGGGCAGGAGGGTATGGGGTGGGGGAAACACAGGCCATCAGAGCAGTTCACGACCCATACCCACAAAGACACGAGCCATCAGACATAACCAGTCCAAGACCCATACCCAAGAAGACACTAGCAATCAGGCATAAGCAGTCCATGACCCATAGCCATGAAGACACGAGCCATCAGACATAACCAATCAACGACCCATACCCACAAAGACACGAGCAATCAGACATAAGCAGTCCACGACCCATACCCGTTACATCTCGATGCCGAATTTCATGACGAGAGAATGGTGGTTCATGCCCGTCCTTGTATTTTGTTGGCCTGACCCTTCGGGTAAGCAGTATCTGTGCCTCGTGTTGGTCGTGACATGCACACTTTCGTTTGAATCCCATTTCCTGCAACCTCAGGAATGCAGGGATGAGGCCTAACGGGGTCACAGAGGAGACTGGGAGACAGGGCACAGCTGGATAGAGTTCCCAAGTCCGGACCACCAGCCCCTTCTGGGCAAAGAGTTCCCCTGAGTGGAGAATACCTAGGTGACCTTCAGACACTATACGTTCTCCAGCAACATGGTGAGGATTCATTCACTCATCTGTACACGGGAGCTGTGGTCCCGCTGCCTCTCTTTCATCTCTGTAGCGAACATGTCTGAGCATCTATCTGCTCTTGGCTCAGGGGTTTTCTCGATCCGACGGGAGTGGAGGTCAGTGGTCTACTCTGCCCCGCCTCCCACCCCCCCACCCCCAGATGCATGGACCCTGCCGTCCAGACACTTTGGAGAAAAATGTGGGTAAGCGAGTCTCGGGCTCTCTGACAGTGGTCTCTGCCTTCTGGTCTTTGTCCCCGCTGAACAACGTCTAAGCTCTGACAGCATCTCCCGAGCTCCTCCTTGCTGCTGCTGCTGCTGCTAAGTTGCTTCAGTCCTGTCCGACTCTGTGCGACCCCATGGACTGCAGCCTACCAGGCTCCTCCATCCCTGGGATTTTCCAGGCAGGAGTACTGGAGTGGGGTGCCATTGCCTTCTCCAAGCTCCTCCTTACGGTCTGCTATTTCAGAATTTTTTTAAATTTATTAATTTATTTCACTTGGAGCATAATGACGTCACCATACTGTGGTCGTCTTTGCCGTACATCCACATGAATCGGCCACGGGTGACTGTGTGTCCCCCCATCCTGAACTGCCCCCCCACCTCCCTCCCCACTCCATCTCTCGGGGTTGTCCCAGGGCACTGGCTTTGAGTACCCAGCTTCATGCATCGAACTTGCCCTGCTCACCTATTTCACTTATGGTAATGTACATGTTTCAATGCTGTGCTCTCAAATCATCCCACCCTCCCCTCCTCCCACAGAGCCCAAAAGTCTGTTCTTTACATCCGTGTCTCCTTCGCTGCCCTGCATGTAGGATCGTCGATACCATCTTTCTAAGTTCCGTATAAATGTGTTAATATACAACATTTGTCTTTCTCTTTCTGACTTACTTCACTTGGTACATATGCACAGTGGAATATTACTCACCTGTAAAAAAGGAATGCATTTCAGTGAGTTCTAATGAGGGGGATAACGAGGAGTCTGTTATTTCAGATTGCAAATCTTTCTTTGTCTTAAAAAAAAAGACAATTCCTTCCACCTCCCTGGGAATGGTTCAGAGTTGGAAAGCAAGCAGGATTCTTTTTCTTAATTCGGATTTCTCATTCCAGAAATTTGCCAAAAGCATGTCGTGTTGTTTTAAGAAATACTCTCTTGAAAGAATGCATGAGCATGTTACTGCTGCTGCTACTGGCTAAGTTGCTTCAGTCGTGTTCGACTCTGTGCGACCCCATAGACGGCAGCCAACCAGGCTCCCCCGTCCCTGGGATTCTCCAGGCAAGAACACTGGAGTGGGTTGCCATTTCCTTCTCCAATGCATGAAAGTAGAAAGTGAAAGTGAAGTCGCTCAGTCGTGTCCGACTCTTCTCGACTCCATGGACTGCAGCCTACCAGGCTCCTCCATCCATGGGATTTTCCAGGCAAGAGTACTGGAGTGGGGTGCCATTGCCTTCTCCGAGCATGTTACTAGTGTGTTCAAATTATTGCTGTTATCATGCAAAACCTATCTAAAGCTGCTGTTACCAACTAATGTGTTAAAAGATGACCATATTTGCTCAGAGTTGGACACACTCAATGCACATGGATTTTATAAGACATTTTATGATGTCAGAACATTGTGTTTGAGGTTGAAATCAGTGGAAGGACTGTTGCAGATGTTGTTAATGCACAGCTTTGTATAGCATTGATTGTTTAATCTGTACACAGGTAACAGCCAACAAAGGATACATTTACCTCTAGACTCACAATGAGCTTTTAAGTGTTTGCTTCAAAATAACTTAGATCTCCATTATGTTTCAGTGTATTTGAAAATCAGGTTTCTTTGTAATAATCGTAATTACCACTTACCACCTGAAAGTTTGGCTTGGAATGCACAACAGGAAATTTGAATTCCCACTGGTGTGGTCTCTTGTATGTCCTATTCTTTGTGGGTTTTGAAGCTTTAAACACATTCTTTTGGGGAAAAAAATTGTTATATTTCTAGCATTTCACAGACGTTAAAAGCTTAAGCTAACAGTGACCTAGTGACAGGCACGATTTGACAACATCGTTAACATTTCATGAAAAGCCCAATTGCGACCTATGTATCAGAGGTGATGAAGGTTTCAGGAAGGGGAGCAGATGGCAGGTGGCCCTGAAGGACATCCATGGAAGAAACAGACAACGTATTTGTCACATGTCTGAACAATGGGATCTGTGACGTGATCGCATCTATGAAGGTTTCCCAGAACCTCATTGTCATGTCAACTTGAAATGAAAATAAACCTTTCCCTGGCAATTAAAATTTCTCTCCTGCTTTGTTTTTCATGGGGCTTAATTCAGCAAGTGTGTGGAGTGTTTAGTCAGTCAAGAGTCTGCCTACAATATGGGAGACCTGCGTTCCTCCCGGGGTTGGGAAGATCCGCTGGAAAAGGGGACGGCAACCCACTCCAGTGTTCTTGCCTGGAGAATCCCGTGGACAGAGGAGCCTGAAGGGGTGTTTACTATGTTTGGGGTATGATGTTAAGTAATGCGGAATGGGGTATCAGTTTGGTAAATCTTTACAGAGTGTCAGAGGCTCCAGGGAGGGGTGGGGAGTACACAGATGGATGAGAAATAATAAATAAGGTAGCCCCTGACTTTCGTGATTAGACGCCCTGGCCATCTCTTGGGTTCCAAGGCCATGTCACGCTTGTGTGTTGCTACAGCTGTTGGTCAATTTCCAATGAAAGGCTTGTAGTAAATTCAATGGGATCATAGTTAGAAAGTGACTGGCATGTTATAAGTCCTGAAAAAGTGTTAGCTATCTTTACACCCTTGCTTATATTCATCTGCAAGTGTTTTTTTATTACCAAAAAATATAATGGTAGAAAAATACAGCATATACACAAGAAAAGAGAAAGAATCACTTTTAACCTGATCATCAAGCAGAAAATACCAGAGCTATTTTTGAGTATATCTTTAAGACTTTATACATACAATCACTGGACTTCCCTGGTGGCTCAGACGGTAAGAGCGTCTGCCTACAATGCAGGAGACCTGGGTTCAGTCCCTGGGTCGGGAAGATCCCCCTGGAGAAGGAAATGGCAACCCACTCCAGTACTCTTGCCTGGAAAATCCCACGGATGGACGGAGGAGCCTGGTGGGCGACAGTCCATGGGGTCGCACGGAGAGTTGGACACGACTGAGCGACTTAACTTTCACTTTCTTTCACTTTCACACACCATCACACCCGCACACAGTTGTATGTTACAGAAATGAATTATAACCAGTTATATTATAATCGTTTTTTTTTTCCCACGTAACTCCTTTGTAACCATCTCCATGATACCAAGGATATATTCAGTCCATGGTTTTGATTGGTTTCATAATAAAAAAATTTCCAATGAATATGTTTTTATAAATACGAACTTTGAGTTGCCTATTGAGATTGATGTCGTCTAAATGTAACACAGGGTTCAAGACTCAGTCTCACACCAAGATACGGCATTTGCTTGGGTGGGCGGGACCCCTCTGTAACTGCATGTGAAGCAGAAACTGTCTCATGTACGGTGTCATCGAGGTAGATTGTCTCCACTCTCTTTTATCTTCGGGGCCACTGAGGCACTCAGGCCCAGCCAGCACGTTTCCCACAGCGTGCTCTATTTGTAGCTACTCAATGCAGAGCATCCAGGTAATGACTCTGAGATGGTCCTAAGCGGGAGGTGATTCGATGATGGTGGTAAAATAGCCTGGATCTCCTGAGTCACCACCTGGGGCAGCTCCAGAGAAACCACGGTTTCCCTGAGCGACAGAAGACTGAGACCAGAACAAGATCTACTCTTTTCTGGGGACTTCCCGGGTGGGCCAACGGCCAAGTCTTCGAGTTCCCAGGGCAGAGGTCCTGGGTTTGATCCCTGGTCTGGGAACTAGAATCCCGCATGCCACAGCTAAATAATCAAGAATCGCCACAATGAAGACAGAAGACCCGGCATGCTGTCACTAGGACCCAATGCAGCCAAATAAACAAATAGATATATTTTTAAAGACCTACTCTTTTTATTTTGAAGACACTGAGATTTGGAGGTTGTCAGTGTAACAGCAGCTGGAGTTCCTTATCTCAACTAATACACTAGCTTGGCTTCCCTGGTGGCACAGCTGGTAAAGAATCCACCTGCAATGCAGCAGACCTGGGTTTGATCCTTGGGTCAGGAAGACATCCTGGAGGAGGGCATGGCAACCCGCTCCAGCATTCTTGCCTGGAGAATCCCATGGCCGGAGGAGCCCGGTGGGCTACTGTCCATGAGGTCACAGAGACTCGGTCACGACTGAGTGACTAAGCTCGCCTGCACGGCCATATTACAAAAACCTGACACTCTTGTGAGAGTGTCTTGGATTGCAAAAAGGTGTTTTTTCCCAATTTACTGGTGTTGCTTTGAATAGAAGCCTATGCACGAATTTTTATTTTTAATTTTGACTTTATGATGGGAACGGCACTCAACATGAGATCTGTCCTCCTAGATTTTGCAGGAGAGGATACAATCTTCTTAACCGCAGGCACAGAGTTGTACAGGAGATCTATTCCTTCTGCATAACTGAAACTTTGTATCTGTTGATAAAAAGTCCCCCTTCTCCTCACGCCTCCAACCCCTTCAGTTCAATCGCTCAGTCCTGTCCAACTCTGCGACCCCATGGACTGTAGCCTGCCAGGCTCCTCTGTCCATGGGATTCTCTAGGCGAGCATACTGGAGTGGGTTGCTGTGCCCTCCTCCAGGGGATCTTTCCAACCCTGGGATCGAATCTGAGTCTCCTGGATCTCCTGATCCTGACCCAGGGATGGAACTCGAGTCTCCTGCATCTCCTGAATTGTAGGTGGATTCTTAACCGCCGAGCCACCAGGGAAGCCCCCCGCTCCGCCGCCCCGAAAACATTATGGAGGCTCCTCAAGACATTAAAAATCATACTACCATATGATCCAGCCTTCTCCCTCCTGGGGGATTTTGCCCCAAAATTGAAATCAGGATCTCAAAGAGATAGCTGCACAACCATGGTCATTGCAACATTAGTCACAGTATGAGCTGATGTAGACAGGATCTTTAATGTCACTGACAGATGAACAGACAAGGATATATGGAATATGGCTTAATTCTTTAAAGGCCTTCAACCCTTAGAAGGTGGGAGTTCAGTTCAGTCGCTCAGTCGTGTCTGACTCTTTGTGACCCCAAAGAAGGTGGGAAAGAGAAACGTTAAAATGTACTATGCGTTACCACCACCTGCCTATGGCCCAGAATGGAGAACTGATTCTGCAACTGCCGTCTCAGTGAGTGAGAAACACAGATGGATTCTTGACACAACTGACAAGTTGATGATTAATTAAACATCGAGAGTCTCTCATGGTGGAATATGACATTTTGCTTCATTGATTACAGGAAGATAGCAGATTTCAAAAGATATTATCTATGCCTAGGAGAGATGTTATTTCTAATACCAAATCTTCTAATGAGTATATATATTTTTTAAAGATTCATTTTACTTCAGAGTGGTGTCCCATCTCTTGTCAAATATCCTTTAATTCCCCTTGGGTGTGTGTCTCAGTCATTCAGGTGTGTCCAATTTTTTGTGACCCCATGGACCATAGCCTGCCAAGCTCCTATGTCCATGGAATTTTCCAGGCAGAATACTGGAGTGGGTTTGCCATTTCCTACTCCGTAATGAATGCATTTTTAAAAAGCTTTTTAAAAAAACTTTATATTGAGGTGTCATGCGGTCACAAAGAGTCGGACACAACTAAGCGACTTCACTTTCACTCTTCACTTTAATGCATTGGAGAGGGACATGGCAACCCACTCCAGTGTTCTTGCCTGGAGAATCCCAGGGACGGGGAGCCTGGTGGGCTGCCGTCTATGGGGTCGCAGAGAGTTGGACACGACTGAAGTGACTTAGCAGCAGCAGCAGCAGCATTGAGGTGTAGCCAATTGACAATGTTGTGATAGTTTCGGGTGAACCAAAGGGACTCAGTCATTTTTTAAATAAAATATTCTAGTTAGCAAAATATTCAGATTTGGCCCTCTCCAAAGTGTTCTTAAGACATTTGATTCGTATCCGAAGTTTCTTTTTAAATTTTCTTCTTTTGTTTTTGGCTGTGCAGGGTCCTCATGGCTGCCTGCAGCCTTGCTCTGGTTGCAAAGGTTGGGGGAGGTACTCCCTCGTTGTGGCGCGGAAGCTTCTCATTGCAGTGACTTCTCTCATGGTGGAACACAAGCTGTAGGTGCACACGGACTTCAGTCGTTGTGGCCCACGGGCTTAGCTGCTACCCGGGATGTGGGATCTTCCTGGACCAGGGATTGAACCTGTGTCCCCTGCAAACTGGCAGGTGAATTCTTAACCACTGGACCACCAGGGCAGCCCTCAAAAAGGTTCTAGATGTTTGGTTATATTCAGTCCTTTTCAAAATGCCCATGGAGACTTCTCAGTCCACACCAAAAGGTCCTTGATACTTCATCCCGTCCAAAATCGTTTGGCGTGGGCCACACCTGCTTGTGGACATTTTCGATAGGACCGAATTTCAAGAACTTTTTGGTGTGGACCAGATGTCTTCTGGACCAAATGTCCGATGCAAGTTTTGGGCAGGACCAGGTATCTTGCGGGGAATATTGTTTTTTTAATGCCCTGCAAACCTTATCACTTTTGAAATACCTTCAGAAATATGTCCTGTGCCTATGTGAAAGAGTCCAGTGACTGTCATATTTTTAGTTTTTGTTGATCATATTTTGTCCTTAGGAAAAAAAGATCAAAAGATGATGTAATGTTTTTACAACTTCTTTCAGCAACCTTTGAAATAGTGCATGTAGCTTGTGTTTAATATATCCAATTAAACCACGAGATGCCTGTTTCCTGAGCATCCCTTTAAAAGTCAGCATCGAAAACATTCAGTTTACGCAGAGCATCAGTTCCGTGTTAAAATCTGAGGAGCACTTTTGCAGCCAGACTGGAAAGCAGCTTCCTGTAGTGCCTCTCAGCAAACGTGACAAGTGCCATATGAAAAGGTTGGGAGAAGTTAAGAGTTTCAGATAATTCCGAAAAGGGCACTCATGGCATTGCATCAAAAGCGTCGGGTCGGAGACTGCTGAGAGAGAGTCATCAGACAGCTCATCCGTTAGAGCTTGTATCAGGGAGATGTGTTCCCAGCTGTATCATCAGAAGCAGAGATAAGTGAGTTTCTGCAGCATATTTCGTCGCCCTGAAGGTGAAGTGGGAAAAGGTCCCAGGGCCCACATGTTGCTCTGATATGCTGGCCTGTGGAATAATGTTTGGTTTGACTCCTTCATCCCAGGCCTGATTCCGAGTGCTTCTGTGGGTTCATGGACTTGGAATCTTCACTACATCTCTATCAGGGGCTTCCCAGCTGGTGCTGGTGGTAAAGAATGCAATTCAGGAGACACGAGTTTGATCCCGGGTTCAAGAAGATCCCCTGGAGAAGGGCATGGCAACCCACTCCAGTATTCTTGCCTGGAGTATCCCATGGACAGAGGAGCCTGGTGGGCTACAGTCCATGGGGTCACAAAGAGTCGGACACGACTGAAGACTTGGCATGCACACATGCACATCTCTATCAGATGTTATGATTCTCTTGTTACAGATGAGGAAACATACAAAAAACAGGATGTAAATATGCTGCATGCTCAGATTTACGCCGTGATGTTTTCGTTTAAAAAAGTAAATGGATGGATTTTCAGTCTCCATGTGTGACTCTGTCTGCTGCCTACTGCACAACTCCAGGGATGATATGCACACTCCACCATAGGAAGCGTTGGATCCTCTGTTTGTTCAGTGCGCAACCTGATCCACCATACATGGCAGCCTTGGATAGATTGTGATGTACAGAGAGCCAGATATGTAAGTCATGGATGCAACTTGTTATGATTGGCCTGACAATGAGGACAGGAGAGCACTGTGTGAACTCAACCCAAGCGTCGAATCCATGAGCTAGCATATGGACCTGGGGCACTTCTGGAGTGAAGATAATGGCGTGAGGGTCCTGCTCATTAAAACGGAGATCAGATTGGTGGAGCTGGTTTATTGCCTCCAAGGAAATAGGCACGTGGGTTTGTGTGTGTGCATTGATTGTGATACAGCCAGCAGTGTGTTGATTTCCAAAGACCTGTGGCTTGATCTGTGGTCCTCAGACGTAGTGACCTTGTGTGTTGGGAGAAATGTCCCTTGTTAGTTGGGAGCTGCAGGGCCTGTTGCTAGGAGAGAAATTTCCAGCATCTCAGATAGAGGCCTCTGGGTGAAAGTGTTAGTCGCTCACTTGTGTCCGACTCTTTGCAACCCTGTAGACTGTAGCCCTCCAGGCTCCTCTGTCCACATGGGATTCTCCAGGCAAGAATGCTGCTGTGGGTTGCTGTTTCCTTCTCCAGGGGATCTTCCTGACCCAGGGCTCTAACCGAGCTCTCCTGCATTGGCAGGAATGTTTCCTACCATCTGAGCTACCAGGGAAGCCTGCCTAGGGTGAGCCAGGAATAATCCTTTTGTTCCTTGAGTTGCCCAGGATTTAAATGTCATCACTGCCTCTTTAAGCATGTTCTTTTGACTGACTTATGTCACCTCTCTTTTTCTGCAAAGGAATAATGATTAAATTTTGCCAAACATTTCATCTCTCATTTTTTCCCCCTTAGAGATTATGTCCTAAGGAATCTTGGGACACTTTGGACACTGGAATAGTTGAGGCTTATGCACGCTTAGCATTCAGAAAACGAGGATTCTGGCATCTGGTCCCATCACTTCATGGGAAATAGATGGGGAAACAGTGGAAACAGTGTCAGACTTTATTTTTGGGGGCTCCAAAATCACTGCAGATGGTGACTGCAGCCATGAAATTAAAAGACGCTTACTCCTTGGAAGGAAAGTTATGACCAACCTAGATAGCATATTCAAAAGCAGAGACATTACTGGGCCAACAAAGGTCTGTCTAGTCAAGGCTATGGTTTTCCCTGTGGTCATGTATGGATGTGAGAGTTGGACTGTGAAGAAACCTGAGTACCGAAGAATTGATGCTTTTAAACTGTGGTATTGGAGAAGACTCTTGAGAGTCCCTTGGACTGCAAGGAGATCCAACCAGTCCATTCTAAAGGAGATCAGCCCTTGGTGTTCTTTGGAAGGAATGATGCTAAAGCTGAAACTCCAGTACTTTGGCCACCTCATGAGAAGAGTTGACTCATTGGAAAAGACTCTGATGCTGGGAGGGATTGGGGGCAGGAGAAGGGCACAACAGGATGAGATGGCTGGATGGCATCACTGACTCGATGGATGAGTTTGAGTGAACTCTGGGAGTTGGTGATGGACAGGGAGGCCTGGTGTGCTGCAACTCATGGGGTCACAAAGAGTTGGGCACGACTGAGTGACTGAACTGACTGAACTGATGCACACTTAGAAAGATATTTTAGGTTGTCAGAGGAGAAGAAAAACAATAATGGCTTTGTGCCAGGAAGACCAAACAAACACATTTTTAAAAAACACAAAAATTAGCATTTAGGTTGACTGTATCTTCAGAAATGTACACATGTCCTAACCTTTCCTGCATGCACATCTTGGAGGTAAAAAAAAAATGAATAAATCACTGGGTAACATGTTACATCACATGGAAACTTAGCAAGGGTTGTACAAGTTCAGTGTCTCTGCTTTAATGATAACAACAAACCCTACATTGCGTGCCCTTTTCAATGTGTTCACAATGTTTAACCTTCTTTAATTGTATGTTAAAATTTTTTGACACTGTGTTGAAAGTAAAAAGAACACACAGTCAAAACAGTGATATTTATTTGCATCCTACTATTATGAGCTTAAATGCCAGTAAACCCCCTTCTGACCTTTTATCCTTTGTATTATCTGTCCTTTTTACTTTCAGCCCAAGACTGTTCAGTGAATTCTGGTGCAAAAAAAAAAAAAAAAAAAAAATCTAGTGGTATCGTTTTCCCATGGTGATGTTTTAAAGGGCAACTCGTGTTAGGAAAAAAAAATATTTAAAGCCGTATTGTGCAGTTTCCATCACAGCAATGTTAGAGGTATTCTGGGACTAAAAATGGTCCTGCCTGTGTATATTTGCTTAAATTCGGCAAGGATGACAATTGGAAGAGAACGGCCAAGCAGAAACGAGACCTCGACTTAATGTCTTCCGGCGGGAGAGGGAGAGGAAGATCAGTGTTGGACGTTGAAGCAAAGCTTAATCGTCCCCACTTCTGTTTATGGCGCGTTTCTCTTAAAAGATGATAAACTAGAGGTCGGAGAACCAAAGTTGCCACGGGTCGCAGCATGGCAATTACCCCATAGTCGTCCGTCTTCGGTGACCCTAGAGGATGCATGAGAAAGCGCTTGATGCATGCTCCTACCCACACAACTATATCACGCCGGGGCAGACAGAGGAGCCTGAATCTCTGACCTTCACCCCTCAGTGTCTCAGACATCTAGAACGTGGGGGATCCAGCGTCAGATCATCACTTACCATGCTCTAAAAATACATACGTCTCTGCAGAAGATGGCCTCTATGCTTCCCCACGGCCTGGAAGTTTCCTAGAAATGCCAGAAATCCCTTTTGAAGATGTGGTGATTTGTTCTAGGAAGTGACAGGGCCCTTGGATTCTCTTTTGAGAATCTGGCCACCGCAAGCAGGAGTCCTAACAGCTGGATGGCAAGCTGCCCTTCCTAGAAATTGATGGCCGTGACAAAACTGGGCTTGGTAGCAGCCCTGGAGGCCGTGTTGGCCTTCCCTGATGGCTCAGGTGGTAAAGAATCTGCCTACAATGGGGGAGAGGTGGGTTCAATCCCTGTGTCGGGAAGACCCCCTGGAGAAGGGAATAGCAACCCGCTCCAGTAGTCTTGGGCTTCCCTGGTGGCTCAGCTGGTAAAGAATCTGCCTGCAATGTGGGAGACCTGGGTTTGATCCCTGGGCTGGGAAGATCCCTTGGAGAAGGGAAAGTCTACCCACCCCAGTATTCTGGCCTGGAGAATCCCATGGACGATACAGTCTATACAGTATATTATACAGTCCATGGGGTTGCAAAGAGTCAGACTTGACTGAGTGACTTTCACTTTCACTTTCATGGAAGAAAAAGCTTTTGACCAAGTGAATGAATGGGACTCTAAATCACTAATTTTGAAGACTGAATTCCAACATAAAATAATTCAATTTTCATGATGTAAGTCACTCCAGTGCCTGAGAATGGAAGATTGTGACAGTGGTTGCTGAATTTTAAGGCACCATTATGATCAAACACAATTTCGAAGAATGCATTTTAATTCTCCTAATAAGAGAAGATTACCTAATTAGAAAGTGTTTTCGGCAGGACCACATTAAAACCCATTCTGATGTATCTTTCCTGCTGTTTTAATTGTAGTTTATAAGGACAAATGCAAACTGAAATAGTACCCCAAACCATTTCCTGGTTGGTAGAAGAATATTTTCCTGAACCATAAAATATGGATTTGCCAATGTGGGGAGTTAATCACATTGCCCTACATTTTCTCTTATCTTGGCAGAGAAATAGAGGGTTCTTTCCAAGTAGAACTCAACCCTCTGATTACCATGTGGTCCACTTTAGTTGCCAATATTTTGTTGTTCAGTGGCTCAGTCGTGTCTGACTCTTTGCGACCCCATGGACCGCAGCAGCACGCCAGGCTTCCCTGTCCATCACCAACTCCCGGAGCTTGCTCACATTCATGTCTGTTGAGTCCGTGATGCCATCCAACCATCTCATTCTCTGTGATCTCCTTCTCCTCCTGCCCTCAATCTTTCCAGCCAGTATCTTAGGTGTTAGAAAAGCAAGACATTGCCATCAAGCACAAAATGTGACACGAACTTAGAGCAGACTGTGCCTTTTAATTTTTTTTTTACCTGTGATATTACTAAGGATCATTTATTTATAATTTGCATGGGATTGAAGGAGGTTCATGTTGACAGGAAAATGGTTTCAGTCTGCCCTTTGAAACTGCAGAAATGTGAAAGGAAAGCTTAGAATGAAATAGTGTAATATGTTTCTTGAGAGAGGCACTGGGTGGACACTGACATTTTAAAATTCAGTCTCATCGACGTTATTCCAAATGGAAACACAGGATACAAAGAGTGCAAGGTAATTGCTAACCGTATTTTTTTTAAAAAAGCATTGTAGGGTGAAAAATTGCAAACAAACATGGAGATAGAAAGACTGTAATACTGACCCCCTCCGTGACCTCACCCCCAAGCTTCAGGCATCATCACCATCTTCAGATATAGTTGTAGTTAGGGTATTTTAGAAGTTCCCATGGTCATGCCTGGATCAGAATATAACTGTTTTAATGTTGCAAGATAGTCTGCCTGAATGGTTACGTTTTTTTCCACCTGTGTTTAGGTGTTTATTTTCATAGGGGTAAAGAGGGAAGATGATGCATAGACATAAAGTATCAAGGTTCTCTGTGTGTGTCTCGGCATCACAGAACTTACTGGCTTCATGCAGTACCCATTTATTTAGCCCCTGACCTTGACATTCAGGCTGTCCTGGGTGGCTATTTCTTGTGAGGAGCTGTCTATGCGGATCTTGGCTCTGGCATCTGTATGAGGTGACTGGCTTACTATGACTTCACCTGTGACGGTGGGAACCTCGGGGTTCCCCTCTCCATGTGGCCCCCTCATTCTCCAGGGAGGAGGCTGGTCCAAGCTTGTCCTCAAGCCTTGTCCGACCCAGTGGTTTCAACATGATGAAAGTGAAAGAGGAGAGTGAAAAAGTTGGCTTAAAGTTCCACATTCAGAAAATGAAGATCGTGGCATCCGGTCCCATCACTTCATGGGAAATAGATGGGGGAACAGTGGAAACAGTGTCAGACTTTATTTTTCTGGGCTCCAAAATCACTACAGATGGTGATTGCAGTCATGAAATTAAAAGACGCTTACTCCTTGGAAGGAAAGTTATGACTAACCTAGACAGCATATTAAAAAGCAAAGACATTACTTTGCTAACAAAGGTCCATCTAGTCAAGGCTATGGTTTTTCCAGTGGTCATGTATGGATGTGAGAGTTGGACCATAAAGAAGGCTGAGCGCTGAAGAATTGATGCTTTTGAACTGTGGTGTTGGAGAAGACTCTTGAGAGTCCCTTGGACTGCAAGGAGATCCAACCAGTCCATCCTAAAGGAGATCAGTCCTGGGTGTTCATCGGAAGGACTGATGTTGAAGCTGAAACTCCAATACTTTGGCCACCTGATGGGAAGAACTGACTCATCTGAAAAGACTTTGATGCTGGGAAAGATTGAGGGCAGGAGGAGAAGGGGATGACAGAGGATGAGATGGTTGGATGGCATCACTGACTCGATGGACATGGGTTTGGGTGGACTCCGGGAGTTGGTGATGGACAGGGAGGCCTGGTGTGCTGCAGTTCTTAGGGTCGCAAAGAGTCGGACACAACTGAGCGACTGAACTGAACTGAACTGAGCTGAGGCGAGGGCAACCCCAGGTACAGATATGTTTCAAGTCTGTGTGGGTGTGTGTATACTACTTTCCACTGAAAACAAGTTCCATGGCCAAACCCAGAGGCAGAAGGTTGATCCGTAGATTTCAGCGGTCACAGGGAGTAATGACAGATTGACATCAGAACAGGACATGCGTACAATGGAGGGAAAGCCTGTGGACAGTGTTACCATCTATTTCATAAAGTTTTCTCAATGAAAGAACTCAAGTTGACAGCGGTGAAAATGGCAAAGTAAGGACCAGCATAATTTCGCTTCGCCGTAAAATCAGTGAGACAGCTGGAAAAAGTCGTCAGAAATAACTTCAGCGTGGATCTGGAAATTAACCAAAGGCTTGCCGCAATCCAGGAGCATTTGTTCCAGCAAAATGGTTGGATCTCAGTAAAAACACTGGACTCGGGAGCATTGTAACTTGGCGAGGACAATCCATCATTCTGCAATCTGGAAAAACAGCAGTCCCCAGCTTCCCTAGCAGGGAGCAGAAGGAAAGATCAGCCCGGCCTTGAGCAAATACTCATTCCTAAAGGACGGTTTATTTGTCTGTTTTTGACCTGACTTGGAGCCTGCTCAGTGCAGAAAGCCTTCTCCAGGAGGGAATAAAGAGCTGAAACATGCGACATCGTGGGTGAGCAATGGAAACCTTTTGGTAAGAGAAAAAAATTACAGTCATAAAAAAAAAAGGCGAAGATCAAAGTGTTTTCATGTCTATTAAACGATATGACATGGATCCAACTATTGTTACAAAGATGGGGCTTCCCAGGTGGGGAAGAATCCATTTCCCAATGCAGGAGATAGAAGAGGCATCACAGGTTCAATCCCTGGGTTGGGAAGATCCCCGTAGGAGGAAGTGGCAGCCCACTCCATTATTTGTGTGTGTGTGTGTGATCCAATTATGTATTTTAAAAATTAATTTATTTATTATAATTGGAGGCCAATTACTTTACAATATTGTGGTGGTTGTTGCCATACATTGACATGAGTCAGCCATGGGTGTACATGTGTCCCCCATCCTGAACCCCCCTCCCACCTCCCTCCCCATCCCATCCCTCAGGGTCATCCCAGTGCACCGGCCCTGAGCACCCTGTCTCATGCATTGAACCTGGACTGGCGATCTGTTTCACATATAGTAATATACATGTTTCAATGCTATTCTCTCAAATCATCCCACCCTCTCCCTCTCCCACAGAGTCCAAAAATCTGTTCTTTACATCTGTGTCTCTTCTGCTGTCTCGCATATAGAGTCATTGTTACCATCTTTCTAAATTCCATATAGATGTGTTAATATACTGTATTGCTGTTTTTCTTTCTGACTTACTTCACTCTGTATAATAGGCTCTAGTTTCATCCACCTCATTAGAACTGACTCAAATGCATTCTTTTTAACGGCTGAGTAATATTTCATTGTGTATATGTAACACGGCTTTCTTATCCATTCATTTGCTGATGGACATCTAGATTGCTTCCATGTCCTGGCTATTGTAAACAGTGCTGCGATGAACATTGGGGTACACATGTCTCTTTCAATTCTGGTTTCCTCGGTGTGTATGCCCAGCAGTGGGATTGCTGGGTCATATGGCAGTTCTATTTCCAGTTTTTTAAGGAATCTCCGCACTGTTCTCCATAGTGGCTGTACTACTTTGCATTCCCACCAACAGTGTAAGAGGGTGCCCTTTTCTCCACACCCTCTCCAGCATTTATTGCTTGTAGATTTTTGGATAGCAGCCATTCTGACCGGCATGAGACGGTACCTCACTGTGGTTTTGATTTGCATTTCTCTGATAATGAGAGATGTTGAGCAACTTCTTGTGTGTTTGTTAGCCGTCTCTATGTCTTCTTTGGAGAAATATCTGTTTAGATCTTTGGCCCATTTTTTGATTGGGTTGCTTATTTTTCTGGAATTGAGTGCAGGAGTTGCTTGTATATTTTGGAGATGAATTCTCTGTCAGTTGCTTCATTTGCTATTATTTTCTCTCATTCTGAAGGCTGTCTTTTCACCTTGCTTATAGTTTCCTTCATCGTGCGAAAGCTTTTAAGTGTAACTAGGTCCCATTTGTTTATTTTGCTTTAATGGAAGTAATGGAAATACATTACTCTGGGAGGTGGGTCATAGAGGATCTTGCTGTGATTTATGTCACAGCCACTCCAGGATTCTTGCCTGGAGAATCCCAGGGACGGGGGAGCCTGGTGGGCTGCCGTCTATGGGGTCGCACAGAGTCGGACACGACTGAAGCGACTTAGCAGCAGCAGCAGCAATGAACAAACCAGCTATGTTCCAGCTACTCTTCATGCCTTGCATTCCCCCCTTCTCCATCCACTGACTGTTATCCGCAAATCCATGAGCCACTATTGATCTTAGAATCATCTCCTTTTTAGGAAGCATAGCGTTTCCCTATTTTAACTCATAACCACTGCTCTGGTATCTTGTGTGTATAGGTGGATTTGAGATGTGTTTTAGACCATCAGCTCCTTGGGGGAAGGACCACTTTTTATTCACATCTACGTCTCTTTGTTGTTCAGTCGCTCAGTCGTGTTCGACTCTTTGTGACCCCGTGGACTGCAGCACGCCAGGTTTCCCTGTCCTTCAGCATCTTGTGGAGCTTACTGAGACTCATGTCCATCGAGTCGGTGATGCCATCCAACCATCTCATCCTCTGTCATCTCCTTCTCCTCCTGCCTTCAATCTTTCCCAGCATCAGGGTCTTTTCAGTGAGTCAGCTCTTTCCATCAGGTGGCCAAAGTATTGGAGTTTCAGCTTCAGCATCAGTCCTTCCAATGAATATTCAGGACTGATCTTATTTAGGATGGACATCTAGAATTTGCATGTCACGTGAACAGAATGATGTCTAAAACCTTCGCAGGAATGTTTCATTGACTCTGGACCCTGGCAAGTTTATGCCTTCCAAGGTCTCTGGACCATTTCATCCAAGACCAGTCCTCCCTGTCCATTCTTCCTCCTCTGCTCATGATGTACAGGCGATTAAAACACAGTGGTCCCAAAGGAGTTGGAAACTTGCATGCACACCAAGGCCTGCACACCGATGTTTACAGCTGCAGTATTCCTAACTGCCCAAACATGGAAGCCACCAAGGTGTCCTTCAGTAGGTCAGTGGATAAATAAACTGTGGTCCGTCCAGACACTGGTGCTAAAAAGTGCTAAAAAGAAATGAACTGTCAAGTCAAGGAAAGACATGCAGGAACCTTAAATGTGTGTTGTTCTTGTTCAGTCACTGAATCCTGCAGGAGGTCTCTTCCCGACCCCATGGGCTGTAGCCCGCTAGGCTCCTCTGTCCGTGGGATTTCCCATGCAAGAATACTGGAGTGGGTTGCTATGCTCTCCTCCAGGGAATCTTCCCAACCCAGGGGGCGAAACCTACATCTCCTGCATTGCAGATGAATTCTTTACCGCCCAGCCCAGCTCATGGTTACATCTGTTCCCTTTGAAAGAAAACTTGCCCCCTTCAGTCATGTTCACTGCATTCTGTGACTCTTTGTCCCTTCCCCACCCAATGTGAGTCTTTGTCAGAACCTCTTTATGCCTCCATGTGACACAATGTTTTTTGCAGAGCAATCTGGAAAAATTCTTAAAGAGTCAAGGTGAAAGCATTACTTTTCCAAGCAGGACACCTTATCATACCCTCTTGTCATGGGAGGCATCCACAAAGTGAATAAACTATTGAGAGATTCCCCTTCAGCTCAGTTACCATTTAGAGTGGTTTCAAACTACCTGTGTAAAAATGGCTGTCTTAAGACTTCCCTAATGGTCCAGTGTTTGGGACTTTGCCTTCCAACCCAGCGGGTGCAGGTTCGATCCCTGGTCAGGGAACTCAGAGCCCACACGCCTCTTGGCCAAAACATAAAGCAGGAGAAATACTCTAACAAATTGATAGAGACGTTAAAAATGGCCCACGTTAAAAAAAATCTTTAAAAAATAAATTCAGTTCAGTTCAGTCACTCAGTTATGTCTGACTCTTTGCGACCCCATGAATCGCAGCACGCCAGGCTTCCCTGTCCATCACCAACTCCCGGAGTTCACTCAGACTCATGTCCATCAAGTCAGTGATGCCATCCAGCCATCTCATCCTCTGTCGTCCCCTTCTCCTCTTGCCCCCAATCCCTCCCAGCATCAGAGTCTTTTCCAATGAGTCAACTCTTCGCATGATGTGGCCAAAGTACTGGAGTTTCAGCTTTAGCATCACTCCTTCCAAAGAAATCCCAGGGCTGATCTTCAGAATGGACTGGTTGGATCTCCTTGCAGTCCAAGGGACTCTCAAGAGTCTTCTCCAAAACCACAGTTCAAAAGCATTAATTCTTTGGCACTCAGCCTTCTTCATAGTCCAACTCTCACATCCGTACATGACCACAGGAAAAACCACAGCCTTGACTAGATGGACCCTTGTCGGCAAAGTAATGGCTCTGCTTTTCAATATGCTATCTAGGTTTGTCATAACTTTCCTTCCAAGGAGTAAGCATCTTAATTTCATGGCTGCAGTCACCATCTGCAGTGATTTTGGAGCCCCCCAAAAATAAGGTCTGACACTGTTTCCACTGTTTCCCCATCTATTTCCCATGAAGTGATGGGACCAGATGCCATGATCTTTGTTTTCTGAATGTTGAGTTTTAAGCCAACTTTTTCACTCTCCTCTTTCACCTTCATCAAGAGGCTTTTTAGTTCCTCTTCACTTTCTGCCATAAGGGTGGTGTCATCTGCATATCTGAGGTTATTGATATTTCTCCCGGCAATCTTAATTCCAGCTTGTGCTTCTTCCAGCCCAGCATTTCTCATGGTGTACTCTGTATATAAGTTAAATAAGCAGGGTGACAATACACAGCCTTGATGTACTCCTTTTCCTATTTGGAACCAGTCTGTTGTTCCATGTCCAGTTCCAACTGTTGCTTCCTGACCTGCATACAGATTTATCAAGAGGCAGGTCAGGTGGTCTGGTATTTCCATCTCTTTCAGAATTTTCCACAGTTTATTGTGATCCACACAGTCAAAGGCTTTGGCATAGTCAATAAAGCAGAAATAGATGTTTTTCTGGAACTCTCTTGCTTTTTCCATGATCCAGAGGATGTTGGCAATTTGATCTCTGGTTCCTCTGCCTTTTCTAAAACCAGAAGTTCAAAGTTCACATATTGCTGAAGCCTGGCTTGGAGAATTTTGAGCATTACTTTACTATCATGTGAGATGAGTGCAATTGAAAATAATGAATTGTCCCATAAGAATCATAGTGAACTGAATTTTTATATCAGCATATGCAATTTTTCATTAACCTAGAAATCTCAGTGAAATGATTGTGTCATATACGCTTTTATCCACTTCTTCCCTTAGTGGACAGTTTTTTAAAATAAATTTTTCTTTGTGTTACTTTGAAATAAATATCTCATGGAATATCCTATAATAGCAGTTTCTAAACTTATCCTGGGTTCTAGACTCCAAATGATACATTGGTGTATTTGGGAATTTATATTTTTAGCAATAAAAAATAAAAATGCAAACCTAGCTAGCTCTGGAAATAAAAATGCTGGAGCCACAGAACAAAAAATGTTTGTTTGTGTTTTTTTTTGCTTAAAATAGGCTTAAAATAGCTAAAGTCATATCTGAAGATAATAATAGGAAGAAGGCCTTGGCCTAATTAAAGTCATTCCAAAAGCTATATATCATGCATTCAACTTTCAGTTATCTAAAATATCAGAGACTTGGGGATTTGTGAATGATAATTAAACTTTAGTCATAGAATTAAAGCCTTAAAAACTGGCAAAACAATTTGTATGTTTCTTCTACCCTTCAATCAAATTGATTGTTTAATTATTCCTTTTTGGTCTGAGCAGTTTCTGCACTTGAGGGAGAGAAGACATGAAACAGATTTCCTAAGGCTTGTTGTTTTGAAGAAGATGTAGATTTTCTAAGAAGCATTCGTCTGAGCTAACGTGCTGATTCTAGCATCTAGAATTGAATGCCTGGTTTTACTGCCTTCTCGAACTGCCTGAAATACCACAGGACTAGACTTAATATAGATGGTTAATGAACAAACTTCATAACTTTGGCGACTTAGAAAAGTAACATTTCTTAGGCACGTATGATGCGGTTTATTTGCATTGATAACCTACATACTTTCAGTGTGTGGCATTCAGTGGCTCTGATTCAGGACAGACCTTTACTTGAACAGGTTTATTTTCATACGCTTGTCAATTTCTCGTTTGAACCGTTTCTTCAGACAGTTTTGAAGCTGTTGTTGGAAGTTTTGGTCCTCAGCTCTTTGATGCGAGTTCTGTTTAATACCATATATCGGAGAACCACAGGAGTAGAGCTTCAGAGAAATAGGTCAACTCTGTCCCAAGTCTCACGGACTTTGTCTCGGCAGGGACCATGTATTAGTCAGCTATGTCTATGATACTGCCATGTAACAAGCCAGTCGTATGCAATGGCATAGGAATACTCATTTGAATACTCATTTGTTCTCCTGTTCATTGGTCTGTGGGTCATCTGACATGGTTCTGCTCCATGCCATGCAACAGGACCCAGGCTAGCAGGGCAGACAACAGAAGAACCCAGAAGGACAAGAGGAAACACATGCTATTCTTCGCATCCTTGCCTGTAATGGCCATTTCTGTTCACATTTCATTGGCTGAAGCAGGTAGCAAGAAAGTCTACTTGTTCCCCAGATAATTTTCCGTGGCCGGGCAATGAATCGCCACCAGCTTAGCAGCCGACACCAAAACCCGTGTGTTGAGTCACAGTTCCACAAGCCAAAGTCCAGCACAGCCCAGCTGGGTTCTCTGCTGTATGTCTCACAGCCTGGAACCAGTGTACCATCTGGGACTGAACATTCCCACCTGGGCTTTGAGCTCATCTTCCACGCTCAGTGGTTATTTGCAGAGTTAATGCCCTTACTGTTGCATGGGCTCCTCTGTCTTTAAACCAGCCATTGCAGGTCAAGTTCTTCTCTGCTTTTTGTTCTGTTCTGTCAGAACTGATCAGATGAGACCCAGCCGGACTGGGAGAGCAATCTGCTTTACTCAGAGGGGAATCAAGTATGGACCTCATCTGGAAAACACCTCACCAACACCCTGAAAACAGTGTTTAGCTAAGTATCTGGGCACCTCAATGCTCAGGCAAACTGATTCATAAAATTCACCATCACAGAGCATGTCAAGTTCATGAGAATAGTTGAAAAAAGAAGGGGGAAATGGGGCTGGAGGCAGATGACAGGCAGGGATAACTGTGTGGGCAGTCTCACTGAAAGGGTGTCCTGTGGTCTAAAGTCACTGGGAAGCCATCAGTTCAGTTCAGTTCAGTCACTCCATCGTGTCCGACTCTTGGTGACCCCGTGGACTGCAGCACGCCAGGCCTGCCTGTCCATCACCAAGTCTCAGAGCTTATTCAAACTCATGTCCATCGAGTCGGTGATACCATCCAACCATCTCATCCCCTGTTGTCCCCTTCTCCTCCTGCCCTCAATCTTTCCCAGCATCAGAGTCTTTTCAAATGAGTCAGCTCTTTGCATCAGTATTGGCCAAAGTATTGCAGTTTCAGCTTCAACATCAGTCCTTCCAATGAATATTCAGGACTGATTTCCTTTGGGATGGACTAGTTGGATCTCCTTGCAGTCCAGGAGACTCTAAATAGTCTTCTCCAACACCACAGTTCAAAAGCATCCATTCTTCAGCACTCAGCTTTCTTTATGGACCAACTCTCTCACATCCATATGTGATTACTGGAAAAACCATAGCCTTGACTAGACAGACCTTTGTTGGCAAAGTAATGTCAGCTTTTTAATATGCTGTCTAGGTTGGTCATAGCTTTTCTTCTAAGGAGCAAGCGTCTTAATTTCATTAAATCAGAGGACAGGGCTGATCTCACTTAATAGATCATTCTTAGTGCAATGCAGAGATCAGAGTCTTGTGTAGTCCTGGAGGATGTGAGAACTAGACAGATTCAAGAGTTCTTTAGGAGATGAAGTGGATAGCACTTAGTGGTTGACAACATGTAGAAGACAAGGGAGAAGAAAAGATGCTTCTGACCGTGGAATCCAGGACAGTTGTAAACATTTTGCATATACACTGCAGAACTACTTCTGGATTGTAATCTACAGATTGTCAGGGTGTCTGTGAGTTCACTATAGAACTTTTTACATTATCTTCTCATTTTCAAAATAAAGTTGCTATCAGCTGTGTGTTTTTATTTATTTTTGACTGTGCCGTGTGGCTTGCGGGATCTTAGTTCCCCACCCAGGAATCGAACCTACACCCTCGGCAGTGAAATCACAGAGTTCTGACCACTACTGTGTGCTCAGATGCTCAGTCGTGTCCAACTCTGTGCGACCCCATGGACTGTAGCCCACCAGTCTCCTCTGTCCATGGGCTTCTCCAGGCAAGAATCCTGGAGTGGGTAGCTATGCCCTCCTCCAGGGGATCTTCCCGACCCAGGGATCAAACACATATCTCCTTGGTCCCCTGTATTGGCAGGTGGATTCTTTACCACTTGCACCAGCTGGAAAGCCCAGGACCACCAGGGAGCTCCCGAATTCTTATTTTATTGAGAGTACAAGGGAAATTTTTAATCTTTTAAGAAACAACCGGAACATTCTGGGTGATCTGGCCAAATACTGCATGACTGAGTTTCTGTCATCTTATTTCAGAGACTCCATTTCAGTTTGCATCAACAATCGTGTTAGTGGCCTCTGGGGGCCATGTCACATTCCAATAAGCTGTGTGAACAAACGTTTGATAGTACGTATTTTAGCCGGAAAAGTTTTGAGAGAAAGGAGTCGCCACCTGCTCCACGGTGATCGCAAATTCAGAAAATCTGTATTTCAGAAACCAATGTCAGTAGCAAGGAGGATACTTAGTTCCCAATAATACATACAATGTCCATATTAAAAGATATAATTTCCAGAAACATCTCAGATGGCCACGGAATAAGGCTTGGAGGGTACACAGCAAGGCGCAGGGCAGCCAAGAAGGATCCATGCAGTGTTAGTCACTCAGTCGTGTCCAACTCTTCACAACCCCATGACTGTAGCTCACCAGGCTCCTCTGTCCTTGGGATTCTCCAGGCAGGAATACTGGAGTAGATTGCCGTTTCCTTCTCCAGGGGATCTTCACAACCCAGGGATCAAAACCCACGTCTGCCACACTGCAGGCAGATTCTTTACCATCTAGGCCAGTGGATATACTTATGTCCTGCAAAGAAAGTGTTGTTACCTACTGCTTGCTATCTGTCAATATGAGAGAAGGGGCTGAGTCCCGAAACCAGATCCATTTGCTATGCCCAGTGTATCCACATACTACTTGTAAGTTATGTCTGCCTGAGTGTTCCCTGAACCCGACATGTGTCTGTGGTTGGTGGAACCAGGTCACTGGTGCAGTATCTTCAGATTTCTATTCCTGTGTCACCTGCCCCTACTCCACTCATTACTGACCAGAAGATTTTTTGCAGAAACTGTTGCCTGTGGCCGGCGATCTTTGCTTTGACCAGCCCAAAACAAATTGTTATTTCACTAACGTTTTGCAGGTTATTACCTTCAGTAGTTACACCTAACGCACCTGTAAAGTCTTCTAATTCTCATGAAATGTTGTCTTCAAGCCATGCTTCTGTAGAAGCAAAGGAGCGTCCTCCAGCAGTGTGAGTTTCACGTTCACTGTCTTTATCAGAATCAATCACTAAGGTCTTTTGTCTTTTTGTTGGTCTAATATCTACATTGTCTGAATCAGACCCATATTCCGAAGACCTGTCATCTTCTGAGACACTAGTATGTACGCCACTCAGTGAGAAAGTTCATCTGCATTAAAATTCACCAGAAAAAAATTCTTCTTTCTTCAAAATTTCACGTGCGTCGCTTTAGAAAATTTTGCATTTATAATATACAGAAGGTTGAAACAAAAACCTAACTGAGCAAAGTGTGAATGATAATGACAGTCATACATTGTATAATGGAACCTTGGTCAATTTTAACCTTCAACAACTTCCCACGGTGATGTTAATTGTATCACTCTCTGAAAATGGATTGATACATCCCCTGTCGATAACATTCCGCTAACAAAAGTTGTATTAATAGGTCTCTGGTAAATAATGTGGTAAAATAAAATCATCCCATGAATTAATGAAACTGCAGAGGGAGACCTGGAGTAGGAATGTGTGGCGTGGGTGACTGGGACCACCACAGCCCTCTCCAGGGTCTAAAGGACGGATTTTTCTGAGACAGAGCAGCGTGGAAGGATTGCATCTGAGTGGCTCTGAGGTCAAACTGACCGATGCCAACCCTGCTTCCTCATCTCACCCAGGAGTCAGAACCATCACTTGATGGGGTCTCTTTTCTCAGAGATTAGCCCAGAGGTGTTTAACACTTAGGCAAGTGATAGTAGACAGAACTCCACTGAAGGTGACACTTGGAGGCTTCATGAGAGGAGATGAAGATGAAGAGGAACTATCCAGAAACACCCCAGGGCCAAGACAGACCTCTCTCTTAGACCAGCTGATCTTTTGATGGGGCTCAAGCCCCCCCATGACTTTCCTCACCTGCCCTAGACGAGCCAGGGATGGGAGACTGGGAGCCATCAACGCCAGGACAGACAGCCTGAGACGCTGCGGTGTGGGGCTACGGGCTGGGAGGAGAGAAGAACCAGGAGAAAAGAGATGAATCCTGAGAAGGGAGGCAAAGCTCACGGTGAACTGGCTGCTTCACCATTTGTCTGAGCTCTGACTGCTGCAGTTATCCGTTGGAATAAAGGCTTTTGCACTAATAGTTCAGTTCAGTTGCTAAGTAGCGTCCACCTCTTTGCGACCCCATGGACCGCAACACGCCAGGCTTCCCTGTCCATCACCAACTCCCGGAGCTTGCTCAGACTCATGTCCATTGAGTCGGGGATGCCATCCAACCATCTCATCCTCTGTTGTCCCCTTCTCCTCCCGCCTTCAATCTTTCCCAGCATCAGCGTCTTTTCCAGTGAGACACTTCTTTGCATCACGTGGCCAAAGGATTGGACTTTCAGCTTCAGCATCACTCCTCCCAGTGAACATTCAGGACTGATTTCTTTAGCAACAAAGACTCAAATTAAATGTGACTTCCACACTATTGAATGTCACTGGTTTGGGGGTGGCTTTCTGTTAAGATTTTTTTGGGGGGTTCAAACTCCTTCCATCCTGTTTTTTTTGTTTGTTTGTTCCTTTTTATAATTTAATTCTAGCATGTGGGATCTAGTTTTGCCTTACAAGGGGTCAAACCTAAGCCCCCTGAATTCAGAGCGAGGACTCTTAGCCATTTGATCACCAGGGAAGTTCCCTTTGTTGTTGTTGTTGTTTTTTAAATCATCCTTCAATGCTGTTTTCCAAGATGACTCAAGAGCTCCTTTTGCAATTTGTGTTTCCCTTTCATTTCTTATTGGCTGGGACACAGTCACATGAGCAAACTAAGCCACCAAGGATTCTGGGAAATGTAGTCTTTAGGAAAGATTCTGGGAAATGTAGTCTTTAGAGAGGATTTTGGGAAATGTAGTCTTTAGCAGAGTAGGTCTGTGCTCAGGTCATAAGTCTGTAATTATGAATGGAGTGCAGAATAGATATTGGTGCCATCGGCGGCCTCTGCTACCCTCCCTAATGACCTGCCTTCCAACTTGTCACCAATGTCATTTCCATTGCCATTTCAGTCTCGTATGATATCCGTGGAAGAGTAATTATCGTGTCTACTTACAGATGAGGGGCAAAGTACTTCATTTGAGGACGGGTGTTTTCAGCGGAGAACGATGCAGTGACAAAATTGTAGGCAGAAGGTTGAAAGAGCGTCAGGGAAGGGAGGATGAAGTATTCTTTTATTTGTAGCCATTGGAAGCCCTTTAATGTTTTCACGACTGTGGGCTGATGTGTGTGTATACCTGTGTGTGTCTGAATTCATGCCTTCATGTACATATGTGTGTCTGTATGTGTTTGAGGACGCTTTTGTGTGTGTTAATTACGAGGGCTAAAATTCAGTGCTATGGCTGAGGAAGCTCCTGTCCACTACACACTGGCGCTCGCCATGGGCACTTGCCATGGACCTCTACAAGGCTTACAACAGGCGCAGCTGCAGCTGCTGACCTTTAACACCCCCAAAAGGAGCACAGGGTGGACCGCACACAGGAGGCACCTGTGCTCTGGGAAAGACTGGCCGGACAGGTCTTCAGAGAGCTAGATATTTTCAGGAGCAGACTTGATGAGCCAAATTTTTGCATCTCCTTATATCTAGAAAAGCGCTCAAGTCCTTCGTGGTGATGACTGCTCCTCATGACTAGCAAACATTTTTCTACAAAAAATTAGGTGTTTGATTGGCATGTATACCCTCTCCACCAAAATCACATCCATACTGACCCTCCCCCTGCCTCTATGGAGCAGTCTCGCAGAGTTATCTGAGGAGCTGTCTCACAGGCTGCACTTCTCATTTGCCCCAAAGAAAACTTAACTCGCACTTCTCATGTTCTGCATTTTTTTTTAAGGTGACAGGAGCTTTGGGAGGTTTGAAGAAAGGAGCTAACATGCTTCTGAGAATTATAGCATCATGGCTATAAGTGGCTGCCTCAGTGGGCCTCCAGGTGGTGCAGTGGTAAAGAATCCGCCTGCCAATGCAGGAGGTGTAAGAGATGCAGGTTTGATCCGTGAGTCAGGAAGATCCCCTGGAGGAGGAAATGGCAACCCACTCCGGTATTCTTGCCTGGAGAATCCCATGGATGGAGGGGCCTAGTGGGCTACAGTCCATGGAGCTGGAAAGAGTCGGATGCGACTAAAGACACACACACACACACACACACACACACACACAGCAGCTGCCTGTGTGTTTCACCCACTTGGTGACTTCAGTGGTCCAGTGGACTAAAGGATGATAAGCAGAAACATACAAGGTTTTGTCCTTAAAGCAAGTCAGTTAGTTTGTCACTTTATAGACAAGTGATGCTCAAACCTGTTGTCTTGGAAGGGGTAAAACACCCCCCTTCTGTACAGCATGCTGTAAAATGCCCAAGTGCTTCTCATATTCCGGGGAGTTATACTTCTGCACTTCAGAGAAGAAAAGCAAAAAACGTACTCAGAATCTCCCTTCCAGGATTGCAAGCATCTTTTTTTTTTCTTTTTACAAAAGGCTCATTTTTCTTCCAGGATGCAGGGTGAGAAAATGACTCTTCTGCAAAGCTGGAGGTGCCTGTGTGTTCCCTGCCCTTCCCTGACTCCCCTCTGCGCTGAGCATCTTTGCGAGAGGCTTGAGTGTCGTGTAACCAGGCAGACTTCAATCACGTCAGGATTGTAAATGAATTCAGGCTGTAGCAGATGCAGCAAACAGGTTTCTTTCTTGAGATACGACATCTGTGCCGACCCATGTATCTTGGAAGAAAGACAACTGTTCTTTGCTTCTTCTTATTGCCTCTGAGGCAGTGTATCAAACACTCCATGATCAAATAAAGGATGAGACAGTGGGGAGTGGAAATGATTTTCAGTCCCATGCCTGATGGCGTTGTGCACGATGGGTTTCATAGGAACCAGCTGGCATAAAACTCAGCATTCAGAAAACTAAGATCATGGCATCCAGTCCCATCAGTTCATGGCGAAGAAATGCTGAAAAAATGGAAACAGTGGCAGACTTTAGTTTCTTGAGCTCCAAAATCACCACAGACAGTGACTGCAGCTATGAAATTAAAAAGACACTTCAGTCCAGCTGCTCAGTCACGTCCGACTCTGCAACCCCATGGACTGCAGCACACCAGGCCTCCCTGTTCATCACCGACTCCTGGAGTTTACTCAAACTCATTCCATCGAGTCAGTGATGCCATCCAACCGACTCATCCTCTGTCTGTCCCCTTCTCCTCCCTCATCAATCTTTCCCAGCATTGGGGTCCTTCCCCATGAGTCAGCTCTTCTCATCAGGTGGCCAAAGTATTGGAGCTTCAGCTTCAGCATCAGTCCTTCCAATGAATATTCAGGACTGATTTCCTTTAGGATGGACTGGTTGGATCTCCTTGCAGTCCAAGGGACTCTCAGGAGTCTTCTCCAACACCACAGTTCAAAAGCATCAATTCTTCAGTGCTCAGTGTTCTTTATGGTCCAACTCTGACTTTCATACAGGACTGCTGGAAAAACCATAGCTTTGCCTAGACGGATCTTTGCCAGCGGTGGGTGGGGGCTGCTTTCTAGTTGCAGTGGGTGGGCTTCTCATTGTGGCGGCCTCCCTTTGTTGCCGAGCAGAGGTTCTAGTCCACTCGGGCTTCAGTATTTGTGTTGCGTGAGCTCACTAGTTGAGGTTCCCAGTCTCCAGAGTGCAGGCTCATTACTTGTGGCAAACGTGGGTTCGATCCCTGGGTTGGGAAGATCCCCTGGAGGAGGGATAGGCTACCCACTCCAGTGTTCTTGGGCTTCCATGGTGGCTCAGCTGGTAAAGAATCTGCCTGCAATGCGGGAGACCTGGGTTCAATCCCTGGGTTGGCAAGATCTCCTGGAGAAAGGGAAAGGCTACCCACTCCAGTATTCTGGCCTGGAGAATTCCAGGGACTGTATAGTCCATGGGGTTGCAAAGAGTCCTGACTGAGGGACTTTCACTTTCACGGGTTTAGTCGTGGGATCTTCTCAGATCAGGGGTTGAACCGGTGCCTCCTGAATTGGTGGTCTTTACCACTGAGCCCCCAGGGAAGTCCTTCATTCAGTTTCTTACTCCATACGGCTGCATCCTTCCGTGGGCAACCTCCCTCTCACTCTCTGTCTCTCCCCAGCCCTCCCTCGTCTCGCACTGTTGCAGAGAACAAAGTCTCGCCCCAAAGGCCGGGTAGCACACCTGCTTTTACAAGTCCACGGCTCCCGGTCACGTGGCCCTGTACCCAGGTCCCCTCAGACGGTTGTGACCTGCTGTGATTAAGACACACACACAGGAGTACAGAAAAGTGGTTGCAGCCTCTGGATCGCATGCCCCGCACTCTTTAGCATCTATGAATACCCCTGCACCTTTGGCCCGCCCTCCAGAAGACCTTGCATCTCTTCTGCACGACAATCTCTTCCATCCCCCACGTTCACAACGTGGCCTCTGTGTTGACGTCTCCAGCCCTTGGCCCCGTTCCCTCTGACTCTTACCGAACTGAGCACTCAGAGCTTCTATGACTGATGCCCCTTTAGCTTGGCATTGCTCATCTCGAATCTTCTCTGTGCCCTTGCACCTTCTTCTGTCTTGGTGAAAGTAATAGCCTCCGTCACTCAGTCGTGTCCGACTGTCTGCAAAAAATAAAGCCTGCCAGGCTACTCTGTCCATGGGATTCTCCAGACAAGAATACTGGAGTGGGTAGCCGTTCCCTTCTGCAGGATATCTTCCCGACCCAGGGATAGAACCTGGGTCTCTTGCATTGCAGGCGGATTCTTTACCACTGAGTCACTTAGGAGTCCCCTACCACCCTCCTTCCTATCTGTTAAGTGTGGAGATTTTCCCCTTGAGCTTTCTCGACTCTCATTTTATGTTTACTCCTGGCTGTATCTACTTCCTCTTAGAAATAATTCCCAACCTCCCCCCTACCCCCAGCCACCACCACAGCCACCAGCTCTTACTCTGACCCAAAGTTGCAATCGGTGTTGTAAATTGCTACACAACTTCAACCCAACACATCCCAAACAGAATGAATTAACCTCCCCATTCCCTAAGGGGAAAGAAAAAAATTACATCCACCCAAGTCTTCTCTTGTTTACTGGCTAAGTCGTGTCTGACTCTTCTGTGACCCTCTGTGGACTGTAGCCCTCCAAGCTTCTCTGTCCACAGGATTTCCCAGACAAGAAGACTGGAGTGGAAGTTCCTGTTTCCTCCTCCAGGGGATCTTCCTGAGCCAGTGATCAAACCCACATCTCCTGCGTTACCACAAAGCCACCTGGGAAGCCCCAGACCACCTCTTACTCATGGGTAACTGCATGACCATCTTCTGATTACTTTCATCTCAAAATATACAAGTTGTTTTCTCTACATTTAATTTGTATTAACTTGTACAACTTGTTTAAATTGTATCAACTTGTGTTGACTCCACTGTGGAAGTGTCTGTTGCATGGGTCATACATTTTTGTCTTTTCATACTGTTTCATACTGTTGAGATGAGATGGTTGGATGGCATCACCAACATGATCGACATGAGTTTGAGCAAGCTCCAGAAGTTGCTGATGGACAGGGAAGCCTGGTGTGCAGAGTCACAACTAAGCAACTCAACTGAACTGAACTGACCTTGCATGGGTACACTTTTATTGATTCCAGATGCCATTCTCTTCATTTTGGGTCTTGTTGTGGCTTATCTAGGTTATTTCTGATTGATCATCCTTCCTACATATTCTCTTCTCTCATCTATCCTGCAGACAAATCCCGGGACTTGCTTTCTTGATATGCATTCCTGACTCTTATCTTCCTGTCTGTGTTTCCTCTTCTCTCTATATTTATGATCTGGCCACATCAGATAAGTTGCCATTTCCTCTCCTTGGTCACAGGCACACATCTTGGCTCATGCTAACAGATACTGCTGTTTTGAGGGCATTTTCTCCGCCCCACCCCTGCACCCCCGCCACTGAAGTCTATCCATTTTTCATTGTAGCTGTTCAATCAGTAAGTCGTATCCGACTCCTTGCGACCCCATGGACTGCAGCACACCAGGCCTCCCTGTCCATCACCAACGCCCGGAGTTTACTCAAACTCACGCCCATCGAGTGGGTGATGCCATGCAACCATCTCATCCTCTGTCTTCCCCTTCTCCTCCCACCTTCAGTCTTTCCCAGCATCAGGGTCTTTTCCAATGAGTCTGCTCTTCACATCAAGTGGCCAAAGGATTGGAGCTTCAGCTTCAGCATCAGCATCAGTCCTTCCAATGGATATTCAGGGTTGACTTCCTTTAGGATTAACCAGTTTGATCAGTTTTCTGATCCTGTCATAAAACAATGAAGACAAATGTAGCAGCTTCAAACATCACATGTTTCTTTTCTCCCAGGAATGTAGGTCAGAAGTTTATGATGTGTCTTTGATTTTTTTGCTCTGCGTTCCGTAAGACCAAACTCACGGTTATGGATGGCCAGAGATCTGATCTGGAGACTCAGAGGAAGAAACCCCTTCCTGGTGACTGGCAGAATTTGGCTCCTTCTGGCTGTAGGACTGAGTTCCCCATTTCCTTGCTGACTGTGGGCCAGCAGCCGCGCCCTTCTGAGCTTCTCATAGCCCTCTGCGTGTGCCTCGCCATGTAGCCCCCTCTGTTTTCAAACCAACAGCCAGACCCTGAGTCCTTCCCATGCTTCTCATCTCTCTGGCTTCTGCCATGTGTCTCCCACTTTCGAGCTAGAAAAAGGTGGGATTGGGTCAGCCTATGTAATGCAGGAGTATCTACATATCTTAAGGTTGTAATGTTAGTTACGTAACCATCGTGTGAGTGAGAGTCACTCAGTCGTGTCTGACTCTTTGCGACCCCACGGGCTATACATTCCATGGAATTCTCCAGGCCAGAATACTGGAGTGGGTAGCCCTTCCCTTCTCCAGGGGAGGATCTTCCTGACCCAGGGATGGAACCCAGGTCTCCTGCATTGCAGGTGGATTCCTTACCAGCTGAGCCACCAAGGAAGCCGTAACTTGACATATTTATCAGTACAAGGGATCAGGGTGTGGACTTCTCGGAGGAGGAGGGGCGGGCGGCATTTGACTTATGACAAAAAGCCCTAGTCATTTTTCAGAATGCAGAGCCTGTCCCTGCAAAGTGGCATTAGCTTTGTGGCTTCCTTCAAGGTATAACTGCGATGTAGTGTTTGCAAATGTCCTTTTCGTGCAGCACTGTACTCTGTGGAATATTTAATTATAGAAGCTTATTTACAAGTCTGCCTCCCACCACCGGTGATGAATTACAGGCGCTCTGAAACCACACCCCGATCCCCTTGATAGTCATTTGTGGAATCTAATGCAACACCTTATGCGTGTTGGTGAATTAAAATGAGGATGTTCTCCCAACAATTTGCTGCAAGTTTCGTTAAATACTTGCTGTGTCTGAGACGCTTTGAGGTCCAGATCATGAGCAATTATAATATATCATCGGTTAGGGAACCTCCAGGTGGTTCAGTGGCTCAGACTCTGAGCTGCCAATGCGGGGCCCCTGGGTTCAATCCCTGGTTAGGTAATAGATCTCATAGGACACACCCAAGAGTTCGCATCGTGCCAATAAAGTTGCTATGTGGAAAAACTGAGTCCCAGCATGGGGAGATAAAATAAATGTTAAAAAAAAAATAAAGAGCTGCTTTTTAAAAATTAAAATAATAAAGGCATCAGTTAATACAAACCATGACAGGAAAGGCTTCCCAGCTGGCTCAATGGTTAACAGTCTGTTTGCCAGTTCAGGAGACCTGAGTTTGTTTGATCCCTGGGTCGGGAAGATGCCCTGGAGGAGGGCATGGCAACCCACTCCAGTGTTCTTGCCTGGAGAATCCCATGGACAGAGGGGCCTGGGGGGCTACAGTCCATGGGGTCGGACGTGACTGAAGCAAGCAAACCACGTGACGACGGGTAAATCTTCCTAAGAGCTACTCACATTGATACTGACTGTGACTTACGTCGAAGCAGAAATGCCGGCACACTCATTGTATCCATTGTGTACTTGTTGAATGACAACAAACCACAACCCAAAGGGCTTGGAATGAGACACACTCATCATCTCACAGTCACCGTGGGTCAGGAACCCAGGCATCGGGTCCTTTACGCGATCCAAGCGTGATTTCTCATGAAGCTACGATTCACGTGCCAACCAGGGCTGAGATGTCATCTCGAGGTTTGACTGGGAAAGCGTTCCGCTGATACGCGTGTTGGAAAACTGAGTTCCTCCCCAACTTTTTGTTTGTTCCTTCCCAAGGACGCAGCTGCAGCCTGGAGGTTTTCTTCTTCCCAGTGTATGAACGGGGAAGGCAAAATAAGAACAAAGACAATAACAGCACTGACAGAAACCTCACACTTATTAACATCACCGCCGACGTTATTCAGTTCAGTGCAGTTCAGTTGCTCAGTCGTGTCCAAGTCTTTGCGACCCCATGGACTGCAGCACGCCAGGCCTCCCTGTCCATCTCCAACTCAGGAATCAATTATTTAAGTGTTGGGAGCCCATCGAGTTCGTAGGGGCAGATGTAAGACGTCTGAAATTCTAATTTTGTTTTTCCTGCAATCTTGAATTTGTCACTGGCAACAAATACTCCCAATTGTTTTCCACGAAGTGACAGATTCACTTTGTTCAATTTCGAGGAAGTATCTGCCACATACCCAGGTCTGAATGGCCATAAATGGTCTCTCAGTCACTGTATCAGGTAAAAATGGGAGCTACTGTTTTTCCTTGTTTCTTAAACAGTGGCCCACTTCCCCCTGCTCCCCGCCCCAGAGACAAACATTGAACTTCATTGGGAAAGGGAAGAGCTTTACATATACATCCCATTTCTTCATGCAGGATAGCCCAAAGACACCTCAGTTCAGTTCAGTTCAGTCACTCAGTCGTGTCCGACTCTTTGCCACCCTATGAATCACAGCACACCAGGCCTCCCTGTCCATCATCATCTCCCAGAGTTCACTTAGACTCACGTCCATCGAGTGGGTGATGCCATCCAGCCATCTCATCCTCTGTCGTCCCCTTCTCCTCTTGCCCCCAATCCCTCCCAGCATCAGAGTCTTTTCCAATGAGTCAACTCTTCACATGAGGTGGCCAAAGTATTGGAGTTTCAGCTTTAGCATCATTCCTTCCAAAGAACACCCAGGACTAATCTCCTTCAGAATGGACTGGTTGGCTCTAGATATTTAAGAAAATCAGCTATGTTACCACTTCATCTGAAGCATTCTAGGGAATGAATTCCCTGTCAGTCCAGTGGATGAGATTCCGAGCTTCCAATGCAGGGGGCTTCAGGTTCAATCCCTGGTCAGGGAACTAGCTTCCACATGCCTCCACTAAAGGTCTGCTAGCTGCAATGAAGATAGAAGATTCTGCTTGCTACCTCTAAGACCCAGTGCAATCAAATAAATAAGCATCACAAAAATGCACAACATTCTGAAATGAAACTGACATTCTTATATCCCAGAGCACGGTGGTGATGAATATTACTACACTTTGCATTCAGTGCCTTGATGACTGGTAAGTTGCCAACAGTTTTCCCAACTTTGGGCACCTTCGGTACAATTGCAAACAAGGTGGCTATGGTCCATGACAATTCCATATTACGACGAAGGTGGATGTGTTCTCAGGGACCTTGTGAAATGTTTCCCAGACTCCAAGGGGTGTGAGGTCCATGCTGCAAACCCCTACATGGGAATGCAGGAGACAGCATCCTTGAGTGATGCTTGGCAAGATCACGAAAGTTAGCATGGACTTGGCTCGGAACCTGCATTCTCTCCCATCAGCTCTGCAGCTAAAACTCTAAATTCATCATTGCCTTGGTCTCCAGTCACTTCTCTGAACACCAAAACAAAGCAAAACTTCTCAGCTACGAAACTTGTTCCCGGCTATTTCTGTATCAGCCAAACTTAGGTCTTCAGCGCCTTCTGAGTTTTGGGTGGTGGTGTTCTTATTGTTTTTAATTTTGTTGTAGTTTATTTATTTGCTTGTAGCTTTTACTCATTTGAAAGTGAAAGTGTTAGTCGCTCGGTTGTGTCCGACTCTTTTTTTTACCCCATGGACTGTAACCTGCCAGCCTCCTCTGTCCATGGGAGACTTTGCAAGAGTAAATACTGCAAAGATCTTTGTTAAATAAAGATCAAGAAATATGTACCATCTAAAGAAACTGTAAAGAAAATAAAGATGCCGTTAAGCGTATAAACCCCATGGAGGATGCAGCTGTCCTTGTGTTTGTAATAAGAAAAGAGTGGATTGGAAAGGGAAACAAATGGAAACAATCTTTTAATTCCCTTCTCCTGAAACGCACCTTGAAAAGCTCATAGAGATAAATGTCACAGGCAACACTAGCAATTGTAAATAAAAGCAGTACTAGAGAGAGAGAAATAGATGTTAAAATGAAGACTGAATAACAGGGTACCTCTAAAAGCAAGTGTTTTATAATTGCCCTTTCATCAATCCAGTTTGCATTGGGATGCGCTCTTAAAATGTAGTTCTCTTCCTAAATGTTCATGGCCACGCCACATTCCCGTCTTAAAGCTTGTTTTGCATAATGTGGGTTGGAGATTTGTGTGAATTCCTTATTAGGGACCATTTTCTATCCCGGGTGCTATTAACTCCACATCTGTCTAAGACCTAATTTGTCGCATGCTCCCTGTGCTCCTTTTCTGTGATGAAGACCTGACTTGACATCCTAGCAGAGATGGAAGAGTTTCGGGGTTCTGGTAACGAAGCTGTGATGGTGATGAAGGGAGACACCCCCTGCCAGCTTTCCAAGCCTCAGTTACTTCTTCTGGGAAATGGGGATAAAACATTTACAGCTGGGTTATTTGGAGGGATTCCAAGGTGGCACAGTGGTAACGAATCCACTTGCCAGTGCAGGAGACACGAGAGACACAGGATGGATCCCTGGGTCGGGAAGATCCTCTGGAGAAGGAAATGGCAACCCACTCCAGTAGTGTTGCCTGGAAAATTCCATGAACGAAGGAGCCTGGTGGGCTACAGTCCATGGGGTCTCAAAGAGTCGCACACGACTGAGTGACTTCACTTTCTTTCTTTTCTAACCGTGTAGGAAGGTTCCCTTTTCTCCACACCTTCTGTAGCCAGTGTCTTTGTAGACTTTTTGATGATGGCCATTCTAACCGACGTGAGGTGGTCCCTCATTGTGGTTTCCACTTGCCTTTCTCTGGTAACTAGCGATGTGGAGCATCCGTTCATGTGCCTGTTGGCCATCTGTACGTCTTCTGTGGACAAATGTCTATTGAGATTGCTCATTTTTTTGATCAGGTTGTTTGTCTTTTTTTTTCATAGGGCTGCTGCCTCAGCTGTTCTGGAATCTAATTTTTAAAACGATGTAAATAAACTTATTTACAAAACAGAAACAGACTCAAGATTGCAAAACAACAAACTTACGGTTACCAATGAGGAAATGTGGTGGGGAGGGATTAATGACAATTTTGGGGTCTACATGCACATAGCACTATGTATAAAATAGGTAACCAGCGAGGACCTACAGTACTCCACAGGGAATCGTACTCATGTATTCTGCGATAACCTGTATGGAAAAAGAATCTGAAAAGCAATGGGTTTGTGTGTGTGTGTATGTGTGTGTGTGTTAGTTGCTCAGTCGTGTCTGACTCTTTGCGACCCCATGGACTGTAGCCCACCCAGCTCCTCTGTCCATGGGGATTCTCCAGTCAAGAATGCTGGGGTTACCATTCCTTTCTCCAGGGGATCTTCCCCACCCAGGGATCGACCCAGGGTTTCCCACACTGCAGGCATTCTTGACTGTCTGAGCCCCTAGAGAAGACCTATGAGTGTGAAAAAGAATGTACCACTCAGGAGTGTTGTTAGAAAAAAAAATAAATCTATGTATGATGTTTTGTGCATACAAAGTTCTCTGTAAGTGTACCTGTTGTGTGGCCTGAGACATATGCTGTATTCTCACACAAGCGTTTTCCTCTGTCACTGCTGAGAAATGACATTTCTTAGAAATGCAGTTGTCCCCATGACTTACCTCTTTCCCGCAAGAAAACATTCCCAGGGGAATTTCATTGACCAAGCGTGCCCTCAGGGACTTCTCCTCGGTCCCCTGCACAAGTCTAACCTGACCCCATCTGCTCACCCTGTCTCGGGCTTCCATCCAGGCCTAGACATATGGAAGGTCTTGACGAACTTTTCTTCTTAATAGCCTCTTCCTGGAAAAAGACCCTATGGGTCTGATCTCTTCTTGTATAACTCTCCACGGCTTGCAGGGTCTGCAGACCTCAGAAGAAGAGTTGTCATTCCTTCATGGGCAACTGTGTTGATCTCAGGTTGCGAGATAGATGTGCCACGTTTGGGTGATTCTTCAGGGACTCTGCCTTGAATATTCATGACTTAACATCTTCTGCAAAAGTCCTGGCCCCTCCTTGCCTGGCCTCTGTACAGCATGCCCCCCCCTCCAAAAAAAAAAGAGATGAAAAAGAAGCTGCTTCAGTTGGTTTCCGTAATTCTTATGCATTATTAATTTACTTAACCAAAAAAAAAAAAAGGGAGGGGGGAGTGGAAGAACTCATGTGCTCGTCAAGATTGATTGGAATCCTTAATGGAGATTCAATTTAAGGGTTATCACCACATAACTTCTACCCAATGGCACCAATTGCTGGAAGGACTGATTCATGGTCTACCAGTTGTACTAGTAGTGATGTGTAAATATCATGTCCAATGATCTCAGACAAGCTGCCTGGGAAGTGAATGTCTGCATACCCATTGACACTTGTTTTGCCTAATTGAAATTAATTGGAATAAATATGTGTCAAATAGTTAGACTCGGTAACCTAGTTTTCATGGAATGATGGAGGTGCCATTTATGTACAATCTGCCTGGTGGCTTTTTCCTTCTTTATAAGTGGGTCTTTTAACCATGTCTTTTCATGACAGGGTGTTTTTCCTATGCCAGGGCTCTCAGATTTTTCAGAAGGTAAGGTCCGGGATTTCTTTGCAAATAGGAAAAGACTGTGTCCATTGGTGGTGGTGATGGTACTGGTGCTCAGTCATGTCCGACTCTTTGGGACCCCACGGACGGGAGCCCTCCGGCTGCTCTGTGCATGGAATTTTCCAGGCAGGAATACTGGAGTGGGTTGCCATTTCCTCCTCCCGGGGATCTCCCCGACCCAGGGATCAAACGTGGGTCTCCTACATTGCAAACAGATTCTTCACCATCTGAGCCACCTCAGAAGACCTGTGTCCATTAGATCATGTCGAAAAAATAGTGAAGGCAAAGAGGAATCGATCCTTCACACTAACAGGCAGCTGTTACGTGAAGGCATTATTGCATAGATGCTGGATAAATATGTCTGAAGTGAATAAAAGTGGTAATGAGACTCTTGACCTTGGCATTCTGCATTCCTATGAACACAGCCACAGACAGCTGCCAGGTAAGTTCAGTATATTCTGAGAACTTACTGCTCATGAAAGATTTATGCATAGGCACGGCATGTATTACTGTGTTAGTACAAAATCCAGACTTGGCAGTGACCTTGGAAAGAGTGCATATGATTCCTATATTCCTATGTATTATTCAGTTGCTCAGTCATGTCCAGCTCTTCTCGGCCCCATGAACTATGTAGCTCGCCAGGCTCCTCTGTCCGTGGGATTCTCCAGGCAAGAATATTGGAGTGGGTTGCCATTTCCTCCTCCAGGGGATCTTCCTGACCCAGGGATTGAACCCAGGTCTCCTGCAGTGGCAGGCAGATTCTTTACCACTGAGCCACCTGGGAAGCCCATATTCCTATATGCATTTTCTAAATACTACTATCAGGCAGGATATCCTCCATGGTCATCCAGATATTGTCCTTGCAGAATCTGGGATATATTATGTGTCACACTGTCAGAGTCCTCCTCCGTGCTCTTGTGCTGTCATATAAACCAAACCAGTCTGTTTTGCCTGAGGTTCAAATTGTTGATGAGCAAGGAGATTGAGGGCAAAGATAGGCACTGGGAGATTCATCGTGCAGCTAACATTCTTGGTACATTAAGGACCCATGCTAAGGGACTTCCCCAGTGGTCCAGGGGGTTAAGACTCCGTGCGTCCGCTGCAAGGGACACAGGTTAAATCCCTAGTCAGTGAACTAAGATCCCACAAGCCTTAGGGGAGGGCCAGAAAAAGCACTCATGTTGACTGATTCCAGAAATGTCATCAGCATGTGGATAATCATATGTGAATACCATTCATTGTTATTATTGTTCTCTTATTAAGTCTGTCCCTGATGGCTCAGTTGGTAGAGAATCCGCCTGCAGGGCAGGAGACCCTGGTTCGATCCTTGGGTTGCGAAGATCATCTGGAGAAGGGAAAGGCTACCCACTCCAGTATTCTTGGGCTTCCCTGGTGGCGTGGCTGAGAAAGAATCCGCCTGCAATGAGGAAGACCTGGGTTCGATCCCTGAGTTGGGAAGATCCCCTGGAGAAGGGAAAGGCTACCCACTCCAGTATTCTGGCCTGGAGAATCCCATGGACTGTACAGTCCATGGGTCACAAAGAGTCTGACATGACTGAGTGACTTTCACTTCACTATTGAGTCTATCATACGTATATCCATGAGCTTATTAACATGTTTCTTATATCCTGTGGATGGACGTGTGGTTGATACATAGAAAGACTATAACTTTTGCAGGCACTCCTGGTGACTGTTGACATGCTCACATTCAGTGTCACCAACTGCCAGCTCTGAAAATACAGCCTGATGTCCTCAGAAAGCTGGAATCTAACTGGATACTTCAAATTTCTTTGTGCTCAGCTGTCAGCAACATATCCATCTTTTTCTCACTTACAAAATCATCAAACATATATATGACTGTGCCTTCAGTCTGTAAGTCATGTCTGACTCTTTGCGACCCCATGGACTGCAGCACACCAGGCCTCCCTGTCCATCACCAACTCCTGGAGTTTATTCAAACTCATGTCCATTGAGTCAGTGATGCCATCCCGCCATCTCATCCTCTGTGGTCCCCTTCTCCTCCTGCCCTCAATCTTTCCCAGCATCAGGGTCTTTTCCAGCGAGTCAGCTCTTTGAATCAGATGGCCAAAGGATTGGAGTTTCAGCTTCAGCATCAGTCCTTCTAGTGAATATTCAGGGTTGATTTCCTTTAGGATGGACTGCTTTGATCTCCTTGTAGTCAACATAGGGATTAGACTTAAGGAAATCAGGGCTAAGCATTTGTGTAAGGTTGGCAGATGAATTGGCATCAAGGCTGTCTTGTGAGAAGTTCACAGAAACAGTCAAACAGAGGAGAGAGTCGTGGCCACCTTGTCAGTCATCTGGGTAGGTGCTATGGTTCTCTGAGTCTCTTTGGTTCGGGATTCGACCTGTTGGGTGAGTCACAAAACAACCCCTGAAAGTTGAAGGAGAGCATCTTGCAAGAACCGCAGACTTTCGGGCCAACAGCAGAACTGTGTCAACACACTTCACACTAGGGACTTCCCTGGTGGTCCGGCAATTAAGACTCCCCGCTTCCAATGCAAGAGGTGCAGGTTCAAGCCCTGGTCAGGGGACTAAGTCCTACATGCCACGAAATGTGGCCCCCAAAAAATTCACACTACATTTAGGGTGTCTGGGTGAGTGAGGGGGAGTCCCCTTCATTATTTTCTGTGTGGCCTTGTCTTATTGTCCAGAGTCCCACATCCAGTGATGCTGGGAGGAAAAAGAAAAGGCTTCTGGGATGCACCCACCCCATGGAGCTGCTCATGGAGCCCCCACCTTGGCCAACACTCTTGTTGCCTCGTTGCCACCTGTTTCACTTCTCTTGCTTGTTTGGGGTGTTCTGTTCTGCCGTCCTCCAGCGTGGAATAACTCCCCCTGACCCCCACCAAGGGCAAAGGAATAGCTGATCATAGCAACAAGCCACACTGAGCTTCCTTCCAAGAAGGAATCGCTGACTCACCGGAGCAAAGTGTGATATATATGGGCACTCAGAGCCCTTGGAGGTCTGGGGGATTTCTCTGGACCAATTTCTCGGGTGGTGTTCACTTTGTGAGCCCTAGCCAGCCCGCCGTCGCCCTCCACTGTGACTGCCTCTGCCTTGGACGTCTGTCCCAGCTTCAGCAGTCTCTTCTCTGCTCCTCAAGGCCTTAGAGATTCTTCCCTGGTGTTCCAGTGGTTAAGACTCCACCGTCCCATGTCAGGGATGAGGGTTTGATCCCTGGTCGGGGAACTAAGGTCCCACAAGCTGCAGGGTCATAAAAACCCAAACTGTATGATAGAAGCAGCCTCATAACAAATTCAACAACAATTTAAAAAATGGTCCACATTAAAAAAAAAAAATCTTTAAACAAAGGTCTTAGAGGAGTCAACACACCCACATCTCGACTCTCTGACTTCCACACCACACGCACCGACCTCTCTCACCTTTCTTCTGTAGTTCCTGCTCCTGACACCTACAGCTCTATTTCATCCTTTGTGAAAAATGTTTTGAACTTAGAAAGGCTTCTCCTTCGCTCTCAGCGCCTAGCGTGCAAAACAAGAGTGTCTCTGAAGACTGAAACACGTCCACTTTGCAACCCAAATCAAGTGCTGAGATCTTTGCCCTGGGGGTGGATGCCTTCTTCCAAAGTCATCGAATCCACTGTTCTTACTGGACAGTTCACCCTCGTGAACTAAAGGGGGATAGAAAAAATAGCTTGCTTTAATATTTCCAGTAGACTGTTAGGCTTGTATTTGAAGATATGTGTATTTCCTATCCAATCTCTGAACCCTACTCTGTAGCTAGTATTAAAATAAGCCTGTTTTACATATTTATAGTTATCATAAGTGTCAGTTTTCAACTCTAATCTTCCCGAGGAGAAAATGATTTGAAAAGGAAGTTGTCGGTCTTTTCTTTGGAGACAATGGGTAGAGTGTCTATTTTTTCCAGCATAAACTTATGTAATTGATGATATGTCAAAGTCATATCCAAGGAAGTTATGAACATCCAGGGCAAAAGTTTGTTCATGAGATAATATGGGGAGGGAATTTTAAGACAGAGAAAAATCTGGCTTAAAATTCAACATTCAAACAACTAAGGTCATGGCATCCAGTCCCATCACTTCATGGCAAATAAAAGGGGAAAAAGTGGAAACAATGACAGACTTGATTTTCATGGGCTCCAAAGTCACTGCAGACAGTGACTACAGCCATGAAATTAAAAGACGGTTACTCCTTGGAAAGAAAGCTATGACAAACCTGGATAGTGTATTAAAAAGCAGAGACACGACTTTGCTGACAAAGGTCCGTCTAATCAAAGCTGTGTTTTTCCCAGTAGTCATGTATGGATGTCAGAGTTGGGCCATAAATAGGGCTGAACGCTGAAGAATTGATGCTTTTGAATTGTGCTTCTGGAGAAGACTCCTGAGGGTCCCTTGGACAACAAGGAGATGCAACCAGTAAATCCTAAAGAAAATAAACCCTGATTACTCATTGGAAGGACCGATGCTGGAGCTGCAATACTCTGGCCACTTGATGCAAAGAGCTCACTCATTAGAAAAGACCCTGATGCTGGGAAAGATTGAAGGCAGGAGGAGAAGGGGATGACAGAGGATGAGTTGGTTGGATGGCATCACCGACTCGATGGACATGAGCTTGATCAAACTCCAGGAGCTGGTAAAGGACAGGGAAGCCTAATGTGCTGTAGTCCATGGGGTCAGATTCACCTTGGGATCCGAAATCACTACAACATCAGACTCGACTGAGCGACTGAACACCAGCAGCAACAGGGGTCAATTAGGAGATTTTTGCTCTCCAAAAAAATTATGATATTTAGTATCCTGGTAGAGTGTCCTTGTAGCTTGTGGTGCGCTCAAGTACTCACCTCAGCTTCAGAGCTTCCTCGTTGTGCTTGCACCTCTGTGTTCTTTGATGGTAGTGGTTTAGTTGCTAAGCCCAACTCTTGCGACCCCATGGACTGTAGCCCGCCAGGCTCCTCAGTCCATGGGTTTCTCCAGGCAAGATTTCTTAAGTGGGTTACCATTTCCTTCTCCAGGGGATCTTCCTCACCCAGGGATTGAACCCGGGTCTCCTGGATTGCAGGCGGGATTCTTTACCGCTTGAGCTGTGGGGGAAGCTTTGCTCTTTAGGTTAGCTTATTCATCCATCCAGGTATGTCAGCCTTGGAGAGGTAAAAGGCACCCCGATTCCTCACGACCTCACGCTGTCCCTCACAGGGTGCTAGCCATCCCTTCTGCTCGGAGGCTGGTATTGCCAAGAGTTTCATTTTTCCTCCTCATCCCTCCATTTCTGCTTGGCTAGAACAGGCCCGTGTTGCCTCTCCGCCTTCCTGAGAAAATAGGAACTAGGAAGCAGGGTACGTGGAGTTTTCTGGGGGGAAGGTAGACAGTGTCACACCACGTGGTCTTCCGTCTCTCACCACCACCCCCACTGCCCAGCAGCACCACGTGATCTAAGACACGTGGCCCCCAAATGTGGCATGACCCGAGCTCCGTTCACAGTCTTTGGTTCAAATTCTTGGTTGTTCCTACGCTGCCTGTGTGACCCTGGGCACGTGGCTTCATCTCTTCAAATCTTTCTCGCAAGATCTGAAGAATCTTCGATGACCTTGACCTCCCCGGCAAGGTCACAGTAATTGACACCTGCCAACATCAGAACTTCCACCTGCAGGACACAGGGTCTGAGGCAGGTGACACCCTCAGTCAGTCATGATTATCCTTTTCTTCTGGAGACGTACAATAATCTCTTCTCAGCTGTCTACTCCGTGTTGTGTTTCTCCCAGTATCCACTCCACGTGTACCTTCTCAGTATCTTTTTAAAAAAATTTTAATTGGAGGCTAGTTACTTTACGACTCTTTGCGACCCCATGGACTGTAGTCTACCAGGCTTCTCCGTCCATGGGATTCTCCAGGCAAGAATACTACAGTGGGCTACCATTTCCTTCTCCAGGGGATCTTCCTGACCCAGGGATCAAACCCGGGTCTCCCACATTGGAGGCAGACGCTTTAACCTCTGAGCCACCAGGGAAGCCCAATTACTTTACAATATTGTGGTGGTTTTTGCCATACACATGAATCAGCCATGGGTGTGCATCTTTTTGTAGAATGGATCCTTCGATCCAGAGGGCAACATGCAAAATCTTTTCATTCTGTAACATTTAGCCTTTCAATGTGAGTATCCTTAATAGTGGGCTTTGCGACCCCCATGGACTGTAGCCCACCAGACTCCTCTGTCCGTGGGATTCTCCAGGCAAGAATACTGGAGTGAGTTGCCATGCCCTCCTCCAGGGGATCTTCATGACCCAGGGATCGAACCCAGGTCTCTAGATTGCAGGCAGATTCTTTACCATCCAAGACACCACTTGATAGACTTCCTAAACCCATCTGCTACAGCAGCCAGTGTGGTATATAGGTCAGATGTGGACTGTGAGGGCATTTGCTCACATTCTCCATTTTTATTCCAAGGTTTATACCGAAGCACAGATGCTCTAGCTGAGAATGTTGCATGGTTCTTCCTCCTGGACACTTACCAGTCCACATGTGACTGGGACATTTTTGGTTGCTTCATGTACCCCTAATCTTTGAAGTCCTCACGAGCAGAGACAGGATGTAGCTCTAGCAGAAAACTGGACTGCAGTCTTCAGAATCCATGCAGAACCCCGTGGATGCTCTGAATTGGGCTGTATGCCTCCAGGTGGTACTTCATTCTTCAGGCTGTATCCCCTCACAGTGAAAACACAGAGGAGTCTGAACCAACTCAGAGGCCAGTGACTGGCACTCTGAAAGCATTTTTGTACAGCTTTTTTCCATTGGGGAGTATAGTTGATTTATAATGTTGTTAGTTTCAGGGGTACAACAAAGGGCATCAATGACACGTAGACATATATCCACTCTTTTCTGGATGTTTTCCCATCTACGCCGTTACACGGTATGGAGTCGAGTTCCCTGTGCTGTGCAGTAGGTCCTCATTAGTTACCTGGTTTATATGTAGTAGTGTGTGTATGGCAATCCCAAGCTCCCAATTTATCCCTCCCCTCTTTACCCCCCCAGTACACACAAGTTTGTTTTCTATGTCTATCGGTCTATTTCTGTTTTGTAAATAAGTTCATTTGTAGGATTTTTTTTAGATTCAACATGTAAGCTATGTCTTATGACATTTGTCTTACGTCACTCAGTATGACAATCTGAGATAGGGCTTCCCTGGCGGCTCAGCTGGTAAAGAATCCGCCCGCAATGCGGGACTGGGTTCGATCCCTGGGTTGGGAAGATCCCCTGGAGAAGGGAAAAGCTACCCACTCCAGTATTCTGGCCTGGAGAATTCCATGGACTGTATAGTCCATGGGGTCACAAAGAGTCAGACGTGACTGAGCACATTCAGCCACAAATGTGTGTATGTCAATCCCCATCTTCCAATTTTTCCCTCTCCCCTCTTACTCCCCAGTACCCATAAGTTTGTTTTCTATGTCTGTAACACAATTTCTGTTAGGTCAATAGGTTCATGTGTACCATTTTTTAATGTTCCACATTTGAGCGATATCATATGGTATTTGTCCTTCTCTCTCTTCCTTCACTCAGTATGACAAGCTCTAGGTCCGTCCACCTTGCTGCCAATGGCAGACAAGGCCAAGAAAGAGAGGAATTACTTGTTTCTTGAACGGTGGTTCTGTCTTTCATTAATAAGAAATAAGAAGGTAATATTCATTGGAAGGTCTGATGCTGAAGCTGAAGCTCCAGTACTGTGGCCTCCTGATGCAAAGAGCCAACTCATTGGAAAAGACCCTGATGCTGGGCAAGACTGAAGGCGGGAGGAGAAGGGGGTGATAGAGGATGAGATAGTTGGATGGCATCACCAACTTGATGGACATGAGTTTGAGCAACCTCCAGGAGATGGTGATGGATAGTGAGGCCTGGCATGCTGCAGTCCATGGGGTCACAAAGAGTCAGACCGGACTGAGAAACTGAACTGAACTGACGGAGGTAATACAAAGAGAAAGAATAGGAAAGTGAAAGAAATGAAATAGTAGTTGGAAGAGTAGATCAAGGAATTCATTTTTTGTATATTTTCTGTATTTCTCCTGTGATTTATTTGCATTTAATCATTCTGTTATCTTGGGCATACACAGAGTCAATGAAATCCATTTTAGGTACTTATTAAAGGTGTATGTTCTAATCGATGCAAAATTCTTTTTCTCGGTTTAAAATTGAGAGGTAGTCTTTCTCAAGGCCCTCTTGGAAGACTCTGGAACAAACCAACACCCTTTACAAATGTAATAACCATGCTTCAAGCCAGCTGGGGGTTTGTATGCTGTTTGTTGATGTTCTTCAGTCACTCAGTCTGATCCTTGGCAACCCCATAGACCAAAGCGTGCCACGTTCCTCTGTCCTCCACTGTCCCCCAGAGTTCGCTCAAGTTGATGTGCATTGAGTCGGTGATGCTACCTAACCAGGTGTGCTGACACCTTCTCAAAGCTTTTGGACAGGTAATGCACAGTTCAGTACAGGTCTCAGTGGAACTTCCACTGAGTAAAATCTTGACAGGTGAAGTACATCCAGTTGCCAATTTTAAAAAAGTTTCTTATCATGGGGAAGATTATAGATGTAGACATAGAGACACACACACACTTTGTCTACAATTTTTGTTAAGGAGGTGTATAAGGCATTGCTTTGCCATTTTCCCAAAGTATTATGAAAAGAAATGGATTCTCTCCACATGGCATGCCACCATGTAGCTTATACCTTGCTGGTAAGGCAAACAGGCAAATTTCTTGCAAATTTCTCCTCTGACACAACTCTTAGGAAAATAGTAAATGATTTCTAATGTCTTTTGAAACTTTCCAGGTGCCTCAGTGCTAAATAATCTGCCTGCAATACAGGAGATGCATGTTCCATCTCTGAATTGGAAAGATACCCCTTTAGAAAGGAATGGCACCTACTCCAGAATTCTTGCCTGGAGAATCCCATGAGCAGAGGAACCTAGCGGGCTATGGTCCACAGGGTCGCAAAGAGTCGGATAGAACTGACCATGCACAACATCCCTTGAATATTCATTGTGAAGGATGTAATAAGCAATTTAATAGACTATATAACCTATTCCAAAGCGTAGAAAATAGTGTTATCCATATGTTTTGGGTTATGATATCCATAGAGCTTATTTTTTTTCACGTAAGTGCTTCTAGAGAGAAGGTTCCAAGTTAAGCCAGGAACATTTATGCTGACAGCCTCTCATTAGCATTTTGTTGTTATTCACTTGCCAAGTCGTGTCTGAATCTTTGTGACCACACAGACTTCAGGCCTCCCTGTCCCTCACCATCTCCCGGAGTTTGCCTAGGAACATGTCCATTGACTCGGTGATGCCAACCAACCATCTCATGCTCTGTCGCCCTCTTCTCCTTCTGCCTCCAGTCTTACCCAGCATCAGGGTTTTCTTCCATTGAGTCAGCTGTTGGCATCAGGTGGCCAAGGTATTGGAGTGGTTAATGCATTCATTCCCTTGTAGATTCATCAACTTGTTTGAGCACCTAGAACTGTTCATTGTATGTAGTGTGTGCTCCATAGGTATTTGTTGAATGAATGAACCTGTGAATGAGTGAGTTAGTCACAGGGCTTGGGGGTGGGGGGAAAAAGTTGACCCAAATAGGAATGATGGGAAGATGTCCTCAAGTCTGATATTGGAAATCTACCTTGCACCTCAATGGCAGCAGTGGAAGATAGAAATGGCATCTGAAAGGGAGTTGTCTGAGAAAAAATTCAGCTTGGGAGTGGGTGGCCAGAAAGGACTCCTGGATGACAGCATGTTTTCATATGAGCAGTGTGGCGGTCTGGAAGCCAAGATTCAGAAAAGGGAAAGAGACTGCATTTTCATGAGGTTAAAAAAAAAAAAAATGGCTGGAAATTTCACCAAGGGAAGACCTAGAGGCGTAAGATTAAGCTGTGGTGAGAATTCACTCCATGAATCAAGTTAGGAAGTATCCTGTCAATATCCTCTGGGGGAAACAGGAAATCTTCGAGTAGTCCCATTAGAGCAAGTCGATAAGCAAAAAAAACGACCCCTCCCCTGGCCTCAAAGATGTCCATGTTTGAATCCTCAAAACCTGTGAAGAAGTTACCTTGCATGGACCCCTCGATCCCCAATCCCGAGCCTTTGGAAGAAGTTACTTGTGAACGGGACCTTGAAGGTGTGATAAAGTTAAGGAACTTGCATTGTGTAGAGGCTATCCCGGCTTAATTCCGCAAGGGTCCTTGTAAGAGGGAGGCAGGAGGTTCAGAGTCAGAGAAGGAGCTGTGAGGATGGAAGCAGAGATCAGGTAAAAGCATGACCCAGGGACTTCCCTGGTGGTCCAGTGGCTAAGACTCCATGCTCCCAATACAAGGTTCTATCCCTGGTCAGGGAGCTAGATCTCACATGCTGCCACTACGAGTTTGAATCTTTAGCCAAAACTAAAGATCCCTCAAGACACAACTAAAGGTCCCGCTTGCTTTGTTGCAAGATCGAAGGTCCTGTCTGCTGTCGTTAAGACCTGGCACAGCCAAATAAATAAATATTAAATAAAAAAGACTAATAATGGGACCTGGAGTCAAAGAACGTGGGTAGCATCGAGAAGCAGCGAAAAGCTAGGAAATGGACACCTTGGCCTCCAATCCCGAGCCTCTAGAAGGAAATGCCAGTCTGCCAGCACCTTGATTTTATGCCTTTAACACTCCTTTCACACTTACGACCTCCAGAGGAGTAAGATGTTACATTGTGTGTTGATTTCAGCCCCTGAACCTGTGCAGCGGTTTCTTCCAGCACCCAGGGAATCTAATGCGAATGAGCTAAGCTCCCACACAGGCATGCCTTTTCTCTTCCTGTGTCGCTTTGTTCCTGCCCAGGGTCCCCGCTCAGCATGACAAAGCAGCCTTGGGAGCTCCAGGGCGTTGAACTCGGTGTCCTGATTCCTATGGATGTCCACGCAGAGCCGTGTTGAAGCCTGAGCTGTTTTCAGAAATGACACCGCAGCCCGACCCTCTGAACCGCATCCTGTCTTGATCATTGGCCTACTGTTGCTATGGCGCCCAGATAATATGGTCCACACGTGTGTTTTTATTCCCGAGGGCAAAACCATCAGCTCACATATTCCAAGAAGGATGTGCCACTTGTCATCTTTATTCTGAGAATACAGATGTGCACTCTTTTCTTTTTTTCCCTTCCCCGAAATGTGTGTGTCAGAAAATCATTTCAGGAAGCCTTCAAAATATTTGGAAAGAAATGCAGTCGAAAACCGCGCAACTCTTTACACTGATCCCGTTAACCTTTGGCTTGCTAACCTTTACTTTCCTATTCTCCCAGAGAAACTCATCAATTGTTTTGCCAAAAATATAAAAGACATTAGCAAAGTGAACAGCCTCTATTTTCTTATCTTTCTCCTGTGTCCCGGATGAAAAATGATTTCCTTTAGATCATCATCAATAACGATGACATTTTCTGAGTTGGACAAAAAGCCACCATCAAACACATAACCTTCAAGGATTCACCAGAAGGCAGAGATTTTTCTGCTGCACTTTTGTTATTCCTGTTTTTTAATGACATAGACACGGTTAGGTTCTTTGGTTGACTGTGGAAAACATCACAGATTCTTTAGATTTCGGTGAAAGTAGAGAGATCCCACTGAGTCCCCAGTTTAATGTGAAGTACTCGGGATTTTTGTTTCCCCTTAACGTCCACCCTGTGTGAAGCCGGACAGACACAAAGATGTATTGTAGGTGGTTCTTGTTTTGAAACTGGGGCTTGTCATAAAAAAGAAATTAGAGACACACAATCGCTGTGATGCCACCTTCTTGATCCTGGGGCGTAAACCAACTACCCCCACAACCCCAAGCCCAGACAGTCTTATCTTTAACTCGCCTGAAAGCTCAACAGTGATGGATGAGCTTTGATCTAACAGAATTCCTGGTTTTTTGTTTTTTTTTTTCAGGACCACAGAGAAATTTTGTGCAGGTGCTTGTGTGACTTATGACTTAAGGGGATCATGCCTGTGATTCCACTTTTTGTCATTGTCCACAGAGACAGCTGGGGTCCCAGATGAGGACCTGGGTGGCAGGCATCACGGGGTCTCCCCATGGTGAAACCAGTCCACCTGGTTTATCTTGGCGTGAACGTTCTAAGATGAGGATTACAAGATTTAAAGACGCTGAACTGCTGTAAGAACTTTCCAAGATACTGGTCCTAAATATGTCCAGTAACTTTTTTTTAATTGATTGATGTATTTGGCTGTTGTGCATCTTAGTTGCGGCATGACGGTGTTGAGTTTCAGCATGTGGGACCTATTTCCCTGATCAGGGATGGAACCCAGGTCCCCTGCAGTGGGAAACACAAAGTCTGAGCCTCCGGACCGCCAGGGAAGCCCTGTGTATCATTTGATATATGATGTTTTAGCTTGTTTCAGGGTGCTATAAGAGAACGTACTGTAGACTGGGGACCTATAAACAAGCATCTCTTTCTCATCTGTTTGGAAGCAGAAAGTCCAAGACCAAGACCCAGCTGATATGGGTCCTGGTGATGCTTCTCCTCCTGGTTCATAGATGGTCGGCTTCACAGGGCGTCCTCACATGGTGGAAATTGCCAGGGAGCTCTCTGGGGGTCTCTCTTATAAGGACACTAATTCTGTTCATGGGGCTCCACCCTCATGACCTCGTGACCTCCCAAGCGTACCGCCTCCAGATGCCCTCACGTTGCAGGTGAGGGCTTCAACCTGTGGATCTCGCTCTGAGGGACACAGACCTTCAGCACACAGCAAATAATCATGAGAGGAAGATGAAGTAGGACAGGAGAGGGGAATACGACGTGCACGTCAGAAGCCAACCTTAGGAAGGTCTGTTCCCTAAACGTGTGTCCAGTGCCTTCCTACGTGCTTGACAGGAGTCATACACATTCCAGTGCTGAAGTCAGGGTGCTGGTGAGAGTTTGTGTTGGATAACATCTTAGCATGGGTGCCAAGAACTTTTCGAAAAGTTGTGATTCAGTCGCTCGGTCGTGTCCGACTCTTTGCGACCCTGTGGACTGCACCACGCCAGGCTCCTCTGTCCATAGGATTCTCCAGGCCAGAATACTGGAGTGGGTTGCCATTTCCTTCTCCTGGGGATCTTCCCACCCCAGGGACCGAACCCACATCTCCTGCATTGCATGTGGATTCTTTACCTATTGAGTCATTCAGTTCAGTTCAGTTCAGTTCAGTCGCTCAGTCCTGTCTGACTCTTTGCGACCCCATGAATCGCAGCACACCAGGCCTCCCTGTCCATCACCAACTCCCAGAGTTCACTCAAATTCATGTCCATTGAGTAGGTGATGCCATCCAGCCATCTCATCCTCTGTCTTCCCCTTCTCCTCCTGCCCCTAATCCCTCCCAGCATCAGTCTTTTCCAATGAGTCAACTCTTCGCATGAGGTGACCAAAGTATTAGAGCTTCACCTTCATCATCAGTCCTTCCAATGAATATTCAGGACTGATGTCCTTTAGGATGGACGGGTTGGATCTCCTTGCAGTCCAAGGGCCCTTTGAGAGTTTTCTCCAACACCACGGTTCAAAAGCATCCATTCTTCGGCGTTCAGCCTTCCTTATGGTCCAGCTCTCACATCCGTACGTGATAAAAGCATACTCATAAAGTCTACATGATTACATCTTCATTTCTGGGAAAACCCAAGGGAAAATTAAGTCTGGGGTGGCGGTGTGACATATTCTACAGTACCAGTGTGAAAATTGAACTCAGCTGTCACTATGACACAAACAAAGAGAGACTAAAGCCATTTAGGGCAAAGAGCAAAGAGGGCAGCGTTTGGTGTATTTCTGCTAATCATGACATTTAAAAAAATTATTTATTGCTTTGGATCTTAGTTACATCACATGAGGCCTTTTGTTTTGGCTCCTGGACTCTCTAGTTGTGACACGTGGACTCAGTAGCTGTGGCAGGCAGGCTTAGTAGGATCCTCCCTGACCAGGGACTCAAACCTGAATCCCCAGCTTTGCAGCATGTATTCTTTTAAATTTAATTATTTACTGATTCGTTTTCGGCTGCGCTGGGTCTTCATTACTTCTCTCAGAATTTCTCCAGTTGTGTTGAGCTCTAGACGAGCACAGGCTCAGTAGTTGTGACACAGCTTCATTCCCCTGAGGCAGGTGGCATCTTCCCTGACCAGGGGTTGGACCAGCCCCTTTGCCCCTGCATTGGCAGGCAGATTCTTATCCCCTGGACCACCAAGCAAGTCCCCATGATGACGTTTTTTTTTTTGGATGAGAGAGGAAAAACACTGGAATATGGTGTTTCATGTTGTCTTCAACCATTTTTGAACATATGATTTGATTCTTCTTGATTTTCGTCCTCAATATTCAGCCTGTCTGTAAAAGATGTAGCTTGGGAGTTTAAGCAGGGAGTGAGTCCACGGAGAACAAGAAACTTCAGGGTCTGTGTGCTAACGTCCCAGACGGCCCTGGGTTGGCCACAGAGAACAGGGCTACATGAAGATGGAGATGAAATGTATGTACTCGAGTACTCTTGGGCTTCCCTGGTGGCTCAGCTGGTAAAGAATCTGCCTGCAATGTGGGAAACTTGGGTTCAGTCCCAGGGTTGGGAAGATCCCCCGGAGAACAGAACAGCTACCCACTCTAGTGTTCTTGCACTTCTCTGGTGGCTCAGCTGGTAAAGAATCCCCCTGCAATGCAGGAGACTCTGGTTCGATTCCTGGGTTGGGAAGATCCCCTGGAGAAGGGATAGGCTATCCACCCTAGTATTCTTGGGCTTCCCTGGTGGCTCAGCTGGTAAAGAAACTGCCTGCAATGTGGGAGACATGGGTTAAGTCCCTGGGTTGAGAAGATCTCCTGGAGAATGGAATGGCGACCCCACTCCAGTATTCTGGCCTGGAGAATTCCATGGACTCTGTAGTCCATGGGGTCGCAAAGAGTCAGACACGACTGAGCGACTTTCACTTTAATTTCACTTCTTCACACGCGGCCTGTGTGTGGTCCTCCTGATGGACCGGCACTGAGATAGTCTGAGATGTGGGATCCTTTGCCACAATGCAAAGAAACTGTATGGGACTAAAAATAACTGCATTCACGTGCATGCGTGCGTGTTCAGTCGCGTCAGTCGTGTCTGACTCTGCGACTCCATGGACTGTAGCCTGTCAGGCTCCACTGTCCATGGGATTCTCCAGGTAAGAATACTTGGCATGGGTTGCCAGGCCCTCCTCCAGGGGATCTTCCTGACCCAGGGATTGAACTCATGTCTTTTACGCCTCCTGCATTGACAAGCAGGTTCTTTACCTTGAGTTCCTCCTGGGAAGCCTGCACGCATGTGCACTTAGAGTGAATTCTGGACAAACGATCCGAAAAAAAGACCCAAAACCTCAACTGCCACTTCTAAGGAGTCTGGAGCAAAAGCAGGGTACTGTGTGTGCCCCCCGCACACAATACCACCTTCAGGATGGGCACAGCACCTAAGCCACGCCTCCAGCCTGACCCCGGGACATACCCCTACCTGTGTTCCGTAAGAAGAACCAGCTCACCTCCATTAGGGACCTCCATTAGCAACCAAGGGACCCCGTTTTTTGTTCTCCCTCCCCTCCATGTTGCTGCTGCAGGGGCCCAAATAAAGCCTTGTCTGCATTTTTGCATCTTTCCTCTCATCAATTTCTATTGATTACAGAGGCTAAGTGTGTGCATGTGTACTCTGTCATCAATCAGACTCTTTGCAACCCCATGGAGCATAGCATACCAGGCTCCTCTGTCCATGGGATTCCCCAGGCAAGAATACTTGGCATGGGTTGCCATGCCCTCCTCCAGGGAATCTTCCTGACCCAGGGATCGAACCCACATCTCCTGCATTGGAAGGCAGATTCTTTACCACTGAGCCACCCAGGAAGCCCTCTGGTTACGAGAAAAAGTTCTAAGATTGTCTTTTCTATTAGCTCATGATGCTAGATTTGAGGCTGAATGTTAAAATGACTGGAGAGAGACTTTTATATATTTCTGTTCATCATGTAGAATTACCACTGCTTCTGGCCCTTCTGATTAATATAAACATTCTCAGGAATTCTCTGGTGGTCCAGTGGTGAAGGGTCCACCTTTTAATTCAGGAGACACAGGTTGGATCCCTGATTCAGGGAACTAAGATCCTGCATGCCATGGGGGCGACTCTGCCCTCATACTCCACAGCGCACACACTACAGCCAAAGAAACCGTGGGATGCAGCTGAGACCCGCTGAAGCCAAATAATTCATAAACATGTTTCTTCTTATTTCCTAAGAGCCCACGATGCTACCTTTCGGGTTGGGTGCTAGAACGATTGGCCAGCTATGGTAGGGGAGGGGAGAGGGTCGTAGACCTCTCTCCAGACACACACTGAGAAGGAGGAGGAATTCTCCAAAAAAAACTCTTCTGCCTGGGAAGAAGTTGGGGGACAGGGTGGTGGTATCTTCCATTAATATTGCATTAGTGGCTAACTGGCTGTTTTGTCTTTCAGTCATGTCTGACTCTTTGCAATCTGCCCGCCAGGCTCCTCTGTCCATGGGCTTCTCCAGGCGACAGTACTGGAGTGGGGAGACATGCCCTCCTCCAGGGAATCTTTCTGACTCGGGGATCGAACCCGCATCTCTGATGTCTCGTGCATTGGCAGATGGGTTCGTTACTGCTAAAACCACCTGGGAAGTGATGTTGCCTTAAGTGTGTCCTGATTACGGAAGCATGCTGCCTAGATACTGGTTTTTTTTTTTTTTTCTCTTTTGGCCATGCTATGCAGCATGTGGGATCCTACATTTTTGACGTAAGGAGCTCTGTTTCTCAGACGCTGCTTTTAGAAAAAACCAAAACACACCCCTTTAATATGTTGCAGTTGTTCCACAGACATCAGTATTCACCCCTGCCAGCACTTAAATCGTCTTCATTTTTACTGTTCTCCTCTCTTACTTCTTTTCAACTCTTTATGATTTTTTTTTCCTGTGCATGTTTTCCTGCTACAAATGTGTGTGTGGCTCTTTGCTACTTCTCAGTGTTTTTCTGTTTATCCAGCAACTCTGGGATCCTTCCAAGGAGAGCTGTATAAAATAAAGAACAATAGTGACTATGTTTACAGTACTTCTCTGCAATTTCAGGAGCGTCGTGTAAGAAGACACAGAGAAGCCAGTGACAAAAGGGTTTATTTGCGTGTTCGAGTTCTGTCTATAAAACGAGACAAGCCAGCTTCCCTGCCCCCCGCCCCTGCCCACGTGTGAAGGATTCATAGGTTATTTTTTTCTGTGTAAGTATGCATTTAGTGCCTGAATGTATTTCACCCTTGGATATGTTCAATTTATCTTCATTTTACAGTTTATTCTGTTAATTAGAAAAGGTTATAAGATTAATAACTAGTCATGGCTAATGCGTTCGGTGGACTGCACCATCAGCTTGATGAGAGGTTAACTACCCCCCAAAAAAGGGACATAAATGATTGGTTCATATGCATCGTATCAAGCATTTGATGAAGTTCACTGCAGACAGAGTGCTTGAGTCTGCAATGGTCTTTTAATGATTTTGAAAATCATCTGAACATCAAAAATGCAATTATATTCCATGTGCATAATAAACGGAGTCTCTTTGGAAGAGCACGCTGTTATTGACTGCAAAAGTGCAAGTCATTAGAATGGATTCTAGATATGGCTTCTAATAATAATGCCAATGACATTAATAGCTGTAACTAGAGAACTTTATACTTGTGTAGAGTTTTACCATTACCGAGAGACTTCTTCCATGGATTCACATCAGTTCAGTTCAGTCACTCAGTCGTGTCCAACTCTTTGCGACCCCATGGACTGCAGCACACCAGGTCTCCCTGTCCATCACCAACTCCTGGAGCTTGCTCAAACTCCTGTCCATCTTGTTGGTGATGCCATCCAACCATCTCATCCTCTGTCGTCCCCTTCTCCTCCTGCCTTCAATCTTTCCCAGCATCAGGGTCTTTTCCAATGAGCCAGGTCTTTGCATTAGGTGGCCCAGAGTATTGGAGTTTCAGCATGGATTCACACGTGGGCAGATATTTCACAGATAGGTCATCCACTTGTTTTTCATAGCAGTTAAAACACTGATTTCAGATCATACACAAGGTTGAAAACTCAAACTAAGCCCTTTTCTACTGCCTTGTGAGTGCCTTCCTCTTTATAGTATTAAACCACACAGCTTCCGGGAGAAGAAAACTGTATTTGCAAAATTACAGAGTTTGGGTGTAGCACATTAAATCAGCAACAAAGAAAAAAAATTAATCGTGTATTCGGAAGTTTGATGAAAAGTGCTCTTGATGAAATAATGACCGCCTTCCCCATTTAGCTGAGCACTGTTGACAAGTGTCAGAGAAGATGAAACACAGAGGAAGTGAATCGTTGTCGACTGATGTCTGGCAGCTTTGCCATAACTGAAAATGAGGCTGGGGACCCTCTTGCTGGCTTGCACTGGCTGCCTTCTTGCTGTGTCCTCACGCAGGGAAGAGAGAGATGGCGAGAGAGAGAGAGAGAGAGAGTAAGCTCTCTGTTATCTCTTCTTATAAGGACACTAATCCCATGGAGGGGGGCCCATCCTCATGACCTGCTGTAACCCTGACCACCTCCCAAAGTCCTCCGTCTTTAAATACCAGTGCATGGGGGAGTTATGGCTTTCTTCTATGCATTTAGGACGTGTACAATTCAGTCCATGGCAAACCCTCCGCCTCTCAGTTTCTCAGACAGTAAAGAATATGCCTGCAATGCAGGAGACCCGGGTTCGACTCCTGGGCTGTGAAGATCTGCTGGAGAAGGGAGTGGCAACCCACTCCAGTCTTCTTGCCTGAAAAATCCCGTGGACAGAGCAGGAGCCTGGCAGGCTACATACAGCCCACGGGGTCACAAAGAGTCAGACACGACTGAGCAACTAACACATGCTCTATAGTAGGTAATTTCCGAAAACACCTAATCTGTGATTATTTGCTTTATATATATATATTTTAACAACACTTAAAAATTTTTATTTTACTCATTTGGCTGCACTGGGTCTTGGTTGAGGTATGTGGGATCTTTGATCTTCACCGCACCATGTCAGATGTTTAGTTGCGCCAAGTGGGATCTTTTTTAGTTGAAGAACACAATCTTCATTGTCACATTCAGGGTCCAGTTCCTCGGCCAGGGATGCAACCCAGGGCCCGTGATTGCAACCTTGGAATCTTGGCCGCTGGACAACCAGGCAGGGTCCCTCGTATTACACATTTAGACGGGTCTGACTTACCTTTCAGGGTACCTTCATTCACGCACCCTCCAACCACGTGATACATCTCATCCTACATTCCCCTTCCACGTGCTGTGTAATTGCATTTTTAAGCACCAGAAATTTAAAATTTTAATGGTACAACATTTTGAAAGGTAGGAATGTGACTTCTGATACATTTCTGCTCATTAGTATAATACAGGAACCGGTTTTACAGAAGAAACCACACAAGGATGTTGGTAACAGTGTTCAACATGCTGGCATTTTGAAAAAAAAGAAAGGTTTGCAAGATTCCGCTTAGTAGCTAATAACACCACCTTAATTGAATGTTACTTTTTTTCTGATGATTTCAGACTTTATATGTCAAGGTAAGAATAAGAAAACGGCAATTGCCATATCTTTCCTGTCTCATAACTGATAAACAGCTGGTTTAGCAAAAGAAAGTCGCTCAGTCGTGCCTGATTCTTTGCGACCCCATGGACTATACAGTCCATGGGATTCTCCAGGCCAGAATATTGGAGTGGGCAGCCGTTCCCTTCTCCAGGGGATCTTCCCAACCCAGACGTCGAACCCAGGTCTCCCGCATTGCCAGTGGATTCTTTACCAGCTGAGCCACCAGGGAAGCTCGAGAATACTGGAGTGGGTAGCCTATCCCTTCTCCAGCGGATCTTCCTGACCCAGGAATCGAACTGGAGTCTCCTGCATTGCAGGTGGATTCTTTACCAACTGAGCTATCAGTGAAGCCGAAGGGAAAACAATAATGCTTTCCCATAGTCTATAATAATGTGGAAAGGAATTCAGCTGCAGTCAGTGGTGGGGTCTTCTTGGATGGTCAGAAAATACAACTTAGCTGTTGGCATTAGCATTCGGGAAGACAGATTTTATTTGAAAAAAAAAAAAAAGAATAATATAAACCATTGGAATCTGTCACAAAAACACACCACGTACAAGAGTGGTAAGCCATATTTTTAGATTTGAGATAAGAATGTTTGAATAGAACCCTCCATTTCTAACCACTCCCCCTCCCCTCACTCACGTGACTTGGGGAAATTCTCATCATACTGGTCATCATTGTTCATACATTAAATTCTATGATTTCCTTATTTATTGTTGGCTGTGCTGGGACTTTGTGCGGGCTTTTTCTCTAGTCGTGGTGAGTGGGGGGTACTCTCTAGCTGGAGTGCAGGGGCTTCTGGTTGTGGGGGCTTCTCTTGTCTGGAGCGCAGGCTCCAGGAATCACTGACTTCAGTACTTGTGACGTGTGAACTCAGTAGTCGTGGCCCCCCACGCTCTAGAGCACAGGCTCAACAGTTGTGACGCACGGGCTTTGTTGGTCTGAGGCATGTAGGATCTTCCCAGATGACTGATGGAACCCCCGTCTTCTTCATTGGCAGGCGGACTCCTTAACGCTGAGCCGCCAGGAAAGCCCCATTATTTATTACTGATCGCATTATTGATAACATTACTGGTTATCAGTCGCATTACTGATCACATCCACCAGCTACCAGAAAGTGTTGGTACGGTAGCAAATGAAAAACGGAAAAACACGTGTCTTTGAGTAATAAAAGCAATGCCAAGGAGCAAACATCGGCACTAAACAGTTATAAAGTAACCATCAAGCCAACTTTCAGTTTTTCAGTGCATTGTATCATCTAAGAGGAAACATGATTGAAAATTATTTTGTTAGGTTCTCACTGAATGACTTGGAGTCCTGAATATTCACCGGAAGGACTGATGCTGAACATGAAACTCCAATCCTTTGGCCACCTGATGTGAAGAACTGACTCATATGAAAAGACCTTGATGCTGGGAAAGATTGAAGGTGGGAGGGGAAGGGAATGACAGAGGATGAGATGGTTGGATGGCATCACTGACTCAATGGACATGAGTTTGAGCAAGCTCCGGGAGTTGGAGATGGACAGGGAAGGCTGGCGTGCTGTGCTCCATGGGGTCGCAAAGAGTCGGACACGACTGAGCGACTGGACTGAACTGAACGGGCGTGTCATGCAATTAGCCTTCTGAATGATTGCCGCTGGATGGTATGTGAAGGGATCATTCACTTACAGCCCTTGCAGCCTGAAGACCATGTCATTATTTGCTACAAATGAAAAGGAAAGTTCATTCTTTCCCCCATCCTGAAGGCATATCTGTACGTTGTGAAGTAGAAAGACTTCATCAAAATTACGTTGCAGTTCCGATCTGTGTGTTACCCGTAATAAATCCTGAGAAATGTGGTGTGTTATCCAGCATGCTGGTGGATTGTGTGATGCGATCTTGACCTTGATGGATAGGTGCTTCTCGGAGATCATGATGTAATTTCCACTTTCATTTCCAGGACTTTAAAGATCTCTTGGCACTGCGGGGGGTGAAGACCTAGGAGGTTGCTGTAAATACTCTGGGTTTGGCTGTGTACATTTTCATGGGTGAAAAAAAACTTAGGGGCTTGAAGCAGAATACATCTTTTTTTAAAAATATATATAAATTTCTTTGTTTGTCCATGGCAGATGTTAGTTGTGCCACGCAGGACCTGTAGTGGCTTTCGAACTTTTAGTTGTCATGCGTGAGACCGAGTTTCCTGACCAGGAATCAAACCCGGGTCCCTTGCATTGGGAGGTCAGAGCCTTAACCTCTAGACCACCAAGGGGTGTCCCAAAACAGCACCCACTTATCATCTCATAGTTTCTGTGGGTCAGGAGTCCTACCATAGCTTCCCTGTGCCCTAAAACCCAGCATCTCTCGCAAGGCGCTGGTTGGACTTGCACCCTAAACTCAAGGTTTGACTGGGGAAGGATCTGCTGTCAAGCTCCTCCATGCATCCCGGGAGCTGTGGGACAGAGTCCTTCATCACTCAGCATTAGCTGGAGGCCAGCATGGGCTTCCCTCGTAGCTCAGTCTTTAAAGAATCTGCCTGCAATGCAGGAAACCTGGGTTTGATCCCCTAGTTGGGAAGATCCCCTGGAGGAGGAAATGGCAACCCAGTCCAGTATTCTTGCCAGGAGAATTTTATGGACAGAGGAGCCTGGCAGGCTATAGTCCATGGGGCTGCAAGAGTCAGACACGACTTGGCCACTAAACCACCAAGCACCACCCCCACCAAGGACCGGTTGGCATGGAGTTGAGTGTCTCCAGCCTGGTGCCTTGCGCCATCAAAGCTAGAAAGAGAGTCTGCTAGTAAGACAGAAAGTGAAAGTGCTCGTCGTTCAGTCATGTCTGAGTCTTTGCGACCCCATGGACTGTAGCCCGTCAGGCTCTTCTGTCCATGGGATTCTCCAGGTAAGAATACTGGAGTGGGTAGCCACTCCCTTCTGCAAGGGATCTTCCCGACCCAGGGATCGAACCCGGGTCTCCTGCATTGGCAAGGCGGATTCTTCACCATCTGAGTCACCAGGGAAGCCCAGTAAGATGGAAGTCAGAGTCATTTAAAAAGCTAGTTAGAGAGGTAATACTCATTGCCTTTGCAATATTCTGTTTGATGGATGTGTTTAGGTCCCAGCCCAGACCCCAGGAAAGGGTGTCCCCCAGAGACTTGAGTAGGAAGACACAGGATCATTCTGTGGGCGGTGGGGAGCACCTAAGAAGCCTGCCCTCCATAGACATCTACTCTCACTCACAAAATCCCCAAGTGACTGTAAAGACCAGCAAGATGAGGGAGCTGGCCAGATTTCATGGCAGATAAGCAAGACTGCGTGGACTGGAACCCTTCTCCTTAGCCACCTGTATGAGATGTGCCTACAGGCCCCTGCCTTTTGCTCTCTGTGGGTCCAGCCAACACAGGCAGGCTAACTGCTGAGCAGAGATTCAGCCCTGCACGTGACTCTGTCTGGTTTCCAGCACCAAGCTTACACCACGTAGAAATCAAGCAGATCGCCCACGTTTCAAGAGCCCATCTCGTTTGCTGTGGGTGGTGGACCCCACCCGCCTTTGTGACCTTCAAAAGCACCGTGGGGGCCCGAGGAGATGAGACTTTCCTTTAAAAATGGGCTTCTGTGTCCATTTTACAAACGCCCCGTCACGGCCTGGCGCGACCACCTTGATATCTGAACCTCAGATCTTGCAAACCTGTTCAGCTGAGTGGTTTCCGAGTGGTCTGAAATGACAGAGCTTTTAGCCTTTTGGTGCTTTTATTTTTCTTTTTTTCTTCTCCTAAAGGTGGAAAACCCTTTTATGATTGCTCTCTAGTCAAATAGTTACACTGGCCTGTGTTCTGAGGATGTGCTCTGCTTGCGTTGATTTGGAGTAAGATAATCCCATGGCCTTAAACATGATTGCTTCTGGGAAAACGGCAAGTCCCCAGGAGCCACAGAGACTAAGCGTTCAGGTGGCCACGTCCACGATCCTGGCTGAGCGTCAGTTGAAAGTTTCTCTTTTCTTGGGTAAGAATTTCATACCCTGGAGGATTTAGCTCCATTTGGTGGGAAGCTGGCCGGTTAAGCTTTGTGTCCACTGGTTATTGGTACTTTTTCTCTCTGAATGCAGTGGTGGAAAAGGCCATGTCGGAATGCACCTTTGTTTCATTTGGGGATGATCCCTAGTTTTCCTTTCTGCTGTATTTCCCTGGAAGGGAAGCTGTACAAAATGACAGCTGTAAGGAATTTCTTAAATGAATTAACAGTGTGTGTATGTGTGTGCTTGGTCGCTCAGTCGTGTCTGACAAGTTGCATCCCGATGGACTGTAGCCCTCCAGGCTCCTCTGTCCATGGGGGTCTCCAGGCAAGAACACTGGAGTGGGTTGCCATGCCCTCCTCCAGGGGATCTTCTCTGCCTAGGGATCGAACCTGGGTCTCCTGCATTAGCAGGTGGGTTCTTTACCACTGAGCCACCTACGAATCCTCTAAGGATGAACCAGTGCTTCGCTCACAAGAATTCATTCTCCCGTGACCCGCTTTCAACCTCATTTTCCAAGTAATCAGATACTTCCTGACAAACTGCAGTTTTTACTTCCCTTCTTTTTTGATTCAGGGAGTCCACTGAAATTTTTCATTTCGTGTTGAAATGCAAGCAGATGCAATAAAAGTTGAGTCCGTAAGGAAGGGTTTTCAGAATGATGCTAGTAAGTTAAACCAGCGTTTTGCATTCTGGGATACAGCCCACTTGGTTATGATAATTACCATTATTTTAATACACCAGTGCAGGTGTTTGCTAAAATTTTCTTTAGGCTTTGTTTTGTTCTGTTTTGCATCTGCTGAGGGAGACTGACCTGGTAATATTCTTCCTCACGCTGCCTTGTCAGATATTACAATGAAGATTATCTCAGCATTATAAAATGATTTACTGAGTGTTCCCTTCTCTGTTATCCATAAGAGTTTGAATAAAATTAATTACTTGTTCCTTGAATGCCTTAGAACACTCATTGATGAACCCATGTGGACCAGCGATTTCTTTCTGGAAATATTTGACTGGGAATTCGACTGACTCAGACAGTAAAGAATCTGCCTGTCAATGCAGGAGATGTGGATTTAATCTCCCTGGGTCAGGAAGATCCCCTAGAGGAGGGCATGGCAGCCCACTCCTGTATTCTTGCCTGGGAAATCTCACGGACAGTGGAGCCTGGTGGGCTACAGTCCATGGGGTTGCAGAGTCGAACAAGACTGAGCCACTAACACTTTCACTTTTTCACTTTTTATTTCAGCAGTCTTATGCATCTATGACTCCGAGTATTCTATTTATTCTCTGTTTTCAAGTTGCATCTTTCCAGGGGATTATTATCGTAATGGTTTTCCTGTTATCTCTTTAATGCTGTAAGATCTTATGGTATTCTCTTTTTCATTTCTTCTGCTACTGCTGCTAAGTCGCTTCAGTCGTGTCTGACTCTGTGCGACCCCATAGATGGCAGCCCACCAGGCTCCCCCGTCCCTGGGATTCTCCAGGCAAGAACACTGGAGTAGGTTGCCATTTCCTTCTCCAACGCATGAAAGGAAAAGTGAAAGTGAAGTCGCTCAGTCGTGTCTGACTCCCAGCGACACCATGGATTGCAGCCTACCAGGATCCTCTGTCCGTGGGATTTTCCAGGCAAGAGTACTGGAGTGGGGTGCCATTGCCTTCTAATTTTGGTTATTTCTACCTTCCATCTCTCCCTATTGATCAGACTTGCTGATCTGTTTATTCACTGGACTTTAGAAAGAACCAGCTTCTGTTTTTGTCAATTGAACCTGCTATATATTTATTTGGAGAAGGAAATGGCAACCCACTCCAGTATTCTTGCCTGGAGAATTCCGTAGACAGAGGAGCCTGGAGGGCTACAGTCTATGGGGTCACCGAGAATCAGACACGACTAAGCAGCTAACACACACACACACACAGACACTTATTTTCTACTAAAGTAAACAATGCTCATATCTGTATATTTCCTTCCTTCTCAATTACCAATTTTTAACTTTTTAAGATGGCGATGAGTTTGTGAGTTTTCAGTCTTTCCTCTTCGCTAATAAACACTTATCCCCTCAATACTATTCTGGTCTCATCTAAAACATTTGGTATGTACTCTTCACATCATTCATCCAAAAATATTTTCTGATTTCAGTGACATTTTCCCCATTTATCTGTGGATAATGCAGACTTTCAAAACGTTTCCAAGCATACGGAGATTTCAAAGTTAGTTGCATGGCGGTCAGAGATCTGCAGTATATTATTTTCAGTCTCTTGAAATATATTAAGATTTGGGTTTTGGTGCCACAGTTTGATAGTTTTCTGTATTCCTGCAGAGAGTATGTACTTCTATATATTTTAAAGTATTTATTTATAATGTATACATATTTAATAGATAAATATTTTTAAAATATGTATTTATTTGGCTGCATCAGGTCTTAGGTGTGATATGTGGGTTCTTTGATGTACCTGCAGAGAGTATGTACTTCTTTATATATTTTTTAAATATTTGATTATTTATTTATTTAAATATTTGATTATTTATTTATTTAAATATTTATTTATCTGGCTGGGTCAGGTCTTAGGTGTGATATGTGGGTTCTTTGATGCATCGTTCAGGATCTGCTATATCAAATGCAGACATATATATACATATAGATATGTATATATATATATATATACAGACATATATATACATATATAAAATCCCATGGACGGAGGAGCCTGTTAGGCTGCAATCCATGGGGTCGCTAAGAGTCAGACACGACTGAGCGACTTCACTTTCACTTTTCACTTTCATGCATTGGAGAAGGAAATGGCAACCCGATCCAGTGTTTTGCCTGGAGAATCCCAGGGACGGGGAGCCTGGTGGGCTGCCGTCTATGGGGTCGCACAGAGGCGGACACAACTGAAGCGACTTAGCAGCAGCAACAGTGGGTTTGGGAGAATGCACCGGATCATATCGGAGAAGGCAATGGCACCCCACTCCAGTACTCTTGCCTGGCAAATCCCATGGACACAGGAGCCTGGTGGGCTGCAGTCCATGGGATCACGAAGAGTCGGACACGACTGAGCGACTTCACTTTCACTCTTTACTTTCATGCATAGGAGAAGGAAATGGCAACCCACTCCAGTGTTCTTGCCTGGAGAATCTCAGGGACGGGGGAGCCTGGTAGGAGGCCGTCTATGGGGTCGCACAGAGTCGGACACAACTGAAGCGACCTAGCAGCAGCAGCAGCATAGGATCATATATTCAACATTTGTCATCTCTGTATTTAGTCACCCAGTCACGTCCAGCTCTTTGCCACACCATGAACTGGAACCCCCCAGGCTCCTCTGTCCATGGGATTTCCTGGACAAGAATACTGGGGTGGGTAGCCATTCCCTTCTCCAGGGGATCATCCCAACTCAGGAACGGAACCCACGTGTGCTGTATTGTCAGATGGGTTCTTTACTACTGAGCCACCAGGGCAGCCCATCTCCACCACTGCAGAATACAAATATCTGTTAACTAAGGAGACTTGTGAGAAGCTGACTATATAAACTAAGACACGTCGAGGGATCACCCTGTACTGCTGCTGCTGCTGCTGCTAAGTCGATTCAGTCGTGTCCGACTCTGTGCGATCCCATAGACGGCAGCCCACCAGGCTTCCCCGTCCCTGGGATTCTCCAGGCAAGAACACTGGAGTGGGTTGCCATTTCCTTCTCCAATGCATGAAAGTCAAAAATGAAAGTGAAGTGGCTCAGTCGTGTCCAACTCTTCGAAACCCCATGGACTGCAGCCTACCAGGCTCCTCCGTCCATGGGATTTTCTACACAAAAGTCCTGGAGTGGGATGCCATTGCCTTCACCCTGTACAGGAGACACAAATGTATTTAAAAAAAAATCCCATTATCACAAGACCCTAGCTTTGTTTTCAGTGACTGTGTCAGATTCAAAGGGAAAGATGTCCTTTTTGTAACACGCAGCAACATTTTAGGTAGAAAACATGCTTATCTGTGTGAAAGTTCCAGGAGAAAGAGAAATTTATGTTCGAAGGACAGGGCTGACAATGTTTGTGAACCTGACTTCACAGGAGAAGAGGATTCGATTTCTCACGCCTTTAATTTTAGGGGCATAAGCTCCATTAACTTTGAAGGTTATCCTCTACTAAGTGATGGCAAGATTGTTGAGAACCGAAAGAAAAGCGAAGAGTTATTATAATTGCCTTGGACTCAAAGGAAAACGCCTTGTATTTAAATCAGCACCTTCTTTTTCATTCCTTTTTTTTTAAGAGTGTATTACCAGGTTTCATCTCTTGTTCTTCTGGACGTTTCTGCTAATACCAGCATCTGTTCTGATGTTTGGTATTCTCTGAAACTTTTAATATAGTCTGAATTCTTTATATGTCAAGATGTTATGGTCTTAGGCAATTCAAATATTCTTTAAAATGTTTCTCTGTTTTCTTTTTTTAAAATAACACCCCACTGCAGTACTAGGCTGCAGTCCATGGGGTCGCTAAGAGTCGAACACGACTGAGCGACTTCACTTTCACTTTCCACTTTCATGCATTGGAGAAGGAAATGGCAACCACTCCAGTGTTCTTGCCTGGAGATGGAGTCACACAGAGTCAGACACAACTGAAGCGACTTAGCAGTAGCAGCAGCAGTGGTGCATATGTTTGGAGAAGGCGATGGCACCCCACTCCAGTACTCTTGCCTGGAAAATCCCATGGATGGAGGAGCCTGGTCAGCAGTGCATGTTTCAGTGAGGCTGTACACCTGCACCTCCATGGCTGCCCTGCCAGTACCATCTTTCTGCCGTACCATCTCTTCTTTTTCACCCGAATACTAATATCTCTTCTGATGTTTAGTATTTTCTGGAAACTGTAATATACTCTGATTTTTACACTTTAAGATTTTATGATCTTACACAATTCAAATATCCTTTAATAATTATTTTATTGTTGATGGACTATGGTTGATTTTGAGTGCCACGATACTCTCAGCTGTACAGCCAAGTGTCTCATTTATACATATGCTACTACTAAGTCAATTCAGTCATGTCCGACTCTGTGCGACCCCATAGATGGCAGCTCACCAGGCCCCCCTGTCCTTGGGATTCTCCAGGCAAGAACACTGGAGTGGGTTGCCATTTCCTTCTCCAACGCATGAAAGTGAACAGTGAAAGTGAAGTTGCTCAGTCGTGTCTGACTCTCAGTGACCGCATGGACTGCAGCCTACCAGGCTCCTCCGTCCATGGATTTGCCAGGCAAGAGTACTGGAGTGGGTTGCCATTTCCCTCTCCATTTATAGTACAGTAGGTGCTAGATTTTTATTACTTAACCAGGATTCCCCATATCCTTCTTTAAATATTTTAATGATTCCTTGAATTTTCTTGCCAGTGGTAAAGAACCCATCTGCCAATGCAGGAGACCTCAGGTTGCAGTCCATGGGGTCGCAAAGAGTCGGACACGACAGAGTGACTCACACTTCCACTTTCACTGATTCCTGAGTCTTGATTCTTCACATTTGAAGCTCTTTCAATCTAGTTTTCTTTCTCAAGTGCATTTCTAAATCTCTCCCACCTTTTGGGAATATACTTCTCTTAAAGTCGTATGATTGTTTTCTCTTTATTTCCCAAGTTAGACATTCTTCACAGCTGTTTTAACCGGCCTTGGATTTTTATTATTTTTGGGGGGGAGGGGGCTCTGCGGGGTCTTCTTTGTGTCTCCGGGGCTTCCTCTAGTTGCACGCTGGCTTTTCCCGTTGTGGCGCGTGGCATGTGGGAACTTTAGTTCCTTGACCAGGGATTGAACCCGAGGAGTCGCTAACCAGCTGGTTTCATTTTCCACATCAACGTCTGCTACTGCCTGCAAGAGAAGTGTCCGTCGGGGTGACTGCCTTTTCCCGTCTCTGAGACCCTCGCGTAGCCCCGTCAGGAGGGTCCAGCGATGGACGTGCCTGCGTGACGTGCCTCGAGCTCTTTAGTCTCCAAGGCTTCAGGACTGGGTTCACTGAGCGTGTGACCTGCACTTAGAAAGACAGATGTCTATAAGGACTTTGTGCTTGGCTTAACGTTTTCCTGCCACTGTCTTGAAATTGTTTTAGAGGGATGGGATGGGGAGGGAGGTGGGAGTGAGGTCAGGATGGGGAACACATGTACACCTGTGACACATTCATGTTGATGTATGGCAAAACCAATACAATATTGTAAAGTAATTAGTCTCCAATTAAAATAAATTTATATTACAAATAAAATTATTTAAAATTTTTAAATTTTATTTATTTTTTAATTAAAAAATTTTTTTAATTTAAAACTTTTTATTTTTAAATTTTAAAAATTTATTTAATTTTTTAAAATTATTTTTTTTAATTTTTAAAATAATTATTTTTAAATTTTTTAAAAAAATTATTTATCGTTAAATTTTTTGGCTACACCTTGCACCAGCTGTGATCTTAGTTCTCTGACCAGGGGTCAAACCCATTCCCCCTATAGTGGAAGAAGTACAGCGTCCTTTAACGACTAGACTGCCAGGGAAGTGCGTCTTAAAATTCTTATAATTTTAGACAAGGGCCCCTATGTTTCTATTTTTCATGTGGTTTCTCATTCAGTGTGCTGACGGCCCACCCATGTTACCAACAGTCTGAAGTATATAAACCACAGTGCATCACATACGGCATGTGATTTCTATAGTCTTCCCTCTTTTCTTAATATGTCTTCAAGTCTTCCTCCAAATTTCTTACTTACTCTACCATTCAGTATTCTTCCCCAGATTATTGTTAATCATTTGAACCATGAAATGTATAGATTTATACTACACAATTAATTCACAATCTAATTAAGAGAGTATTTTTTAAATGGATTAGCAATAGGTAATGATTTATATTGTCGTTAAGTCACTCAGTCGTGTCCGACTCTTTGCAATCCCACGGACTGCAGCACACCAGTCATATATATGGGTTATATGTATAATTTATAAATAACTGTATAAGTTTATATGTAATTTATAGAATTTATATGTAATTTATAAATAATTCTATATATCATATTAACATATAACATGTGACTTAATTATACAGTCAATTGTATATTAATTATTAATTTACACTAATATATAGTATATTATGCATATTGCTAAGTTAATATGAAATATGTTATCATTAATATACTGCTGTTGCTGCTGCTAAGTTGCTTCAGTCGTGTGCGACTCTGTGTGACCCCATAGACATCAGCCCACCAGGCTCCGCCGTCCCTGTGATTCTCCAGGCAAGAACACTGGAGTGGGTTTCCATTTCCTTCTCCAATGCATGAAAGTGAAAAGTGAAAGTGAAGTCGCTCAGTCGTGTCCGACTGTTCACAACCCCATGGACTGCAGCCTACCAGGCTCCTCTGTCCATGGGATTTTCCAGGCAAGAGTACTGGAGTGGGGTGCCATTGCCTTCTCTGAATTAATATACTAATATTATATAATTGATGTGTGTCAATAGTAATGTGTAAATATATCATATTACTATTAATATATTATATAATTATAGGATTATAGATAGAACCCCATGGACAGAGGAGCCTGGCAGGCTACAGTCTATGGGATTGCAAGAGTTGGACACAACTTAGAGACTAAACCACCACCACCATAATTGTGTATATAACTTTATATAATTTTAACGTCCTTGATATTTACCTGGCATTGCAACATACTTTAATAGACTAATTTGCTCCTTCCTTGGAACTTCATGTCTTTCCTCTGCTTGAAATCCAGGAGGAATCATTCCTCATTTCCTTGGATATAAAGCTGCAAACTCCTTCTTATGGTAGTCAAGCCCTGGCTGACCTTTCCTCCTGCCGATAGGGTGTGTTAGTCGTTCAGTCGTGTCAGACTCTCTGGGACCCTGTGGACTGTAGCCCACCAGGCTCCTCTGTCCATGGGATTCTCCAGGCAAGAATACTGGAGTAGGTTGCCATTTCCTCCTCCAGGGCATCTTCCCGACTCAGGGATCAAACCCTTGTCACTTCCGTCTCCTGTATTGGAAGACAGATTCTTAACCACTGCACCAACCTGGAAGCCAATGGGTTGCTATCAAATCTCTATACAGTTATCCACCTCTGACCATTTTCACTTGCTGTGCTGCCTGGGAAAGACATTTCCCTCTGACTTTTTTTTTTTTTTTAATCCTGTGTAATTCCTCCCCATCCTCAAAGTCTCTCCCTAGCCTTCTGGGAAGCCTTCACTCTTGCTATCTTCTGGGTTGATTACCTGCCTCCTCACGGAGCCCTTTGGAGAAGGCAATGGCAACCCACTCCCGTAATCTTGCCTGGAAAAGCCCCACAGACGGAGGAGCCTGGCGGGTTACAGTCCGTGGGGTTGCAAGAGTCAGACGTGACTTAGCACCTAAACCATCACAGAGCCCTGTGCAGTGCTGGGCTGACCCCTCCCTCTACACCATGTTTATACCAGCTCTGCGCTTGTATCTATGAGACCACATGTTCAACCCTGCACAAACGATTTCTTGTCGAATTCTTGTGTCTTTGCCGGTCAGCACAGGAACTGAGAGAGGTAGAGAGTGGATATGTGTTTATGAGAAGCTCTCTTGGATCCTATTTTTTTTTTTTAATGTTTTGGCCATGTAGCATGGCTTGTGGAATGTTAGTTCCTCAACCAGGCATTGAACCTTTGCCCTCTGCAGTGGAAGCCCAGAGTCTCAACCAGTGGAACACCAAGGAAGTTGCATCCCTTGGGCGCAAATGAATGCCTTTAAAGACTGCTACTATCATTGCCCTGAATTCAGGTCATTCAGACCTCATCACTTTCTACTTCCAAACCCATAAAAAAAATTCCTCTTTGTCTGTATCGACACTTACATTCTGGAATCTGGAAAAACTGGAGTAGACGATTTCATTTGCAAAGCAGAAAGAGAGACCCAGACGCAGAGAACAAATGCATGCCCATGGGGAAGGGGACGTGGAATGGATTGGGACTTTGGGATTGAGGCAGAGACACTACTCATACTGTGTATAAAATAAGTAGCTACTGAGAAGCGGCTGTCTAGCACACGGAACTGTGCTGAATGCTCTGTGGTCACCTGAATGGGAAGGAGATGTAGAAAAGGAGATATATGCATATGTATAGCTGATCCGTGTGAGACCTGGGGCTTCCCTGGTGGCTCAGCTGGTAAAGAATCCGCCTGCAATGCAAGAGTTTGCCTGCAGTACAGGAGACCTGAGTTCAGTCCCTGAGTCACAAAGATCCCCTGGAGAAGGGAATGGCAACCCCCTCCAGTATTTTTCCCTGGAGAGTCCCGTGGACAGGGGAGCCTTGTGGGCTACAGTCCGTGGGGTTGCAGAGTCAGACACCACTGAGTGACTAGCATAGCATAACTGATTCACTCTTCCGTGCAGTAGAAATTAACACAACATTGTGAATCACCTGTACTATGCTCTAACTTAAAAAAAAAAATGTTTTAAATCCTCTTTGTCTAGATAAACACTGACAGAAATTGTGTATAACAATTAAGGACCTACCTCCCACGAAATAATACCAAAAGAATCATCTATTCAACTTCTGAAATACCAATAAAGCATCCCCTACTCTCAAAGACCCTTTACAAAATGCTCTTCTTTACCCATTAATATGTTAAACATAATTAGCTTCCTCAGACGGAACAGAAGCTGAAGGTGTCATGGTCATCATAAGTCATATGTTTTCGCGATTTACATCCAAATCCTTGAGTTCCGAAAGAACAACCCTTGAGGCAGGCTTGTTTACACGAATGAAATTTGCACTGTAGCTCCAGCCACGCTCTGGAAGGGCTGGGTCACACTGGCGCTTTTCAACACTGCTGGGATTTAATTTCTGTAGTATCGTCGTAGAGAGAGAGCACTAATCGCTTTTTAATTATTCTCAGCTTCCGAGAATAAACGGGAGGGAGACCAGTTCCCAGACAAAGGAAGAAAACATTGGGAGCTAAGCAGAGATAATTATGTAGCAGTGCCCTAGCGACAGGACTTCAGAAGGGTCCTCTGCCGCCCAACCACCCAGACGGTAGAACTCAGCCACGGTCCTTTCCCCAGCCTTCAGACCTCATCCTCGAAGGCCGGCGATCCTGGGAAGTCATGGAGAATTTAGGAAGCTTTCGTCACATTTTCAGCAAAGCTGCTTGCGCTGGGGATGACAGAGTCGTAGTAGCAGCCATTTGTCATGTCTCTGTAGAAGTCAGAGATAGTGTAGCTCTGACACAATGGCTTCGAAAAAAAAATCCACAAATAAACATTGCTGGGAATAAAATGCTATAAACCTTGTGTGATAATTTAGAGCATTTTTTGTCTAGTTTGCTTTTCTTCATTGAAAAATCATTGCATTGCCACGTTGGTTTAATTTCTGCTGTATTGCAAAGTGATTCTGTTTATTTATCTATATCTATCGATATTGGAGAAGGAAATGGCAACCCACTCCAGTATGCCTGGAGAATCCCCATGGACAGAGGATCCTGGCGGGGCTACAGTCCATGGGGGTCACAAAGAGTTGGACATGACTAAGTGACTAACACACGTATATCTATCTGTCTGCACTTTGTTCTTAATGTTCTCTTCCATCATGGTGTATCCCAGGAGATTGAATACAGTTCCCTGCGCTCTCCAGTAGGGCCTTGTTGTTTATCCATCCCACATATAATAGTTGCGTCTGCTAACCTTGAACTCCGAGTCCATCCCTTCTCCCCCTCCTCTTCCCGTTGGCAACCACAAGTCTGATCTTTATGGCTGTGAGCCTGTTTGTGCTTCGCAGATAAGTTCCTTTGGGTCATATTTCAGATTCCACATATGAGTAAAATCGTACAGTATTTATCTTTCTCTGTCTGCCTCATTTCACTTTGTACGATAATCTCTAGGTCCATCCATGTGGCTGCCGGTGGCGTGATTGCATTCTTTTTTTTTTTTTTTTAATGGCTGAGTAGAAGGTTTTAAGCTTTTGTCTTTCCAGGTGTGCTCTAGGGAGAGAAGGCTGGCCATACTTCTGTCTGGTAGCACCGATTACCCGGTACCTACGCCCTTCAACTCTAAAAGTGGAGGTTGAGTAAAACATGCATTTCAAAGGTAGCTGTACTTAATGTGTATCCATTTTACTTATAGAGTTCAAAGCTTGTTTGAGCACCCATTCCCTTGGAGAACATGTAACTTGGATGTTCACAAAGCAAAGGCGTGCAACATCTCACTTCCCCGGTGGCTCAGATGGTAAAGAATCTGCCTGCAGTGCAGGAGACCTGGGTTTGATCCCTGGGTTGGTAAGATCCCCTGGAGGAGGCAATGGCAACCCACTCCAGTATTCTTGCCTGAAGAATCCCATGGACAGAGGAGCTTGGCGGGCTACATACAGTCCATGGGGTCTCAAAAGAGTTGGATATGAATGAAGTGACTAACACTCTCACTGTCTCACCATTTACTGAATCTTTGTAGCAGGCTAGGCTGAGCGACTTCACTTTCACGCATTGGAGGAGGAAATGGCAACCCACTCCAGAATTCTTGCCTGGAGAATCCCAGGGACGGGGGAGCCTGGTGGGCTGCCGTCTACGGGGTCGCATAGAGTCGGACACGACTGAAGCGACTTACCAGCAGCAGCAACAGCAGCAGGGAATAGAAATATGCTTCCAAAAGGGCTGGTCTGAGGGGCCTTAGAGACAAGGAGAGATCCAATTTTGTTTCAATAAAAGTAAAGACAAAGAACAGACGGAGGGAGGATTCCCCCGTGTTCCAGCGATGGAGTCTCTGTACCTCCACTGCAGGGGACCCAGGTTCAATACCTGGTCCAGGAACTGAGATCCCAGAAGCTGCCAAGTGCAGTAAAAATAAATGAATAAATGTCAGTTAAAAAAAAAAAAAAGGAACAAGGGACGACCAAAGAGATACATTCTAGAAGCAAGGAAGGATTATGTAAAGTCAAACTGTTGCTGTCATTCTGATGGATACAGCGCATGGAGCAAGTAATTAGCCTTTCTTCCAGCCACCCTCACTTCCCAGTAAAAAAACTTTGTAAAGAGAACCATCGGCGGATTCAGGCATGTGCTGCTTTTTTGTTAAATAAAGCAGTAGAAGCCAAGACCCAAAGTGTTAGTTTAATAAGAGAGGAAACGAACGGTTGCCTTGGCCAAGAAGTTCATTTGGGTTTTTTCCACACGATGTTGCCTCAAAGCTTCTTGGCCAACCCGATGGTTCAGCTGGCTGCAGTGTGATGAAGCTTCTGTTTTTGAATGCAGTTTCTCTTAAATCCTGTGTTGCTACTCAAGGCTAAAAGTTGTCTTCAGGACCAGCTTGGCCTACAGTTACAGACATATTTGCAGGACCTTCCTAAGAAATGTCCAAAAGTGTCAGTTTTCTGACTAAAAGTACTAAGACTTTTATTCCCTGCAAATGTCAATTCAATATCAGCAATGCAGGGAAAGGTTTAGAGTTATTTCGCTTCATACCCTTGAATTACAGCCTCGAGGAAACAGTTGCTCCACAAGTGAAAATAACTATTTCCAGGGAAAGGAAAAGAAAATGTAACACAGTTAGAAGGTTCTTCCAATACCGAGTGATTGTTTTATTTAACCCACTTGTAAAGCAGAGACATTACTTTGCCAACAAAGGTCTGTCTGGTCAAAGCTTTGGTTTTTCCAGTGGTCGTGTATGGATATGAGAGTTGGACTATGAAGAAAGCTGAGCACAGAAGAATTGCTGCTTTTGAACTGTGGTGTCGGAGAAGACTCTTGAGAGTCCCATGGACTGCAAGGAGATCCAACCAGTCCATTCTGAAGGAGATCAGCCCTGGGATTTCTTTGGAAAGACTGATGCTGAGGCTGAAACTCCAGTACTTTGGCCACCTGATGTGAAGAGTTGACTCATTGGAAAAGACCCTGATGTTGGGAGGGATTGGGGGCAGGAGGAGAAGGGGACGACAGAGGATGAGATGGCTGGATGGCATCACCCACTCGATGGACATGAGTTTGAGTAAACTCCGGGAGTTGGTGTTGGGCAGGGAGGCCTGGCGTGCTGTGATTCATGGGGTTGCAAAGAGTCAGACACGACTGAGCGACTGAACTGAACTGAATATTTAAAAGGTGCGTGTGTTTATGTGTTCATACTTTATGTCCCAGATTGTGAACAAAAACTTCTCCTAGTTTTATCTCTTGTCAAAAGCTCAATGCTTCATATATTTTTTTTTTAAGCCATTAAGCAGGTCTCCTTGGCTTCAGATATGGTGAACAGAACTACTGGTACTACAGTGCTATATTTAAAATAGATAATCAACAAGGACATAGTGCACAGCACGGGTAACTCTGCTCACTATTCTATAACCCAAATAGGAGAAGAATTTGAAAAGTAGTACATGTGATCATTGTGTATGTATAACCGAATGTCTTTGCTGTTACCTGAAACTAACACAATATTGTTAATCAACTACACTCTAGTATAAAATAATTTTTTTTAAAAAAACTGCTGGTACTGGAAGATATTCACATAAATGTGATCTCAGAAATGATCTTGAGGGGACTTCCCTGGTGGTCCAGTGGTTAGAACTCAGCGGGTTCTCTGTCATGGCCCAGGTTCAGTTCCTGATTCTGACCTCGAAGGGACATCCCTGGCCGTCCGATGGTTAGAACCAAGTGCTTTCTCTGCTGTAGCCCAGGTTCATTTCCTCGTCGGGGAACTGAGATCGCACAAGCCCTGTGTTTCGATGGGGGGAAAATGGCCTTGAAAACCAGAGTTTTGAGATGCCGTGGACAGAATGCTATTTTTATTCCCTGTTCAATGCTTCCTAACACATTCCATCACTTGGGAGTGACGACGGTATGGATACAGTGAATATAGAATGAGGTTGGAAATACTCGTTTGCTCTACAGAGCGTCTTCCTTCCCTTGCGTTTGGTCTGTTTCTACCTGGACACCTTGGGTGCCGCCTCTTCTCTGGGGCCAGAGCTGTCATTTTCTGTCACAGTCTCTCTCTCACCTCCTTTCCGTCCAGTACTTGCCTGTGCAAGAAGCTGTTGGAGGACGGCTTCAGTAGGGCGACCCTGTGCTGGAAAATGGCATAAACGTGCAAGATGGGTCACCCAGCCATTGCTGGGCGGATAGCAAGAGAGGCCCTAGGAAGAGGCTAAAAGACCAGAAGCATCGGCAACTCTTGCTATAAAAACGTCTCAAGAGGCCGTGAAATTAATCCCTCTGAGCCCAATGGAAAGAGAGGAAGACTGAAATCAGTTGCTATCGTTTCATGGGGACTCCGAGGACCTCCGGCACCAGGGTCCTTTATGTCAGCAGAGAAAAGAATTCAATGACGGCAAAACGGTAGATGAGATGTGGTTTATTAGAAAAGGATGCTTCTGTGGCTTACAAGCAGGCAGGCAAGAAATGCTGCACCCTGAGAACTCACCTGGCTACAAGTTTTATAATCAAAGAAAAGCGGGGAGGGGGAGAAGACCACCTTTTCCCTCATTCTTGAGTAGATGTCATGCCTCCCTCATCAGCTCCTCCTCCAGCTTGAGCAGGGGAGTTTTCTTGTCCCTGCATGGTCAAGCTGCTGCTGCTGCTACTAAGTCACTTCAGTCGCGTCCGACTCTGTGTGACCCCATAGACAGCAGCCCACCAGGCTCCCCCATCCCTGGGATTCTCCAGGCAAGAACACTGGAGTGGGTTGCCATTTCCTTCTCCAATGCATGAAAGTGAAAAGTGAAAGTAAAGTCGCTCTGTCATGTCCGACCCTCAGCGACCCCATTGACCGCAGCCTTCCAGGCTCCTCCGTCCATGGGATTCTCCAGGCAGGAGGACCGGAGTGGGATGCCATTGCCTTCTCCGATGGTCAAGCTAGGTCCACAAATTTTTGCTTTTTAGGTGTTCAGAGAGCATGTCCTAGGGACCATTAACTTACTGAGTGCCCTGGACAAGATGTGGATCTCATGCCACCACGGTTTTATTGTTTGGGGGCAGGTCCCGTGCTCTGTCATGGGCTTTTGTTCCTAAGCAAGCCCGCTTGGTTTTGTGGTGAAGCAAACCTGTTTTGTTGAGTTATCATTAACTCACAGTTCAATTCAGTCACTCAGTCGTGTTCCACTCTTTGAGACCCCATGGACTGCAGCATGCCGGGCCTCCCTGTCCATCACCATCTCCCGGAGCGTGCTCAAACTCATGTCCACTGAGCTGGTGATGCCATCCAACCATCTCATCTGTCGTCCCTTCTCCTCCCGCCTTCAATCTTTCCCAGCATTGTGGTCTTTTCCAATGAGTCAGTTCTTTGCATCAGGTGGCCAGAGTATTGGAGTTTCAGCTTCAACATCTGTCCTTCCACTGAATATTCAGGACTGATTTCCTTTAGGATGGACTGGTTGGATCTCCTTGCAGTCCCAGGGACTCTCAAGAGTCTTCTCCAACACCACAGCTCAAAGGCATCAATTCTTCGGGGCTCAGCTTTGTTTATAAGTCACAGGGCCTCCCGTTTTTTTGCTTTTTTAAGCTTATAGTCCATTAGTGGGATTAACTATTGAATTACCTATTTTGTCCCTTCATTCTGTCCCTGTCAAGATGGTTCGACCCTTCAGGTTACCACACTCCAATCCTTCCCCACTACACTCTAAATCACACAGCATCCTAGCCACTGTGGGATTTGAAAATGGTCCCATGGCATTGGTTTGTGTGGAGGTGCAAAGTGCAAGACACAGAGGGTGTGACTCACTTAAAGGGTGGTGTGAGTTGTAAGGGAATTGCTCAGGGATCTAAGAGAATATCTGCCTCTTCCAGCAATGCTTAAAAATGAAGTTATGGGACTTCCCTGGCAGTCCTGTGGTTAAGACTTTGCCTTCCACTGCATGGGGTGTGGGTTTAATCCCTGGTCTCATGTGGGACCTCACATCCCACATGCTTTGAGGCCAAAAAATCAAAACATAAAATAGAAGCAGTACGGTAACAAATTGAATACAAACTTTTAAAACGGTCTGCTGCTGCTGCTGCTGCTAAGTCGCTTCAGTCATGTCCGACTCTGTGTGACCCCGTAGACGGCAGCCCACCAGGTTCCCTTGTCCCTGGGATTCTCCAGGCAAAAACACTGGAGTGGGTTGCCATTTCCTTCTCCATTTTTAAAATGGTCTACATTAACATAAATCTAAAAAGAGAAAGATTTTAGAAACAGGGAGCTCATATTCTTTGCTCACTACCCAACTTCTGCTATTATTAAAAATTCAGATTATGAATTTTCCATGTTTTTTTTTTTTCAGAAATCCAAGATAGTCAATAATGCAGGAAAGGGGCCGAAATCCATGGGAGTTAATGGCTATATTTTCACGAAACTTTATAATTAAATGTACCGGTTTTATGTCAGTGGATTCTATACTATGCACCGTTTATTTGCCATTGATTTATAAGCATTTTTTGTTTAACGATAAAATTAAATGGCTGTTGTCACATAAATGGATTCAAGGCAGGTCTTTCCCTTACCCACATCCCATGATTTTGGTTGTCTAGAATTCAACTTCGATTTTTGGCCACCAGTCGCATACTTAGAATTTCAGATATTGCAAGCTTCCTCTGCAAAGTCACGCCTTTCCAGGTTTCTTCTCTAGTCCCCTCTGCTCTTCTTCATTTATTGAAATTCCAGTTATATGCATACACACACACACAGAAGTTTAGTTGCTTTACAATGTTGATTCTATCTACTGTACAACAAAATGAACCAGCCGTACGTGTACACATATCCCCTCTGTTTTGGATTTCCTTCTTGCTTAGATCACCCCAAAGCCTTGAGTAGACTTCCCGGTGCTATCCAGGAGGTTCTCATTAGTCATCTATTTTATACATAATGGTGTATACACGGGGTGTCCCTGGAGGCTCAGCTAGTAAAGAATCCACCTGCCCGTGGAGGAGATGTGTGTTTGATCTGTGGGTAGCGTTACCGCTAAATCAGATGGTAAAGAATCTGCATGGAATACAGGAGACCCAGGTTCGATCCCTGGGCTGGGAAGAGCCCCTGGAGAAGGGGATGGCAAGTATTCTCGCCTGGGAAATCCCTTGGGCAGAGGAGCCTGGTGGGCTACAGTCCATGGGATCAGAAAGAGTCAGACAAGACTTAGCAACTAAACAACAACAGCCATGTGTATATATGTGGATTCCAGTCTCCCAGTCCCTCCTACCTCTCAGATTCCAGCTACATTTTAAGTCTCAGAGCCATTCCTTACTGGGCCATTCTTGGTTACTGCGATTCCTCTCCTGTGTGCTAACAGAGTTCCTACTCTTTGGAACTTATTCTGCTTTATGACTTTTCATAAGTCTGTTTTGCATTTATACTGTAAGGCCTTAAGATCTTATAGTGGGCTCCATATCTTAACTATTAATTTTTTAATCTTCCTAGTACCCAGTAAAATGTATCCTGTTGATTAAATTATAATAGTATCCAACCACATGGAACATGGCTGCTTGGGAGGCATAGAATAAAAATGAAATCTAGATAAATGAATACAATGACTAATAAATAAATTAATACATTTATTTATTCATCCATTTTTTGCCCTTTTACACTTGCCTCTATATTTGCAAATGATAACATGATTATGCATTTTTAGCAGTGGGATTATAGTACACATTTTTTTCCATTGAAAAATGGCATTTAATTAACAGTTAAAAGAAGATATATCATTCATGGAGTCTAAGAATTGAAATAATGCTCATTGCTGAGACCAGAAAAAGCATTCATATAAAAGTTAAATATTAATCACTGGAGGACATTGGTAGAAAACAATCTGTATCATAATTCCAGACACTTGTAATTAAATCCCATTTTTTAAATGCACAAGGAAAGTGGAATACAGAGAGAATGGCAACTGTTGGGTGATACACTATTCATCACCATAAACTACTTAAGTCTAAGATTCATGTCCCCCTACAGATATATCACTGGAAGATACATGACTGAGATTAAAATTCCATCTTTCCCTTGCCTCCCCAAAATGAAGAAGAAATCAAACTCAATTGCACCTTGGACATTTAATAACAAATAGCAATAGCAAATATTTATTTTATCCAGACACTCATTCGTCTGGGAAAATGAGTATGAACACCGATAAAGAATGATGTGAATTATGGAAACAAAGGCAAATGAGACCGCAGAGAGACAGATCGTTTGACGTGATTTATGCCTGCTTGCTATTCCAATAAGGTAGACAGCTACTTGGGCTTCCCTAGTGGCTCAGACAGTAAAGAATCTCCCTGTAATGAAGGAGACCCAGGTTCGTTCCCTGGGTCGGGAAGACCCCCTGGAGAAGGGATAGGCTACCCACTCCGGTATTCTTGGGCTTCCTCTGTGGCTCAGCTGGTAAAGAATCCACCCGCAATTTGGGAGACCTGGGTCTGATCCCTGAGATCCTCTGGAGAAGGGGAAAGGCTACCCACTCCAGTATTCTGGCCTGGAGAATTCCATGGACTGTATAGTCTATGGGGTTGCAAAGAGTCCGACACAACTGAGCGAGTTGCACTTCACTTCATGACCTTGCAGCCTTGGTATTGCTCCCACGGTTATGTTATATGACAAAGCAAAAGGGGCTCTGTGGATGCGACTAAGGTTACTGATCACCTGGCCCTTGTATTTCAGTTTGGCTGTTCTAGAGCTTTGTGTCCTGCGGGATCTTTAGTTACGGCGGGTGAACTCTTGTTCCAGCTTACAGGATCTAGTTGCCCTGACCAGGGATTGAATCCGGGACCCCCTTGCATCAGGAACATGGAGTCTTAACCACTGGGTCACCAGGGAATCTGTCATCTGACCTTAAGTAGGGCGATTGTCGTGGTTTATCAAGGTGGGCCCAGTGGAATCTCAGGAGCACTTAGAAGCGGACAAGATGGGGAGATGTGATGGAAACAGATGCCACGGGGAGCTGAAGCGTGAGAAGGACATGTGGTGCTGTTGCTCATGTGATGATGGATCAGGCAACGTGGTGAAGATGCACGTCAGTCTCTAGAAACTCAGAGCAACTCCACAGTACAGCCAGCAGGGAAACCGAGAGCTCAGTCCTACAACCACAAGGAACTGAATTCTGCCAACCACCACAATGAAGCCAGAAGCCGTTCTTTCTCAGAGTCTCTGCATAAAAGCCTGGGTCGGCCAATACTTTTGTAGCCCCGTGATGAAGTGCACAGGTGAGTAAAATATTGAGTGAGAAGCAGGGGACATGTGATTTCCACGGAGCAAGTAGAAGATGAAAAGAAATTTAAAGAACTCTTCAGAGGGAAAAAGCAGGCCAAGACTCCAAAGATGCTGAGTCTGAATCCACAGGAAGAAAGAAAAGAGTACAGAAGGCGGAGGTGAACAGAAGCAAGGGGGAATGCTGGGGAGGGCCAACTGGATTGGAGGATTAGCGAGTTCAGGGTGACTTTTTTATTTTGCTATGTATCTGTCTGCACTGGCTCTTTGTTGAGGCAGGCAGGATCTTCCATCAAGTCATACGAACTCTTGGTTGTAGTATAAGGGGTCTCCCTTGGGCCTCCTGCATTGGGAGCTTGGAGTCGTGGTCACTGGACCACCAGGGAAGTCCCTACGGTGAGTTTTGAGATGCATTTTGTCAGAGCTTTAGAGAGAGGCTCTAAAGGACCAGGGGTTAAGTAGGGAGGAGGTGGTGACGATAGGCAGGCGTTGAAAGCGTGTTCTTCTTCCCATTGGGATGATGTAAGAAGCGGGATTGAGCTGGACAAACACATGATAAAGAAACTTTTTCAATTCTTTCTGAATAAGGGAGAAGCTTCTGTCTGAATGTCGACAACAGGAATTGATGGGAAGAGGCAGGGCAGGAGGCGCGGGTGGAATCTGGCCACTTTCCCGTCATTCAGTCTGGTCTCGTGTGTTCTTTCAATGAGGCATCCAGATGCTCTCTAGGCTGACTTCAAGTCCATTCTTGTAGTCTTGAATAACTGTCCTCACGCAGTTAAGTACTGTCTGTGTCTCCTTTGCTTTCTGAGTCTTCAGATCAAGAGTTGGCTCTTCCCAGTGGGTGGCCAAAGTACTGGAGCTTCAGCTTCAGCATCAGTCCCTACAATGAATATGCAGGGTTGATGTCCTTTAGGGCCACTTGAGTGCTGACTGTTAATAGTTGTCAGACAGTTAATACACTTTTTTAATATTGGGGAATGCGTATTATGGAACTAACAGATATCTTCTGTATTCTTTTGCCATCAAGAAAGAAGACAGCATTAGGAACACAGACTTTTATCGATTCCACCAAATATACTAAGTAATTTCAAGAAATGGGTTTACCTCTTGAAAGCGAGTGCGTTGCCAGTAGAGGCAGGAAGTTATCCTTTGGCCGTAGCCCTTGAAAAGCTGTGAGACAAAATGGAAAGCTTCTGAAATAGGGCAGTAAAATTGACTAAGATCATGGCATCTGGTCCCATCACGTCATGGCAAATAGATGGGGAAACAGTGGAAACAGTGTCAGACTTTATGTTTCTGGGCTCCAAAATCACTACAGATGGTGACTGCAGCCATGAAATTAAAAGACGCTTACTCCTTGGAAGGAAAGTTATGACCAACCTAGATAGCATATTCAAAGGCAGAGACATTACTTTGCCAACAAAGGTCTGTCTAGTCAAGGCTATGGTTTTTCCAGTAGTCATGTATGGTTGTGAGAGTTGGACTGTGAAGAAAGCTGAGCACTGAAGAATTGATGCTTTTGAACTGTGGTGTTGGAGAAGACTCTTGAGAGTCCCTTGGACTGCAAGGAGCTCCAACCAGTCCATTCCAAAGGAGATCAGTCCTGGGTGTTCTTTGGAAGGAATGATGCTAAAGCTGAAACTCCAGTACTTCGGCCACCTCATGTGAAGAGTTGACTCATTGGAAAAGACTCTGATGCTGGGAGGGATTGGGGGCAGGAGGAGAAGGGGACAACAGAGGATGAGATGGCTGCATGGCATCACTGACTCGATGGACGTGAATCTGAGTGAACTCCGGGAGTTGGTGATGGACAGGGAGGCCTGGTGTGCTGCGATTCATGTGGTCGCAAAGAGTCAGACACGACTGAGTGACTGAACTGAACAGAACAGGTATCTTCTGTATTCTTTTGCCATCAAGAAAGAAGACAACATTAGGAACACAAACTTTTATCGATTCTACCAAGTATACTAAGTAATTTCAAGAAATGGGTTTACCTCTTGAAAGTGAGTGCGTTGCCAATTGAGGCAGGAAGTTATCCTTTGGCCGTAGCTCTTGAAAAGCTGTGAGACGAAATGGAAAGCCTCTGAAATAGGGCAGTAAAATTGATAAGAACTAAAGAAAGTTGACGAGTCACTTCAGGTTTGCATTAGATCAGATCAGATCAGATCAGTCGCTCAGTCATGTTCGACTCTTTGTGACCCCATGAATCACAGCACGCCAGGCCTCCCTGTCCATCACCAACTCCCGGAGTTCACTCAGATTCACGTCCATCAAGTCAGTGATGCCATCCAGCAATCTCATCCTCTGTCGTCCCCTTCTCCCCCTGCCCCCAATCCCTCCCAGCATCAGAGTCTTTTCCAATGAGTCAACTCTTTGCATTAGGTGGTCAAAGTACTGGAGTTTCAGCTTTACCATCATTCCTTCCAAAGAAATCCCAGGGCTGATCTCCTTCAGAATGGACTGGTTGGAGCTCCTTGCAGTCCAAGGGACTCTCAAGAGTCTTCTCCAACACCACAGTTCAAAAGCATCAATTCTTTGGTGCTCAGCCTTCTTCACAGTCCAACTCTCACATCCATACATGACCACAGGAAAAACCATAGCCTTGACTAGACGGACCTTTGTTGACAAAGTAATGTCTCTGCTTTTGAATATGCTATCTAGGTTGGTCATAACTTTCCTTCCAAGGAGTAAGTGTCTTTTAATTTCATGGCTGCAGTCACCATCTGTAGTGATTTTGGAGCCCAGAAACATAAAGTCTGACACTGTTTCCACTGTTTCCCCATCTATTTCCCATGAAGTGATGGGACCAGATGCCATGATCTTCCTTTTCTGAATGTTGAGCTTTAAGCCAACTTTTTCACTCTCCACTTTCACTTTCATCAAGAGGCTTTTCAGTTCCTCTTCACTTTCTGCCATAAGGGTGGTGTCATCTGCATATCTGAGGTGATTGATATTTCTCCCGGCAATCTTGATTCCAGTTTGTGTTTCTTCCAGTCCAGCGTTTCTCATGATGTACTCTGCATATAAGTTAAATAAACAGGGTGACAATATACAGCCTTGACGAACTCCTTTTCCTATTTGGAACCAGTCTGTTGTTCCATGTCCAGTTCTAACTGTTGCTTCCTGACCTGCATAGCCTATCACAAAGATCATTTTTAATCTTATGAAAGGTATTTTATAGTAGGCTTGGTCACTGACTGTATATACTCCAAAATACACATAAAAGAATTTTTTTGTGTGTGGGAATGTCAATCAGTGAACATAGATACTAAGGAATGCATGCAATTAAGAAAAAAAGTGAATGAAAGACATCACCATATTGACTGAAAAGAGACTGGGAATTTGAGATACATTTCAAAAGATGCCCAGTCTTTGAAACAATAATGCTTCAAGAAAGCTGCAGTGAAAAATACTTGTAAGCATTCCTCTCCTGGCCTGATCATACACATGGTTTCAGCTTTTGCAAAACCAGAGATCCCAGAAACCATAATATAGGAATGCACGTAACTTTAGGAGTTTTCACTGGACCGAGTCATTCGGGGACGTTGGTCCGGTCACACAACCGTGCTGTCGACTCAGTCGTTACTGAGAGATTCAGAACCGAAAGTACGTTGGAAAACACGCCTCGGTGATGAGCGCGTATCATCAATCTTTTCAAGCTAGCTGTGTCGTTTCTGTTTGCAGAACAGAATGACTCCTCGTTATTTCTCTCTTATTGTTAATTTTTCTTGCAGTGTAGTTGTGTTATTTTCTGCTGTACAGCCTAGTGAGTCACTGTCCATATCCATACATCCCCTGTTTTTGTTTTTGTGTTGCATTTCCTTCCCGTTTAAGTCAGCACAGAGTGTGTATCTGCTCAGCGAGAGTGTCCTGTGCCACACAGCCGGTCCTCATTAGTTATCCAGAGTGTGTATGTGTCAGCCCCAATCTCCCAATGCCTCCCACCCGCTCTTCCCCCTCTTGGTGTCCACGTGTGTGTTCCCCACCTCCCTGTCTCTATTTCTGCATAGCATATAGGATCATCAGAACAATTTTTCTAGTTTCCACGTATATGCATTAATATACGATACTTGTTTTTCTTTCTAACCGACTTCACTCTGTATGACAGTCTCTAGGGTCCATGTTGAGTCAAATGATGCTCCATATTTAAAAAAAAAATAGAAATTAACATGAAATCCACCCACATACCAGTATGTCCTTTAGTCTGCAAGCTCAGGAAGGTATGTTTCCTTCAACCATTCCTTAATAGCAACAACTAAAACAGGTAAAGCAACTTTTCCTCTCCTTCCGCATATTTTAATTTTTGTTTTTGGTTAATGTCTCCATAAGCATCTACTGCATAACCCTAGGCATATGCCCTTTGACACATTGAAAAACCTGTTTGTGAAAGAGAAGTGAAAAAGTAAAAGTCTCTCAGTCGAGTCCACCTCTTTGCAACTCCATTCTCCAGGCCAGTATACTCCAGTGGGTAGCCTTTCCCTTCTCCATGGGATCTTCCCAACCCAGGGATTGAACCCAGGTCTCTCCATTGCAGGCAGATTCTTTACCAGCTGAGCCACAAGTGAAGCCCTTGATATATGGAAAAAATCTCTCTAATAAACCTATAAACTAACACCTCTTTAGGGATTTGCGCTACAAAGTGTCAGCTTGTAATACATGAACCCTGCACCCTACCTTGGACCCTCAACATCAAAAAACCACAGCAGAAGATGCTGACCTTTTGCACCAAAGGATTATAAATACCAGCAGGATTAACCGGGCGATCTTAATTTGCATGATCTGCTCACCGTGTCACGATCCATCCAGAGTGAGTGCGTTTTGCACGTGAACACATGCATCTAAAAATGCTAATGTTTCGAGTATGGTAAAAGCAAACCTTGCCTGACATCTTTCGCTACTTTGCTTCTTTTGAGATATATATTTGTTTTCAGTAACAATGCTGAGATCCGATGGTGTAAAAAAAAAAAATATGCAGTTGCTATTATAATTTGAAAACCTTTTGGGGGAAAATGTTTCATGCTGTAACTTTTTTTTTTTTTTAATATAACATTTCAGGAATTTCCATACCATGCTTGCCCAGGGGCCATGCTAATCTGCTTTGTATTGTTCCAATTTTAGTATATGTGCTGCTGAACCAACCACCATGCTGTACTTTGGAGAGTATTACATGACGTTTAAGCGAGATGGTCAAAGCACGGTTTATCCTCTGACAACAGATCCTATAATCTGTGTCCAACTGAGTTCCATCTTCTCCTGAAGAGATCTTGTCCATGTCTATAATCCCGCAAGCGTTATATTGGTTCAGTCACCACAGTACCCAATCTCAACACAACTGGGCAGGAAAAAACATCCCCGCTGGGATGTAACTTTCTGCATGAAACAAATCACGCTGTGTCCACTAAGAAAAGGAGATAGAGATGGGAAATTGAAAGAAACTGACACGGCAACGCACTCCTAGATTTTTGTCTCTCTCTCATCTCACCTTCCTGGCCGTGATCACAAAATGTGATGTTCTTAAATACGAGTCAGTGCAGTTTCTCAAGAAGGAGATGGAAAGTGGGATTCATTATTTTCGGCTTTCTCCCACTGTCTCCCTTATAAAGTCGTCGCTGTCACTCCAGAGCTTTCCTGAAACGCAGGATCTGATACATTTAATTAATGAAGATGATTCATTTCCACCCTTCCCTAAATATTGCTAATGCAGGATGGTGGAGGTCATTGCCAAGATTGAGCCATGGCCATTTTGCACAGTTCAGCATCTCTTTGTATAAGTGAATTATATTAATTCAGAGGTGAATGATCCTTTGTTGTTGTTGCTATTGTTTTAAACAATTTATTTAATGGGAGAATAATTACAATATTGTGATGATTTTTTTTGTCACGCATCAACATGCATCGGCCACAGGGATACCTGTGTTCCCTCCATCCTGAACCCCCCTCCCACCTCCCTCCGTACGCCATCCCTCTAGGTTGTCCCAGAGCACCAGCTTTGGGTACCCCACTTTGCGCATCAAACTTGCCCTGGTCATCTATTTTGCATATGGTAATATACGTGTTCAAAGATAGTCTCTCAAATCATCCCAACCCTTGCCCTGAAGTAAGGGACTACAGGGTCAGTTCAGTTCAGTTCAGTCGCTCAGTCGTGTCCGACTCTTTGTGACCCCATGAGTCACAGCACGCCAGGCCTCCCTGTCCATCACCATCTCCCGGAGTTCACTCAAATTCACGTCCATCGAGTCGGTGATGCCATCCAGCCATCTCATCTTCTGTCATCCCCTTCTCCTCCTGCCCCCAATCCCTCCCAGCATCAGGGGTCCTCATGTTTTATTTTTGCCATTGTGGTACAGGCATGCTGAATTCTCACTCCCCCCAAGTGTTGGTGTTCACTTGCTCAGTCATGTCCGAGTCTTTGGGACCCCGGGGACTGCCGCCCACCAGGCTTCCCTGTCCTTCACCACCTCTCTGAGTCTGCTCAAACTCATGTCTGTTGATGATGCCATCCAACCATCTCATCCTCTGTCGCCCTCTTTTCCCTTTGCCTTCTGTCTTTCCCAGCATCAGGGTAGGCGTTATAAATATTCCTGCATGTGGCTTCTCCTCTACTTTTGGAGGGAGAAGTCTGTGTCTTTGGAGGTAGATTTGCCCAGGTGACTAGTTCAGACTTCTCGTGATGGAACACAAGGGAGAGGGGATAGACAGGCACCCCTTCTGGGCTGAGCTCATCACCTCTGCCTGCCTCTTTAGTCGTCCTGCTGCTACCGAGCCTCATTTGGGGACAGACGCATCGTAAGATCGCAGAGCCTCCATCAGTCAGGTCTGTGAGTCACAAGGATGAGCTGAACCTGTCTGCAGCCACACTGGGGAGGGAGAATGAGGAAGAAGTAAGCGTTTTGCACCAGTTAGATTTTAAGTTTTTTTTAATGTGACCCATTTTAGAAGTCTTTATTAATTTTGTTACAATATTTCTTCTGTGGGTTCTTTTTTTTTCATTCTTTGGCTGCAAGGTACGTGAAATCTTAGTCCCGCAACCAGGGATCGAGCTCATACTCCTTGCACTGGAAGGCAAACTCTTAACCACTGGATCACCAGGGAAGTCCCTACACATGTGAGATGTTGGAGTGGTTAGATGCTGCCCTGTGACCTAGCTTACTGGGACTGCAGTATCTTTGGGGGGAATTGTGAAGGAAGGGAACACTCTCTAATGCTTTCTGTGGACGATAAGTTTAAGGTCAGCATGTAGTTGCATTGAACTTGCAGGGCGTAAGTGGACATTCCAAAATCTCTGGCTGGTCTCAGAGGTTACCACCCACTAGAAATCCGATTTGGGGAACTTCCCTCGCGGTCCAGTGGTTGGGACTTTGTCTTCCAGTGGAGGAGGTGCCAGTTCGATCCCTGGTCAGAGAGCTAAGGTCACACATGCCTCACAGACCACAAACATAAAAAGAGATGCAATGTTGTAACAAATTCAATAAAGACTTTAAAAACAGTCCATATATTTTTTTAAAGATTAAAAAAAAATTAATCTTTAAAATTTTAATCTTTAAAAAAAATAAATTCTGTTTTAAAGCATCTTTTCTTGGGAGGTTATCAAAGCTCTTGACATTATGAGTTCTTAAGTAGTTGAGTCCTTTCTTGTTTAATATATGACCACAATGGGTTTCATCATATCACATACCCTGAGATCTCCGGGAATGGTACACAGTTCCTGGTTATGTCTGAGCAAGAAGGAACTATAGTTAAAAGCATCTTGAAGAAACTTACCTGGTGCTCCAATAGTTAAGTCTTCACCTTCCAATGTATGGGCACATGTTTGATCCCCAGTCAGGGAGCTAAGATCCAACAGGCTTGTATGGTGAAGCCAAAAATAAAAAAAAGGAAAGAAAAAAATCTTGAGCATTTATAAACACTCCCAATATCACTAGATTAAAAAATAAATGGCACTCGGAGCTGACTCTCCAAAGTCAATACACAGAAATGTCATCTCTTTTGGAGTGAAGCTATTTTGACATGTTGAATTCCGTTATTAAACAAAGCTGTCATTTCAGTACACACAGTTGAGGACTCAGGTAAAATTAGCATCGTGACCAAAAGGGGAAAATGAAGACAGGCTTGATGGAAAGATGAAAGAGTTGATCTCAGTAGAAAAATAGAAGAAAATATGAATTTATGCAGAGAATATCCTCCAAACGGTGTCTTTTTTCCCCCAAGGGAGAAAAAAAAAAAAGCTTTCAGCTAGTATATTTATAGGTACAATTATAAATGTAGTCTAATCCTCTTTTGAATTTTAAGGAGTCCAGTAGACAAAAATCTGACAACTAACACAATAGAAATAAGCCCAAGCTGCATAGTTTGGGGCAGATAAAACGTTTTCCCACAAAACATCCAGTAACAAACAGCATACGCTTTGAACTAATTTTTGCTACTATTTTAAAGCAAGCTGTAGATCTCACTGTCAACTGTTTTTCTTACATTCTTGTTTTGTGATAACAATGTCTATTGACAGCATTTGTTTCACAGCATGGTGTTGTCCCCATCTCATTTTAAAATAATAGTCATTTTAAAAAGATAAAGGAAAAAAAAAAGTATAAAATCAGCTAGCATTGTGTCATCTGGACAAAGAAACTGGCTTTCTTTTTCAAGAAATCTCATTTGACATAAAGAGAACTATTTCTTTGAACAGAAATACAGGTTGAAAAAGCGTGAATTATTTGTGTCAAACTCAGGAAAAAAGTTTAGCTGACTCAAAGGTTTTGTTGATGTAAATTAAATGATTGCATCACCTTGGAGAGAGAGACAGTTTAATGATCCCTTAAAGAATGCTAGTTCTGCATAGTTCTGCAAAGAATGGGCTTCCCTGGTGGCTCACAGGGTAAAGCATCTGCCTGCAATGTGGGAGACCCGGGTTCGATCCTTGAGTTGGGAAGATCCCCCTGGAGAAGGAAATGGCAACCCACTCAAGTATTCTTGCCTGGAGAATCCCATGGACAGAGCAGCCTGGGAGGCTGCAGTCCACGGAGTCGAAAAGAGTCGGACATGGCTGAGCAACTTCACTTCACAAGAATGCTAAGATGATGACATGAGATGCAGTTTGTGTTTTCTGTCATTCCCCTTCATTTCATGACCCATTGTCTGTGCCTTGAGTGCTGGTTTAATCACTCAGTCGTGTCTGACTCTTTGCGACCCCATGGACTGTAGCCTGCCAGGCTTCCCTCTGTCCAAGGGATTCTCCAGGCAAGAAGACTGGAATGGATTGCCATTCCATCCTCCAGGGGATCAAACCCAGGTCTCCTGCATTTCAGGCCTATTCTTTACCAGTTGAGGCACCTGGACAGTCCATAAACAGCTCAGAGGCCTTCAAAAGCCATGTCTTCATGTCATGGAATCTGCTTTTCTGTTCTTTATTCTTTCCTACGTTCTCTCAGAGTCCTGTTTCAACGAGGATGATGAGAGGGTGGGGTTAGAAACAACTTTCCTGATGAATGTTCTGCCGATTCCAGGACACAATAGGACTTCTCCCAGATGGGATCTGCCAGTTTTTGGAACTCTTGAGTGTTTAACGGGGGCACTGGCTTGTCACAAGGAACTTTGTCCCAACTTGACGTCTGGTGAGTGATCCCCGGTTCCCCGTTGCTGGGAAGTAGACCTTGGGGATGGAGGAGGCAGCAAAAATGACCCAAAGAGATTTCTTCCTTGAATTTTTTAAAAATATTGATTTATTTGGCCGTGCCAGGTCTTATATGCAGCACATAGGATCGTTGAGCATGGCAGCGTGTAAACTCTTGAGTTGTGGCATATGGACTCTAGTTCCCTTTGTGTGCATGCTAAGTCGCTTGAGTTGTGTCTGACTCTTTGTGACCCTGTGGACTCTAGCCTGAGAGGCTCCTCTGTCCAGTGGGACTTGCCAGGCAAGAATACTGGAGTGGGTTGCTGCTTCCTTCTCCAGGGGATCTTCCCAACCCAGGGTTCGAACCCCTGGGTCTTACCGTCTCCTGCCTTGGCAGACAGGTTCTTCACCACTAGCATCACCCAGCTGGGGATCAAACCGGGCCCCCTGGTCATTTGTAGCTCTGTGTCTTAGGGAAGTCCTTTCTTCCTTGTTTTTACTTAAAGGAACGTCTCTGTGGGTGAGACACTGCTCTCTGTAACCCGAAGGCAGAGAGGTGAACAAGTCAATGGGGAAATAGAAAAGAAGACAATGGCTGTGCAGACAAGGGCCTTGATGAAGAATGAAGGACGTGCTGGTTGACATCATTCATTGACACCCCCAGTGAATACGGGTGGATGGTAAATGGGAACAGACAAAAAAGAGGAGCCAAATACCCTGCAAACAGGTATGCGGAACACCTGGGAATATGCACCTTCATTGCCCAGAAGCTGTCCGTGTCTCTTTCATGTAATACCGCTTGGGCTTCAGAGTTTTTATAAAGGGCTTGATTTAACCGGTAAAAACATAACATTTAAATCTAACTCCTTTCAAAGCTGAGTGAATTCCAATTGCCTAACTCCTCCATCTAACTTGTGTTCAGTCGCCAAGTCGTGTCCTTCTCTTTGCAACCCCGTGGGCTGTAGCCCGACAGGCTCCTCTATCTGTGCAATTCTCCAGGCAAGAATACTGGAGTGGGTTGTCCTTCCCTCCTCCAAGAGATCTTCCCAACACAGGGATCGAACCTGCATCTCCTGCTTGGCAGCTGGATACTTTACCACTGCAGCCCCCTGAGAAGACCTGTCTTAGGTTCCTCAAAACAGTGCTTTCTCTCATAGGAACGTAGGTCTTTTTTCATCTCTTTTCAAACGTCCTAACCATCAGTGTGCTAAACATCTCATCTTTCGCTCCTCCTTGGTCTCTATGAAGGAGAATGCTGTGACTTTACGGAACTGATTTCACTGAGCATTTGATAAAGATCTGACATTTGATAAAGATCTATTCTACACAAAAAGCACAAGTTGATATAAATCTTAAGACTTGGCTAGTTGTTCCCCCGCCTCCACCCCACCCCAGATTTACATGAATCATCTTCAACAGTCTTCATTCACCCTTAGTAAAGATTAAGGGATAAAATCAATATGATGTGATAGGCTTGAAAGTCAAGTGGATTTCAAATGTGTTCAAAGCATGAATGGGCTTCCCTGGTGGCTCAGATGGTAAAGCATCTGCCTCCAATGCGGGAGACCCAGGTTCAATCCCCAGCTCGGGAAGATCCCCTGGAGAAGGAAATGGCAACCCACTCCAGTATTCTTGCCTGGAAAATTCCATGGGCGGAGGAGCCTGCTGCGCTACAGTCTGTGGGGTTGCAAAGAGTCAGACATGACTGAGCGACTTCACTTTCTCTCTTTTCTCTTTTAAAGCATGAATATGATGGTTATCAGAAATGACTTAAGTGGCTGCTTGTTTGAATAGCTTCACTAAAAGTCCCAAAGTATGCGTATATGTGAAATAACGACAATTTGCTCTCTTGAAAATTTATTCTATTTATTTATTTGGCTGCTCCAAGTCTTAGTTGGGGTACGCAGGACCTTTCAGTTGCAGCACGTAGGATCTGTCCTTTATTGTGCCCATCTTTGCATGAAATGTTCCCTTGGTATCTCTAAGTTTCTTGAAGAGATCTCTGGTCTTTCCCATTCTATTGTTTTCCTCTATTTCTTTGCACTGTTCACTTAAAAAGGCTTTCTCATCTCTCCTTGCTATTCTCTGGAAGTCTGCATTCAATGGGGTTTATCTTTCCCTTGCTCCTTTGCCTCTTGCTTCTCCTCATTTCTCAGCTATTTGTAAGGCCTCCTCAGACAACCATTTCAACATTTTGCATTTCTTTTTTGGGGGGATGATTTTGGCTACCGCCTCCTGTACAATGTTGCGAATCTTTGTCCATAGTTCTTCAGGCACTTTGTCTACCAGATCTAATCCCTTGAATCTATTTGTCGCCTGCACTATATAATCAACCATGAGGGATTTGATTTACATCATACCTGAATGGTGTAGTGGTTTTCCATACTGTCTTCAATTTGAGCCTGAATTTTGCAAAAAGGAGCTCATGATCTGAGCCACAGTCAGCAGTAACCTCAGATATGCAGATGTACCCCTCTAATGGCAGAAAGCAAAGAGGAACTAAAGAGCCTCTTGGTGAAAGTGAAAGGAGAGTGAAAGAGCCGGCTTAAAACTCAACTTTCAGAAAGCTAAGATCATGGCATCTGGTCCCATCACTTCATGGCAAATAGAAGGGGAGAAAGTGAGAAGAGTGATGGGTTTTATTTTCTTGGACTTCAAAATCACTGCAGATGGTGACTCCAGCCGTGAAATTAAAAGACGCTTGCTCCTTGGAAGAAAAGCAATGACAAACCTAGACAGTGTATGAGACAGCAGAGACATCACTTTGCCAACAAAGGTCCATCTAGTCAAAGATATGTTTTTTTCCAGCAGTCATGTATGGATATGAGAGCTGGACCATAAACAAGGTTGAGTGCCAAAAATTGATGCCTTCAAACTGTGATGCTGGAGAAAATTCTTGAGAGTCCCTTGGACAGCAAGGAGATCAAGCCAGTCAATCATAAAGGAAATCAACGCTGAATATAGGAAGGACTGATGCTGAAGCTGAAGCTCCAATGCTTTGGCCACCTGATGCGAAGAACTGACTCGTTAGAAAAGACCCTGATGCTGGGAAAGATTGAAGGCAGGAGGAGAAGGGAACGACAGAGGATGAGATGGTTGGATGGCATCACCGACTCAATGGACATGAGTTTGAGTGAACTCCAGGAGTTGGGGGTGGACAGGGAGGCCTGGCGTGCTGCAGTCCATGGGGTCGCAAAGAGTCCGACGTAACTGAGCAACTGAACAACGACGTGGGATCTAATTCCCCGCCCAGGGGTTGAACCCTGGCCCTTTGAGTTGGGAGCTCAAAGTCTTAGCCACTAAAGCACCAGGGAAGTCCCCAAAATAATGCCAGATCTCTGGGGAAAACAGCTCTTAGCTCTTGGATTGTCCATGGCTGGGGGGTGGGGTGGGGTTGAGGGTTTGGTCAGGAGCTTCATTCCTAGGAAGCACAGAACTCAACCACAGGGCTCACCCGGGAACCTAAGATTTGAGGCTACAATTATGCAAATCCATCTATTGTTGACCCAAGTACAGGCTATTGATTGTTGCCCTTGGACTTTGCCTGTGAATCCTGAAGACGGCCTTCCTGTCTCTGGATATCTACCTCTATTCCACGCTTGTCCTCCTAAGCCCTTTCAATCTAATTGCTTTGCTTGTACTATAATCTGACATCAGAGAATAATAGCTCGCGTACAAATTGCCCCACTTCTCGGGAAACCTGCGCTACTATATAATTGAAAACGTTTCAAGTCTCTTGCAAAGCTGTTATGAAGCACTTGGGTTTGAACTATTTTTGTCTATTACTTGGGCTGGCACTTCTCTTTAAGAGCTTCCTATATCCCCAACAGAAAGAGGGGTCGTTTTGAAGGAACCAAGAGGGCAGCTACCTGCAGTGTTGAGTGGGCACGCCAAAGGGGCTTCTTCCCTGGTGAAAATGGAAGATGAGCTTTAGAAGCAGCTTCCCTGGTGCCTGGTGGTGGTGTTTTAGTCGCTCAGTTGTGTCCGACACTTGCGACCCCCCTGGGCTGTAGCCCGCCAGGCTTCTCCGTCCAAGGGATTCTCCAGGCAAGAATACTGGAGTGGGTTGCCATTTCCTTCTCCAGTGCATGAAAGTGAAAAGTGAAAGTGAAGTTGCTCAGTTGTGTCCGACTCTTCGCGACCCCATGAACTGCAGCCTACCAGGCTCCTCCGCCCATGGGATTTTCCAGGCAAGAGTACTGGAGTGGGGTGCCATTGTCTTCTCACTGACGCCTAGAATTGGTCAAAAGCGGTCAGAAATGGATGCCAAAAGCTCAGCTTTTCTGTACACCGGTGCCATATCAAACGTCAGAGATAGAGTTTCGGTTGAAGGAGAGAAAAGAGTGGCTTTTATTGTTTGGCCAGGCAATGGGGGATACAGCGGGTTCCTGCCTCGAAAAAGCTATGTGTGCCTACTTGGAGAGGACAGTGAGAAGTTTTATCATAATGAAGGAAGAAACAGACAGAACAGACTCTGTCTTGAAAGCAGGAACCCATCTTGGGCCGGACTGTGGATTTGAGCTCTATGCCCAGTGTCTATGGAAGCGACATACCAACTGGAAAACCAAGCCCCTGAACGAAAGAGCCCCAGGGCTCGTATCTAGACTCTCAGTCGCCTAAAAGAATACCCTAATTGTCTGTGTAACCAAATAGAATCATACATTCTATTATGCTTATTGGGGTATGACCACAGGCCTGTTGATAATTGTCCACTGTTAACTACCTAGGCTTAAGGCACATGAATCACGGGTTAACTTTGAGTGTATCTTTCTCTTCCTTTGTTCAGACTAGTTTCAGGGAGTTTGGGGAGATGGATTTGGGCATGTACACTTAGGGTATATCAGGTTTTCACAAAAACAGGTCGCGGTCCTTGGCTAAGAGGAGACTCTGCCTTGGGCCCGCTGGTGTAATCAACTGCACCCCACGATCTGCGTTGTCCTTCTGAGTGAGGTTGTTTCCTGGAACATGTGGCTGCAGCAGTAATGGTTCATAGAGGGCGTGATCAGCTGGTGGACCTTCCTTTGACGGATTACTCGTGAGGTAACTAGGAGTCAGCATCATCAACTTTGAGTTCCAACTGGTCTGGGGTCTACACGCGTGTGGACACAATACGACCAGTAGTCGTCAACCTGTCCCACCTGGAGGGGTTTCAGTATCTGCAAAACAGCTCAAAGGTATCGTCGTGTGTATCCCTTGATGGGGAACCAGGACGATGCGTCGAGTCTGCTCTTGGCTTTTTGTTCCTTCTTGGTCTCCCATCCCTTCCCTTCCCTAATTAGCCATGGCTTCCATCTGCCCTTTGGAACTCAGAGAAACTCAGGTAGGTTCAATCTTGGGCGTTGAGCAGTGGCCCGAAGCCAGATCTTGATTCCCCTGCCCAGGGAATCGAACCTGGGCAGCCTGGATGAAAACGAGGAATGCTAGCCACCAGACCAGCAAGGGCTTAGAGGCTCGAAGCTGTTTCTCCCTGGATCTCCGCTCCCCCATGAAAAATGCGTTTATCACGGAGGCCGAAACTGTCAGTGTGGGTGCAACGTTGATTCTTCGAGATATAGCACAGCAACAAGTGGGAGAGCACACAGAGAAGCAGTGGGTTTAGTTGAGAGCAAGGCAGAGCGGCACACGCCCAGAGAGAAAGGGTGTGGGCATCCGCCCTCGTGAACGAGAGTGCAAAGAGGTGGTTACATCGTTTATTTATGTAGGTCAGTTCTTCCGGGTCTTTGTCTTCCTTCCAGCCAAGTATCTGGCTTCTCTGTCCACACCCGACCCACCCTGGGACCCTCCCCTGGGTGCCCACACACCCCCCAGCTGAGATGGATCTTGCAGTGAAAACTTCTGGGAGGGGCGTGACTCATTATGGGCTGGCCTTGGCCCCTAACTTTTGACCCACAAGGAGCCTTTCCTCATGTGTGTAGTGTCTCCTTTGTCCCCAAAGGGGAGGGGAACGGAGACCCCTTAATCCCTTACTTAATCCCTCGCACAACATTATGCCCCTTTGTCTTTGCCATGACTCTTACCTTGAGGTGTTTGCAAGAGACAAAGGCTGGCTATTTACCCTGCTTCTGTTGTTACTTCCACTTCCGAGGGGCCATTAGAAGCCTAACTGTAAATGCCCCAACTGGAGCCCAGGTATCTCTTGTCTCAGTAAATGCAAACAGCAGCCTGTCTGTAAATGCCTAACCTCTAGCCCGTCTGTCTCCTACATGAATGAAAGCTGTTTGCTATAATCAAAGAAATTTGGGGGGGACCCAGAAAGGCCTGGTGCCCAGTAACCCCTCAGGGTGCTTCTCGGTCTCAGAATGTGCCTTGGGACCCAGACCAAGGACTAGGTCCTTGTGAGGCAGGAGATAGGTGGACCCCAGTATGAGCATCTGGAATCTCTGCCCCGTGCACAGATACTCCAGAAGAGGAGGGAGGAGAAGCCAAACCATGCCCAGAAAGGAGATGTTGTTGTTCAGAAGCTCAGTCATGTCTGACTCTTTGTGACCCCATGGACTGCAGCACGCCAGGCTTCCCTGTCCATCACCAACTCCTGGAGCTTGCTCAAACTCATGTCCATTGAGTCGGTGATGCCATCCAACCATCTCATCCTCTGTTGCCCCCTTCTCCTCCTGCCCTCAATATTTTCTTTTCCACTTCTTTGCTTTGGGTGGCCAGAGTATTGGAGTTTCAGCATCAGTCCTTCCGATGAATCTTCAGGGTTAATTTCCTTTAGGATGGACTGGTTGGATCTCCTTGCAGTCCAGGGGATTCTCACAGGTCTTCTCCACCACCACAATTTGAAAGCATCAATTCTTCTGTGCTCAGCCTTCTTATGGTCCAGCTCTCATGTCTCTGCATGACTGTTTTCTTGGTGAAGGCTAATCCAGGCAGAGCCGGTGACAGCTGTTCTCCAGGGGATATGCCAAGATCAAAAGCTGGAAAGTAAGAGACGTTTGTAAAACGTCTTAACATCGTTCCTTTCATCCCGTAAACCTCACCTTCTCCTGAAGTTTCTCTCTCTCTCTCCTGTCAGTCACCAGAGTTTATCATCCTCTGATGCAAGCCAGCCCTTCTTTTCTGTATTTGCTGACTCCATAAACCCTGAGCGATCACCCCTCTTCCGTAAGCCCTGAGTGATCACCCGGTCTTGGACACCTGCTCTGGGGAAGTGATGAGCACTGGTAATCAACAGTTGTTCTTTTCTCTTGTCAGCTGCTTAGTCTTTATCAGACTTCCCTGGTGGTCCAGTGGTTAAGGCTCTGAACCTCTGTTGTGGGGGGTGTTTGGTTTAATTCCCAGTTTTTATATAAAAACTGCCCGTCATGTTTTCCCACCCAGATCCTCGCCCTCTGCAGCATCAGTACCATCCTCAGTCCTTATTTTTACCCTACCCAAGATGATATCATCCTTCATTTTTTATTTTCTCTCTTCACCACTGCACAGCTGGGTACTTTCCCTGTCAGCTGAGCTCTCGAGCGTTGCGAGGGTGAAAAGCTAAGCTGAAGGTCTTCCTTGATTTAGCATTTCAAGAGCTTGCTGTTGTTTGTGCATTTGCTTGGTCATGTCTGACTCTTTGCAACCTTGTGGACTATAGCCCCCCGCCCACCCCCTGCCGCAGGCTCCTCTGTCCTTGGGATTTCTCAGGCAAGAATACTGGAGTGGGTTGCCCTTTCCTTCTCCAGGGGATCTTCCCAAGCCAGGTTTTGAGCTCACATCTCCCACACTGGCAGGTATATTCTTTACCACAGAGCCACCTGGGAAACCATTTTAAGAGCCACCGTCTTCCTAATTATACTTTCCTAGGGGCAAACCCAGCTACATGTGTGAATAAAGGCAAATTGACTGCAACTTGATGCACAAGTCTGATGAGTAATCCAGGTAAATTTGGGATTTATCTATTGAACAAAAACTACCTTTAGTTAATGGAGAAGATATTCATTTGGCATGTAATTGTCCTCTGATTTCCAATATTGTAAACTTCCCGCTGATCTGCTTTTTATGGTAACAGCGAGTGTTGTTTAAGTCTTCACATGTATTAAAAGCGAAACCCAGGAGTTATTATGCTCCTACTGTGATAAAGAAGACAGACAGTCCTTTGGGGTGGAGATCAGGTTCCCTGTGTGGTAATGTAAGCAAACCAGTACACAAGGTCCAGTTTGTTGGAAAAGCCAGTGGATGGGTTCATTCAAGACTGTGGCTGAGATGAATGTTTTTGAGTACTCAGGGGTGGGGAGGCTCAAATTACACCACAGTCAAAGCTAAAAATATTTACAGTTTCTGTTCCTCAGAAGACAACAGTGAAGGAGTGAAGTGAAAGTTGCTCAGTCGTGTCCGACTCTTTGCGGCCCCGTGGACTATACAGTCCATGGGATTCTCCAGGCCAGAATACTGGAGTGGGTAGCGTTTCCTTTCTCCAGGGCATCTTCCCAACCCAGGGATCGAACCCAGGTCTCCCGCATTGCAGGCGGATTCTTTACCAGCTGAGCCACCAGGGAAGCCTCTTAAAGGAAGCTCACTTAAAAGAATGAGAAATATATAAATTAATATAAATATAATATGTGTATGTATATACATATATATATATATGTGCTGGATGTATAAACAATATATGTCAGTGTCAAAAATGTAGAAAACTCTATTGAAATATGGGCCTGAATAGACGCTTTTCTTTTTTTTTTGACTATACCGCCTAGAATCTTAAGTTCTGTAACCAGAGATTGACCTGTGTCCCATGCAGTGGAAGCACAGAGTCTTAACCACTGGACTCCCAGGGAAGTTCTTGAATAGACAGTTTCCAAACAGACTGTTTAAGGAATCCTTTCAGCTGTCCAGTGCTTAGGACTCAGCACTTCCACTGACTGCCATGGGCCTGGGATTCAATCCCTGGTCAGGGAAGTAAGATCCCGAAAGCTGCACGGTACACCCCAAAATAAAAGCAATAATAATAAAATTAAGAAGAGTGTCTAAGAAACTCACTCAGTCGTGTCTGACTCTTTGCGACCCTGTGGACTATACTATAATGCCATGGACTATATATGTCCATGGCATTCTCCAGGCCAGAATTCTGGAGTGGGTAGCCTTTCCCTTCTCCAAGGGAATCTTCCCAACCCAGAGATCGAACCCAGGTCTCCTGCATTGCGGGCAGATTCTTTACCAGCTGGGCCACAAGGGAAGCTCAAAGAGTATCTAAATAACCAATAAACATTAAAAACTTCTGAAGTTTGTTAGTCATCAGGAGAAGGCAGATTGAAAACATGGTCTGACAGCACTGTATTACCACCAGAATCTAAAACAAAGAAAAAACAGGCAACATCAAGTGCTGGCGAAGATGGGGGGCAACGAGAACTCTCTCACGGTGTACAAATTGGTCAGGAAGGAAAACTGCTCAGCCGTCCCCTCTAAAGGAAAATGTATACGCTAAACTGAGCAATTCCATGCGTAGAAATCCACATTTCATCCTCATTGACGTGGAAAAGAATTTTTCTAACAGCACTATTTATAATCCCGTCAAGAGCCCCTGGAGAAGAGATAAGCTACCCACTCCAGTACTCTTGGGCTTCCCTGGTGGCTCAGCTGATAAAGAATCCACCTACAATGCAGGAGACCTGGGTTCGATCTCTGCGTTGGGAAGATCCCCTGGAGGAGGGAAAGGGTACCCACTCCAGTATTCTGGCCTGGAGAATTCCATGGAGTGTATAGTCCACAGGGTCGCAAAGAGTGGGACAAGACTGAGCAACTTTCACTTTTAAAGAAGAAACCCATTCAAATGTCCCTCCATAGTAAATGAAATAAGCAAACCTTCAGTAGATATTGATGAAGGAAGAGTCTTAAGGGCTAAGTGATGATGAGTTGAATTTCATCCCTGGAGTGGTCTGAGTTGGCAGCTGCTCCTGTTAGCATCATGCACGTTCCTTTAGCATAAAATAAGTGTGTCTTTTTGAGCTTGCATGTTTATCTTCCTGCTTATTCATCGGTACACATATATATTTATTTTCCCTGGGCTTCTCTGGTGGCTCAGATGGTAAAGAATCCACCTACAATGCAGGAGACCTGGGTTTAATCCCTGGGTTGGGAAGATCCCCTGCAGAAGGAATAGGCTACCCACTCCAGTATTCTTGGGCTTCCCTGGTGGCTCAGCTGGTAAAGAATCCTCTCACAATGCAGGAGACCTGGCTTTGATCCCTGGGTCAGGAAGATCCCCTGGAGGAGGAAATGACAACCCACTCCAGTGTTCTTGCCTGGACAATCCCATGGACAGAGGAGCCTGGCGGGCTACATACATACAGTCCATGAGGTTGCAAAGAATCGGACCCCACTGAGCGACTGAAAGTACAATACATATTTTATGTACCAAACCCAGTGCTTGAACTGTCTTGAGTGCGTGTCTGCTGGGATGAAAGTGTTGTAAAGCGATTACTCAGATGGTGGAAGTGTAGCCTGCTGCTTTTTTCCCTTGGCGCTATATTCAAAGGGTCCTTTAAACACTTTAGAAGGAGATTTAATGACAAGAGAGAGGATCTGCCAGTGAAGTCACTCACACTTATGTTGCCTAATTGGCTTTCGCGACGGCACAAGATGAATGAGTTGTGGGGAATGACAATTGAAGGTCTCTCGTCCCCGTATTAAGAGATGCTGTAAGCTGGTGGTAAGAGGCGTCTCAGATAGTGAAGCCCTTGGCTGGTGTCCTTGACCTCTATTTACTGCTTCTGCGAGGCAAACTCTTCAGTGAAGGACCCTTGTCTCTGGAAGCGTCCCACTGTCTGGAAGGCAAGCCAGCTGTCTTTGAGAGGAGGAGCTGATAAGGATCATTGTTTATTAAATAATAATAATAATAGTGTACTAATTCGGAGCTTTGAAACTGTCTCCCCTGGAGTTGTGGAAGCCTGCAGTCCTGGTGCACAAAAGCTACTTATCAAGGCATCCTTGCAGAGAATACGTGTGCTTAATTTGAGGCGTAAAAATGCCTCTTTTTTAAAAATGTGTTTTTTCATTTTCTGGCCATACTGCAAGGTGTGTGGGATCTTAGTTCTGTGACCAGGGATCGAACTCACACCCTTGTGTTGGAAGTATGGACTGTTAACCCCTGGACCACCAGGGAAATTCTGTTTTAAAAAAAAAACCCTTTTTTTTTTAGACAGATTTATATATTCAACAGTACGTGAACTGAAAAATTCCAGATGTGCAAGCTGTGTTTAGAAAAGACAGAGGAACCAGAGATTAGATTGCCAACGTCCACTCGATCATAGAAATATATGTGTGTGTGTGTGTGTGTGATTTTATTTATGTATTGGCTGTGCCGGGTCTTCATGCTGCACGAGCTTTCTCTAGCTGCAGTGAACAGGGGCTGCTAATTGTGGTGGGTGGGCTTCTCATTGAGTGGCTTGCTCAGAGCAAGGCCTTTAGGGTACACTGGCTTCAGTAGTTATGGGTCCCGGGCTCTGGAGCAGAGGGTCAGGTAATATTTGTGGTGCTCGGGCTTAGTTGCTCCACAGCATGTAGGGTCTTCTCGAGCCAGGGATTGAACCCATGTCTTCTGCATTGGCAGGCAGATTCTTTACCACCAGGGATGTCCTTAAAACTGCCTTAAATAAAAGAGAGAGAGAGAGAAAAGAAATCCTTACATAGAATGCTTGTGTATAATATGAGATAGAACCGCATAAGCTGGAGATGATGGCATATTTCTTATAATAGGTTGAGTCCTCATTCTGGGATTTCCAGTCTCTCCACCTCCTCTGATGTGGTCAGCGTTGTGTGATGTCTCTTTCAAACATCTCCCTTGAATGTGCATTTCAGGGTCTCACCTGCAGGGGAGATCAACAGCAACGCTTTGTTATTCTCCTGATCTTCCCTGAATGGAAAGTTGGCACAAGCTTAAGCTGGGACCCAGGTTGTAAATTGTTCAGTCGCTCAGTCGTGTCCAACTCTTTGCAACCTCATGGACTGCAGCACGCCAGGCCTCCCTGTCCTTCACCAACTCCCAGAGTTTGCTCAAACTCATGTCCATCAAGTTGGCGATGCCATCCAACCATCTCATCCTCTGTCGTCCCCTTCTCCTCCTGCCCTCAGTCTTTCCCAGCATCAGAATCTTTTCCAATGAGTTGGCTCTTCGCATCAGGTGGCCAAAGCATTGGAGCTTCATCTTCAGCACCTGTCCTTCCAATGAAACCATCAGGTAGTCAAGTCTGATGCTGGCTTGTTTCTGGAGAGGTTGGCTTGACTTTTGCTCCCAGGCAACGAGGTGAATCCGTGTGACTCGGTTACTTAACTTGCATGAAGGAGGTGCTCTGCAGGACTTTCCTGGTGGCCCAGTGGTTAAGGCTCCATGCCTCCTCTGCAGAGGGTGTGGGTTTGACTCCTGGTCAGGGAACTCAGATCCCACATGCCGCACAGTGCAGCCAAGATGAAACAGAGAAAGCACTTTGATGAAGAGTTGACTCGACCATTGACATCAGGCCACTGACCATTTTCAAGTCCTCCTCTCCCCGTCCCCTTCTGTCTGCACCTGGGCAAGCCGATGACGGGGTTTACACTCTGCAGGCAGCAACCCGTGTTCAGGACCCCTCACCGCAGGCTCACCCCCTAACCTCCTAAAAACTGTCCTGCCTTTTCTCTGCTCCCTGCTTCAAGCTTTCCTGTATCTTCTCTTGGGAGCTTGCACTGTCCTCCCTAGCAAAGCCTCACCATGTGAGCAATTAACCTTTTCATGCATTCCTTTTTTTTTTTTTAACATTTATTTTCTTTTTCCACTGTGGTGGGCCTTTGTTTCCATGCACAGGCTTTCTCTAGCTGCGAGCAGGGGCCACCCTCTAGTTGCCGTAGGCGGGCTTCTCACTGCGGTGGCTTCTCTTGGTGTCGGGCACAGGTGCCAGTCTCTTGGGCTTCAGTCGTCCTGGTGCACAGTCTTAGTTACCCCATGGCATGTGGCATCCTCCTGGACCAGGAATCAAACCAGTGTCCCCTTGCATAGGCAGGCGGATTCTTAACCACCGAGCCATCAAGGAAGTCCTTCGTGTGTTCTCAATGCACGTAGCATCATCCGTCTTGACCAGTAAACCAGCATGTAGGGGAAAGGGTATCCAACCACCCCGTGGAATGATTCTAGCAGTCAGTTTCAGACCCAAAGAAAACCATGGAGGAGCCCAGTGTCATTTTGCAGAACAAGCAGAATGTTACTGCTCTGAGCCAAAAAAGGGACTCGCCCATTGATATCGTGAATACCTTGCATTTTATAGACTTTCCAATGGCGATGCGTTTTATTTCCCGCCCTTTCCTTAGTCAGATGACCTCAACGTGGAATGTTGCAGCCTGAAGTGACCCTCTTTACCTACGGGCTCCTTGGTGTCTTATTTGTCAGTCTCTTAAACAGTTAATAGGGCTTCTGAGGTGGCACTAATGGTAAGGAAGCCTCCTGCCCATGCAAGAGGCGTGAGAGATGCAGGTTCGATCCTTGGGTCGGAAAGATCCCCTGGAGGAGGGAATGTCAATGAGAGGGTAACAGGCAGAGAGGCCAGGGGTCTCCAAACAGAGGAAATAGGCTGCAAGTGTCAGACATTTTTTTCTCTCTTTCTTAAGTGGCAGGAGGAAACAAACGTGTTATATTTTTTCCCCTTCTCTGTACAATTTAAAGAGCGGATTCTCTTAAAATTCTGTGTTGCCAGGACAACAGCTGGTTCCACCTCAACTTAACTTGTCTCAAACCTTGAGCTCACCGATGCGATTTTCTTATGGAAATGTTTGTCTGAAGCTATGTTAAAGAACTACATATTTACCCTAGATTCTTGTCTTAAGTCAGTTCTGCCTAAGACTCAGAACCGACTTGACAAACCAGTATGTTTTATTCCTACATGGTTCTCCTAATCTATGTTCACGAAACGATTTATTTGCTTGGAAATCTACCTTTCTTCAAGATTCATGTCAATCGTTTTATGGCCCGGAATGACTCACCTGCTGCCAATGTTATCCCCAAATGCATGTTGTGGGTGAGGGGCCTGGTGCCATTCTCTGAGTTTTGAGACATTTTCTTTCTTTAATTAGCAGACTTCTAGTAGCTATATAACATCCGGCTAAAGACAACCAGGAGGGCACTCTCTCTGATCCCTTCTGATGTCTATGTCAGAAGCTATCTCTCTCTCTTTTATACTTTAATAAAACTTTATGACACAAAAGCTCTGAGAGATCAAGCCTCATCTCTGACCTCGGACTGAATTCTTCTTGTCTGGAGGCCAAGAATCCCGGCGTCTTTCGTGGTTCAGCAACAACCTTTCAGAAACCCACTCCAGTATTCTTGCCTAGAGAATCCCATGGGCAGAGGAGCCTGGTGGGCTGCAGTCCATGGGATCACAAAGAGTCGGACATGACTGAAGTGACTTAGCACACATGCACCCAAAGAGTTAATTACAGTTAAGGTAACGATTGCAGTGATTAGGGCATAGTGGTTATCTCCCCCTTGTGTGGTGAAGCCTGGCACGATGCCTGCTCTCTAGTGTGAAAACAGCTCTCTTTTGAGCTCCCGCAGCAATCATGTGAAGGGACTCACATAGCTGTTCATTTCACACCAAGCATTTTTTTTTTTTTAATTAAAAACTTTTTTTGCAGCAATTATTTTTAAGGTCACATTTTAAAAAGTACCTTGCTCTTCCACTGTCTCCTACAGATGTTTCTTTGGGTTGGATCCCTGGGTTGGGAAGATCCCCTGGAGGAGGGAAAGGCTGCCCACTCCAGTGTTCTGCCCTAGAGAATTCCATGGACTGTATAGCCCATGGGGTTGCAAAGAGTCAGACATGACTGAGCAATTTCCACTTTCATTGTAGTCATATATTAAAATGGAATACATATTTCTGTGTTTACTAATACTGGCTAAAAGAGAGAATGGGCCTTGATTATAGCATAGCCAAGTGTGTTATGGACTTAAGGACAATGCTAACCTCTTATTTATAGAAATACTGATGTGTCCTGGCCATTTGGCCAAACTGGTGGCATGCAGTCATTCAAATGACTGTCGTAGCAACATTATAAAGTATATACCATTAACAAAATATTTTTATCAGAGTACAGTTGATTTAGAATGTTGCATGGTTTCAGGTGTACAGCGAAGTGAATCACTTATACACATACATATATTGACTCTGTTTTAGATTTTTTTCTCCTATAGGTCATTACAGAGTACTGAGTAGAGTTTCCTGTGCTGTTCAGGAGATCCTCATCAGTTTTCTCTCTTGTATGTGGTGGTGTCTATATATGGAGAAGGCGATGGTACCCCACTCCAGTACTCTTGCCTGGAAAATCCCATGGACAGAGGAGCCTGGTGGGCTGCAGTGCATGGGGTCGCTGAGAGTCGGACGTGACTGAGCAACTTCACTTTAACTTTTCACTTTCATGCATTGGAGAAGGAAATGGCAACCCACTCCAGTGTTCTTGCCTGGAGAATCCCGGGGACGGGGGAGCCTGGTGGGCTGCCATGTATGGGGTCGCACAGAGTCGGACACAACTGAAGCGACTTAGCAGCAGCAGTGTGTGTATGTCTATCCTGGAGCTTTCTAGGTGGTGTTAGTGGTAAAGAATTCACGTGTAAATGCAGGAGACACAAGAGATGTGTGTTCAGTCCCTGCGTTGGGAAGATCCCCTGGAGGAGGAAATGGCAACCCACTCCAGTATTCTTGCCTGGACAATTCCATGAGCAGAGGAGCCTGGTGGGCTACAGTCCATGAGGCTGCACAGAGTTGGATATACAATCTCCCAATTTATCCCTCCCCACTCCTTACCCTCTGGTAACCATAAGTCTCTCTTCTATATCTGTGACTCTGTTTCTATCTTGTAGAGGTATTCACTTGTACCTTTTTTTTTTTTTAGATTCCATATATATGTGATATCATGTATCTGTCTTCCTCTGTCTGACTTACTTCACTCAGTCTGGCAATCTCTAGGTCCATCCATGTGGCTGCAACTGGCATTATTTCATTCTTTTTCATGACTGAGTAATATTCCATCGTCCATATGGACCACATCTGCATGCCCACTCTTTTTTTTTTCTTTTTATTTTTTTATTGAAGGATAATTGCTTTGCAGAATTTTGCTGTTTTCTGTCAAACCTCAACATGAACCAGCCATAGATATACACATATCCCCTCCCTTTTGAACCTCCCTCCCATCTCTCTCCCGACCCCCAGGTTGACACAGAGCCCCTGTTTGAGTTTTCGGAGCCAAACATCAAATTCCCGTTGGCTGTCTATTTTACATATGGTGATGGAAGTTTCCATGTTACTGTCTCCATACATCTCACCCTCTCCTCCCCTCTCCCCGTGTCCATAAGTCTGTTCCCTATGTCTGTTTCTCCACTGCTGCCCTGCAAATAAATTCTTCAGTACCATTTTTCTAGATTCCGTATATGTGCGTTAGAATACAATATTTATCTTTCTCTTTCTGACTCCCTTCACTCTGTATAATAGGTTCTAGGTTCATCCACATCATCAGAACTGACTCAAATGTGTTCCTTTTTATGGCTGAATAATATTCCATGGTGTATACGTACCACAACTTCTTTATCCATTCATCTGTCGATGGACATCTAGGTTGCTTCCATGTTCTAGCTATCGTAAATAGCGCTGCAGTGAACAATGGGGTACATGTGTCTTTTTCAATTTTGGTTTCCTCAGGGTCTATGCCAAGGAGTGGGATTGTTGGGTCATATGGTGGTTTTATTCCTAGTTTTTTAAGGAATCTCCATACCGTCTTCTATAGTGGCTGTATCAATTTACATTCCTACCAACAGTTCAAGAGCATTCCCTTTTCACACTGGTCTGACGTATTATTAGACTCTAAGCTGGCTTCCAAAACCCTCCTCCTAGAATCTATACCCTTCTCTCTTCTGTGTACACACGCTCTGTGACTTTCTTCCAATCAACAGAATACAACACAGGACACATATACTTGCTGCCTCTTCTGTGATTATGCTAGATCGGGCTGTGACTCTTTGTGACCCCAAGGACCGTAGCCCGCCAGGCTCGTCTGTCCATGGGATTCTCCAGGCAGGAATACTGGAGTGGGTTGCCATTTCCTCCTCTAGGGGATCTTCCAGACTCAGGGATTGAACCAGCATCTTTTATGTCTCCTGCACTGGCGGGCAGGTTCTTTACCACTAACGCCGCCTGGGAAGACCTAAAAACAGACTGTAGGTCCCCTGTTGCTCACCGCCTCTCTCCTTTGCTGCCTCTGTAAGTAAGCTGCTATGTTCCAGGGACCCACTGGAAAGAAAACGAGGGCCTCAGTGCTCAGCCTCACAAGGAAATGAATTCTGTCAGCCGCCACGGGAGCTTAGAAGTCAGTCCTTCCCTGAGTTGATCTTCAGATGAGAGCTCAGCTGTGGCCGACCCCTTGGGAGCAGCCTTGAGGGGAAGACCCACCCAAGCAGTGCCCGGATTCCTGATCCACAGGAACTGGGACATAATAATAAATGTGCCCAAGGTTAAGTCGCTAAGCTTGTGTTAATTTGCTGAACAGATATAGATAGTTAATGCTGGAGGGTTGGCATATTTAGAAAACTACATGATTCCTAAAGAGTCTTTTATCATTTCTATCAACTTCATGGCTGATCTTTTTTTTTTTTTTTTCTTCCCTCTCCATTCATCTTGGGCCTCACAGGTGGCACAGTGGTCAAGAACCAACCTGCCAATGCAGGACATGTGGGCTTGATCCCTGGGGTTGGGAAGATCTCCTGGAGAAGGCAATGGCAACCCACTCCAGTATTCTTTCCTGGGAAATCCTACGGACAGAGGAGCCTGGAGGGCTATAGTCTGTGGGGTCTCAAAGACTTGGACGTGACTGAAAGAGATGCGAATGAGCAACTGAGCACGCAAACACACACACACACAGTTCACCTTAAAACACTGCTTCTTCAGTGCACTTGATTCTAAGAATAAACTGAGGGGTGCGTGTGACGTGTACAGAATTCTGATCTTTTAGAACTCAATGAATTTGGCTAGGAGTCTGGAATTGCAGTGTGATGCCTGGGGTTTTCTTTTGTTCAGACAAAGTTGCAAAGCACTGTCGTAGATTTGGGCAGTTGGCCTTGATCTTGGTTGAAAGCAGGATTTCTATAGCACTTGGAGTGCTTTGTCTCTGGTAAAGTGTGGGACCCAGGATCACTTTTATTTTAGAGGCGAGCTCGGTGATTTTTTTTCCAATATGTCTGAGCCAGGTCTTAGTTAAGGCACGTGGAATATTTTAGTTGTGGCACGCGGCATCTAGTGCCCTGCTTGGAAATTGAACCCCGACTCGTTGCACTGGGAGTGTAGTGTCTTAGCCACTGGATCCCCAGGGAAGTCACTGCCCAGGTTATTTTAATGTGCAGCCAAATTTGAGAACTGTTGACAAGCTTGATGTCAACAACAGGCAAAAACTCTATCAAAGATGCTTGCTAGTTAACCTGATGGGGATGGGGACTGGAATGTTGTAGCAAATACATACTTTCCTACATGACTGACTTCCTCAAAACAAGACCCATCCCTCCTTTTTCAAGTCCATCTTGTTAAAGTGACTCCTTTGGCAGGTAAAACATAATTGCACAATGTTTGCTCACAAGATTTTGAGTATCCAAGTGAAAAAAAACTGAAGCTGTCAATACAGAAAGTGGAATAATTTTTCTTATAGTGTCTAGATTCTTCTAGAAACTTGAAGGGGATATGTGAAGAATACATATCCAGAGTTGGCTACATAATTTGTAGTGTGTGTGTGTGTGTGTGTGTGTGTGTGCTCAGTTGTATTTGGCTCTTTGCAACCTCTTGGAGTGTAGCCTGGTGGGCCACACTCCAAGGGGTTGCACAGACAAGCATACTAGAGTGGGTTGCCATTCCCTTCTCCAGGGCATCTTCCCGACCCATGGATCGAACCTGGGTCCCCTGCATTGTAGGGAGATTCTTTACTGTCTGAGCCACCAGAGTCTTGCTGTACATCATTTGTGGAACCCTCTTCAAGAAGCAGGGAAAATAATGCTTTTAGAGGCTTGAGATAGAAAGCTTTTTCTTTTGTTCCACAGTCTCTGGCTTTTTGACTTGTCATGGTGTTTTGTATTTGCTATTTAATGTTGCTCTAAGTACAGGAAAATTATTGGCACGAATAGTACCATTCATTTTCATGTTGTACAATGCCAGTTTTTAAACGCAAATGTTAATAGCATTTAACTTACATACAGAACTGCTGAAATTGCTCAGTGTATATTTCGTAGCTGGTACATGCGTATGTATTTTTTCCTTATCAGAACGGTAGAAACACTGCCCGTCCCTACAGCAGCTGTTTTTATATTGTTTATTTCTTTTTATGTATTTGTTTGGCTGGTGTCAGTTGCGGCATGTGGGATCTCTGTTGCGTCGCGTGGGGTGTTTCATTGTGGAGTGGGGATTCTCCGGTCCTGCTGCTCAGGATTAGTAGTTCTAGGCTTAGTTGCTACATGGCATGTGGGATCTTAGTTCCCCAACCCAGGATCAAACCCTCATCCCCTCTATTGCATGGTGGATTCTTAACCCCTGGATCACCAGGGAAGTCCCCGTTTTGCTTCTTTCTTTGTGCACATCCAGCCAACACTCTACCACTATTTCCCTGATAAGTAGAAAGGATACAAGGCTTCCCTGGTGGCTTAGCAGCAAAGAAGCCGACTGCAATGCAGGAGACCCAGCTTCGATCCCGGGGTCAGGAAATCCCCTGGAGAAGGGAACGGCAACCCACTCCAGTCTTCTCGCCTGGGACATCCCGTGGACAGAGGAGCCTGGTGGGCTATACAGGCCATGGGGTTGTAAAGAGTCAGACACGACTTAGCAACCAAACCACCACGACCATCACCAGCAGGAAGGACACAGAGACAGGAATTCTGGGCCGGCCTCTCTGTATCTTTCCTTCTGGGTCATTGTTTTCAGCCTGAGCGACTGGCCAGTACCAGACAGGATGGCATAGATGGGTTCCTTCATTGCCTCTTAGAATCTCTTCCTAGACTCTTGTTTCTTAGAATTTCTTAGAACTGTTCCTTAGAATCTCACTGCTTCTTTTGTTATTTGAAGCAAGTTGTAGATGGAAACTCATGGCAGGGCTGTTAGTCTCCCCTTACTCTGGAAACCATGGCCTGAACGGCTGTTAGCCTCCGTCTGCCTCCCCTTACTCAATGGCAAACATCCCCTGCCCACCTCGCCATCACTGCGCTTCTCACCTGTCTCACACGGTCAGTCCGGTGGACATCTCTACTCACCGTGCATCACGTGAGCAAGGCCGTGACGATCACGGACCACACGGGGTGTGTTTCATCTCCTCCCGTCACATTTCGCTTACAAGACGCAAGTGCGCAGATGACAGTAAGAATTTCGGCGTGGGCAGGACAAATCGAGACAAATCGAGTAGCATTGACGTGCACACACGACCGTGTGTAGAAGAGACAGCTAGTGGGAAGCTGCAGGGAAGTCAGCTCAGTGTTCTGTGATGACTTGGGGTAGGGGGGTGAGGTGTGAATCAAGACGGAGGTGATATATGTACACTCATAGCTGATTCCCTGGGTTTCAGTTGGTAAAGAATCGGCCTGCAATGCAGGAGACCCCGCTTCAATTCCTGGGTCAGGAAGAGCCGCTGGAGAAGGGATAGGCTACCCACTCTGGTATTCTCAGGCTTCCTTTGTGGCTCAGCTGGTAAAGAATCCGCCTGCAATGCGGAAGACCTGGGCTTGATCCCTGGATTGGGAAGGTCCCCTGGAGAAGGGGAAGGTTGCCCACTCCAGTATTCTGGCCTGGAGAATCCCATGGACTGTACAGTCCATGGGGTCACAAAGAGTCAGACACAACTGAGTACCTTTCACTTTCACTATAGCTGATTTACTTCACGGTAGAGCAGAAATGGATACAACATCGTAAAGCAATTATACTGCAATTCACGCAGCCAGGGAGTCGGCCCCGAAGCCGATGTCGCTGTCGTGAGAACCGGAAGACAAAGAACCGGAGATGGAAGCAAAGATGGACATGGCCATTAACAGGGAAGACTGGCTTCCGGACTTTAAGACTGCAGAGTCGAGGGGATGGTGGCTACACGGGTCCGTCCCTTTGACCCTGCCTGTCAGCAGAGACGTTCGCTGTTATGGTTACGGAGCGCAGGTTGAATCAGTGGATATTTGGGACAAAATGCAAAGCGTTTTGCGTGACAGCAAAGATGGAGACTAAGGGAAAGAAGCCGTGTAAACACAGCTAGAGAAGGCGGTTAGTTCTGGTTTTCTCTAGGTCTACCCGGAAGGAGGGCAGGTGTCTGGTTCTCCAGCAACAGCTTCGTAATAATACCTGGGAGCTTGACGACTTCTATTGTTGTTCAGTTGCTCAGTCGTGTCCGACTCTTTGCGACCGCATGGACTGCAGCACCAACTCCCAGAGCTTGCTCAAACTCATGTCCATCGAATTGGTGATGCCATCCAACCGTCCCATCCTGTGTCATCCCCTTCTCCTCCTTCCCTCAACCTTTCACAGCATCAGGGTCTTTTCCAGTGAGTCAGCTCTTTGCATCAGGCGGCCCAAGTATTGGAGCTTCAGCTTCAGTCCTTCCAATCAATATTGACCATGTCTGGCACTGCATAATCAAGCAACCCCCTTCCCTTTCTTTCTAAGCTTCAGAGCCCTGCCAATCCTGAGACTTTTTTTTTTTTTTTTTTTTTAATGCATCATTGCCCAGAACAGTGTATCCATTTGTGCACCCTACCTGATCTTGGCCCATGCATCCAGCGGAACAGACTGTGGACCTTTTCTTGATGCATCTGTGGTCAGCACAGACATGCTTCCCACAGGAGTCTTTGAGCCAAGGATGGTGGGGGACAGCTCACGGTCACCCCAGGCCCCTGATCTATGAAAGCAGCATTCGGAAATACCGCAAAGTGAAGAAGGAATTACCTTAGGATGTGTCTGGTTTACAGGGGCACAAAATAACTCAGGACCCAGCAGAGATGCTCTGACGGCTGGATGCTCAGATGCTGAGGGTGGTCCCTGGGGAGGGGCTGCTCTGTCTGCTGGGACTCTGCACTTTGTCTGCCGCCAAACACACACGAAACAAGATCCTCACTTTTTGCTCCTTGAAGATTGAAAAGCTTGTTTGGATTTCTTTGGGCTGGCAGAAACAGATACTAGAGTCGGCCTTTTGTAAAAGCAAGGCGGCATGAAGCATCCTTTGGAGGACTCACCTGGTAGTCCCGTGGCTAAGACTCTGAGCTTCCCTTGAAGGGGGCCCAGGTTTGATCCTTGGTCAGGGAACGAGGATCCTCCATGCCACATGGCATGGGCAAAAATAAAAATAAAAATTTGATAAAGAAAGAAAGCAAAAATAAAAGAAGAAAGAGTGAACTTTAGAAAAAGCCAGGAAAAGGGGAGATATTGGTGTCTAATTAACTCACATCATTTTGTTCAAATAATGTCAACCATTTATATACTGACCCTAAGCTTTTAAGGGGATGAGATGCTTGGAGGGCATCACTGACTCAATGGATGTGAGTTTGAATAAGCTCTGGGAGTTGGTGATGGACAGGGAGGCCTGGTGTGCTGCAGTCCACGGGGTCGCAAAGAGTCAGACATGACTGAGCCACTGAACTAAACTGAAGCTATTAAGAGCTTTTCCTCTCTCTTGTATCTTGATGCTTATGTAAATTTGGTTAAGAGTAAACTCGCTCTGAGGCTATTATATGAGAGAACATTTGATAATCCTGCAAACTCCCTTCGCACGTCTGACCTTCTTTTATTGCCTGGTCTTTAAAAAACCCAGGTCATTGTATTCCATTAGCGATTGCTTTTGTTATTTTGAACTCCTAGTAATTAGATTTTCTTCATTAACCTGGATGTCTTAGACCTTCTGTTTGTTTTTTCCTTCAACTATGAATTCTGCCTTTACTCCTGCCCAGAAAAGAAAATGCAAACTACTCGGAAGCAAGCACCTCGGTTTAATTTTCTTTTCTGATTTCATTTTTGAGGAACAAAAACTTTTTGGCTCCCCTCTGAAATTCGTTGCCTGGAAGTGTGTGAGTTAAACTATCTGAAGAAAGAGGAACAGGACAAAAGATGCACAGTTTTTATGCACGTTTGTGTGCATAGAAAAAGTCGTGAAATGAAAAGAAACAGTCAAACTCAGGGGCTTATATACCCTTTTAAAGACGGCTTGGGCTTCAAGGGATGACAAAACATGGAGGCTAGGAATAGGTCAAGCTGTGGTGTTGGAAAAGACTCTTGAGAGTCCCTTGGACTGCAAGGAGATCCAACCAGTCCATCCTAAAGGAGATCAGTCCTGGGTGTTCATTGGAAGGACTGATGCTGAAGCTGAAGCTCCAATCCTTTGGCCACCTCATGCGAAGAGGTGACTCACTGGAAAAGACCCTGATGCTGGGAAAGATTGAGGGCAGGAGGAGAAGGGGGTGACAGAGGATGAAATGGTTGGATGGCATCATCAACTCAATGGACATGAGTTTGAGCAAACTCCAGGAGATAGGGTAGGACAGGGAGGCCTGGCGTGCTGCAGCTCATGGGGTCTCAAAGAGTCAGACACAGCTTAGCAATTAAACAGCAAAGGATATAGGTGGGGAAAGAATGCAAGATACAGGCTGTTTTAGGAAGGTCTGCTGAGACAGACTCATCTTGTGGTCCACTTTCCTCTTGGGTGAGACGAGTTGGCCCTCTTTCTGGGGGGAAGGGGTGATGAATTTTCTAAAAAGAAGATGTATGCCCACTTCTCGGCAGATAAGGAGAGGGAAGAAAAGTTTCTGCATCTTTCTGAGCCAACATGCAAAAGAGTTGGCTCCCAACTGCTTTAGCTCAAAGTGACCTTAGGCTATATCTGGGTGCTGCCATATTGTGATCCCCTGAACTTAAAAAAAAAAAAAACAAAAACCAACTATTCATTATTTATTTATTTGGCTGTGCCAGATCTTAGTTGCAGCATGTTTGATCTCTTAGTTGTGGCTTGTGGGATCTAGCTCCTCAACCAGGGATGGAACTCATGCCCCCCCGCTCTGGGAGCACAGAGTCTTAACCAACTGGACCACCAGGGAAGCCCCCACATTATTGCTAATGTATTGTAAAAATTCACCAGCATCATTCTCTGTGGACAAAGGTATCTTTATAGCCCACTGACTCAGTGCCCCAGTGATGTGCTATACTTGGTCACTCAGTCATGTCCGACTCTTTTGACCCCGTGGACTGCAGCCCTCCAGGTTCCTCTGTCCTTGGGGATTCTCCAGGCCAGAATCCTGGAGTGGGTAGCCTTTCCCTTCTCCAGGGGATCTTCCCAACCCAGGGATCGAACCGAGGTCTCCCGCACTGCAGGCGGATTCTTTACTTCCTGGGGAAGCCTGTGTCCCAGAGATAGTGTTGATTAATCTGGAACCTCAGAATATTAGCTCTTCAGTGAGTAACAACATCACTGTTCTAAATCGTACTTTCAAATTTGTATCTCCCATTCACTAACTCTTCAAATATTTCTGGCTTACAATATGTGCTTTCCCTGTGAGTGTTTTGGCTTCTCTGTTAAATGTTTGCCACGGTTTATAAACCTGCTGGCTCAGATGGTAATGAATGCAATGCAGGAGACCCAGGTTCTATTCCTGGGTTGGGCAGATCCCCTGGAGGAGGGCATGGCAACCCACTCCAGTGTGCTTGCCTGGAGGATCCCATGGACAAAGGAGCCTGACAAGCTACCGTCCATGGGGTCTCAAAGAGTCAGACGTGATTAGCAATCAACACTTCAATGGTTTATAAAACTTGAAAAATGATAGAGGGGTTGGTTTTGCCTGTGATGGCATCATTGGCAATGTGGGCATACAAGCCTTCATGGTATTCTCCTTTCCACGCTTTCTCCCTTCCTCCTTCTTTCTCCTTCCTCCTCCCTCCGTCTCTGTCTTCCTTCTATGATCACAGCATGAGGCCCATAAACCAGATATCTCTACATCCATTGTGGTTTGGGTACCATATTCAGAAGCCTAAGGTCCCCCAGCCAGGGCATTCTGCTCTCTTCCATGGTTAAAGCTTCCATCTAAATCTTCCATCTAAATAAAGAAGGCTGAACGCCAAAGAATTGATGCTTTTGAATTGTGGTGCTGGAGAAGACTCTTGAGAGTCCCTTGGACTGCAAGGAGATCCAGCCAGTCCATCCTAAAGGAGATCAATCCTGAATATTCATTGGAAGGGCTGATGTTGAAGCTGAAGCTTCAATACTTTGGCCACCTGATGCAAACGGACTCATTGGAAAAGACCCTGATGCTGGGAAAGATTAAAGGCAGGAGGAGAAGGGGATGACAGAGGATGAGATGGTTGGATGGCATCACCGACTCAATGGACTTGAGTTTGAACAAACTCCAAGAGCTGGTGATGGACAGGGAGGCATGGCGTGCTGCAGTCCATGGGATCTCAAAGAGTCAGACACGCCCGAGCGACTGAACTGAACTGAAATCTTGGTGAACTACCAAGCTCTCTGCTTCATGAGTGTCAACTTCTTTTGCTATCTGAGTACACAGTGGGTGCAAATATGTCTTTCGTATGTCCTATGCCAGTCTGACTTATGTACGCCATGACTAAGAATGAAGGAATGCACACTTTCTGCAATTGTGTGCATAGCACATAGTAGGTACTGAAATGTTTCTGTACTGGATACGTGTGGTATTGAATGGCTCAGGATTTCGGGTCTTCACATAAATAGTGCATTTCTTCCTAATTGCAGAAGGGAGGGGACACTGCTCCATACCCAGTGCCTTCTTCGCTGGTGGGTGTACCACCTCCTATTTCTCTTGCCTCCCACTTACTGCCTGCCTCCCTCCCTCTTCCCTGAGAAGCAGACTGACTTGTCTGAGTCTTTAGGAACATGCTTGAACCAGCTTCCATCTTTACTGCTTTGTCGTGGGAGTCAGCAGCCAAGAGGAAGGAGACATTCTTCTCTGTTTTGATGTGTTGTGTGTCTCATGGGGATAGTCACAGAGGGAAGCCTAGTTCAGACCAGTGTTGGCTGGAACCCAGTGGCCAAGTGTATACTAAGGGCTCAGTACTTAATTGTCACCAGACAAAAGCAGTCCATCCGAAAGGAAATCAACCCTGAAAGGACTCCTGCTGAAGCTGAAACTCCAGTCCTTTGGCCACCTGATGCAAAGAGCCGACTCATTGGAAAAGACCCTGATGCTGGGCAAGATTGAAGGCAGGAGGAGAAGGGGACGACCGAGGAGGAGATGGTTGGATGGTATCACCAACTCTACAGACGTGAGTCTGAGTAAACTCCAGGAGACAGTGGAGGACGGGGAAGCCTGACATGTTGTAGTTCACGGGGTCGCAAACAGTCGGACATGACTGAGCGAGTAAACCAGAAAACCCCCGTGATCTACCATAGCAGTGATAATAAAGGTAACATTTTGGTTTCAGTTGCCTCATTTTTTTTTGTCTGGTATGGCTGTGTCAGGTCCTTAGCTGCAGTAGCACTCGGGAGCTGTCTTGCGTCATGCAGCATCGTTCAGATTCTCTGGCTGTGGCCCTCCGGCTCAGTAGCAATCTGCGGGCCTGGTTGCTCTGAAGCATGTGAGATCTTAGTTCCCGGACCAGGGATTGAACCCTGGACCACCAGGCAAGTCCCACTTTTTTTTTTTTTTTAATGACTTCAGAACTTGGATGGGGAAGTATGTGTGCTGTTCACTGCTGCCATTCGACACTCATTTCATTTTCCTAAAGAATCTAGTAGGTACCCTGTAGGCATAGCAAAGCATACTTTTCATCCACAGAATGATACATGTGTATGTAACGACACAGAGTTACATGTTTGTGTGTTGGTACCCACAAGGAGGCCTGGGAAACCGTGTATTTCGTTCCTAATAGTCTAATGCTCATATTAGAAAGCTTATCCAGTGGAACAATTATCCACACCAGGGCCGGACGTGAAACTCACTTGTGTCTTACTTAGAATGGAAGTTCTCGGTTTCATTTTTCTTCCATTGTAAGAGAGTCAAGCAAACTGCAACCTGACCATAGCTTTCTTCTCTTTTCACCTTGCTACATTTATTATGCATGCGTCACGTCCTGAAGATTCAGTAAGCCTCAGACTTAAGAGTAAATTATATAAACCTTCATGAGTGACAGAAAGCTTTGTGTGTATAGGTCAAAACGTCAGGTATCTAAATAAAACATGACACTCAAATTGCGTTTACATCGAGGGCCATAGGCCAGTTGCTCGGGATGCAAACATGATTTGCTTAATAGAATCAGCTGTGATGATGAATACGCTTTATAATCTGCAGCTCCTTGCTGTTTTGTGAGGAGCAACTTTTGGAAAAAGTTTAAGATTAGGCAAGTATGGGTTCGAAGAATCGATGCTTTTGAACTGTGGTGTTGGAGGAGACTCTTGAGAGTCCCTTGGACTGCAAGGAGATACAATCAGTCCATCCTAAAGGAAATCAGTCCTGAATACTCATTGGAAGGACTGATGCTGAAGCTGAAACTCCAACTGTGGCCACCTGATGTGAAGAACTGACTCCTTGAAAAAGACCCTGATGCTGGGAAAGGTTGAGGGCAGGAGGAGAAGGGGACAACAGAGGATGAGATGGTTGGATGGCATCACTGACTCGATGGACATGAGTTTGAGCAAACTCTGGGAGTTGGTGATGGACAGGGAGGCCTGGTGTGCTGCAGTCCATGGGATCGCAGAGTCGGACACGACTGAGCAGCTGAACTGAACTGATGGCTTTGAAAATTTCCAAATGTTGCAACTCTGGAGGATTTACTACTAGGTTAATAATTCCGAGTGTTGATGAGATTATAGAGGTTGAGGATTATAGGATTTGATTTCTGTTAATACCCGAGAGGTGATTGGCCTTCTTATTAAGATTCTGGAAAATAATTTGCAAATACGATCTTACAGGGCAGAAAGTTAATTGCTTCCTCTCTTTTAAAAAATCTCTCTTGTACACACATTTCTTTGTACAAATATACTTCAGGTTTGTATTTCTTTTAATAGAGACACTGTAGAGACTTACCTGGTGGTCAGGTAGTTAAGACTCCATGCTTCTGATGGGGCAGGGGGCCATGGGTTCAGCCCCTAGTCAGGTTAGTAATATCTCACATGCTGAGCAGTGCAGTCAAAGAAAAAAAAAAGGGAGACACTATAGGACTTTAATTGTTGGAAATGGTCTTGTAAAGCAAAGGAGAAAACAAAATACGGGCGTAGCTTGCACTGGCGAACTACATACCCCAAACCAAATGTATGAAAATAAATTCCCAAAGCTGAATTCTAAGTAAATCAGCTCTCTCTGATCTTTGCTAACAGAGATTAAATGCTAAGGAGGAGTGAGAAGAAAATGGTGGCCGAAGTTTCACAGGAGTTTTATTTTTAATTTTGGTATTAAAATCAAGTTTCCAGGGCTTTCTTTCCCAGTGCTCCAGTAGTTGAGACTGTGCACTTCCGATGTAGGGATCAAGCGTTTGATTCCTGGTTAGGGAACTGAGATTCCACATGCCACGAGGTATGGGTCAAAAAATAAAAATAGCAGTAAGAATGATAGTAATTAAAAAAAAAAAAAAGATCTTAAAATATATTTTAAAAAAACTCAAGTTCCCAGTTATTCTCATCCTAAAGTAACATAAAATTTGTTTCTATTTTTTTCCCACCAAGAACACATTTAATTGGGCAGAAGTGGATAAAATTGTCCGAGTCTGGTGTGCGGTTTATTGGCACTCACACAGGGCCGAGGTTAGTCTTCCATACCTTCAGAAAACGAAGTGGCTTGATCATTTTCACTAAACAAGTATTATCCGGCCGATACTTTACACATAGTGACTTTCTGACAAATAATGACTAGCCGTTCTCAGAGAATTGTAAGTAAACCAATGTCAATTATTTACCTATCAACCTATCTATTCATCATCCATCCATCCATCCATATATCGAATGAGTATCTAGCGTCTGAAATAATGGAAACTTACAGACATGGTTGCCGTGTCCTTTATTATTTCCCCATTCATTTCCATCCTGCCTCTACCCTGCCCCCCCAAAAAAATCTGGATCCTCAATTTGGTATTTATGTTTTGTCTATTTGTCTTTAAAGTGATGCTGTGAACTAGGTATCCCGAAACAACACATAGACTCCTTTTGCATGATTTACAGTTTGACATAAACGCTATTATCTTGCGCGTATCCTTCTGGTTTTTACCATCCCCTGCTATTTTTGTTAAGAGACTGTTGTCTGTTCATCTGTCTGTGGTTGGCTCATTTGATCTCCTACACAAGTCTTTCATTGCATGAATATCTGACCTATGATTTTGTTTTTATCCCCTGAATGGAAAACTGACTTGCTTCCACTCTTCTCCTGTGATTGGAAATGCCATAAGGAAGCTTCCTGAACATGTCATTTTTAAGACAGATATGAGTGTTTCTTTAACTTGCATAATTAGGAATGAATTTTTTAGCTCAGAGGGCAGGTATGTACCTAGAATGGTCTCCACTGTCGAGTTTGCACAAACTCCTGGCATTTGAGATCGGCACACTTTTTAATACTTGACAATCTTATGGTTATAGAATGGGTTTCCCTGGGGGCTCAGTGGTAATGAATCCGCCTGCCACGAAGCAGCTGCCGGAGACTTGGGTTCGATCCCTGAATGGGGAAGCTCCCCTGGAGGAGAGCGTGGCACCCCACTCCAGTATTCTTGCCTGGAGAATCCCATGGACAGAGGAGCCTGGTGGGCTATGGTCCACAGGGTGGCAAAGGGTCAGACATGACTGAGTGACTTAGCATGTGCAAGCACATGGTTATGAAATAATACTTTATTGTTTTAATTTTCATTTCTCTGACTACCGGTGCAGTTGAATACCTTTTCATATGTTTTTAACCATTTATCTATCCTTTTCTAAGAATTTACTATTCCTATTCTTTGCTCATCTCTCTTCTTTGGTTTTTGTTTTTATCAAAATTTGCACACACATGGACAAAGATATATATATATATATAGTTGATACAAAATATTTTATGTAACATTATTTTACAGTGTGTCCCCATAATATAGATTTGTATGTTTCCTGATTACATATTACTGCTACAAAACAGTCATTGGTTTTGTTCACAAAAGTCCAGTCAGTGGTTTATATTTGTGTGTTTTGATTAGTATTGGTTGTCCAGTTATGACAGGTATTTCCCCAGTGGCTCAGTGGTAAAGAATCCACCTGCCAATGCAGGAGATACAGTAGATTTGGGTTCAATCTCTGGATGGGGACGATCCCCTGGAGGAGGAAATGGCAACTCACTCCAGTAGTCTTGCCTGGAGTATCCCCTGGACAGAGGAGCCTGGTGGGCTACAGTCCGTGGGGTTGCAAAGAGTCCGGCACGACTGAACGACTGAACAACAAAGCTGTTGCTAAAGAATTTTGTTGTGGTTTTGACGTTATCAATGTGTTAATCCTTTTCTTCTTGATTTGCATCCTTTCTCCAGGTGATGAAAACTCTTGCTATTCGAAGTCATAACATTTTAATATACGTACTTCCAGAAGTTTTCAAGTGTTGCTTTTCACATTGGGGTACAACGGATTGCATTTTCTTTCAGAGTAACACTCCTTCAAAACCGTCCGGCTTCTGAAGTCTTTAATAATCCTACACTCAGATAGTTAAGATGCCAGAAACATTGGAGGAGCTGAGGAATGGAAAATCAAATGGACTTAGCATGCTCAGGCTTCATCACTGACCCACATAAAGATCATCACTGTGACTCTGAATTATCACCGGCAGCCTGAAAAGGAGCAGATGTACACGTGAGGCAGAGTTGACCACAAGGAGAGCATTTTGATATCAGCAGCCTGCCATTTTGCCAGCAATTAGCACTCCACAGGGCTTCCCAGGTGACTCTAGTGGTAAAGAACTCACCAGCCAATGCAGTAGATCCGGATTTGGTCCCCGGGTCGGGAAGATCCCCTGGAGGAGGAAATGGCAACCCACTCCAGTATTAGTTAGTTCAGGCCCTCAGTCGTGTCCAACTCTTTGTGACCCCATGGACCGCAGCACACCAGGCCTCCCTTTTCATCACCAACTCCTGGAGTCCACCCAAACCCATGTCCATTGTGTCGGTGATGCCATCCAGCCATCTCATCCTCTGTCGTCCCCTTCTCCTCCGGCCCTCAATCTTTCCCAGCATCAGGGTCTTTTCAAATGAGTCAGCTCTCTGCATCAGGTGGCCAAAGGATTGGAGTTTCAGCTTCAATATCAGTCTCTCCAGTGAACACCCAGGACTGGTCTCCTTTACGATGGACTGGTTGGATCTCCTTGCAGTCTAAGGGACTCTCAAGAGTCTTCTCCAACACCACAGTTCAAAAGCATCAATTCTTCAGCGCTTAGCTTTCTTTATAGTCCAACTCTCACATCCATACATGACCACTGGAAAAACCATATCCTTGACTAGATGGACCTTTGTTGGCAAAGTAATGTCTCTGCTTTTTAATATGCTGTCTAGGTTGATCATAACCTTCCTTCCAAGGAGCAAGCATCTTTTAATTATATTTCCAGCCTTTTCCACGTGCATATCCCTCCTGTTTAAGGGTCTAGGATGTTTATGCTTCAGCCTCCCTGGGATCTTTCTTAAGTCACTTTCCTCTCATTCCAGCAGGAGATACCATCACATATGATATCTCACTCCCCAAGCTCATCAGCTCCTGCAGAGCTGGGCTGCGCTGAGCACAGGCCCCCGTGACTAAGCTCGGTTTCTTTCTCTTGGCTATTCTGCACACTGACATTTTTGTTTCATAAATTATTCCGTATCATCATTCTGAATCAATTTAGTAGGGCCTGATCAATGCTGCCTAAATAGATAAAAATTGTATTTTTCAGCCAGTTCAGACAGTATTGATCCGAGAGCAGAGGTGATCGTATTAATCAATGGAGGTACTACACTTTCCCCCCATCTCAGTCGCTGGTCAGAACCAGATGGCAGTATCTTGTGATTCAGAATGATCGTTGCAGATAATTCTTACAATGACTTGTAAGAAACCCAGGTCACCTTACCCATGAGATGGCTGGAAGGCAGTCTGGAAGGTCAGAGCAAGTGCAAACGATTGCAGTTATCATTTTTCCAGACCTAGCCTTGGTTCTGTTTTGCAGTTTTGGGGTGCATTAGCTGGATGTGTTTGTTTAAGGTTACAATGGTGGGGGGTGTCCAAATATGCCAGTGTAGGTTCCTGGTATATGGAGGTGCAAGCAAGCTCCTGAGAACTAGCACAGTGCTGTCAGCTTTAAAAAAAACAACAAAGGACAATGTGAGTTATGAGTCAGGTTTTATTTGGGGGCAAAATGAGGACTATAGCCCTGGATAGAGCACCCTAGATAGCTCTGAGAGACTGCTCCAAAGGGCAAAGGGGAAGGTCAGTAGATATGTAATTTTAGTGAAGGGATAGTACATGCAATGAAGCACATATTTTCTTTTTTTCCAGAAGGTTTCTGCTAGTCTTGTGAGGGTTCTTGCTCGTCCTGCGGAGCAGACATCACCATGAAGGATTTTAGTGCATTTCTAGATAGGAGGAGATGCAAGAATTGCATGCATAAAATCAGCTTCTGAAAGTGTCTAACTCTCTAAAGACCTGTCTTGCTACTTTTTCCCAGAACACAGGTGCCTCCTGTCGGCTCTCCGCCCGGAGCTCCTTGCAGGGGGTGTTGAAAAGTCAGCGGCTGCAGCACCTGATGCAATCCTTGTAGAGGCAGATGGCAGGGGCCTTGTTGTTCAGTTGCTCCCTTGTGTCCGACTCTTTGCGACCCCGTGGACTGCAGCACACCAGGCCTCCCTGTCCATCGCCAACTCCCGGAGCTTGCTCAAACTCATGCCCATAGAGTCGGTGATGCCATCCAACCACCTCATCCTCAGTCGTCCCCTTCTCCTCCCGCCTTCAATCTTTCCCAGCATCAGGGTCTTTTCCAATGAGTTGGTTCTCCGCATCAGGTGGCCAAAGGTATTTGTGATTGACAGAGCCTACTACAGCACAGAGACTTAGGTCAGGTTCCCCACAGGCTGACCCGGGATGAGGAATCTCAGGATCCCAAGGAAGGGAAGCCAGCCACAGGAGGAGAAGGCAGGGCAGGAAGGAGGTGAGACAAAAGCGGGTGATTTCTGCCAAGTCCCAGCTTCAACCTGATCTCTGTAGCATGCTTGGATGTAAACAGCATTTTAGGGGATTTTTTTTGTATGTGTTTGCCTAAAGGCCAGGGAGCTGGGCATGTGGATTTACCCCTCTTCAGTCATCGCCTACATAGTTTGGGGCTTGAGGATATATTGGGGGTGGAGGCACCACGTGGGAAGGGCATTTGGACCACTAACACATCTGCCCAAAGACAGGAGACCTCCTGATGGAGACACTCCAGGAAAAGAGCCAAGAGGTGCTAGGTGTTCACAGAGAGGTGGCATGAAGGATCTGCTGGGAACAGGGCAGAGCATTAATCACACTGGCTAGAATGGTCACTCAGGGATTGTCCAGCTGAAAATGCAGTAACCTACAGCCTCTGCGCTGATGCGGTCCATGGCAAATCAAAGCCTTCAAACAGAAAGGGAGAACGGGATGGAGGGAAGGCGGAATTAGAGAGAAAGAGGAAGACAGAAAAAAAGAAAAAGAGAAGAAAGGGACAGAGGGAGGGAAAGAGGATTGAGGGGAAAAATCAAAAAGAAAGAAGCAAAGAAAAAGACCAGAAATCCATCTTCATTTCAAATCTGCGTCGCAAGGAAAATAATATTATTATTGTTGATGGTTTTCTCGGCAATCATCCTTGAAGGAAATTGCCTAGTCAAAGAAAGTCCTTTTAAAAACAGATTCTAGCAGACATGCATGACTGATGATGTCTGGAATTTGAAGGAGGAAAGTGAGTTGATTAGAAAAGACAGATGGGACTTAATTTCGGGGGGAATTATTGCAGAGATTTATGTCGTGGATGAAATGGTTGTAACTTGGAAGGGCTAGTCTCTCAGTTGGGTCCAACTCTTTGTGACCTTAGGCTTCCCTTGTGGCTAAGCTGGTAAAGAATCCGCCTGCAATGCGAGAGACCTGGGTTCGATCTCTGGATTGGGAAGATCCACTGGAGAAGGGAAAGGCTACCCACTCCAGTATTCTGACCTGTACAGTCCATGGGATCACAAAGAGTTGGACACGACTGAGTGACTTTCACTTTCACCTTGTAACACTATGCAGTGTAACCCGTCAGGCTCCTCTGACCATGGGGTTCTCCAGGTGAGAATACTGGAGTGGGTCACCATTTCCTCTTCCAGGGGATTCTCCCGACCCAGGGATCGAACCCAGGTCTACTGTATTGCCAGAAAAATGCTGAATAAGAACACTGTGCTGATTATAATGTAATCAGTATTCCACTAGACAGGTTGACCCAGAAGATAATAAGATTCTGTGAAACGAGCTCCAAAAGCAATGATAATGTTTCACTTTGAAAAGAATTCAGAAGCCCGGTATTTTCCCCGATAAAAACTTTTAACAGTTGATTATTCAGTCATTTCCCCAGATGGATTTTTACCTTGGTGCTCTTTTATAATCAATTATTAGTATTATTGCAAAACTGAAACGGGTCTAGCAATTAGATACAAGTGCTATTGCATTTCTGCAGATTTCTTACCTATTCATTCATTTCTTATCAGCATTTGGCACTGCAGGGCAGTAAAAGTGGAAAATAACAAGTCAGGGACTGAACCCTGTCCACCGCGGGCTTTTGTAAATAAAATTTTATTGGCATACTCTTTCTTTGATGTGTCATCTCTGCTCACTTTTGTACACCACATCAGAGATATGTAGTCGTAACAAAGACCTTATGATCCACTAAGACTAAATTATTGCCATCTCCCCCTTTATAGGTAAAGTTTGCTGACTCCTGCATGAGGTCACGGGCAAGTTTCAGGACCTTCAGCAGCTCCTTCCTTCCTCAACTGCTTTTTTCAATATCCTGGGAAAGTATAAAAGGTCAGAATTGATTTTGAGAAAGACAGCATGTTCTATTGCCTAGTCTCTTCTTTGCATGCGTGTGTCAGTTCAGTCGTGTCTGACTCTTTGCGACCCTATGGACTGGCAGCCACTGGGCTCCTCTGACCTTGGGATTCTCCAGGCAAGAATACTGGAGTGGGTTGCCATTTCCTTCTCCAGGGGATCGTCCCGACCCAGGAATCGAACCCAGGTCTCCTGCATTGCAGGCAGATTCTTTACCGACTGAGCTACAAGGGAAGCCCCAAAACTTGCAAAAATACCTTTTCTAATAAAAATCTGTGTTTTTATTTTAATATTTTTTTCTTAGCGTATAGTTGCTTTAGGATGTTGTATGAGTTCCTACTGCACAGCAAAGGGAATCAGCCCCATGTATACAAATATCCACTGTTTTTTAGATTTCCTTCCCATTTAGGTCATCACAGACTGTTGAGTAGAGGGCATGTATGCACGCTAAGTTGCTTCAGTCCTGTCTGACTCTTTACACTCCCATGAACTGTAGCCCACCAGGCTCCTCTGTCCATGCAATCCTCCAAGCAAGAATACTGGAGCGGGTTGCCATGCTCTCCTCCAGCGGATCTTCACAACCCAGGGAGGAACCTGTGTCTCTTCCATCTCCTGCATTGGCAGGCAGGTTCTCTGCCACGAGGGCCATCTGGAGGCCCCCTGGAAGGAGTAGAGACCCTGGTGCTATGCAGTAGGCTCTCATTAGTTATCTGATTTACACACAGCCGTGTATATATGTCAATCCCAATCTCCCGATTCATCTCATGCCCCCCAACCCCCCAAAAGTGTCTGCTTTTAAAATCGACAAACTTGTAAAAAAAAAAAAAAAAAAAGATCTCAGGATAGAATTCACTCTCCCCAGTCAGCAGGTGGTCAGATTGAGTCTTGAACAGAAATCAACACTTATTGACCATCTTCATGGTGAAAGAGAAATTTACATATCACCCCAGAAACAGGTTTTAATATTGGGATTTATAAAATGATATATATGCCTGGTCTTTGGCTGTCGATTCCTGCCACAGAGCTCCTAAGACCCTTGGAATTTCCTAACTGAGGAGAGCCCTCCAGGTGTTTTCATGTTAATGGGGGTAACTTTTGCAATGCACCTGGGGCTGGGGGCTGGTTGCCATGGGAACCGACCCAGATGAGCCAAGGGTCTGAACTTTCAGTCGCATCCCCCTCCTGACCTCCGAGGAGGGGCGAGGGGGCGGGAGGTTGACTTAATCCCCAGTGGTCAATGGTCTTGTCAATCATGCCTACATAATGAAGCCTCCAGGAAAGAAAAAAAAGAAAGGAAAAAAATCAGGGGATGGGTGCATTTCCGGGTAGGTGACCATGTGGACAATTGGGGACAATGGCAGCCTGCAAAGAGTCCTCTCCTCTCAGACTCTGCCCTGTGTACCGCTCCCAGCTGGCTGTTCCGGAGTTGTATCTTTCATAATGCGCCAGTGATCTAGTAAGTAAAAGTTTTCTCCTGAATTCTGTGAGCTGCTCCAGGAAATTAATCACACCCGGGGTGGGGTTTGTGGGAAATTCTGATGCGGAGTCGATTGGTCAGAATCACCGGTGAAACTCTGGACTTACAATTGGCTTCTAAAGTTTACGGAGCTTGGGGCAGTCTTGTAGATGTGTGTGTGTGTGTGTGTGTGTGTGTGTGTGTGTGTGTTAAATTGCTTCAGTCTTGTAGGACTGAGCCTTTAACCTGTGAATCTGACTGTATCTCCAGGTAGTGTCAGAATTGAGTTGAGTTGTAGGACATCCAGCCTGTGTCCGAGAATTACTTGATAACTGTGGGAACACCCCACACACATTGGAATTGGTGTCCATAATTGCACAAAAATTCTTTGCAACCCAGGGATCGAATCCAGGTCTCCAGCATTGCAGATGGATTCTTTACCAGCTGAGCCACAAGGGGAAGCCCCACAACCATTCTCTGGGTTATTAAATAGTAACATTGTTATTTCAAAAGGCTTGCATAATTTTTCTAACACAGCTGTGTTTATGAGGGATGTTTTATGCGTTGGATACAAAGCTAGCTTTAAAGCTCATGCTCTTTTCAATATTTCACCTATAAAAATTATCAAGTAGTAACCCTGATGCTGGGAAAGACTGAAGTCAAGAGGAGAAGGGGACGACAGAGGATGAGATGGTTGGATGGCATCACCGACTCGATGGACATGACTTTGAGACTCCGGGAGTTGGTGATGGACAGGGAAGCCGTGTGTGCTGCCGTCCATGGGGTTGCAAAGAGTCAGACGAGACTGAACTGAACTGAAATGAATTTGGTAAATAACTGAACAAATAGTACATCACCGACACACAGGAGCTCCATTTGGAACGCTGTATATTACCAGAACATTTTATTTCCAGACAAATATACCGGCAAATAATAAGTCCTAGGTTAATTGAAGTAATTTTAGAGTGCCAATCTCCATTACACCTGTGTCTATTAGGTGGCCATTCATATTCATAAGCAAATAATTGAAGGGTTTTAAATAGACATTTGATTATGGGGTATATTTTCACAAGTGCCTCAATTAGGTCAGGTGCTTGCCTCATGTCCTTAAAGTAGGGTTAATAAGAAGATTTCATAGAACAGTGGCTCTCTAATGTTCTTCTTTTCAAGGTTAGCTTTGTGAGGTTTGTTGTTTTTCAGTTGATAAGTCATGTCCCACTCTTTGCAACCCCATGGACTGCAGCACGCCAGGCTCTTCTGTCCTCCACTGTCTCCTGGAGTTTGCTCTAATTCATGTCCATTGAGTCAGTGGTGCTGTCTAACCATCTCATCCTCTGCCGCTCTCGTCTCCTTTTGCCTTCAGTCTTTCCCAGCATCAGGGTCTTTTCCAACGAGTCAGGTCTTCACATCGGGTGGCCAAAGTAGTGGAGCTTGAGCTTCAGCTTCAGCATCAGTCCTTCCAATGAATAGTCAGAGTTGATTTCGTTTAGGTTGGATTTCCTTGCAGTCCGAGGGACTCTCAAGAGTCAGTTTGTGAGATAGGCAGACGTCTAAATCCACAGGAGAATACAGTTGATCTGACTTCTTTCTTTGTCATAGGATTTTTCAGAGCCTTTGCCAACTTATTGTTGTCTGTGAATGTTCAGAAGACGTGAAGCGCACAGGTCTTCTAGGGCTGCTCTTTGGCAAGGTCTGAAGACGTGTTTGGTTGTGACAGTTGGAGAGAGGTGGTGGTATGGTCATCCAGTGGGTAGAGGTCAGGGGTGTTGCTAAATACCCTGCAGTGCCCACGACCAGACCCCATGTCAAAGAATTGTCCAGCCCCAGATATCAAGGGGTTGGAAAGCGCAACGGTTGGGAAATCCTGGATTGGACTGTTTTTAATTTATTTGGCTGCACCGAGTCTGGCTGCAGTATGTGGGGTCTTTTATTTGTGGCATGCAAACTCTTAGCTGCAGAAGGTTGCCTCTAGTTCCCGGACTAGGGATCGAACCCTGGCCCCCTGTATTGGGAGCACAGAGTCCTAGCTACTGGACCACCAGGGAAGGTCCCAGGATTGGGATTTGAAGAAGCTATAGCTTTGGTCCTTCCCTGGTGGCGCAGTGGTAGAGAATCTGCCTGCAAGGCAGGAGACGGGGGTTCGATCCCTGGGTTGGGAAGATCCCCTGGAGAAGGAAATGGCAACCCACTCCAGTATTCTTGCTTGAGAAATCCCTTGTAAAAAGAAGCCTGGCGGGCTACAGTCCATGTGGTTGCAAAGAGTCAAGGTCGTCTTAGCAACTAAAAAACAAGTAGCTCTGTCTTACCCTCCTAGTTTATGACGTTGGCCTCGAGGCATTTTGCTGAACTCTGGGGCTGTAAAAAGTGCTGCCTGAAGGCTTAAACCAATGGGGTGGGACTGTGAGCTTGGAGTTTGAGGAATATCTCGGTGATCAATCTGTAATTTGATGAGGCAAGGATGCATGGGAGTTGACGATTCCTCTATGAAATAACATACAATCACTGCCTGCTAGGAGGCATTATTTCCAGGGACATCTGGTCAACCAGAGTAGATTGGATCCAACAGTAATCTGTTGGGTTGGTACGAGTATTCTATTCAGAGAGAATAGAGAATGCCAATCGCAGAGTTATAACGGTCGGATGCATATTTCAGTTGGGGCTTCCCTGGTGGCTCAGACTCTAAAGAATCTACTTGCAATGCAGGAGACCAGGGCTCGATCCCTGGGTCAGGAAGATCCCCCGGAGAAGGAAATGGCTACCCACTCCAGTATTTTTGCCTGGAGAATCCCATGGACAGAAGAGCCTGGAGGGTAATATTTTAGTTACCTGTCTGTTTACTGGCCAGAGTGGTTTAGCAGGAGTAGCAGAGGGAAGTGGTAGGTGGGGCTCAAAGTGGAAGAAGGAGACATTTTTATGCACTGATTTATTTTTGATTGCACTGGGTCTTGCTGCTTGAGAGCTTTTGCTGGTTGTGGTTAATGGGGGCCGCTCTTTGTTGCAGTTCCTGGGCTCGAGAGCACACAGGCTTCAGTAGTTGTGGTACCTGGGCTCAGTTGCTCCGCAGCATGTGAAATCTTCCTGAACCAGGACCAAGGATCAGACTCGTGTCCTCTACATTGGCAGATGGATTCTTAACCACTGGGCCACCAGGGAAGTCCACAGATGGGGCCAATTTATCAAAGATCCCCAAAGCCATGCGTGGGAGCGTGCATATGTTCGAGAAACACAACCAACACTGTCTTTTAAATCATCTTTTAAACTCATTTCGTCAAAGTCGCTCAGTTGTGCCTGACTCTTTGGCTGTAACACTGGAGTGGGTAGCCATTCCCTTCTCTGGGGCCTCTTCCCATCCCAGGAATTGAATCCAGGTCTGCCACATTGCAGGCGGATTCTTTACCAGCTGAGCCAGCAGGGAAGCCCTAAACCATTTTGGTTAACATAAAAGACATTTTTATAAATATATTTACAAATAATTTCTCAAAATATATAAAAAATATTATTTATGGTCAACATAGATTATTTTTGTTTAAATGCTTCCCAGGTGGCACTAGTGGTAAAGAATCTGCCTGCCAAGGCAGGAGACACAGGAGATGCAAGTTCAGTCTCTGGGTCAGGAAGATCCCCTGGAGGAGGAAATGGCAACCCACTCCAGTACTCTTGCCTGGAGAATCCCATGGACGGAGGAGCCTGGTGGGCTACAGTCCGTGGGGTCACAAAGAGTTGGACACGACTAAGTGACTGAGTATCCACACACATGAAATATTTAAATATATATATATATATATATATATATATATATATATATAAAATTTAGTTTTCAATTCAGGTGAAAAAAACATTTCTTCTTTCCTTGCCCAATTTCTTCTTTGTGTGCATGCTCAGTCGTGTCTGACTCTTTTCGAATCCATGGACTGTAGCCCTCCAGGCTCCTGTGTCCATGGGATTCTCCAGGCGAGAATCCTGGAGTGGGTTGCCATGCCCTCCTCCAGGGGATCTTCCCGACCCCGGGATCAATCCCGTGTCTCCCGCGTCTCCCACATTGGCAGGTGCACACGTTCCTGTTAACGAACAGATAAGCCCATTGCCCGGCAAGATAAAACTGCACACACAAACAGCTGAAACCCCATTGTCTGTGTTGTAATTTGCTCTGGGGAACAATGGAATCTTAGGAGCAAGGCTGCTGGTAGCAGCTGTAACCTCGGGTCCTCTAATCAGAGAGCAAACGCACTTTCCACAAGGATCTCACAAAGGTGATAAGTTTCCTGACCCCTTGACAGTCACAGAACACAGAGATACATTGCTTCGGTCACTTATTTCCGCTTCTAAGTGGGGAGTGCTTTCCTATTCATCACCCCCACCCCAGCAAAGAGGGAGAAATAGACAAGCTGAAATGGCTTTTCCAAATCAAGCAGTGCGTGCCATCTACAGGTAAAGAGCTTAACTGAATCTTAAGATTCCAGGTTTCTGTCTGGAGTTACTGAGGTGGATTATTTTGCCCCACTCCACACAGCTTTGTATGTAGCCAACTTATTGGTCTCATGCTAAATAGAAAAAAAGAGAAGCTGTATTTAATACAAACATGATAATTTTAGAAACTCCTAAATCTGTTGTGTTGCACTGATAGGAAAGTGATTGAATTTGTCTATCCGATGTGCTAGGGGGAATGGAATTTATTGATGGGTCTAAGGTTCGGTTAGGGGGCTTCCCAGGGACTCAGTGGTAAATATTCACCTGCAGTGGTTTCAATTCCTGGTTTGGGACAATGCCCTGGAACACGAAATGGCAACCCACCCCAGTATTCTTGCCTGGGAAATCCCATGGACAGAGGGGACTGGCAGGTTCTGACAAAGAGTTGGACAGGACTGAGTATTAAATAACAACAAAGGTTACATCCATGTGGACAAGGGTGAAAACGAATGAGTTTTCTGTCCCTTTTCAGTTCAGTTCAGCTTAGTCGCTCAGTCGTGTCTGACTCTGCGACCTCATGGACTGCAGCACGCCAGGCCTCCCTGTCCATCACCAACTCTTGGAGTTTACTCAAACTCGTGTCCATTGAGTCAGTGAAGCCATCCAACTGTCCCATCCTCTGTCGTCCCCTTCTCTGCCCTTCACTTTTCCACCCCCTCAAGATAATAGACCACGGACATACCAGGAATATTTTTCTGGGTAGATCGGGGAGAATAATCCATTCTGGAATGGTGCCTGTAGTCTGGCAAAGAGAGCTTGTGTTCATTGAATTAATCCATTGAATAGTTTGAACTGCAACAGCATCAGATTGACTCAGAAATAATATGGCAATGACACTTCTCAATGTATTCATCAATACTTTCAAGTTTAAGGGGGCATACAGCCTGATTGAAATACTACTCTTTCTTTTTTTTGGCTGCACCATGCAACATGGAGGATCTGACTTTACCAACCTGGTATCAAACCCGTGCCCCCTACATAGGAAGTGGGGAGTCTTTATTTAGGGTGAGCTGGGTCTTGGTTACTGTGGGTGGGTTTTCTCCACTTGTGGTTGAAGGGCTTCTCATTGCGGTGTCTTCCTCCAGATGACCTAGATCCAGTGCTTTGCAACCACAGCTGCTGCTGCTGCTAAGTCATGGACACGACTGAAGCGACTTAGCAGCAGCAGCAGCAGCTGCTGTTCCAAAGCACTGGTTCTAGGTCATCTGGGCTCAGACGTTGTGGCTTAGTGGCCCCAAGACATGTGGAATCTCCCCGGAGCAGGGATCAAACTCGTGTTCCTGCTTTGGCAGGTGCATTCTTAACCACTGGGCCACCAGGGCAGTCCGGCAGTGAGGAGTCTTAACCATGAGATCACCAGGGAAGTCTCTGACTATTTCTTGAGACATCTGATATCTAGTATATTGATTTTTCATGCAAGAATGCAAATTCTTTGACTTAGAGGAAAAAAAATGTGAAATGTTATTTGGCGGGGGGAAGTTGTTTAAAACTTCTTGGTTCATAGCTAAACACTTCACCTTTTTCCAAAATTTGATGGCATTTATATGGCACCCCACTCCAGTACTTTTGCCTGGAATATCCCATGGACGGAGGAGCCTGGTGGGCTGCAGTCCGTGGGGTTGCGAAGAGTCGGACACGACTGAGCGACTTCCCTTTCACTTTTCACTTTCATGCATTGGAGAAGGAAATGGCAATCCACTCCAGTGTTCTTGCCTGGAGAATCCCGGGGACAGGGGAGCCTGGTGGGCTGCCGTCTATGGGGTCGCACAGAGTCGGACACAACTGAAGCGACTTAGCAGCAGTAGCAGGAGCAACCCCAGCCTCCTCGTTTCTCTCTCCCTGTCTCTTCTCTGGTAACCATGCATCTGTCCTCTATGTCTGTGAGTCTCTTTCAGTTTCCTAGATAGGTTCTGTTGTGCCATATTTTAGATTCCACGTGAAAGTGGTGTCATATGGAATTTTCTCTCTCTGACTTCGCTTAGTATGATAATCTCCAGGCGTATCCATGTGGCTATCTCAATAGTGTTTCCTACTGTACCTGATACACTCAGGGTTCAGCCACTGAGTAGGGTGTAGAAATGTGACCATCTGCCCATCCCCATTGCGTGTTGCCCAGTCTTTCAGTCGTGTCTGACGCTCTGTGACCCCGTGGACTGTAGCCCACCAGGCTCCTCTGTCCATGGCATCCTCCAGGCACGAATACTGGAGTGGATTGCCATTTACCTTCTCCAGGGGACCTTCCTGACTCAGAGATTGAACTTGCGTCTTCTGTGTCTCCTACACTGCAAGCGAACTGAGCCATCAGGGAAGCCCTGTCTCCACTGAGGAACAGACATTTCTGTGTCCCCCTTCCACACCGCATTCCCCTGCACCTGCCTTATTTCCTAACGCTTCCCATGGGGGAGCTGCCTGCTTCTGGGGCAGGATCAGTGTGTTTGAGTTTGGGAACCTGCACCACCATATTCACACCCTCTCCTTGTGGGGCACACACAGGCTGCGTGTTCTTTGTACTTTAGGTTTGGTGGGAGGACGCAGCCATCTGAAACTCAGTCGGGGATTGGTAGGACACCCACTGGTCTTTAATCTGACCTTTACTAGAAAGGTACCCCAGTTTGATTCCTGGGTCAGGAAGATCCGCTGGAGAAGGGATAGGCTACCCACTCCAGTATTCTTGGGCTTCCCTTGTGGCTCAGCTGGGAAAGAATCCACTTGCAGTGTGGGACACCTGGGTTGGGAAGATCCCCTGGAGAAGGGAATGGCTACCCACTCCAGGATTCTGGCTTGGAGAATTCCATGGACTGTACAGTCCATGGGGTCGCAAAGAGTCAGACAAGACTGAGCAACTTTCACTTTCACTTTTCCTAGAAATCTGGGATTTTTGTTATAGTTAATGGACCAGCAGGAGTGTGTACACAAAGTCAAAGTAGTTCTTACCACATTTTCTGAAGGGTTCTCATGCATTCGCTCATTTCTTATTTAAAGAGATCAAGACTTATAATCATTCAGTTAATCAACAGTCAGTTAAAATGGGGAATCGTATAACAAATGTGTGCATACTTCAAACAGTATATTTAACTTTATAGAGATACATAATATATTGATTTCATGCTAAAAAGGAAAAGAAGTTAAATATAAACACATTTCCAGGAAATCCGTAATTTGTCATGTTGCCTCTATAGGGAAGTGATCCAGTTTCTCTTTCCAGTGTGCTAAGGGCAATGGGATTGATCACTAGGTGGAAGACTAGGTTAGTGTGGACAAGGGGGGTGGGAAATGAGTTTCCACTACTCTTCTGTACCAATAGGGAGTGCACTAGGCCATGGAGGATAGGAATATTGCTCTGGAGAGATTGCTGGGAATAATCCTGGAATGGTATCTAGAATCTGAAAAAGGAAGCTTGGGTTCATCAAACTTATATATATATATATAATTATTTATAAACTGTTTATGTATTTATATAGAACATGTAAGAGAAGGGAATGGCAACCCACTCCAGTATTCTTGCCTGGAGAATCCTATGGACAGAGGAGCCTGGTGGGCTAAAGTCCATGGGGTCACAAAGAGTTGGACACGACTAAGCGACTAATACCACACACTATATAACATGTAAAGCAACGTGTGTGTGTGTGTGTCTGTGTGCTCAGACACTCAGTCACGTCTGACTCTTTGCAAACCCAAGAACTGTAGCTCATCAGGCTCCTCTGTCCATGGAATTTCCCAGGCAACTAGAATGGGTTGCCATTTCCTTCTCTAGGGCATCTTCCCCACCCAGGGATCGATCCTCCGTCTTTTATGTCTCCTACACTGGCCTGTTGGCTTCTTGACCACTAGGGCCACCTGGGAAGCCCATAAAACAATATATAAGTGTAAAAGTGAATAAATAAATCACAAATATGTGTATATGTCTGTGTGTTTATATTCAAATACATATTTATATATTTACATAGCCCAGAGTCTAGGCTGTTCGCTACCATAAGGGTTTAGTGTGTTAAGAAGTTAGTCAGAATGTTTTACAGAAGGAATGGGCTCTGTTGATTAGTCTGAGAAGTTTATTAACTCGGGGTCATCTTAGAGAACTTTTACTGTGATAACAGAGCTAATAATTTCTGATTTGGGTGTTTTTATTGCTTGTACTTCCTCTAAATTAGGAATCCTGGAAGAGAGCAGAGCATTCTATAGATGAGACATCTCCACTTTTTTTTTTTTTTAATTTGATCCTGGGCAGTTTTAGTTTAATGCATAATAATTTGTTTATAAGTGTGAATTGCAGAATGAGAGATGCCCATTTTGTTCTGCTGTCACATGTCTGGTTTTACTCCAAAATTTTCTGGTCAAGTTTCCCAGGCAGCAAGTTTCACAAATGTTGGGCAAACATAATTTGACATTATAGGATAAAATTCATGTTTCTATCCATCTGTTCAGTGAAAGAAAAGAGAGGGGGGAAAAAATCACTCTGGAGAGAATTTGGAGTAAGATATTTCCAGGAACGTCAGGCAGGCAAATGGCCCATGTTTATAACTTCTACATCTTGTGTAGGATCGCTTATAAAATGGAAACACAGACCAACAGTCACAGGTCCTTGTTCCAGGAGATGAGAGCGTTTTCTCTGATGCTCTTCTCTTTAGGCTTGTTGCTTGGGTTACGTGGAATACAAATTTGCTGAGCTGGGCCCAAGCCAGGTGTGAGAGACGAAAGGGCACGGTGTGTCTTGATACACCTTCTCCTGCATCAAGAGCCTATCCACCTGTTAGTTAAATGAAAAACCTGTGTCACTATCAGATGATGAATCAGATACAGATGACCCCAAGGACCTACAGTAATCTTCCTTTTCCTTGAGTTTCTCAGGGATAATAGATACGTCATAACTCCAAGTCCTGATGACAGTTATTAGTGTAGAAATGAGCTGATCCTGGCATTAAAAAACGTAGCTCATGATTTGTGCCATGATCAAGGTCAGTGCTAATAAATATAAAACTTGAATTTGCTTTTCTTCGCCTACGAGAAGAGATCAAGGATGATAGGATCAATGATGATTTATTCTTTCCTTCTTCCCTCCCTCCTTTCTTTTTATCTATCCATCTATCTATCTGTTCATCCTGTCTCTTACTGTTTTAAGTAGATTAGTAGTATTTAATTGTATAAACTGTATTATCATTTGTTTAGCCAGACCTATTGATGATGCGAAGTGCTGACTTATTGGGAAGACCCTGATGCTGGGAAAGATTGAAGGCAGGAGGAGAAGGGGGCAGCTGAGCAGGAAATGGTTGGATGGCATCACTGACTCGATGGACATGAGTTTGAGCAACTCCAGGAGAAAGTGAAGGACAGGGAAGCCTAGTGTGCTGCAGTCTCTGGTGTCGCAAAGAGTCGGACACGACTTAGCGACCGAACAACGAGAAATTGGTGAATATTTAGAATGTTTCTGAACTTTGTGTTTTCTGTTTAATCAGAACCGTGATGAGGATGTTTGCACATCTGTTTGAACCTTTGTCTATCTACCTCCCTAGGATGGATTTGTTGCATAGCTGGGCATGCACACTTGACATTGTTGATACTGTTGACTGAAAAAAAATATGTGCCACCTAAAAGATGACACTTGTTTTATTTGGTGGGAACTTTTTAGGACTTCAAGCCTGGGAGGCAGCATCTCAAGTCACCCTGAGAGAACTGCTCCAAGGAAGCAAAGGAGGAGCTGGATTATATAGAAGTTTTGGAACAAAGGGCAGAACCAGATACCCCAAGGTAAGGAATTTTGCTCTTTTCTGAGTATGAGAAGATTCAAAAATCTGGGCTCACTGAAATCATTCCTTTGATATGCACTTCAGCTATTATGACTGAGTCCTAGCTCACTCAGCTCCCTGCATGACGGGGCAGTGAATCAGAAACGAAGTGTTGAGTCAAGGAATAGAACTTTATTCAGGGAGCCAGCAAATTGAGAAGATTGCAGACTAATGTCTCAAAATAACCATCTTCCTGGGGTCTGGATACCAGATTCTTTTATAGGACAGAGGAAACGAAAAGGCCATCAGTCTTGCAAATATCTCCTAGAATGGCCAGCCTCAGGCAGGAGGTGGGTTAATTTCTTCCTTCCTCTAGCCATCCACAGGAAGACAGGGTCCTGAACAAAAGTTCTCTAGCTTAACAGTCAGGCAGAGGGGCAGGATTCTCCGAGGCTGGTTGTAATGTACGATTATAATAACAAAAAAAAAAGCAAGTCACAGAAATAGTTCCAGCTTGGAGTCAGAATTGACTTTTCCCTGCAACCTGACGTGGGGCCAATATCCTGGTTTCCACTTTCTGAGCTTCCTCCGAGTTTTCACTTCCCGAGTTCTCCTTCGGCGCACCAGCTCACCATCTTTGGTGGCTGCAATTGCTGGTGACCGTGACAAACTTTGTTTACTGATACGGGAGGAAAGGTTGACATTGCCTCAGGCAGTAAAGAATCCACCTGCAATGCAGGAGACCCAGGTTTGATTCCCTGGAGGAAGGCATGGCAACCCACTCTACTATTCTTGTCTGGAGCATTCCATGGACAGAGGTGCCTGGTGGGCTACAGTCCGTGGGGTTGCCAAGAGTCAGACACTTTTTCATTCCATTTCTCAATACATATTTCCAACCATTCTAATATGCACCTATCGATACTATGTACTGATAGTAGGTAGTATCTTTTTTTTTTTTCATCATTGTCAGTCTAGTTGTGGAAACAAGCATGTTTTGATCCAGATTCACAAGGAAATGTTTAAAATTCAACTCTTTCCTTGTAAGAAAACATTTGAAAGACTTGTTTTCTTTGCCATAAATGAACTTTTTTCTCTCCCATAGTATCACAATGATTCCTAGTGAGCCTGTGGTTTGTCTTCATCTTCCCGAAACTAAGATTTTATTTGAAAAGAAATGGTTCATAACCAGGGAAAAGAAAGAATTTCCAGGACTGTACATCTATGTATTTATCTGGAATCTGTGACGGTCTGTGCGCAGGTTGAAACAGAATTTCCAGACATGAGGCAGAATGCGAGGAGAGTAAAATTTATTAACGTGGGATATGTTGTTAGAACAGGAGGCTGGCTCATGGGGGCGCCGACCCCTTTCATGGGCTAGTAGCCAATTTTTATAGCCTCAAGACAGAAATTTCGTACTGGAAGGATGGGTGGCATTAGGTGATTGGTTAGGATGCTGTAGGGTGGGTAATGGGGTGGGTATTTTACCTAATATGGGGTCAGGAAACGGGTTGATTTAGATCTGGAGGCTCATGGCAACTGTTGCTATGGGGCTTGGTCATTTCCCAAGATTTTTGGTCCTGTGACTCTGGTGCAGAGCTCCACAGACGCTTTCAGCTCTGAGCCTAGGAAACTGAACAAATGTTTTCCAAATTTATTATTTAGTTTATTTATTTTGGGCTGTGCTGGGTCTTCTTTGCTGCATGGGCTTCTCGTTGCTCTGGATTCTCTTGTTGCGGAGCAGGGCTCTAGGGCGTCTGGGCTCAGAATTTGCAGCTCATGGGCTCTGGAGCACAGACTTGGTTGTGATGACACATGGGCTTAGTTGCCTACATCTTCCTAAATCAGGGATTGAACCTGTGTTTCCTGCACTGGCAAGCGGATTCTTTACCCCTGAGACACCAGGGAAGTCCCAGAATTTTTACCGTAGCTCAGAAGTGGAGACTTTTGTGTTGAACGTTCTCTACTGAGCTCCTTATTATTATGGAAATATTTAAAAATTCAGGTGACTTAAACATTTATAATTTTCTTAACAAGAGACCATTTCATCTATTTTAATCGTTAATTTTCATGTACTCTGTGTACGAGAAAAGAAGAAAGGTAGTTAAATCACTCTTTGAAAGATTATAAATTATTAGTAAGAAGAAATTAAGAGCTCTAGAAAGCAAAGTGGAATTCACAGATGTTTAAAATTTGAAACATAATGTGAGAAAGGAAGTGTTTTCAAGGCAGTAGGGTGAGAAACAGCGTTTTACCTGGGACTTGTGTAGAAGTCTGTTAGCATAGTGCGGTCAACGTGTATTTAAATAATATTTTGTTTTCATACAATGCTGATGAGTTTGTTAGGAAGGTTGAGTCTGCATGACAGTTTGTGAATTTTCTCAGGGGAGTTTGCAGGGGTCATACAAACACGAAGCAAGGTAATTTCTGGGGAACCGTGGCAGAACTGCTGTGTGGACACAGAGTCGTTGAGGAACAGTTGTGCCTGAAGGGGACTATCCCAGGGCAGCCTGAGTCCTTGGAGGTGATCATGAAGGGATTGAGGGTCTTCTTGCAGGCCAGACCCTGCAACTGGGGACTGGACAGACAGGACCAGACAGAATCTCTAAAGGTTTGAGGCCAGATAGAGTTTGAAGCCCTTAGGGGCTTCCCTGGTGGCTCAGAGGGTAATGTATCTGCCTGCAGTGCAGGAGACCCAGGTTCGATCCATGGGTCAGGAAGATCCCCTGGAGAAGGGCATGGCAACCCACTCCAGTATTCTTGGCTGGAGAATCCCATGGTCCGAGGAGCCTGGCGGGCTACACTCCATGGGGTCTCAAAAGAATCAGACATGACTAAGTGACCAACACTTTCACTTTCAGAGAACCCATAAGGGATGCAGTTAACAGGATGGGAACTCCAGGTGGGGTGGAACAGACATATACTTACTCAGCTTCCATCTGTGGTTGCTCAGTAGAGATGCTGGTTGCGTGTTAACAGACCCTCCGCATTTCAAGAAAGGATTCCTGGGTAACGATGATGTCATGACCCCCAACCACTTGTTCCAGTAACGATCGTCTAAGACCATTGCCTTCTTTTGACTGTTAATCTTTCTGTATGCATTTCTGGACCACACACCAGCATCAATGTCCTCGGGAAGTATCCTCACAGTCAGACCTTGCTGACGGTCTATCCAGAGTACCCTAGGTCTTTTTTTTTTTTTTAAACAGTATTTGTTTATTTACTTGGCTGTGCTTTGTCTTAATTGCAAGTCTGTGGGATCTGAGTTCCCTGAGCAGGAATCTAACCTGGGCCCCCGTACCCCCTGCATTGGGAGTGCAGAGTCTTAGCCACCGGACTACCAGGGAAGTCCCTGCCTGACGTCTTTGAACAAAAACGATTTTGGAAAAGGAAGGGCAGACAAAGGGTTAGAGTCGCATCAGCAAACTTTTATGGTGTTTTTTCTTTCTTTTTTTTTTTTTCTTCTGATAATTTGAATGTTATCAAAGGCACGTTTGTTTTGCAAACAATAGAAATCCTGTTACATATGCTTGACAAAATGAACAGAATGTATTACAAGGATGCCACAGCCTTCTTCGGAGAACAGGAAGCAGGGTCGCAGAGCAGGGTCTCTTGAGGAATGAGACGAGTTCGGGCAAAGATATCAAAAAACAGGCATGGGCTCGTCCTCCCGCTTCCCACCTGATCTTGAGAGGAAATAAAAAAATGCACTTCTATGAAAAAGTATGCATCAGCTCTCCTGCCCACCTCCATGCCCCACCTCTGACATTAAAGACTGCTGGCTCTTAGCCTATTTATTTATCTTTGAGCTGTTTTGTATCTCTTTGTAACTTGCAGGTAACTGATAGATCTCTCAACTATCCCGCTCAGTATATTTTTTTTGCTTTCCATTAAATAATTCTTTATTTTTATCATTTATTTATTCTTGGCTGTGCTGGGTCTTTGTTGCAGTGTGGACTTTTCTCTAGTTGTGGCGAGCAGGGGTTTCTCTCTAGTGGGTGGGTCTCAGGCTCTTCACTGCAGTGGTTTCTCTTGTCTAGCTTCCAATGCAAGGGGTGCCAGTTCAATCCCTGGTTGGGGAGGAAAGATCCCACATGCCTCTTAGCAAAAAAAAAAAAGCTTCCCAGGTGGCACTAGTGGTAAAGAATTTGCCTGTCAATGCAGGAGATGCAAGAGATGCAGGTTGGATCTCTGGATCCCCTGGAGAAGGAGATGGCAACCCACTCCAATATTTTTGCCTGGAGAATCCCATGGACAGAGAAGCCTGGTAGGCTACAGTCCACGGGGTCGCAAAGAGTTGGACACAACAGCAATGGAGCACACAAAACATAAAACAGAATAAGTATTGCAATCAATGCAATAAAGAGTTTATAAAGAAAAGACTGAAAAACTGGCTTAAAACTCAACATTCAGAAAATGAACATCATGGCATCCGGTCCCATCACTTCATGGCAATAGATGGGGGAACAGTGGAAACACTGGCAGACTTTATTTTGGGTGGGGCTCCAAAATCACTGCAGATGGTGATTGCAGCCATGAAATTAAAAGACGCTTGCTTCTTGAAAGAAAAGCTATGATCAGCCTAGACAGCATATTAAAAAGCGGAGACATCACTTTGCCGACAAAGGTCCATCTAGTCAAAGCTATGGTTTTTCCATTAGTAATGTATGGATGTGAGAGTTGAACTACAAAGAAACCTCAGTGCTGAAGAAATTGATGGTTTTGAACTGTGGTGTTGGAGAATACTCTTGAGAGTCCCTTGGACTGCAAGGAGATCCAACCAGTCCATCCTAAAGGAGATCAGTCCTGTGTGTTCATTGGAAGGACTGATGTTGAAGCTGAAACTCCAATACTTTGGCCAGCTGATGCAAAGAGCTGACTCATTTGAAAAGACCCTGATGTTGGGAAAGATTGAAGGCAGGAGGAGAAGGGGATGACAGAGGATGAGATGGTTGGATGGCATCACCGACTTGATGGACATGAGTTTGAGCAAGCTCTGGGAGTTGGTGATGGACAGGGAGGCCTGGTGTGCTGCAGTCCATGGGGTTGCAAAGAGTTGGACACGACTGAGTGACTGGACTGAACTAAGCTTATAAATGGTCTGCATCAAAAACAAAAATCTTAAAAAAGAAAAGGAATGCCCAGTGAGTGAAACCTTCCAGTGCCAGCATGTTTAACGGACCCATCTTAATATGCTGGGATATGAAGGGAGAACGTCTCAAGACAGTGTGTTTGCTATGTGTGTTGTGTGTTCACATATGAGTGCTCTTGGTGGCTGGGAATAGGTCTTGGCCACAAGAGGGAAGATCCCCTGGAGTAAGAAATGGCAACCGACTCCAACATTCTTGCCTGTGAAATCCCAGAGAGGAGCTTGGTGGGCTACAGTCCATGGGGTTGCAAAGAGTCAGACACGACTGAGGGACTGAACAACAAAAAACAACAGAGCAGATATGCCAACAGGCGTTGATGTGACAACTGTAAAAATATGCCCCAGAACTCCAGTACCCCTGGGAGAGCCAGAGGACTTCAATCAGGCATGAGCAGTGTCCATTCATTCATCACACAGAGCTTCATTAAATTCTGTCTATGCAAACCCATTGCTAGAGACTCTGGTGTAGACCAAGGGAAGGCAAATACAGACACATAAGACCCCATAATTCAAATTAGAGTGTGACAAGTACTACAGAAAATGGTGGATGTCTGTCTGTGGGAGTGTGCAGGAAGTCAAAATGATGACCTCCTAGCTGAGGGAATGAAATCAGGCTTTATGGTATAAATAGCATATGGTATATAAATTCAGTGTAGACCCTGAATAAGCGATCAGATTAAAACATGTAGCATTAGGGGTGTCAGGGAGGAAGGCAGTTGCGTCTGCTCTTCTGGGTTCTTCTGGCTGGTTCAGTTCAGTTCAGTTCACTTGCTCAGTTGTGTCCGATTCATTGCAACCCCCATGGATGGCAGCATGCCAGGCCTCCCTGTCCATCATCAACTCTAGGAGTTTACTCAAACTCATGTCCATCAAGCCGGTGTTGCCATCCAACCATCTCATTCTCTATCGTCCCCTTCTCCTCCTGCCTTCAATCTTTCTCAGCATCAGGGTGTTTTCCAGTGAGTCAGCTCTTTGCATCAGGTGGCCAAAGGAGTGGAGTTTCGCTTCTGCATCAGCCCTTCCAATGAATATTCAGGACTGATTTCCTTTAGGATGGACTGCTTGGATCTTCTTGTGGTCCAAGGGACTCTCAAGAGTCTTCTCCAAGACCACAGTTCAAAAGAAAGCATCAATTCTTTGGCGCTCAGCTTTCTTTACAGTCCAACTCTCACATCCACACATGACTACTGCAAAAACCATAGCCTTGACTAGACGGACCTTTGTTGGCAAAGTCATATCTCTGCTTTTTAATATGCTGTCTAAGTTGGTGTAAGAATTGAATTGACTGAAGACAGATGAACAGAAAGAAAAGCACATAAAATTTTAATCCCATGTATACCTGGGGGAGACCTGGGAAAACTGTGTTGGTTTCCAAAGTAACTGAAGCCTTCTCCTTGAATACCATCTTCAGCTAAAGACGAAAGAGGATGCTAGGGGGAGTGGGCTGGCAGTTCAAAAGGGAGGAAAGCAGTTGACATGGAGATGGAGAAGCAGATGGATTGTAAATGAGTGTGTGCTGGGCCAGTGGAGACTGTGGGCCCCACGGTGGACTCTGGTCTTTACATCGTGCTGAGTTCCCTGCACCATGGCTGGTCCAGAGCAGGAACATCTCTGGTGATGCTGTGTGTTCCAGGAAGAAGCCCTATGTGTAATTCTTTAGGCAGCCAAGAGGAGGTGAAAAGAAAAACTTCCCAAGTCTTCTCTTTCTTGAAATTACTAAGCATTAATTAATTGTCTGACTCTATACAACCCCATGGACTGTAGCCCGCCAGGCTCCTCTGTCCATGGGATTCTCTAGGCAAGAATACTGGAGTGGGTCACCATTTCCTCCTCCAGGGGATCTTCCCAACCCAGGGATCGAACTCGTGTCTCCTGTGTCCTGCATTGCAGGCAGACTCCTTACCTGCTGAGTCATCTGGTTAAAATATGTTGAAATAGTAAGTCATGTCTGACTCTTGCGACCCCATTAATTAATTGTCCGACTTTATAAACCCCATGGACTGTAGCCCACCAGGCTCCTGTGTCCATGGGATTCTCCAGGCAAGAATACTGGAGTGGGTTGCCATGCCCTTCTCCAGGGGATCTTCTGGACCCAGGGATTGAACCCCGGTCTCCTGTATTTGCAGGCAGATTCTTTACCACCTGAGCCACCAGGAAAGCCCTACAATTAATCCTCATTTCCAAAGAGACACATTTTTTGAAGAGGGAGGACTTTGCACCCTACAGAGATAGGGGAGTTGTGTGTTGAAGGCAGGAGAATACCAGATGTACTTCCATAAAAATCTCTGCATTTCCTCTAACACACCCTGGAGGCTGTCTCATTTCTAGCACCGCTGATTGTCTTGTAGATATTTTGTACCTCTTTTTGAACTGTGGCTAGCTGACTGTAGTTAGACAGTTTCCTTCTTCCAGTGGGGGGAGCGGGGGAGGCTCTGCTTCATTTGCAATGCTGTCCCTGTAGTCCACGCCCATTGTTGATGTTTTTCCTTTCCACAGATGGTCACATCTGCCTGCTTCTCTCCTATGGTAGGAGTAAAAGGAAGTCTTTAATACATATTCATTTTGTATCTGTATGAGAGTCACGGTTTTGTCTTTTCCTGAAAGCCTTATCTTTTAACAAATGGCCATTTGTCCCATTCTTTTTTTGTGTGGTGGTTTGTCTCTTTCCACGTAGCTGCCAGGTACCTGTCTCCTGTTTCCAGAAACTGTTTCACATTTGTTGCGATCCTTTTAGGGTCCGAACTCCTGCCGCAAGAAGGTGGATTCTAATTGGTCCCATTTTGGTCCAAATGTTCACCCCCGAAGAGCCCACTTTGTTGTGTGAGGGAGGAAGTTGTAAGACATAGGTGATCATCTCTCTTCTTTGCTGTCAGAGCTGGGAGTTGTGGTCTAAGACTGGAGTCACTTCAGCCTCGGAAGTTCTGAATTAATCACTGTGCTGCTGAAAAGTCTGATTTTCAGTGGTACAATTTATTGCTCTGCTGTAGAAGTGACGGCACCCTACATAACACAAGCAGAAGATAAAAGCAAGATAAGACTCAATTTACAAAAATCTAGGAATTGTAATTTACGACATCATATTTTCACCCCCCAAGGACACTTCCAACCTGTGAATCTGCTGTCTTAAGATATTACAAAGTAGCCCGAGATAAATTTTAGGAGGAACGTATTTGGAACTTGCTATGTCTCCAGAGCCACATACTTTGCACTGCAGGAGTTCTTTTGCTTCAAGTTCTGTGTGATAAGAATTATTTCCCAGAAAAAAAGAATTATTTCCCGTGTCTGCTGGCTGTGAGTCCTCTTGGCTCTACAAAACCATTTATTGTTTATTTATTCTTTTGCAATTCTTGAACCGAGGTAGCAGTGTAAGAACCTTTTCTATTCCAACCTGGGAGACAGTTTGATTGCCCTGTTCCTACAGAAGCATCTTCACATTAAATCTGGATCCTGAGAGCATGGCAGATTGAAACGCACCCTGTCAGAAGAAAATCTTCTAGCCGCATTTCAGTTATTTATTGGGAAGTCGGGACAAAGCAAATGTAACACTCAGCTCATTGCAGCCTCATAACTAAATGTCCACAAGCTAAACTAGCAAAGCAAAAAAAAAAAAAAAGCAGTGGATTTGAATTTAAATAATTCTCTAATCTACAGTGTAAGGATAAGGGGTGAATAAGATGTCTTTGTTGTCATTCAGTCACTAAGTAACCTCCGACTCTTTGTAGCCCCATGGACTGCAGCACGCAAGGCTTCCCTGTCCATCACCATCTCCCAGAGTTAGCCCAAGTTCACGTCCATTGAGTTGGTGATGCCATCCAACCATCTCATCCTCTGTTGTCCCCTTCTCCTCCTGTCTTCAATCTTTCCCAGCATCAGGGTCTTTTCCAGTGAGTCAGCTCTTCGCATCAGGTGGCCAAAGGACTGGAGTTTCAGCTTCAGCCTCAGTCCTTCCAGTGAATATTCAGGACTCCTTTAGGATGGACTGGTTGGATCTCCTTGCAGTCCAAGGGACTCTCAAGAGTCTTCTCCAACGCCACAGTTCAGAAATGTGGCTAAGGAGGAAGAAAGAGAAAAGACAGGGGTCAAAGATAACCTCCAAAACATGATTTATGACTGCTGAATCACTGGGCAGAGAGTTGAAAGAAAAATTTTGACAGCATCAGTTTCTGACTTCAGAATGTTTTTATTTCAAGTGGGTATCAGTAAGTGACCGACTGACTGAGCACACATATGTATGTATATATTCCTATTATATATATGATACAAAGCATGCTAAGTCCCTCAGTCATGTCTGAGTCTTTGCAACCTTATGGACCATAGCCCACCAGGTTCCTCTGTCCATGGGATTCTCCAGGCAAGAATACTGGAGTGGGTTGCCATGCCCTTCTCCAGGGAATCTTCTGATGCAAGAATTGAACTGACGTCCTCTGCAGCTCCCACACTGCAGGCAGCTTCTTTACCTCTGAGCCACCAGGGAAGCCCCATATAGTGATGAATATATATATTATTTTTCATATTGTTTTTCTTTATGGTTTATTACATTAGATTGAATATAGTCTCCTTTGCTATACAGTGGGGCTTTCCTGGTAGCTCAGCTGGTAAAGAATCTGCCTGCAATGTGGGAGACCTGGGTTCAATCCCTGGGTCGGGAAGATCCCCTGGAAAAAAGAAAGACTACCACTCCAGTATCCTGGCCTGGAGAATTCCATGGGGCCGCAAAACGTCAGACACGACTGAGTGACTTTCACTTTCTATAGCGTAGGACCTTGTTGCTTATCTATTTTATGTATCGTAGCATGTAAGTAGTGTATATCTGTAAGATTCTGTAAGTAAACTGACATAACCCAATAAATAGCCTTTAGTAAAACTCTCCTGGTACCCAAGTATGCTCTGCTGGGTGGCAAGGGCTTCTAGAATTGGTGGCACGTAGAGTGTCCATTTCTTCTTTGACCAAGTTATGATAGGAGAAGAATCTCTTAAGAGCAGTTCCTGGGAGCAGTGAGAATTTCCAGTGTATCCCCTAGTAGGTAAGCAGACCAATTCGACAGACAGTTATTGGTGCTGCTGGAGTTGTTTGCTTTGCAGGAAGGGCAGTCCTCTCTCTAGGATGCAATGGCTGAAGGGAAGATGGCCAGGATGATCACATGGGTTATCCCCAGTGATGGAGTGGGTACCACTTTATGAGGGTCCGTGGGCGTCTTGGTAAGGAGCTTGAATTATGTTCTAAGTCAGGGGACAGGTCTGCTGTGGAAATGAGACGAATGCCTTTATCCATAGCCCCGTTGATCCTGTAGATTTATCTCAGATATCTCTGCTGTGTTCACAAACGTTGTGGAGAAAGCAGAATCAATAAAGAACAGAAGGAATAAAGAGAGAGCTGTTCAGACCAGGGAATTACGGCGTTGTGATTCACTTGGAAGACCGGCATAAAAATGCGCAGCGGAATCTATCAGTTGCAGTGCCATCAAGGACAGCGGTGAAGGAGAGAAGGGGATGGACGGAGTGTGAGGTTTTCATCTTAACCCTGATGAAGGAAACTAAGATGGGGACTGAGGTGAGACATTTCCCTGTTTTTCTTTTTCTCTGCAAACATATAAGCAGAGGGATTGGACTTAGGGTAGGGAGAATGTTGGTAAAGGGAGGTGTTTGGGAAAGAAGGGGCAAATACGGGGGCTGGGCTTGCTCAGGGAAGATGGCAAGATAAAGAGTGTGATATCAGGCCAGTAGAATGCTTGTCTCAGTATCAAGGTGTATGTCAGAGAAGCACCAGTGTGGACGTGACCGTTCTCCTTCTGACTGATGTAGGTAGATTTTGCGTTCGTTTCCGTTGCTGTGGTAACATAACACGTGAGAAGTGGAAAGTTGCCTGCCCGTATCAGTAAACAAAGGATGTCTCAGTCTTCAGCGATTGCAGCCACTCCAGACGGTGAGCTGGTGATCCCTGAGGGAACTCAGGAAGGAAAGAACACCTGTCTGGAGACAAAGTCTGGAACCTGAGCTGTCATCTTGCATGTGTGTTAAGTCGCTTCAGTCGTGTGCAGACGATTTGCAAACCCACGGACTGTAGCCTGCCAGGCTCCTCTGTCCATGGAATTCTCCAGGCCAGAATACTGGAGTGTGTTGCCATTGCCTTCTCCAGGGGATCTTCCCGACCCCAGGAATCGAACCCAGGTCTCCTGAACTGCAGGTGGATTCTTTACCATCTGACCACCACTCAGCCAGGTCTGATTGAGGGGTGGTGGTTGTGGTGATGGAAACTTAGTCGTTTCCTCATCTCTTCTTACTTAAGGATCGTATGAAGATTTTACCTGGAGTGAGTTGAGACTGTGAGAAAACTGTCTTACACCCCTATCTTAGCTCTGGGCTTTCCATAACTTTTCAGTCTGTAGGTATCTCTCAGTGTGCAAAGGACCATCCATAAAGCCCACCAGCGAAGAGTTTCAGACCTCGGCTGTGAGCACAGGAAGGCAGAAGGGGCAAGACTTTTCTCCCTCCTTGCTAAAGCCACCCTGGAAATGTGTACATGAATTCAGCCTTTTCATTCACCCTGCCTGAATTGTAACATATATGTGCATAATTTTCCTAATTGTATGACTTTGGTGGCTTTTACTTTTTCCTCTCTTAAAAAAGAAACACATCACCTTCATTTTTGCCGTGGAAGCTCTGCCTCAAGGATACATGAATTTTCTGAACTTGTCTGGAGACGCATTGAATGTCCTTAGAACAAAGGGGGCAGATAAATTGGGTCTTTTGGGTTTTGTTTTGATGTAAAGTATCAACTCTGCTTGTTTAAAACCCAGAAGGAAAATGTGGTGGGGAAATGAGGTCACTGGAGGCCAAACCTTTCTTAAGCCTCAGAGAGGATTGGAAGTTTTTCTCCACTATGGAACTACTAAGAATAGAATTAAAAGAAGACATTTTTATTAGATTTTTCTCTTCACCTCTGGGACTTCCATTAGCTAACTAGCGGAGGAAGAGATTTGGTTCTACGTACAGAGGAAAATGCAGGATAATTTGGCCACATGTGGAAACTGTCAATCTTAAGAACTTCTTGGGGAAGGTATTGAGATATACATAGATATTAAATATATATAATATACATAGATATTAAAATATAATAAACTGAAATAGAGATTATATACTAATATGTTATAGTAAGTTGACATGTTAGATGATATATTAGTATAATGTTTTATATAATATATATTTATAATGTTGTAAATTATTGACATGGTAGGTGTAATATATATTATTATATAACAATGCATATATATTATAGCATTATAGTGGTTTTGGGTATGTTGTGATGTCATACATTCTGTGTATGCTTTGAACATACATGTGCATGTATTATTATCTGATTTAGGTTTATGTAGTATGGTGAACAGCAATGTCTTTTGCAATTTTTGTCAACTATCACAGAAAATTTAGGCTCTAAGCGGATCATCTTTAAAACCATTTTGCACGCCATTTATGTAAATGTTTTAAGTAACTTTTTGAGAAATGGGCCATTGAGGGAATTTTTCTTCATTTGGAGGCTCTGTCTTTAAATCTGTTGTTGTTCAGTCGCTCAGTCGTGTCCCACTCTTTGTGACCCCATGAACCGCAGCACGCCAGGCCTCCCTGTCCATCACCAACTCCTGGAGCTTGCTCAAACTCAAGTCCATCGAGTTGGTGATGCCATCCATCCGTCTCATCCTCTGTCGCCCCCTTTTCCTGCCCTCAGTCTTTCCCAGCATCAGGGTCTTTTCCAGTGAGTTGACAGTAAGGAAAAGAATTCCTGGAACACTCCCTGTAGATAAGCTAAGTTTTAGTCCTTATATGCCTACGTACAGTAGCTTTTTACATTTTCAACGTAGAATGCACTCGTGCCTAGAAAAGAACCTCAAAGTGGCCAACCTCCTTCTCCCTCCAAACTGAATCCTTGCAGTTATACTCTGAGGATGCGTTTTTCGGGTCCAGCTCCCAGGCAAAGAGCCCAGGGTCTCCGCGGGCAGCCAGGGGTGTTCAGATACAGTGAGATGGGAGTGGCCTGGGGTCTTGGCTCTCCATGTCTTGGGGAGATATGTGCTTGGACTGGCGGCAGGTATGTTGTGTGTTGTGTTCTGGGCCATAATATTTGCTATTAGTTCCTTTAAAAATATTGGTCATTCATGGCAGTAATTACCGCCCCCCCTGCCCCCCACCAGGTTACCTGCAGAAGAGGTGAACGCCTGACTTGGCTTTCCCATGCATCCTAATAACACACACTGTCAGGAGCCGCGTTAGGCATTACTGACAAAATGGAGTCACGGCCCCCAGCCCCCTCTCCTCATTCTGCAGGCACGGATCCGGGGATGAAGGAGTTAGGCCTTGTAATTCTGACTTGTCTTTTCCTCTCCTCGGCTGAGTTGACTGAAAAGGAATATTAAGGTGCTTATTGGTCTTGAGAGGAGAATGAGAAGGCGCAAAGCCTTCTGCAGCTGTGCTCAGAAAATAATTCATAAAGTTAATCATTGACATTTGTTCAAGGACTTTTACAAAAGAGTGTTCCAGGATGAGCACATAGGCCGTAGCTTGAGGCCATGGGAGGGATTGATATCTGAAGTCTATTTGTGAGGAGAATGTTTATGGCAAAGGAGTTTACTGAATTTAGGGCTTAGAAATAATTAAAATAGTTAGAAGTTAAAGATTTAAGGAATGTTGTGAAGTTATTATAGAAGTTAGGAATCTTTAGAGACACTATAGCCAGAAGCCTTTTTAAGAGATAGTGAGCTCAGCATGTTAGGGGCAAACAGGATTTAGGAAGATAAGTAGTAACTGAGGAATGTAGCATGAGTTACAATGTAATCACAAGTTAACTATAGGACACATTAGAGGAGGTAGATAACAGATGATAAGGCTGATTCCCAGAGAATCACTGAAGCAGGAACTCTGTTTGAAGAGCAACAATGATTTATGGAGATAATCTCAGAGAGGGGGAACTGAAAATGTCAAACCTCTGGCCTAATGTTTTTGTAAAAGTATAAAAGAGAATCTTAAACTTGGAATAAACAGGCAGTCCATAGAAAACTGAGAGGCTGTCTCATTTCTCTCGCTGACACCCTCCATCTTTTCAGGTTGAATCCCTGATTGCTGGAGTTGGACTCTGGCAACACACTGACCCAAAAGAGTTCTACTCATCTTATTAAGGTTGAAATTCAATATATGCGTGTTCCTAAAGAGAGTAATCTTGATGTAAGAAATGCATCTTGCAAGGTTTCATGAAATGACTTCATGGGTGCGAAGGAGAAAATGAATGATAAATAAGGGTTCTCTTGGGACTTCTCTGGACGTCCAGTGGTTAAGACTTTGCCTTCCAATGGACGCGGTGTAGATTCAATCCCTGGTTGGGGAACTCAGGTCCTACATGCCACAAAACCAACAAAGCAAAGGGTAACAAAACAGAGGCAATATTGTAACAATATTAAAAATTGCCTACATTAAAAAAATCTTTGAAAATATTAGTACGCGTTCTCCCCATGGGCGGGTGATAAGAATTGTCTCCGGGAGTACCTCTCATGAGGGGCTTCTCTGCAAATGGGACGTTCCTTTACAAATACACATTTCCTTTACAAAAGGGGAAACTCACACACTCTGTGTTGAAGCAGTTAGAGATCGGTAAAGTGTTTTTCTTTTTCTTAATGCTAAGTCTGCTGATTCTCCATTGCCAGCAGTTGAAAAAAGAATTCTTAATTCTTTTTAGCTCAAAAGAAGTTGTATGAAAAAGGGGCTGTTTTTGGATATCATGTTCTGGAACTCTTCATCTCAAGCTCTCGGGGCTTGTAGAAGTTCAGGAGCTGCCTGGTAAAAATGCAGAAACGGGTGAGAATAGGATTCGCTGCATTCTATGAACATGTGTTTACTGAGCACCTACCAGGTGAATGAGGGCTTCCCTGGTGGCTCGGATGGTAAAGCATCCGCCTGCCATGCAGGAGACCCGGGTTTGATCCCTGGGTCGGGAGGATCCTCTGGAGAAGGCAATGGCAACCCACTCCAGTATACTTCCCAGAGAATCCCATGGACAGAGAAGCCTGGTGGGCTACAGTCCATGGGGTTGCAAAGAGTCAGACACGACGGAGCAACTTTCTGGTGGAGAGGGGAGTAGTACAACCTTGCACAGAGTGATGTAAATTCTTGCTTCCTCAAAGCTAAATTCTCTGTATGTATATGAAGGACGAACTTATTCACAAAGGTATAGCTTTGAATTTAAAACACGGCTATTTTTAAAAATATATTTATTTATTTCACTGTGTTGAGTCTTAGTTACAGCACTCAGGATCTTCGTTGCATCGTGCGAGAGCTTTACTTGCGGTGCCTGGAAGTCTCAGTAGTTATAGCAGCCTGGCCTAGTTGCTCTAAGGTGTGTGGGATCTTAGCTCCCCGACCGGGGATCGAACCCAAGCCCCCTGCATTGCAAGGCGCATTCTTAACCACTGGACCGCTGGAGAAAGTGAAAGTGAAAGTTGCTCAGTCATTTCCGACTCTCTGAGACCCCATGGACGGATTCTCCAGGCCAGAATACTGGAGTGGGTAGCTTCTCCCTTCTCCAGGCAATCTTCCCAACCCAGGAATTGAACCAGGGTCTCCTGAATTGCAGGCAGATTCTTTACCAGCTGAGGTGCTAGGGAAGCCCCTGAGATGGCTGGAGAAGTGACTATTTGTGTGTGTAGCTTGCTTCTATGTCCTGGCCTGAGGCTGGCTGTACAACAGCGTCAGTTCTGTGTTCTCATTTCTTTTCTTGGGAGCTCGCACCCGCTTTGAGAATCTATTTTGAATCTCCATATCCACTCATCTCTTTTTATCCTGTATGGTTTTCTTAGTTCTGAATTTCTATATCTCCCTGGGATGAGTAAATATCTTGTATGCTGTGTGTATATATATATACATATACATATATGTATACTTTTTATGTTGTGTATAAAAAAGAAATGCAGCTTCATTGTTTCAAAATGGGATTAAAAAGCATCTGCTCACAATGACCTCAGGTCTAGCTATCAAGGTGCATTCGTAGGGTAATGTATTTTATTTACATTAGAGGAGACTTTGAGGTTGGCAAGGGATGGGCCCCTAACGCAAGCCTGCTCAATCAGAAAAGGAAATATAATTTTTCTTCTACCTTTCTGAGCTCCTGGCTGAGCTCCATTGTAATAAAAGACAGATCCACAGGAGAAACACAGTTTATTAATATGTCTACCTCATGTCTATGTGGGAGATACCCAGTGAGCATGAGTAACTCCCTGATAGAGACTAATTCACCAGCTTAGACAGCATCTCAGCTGAAGACACGGACAGAGAAGTGTGTGTGTGTGTGTGTGTGTGTGTGTATGTGTGTGTGTGCAGGTGTGTGTTTGTGTGTATGGCAGGGCAGTCATGGTGGGGTGACCATGGAAATTGTAGTAAAAAGGGATAACGTTTGTTACAAAGGTTTAACTTACTGTCTGTTTCTCTGATAAGATTCTGTTCTGATGTCTGGTCGTTCTGTTTCCCGGTTCAGGGTTGGGGGAGCATCCTTACAGATAATTTCCTTGATAAAGGTAAACTTCCCTTTCAAAAGAGTCATTTCTGTGCGTTTTCAGAGCTTCTCCCCTTTGTGCTGTTTCACACAATACTCAGCTCAAAAATATCCTTATGCCAAGGAAGCGTACCTGGGGTACTCTTTTCTGTTCCTCGTTCATCACTCTCTGCTTCTGTACATGAAACTTCTCTGAAGGGCACTTGTTAGACCTGCCATCGTGATGTTCCCTAGACAGCATATTAAAAAGCAGAGACATCGCTTTGCCAACAAAGGTCCGTATAATTAAAGCTATGGCTTTTCTAATTAGTCACGTATGGATTTGAGATTTTGAACCATAAAGAAGGCTGAGCGTGGAAGAACTGATACTTTCGAACTGTGGTGTTGGAGAAGATTCATGAGAGTCCCTTGGACAGCAAGAAGGTCAAATCAGTCCATCCTAAAGAAAATCAATCCCGAAAATTCACTGAAAGGACTGATGCTGAAGATGGAGCTCCAATACTTTGGCCACCTGATGCAAAGAGAGGACTTATTGGAAAAGACCCTGATGCTGGGAAAGATTGAGGGCAGGAGGAGAAGGGGACAACAGAGGATGGGATAGTTAGATGGCATCACTGACTCAATGGACATGAGTTTGAGCAAGCTCTGGGAGATAGTGATGGACAGGGAGGCCTGGCATGCTGCAGTCCATGGGGTTGAAAAGAGTCAGATGACTGAGTGACTGACACTTTTTATATATAACTTTTTAAAGAAGGGTTTCTAATGACTCTTCAGAAGACAGAGGTCAGGAAAGTTACTTGTCCTGTGGTCCAATGGGCTCACCTCCAACCCCCATTTCTTGTTCAACAGTCTTGGTTGACTGTCTCCTCCCATGCTGGTGAGTGGTCTAAAAAAAAAAAGGATTTGGTCCTGTCAATCCAAAAAGCTTATCCCCCCCCCCTTTTTTTTTTTTCTGAACATGCTTATTTCAGGTTGCAGGGAAGTGTCCCATGGCCCTAATAGACCAGGGGTGAGATCCACACGACTTTATCGTCTTATGCGCTTAGCTAAACTGTTGGCATGCTTCCAACTCACCTTCATTATCAAAAAGTGAGCTTTAAACCTGTGGACTGGTGATGAGAAACGCCCGACATGAATTTGCCATCTCCTTCATGCCAGCTTGGTTCATTTTCTCACTGCAAAATATGCGCCATGAACCCTGACAACCACATGAGATTTTATGAAACCTAAGAGGCAGTCATTTTATTTCTTTAAATTGGAGTTGATATTCAGTGTTGTGTTAATTTCTGCTGTACAGCAAGGTGATTCAAGTATACATATATATATACACATTCTTGTTCATATTTTCTCCCATGATGGTTGGCATGCCTGCTGTGCGCTCAGTCGTATCTGAGTCTTTGTGATGCCGTGGACTGTAGTCCATGGGATTCTCCAGGCAAGAACACTGGAGTAGGTTGCCATGCCCTTCTCCAGGGTATCTTCCCAACCCAGGGATCGAATTCGAGTCTGCTGCATCAGCAGGTGAGCTCTTTAACACTGAGCCACCAGAGAAGTCCATTATAGTCCCTCCCAGTGTCTTCAGTATAGTTCCGTGTTTCTCCATCCTGTATTTAATCATTTGCATCTGCCAGTCCCAAACTCCCAGTCCCTTCCTGCCCCACCCCCGACCCCAGCAGTCAATTCATTTACTTGTATTTGAGCAGAGTTTTCCTTGTAGCCAAACGCACAGAACAACGCACACTTAAGTGTCCGGCTTGATGAGTTTCTGCAAAATGAGCAGCCTTGGGTCAGCACCACCACGATAAGAAGGTAGAAAGTGACTGTGCTCCCAAAAGCTTTGTTCATGGCCATTCTGAACAGGTCGAGACAGCTCCTGGCGTCTCCCCCCAGCTCTGCTGACTGGCGTCTCAGTGAGTTCCTTCTGCCTGTTGTGTAACTTGATATTATAGAGCGGAAACTCCTGGTGTGTCCCTGTGTGTGCGTGTGCCTGGCCGCTTCCGCTCAACTTGGTGTTGATAAGATCCGTCCATGGCGTATCCAGGTACCAGCCGTCCATTTCTGCTGCTAAAAACTAGTACTTCACCGAATATCCCTGCTACTGTCCTTTGAATGGCTTGTCTCTCCCTGTACTTAAGTTTTGTTTTTTTGCTAGGACGTATCCCAAAGATGTGTTTTTAGAAGAAAAAATGCCATGTGTACTAAACATTACGAGCGCTTGAGTTTTTTGGGGAAAGTTCTGACAACTGTTTAACAGTTTGGTTGTAAAACTCTGGTGCAGACATTTGCCTTCAGAACTTTGCAGTCAGAGCTTCATGTTTTCGAGCCCCCAGGGAAGTGATGAGACGTGTTTTTAAGAAATACTGTCTTGTCCTTCTCCCTCTTTCTAAGCTTTCCGCCTTTTAATCTCCATCCTTGCGGTTGTGGGTGTTGGTTCATCAGAATGTGTTGTGGTGGTCGCTGTTGATTCATTTACCCGCCTTCTTCTCTTTCAGTCCAAAAGTCACAATCACTTCTTCTCCAAATGATTAAATTATTCTAAGATTTGATTTATGGCCTCTCTCTCCTCCTCTGGTTTCTTGATTCCCTCAACTGGAAATCCTGCGAGCTTGCTATGTCACCTCCTTCGTCTCTCCTCTGCCTCTCCAATTTACTTTCTATTTCTTTGTCATGTTTGCGTTATGTTCTGAAATATATTTTTATAAATTTGTTTTATTGAAGGAAAGTTTATTTACAGTGTCGTGTTAAATTCTACCGTACAGCAGAAGTGATTCAGTTATACATATATTTATGTTCTTTTTCATGTCTTGGGGAGATTTATTCGGTTTTATCCTATGCATTGTACATCTGTCTTTCTTCTGTTATGAGGCTTTCTGGGAAGGATCTAGTAACTATCATTCACTCTTCCAGTTTTTCAAATAACATTGTGTCTCTTTCTTGTGAGTCTCCCTGAAGATACTAATTGGGTTTTTTGAAAGTGAAAGTTGCTCAGTCGTGTCCGACTCTTTGTGACCCCATGGACTATACAGTGCACGGAATTCTCCAGGCCAGAATACTGGAGTGGGTAGCCTTTCCCTTCTCCAGGGCATCTTCCCAACCCAGGGACTGAACCGAGGTCTCCCACATTGCAGGTGGAGTCTTTACCAGCTGAGCCACCAGGGAAGCCCAAGAATACTGGAGTGGGTAGCCTATCTCTTCTCCAGGGGATCTTCCCAACACAGGAACCAAACCCAGGTCTCCTGCATTGCAGGTGGATTCTTTAGCAGCTGAGCTACTGGGGAAGCCCTTTTAGCTTTAGAGGATTTTCTTTATTTTGTATTTTGTATTTTTTTAAGCTTTATTTATTTACTTCTGGCTGTGCTGGGTCTTGTTTAACCACTGGGCCAGCAGGGAAGCCCTCCCCGTTTTTTACGTTTTCAGTTCTTGGGCATCTTGAGAATGCCTTGGGCGTGTTTTCAGTCTGCTTGTTGGTTTTCCTCCCAAGCTCCATTTCCCTGTTTCTATTCCTGGATAATAATTCGGTTGATTGCAGGTGGCTGCAGGGATTGCTCTTTTGCAGAGTGTGACTCCGTTTCTGAGGGACTTCTGTCAAAATGTGGGAGTGACCGGTCCTGTCCACAGACACAGATTTCCCTCTGGGGGCCCATGGAGGTCACAGGGGCACCCTCAGGATCAAAGCAGAGGCACAAGGCAAGTGAGGAACCTGTGTGCGTCACTCCATGGTAAACCTTCCCTCAATTTTTCTGTGTCCATAGAGGGACCCCGTATCACCTTGGTTTCTGTTCTTCTTCTCTTCTTGTATCCCTCAGCTGCATTAAGAGCTTCTCCATGGAAATCTATCACTATTTAGGAGGCAGGTCAGGGGACTTTGCCCAGAATAGATACTGCAGCTGGTTTATCACCACATTGGGGTGAGCGGCTATCTGGTAAACCTCCATGTCCCGCCCGCTCCGGCCTTGATTTCTGCTGCACACACATCACATTATAAGGTTCATTTGTCAATTTTCCACCTGGAGAGTCTCATTTCCATTGAACAATGGTAAGTGTTCTGGGAAGCTGGTTGTACCCTTTCATCTTTTGACACTACCATGGTGCGGGCATTTGTTTTATCTTTTAAAACATGACTGTTGCTTCAGTAACACATGAGGATGCAAATAGTCAAAGATGTGGCTGCAGTCACCACGACCTCCCTGGTGGCCCTGGGGTGCTCGCACTGCAGGAGCTGTGGGTTCGAGTCCTAGTCAGGGAAAGCAGAATCCAGCGTGCCAAGACCTGGCCAAAAAAAGATTTTTTCAGCTTCCCTGGTGGCTCAGACGGTGAAGAGTCTGCCTGCAATGCGGGAGACCCGGGTTTGATCCATGGGTCAAGGAGATCCCCTGGAGAAGGGAAGGGCAACCCGCTCCACTATTCTTGCCTGGAGAATTCCATGGACAGAGGAGCCTGGCGGGCTACAGTCTACAGGGCCACAAAGTGTCAGAGTGGACTGATCGACCAACAGTCTCAGCCACTATGTTGAACCAGAAATTCCTTCTGCAAGTTATAAGGCAAGTTCCAGATGGGTCAGATAGATGGCATGTAGCTTCCTAAGATTCCCCTTACAAAATATGTATCCTTAAGCTAGATGATTGGAGATTATTATTTTATTTTTTAATATTTTTAAAGATTTTTTTTTTTTTTTTTTTGGCTTTGCCAGTTCTTAGCTGCAGCATGCAGGCTCTTTAGCTCTGGCGTTTGGGATGTACTTCTCCAAACAAGAGTTGAATCTGGCCGTCCTGCATTGGGAGCTCAAGTCTTAACCACTGGGTTACCAGAAAGTGTTAAGAGAAAGTGTTACTCACTCCCTCGTGTCTCATTCTTTGTGACCCCATGGACTGTAGCCCGCCAGGCTCCTCTGTCCATGGGGATTCTCCAGGCAAGAATGGTGGAGTGGGTTGCCATTCCCTGCTCCAGGGGATCTTCCTGACCCAGGGTTTAGTTATATGACCGAGCTGGGTCTTTGTCAAGGCATAGTTCCAGCCTTCGAACTCATAGCTGTGGCGTGTGGGATCTACTTTGGTGACCAGATTGAAACTTATTTTATATCCCAGGTCAACAGTGATTTAAAAATATTTAGTCAGAAGTATTTGTATTTGTTGGTTCCCCAACAAAAATTGAGCAGACTAAAAAATGACCTTCTTGCTCAAAGGTCCTTCAGTGTCTTTAGAAGTCTGATCTTCATCCTCTTTTATATTGACTTGTATTTTAGAGTCAGTAATCTGACCCACCCATTGACACTGAGATTCTATATATTTCACTATTGTTTCTTTCATTTGCTTAGTCTATTTTTTATTGTTGCTGTTGTTCAACCCAGGGATCAAAATCTTTCCAACTGTGCACACAGGGTGTGAGTGATTATTATTTAGCAGTAGAAGATTGACCTTGTCTTTATTAGGAAGCTTAAGTGTTATGTGTAGTCTGATTCTGTTTCCATTAATGAGGAGACAGGTAAATATCACTTCACTTGCAGATTCTTTCCCTTCCTCAACACTTAACAAATAATGTGACTTTGTCACGTAGGGCTATTTCCCACTGTTGAATTCCTTAGTTTTGTTCAGAAAGTTTGAGCTAGACAAAAGGGCAGACATTTTCTCTCTAAGGTCCTTTTCTTGTTGTGTTTATGAGGTTGCATAATTCCTGAAGCAAATTGCTCTTTATAAAAGTGCTTTAAAATTGCATCTTATTTTACTTTTATTATTATTTTTAAATTTATTTATTTGTGGCTGTGCTGTGGAAACAGTGAGATACTATTTTTCGGGGCTCTGAAATCACTGCAGATGGTGGCTGCAGCCTTGAAAGTAAAAGACGCTTGCTCCTTGGAAGAAAAGCTATGACCAACCTAGACAGCATCTTAAAAAGCAGAGACATTACTTTGCCAACAAAGGTCTGTCTAGTCAAAGTTATGGTTTTTCCAGTAGTCATGTATGGATGTGAGAGTTGGACTATAAAAAGAGCTGAGCACCAAGGAATTGATGCTTTTGAACTGTAGTGTTGGAGAAGACTCTTGAGAGTTCTTTGGACTGCAAGGAGATCCAACCAGTGCATCCTAAAGGAGATCAGTTCTGAATATTCATTGGAAGGACTGATGCTGAAGCTGACAGTCCAATACTCTGGCCACCTGATGCGAAGAACTGACTCTTTGGGAAAGACCCTGATGCTGGGAAAGATTGAAGGTAGGAGGAGAAGGGGACGACAAAGGATGAGATGGTTGGATGGCATCACCGAGTCGACGGACATGAGTTTGAGTAAACTCCAGGAGTTGGTGATGGACAGGGAGGCCTGGCGTGCTGCAGTCCACGGGATCGCAGAGTTGGACACGACTGAGCGACTAAACTGAACTGAACTGTGCTGGGTCTCTATTGCGGCACATGGGCTTTCTCTAGTTCTGGGTAGCAGGCTTCTTGTTGCAGTGGCTTCTCGTTGCAGAGAAGAGGCTGTATAGGCTGTTTGGGCTTCAGTTGTTGCAGTTCCCAGGCTCTAAAGCACACACTCAAGAACATGGCTTTTGCACACAGGCTTAGTTGCTTCTTGGCTTGTGGGATCTTCCAGGACCAGGTATCGAACCGGTGTCTCCTGCCTTGGCAGCCAAGATTCTTTACTATTGAGCCACCAAGAAAGCCCACATTTCATTTTTATAACACTGCCCCTTAGTCAGAACATTTCACCAAAAAAAAAAAAAAAAAGACAAATTCTGGGTGCCACTCAAGTGATGACAGTTTCTTAGAAGCTGGAATATTTCAGTAAGGAAAACACTCTTAAGTATTCCATCACTGAGGCATATTCTGAATCCATTTGACCCGGAATCTCAATGGTTGAAGTTTTACTTACCAGTGGGTTTTCAGCATTTAAATGTAGCTTTTTCCTACCAACAGTGCCGGCAGAAAAAAACACAGTTCACTCAAATTATGAATTTCTTGAATTAGCTCCTCTAGCAAAGAGGAGAACAAATCTATTTTGAACTGAAGTGAGAGCATCATTTGGATTAGAAACTAATGAGTTAGAAGCCTACCTGTTTCTACATTCAGCTGCGAGGAGAACAGAGTTGGTGGTCAAACCCACTGAACAGGAATTAAATGTTTTGTGCTGTAGAGTGGGCCTTCCCTGATGGCTCAATGGGAAAAGAACCTTCCTGCCAATGCAGGAAATGCAGGAGACACGGGTTGATCCCTGGATAGGAAAGATCCCCTGGAAAAGGGAACTGCAACTCATTCCAGTATTCTTGCCTGGAAAACCCCATGGACAGAGGAGCCTGGCGGGCTGTAGTCCATGGGGTCACTAGGAGTTGGACACAGCTGAGTGCACGCACACACACATAGGGTGAGGGGTGAAGAAACCCATCCAAGAACGGATAAAGATGATTCCAGCTTGATTCTCCAGTGTGGTGGGATTAACCATGGAATCGCCTGCTCCATCCTAGAAAGTTAAAGTGTTGTTCTCTCAGTCATGCCCGACTCTTTGCGACCCCGTGCTTAGTACATGGGACTCTCCAAGCAAGAATACTGGAGTGGGTTGCCATTTCCTTCTCCAAGGGAATCTTCCTCACCCAGGGATGGAACTCGGGTCTCCTGCCTGGCAGGTAAATTCTTGACCATCTGAGCTCAATCCTAAGAGCTCATTCAAAGGATATACAAGTCATGAGAGTTCCCTGGCGGTCCAGTGGCTAAGACTCTGAACTCCCAATGCAGGGGGCTCCCGGTTTGATCCCTGGTCGTGGAACTAGATCTTGCTTGTGGCAGCAAAGATCCCAAACTAAGATTTTTTAAAAGAGAGTCACAAGTCATATGTGTTTCTGGATTCTCTTATCACTAAAACTCTCACAGCACTTCACTCCTCATTAGAACCTCAATCAAGACAATCTCCTGAGCCTAGTTCTGTATCTTTGCATTGAAAATTCCAAGTGATTTTTAAAAAAATCCCCCTTAAAGTCTGAATTGTGGAAAATTACAGTAATATAAACACATTTTCAGGGCAAGATGCTCGCTGCAGTACACTCATCTGTCACATTTAAGACCCGCTCGAGAGACAATCTGACGATGGATAAATGGAATTGCTGTCTCCGTTTCGAGCAGGGCCATCAATAGTTAGTTAAAAGTCATGCTTTATCATTTTTGGAATCAATAATTTCATATCATTCCAGTATACAGGCCAGTTCTTGATCAATGATTCTATTGAACCTCTGAAATTTCACATGAAATAATATATATATTTTTTAAATCTTCATGTTTAAAGGAGATGTCCGAAAGCCTACTGTTATAAATCAAGTTGCTGGGTGATCTGGGCTATCTTATTGTTCAACTGATATTTTGTGTCTTAATACATCCTTCCGTGGAAACAAATCTTGAGAATACTAAGGAGTGTTCAAGTTTTCTGAAACTGCAGTTGCATGGAAAAAATGGAAACACACCATGCCCTGAATTTTCCTCTTAAGAAACAACGTGAGTTGTCAATATCACAAGGTAACAAATAGCCTAGTCTATTCAATGAAGAAAATATATGTTTCCTATATTAGGAAACTGGTTCAGGCACAGTCTCAGGAATACGCTTTGCATTTGGATAAGGGGAAAAACACAAACACTTCAAAGAGAAGCACACTCTGAGTGAACCACGCACTCCCAGGAGCTGCTAGCCGTAAAGAATCCGCCTTGCCAATGAAGGAGACCCAAGATACGAGGGTTCGAACCCTGGGTTGGGAAGATCCCCTGGAGAAAGAGATGGCAACCCACTCTGGTATTCTCGCCTGGAGAATCCCCATGGACAGAGGAGCCTGGTGGGCTATTGTCCATGGGGTCGCAGACTCAGTCGTACACGAATGAGTACCCACACTTGCTTGCTTATTCAAGCAAAGAACATAGAATATGTTTTTAGAGGGCATGTCAAGATTCATAAAATCGCCTGGGTCAGTTGAAGGGGAAATTTATTCAGATGGGTTGAATGGGGATAGCCAGTTTTAGTCGGCAAGCCTACTGTGTGTTAAGGGGCTTGATTGAAATTGTCCTTTTTCCTGATGGTCGTCCTGCAGGTGGATCTTGCTGTGTGAATTTTGCAAACGAGAAAATGGATGTTGTGATGTCAGACTTAGTTGTTGGAAGTCTAGTAAGTGGCAGCTTCTCATCCGAGACTCCTCTGGGCGCCGTCCGTGGAGTTTGTGTGAAACGCCGTGTGTCAGGAAGAACACGATTTACTGTTGCTGTTCAGTCGCTCAGTTGTGTCTGACTTTTGCAACCCCGTGGACTCTAGCCTGCGAGGCTCCTGTCCATGGAATTCTCCAGGCAACAATACTGGAGTGCGTTGCTATTTCCTTCTCCAGGGGATCTTCCCGACCCTGGGGTTGAACACATGTCTCCTGCTTGGCAGGTGGCTTCTTTACCACTGAGCCACCTGGGAAGCCCCCAAAATAATCAGGGGAATATAAATTGTGAATATGTACCACACAGGACCCTGAAAGCTTATGGAAGGATTTTAATTTTTTAAAATATTTATTTGTCTGCTCCACGTCTTAGTTGCAGCATGTCAAATCTTTGACCTTCCTCGTGGCATGCGAGGTCTTTCAGTTGCAGCGCTCGAACACTTAGTTAATGGCCATGTGTGATGTAGTTCCCTGAGCAGGGATCAAACCCAGGTCCCCTGCATTGGGAGCCTGGAGTGTTAAGCCACTGAACCACCAGGGACATCCCTGGAAGGACTTTTAAATTATGCTAAAAGAAGTGAACAAGTGTAACCAATGTCCATTCCCCTACCTTCTTACCTCCAAAGGATTCTGGAAGGAAACTCATTCAGCTGCCTTTATTCATCTTTTTCCCTTTTTTTTCCTTTTCAGTTTTCATTGTAGCTATTCATGCAGGCATGCATGCTTTTATTCATTTTTCATTCATCTGGTAAATGTCGTTGAGTGTTTACGAGGTGTTAGGGTCCCAACCTTCCTCTTTCTGCCTTATAGCTGAATCAAGGATTTCTTTTAATATGGGAGATTTTTGTGTGTTTGTTTTTAAAGGCAAAGAACCCACTCCTTGCTATAGCAGTGTCACTTGGATCCCATTCGGTTGATACCGATGTCTCAGTTCTTAAATCGCACACCACATTGTTTGGGCTATTATATTGAGGATGTCTGTTCCTCCTGAGTGTGAAATAACATCTCTCATCTTTTCTACACCTCACGCAGCAATACACTGCCCCTTCCATCTCCTCTTGTAATTGCTTTGAGATTATTGTCTGGAGACCCTGTGTTCAGCATTTTGAGCCTTCCGATTTCAGACAGCAAGCATGAATTTCGAAAGCGAACATGTGGGACCGTGCTTTGGAGCAGGTGTATCTGGTCGGGGGTGGAAATCAAGGGAGGTGTTTCTCAGCACGTCGCAGACCTTATTTGCCAGTTTCAGGCCTCTTGTCTTGTATCCCTTGAGACAGTCTGGCTTGGGATTTAATCAAGGAAAGAGTTGATGGAGATTTATGTAAATGAGATGGTTGTTTAGTCTTTTAAGTTGTGTCCCAGTCTTTGCGACCCTATGGACTATAGCCAATTTTTTAGGTCACATCTGACTCTTTGTGACCCCAGGGACTTATAGCCTGCCAGGCTCCTCTGTCCGTGGGATTCCCCAGGCAAGAATACTGGAGCAGGTTGCCCTTTCCTTTTCCAAAATGAGGTGGGGTCGATGCGAATTTGGGCTATACTATGTGGCTTAATTCCAGAGGAGTGGACCAGAGGTGAAAGGTGGTGAAAGGTGAAAGGTGAAAGGTGAAAGGTGGCTTCCGAGCTGGAAGCCATAGCTCGTAATCATTGTGATCGTAGATGAAATAATAATTTGGGATCCCTTGCTAATCAGCGAAACCTTGGCAGTGGCTGCTGACAAGCACGAACAGGCAGGTGATTAAAGTGAATTTGCATGCATTTACACTTCGATCATTGTCTGCAAGATTCCTTCTCTAAAAATAGACTTTACATCTTTCAAGATGCTCAGGAAATCAAAGGAAGGGGAAGAAGTAGGTGCAGTGCATCAATAATGCTTAATTAAAAAAAAATGACCTCTCCCTCACACAAGACAATTATCCAATGATGCTCTTATCTTTAATTACACGACGGGCTCATCGAATGCTTTTAGGTCATTGACGATAACTAATTCATAGTTGCATTTTGCCATCTTCACTAAATATTGAAGCTGGGAGCTTTGCAAACATATTCGATACGCCTGTCAAGACTGTGTTCAGTTCAGTTCAGTTCAGTCACTCAGTTGCATCCGAATCTTTGCGACCCCATGGACCATACAGTCAATTCTCTAGGCCAGAATACTGGAGTGGGTAGCCTTTCCCTTCTCCCGGGGGATCTTCCCAACCCAGGGATCAAACCTGCGTCTCTTGCATGTCCTGCGTTGACAGCCGGATTCTTTACCACACTGTCCCACCTAGGAAGCTTCTGCTAACCCTAAACTACCAGTCCATTTCCCTCCCCTGCACCCCCATTCCTTAGCAGCCACAAGTCTTTTTTCTATGTTTTGTTTTAACAGTCTCTTTCTGTTTCCTACATCAGTAATCTTAACAGGTCATCGTTTTTAAGTGATGTGTCTTTGCAAATGAACTTGAGACACTGTATTACTCAGACAGACAAGGGACAGACCATATATGGCAAGAGAGCTCAGACCAGTCATATATTCATCAAGCAACTCTACATACCTTCTTCCACGTCATCCCAGTACGGTGCTCTCTATTTATTTATTTATTTGCTTCTCTGCCCGTAGAGGACCCACCAGAGAAGGGGAAATGTACTCCCCAAACTGACACGTGAGGTCCCTCACTTCTAGTTATCTGTCTCCAGCTCCTCAAGCTAACAGCCTCCAAGCAGGGGACATCTGAATCCATCGCTTTTCTCTCTATCCTGTTTTCCACTCTGCCTGCCTTTTAGAGTCTGTGGCAGACTCGGGGTTGGTGGTTGATCCCCTATCTAGTGTGTTAATTGCTCAGTCTTTTCTGATACTTTGGGACCCAGTGAACTGTAGCCTGCCAGGCTCCTCAGTCTGTGGGATTCTCTGGGCAAGAATACTGGAGTGGGTTGCAATTTCCTTCTTCAGGTGATCTTCCCAAGCCAGGGATGAAACCCGGGTCTCCTGTATTGCATGCACATTCTTTACTGTCTGAGCAGCTTCTGTTTGCATTCATGGGACAGGAGGTGGAGGGATCGCTCTGTATTTCCCCAAACATGAATTGGTTCATAATACGATGGATACAATTGGGGCAGACTGAATGCATCTCTAGGATTTGCAGGTGACACGGGTTAACTTCCATTTTGCACTAGATTTATGTCTACTTAGGGCTTCCCTGATAGGTCAGTTGGTAAAGAATCTGCCTGCAATGCAGGAGACCCCAGTTTGATTCCTCAGTTGGGAAGATGTGCTGCATGGGGGATAGGCTACCCACTTCAGTATTCTTGGGCTTCCCTTGTGGCTCAGCTGGTAAAGAATCTACCTGCAATGAGGGAGACCTGGGTTCGAGCCCTGGGTTGGGAAGATGCCCTGGAGAAGGGAAAGGCTACATACTCCAGTATTCTGGCCTGGAGAATTCCCTGGACTGAATAGTCCATGCGGTCGCAGAATTGGACATGACTGAGCAACTTTTGCTCTCACTCTCACTGTATCTACTGGGGGCAAATGGGAATAATCCATTTAACGCCCTCTCCAAGAATGAAAAAAAATAATGTTTTTTGTTTTGTTTTTTTTTCCATTAATAATTGAGAATCACTTCTGCAGTAACCCCAGTGCCGTTAGTTTTTATTCTTCTTAAAAAATGCTTTCACATAACATACATCTGCTTTAAATCCTTTGTTTTATTTATATTTTTGGCCACTCAGGCATGTGAGATCTTACTTCCCTGACCAGGGATCGAACCTGCACGCCCTGCATTGAAAGCCCAGAGTCGTAACCACTGGGCTGCCAGGAAAATCCTCCAGTTTTTCTTCTGTTTTATTCCTTCTCCTCATCCGATATATTTGAAAAGCTGAGCAGACACAACAGTCAGTGAGAACAGAGACATGGGTGGAGGATTCCGGGAGCTGGGAAAGAGGGGTCCGTGACCAGCCGATTCCAGCTGACTGTGTGCAGACATAAGCTCTGAGGGGGATCTCTGATACCACCCCAGAGGAGGCTGCAGCAGTGGGAAGGCAGTTGATCAGATGTTTTTGGAGAAAGGACAGGATTCAGGGCAAGTCTCTACAGCTGAGTCGCTTTTCTCTGCAATTGGCTCCATCAAAGGGGTGCCGAGTGAACATCAGCGTAGATCACTTGCAGGGATTCTTTGTGTGGGGTGATTTTTGTCTGGCTTTTTATCCAGCCGCCTCACATGACTGTAGGCATCGACCTCTGAAGGCTCTCTTTCTTGTAATAATGGTTTTCTTACCTGTGGGCCTCCCTAACAAAAGGAATAGCAGATGAAGCGGTCTGGATAGACACGTGTGATGTCACTGCCTCGTGTGTCCTCCAAGTGTCTCGGAGACACTGTGAAGTCCCTTTGGTGTCGTCTGTTCTAAAAGACGCCCCTTGGTCTCTCCAGGAATTTCACCGGAGCGGGAGGTGGGTGCTTTGAAGCAGCAAGGAACGGTTCGAGTTTAATTCTAAGGCCGTGTCAGCAAAGAGAGACTCCAGCACAAGTTGGGAATTTGATTCCCTCGGAGAGGAACAGACAAGACAGTGTTACTGAAAATAAACGGTTTTGAACATAAAACAGAGAAATTGCACGAAAGCAATCTTCTGTTTGATGGCAATTTCCGTTTTCTGTTTCACTCGCTTGTTCAGGTAAAATTACAGTGGAGCTGGCTTTCCTACTTAACTGATCTCGGAATACAGCCCCCCAGATCTTCAGCTGTTGACTTTTGAAACACCGCTTACAGAAAAGGCACTTATCAAGCATACTTCTCTTGTATTTCTTGATGAAAAGAAAGGCCAGTAGGACATTAAAGTCTATCTATCTAGCCGATCATACTGCCATTTACCTTTGAAAATGGAATCAGAGAGAAAGAGGTCATGGTTGACAGCCTCTTACAAAAAGACTGTTTCTGGCAAAATCTTCTGTTAAGCAAGGATATGAACTTGGGGGCGCTTATCCACAGATTCCCACATCCTGTTAGTTTCGAGGGTTGTCCCCAGGGTGTTGCCCTGAGGGCCTGAAACTCCTGTGGTGTTAAGGCGGCTTGGGAGGAACCTTGGAGATGGCTCGAGATGATCAAAGGTGGGTCGTGGAGCTGTCCACTCACACAGTGCTGAAATCAGAGGGGAAGACCAGAATTCAGTGTTGGGTCCTTATACTTACAGGCTCATTAGATGACATTCTGTTGATGAAATACATGTATTCTGTGTCTGAGAAAGTCCCGAAGGAGGGCATTAAGTAAGGCACAGTACACTCAGAGGGAATTCGTTATCTGGTTTGCCAGTTGGGATCCCTGAAAGTAAAAACGGGGACCTAATGCTGGTCTTCCCTGGTGGCTCGGGTGGTAAAGAAACTGCCTGCAATGCAGGACACCTGGGTTTGATCCCTGGGTCAGGAAGATCCCCTGGAGAAGAAAATGGCCACCCACTCCAGCATTCTTGCCTGGGGACTCCCGTGGACAAAGAAGCCTGGCGGGCTACAGTCCACGGGGTCGCAGAGTCAGACATGACTGAGCAATGAAACACACATGTGCAAGGTTGGAAAAGTGAGCCTGCGGTGGGCCTGGATTTCAAAGTCATAAAGTCTGGACCTTGTAGGTGAGCGAGGCTTAAAGTAAGGAAATTCTGAATTGTAAGAGAATGAGCATTATATTCTAATCATTAAAATAGGAAAGTGTTTTTATCTATGCCAGTCTGGTAGAATTCCAAGCCGGAGAAAGAGTAAAGACAGACAGTGGCTAGAGAAAGGGGGAGGCTAGTATGATGGAGATTTTTATTACAGCGGAATCCGATGAAGGAGAGTCAGAACAGCCTTAATGAGAAACTTGAACCAGTTTTAAAGCTCGAAGGTGAAGTGAATCCGTTTTGACTGAGTTAGATGATTCCGTAAGTGACTTTGTGAAGAGAGAGTTCAAGCTTTTAGTTACTCACGAATAAAAAATGCATGAAGCCTGCTCACTTCTTGGATCAAAAGCATTTTCTATGAAGTCAGCCCTTTGGTCTTTTGAGGAATGACAGTGTAGATAAGCAGTAGCCAGCACACTTGTCCATCTCTTTCGGGACCCTGAACGGTTTGATGTTCTCTTGATCGGAGTGACGGTGCCATTAAAATTGCCATTAACAAGTGTCTCGGATAAGACTTACAAGTCAGCTGTGTGCTAGCTACAGAATCAGTTGTCATGGCTGATCCTGTGAGAGTAGGCGCTGACCAAGGTATATAATCCTGAACGCATCGCCACCAAAAGGAAGAGGAGGCACACTGAAACTCAGTGTTTGAAGAGCTCGGAAGGTAAACCAACTTCAGAGATGATAATCATGGCCGTGGTGGGCTCCACGGTGAAAGAATCTGCCTGCAGTGCAGGAGATGCAGGAGACGTGGGTTTGATCCCCGGGTCGGGAAGGTTCCCTGGAGGAGGGAATAGCAACCCACTCCAGCGTTCCTGCCTGAAGAATCCCATGAACAGAGGAGCCTGGTGGGCCACAGTCCATGGGGTCACAAAGACTCAGATGCAGCTGAGGTGACTGAGCATGCACATTACCATGCAATATAATGCTCGTATCCTTAGTGAAGTGTGTTGAAAGACTCGGAGGTCCGTTTCCTCTTGCTTAATTTGCCTTTTAAATGAAATCACTGTGTTAGTTACTTCGTAACTATGTTAGGTTCTGTCTTTGTGGCTCTCCAGTGAAAGCTTTATGTGCTTTGTACGCATTTTGTTAACATTTCGCCTGTTTTTATTATTTACTGGCATATCTTGCCCCTGAAACTGCAGACAGCATTGAGCAAGGAAAGTGTTCGTTGCTCAGGCATGTCTGACTCTTTGTGACCCCACGGACTGTAGCCCAGCAGGCTCCTGCGTCCATGGGATTCTCCACGCAAGAATACTGGAGTGGGTTGCTGTTCCTTTCTCCAGGGGATCTTCCCAACCCTGGGTCTCCTGCACTGGAGACAGATTCTTTACCAGCTGAGCTACTGGAGAAGCCAGTATCCAGTAAAGAACTCCAGCTTTGTTTTCCTGGAGCGTGCCCACATTGATTAGTCTTTGCTGCTCTCTGAGGGTCAGTTGAGTGGTATATCCCAATCATCTGTCGATACCGTCTTCTGTATTGATTCCCACTTGATGTATACTTGACTCGCTGCCGGGTGTTGTTCTGGTTCTTCATCTCCACTCCTTTCTCATCCAGTTCTTATTTACAGACTGTCAGTAGGATGCTTGGCGCTTCAGCACAGCTAACCTGAGCTCCATTGGCGTTTTCAAGATTCCTGTCTTGTGGCATACTGGCATGTTGTAATGGTAATGCGTGTCTGTTGTCGTGTCTGACTCTTTGCTACCTCATGGACTGTAGCCCACCAGGCTCCTCTGTCCATGGGATTCTCCAGCCAAGAATACTGGAGTGGCTTGCCATGTCCTTCTCCAGGGGATCTTCCCGACCCAGGGATGGAACCTGGGTCTTCTGTGTTGCAGGCAGACTCTTTACCCTCTGAACCACCAGTCTACAGGACGTTAGCTTGACGGATGAAGGATGTAAACACACTAAATAGTGGATATGCCCCATCCCCTGGCTGTTTATAATCTTTTACAAGTGTGGTGGACACTAACAGGTCCAGTTAGGTACATAAAGATGTTCTTGCTCTCTGTCCATATGGACGGGTTATGGAAAAGCTGTTAAGAGAAAAGACTGCTTATGAGAGAATTCCTTAGCTAGAAGATACAATCCCTGCCATTCTGTTTATAGGGCTTATCTTTCATGGTTTTCATGTTGAGCTTCCTGTAACCCTCATCAGAATGCTTCTTTTTTAAAGAAAAGCTTTTTATTTTGTATTGGGGTATAGCTCATTAACAGTGTTGTGACGGTTTTAGGGAGACAGCAGAGGGACTCAGCTATACATATACATGTATATTTTCTCCCCCAAACTGCCCACCACCCTCTACGTACCCGATCTCATCTGATCCGTAGCTTCAGGATCAGACCTGTTTAATACTTGGATGGGAGAATGCTTCTTGCTATGGAAAAAAAAAAGTCAAACATCCTTCATCCTTGAAGCTAACACTGTAGATGGTAAAGAATCCACCTGCAATGCAGGAGACCCAGGTTTGATCCTGGGTGGGAAAGATACTCTGGAGAAGGGGATGGCACTGGACTGCAGTATTTTTGCCTGAAGATTCCCATGGACAGAGGAGCCTAGTGAGCTACAGTCCATGGCGTCGCAGAGAGTCAGACACAAATGAGCCACTGACACTTTGACTTTATTTTCATTGTAGACCCCAGATTGTGTGTTTCTGGAGACCTCAAGCATTGGACGGAGAAGGCAATGGCACCCCACTCCAGTACTCTTGCCTGGAAAATCCATGGACAGAGGAGCCTGGTAGGCTGCAGTCCATGGGTTCGCTAAGAGTCGGGAATGACTGAGCAACTTCACTTTCACTTTTCACTTTCACGCATTGGAGAAGGAAATGGCAACCCACTCCAGTGTTCTTGCCTGGAGAATCCCAGGGATGGGGAAGCCTGGTGGGCTGCCGTCTCTGGGGTCGCACAGAGTCGGACACGACTGAAGCGACTTAGCAGCAGCAAGCACTGGAACTCAACTTCCCCTAGAAGAAGCAGACCTAGAAACTAGCCATAACCTCAAGGCTTCCCTTGTAGCTCAGTCGGTAAAGAATCTGCCTGCAGTGCAGGAGACCCGGGTTCGATCCCTGGGTTTGGAAGATCCCCTGGAGAAGGAAATGGCAACCCACTCCAGTATCCTTGCCTGGAAAATCTCATGGACAGAGGAGCCTGGTGGACTGCAGTCCATGGGGTCACAAAGAGTTGGGCACGACCGAGAGACTAATGCTAACAAGGCTGCCTTGGGCCATTCAGGCTGGACCCAATTTGTGCAAGGGAATGATGTACCTTATTCAAAAGCCTCCTGTCCTCAAACTGTGTAGAAGTTCTGACTGATAACTCCACAACTGAGGACTCGGTTTGATGGTGTTGTTATTGCTTAGTCGCTGTGCTGTGACTGACTCTTTGCGTCCCCATGGACTGTAGCGGTCCAGGACTTGGTTACAGCTAGTCTTTTCACTCACCCCCTCATGACGATGGGGCTTGGATCATCATCCTTCTTGTGTGTTTCTTGCTAGAACATCCCACCTTGTGGGTTGGGAGGGCCTGCTGGAGCCCTGCCTCCGTGGCAAGCGTTTCACCAAACAGTTGTCAATCGAGAGCCTGTAGGGCGTGAAGGATGAGATTTCACTTGCATGTTTAGAAGCTGAAGCACATGAGGGGGCTGAGCTAGTTAGCTCAGCTTTGCTTTGGCTGCTACCTTTGCATGCTTCAAGAATCACCCGCAGGAGCTAAGTTGGTGCCCCAACGTTGACATGTTCAGAGCATAACTCATAGGTATCCTTGTATCAGGAGTTAATAGAAACACTTAATGCACACAGGAAGGGCTGGGACCTCCCAACATGTTCAATGACAGATGCTACAAGAGACACTCTCCTGGCGGCGCAGTGGTTAAGACTCTGTACTTCCACTCCAGGGGGTCACAGGTTCGATCGTTGATCAGGCAACTGAGATCCTACATGTTGTGCAGGACTGCCAAAAAAAGGAAAAAAAAAAAAAGAATGCTAGGAGAATGTTCTAGGGACTTCCAACTTTAGAATAAATGTCAGCTTCATACCCTTCATCTAAGGCTTCTTTACCCTTTGAAGTTTTTTAAACCATCTGAGAATTTCCTCGGAGAAGGCAATGGCACCCCACTCCAGTACTTTTGCCTAGAAAATCCCATGGACGGAGGAGCCTGGTAGGCTGCAGTCCATGGGATCGTGAAGAGTTGGACATGACTGAGCAACTTCACTTTCACCCATTGGAGAAGGAAATGGCAACCCAATCCGGTGTTCTTGCCTGGAGAATCCCAGGGACGGGGAAGCCTGGTGGGCTGCCGTCTATGGGGTCGCACAGAGTTGGACATGACTGAAGTGACTTAGCAGCAGCAAGAATTTCCTGGTAGTGATATAAAATTATGCGTGCATATGTGTACGTTGAAAAGAGCATTTGTTGTTGTTTAGTTGCTGAGTTGTGTCCAACTCTTCACAACTCCATGGACCACAGCACTCCAGGCTTCCCTGTCCTTGACCATCTCCCAGAGTTTGCTCAGACCCATGTGCATTGAGTCAGTGATGCCATGTAACCTTCTCATCCTCTGCTTCCTCCTTCTCCTCTCGCCTTCAATCTTTCCCAACATCAGGGTCTTTTCCAATCAGTCAGCTCATCACATCAGGTGGCCAAAGGACTGGAGCTTTAGCTTCAGCATTAATGTGCTTCCGATGAATATTCAGGGTTGATTTCCTTTAGGACTGAATGGTTTGCTCTTCTTCTTGTCCAAGGGACTCTCAAGTGTCATCTCCAGCACCACAGTTCAAAAGCATCAGTTCTTCAACACTCAGCCTTCTTTATGGTCCAACTCTCACTTCTTGAAATTCTCAAAAGCATAAGTGTATGTATAAGAAAGTACCCACGGTGGTTCCAAAGAGAACCTGACTCTTCTCTGGGCTGATTCTAGAGGTAGAGACCATGCCACTCTTGGATTAGAACAAAGAGACCACCTAGAAAAGGTTTGCTCTCCAGGGTTGTTTAGAATCCAGCTTCTCCCTTCCGTGGTTCTGCTAAGCTTTACCATGTCTTACTACGCTGCAGGTTGGGAGGGTTCCTTGGGGGTCCATCTGCCGTAAGGTCAAAAGAGGGGGAAATTGATGAGTACGTAGGCTGGTGACACTCATGCTGGGGCAAAAAGGTAGAAAATAAAACGGTCTTTTCAGCGTTGATTGCCACTAGGAAAAATCTCTGTATGATCCAAGTTGTTAGGTGATGCTCGGCAAAACACAAAAGGGAGATCAAAGAGGCTAGCAGAGGTTTTCAGTTTCTCTTTTTCTGAACCTCTTCTGCCTTCCCCCTGGGATTCATCCGCTGGTCTCCCTGAAGACATGCAGTGATGGATTAACACTCGTGCTGCTTCCTCATTCTGGTCTTCCCTGAGCCGAACTTCATTCATTTCCTCCAGGCAAGCGATCTTTCTAGGTAGCACAGCTCCCTGATCAATCACTGGGCGATCAGTCTGGAGATGCTGCAGGTCCTAAGGGCGTGACTGTGCTCATTCCGGAGGCAGGAAGATGATAGTGCAGGACAACGACCGAGTTCATTTTTCAAGACGCTCTCGTGGCTTGAAGGGACCGTGGCAGATTTTGCACATGCAAGCCCTTCGTATGTGGCAGGAGACCAGGCATTCCTCAAGAGATCTTTCCAAACATCAGACATGGGCCTTTAAAAAAATCTGTCCAATGTATGAGCACTTAGGAGGAAATATTTTGCAAGGGAAAAGAAAAAGCATACCTCATGCAGTCAAAAATATTAGTGGGAACCGGGCCATCCCAAGATATTAACTTGGAGGTCCTTATTGTCCTTCACAGACCCCTAGAAGTCTTTGTGGTGCTAGTGGTAAAGAATCTGCGTGCCAAGGCAGGAGATGTAAGAGGCCTGGGTTCGATTCCTGGGTTGGGAAGATCCCCTGGAGAAGGGGATGGCAACCTGCTCTAGTATTCTTGCCTGGAGAATCCCATGGACAGAGGAGCCTGGCGGGCTACAGTCCATGGGGTCACAGAGAGTCAGAGAAGACTGAAGTGACTTAGAACACATTGTCCTTCACAGAGCCCTGGTGGTGGTAATAGTAATGTTAGTTGCTCATTCCTATCTGACACTTTGTGACCCCACGAACAGAAAATTTTCCCCACCCAGGGATCGAACCCAGGTCTCCTGCATGGCAGGCAGATTCTTTACCATCTGAGCACACCTCGGAGTCTTCAAAACTTCCTAGCAGTTAAGTCAGAACTCTTGCTAAGAACACGAAGATAATATTTATCTATTTTCACTGGGTTGATTTTATTTTTTTAATGAGAGTGCCGAAAGTTGTGGGTACCTTAGCATAAATCAGTTGAGTGATATTAAGACTGTGTTAGTTACTGTTTTATTCTTTCTGCTTCTGTAGGTAGCTTTCAACACTGTTTCCCTTAAGAATGTCCTTGGTGGAGTAAGAAATGAATTTAATCCTCTGCCCTGGGGTATGTGTTTTCTCCACCTTCTGAATGACAGAGGGGAAATGTGTCAGGTCCTGATAGCAGGAAATCATGTTTAATTATTTACTTATTTTTTGAGAAAGGAGGCACTTGTCTGTTATTTGAGTTGTGTACTAAACTAGACAAAAGCTGGACACCTTTTTTTTTTTCCCTATGAAATACCATTTTCTCTTAACTGCTAGAGAGACTTCAGGATTTAGAAGACATATTTTTTGTTTGTTTGTTTGCTTGCTTTGGGCTCTGCTGGGTCTTTGTTGCTATGCATGGCCTTTCTCAAGTTTGGGGGGCTTGAGAAGCAGGGCTACTCAAGTTGTGGTGTGCAGACTTCTCATCGCAGTGGCTTCTCTTGTTGAGGAACAGGGGCTCTAGGGCCCTTGGGCTTCAGTAGGCGTGGCTTATGGGCTTAGTCTCCTGTGGGATCTTGCCAGACCAGGGATCAAACCCGTGACCCTTTGCTGTGCAAGGGCGATTCTTAACCACTGGACCATCACAGAAGCGTGGAAGACATTTTTGGAAGTGACCAACGTGAGCTGGTCACCCCAAGGATAAGAGCTATGCTGCTGCCATGTCGCTTCAGTCGTGTCCGACTCTGTGCGACCCCATAGACGGAAGCCCACCAGCCTCCCCGGTCCCTGGGATTCTCCAGGCAAGAACACTGGAGTGGGTTGCCATTTCCTTCTCCAACGCATGAAAGTGAAAACTGAAAGTGAAGTCGCTCAGTCGTGTCCAATTCTTAGCGACCCCATGGACTATAGCCCACCAGGCTCCTCCATCCATGGGATTTTCCAGGCAAGAGTACTGGAGTCGGGTGCCCATTGCCTTCTCCGAGGATAAGAGCAGACATCAATTATTCTCAGTGATAATGTTTGACAGCTTCTCAATCCTTACAGACTCTTTGCAGGAGATTCCTGGTGATTTTAATAAATGCGATCTTTAACGCTCCATGATGCAATGTGTGAATATATTTAGATTTACTGCATGGCATTCTGAAGCAGTATTTTGTAAATGAATCATGCATTCTGTTAAAAAAAAATCCATTTCTGCTGAAAGATCCATTCAAAATGCAAGACAGAGCCATGGTTTAGAATGAAACAGGATATGAAAAGATCATTAATCCTACAGATTCCAGATTTCAAGCCGTCTTTAAGAAACCACCCATTTTTGGAATTTGGGTGTATGAGAATTTAGACGTTTAACTGCATCAGAGAGGAATGTCCACAGTACTCTGAGGAGAAAAAGCTTTTCCAACTACACATCCGTGCAAGATTGGATTTTATTCTGAGCCTCCAAACAGAGCAGCGTATGACAACAGATTGAGTTCAGGGACGCACATTAGAATCCAAGTGTCCGCTAGGAAGCCAGGTGTTAACAAGGTCAGCAACAGCCAGAAGACGCTTGTCGAGTCTTCATTTTGTGTGGTAAAATCTGTTTATTTTCCACAAGTATGTTATTTGTGTTTTTGACAGAGCATTACTTGGTAAATACTATGTAGGGATGTCTCCGTTTCAATTTGCACCATACTAAACCACATGGGGAGCTTACCTGGCGTCTCAGTGGTAAAGAATAAGGCTGCCAGTGCAGGGGACACAGGAGACATGAGTTCAATCCCTGGGTTGGAAGGATTCCCCTGGAGGAGGGCATCGCATTCCAGTATTCTTGCCTGGGAGATCCCATGGACAGAGGAGCCTGGGAGGGGGCCTCCAGTCCAGAAAGTGGCAAAGTTAGTCGGACATGACTAAAGTGACTTAGCACACAGGCACGCAAACCACATGAGCTGTTAATTTCTGAAGCCACTGCTAACGAAGTCAAGGGGTCCCGAAACGATCGTGTTTGAGAACTGCTGCTGAAATCGTGTTGCTGAAACCAAGATGACCTTGAAACTCAGCTGGGGAGCTTGACGCGGACGACGGCATCTTTAGGTTCATGTGAAAATTTTAATTCTGGGTCACAGTTTGGGCCAGATGCCCACACCCTGGCTATAATTTGGTGAAGTCACTGTGGGGTTGAGAGGAGTGACTTTGCAAATAAAAATTCAGACTACAGACAGCACCGTGAATTTTTTTTTTTTAATCCCAAAATAAATGCCGCTTTTTGCTTTTCTACACCTCCTGGTTTTTAGATGTACTCATGTAAGTGGCTGTGGTGGTTATTTTGGAAGGTCGTGAGTGTCCTGTTCATTGTTGCTTGTTGGACCATGTGTTCTGTGGGCTTGGAAACATGTGACTTGGATCTCATGCTCTGAATATAAAATACTTTTTTTTTTTTTGAAAATCTCCACTCATTTTATTCAGCTGGGCTTAAAACACAAATGTTCTTATTTACCAAAGTAGTCATGAGTAAACAAGAACAGCTTGTTAAAAACCATCATTTCAATGAAAGAAAACACTGAGTGATATTTAAAGGGCATAATTTCTTTACAGTTTGTATGTTGTTCATCTTTAACGTAAAACTATAGAAACTGAGAAATGGGTGTGTCCAACTTCTTTCATCATCCAGAAAAAGGCAAAAGTAACTGAGAACAGTGGTAGGGACAGGGCTTCCTAACGTGACTCCGGGAGAATTTCAAGAGGAAAAGATTTATAACGAGGATCTTGGAGAAACAAATACATCCTGGAAAAAAAAAAAATCACTAACATTCCATTTTTTTTTCAAGACTTGTTGACACTTACAATGTGTTAAACCCCAATACCATGACGGAGAGACGCGTAGAAGAGGGTTGATTTCTTGGTTTTTGAAACTTTTCAAGACTTGTGCAAGGATTGGAAATCTGGAGAGAGTCACACACAATTGGAAATATGCTAGAAGAAGAAATGTTTGTAAAATCTGACTGTGAAGTGGCATATTGTTGTTGTTTAGTCACTAAACCATGTCCGACTCTTTGTAACTCCATGGACTGTAGCCCGTCAGGCTCCTCTGTCCGTGAGATTTCTCAGGCAAGAATACTGGAGTGGGTTGCCATTCCCTCCTCCAGCGAATCTTCCATACCTAGGGATCGAACCTGCATCTCCTGCATTGCAGGCGGATTCTTTACCACTGAGCCACCAGGGAAGTCCCTAAAGTGGTGTGATACCATGGACATAAAGATAAACAATGGTAAAGAGGAAACAGTTAATAACAGCGACAAATGAAGATGTACAAATCTGGGAGTGAAAAAATGCCATAGGGGCAGGACTTCCCTGGTGGTCGGGTGGTTAAGAAAGTGCCTTGTCATGCAGGGATCGAATGGGAGCGCTGGTTCGATCCCTGGTCAGGGAACTTTGATCCCACAGGCCGAGGGGCTACTAAGCCCATGTACCACAACTACTTAAGTCCACGCACCCTATAGCACCCCTGGCCTGCACAAGACAAGTGAGCCCAGTGAGAAGCCCAAGGCTGTAACTGCAGAGTACCCGCCCCGCCCCCGCCCCCGCCCCCCGCCCCGCCCGCGACGGAGTCTAAAGCTATCTCTGGGATTAATCTTTGTCGTCCTGGAAATCTGTGTCCTGCTTTTAAGCAAACAGTGGAGCACCCAGGGTTTTTCTCTTCTTCTCAGTTGTGTTCAGCTCAAATGAATTCTGCCCGAGTGGCGTGTCTGGGGGAGGAGGCGTCATGTGGGTCCCTTCAGTAGTCAGCATGCAAGTTGTCTGATTTCATCTTACTCAAGGTTATGGCATTCATTGATGAATTGGATGGTATAGTTTAAAACCGCAAGATAGAATCATGTCCTTTGTGAACACAGGTGGAAATTTCTAAAAAAAATGTTGGCAGACCTCGCATAGGTCTAGACCCAAAGAATAATATATGATAATAAAGTACCATGTATTTCATGAATGAAATTAATGTCAAACTTGAGAAACTGTATCAAGGGACTTCCCTGGTGGTTCAGTGGCTAAGACTCTGCACTCCCACTGCAGCGGCCTAGGTTCAATCTCTAGTCAGGGAACTACATCCCACAAGCAGCAACAAAGATCTGGTACAGAAATTACATCAATATAATTAATAATAATAAAAAGTGTAAGACAAAAACCCATGTAACTACATAGGTATTGATTAAATACATAGTCCTTACAAATTAAAAAAAAAAACACGAAGTAAAACAGATATGGAAAACAAACTGCTTAAATATGATAAATGGTATTAAAATAACAATCATTAATCCAATAGTGAGATTTTGGAAAATTGCTGTTCGAGTTAGGTACAGAACTGCGACATCAGTTTTCATTACTGTCATTAAACTCTCTTGGTTAATTTACAATAATAAGACACAGAAGAAGATAACAAAATTTATTTTAATATTAGATTAAGAGACAATTATTTATTTTTGCAGACTGGAGACTAATAAAAGCAAACTAGAATTAAGCCAATCTTATCAGGTTAATTAACATCAATGCAAGTTACATACACAAATCAATAGTTGTTTTTTTTTTTTTCCTGCAGTTGGTAATAATGTCTTAGGAAAGCAATGAAAAATTGCCGGCTGTTAATGATGTTGAAAATGATTAGTTCTTAGACATAAATTTAATAAGAAGGACTTAGAATTTATTTGTATTAAGTACGAAAGAAAGCCTGAATATATGAGAGCTAGTCCATTGTCCTGGATTTAAATACTTAATTGTATAAAAACACAAATATGTAAATTGAATGCGTCCCAGTAAAATCCCAGTGCATGGGGAGGGAAGGAGGAAAAGGATTAAATATTCTTCACATTCTGTTGACAGCCAATGATATTGTGAAAAAAAAAAATAATGCTGTGCAATGATGCCTGTGTGTTTGTGTGTGGGGGCTGCTCGAATTTACAGAAATTCCAATTTACCATAGTTTTGTCAATTAAAATTGCTAATCCTAGTGAAGAAATGGATAAACACACAAACAGTAATTAAACAAAAGCGATTACTGATATGTGTGTATATACTCATACTTAATTTTGATACATAACAATTAAATACGTATGTAATTCAGGCTGCAGTTTAATTTAGTAGAAGCAAACTGATTAATTTCTTTGATAAGTAGTTCTGTCATCATTGACTATCTGTTTAGAAAAAAAAAGAGAAAAACTACATTCTTATCTACAATCATTTATAAGCAAATTTAAATGAGTTTAAGAATGAAAAATATATGCTATTAGAAGAAAATTGAACCAACTAACCTGTTAATGCCAGAGTCACTTCATCACAAGTTTGTCATGTAGCTAATACATTTTTCCAATTGTGGGTTTTGTTTCATTTTTTCTGGCCACACCATGCAGCTTGTGGGATCTTAGTTCCCCTACCAGGGATTGAACCAAGGCCCTCAGCAGTGAAAGCACAGACTTCTACCCTCTGGGTCATCAGGGAATTTCCCATTTTTTCCAATTTTTATGTCACTTTGTTTTGGGAACAAAGTGTTAAGAGAAAGTGTTAAGAGAAAGCATCTTTATTGCTCAACTGGAGAAGAAGAAACACTTTTCTGAGCCTAAGTTTTGTACTCAACAAGTTGTAAAATCATATTTTAAGAAGCTTGTATTAATCATGGGAGCTTCCCAAGGGGCCCTAATGGTAAAGAACTCTCCTGCCAGTGCAGGAGACACAGAAGACATGGGTTCCATCCCTAGGTGGGAAAGATGCCCTGGAGGAGGGCATGGCAACCCACTCCAGTATTCTTGCCTGGAGAATCCCATGGACTGAGGAGCCTTATGGGCTATCGTCCATAGGGTCGCAAAGAGTCAGACACGACTGAAATGACTGAGCACACATGTCCACGTGTATAAATTATATTTTATAAACTGTTAAATTATATTTTAAGAAACTTGTATACATGCAGGTTATTCACAGACAGTTGAATTCATATTCATCTAAGGACAAAGCCCGAGACAATACTTCCAAGTGATTTGATACCCAAAAACCTCAGCAAAAAAGAAAGACTATTTAATTTTCTCACCCTCTGAAGAGGTCTTCTCCACGTGATTTGTGCCTTAGGCATGAGACTGATACAAAACAGAGAAGTGATAGGGGAGGGATGCTAATAAAAGGATTTGTGAGTCAGTGCAAAGAGGAGAAGAAAAACAGCAGGAAACAATTTACGACTTTCCCTGATGCTGAAAATGCAGCAGGCAATAGATTTTGTTGGCAGGGGTAGGGAACGTGGGGTAAAGGGACTTTTCTTTTGGATTATGTTGTGTTTTGTTAAAACTATGATGGATTCCTGACCAGTCAATTAATGGCCTTGAGATTGGTCTTAGTAGATGAACACTCTTTGCTGAATATCCACAGAGTGCCAGGCTGTGTGTTGAGTTCTGTGGCGATACAGAAGAAAACTGATCAGCTATGACATAAACCTACTGGGCAAGAGGAATTACTGCATTCTTGAAGAATGTTGCACCGTAATGGTTGTATTAATTTGATGCTCATAGGTTTCAGCACAGATGGTTCCTATTTTTATAGACTCCTTATCCTACGACAGGGATCAGTTCAGTTCAGTTCAGTCTCTCAGTCGTGGCCTACTCTTTGCGACCCCATGGACTGCAGCACGCCAGGCTTCCCTGTCCTTCACCCTCTCCCAGAGTTTCCTCAAACTCATGTCCATCGAGTTGGTGATGCCATCCAACCATCTCATCCTCTGTCGTCCCCTTCTCCTCCTGCCTTCAATCTTTCCCAGCATCAGGGTCTTTTCCAATGCGTCAGTTCTTTGCATCAGGTGTCCAAAGGATTGGAGTTTCAGCTTCAACATCAGTCCTTCCAATAAACACTCAGGACTGATCTCCTTTGGGATGGAGTGGTTGGATCTCCTTGCAGTCCAAGGGACTCTCAAGAGTCTTCTCCAACACCACAGTTCAAAAGCATCCATTCTTCAGATAAATCTATGCAAAATCTTTGGTGGGAAGAAAGGAGCCTTGATCCAGTGTCCACTGTGGATCCCACCCTGTGTGAGGTTCTGGAACAGGCAAGGCACATGTCTGTTGGAGAAAGTGTGAGTTCAGCGTGGCCTTGGTCATGGTGAGTGTAGAGCTGGACCGCAACTTGACAGGAGGGGGCCATCTGGAAGCCTCGGGCTCTGGACCCTGATGGCGTTTGGTCCACACACCTGTGAGCTCTTTTGTCCTCATCAGTGGCATCCTTAATACTTACCTCAAACATAGCTGGTTTTCCTGGACCAAGGCATTCAGTGCCTGCCATGTGGTCAACTGTTTTCCCTGCAGTCACTTGACCATTGACTGGTTTTTCCTGGGATGACGGATCACCCTGTCATGATAGGGGCCCCTGGGCCAACTCTGTAGTGAATGCCCCTTTCCTCAACTGACTCCTGTCATCAAATATTTATTCTTGGACCGACTTGGTTATTGACTCCTTTTCCTGGACTGACTCGGTCTTGGATTGTGTTCCTGCAGTCATTCTGTTGGCGCTGGTCTTCCCTGGACTGAGAGAAACATTGTCATGTTCTCAACTGTGGTTTTGTCTTGTTTTTGTTTGGTATTTTGGACTGATGCTATTATTGTTATCCTATATTGGGGGGGGATAATTTTTAATTTTGTCATCCAGACTGTCCGTGAATTTATTTCATAATTTATTGCATTTCATACACTGATTTGCCCCTGAGCCGATTTGGTTATCAGCTATTTACCCCTGGACTTCCTCGGTCATGGACTCTTTATCCCTTGGCTGACTCTGTTATCTATCCTTTTCCCTACACTGACTCAGTTCAGTTCAGTTCATTCGCTTAGGCGTGTCCGACTCAACCCCATGAACCGCAGCACACCAGGCCTCACTGTCCATCACCAACTCCCAGAGTTTTTCCAAACTCATGTCCATTGAGTCAGTGATGCCATCCAACCATCTCATCCTCTGTCATCCCCTTCTCCTCCTGCCCTCAATCTTTCCCAGCATCACGGTCTTTTCAAATGAGTCAGCTCTTCACATCAGGTGGCCAAAGTATTAGAGTTTCAGCTTCAGCATCAGTCCTTCCAATGAACACCCAGGACTGATCTCCTTTAGGATGGACTAGTTGGATCTCCTTGCAGTCCAAGGGACTCTCAAGAATCTTCTCCAACACCACAGTTCAAAGGCATCCATTCTTCTGCGCTCAGCTTTCTTTATTGTCCAACTCTCACATCCGTAAATGACCACTGGAAAACCACAGCCTTGACGAGATGGATCTTTAGTCATGACTTATGTTCCCTCTGAGTTGACTTGGCCATCTACTGCCCCTGGCCTGATGGGTTACTGACTCTTTTCCCTGTACTGATGTCATCATTAACTGTTTTCTTTCTAGTGAGTGGGTCATCACTTGTTTCCCACAGACCCGGGGGAACCCTCCTTGACTTCGGATTCACCATCAGCTCTTGCCCTTGCACTGATTTGTTCACGGGCTTTTTGTTTCCCTCTGCTGAGATTTCAGACAGTCATCTCCATCATCAACTGGACTGACTTGATCAGTGACTGTTTTCCCTGGACTGACTCGGTCATTGACTATTTAGGCCTGGACTAATCAGTCATCAAGTGTTTACCCCAATCCATTATTGAGTATTTCCCTTGGATTCCCTTGGTCATAGGCTATTTATGTCTCAACTGACTTGGTTGTTGACTATTTATGCTTGGACTAAGTTAATCAATGAAAAGTTGTGACCAACCTAGACAGCATATTAAAAAGCAGAGACATTATTTTACCAACAAAGGTCCATCTAGTCAAGACTATGGTTTTTCCAGTGGTCATGTATAGATGTGAGAGTTGGACCATAAAGAAAGTTGAGCGCTGAAGAATGGATGCTTTTGAAATGTGGTGTTGGAGAAGATTCTTGAGAGTCCCTTGGATTGCAAGGAGATCCAACCAGCCCACCCTAAAGGAGATCAGTCTTGAATATTCCTTGGAAGGACTGATGTTGAAGCTGAAACTCCAATCCTTTGGCCACCTGATGCAAAGAACTGACTCATTTGAAAACATCCGATGCTGGGAAAGATTGAAGGCAGGAGGAGAAGGGGACTACAGAGGATGAGATGGTTGGATGGCATCACTGACTCAATGGACATGGAGTAAGCTCCGGGAGTTGGTGATGGACAGGGAGGCCTGGTGTGCAGTCTGTGGGGTTGCAAAGAGTCAGACACTGCTGAGCAACTGAACTGAACTGAACTGAATACGGCTTAGATCCTCATACAAAAAGAACTGACCACAGGGAAGATGGTTAAGTGGGAAAGTTTATACATCCAAATAAAGCAACAGAGGGGCTTTGCAAGGAGAAAGTGTGACCAATGACTTCCCCCTGAGAAGCTTAACAGATGACTTCTCTAGGACTGAGTACAAAGTCTGTACACAGAATATCTGTCAATGCAAGGAATCGTAGGCTTTATTCCAAAGGGCTCTACTGCTCAGACATAAACTCTAGCCTGGAGATAACCTTCCAGTTCAGGTCAGAATATTCATCCTATTTAACCAACCAAAGCACAGGGAGATGCTTTATTAAAACTAATGGAAGCTATGGATTATTCTACATGGTACTTTGACCACTTGATGGGAAGAGCCAACTCACTGGAAAAGACCCTAATGCTGGGAACATTTGAGGGCAGGAGGAGAAGGGGACGACAGAGGATGAGATGGTTGGATGGCATCACCGGCTCAATGGACATGAGTTTGAGCATGCTCCAGGAGTTGGTGATGGACAGGGAAGGCTGGCGTGCTGTAGTCCATGGGGTCGCAGAGTCAGACACGACTGAGTGCCTGCACAACAATTCCACATGAAGTGTTTACTGAGCTACAAGAAAAAAGATTGAACATCAAATGCACAACTTTCACTTACTCTAAATTTTCCAGTGATGAAGTCTCAGTAGTTCAGCATTTGAATATTACACATGATTCATGTGATTTTTTTTTTCCTCTTCTCATCTACAATATGTGCCTCTGTTTTTCTCATCCAGAGAGTCATGCCCAGAAAGGCAGTCTGTTGTTTTATATTCCTTTCAACTGCCAGGAAGCAAAAAAAAAAAAAAGTGCTTTTACCTTCTGTTAAAAATCTGTGAAATTCTCACACAGAGTGGAGTTTTAAAAAATTCAATTCAGTCCAATTCCTAAGAGAATGATTTGTGCATGATGTAGGCTGAGAGAGAACAGAAATATTGTAATTCACGGTGTTTAATTTTGCATTCTGGATTTCTCCATTTTTAAAACAAATAGCAGCATTTAATGATCATATACCAATATTACAGCACACGGTTTTAACGCTTCATTTTAAAACTGGTGTAAGTTGGGCTATATAATGCACTTAAACCTTTTAATTCACAAAGTGCTTGAAAATTGGAATGTCAGAGCCCACACATGTGAAATGGTAATTATGCCCTAAAGAGGATAAACACTGTAGGAATTCGAGAAGGAGTTAATATGAACGGAGGGCATGACTGTAATTAGAGGAGCTGGTTTTTAGTAATAGCAGGAGAGATGCTGTTTATATGTTGTTACTGTCGTTTAGTTGCTCAGTGGTGTCCAACTCTCTGTGACCCCACGGACTGCAGCCCACCAGGCTCCTCTGTCCATGGCAAGGATACTGCAGTGGGTTGCCATTTCCTTCTCCAGGGGATCTTCCCATGTCTCTTGCATCTCCTGCATTGGTAGGTGGATTCTTTACCACTGAGCCACCAGGGAAGCCCATTTATACATATGTAGAAGCAAAGAAAGCATGACATTCAGAACCCATTAGAAACTGTTGGGCAGTGTTTATCTTGGTCAGCTTGAGGTCGATAGTTTGCAAAATTTCGGCGTTTTCAATGTTAACAAAACCCGGTGCAACCTGAGATTTTTGTTAAACTTTGGTCATCCTAAATTTGAAAGATATTAAGTGTTACAATTGGTAACCAAAAGACTGATTTCTGCTTTTTCACAGCATTATTCTCAGATGAGAATTTCTCCCATGTGGGTGTGTAATAGACGCCCTCAGCAGACCTCGGGCAGAAAACCCTCTCCTGAATTCTACTTTAGTTGGTTATGCAAGGCAGCTCCTTGTAAAAATACTTACTCAGATTTTAATGTACTTAATTTTGATTTAAACTCCAATATTCTTTGGGAGGAAAATATATCATTGAGGTACACTGTGATGTATGTTTCACATTTCCAGTATTTTCTTTTTTTTTTTTTTAAATGACTGTTTTCTTGGACTGGTGGATTTCTTTGCCATTGTGCTAGAATGTTTTGAAGGCACTGCTAAGCTTGTGAGGATACTTGTGTGTGGGGGGGGGTGAGGGAGGGTTGGAACATCAGTCTTAAAGGAGATCAGTTCTGAATATGCATTGGAAGGACTGATGCTGAAGCCGAAACTCCAATCCTTTGGCCACCTGATGTGAAGAATGGACTCCTTGGAAAAGACCCTGATGCTGGGAAAGATTGAAGGCAGGAGAAGGGGACGACAGAGGATGAGATGGTTGGATGGCATCACGAACTCAATGGACATGAGTTTGAGCAAGCTCTGGGAGTTGGTGATGGACAGGAAAGCCTGGCGTGCTGCAGTCCATGGGGTCGCAAAGAGTCGGACACCACTGAGTGACTGAATTGAACTGATGTCCGTCAAGTTGGTCTTGCCATCCAGCCATCTCCTCCTCGGTCTTCCTCTTCTCGTTTCTCCTCCATGTCTCCCAGCGTCAGAAGGGTGGTGTCCGCGGGTACAAACTGGCTGCATGAGGCTTGTGCATAAGGTGTCAGTGTTTCTACTGCTGCTTTTTCCGCTCGCTGACGTTAGTATGTCCAGCAAGTGTTTTCACCTCTCTGTGCCTCAGTTTCTTAGTTCCCTTCTTTGGAAGAGTTCAGGTTCCTTTCGCACACGGATGTTGTGAGCTCTTTGCCCGAGTTACCCATGTGAGTTGCCAAAAGGATGCCTGATGTGCAGTAAGCACCGCTGAGCATTGGATGGTCGAGGCTCAGCACACCGAATCCGGGGTGGGGGAGGTGTTGTATGGAATGTGGAACACAGGCAAAGCCCCAGGGGGCCGTTTCCACGCGCCCATCAGTGTAGAAGGTCAGAAAGCGTGACGGCGAGGTCAGTGAGACCTGTGAAACGGATGGCAATGAAAATCTACCACATGTGGCTAACGGAGCTGCAATGCTCCAGCCATCATCGACTGTCCCATCCTTGTCACTCCAGATAACAATGATGCTACCTGTATCTTCCCCAAGATAGAAAACCCAAGGGAAAAGACTCAGCTTCACTCTTGCTAGGTGTGGGTTTTTTTGTGTTTCTTAAATCTTAGTTGTAGAATAAATACCAGAAATACAAACAATAAAACCACAAGCCTTATTATAATAATTTGGGACCAGATGCAGGAACCCTGGGTGATTCATGTTCCTCTTCAGTACGTCTTGTGAGCCCCAGATTTTGATGTGAATAACATCATGCTTGTGGGGTAGAGGCAGTCAGCCTTAGGAGAAAATACCTCAAGGGTGGCTGAGAAATTCGGGAAGGTCTTCCGGTCCAGACTTGAGAAAAATCTAGTTTTGGCGTAGTCATCCTTGTTCAGTGTGTAGTCCGTAATTCGTGCCATCAAAGGCTATTGCGATCGCTTTATTTTTAAATATTCATGTGGTTGCACTACATCTTTAGCTGTGGTACGTGAACTCTTAGTTGCTGCATGTGGGATTTAGTTCCCCGACCAGGGATCAAACCCTGGTTGGAAGTTGGGAGCCTGGAGTCTTTAGCCACTGGAGTGCCAGGGAAGCTCCTACAAGTTTTTCATTCAGAGGTCTTCTGGCCCTTCTCAGTCATATTGATCGTTGTCGGGGCTGCTAAATTATTCTACCAAGGCAATGGAAGGAAATCCTTCCAACCTTACAAAAACTCTGAAATTTAGTAAGAATTTCAAAACGCAGTTCTGTCTGGTTTTGGTGATCATCTTCGCCATGGATGGGCTTTCCTGGTGGCTCAGCTGGTAAAAAATCTGTCTGCAATGCAGGAGACCTGGGTTCAATCCGTGGGTTGGGAAGATCCCCTGGAGAAGGGAAAGGCTACCCACTCCAGTGTTCGAGAATTCCATGGACTGTATAGTCCATGGGGTCGCAAAGAGTCGGACACGACTGAGCGACTTTCACTTCACTCACTTCGCCATGGCATCCATGGTATATTATAGCCCATTTCTTGAGCAAAGGCAGACCCTGGAGAATAGGGCAAAGCTATACTCAGTTTTGACCAGGCGGAGAAGCAAACTGTTCCTGTGTAGACAGAGACGGCTGGTCAGAGACATCAGGGGGTTCAGAGCCAAGAATCACCAGGGCCCCTCGGAGTGTGGGCTTTGAGCAGACCCCAGCAAGGCTTAGAAAGGATCAAGGAAGGGATAGCCCTCTGGCCAATGGGCTGTGCTCATTTCTCATTAACGATGCATGAAATTGATCGGCACTGCTGCCCACGGGCAGGACCTCAGATGAAATAGGTGTCTCCTATGGTGTGCATCGCCGTGACTGACAGCTGCAAGCCACTCTTTCAGAAATGATTTCAGAAGACACACATTTGGCTTCCAAACAGCTTGCAAATGGTCTCCTAACACAGGGAAAGAAATTAATTCCTTGCCCACAGATTGCCCCAGGGTGTCCTGCATCGTGTGGAGTAAGTCTTTCAGTAGAGCTGTGAATGATGTCTTCAAAAAAAAAAAAAAAAAGAAAGAAAATAGAAGATTCCCTGATAAATTTTGCACGGTCCCAGTTTCCCTCCAGATGCCACGCACACATAAAACACTGTATTATTTTCAGTGGCAGTTTTGCTCATGTCCACCTCAATCTGTTTGTGTCTTCCTGCGATCTTTTAATTCCAGCCAGGACGTGGAAAGGAATACACACCTGTTCAACATCAGAGGCGCCTTGCGTCGGGTCCACTGTTTATTTTATTTAAAATGTGAACACGTTGGTGGTGTTAGGTGTCATAATACCCAGTGCGGTGGGATACTCTTGTAGACTATGTGCTTCTTAAGGATATATGTGATTTGGTTCCCTGCCAAAAAATGTGACTGTCTTTGGGGAAAAAGAAGAAGAAAATAGTATGTACTCTTGCACTGTGGCCGTGGCTTCTGATTTTTTTTTTTAAGAGTTAAATCTTTCTTTGAAAAAATGAAAGCAGGCATGTGTTGAATGTAGGAGCGGATGTTGACAGAAGGCAGTTGTGTGACTTAGAGGCAGGCACTTGGTCAGATCCCATGGCTACTTGCCTGCCCTGTGGTTGGGAAGAAGCCGTGACCCAGTGAGCAGGGCAGAGAAACAGCGATCTCCCCAGCCTCCTTCAGGCAGAGAAGCCAATTGACTTCTCTGACTCTTGTTTCATCGGTTTTAAGGAATAGTCTCGGAGGATGCCTTCATATTTTGCAGTCATTTTAACCCAAAAGAGAGAGAAAAAATGAACCTAATCATTTTTGTCTGTTTTCAGATATAACTGAGTCATGTTAAGATGAGTTTTCCTTTATTGTAGTTGTTCAGTCGCTCAGTCGTGTCCAACTCTTTGCGACCCCATGGACAGCAGCACACCAGGCCTCCCTGTCCATCACCAACTCCTGGAGTTTACCCAAAGTCATGTCCATTGAGTCAGTGACGCCATCCAACCATCTCATCCTCTGTCGTCCCCTTCTTCTCCGCCTTCAATCTTTCCCAGCATCAGGGTCTTTTCCAATGAGTCCGTTCTTCGCATCAGATGGTCAAAGGATTGGAGCTTTAGCTTCAGCATCAGTCCTTCCAATGAATATTCAGGGTTGATCGCCTTTAGGATGCACTGGTTGGGTCTCCTTGCAGTCCAAGGGACTCTCAAGAGTCTTCTCCAACGCCACAATTCAAAAGCATCAGTTCTTCAACACTCTTTGACTTTACACCTAGAGAAAACATTCTTTAATGCAGGAAGGAAAGTTTGCCCCCTGGGGACATCTGGAGATTTTTGGGGGGGAGGCGGATGGAGGGGTAGTGGCTGGGTGCTGCTGCCGTCTATTGTACGGAGGCCAGAGATACTGCTCATCATGGTACCCAGCATAAGATGCTCCCCATCCTCCAAGCACTGAAAAGAAACAGCCAGCCCAAAGATACTCCGCTTTGGGGAAAAAAAGAGAGAGAGACCATGAAAGAAGTCTTGCGCTGGAACATTTAAGGGCCACAAATTGCTGCCTCCAGGTTTACGTGTGTGATATTCAAGAACGCAGAGGGCTACTAGTTTACACTAGTCAGTATTGCCGAGGCTGAGAAACTTGGATCACAGCAAAACTTTCATCCACTATGTAGTCTCGGGCTTCCCTGGTGACTTAGCTGGTAAAGAATCCGCCTGCAGTGCAAGAGATTGCCCACGATGCAGGAGACCTCGGTTCAATCCCTGGGTGGGGAAGATCCTCTGCAGAAGAGAATGACAATGCAGTCCAGGATCCTTTTCCTGGAGAATCCCATGGACAGAGGAGCCTGGTGGGCTACAGTCCATGGGGTTGCAGAGAGTCAGACATGACTACTGCTAAACCACCAACCATCCACCACCATATACTCACCACTATATGACAGTAAGGACGATTTCAAGGTCTCCTAAGATATACCCATAGGGGAGACTTGTTTGACTTATACTAAACGCATCATTAGTATGTATTTGAAAGTAAAAAAAATTTGCTTCCATGGTTTTGAGAAAACATAAAGTATCTTACATAACCATTTTAAACATTCACCTCTGTGTTTTCCCTGAAAGCAAAACCTGCCTCTTTCTCTTTCTCTCCTTCTTTTCTCATTTCTTGTCTGCCTTTATAATACGGAAGCTTTGATCACCCCCATCAAGTTTATTTATGCTTGCCGTGCAAACATCGTAAATCCCACTCCATCTTGGAAAGTCTTTTGAGTTTCAGAGGATAGGTTAATTGCCTGAGCCGCAATTAAGATTTTAACCATCAATCTAGCAGCTTTTTCTCTCAAGGATGTATACCAAAATCCAAGTCTACAGAGTTCCCCTGGATAATGTAATTTGTTTAAGAAAGATACAAATAAGAATCACCAGTCATGACCACCCTGGGCAAACATTTCTCTTAGAAAGTTCCCAGAAGAAAAACACATCTTTAAATCATCAACCTTAAAGTTAATGGCCATACGCGGTGAATTGTTAGCCATTTTAAGATCTAGGTACCTGAAAATCTTTGAAGCATCATCTTTTCATTTCAGACATCCTCTCATTGTAAATTCTGACTTTGCACCAATTGTAACAAGCAAGCAAGACAGAGATCACTCATGTCTACCTTCTTTTGTCTTGACTCCACTGGCGGCATGATTCATGAGATTGGCTTTTGTTAGTTGCTTACCGATGAAGCCACGTAGCTGCTCCTCCATCAAGCCAGTTCTTCACTGTGGTTCTAGGAGATTCTCTTGAAAATGTATCTTTGGGTCTACTTTTGCATCCATTCCGAAGACGGTGAGCTGTCTGTTTGCCCCATAGATCCTTTCCCGCTTAAGTTTTCTGTGTTGTCTGCAACTGATTGTGGAGAATAACTAAAGCTGCCGTGATGAACAGTAGCAATGATAGCAAAACTAAGGTTGTTGAATGCTTGGTGCAGAAGTGAATACCCAAGCCGTCCCTCTTGTATGTTAAACTTGCTATCTGGGTGTATATAATGTAGGTGATGGTAGTGATAAAGAACGTGCCTGCCAATGCAGGAGACCTGAGACGTGGGTTCGATCCCTGGGTTGGGATGATCCCCTGGAGGAGGGCATGGCAATCCACTCCAGTAACCTTGCCTGGAGAATGCCACGGACAGAGGAGCCTGGCGGGCTACAGTCTACGGGGTCAGAAAGAGTCAGACACAACTGAAGCGACTTAGCATGCATGCCCTCAAAGTTCATTCTGTGAATCAAAGAGGTCTTGTTAGGAGATGCCTCACAGATTTGACAATGGCAGGAATTTTCCAGTGTAGCCCAAGCTCTCTGACTTCCTATTCTATTGCTCTTGACACGCCCACTTATACCACCTCCTTGAACATGGCAGGCAGCCTTAAGAATCTGCAACTCTTAACTGTTCCAGGGGAAGAACTCTTTATTTTCCGATGAGGAAGAAAATCCCAAAGAGGGCAAACAGGTCTTTTAAGGCCCCGCAGTTAGCCAGTGGCACCAATGAATACACTTTCTACTCCATTCTTCTGTCTGTATTATCTTATGGCAGAATATTGCATCGTGTCACATGTGTATATGTAGGAAAGATGATTTTTTTTTTTTTGCTCCGGATGTATTCATAATGGATCAGTGTACTGAAGCAGTTGAATGTTTTCTGTTTTCTTTTTAAACATTGAGAAATCGGGGGGTGGGGAAGGGAAGGGTTGGAAATTTGGGATTAGCAGATGTAAACTATAATGTTACATAGAGGATGGATTAAAAACCAGGGACCCACAGGGAACTGTTTTCAGTATCCTGTGATAAATCATTATGGAAAAGAATATGAAAATTTTTATATATATATAAAACTGTATTGCTCCTTTGTAAAGCAGACATTAGCACAGCATTGTAAATCAACTATACTCTAATTAAAAGGAAAAGCGATTTTAAGGCAAACGTTCATAGAGACAAAGAAACACAATGCATAACACACAAAAAAGGACAGTTTATTCACCAGGAAAAATATTAAAAATTCTGAACTTCCGACTATGCAACCCGTGGTATTGCTCAAAAGGAGAAAATAAAAAATAACTGCAAGGAGATAGCGAGAGAAACGAAGGAAATACCAAAAGAAACGTGGGCACTGGAAATGCAAAAGAATATGAAAAGGAGTATAGTTAGAAGGGTAATATAGATGGATAACTGACTCACTTTGCTGTACACCTGAAATGAACACAGCCTTGTTTTAGAAATCAACTCCACTTCAATAAAAATTAAAAAAAAATAAAAAACCTGACAACGTAACCTCCAGATTTCTAAGAAGATTGTTTCCCAAACCTGCATATCTGAAAGGTCATTTATCTCTGATGGTGTGTATGCCGTATTATTCCCTCTCTTTAGTCTTTGCCTCTCTGACCCACATGGGAAGTTTTTAGTCAATATATCTCTTCTGTTCCACATCCCACGTGACAGCGTTATATAAAACCACCAACCGAGCAGCCTGGATTTGGTTTGGTTTCCTAAGATGCAGAGGAAATATCTCCTTTCGTGGAAGTAAGAATCCCACAGAGCAAGCCAGGAGGCCAGTGAAGAGGATCAAGGTACTGAGGGTTTACAAGTCAGATTTTAATGAATCTCATGTATGTCTGAAGCCTATTCATCTTGGTACTACACCCACGCCATCTGCTTCTCTCAGCTTGGAAAGACTTCTGTTTTGTCTTAATTGGGATGTGAAGTTGGCTTCTGTGAGCAGTGCTCCCAGTTGGTAAATTCCTTCGAGCTTGGACACTTTCTTTTCCCCATCCTAAGCTCACAGAACAAGGCCAGGTAGCCTCTCTACAAGTCCAGATATCCTCTTTTTATCCTGCAACGGGACCTCTTTCCCCCAGTGTGCTGCTGCTGCTGCTAAGTCGCTTCAGTCGTGTCCGACTCTGTGCGACCCCATAGACCGCAGCCCACCAGGCTCCCCCGTCCCTGGGATTCTCCACGCAAGAACACTGGAGTGGGTTGCCATTTCCTCCTCCAATGCATGAAAGTGAAAAGTGAAAGTGAAGTCGCTAAGTCGCGGCATGAATTCATTCTTTTTCATGACTGAGTAATATTCCACTCTACACATGTACCGTGGCTTCTTTATCCATTCCTCGATCGACAGACATTTCGGTTAACTGTACCTTTCAGAATTTTAAAACCAGTGAATGCATGTAGCAGCAGCCATAGACACCACTACGAGGAACTAAATATGAGCTTATCTCACCAGTAGGCATTTCTACATTTACTTTTAAAGTTTACTTCCCCACTGACACTTCAAATACAAACAATAAACTCAGATATTTTGGTCATACAGTTCAATGAATTTTGTTGTACGAAAACCCGGGTGTAGCATCCACCCACATGAAGAAATAAATATGAGATTTCCTCCACCCTGGAGGTATTGTCAGTGGCCAAAATCCCCACGTAGCCCCTCCTCCAACTTCTCTCCCTTGGTTTAAGCTCGAGGTGTGTGTTCTTTCACTTTCGGTATTGTTGTGATTATTGCCTTTTGTACTTTGAAAGGTTCCAGAATGGATGTGTATCTTGCAGGAACTCTATTGTTGCAATGGTTTTAGAATGAGAAAAGGAAATGAGAGTGTGAGGGAGGGAAGGAAGGAAGTGAAGGAAAGAAAGAAGGACTTTTAAATTAAGCACTCTGTTCAAATCTGGGCTTCCCGGTGGCAGTAGAGAATCTGCCTGCAATACAGGAGACGCAGGGTTCAATCTCTGGGTTGGGAAGACCCCTTAGAGGAGGAAATGGTGACCCGCTCCAGTATTCTTTTCTGGAAAATCCCATGGGCAGAGGAGCCTGGTGGGCTACAGTCTATGGGGTCGCAGAGAGTCAGACACGACTGAGTGACTGACGCTCTGTGACTTTTTTAAGTCATGCATTCCATTCAGATCTATGTCTTACCCATCTGCTTTGAGGGATCTTTGGAAGGTTAAGCTATTTTGATTCCCTTGAAAGAATTACATGGTATAAACCCACAAGTCACGATGGGATCACGACTTAAAAAAGAATTCTTGTACACCTATTTCTGCTCTAAAAGCAGGTCTTGTCATGCCTCATAATCACATGTCTTTATGGGCTCTGCCCACAGGCAGCAAGAACCTTAAATGTTTTCCTCCTTTGTTGCACTATTTTTAGAGAAAAATCTCAGTGCCTGGCTCCCTGTTGTATCCCTTTAAATTCTTCAGAAACACCCAAATGCTGGTAAATATAGTTTGTGATGTCACGAGTACACACGTGGTCATCCTTCTCTGACATGGCTGGAGGTACGTTCTGAAATGGAAGCGGTTTGGGGAAGAGATTGTCTTTTCTGTTTCTTTGAAGTACAAACACGCTGGTATGATGGGGGAGGGACTTCCCTGCCGGTCCAGTGGCTGAAACTCCAGGCTTCCACTGCAAGGGGCCACGGGTTCCCATCCGTAGTCTGAGAACTGAGATCCCACATGCCAAGCATCATAGCCAAAAGCAAAAAATAAATAAAAAAATAGAAGAAAAAGAAGGGGATGCTGAAGCTTCAGTGTTTGCCTGGTGTAATGGAGTGAATTTGAATTGCCTTGTTTAAGTGAATGTCCGACGTTCTGTCATGTCCATTAAATGAAAATGTGGTCATGTTAAATTAAATTATGCATGGTCTTATACACATACATACCCAGTTGGGTCCCTTTAATGCAATACTGTTGATAACCCTCTCTGTCTGGAGTGTCTGGGTAGATTTCCATTTCGTGAGACTGGGTTTAGCATGGTCACCATTGTCCGGTGGCCACGCTAAGCCCTCTTCCCTTGGTTCTCGGTCTTCAGTGCAAGGACCCTGGCTTTGTGTTGGTTTCCTGAGTCTGGTTTAACAGGCACAGTGAGGAAATGAAGGCATGGATCTAGAGCTCCGTCAAGTGCCACTTAACTCCCACATGGAAACCTGGCTTTTTTTTGGATTCCTGGAAATAAAAAGCCAAATGGTCACTTGAGGTCAAACCTGTCCATCCTAAAGGACATCAACCCTGAATATTCATTGCAAGGACTGATGCTGAAGCTGAAATGCCAATGCTTTGGCCACGTGATATGAAGAACTGAGTCACTGGAAAAGACCCTGATGCCGGGAAAGACGGAAGGCGGGAGGAGAAGGGGACGACAGACGATGAGATGGTTGGATGGCATCACCGACTTGGTGGATATGAGTTTGAGTAAGCTCTGGGAGTTAGTGAAGGACAGGGAGGCCTGGTGTGCTGCAGTCCATGGGGTCTCGAAGAGTCGGACACAACTGAGCGACTGATCGGCAACAACAAATCCCACTGGTATGTCCTGGTTGCTCTTTGGTTTGTACATTCTGATTTTCTGGGCTCATGTCCTTTTCCCTCTACTATTGTGCTCTCCTCTTAGTTCACAGGGTGCAGCTCATTATGCGGTCTCGGGCCTCGGGACACAGCTAGTCAGTAGGAGGGAGCGACTTCCCTGGTGATCCAGTGCTTAAGACTTAGAGCTTCCACTGCAGGCGGGATGGGTCCAATCCCTGGTCAGGGAACTAAGATCCCACAGGTTGTATGGCGTGGACCAAAAAAAAATATGAAGAGGCAGAAGAATGGTGTGTGTGTGTGGTGAGGTGCAGAGATGGACAGAACCATTGTGTCCAGAATTTGGAGTATGAGGGTGGGATCCTATGGATATATGAGTTTTAAAGAATAGCTCAGTTGGTAAAGAATCCGCCTGCAATGAAGGAGACCCCGATTCAATTCCTAGGTCGGGAAGATCCCCTGGAGAAGGGAGAGGCTACCCACTCCAGTCTTCTCGGGCTTCCCTTGTGGCTCAGCTGGTAAAGAATCTGCCTGCAATGAGGGAGACCTGGGTTTGATCCCTGGCTTGGGAAGATCCCCTGGAGAAGGGAAAGGCTACCCACTCCAGTATTCTGGCCTGAAGAATTCCATGGACAATATGGTCCTTGGGGTCACAAAGAGTCGGACACAACAGAGCGACTTTCCCTTTTCATTCAGTAAAGTGATATTTAGGCTGAAAGATCTTTATTTTCCCATAATGCGGAAGAAGGAATAAAGCTGGCTAAAGTCTAACCTGAGTGAGAGTCATAGAAGCCGGGGTAGGTCTCCTACAGAAGGTCCTCTAAGTATCTTATTATAGATTGATATGCCCGGTAAGCACTTTCCGTGAGGATCAAACGGAGATGAAAAAGGTGTTCATGCTGAGGACACTCGACATGGGTCCTGAGAGTGATTCTTCGCTTTATTTTAGCTATTAAGAGATTGAAATTCACAGTGGTCTTTGCAGGACATGATGGGATGCAGGTATTTTAATCACATGGAAGTAGTTGAGAGAAATTCTGTCATCAGAAAACGTGCCCTTGGTTTCTGTGCTGTGTCAGACTCAGCCAGCAGGCACGCTTATCTACAAGAGACTGGTTCTGAGTTTTTCCCCAAGGCTGTTTATTTGCTTCTGTTAGCATGGTTTGTCTTTTATGAGCCGACTTGCAGTCGCGGATTCCTGTGACTTGAGAAAAGGTTTTGGGAGAAACTCTTAGAATAGACAGTTTAAAAATAAATTTTAAGTGTAATTGATATATGTTACTGTGCTTCAAGTGTATAGCAGAGGGATTTGTTTATATATATACGTAGTTCTATGTCTATACTATACATGTGTATATAGATATGTATGTATATGGCTGTATTTACTTGCTTAGACGTGTCTGACTCTTTGATATCCCATGGACTGCAACACACCAGGCTTCCTTCCTTGGTGATTCAGATGGTAAAGGATCCACCTGCAATGAAGGTGTTTGATCCCTGGGGCAGGAAGATCCCCTGGAGAAGGGCATGGCAACCCACTCCAGTATTCTTGCCTGGAGAATCCCATGGACAGAGGAGCCTGGTGGGCTACAGTCCATGGAGTCGCAAAGAGTCAGACACGACTGAGTTAGTAACACGCACACAGACACACACACACAGACACACACACAGACACACAGACACACACACACGACTTCTCAGGTGGAGCTAGTGTTAAAGAACCTGCCTGCCAATGCAGGAAACATAAGAGACATGGGTTGGATCCCTGGGTCAGAAAGATCCCCTGGAGAAGTGAATGGCAACCTGCTCCAGTACTCTTCCCTGGAGAATCCCATGGACAGAGGACCCTGGTGGGCTACAGTCCATGCACAGAGTCAGATATGACTGAAAGATACTTGGCACGCGTGCACACACACACACACACGTATATATATTTGTTTAGATTATTTTCTACGATAGGATTTTATAAGACACTGAATATGGCTCCCTGTGCTAGACAGTAGGTCTTGGTTGTTTATTTTATGTAAAATGCTTTGTAACTATTTATCTCATACTGCTCATTTATCCCTTCCTTCTCCCGCGGTAAACAGGAAAGTGAAGTCGCTCAGTTGTGTCCGACTCTTTGCCACCCATGGACTGTAGCCTGCCAGGCTCCTCCTTCCACGGAATTCTCCAGGCAGGAATACTGGAGTGGGTTGCCATTTCCTTCTCCAGGGCATCTTCTCGAACCTGGGTCTCCCGCACTGCAGGCAGACTCCTTACCGTGTGAGCCACCAGGAAGCCCTATGGTAAACCGAAGCTGGTTTCCTATGCCTGTGAGTCTGTGTTTTGCTTATACTTTTATTTGTATCATTTTTAGATTCCATGTATAACTGATGTGATATAATTGTCTTTCTGTATCTGAATTTGTCCACTTAGTATGATAATCACGAGGTCCATCTGCGTTGCTAGAAATATCATGATTTTATTCTTTTTTATGGCAGCGTAATAGTCGACTGTGTACATGCACCACATCTTCTTAAGCAAGTCGTCCATTGATGGTTGTTTTAGAATGGAGAAACCTTAACCCTGGTCTTGCGTGTCGCTTCCTCCTATGAGCTGGATAGGACGTGGTTTTCCCTGGTAGCTGCACTTTCCGGACCCTCAGTCTATAGACTGGCTTCTGTAGCAGCCGATCGGCGTGCCGTGGAGATACAATTAGAACAGAACGCCAGCTGTTAAACAGCAGCTGTGTCTGTGTCTGATGGTCCCGCGTGTGTATTTCTGAATTCATGCCCAAATTCAGGACCTGGTTTTTTGAACTTTACTTGGTGTGCAAGCGCTTTGCTCAAAAGTACAAAGGGGTACGGGAAAGAGAAAGCATAGCAGGCTTAGAGCCTAGTAGGAAAGAATAAACCGTGAAAGAATAAATCGGACAGATAGATAGTACACGGACAGTGGATAGAGAGCTGATAGAGTAAATGACAAGTGACAGATAGATAGTCAAAGAATAAATTAGAGCCTCATCAGTTCAGTTTAGTTGCTCAGTCATGTCTGACTATTTGTGACCTCACTGACCACAGCACGCCAGGCTTCACTGTCCACCACCAACTCCCGGAGTCCACTGAAACTCATGTCCATTGAGTCGGTGATGCCATCCAAGCATCTCATCCTCTGTCGTCCCCTTCTCCTCCTGCCCTCAATCTTTCCCAGCATCAGGGTCTTTTCAAATGAGTCAGCTCTTCAAATCAGGTGGCCAAAGTACTGGAGTTGCATCTTCAGAATCGGTCCTACCAATGAACACCCACGACTGATCTCCTTTAGGATGGACTGGTTGGATCTCCTTGCAGTCCAAGGGACTCTCAAGAGTCTTTTCCAACACCACAGTTCCAAAGCATCAGTTCTTCCGTGCTCAGCTTTCTTTGGAGCCTAATAGGAAAGGATAAATGGGATACCCAGATGATAGATAATGGATAGAACGGATGATGAACGATAGTGGAAAAATAGAGTCCAATAGGAAAGTATAAATAATGAAAGAATAAATTAGATAGTTGATAGATACGTAGACACATTATAGATATATAGATTGATGAATGCTATAAATAAATAGGTCACAAATGAGAGTGAAAGAGTATATCAGATAAATAGTGAGAGCAGAGATAAAGAGTGAAAGAATGAATTAGATGGGTGATGGATAAATTGGAGTCTAGTATTAAGAGGAAACAATAAATGATGAGCCAGCAAATCAATCAAACACGTTGGTGGACTCCTCCCTCTGCCCCTCCCCGCATCCCAGGCGTGGTCTCCTTGGAGACGGCCTCAGTTAAGAATGGCGGGGTGGAGGTTGACCATCACACCGACTAGCGCCAATGAGAAAGGTCTCAGCAACCTGCAGCGATGCTGGAGGAGCGGGCCGAGCGTGCTCCCCTTCAGACCCTTCCCACCGCCTCCCTCCGCGCTCGGGGCTCCGGACGTCTGGCCGCATCTACAGACCCCTTTGTCCTCCACTTCCCATCAGCTGGACGGGTGGGGAAATCCTGGCGTATCCCCTCCCTCTCCCCTCCTAAGCCAACTTCCTGCACAATCGCGAGGAGGCACGCACTAAATCTTAACGACTTGTATCTGAGGATGTTGTCTTTGGCTGGATGCTAGTTATATCGTTTTGTTTTTTTTTTAAGTTTGAAAGCCAAGTGAATTTTTTTTTTAATATATAATTGGAAGATGATTATTTTCCATGCTGTGTTGATTTCCAGTGTACAACATTGAGAATCTCTCATAACTCTATATATCATGTATGTATATATGTATATGGAGAAGGCAATGGCACCCCACTCCAGTAATCTTCCTGGAAAATCCCATGGATGGAGGAGCCTGGTAGGCTGCGGTCCATGAGGTCACGAAGAGTCGGACACGACTGAGCGACTTCACTTTCACTTTTCACTTTCACGCATTGGAGAAGGAAATGGCAACCCACTCCAGTGTTCTTGCCTGGAGGATCCCCAGGGACAGGGGAGCCTGGTGGGCTGCCGTCTCTGGGGTCGCACAGAATCGGACATGAGTGAAGCGACTTAGCAGCAGCAGCATATATTTATATACACGTATATCTTTATATAGGTGTGTGTGTGTGCATGCTAAGTCACATCATTTGTGTCCACCTCTGTGATGCCTGGAGAATTCCATGGACTATACAGTCTGTGGGGTCACAAAGAGTCGGACACGACTGAGTGACTTTCATTTCACTTCACTGCGACGCTATGGAGCCCGTCAGGCTCCTCTGTCCATGGGATTCTCCAGGCAAGAATACTGGAATGGGTTGCCATTCCCTTCTCCGGGGGATCTTCCCAACCCAGGGATTGAACCCACGTCTCTTAAGTCTGGTGCGTTGGCAGGCAGGTTCATTACCACTGGGGCCACCTGGAAAATAGACACACCCACATCACACATACATACATATATGTATATATACATACATATCCCCTCCTCATGAGCCTCCCCTCACCCACAGCAGGATGCTACTGTATCTTGACTTTATTAACACCATACGCAAGAGTGGAAAATTCTCACAGGGTACCCAGTGCAGTCTACCCCCTCTCTTTGGATAAGTCCTTTCTCTTTTTCTTATTCCTCCCTTCATACCCAGCCCCCTCACCTCCTTCCTTCCTTCCCTGGCTCTTATCTTGAGAACAAAATAACTAAAAGCTGACAATGTAGAGTGTTTCACTTCCTTTACTCTGCTAATACCACATCCACATGCAAGGGACTTATCAGAGACACTGTGTTCACCGAGGAAACCACTTGTATTCCAGGCTGCCCGGGACAAAATTGTTTCAGTCATTTGCACATTGAAAAAAAAAAAGTATAAGATACAGGTTTAATTTATCCAGACTGAAAAATGTTTCCCCTTGTTTCAACTCAAATACTTACTGGGGGGAGGGGATGAAGATGACTAAATAAATGGGAAAACGGTAGGAATGCCACGGGCTCCCCGACCTCTATGCGAAATAATGTATTTGAAGCCTTACTTCCCACCAACTCGTGAATTGTGTATCACACCCATGCTTGAAACTCACTACATCAAGCTTAAATTAAAAATGGTTCCGGTTCTCTGGCTCTCGATGGCATCTGAACTTCCAAGTTGACGGCTCCTCACTTTTAGCAACAACAACTTTTCTGTGCCCCTGTAGGGATTTCATTCCATCGTGTTGGTTGTGCAGAAAATGCTGTCTGTAGCATCCGATGGGTGTGTGAACATCTGCTTTAATAACACCCCCAGTCCAGGCTTGACAGCAATAGACCCAAGAGGAGGGTTAGCATCGGAGAGGTGTATGTCCGGAGGCTCATGTGAGGGGACAGGCTCTACTTTGTCTGATGCTGTGAAATCAGTGATGAGGCTTACCCGGTGGCTCAGTGGTCAAGAACGTGCCTGGCAATGCAGGAGATGCCGGAGACGTGGGTTTGATCCCTGGGTCGGGAAGATCCCCTGGAGGAGAGCATGGCAACCTTCAGTTGGTGGCTCTTTAGTATCTGAGCCGCCAGGGAAGCTGCCTGGGAAATCCCATGGACAGAGGAGCCTGGCGGGCTGCAGTCCATGGGGTCAAAGAGTTGGACAGGACTGAGCACACAGCATACATACACACACACACACACACACACACACACACACACGTGCCACTTACTGTATACCCCACCCTGGCTCTGTCCGCCTCGTCTCCTGCCCCAGACGTGTGCACTGCCCTGAACTATTGTTTACCAGCCTCATTCACACCTTCATACTTTTGTAACAGACGTTTATTCCGAAATGACTCTTGGTTTTACACATTTTCACTGTTCATAAACACTGAGTGATACCATATATTTTCCTGCAGCTCAGGCTTGGAGTTTTATCCTTAAGGCAGCAGGGACTCCCTGTAGCGATTTCAGCAGGAAAAATGGATGTGATGAGGTTCTTGTTTCCTGGGAGCTCCGTGAAATATTTTCGTCTCGTGGCTCGGTGGTATAGAATCTGCCTGCAATGCTGGAGACCCAGGTTTGATCCCTGGGGTCAAGAAGACCCTCTGGGAGGAGGAAATGGCACCCCACTCCAGTATTCTTGCCTGGGACATCCCATGCACAGAGGAGCCTGGCCTCCGTGGGTTTTGCAAGGAGTTGGACACCACTGAGTGACTAAAACTGACTCTAAAGATGAGGGGCTCCCCTGGCAGTCCAGTGGTTGAGACTCTGTGATACCAAAGCCCTAGCAGAGGTTCAGTCCCCGGGTTGGGAAACTGGGATCCCGCGTGCCTCGTGGTGCAGTCTACAACAAAAACGCTGAGCTGATGGAGACGAAGAGAGGTTGAGGAATTTCCTGGAAGCCGTGGGTCAGCAGAATGAGGAGAGGAAATGAACCAGGTTCCAAAGCTTTGGCAGGGTCTCGGGGTTTGGGGCCAGCTTGAGAAGACAAAGCAGATGGGTGGGGCTGTCTGAGACGGGGTGTCTTCAGGGGCCGTTCTGGCTCAGTTCTGGCTGCCAGACAAGGAATGGCCTTGCTCTGTGTGTGGTTCTGAGTTACCTGGTGAGATCTGATGTGGAGGAGTCAGAGGTAGTGGGGAGACATTGCCTATCCTTGGAAGCACTTACGTCAGCAACAGGTTCCAGAAGTAGGAGGGATGGTCCTCGTCTTTCTAGAATGTTCTGAAATCGGAGCCAGTCTGGACTGGTTCCTCTATCAGATGGGCTGGGGTCATCCTTGGGCCATTCCGTTTCCTGTAGATTTCCGAAGAGCCCCGAAACGCATTGACTGTGAGTTTCATCTTCTCTGCCTTCGGGCCATCTGCTGGGAGGGAGCTTATGACTTTGGAGACTTCCTACTTGAGAGTTCCCAGATAGCTTTCTCAGATGGCACTGGGGGTTAAGAACCCACCCACCAATGCAGGAGACATAAGAGACCTGGGTTTGATCCCTGGGTTGGGAAGATCCCCTGGAGGAGGGCATGACAACCCACTCCAGTATTCTTGCCTGGAGAATCCCATGGACAGTGGAGCCTGGCAGGCTACAGTCCATGGGGTCGCAAAGAGTTGGACACGACTGAGTGATTTCATTTTCTTTCTTTCTATAGTTCCTTTTGGAGAAGGAAATGGCAACCCACTCCTGTGTTCTTGCCTGGAGAATCCCATGGACAGAAGGGCCTGGTGGGCTACAGTCTATGGGGTTGCAAAGAGTTGGACACGACTTAGCAACTAACAAACACACACATGATGAACAGCACCCAAGGTCAGCCTGACTGTACTTGCCTCTTCAGAACGTCCTCAGTTATGTTCCCCGGCTCGGAAATTCTGAAAGGAACTGGGTGGTCTTGAGATTCTGGCAATGCCGTCCAAAAAGATCACTCTGACAAATATGATGATGGAAGAATCTTTAAAATAGACACGTAGTTCCGTCAACCAGAGTACAGCCTCACCATGAAATGTGGTTGGAAAAAGGATGACAAAGTGCTTTATGCGCTGGTATATAAAATCTCCAGAAAGCTGTTAAGTAAAGAAAATAAAACAGTGAGGAACAGGAAGGTTTATATAGTATGCTACTTTCTGCTTAATATTTTTTGTTGAATACAGAAACATTAAAAGGACACAGAAGGAGTGGTCAGAAGTGAAGATGAAGGCTGAGGAGGCAGAAGGCTATGATATAATTTTAATATAATTAAAGTAATATAATTAATTTTACTGTAATTTTTGCTTTGAACCAGACAAGTTTTTCACCTATCAAAATACATCTCAACAAATAAGATTTAATTTTGTTGACATTTAATTGATGTTAATTCCCCATAGTTGATAATTGGGCTTATGTAAAATGTCAACATTGGGCTTCCCAGGTAAAGTGGTAAAGAATCCACCTGCAAGGCAGGAGACCTGGGTTCTATCCTGGCTCGGGAAGATCCCCTGGAGGAGGGCATGGCCACCCACTCCAGTATTCTTGCCTGGACAATCCTGTGGACACAGGAGCCTGGAGGGTTACAGTCCTTGGAGTTGCAAAGAGTCCGACACAACTGAGTGACTAAACAATAAATTGTTAACATTAGAGAGTGCAGGGTGAGGGCAGAAACGTAATTATTATTTTTACAACTTCTCAGAAAGTCTAACATTATTTCAAAACTAAAAGTATTTTTTTTTAAATGATGATACACAAACAGCTGGTAAGCACATGAAAATGTGTTCAGCATCACTGGTTATGCGAGAAATGCAAATGAAACGCTCAGCAAGACACTATTTATGCAACAAATAGAATGGCTAAAATTTTTTTTTTAATGACAACAACTATTTTATGGGAGAAACTGACTCTCTGATGTGCAGCAACATCAGAGTGAGGTTGAACAAGTTCTTCTAAAATGACTTACGAAAAAAAATAAAAAAATAAATAAATTAATAAAATGACTTACATATCTGTCTTTTGATCCAGAAGTTCTATTTTCAGCTGTTTGTCCATGAAAAGTGATTATGCAAGAACCGTCATAAGAGCTTTAGTTCCAGGTACCCCAATGTGAAAACCAGCCAAATGCCCAGCAGGAGTAAATGGGGGAACTCTTGGTCATATTCATCCGATATGTATGTATGCAATTCATGGGGTCGCAAGGAGTCGGACACGACTGAGCGACTGAACTGAACTGAACTGATGTATGTTTACTGATAATCATACAGTGCAGTGGTGCTCAGCAGTCCCAAGGAACAAACCGCTGATAACATCCTGCAACTGGGATGAAGCACAGACCTAACAGTAAAACAAATAATAAGTCAAAGCTATGGTTTTTCCACTAGTCATGTATGGATGTGAGAGTCGGACCATAAAGAAAGCTGAGCACTGAAGAATGGATGCTTTTGAACTGTGGTGCTAGAGAAGACTCTTGAGAGTCCCTTGGACTGCAAGGAGATCCAACCAGTCCATTCTGAAGGAGATCACTCATGAATGTTCATTGGAAGGACTGATGCTGAAGCTGAAACTCCAATACTTTGGCCACCTAATGCGAAGAACTGGCTCACTTCAAAAGACCCTGATGCTCCGAAAGATTAAAGGCGGAAGGAGAAGGGGGTGACAGAGGATGACATGGTTGGCTGGCATCACTGACTCAATGGACATGAGTTTGAGCAAACCTCGGGAGTTGGTGATGGACAGGGAAGGCTGGGGTGCTGCAGTTCATTGGGTCACAAAGAGTCAGACACTAGTGAGCGACTGAGCCGAACGGAACGATAAATCCTGATGCTGAAACCTACTACTGAAGAATTGATGCCATGCTTATATGAGATGCTAGAGCAGGCAAAACTAACCTCAGGGGTTAAGAAATTCAATAGGCAGTGCCTCTATGTTGAAGGACTGACTGGGGAGTGGAAGAGCTTTCTGAAAAGATGAAAACATGCTCTATGGTATTAGAATTCCAGATCATGGTGCTGCATGCATTTATCAAAACTGTGCTGTTAATTTTTGTGTATTTCAAGATATGCATAGTTTACCTCAGAAAAAGGATGGCAAAAATGATAACTGTAGGGATTTCCCCTGCCGGTCCATTGGTTAAGAATCCGCCTTCTGATGCAGGGGTCATGAGTTCACTCCCTGATTGGGACACTAAGATCCTGAAACCTTCACGTCCAGCAAAGTAATACTGCTGCTGCTGCTGCTAAGTCACTTCAGTCGTGTCCGACTCTGCGCGACCCCATAGACGGCAGCCCACCAGGCTCCCCCGTCCCTGGGATTCTCCAGGCAAGAACACTGAGTGGGTTGCCATTTCCTTGTCCAATGCATGAAAGTGAAAAGTGAAAGTGAAGTCGCTCAGTCGTGTCTGACTCTTAGCGACCCCATGGACTGCAGCCCACCAGGCTCCTCCGTCCATGGGATTTTCCAGGCAAGAGTACTGGAGTGGGGTGCCATTGCCTTAAGTTTTTAAATGGTAGCTACATGGACATTGGGTGTGGGCAGAGATATAGATGACAGATTGGCAAAATATCGATAATTGTTGAAGTGGAGAGAAAGTTTCTTGGGATTTCCTTATATCATGTGTACTAAGTTGCTTCCGTCGCGTCCAACTCTTTGTGACCGCATGGACTGCAGCCCACCAGGCTCCTCTGTCTGTGGGCCTCTCCAGGCAAGAATACTGGAGTGGGTTGCCATTTCATTCTCCATTCATTACATCGTTGTCTTTAATTTCTATATATTTGGTATTCTCCACACTAAAGATAATTTTAAAAAGATAAATACTCTTGTTTTTTTTTTTTTCCAAAAGAAGCAGTAGTTTGGAGCAATAGCTGGCTTTTTTCTCTTCTTGGAGTGGGAGTTTTATGGTGTGTTCTGTGATGACAGGCGTCATCAGGTTCTGGGGTTGAGAAGACTTGGCAATGCAACATGTTGCCTGATGACACTGAAAAGGAAAAGAACGTCTTCAAATGTGCAATGGTCACATCATAATAAGAGGACACCCGGAACGCTGAATCCCCAGCTTATGCAAAATGCTCGGGAAACCTAAACAGTAGTTTGGAATTAGCCTTTGGGTAGGAAAAGCTAGCGGACCCAAGCCCGTTATTGAGAGCAGATGGTATATTAACAGATAGAAAGAGAGTCCAGGACGGCTTCAAAGCCTGGTTTTCCTTTGCCTTTTCTGTGGAAGAAAATGGTATTCACATTTTAAAGTTAAAAGCAAATAGCTGCTGCTGCTGCTCAGTCGCTTCAGTCGTGTCCGACTCTGTGCGACCCCATAGACGGCAGCCCACCAGGATCCCCCGTCCCTGGGATTCTCCAGGCAAGAGCACTGGAGTGGGTTGCCATTTCCTTCTCCAATGCATGAAAGTGAAAAGTGAAAGGGAAGTTGCTCAGTCGTGTCCGACTCTGTGCGACCCCATGGACTGCAGCCCACCAGGCTCCTCTGTCCATGAGATTTTCCAGGCAAGGATACTGGAGTGGGGTGCCATTGCCTTCTTCAAAAGCAAATAGAGTTGCATGGAAGTGAGGAAACAACGATAGGCTACAACTTTATAAAATAATTTCAAACTCCGGGACCAAGGCTAGTAGCTACTTGAGTCGTTGAATGATCGTGGTTCATAAGAAAATATGAGAGTTAGAAATGAGTGAATGTTGACCCAGTTTCTTTTTCGCTGTTTTTTTTTGTTTGCTTCTTCTAAGCCGACGATAACATTCTGGAAATTACAGTCTGGTCAGTTAGATGATAAATCTTAATGTTCTGGAAGAGGTCGTCTAAAAGATGATAAATCGTAATTTCTAGAAGCTCCATGGGTTTGTTCGCTAAGAACAAGTCTGTGCCCGACTAGTTTTATGAAAATCAGTGGATATAACTGGTTGGGTCGTCCGCATGCGACTTGAGAGTTTTCCATTTGTTCTTCTGGAGAGACTGAGATGCCTGTGTAAACAGATGAGGGTAAAGCCTGAGGCTCCTGTGTGTTTGCAAGAGTTTGAACATTCCTGGTGAGAAATTTAACTCACCGCAGAGATGCTTGGCTGAATCTCACGCGCCGAAAGGGCCCTGAGCCTTGTGCATGCAAATGACGTGTTAGCGTTTGCATCTACGCCTAAAAACTACATAACCATGCTCGTCTCTGAGGCTCCATCTACCTACCTGCTGCTGCTGCTGCAAAGTCGCTTCACGCGTGTCCAACTCTGTGCGACCCCATAGATGGCAGCCCACCAGGCTCCACCGTCCCTGGGATTCTCCAGGCAAGAACACTGGAGTGGGTTGCCATTTCCTTCTCCACCTACCTACACATCATAAAATCAAGCCACCTTCTTATTTACATGTTACAAATGTAGCCACTTGCTCTACTCGGGGGCTGGAATGACTCGTTTATTCAAATATTCTGTTTAAAGTATGGAAATATTTTCTTTCTACTCTTAGTCTTTGCAAATAATCCAAGATTGTATCTGCAGTGCCTTCCAGTCCTATTTCTTTTTTTAATTTTAAATTTATTTTTTTTTACTGAAGGATAATTGTTTTACAGAATTGTGTTGGTTTCTGCCAAACCGCTATGTGAATCAGCTATCAGATCAGATCAGTCGCTTAGTCATGTCCGACTCTTTGCGACCCCATGAATCGCAGCACGCCAGGCCTCCCTGTCCACCAACTCCCGGAGTTCACTCAGACTCACGCCCATCAAGTCCGTGATGCCATCCAGCCATCTCATCCTCTGTTGTCCCCTTCTCCTCTTGCCCCCAATCCTTTCCCAGCATCAGAGTCTTTTCCAATGAGTCAACTCTTCGCATGAGGTGGCCAAAGTACTGGAGCTTTAGCATCATTCCTTCCAAGGAAATCCCAGGGCTGATCTCCTTCAGAATGGACTGGTTGGATCTCCTTGCAGTCCAAGGGACTCTCAAGAGTCTTCTCCAAAACCACAGTTCAAAAGCATCAATTCTTCAGTGCTCAGCCTTCTTCACAGTCCAACTCTCACATCCATACATGACCACAGGAAAAACCATAGCCTTGACTAGACAGACCTTTGTTGGCAAAGTAATGTCTCTGCTTTTGAATATGCTATCTAGGTTGGTCATAACTTTCTTTCCAAGGAGTAAGCGTCTTTTAATTTCATGGCTGCAGTCAACATCTGCAGTGATTTTGGAGCCCCCAAAAATAAAGTTTTTCTTTATTTTAAACAGTCTGACACTGTTTCCACTGTTTCCCCATCTATTTCCCATGAAGTAATGGGACCGGATGCCATGATCTTTGTTTTCTGAATGTTGAGCTTTAAGCCAACTTTTTCACTCTCCACTTTCACTTTCATCAAGAGGCTTTTTAGTTCCTCTTCACTTTCTGCCATAAGGGTGGTGTCATCTGCATATCTGAGGTTATTGAGATTTCTCCCGTCAATCTTGATTCCAGCTTGTGTTTCTTCCAGCCCAGCGTTTCTCATGATGTACTCTGCATATAAGTTAAATAAACAGGGTGACAATATACAGCCTTGACGGACTCCTTTTCCTCTTTGGAACCAGTCTGTTGTTCCATGTCCAGTTCTAACTGTTGCTTCCTGACCTACATATAAATTTCTCAAGAGGCAGATCAGGTGGTCTGGTATTCCCATCTCTTGAAGATTTTTCCACAGTTGATTGTAATCCAGACAGTCAAAGGCTTTGGCATAGTCAATAAAGCAGAAATAGGTATACATATATCCATCCCCTCCCTCTTGAACCTCCCTCCCACCTCCCACCCCATCCCACCCCTCTAGGTTGTCACAGAGCCCCCCAGTTTGAGTTCCCTGAGTCGTACAACAAATTCCCGTTGGCTCTCTATTTCACACATGGTGATGTGGGGAGTTCGGTGGTACGATTCTCACCTGCCTTCCTGCCTTGTTAAACAGACCGCATACAGCAAAAGTTATGACATGCTTAGAGATTCCGTGTCTTGCAGAGCCTCAAGGATGCTTGAACTGGGGTTATGAGTGGGGAAGGGGCAGAGGAAGAAAGGGATGAACACACGGTAGAATAAATAGTGGCAACTTGGAGTCGGTACTAGAGGTAGATTCTCACTAACAGCTTGTGCTTTTCATTTCTTTCTGTCTGAAAAGTGAAATGCTAAAGTCATTCTTAGAGGCTTCGAGATCTCTATCTTAAGAACCACCTGTATTTTAGTAAAAGTATTTGTGATGGCTTAAAAAAACTCACTCAAGGAAGAGGACAACCCTACGATGTGGAGAAAAGGGATACAATGAAGTGCTGATACTCTGTTTCACATCCTGTCATATTTGAAATTTGGATTACTGAGCACATGCAGCCCGTTGACTAATAATCCCCAATGAATTAGAAAACCAGGGAGCTGATGCTGCCAGATCCAACTCCCACCGGTGTTTTGAGTGTCTCCAATGATCCTGCAAAGATAAGGTGGAGGCAGATTGCTGAGGAAATAAATGGCACACTCCTAGCCTTCTCATATTTTTCCCATTAACATGGTGCTACAGTTTTAAGAGCTGTCTCTCTTTCCTTACCAACCATTTGGTGAGGAAAATCAATTCTAGTTTTGACACCTCTTCCCACTACCTGCTCCGCTATCTTCTTACCCTCAGTGATGATTTTTCGGTGTGGGATACTGTTGGCCACTTTTAAAAAGACGATGATTTCGTGAAGCTAGGAGTTATTTCTGGAGAAGGCAAGGGCACCCCACTCCAGTGTTCTTGCCTGGAGAATCCGAGGGATGGGGGAGCCTGGTGGGCTGGAGTCCATGGGGTCGCGAAGAGTCAGACACGACTGAGCGACTTCACTTTGACTTTTCACTTTCATGCGTTGGAGAAGGAAATGGCAACCCACTCCGGTGTTTTTGCCTGGAGAATCCCAGGGACGGGGGAGCCTGGTGGGCTGCCATCTATGGGGTCGCACAGAGTCGGACACGACTGAAGCAACTTGGCGGCGGCAGCAGCAGGAGCTATTTCTCTAAAGTTTACCTGAGTTGTACAAAGTGTAATCTGTTGGAGGAAAGGAATAGTATTCTGATCGTTTTTGGTAGTCTCAGTCTGAAATTTCATTATGATGGAAGTGGCTCTAATAGAGAGTTTATGATAACAATCGCAATCGTTCTTATAATGATGGGAAAGATGAGATTTAGGGTCAGAAGATCTGGGCAATTCACCAGCTCTGTGACTCTAGGCTGGTAGAAGAGTCTACCCCCTTCTTCCAGCTTCAGGTTTTTTTCCTCTGCACAGGTTGGAGAAGGGTAATCATTTAGCAGAGTAGTGCGAGAATAGTCCAGGATAATGCATGGGACAGCTCCTTGTACAGGGTACATACATAGGAACTTCTTGGCCTACCTTCATGTTTCATCACCTCTGTTCCATCTCATTTCCTTCTTTTCTAAAATTCCTTGCAAGACATGTGGTCCTGTCTAAAACGTCCTTGGAGTCAGTTGATCCATGCCAAAAGTTGTGGGATATTTGGTCGTGTTTGCTTCTGTCCGAAACGTTCATGCAGGTGTTTCATCCATGGCAAAAGTTCCTTGATTTCTGGTCATGTTCGGTCCTGTCCAAAAAGTCCAGGGAGATAGCCAAGCCTCATCCAACTGTTCTTGATACTTGGTCATGTTTGGTTCTGTCCAAAAAGTCTATGGAGTCATTTGGTCCATGGAAAAGGTCCTTGATATTTGGTCATATTTGGTCTTGTCCAAAAGGTCCTTAAGACCTGTGGTCCACACCAAAATGACCTTGATATTTTGTGCTTGATATCTGTGACAAATTCAGAAGCATTTATCATGGACCAGAGACACTATTGGATGTTTTGCTCAGGATCAGATATCAAAGATGTTTTGGCCTGGACCAAAAGTCTACTGGATGTTCTGGACATGACCAAGGGTCTGCTGCCATGAATAAGGTTCTCTTCTCTTGCTACACTGAAAACAAAGATTTCCCTAGTTTGCTTTGTAGACAGTCTTTCAGGATTCAAATCTTTTTATTTTATTTGGCTACATCCAGTCTCAGTTGGCACATATGCCATCTTCAACGCATCATGTAAGGTCTTTTGTTGAGACGCACAGACTCTAGTTGTGGTTTGTGGGCTCAGTAGTCATGGTGTGAGGGCTTAGTTTCTCCATGACATGTGGGATCTTACTTCCCCAACTAGGGACTGAACCTCTGTCCCCTGCACTGCAAGGCAGATTCTTAGCTAGCGGACCACCAGTGAGGTCCCAGGATTCAAACCTTCACTGCATAATTTCTAAACCTATGCTCCAATTTGGCTTCCCTGGTAGCTCAGCTGCTAAAGAATCCTATTGTAATGCAAGAGATTCCAGTTCGATTTCTGAGTCAGGAAGATCCCCTGGAGAAGGGATAGGCTACCCACTCCAGTGTTCTTGGTCTTCCTTGGTGGCTCAGATGGTAAAGAATCTCCCTGCAATGTGGGAGGTCTGGGTTTGATCCCTGGGTTGGGAAGATCCCCTGGAGGAGGGCATGGCAACCCACTCCACTATTCTGCCTGCACAATCCCCATGGACAGAGGAGCCTGGTGGGCTGCAGTCCATGGGGTTGCAAAGAGTCAGACATAACTGAGCCACTAAGCACTGCATAGCACAGCTGCTGCTGCTGCTAAGTCACTTCAGTCGTGTTTGACTCTGTGCGACCCCATAGACGGCAGCCCACCAGGCTCCTCCTACCATGGGATTTTCCAGGCAAGAGTACTGGAGTGGGGTGCCATTGCCTTCTCCTGTTCCTATTCACCTATCCTGTGTTCAAAAGTATCAGAAAAGTAAGTTAAAGCCAAGGACTTCAGAGAAGACTCTTGAGAGTCCCTAGGACAGCAAGGAGATCCAACCAGTCCATCCTAAAGGAAATCAGTCCTGAATATTCATTGGAAGGACTGATGCTGAAGCTGAAGCTCCACTACTTTGGCCCCCTGATGTGAAGAACTGACTCACTGGAAAAGACCCTGACGCTGGGAAAGATTGAAGGCAGGAGGAGAAGGGGATGACAGAGGATGAGATGGTTGGATGGCATCACTGACTTGATGGACATAGGTTTGATCAAACTCATGAAGACAGTAGAGGACAGGGAGAGTGTCACAGAGTCAGATACTGATTTAGTGATTGCATGACAATAGTATACTTCAGAGACATGAAACGTATGAGTTTGGCTTTGATTTTCCGAGTCCAGTGCAGGTGGAAAGTCTCAGGAAGCGGAAGCAATTAGGAGCATTAGGATCAGTTCACTTCAGTCTTTCAGTTGGTCCGAGTCTTAGCGACCCCATGAACCACAGCACGCCAGGCCTCCCTGTCCATCACCAACTCCTGGAGCTTACCCAAACTCATGTTTCTTTATAGTCCAGCTCAGCTTTCTTTATAGTCCAACTCTCACATCCATACATGACTACTGGAAAAACCATAGCCTTGACTAGACAGACCTTTGTTGGCAAAGTAATGTCTCTGCTTTTTAATATGCTGTCTAGGTTGGTCATAACTTTTCTTCCAAGGAGCAAGTATCTTTTCATTTCATGGCTGCAGTCACCACCTACAGTGATTTTGGAGCCCCCAAAGAGTAAAGTCAGTCACTGTTTCCACTGTTTCCCCATCTATTTGCCATGAAGTGATGGGACCGGGTGCTCGATCTTAGTTTTCTGAATGTTGAGTTTTAAGCCAACTTTTTCACTCTCCTCTTTCACTTTCATCAAGAGGCTCTTTAGTTCTTCTCTTTCTGCCATAAGGGTGGTGTCATCTGCATATCTGAGGTTATTGATATTTCTCCCAGCAATCTTGATTCCAGCTTGAGTTAGGATAGTAGAATAATAATAATAAATAATATCAAAATGTAGACGTAGGAATGTTAACAGAGAAAACATTTATTAAAATGGCAAAATTCGTATTAGAAGTACCAGTGCCACAGGCTTTTTGTAGAAGATCTCTCAGCATCATGAAATCCATTTCTCTGGAAATTTCACTTTCACACCTTTATTAGCAGGTTTATGACCTGAATGCAATATAAATTGAAATTTTTCTTCACCTTAGGCAGAGGATGAAATACTTTCAAAAAGTGGGATAGGCTTATTTGTTTCGTGGGTTTGACCAATAACAAAAATAATGATTTCTGTGCCTTGGTGTTTACTTCTGACACACTTCAGCAGGCTTGAGACTTTGAATGACTTTATATATATATATATATATTCATGTAAGACACTGCCTCGGCTCTGGTAAAGTCTGTTGGAGTTGCTGATTAGAAGTGCTGAATGCTTAAATTTAGAAATGACGTACTGCATGACTTCTGCAACCTTGGATGATGAAAGAATGGATGATGAGTCCGTCAGTGTTCCTGTGATGGTTGAGAGTATGTGTCAGCTTGTGTGGGCGCTGAGGTGGCTGCATCCTTGGTCAAATGCTACTCTGGGTGTGAGGTTGTCCTGGGTGAGATGCACGGTAGATCAATAGACTGAGTAAGCAGATTGCTCTCCTTATCCTGGTGGGCCTCCTGCAATCAGCTGAAGGCCTGGCCAGCACAAAAGGCTGACCTTCCTTGAAATAAGAGAAACTTTTGTATTCGATGGTGTTGTCACTGGCACCTCTTCCTGGTTCACCAGCTGCTTCTGGCCTTTGCATTTGAACTGGGAAATGACGTCTGCAGATTTTTGATTTGCCTCTCTCTGGAATCATGTCAATCCATTCTCTATAATAATAATAATAATAATAATATAATATATATATATATGTCGCTGGACATGAGTTTGAGTAAACTCCAGGAGTTGGCGATGGACAGGGAAGCCTGACTTGCTGCAGTCCATGGAGTTGCAAAGAGTCGGACACGACTGAGCGACTTTCACTTTCTAAGGACTCTCTCCCATACAAGGGGCTTTCCGGGTGGCTCAGGTAGTAAAGGATCCACCTGCCAATGCAGGAGATGCGGGTTTGATCTCTGGGTAGAGACGATCCCCTGAAGGAGGAAATGGCAAGCCACTGCAGTGTTCTTTTCTAGAGAATTCCATGGATGGAGGAGCCTGGTGGGCTACGCTCCATTGGGTCACAAAGAGCTGGACATGACTGAGTGACTGAGCACACACGCTCCCACACAAGACGGTCTGTGTACGAAGGCTTGGGGCCTCTGTGAACAGAATATGTGGTTTTGTGTAAACGTTTTGTTCAGTGGAATAGTGTCTTGAGTGACATCCATGGGTCGTGTCTTTCCGGGATAATGCAGTGTGAAGGGTGATGCGGTTATAAGGAAAACACAGAAGCAGCAAAGTGACTTGCAGAAGCTGCTGAATTTATAAAAATTAAAACTCCAGTCCTTTGGCCACTGGATGCAAAGAGCTGACTCATTGGAAAAGACCCTGATGCTGGGAAAGATTGAGGGCAGGAGGAGAAGGGGACAACAGAGGATGAGATGGTTGGATGGCATCACTGACTCGATGGATATGAGTTTGAGTAAACTCAGGGACTTGGTGATGGACAGGGAGGCCTGGTGTGCTACGGTTCATGGGGTCACAGAGAGTCAGACACGACTGTGTGACTGAACTGAACTGAACTGAAGAAGAAAACCTTTTCCATAATGAGACCCAGTGGCTGACGTTGTGGTCCTCTGTTAGCTTGGTACGGTGTGATGGGGAAAGTTTCAAGGACACATATGTCGCACACAAGAGCTCGGTGAAATTGTCTTCAGGTGTTTCAGCAGATGGTATGTGGAACTCTTTCCTTGAATTGCCTCCTTAACAAAGTGAAGCTTACAAGAATTGCAGCGAGTCAGTCTGCAGTTTGAGGTTGGCTGTGAGTGTCAGATTTACATCCAGTTTTGTCCCATCGTGGTTTGTAGGAGACTGAATGCTGATATTTGAAACATCCACCTTGGATGGATTCACCTTGGGATGAATTTTTTCCTAACGATCCACTGAAATGCTTAATGTAAAAATCTTAAAATCAATGAGTGGCTTGAGTTATGCTTTAACGATCTCAGATTTTTGGCATATCAGCAAAGCCTGAAGGTGTAATTAACTGATGTTGTTAAATATTTATTCGGTTACTTGATTTCAGGTTCCACCACTGGATCCACATTAATTTGTTATCTCAGCATATAGTATTGCTATGTGGTAGGGACTAAATAAATACTTCTGCAATGAATTTGAGAACAGTGAATGAATGTTGTAGTGGAATGTTACATTAAGCTGTTCCTTATTGGCGTAAAATAACCAGTACATTTTTTTTTTCCTTAGGGATTTATTCTTTTAATTGGAGGATACTTGCTTTACAATGTTGTGTTAGTAATAATTTCTGCCATACATCCACATCAGTCAGCCATAGGTAGACGTCTGTCTCCTCTCTCTTGAACCCTCTTCCTACCTCACACCCCATCCCCCATTTCTAGGTTGTCAACAGAGCACCGCTTTGAGCTACTTGAATCAAACAGCCAATTCCCCCTGGCTGTCTATTCTACACACGGTAGTGTGCATGTTCGGAGAAGGCAATGGCACCCCACTCCAGTACTCTTGCTTGGAAAATCCCATGGATGGAGGAGCCTGGTGGGCTGCAGTCCATGGGGTCATGAAGAGTCAGACGAAACTGGGCAACTTCCCTTTCACTTCTCAGTTTCATGCATTGGAGAAGGAAATGGCAACCCACTCCAGTGTTCTTGCCTGGAGAATCCCAGGGACGGGGAGCCCGGTGGGCTGCCGTCTGTGGGAATCCACAGAGTCGAACACGACTGAAGCAACTCAGCAGTGTGTGTGCTTCCAGGCTACTCTCTCCATTTCTCCATCCTCTCCTCCCTGGCCCCCCTGTGTCCACCACTCTGTTCTCTGTGTCTGTGTGTCCAGGCTGCCCTGCAAACACGTTCATCAGTACCATCTTTCTAGATTCCACACATCCGCCTTCATATGAAATGTTTGCTTTTCTCTTTCTGACTTGCTTCACTCTGTATAGCAGGCTCTTGGTTCACCCACCTCGTTAGAGCTGACTCAAATGCCTTCCTTTTTATGGCTGAGTAATATTCCGTTGTGTGTGCGTACCACAACTTCTTTAAAAGTTCCTCTGTTGATGTCTTTCTAGCTCATCGATGTCCTGGCTGTTGTGAACAGTGCTGAAGTGAGCATCGGGGTACATGTGTCTTTTTTTTAGTTATGGTTTTCTCAGGGTATATGCCTAGTAGTGGGATGGTTCGGTCATATGCTTTAGGGATTGAAATGGAAAGTCCTTGGATTCATATTCTTGTGTGTCGAAAGTACTACCCAGAGGAATCATTTGAAAAATGTCTAAGGTCCTTTCCGATATACTAACATTTGCATGTAGAAGTCCAATTTTTCTGTGCTCAGTTTCCTGTTTGGTTCAGCGTCTGCAAACATGCCAAAGGTGTTTGAAGTACCTCTGTGCTTTCATGGGGACTGTTTTTAAACAAACAGAATTGGTGAGTTTATTCCAGGAGAGCAGTTAGAACAAAAAAAGAAAATAAGTGCAGAAAGTGGGTGTATACCTTAACGTTTTAAACATGAAAATAAATAAATATTTGTCACGTTTCCAAAGTTCAGGGAATAAAGTGAAATAAAAAGCAAAGCAGATTTGGTCAGTCTTGAGTAATAACGGTGTGGACCGTTGGATAGAAATTGCAGCCAGGTCATACTAAATCCAATGAAAGCAACGTAACCCTTCAATATTCTATTTTTTGTAATTTGTTAATGTTTATATAAGAGACGGTTTTTCCAGTAGTCATGTATGGGTATGAGAGTTGGACTATAACGAAAGCTAAGTGCCGACTAACTGATGCTTTTGAACTGTGGTGTTAGAGAAGACTCTGGAGAGTCCCTTGGACTGTAAGGATATCCAACCAGTCCATTCTAAAGGAGATCAGTCCTGGGTGTTCATTGGAAGGACTGATGCTGAAGCTGAAACTCCAATCCTTTGGCCACCTGATGTGAAGGAGTGACTCATTGAAAAAGATCCTGATGATGGAAAAGATTGAAGGAGAGAGGAGAAGGGGACAACAAAGGATGAGATGGTTGGATGGCATCACGGACTTGATAGACATGAGTTTGAGTAAACTCCGGAAGTTGGTGATGGACAGGGAGGCCTGGTGCTCTGCAGCCCATGGAGTCACAAAGAGTCGGACACGACTGAGCGACTGCATTGAACTGATATAAGAGATAATCTCTCTTACCTGTAATGTCAGCCTCAGAGATTTAATCCATATTTTACAATATGTCTTTGATATTCATGAATGGATATGACACATGTAATATTAAGCAAAGGAAGCAACACACGTAAGAGGGCTTGAATGTTTCCACGGCTAGGGATTTCGAAAACATACAGAATGTACCATGTTCGGAATCAAGGCAGTGGTTAACTCATGATTGTGGGTTGCAAAGGGAGAGGAGGGAGTGTTGAGGTGGTGAAGGAAAAGTTGTATATGTTACCTTGGACTTGTTTGCACGGACATATTTGTGTACAAACAATGATCAAGCTATGCTCATTTATGTTTTCACACAAGATACCATGTAAGTAATATGCACTATATTTTATGTATTTGAGAATCAATTATTGATAGTTGAGTGTTTTCCCTACAAATATACTCTTTCCTTCTTAACTTCCAAATCGGAAATTTCACCGTGCCGACTTGATGCATTTCAGCAGTATCTCATGACAAGGAGTTAGAATTAAAATATTGGGTTGAGGGACTCACCTGGTGGTTCAGTGGTTACCAGTTCACCTTCCAGCTCAGGGGTGTGGGTTTGAGCTTAAGATTCTATGTGCCTCGTGGCCAAGAAAACAAAACATAAAACCGAAACAATATTCCTTAAAGCCTTTAACTGCCTCATTAGAAAAGACCCTGATGCCGGGAAAGATTGACGACAGGAGGAGAAGGGGACGACAGAGGAGGAGATGGTTGGATGGCATCACTGACTCTATGGACATGAGTTTGAGCAAACTCCGGGAATTGGTGATGGACAGGGAGGCCTGGCGTGCTGCAGTCCACGGGGTCGCAAAGAGTCGGACACGACTGAGCGACTGAACTGAAAGCCTTTAAAAAAATAAATGAAGGCAAAATAGAGAAAAACATTGGATTGGCCAAAAAGTTCATTCGGATTTTTTCCCTTACAATGGAATGAGTCTTTTGGCCACCTCAATACGAACGGAAAAAATAAATTAATAATCCCCCAGGTGGCCCCCTGGCCCCTTCGAGCTGCCTTGACAAGAAGTCAGTATTTCTGTACGATTGCAAGTGCGGCCCGGTGTTTGCTTTCCCCGAGCTCAACGTGTGTTTGCAGTTCAAGAGTTGAGGTGTAATACAGCAAGTAACTTCTCAGGGTTTGTCACGGGCATTTCATGTCCTTTACTATTGGACGGTCGTGTCTTTCCTTGTGTAGGGTTTTTGCCAGTGGAAAGGCTAATATAGCGGTGCAGGATAAGAGGCAGTTATAGGATTTCCTCGGAGCATTTGTTTTCCTAATGAATGCACTCTTTCATTGTAATGGACTGACCTTTGAACACTAATGTAAATCTCATGGCTGTTTGTTTTATTAATTGCTAAGACCTTGCTCGGTGGGGTTGTCAATTCACTCTCAGCAAGGACCACCTGCAATTAATCTTTTTCTGATTCTTGACACCATAGTTTACAATTATCGATTACTTTTTTTTTAACTAGATATTTTAGTCTTTTTACAAACTGATGCAAAACAGCGGGTCCTTAAAACGATTCATGTGTTTTCAACAAAGAGCCCTTAGCAACCCATGCAAGTTTGGTCTCTAAAGCGTAGATTCATTGACATACGAAGGTAGCTTTAAGTCTACACTGAGGGCAACCTTTGCAAGGATCCAGGTCTTCCGCTCACAGAGCTGTATTTGATTTGATGTCTTTGGATCCACAGGCTGGTGACTGACAAGGACAATCCAGCCTGGCCTTGTACCGTATAAATTACTGTGTGTCTCATGGTTGCTGGGCGCATTCATTTCATGTTTTCCTTTGCTCACTTTGCTTTGCTCGTGTGAAATGGACCCTTGGGGGGGAAAAAAAGAAAAAAGTAACCTCAAGTAAGGTAGTCAATGACAATCCTGAGTGAAGGAAAACGGAGAGAAAGCTAGTGTTTTCAAAACCGATACCCTACTGGGCTCTTGAACGATCAGCCTCTCGTTCTGTCTCTGCTCCGGTCACCCTTCACTTCATCTCTCCGGCTTCCCGAGCAGTCCACCTGCCTGATTTACGGCTGTAGTTTTCTGCCCTTTGCCTTGGTATCTGGCTGAATTTCCCCCCCCTTCTTTCTCCTGCATTGGCATTTCTGGGGGCATCGAACTTTTTGTAAGTAAAGTCTTCTGTTAGGCTGCCAAAGCCACTCCTGCTGAGATATCCTAATAGATAATCTATGGTTCTTTCTTCGTGTGGGTCGTAGTGAGAACGAGCTTGCGTCTCCTTGCCTCCACATAAATGTTTTGCTGTTGATTATGTCTTCTCTGTTACCTGGAGCTTTAGGGGAAATGTATCCTATGGAAAAATACCTTTGGCCTTACGATTTTTCCTCCAAGATCAAAAGTATGTTCCAGTTAGCTTTATATAGCAATTATTATTGCTGTATCTTTATTAGAAAACATGGCATTCATATACACTTGATCTTTGAACACAGGCATTAGGAATGCTGACACCCAGCAAAATCAGAAATCCATGTATAACTTCTGGCCCCATAAAAATGTAACTGTGAATAGCCAAGTATTGACCAGAAGCCTTACTTGATAGCATAAAGTTGCTAAAGTCTTATTTTGTGTGTTATATTTCTGACTATGGGCTTCCCAGGTGGCGCTAGCGGTAAAGAACTCGCCTGCCGTTGTAGGAGATGTAAGAGATGAGAGTTCGATCCCTAGGTTGTAAAGATCCCCTGGAGAAGGGAATGACAACCCACTCCAGTATTCTTGCCTGGAGAATCCCATGGACAGAGGAGCCTGGTGGGCTACAGTCTTTAAAGTGTTGCAAAGAGCTGGACACAACTGAAGTGACTTAAGACACATACATGTCCAACTGCGTATATTTTATGCATTCATGATATACCGAAATTTTTCTTAGGTTTTTTTCAATATTTCTAGGCTATGTGGTTTATCTGAGGCTTTTTTCAAGTCGCAAATCTCTAAAAAATTTTTCCAGTGTATTTATTGAAAACATTTGCATACAGGTAGACCCACCCAGTTCAAACTCGAGTTGTTCAAGGGTCGATTATAGTTGAAATATAAAACATCTGCATTTATAGGATGTGTTTATTTTTTTTATTTATGTTGTTGAAGTATAGTTGATTGACAATCTTTTGTTAATTTCTGCTGTTCAGTAAGTGGTTCAGTTATACACACACACACACACACACACATTTATTTGTATTCTTTTCCATTATAATCTGTTACGGGGTATTGAATATAGTTCTCTGTGCTATACAGTAAAAGCCTTGTTCCTTATCCATTCTCTGTATAATAATTTGCCCCTGGTAATCCCAAACTTCCATTCATATTCCCCCCACCCCACTTCCCCCTGCAGCTACAAATCTGTTCTCTTTGCTTTGTTGTCTGTGTTTGATAGATAAGTTCGTTTGTATCATTTTGGGTTCCGCATATATGTGACACTTGTGATTTATTTTTAAATGCCTGTTTACCCTCTTAATCCATTCTACTAAACCTTCTCCCACTGTCAGCAAAACTTGCCTTGTCAGGATCGCCTGTGATCTTCCTATTATTAAATGTAACGATCAATTCTCAATCCTGATCTACTAACACTGTCTGACATGTGACAGGTACCATGCATGCGGTTAATTTAATCTCCTAAGGCCAAAATGAATTTCAGGATGTTTGCGGAAGCATTGTTGACTGTCCTTCTTCTGTGTACTTGGGCAGATCTAGACGTTTATTATTTAATAAATGACCAACGATAGCAAGTAATAATTCAAGATACATTTTCTGTTGTTAGAGAGATAGAAAGAAACATTTGATCCATGCCATAAGTGGTTTGTTGCTCATAAGTCAGGGAAAGCTAGAAAATTGGCTTTTTCTGATGAAAGCCGGATGAGTTGGTTACAGACTGGGGAGAAAAGTGGTCCTTCAAGGATTCTCACTGTTTCCTCTTGCCAAGGTGTCTACAGTCTCCACTCAGAATGCTGTGAGCTTGAAGAGAACTCTGTTGTTCCTCTAATTCTTTGGGTTATGATTCATTTTCCATCTTCCCTGGCCAACAAGCAAGCTAAAGCACTCCAGTTAAAGAAAAAAAAAAATGATCCCAAGGTAAATGCAAATAATAGAAAGCGTCTGACCCTTGGAGATAAATTATCATTGTTTCACATTTCCCAGGGAAATACCACTGTTTCGTGGCAAATGAGTGTGATACACATAACAAGAAGTACAGCTTGTTCTCAGTGCTAACACAACTCTGTTATTTATGCGGATCATGAACAGAAGTAAGGGCAAATGAAATCTCTAGATGATTAGAAACAATGTTATTCAGCAGTGACTCCCTGCCATGTCAGTAGGTGCCTGAGCATTGTTACCAAGGAACCGAGTTTACTAGATTCAGTGTTGGCTGAGTTCATTTCCATGGGACGTTCATGGACACACTGCTGTATTTCACATGGAGAACCAACAAGGACTTGCTGGACAGCACAGGGAACTCTGCTCCGTGTCATGTGGCAGCCTGGATGGGAGGGGAGCTTGGGGGAGAATGGATACATGCGTATGTGTGACTGTTCACCTGAAACCACAATATTGTTAATCAGCTCTAGGCCAATGGGAAAAAAAAGAAAGAGAAAGTTTAAAGTTTGAAAAAAAAAAATGACCTCAGGTATTTATGATATAGGTAGTTAAAATACCCATTTCTAGAATCGTGGAAATGAAAACAGGCTACTTTTGAGTTGGCCCAACAGTAGGAGGATGATTATGGAAATGATGTCATATGTTAAATGCAGTGTTGAACAGGCACACATATATGTGATTATTAATACTACAGCAACTGTTAATATGCTCGCGGAAATGAAAAACATAACATGACTTGTTTACTTGCCTTATCACCAACTGTTAGCAGCAACACACTTAGAAGGAACAAGTGGTGGTTTAATTGCCATTTTGTATTTTAAGCACATTTTTACTCTTGAGCCAATCAGAGTGGCTAAGAGTAGCTCTCACAGTGAGCTGAGATCTTCCACAGCTCCCCACCACTTGCCTGTTGCAGCAGAAGCAGGGTGTCCCTGAGAAGAGGTCTCCAGAGCTAGGAGCGCATGTGCGTGGTCTTTGCATGAAAAACGAGTGAGTGGGTCATTTAGATCTCCATGCTCAATTAGACCTTCTGTCTCAACTCAAGGACAGTAAGAAAATGAAAATGATCAAGAAAATATCGTATTATGGAAGTGCTGGTTTAGTCACTAAGTCGTGTGTCTGTGGACTCTTGCAACCCCATGGACCGTAGCCCACCAGGCATGGGAGTCTTGAGGCAAGAATACTGGAGTGGGTTGCCATGCCCTCCTCCAGGGGATCTTCCCAACCCAGGGATCGAACCCACATCGCTTATGTTTCCTGCATTGATAGGCAGGTTCTTTACCACTAATGCATGTGGGTTGCCAAGAATACATGCCTGCCAATGTTGGAGACATAAGAGAAGTGGACTCGATATATATATATACATGATAAGTATATATATGTGTATAATTGTAACCAATTTACATTGATGTTTGGCATAAAGCAGCATAACATTGTAAAGAAATTTTCCTCCAATTAAATTATAAATCAATAATAAAAGATGCTCTTACATTATCCTACCTTGTATTGGGTTGGCCAAAAATTCATTCGGCTTTTTCTGTAACATCAACTGGAAAAAAAAACCCAAAGAACTTTCTGGCCAACCCAACACTTTTCCTTTCTCTTCTTACATTAAAAAAAAAAAGGACTTTGCAGGATAAAATTGTATGTTTATTAAGGTTATTTGCTATAGAACATGCCAATAGGTATGTTTGAAGGATACCCTATGATTTGAACCTATCTCTAAAGGATAATTTTCTCTAAGCATAGAGACAGCCATGGAAATGACTGTCTTCAAGCAAAGTGGAGTATTTCCATAAAAACTGACATTACTGTGTATTGACAGAAAGAAATTTTGGTACGCCATTGGCTTCCCTTTACTCCCCCAGCTCTGTAACGCAGCAGTGCAAATCTCACCATGCAAAAATATTTATAGTGAGCCAGGACCCATTCTTTCACAAAGCTTGCCTCTCTTCTTCTCAGAAGCGAGTGTTTATATAAACTGTTTCAACTTCCTTGGGCCAGGACACACTCTGAATGATCTGAAGTGTGTTTGCCCACCAGGTGTATAGAGAGATGAACTTTCCTGGTGGCTTAGATGGTAAAAAAAAAAAAAAAAATCTGCCTGCAATGCAGGACAGGTGGGTTTGATCCCTGGGAAGAGAAGATTCCCTGGAGAAGGGAATGGCACGTTATTGCAGTAGCCTTATCTGGAGCATCCCATGGACAGAGGAGCTTGGCGGACTACAGTCCGTGAGGTTGGAAAGAGTCTGACTCAACTGAGTGAGTAACTCTCATGTAGAGAGATGGGTGCCTGCCTCATCTTGATCCTTCCTGGTGTCCATGTTCATAATCTATGTACCAAAATGTACAACAAAGCCGGTGCATGTGTGCAGTGGAATATTACTCAGCCGTAGAAAAGAGCACATCTGAGTCAGTGCTAATGATGTCGACGCACCTAGAGGCTGTTCGTACAGAGCGAGGCCAGTCAGAGAGGGAAAAGCAAATACCGTATACTAACGCATACAAATGGACTGTAGCCAAGTGGTATGGATGAGCCTATTTGCAGGGCAGCATTGAAGATACCAACTCAATGGACATGAGTGTGAGTAAACTCTGGGAGTTGGTGGTGGACAGGGAGGCCTGGCGTGCTGCAGTCCATGGGGTTTCGAAGACTTGGACACGACTGAGGCACTAGACTGAACTGATAGAAATCACAGACGTAGAGAAGCGAACTGTAGACCCCCGATGTGGGGGGAGCAGAGGGATGGATGAACAGAGAGATGAACAGTGCGGAAGTGTATAGATTACCACATGTGAAACAGAGAGCCAGTGGGAATTTGCTCTAGGGCTGAGGGAACTCATCCCGGTGATCTGGGAAAACCTGGAGGGATGCAAGGTGGGAGGGAAGTTCAAGACAGAGGGGACGTGTGTATCCCTACAGCTGATTGATGTGGATGTATGGCAGAAACCAACACAATATTGTAAAGCAACATCCTTCAATTAAAAACAAATCAAAAACTTTAAAAAGTACTGCAAAGCACACAGCAGGGCTCTTGAAGCCCAGTGAGGAATTTCCAAGGTCTAGGCATGACGATTCCCATGAAAATGACAGAGAATTCAGGCAGTTACAAAGTAAAAATAACGGTCTTTGTGAACAACCTTGAAACTCACCACTTCTGTTAATAGAAACATCGTTGAGGAATTGAAACTGAAAGGTTATGCTCCCAGTTACAGATTCTGTTTTTAAACCTCCAAGTAGAATGTGGCAACTCTTTTATAGGCAATGGTTTTAAGTATTATGCGCTCAGGGAATGAAAAGCAATTTTCCTAAGTAAGAAAAGCCGTAGCATTGTTTTAAGGAAGGCTGTTTCATCTGTCTTGGGCGGAAGGGTAGATGAGGGAAATTAATTAGTCCCCCCTTCCAATTACTTCGTGTTTTATTAGGTTTACTGAAGGCGTCCTGCGAGTATGGTCTGGTACCCTCCACGATAAAGCTATTACGCTGTGGCACTGCCCTGATGTCTGATTGCATTTTGGCGACGGCTTATGTTTATTTATGAGTCTTGCTTCGGAAAAGATGTGTGAAGTCTGGCAGGAAGTCCACCGAAGGATGCCGACTCTTTTTCCGGGTGGGGTATAAACAGGAGCAGCCACAGTCGTAGCGAGCCTCCAGAGTGGATTAATGGCAGCTGGTGGAGGTTGCCATTGGTAACGAGGCAGAAGGTGCCATCAATATTTACTATTCATGGTGGTGATGGGAAGAGCAATACTGGGAACGTTTCCGTTCTGCCGAATCCACCTCATTCAAGCAACGTGGGAAAGCAAGTCTTGGCATAGTCCTCGCAAAGTAGGAGTTCCTGTGGGGGAAAAAACCACCCTGACCTCTCTATTGGAGAGGGAATATGATACAAGGAAATGCTACTGTCCTCTCTGCAGCTGAAGTTTGTTCTTTTCTTTCTTTTTTTTTTTTACAGTTTTTATTTTTTTATTATTTATTTTAATTGGACGCTGATGACTTTAAAATATTGTAATGGTTGTTGCCATTCACTGACATGAATCAGCCATGGGTGTACCTGTGTTCCCCATCCTGAACCCCTCTCCCACCTCCGTCCCCATCTTCCTGAGCCTTGCTTTCTTGATTTGGCAAAGAGCTGTGTCAACGCATGTGGGTTCAGTCATGTCCAACTCTTGGCCACCCCGTGGACTGCAGCCCGCCAGGCTCCTCTGTCCATGGGATTCTCCAGGCAAGAATACTGGAGCGGGTTGCCATGCCCTCTTCAAGTTGTACCGGTGAGGGTTCTTTGAAACAATAGGAGATAATAGATAGGTGGATAGATAGATTAATAAATAGACAGACACATATGCATTACTTTATATATTTATAGTATATATATGTTATGTATATATGTATACACTGCATGCTGCTGCTAAGTCGCTTCAGTTGTGTCCGACTCTGTGCGACCCCAGAGATGGCAGCCCCCAGATACTCTATATATACACAGATATAAATATATAAACGGCTTATCTGGTGGCTCACACAGTAAAGAACCCATCTGCAATGCAGGGGACCCGACTTTCATCTCTTTGTTGGGAAGATCCCCTGGAGAAGGGAATGGCAACCCACTCCAGTATCCTTGCCTAGAGAATCCCATGGACAGAGGAGCCTGGCGGGCTACAGTCCATGGGGTCGCAAAGAGTCAGACACGACTAACGACTAACACTTCCTCTTTTTTTCTATAAATATACATGAGAGAGAAATTTATTTGAAGGAATTGGTTCATGCAGTTGCAGGGTCTGGCAGGTCCAGATACCATAGAGTAGAGGAGGGTGGGTTGGAAACTCAGGCACGAATGGGTGTTGCCATCTTGAGACTCCTGGAGTCTGAATTCTATCTTAGGGGAAGCACTCAGGCTGGAAAATACTGGGGACTGATCTTGTGGTCTTGAGTCTGAAATCCAGGGCAGGCTGGATTTGTCTATTACAATCTTGAGGCAGAATTCCTCCCTCTCCAGGTATCCTGCAGTGCATGAAACTGCTGTAGCCGTCAGCCAGCTGGGTAAGGGTCACACTCATGCTTAGTCACTCAGTCGTGTCCAGCTCTTTGTGACCCCATGGACTGTAGCTGCCAGGCTCCTCTGTCCAGGGGATCCTCCAGGCAACAATACTGGAGTGGGTTGCCATTTTCTGCTCCAGGGAATCTTCCTCACCCAGGGATTTGAACCCATGTCTCTTTCATCTGCTGTACTGGTAGCTGGATTCTTTACCATCTTATTAAAGAGGATATTCTCATTTGCTTAAAGTCGGTAGATTGTAGATGTTCACACATATATCAGTACAAAGTACCTTCTCAGCAGCATCCAGATTAATATTGGACCAAACTGCTAGGCACCACAATCTAGCTTTGTGGACTCAAAATTTAACCAGCGTAAGAATCCATGCCATCTTTAAAAGAAGCTTTCCCGCCTCCTCCTCTGCCACCACCCCCACCCCCCCCCAAAAAAAAAAATCTCCAAGCATTTGTAAAAAGGCAGTTCTTGAACAGTAGCCAAATCTTTTCTCCTTGAAGAGTGCACAACGTGAATTCCCATTCAGTGGCTCTTCCTGAGCACGCCTGCTAGAAAAGGTGAACTGGCTTAGGTAGGATTGGGTTTGTATATCATGCTGTGACATTTCTACCCCATGACATAACCACCTAGAATTTTTTTCATTATTTCCTGGAGTCACCTTGTATCTGCTTGGGGGCCATGAACTGGCCATCTCTGTTTTTAGCTGACTAGCATGCCTGAAAGCCCTTGATGGCTATTTGCTGAGAACATGAAATAGTGTGCTGTCTTAGGAAATCTCTTTATAAATGTCAGCTTTCAGAAAGTGGGCTTTGCATCCTAACCTCAGATATATACCCCGTCCTTCAACATCTCTCCCCATCCATTTCTTCCCCGCTCCCTTTTTTCTAATAAGTATTTCTTTGGCTGTGCTGTGTCTTAAGTTTTGGCATTTGGGATCTTCCATCTTTGCTGTTTCATGTAGGATCTTTTTATTCAGTTGTGACCTGTGGGATCTAGTTCCCTGACTAGGGATGGAACCTGAGTCCCCTGCATTGGGAGGACGGAGTCTTAGCCTCTGCACCACCAAGGAAGTCTCTCTCCACCCACATCTGTCATCAGTTGAAACAGCTTACAAAACACAAGTTTCATGCTGGATTTAGTGGAAGGCCTGTTGGCTGATCACCACAGTTTACAATCAGAAGACGGGTGTGCACTCCACTGTGTCTGATTCCTTGTAACCTCCCTGGACTGTAACCTGCCAGGCTCCTCTGTCCATGGGATGCTCCAGGCAAGAACACTGGAGTGGGTTGCCATGTCCTTCTCCAGGAGATCTTCCCGACCCAGGGATCAAACTTGTGTCTCCTGCATTGGCAGGGGATTTATTACCATTGAGCTACCAGTGACTATATTGGTGTTCAAAAGCAAGGATGGCAAAGGGGGCTTCAACCACGTCACACATTTCTCTCTGGCTTGGAAACATTTCTTAAAAAAAAAAGTGGCTACTTGAAAAATCCATTTATTCTGTTTGACAGTGTAATTAATCCTATTTACATTTTTAGGTAGACATACAAAACTTGTGATTTAAAAGGTTTTGATTGGATGCAAACACAAAAGTAAAAACCTCTTGATGTTAAGAAAATATTCTTAAACTTAACGTTTTAAAAATTGCAATGAAATATGTTAAATTTGCCATCTTGGCTATTTTAAATCGGTAGTTCAATGCTAAGTCCCTTCAGTCGTGTCCAACTCTGTGCGACCCCATAGATGACAGCCCACCAGGCCCTGCCATCCCTGGGATTCTCCAGCAAGAACACTGGAGTGGGTTGCCATTTTCCTTCTCCATGTTCAATAGTTCAATAGTTTCAAGTATATCCACATGGCTATGCAACCAATCCCCAGAACGTTTTTCATTTTGCAGAAATGAAATTCTAAGTGAAAACTCTCCACACACCCTACCCGCACTGACTGAGACCCCGTGGACTGTAGCTGCCAGGCTCCTCCGTGGATTCTCCAGGCAAGAATACTGCAGTGCGTTGCTATTTTCTCTTCCAGAGGACCCAGGGATCGAATCTGCATCTCCTGTATTGGCAGAGCAGATTCTTTACCATTAGTGCCACCTGGGAAGCCCCAGTTCCTGGCAACCACCACTCTATGTTCCTCTGAGTTTGACTGCCCCAAATAGCTCATGTAGGAATTACACAGTATTTTTTAACTGTCCTCCAGGTTTATGCATGTTTAGCATAAGGCAATGGCACCCCACTCCAGTCCTCTTGCCTGGAAAATCCCATGGACGGAGGAGCCTGGTGGGCTGCAGTCCATGGGGTGGCTAGGAGTCGGACACGACTGAGCGACTTCACTTTCACTTTTCACTTTTATGCACTGGAGAAGGAAATGGCAACCCACTCCAGTGTTCTTGCCTGGAGAATCCCAGGGACGGGGGAGCCTGGTGGGCTGCCGTCTATGGGGTCGCACAGAGTCGGACACGACTGAGGCGACTTAGCAGCAGCAGCATAGAATTAGCTCTGTTGCTTGTTCAGCATGTGTAGCATAGACTTTTCTTCCTTTTTAGTGCTGATGGTATTGCACAATGTGCGTGGACCACATTGTGCTGATGTGTGCGTGTGTTGATAGACACTTGCATCGCTTCCCCGTCTTGCTGTTGTGGAAACTGTGGGTGTGAACATGTGTGTACAAACAGCTGCTAAGACCCTGCTTTCTTTCCTCTTGGGTGCACACCCACCAGTGGAATGGCTTGATCATACGGCAGTGCTACTTGTATTTTTTTTTTGTGGAATTGTCATCATATTCTTCATAGCGCCCGCACTGTTTCACATGATCCTGCCGAGAGTACGTAAGCCTTCCGATTTCTCCACCTCCCTTGCCAACACTTTCTATTTCTCGATAGTAGCTGTTCTAATGGGTGTGAAGTGCTATGTCACTGTGATTTTAATTAGCATTTACCTGATGACTAGGGATGCTGCAAATCACTTCATATGCTTATTGTCAATCTGTCGATCACTGGAGAAATGTGTATTCAGTCCTTTGTTCATATTTTAATAGAGTTGTTTGCGGTGCCTGCCTTGTCGAGTTGGAGGAGTTCTTTATGTATACTGGATTTTGACCCCTTATCAGAGGTATGAGCTGTCATTCTTTTCTCCCATTTCATAGGTTGTCTGGCACTCTGTTGATTATGCCCTAAGACGCTCAGAAATGTTTAATTTTGATGTAATCCAATGTGTCTATGATTTGATTGCTGTGCCTGTGAGAAACCGTTTTTAGGAAATCTGAAAACGTTTCTAAATGCAGCCGTGAGTCCAGGTTGAAGGATAATAAGAAGCAACATCACTGAATTGAGAGCATGACATGTTAGTCCCCGTCCTAGGGGTGGGCATGGTCACCGATGATGGTGCACTGTCCTCAAGCTCTGATGGAGAAGCGGTCCTGCAGATTCATTCCTCACGATCTCTCCCGTCCAGCAAACGCTGCATTGTGGCTGGTTCAGCCCTGGCAAAGTCACGTTGTTAAATTTGATTTAACACCTGTGTGTACGAAACGAAGCTGCTAGCCTCTGCGCTCTAAGCTTTTGTGTCTGTGATCCACACTTTCAGTTTAAGAATAAAACGCATCTGACCCTGAGCAAAGTTCTCGACAATAAGCAAGGAAACGAAATCAGCCATCCCTCATACTAAATCAAAGTAGCAGAGATGATTAAGGTAATGACTTTAAAAGCGAATATCCCTCTATCACAGTAGACAACCATGCCAGAAGCTGCATTTGGAAGTGGCCCAGTGGAAATAGGCAGCGGAGCCAGAAATTATCATTCAAAAGATCTGAACGCAAACCCTCGAGTGTCATTAAGGCAAGTGGCTTTGGACGAGCAGTTGGAATACAAATGGCCGTCTGTGCTGCTCAGCCTTGAAGCCTAGGCTTTGTCTCTTAACAGCTGCATTGTCACCTCTGAAACAGTCTGTTTGTACATAAGCTCCAGTGGGGTCCTTTGGGCTTGCTTATAAAAGGATGCTGGCTGATGTGTTAGCTTCTGCTCTCTGGGTCCCAGCGATAGTGAGCTGTCAGGATGATAAGGTCCTAGACGCCACTTAAATTTCCACAGTTGCCCCATCCCTTCTGCCTCTATGGGAGGCCTCTGAGTTACACCTTGTTGAGGCAGGAGCCTGTGAACTTGGTGGGGCCTGCCTCAGCCTCTCACTCCCATCCTGCACTAATTTTTTAAATTTGTTTTCTTTTTTTTTTTTTAGCCACCCAAATGGCATGTGGGATCTTAGTTCCCTGACCAGGGTTCGAACGCCTGCTCCCTGCATTGGAAGCACAGAGTCTTAACCACTGGACCTCCAGGGAAGGCCTGTGAAAGGGGGTACTGTATTTTGAATTGTTTTCTCTGTCTAGAATCTATATAGAAATCTAATTTTTAGGCCCTAGATGCAATTATTTGCTGAGTCTTCTGAATTAGCACTTTCTAATTTTCCTTGTGGACTTAGAAATCAGTTGCCCCATTCTTGCGTAGAGCAGGAGCATGAACTTTGCGTAGTAGCCTCTTCATGTATCGCTTGCTCAGGATACTTCCCCTTTCTTCTGTCTTCGGGATCTGTGTCTGTTCTGCCCCTTTGTGGTCCTGGTTGGGCTCTCAGTCCAGTAGGTAAATGAATCTGTGTGATTGTGCTTCAGTAATGCTTTATTTACTAAAGACGGTGGTGACAGAACTTGGCTCCTGGGTCCAACACATGCATTTGTCATCTGAAATCATCAACGCATCACGCCATGTCTATTGATAGTGATACATTTTAACAGAATGCAAATCCAAGTTTCATGACCTATCTCTGATGGGGAGATTCAGTGAGCCCTACTCAGAGATGCAGCTGTGTCTCATTTCTCTAATGGAATTTTAAGCTGCTTAAAAGTACAGATGTGAGCTGGATCATAAAGAAGGTTGAGTGCTGAAGAATCGATGCTTTTGAACTGTGGTGCTGGGCAAGACTCTTGAGAGTCCCCTGAATAGCAAAGAGATCGAGCCAGTCAATCCTAAATGAGATCAGCCCTGAATATTCATTGGAAGGACTGATGCTAAAGCTGAAACTCCAATACTTTGGCCACCTGATGCAGAGAGCTGACTCATTGGAAAAGACCGTGATGCTGGGAAAGATTGAAGGCAGGAGGACAAGGGGACGACAGAGGATGAGATGGTTGGATGGTATCGCTAATTCAATGGCCATGAGTTTGAGCAAGCTCTGGGTAATAATGAAGGCTAGGGAAACCTGGCCTGCTGCAGTTGATGGGGTCTCAAAGAGTCAGACACGACTTGTAACTGAGGGAAGTTTGGTTTAGGGATAAAGAAATGACAGTGGCTACTGAAATGAAGTGTTACTGTTATAGTGATTACAAAGCACGTTACTGGAAATGTATCTATACCTCCAGAGTTTAAAAAAAAAATACATTTGGCAGTGAGAGTTAATGTCCCTTGATCATAATTATAAGGTACAAGTGAAGCCAGCAGGGATTTGGAAAAATTTTAATAATAAATCATTCAGTTCAGTTCAGTCACTCGGTCGTGTCCCACTTTTTGCGACCCCATGAATCGCAGCACGCCAGGCCTCCCTGTCCATCACCAACTCCTGGAGTTCATTCACACTCATGTCCATCGAGTCAGTGATGCCATCCAGCCATCTCATCCTCTGTCGTCCCCTTCTCCTCCTGCCCCCAATCCCTCCCAGCATCAGAGTCTTTTCCAATGAGTCAACTCTTCGAATGAGGAGAAGTACTTAATTAATTACATCCTTGTATAAAAAGTGCCCATTGGTGTAATAAGGTACCAAATAGCAGCTATAGAACCGTGCTCATTCCTGATATGTATGCCGTCAATTTGGAGTACCACAGAGAAATTCATGAGAAACTAACTTTGGAGGCATTGAATTCCCAACTGGGCACCATTTGCCTTCTTGTTTTAAAAATTCTGCAGTGAAAAATAAACATCTGAGACCTAATCAAATTTATAGGCTTTTGCACAACAAAACAAATCAAAAGCAAAGTGAAACAACAGCCTGTGGACTGGGAGAACATATTTGCAAGTGATGTGACCAACTAGGGCTTAATTTCCAGGACATACAAATAGTTCCCACAGCTCAACGTCAAAAGAATAAAGAACCCAATTTAAAAAAATGGGCAGAAGACCTAATAAAAAGCTTTCTCCAAAGAAGACATGCAGATGGTCAACAGGCAATGAAAAGATGTTCAACATCATGAATGATTGGAGCAATGCAAATCAAAACATAGTGAGATATCACTTCAGAGCAGTGAGAATGGCCATCCTCAAAAAAGTCTACAATCAGTGCTTGAGAGGGTGTGCAAAAAGGGAACCCTCCTATACTGTAGACGGAAATACCAACTGGAGCAGCCACTATTAAGGATAGCATGGAGGTTCGTTTAAAAACTAAAAATCGAGCTACCTCTTCACCCAGCAATCCCATTCTTGGGTATATATATCCAGAGAAAACTAATTTGAAAAGAAACAACCACCTCAGTGTTCATAGCAGCAGTATTCATAATAACCAAGACCGGGAAGCAACCTAAGAGCCCACCACAGGGGAACGGATAAAGAAGATGAGGGGCATACGTAACAGTGGAACATTATTCAGCCAAAAATTTTAAAAAAAATGAGATAATGCCATTTGCAGCAACATGAGAGGCCTGCAGAGATTATCATACTTGTTGAAGTAAGTCAGACAAAGACAAATATTACATGCTATCATATACGTGGAACCTAAAAAACAAGTGAACTTACGTACGAAGCATAAGCAAACTCACAGATACAGAAAACAACTTTAGCAGAAATTGGGAGTGTGGGATTCACTTATACACACTCGTATATTTAAGAGAGATAAATAAATGCGGGAGAACTAGGTTCGATCCCTGGGTGGGGAAGATCCCCTGGAGGAGGGCATGGCAACCCACTCCAGCATTCTTGTCTGGAGAATCCCATGGACAGAGGAGCCTGGTGGGCTACAGTCCACGGGGTCGCAAAGAGTCGGACACGACTGAGCGACTAATCCCAAGGACCTGCTACTATATGGCACAGGGAACTATCTTCCATATTTTGTAATAACCTGTAGTAGAAAAGAATCTGAAAAAGAATAGATATACATGTATGCTTGTATACCTGTATCTCTTTGCTGTACAACACAAACTGTCAAAACATTGTAAATCAACTGTATTTCAATTTAAAAAAAAAAAAAGCTGAGTTTGTTGGTGTTATAATAACCAGAAGCCTTGGTACATGCTTTAGTTGGCAGTCATGTAGAAAGCAACACTTTTGTGGAACTTGTTCTTTTTTTTTAAGTGACTGTATTTAATCCACAAGCATTGAATAGACGGCTCTTCTGATCTTACTGCTCTTTGTAGCAACATGTGCCTTTATCAGTCAAAACTGCCCACACGACAGTTTTACATGGGTGGCTCTGTTTCCTGCCTGCAGTGAAGTCAGTGAAGAATTTCTGTGTAGTGCTCCATCTTACCTAAATTTAGTAGTTTATCACGGCTTCTTCGGGTCACTCAGAATCTGTAACAGGTTCCTGTCTGTGAGCGATTCCATAAAAGCAGCACTCTGGCAGGTCTGAAATAAATCTAACAGCAGAAATGGTTTGCAGAAGAAGGAAGACAGGCACAGTCTGCAAAGCAATCTGCTGCAAAGGATGTGAGAGCAACACCATTGTTAGGGAGATCCACGATCTGGAGGGATTTCTAATTGTATGCGTTTCATTTCTGGATGGTCACTTTGAAGCCTCTTTAATTTTTTAGGCATCATTTTAGCTCCTTTAATGGAACTGTCATCTGTACATGTTTCTAGTACCTATGTGAAGTTTTTTATATTTGCAGTCAGCCTCTGGTCTTCAGGCTCCCCTGGTGATTCCAACGGTAAAGAATCTGCATTGCAAAAGACAGAGGTTCGAACCGTAAGTCCAGAAGATCCCCTGGAGGAGGGCATGGCAACCCACTCCAGTATTCTTGCTGGAGACTCCCTTGGACAGAGGAGCCTGGCGGGCTGCAGGCTATGAGTAGCAACGTGTAGGAGACAGCTGACCGGCGATCACACTTGTCACTTTCTGGTTTTCTAGCTTCCAATTTTTGTACATCAGACCCTTGCTACCTGCTGTTGTGTTAACGTATCCTTCTATGTTTGTCCTAAATTTCCTCCTTTTCAGATGGGAGGGTGGACGTGGCAAACTGGGATTTGCTGGGCACGTCTGTGTTCATCCCAATTCTTTTATGAGTTTGTAGTCTTCAGTCATATCCCTTGGCAGCTCAGATCTTTGCAGATGGAGCCCATTCGTGACCCAGGGATTGAAGGCACGTCTCTTGTGTTTCCTGCCTTGGCAGCCAGGTTCTATCCCACTAGCACCACCGGTGAAGCCCATATGAAGTCCCACTGATCCTTAAATGCCCTCTGCATAGAGCAGTGGCTCTGCATACTTAATTATTCTGTCTTCCCTTCTCTAGACCTTTTCCTGCTCTGGAATGACTTCACTGAAAAGCTGAAATTTTCAGATCAGTCGCTCAGTCATGTCCGACTCTTTACAACCTCAAAGACTGAAGTTCCCTGTCCATCATCAACTCCTGGAGCTTGTTCAGACTCATGTCCATCATGTTGTTGATGCCATCCAACCATCTCATCCTCTGTCATCTCCTTCTCCTCCCGTCTTCAATCTTTCCCAGCATCAGGGTCTTTTCCATTGCATCAGCTCTTCACATCAGGTGGCCAAAGTATTGGGGTTTCAGCTTCAACATCAGTCCTTCCAATGAATATTCAGGACGGATCTCCTTTAGGATAGACTGGTTGGATTTCCTTGCAGTCCAGGGTACTCTCAAGAGTCTTTTCCACACCACAGTTCAAAAGCATCAATTCTTTGGTGCCCAGCTTTCTTTATAGTCCAACTCCCACATCCATACATGACTACTGGAAAAATCATAGCTTTGACTAGATGGACTTAAGCAGGTACAATAGTCTTACTACAGTGCTTTTTTTTTTATAACACTAAAAAGAAATATATGGTATCCAGGGATTTCCTGAGAGAGGGTTGGGAGCAACTCCATCTCAGATAGCAGACAGGGAGAGAAACATAAAGGAAATTCATGGAAGAGCTTTATGAGCTAGGCTCAGAGTGGCAAGCATCACTTCTGCTTGTAAATAATTGGCAAAAACATTGTCAGTCATTACAGCCTAAACATCAATGTATGTTTCCCGTCAACCTCATGGGGATCTTTCCCAGGATGTTTAATGTTTCACCAGTGTTTCATGGTGTTCAAATATGTGTAAAAATCCCATGGACAGAGGAGCCCCCATGGCGGGTTAGACATGACTGAGCAACTGAATAACAGCAAAAATATGTATAAATGCTCAAAAGCTGGGAGGGATGACTCCCTCACACACAGTCCGTGTCCTAACATGAATTTGTTTGGAAGGCAGGGAAGAATCTGAGGCTCTATACGAGTGCAGACCATGTGCTCGCAAACAGTGGATTTGAAATTCCACCCTCGTGTGCAGAGGCTGCTGGCCTTAAATAAAATATATTCAACCGAAGCGAGGAAAGCTTGAGTATGTTGGTAGCCCTCCCCGGTAGCAGCGATTTCTGGGTTCTTCCCGTTGGGCCAGGACTCTTCTGATAGCTAGAACTGGTGAATTAGTTTGAGTATGACACTCTGATTTACAGGGGTTATTGGTGGTGGTGGTGGTGAGAACAATTAATGTGATATCTACCCTCTTGGCCGCGCTTAAGGGCACAGCCTGTATTGTGAACCTCGGGCACTCTATTGTACAGCATATCTCCAGAGTCTGTACATCTTGCTTCAATGAGATTTATCCTCATTGAACTACATCTCCCTACTTCCCTGTTCCCCTCAGTTCCTGCCAGCCATCATACTCTGAATCTGTGGGTTTTGCTATTGTAGGAATCACATGTGAGTGAAATCATGCAGTATTTGTCCTTCAGAGTCTAGCTTATTTCAGTTAGCACCGTCTCCTCCAGGTTCATCCATGGTGTTGAGAAGGGGAAGGTTTCCTGTTTGGAAAAGAGTGAGTAATGTTCATCGGATGGATCATGTAAGCCCTGACTTGCAACTGGCAGCACTATTGACCTCTGTTACCACTGAGGGTCTGTGGGTCTTTCAGGCAGGTTCGTCTGGTGAGAATGATCATGAACCGTAGTTCGAAATTATGTGTACAATTAGTTCTATGTTAAGTATTGGTAAAGAATCCGCCTGCTTTGTGGGAGAGCCTGGATTGATTCCTAGGTCAGGAAGATCCCCTGGAGAAGGGGTAGGCTACCCAATCCAGTATTCTTGGGCTCCCTGGTGGTTCAGCTGGTAAAGAATCTGCCTACAATGCCGAAGACCTGGGTTTGATCCCTGGGTTGGAAAGATGCCTGGAGAAGGGAAAGTTTACCCCACTCCAATATTCTTGCCTGAGAATTCCATGGACTGTGTAGTCCATGGGTCGCAAAGAGTTGGACACGACTGAGCAACTTTCACTTAAGTAAAGTGAACAGAAGTAAAATTTCATTTCTTCATGATATTCGCTTGTCTGCTGTTGTTAAAATTCTGAGCTTTTGTTCTTTCTTGTCATTTTCTGACTTTTACTTAATTGCTCAAGTTTTCCTCTGTTTTCCCTGCTCTGGGTATTTGAAAATTCTACCCAAGAAAAAATACCTGGATACTTAGTTCTAAAATCACATCATTTGACCTTAGCACCGTTTATCTTTCCTCTGCATAGATTTGGTTAAAATGAATTGCCTTTTTTTTTTTTTTCAGATCAAGATTATTGCATCTGTATTAATTATCATATAGTTTGTTATGTAGACATAATGATTTATATATTATAACGTGGACTAGATATGTTGCATTATTGTTCACAAGATTTAGTTCTGAGTGTTGAATTAAGCCTCATCACAATGACAGCTTTATAAAACAGCCAAGAGTTTCAGTGTTTCATGGCTTGTTGACGTTTTAATTATACAAAGCACTTCTCTTCATGGGTATATTAATTTGATTCATTTATCTGTTTATAAGCATTCTTGAAGAATTTATTTTTTTATAAAGCACATGAATTTGATAGACTTTTGAAGTCCTTTTGTGACTGAACATTTTTTCCTTGGCTGGTTATAGAACTTGTGTTTACAGTCTTAGATGCCCAAATCTCTATTTTCTTCCTGCAGTGTGTACTTTGGAAGAGAATTCTGGAGTTAAACTGATATTTTCTTCAGGATAGTCTGACTTCTTAGAAGAGGTGGGGAACTGAAGTCGTGACAACTTTTTCTGCTCTTGAATGTCCGCATATCCCAAGGCTATATTTAGGCATGGGTTTCTTTTTCGTATTTCTGAGTACCCTCTGACGTGAAGGTGAACTTTTTAATATGATACTGTAGTGCTGGTGACTTAAACACTACACCCAGCCTCCTTTTTTCTTTATCTGTCTCTATACCAAAAGCTGGGAAAGGAATTTGATTTACCAAAGTTCTCTGCAGCCAACAAGGTTCTTGTGACATGAGGGTGGTCAGTGAAACTCGATATCATCTGTTGCTGGCACTTTCTTCTTTCTCTTTTCTTTCTACCTGGATATTTGGCATCATGTCAGTAGTTTGAAATGCCATTTGCTGAGCATGCCCAGAAAGGATACGTTGAATCAAAGATGGAAGGATCCTGGGTCCTGGGTACACTTCCTGAGGACTTTTCAGTGGGATGTTCTGGGGGTTGCTTCTACAGCCCCTGCAGTGTCAGTCAATCAGTTCAGGTGCTCAGTTGTGTCCGACTCTTTGCAACCCCATGAATCACAGCACGCCAGGCCTTCCTGTCCATCATCAACTCCTGGAGTTCACCCAGACTCACGTCCATTGAGTCAGTGATGCCATCCAGCCATCTCATCCTCTGTTGTCCCCTTCTCCTCCTGCCCCCAATGCCTCCCAGCATCAGAGTCTTTTCCAATGAGTTAACTCTTCGCATGAGGTGGCCAAAGTATTGGAGCTTCAGCTTTAACATCCGTCCTTCCAAAGAACACCCAGGACTGATCTCCTTTAGAATGGACTGGTTGGATCTCCTTGCAGTCCAAGGGAATCTCAAGAGTCTTCTCAAACACCACAGTTCAAAAGCATCAATTCTTCGGCGCTCAGCTTTCTTCACAGTCCAACTCTCACATCCATACATGACCACAGGAAAAACCATAGCCTTGCAGTGTGCCCAGAGATAAATCCACCCTGAACTGTGTAAGTTACCCTAGCTGAATTTTTGCAGCCAGAGGAAATCCTGGCAGACACACAATTTGATATCCAGCTATGTTTGGGAGTCAGGATAAAAGGCTAGTTTTGATCACCTGTTATATTTTGGAGCATAGCTATGGTGGAATTCAGCTCTTCGCATTTACAGACACAGTTCAAAGATCCCGGTATTTGAAAAAGGATCAGTCACACTTTTCCAAAACCTATCCATAAAGATGATACTTTGTAATATACCCAATGAACTCTAGACCACTCAGCTTTTAGAGCTGTGTAGTTGACAATGCTGAAAACTTTTTCAGAGACATAAATTGCTTCACTTTATAAAAGTATCAGTGGGTTTTTAGGGGGCTGCATTGGCATTCACTTTCTCCTTTCTGTAAAGACTTCTTTGAATGTTGGCAGTTAATGCCATGGTGTCCACTTCGAGCCATTTAGAAAGGATTTAGAAAGAAAGTCCGTTTCATTTAGAAGGAAAATGCAACTTCTTGAGAAGGCGTGACTCAGTACAAAAATACACTATGAAGACGATATTTAAATAGCCTGGTGTTGGCCTAATAGGGCTTCCCTGACAGCTCAGTTGGTAAACTATCCGCCTGCAACTCGGGTGACTCCGGTTTGATTCCTGCGTGGGGAAGATCTGCTGGAGAAGGGATAGGCTACCCACTCCAGTATTCTTGGGATTTCCTTGTGCCTCAGCTGGTAAAGAATCTGCCTGCAATGTGAGAGACCTGTATTTGATCCTTAGGTTGGGAAGATCCCCTGGAGAAGGGAAAGGCTACCCACTCTGGTATTCTGGCCTGGAGAATTCCATGGACTGTATAGCCCATGGGGTTGCAAAGAGTCGGACATGACTGAGCGACTTTCACTTTCATATATGTAACTTGCCTCGTAGGTACAAGTGAATGTATTTAAATGGCTTGGTGTTGGCCTAATAACTGAGGGATCAATGCAGTTAGTAGAATGTCAGAAAAATGCCCTGTCAGACGTCGGAATGTAGTCTATGATAATATGATATTTCAGAAAGATAGATAATTGTTTTGTTAATACTGATGGGGCAACTTGAAAAGCCAGATGGTAAAAGAGCAGATTCTTTCCTTACAATCTGCACAAAAATAAGGTATATACAATTTAAACAACTATTTAAAGAGCATGAAAATATGAAACAGAAAGCTGGAAACGCTGAATGTTGATGAAGGGGCTGGGAGAGCGTGGGTTTGGTCAGGACGTCTCTGCTTTTTGAGTGCATTTTGGAGCTTATCCTCTGCTCGGTCTCCAGACATTCAGGGGCTTACGAAAGATCTGGCTTCCCTAGAAACCCTGTGTGTGTGTGCTCAGTCACTCGGTCATGTCTGACTCTTTGCGACCCCGTGGACTGTAGCCCACCAGGCTCCTCTGTCCATGGGATTCTCCAGGCAAGAATCCTGGAGTGGATAGCCATTTCTTCCTCCGGGGGAATCTACCCGACCCAGGGATCCAACCCGGGTATCCTGTATTGGCAGGTGGGTTCTTTACCACTGAGCCACCTGCGAAGCTCAAGAGCCTCATAATCCATTAAAAAGTCAAGTAGGAGTCACTGGGGTTTTTTTTTTTTTTTGCTCATTATCAATAAAACGGCTTCTGGTCTAGCACAATCCGTACTTACGTGAGCATTACTGAGTAACGGAAACCGTGATTTGTTTTTCGGGTTGTTGAAAATAATAGGTGCTAGCAAGGTGTTAAAACGAGTACCGGGCGCAACAGCTGTTCGACGCGTCTTTAAAAAGAATTCTTGTACACGGCTTCCAAAGCACCTCCGTTCGGCAGCGAAAGAGAATCCTGCGTGTAGGAAGCTTTTACAAACTGCATGACAGATGGCCACCGCTCGTTTCCCGACACGTTCGGTGATGGAAATTTCGCCGAGAAAACACTAATAATAATGCTGTTGATATAGTGCCTTTTCCCTGGGAGCGTCAAACACGACAAACATTACATAATTAATGCTTAAATATTATACAAACACCCACAGGAAGTGGGAAAAGCAGACAGGATTGGCAGCCTCCTTGCTGGTTGCAAACCGCATCCACGTCTGCCTGCTGCTTTTGCTCAGAAAAGAAAGGGACTGGTCAGGAAACCGTGTTGCCTGGTTCCCCAACGTCATCACTGCATGAGGAGAAGAAGGGGCAAGGAGATTAGTTAGCAGCAAGATAAGATAGAGGAAGGAAATCCAGAAAAAGGCTGGAAGAGGAAAAAAGGGGTGGAGAGTGGGCCGGAAGGACTGGATGGAGAGCAAGGAACAGGGAGGAGAGAGACGTGGATCCATCAGAATTTATATGTGTGTGTGTGTATGTGTGTGTGTGTTAGTCACTCAGTTGTGTCCAACTCTTTGCGACCCCCTGGACTGTCGCCCACCAGGCTCCTCTGTCCTTGGGATTATCCAGGCAAGAATATTGGAGTGGGTTGTCATTCCCTTCTCCAGGGGATCTTCCCAACCCAGGGATCAAACCCACTGTATTGATCAACACAGGAATCAATTTTCTGATCAATTGCAGGCGGATTCTTTACTCCTGAGCCACCAGGAAGCCCATGCTTTTAGAACAATCTCTGTGTCCCAATAACCTTCACATAAAAATTGTTTAAATCTCTAATTTTTTTTTTGGTTATAGATAGCTAGATGTGTGTATTCAGTCACTCAGTCACGTCCAACTCTTTGCCCCTCCATGGACTGGCTACCTGGCTCCTCTATCCAAGGGATTCTCTAGGCAAGAATAATGGAGCGGGTTGGTCTTTTCCTCCTCCAGGGAATCTTCCCAACACAGGGATCAGACCCTTGTCTCCTGCCTTGGCAGGTGGATTATTTTACTGTTGAGCCACCAGGGAAGGGCGCCTTTGATGACTAATGTAGAGTGAATTACCTCCTTGGCCGAAGGCAGGAGTGAGGATTTTGTGGAATCAGGAAAAATCTGGACCGTAGGAGACAGTGGCTACCTTTCAATGAGAACTCTGAATTGAGCCTTCAGGATATTGAATGATGGTTTTATGAACGTCTCTTTGTGTAAGGTTTAAACAGATAAATAAGAAGTTTATTAACTGGAAAAGTACTTTTTTTGTGTGGTAATCCATAAACGGGTCTCATGAGTGTTTGAGCCTGGAATGAAGATCCAGGAAGCTGAAATGTCTCCAATAAATCAATATCTAATTGATGCCTCTGTGAAGAGGGAAAATTAATGGCTGGAACAGCTTTATTTCTAAAGTCCTTCTGTGGGAAATCACAATCGATCTGATTCATTCAGTCAATGATCAGAGCCAGGAAAATTTAGCCCCAATGCCCAGACATCCATAGCCGAGCGGTTTCTAAACCAGAGTCCCTAAAAAGACTTTAATTACCATGTCATAGCGGAAAGGAAAGTTGCAAATGAAGCGTCCTGATCAGATCCATCTTTGCAGCAACAGTCTTAAAACTCTAAGGCTTATTTCCCGTCATGTGGATGTTTTTCTGGATGTTGGTTTGAACGGCTCCATGTGCAGTGATGTATCATTTGGGACCAGAAACGGTGATGAATAATTTTTTATTTTTAAGTGAAGTATGGTTGGTTTACAGTGCTGCGCTCCTGTCTTCTGTACAGCAAAGGGATTCTGTTTACAGAGTCTTTCCAGTGTTCTTTTCCGTGATGATTTATCACAGGGTGTTGAAGATAGTTTTGTGTGCTCTACACTACAACATTTGTTTTTTTTTTTTTTTTTTCCATTCTAAATATCCTAGGCCGCCTCTGCTAATCCCAAACTCCCAATCCATCCTTCTCCCTCCCCCTCCACCCTTGGCAACCACCACGCTGTTCTCTGTGTCCATGATCTGTTTCTGTTTCATAGAAAGTTTCATTTGTGTCATTTTTTAAAAGAAATCACAGGGACTTCCCTGGTGATCCAGTGGCTAAGACTCTATGCTCCCAGCGCAGGGGACCCGGGTTCAATCCCTGGTCAGGGAAATGGGTCCCACATCTGGCAACTAAGACCCACTGGGAGCCAGATAAATACATTAATTAATTAAAAAAAAGAATCACAGTATCATGTCAAATTCATATGTCAATCTCCTGTTCCTGCGATAGTGTTGCACTTGAGTAGCTCACTTATAGAAAAACGAGTCTTTTCCTTAAACAGAAGTTGAAATGATGCTTCTGTTTGCTGATGGGGGAGTCTGTAGATTTCTAGTAATTCTTAGTATCAAGTGGTACTAAGAAAATATTGAGTCCAGATGATTACTGGTTATGGAAAAGTCCTATTCCTGGGTCAGGAAGATTCCCCTGGAGAAGGGATGGGCTACTCACTCCACTGTTCTTGGGCTTCCCTTGTGGCTCAGCTGGTAAAGAATCTGCCTGCAATGTGGGAGACCTGGGTTTGATCCCTGGGTTGGGAAGATCCCCTGGAGAAGGGAGGGGCTACCCACTCCAGTATTCTGGCCTGGAGAATTCCATGGACTGCATCGTCCATGGGGTCGGAAAGAGTCAGACACAACTGAGCAACTTTCACTTTCAGAAGTTCATTTTGCGGTCTCAGTCTCTGGTGGCTGAGAAAGTAAAGAATCTGTCTGCAATGAAGGAGACCTGGGTTCGATCCCTGAGTCAGGAAGATTCCCTGGAGAAAGGGAATGGCAACCCACTCCAGTATTCTGGCCTGGAAAATCGCATGGACAGAGGAGCCTGGCGGGCTACAATCCATGGAGTTGCAGCTGCTGCTGCTGCTAAGTCGCTTCAGTCATGTCTGACTCTGTCCGACCCCATAGACGGCAGCCCACCAGGCTCCCCGTCCCTGGGATTCTCCAGGCAAGAACACTGGAGTGGGTTGCCATTTCCTTCTCCAGTGCATAAAAGTGAAAAGTGAAAGTGAAGTCGCTCAGTCGAGTCTGACTCTTAGCGACCCCATGGACTGCAGCCTACCAGGCTCCTCCGTCCATGGGATTTTCCAGGCAAGAGCACTGGAGTGGGGTGCCATTGCCTTCTCCCATGGAGTTGCAGAGTCAGACAGAAATGATTGGCTAACACTTTCACTTTCAGTGTAAGCCCTGTTCTCTCGGTCTGGGCACAGTTGACGTTTGGGGCTGAATAGTTAGTTCTCTGCAGTAGAGGGTTGATTACCTTGTGCTTCGTGGGTGTTTAGAAGAGTCCCTGCCTTCTGCCTCCTCCCCAGGTAGTGGAAACAAAAAAATATCTTCATATATTGCCAATTGCTCCCCCAAACGGTGTGTGGAGACAATTACCCACTTTGAGAAAGATGAAAATAACAGTTTCTGTGCTGCTTTCAATGGAAACACATTTGCTGTGCCACTATTGATATCCTTGAAATTAAATACGGTGTTATGAGTTCTCAAAAATATAGCCCCATGGTCACTGACCTCTGCTAAATTTCTATAAAGCACGCTCTAGCATTGTGTAAGGTGTTAACAAAAATTCATTACTCTGTGTTGATGATTCTTCCTGCTTGTCTCATATGCCCTTAAGCAATAGAAAGGTTGTTTTTTTTTAAGTATTATTAAAAGAAGGTTTAAGTGGAATTTTGGAAAAAGGAATTTACGGCAATTGAAGTGTTTGACACTGATTCATTGGTCTGATAAAAGTGAACTTGGCGATAGGTTGTGTTAAAGCATCGTTTCATGTTACGGTTCTTCAGGAGTATTGCATGGCTTACTTACAACATGATTGGAGATCCAGCTGTGTACACTTTGCAGACATACTCATTTCCCTTGGTCCAGCCACAGATATTTCAAAATGCAGCTGGTACCTTTAAGAAGCTCAGTGGTGAAAGGGAATAATTACTTAGATTGAGGGTGTGCCTGCGTGCTAAGTTGCTTCAGTCGTGTCCAGCTCTTTGCGACCCCATGGACTGTAGCTCCCTCAGGCTCCACTGTCCATGGGATTCTCCAGGCAGGGATACTGGAGTGGGCTGCGATGCCCTCCTCCAGGGGATCTTCTAGGTCCAAGGATCAGGTTATTTCACCTCTCTAAGCATCAGTTTGTGCATTTTAAAAGCAAGATAAGGCGCACTCTCCAAGGTTTTATGAGAAAAATAATAAAAGATGTTAGCGAAGTGTTTGTGTTTGGCACACAGTAAGGGCTTGATGGATGCTGTTTTTTTGTATACACCAATGTGCTGGCTTTCCCAGTGGCTCAAGCGGAAAAGAATCTGCCTGTCAATTAGCAGACGCAGGAGACCTGGGTTTGATCCCTGGATGGGGAAGGCGCCCTGGAGGAGGAAATGGCAACCTACTCCAGTATTCTTGCAACTAACACTTTAACACGTTCAGGTCATTTTGATGATCATAAAAAATAACACGTAAAGAGTCATAGTGCGGCATCTAGCTCAAATGAGGAGCTCACTTTGCATTAGTTTTGTTGTTACGATTGTGTGTGTGTTAGATGCTCAGTCATGTCCGACTCTTTGTAACCCTGTGGACTGTAGCCCACCAGGCTCCTCTGTCCATGGGATTCTCCAGGCAAGAATATTGGCGTGGGTTGCCATTTCCTTCTCCAGGGGATCTTCCCAACCCAGGGATCGAACCTGGGTCTTCCGCATTGCAGGCAGATAATTTACCATCTGAGCTACTAGGGAAGCTCCATTGTTAAGATTATTATAGCTGTGATTAATTATCTTTGAAAATAGTATTACCACCACAGTCTTTAACCATTTAATGCAAACAGCAGGGGACCATCACTTGCTAGCATTTTTTCAAAAATAGAAACTTTCTAGAAATCCATTAGGGAAATGTATATAAAATGTGATGTGTTCTCTGGATGAGCCTACAACTGGTTGCTGAAGCTAGGAGCTCTTCAATAAACACTTGCTGAATAAAGGAAGAGAGGTATGCATGGTGGACCCCCAGCACATGGTATGGAGTTGCGTGCATTGCACGATGGTTTCCAGCAAACGTTTAATGTATGAATTCACAAAGAGTTCGAATTAGTACCCACCTATAACAAGAGGCTGAATGACATAGAAACATAAGCTCCTTTTATTGTAGATGCTATGACCTGTATTTCCACTAGTTTGTGCTCTAACTGTGTGCTCACTTGCTCAGTCGTGTCTGACTCTTTGCGACCCCACGGACTATAACCTGCCAGGCTTCCCTGTCCATGGGATTCTCCAGGCAAGAATACTGGAGTGGGTTGCCATTTCCTCCTCCAAGGAATCTTCCTGACCAGGGATTGAACCCCCATCTCCTGCACTGGCAGGCAGATTCTTTATCGCTAGCATCACCTGGGAATCCCAAGGTATATAACTAGGGTACTGTAAAATTTTGAAGCAAAATTCACAAATTGTTGGAAGTAGTCGTTAAGTCAAGAGAAGTAGAAAAAATTCAGACGTGGAGCCAAGTTTCCTTTCATTGGCATGGCCAGATGCGGAATCCTGGTACTGTTACCTACCTGGGTCTTTTGACTGTTTTAATAGTCAGTGAAGCTTTCCTGCTGGTTCAGTGCCTAAGACTCTGAGCTCTCAGTTCAGGGGACCTGGGTTTGATCCCTGATCAGCGAAATAGATCCCACATGCTGCAACTATAAAAGGGAAAAGAAGAAAAAAAGATCCCACATGCTACAAAGACCTAGCACAGCCAAATAATTTAAAAAGACAATAATGAAATAAAAATTTTAAACAAAAGTAACTGAGGAGGCCAGAAGAGAAATTCAGGCAAGGTAGAGAGAACAAGGATCCAGTTCCATTTCTCATCCCTGGGTTGGGGTGAGCTGGCCCTTTAAATGGCAGGCGGCAGATGGGTGTGTCTGGCTGGAGGCGTGGCTTAGGTCGTTGGCCCCACCCTCTCAGTGGTGTGTGTGCAGGACGCATGGTCATGGCTCTGCTTTTGTTCCAAGCGCCTCAGAGTTGACGCTTGCTTGGGTTTTGGTCTCTTTGTATCTTATTGTTCATCATTTGCCCCAGCTGTGCATGTGCATGGTTATTTTTAGTCCCCAATGATTTCTTTGTGTTCCCTGCTGGAGGAGACTTTTGCCTAGGGGACAGCACTCTAGGAAAGGACGCCAGGTTCTTTTGTTAACAGGGTTTTCAGAGATGGCTTCTCAGACTGTGGGCTTCCCTGGTGGTTCAGACAGTGAAGAATCTGCCTGCAATGCAGGAGACCTGGATTTGATCCCTGCGTCGGGAAGATTCCCCTGGAGAAGAGTATGGCAACCCACTCCAGTATTCCTGCCTGGAGAATCCCATGGACAGAGGAGCCTGGAGGGCTACAGTCCATGGGTCAGAAAAAGTCAGACACGGCTTAGGGACTAATACATTTTTCAGACTGTAGATAAACAAACTCTCAGTTCAGCTGGTAAAGAATCCACCTGCAATGCAGGAGACCCCAGTTCAGTTCCTTGTATGGGAAGATCTGCTGGTGAAGGGTTAGGCTACCCACTCCAGTATTCTTGGGCTTCCCTGGTGGCTCAGCTGGTAAAGAATCTTCCTGCAATGCAGGAGACCTGGGTTCGATTTAAGGGTTAGGAAGATCCCCTGGAGAAGGCTGCCCACTCCAGGATTCTGGCCTGGTGAATTCCATGGAGCGTACAGTCCATGGGGTCGCAGACAGTCGGAGACGACTGAGCGAATTTCACTTTAACCTAACTCTCAGGGTATGACGAGCCTCTTTTTAAGTGTTGGAGTCATCAACCTTGGAAATCACTCTGTGTGTAAGGAGAAGTATCCGTGACACAAGCCCATCATGCAGGGTGATGGACGGCAGACAGGCATCAAAGAAAGACCAGAATAAATGACCTTGAAGGGCAGAAAATGGCTTCTCCAGAGGCCTGCCTGCAAGCCTGGCAGATACCTTCATCTGGTTTACAGCCTTAGAAAGGAGCAGCAATAAAAAGGCTTGGGTTTTGATGTTCAGACGTCATATTACATAGTGAAGGGAGGAAAAAATGTTTTCAAAACTCAACATTTCTCAAGTTAATTTCGTGTCATTCCAATAAAGATGTCTGTGATTTGCTGGGCTCTCAGCTCTGACTTCACTTTTGTTTGCATATGAGGTATGATTGCAGAAAGCTATTCTTCCTTGAAAAGCCATCGAAACATAGTTAGGACGTTGGCAGAGGTGATGTCTCATCCCTAGCTTTGTTTATGATTTTGTTTTTTAATAAGAAGGAATCCCGAGTTGCACCCTGCTTGGTGTGCAGTGACCATAAACCAAGACAGAGAACTCACTTGGAAAAAAAAAAATCACACACTGGGTTTTCCTTGGGAAGGGAGTTGGGTTTCACTGTGAACAAGGCTTCCCCCGTCGCATCGTGGTAAAGCACCCACCTGCCAGTGTACGAGATGCGGGAGACTTGGGTTCGATCCCTGGGTTGGGAAGATCCCTCGGAGGAGGGCATGGCAACCCACTCCAGTATTCTTGCCTGGAGAATCCCACAGACAGAGGAGCCTGGCGGGCTCCTTCAGAGCCTACAGTCCGTGGGGTCACAGAGCAGTCGGACACGACTGAGCATACACGCTTACACTCAAGGTGAACAAGACACATGGAAAGAATTCTCAGTCTGGGTGTGTTTATCCTCCCAAAGACTCTGATCCTGGTCACCTGAATTGGGTGGGTTAAAGCAGGGGTCCCCAGCCTCTGGGCCATGGGCTGGTACCTCCTGACAGATTAGTGGTGGTATTCGATTAGATAAGAGTGCAAGAAACTTAACGTGCTTGAATCATCTTGAAACCACTTCCACTCCGGTCCCAGGAAAAATCGTCTTCCACGAAAGCCGTTCCTGGAGCCAGGAAGGCTGTGGACCGCTGGTTTAAAGGGCAGGAGAACCTGTGCAGTGGGTTAAAGGCAACCACGAACTCTCCTTTGTGTATGCTTCTGGTATTTGTTGTCGTTCAGTTGCTAAATTGTGTCCGACTTTGCAACCCCATGGACTGCAGTATGCCAGGCCTCCCTATTCATCACCAACTCCTGGAGCCTGCTCAGACTCACGTCCATTGAGTCAGTGGTGCCATCCAACCATCTCATCCTCTGTCATCCCCTTCTCCTCCTGCCTTCAGTCTTTCCCACCATCAGGGTCTTTGACAATGAGTCAGCTCTTTGCATCAGGTGGCCAAAGGATTGGAGCTTCAGCTTTCAATCTTGCCATCTCCTGCTTGACCACATCCAATGTATCTTGATTCACGGACCTAACATTCCAGATTCCTCTGCAATATTGTATTTTACAGCATCAGGCTTTATTTTCACCACCAGACACATCCTACCCAGCCCCTAATTACATCAGTGCTGGATGGTGTCTCCCTTCAAAACCTTGCTGATGATAAGCTTTCTGAAGAGTACCTTCCCAGACCCCGGCTACCAGTCCTTCTCACATATGTCTGCAGTTTGCTACCACCTTTCAGATCTATGTGTGCAGTTAAGGCTTATGTGTTGTCTCTCCTAAACCACTGTAAGAACCGTGAATATAAGAACAACGTGTTATTCTTCCTTGAACCCTTGATTCCTGGTGAAAGTGAAAGAAATTGAAAGTCGCTCAGTCAGGTCCGACTCTCTGCGACCCCATGGACAATTCTCCAGGCCGGAATACTGGAGGGCGTAGCCTTTCCCTTCTCCAGGGGATCTTCCCAACCCAGGTCTCCCGCGTTGCAGGCGGATTCTTTACCAGCTGAGCCACAAGGAGCCTAAAATAAGAGACATCAAGTCAATGTCCATTGCACTGAGTCATTCTTAACTCATGTTGTTGACTATAGGACTTTTTGGAAATCTGATTACTTATACATTTAAATTTCATTCATGCGAAATGGCTGTTGACTTTATATTTCAAACTCTTTGAGCAGACATTTACACTGTGCAGACGCCATACGTAGCTGCTTTGCTTGAAACTGGCTGTTTTCTGCTGCGTCTCCAAAGAGGGCAATTATATCATTAAAGGTGGCACCGCGGCTTCATTTTTTGGAGCAAATTGAAAGTGTTAACTTCTCATTAAAATTGAACATGTGTCAAGTTATCAAGTTTAACATGCTCTAAATTATCAAGGGAAGTGGAGTTAGGAAAGAGTTTTGTGATTTTCATTGCAGACTTTGCAATTTTCATTGCAGATTTGCGTATTTTCTGTGTCACCTACAATGAAGAATTGTTTCGTAAGGATGAAAACTTCAGCACCGCTAATGCACGTATCTGAACTCTGGGGAGGTCAAAGCACTCTCAATTTTTTTTTTTTTCAGTGTCATGAGATCTGAAATAAGTCATAGTTAGAATTTCCTCAAAGAATGAGAGTGCTTGTGGAAATGAGGTGTTACTATTCAAATGGGTGATAGGCTGTTTCCATTTTTCTATAAGTATGCAATTATTGGAGGTTATAGGAAGATCCTCCTTCCTTTGGTGGGTTGAAACCTGCCTGGTGGTTTTGTGAAAATCTCCTTGTTGCAGCATCTTGCTTCTGCTGCATCTGGGGAGTTTGGTCAGGAAAGAACAGTTATGGTGTAAAGGAGGTAGGACCCTACGGGCCATTCCTGGGACAGACCCTTCCCATCCATGCCTTCCATCTGTCGCTTGTTCAGAAGAAAATCTTTAGCTGCCTAGGTCTTCTTTGTTCCAAAGAATAAATATAATCAGAGAACTGAGACAATGTAGAAACAAAGGAAAACAATCAAACAAGACAAAGTAATAATAGGTTAGGCATTAAACAAAATCAAGGATGATCAGTTCCTCCTCAAGGTCTGAAGATGATAAGTAAGTCGTTCAGTCATGCCCGACTCTGCGACCCCATGGACTGCAGTCCACCAGGCTCCTCTGTCCATGAGATTTTCCAGGCAAGGATACTGGAGTGTGTTGCTATTTCCTTCTCCAGGGGATCTTCCCAACCCAGGAATGGAACCCCGGTCTCCTGCAGTGCAGGCAGATTCTTTACTGACTGAACCAAATCCTTTGAGCTCCTTTGCGGATGCTGAATCCCCAACCAGGCTGAAAAAGTTAACTGTATGCTGCCCACAGGCACATAGACCCCGACCTGGTTGGAAGCTGAAGGCTGTTGATTGTGACTCCAGATTACCTCACCACCAACCAATTAAGAGAAACCTTTCCCTGAAAGCCATTGAGTGACTCAGTGGTAAAGAATCCACCTGCCAAAGCAGGAGACTTGGGTTCAATCTCTGGGTCGGGAAGATTCCCTGGAGAAGAGAATGGCAACTCACTCCAGTATTCTTGCCTGGAGAATCCCCATGGACAGAGAAGCCTGGCGGGCTGCAGTCCATGGGGTCGAAAAGAGTCGGACACGACTGAGTGACTGAGGACACACTCAAAAGCCATCAACTTGTCTGGGTCTTGTAAGCTGCCTGGGTTCCCTGCTTGGCAGCTGCAGCAAGTATTTCCATTTTCTCCAGCACAGTCCAGTGTCAGTAGATTGGCTTTATTGTGTTCGGGTAAGCAGACTCTAGTTTGGTTCGTTATCAAGGGTTATAGCTTCACTTGCCTTACAAGAGATATCCCGGCAGGACCTGAACCCCTAGGTCTGTAAAACTTTATGTCGAGCAGGCTGGAAAGTCTTTGTTGAATTAACCTCCTAATGTCTGCATGCCTGTACCTTTGATGTTCTTGTTTAGCTACTCAGTCATGTCTGACTCTTGCAACACCATGGACTGTAGCTTTCCAGGTTCCTCTGTCCATGGGACTCTCCAGGCGAGAATATTGAAATGAGTTGCCATGTCCTTCTCCAGGGGATCTTCCTGACCCAGGGATCAATTGGCGTCTCTTACATCTCCTGTATTAGCAGGCGGGTTATTCACAATGGAGCCACCTGGAGAGTCCCTGCCTTTGTCTTAAGAGGGCAGGAAATGAACTATTCACCCCCTGCTCATGATGTGATGTGATGTGATGTGATAGATACTGTGGGTGTGAGATCATAGACATAGTGCATGTGATATCATAGATACAGTGGATGTGATGTCATATGTAATGGGTGAGATGTCATAGACACAGTGGGTGTGATGTCATAGATACACTGTGTATGATATCATATAGTCGATGTGGTGTCATATATAGCGGATTTGGCATCATATATAAGGGATGTGATGTCATAAATACAGTGAATGTGATGTCATAAATATAGTGGGTGATGTGCCATAGGTATAGTGGGTGTAATGTCCTACAAACAGTGGGTTTGATGTCATAGATGAAGTGGGTGTGATGTCATATATAATGGATGTGATGTCATAAATACAGTGGATTTTGTACCATAGATACAGTGGGTGTGATGTCATAGAAAGAGTGGGTTTGATGTCATAGATGAAGTGGGTGTGATGTCATGTATAGTATGTGATGTCATAAATACAGTGGGTGTGATGTCATCGATATAGTGGATGTGATGGCAGATATAGTTGGTGTGATGTCATAAATTCAGAGGGTGTGATGTCATATATAATGGCAGTTTTGTCATAAATACAGTGGGCGTGATGTCATAAATCTAGTGAGCATTGTATCATATGCTTGGTGTGACGTCTTATAGAGTGGGTGTGATGTCATATATGGTGAATATTTTGTTATAAATACAGTGGGTGTGGTATAGATACAATGGGTGTGATCATAGCTATGGTGGGTGCAATGTCACAAATATACTGGGTGTGATGTCATAAACACAGTGGGTGTGATACCATAGTATAGTGGGTGTGATGTAATAGATCCAGTGGGTGTGATCATAGATATGGTGGTTGTGAAGTCACAGAAAGAGTGGATGTGATGTCAGATATAGTGGGTGTGTTGTCATAAAAATGTGGGATATCATATACAGTGGGTGTGTTGTCATAAAAAAAGTGTGTGATAGCATATACAGTGGGTGTGATGTCATATATACTGGATGTGAAGTCATATATAGTTGATATGATGTCATGAATGTGGTGGCTGTGATATCAATGATGCAGTGGTGTGAGGTCATAAAAACAGTGGGTGTGATGACATAGATACAGCGTGTGTGATCACAGATGCAGTGGTTGTGAAGCCACAGATACAGTGGATGTGATGTCAGATATACTGGGTGTCTTGTCATAAAAGTGGGTGTGATGTCATATACAGTGGGTGTGGTGTCACAAATACTGCATGTGATCTCATGTATACTTGATATGATGTCATAAAAATGGTGGTTGTGATGTCTGTGATGCAGTGGGTATGATGTCATAGATATGGTGCATGTGATATGATACACAGTGGCATGATGTCATAGAAAGAGTGGGTCTGATGTCATAGATAAAGTGGATGTGATGTCATTATAGTGGATGTGAGATAGTATATAGTGGATATGATGTCATAAATACAGCATGCACGATATCATGGGTACAGTGGGAATGATGTCATATATAGTGGATGTGAGCCTATACATACAGTGGGTGTGAGATCATGGGTACCGTGGACGTGATGTCAGATATAGTGGGTGTGTTTTCATTTTAAAAAGTGTGCGTGATGTCATATATGGTGGGTGTGATGTCATATATACTGGATATGATGTCATAAATATAGTGCATGAGATGTCATTGATACAGTGGGTGTGATCACAGATATGTTGGTTGTGCTGTCACAGATACAGTGGATGTAGTGTTAGATATAGTGGGTGTGATGTCATAATAATAGTGGGTGTGATCACAGATATGGTGGGTGTGATGTCGCAGATACAGTGTGTGTGATGTCACGTGCATAGTGGACATGAAGCCATACACTGTGACTGTGACGTCACACACAGGTCATACACAGAAGAACACTGCTTTTCCATTCATTTTCTTCTGTTCTCTGCTCGTATTAGTTATTTTGCTTTGATTGCAGAATCATATGAAAATGTCTTTGATGTCTTTAATAAACAAGAACCACTGGGTTTGCTTCCCCACCCCCCCACTCATAAGGAACATTTTCTTTTCTTCTGTAATCTAAGAACTTTTTTACAAATCCTTCACTGAGGGCCTCAAGTTCACTTCACTTTGTACCTTCACTGCACTTTGGGGTTGGTCTGGGATTCTCACGCTGCATTTATTCTGTAACCTTTTCTCCAAACATGACTTTCTCTTCACAGATGGGTATTGAAATAAACTGCCCAGTAATCATCTCATTGTCATCTTTATTTCATTTTCCTAAGATTCAGGGCCAGTTTTATCTTCTTGTTCTGGCTCATGACCAGAAATAAAACAACATTTTGATTTTCTTTTGAATCTCATTAGAAAAAAAATAAAAGTCACTATGAGGCACTTATGAATCTAACCAGTCATAGGCAAAAGTGTAATCACAGGGAATTTCTGAGGAAATTAAGTAAGACAACTAATTTTGTACATAAATTTGAAATATTAGGGAGAAAATATTGGCTGAATTCATTCCCCTTTCTAAAATGGCCTCTGAGGTATTCTCCTCTTATAGTCAAAATATCATCCTCTTTCCAATAATTTTTTCACCCAGATTAAAGGTATTTTTAATGATATACATATCTGTGTACACCCTCCCTCCATCCACACAGATAGATACACAAAACCATTACTTATGGGTATATATGTTTGGAAACATAGCTCTGAAAAAATGAATGTTTATACTAATCTGGCTGTCAAAGCCTTCTAAGGTAGAGACTTTTCATAGATTAACTTAAAGATAACGGCATGAACGTATTCCATCGAGGCAGTAAACTCAGACCATTTCTTGCCCTGTCTTGTTGCCCTTTTCTGCTAGTGAGGTCTATGTTTTAAAAATAACTTCAGGGCTCTACATGGCTTACCCAGCCCTTAGGAAGTGCTTTATTCTTGAATGCGAATTGCAGTATGTGAAGGCGAATCACCAGTTAAATTTTTGGTGTATATACATAACACACACACACACACACACACACACACACACACACACACACACACGCAGTCTATATAATCAAATCAGTCAGTCCTAAAGGAAATCAACCCTGAACATTCCTTGGAAGGACTGATGCTGAAGCTGAAGCTCCAATCCTTTGGCCACCTGATGTGAAGAACTGACTCGGAAAAGACCCTGATGCTGGGAAAGATTGAAGGCGGGAGGAGAAGGGGATGACAAAGGATAAGATGGTTGGATGGCATCACAGACTCAATGGACATGGGTTTGAGCAAATTCTGGAAGATGGTGAAGGACAGGGAAACCTGGTGTGCTGCAGTCCATGGGGGTCACAAAGAATCAGACACAACTGAGAGACTGAACAAGAATAACAATACTATACATAATAACCAACGCCTATCAGTATGTAATATGCATTCTAGCTATATCTTTATAGATTATGTAGACTGCACATATTTTGTATAATCGTATTTCCTGCATTGGAGAAGGAAATGGCAACCCACTCCAGTGTTCTTGTCTGGAGAATCCCAGGGATGGCGGAGCCTGGTGGGCTGCCGTCTTTGGGGTTGCACAGAGTCAGACACGACTGAAGCAACTTAGCAGCAGCAGCAGCATACACGATCAGTAATATATATATCAGTGCATGTATGCGTGCTAAGTCGCTTCAGTCTTGTGCAACTTTTTGTGACACTATGAACTATTGCCATCAGCCTTGTCTGTCCTTGAGATTCTCCACGCAAGAATACTCGGAGTGGGTTACCGTACCCTCCTCCACAGGATATTCTCGGCCCAGGGATTGAACCCACGTCTCCTATTACATATTCTGCATTGGCAGACGAGTTCTTTACCACTAGTGACACCTGGGGAGCCCTCTAATATATGTAATCATTCATGTCGTCCGTATTTCTATGTAACTATCTCTCTATAGAATCTTCCAATCTTACCTTTCCTTGGGCTTCCCTGGTGGCTGAGAGGGTAAAGCGTCTGCCTGCAATGCAGGAGACCTGGATTTGATCCCTGGGTCAGGAAGATTCCATGGAGAAGGAAATGGCAACCCACTACAGTACTCTTGCCTGGAGGATCCCATGGACAGAGAAGCCTGGTAGACTACAGTCATGGGATCACAAAGAGTTGGACACGACTGAGCGACTTCACTTTCAGTTTCAAGGTACAGCGTGAGTGGTGAGTGAGAGCCTCTGTTAATCAGAAGTCAGACAAAATAGATATTCTTCAACAAGGTGGGGGAAAAAAAGACTAGCCTCCAGACCCCGTATCCAGCACAGATTTGCATAATCAGAGCACAAAGCCCTTGAAAAAAAGCCAAACGACGGTTCAACTTTCAGCGCCTGACGGATTATAAAAGGAAGCACATTCTGGCTCACAGAGTTATTAGAAGATCTAAGAAATCATGCTGGCAGAATTTGAGCAGAACTCTTAATCAACTCCCCTTAGGAGAGGAGACAGGGCCTGTGGTTAAAAGGATCTTATCCAAGGAGGTCCTGGCTTCTGAAGTGCCTCGTTTAATTAAAAGGTGAAACTCCTGTAGGTTCAAATGTACAGAAGTTAACATGTGGGGCAGAATCTCTGTTCGAGTTCATCATGCAGAACATGACAGCCTTCTTCTTTTGAAAATCTTGCCAAGGAAGGAGATTTTTCAAATTTTGAGCTGTGCAGCGGAACTGGTGGTGATGAATGTTGACTAGACGCAGTCTAGTGATGATCCTTTCGTAATATAGATATAAATAGCACATCATTCAGTTGTTCACCTGAAACCAATATCATGTTGCAGGTCAATCATATGTCAGCTTTTAAAAAATATATATTTTTAATTGGAGGATACTTAGTTTACAATGTTGTGTTCATTTCTGCCATACTTCAACATGAATCAGCCGTAGGGATACTTATGTCCCCTCCCTCTTGAACCTCCCTCTAGGTTATCACAGAGCTCCCTGCATCATAGAACAAACTCCCTCTGGCTATCTATTTTATATACGGCAGTGTGCATGTTGGGCTTCCGTGGTGGCTCAGCTGGTGAAGAATCCGCCTGCAGTGCAGGAGACCTGGGTTTGATCCCTGGGTTGGGAAGAGCCCCCGGAGAAGGGAAAGGCTACCCACTCCAGTATTCTGGTCTGGAGAATCCCAAGGACTGTTATAGTCCTTGGGGTTGCAAAGAGCTGGACACGACCGAGGGACTTTCACTTTCACTCAACAGTTCTCATTCTGTTCTCTGCATTCATCCCAGGCTCTCCTTCCCCCACTTTGTCCACAAATCTGCTCTTTACATCTGAATCTCCATTGCTGTCTCTTTCTAGATTCCATGTATCTGTTCAGTTCAGTCGCTCAGTCGTGTTGGACTCTCTGCAACCCCATGAACCGCAGCACACCAGGCCTCCCTGTCCATCACCATCTCCCGGAGATCACTCAGACTCATGTCCATCAAGTCGGTGATGCCATCCAGCCATCTCATCCTCTGTCTTCCCCTTCTCCTCCTGCCCCCAATCCCTCCCAGCATCAGGGTCTTTTCCAATGAGTCAACTCTTCACATGAGGTGGCCAAAGTACTGGAGTTTCAGCTTCAGCATAATTCCTTCCAAAGAAATCCCAGGGCTGATCTCCTTTAGAATGGACTGGTTGGATCTCCTTGCAGTCCAAGGGACTCTCAAGAGTCTTTTCCAACACCATAGTTCAAAAGCATCAATTCTTTTGTGCTCAGCTTTCTTCACAGTCCAACTCTCACACCCGTACATGCCCACTGGAAAAACCATAGCCATGACTAGACAGACCTTTGTTGGCAAAGTAATGTCTCTGCTTTTTAAGATTCCATGTATAGGCATTGGTATAAGATATTTGACTGTCTTTTTATGATTTACTTCACTGTGTATAATAGGCTTTACGTTTGTGCACTGTATTTCAACTTAAAAAAAAAATTAAGTGGAATTCATTTTGAAAGTCATTGATAAAAAAGTATTGACCAAAGAGTCCACTTTCCACATGCATTTCAGGACACGTAATGAAATACAGTGACTTACAATATCATTTAGTAAAATATTCTTGCAGACGTATGACCTTTACTTTTCTGTGATGATCATAGTCAAAGCTACGGTTTTCCCAGTAGTCATGTGTGGATGTGAGAGTTGGACTATAAACAAAGCTGAGTGCTGAAGAATTGATGCTTTTCAACTGTGGTGTTGGAAACAGTCCCTTGGACTGCAAGGAGATCCAACCAGTCCATCCTAAAGGAGATCAGTCCTGAATATTCATTGGAAGAACTGATGCTGAAGCTGAAACTCCAGTCCTTTGGCCACCTGATGTAAAGAGCTGACTCACTTGAAAAGACCCTGATGCTGGGAAAGATTGAAGGCGGAAGGAGAAGGGGGCAACAGAGGATGAGATGGTTGGATGGCATCACTGACTCAATGGACGAGTGTTTGGGTAAACTCTAGGAGTTGGTGATGGACAGGAAGGTCTGGCATACTACAGTCCATGTGGTCGCAAAGAGTTAGACACAACTGAACAACTGAACTGAGCTGAACTGAAAAGTTGTTACAAATTAATGGCTATAATACGCTGTAGCGTACAGTAATCCTTGTTGCTTATGTATTTGACACATGGTCGTTTGTATCTTATTCGCCCCCTACCCTATCTTGCCTCTCTCCTCTTCCCACTGGTCAATGCTAGCTTGTTTTCTGTGTCTGTGAGTCTATTTCTGTTTTCTTACAGACATTTATTTTATTTTTTGCATTCCATATGTAACTGATACTGTATAGTCTTTTTCTGACTTATTTCACTAACCATGATATCATCTTCTTTATCCATCCAACTCTTGATGGGTACTTCCGTTGCTTCCGTGTCTCAGCCACTGTGACTCGAGCTGCTGTGAACACAAGGTTGCATGTGTCTTTGTGATTTAATGTTTTCATTTTTTCCTGGCTGTGTACCTGGAAGTGGAGTTGTTAGATCATATGGTAGTTTGATTGACAGTGTCGTTTTTTAATTAAACGTGGTTTTACTCCAGTGAACACAAAACGTCTTCAGTTTTGCAGATTCCAGTTTGCTGTCCTGTCCAAGTGGAGATTTGACTCAGTCTCTACACCAAACCCATCACGGATGTGCTTGCATTTGTTCAAAAGATACCAGCCAGCTCTGTTAAAACTATAACCAAAGTTGAGGTCCAGTTGCTCACTGCTCACAAGCAATAAAGAAACCAGGTTGGCAGAAAGGAAGATTTGCTTTATTTTGCATGGTGGCAACCAGTGGGGAGGGTGGACTTCTGTCCAGAGGCCAACACCTACTCCCCGCTCTACTAACAATCAAGGGGAAGAATTTTTATATTTTATTGGGTGAGGGAGGGGACTTCATGCAGAAAAAGCACAGTCAGCTCTGACAGTCATCTTGAAATTGGTCATTGGTGGTCTGAGCAGCATCATGTTGGTTGTTTTAAGTACAGTTAATCTTCAGTTCCATTTTGTACCCATTTCCTTAAGGGCACTTCTGTGATAGCTCAGTTGGTAAAGAATCCGCCTGCAATGCAGGAGACCCCAGTTTGATTCCTGGGTCTGGAAGATTTTGCTGGGGAAGGATAGGCTACTCACTCCAGTAATCTTGGGCTTCTTCCCTTGTGGCTCAGCTGGTAAAGAATCTGCCTTCAATGTGGGAGCCCTGGGTTTGATCCCTGGGTCAGGAAGATCCCCTGGAGAAGGGAAAGGCTACCCACTCCAGTATCCTGGCCTGGAGAATTCCATGGACTATAGAGTCCATGGGGTCGCAAAGAGTTGGACATGACCAGCCAACTTTCACTTTCACTTTCCTTTGAGGTCAGTTTTGGAAATTATGGCAGCTTATGTCATGGCTACAGCCTGGTCATCATGTAGTTGACTTCTCCCCCATGGTGGGTGTTTCAGTGTCTACAAGACGGCTCATAAGGATATGCCTGTAAATATTATTATCTGTAGCTCTTGTGGCTGTTGTTCAGTCTTCAGTCACATCCAATTCTTTGCGACCCATCAATGCAGCACACCAAGCTTTCCTCTCCTTCACCATCTCCTGGAGCTTGCTCAAACTCATGTCCATTGAGTCGGTGATTCCACCCAACCATCTCATCCTCTGTCATCCCCTTCTCCTACTGCCCTCAATGTTTCCCAGCATCAGGGTCTTTTCAAATGAGTCAGCTCTTCACATCAGGTGGCCAAAGGATTGGAGTTTCAGCTTCAGCATCAGTTCTTCCAATGAATATTCAGGACTGATTTCCTATAAAATGGACTGGTTGGATCTCCTTGCAGTCCAAGGGACTCTCAAGAGTCTTCTCCAACACCACAGTTCAAAAGCATCAATTCTTCGGTCCTCAACCTTCTTTCTGGTTCAACTCTCACTTGTGTACATGACAACTGAAGAAGAACTAAAGGATCTTTATTGGCTCAGTGGAAAATAGTCCATCTGCCAATGCAGAAGATGCGTGTTCAATCCCTAGGTCAGGAAGATCCCCTGCAGGAGAAAATGGTAACCCACTCCAGTATTCTTACCTGGGAAATCCCAAGGACTAAGAAGTCTGGCAGGTTGTAGTCCATGGGATTGCAAACTGTTGGCATCACTTGGCAACTGAGTACTCACATACATACAACCATCCTTAACGATGAAACTATTATCATTTAGTCTTCTTGGAATGTTTTCCTTTTTTCCTGCCTTTTCTGCCTTCTGATTAAATTCATTCCTGGCTAAAATTTTTCTGCGAGCAAAAAGCAGGCTGAGGACATGGGTTCCAAGGACTATAGGGCTGTGCTCTCTTTCAAAATTATTTTTGTCAGGTGGCTCCTGGCAACACAGAGTTCTCACAAGTAGAAAGAACACCATTCTTGGCAGGACCATGGAGACTGAAATCCAGCATTGTTTCTGCTTCTCGCTGAGTTTTACAGTAGAGTAGATGACATCACCGTCTTCACACCCTCCTAGCACACATGATACAGCACTCACTATATGGTTAGCACTGTTGAAGTCTGACCCTCACTGTGACCCCGTAATATTTAGCAGAAAACTCATGACAGAGGTTGACATTTCTCAGGCTCCCAGAGTGATCACGCGGCAAATCCATGTTCAAACCTGAGATCCCATGATTCCACTCTCCTTGGTCCTAACTGCTAGACTAATTTTATTTTCATCATCCCTCACTTGGTAGTAGATAATGCCCTTGTCATTAAATAAATGAATGTTGAGAACAGAGCGTCAATGAGATTGCAAATAGCAATGCTCTAACCACCAGAGCCTTGTAGGACAGGAATCGCTGCATTGAATTGAGACCAAACATGATCACTCATTAGGGAGATAATAAGCAGAAATGCAGAGAGAAAAAATGTCTCACTAAAAGGGAAACAAAAGCCTTCAGCTCCTAATCTCAGTAAGGAAGCCGGGATTTAAATTGGTTTAAAGTGTTCAGCAGCGCATGAGTCATACGTTGCCTGAAGCAGTCATCCTTCTGTCTGATGCATTTCAAGCAAAAAGGTGCAGCTCACATAGATATGGAGGGAAGTTGATACTCTTTTATTTTATTATATTACAACAGGGAGACCTTACATCATGCGCGTGTGCTGCATCACTTCAGTCGTGTCCAATTCTTTGCGACCCTTGGACTGTAGCCCCCCCAGCTCCTCGGTCCATGGGATTTTCCAGACAGGAATACTGGAGTGGGTTGCCATTCCCTTCTCCAGCAGATCTTCCCGACCCAGGGATCAAACCCGTGTCTCCTGCGGCTCCTGCATGGCAGGCAGATTCTTTAGCACTGAGTTTCCTGGGAAGCCCACGTTATGATTGCCACAATCATTCAATATAGGGAAATGAATCATCCTTCAATGATTGGATCAGGAGTGCCCTTGGCAAAGAACTAAGGGACATGGAGAACAGACCCGACATTTACCAGCCACCTTGAATATGGAAACGAGAGCCCTGCTTCCAGCCAGACACCAGCCAGACATGTGTGTTCCGGGACAGCGGGTATGTGTGTGGCTGGCGTAATGCATGCAAAGGCTTGTTAGAGTTCTTTTGTACTTGGTTACATTTCCAGAGTTGATCAAAAGCATAAAACTACAAGAAGCTATTTTGGTCCAGAAAGAACGGACCCTAACTCTTAACTCAAGGGACTAAACCCAAGGATGAAACCCAAGATTGCTGGAATGGAAACAATACAAAGGACAACCTTTCTCTCTACCGTTACCTAAAAGCTGGGCTCATCTCTTGATGGATGTCGAGCCAGAGACAACCAAGCCAAATGTCAAGAGAAGGACCCTTTGTCCTTCGCTTGGTTCTTGGTAAGGACACAGAGAAGCCAGTTGAGGTCTTCAATTCAGTTCAGTTCAGTTCAGTCGCTCAGTCGTGTCCGACTCTTTGCGACCCTATGAATCGCAGCACAGCAGGCATCCCTGTCCATCACCAACTCCCAGAGTTCACTCAGACTCACATCCATCGAGTCGATGATGCCATCCAGCCATCTCATCCTCTGTCTTCCCCTTCTCCTCCTGCCCCCAATCCCTCCCAGCATCAGGGTCTTTTCCAATGAGTCAACTCTTGGCATGAGGTGGCCAAAGTACTGGAGTTTCAGCTTTAGCATCATTCCTTCCAAAGAACACCCAGGGCTGATCTCCTTCAGAATGGACTGGTTGGATGTCCTTGCAGTCCAAGCGATTCTCAAGAGTCTTCTCCAACACCACAGTTCAAAAGCATCAATTCTTCGGCGCTCAGCTTTCTTCACAGTCCAACTCTCACATCCATACATGACCACTGGAAAAACCATAGCCTTGACTAGATGACCTTTGTTGGCAAAGTACTGTCTCTGTTTTTCAATATGCTATCTATGTTGGTCATAACTTTTCTTCCAAGGAGTAAGCATCTTTTAATTTCATGGCTGCAGTCACCATCTGCAGTGATTTTGGAGCCCAAAAAAGATAAAGTCTGACACTGTTTCCACTATTTCCCCGTCTATTTCCCATGAAGTGATGGGACCAGATGCCATGATCTTCGTTTTCTGAATGTTGAGCTTCAAGCCAACTTTTTCACTCTCCTCTTTCACTTTCATCAAGAGGCTTTTTAGTTCCTCTTCACTTTCTACCATAAGGGTGGTGTCATCTGCATATCTGAGGTTATTGATATTTCTCCCGGCAATCTTGCTTCCAGCTTGTGCTTCTTCCAGCCCAGAGTTTCTCATGATGTAATCTGCATAGAAGTTAAATAAGCAGGGTGACAATATACAGCCTTGACGTACTCCTTTTCCTATTTGGAACCAGTCTGTTGTTCCATGTCCAGTTCTAACTGTTGCTTCCTGACCTGCATACAGGTTTCTCAAGAGGCAGGTCAGGTGGTCTGGTATTCCCACCTCTTTCAGAATTTTCCACAGTTGATTGTGATCCACACAGTCAAAGGCTTTGGCATAGTCAATAAAGCAGAAATAGATGTTTTTCTGGAGCTCTCTTGCTGATATTACCCATGGCCAAAGCCAATTTTATTAAAGAGAGACAAGAAAGACTACCTCAAGGGAGAGGTGGGCCAAGCCAAGAGAGGCACTGGTGCAAGAATGTTCATGTTAGGGTGCATTTTCAAGACAGAGATTTTATGTGATCATCTAAGCGGGCTTCCCTTGTCGCTCAGCGGGTAAAGAATCCACATGCAATGTGGGAGACCTGGGTTTGATCCCTGGATCGGGAAGGAGAAGGAAACAGCTACCCACTGCAGTATTCTGGCCTGGAGAATTCCACGCACTGCATTGTCCATGGGGTCACAAGGAGCCGGACACGACTGAGCGACTTGCACTTTCACTGGGCAGGCGGAGACTGACAGTTTTGATTGGCAGTTGCAAGTTGCATAGCCACAGGCTCTATTGCGCATGTCTTTCCCATAATTCATTCTGTTATAATCAGATGTTATGTGTGTGGTCAGTGGCTCAGTCGTGTCTGACTCTTAGCGACTCCGTGGACCGTGTAGCCCACCAGGCGCCTCTGTCCATGGGATTCTCCAGGCAAGAATACTGGAGGGGGTAGCCATTTCCTCCTTCAGGGGAGCTTCCTGACCCAGAAATAGAATCTATGTCTCCTGCTTTGGCAGGGCAATTCTTTACCACTGGGCCACCTGGGGAGCTCGTCGTGAAAATACACAGAAGAAAAACAAAAGCATGCTGTGTGATTTCATTTTTTTTTTTCTTTTTTCCTGGAATATGTCCATAGATTTAGCAGACGTGGTGGGAAAGGAGCGTTGCACTGAGGCTTCAGTTCAGTTCAGTTCAGCAGCTCAGTTGTGTCTGCCTCTTTGGGACCCCATGGACTGCAGCACGCCAGGCTTCCCTGTCCATCATCAACTCCCAGAGCTTGCTCAAATTCATGCCTATAGCGTCAGTGATGCCATCCAACCATCTCATCCTCTGTCACCCCCTTCTCCTCCTGCCTTCAATCTTTCCCAACATCAGGGTCTTCTCCAATGAGTCAGTTCTTTGCATCAGGTGGCCAAAGGATTGGAGCTTCAGCTTCAACATCAGTCCTTCCAATGAACACTCAGGACTGATCTCCTTTAGGATGGACCAGAACCGGCAAATGTCAGCCACAAAACAACCCCGGTGCTTCCTTCATGGTTTCCATGACTTTCTGACTGCTTTTGATTTCTGAGGTTTGATTTGGTTTTTAGGCAGACTTTATTTATTTTTTTTTAATTGAGCAAAAACTATAGAGAGCTCCCATGGAGCCCCCTAGGTTTGATTTTAACGATGGAAGAAATCTTTCATTGTCCTGTAGGAAAAAAAAATAGGAAAGAAAGACTAATCCTGTTTTCCACCAGAATGGAAGAGGCAGTTGGCATTGTTAGCAGATGATTGTTGATACTTGGCAGCTCGGAGGGGTTTTATGTCCTTCAGGCAGGAACTTTGTCCCTCTCCAGGGGGGTCTTTTTTAGGTCCCAATTTAGTGCCAGGTTGGACGTTTTTATTATTATGGTTTCCCGGAGGTATCTTTTCCTCCCTTTTAGCTGCCGTTCTATTAGGTTTTAGGTTCCCCAACCTTTTATCACCCAATGGCAGCTTCTTAGTAATTGATGGAACCATCTGTAAAATCAAGTTCCTGTCGTTAAAAATCAGTCCGTTTCCGTGGCAGGAATTATTACACTTTGCAAAGCGGAGCTTCCCAGACACAGAAGTCACTGAAAGCCAAAGAAAAGAGCCAATAGACCACTAGACACGGAGGGTGAGAGGTGATGAAAAGACAGAGACACTGCCATTAAACACGGGGACTCTTTGACACTGAGGCCACGCGCTTCCAAGACTGGGAGCATCCGTATGCCCCGACTGGTCCCAGCCTGCTTGCTTTTATTTTTATTTTTTAAGTAAATTTTTTTCTTATTTATTTTTGGCTGGGCTGAGTCTTTCTTGCCGTGCAGACTTTTCTCCACTTGTGGCGAGCAGGGGCTACTTTTCATTCCAGAGCACACAGGCTTCGGGAGTTGGGTCTCCCAGTCTCTGGAGCACAGACTCAGTAGTTATGGCACATGGGCTTTGTCCTCCACAGCATGTGGGATCTTCCTGGACCAGAGATCAAACCCATGGCCCCCTGCATTTGCAGGGGAATTCTTGACCACTGAGCCACCAGGGAACCCCTGCTGCTGGCTTTTAGAATTCAGTTTTATTTCCCACCGTTCAGAGCCTGCAAGTCCATTTCAGGGAGGAATCCATCCACTGCACATCATCTTTAAGCCCTCTCTCCTTTGGAGTGGCCCTATCAGTCTCGCAGCCTTGGCAAGCATGGGATGATTAGCAGGACATAAAGTGTTGGTCGCTCAGTCATGCCTAACTTTGCCAGTCCATGGACTGTAGCCCACCAGGCTCGTCTGTCCAGGGGATTCTCCAAGGCAGTAATACTGGAGTGGGTTGCCATTCCCTTCTCCAGGGGACCTTCCCGACCCAGGGAATGAGCCTGGGTCTCCTGCATTGGCAGGTGGATGCTTTACCACCGTGAACCCCTCCGAGTTACCTCCGGGGGTTAAATTTCAATGTTTCATGCCAATGTCAGCACCTCACGCTCTACATCTGTTGGTTCAGCTGCAGACTACTGCTTGTATCTTCAGCCATCGGCGTCTGGAGACCACCTCCTCTGAGAGCTGCCTGCCTCTTTTCGAGATAGGTAGTGAAAGTGAAGTCGCTCAGTCGTGTCCAACTCTCAGCTACCCCATGGACTGCAACCCACCAGGCTTCCCCGTCCCTGGGATTCTCCAGGCAAGAACACTGGAGTGGGTTGCCATTTCCTTCTCCAATGCATGAAACTGAAAAGTGAAAGTGAAGTTGCTCAGCTGCGTCCGACTCTTAGCAACCCCATGGACTGCAGCCTACCAGGCTCCTCTGTCCATGGGATTTTCCAGGCAAGAGTACTGGAGTGGGGTGCCATTGGTAGCTCCAGGTAATTCTTTAGCTGCAGGTAATCCCCATGCTGAAACCACTGTAGTTTCAAAACAAAGAACGGGCATCTGACTGAGGCTCTGGCTTTTTTATTTTTTTAAATTTTTATTTATTTTTATTTTTTAGGCTCTGGCTTTTAAATGAGTTCTTCACTACCATGACTATTTCCCCTTTTTAAATTTTTTTTAAAAAATGTTATCGGAGCCTAGTTAATTTACAATGGTGTGTTAGTTTCAGGTGTACAGGAAAGTGAATGAGTTATCCACATATGTACGTGTTAAGTCACTGCAGTCGTGTCCGACTTTTTGCGACCCCGGGGACTGTAGCCCGCCAGGCTCCTCTGTCCATGGGGTTCTCTAGGCAAGAATACTGGAGCGGGTTGCCATTTCCTTCTCCAGGGGACCTTCTGGACCCAGGAATCGAACCTGGGTCTCCTACATTGCAGGCAGATTCTTTACTGTCTGCGCCAGCAGGAAAGCCACCAGGAATTCTATCCAGTCATAAAATGAAAATTCCATGGTGAAAATAAAATGATATCATGAGAACTTGGAATCACGTAGCCAATGAAACAGGAGATGATTCTAGGGGAAGTGAACATGTTTCCATTTTGGTCTTTTTTTTTTTTTTCTCCCCTTTAAGCATGACATTATTGACTGAGCTGGGGAACATGTTATGAAGCCAGGATTCCATGAGTACTGTTCTCACTCACGTCTTTCAGAATGACGTGTCTTTGTGGTTATCTCAGCCCGTGATTCCTAAATCATTATTTACAGTTAAGCTGCTCTTCATCACAGAACACTCCCAGTAGCTACAGACACTGTGTTGATTGTCATGCATAAGCCACTGTCCTCTATCAGCATATATATATATTCATGTATTTTCATTGGAATTCATATATTTTCATTGGAAAAGACCCTGATGCTGGGAACGATTGAAAGCGGGAGGAGAAGGGGACAACAGAGGAGGAGATGGTTGGGAGGCATCACCCACTCGATGGACATGAGTTTGAGCAAGCTCTGGGAGTTGGTGGTGGACAGGGAGGCCTGGCGTGCTGCAGTCCATGTAGTCGCAAAGAGTCGAGCATGACTGAGCAACTGACCTGAACTGATATATACATATATATATATATATATATATATATATATGTGACGTCATATATATATGACGAAAACCTTGAACGTGGAGTCAAATTTCTGCCTCCAGGCCTCACGAAGATTCAATTCCAGGGTTTGGCAGGCTTCTTCTGCAAAGCACCAGATGGTAAATTTCTATCCCAGAAGCCTCACGCTCTGTGTCTGTAGGTGAAACCAGCCCAGGGAGTGCAGAGGGGCAGGGGGTGTCTCTGTGTCCCGGGGAGGTCAGAACAGGTGCCAGTCGGGTACGGCCCCCCAGGCTGCGGTTTGCCGGCCCCATCCCTGTTCTCACCCTAGTGTTCATTGCTCAGTCATGCCCGACTCTGTGACCCTGTGGACTGTAGCCCGCCAAGCTCCTCTGTCCACGGGATTCTCAAGGCAGTAACACTGGAGAGGGTTGCCATGCCCTTCTCCAGGGGGTCTTCCTGACCCAGGGATCCAACCGGGCTCTCCTGCATTGCAGGCAGGTTCTTCACCACTGAGCCACCACCCTAGGTCAGTTCAGTTCAGTTGCTCAGTCGTGTCCGGCTCTTTGCGACCCCATGGATTGCAGCACGCCGGGTTTCCCTGTCCATCACTGACTCCCGCCTGGAGTAGAAACTAGTTCTGAACTTTGCCCGTGGCTGGCTTCGAGAGGACCAGGGAGGCTGAACTCTTTGGGGTCCTGTACTGGGAGCGAGTCACAGCCCTTCCACTTTATGGTTACTAATTGCTTCCTAAGCAGCAGCCTGAGTCCGGAGACTTAGGGCTCCTCACCAGAAACATAGAGCAGACAAGTTCCCTGGTGGTCCGGGGGCTCAGACTCCCTGCTCCCAATTTGGGGTGGGTGGGTTTGATATCTGGTTGGTAAACTAGATCCCACGTGCCACGATGGAGACCTGGTGCTGGCAAATACATTTAAAAAATAAAAGTCATAGAGTGGATTTTAAAATGATTGAGCCCATGTAACAGACTGAGAAGCTGAGGCAAAGTGAGCCTGAGTAGCTTATTTTTTTTCAAAATCTCATGAGTGAGAGGTGCCTGTCTGTGTATGGAGATAAGGGAGGAGGGAAGTGGGCAGGATTTCAACCAAGACACTCAATGCCCAGTGAACACAATGGACAAAGACGCCATGGGACGCTGGCTTGCTCCTACCCCCCAGGCTGTCCTCTGGGATTGTTTTTCCAGCTCACTTGGTAATGCTTTTCATTATGATCATATACATGTACATATACCCGGGTGTATGCGTGTACTGGGTGGGCCAAAACATTCGCTCAGGGTTTTTCATAAGGTGGATGATGGTAGAGTCGCTAAGTTGTGTCTGGCTCTTTGCAACCCCATGGAGTGTAGCCCTCCAGGCTCCTCTGTCCATGGGACTCTCCAGGCAAGAATACAGGAGTGGGTTGCCATTTCCTTGTCTCTGGGATCTTCCTGACCCAGAAATCGAACCCAGGTCTCCTGCATTGCAGGAAGATTCTTTGCTGACTGAGCTATGCAGGAAGACCAAATGAACATTTTTATCCAACTCAGTATATATATGCACACACACATGTGTGTCTGTCTCTTGGTGTGTGCATATATGTGTATATAATGTGTGTGTGTGCTGTATTTACATGTAATATTCTACAGTTTGTCTCATGTGGTGTAAACCTCTAAATTTTATTTATCGAGCATTACTGTAGCCTTGAGTGGTATACCGCGTGTGACATATATGCCTAAGCAGATACCTGTGGGCAGGTATATGTGTATATATGTCTCTGAGTGTTTATGTGTGGGCATGTGTGTATACGAAATTCTTTTCCAACTGCTGTTCTAAGTACTGTTACTCCCAGGGGACCTCAATTTTATTTACTCATCAATGTGACTAAGAGCCGTGCATATTTACACAGTGTGTGACTCTGGAAGTAGGAAAAAAAAGTATTAAATGTTTGTTTTACAGTTCCCTTCATATGGTTGGCCTGAAGCAGTGTGAGGAGAGAATCCTGGTGGGCAGGCCCAGATTCACTGATGGGCATGTAAGGTCACCCACGTTCCCTGTTGATGGCAAGTCGTGAATTACAACTCATGTGATAAAGATGTATTGATGCTGCTAGGTCCACTGTAGTGTCTCTCTCTTTTAACATTCTGGTTTCTTTCCTTTGTTTAAATATTTATCTGTTTATTTATTTATATGTACTGGGTCTTAGTTCCAGCACGTGGGATCTTCAGTCTTCACTGTGGCATGTGGAATCTTTACATGAGGCGCATGGGATGTAGGAGGTAGGTATGGCAACCCACTCCAGTACTCTTGCCTGGAAAATCCCATGGACAGAGGAGCCCGGTGGGCTACAGTCTGTGGGACCGCAGAGTCAGACACAACTGAAGACTTAGCACCCACATGAAATCTAGTTCGCTGACCAGGGGTCAGACCCAGGCCCCCTGCATGGTGAGCTCAGAGTGTTAGCCACTGGACTGCAAGGGAAGTTCCCTGTGATCTGTTTACTAAAATGATTCTTAGGAAAATTCCTCCATGAGTAACTGAATCAGGATGATTTATGTATCTCTCCTACAGCTTTTTGTTTTTAAAAAAATATATATTTATGTATCTGCTGTTCAGTCACTCAGTTGTGTCCATCTCTTCTTTGACTCCGTAGACTCTAGCCCACCAGGCTCCTCTGTCCATGGGATTTTCCAGGCAAGAGTATTGGAGTGAGTTGCCATTTCCTTCCACAGGGCATCTTCCCAACCCAGGGATCAAACCTGAGTCTCCTGTGTTGGCTGGCAGATTCTTTACCACTGAGCCACCTGGGAAGCTTGTATATCTTGGTGTCTTAATATTTATCCACATCTTTAGATTTTGTGTCTGCCCATTGTCTATTGATAACACAATGATATTAACCCAATGTGTAATAGTATAATGTTTTCACCATGAATATTTCATCACAAACATTGTCCCATGTGACTGAAAATTCCTTATAAATCGTAAATTTTTTTTAACCTTGCTGAACAGATAAGGTCTCAGTTTCCTGACCAGAGATCAAACCCCTGCCCCCTGCAGTGGAAGCTCAGAGTCTTGACCACTGGACAGCCAGAGAAGTCATCATAAATCCTGATTTTCAGTTTTCACAGTTTTGTCCATAACTTGTTGGCCATGCATGACTTGGTCATTCAGAAAAATTATGTGGTATCAAGCAGAACTTATTTTTGCTATCATCCTCAAAGCCACACTAGTTTATTTAATAATAGGCTCAAAAACCATTGGTTATCATACTGTTTGTATTATATTGAAGGAGGAAAAAAATGACTGGTATGATTTGGACGTGATGCAGTTGGTTGAAGACATTTCTCCACATTTCTAAGTAAGAGTGTTTTGCTTCTGTGCCGTGTTTTAAAAGGTTGTACAAGTGTTTATTTGCTTTAACTCTTCAGCTGTGTTTTGCCATCTTGGGGATCATCCTTTGTTTGTACACTGCGATTAAAACCGAAGTGTATTTGTTCAGAACAGAATGGCATTCGTTTGTCAACTGCCGAGTACACTGTGGCTTGAAAAGGGAGCAGAGTAAATAGAACAGGGGAGAAGAGTTGTGTGTTCCAGGAGTGGATCAGCACGTGATGGCATTGGAGAGCAGTGTGTATTCGAAAGATTGAAAAGACCCCTGATCAATGAAGACAAAGTTGTTTTTTTTTTTTTTTTTCGGTTGTCAGTGGCTTAGCCACATCGCTCAGTCTGCCCTGGCCCAAATGCTAATTTGAGTGTGGAAATAAAACCAAATTACAAAACGCAGCAGGTCAGGAGATTCCCTGAGAGTTTAAGTCCAGAGAAAGTACACATGGACATTGTACATTTATTTCTGTAACCCACCCATGACATATGTGTATACATCTTGGCCTGGCAATGTGTCACATTTATATAAATGCACGCATGCTCAGTCGTGTCCGACTCTTTGCGACCCCCATGGACTGTAGCCCCTAAGCTCCTCTGTTCATGGAATTCTTCCAAGAATCCTGGAGTGCTTTGCCGTTTCCTCCTCCTGGGGATCTTCCTGACCCCAGGGATCAAACTGGCATCTGGTATTGGCAGGCAGATTCTGAGCCATCTATGAAGCGCCTACAGATAAATAGATAGGGTTTGCAAAAAAAAAATAAAAATTCTTTCGGGTTTTTCTGTAATGTCTTGTGGAAAAGCCCAAATGAACCTTCCGGCCAACTCATACGTGTCTGCGTGCAAAATGCATAGCAAGCACCATTTGATCATGCGTGAAGAGAGGGTCTATACCCAAGCTCACCTCAGCTATTTACAACGATCGTATTGAGACCGCTCTATTGAAGCTTGGCCTTGCAGTTGTCAGGGAGAAAGAAATCTTCCTTTACCCTTCTGGCTGGTCTAAGAATTAGATGGATGTGAGACTGATTGGCCAGAAAGAAAATGAAGCAAAAGTTGAATAACATGTATACATGGAGAGATCCTGGGAAACCAAAGTGCCCCTGACCCTCCTCTTGAATACTGTCTTCAGCTCCAGACGACAAAGGATGCCGGGGGCAGTGATTTGCGACTTCACTGGGGAGGAAGGTAATAGACATGGAGATGGAAAGGCAAACGTTTGTAAACAAGTTTCTGCTGAGTCTGCAGAGACAGTGGGATCCAGAGTGGAATCCGATCTCTAGAACTTGCCTTCTGCACAGCTGGTGCATGTTCTTTGCGGGCATCTGGGGTGCGTATATGAGTATTCGGGATGCTCTGTTCAGGAAACTGGAGTAGGAAATGGCAACCCACTCCTGTATTCTTGCCTGGGAAGTTGCTTGGATAGAGGAGCCTGGCGGGCTACAGCCCGTGGGGTCTCCAAGAGTCCACAGGACTGAGCAACTCTCACGTGCTGACATGTGAAACGGAAGACGTGAGAGAATTCTGGATAGTGCATTGTTTCAGCTTGATTTTCTCCTCAGCTCCACCCTTCAGTTTAGGTTCCCTGAGGGGATAGCTGACTTCCTGGGTCTGAATCCTGCCTGCTTGGGTGCTGTGACTTCCTGTACTCTAAAAGGCAGATGGTGACAGACCTCACTGCACTTAGTCAGTGGTTGGGAGGATTAAAGAAATTAACACAGATCAAGCGCCTAGAAGGCTACGTGGGCGTGGTAAGCACTGGACAGATGTCATCCATCACTGTATTACGTAACCCTCTGTATCCTGTGTCGTGTATCCTGTGTCGTGGAGCCTGCTGGTGGAGGATGTACGTCTTCAGGCTTCCAGAGTCAATGTGCGTGCATGCGTGCCAAGTCGCTTCCGTTATGTCCAACTCTTTGCTAACTCATGGACCGTAGCCCACCAGGCTCCTCTGTTCATAGGATTTCCCAGGCAAGAATACTGGAGGAGGGTTGCGTGCTCTTCTCCAGGGGATATTCCCCACCCAGGGATTGAACCCATGTCTCTTATGTCTCCTGTAGTGGCAAGCAGCTTGAGCCACCTGGGATTCTGCAGTCTGGGGGAAAAGACAGCCTCTGATTAAGTAGCACATACAGCTACTTTGAAATTGAAACTGCTTCTGGGTAATGGCCATGTGCGTACTCGGGGAATCTTTTTAGCTGACCTGGAGTGCTTGAAACTTTCAAGAGATGAAAGAGGTCCTCAGTTACATCCACAGAATGACCCAGGAAGATATTTTGGGTTGATGGAAGAGTTTGTTTCTTAGCAGAGAATGCTAAGAAAGAAAGGGTTAATAAGACTCAGTTTCTAACTTTGCAAATGAAGAGGGTGACAGTATGCTACCCCAAAGGGGAATAGTGGAGAAGGGAAAGGCTACCCACTCCAGGATTCTGGCCTGGAGAATCCCCATGGACAGAGGAGCGTTGTGGGCTACAGTCCATGGGGTCACAAAGAGTCGGACACAACTGAGCGACTGACCACAAAGTGATATATGGGTGGTGTTTCCGGGGCTCTGGGGGCTGTGAAAAAAAAAACAACTCTTGTCCTTTATGTGTCAGCATGGAAAGAATTCAGTGAGAGGCAAAGTGGTAAGAAGTGATTTGTTAGAATAGACCTCTTGTGAGGCTTACAAGTCAGGGGGGTGTCGTGCCTGGGGTACTCAATAGGTAACATTTTTATAATCAAAGGTAGAGAGGGGAGGCTCCAGTACTCTTGCCTGGAAAATCCCATGGACGGAGGAGCCTGGTGGGCTGCAGTCCATGAGGTCGCTAAGAGTCGGACACGACTGAGCGACTTCACTTTCGCTTTTCACTTTCATGCATTGGAGAAGGAAATGGCAACCCACTCCAGTGTTCTTGCCTGGAGAATCCCAGGGATGGGGGAGCCTGGTAGGAGCCCGTCTATGGGGTCGCACAGAGTTGGACACGACTGAAGAGACTTAGCAGCAGCGGCAGCAGAGAGGGGAGGAGGAGAAAGCCTTCTTTGACTTACTTGAGTAGGTGTCAACATTTCCATCATCGGCTCCTTCACCATGTAGGGCAGGGGAAGTTTCTCATCCCTCCGTGGTCAAGTTAGGACCCAAGATTACCCCTTTTTTATGTATGTAGAGAGCTTATCCTAACTTACTGAACTCACTGGGCAGGATGTGGGTCTCATGCCACAATTATTTTATTATTTTGGGGCATGTCTCCTGCCTCTGTTGCATAGTTTTGTTGCTAAGGAAGCCGGCTTGGTTTTGTGGTTAAGCAAACCTGTTTTCCTGTGCTCGCCCATGCCCATGTTTGTGTTCAGTCACTCAGTCTTGTCTGACTCTTTGCAACCCCACAGACTGTAGCCCACCAGGCTCCTCTGTCCATGGGATTCTCCAGGCAAGAGTTCTGGTGTGGGTTGCCATTTCCTTTTCCAGGGGATCTTCCCTACCCGAGGATAGAACCCATGTCTCCTACATTGGCAGGCAGGGTTTGTTTGGTTTTTTTTTTTTAACCACCAGGGAAGCCCAACTTCAAGGCATCTCCCACATTTCTTTCTCCTACTTACAATCCCCTAGTGGAATTAGCTATTCAATTATCTACTTTGTGCCTTTACTCTGTCTTTGTCAAAAGCATGTGACGTTATTTAGAGCTAAAAGCAGTCTTCAAGAGTGGACACAGGGGGAACTCTGCCTTCCCCCTTTCTGCCTAATCGCAAGCCATGGATTATCTTTATAATCAGAATGCATTTTCTTTTGTAAAGCTGTATTCTATCATATCGAGAAGGGAACAACTCTCAAAACTGGGCCATGACTCCTTTCTGCAGAGGGTACCAGCTTGCATCTTGTAACAAAACTTGCTAAACAACCCTTAGGCTCCCCTCAGATATTTTCCTTCCCCTGCATTGCCTCTCCTAGAAGCTAAAACTCTTCCTTCTTTTATAATCTAGTCCCTTCTCAGTTTACCACCCTTGATTAACATGCCATAAGCTCCTGGATCTAAGTTCCTCTTTCGAATGCTCATTTATTTTCTGTGAAACCCTCCATACATATAAAATTAATACAATAGAATCTGTGCACTCGTTGTTCAGTAGCTCAGTCGTGACCGACTCTTTGTGACTACATGAACTGTAGCACGCTAGGCTTCCCTGTCCTTCACTTTCTCCCAGAGTTTTCATGTCCATTGAGTCAATGATGCCATCCAACCATCTCATCTTCTGTCGTCCCCTTCTCCTCAATCTTTCCCAGCATCAAAGTCTTTCCTAATGAGCCAGCTCTTCACATCAGGTGGCCAAAGTATTGGAGTTTCCACATCAGGTGGCCAAAGTATTGGAGTTTCAGCTTCAGCATCAGTCCTTCCAATGAATACTCAGGACTGATTTCCTTTAGGATTGACTACTTTGATCTTGTTGCTGTCCAAGGGACTCTCAACAGCCTTCTCCAAAACTACAGTTCAAAAGCATCAATTCTTTAGCACTCAGTCTTCTTTATGGTCCAACTCTCACATCCATACATGAAAAACCATAGCTTTGACTATACAGACCTTTGTCAGCAAAGTGATGTCTCTGGTTTCTAACACATTATCTACGTTTGCCGTAGCTTTTCTTTCAAGAGCAATTGTCTTTCAGTTTCATGGCTGCAGTCACCATCCGCAGTGATTTTGGAGCCCAAGAAAATAAAGTCTGTCACGGTTTCCATTGTTTCCCCATCTATTTCCCATGAAATGATGGGACCAGATGCTATGATCTTCGTTTTCTGAATGTTGAGCTTTAAGCCAACTTTTTCGCTCTCCTCTTTCACTTTCATCAAGAAGCTCTTTAGTTCTTCTTTACTTTCTGCCATAAGGGTTGTGTCATCTGCATCTGAGGCTACTGATATTTCTCCCATAAATCTTGATTCCAGCTTGTGCTTCTTCCAACCCAGAGTTTCTCATGATGTACTCTGCACATAAGCTAAATAAGCAGGGTGACAACATACAGCCTTGACGTACTCCTTTCCCAATTTTGAGCCAGTCTGTTATTCCATGTCTGCTTCTAACTGTAGCTTCTTGACCGGCTCAGGAGGCTGGTAGGCTGGTCTGGTATTCCGAACATACTAATTCTATTAACCTGGGTTTTGTTCATTTCATTTGCGTCTGCCAGATCCTGAACCTAAGAGTCAGGAAACCCCCATAACACATTCCAAAGTAGATAGAATTAAAGAATAATGTTTCACTTCATACACATGGGTATGTGTGCTTGCATTTGTTACAGTATAGCATAATATAATACACCATGAGTGATAAAAAGCATATGCTTTTTTTGCTGAGTGTCTTAGTCTCTTGGAGAGTGAAAGACGTTTTGAGCAAAACCACATTGATTTTTTTTTTCCCCTAGTAGAGGCCGTCCTTGAACCAGAAGGACTGTGACCTGTTCTGCTTAGTATATCAGGTACCTGGGTCTGGGTTGGGGGTGGCTTTTCCTCAGGCTAGTAGTATTCATGTCACCCGCAAGGCTGTTGGAAGTACAGAATGTCGTACACCTGGCCCAGACCTCCTGAGTCAGATTTGCATCCTGATGAGTTCCTTGAGTGATTCGTATGCCCGTCAAAGTGGAAGAAGTGCTGCTCTGACTGGTGATCATTGATCGACTGTACCAAGAGTGAATAAATGAGTGTATACATGAATAAATAATTGAATAAGCAGAGCAATTAAGACGTAGCAAATGGTATGTCTTTCTTTACACTTGTCTAGAATGCTGAAAGGTATTGGCTATGTTGCTCGATTTTGCATCCAGCATCTCTTTTTATTTATCTATGTATTAATTTGTTTTGGGCCACACTGGGTCTTTATTGCTGCAAGCAGGCTTTCTCTAGTTGTACAACTATCCAGCTGGAGCTCACAGTCTTAGTTGTTTTGGGGATGTGGGATTTTCCCAGACTGGAGATTGAACCCGAACTCACGTCTCCTGCATCGGCAGGCAGACTCTTACCCACTGTCCCACCAGGGAAGTCCAGGCTCCTCTGAAAGAAAGTGCTTCTTTATTCACCAACCAGATTTCTTTCCAGACTGGACCACTCACTCGGGTGGTGATGACGCACCTGGGTTCCTTCTCTCATCGTCCTATATAGGGATGAAGGCTCACTCAGCTCACTCTATGAGTTTCAACCTGCTGGTTCTTGCAGAAGATAGTCCTTAGAATTTGCACATGGATGCCCGTGCGACATGCTTTAGTTTTCCTTTTCATAGCCGCTTCGGCTTGCAATTGCCTCCTTGGACTCCTTGCCCTAATAGCATAAGTCTTCCATTTTATTTGATAATTGTGTAGTGAGATGGCTTATATCCTTATTGGCTGACACCTAGCAGGGTTTGTTTCACATTGTGTATTAATTTGATTTACAGCTTCTGAGCATTAATTGCTTTAATCTTGTGAGCTTCCAATGATTGCTGTTCTATTTTTTTTTTCTTGAACGTGTGAGATATTTTATTAGTTATACAGATGGGAAAAAAACGAAAGTCTCAAACTTTAAAAAAAAGCTGCAGCTTTATTATTGATATATCCTTGACCTTCAATATTATATTATTTTCAGGTGTAGATATTTGTATATGTTGTGAAATGTTCACTACAATAATTGTAGCTACATCTGTCACCTTGCATAGTTATTTTTTCTTGGTAAGAAGTTTAGCAGCTTTCACATTAACTGTCGTCACTGTACTGTATTCTTGAACTATTATGGAGATGCCTTTAGCAACAGCCTCTAAGACATCCTGAGTTTATGCTTTGACTCCAATGCTTCCTAGTTGGGTGGTCCCTGTTGGGGTCCTTTAATGGACCGGAACCTGGTGGTCCGGAGTCAACCGATAAGAAAGTAAAGGAGAGAAAGAGGCTGATATTCCTTGGTTTATGCAGAAAGCCAATAAAGCCCCTGGCACAGGGTTTGCTCTGTTCACGAAGGCCTCAGGTGCCCTCTCGATGGGGTGAAGGCACAGAGCGCCTTCTCTAGAGGGTCTTAGAAGCCCAGGCAGGAAAGTAAACTCAGAGAGCCTCTGTGCTCCGGGGATCAGCCTGCAAAAGAGAGAGAGGAGGAGGGAGAGAGAGAGAGAAAGCAAGACACGGGGACCAAAGCTCTGATGGAGCAGAGGTGTTTTATTCAACATTGTGTTGGTATTTATACTGTCTTACAAGATAGCTATTTTCAGCAGAGATATTACCATATGGTTCATAAAAAGGAAGAGGGTACTTATTGCCATATTGAAAAACTAATGAAGGAAATGCCTGGATCCCTCAGCCCCGGGAATTAATAAGGAACAGAGGATTCCTGACAGATCAAAACAGCACACAGGAAGCCTCCTGTTAAATGCTTCCTGACAGTCCCCACCTGTTGGTTGCAGGGCTTAGGACTCTGACTAGTGTATGGTAAGTTAGTGTCAGTGAGAGCTGTGTCCTCGTTCACATCTTTGTTCATTCTCGGTTGAATGAGGTTTGTTGAGCAGCTAATACAGGCTGGGTGTAAAAGATGTAGAACCGAGGGAGGTCCAGCCGCTGTGTTTGTGAGTCTCACGTTGGTGGGAAAGGTGCTCTTGTGAATGTCATAGCAGACGGCAGTGGGCATGGCGTGCCCTGGGAGACCCTCTGAACGCCACCACCCCCTGACCCCCAGACATGAGAGGGGCCATCGTTGCAGAGAAGGGCTCGTTTAGGATGGACCTGAAACAATCAGGGTGCACTCGCCTTCATCTTCTGGCTGGATTTGGCCTGCATGCTCCATCTGGCTTCGGTCAGCCCGACAGCTCAAGTGGCTCTTAACATCCACGGAGCCGTCTGAAGTGGGACTCGGCTTTAGTTTATTTCACTGTCCTTGAACTCAAGTGAAGAGAGCCTTTTTTTTTTTTTGAAGACAAAGCCTGCCTGGGTCTTAGCCATTATATCGTCAATTCCTTTATCAATAAATGCATTCTGTGTGACTGCATGTGTGTGCTCAGGCATGTTTGTACAGCCCATGGACTGTAGCCTGCCAGGCTCCTCTGTGCATGGAACTGTACAGGCAAGAATACTGGATATGCATTCTGTATATATATTTATATATTATGTTACTCATTCAATTTTGTTGTATAGCAGAAACTGGTACAGAAGTGCAAAGCAAGTGTGAAAGTGATGTGAAACTGTTAGTCGCTCAGCTGTGTCTGACTCTTTGCGACCCCATGGACTGTAGCCCGCCAGGTTCCTCTGTCCATGAGATCGTCCAGGCAAGAACACTGGAGTGGGTTTCCATTTTCTTCTCCAAGTGATCTTCCCGACCCAGAGATCGAACCTGGGTCTCCTGCACATCAGGCAGATTCTTTACCATCTGAGCCAGCAGGGAAGCCCAAAACAGCTATACAAATATTTATATATTAAAAAAATATGTATATGCAATTTATATCTATGTGTATGTATACATATATTTAAAGTGACAGTCTTCCCAAACAAAAGGTACATTCTGTACCCTGTATATACCTATCAGTTCTTCCTGAAGACTCTGTCCCCCTCAGTCCTTACCTTTCCTATGTCACTTGAGCTGTTATATTCTTGGCTCTTCCCAGACAAGAGAGATTGCACTTTTCAGAAGGAAGGGGCCTTGTTTGGTCAGTTCTTCTGAACCTCCTCCGTGCTCCCTTTTCTGTAGGACCACGCAGTGAAGCTAAACCTTTGTTTGTTTGTTTGTTTTTGGGCAGCAGAAATGAAACTGTAAACACAAGAAATCATGTGCAGTTTTTAGTCACTCAGTCGTGTCTGACTCTTTGCGACCCCATGGACTGTAGCCCACCAGGCTTCTCCGTCCTTGGAATTCTCCAGGCAAGAGTACCAGAGTGGGGTGTCATTCCCTTCTCCAGGGGATCTTCCCGGCCCAGGGACTGAACATGAGTCTCCTGCATTGCAGGCAAATTCTTTACCATCTGAACCACCAGGGAAGTCCCCACAAAGCACGACATGGCACAAAAAAACAATGTCACTCTATTGTATAGCAGTGAATGCAGATATCTTGACATTGATGTAAAGAATGTATCTTTCTAATTTATTTTTTTATTGAAGGATAATTGCTTTACAGAACTTCATTGTTTTCTGTCAAACATTATTTTAAAAAAAAAAGCCTGTAGGTTGCCAAACAGCTGAGTGTGTTCTGAGTGGTCTGTGGTCCATATGGAAACTGCCCTAATATCAAATCGCTTATCTTTCCTGTTGCTGGACACCTACTTTGTAAATGTTTGGTTTCCCCACTGAAGGAAGAAATTGGGAGTTGAGATAGTGGCTGACAGTGTAGACAAATGAATCAGCTAAATGCAGCTGATTGGAAGGACCTCCATAGCGGTCCAGTGGTTGAGATTTTGCCTTCAATGCAGGGCATGCGGATTTGATCCCTGGATGGGGAAGTAAGAGCCCACGTGCCTCGTGGTGAAAACATAAAACAGAAGCAGCACTGTGACAAATTTAATAAAGACTTTAAAGAAGTCTTAACAAAGTATCCACAAGATCTTAAAAAAAATCGAGTTGATTGGAGACAGAGTAGGGAGGTGGTAAGTGTTGGCGGGTTAACACCTCCATCAATGTGACGTCTGAATGAATCAGGCTCTTGACCTTTCTCAGGACAGCCAGCACATCAGTCAAACAAACCAACATACAAACTCCAAACTGCATCGTCCCATCTTGTGTGCAGAGGAGACTGTTAAGCCTGTTGATGTTCACCAACTGCAAGAGCTTTTGTTTCCTCTCAGCCGCATTCAGTCGCTCAGTCTTGTCCGATTCTTTATGGCAGAAACCAACACAATAATGTAATTATTCTCCAGTTAAGAATACATACGTTTTTGTTTTTTGTTTTTAATGTCCACAGATTGACAGATGTCCCTGGCAAGGGGACATGACCAACCTAATTGAGTCACTGCCAAGTGAGTCTGCCACCAGCCAGCCCTTCTTTATCTTGCTGGAGAAATGATCTAAGAAAGGAAACAGCAACAAAAACTTGTAAGAGTTTGGAGATCTTTTTTTTTTTTTAATTATTTATTTTGGTTGCACAAAGGTTTAGTGTGACATGCAGGATCTTAGTTGCAGCCTGGGGGGGTCTAGTTCCCTGACCAGGGATTGAACCCGGGGCCGCCTGCCTTGAGAGCATGGAGTCTTAGCCACAGGACCACCAGGGAAGTCCCTGGAGATGTTTTTCTAACCAACTGGTGCCCTGTGTTTGTTCTGCAGAATGTAGCCTCTGCATATACTCTGTGTGTGGATTGGGTACACGTGCAAACTGTCTTCTGTCTTTTTTTTTAGGGGGCGGGGCGCTCTGCCTGGCATACAGGATCTTAGTTCCCTGACCAGAGATGGAACCCAAGGGCCCTGCTGTGGACGTGTGGCGTCTTAACCACTGGATCGCCAGGGAGTTCCCTAGTCTCTTTTCTTATCGATAATACGTGGAGCGATCGGGGTATAATGTGTGAATGCCTCCAGCCATTTACACCCCAAAAAAAAGGAGCAGTTGACAGGAGGTGTGCGATGAAGCTAGACAGACGTGACTCAGGGTGTCCCAAGGCAGTGCTTGCGAGCTCAGCATGAGGGTGCGGTCACTCCTCTGGCAGGCACGGCAGCAGCATCAGATAATCTCACTCGAGAGGGACAAGTCCGTATTCCTACAGCCAGCCTCATGTGCCAGATCAATCAATAGTACCATCAGGAGAAGTCATGCTGGAGGCTTGTGTGTGGGGTGTGAGTCAAGTCTTTCTGCTAGTATGGGCTTGCTTGTTTGCTGTGAGTCATGCATTTTCTGCATTCAATGTTCTTGACTATTTATTTGCTTATTTCTCTTTGGCTGTGCTGGGTCTCCATTGGTGTGCTTGGGCTTTCTCTTGTTGCAGTGCAGGGGCTGGGGGGCTCCTCTCTAGCTGTGGGGTGGACGCTTCTCTTGCGGTGGTCTCTCTTGTTGCCAGGCACCGGCTAAAGGCATCTGGGCTCGGTAGTTACGGCTCACGGGCTTGGTTGCTCTGAAAGTGAAAGTCGCTCACTTGTGTCCGACTCTTTGCAACCCCATGGACTATACAGCCCATGGAATTCTCCAGGCCAGAATCCTGGAGTGGGTAGTCTATCCCTTCTCCAAGAAATCTTCCCAACCCAGGGTTCGAACCGGGGTCTCCCGTGTTGCAGGTGGATTCTTTATCAGCTGAGCCACAAGGGAAGCCCTAATTGGTCTGAGGCATGTGGAATCTTCCAAAACGAGGGATCAAACCTGTGTTCATTAAGGTGGACTCTTAACTACTGGAAGTCCCTCAGCTTTCTGTAAATTAGCACCTTTTCCCTGTTTCTCCCTCCTTCTCCCTTCTCTCTGTCTAACACACACACACACACACACACACACACACACACACACACACCCCCCAGATGCCCAGGTTTTTTTTCCTTTCAGGGGAAGAATAATCATTGGGTCATGTCATCAGCAACGAGCTCTCATGATAAAGCCTGACTTCTTCCAGGACAGAGTTTGGAATCGGTAGTTCCAAGCTGATTTTAGCAAAGGTGAGATGAATTTAAGCAGATTCGTACTGAGTCCCATTGGGGAGAAAGGAAACTTCCCCTTTCTGGGTTCTTCTGGCCAGTCTAAGAGTTAAACGGGCGTGGGACAGAGGAACAGAAGAAAATCTCACTTACCTGTGTCCGTACTCTTGCCTTGCATGAGACTGAGATTGCTCATGTTCACGGGAGGCTTGGAGACAGATGGGTCAAAGCAGGTCTGAGCAGCTCCCTGGGTGAAGGAATGGAATGGAGCCTGGACTTCCAAGGACAGGAGGGTCAGTCCCAGGATGGTAAGAAGAAGAGCAGGCATTGGGTGGTTCTGTTTGCCCTGACATGCAGATGGGGTTGCTTAACTAACATTTATCTCTGGGAATAACTCTTTTGCGGGGGGAAAAACCTACAAAAACCACACATTTTGGGAGGCAGGTTCAGGATGGGGAATACATATACACCCATGGCTGATTCATGTCAACGTATGGCAAAAACCACTACAATATTGTAAAGTAATTAGCCTCCAATTAAAATTAAGTAATTAAAAAAACCCACACATTTCAATTAATCTAAGTCATCGGGGGGGCTTCCGTGGTAGTTCAGGCAGTAAAGAATCCACGTGCAATGCTTGAGACCTGGGTTCCATCCCTCGGTCAGGAAGATCCCCTGGAGGAAGGCATGGGAACCCACTCCAGTATTCTTGCCTGGGGAATCCCATGGACAGAGGAGCCTGGCGGGCTACGGTCCATGGGTTGAAAAGCGTCAGAACTTGCAGGGCCTCAGTAGCATCTGGGCCAAAACACTCCCCATGTGAAATGGGCACATTTGGAGTGGCTTTGTTCTAAACCCTGGCAGCCTTATTCTAAGTGTCTGAAGAGTCGATATAAGTGCAGTCTGAGGACCGGTGCAGTAGGTTCCATGATGTGGGAGTGGGGTGGGCAGCTTGGGAGCTGGAAGCATCTTGGCTTTGGGCTTAGTCCCCCTGCACCCCAGGTTGGACCTGGAAGAGAAGTGTGGCGGTGGGGCTCACAGAGGGGACCGGAAGCAGTTACTTGACCTCAGTGAAGAGTCCCTGTTTTAAAGCGGTAAACTGCTTTCTCTGCTGTTGCCCACTAAGCCTGCATCTTGGACAGTTTCTGTTCTCATTACTCTCTGAATAACTGTTGCATATCTCGTACGGATTCCTCGCGAATCATCTCCCTTTCTTTTGCAGTTTCCCAGCTCAAGGGAGCTAGCTGTCCTTGAGATGCGCTTGGCAGTCCCTAGCTGTGCACTGAATGCGTATCTGCCTGCTGCTTTCCTAAACGCACACAGACAGGGGTAGAAAGCCTGCTCACTTGACCGTAATGCGCTTCTGTATAGCAGCAGGTCACTCACCCATCCCTAAGTCTGTTCTGACTGTGTGAGGAGGCATGTTGTGCTTGGCCGTGTTTGTGATGAGCTTTTTTTTTTTTTCCAGCAAGGTCTCTCTTCCTGAGAGGCGGAGACGGAAGGTGGGAGCTACACGGTTAATACAGACACCGCTGGCTCAGCCAAAGGGACCGCAATAGGCCCTTGGAACAGGTAATTGATTCCCGATCAAGACATTTGTTATCGCAGACAGGATCTGAGCACAGACCTGGAGAGCTTCTGAGTAATGAAAGGAGTTTGGGGACACCCGTGAAGCATGCACACATGCACACATAAATACATAGACACACAGGCACATGCACACATGCAAACACATATGTGTATGCATGCACTCATAAAGACATGTGGAGAAGGACATGGCAACCATCTCCAGCGTCCTTGCTTAAGAAATCCCATGGACAGAGGAGCCTGGTGGGCTACAGTCCATGGGGCCACGAAGAGTCAGACACGACTAAGCAAATAAGCCTTTCACCCACGTTCACATCACCTGACTTTGTCTAATGGCTCAAGTATTATCATTTTATCTTGCTCGACTTTCCCTGTGCTTTTTTTCTTTTTCTCACTTCTCTGGTTAAATGTATTCTTTGGAACTCAGGGAAGGCCTGGAAGGTGAAAGTTTTTCTACAGTCTAGAAGTGGGAGTTTTTCTACAATCTAGAAGCAGAAAGCTTTTCTACAATGGGGGCAGTCTGTCTTGGGAAAGCCCCAGAGGGTCCTGCTCGGTTAGACACGGTCCCTCCTGAAGTGTCTGCAGTGATTTTCCTCCACCTGTTCTCAACTCAAGAAACTGGATTCAGGGACTTCCCTGGTGGTCCAGTGGTTGGGACTCCATCTTCCAGTCCAGGGCTTGTGGGTCCTGTCCCTGGTTGGGGAGCTGAGATTCCACCTGCCTCATGGCCAAAAAAAACCAAAATGTAAGACAGAAGCAATATTGTAACAAAATCAGTAAAGACTTTAAAGATGTCCCACGTGAAAAAATCTTTTTGTTGTTGTTCAGTCGCTCAGTCATGTTCTCCTCTTTGTGACACCATGGACTGCAGCATGCCAGGCTTCCCTGTCCTTCACCATCTCCTGGAGTTTGTTCAAACTCATGCCCATTGAGACGGTGATGCCATCCAACCATCTCATCCTCTGTTGTCCCCTTCTCCTCTTGCCTTCAGTCTTTCCCAGCATCAGGGTCTTTTCTGTTGAGTCAGCTCTTCGCATCAGGGGGCCAAAGTATTGGGGCTTCAGTTTCAGCGTTAGTCCTTCCAATGAATATTCAGGGTTGATTTTCTTTAGGATGGACTGTTTTGATCTCCTTGCTGTCTAAGGGACTCTCAAGTGTCTTCTGCATATCTTGGGTGGGTGGGGGATTGGATTCAGTTGTCCAAGGTCATTGCATGCTTGGTATGAGATTCTCTGCAAGCTGAAGACACAGAATTATCTTCTGGCCTCTGGTCTCTTGTGTGTTACGCGTCAAAAGGTAATTTAAATAGTACTTGGTGTAAGATACAGCATTCTTACTTCTTTTTGCTCTCTCTCTTATGGGGAAAAAAAGAAAAAACCAACAGACGGTACTTATTTAACTTTCTCAGATATATGGTGCTGCATATTTCCTCTGGTTAAACAGAATTAAAAAAAAAAGATTATTAGGATATAGTTTGTGAATTTTTGACAAACAACCTCATACAGCGCATACTTTGCCAAGTCTGTCAAAGTGAAATACTTTTGGAAATAGAAGTGGCTATATTTTATGCGCGCTTAGTTTAAAAATGGAGTGAGTCCTTGAAATATGATTTCCAAGCTTTGAAGTCATTATGCATGAGTTCTCTCCATTCTAAGTCAGGAGGTCTCCATCCAAGAGACAGATTGATGGGCCAAAGATTTGGAACCCTTGTGTGCCCGTCCTGTTCTCACTACATTCAGTAAGCACCACAGAGATGTCTTTTTTTTGAAAATCAATATTAACGTCCTTTTTAAAGATTGCCCTTTACAGAACTGTTTCTCCCCTTCACATACCCCTTTTGTCTGTGATTTTAAGAAACTTTTACCCTTTGTCTTTTTCACAATTAGAAGATTCTTAGCATTAAATATGAAAGTTGCATTTTCTTTCTTCATTTTGACCAGTTTTTGAAGGTATTAGCCATGATTACCAATAAACTGTGGAGAATCAGACTGCCTGTTTACTAATGTGAGTTCTGCCCTTACTAAACGTATGATCGGAGGCAAGTGACTTAAATATTTGGATTATTCAGTTTCTTTTGCTGTAAAGTTTGAAGATAATGGTGGAGCTCCCCAGACGGCGCTAGTGGTAAAGAAGCTGCCTGCCGATGTAGGAGACATAACGAGAGGCGGGTTTGATCCCTGGGTTGGGAAGATCCCCTGGAGGAGGAAATGGCAACCCGCTCCAGTATTCTTGCCTAGAGAATCCCATGGACAGAGGAGCCTGGTGGGCTACAGTCCAGGGGGTCACAGAGAGTCGGACATGGCTTAGTACAGCAGCAGCATTCAGTATATAACATGGTAACTGTAGTTGACACCACTGTGCTGTGCAAATGAAATTTGAAACGATGAGTTGAACTTGAATGTTCACAAAAAAATTAAAAAGGTTAGCATTTTTTGTGAGGGATGTAGGAGCATCCTTTTGAAAGGTTGTTGTTGAATCACGCAAAGACACCAGGATTCTTGGCCCCCGGAGGAGAAGAATTCAATCCGAGACCAGAGACGAGGCTTGATCGCTCAGAGCTTTTGTGTAATAAAGTTTTATTAAAGTATAAAGGAGATAGAGAAAGCTTCTGACATAGGCATCAGAAGGGGGCAGAAACAGTACCCCCCTGCTAGTGTCAGCAATGAAGTTTATATACTCTCCAATGAATCCAAAGAATGTCTGGAGGTTGTAAAGACCTCACCAGACCTACTCCCATAATTTACATTTTAAGATAACAGAATTAGCCAGAAGGGTTAATCCAGAGACTGTCCTCAGGCAAGATACATTATTGTTATATAATCTTAAGGAATGTAGAGAAGGAAAAAAAAGTTTGTCCTTTCTTCCTCCTTGAGAATTCCAGACCCCTCTCTCCTTGGGGACCCCTAGACTTCTTATCCACCTGCCTAGGAAATGACTCTCTCACTTTCTTAAGATATACGTGTCTCATATCATTACACTGTGCTTTTTAAGAAGTGTCTTCCAGTTTTATTTGTCAATTATACCTTGATAGTGCTGAAAGAAATGGAATGCATGAGTCCATCTGGGTTAGTGTTGACCAGATGTATCAATACTTTTTGAAAATTTGATTTGTGTTGATTTCTTACTATAAACAGTGATTTCTTTCTATTTTTTTGAGTTAGCACAGAGGAGCGACTTAAATTCAGCATCGATTTTTCAACCTGAAAAAAAGCAAAATTACAACCTTCCTTGGGGGAAAAATCAACAAAAGAGATAAGCAAACCACTTCCTGATGAGACACACTCTCTTGATCAACCCATTTATTTCCAACGTGCCAGTGTAGGAAAGGGTGCCTTTGAGGCCTGGTGGTGGGCGGTGAAGAACCCTGTTATTGAGTGTATTCACGTCCCTGTTTCCTTGAGGACAGCTCAGTATATGATTCATCTTTGTAGATTCCATCTCTAGCACTTAATAGACAGTAAATGATCCTTTTTTTTTTTTTTTTTAACTCAATGCATTTTAAGGGCTGTCTCCTTGAACATCTTCTGGTTGAAGTACTTGCTAGGAGTTCAGCCTCTATTGACTGGATTGGGAGGCCCTGGAAACCAAGCGTCAAGGGCTGAGACATCCAAGGGACCCTGTGTTTGTTAATCCAAATAAAAGGCTGCTTGGAAAGGGCACGGTTGCAGGCAGGGAGAGGAGTGATGGAAATTAGCACAGTGATTCCAGAGATAAGGACGGGGGTGAACTGAGGCAGGGGAACTGCACAGAGAGGCGTGAGCAGGTGCCAGGGCTGGTCCCAGGAGTAGAAAGTAGGATCGATCCTGGCTAACCATTTATCCAGAAGTGTGGAGGATGCTGTGGAGATGGAGAAGGGAGGAGTCAGGGAAGGAAGTCTGAACTCCTCTCCATTCTGGGTGAAGTTGGGATGCTTTCTGCCAATCCAGGGGGCTTCCCTAGTGGCTCCGATGGTAAAGAATCTGCCTGCAATGCAGGAGACATGGATTCTATCCCTATGTTGGGAAAATATCCTGGAGAAGGGCATGGCAACCCACTCCAGTGTTCTTGCCTGGAGAATCCTGTGGACAGAGGAGACTGGTGGGCTACTGTCCATGGGGTGGCAGAGAGTCAGACATGACTGAGCACGCAAGCAATCAGAGAATGGGGCAAGGGGGATGTTTCCAGCTCACAGGACAGCTGTGGGTGAGATGTCCAAATGATAGTGTTATTTGCTCAGTCCTATCCAACTCTTTGCTGCCCTGTGGAATTTAACCCACCAGGCTCCTCTGTCCATGCGATTCTCCAGGCAGGAATACTGGAGTGGGTTGCCATGCCCTTCTCCGGGGCATCTTCCCAATCCAAGGATTGAACCCAGGTCTCCTGCATTGCGGACAGATTCTTTATCGTCTAAGCAACCAGGGAAGCCTGAGATGTCCAAAGATGAGTTTATAGGTGGGTCTCTAGGACAGATGACATGTCTGGGAAGACTGGTGAGTCATCAACTCGTAGGTGGAATCAACTGATGAATAGGAAGTGGGATCTGAAGACAGTCAGAACACAGTGGTGAGGAACTGGGGCATTTTGGAGCATTTGTACGGCTGGATGCCAGTGGGGGGCGGTGGCTGGGGAGTGTATGGAAGAGACATCCGGGAGAGACTAGATTGGAGCCATCAGGACAGAAGGGAGAAATGGAGGAGACACAAACCAGAGCGGAAGGAAAACCTGCGTTCTCTGCCGTAACCGCATCAAATCCACCGAGGACCAAAACATATCCGATTTACTCATTGGTTTTTTTACGGTGCAATTTTCATACAGTAAAAGCCCTTTTGCAGGTTCAGATTTATGTTACTGACAAACAAACGCCAAGTGTACAGATCTTGGCTTCAGGACATATGACGATTCCTCTACCTCTTCTGCCTCGCCCGCTCAAAATGCCCCTTTGAGCAGCCCCTCAGCTCCCCCAGGGCCGCTTGTGTACTTTTGTCTTGGCTGGAATGTCCTGTAAAACGCAATTGCACAGGATTGAGCCTTTTCTTTAATATTTAGTTTTATTTGTATGGCTCATGCAGAGCATGGGATGGTTGGATGGCATCCCTGACTCAATGGGCATGAGTTTGAGCAAGCTCCGGGAGTTGGTGATGGACAGGGAAGCCTGGCGTGCTGCAGTCCACGGGGTCACAAAGAGTTGGACACGAATGAGCGACTGAGCCATGGCAACAACACTGAGTCTTAATTGTGGCCCTGGGGACCTTCGACCTGTGACTCAGGAGTCTTTCCTCATAGTTGCTTGTGGGATCTTAGTTCTGTGACCAGGGATGGAACCCCTGTTCCCTGCATTGCAAGGCAATTTCTGAACTGCCTGACCACCAGGGGAGTCCCTGGATTTAGTCTTTGAAGGTGGCTTTCCCACTGAGCATCATTACTTTGAGACTGGTCCACACTCTCACATACATCATTCTCACCTTCTGATTTAATTCTGTTGTATTATGAAGGCACCATAATCTATCCATCCACCTACCCTGGTCCAGGGGCCTGTGGACTGTGCCTGTTTTTTTTTTTTTTTTTGTCTGTTATATTTAGTTGCAAAGACCTTACTGTTAACCAGTGTGGGAGATGTTTTAGATCAGTGGAGGAGATGAAAACCAGCCTTAGGAATTGTGAAGGGGAGATGGCAATTAGAGATGAATATTTCATGAGATTTCCCTGTGAAGTGATGGATAGCCAGAGATTTGTAGTTCCGGGGAGAGATGGGGTGAAATGAAGACTTTGTTCTTTTTATTACAGAAAGATATATCTGAGCTCATGGATCCTCTAAGGGTGAATACAGGGTTTTTATATTTGAGTTTTGCTTTTGTTTGTTTTGCTATTCCATGATAGAGACATGCCTGAAAAATAAATTTAGCAATCAGCAAAACAGTTAAAAATAACAGGGCTTGGGGAAAATAGTTGAGAGCATGTCGCTCAAAACCTTTTGAACTTTGCAACCTGCATAATAACAAATACAGTCATATCAAAGCAAATGAAAAAACACTCACAGTGCTCATTTTAAACAGAGGCTGGTGTGTGTGTGGAGTGTTCTGTTGGAGAATGGTAGCTTGCTCGCAGGGGGATGTACCCCAGGTTTCGGAAGATAAAGAAAAATGTACAGAAGTCAGGGAGAAACAAGGTCAGCAGCACATCCCAGATGACTGAATGGCTGGCTACATGGGCTAGAAAGACAAGGTGGGGTGAGAGAAATAGTGTTCGTGTACTTTGTATTCCACAGCTGTGACTCACTGGTATGAAACATTAAAATCCGGAATACAATTTATATGAACCCATGCACCTTCTGCATTCCACCGACGTCATTCCTCTGGTGATCAATGGCAAAAAAGCTAACTCATGATACAGAAGTCAGTGTGTGTCCGTAGAAAGAATAATGTAAAAGTTACAGGAGAGAAAAGTTTGATGTTGTTACTCTTTACTCACTGAGTCAGATCCTACTCTTTGTGACCCCATGGACTGTAAGCCGCCAGGCTCCTCTGTTGGTGGGATTCTCCAAATACAAACACTGGAGTGGGTTGCCATTCCCTTCTCCAGGGGATCTTCCTGATCCAGGGATCAAACCTGGGTCTCCTGTATCTGCAGGCAGATTCTTTACCAGCTGAGCTACGAGGGAAGCCCTAGACGATGAATTAGGATCATTCAAGTAATTTGGCAAAATTACTTGAGGAACGAATCAGAAACTTTCTCAAGTAATTTTGTCTGCATCTCTGAGATGTTGTATTAGTTTTCTGTATAATAAGTTGCTAGAGTTCTTGTCTGCAAGGGGATTATAGGAGAAATTGGGGATTGAGTATTTAGGTGTTTGATGAAGCTGATGCTGTCTGTGATAATGTGACCTGCCACAGATGAAAAGCAAGCAGTGAATTAATGTTTCAAAGAAGGGCTTATCACCTTTAGGGGCTGAATCTTGCTATTCAGGATTCCTGATGTTATTACTCAACTTTTTTGGTGTGCAGTGCGTCAATATCAACTGGAGAATCATTTCGTTTACAGCAGAAAGTTAAAGTTCTGGAGCGTAAAACACAGTCAGGGTCATAAAAACACACATCAAAAGAAAAATGTGGCTTAATTTATTACGTCAATTTTGTGCTCCAGTTTTCCTTGCTATTGTTCTTTTTATTAATTGTATGATTTTTTGTATGGTTTTTTCATAAACAGAATGCTGTCCCCAAATGGATGAACCTGTTGACTAGCCGATCAGTAAACTGTAAATGCTGCTGTAAAATAAATTGTGTTTGGGCGATAAATCAGACAGAAAGAATTCTCGGTTTCCCCGGGGAGCATTTTTGGTAGGTTACCTCAACTAACTCAAAGCCCATACTTATGAATCAGTAATGTCTGGTGGTTTATGAGCCTTGCAAATCACAAATATTATTTTTCCTCCTCAGCACATCTCTCCTGTAATAAATAGGTAATTGGTTTTGTCTTATTGTACTTTTTATATCACTCACTGCAATAATCACTTATAAATCCATAGGTTTATAGTTTCTTTTATTATAAATTTTTCATTAGTTTAATTCCTCATCTTTGCTTTCTTAGTCATAGAGCTTTGCCAAAATAATCATAACAAACTCAGCACAGATATTTTTGCTTTGGTAGTATAACTGCTTTGGTATATTTATTACTGTTAATTATTTATTTTATCCTACAAGTATATTTATCACCTAAAGATGCATTATTTTATAAATGCTATAGACTGTGGAGAAAAAGGAACCCTCTAGTATTGTTGGTAGGCATGTGAATTAGTGCAGCTACGAAAGAGAAAAGTACGAAGGTTTCTCAAAAAAAACTAGAAATAGAGTTAGCATGCTGCTGCTGCTAAATCTCTTCAGTCGTGTCCGACTCTGTGCCACTCCATAGACGGCAGCCCACAAGGCTCCGCCGTCCCTGGGATTCTCCAGGCAAGAACACTGGAGTGGGTTGCCATTTCCTTCTCCAATGCATGAAAGTGAAAAGTGAAAGTGAAGTTGCTCATATGGTCATACAACCCCACTTCTGGACATGTGTCAGGGAAATACTCTCACTCAAAAAGATGCATGTACTCCAGTGTTCACTGCAGCACTGTTTACAATAGCCAGGACATGGAAGCAAGCTAAATGCCCATCTATAGATGAACCGATAAACAAGATCTCGTAAGGGACTTCCCTGGTTACAACCCTTCCAGGTACAACAAGACTTGCTCCCTATAAGGAGACAACACAGCCTTGCCACGTGGCCAACCGTCCCAGGATGCCCCTGTGGTCTCTGGCTTTATCTAGACTCCACAGTGATGTTCGACAACGTAGACAGTGAGACATTAACCAGCAGAGCCAACGCACCTGAGTCTAACCCTTCCAGTGGTTAAGACTCCGTGCTTCCACCGCAGGGGGCACAGGTTCAATCTTGCATGATTCATAGCAAGGCCAGAAAAGAGAAAAAATGGACGGTTCCCATACACACAACGGACTATTACGTAGCTACGAAAAAGCATGAAATAATGCCATTTGCTACGATATAGGTGGACCTAGAGATTGTCGTGTTGAGTGAAGTACGTCAGCCCGAGAAACACAGGTATCCTACGATACCATTTACGTGTGCATAAAACGAAGGATACAAACGAACTTATTTACAAAGCAGAAGTAGACTCACAGACATAGGAGACAAACTTATGGTTACCAAAGGGCAAGGTAGGAGGTATTAAATTGAGGATTTGGGTTTAACATATACACATTGATATATAAAGTCAGTAAACAGCAAGGAACTACTCTATAGCTCAGGGAAATGTATTCAGTATCTTATAACAGCCTATAGTGGAATAGATTCTGAAAAAGAATACACACACGTGCGTAACTGAATCACCTTACTGTACACTGGAAATCAACACCACATTTCAATTTAACTATGCTTCAATTTAAAAACTGATTAATAAAATAAAAAATATTTTTTTTCTTCCACAGAAGACTTTCTAGGAAAGTCCCAATACAAAGGAACAACTCCGCTTCAAAGTGTCCCGTGAAAAGCTACATCCCAGGAGAACCTGCCTTCCAAAAAGGTGAGAAAGCGTCTTAGACAAAGAAGTCGCAGACATTTTTGTACAGAGTAAAGCGTCTACCATGTAGTACACACAAAGCTAGATGAAAACTAAACTGAAATGACAGACACACAAAAATTAAGATAAGAAGGAACTGCAAAGTTTTAGATGAGAGCACAGAACATTTTGCATATGCTTCAGATAGTTGTAACCAAGTATTTCCCCCACCTTGATCAACATCGGACTAGTGTATGCTTTTATTTATCAGCGTTTCTGTCTCTCTCATTTTCTCTTTACTCTTGAGCATCTCTCAAGACCTATTCAGAAAATGTCTGTTTCTCCCCCAGTTGGCTCTGAGCTTGTCTGACTGGCACATTGAACTAGCCAGGGATGAAATGTCTCCCCAGGCTAAACACACTTTAAATAGCAGTATTGTGAAGATGAAGCTTCTGTGCTTACCTATAGGGGGCCGACTATCTCTGTTTTGGGTGTTTAGAATGCTGTATGGGGGCACTGACTTAGATGCTTCTGGGGACGTGGGATTCTCATATAAGGCTGCTGGGAAGAGCCCAGTGGGATCTCTGGGACCGCTCCCTTTGACATCATGCAGGCTGGTCAGGATGAATGAATACAATGTCCCCCTGCCTGAGTAGCCCTGCAGGGCTCAGGAGGCTTTCAGTGGCTCCATTCCAAGAAACAAGGATCCCTCGTGAATCCAAGTGCTGCCGAGGACCGTCATGAGGACTTGAGCAAGTAAGAAAAGACACAGGCGGAAAATACGATATGCCCCCTGTAGGTTCCATGTCTCGTACACAACTTGCTGTGCATGTTTTAATTAAGTACCTCACTTCCTTGTCCTCAAGTGGTCGGGCGCATTGGCTCTGGTGGTTAATTCTCACTGTCTACGTTGTCGAACATCACTGTGGAGTCTAGATAAAGCCAGAGACCACAGGGGCATCCCAGGACGGTTGTCCAGGTGACGAGGCTGTGTTGTCTCCTGTTAGGGAGCAAGTCTTGTTGTACCTGGAATGACTACTTCCTGTTAGGTGGTGGACAGTTTTGTAAATGTGTCTGTGAAGAGCTGGGTTTTCTGGATGCCAGAGAGGCAAGAAGTTTCATGGCCTGTTTCTATTTTGATCACCTGTCATCCATTCATACGTCGCTGTCTTAAAAGTAGCATACTGGCCTTTTTCTTTTTTGGGAGGATGGGTTTTAGACAAGCCCGCTTAACCTTCATGGCATCTTGAAGGAGTAAATATGTAACTGAAGTTACTGAAGTTGGAGTCTCTCTTTAGTGAGTGTGGATATTAAACAGAGCACAAAAAGGGCTGGAGTGAATTCATCCCAGAGTGGTGAAAGTGAAGTTGCTCAGCAGTGCCTGACTCTGCGACCCCATGGACTGTAGCCTACCAGGCTGCTCTGACCATGGAATTTTCCAGGCAAGAGTACTGGAGTGGGTTGCCATTGCCTTCTCCGAGCTAAGTAAGTGAAGTCGGTCAGTCGTGTCCGACTCTTTGCGACCCCATGGACTGTAGCCTACCAGGCTCCTCCATCCATGGGATTCTCCAGGCAAGAGTACTGGAGTGGGTTGCCATTTCCTTCTCCAGGGGATCTTCCCGACCCAGGGATGGAACCCAGGTCTCCCGCATTGCAGGCAGACGCTTTACCATCTGAGCCACCAGGGAGCCCAGGAGTGGTACCCAAATGAAAAAGTCAGCCAATCGCTGGTGCTGACATCTTTCAGAGGCCTTCATTCCTTTTGGGGCATTGTCTCTAATCCTCTCTGACCTGATTTTATTTTACTCTTCGTTCACATTGATTTTCAGTCTGGTTGAAAATAGTGGAGTGTCCCTTTCCTGTTTGTATTTTTTTTTTTTTAAATCATTGAGGGGATTCCTATGTAGAATACTGTTATTATAGAACTTGTATTTATAGTAGGAATTTGATTCATACCTGTGAAGGTTGAAAGTGGAAATCGGTACACTTAGTCATACCAGTTCTTCCAACCAGGGACGTGGTAGAAGCCCTGATGATTTCCGTCACACTGTAGGTTTCGTTTCATGTGGGAAAGAGGCTGTGGTGATGGGCAGTGTGATTGTCTCCAGGTCACCCCCAGTGAAATGAGGTGGGGCTCAGCGTTAAGTCAGAAGTAGAATGACGGACATGCTCCTAACAGGACGGGTGAAATGATTAAAGAGGAAACTCACTGAGACATAACATTGTGGATGAGGCCGTATCATCTAGACCCAAGCTGATGGGCCATCAGCGCTGATAAAAGGAATCCGAGATCCTCGTGTGGGCGTGGATCACCACACTGTCAGAGGTGAAGAAAAGGTGTGCATGACTGATTAAGTTTGTCAATAGCTTGTGACAACCGATTTCCATGCAAATCAATTTCATGACTGCTGAGTGAATGGCCTTGATGGGTGAATATGCCTGCTTTATCACCAAATGGCGTCCTTTTTAAGGAAATTATATTGGAGTATAATGGCACCCCACTCCAGTACTCTTGTAATTTTTTCCAGACGTTTTTCCTCTCCAGCGTTTGAAAGTTCGGCTTCTTGGAGTTGCTCACCTAAAGTAGACACTGAAAACATACATAAGGGTGTGAGTCTGCCAATGAATCATTTTTGGCAGTCACCCCTGACAACCTGGGCTGAATGCCAGCCTTGTTTACGGACTGCGTTAACGATTATTGCAGGAGAAGTTACAGTCCTGTTCTTGTCAATGCTTCCTCTGTGATTAATGACCAGAGGAGAAAATCTTAAGAATAACCTGGGTCCCCATCAAAAGAAACAAGGGTTTCAATGTAAGAAAAGCAGGCTGTTAAGCATCTACGCTGCTCTCCTCCTGAGGGTAAAGTCCCGGGGATCTGTAAGAGGTCCTTGTCCCTTGGTCGTGAAATAACCAGCTGAAGTGTCAAGGGGAAAGGCTCGACAGACAGTTTATTTGGGTAAATGGCTATTGACTGATGGGTTAGAATGATCTCATGGGTTATAATGCTCTGTGAGCTATGAAAGTCCTTTTTGTTGGCTCATAAACTTAGAGCATATATTCACCCGTAAATCATTCCTATTTCAGAGGTGAAATTGTTTACATGGCTCTGATGGTTAATTAGTCACATCTTTACCCCAAGGAACAGTTTAGATCAATTTAAAAACAAAAAAAAACTATGAGTAAGCAAGTGTCCTTTTCTGGAAAACTGGGCTTACATTTGTTCTCTCCATTTTAGAGTTGTTCAGAGTTAAATCTAAAATTTCCTCAGATGTTTTTTCCCCCATGAAAGTTAATGTCTCATCATTTAGTATTTATTTTCAACTAAACTACCCTTGACTCTTGTGAGTTATGAATCAATTTGTTTGCATTGCTTCAAATTGACGTCCTTTTCTTGACTGCAAGGAGATCCAACCAGTCCATCCTCAAAGAAAATCAGTGCTGAATATTCATTGGAAGGACTGATGCTGAAGCTGAAACTCCAATACTTTGGCCACCTTATGCAAAGAGCTGACTCACTTCAAAAGACCCTGATGCTGGGAAAGATTGGGGGCAGAAGAAGAAAGGGACAACAGAGGACGAGATAGTTGGATGGCATCACTGACTCGATGGACATGAGTTTGGACAAACTCTGGGGGTTGGTGATGGACAGGGTGGCCTGGCATGCTTCGGTCCATGGGGTCACAGAGAGTCAGACACGATTGAGCGACTGAACTGAGCTCTTGAAAAATGTCTATGATATCATTCTCTTTAGGGTGGACTTGTCAAATTTTCACGTCTGCATGAGTCACCTGAGGACTTCCTTAAATCAGACATTCTAAATCATTTCCGGGATCTGGCCCGGGATTCAGTATTTCACACATCTCCCACGGGGTGTTGCTTCTGTTTCTTAGGGGGAGCAAGCCTTAGATCTTTTCTTCTGCCAAGTGTCAGATAGTAAACATCTTTAGCTTTCTTGTCCAGAAGGAGCCAGAGACAGTGCAGAAATGCCGATGGCTGCATTTCAGTCTGGTTGCATTTATGGACACTGAAATTGGAATTTCATAGAATCTTCATGTGTTACAAAATATTATTCTTTTTGATTGTTCCCAAACACTTGGAAATGCAAAAACAGCAACAACAACAACAAAACTTAAAACGCAACATTCACTGCTCTTGTACTGTTTACAAGCAAGCAGCAGGCAAGATTTGGCCCGGGGCCATAGACGCATGATGTCTGTTTTAAGTCAGCATGGCGGGTTAGATTGAGATGTCAACAAGACATGCAGCAAGCCTGGGGAGGGAGCACTGCTTTCTCTGCCAGCTGCAGATGGAATCAGCTTATTGGGGCTCTCTGGAGGAGCAATAGATTTCCTGTGCACTTAAAAATACAATTAGTAATGGTCATTATCTCTCTTGGGAACGTAGCTAATCAAGCCACATTGGTATTTCCACATTTATCTTAACTCCTAGAGATAGTGTTTAGAAGAGAGTCAACCATCAGTTAGAATGTTGTGTATTTAATATTATGCTACGATCAATGAGACATATACTATACACACAGCACAATGTATAGAAATTTTTGTTGTTGTTGAGTCACTCAGTCATGTCAAACTCTTTGCAACCCCATGGACTACAGTATCAGGCTTCACTAACTGCCAGAGTTTTCTCAAACTCATGTCCATTGAGTTGGTGATGCCATCCAGCCATCTCATCCTCTGTCGTCCCCTTCTCCTCCTGCCTTCAATCTTTCCCAGCATCAGGGTCTTTTGCAGTGAGTCAGGTCTTCGCATCAGGTGGCCAAATGATGGGAGCTTCAGCTTCAGCATCAGTCCTTCCAGTGAACAATCAGGACTGATTTCTTTTAGGATGGACTGGTTGGATCTCCTTGCAGTCCAAGGGAGTCTCAAGAGTCTTCTCCAACACCACAGTTCAAAAGCATCAATTCTTTGGCCTGGTGGTGCAGAGATTAAAGCGTCTGCCTGCAATGTGGGAAACCTGGGTTCGATCCCTGGGTCAGGAAGATCCCCTGGAGAAGGAAATGGCAACCCAGGATGGAGGAGCCTGGAAGGCTACAGTCCACGCGTCGCAAAGAGTCGGACAAGACTGAGCGACTTCACTTTCACCTTTGTTTCTGACAGCTGAGACACAGATCAAGGGATGATTTCAGTGAGCCCAGACTTCTGCATCTTCTCGTACACAGATCAGATCAGATCAGTCACTCAGTCGTGTCCAACTCTTTGTGACCCCATGAATCGCAGCATGCCAGGCCTCCCTATCCACCACCAACTCCCAGAGTTCACGCAGACTCACGTCCATCAAGTCCGTGATGCCATCCAGCCATCTCATCCTCTGTCGTCCCCTTCTCCTCCTGCCCCCAATCCCTCCCAGCATCAGAGTCTTTTCCAGTGAGTCAACTCTTCACATGAGGTGGCCAAAGTACTGGAGTTTCAGCTTTAGCATCAGTCCTTCCAAAGAAATCCCAGGGCTGATCTCCTTCAGAATGGACTGGTTGGATCTCCTTGCAGTCCAAGGGACTCTCAAGAGTCTTCTCCAACACCACAGTTCAAAAGCATCCATTCTTCGGCGCTCAGCCTTCTTCACAGTCCAACTCTCACATCCATACATGACCACAGGAAAAAACATAGCCTTGACTAGACGAACCTTTGTTGGCAAAGTAATAATGTCTCTGCTTTTGAATATGCTATCTAGGTTAGTCGTAACTTTCCTTCCAAGGAGTAAGCGTCTTTTAATTTCATGGCTGCGGTCACCATCTGTAGTGATTTTGGAGCCCCCAAAAATAAAGTCTGACACTGTTCCACTGTTTCCCCATCTATTTCCCATGAAGTGATGGGACCGGATGCCATGATCTTTGTTTTCTGAATGTTGAGCTTTAAGCCAACTTTTTCACTTTCCACTTTCACTTTCATCAAGAGGCTTTTGAATTCCTCTTCACTTTCTGCCATAAGGGTGGTGTCATCTGCATATCTGAGGTTACCGATATTTCTCCCAGCAATCTTGATTCCAGCTTGTGTTTCTTCCAGTCCAGCATTTCTCATGATGTACTCTGCATACAAGTTAAATAAGCAGGCTGACAATATACAGCCTTGACGAACTCCTTTTCCTATTTGGAACCAGTCTGTTGTTCCGTGTCCAGTTCTAATTGTAGCTTCCTGACCTGCATACAGATTTCTCAAGAGGCAGGTCAGGTGGTCTGGTATTCCTATCACTTTCAGAATTTTCCACAGTTTATTGTGATCCACACAGTCAAAGGCTTTGGCATAGTCAATAAAGCAGAAATAGATGTTTTTCTGGAACTCTCTTGCTTTTTCCATGATCCAGCGGATGTTGGCAGTTTGATCTCTGGTTCCTCTGCCTTTTCTAAAACCAGCTTGAACATCAGGAAGTTCACGGTTCACATATTGCTGAAGCCTGGCTTGGAGAATTTTGAGCATTACTTTACTAGCGTGTGAGATGAGTGCAATTGTGCGGTAGTTTGAGCATTCTTTGGCATTGCCTTTCTTTGGGATTGGAATGAAAACTGACCTTTTCCAGTCCTGTGGCCACTGCTGAGTTTTCCAAATTTGCTGGCATATTGAATGCAGCACTTTCACAGCATCATCTTTCAGGATTTGGAATAGCTCAACTGAAATTCCATCACCTCCACTAGCTTTGTTCGTAGTGATGCTTTCTAAGGCCCACTGGACTTCACATTCCAGGCTGTCTGGCTCTAGGTCAGTGATCACACCATTGTGATTATCTGGGTCGTGAAGATCTTTTTTGTACAGTTCTTCTGTGTATTCTTGCCACCTCTTCTTAATATCTTCTGCTTCTGTTAGGTCCATACAATTTCTGTCCTTTATCGAGCCCATCTTTGCATGAAATGTTCCCTTGGTATCTCTAATTTTCTTGAAGAGATCCCTAGTCTTTCCCATTCTGTTGTTTTCCTCTATTTCTTTGCATTGATCACTGGGGAAGGCTTTCTTATCTCTTCTTGCTATTCTTTGGAACTCTGCATTCAGATACTTATATTTTTCCTTTTCTCCTTTGATTTTCACTTCTCTTCTTTTCACAGCTATTTGTAAGGCCTCCCCAGACAGCCATTTTGCTTTTCTGCATTTCTTTTCCATGGGGATGGTCTTGATCCCTGTCTCCTGTACAATGTCACGAACCTCCGTGCTGACAGAATGTGGTCCACTGGAGAAGGGAATGGCAAACCACTTCAGTATTCTTGCCTTGAGAACCCCATGAACAGTATGAAAAGGCAAAATGATAGGATACTGAAAGAGGAACTCCCCAGGTCAGTAGGTGCCCAATATGCTACTGGAGATCAGTGGAGAAATAACTCCAGAAAGAATGAAGGGATGGAGCCAAAGCAAAAAGAATACCCAGCTGTGGATGTGACTGGTGATAGAAGCAAGGTCTGATGCTGTAAAGAGCAATATTGCATAGGAACCTGAAATGTCAGGTCCATGAATCAAGGCAAATTGGAAGTGGTCAAACAGGAGATGGCAAGGGTGAATGCCGACATTCTAGGAATCAGTGAACTGAAATGGACTGGAATGGGTGAATTTAACTCAGATGACCATTATATCTACTACTGCGGGCAGGAATCTGTCAGAAGAAATGGAGCAGCCATCATGGTCAACAAAAGAGTCCGAAATGCAGTACTTGGATGCAATCTCAAAAACGACAGAATGATCTCTGTTCATTTCCAAGGCAAACCATTCAATATCACAGTAATCCAAGTCTATGCCCCAACCAGTAACGCTGAAGAAGCTGAACGGTTCTATGAAGACCTACAAGACCTTTTAGAACTAACACCCAAAAAAGATGTCCTTTTCATGATAGGGGACTGGAATGCAAAAGTAGGAAGTCAAGAAACACCTGGAGTAACAGGCAAATTTGGCCTTGGAATATGGAATGAAGCAGGGCAAAGACTAATAGAGTTTTGCCAAGAAAATGCACTGGTCATAACAAACACCCTCTTTCAACAACACAAGAGAAGACTCTACACATGGACATCACCAGATGGTCAACACTGAAATCAGATTGATTATGTTCTTTGCAGCCAAAGATAGAGAAGCTCTATACAGTCAACAAAAACAAGACCAGGAGTTGACTGTGGCTCAGATCATGAACTCCTTATTACCAAATTCAAACTTAAATTGAAGAAAGTAGGGAAAACCACTAGACCATTCAGGTATGACCTAAATCAAATCCCTTATGATTATACAGTGGAAGTGAGAAATAGATTTAAGGGCCTAGATCTGATTGATAGAGTGCCTGATGAAAGCATCAATTAGTCATCATCTAATTATGGTGTGTGATCAGAACTTTGGGCCTCCTGGTGACTCAGATGGTAAAGAATCTGTCTACAATGAAGGGGACCTGGGTTCAATCCCTGAGTTGGGACGATCCCCTGGAGAAGGAAATGGCAACCCACTCCAGTATCCTTGCCTGGAGAATCCCATGGACAGGGGAGCCTGGTGGGCTGCAGCCCAAGGGTCACAGAGAGTCAGACATGGCTCAGTACAGCAGCAGCATTCAGTATATAACATGGTAACTACAGTTGACACCAGTGTGCTGTGTAAATGAAACTTGAAAAGATGAGTAGAACTTGAATGTTGTTCACAAAAAAATTAAAAAGGTTAGTATTTTTTGTGATTGATGTGCGAGCATCCTTTCTTAAGATATACGTGTGGCACATCATTACACTGTGCTTTTTAAGAAGTATCTTCCAGTTTTATTTGTCAGTTACACCTTGATAGTGCTGAGAGAAATGGAATGCATGAGTCCGTCTGGGTTAGTGTTGACCAGATGTATCAGTGCTTTTTGAAAATTTGATTTGTGTTGATTTCTTGTTATAAACAGTGATTTTTTTTTTTTTTTTGAGTTAACACAGAGGATAGACTTAAATTCAGCATCGATTTTTCAACCTGAAAAAAAAAGCAAAATTAGAACCTTCCTTTGGGGAAAAATCAACAATAGGCCAGGAGATGGGCTATCCTGAATTCCATTTACTGCGAGTTGATAGGATAGCTCTCTATAAATTATTCAGGATAATATTTCTTCCCACGCTGGGAACATTATCTTTGTTTTCATCTCCTGGCCCCTTGTATCAGGCAGGGGGACTTGTAATATCTTAGCCCCTGGGAATTTGAAAGTCAAGGTTCCGAGGCGCCCATTTAAACATTCATGAGGGGGCGGAGCCTGCTCTGGGGAGCTCTGCAGGCCTGTTCAGGCATTCCATTCCATCCGTGCTTCTGGTTAAAACACTCATGACTGCCAGAGAGGAAGAAGCCAGGCTGTGAGTAGCCAGAGCTGCAAGAAAATTGGCTCATTTTACCAAGCGACTTGGCGAACAGATGAGCCGGCCAAGGGTGCTGGAGTGTTTTTTGCCTTCTCCTTGCCCCGTGGCGCTCTCTGAGTACGCTCTCTGTTTCTGATCCTGGAACGTGAATAAAAAGCCCATCACTGCCAGCTGGTGGAGAATCAGCCCACCTGCCAGGCAAGAGCACTACTCCCAGCTCTGAATCACTATTTGAGCATCCTAGCCAAGGGCTTGGAGGTCCCAGCCATCCAATCCTTCAGGCTTGTGTTCATCTCCTTCAGCCCGTTGCTGGGATTTCTGTATTTTAAATAATGAATCAATCAGCCAGATGTCTTTGTAGGGGAAGGCGCACTAAGACAAAGATGCGGGATGAAAAAGGGCAAAGGTTGCTCTGGCACGTCGAAAACCTTCCAGGTTCCACACAGAAACGGGGACAACAATCTATGACCTGAGCGCGGCTGCAGGATGTAGAGTCAACGTGGGAAAATCAGGTATTTCCTGTACATTAGCAGTGAACATTCTGAAATGGAAGTTTTTGCTCAGTCAAGGATTGTAGCCAAAAACTGACAGTTACGTGCCTTCTGAGGCTTTAGAATTTTTCTTTTGAAATGTGCTAAAAAGCACTCTCGACTCTCTTGGAAATTCCTCTTCCTTAAGGCAATGGTAAGGGTTTAAATGTTCCAGTCAAAGCTTTTGTGCTGATGAAAATGGTTTTTTTAGTTTAACTCAAGTCTATCAGAATATATCCCACCCCTTCCTCTTTTCGTAGATAAAAAGATAGCTAAAATTTGGAAGAATTTAAAATCATCTGACACTGAGTGTTCTTGTTGTCCAGTCACTAAGTATGTCAGACTATTTACGATTCTCTGTGAACTGCAGCTCACCTGGCCTCCCTGTCCATCACCAACTCCTGAAGCTTGCTCAAACTCATGTCCATCGAGTTGGCGATGCCATCCAACCATCTCATCCTCTGTCGTCCGCTTCTCCTCCTGCCTTCAATCTTTGCCAGCATCACGGTCTTTTCCAATGAGTCAGCTCTTCGCATCAGGTGCCCAAAGCATTGGAGCTTCAGCTTCAGCATCAGTCCTTCCAGTGAATATTTAGAGTTGATTTCCTTTAGGATTAACTGGTTTCATCTCCTTGCAGTCCAGGAGACTCTCAAGAGTCTTCTCCAATACCATAGTTTGAAAGCATCAAGTCTTCGGTGCTCAGCCTTATTTATATCTGTACATGGCTATTGGAAAAACCATAGCTTTGAATAGACAGACCTTTGTCAGCAAAGTGATGTCTCTGGAGGGTGAGCTGCGTCCGTTAATGTGCATGCATGTCACCTAAGGATCTTGTTAAAATGCAGATTCTTACTCAGTTGGTCTGGAGTGCATCTGATATTCTGTATTTCTAGCAAACTCCCCATGATGCTTACGCTCCTGGTTCAGGCACCACATTTTGCAGAGCAAGGGGATGGAAGATAAAGACATAGGCTCAGGGATGAAGACTCTCAGGGCGAGATGGATTCCAGGCTGACAGGATGGGAGTCAGAACTGATTGACTGTCCGCAGGATAAGTAGGGTAACACAGTGACCTGGGTAAAGACTTTGAAGGCAACCAAGCATGGACTGAGTAGGTATTCCAACCACAGCCCAAGAGATGTGCTTCCTGTATACCCTACGAAAGCAATCAAGACCGCTTCTGTATTTTCCTCGAGTTATGCAGAGCACTCTGCCTTGTTTGGGCCAACAGAACGTTGACCAGACGTCTCTCTTTCCATATAGAATCATTTTCTTGCCAGGGCACCTCGTACCGCTTGGAATGTGGTCACCAGATATCAGCATCACTATGGAGTGATGGAAATTCAGATCTAAGACTCCACTCCCAAAATTCTTGTATCTGGAGCTTCACTTGAATAAGATCCTAGGTGATCTGTACACGTGCTGGAGTGAGAAAGTACTTGTCTAGTCTTCTATTATTGTAGGGGACACAAGAGGATGTGTCAGTTCAGAGCTGATAGGAGTTGCAAGCAGACCAGAGTGGATAGCTACACAGAGGGAAATCGACCTGGAGAAGTGACTGGACTCTCCTTAAGGAATAAACAGATTCTGGTATGTTTGTACTCCTGAGGTTTGAGGGTTGCTTATCGCTGCAGCATAATCCAACCCATCCTGACTAAAACTGCTGTAACTACCAAATCCAAATGTCCATTTGGATGTTTTAGAGATATTGACCAGATTAGGTCCCTAAGCTCACTTCTTGTTTTGTAAAATAGAGACACCTATCTTATTGTGTTATGATGGATATTACTACCTCTGTAGAATATAGACATATATATATATATACATACCAGAATACTGGAGTGGATCGTCATTCCATCCTCCATGGGATCTTCCCAACCCAGGGATCAAACCCAGCCCTCCTGCATTGCAGGCGGATTCTTTACCAGCTGAACCACCAGGGAAACCTATATATATGTAGTAAATAGATACATAATATTAAGATTGAATAAATGATTAAAAAGATAGCAAGTATTTTCGCTGTCATTGTTGGGTTGATCAGAACTCAATGTACTGGTGCGGAAGGCAGAATTCGAGGCCATAGGTGTGTAAGCTATAACCCCTGGGCCAACTCTGGTCTGTTGCCTGTTTATGTAAATAATTGTTGTTGTTCAATCACTCAGTCATGTCCGACTCTTTGCGGATGTTATTCATAAAAAGCATTGTAATGAAATGCAATCTCACTCATTCCTTCATCTATCTTTATGGCTGATTTCATAGAGATTCTGTTGTCCACTAAGCCCCAAATACCTACTTTCTACCATTTTACAGAAAATCTCGGGTGATCCCTCTTTTGTTTTCTAGTCTAATATGAGTGGAAAAGGGGGTGTCTATGAATTACTTGCCATTTGGACATTTGGACTCATTTATCGTCCCTTGGACTGCAAAGAGATCCAACCAGTCCATCCTAAAGGAAATCAGTCCTGAGTGTTCATTGGAAGGACTGATGCTGAAGCTGAAACTCCAATACTTTGGCCAGCTGATGCAAAGAACCGACTCATTGGAAAACACCCTGATGCTGGGAAAGATAGAAGGCTGGAGGAGAAAGGGATGACAGAGGATGAGACGGTTGGATGGCATCACCAACTGGATGGACGTGAGTTTGAGCAAGCTTCAGGAGATGGTGATGAACAGGGAGGCCTGGTGTGCTGCAGTCCATGGGGTTGCAAAGAACTGGACTGAACTGGACTAAACTGACTGACGGTTGTAGGGAAGTTGACCATGTGACGTTTACCAAAAGGATAATCAGATGCAACATTGAGAGTCCAAGACACCAGCATTTTGTAACCCCCGTGTCACATGTTGGGTCAGCTTGTGGAATCTATATACAATTCTTCATATATCTGAGATACCATATATGGATTTATTACAGGAGGGCTAACATCCCTCTTTAGTTAGATAGCCCTACCTATAGAAGCAGAAGTCAATAAATGACAACCGTGTTCCTCCAGATGGCAAATTTCTTCGTTAACAGTTATTTAAAAATCTGGTATTGTCTTGTTTTTGTTCTCTATAAGACATGGGCTCTTTAAAAGAGCCCCTGGCGGGCTGCAACAACCGAAAGAACAGCTAAGATTTCTTCAAAGAGCTGTAACTAAAATACGGCACCATTTCCACGTCGTAGAAGCAAAGAGCAGTCATCAAAAACTAGAAAATTAATGGCCAGGGATTTGCTTCAGAGCACCTCTCCCACCTGAACCGCCTGCTGACTCAGCTGGGTCCTCGCTGCTCACAGAGCCTGTGGCCAAAGAAGTAATAATACGTGATGCCCAACCTAATGGAGGATAAAATACAGAGGCAGGAGCAGGGAACGGGGCAGGGGTAAACTCTTACAGTTCTGAAGATGGAATCTGCGTCCACCATAGGAATCCTGGCCATCGGCCAGCAGATGGATGAAGATGACCTGACTTAGAAACAGGAGCTACTCTTTTCTTTCATTTTCTGCCACCAAGTTTCTATGTCTGTTTCCTGGGGATGTGTCATTGCAACTTTCTCTGGGAGGATCCTCGTCTACTAGGCTGTGTGTAGTGTTGGTGGGGCTGTCCCTTGCTACTACTGTTTCATCACTCAAGTGTGTCCGACTCTTGGCGACCCCTTGGAGTGTAGCCGCCAGGCTCCTCTGTCCGTGGGATTCTCCAGGCAACAATACTGGAGTAGGGTGGCCATGTCCTCCTCCAGGGGATCTTCCCATCCCAGGGATCAAACCTGAGTCTCCTGCTTGGCAGGCGGATTCTTTACCCTCTGAGCCAGCAGGGAAGCCCGGACTCTGAGTACCAAATGGCCTTTCTGCCCGTTGTTAACGACTGAGCAGTGATCAGGACTAGACCAGGTGAATTCTTCCCTGGGACTCCAAATACTGTCCGGACAAAGGACCGAGCATTGAATCTCGTTTGTCCCAGTGGCGGTATGGACTTGTGAATTGCCTTTTCATCTCCGGCTACATCCAGTCCCAGGAGCTGCCCTATGCCTTTTCATTTCTGCTCTGAGTTTTTGGAGACGCCTTGAATTTCGTGGACTATATCCAGTTGTTTGCGTGTGAGTGCGGTTTGTATTTCTAGTTTGTTTGTTTCTCTGGGTCTTCGCTGGCCTTCCCTCACTATACACACAGAGTGGAGTTCTGTAAATATGAAAGAATGTTACGCAGAAGGCAACTGCATGTCCATCCAATTGTCTCAAGGTCTTTATTTCACAACCTGTATCCCTGGTGGCTCAGCCCGTAAAGCATCTGCTTGCCGTGCGGGAGACCCGGATTCAATCCCTGGATCGGGAAGATCCCCTGGAGAAGGAAATGGCAACCCACTCCAGTACTCTTGCCTGGAAAATCCCATGGACAGAGGAGCCTAGTAGGCTATAGTCCACGGGGTCGCAACGAGTCGGACACGACTGAGTGACTTCACTTCAGTGTTATATACAGTGGGCTTCCCTGGTGGCTCAGCTGGTAAAGAGTCTGTCTGCAATGCAGGAGACCTCGGTTTGATCGCTGGGTGGGGAAGATCCCCTGGAGGAGGGCATGGCAACGCACTCCAGTATTCTTGCCTGGAGAGTCCCATGGACAGAGGGGCCTGGCGGGCTACAGTCCATGGGTTTTCATAAAAAACTTGTACTTTTTGATGTGACTTAGTCACTTAGTGGCTGAACAATGAAGGACAACAAATGTGGAGGACATAGCAGCTGTCCTTCTGCAAGACCCAAGTCACACTGACAATAGCAAAGCTTTGAACCTCTGCTCTGTACTGTACATACGTGCTGTGTGCTTGGTCACCCGGTCATGTCCAACTCTTTGCAACCCAATGGACTGCAGGTCACCAGGCTCCTCTGTCCCTAGACTTCTCCAGGCAAGAATACTGGAGTGGGTTGCCATGCACTCCTCCAGGGTATCAAACCCAGGTCTCCAGCATTGCAGCCAGATTCTTTACCATCTGAGCTGCCAGGGAAGCCCAAGAATACTGCAGTAGGTAGCCTCTCCCTTCCCCAGGGGATCTTCCCGACCCAGGAGTCGAACCGGGGGTCTACTGCATTGCAGGCAGATTCTTTACCAGTGAACCACCAGGGAAGCCCACTGTACATAAGACAGGTTGTGAAATAAAGACTTTGTGATTGTTGGATGGACGTACAGTTGCATTCTGGGTGATATTTCATATTTACCGAACTCCATCCAGTGCGTATGACCTTATTTAAAAGTGCATTAATGACATTAGACATGGCTTAGTGAAGACTATTAAAGAAGATGAAAGGGATAAATGACGTGCGGGTAGATTAAAGGAATGAGAGTTGATTAGCCTAGATTAAACAATGACTGGACAAGAGAGATTTTCAGCTCAAGATAACGTGAGCACTTCAATTTAACTTCTTCTTTTCCAAATCCAATGAAAATGACCAAGGCATATGTGATGAAAGAATGCTTGCAGTTGGTGCTTCCCAGATACAAAATACAGATTGTGGTTGTTCAGTGGCTCAGTTGTGTCCATCTCTTTGGGACCCCATGGACTGCAGCACACCAGGTTTCTCTGTCCTTCGAAATACAGATAAGGTCAGGCAGTTCCATCCAAGGGCAGTTCAGAGGTAGAATCATTGCCCATCTGTGGGCTCTCTGAGAGGAGAGGAAAGAAACAGACTGGAGAACGTGGTCTTTGTCTCGAAGTGTGTGTCCAGTCTGTATGTGTTAGGAGGCTGGCAAAGTCCTTGCAGTAGCTAAGTTGTGTCTGACTCTGTGTGACCCCGTGGACTGTAGCCCACCAGACTCCTCTGTGCATGGGATTCTCCAGGGAAGAACACTGGAGTGGGTTGCCATGCGGTCCTCCCAGGGATCTTCCCAACCCAGGGATCGAACCCGTGTCTCTTACGTCTCCTCTACTGGCAGGTGAGTTCTTTATACCACTAGGGCCACCTGGGAAGGCTCCTCGGAAACATGCTGTGTCACTTAGAGATGATGGTCTCAGATTCATCCTGATCCCAACAGCCACACCAAACGGGCAAGCAAGCAAACAGTCCTCCCCAGAGAGGCTTCCTTCGTCAACAGCTGACCCCAAGTTCGTATTCCTGCATGCCCCCAGGGCTTCGTCCATAGAGAAAAGTGAAGCTGCAGAAAGTCTGATCTGCCCTTTTCTCTTCGTTTCCTATAAACTGAATTACTTAAATTGGGAACCAGCTGAGGTGGTTTGTTGTTGTTGTTCATTCACTCAGTTCTGTCCAACTCTTTGTGACCCCATGGACTGCAGCACACCGGGCTTCCCTGTCCTTCACTATCACCCAGAGCTTGCTCAAACTCATGTCCATCGAGTCTGTGATGCCATCCAACCGTCTCATCCTCTGTTGTCTCCTTCTCCTCCCACCCTCAATCTTTCCCGGCATCAGGGTCTTTTCCAGTGAGTCACCTCTTCATATCAGGGGATCAAAGTATTGGAGCTTCAGCTTCAGCATCAGTCCTTCCAATGAATATTCAGTGTTGATTTCCTTTAGGATGGACTTTTTTGATCTCCTTGCCATCCAAGGGAGTCTCAACTGAGGTGTGTCAACATTCAACTCCCCAAACAGGGAAGATAAGGCAGAACATAAACCACCATCCATCGTGATAAGCAAACAAAACAGGGACCGTGCCAGCATTTAAGTGTCCATGAGAAATCTACTCAAGAGTATCGTTATCAGGATTTGAAGGATTAGGGATCAAGAGCAGTCATGGAAGAGAGAGATCATACATCAAGATTAAATGGAGATTATGGACAGAGGAATCTGGTGAGCTACAGTCCACAGGGTGGCAAAGAGTTGGACAGAATAGAAGAGATTTAGCACGCACACACACACAAAAAAATTAAAAAATGATTAAATGGAGATGGTGTCTGAATATTTAAAATTACAATTAGAGCAGGAAAGTGGATGCTGGGTAATTAAAAAGGTGAATTGGAAGGTGAAATATGGAAATGATCCTATAATTCAGATTTCTGAAAAGGGAAGAGATGAAATTGATGAACAAGACAAAATTGGAGAAGTGTTATAGAGCTGCGGTCCCCGACATTTTGACATCAAGGACCAGTTTCACAGAAGACAATTTTTCCATGGACCGGGGTGGGAGGGGTAGCTTGGGGATGATTCAATAGCATTACGTGTATTATTCACTTCGTTTCTATTATTACATCAGCTCCACCTCAGGTTATCAGGCCTTAGATCCCAGAGGATGGGGACCCCTGTTCTTGAGGGGATCTGGAAACTCAACGTGATAATAACAGAAAGAAGGACAGTGACCTTTAGGAATAATAGAGCCAACTGTGCCAGAGAAAGGGGCTTTTAGATTTTATAGTGAGCCTGGGAAATGAAAGGCATCCATCTATCCCAGTGATTTTTCTTCTTAATAACAACTTTAAAGGAAAAGACACTATAGGCTTTCTGACAGGGTAAACGTATTTCAAGGAAGAATGGTCCATAGATGGGAAAATAATCAAAGAACTTCTCCCTTTGGGTATCAATTCCAGAACACAATATTAGCAATAGATAGAATTAGGAGCGGCTTCCCTGGTGGCGCTAGTGGTAAAGAACCAACCTGATATTGCAGGAGCCATAAGAGACTCTGATTGGATCCCTGTGTCAGGAAGATCCCCTGGAGGAGGGCATGGCAACCCACTCCAGTATTCTTGCCTGGAGAATCCCATGGACGGAGGAGCCTGTCGGGCTGCATTCCATGGGGTCGCAGAGAGTCCGACAGGACTGAGTGACTGTGCACCCAGGCTGGCTAGGAAAATCACTGATTAGGACCTGAGATTTCTGTATTTATTTAAGGTGCTCATTGATAATGCCTGTTCTCTAAAACAGATGCTACTTATAAAATGTAGCAGCTATATATTTTTGTTTAGAAAGCTACTTCAGGAAAGTCTGCAACTTCTGGATATTCATCATAGATGAAACTGCTTATTTATCAACAGACTTTCTTGACTCCAGTAATAAGATTGTGGAGATGAGGAAAGCATAGATCCTTAGGGATCAAAATAGATAAAGAGTAACTCATTAGTGGAGGGGTAAATGCTTGTGGAATTTAAAGCTTATGGATAAGTCATAACTCAAGAAGCAGCCCAGAGGTGAAACTCTTATCCTAAAGTAGGCAAACTGATCTTGCAAAAGATAGCCTCCCCATCCCCAGAGGTCCAAAATTTAGACACAACACCATCTCCCAAGGCAAGGATAGAGTCGCACTATCTCTATCCTTACCAGTAGTAAGATGGGTGAAAAGTGTGTACACAAAGCAGCTAGATTTTAGCATCACCTGGTTCCCACGACTCACCTCTGTGATTCTGATACAAATCTAGTTCTCTCTAGAGGCTCTCAACTAGAGGTTTCTGGATTTTAGACAGTAATGCTGTGCGTGTGCTCAGTTGCTCAGTCGTGTCTCTTTGTGACCCCATTTACTGAGGACCCTGTTGGACTATAGTCCACCAGGCTCCTCCGTCCTTGGGATTCTCCAGGCAAGAATCCTGGAGTGGGTTGCCATTCTCTCCTCCAGGGGATCTTCCCGACCAAGGAATCAAAACTTGCATCTCCTGCGTGGCAGGTGGATTTTTTCTTTTTAGCACTGAGCCACCAAGGAAGCCCCTTCAGACAGTAATATAATGAGGCTTAATTGGAAGTCTATATAAAAAATGGTGAGTCCAGTGCTACACATATTAGAGCGCTCACCGAAGTTCTTTTTCTCCTTTTACGATGTATTTTCTTCTATCTGTGTTTCATTCTGTACCGTGTTCATTGGTACACCATCAAGGTCTTTCAGCTTTTCTTCTGCATTGTCTGATCTCCTGTTTGCCTAACCTCCTCTATTCTCATCTTGAATCTTGTAGTTTCCACGCCCAGAAATATGACTGGGGCTATTACTATATCTTCATCATGAGTACTTCCCTTGTCAAACATGCAGAATACAGTTACCAGAACGGCTTTAACAGCTTTAATGTGTTGTTAGTTGTGGGTTCATTCAGTTGTGCATTAGTTTAGTGGTGGGTTAGTTTCTACTGATGGATTTCTCGATCATTTTGTTCCTCTGCTTCTATCTGGAAGTTTTCTTTTGATCTATGTGATACATAAATGTGGACAAGAGAGATGGCTGAGTTTAAAGCTGTTACCGTCATTATCAGTTCAGTTTTGTTTCACTCATCAGTACTGAAATAATTGGGTGTTCAGTCACTAAGTCATGTCCGACTCTCTGCGACCCCGTGGACTGTAGCACGCCAGGCCTCCCTGTCCTTCACCAACTCCCGGAGCTTGCTCAAACTCACATCCATCGAGTCGGTGATGCTATCCAACAATCTCATCCTCTGTCATCCCCTTCTCCTGCTCTCAATCTTTTCCAGCTTCAAGGTATTTTCCAATTAGTTGGCTCTTTCACAGCAGATGGCCAAAGTATTGGAGCTTCAGCATCAGCATCAGTCCTTCCAATGAACACTTGGGTTTGATTTCCTTTAGGATGGACTGGCTTGATTTCCTTGCAGTCTAAGGGACTCTCAAGAGTCTTCTCCAGCCCTTTTCACAGTCTAAAAAGTCAAAAACATCTTCATAATATAAGTATCAGCTACAAAACATTTAATACTGAAACATACATCTGATGTATCAGAAAATGTCAATCCTTGTCTCCACCGCCCGTATAACCTCCCACAAGGCACTTAAAATTGAATTATCTGAATGATTGTTTATTTGAGAGGAAATGATTTTACTTATATAGGAAATCATTATATAGGAAATCATTATCCCCTTTCATTCACAACTACACCTCTGCTCTCAGTGAATGTCTTTGTCGTTTGTCACGTCCTAAGCTTTATTCTATTCACAGAGCAGTGTCCCTAAAAGGAAGAACCATATAGGAAGCTTGGTTCATTTCCACTCAGGACAGTGATCTCAAAAAACCTATTTCTTTTGATCTTGAAATTAAAGAACATCTGAGCTTTGTAGTTGGGCATGAGTAACATTTATGAAGCTGGATGATGTCTATTTAAATTACCAGGAGATTATCAAACATGTTGCATATCTTTTTTTATTCTTGAAAGAGAAAGTTCATTGAGAGACATTGTCTGTCTTCCTCTCTCTCTCTGTTATTATTATTATTATTTTTTTGCAGTCTGACAATGACCAGTTGGGCTTCCCTTGTGGCTCAGATGGTAAAGAATCTGCCCACAATGCGAGAGACCTGGGTTTGATCCCTGAGTCAGAAAGATCCCCCGGAGAAGGGAATGGCAACCAACTCCCATTTTCTTCCCTAGGAAATCCCACAGACAGAGGAGACTGGTGGGCTACAGTCCATGGGGTGAAAAGGAATGAGACATAACTAAACGGTGCACACACACACACACACACACACACACACACAATGACCAATTAAATGTATGTGGATAAACTCACGGAATGTATTCTAACTCATCAATGTTTGGATGTAGGAGGCACATGGTTATGCTGCTGTTTCATTCATTCAGGCCTCCGAGGTGGTGGTCTACATTCATTTCTGCAATCCTTGGTGATTGTGTGTGGGGTTTATATGGGACAGAGTGTATGAAGGCTTGCCTTTTCATGTCCCCGAACTACGTCCCCAGTCTTTTCTTTATTCGCCACCCTCCGAGAGACACGCCGTCCCCTGACCTCTTATGCTCTGAGTCCCATTCTTCCTGTTGAAGCTGTTTATTAAGCCTTCCAGTTTCCTGCCATGCGTTCCTTTTCAGCCTGCGCTTCCTTGATCATTTTCTCCCAAGCTCATCCTTTACTCTCCCAGCCCCTCTCCTGTAGCGCTGACAACCCTGATTTATAACAGAGCATGCCTGCCCTTCTCTTTGCCTCGGGCCGACACTGCATTTTCTTTTTCCCTCGCATTACCCCATTCTCTGCTCTGACTTGTTTCGTTCTCGCTTTTGTGGACGCGGTGACCTTCAAGTCCCCTGTGATTAAGGCTCACGTGCGTCTCACTCCCACTCTTGACCACGACTTTTTTTTTTTTCCTGTTTCTTATTTTGTTCTTACTAAACTAAAGGATGCCCCGACTCTCCTGATCACTCCCCACTCCACATCCCTTCCTCCCATCCTCCTGACACATCCGACAGTCTGGTCTGATGTTATTCATTCATCCGCCGGGCGCATTCTTCCACGGTCTTCTTTCCAACCCTCATGAAGATGAATGCCTCTTTCCTCCTGTTCAGTCTTCTCTCCAGATACCAGCTCAGTTCCCAGTGTTCCATATGGAGTCCTACCCCTGCACTTTGGGGGGAGAAATGTATATTATAAAGTAATTAGCCTCCAATTAAAATAAATAATTTTTAAAAATACATACTTCAAAACACACACACCCCCAAAAGAATGTATGGAGCCTTGCAAATCTGATGTCAAAGTCCAGGGCATGTTCCTGTATAACATAAAGCAGGCTTTCCTTTGCTGCAGTCCTTTCTTTGCTTGGAAATATTCCAAGTTTTAGAATAGAGATTCTATTTCTTTCCCTTACTACCTCTTTGAAATGATGATAAAAATAGGTCTCATTATGCACAGAATAGTAAGCTGTTAATCTTCCTGGATTACTTCCCACAATTTGCTCGCAATTGCCTCTATTTTTATTCTAATTCGTGCTCACCCTCAAACCTCCATGGTCGTCTCTTTCTATGCCATCTCCAGTCAGTAGGTGAGCTCCATAAAGGCTCACATGTTAAATGTGAATGGTGAACAAAAAACGCTTCTTTAAAACTTTTCCTCTAGCGCCCGCTATGTTAAAATGGTTTGGGAAAAAAAAAAAAACACTTTCCCACCTATTTTAAACTTGGCATCTAAAAATTTTCATATGCTGGAGCTCTAGCAAAGAATTTAATCATCAGCATATTATATCTGTATACTTGTGGTTTATTGAATATATTCCTGTAGAAATAGTGGACCAGCTGTTTCAAATCTGTTGATGGGAAAATGTGCGGTGTGTAATCGACTTGTAAAACTGATCGCCAGTCCTCATGGTTTGATCCAGAAGCCAAATTGGACCTGCTACTGCTGCTGCTGCTAAGTCGCTTCAGTCGTGTCCGACTCTGTGCGACCCCATAGACGGCAGCCCACCAGGCTCCCCCGTCCCTGGGATTCTCCAGGCAAGAACATTGGAGTGGATTGCCATTTCCTTCTCCAATGCATGAAAGTGAAAAGTGAAAGTGAAGTCGCTCAGTTGTGTCCGACTCCTAGCGATCCCATGGACTGCAGCCCACCAGGCTCCTGCATCCATGGGATTTTCCAGGCAAGAGCACTGGAGTGGGGTGCCATCATCCAGAAGCCAAATTGGACCTACCGTCTACCAAAAATGGGATTCCGTTTTCCAGTTCAAACACATGTATTGAAATTCTGAGGGAGCACTGTCATCCTGCATTTTGAAAGTTGATTGATCGGTGAGACGGTTTGTCTTCGGGTGACGTTAAACACTGCCATGTGGAGGGTGGGGTGAAACAGAGAGGGCGAGATGCTTGGCGATTGATCACCAGGTTGCTGATACCCTTTCTGGATTCGGCATGGCACTTTGGGAGGTGGCTCGAGTGGGTATCCATCTCGGAAATTTCCCCTGAAAGACCTCAGTTCCCGCTGATTGCATCTGGGCGTCCCATCAGCCATCCAACCTGCATTGTTCCCTGGGTAAGACGTTCCTGCCATCCTTTGGGTGACCCAGACATCAACAGGAACAGGTGTTAACTTGGCTACTGCTTGGTCAAAGTCAAGATAAAGGTCATTTACATGCACTAAGTCAGGTTGCTATACTGTTCCTCGTGGCATGAAGTGAGCAGAAAGGCCCTTCACCTCTGTGGTCTTCAACCTCAAATCCTTGGCGGTGGTGGTTTAGTCGCTAAGTCATGTCTGACTCTTGCTACCCCATGGACAGTAGCCTGCCAGGCTCCCCCGTCCCTGGGATTCTCCAGGCAAGAATCCTGGAGTGGGTTGCCATTTCCTTCTCCAGGGGATCTTCCCAATCCAGGAATCAAACCTGTGTCTCCTGCATTGCTTGTTCTCAAACTTTGGTGCTAGTCCAGAGCTCCATGAGTGCAGGGATCAGTGGGATTTTGCTTTTAAATTTTGTTGAGTGCAGCAAAGGATGTGCTTTAAGAAAAAATTGTCACCCAAGGTCCATCGGATCTGCTGAGTTTGGTTTTGCTCTTGTACTTCTGTGGGTTTGGACGAATGTGTGATGGCATGTGTCCACCATCACAGCCTTATCCAGAATAATGTCAGAGCCTTAAAAATCCTCTGGGCTACACCCTTTTTTTTTTTTTTTTTTTTTACCCTTCTTTGCCCCCAAAGCCCTGGCAACCATTGATCTTTTCGGTGTCTCCTTGGTTTTGCCATTTCCAGAATGTCATCTGATTGGAATCATACAGTGTGTGGCCTTTACATATGGGCTTCTCCACTTTGGAATACGCATGGAAGTTTCCTCCATGTCTCTTCATAGCTTGTTTCTTTTCTTTCTTTCTTTTTTATTTAGCGGCATCAGGTCCTTTAGTTGTGGGACGTGGGATCTTCATTGTCTTGTGCCACAGCTTTTGTTGGGGTGCGTGGACAGTCTAGCTGTGGGTGGGCTTCATTGCTCTGCACCATGTGAGATCTTAGTTCCCTGATCAGGGATAAAACCCACATCCCCAGCATTGCGAGGGGGATGCTTAACCACTGGACTTGCAGAGAGGTCCCAGCCCATTTGTTTTTAGTTCAGTTCAGTTCAGTCACTCAGTCGTGTCCGACTCTTTGCGACCCCATGAATCGCAGCACGCCAGGCCTCCCTGTCCATCACCAACTCCCAGAGTTTACCCAAACTCACGTCCATCGAGTTGGTGATGCCATCCAACCATCTCATCCTCTGTCGTCCCCTTCTCCTCCTGCCCTCAATCTTTCCCAGCATCAGGGTCCTTTCCTGCGAGTCAGCTCTTTGCATCATTTGGCCAGAGTACTGGAGCTTAGTTTTGTAAGAAACCTGTACACTGCCTTTCAGGGAGCCTGTGCCATGTTGGGTGCTATTTGCTTTTTCATACACTTTTATCTTCAGAGCCTTGAGTGGCATCTGGTGCACAGAGGACGCTAATAAATATTTGCTCAGTACAGAATGATAAGGTGTGCCTGGGCTGTGTGTTTAAAGTGTGCATTTCCCAGCCAAATCCCAGAGCCTCTGATTGAGTGGATCTGGAGTGGGTCCCAGGAGTCTGCCTGTGTGTTCTTGCCAGGGGATGCTAGGGTGGATGGTCTGAAAATGATGCTTTTAAGTAACACTGCTTTCCGAGCTGATTCTGGTGAACTTCCTTCTGTTGTCTGGTCAGAGAGGAAAGTTTTGCGCACTTCTGCAAAAGGGTAGTTCCTGCTCTATGCTCTTCATATATCACTGTGTTCTCCAAATTGCTACTCAGTTGTCTTGAAAATAAACCAGGCTGCCCACTGCCCCCTCCGAAGAAAAAATCTAGTTGAATGAAAATCGTTGCAGATAAATGTGAGTTCAGAATGGAGAACTTTGGAAAGCAGGGGAGACCACAGATAGAAGGAATACACGTTTTCAGACATAATGTAGACACTTGAATTCTACAGAAGTAGTCAACGATGCTTTCCTGAAGTACGTCCAGAACCGTAGGAATACTATGTTAAATGTGGGTTTATCTTACATAACCGCAGTGCAATGATCAAAATCAGGAGCTTAACACCGACCCAAAGCTATTGTGTCTCTAGAGACCTATTGTCTCTGGTGTCTGTAAGCCAGCTGTAAGACTAATGTCCAATTTATCCTTCACCTGTCTTGTTGCATTGAAAGTGAAAATATTAGTCATTCAGTCGTGTCTGACTCTTTGTGACCCCATGGACTGTAGCCCACCAGGGTCCTCTGTCCATGGGGTTCTCCAGGCAAGAATACTGGAGTGGGTTGCCATTCTGTTCTCCAGGGGATCTTCCCAACCCAGGGGTCGAACCCAAGTCTTCTGCATGGCAGGCTGACTCTTTACCCTCTGAGCCACCTCTTAAGTAACTCTTCAGTCTTTCTTGGCATAGTGGGACTTTGACACTTTTGAATAGAGCAGGTTAATTTTTACAGAATGTCTTCAATTTAGTCTTCCTTGATCTCCCTTCATGATTCGGTTCAGGTTAGGCTTATTTTTTTAAGTAAAAATTTTAAGTTTAAAGGAATACTCTTAATCTCCTTAGCCCAAGGTCCCTATCGTAATGGAAGATGGATGGCTGGAAAGTGTTGGAAAGCTCTTGAGATGAAATTCTGATTTTCTGTAAGATGAAAGATTTCCATGAGGAATAAAAGAACCATGTACAGTAAGAACCTTTCTTTCTTTTATGTATATTCCATACTGGGAGCTTAGAGACAAACATACTGCTGACATACATCTTTTTGTTTTTCTACCTTTTTAAGACTTTTTGTTTGTTTTTTTGGTGTGTACCAATTTCAAGGTCCTCACTGAATTTGTTACAGTATTGTTTTTGCTTTCTGTTTTGGTTTTTTGGCCTTAAGGCATGTGGGATCTTAGCCCCACAAACTAGGGTTTGAACACACATCTCCTGCTTTGGAAGGCAAGGTCTTAACCGCTGGACTCCCAGGGAGGACCCTGTTTTGTTTTTTTTTTTTTAAACTTTGATTCCCTCCCCTTCTGGCTTTTTCTGTGCTGCCGATTTGTTGGGGAAGCCAAGCCATTTGTTGTAGAATATCTGTTTTCCAGATTTCTGAGAATGCTTTTCTGGTGTCTGTATAAGTGAAATTCCCCTCAGTAGACTAAATAGCACCTGAGTGACAGAAGTATCAAAATCTAGACAGATTCTGGAAGAGCTACTGAAACATTGTAAGCATTTAGCAATAATTAAGAGATCCTTAGACTGGTAGGCCACAGTCCATGGGGTCGCAAAGAGTTGGACACGACTGAGCGACTTCACTTTCACTTTCAAGACATCCTTGCTGAAAATGAGCCTAGAGTCCCTAAGGATACTTTTTGTAAGGGTCTGTCCATTTCTTTTTCTTGATGCAAGATTGATGGTCCTGGAAAATCCTTCAGCTACGTTGTTTCTGGATTTCAGGAAGGTGATTAGCATAACCTTCCTGCTTGTTTGTCATGGTAACATCCACATCTCTCCAGCACCTCTCCTGCGTCAAGAACTTTATAAGTACCATCTGGATCTCCTGGTCCCAAAAATCAGAATTCAGGAACCATGCGAATTTATATTCACATCTCAACTCTGCCTCTTTCTACTGTGAGAGCATGAGTGTGTAAATTAACCTCCTTTCGTCTCAGCTCTCCTATCTGTAAGAAAACGATAAGAATGAGACCCGCTTTAAATAGTATTTGTGAAGATGAACTACTGAGTTGGTCCCAAAATTCGGGTTTTACAGAGAAACCTAAATAAACATTTTGGCTAACCCAATAGTTTGAAAACTGAACGCAGGTCAAAATCTTAATATGGTGCCTTGCATGTTAATACGTTCTCACTAACTGCTTGCTGTTAGCTGTCACTCTCCCTGTTGTTCTGATAAAGAGACTGAGGGTCAGAGAGGCTCCATGTACGAAGCAAGGTCTAGGTCCAAGTTCTAGCACCGAAGTCATTCCTGGAATACTTTTCCTGCTTTCTTGCAGAGACAAGCCAAAAGAGAACAAGACAGATTTCTTTTTTCAACTTGTATAACCCCCAGCTGTTCTAAAACAAAAGGAATTGGTGCCTAAAAGAGTGTGATGTCTGTATTATTGCTGCTGGATCCTTACCACCATTTCAGCCCTATGAAAACATGGCTTCCTGGAAGATTGTTTTAGCAGTGGCAGATGAAAATAAACTACTCCAAATAATGCTATGAATGAATTAGGATTTTAAAAAAATACCTAGACATTAAAAACCTAAACCTGAATTTTGAGATTTAATTAATAAAACATACACACTTCCAACTTGTTCTCCAGAGAGAAACACTTGACAAATATCAAGTAAGTTATTTTTAGGTTTTGAAGTTGCTGTGAAAAGTAACAGGGGGATTTTCGTTCACCTATCTGAGCCCCTGTCTGCCCTTCTTTGAGATTCCGGATTCTGCATGCGCTCAAGTCCCAAGTTCAAGGATTTAACAAGAGTGGGTGAAACCGGGGCCCTCCGTTTTTATGCTCATCGTATTACATTAAAAAAAAAAATACAAAGTGCAACCTCAAAATGTGTGCTGTGATGCCACCAGCTGGTGATCAACCAGAAAATGTGGTCCAGCTTGCAGAGAGCCCCTTATTTGGGGGCGTCTTGGTGCCACGTCCTTTATGGTAAAGTAGAATGTGATACACAGCCAATCCGGAGAGGGCAAAGGGTCTGCAACTCTGCCATGGCCATCGATTGAAGGTCCATCTTAGTATCTCTCTCCTGCCTTTCTGTCTGGACATCAGAAGAATTAGTATTGGGCCTGAAAGGCTACCTTGACTGTCATGGTGGTGCTGTGGGTGGGGAGGTATGATTATTCCAACAATGGAAGTCGTGAAAAATACAGAATTATACCAAGATGTTGTTACTGGAGAAAATTCTATGATAGGCTGAATGGTTTCCTCCAAAATCCACCTGTTACAGCCCTGATCCCCGCTACAGCCATCTCTGAGTATCCACGTTGCGATTGGCTCCAGGATACCCTCAGATTCCAGAATTCTTGGATGGTTAAGTCTCTGTGTAAAAGAGCACAGTGGTGGGGCTTCCCTGGTGGCTCAGATGGTAAAGAATCCGCCTGCAATGCAGGAGACCTGGGTTTGATCCCCTAGATGGGGAAGATCCTTGGAGAAGGGAATAGCTACCCACTCCAGTGTTCCTGCCTGCAGAATCCCATGGACGGAGGAGGCTGGCAGGCTACAGTCTATGAGGTTGCAAACAATCAGACATAACTGAGCAACTTCACTTTCATTCTTTCTGGAGAAGGAAATGGCAACCCACTCTAAGATTCTTGCCTGGGACATCCCTTGGGCAAAGTAGTCCGTCAGGCTATATAGGTCATAGGCTCGCAAAGAGTTGGACACAACTGAGTGATTAGCACTTTTCCTGGTGGGTCAGTGTTAAAAAAAAAAATCCACCTGCCAGTGCAAGAGACATGGGTTTGATCCCTGTTCTGGGAGGATCCCATGTGCTGTGGACCACCTAAGTCCTTTGCCCACAACTACTGAGCCCACAGTCTAGAGTCTGGGGAACTCAGCTGCTGAAGTCCACGCTCCATGACAAAAGAAGTCACCGCAATGAAAAACCAACGCACCAGCCCTAGAGAGTAGCCCCTGCTTGCTGCAACGAGAGAAAGGCTGGGTGCATCATTGAAGACCCAGCAAAGTCCTAACTAACTAACTAACTAAAATTATTTTTTTTTAAAGTAAGAAACAGCCAAGTACAGGACCTCAGAGTGTGACTGTCTTGGGAGATAAAGCCTTCAGAGAGGTGATTCAGGCAGCATGAGGTCGTGGGCTGGACCCTAATCCAATCTGACTGATGTCCTTATTAGAAGTTGTGGGGGGGGGGTGGGGTTCAGACACCCAAAGGGATGGCAAAGACCAAAGACAAGGAGGAGACAGTCATCTGCAAGGCCAGGAGAGAGGTCTCAAGAGAACAACCTTGATCTTGGAACTCCGGCCTCCCAAAGTGTTAACATGATAGATGTCTTTCGTGTCAGGGCCCCCAGCCTGTGGTATTTTGTTACAGCAGCCCGTGTTGACTAATACACCCTCCCGGTTGTGTAAACGTGAAATGATCACATGTTGAAACCTTGTGATGGTTAACCTGATGTCCACCAGGGTGGGCTAAGGGATGCTTAAGTCGCTGGTACCACATGGCTTCTGAGTGTGTCGGCCAGGGGGTCTCTGATAGAGGCGCCGTGAAGTGAAGGCATTTTAGAGAAAGAGGAGACTGCCCTTCCCATCTCCCCTGCCCTCTTCCACACACATGTGGCCTTCCTGGGAGCAGGTTGCCTCAAAGTCCAGTCTGCAGGCTTATCTGGCCCCTCGTCTTCATGATAAGAAGGCTGGCTGTGGTCTCTTTCAGGTAATCCACTTCAATTTCTGGATCCGATGAGGTTGGCGATCCCCAGAGGAAAAGCACTTCTCTGAATTAGCATAGGAAGAGAAGCGTGCACAGCCCGGGTGCATGACTGAGAAATTCCCCATCACTATCGGTGGCAGACGGCGTTGTGCCTTTCGACCAACCAGTGTTTCCGCAGGGTGGGCACTCTGCAGCGGGTGATACCCCGTGTCAACGAGGGTCGGGACAGATCCAAGGTTCTGAGTGTCCCGCCACAAGCTATCTCCCATTCAGGAAGTGGGAACTTTCTTCCTGCCGGCAAATCCCGATGCAGACACTGGGTATCACCTGTTTGGAGCCAGAAGCATCTCCTCTAGTGTTAAGAACTATCATGGAACAAGGAGATCCAACCAGTCCATCCTAGAGGAAATCATCCCTGGATATTCAGTGCAAGGACTGATGCTGAAGCTGAGGCTCCAATACTTTGGCCACTTGATGCAACGAATTGACTTGTTGGAAAAGACCCTTGAATCTGGGAAAGATTGAAGGTGGGAGAAGCAGATGACAGAGGATAAGATGGTTGGATGGCATCACCGATGCAATGGACGTGAGTTTGAGCAAGCTCTGGGAGTTGGTGATGGACAGGGAAGCCTGGCATGCTGCAGTCCATGGGGTCACAGAGTCAGACATGACTGAGTGACTGAACAACACAAATGAAAATGCGGTATGATTATTGCCGCCAAAATCTGGCCCCTGTTGACCGGTGCTTGGTTAAATCTTGGAGACAGTTTTGGGTGAAGTAGAAAGAAACAACATTATTGCTTTTCCAGGCAGAAGGGGACACAGTGAGGCTAATGCCCTCAAGATCAAGACTATGTGTCTCCCCTGGAGAGGATACTCAGGAGTCTTAGAATGTTCAATGAGCAGGGTGTGGTCAGCTTGTGGACATTCATCTGATCAGTTGGTGACGAAGGAATCGGGAGTCAGCATCGTCAACCTTTCCTACTGGTCTGCAGTCTCCGTGTTTGTGGACGGCATTTAGGTAACTTCTCCCACCTGGTGGGGGTTTCTTTATCTGCAAAACAGTTCAAAGGACATGGCTCAGAATATAAGGTATAGTCCTTGTTGCTGTTTGGTCACTAAGTCGTGTCCGACTCTTTGCGACCCTGTGGACTGCAGCACGCCAGGCCTCCCTGTCCATCACCATCTCCCAGAGTTTTCCTCAGACTCATGTCCGTTGAGTCGGTGATGCCATCCAACCATCTCATCCTCTGTCGTGCCCTTCTCCTCCCGCCCCCCCCAATCCCTCCCATCATCAGGGTCTTTTCCAATGAGTCAGCTCTTCGCATTAGGAGGCCAAAGTATTGGAGTTTCAGCTTCAGCATCAGTCCTTCCAATGAACACCCAGGACTGATGTCCTTCAGAATGGACTGGTTGGATCTCCTTGCAGTCCAAGGGACTCTCAAGAGTCTTCTCCAACACCACAGTTCAGAAGCATCAACTCTTTGATGCTGAGTCTTCTTTATGACGCCACTCTCACATCCGTACATGACTACTGGAAAAACCATAGCTTTGACCAGACTCCTTGAGGAGGATCTAAAGGTGTTTGACTTTGTTGAAAGGCTAAAGTATTATTATTTTGTCTCACTTGACTGTTTTCCTTGCTTTCTGCATTTTCTCACTGTCTGATTCAAAGGATCCTTGGACTAAAGTTCTTCTACAGACAAAAGGCAGGGGGAGGAACTCAGCGGTCCTCATGGGGTCCTGCGTGGTTTCAGTATCAGCAGTAGGACGTTCTGTAGGCTAACTTGGAACTTTGTCAATAGACTGGATGCTTAGGGTAGTCTCTGGCTCACTGAATACCTTTGCATCTCAGTCCCAAGGAAGGAAAAGCACCCCGTGCGTCATTTCCCAGGAAAGCCCTGCATTTCATCATGAAACCTCTCCAGGAATCAAAATCTAACTCTCAGCTGTCACGGAGATGAGCTGGTTTTCTGACAGTAACGGCGGCCCTGAGTTCATGGGGAAATAACGCCCCAGCTGATGGCGGGCGGAAGAGGTGAACTCCGTAATAGCCATTCTTCTGTGTGGCCGGCCCGTGAACGGACGCAGGAAATCATACAGAGATTCCGGAGATGCCTCTCTGGCTGTGTCCCTATCATTAGCCTCGCAGAACAATCCCTTCTGCCTCTTGAGTCTGAGCGAAACATCCATCTCGCTGAGCGGAACACTCATGGCTGAACTCCGTCTCCCATCAAAGCCATCAGAGAGGGTTTTGCTCCCTTTTTGCAAAAAAAAAAAAAGTTCTTGCTGTCAAGATGGCTCTCATGTCTTTGTACTTCTGCTAAGAAGGGCATCCCTTCAGATGAAAAGATACCAATTTTATCCATCCTGGGGTAGAATAGGGCTGAGAGGCACAGAGAGAAATTTCTGCTTTCAAAGTTGTCTTTGTGATGCCTCTTACTCGTCTTTAACATGATTGTGAAGAACTAAGATATACGGAAGGAGACGTTAGTTTTTATCCTTCAGTGAAAAATTTAAGAGATTCTGGAAATGCACACTTAATAAGAAATAAGCCCGTAGAATGATATTGTCCTTTTCTCTAAGTTCCAGTGGCTGAATTTGTTTGTTTTACTTTTTTGACTCTTTATTTGGAGACCTGACTGTGTTTCCCTTGGTCGGAGCTCCTGGGGGTCAGTGACTTGGAGCTAGTTATTTAATTTTTTTTTTTTAATGTTTTCTTAGGCAAGCCCATGCTGCATCTTGTAGACAACTTGGAACTAGACACACAGGAACCTCATATTTATTTTAACATCTGTGTAGCATTAATGGAAAGATTAAGTATTAGGGGAAACGAGATCAAAACCTTGTTTTAAAATCCTAGGAAAGCTATAGTTCAGTTCACTCTTTTAAGTACTTTGAGAGGATGTCATACGTTGCATCAATACATTGCAATTAAATTCTGTTTCATCGACTGTGTAATTCATTTATACTGTGAAATCTCCAATGTTGCCTTAATTGATGAATCTTGTATTCACTTGAAATATACATGAGTTACTCTTATTTCTATTTGATCTGCCAAAGACGGGATTTGGGTTTTCATTCGCCTTAAGTGGATATAAGCATTTTATCGCAACAGCAGTCTGTGGGTTTGTGCCAGTCGCTGCCTATAGAGATGAATCACCTGCATTTTAAGATTGAAGATGGTCACACGTCTTTCGAAGTTCCCAAGAGAGGGAGGCTCTTTCCCTTTCTGTCTTCTGCAGGGACTGGCCTCCTGGTTTGCTTTTCAGCCAGAGAATTGCAACAAAGTGGTGTTGGAGAAGACTCTTGAGAGTCCCTTGGACTGCAAGGAGATCCAACCAGTCCATTCTGAAGGAGATCAGCCCTGGGATTTCTTTGGAAGGAATGATGCTAAAGCTGAAACTCCAGTACTTTGGCCACCTCACGCGAAGAGTTGACTCATTGGAAAAGACTCTGATGCTGGGAGGGCTTGGGGGCAGGAGGAGAAGGGGACGACAGAGGATGAGATGGCTGGATGGCATCACTGACTCAATGGATGTGAGTCTGAGTGAACTCCGGGAGTTGGTGATGGACAGAGAGGCCTGGTGTGCTGTGATTCACGGGGTCGCAGAGAGTCAGACATGACTGAGCGAGTGAACTGAACTGAACTGAACGGTGTTAAAAATCTAAGACTGGACTTCTTGGAGCTGTGTAACTTCTGCTTCTGCTGTCTTTGACCCTGCTGTGATGTGTACAGCCGTAGGTTAGCCTCCTTGATGAAGTGAGACCGTAAGCACAGGACAAAGGGCTCAGCTGTCTTAGCCGGCTCAGCTGTGAGTCTGGAGGTACCGCAAACCACAGAGGTGAGCCATCTCCGCCGAGGCCTGCCTGGATGATCAACACCGCAGCATCACGGGAGATCAATTGCTGTTTTGAGCCATTACATTTTCTAAAAGTTATGTATTTTTTAAAAATTTTATTTTATTTTAAAACTTTACATAATTGTATTAGTTTTGCTTTTTAAGGCTTTTCATTGCATATTGGGAAACAGCTGGTTAATGGTGTTGTGATGGTTTCAAGCAGACAGTGAAGGGACTCAGTCATATGTATGAAGCGAAGTGAAGTCGCTCAGTCGTGTCCAACTCTTTTCGAGCTTTACCAGGCTCCTCCATCCCTGGGATTCTCCAGGCAGGAATACTGGAGTGGGTTGCCATTTCCTTCTCCAGGAGATCTTCCCGACCCAGAGATCCGGGTCTCCCGTATTGCAGGCAGACGCTTTACCATCTGAGCCATCAGGGAAGCTCTTTCTCCCCCAAACTCCCCTCCCATCCAGGCCACATGACACTGAGCAGAGTTCCCTGTGCTGTCCAGCAGGTCCTTGCTGATTCTCCATGTTAAATACAGCAGTGTGTCCATGTCCATCCCAGACTCCCTAACTATCCCTTCCCCCATCCTTCCCCCTGGTGACCATAAGGTTATTACAGAGTATTGAGCAGAGTTCCCTGTGCTGTCCAGCAGGTCCTTGCGGGTTCTCCATGTGAAATACAGCAGTGTGTCCATGTCCATCCCAGACTCCCTAAGTGCCCTTTCCCACCAGCAACTGTAAGTTCATTCTCTAAGTCTGTGTTTCTGTCTCTTTTGTAAATCAGTTCATTTGTATCATTTCTTGTGAGACTCTGCATCCGTGGTATCATAAGCTATTTCTCCTTCTCTCTCTGACTTACTTAACTTAGTATGACAATCTCATTTATGTCTATCTGTGTTGCTACAAATGACATGATTTCCTTCTTTTTGATGGCTGAGGCGTATTCCATTCTGTATATGTGCCACATCGTCTTTATCCATTCATCTGTTGACGGACGTTTAGGTTGCTTCCGTGTCTTGGGTATTGTGAACAGTGGTGCAGTGAACGCTGGGGTGCATGGATCCTTTCGGACCGTGTTTTTCTCCAGATGTGTGCCCAGGGATAGAATTGCTGTGTCATCCCGTAACCCTGCTTATCCTTTTTAAAGGAACTTCCATTCTGTTCTCTATAGTTAGCCGTTACATTTTAAATGCATGCCTCTGTAGCCCTAGGTAACTGAGACTATCTATACCCCCCTCCCCACACGCCCAAAGAGTTCATTACAAAATTAATGTAGGCAAAGTCTGATTAAAGATAACAACACTGATTCAAACCTCGTTAACGTAGAAAGTGCAATTATGTGCTTATACTTGCTCTGTGCTTTATGCAGTCAGATAAGGCTCAAAATTATCTCTCTCTCTCTTTTTTTAATTGGATAAAGGAAGCAAACAAGTTAATCAGGTAAAGTTTTCTCCTGATGTCAGATTTTAAGAGGGATTTGTCTCATCAGCAGTTTATATAGAAGCTACGTGAAAGAAAGTAAGAAAAAAAATTTATATGTCTGATTCCAAAAGCAGATATTTAATGAATAATCAAAGGGAGTTAGAGTAATGTAAATGGAGTAATTTTCTGGGGACATATTTGGTAAAGGCGTGACTTGGAAAATATAAAGATTATACCGGATACCACGCCACTTAAAGACGCTTAATTCCAGTTGTGTTTGCGTAGGAAGCTGCATACTACATTCACCATTGCCCAGTTTATCCTAGAATTCCTGCCTTTAACAGAATTAACCTGAGAGCCACGGAGTTGATGTTCTGTTGTTGACTGAAAGAAAGGTCTTCTGTAGCCTGATTCTCAAAAAGGAGAGTCCATCCCAGTTTTGTTCCCACACCCAATTTTGATCATGAGTCTTGATCTCAGGAAATGGGAGCCCTTCAACAGGGTGTGCAGTTATTCGCTTGAGACGTCTCAGTCCTGTGACTTATAGCCAGGAGATACCGTTTTGGCTTAGAACGCACTGTGCTTGGGTTAGCGTGCATTGTTACAGATGAAAAAGCTCAAGTGTATTGTTCTTCAATGGTTCCAGTTTTGAGCCTCACAGTGTCCGCTGGTGACTGCTGGGATGAATTAGATATGAGATCCGCCCCGCGTAGCATGCCCTCTTGTGCAATTAAACCATGAGAAGCGTTTGCCCCGGACAGCCTTTTGTAGGGTGTGCGTAGCTGTCCCTGAGCTCTTTCTAACAATTACTTTGCATCGTATCCAGCTGTTCCTTGAAGAATAGTGATTGCATGAGCGCCCTGATCCCTCGGTCCTTGTGCCAACCACAGCCTTCACCACGTCTCCTCTGAGCACTACATCGGGCAGAGTTCTGTACCCCCTTGGTACTGAGCTCGCCCTGCTTCACTTACTTGAGCCAGTGGGTGTGTAAACATTTGTAACACAAGTAGACCTTTTGAAGGGGCTTCCCAGGTGGCACTGGTGGTAAAGAAACCAACTGTCAAAGCAGAAGACACAGGAGATTGCAGGTTCGATTCCTGGGTCGGGCAGATCCCCTGGAGGAGGGCATGGCAACCCACTCCGGTATCCTTGCCTGGAGAAATCCCAAGGACAGAGGAGCCTGGTGGGCTATAGTCCATGGGGTCACAAAGAGCCGGATACGACTGAAGTAGCTTAGCACGCATGTAGAGGTTTTGAAAGAACTTGAACTGTTCTGTTTCTTCCCACTGGTGCCAGCGAGCGTGTGCCTGAGCCAGCTTGTTGGAAATAAGACATCTGTGGTGATGTTCATTGGTTCACACCACACCATTGCAGACCCTATAAGTGAAATCAGCAGACAGCAAAGAGCTGCCCAGTTGAACACAGTTTAAATGTCCACCCCTCTGCCTCCTGCGCTAAATCACTGCGGTTCATTTATGTATCCATTTATTCATTTGATGTGGACCATTTTCAAAGTCTGTATTGAATTTGCTACATGTTGCTTCCGTTTTGTGATTTGGTTTTCGGGCCACAAGGCATGTTGGACCTCACCTCCCTGACCAGGAATCGCACCCACATCCCCTGCATTGGAAGGGAACATCTTTGCCTCTGGAACCGCCAGGAAAGTTTCCAGCATACTTTCTTTGAAGCCATTGAGCTTAGGGATATTTGTCATGTGACCTTATCAATAGATAACTGATCTTTTTTCCAGCATGCTCTTGTTTGATTAGCAAGACTTTGAAGTCAGCCCACTTAGAATATAGTATGTTGGTGTTAATTTCTGCCGTGCCTGTGGGCATGTGGTCAGTCCATCTTTAGGTTAAATTTGTAAATTTAAGTCATTATAAGTTAGTATAACATCCTCGGTCCCTCATGTATTAACATAACATGCTATAATTATTATTATGTAATTATTATTATAGCAATTATGTTAATACCGAAAGGGCTAAGTTTTATCTCTTTATCATACCATTGTGAGGTTAACTGCTGTGTCACCGAGATGAAAAGTGGGTTGAAACGTGATCACTTCTGAGGTGTGTTGTTACTGCTTCCTCCTGGTGCCTTGTGGGTGAAATCAAGTCATAAAGGAGGAGGACTTCCCTGGTTTTTTAAGACTCCACCTTCCACTACAGGTGGCTTAGCTGGTAAAGATTCCACCTGCATTGCTGGAGACCCAGATCCTATCCCTGGCTGGGGAAGATCCCCTGGAGAAGGAAACAGCAGCCCACTCCACTATTCTTGCCTGGAAAGTTCCATGGATGGAGGATCCTGGAAGGTTACAGTCCATGGGATCACAAAGAGTCAGACACGACTTAGCAACTTCCCTTGTTCACTGGTTCCACTACAGAGTAAGCAGGTTTATTCCCTGGTTGGGGAGTTAAGATCTCACATGCCTCATGGTCAAAAAAGGAAAACTTAAAACGAAAGTAATATTATAACAAATGCAATAAAGACTTTTAAAACAATGGCCCACATCAGAAAAATAAAAAATTCTGAAAATAAAAAAAGGGAAAGTCTTCCAGATATCATCAAATGTCCTTAAGAACACCAAGAAATTGCCTGCATAATCAAAATTGCAGGGAAAGCTGGGTTTACATTCTTGCCTGAAAGATAAAGCAATAAAGTGGACATTGGCTGTCGAATCACATGGCACTGTGCTTGTCTCTCTCTGCAGCAAGGGAGTCCCGTGTTTAATTCGGGGCACGATCATTTATAGGTTTGGGGAAGGTAGATACAATTCTCAAATTCTCTAAGCATCAGCTTTCTCATAAAAAAAAAACGAGGCTATTAATATTACTTCCATAAGAAGGTTGCTTCGAGAATTAAATCCAGTGGTATATTCAGGATGCTTTGCAGAGCACCTGGCATATATTTAACTACCCAATAAATTATAGTTATTATTATTAAGATGGCTTGCTGCTCATATAAGCCTGAAAATCCGGGAGCAGCAGTTTATTGGGAACAAAATTAGTGTAGCATTCTGATGAGCTGTGCAGAAAAGTAATGAATCACAGTGTCTGTGATGCAGAGGCTGCCTCTCTTTGAAAAGGGGGCCCATTTAAAAAAAAGGAAAAAAATTCACCCTGAGGGTCCGAGGCTCAAGGGATGAGAAGAAGCATGGCGGGTATTGGGGTGTCTCATTGGAAACCAAATGTGGACATTTCTGGAGTAAAGAGACCGTGCAGAGCCTTGCTCAGGTAGGTTATCAATCACACGAATTAGATCGGATGCTTGCCAGTGCTCCTAAATCACTAATGCTTTTGGAATCACACAGGGGCTTCCCTGGCGGCTCAGATGGCAAAGAATCTGCCCGCAAGGTGGGAGGTTCCGGTTTGATCCCTGGGTGGGGAACATCCCCTGAAGGAGGGCATGGCAACCCACTCCAGTCTTCTTGCCTGGAGAAATCCCATGGACAGAGGAGCCTGGGGGGCTATAGTCCGTGGGGTTGCAAGGAGTCAGACACAACTGAGTAACAGTTTCATTTTAAAAAATTCTAGGAACTATGGCGTGACCACCTTAGATACATGGTAAATGATCACAATGATAAAAAGTAGTTTATCCATTAGGGGAAATGCAGAAAATACAGACAAGTGAAAAGAAGAAAAAAAAAATTTTAAAACAGAAGTCTGTGTTTTTTTTTTTTTTCAGAGCTTACATGTTGTAGTATATGGTTTCTCAGTCTTTCTTCTTCTTGACATTTAAAGGAAAACCACCAATAATTGGAAATTATTTCACAGAAAAGCAACACTTTTTTTTTTCTTTTGCAATGTAGGTGTTATTTCATTGTCTCTGACAGAGAATGCTGAACAATGGATCTAAGATTCCAAAGAAAGCATTTCAGAAACGTATCAGAGTTAGCATCTGCACCCTTAACATCGCTCTAATAGACCTCAGCATTTCTGAATCTTTGTTCTGCTAAAAGGCGAGAGGAGAATGTATGCAGGTGTCTGACATAAGCAAGACGGTATGAAACAGCCCTGCGTTAGTGGGTTGGAAAAATGCTGATGAAATAGAACCAACACGATCTTTTGAGCAAAAAAAGAAAAACACCTACATTGTTCTTTCTTTTCGAAACAGATCAGGACTCTGAAATGTGCTTCGGTTTTGAGTTTCTGGGCAGTCTGGCGCGTCTCTGTTTTCTTCCTTAGGGTGTTTGAAAATGACTCTAGAATTCTTCCTTTGTGTATAACCCGTGGATCCTAGTGGTAGAAATCGATCGATTCCCTAGTAGCCATCCTAATTAAGCATGGGAGCCAGGTTCTGGGTGCCTCACAGTTCTGTCCAGACTCCTCCAAAGTTATGTGTCCAAAAGGAAGTGGGATACAGAACAGACCACTGCAGATGGTGACTGCAGCCATGAAACTAAAAGACGCTTACTCCTCGGAAGGAAAGTTATGACCAACCTAGACAGCATATTCAAAAGCAGAGACGTTACTTTGCCAACAAAGGCCTGTCCAGTCAAGGCTATGGTTTTTCCAGTGGTCATATATGGATGTGAGAGATGGACTATAAAGAAAGCTGAGCACCGAAGAATGGATGCTTTTGAACTTCGGTGCTGGAGAAGACTCTTGAGAGTTCCTTGGACTGCAAGGAGATCCAACCAGTCAATCCTAAAGGAAATCAGTCCTGGGTGTCCATTGAAAGGACAGATGTTGAAGCTGAAACTTTAATACTTAGTCCATCTGGTATGAAGAGCTGACTCATTTGAAAAGACCCTGATGCTGGGAAAGATTGAAGGCAGGAGGAGAAAGGGACCACAGAGGATGAGATGATTGGATGGCATCACTGATTCTATGGGCATGAGTTTGAGCAAACTCTGGGAGTTGGTGATGGACAGGGAGGCCTGGAATGCTGCAGTCCATGGGGTCACAGGGAGTCGGACACGACTGGGTGACTGAACTGAACTGAACTGAACAGACCGACCCTCACTAAGAAAACTGTTGGAAAACTCAACGGGCCAGTTGACCTTTATGTTTTGAGACTGACTCCCTGGATCTTCTGTGTTTTTTGATATTTGTTGTTGCTGTTCAGTCGCCAAGTCATGTCCGACCCTTTCCCACCCCTTCGACTGCAGCATGCCAGGCTTCCCTGTTCTCCACTGTCTCCCAGCATTTGCCTAAGTTCCTGTTCATTGAGTTCTAGATTTCTTGGGGTACACTTATATATCCAGATACAGAGCTCGGAGGCGATGATTTCTCCAGGGAGCCAACCTACTCTCCATTACCTTTCAAAAGTGTGAAATCACTTCAAATACAGAGGCCTGGTTTTGAAGAAAGTGGCCCCGTTTCAAATTTCAGCATTATTTCAGGATGACCTGTGAGAGTGGTGTTTAAGGGGTTTGCATCTGCAAGTGAGTTCATAGCTTACAGTTGTTCAGTCGCTCAGACGTGCCCAACTCTGCAACTCCGTGGACTACGGCTTGCAAGGCTTCCCTGTCCTTCACTGTCTCCTGGAGCTTGCTCAAACTCATGTCCATCGAGTCGGTGATGCCGTCCCACCACCTCATCCTCTGTCGTCCCCTTCTCCTCTTGCCTTCAGTTTTTCCCAGCATCAGGGTCTGTCCCAAGGAGTCAGTTCTTCACATCAGGTGGCCAAAGGATTGGGGCTTCAGCTTCAGCATCAGTCCTTTCAGCGAATATTCAGAACTGATTTCCTTTAGGATGGACTGGTTGGATCTCCTTGCAGTCCGAGGGCCTTTCAGGAGTCTTCTCCAGCACCACCGTTCAAGATGCTTGCTTTAGTTGTGGACTGTGAACTCTTAGTTGCGGTATGTGGGATATACTTCCCTGACCAGGGATCAAATCCCAGGCCCCTGCATTGGGAGCTTGGAGTCGTAACCCCTGAACCACCAACTGAGTTGATTTTTTTTTTTTTTAATGTAAAGATAACTTTGAGCATGCTGGCTCTTCCCGGCTGCACATGGGTTTGTCCAGTTGTGTGCATGGCCTTCTCACTGTGGTGTCATCTCTTGTTGTGAAGCATGACACAGTAGTTGTCAAGCATGGCCTCAGCCGCCCCGTGGCCTGTGAGGTCTTCCCGCACCACGAATGGGTCCACTGGACCACAAGGGAAGACCCCCTCCACCCCGCCCCCCCAACTCAGTGGATCTTGATGGAAGCAGATGCCCTGAATTGCAAAGACCTATAAAAGGCAGCATCTTGCCCTGAGCGATGTAACTTGCATGCCACCACTCATGCCTAGGTCTCCAGGGATGGATCGGCACCCAGGCTCTCAGCTAGCCCACTCTGAATGTGCACGTGTGTTTCCTGAACGCACAGCCCGGAACGCTGAGGGCCAGTGTGTACAGGAAAAAGTGTGTACAGGAAAATTGCTAGTGAACGCCTTCGCTCACTGAAGAGCAAAGGCATGTAAGCCGAGGGATGCCTGTTCATCTTCCGCACCCCTGCGTCCTGCAGATGCAATGGAACAACTGAAGAGGTCCTGCGGATGCGTGTGCCAACACCACGAATCTCCCTTTTGATTCTCTGCAGAGTTAATTTCCAGAGATGCGGCAGAATTTCACAGAGTGATGAATCAGTGCCTGGCAGATTCATAAGTCTTAACAGAGCAGAGAGGCATGACTGGTCGTCTGCCAGATGACACAGGAATTCCTTCTCTGATCATTGTATTAAATCAGATTTATAAACAGATAATACAAGTGCTGAAGGGAGGTCCCGAATCACCAGCCTTCAGAGGGAACATCCAGAGAACTCAAAATCATATTTCTTTTTCTAGCGATTAGCTTTTTTTTAGCCATACATATACATACATACATCTGTCTCTCTATCAACCATCTATCTATCTATAGGTATGAGCTTCCCTGGTGGCTCAGACAGTAAAGAATCCAACCCCAGTGCAGGAGACTTGGGTTCCATCCTTGGGTCAGGAAGATCCCCAGGAAAAGGGAATGGTTACCAGTATTCTTGCCTGGATAATTCCATGGACACAGGAACCTGGCAGACTAGTGTCCATGAGGTTGCAAAGAGTCGAACGTGACCGAGCGACTAACACACTTTCATAGATACAGATACACATTATAGATATAGATGTGTTTAAAATATTTATTAGGGTGTTTCGAGTCTTAGTCGCTATGCCTGGGCTTATTTGCCTTGGGGCATGTGGGATTTTTATTTTCACAACCAGGGACTGAATCTGTATCTCCTGCACTGGAAGGCGACTTCTTAACCACTGGATCACCAGGGAAGTGCTTTTAACAGATATGTTAACTAAGCCCTTACTTGAGTCTTTCTGTGTCTGTCAACAAACAGTGGTTATGGTCCTTCCTAATCTGTGTCCATTCACTACATTTTACTTTACTTTTGTAGACTTCAAGCAGCTAGATGACTGATGTGCTATACAGGTAGGAAATTATACATGCAAAACATCAGATTTATGAATGGCCTCATGGAGTTTCTCCCACCATAGTTTAGTGTTTCTCTAGAACCGACTCATTGGAAAAGTCCCTGATGCTGGGAAAAATTGAAGGCAGAAGGGGACAACAGAGGATGAGATAGTCGGATGGCATCTCCAACTCAATGGGCATGAGTTTCAGCAAACTCTGGGAGTTGGTGATGGACAGGGAGGCCTGGCGTGCTGCAGTCCATGGGGTTGCAAGGAGTTAGACATGACTGAGCTACTGAACTGAACTGAAGTGAAAGAACTCTTAAAGGTATGCTAATTGCTAGGTGCAGTAGGTGACTGAAAAGGAAATTTGGCCACTTCCCTGCCCCCTAATTGCCTCAGTAGCTGTCTTCTCGGCTTCTCTGCTGGGCTGACCCTGAAGTATTGGTCGCCAAACTTTTTGGTACCAGGGGCCAGTTTAGAAGATGACAGTTTTTCCACAGACCAGGGTGAGGATGGTTTCAGGGTGATTCAATCATATTACACTTACTGCGCACTTCATTGCTATTATTACTGCATCAGCTCTACCTCAAATCATCAGGCATTAGATCCCCTTGGTTAGGAACCCCTACCCTGAAGGAAGGGCTTCCCAGGTGACTTAGGTAAAAAATCTGCCTGCCAATGCAGGAGATGCAAGCTCGATCCCTGGGTCGGGAAGATCCCTTGGAGAAGGGAGTGCACCCCACTCCAGTATCCTTGCCTGGAGAATCCCATGGACAGAGGAGCCTGGCGGGCTACAGTCCATGGGGGTCTCAAAGAGTTGGGCAGCACTGCAGTGACTGAGCACGCAAGCTGCTCTATAGACTGTACTGTGTGTGAGTAAGCTAGCCTGTGGCCTCTCTTGGGTTTGGGAAAGCTAGTCTGTAGTCTTCACTGGGTATGCATAAGCTAATGTATAGTCTCCATGGCTATGCGTAAGCTAACCTGGGCTTCCCAGGAGTTGCCAGTGGCAAAGAACCTGCCTGCCAATCCTGGAGACATAAGAGACTTGGCTTCTGTTCTTGAGTCAGGAAGATCCCCTGGAGGAGGAAATGGCAACCTACTCCAGGATTCTTGCCTGGAGAATCCCACGGACAGAGGAGCCTGGTGGGGCTACAGTCCATGGGGTCACAAAGAGTTGGACACGACTGAGGCAGCTTAGTACACATGCATGCAAGCTCGTCTACAGACTTTGTCCATGAAAATGGATTCATCTAGGTGGGAGAAATGCACAAGTGAACAACAGCAAGAGTCAGGATGTATCGGCATTCTTGGGGACAAACTCCTGGAGGAAAGGATCAGCAGTCTTGTCCACTGACGACCAGCTTCAATCTGTCCGATGTGGTTTCTCACACTCACCAGGCACACAGACTGACAAACAGAACAGCTTTATCACTGGCGCTTGCTCACAGGTAAGTACTCAGAACCACCAGCCACTTCTCAACTCTCCATAGTAACAGAAGTGTAGTCGCTAAGTCGTGTCCGACTCTCGAGACCCGATGGACTGTAGCCCGCCAGGCTCCTCTGTCCATGGGATTCTCCAGGCAAGAATACTGGAGTGGGTTGCCATTTCCTCCTCCAGGGAATCTTCCCGACCCTAGGGTTGAACTTGTGTGTGTTACGTCTCCAGTGTCTCCTGCATTGGCAAACGGATTCTCTACACTGAGCCACCTGGGAAGCCTGTATACGATTCTGCTGCTGCTGCTGCTAAGTCGCTTCAGTCGTGTCCGACTCTGCGACCCCAGAGATGGCAGCCCACCAGGCTCCCCCGTCCCTGGGATTCTCCAGGCAAGAACACTGGAGTGGGTTGCCATTTCCTTCTCCAATGCATGAAAGTGAAAAGTGAAAGTGAAGTTGCTCACTCATGTCCGACTCTTAGCCACCCGTGGACTGCAGCCCACCAGGCTCCTCCCCATGGGATTTTCCAGGCAAGAATACTGGAGTCGGGTGCCATTGCCTTCTCTGAAATTTTCAAGTTCCTTTAGTATAATACTTGTTATGCATAGTTCAGTGGACTTATTTTTCATTTTCTTATCTTTTTGTATTCTCTCTTTTTTCCAGCAATTTATGTTAAGATTCCATAGGCTCAGAGTCTTAAAATAGCATGATATTTAAATCCAACCATTTAAAATGATTCAAAGAGAGCCTGTCGAACTTATTTTTAAAATATAATGTTTAGGAACAATGACGGATTTGATCATTTGATAGCAAGAGTTAAGTTAAATCAGGTCTTTGTGTCATTGTAGTGAAATATGTGTACAGATTAATTTCAGTTTTCGGACTTGGGAGTGAAACTGAATTTTCCCACTCAAGTTCTACCTAGTTGCCTAATATACTATATCTGCCATAGCTTGATGGTATGAAAAGTTCACAGTATACCCTTCTAAACTGCCAGCTATGTGTATTTATAGCAGTTCACTTAAATATATATGTGTGTGTGTGTGTGTGTGTGTGTATACCTACATGCCCTAGAAACAGAGTTTTCAGTGACTCTTTGGTTTCATCTTTTTTAAACCTGGACAGTTTATCTTCAGTTATGGAACAAAAGTTTTCATTCCATAGCAGCTTCGTGTTTGACGGGATTTCCAGTAACCATTATCTTAATTCTTGCCGACAAAGTGCTGTGAAAAGTCTCAGCGATTCTTAGGGTAGATCCCTGAAATATTCCTTTCTTGTCTTCTACATGATCATAACAGCCTAGGCTGAATTTTCAGAACAAAGGATTCTTATAAAGCAGCATTGCTTATCTGAAAGCTGTATAGAAGGACTTCCCAGGCAATCCGGTGGTTCAGACTTTGCCTTCCATTGCAGATGGTGTGGGTTCTATCCCTGGTTAGGGAGCTATGACCTCACATGCCTCAAGGCCAAAAGAAAATGTAGACAACAGAAGCAAAGTTGTAACACATTCAATAAAGACTTTAAAAATGGTCTACATTCAAAACAAATTTTTTTAAGAAAAATAAAGAGATTTATAGAGATAAGCAAAAAATGAAAAAAATCCTCTAACTCATATATCTTGCCATTTAGCTAAAATTTGTACTCAGTTCAGTTCAGTCGCTCAGTCGTGTCCGACTAATTTGTTCTGTGGTGTAAACCATATACATGTCACTCTACGCTCTATCATATTTACCCCCAGTGGGGTAAAACGAGTTTAGAAAGAAAGGGAAGTCGCTCAGTCGTGTCCGACTCTTTGCAACCCCATGGACTGTAGCCTACCAGGCTCCTCCGTCCATGGAATTTTCCAGGCAAGGATACTGGAGTGGGGTGCCATTTCCTCCTCCACGGGATCTTCCCGACCCGGGGATTGACCCTGGGTCTCCCGCATTGCAGGCAGACGCTTTATCATCTAAACCACCAGGAAAGCTCAGGATGAATTTACTCAGATTAAATAGATAACTGTGCAGTGGAGAAACAGACATCCTTCGTTTTCCACTTTTACTTCCCCAAGTGCTAATAAAAGTTTAGGATAATTTTGAGAATGTAGATTTTTTTCCCCCCGTCGTTACTGTTATCACCTTTTATAACAATGGTATTTCAAACTATTTTTGAAGTTTTTATTATACACGTGTGGGAAATGAAGGGAAATGTATCTTAATGCTATTTTGTCTATTTCTTTCCTGAAAAATGTAACAGGTTGCTCGTGAAGGGGAATTTAGTGGTAAGAAAATTTTGCTCTGGCACGTTATTGCATGATGATGGCATGGGCTGTTCATTTCTGTCACAGAGAGGGAGTGTGTACTTCCGTTCCCTCGATTTAACTTCAAGCTCGTGATTTCTTGTTTTCAACAAATACCTGTTTACTTTCTGGTCCTACCCACAGCTCACCCCTCCTCCTGCAGTGGTACCCACTGCCAGGCGGCCAGGACTGTTAATACATGCAGTGATGGGCACGTCCTGAATATTCCTGAAGATTCATTGGACTGATGCTGAAGCTCCAATACTCTGGCCACCTGATGCCAAGAGCTGACTCATTCGAAGAGACCCTGATGCTGAGAAAGATTGCGAGCATGAGGAGAAGGGGATGACAGAGGATGAGATGATTGGATGGCACCACTGACTTGATGGACATGAATTTAAGCAAACTCCAGAAGATAATGAAGAACAGGGAAGCCTGGCGTGCTGCAGTCCATGGGGTCACAAAACAGTCAGATACAGCTGAGCAACTGAACAACTAAATGATGATCAGAGGGAGTTATTACGTGAAATCTTGACTTGAAGATGGTTTAAATGACTCAGGGTGAAGCTGAATTTCCCCATCACTTTAAAAATATTTATTGAAGTAAATAAACCATATCACTGGGCCAGATACTTGCTTTTTCAAAAAAAAAATCACAGCAACCCAAGTTGTTTTTATTGCATTCAGCGCACACACGAGAATCAATCTTTGGGGGAAAGACTTATTGTGACTTATTACTCAACTCATTAATGAGAGAGAAGTTGAGGTGCACAGATACCTAAAAACCAGTGCCTGAAAACACTCCTGGATCCCAGGAGGCCCTTGGGATTCTCTTCCCTTGCTGATGGGAAGGAAGGGCCGGATGAGACGACACATGTGGGTGGGTTGGTGGCAAGCACCCACTGTGCACACGTATTCTTTGGAACGTGTGATGTTATGAGATGCCCATTCTTCAAGAGCACAGAACAGAAGCATCTTCCTTTCTTCACATTTCTTTTTTTTCCTTATTCGTCTGTGCCGGGTCTTAGGTGTGGCATGTGCAATCTAGTTCCCTGATCGGGCATCAAACCCCGGTTCTCTGCATTGCAAGGGTGGAGTCTTAGCCAACAGGGAATGCCCTGAAAGTGAAAGTGAAAGTCACTCAGTTGTGTCCAACTCTCTGCGACTCCATGGAATTCTCCAGGCCAGAATACTGGAGTGGGTAGCCTTTCCCTTCTCCAGGGGATCTTCCCAACCCAGGAATCGAACCCAGGTCTTGCGTTGCAGGCAGATTCTTTACCAGCTGAGCCACCAGGGAAGCCCAAGAAGAGACTGGAGTGGGTAGCCTATCCCTTCTCCAGCAGATCTTCCCGACCTAGGAATTGAACCAGGGTCTCCTGTATTGCAGGCAGATTCTTTACCAACTGAGCTACCACGGAAGTGCTAGCTGAACCCTACTTAACCCTGCATACTGAAGATCCCAACACAAATGTGACACTGAATGTATACATCGGAAGTCACCATAAGCCATTTGTGTGATGTGAGTATAGGAATCCCATTGGCTGCAGTGACCTTACGTCACTAGGATCCCCTAAGAGCGTCTTCTGTTAGCATGTCCACACATGCTGGTCGTGTAAGGCTGATATATCCAGTGTGATGCTTCTCTTTGCATCAAACAAATGGCTTCTGGCGACTTCCCTGGTATACATTCATTGCCACATTTGTGTTGGGATCAGCTGTATGTAGGGTTCAGCAGGGTTCAGCCTTGCAGCTCCATATGAAATAACAGTTGGCTGGTGTTTCATGGCCATGCAGAACAAGAACTATTTCATGCCCAGGCAGACCTTATGTCTACACTCGGGCTCTTGGCTGGCTCCCTGGTTGGAATCCTGTGAACAAACTTCTCTTCCTGCCCCTCCGTCTTCCTCCGGGGCTTTGCAAGTGGCTGCTGAGGCTCTTGCCCACCATCTCTAATACGGAAGGTTGAGGAGACTTGGCCTCTGGAGTCCTCACCCTTGATCTCACGTCTCCCTTTTCTCCTCTGTGCATATCATTTCCCCGCTCCAACAGCAAGACCAGAATCCTCTGATTCGGTGTCCAGTGTATCTGAGAACTTCCCTTCTTGTTTTTTTTTTAATAGAACAGAAAAGTGGCATACAGCATATAATTTACTTTGTAAGCAGAAGAGACTTCAAAAATTGTTGTTCAATTGCCAAGTCCTGTCTGACTCTTTGCAACCCCATGGACTGCAGCACGCCAGGCTTCCCTGTCCTTCACTATCTCCTGGAATTTGCTCAAACTCATGTCCATTGAATCAGTGATGCCGTCCAACCATCTCATCCTCTGTTGCTCTCTTCTCCTCTTGTCCTCAATCTTTCCCAGAATCAGGGTCTTTTCCAATGACTCAGCTCTTTGCATCAGGTGGCCAAAGTATCGGAGCTTCAGCTTCAGTATCAGTCCTTCCAGTGAATATTCAGGGTCGATTTCCTTTAGGATGGCCTGCTTTGATCTGCTTGCTGCCCAAGGGACTCTCAAGAGTCTTCTCTAACACCATAGTTCAAAGGCATCAATTCTTTGGTGCTTAGCTTTTGTTATAGTCCAAATCTCACATCGTACGTAACTACTGGAAAAACCATAGCTTTGACTCTGCAGGCCTTTGTTGGCAAAGTGATGTCTCTGCTTTTTAATACTATGTGTAGGTTTCTCAAAAATTGGAACTGTTGTATATATAGACTGTCTCTAAAAGTATGTAAATACATCCAGTGAGAGACTGAGACTCTGTCCTGTCCTAACACTTTTTAATATTTCATAATATGGCAGATTATAACTTGATAATGTTATAAACTAAATGAACTAAATGACTGGAAATGATACTCAGAAAACAGACATACTGTTCATTGTACTCTTGACATATTCTAAAAAGGGTATTTGTATCAAAAATTCTACCCTGGATTCTGCATTCATAAGAGTGTCCTGCGGCTGTACACACTCATATATACACATACATATAGGGGCTTCCCTGGTGGCTCAGACGGTAAAGCGTCTGCCTGTAATGTGGGAGACCCGGGTTCGATTCCTGGGTCGGGAAGATCCCCTGGAGAAGGAAATGACAATCCACTCCAGCACTCTTGCCTGGAAAATCCCATGGATGGAGGAGCCTGATAGGCTACAGTCCACGGGGTTGCAAAGAGTTGGACACGACTGAGCGACTTCACTTTCATACAAACACATCAAAAGTTAGTGGTCATTGATTCATTCACAGATTTTCACTCATGTCAAGCTAGGAGTAAACAGTTTGAATCGCCATGGAAGACACTCATAAAATTCTAGAAAAATGGTCATAACGTAGCTTGCTGATAATTCACTCTTTTGCAGTGTTTGATTTTCACTTCCGTAGTTCTGGGTGAGAAATACAGTTTACCCTTCAATTGCTTAATACATATGTCTGGTTTCTGTGCCTCAGTAAAAAAGCCAACAGAGTTTATTTTCTTCCCTTTTGTAGAGAATTTTTGCAGAGCTAGGAAGGAAATACAGAAAATAAAAGATATGCTGGTACATGGAATCGAATTCATAGAGTCCTGCCCTAGTATCTTTCTACATGGCGTCTGCTGCAGCTGTTTTTGCCCAGGGCTGAACTTCTCCGATGGTTCAGTGATACCAGCCATTCCTCAGTTTCTTCCTGCACATTTTCACGTGGGTCATGAAAGCAACATAATTAAAAAGCAGAGACACTACTTTGCCAAGAAAGGTCCGTCTAGTCAAGGCTATGGTTTTTCCAGTAGTCATGTATAGATGTGAGAGTTGGACTATAAAGAAAGCTGAGCGCCGAAGAATGGATGCTTTTGAATTGTGGCATTGGAGAAGTCTTGAGAGTCCCTTGGACTGCAAGGAGATCCAACCAGTCCATCCTAAAGGAGATCAGTCCTGAATATTCATTGGAAGGACTGATGCTGAAGCTGAAACTCCCAATACTTGGTCGACCTGAGCGAAGAGCTGACTCCTTGAAAAAGACCCTGATGCTGGGTAAGACTGAAGGTGGGAGGAGAAGGGGACGACAGAGGGTGAGATGGCTGGATGGCATCACCGACTCGATGGACATGAGTTTGAGCAAGCTCTGGGAGTTAGTGAAGGACAGTGAGGCCTGGTGTACTGCAGTCCATGGGGTCACAAAGAATCGGACATGACTGAGCGACTGAACTGAACTGAATGAAATCAACATTTATAAAGCATTTAGCTGCACTGTGCATGCCAAGAATGACATGCTACCACACAGAAAGCCCTTTCTGAAGGAGTCTGATAGTTAAAACATCACAGTGCAATGATTCTGTCTCAAAAATCTGCCGTGCAAAATTCGTGGTTTACAATCAAGGGCAATCTCAAGGAGATACAGCCTCCAAATTGCCAGATCTGGGGGGACTCCTGCTGTCTGTCTTGTCCCCTTGTATCTGATTGTTTTGTCACTCAGTCGTGTCCGACTCTTTGCAACCCCGTGGACTGTAGCCCGCCAGGCTCCTCTGTCCGTGGGATTCTCCAGGCAAGAATACTGGAGTGGATTGCCGTTTCCTTCTCCACAGGATCTTCCCAATCCAGGGATCAAACTCAGGTCTCCCACACTGCAGGCAGAATTTTTCTTTTTTTTTTTTTTATTGTCTGAGCTACCTGGGAAGAATGGCTATTTGCTATTCCACATCTCAGGTAAACAGTATCAATTATCAAAACCTTCTGTAGGATGAGCAGGTTTTTTTTTTCAACATGCAATAACCAGGTATTCATCTGTGAAGTAGTACAGAGTTAAGTTTATACTGTCATGGTAAGTAGCAGATGTCCGAGGCATGATTTGGTGTAAGAGTGCCATCAAGGTGTCTGAGGCTGGGCACCATGGCTGTTTGGGGCTGGACAACACGTTCATGCCTCTCCATTTCCCGCATCAGTTACCTACCCTCCCTGCCTTTGGTTTGTGGCAACCAAAAATGTCTCCAGACATTCACTACCAGTGATCCACTGAAGAAGCAAACTTCTCTTCTGGGGATTCACTTTAATTCTTACTTCAGTGATTTCTAAATTGTTGTTCAGTTCCTCAGTCATGTCAGACTCTGCAACCCCATAGACTGCAACATGCCAGGCCTCCTTTGTCTATCACCAACTCCTGGAGCTTGCTCAAACTCACGTCCACTGAGTGGGTGATGCCATCCAACCATCTCAATCTCCGTTGTCCCCTTCTCCTCCCGCCTTCAGTCTTTTCCAGCATCAGGGTCTTTTCCTGTAAGTCCACCCTTCGCATCAGGTGGCCAGAGTATTGGAGCTTCAGCATCAGTCCTTCCAGTGAATATTCAGGGTTGATTTCCTTTCGAATGTACCACTCAGACTTTTAAATTCATGAGTTAAACCTTCCTGGGCGATTCCAGCTGTGGCCTTTGGTCCGCAGTTTTCGAGTCTTTGGTCCACAAGCCAGGAGCACTGTCGTCCCCCGGGAGCTTGTTGGAAATGCAGAGTCTGAGACCTACCAACAGAATCAGAATCAAATACTCAGGAGTTCTCAGAGGAAAAGGGGGAAAAAAACAAAAACCACAGGACATAGAGATGGCAGCCTTGGGTGTGGGTGAGTCACAGCCCGGAGAGTCAATAATAAAAGCGAGCATGTTAACAGAGAGCCGTGCAGGCAGGTGTCCCCGTGGGTGCAGTGTGCCCCGTGTTGTTCAGAAGGCACACATCCTGCCTGTGGATGAGGCCACAGTGCTCCTTCTCAAGGTCTGAATGTTGCATCCACCCCAGGACCAAGGATGAGAAGGACAGGGCAGCCCGTGATGATGGAGGAGGTGGACAGTTGACGTGACGAGGGCATCTCGTGCCGGTCAGTGTCCAGGGAGGAAAGGGGGACAGTGTCTGCAAACAGAAACTCACAAGATGTAAACAAACAGCAGCTACGACTCCTAGAGCAAAAGACTCTGGCTTGCTGAAAATCTGGAGAAAAGAAATGGACATGAATTAATATTTGAATCCATATAGACACATATACATGTCAATATAATGATAATACTCGTATTTGTATGAGTGTGTGTATGTGTATATGTTTATGTGTCTATATACTCATATTTGGCTTCCTGGGTGGCTCAGTGGTAAAGCATCTGCCTTCGATGCAAGAGATGCCGGTTTGATTCCTGGGGTCAGGAAGATACCCTGGAGAAGGGAATGGCAACCCACTCCAGTATTCTTGCCTGGAGAATCCCATGGACAGAGGAGCATAGTGGGCTGCAGTCCAGGGGATCGTAGCAAAGTTGGATATGATTGAACAACTAGACAACATTACACATATTTGTATGCATACATAGACATCTACTTCTCTGTCTGGCATACTCACACGCACATATATTCCAGATGCTTTTATAGGTACAACCTGTGAATTTTCACAAAATCCTGTTACTCACCCCATTTCTAAAGCCGAGGCCACAGAGACTCTGAGAGCTCAAGTAATTTCAAAGTCAGTAAGTGACAAAGCTGGAAATCAACTCCACAGTCGTTTTTTAAAATATATTATATCTAATTTTACATATGGTAATGTATATAATCAATTAGATAGCAAGTGGAAATTCCCTGTATCAGGTAGGGATCTCAACCTGGTGCTCTGGGACAACCTAGAGGGGTGGGTTGGGGTGGGAGGTGGAAGGGATTTTTAAGGGGGACGGGACATATGTATACATATGGCTGATTTGTGTTGATGGATGGCAGAGACCGGCACAGTATTGTAAAGCAATTATCCTCCAAATTAAAAATAAATAAAATTTGAAAAATCTATTAAAGAATGCATTATGTTAAATTACCTATCTTTGTCCACTCCTTGATTAGACCAAGAAAAGTTTCCATACCTGGAGAAGGCAATGGCACCCCACTCCAGTACTCTTGCCTGGAAAATCCCATGGATGCAGGAGCCTGGTAGACTGTAGTCCATGGGATCACTAGGAGTCGGACACGACTGAGTGACTTCCCTTTCACTTTTCACTTTCATGCATTGGAGAAGGAAATGGCAACCCACTCCAATGTTGTTGCCTGGAGAATCCCAGGGATGGGCGAGCCTGGTGGGCTGCCGTCCATGGGGTCGCACAGAGTCGGACACGACTGAAGCGACTTAGCAGCAGCAGCAGGTTCCATACCATGGACAGCCACATGCTATTATTTAATGCACCAAAGGAAGTGTGGGGGCGGGGGGAAAGTAAGAGTCAAAGTCAGTATTCTTCAGCGATTAGTCTTCTTTAAGGTCAGCCATATATGTCCTCCCTTTCGGACTTCCTTGCCAGCATCCTGTCTTATGTCGGGCAACTTGGTGCTGCTCGGAGGCATCACCCTGAGAAGGAAGACATGCCTCTGTATTCTCATCTCTTCGTGCTGTTCAGATGCTATTAAGTAGACCATTCATCCACCGAGAGCCCCAGACCTCCCTGTGACACCCTCTGCTTGACAGAAGCATAAAGGATCTCTGACTTTCTCTACCAGCCAGTTTCCACTTTCATTTATCTTTTCTTCAGGCTAATACTGAGCAGACTTGGAAAGTAGTCTGGTTATTCTGTTAGTGGTCCTTTTCTTCTAGATGAAACAGCCGTGCCCTGCCGCCCCCGAATTGAGATAGCGAAGCTGATCAATCGAATGGAAGAATGGAAGGACCCCCCGGGGCCTGGAAATGGACAAAATAATCGTTTGCTAAAGTTCAGCTTGGTCCCATAAGAGATATGTTGACCTTCAGCTCGCAGACGCCAGCCCATTTGAGGGTTGTCGTTGGGAATGTTTTTGCTGCAGGTGTGAGTAACAGCACAGAATATTGTTCACTGCTCAAGTTGGTACGTAGTCCTCTGACACGGTTCAGTTATTAAGTAGGGGGGAAAAAAAAGAGTGGAGAAGGAATGAAGATGAGATTGGTTAGAAATTCTCAGGGTATTTTTCCATGCCAAGACACACTTTGCACTCTCGCTCTGTAAAACGTGAGTCACAAGGATGTTATTTTTGTTCTGAATAATCGCTGGATCCCAAGGGACGATAGCAGTGCTGGTCAGATAATGCGTCTTCAATGGTGTCATGACAGTTTCTGCCCTTGCCTTGGTCCTGGGGCTGCTGGAATGGGATACCACAGCCTGGGTGGCTTATGGACTGCCCAGGTGGCACTGTGGTAAAGAACTCGTCTGCCAGTGCAGCAGATAGCAGGAGACCGGGTTCCATCCCTGGGTCGAGAAGACCCCTGAAGAAGGAAATGGCAACCCAGCCCAGGATTCTTGCCTGGAGAATCCCATAGACAGAGGAGCCTGGCGGGCTACAGTCCATAGGGTTGCAAAGAGTTGGATACGACTGAGCGACTTAGCACACACATCAGGGTGGCTTATAAAGAGTAGAAATACATGTCTCACTTTCCTGGAGGCTGGAAGACCAAGTTCAAGTCCCTGGCAGGCTTGGTGTCTGATGAGAGCCTGCTTCCTGGTTCAAAGATGGCCGTCTTCTCTCTGAAGACGTCTTCTCTCCTCATAGGGTGGGAGAGGCGAGGGGGCTCTCTGGGGCCTCTTTAGAAGAGCACTTATCTCATTCTGAGGGCTCCACCCTAATGACTTCGTCACCTCCTAATACCATCCCTCCTAATGCCATCCCTGCTAAAACCATACCACTGGGGAAAAAATTTCCACATATGAATTCAAGGGAGTCACAGAGATTCCTTCTATAGCAGTCCTTAAGACTGGGTTGGCACCTTGGCTCCATCTTCAAGGAGAATATGACCGCTGGAAGAAAATGAAATAGGAAGTCTGTCTCTACTGTCCTCGTGGACTGTGAGCAAGGGTGGAAATACAGACAGCGATCAGAAACCAGGATTCTCCTCTTCCTCCTCCAGGTTGGAGCTACGTAAACATTGAAAGGAATTTCCCAGGTGGCTCAGTGGTACAGAATCCACCTGCCAATGTAGGAGACATAGGAAACATTGAAGGGAAGTGGGCAGCAGAGGATGAGATGGTCAGATAGCATCACCGACTCAATGGACATGAATTTGAGCAAACCTAAGGAGATGGTGCAGAGAAGGCAATGACACCCCACTCCAGTACTCTTGCGCAGTCCATGGGGTCACTAAGAGTCAGACATGACTGAGTGACTTCACTTTTCACTTTAATGCATTGGAGAAGGAAATGGCAACCCACTCCAGTGTTCTTGCCTGGAGAATCCCAGGGGCGGGGGAGCCTGGTGGTCTGCCATCTATGGGGTCGCACAGAGTCAGACACGACTGAAGCGACTTAGCAGCAGCAGCAGTAGCAAGGAGATGGTGAAGGACAGAGAAGCCTGGTGTGCTGCAGCCCATGGGCTCGCAAAAACTTAGCAACCAAACAAAAACAGTGACAAACATTGAAATGGTTGGGAAATGTCTTGGAATTTTGGAGCTATCTCTCTAGTCTTTGCTTGGGACATGAGCAGGCTCTCAGAGAAAGATGATTTGTGCAGTGGCTCTTGTTCTCACATGATTTAGGAGCTTTGGCGGCAGTGTTTTGATGAATTGTCTGAAGCTGTGTTTTGATGAACTGGGGGCAGTGCTTGTGGCTCCCCTGAGTGTTTGTGTCACAAGTATGGGATCCAAAGTTTTACGTAGGCTTTAATGAGGAGATACGGAGGAGCTGAGAAGGCTAAGGGGTCAGCGAGGGCTGAGAGAGGAGGCTAGTTGGCTATGTTCATACTTGGAGACCTGGAACACGTGGCTGGGCTTCCGGGCACATCCTCCCAGAAGAACAGAGTGGACAGATGTCAGTGAGTCCAGCAACCAGACCACACAGGTCCTTCTGCCACAGAGAAGAGTGAGAATTTCGGTCATCCTTGTGGAAGGACCCACGGCTCCCTCTCCCAGCTCCACGAGGTCATGGTACCTTGCCTACTCACATGGACATCATTTGAAGAGAAACACTGGGTGGTGGAAATAGGAAAGACGGGACCTGGGAGACGAAGACATTCAAGAGATGAAACAGAAAATACAGCCATACTCCAAGTTCTTGGGTGGAAGTTTTGTGATCATCTCCCCCGTCTTCAAGAGGCGAGAAAGATTCGATTGAGTCTTCAACAGTAAAGAAGACGTGTTCTTGGCACATGGGAATATAGCACAAGCACCTTCTGAAGTGGAGTGAGTGAAGTCACTGAGGCGTGTTCCACTCTTTGCGACCCCATGGACTGTAGCCTACCAGGCTTCTCCGTCCATGGGATTTTCTAGGTAAGAATACTGGAGTGGGGTGCCATTTCCTTTGCCAGGAGATCTTCCCGACCCAGGGATCGAACCCAGGTCTCCTGCATTGTAGGTAGACACTTTACCGTCTGAGCCACCAGGGAAGTCAAGTGGAGAAGAGTTAAATGGGGTGCAAGTTCTCAGTCTCTGAGAGTATGTAGATATGCAGAACAGGAACTAGCAAGTTGCTTTGTCAATAGAGCCCACAAAAGCAAGTTAGCATTTAGGTCATGATTCTGTGAGAGGCTGAAGAGATTTTCGGGTTCAGGCATGTACTGCAGGTTCAGGAGAAGAAGGGGGCCCCTCATGATGCCGTCAGGCATGGTTCTTTGTGGACCCAGAAGTAAGTTGTAAGGATACAGTTAACTCTGCCTGTCAGCTCGCTCCAGGCAACACGGCTCCCATGCAGTTTTTACGGTCGAAACACCGCAGTGCTGAGGATCAGAGTGAACACTGAAGGTTGCATTATTAAAACCATATTTCTGCTGGAGAGTGTTACCAAAATGAAATGTCTTGGTCCTATTGGTCTTAGGAGAGATCTGGCTGGTTTCAAACATCACGATTACTGAACTTTAAAAACACAGTCATTTATGAATACATATAAATCAGTGTAGCTCGCACAGAGACTTCTTTCCTGGGGTGACCTTTAAAAAGGCATACCTTGGATTCAGAAATAATCTTTTGCAATACATCTCCAAGTATCTAGCTTAAACTCGTGATGCCCTGGGAGCTGCTTTGCATTTCCCTAATGGTTTACTTGCTCTGGGAGTCTGTACTGTTCTCTACGTCACTGTTAAAACAGAAGGCTTTTGTTTTCTCAAATCCATGCTTGAGAAATAATCCACTTTAACTACGTCCCGTTTAGAGGGGGCGTCACAAAACCCATGTGCAATTTTAAGTTTTAATCATTTTAGATGAGCCCAGGGCTGATGCAAAGCCCTTAATATTATTGTTCATTCATCAGAACCTGACGCTTTGGACGAACTCAGGGTCAAGTTCACAAACTCAATTTACAGAACGGCTCAGCAGCACCCAGAGAGCAGTGTCACTAACTTAGAAACTTGGAAATCGGAAACTTGGAAATTTTGGGAGGATGAGTAAGGCAGTCACTCTTTTTTTTTGTTTTTTTTTTTAATTGGAGTATAGTTGATTTGGAGTTTCTTTAGTGGCTCAGACAGTAAAGAAACCACCTGTCAATGCAGGAGACCCAGGTTCGATCCCTGGGTTGGGAAGACCCCCTGGAGGAGGGCACGGCAACCCACTCCAGTATTCTTGCCTGGAGAATCCTAGGGACAGAGGAACCTACAGTCCATGGGGTCGCAAAGAGCCGGACATGGCTGAGCAACTAACACCTTCACATTTTACATATTTATTGTACAGTGTTGTGCTAGTTTCTGCTGTACAGCAAAGTGAATCAGCCAAGCATGTACATATATCCCCTCTTTTTTTTCTTCTGCAGTTGATTCTTTTCCCATTTAGGTTGTTACAGAGTGTCGAGCACAGTTGCCTGTGTTGTACGGTAGATTCTTGTTGACTATCCACTGTAAATAGAGCAGTGTGTACATGTCCATCCCAAAGTCCCAATTTATCTCCTCTCTCCATTCTTCGCCTTGATCACCGTAAATGAGTCTGTTTCTCTTTTGTAAGTAAGTTCAGAAAACCTCTGGTCTCGGTTGGAATGGATCCTCACCTCTATTTACTCCTCACTTTCAAGGCCTTTCTTTATAAGATAATTTCGTTTCATAAATCTGTCCTGGAGGTCTTGCCATGGGTGGAACCTATTGTCATAGATTGTAGAACCAAAGTTGTCTAGGATTATTTTAAGGCTTGTGGGCTAAAGCATCCCAAGTGGTAATTTCCTCCAAACAGTTCCTAAGGAAAAACAGAGAACACACAAAACATCTTAGGCTAGTGTCCTAAGAGGTTGAAACCTGAGGAAGTCTAATTTAATGTAACTAGCACCACCGCCTCTACCTTGGGGGCTTCCCTGGTGGCTCAGAAGTTAAAGCGTCTGCCCACAATGCAGGAGACCAGGGTTCTATCCCTGGGTGGAGAAGATCCCCTGGAGAAGGAAATGGCAGCCCACTCCTGTGTTCTTGCCTGGAGAATCCCGTGGATGGAGGATCCTGGTGGGCTACAGTCTATGGGGTCGAAAAGAGTCAGACAGGACTGAGCAACTTCTCTCTCCTGTACCTTGACCGTGGCCCTGAAGTTTGGGACTACTCATGTGTTCCTGTGTGCATGCTTGGTCACTAAGATGTGTCCGACTCTTTGTGACCCTGTGGACTATAGCCTGCCTGTCTACACTTTTCTACTGTGTGTGCTAAGTTGCTTCAGTTGTGTCCGACTCTCTGCAACCTCGTGGACTGTAGCCCGCCAGGCTCCTCTGTCCATGGGGTTCTCCAGGCAAGAATACTGGAGTGGGTTGCCATTCCCTTCTCCAGGTGATCTTCCAGACCCAGGGATCGAACCTGGAACTCATACATGGTGGACAGATTCTTTACCACTAATGGCACCTGGGAAGCCGTTTCCTACTAAAGACCTATATCATCAGGCTTCCTGGTAGGCACAGCTGTTTTTCTGACTCTCTAGATTAACAAGTGTTGATAAAAATCCACATGAGAAATTACTCTCAAAGTTGAGGGAGATTTAGAAGGAGAGGCAAAGAGACAGAGAAACAAAGTTTCCTCTTTTCCTTATTTCTTTGTGGGTGTGCCAGGAGCTTAGGGCCAAGTTTTGTGTTTCTAATTGTAGATTCCTAGTCACTTCAGTTGTGTCCAGATCTTTGGGACCCCATGGACTGCAGCCCGCCAGGCTCCTCTGTCCTTGGGATTTCCCAGGCCAGCATACTGGGGTGGGTTGCCATTCCCTTCTCCAGGGGATCTTCCCGACCCAGGGATGGAATGCAAGTCTCCTACTGACTCCTGCATTGGCAGCCGGGTTCTATACCTCTAGCGCCACCTGGGAAGATTCTTTAGCTTAAAAAGTTTTAAATTCTAAGTCTTCTCTTATTTTAAAGTCTTGGCTTTTGCCTTCTCAGTCACTTCTTAGTGGTTTGGGATTTCCTTTGCCCACATCATTTATTATTGATCATCTTCAAATATTTGTATTATAAAATATTAAAGAGTAAAATGAGATCATTTTACAGTTTTTTTTTTTTTTCCAAAAGTTAACCTAATCTTTAAGCAGTCAATGGTTATTGAGCGGACATGAGCAAACATTTTTTTATAAAGGGCCTGATGGTGAATTTTTTTTTTTTTTGCTGTGCGGGGTCTTGGTCATTGCCTGCAGAATCATCAGTTTTTGTTGTAGCCTGTAGATCTTTGGTTGTGTCATATGGGATCTAGTTCCTTGACTGGGGCTCGAACGCAGCCCCCGGAGATTCGGAGGTCTGAGTCTTAACCACTGCACCCCCGGGGAATTCCAAGTCTTGCATATTGTTAATGCAAGTCCTGATTGGAAAGGGTGGTTTAATTGTTTCATGTAATTGACTGTGATCGGCAAATTCATTGCCTAAAGACTGTATTTGAGCCTCATTTATCTATTGACCGAATGTGTATCGACTACCCATCGTGTGCTAGACCTTCTGCCCAGCCTCCAGAAACAAATATTTCTCTTACCCTCTCACCCATATCTAATTAACTTGGAAAATACTCTTCGTCATTTATTTGTTTTTCATTTTCTAAAAAAAAAAGAAAAGTGTTTGGTAAGCTTCTAAGTCTAGTTTTAGCACAACGCTCAAAAAGGTTTAAATCTATAGCAGTCCATTTCCGCCAAGTTCACACACCAGGCTGAACACTTGGATTTAAATGTCAGGGTTTTTGAAAGTCTCCAAATGATACGTTCCGCACCACTTCAGGAAAATGCATTTCAAAGGTATATTTTAGCTTACATATCCAAATTATGAAATATGTTAACTGCACACACTTTCAATTAACTTACCACTTAAACTCCGAGTAGGAGATGAAATAGAATGACACCTGATTATTTCCGCATGCATTTTTCAATGCGCCTGTAAGTCTGGCATCTAGACCCGGGTAACAGACGATTAAACAGTAAAACATCATGACTACCGCATGCATTTAAACTTTAAAATTAACTCAGACAAGATAGCTTCAGATGGTGATGGCATCACCTGGAAATGACTGTAATCCGACTCCATAAATATTGATGAACCTGCAAGCTTTGAAATCACCACCGTTGAATTTTACTGTGTTCTGTGTGCATTTCCAATCTCTGGAACGTGGGAAAGTCCCGTAATGAAAGGGCCCCAGATAGGCCTCGTGCAACAATCTAAGTGAAAAGAGAGCAGAGATGTCCATGGGAATTTGTCGTATACATTAGCTTGGTCTGTCTCTCAAAGATGCCTGAAAATTGGTCTTGAAACTGAGCCCACAGAGGACACACTCAAGTAACCAGAATGAATTTCTTGTCCTTTGAAAACTGTTGAGTCACTAAATGGTGTCCAACTCTTTGTGACCCCATGGTCTGCAGCACGCCAGGCTTCCATGTCCTTCACTGTCTCACAGAGTTTGATCAAACTCATGTCCATTGAGTCTGTGATGCCATCCAACCATCTCATCCTCTGTCATCCCCTTCTGTTGCCTTCAATCTTTCCCATCATCAGAGTCTTTTCTAGTGAGTAAGCTGTTCGAATCAGTGGCCTAAGTATTGGAGTTTCAGCTTCAGCATCGGTCCTTCCAATGAATATTCAGGACTGATTTCCTTGAGGATGTACTGGTTTGATCTCTTTGCAGTCCAAGGGACTCTCAAGAGTCTTCTCCAGCACCACAATTCAAAAGCATCAGTTCTCCGGTGTTTAGACTTCTTCATGGTACAACTCTCACAACTGTACATGACTACTGGAAAAAACATAGCTTTGACTATATGGACCTTTGTTGGCAAAGCAACGTGTCTGCTTTTTAATATGCTCTGTAGGTTTGTCATACCTTTCAGTACAAGTTGAAAATATCCATCTCCTTATCATAAATATCAAAACTTCTCCCCACAAAGTCTATTCTCAGAGATTATGCAGCCACTGATTCCAGGAGTCTGACGAGCACAGGCCATGATCAGCATGGCACCTACGTCAGGACAAGCAAGATGCTCTTTTCATAGGGGCAGCGCTGTGTGCAAGAGGTCATTTTCCACTCCATTACCTTTATCAGCACGTGTTTGGGGCTGGGAAGGGCTGTGCTTGGCTGGCTTAAGCACATGACGTGAAACGTTTGGTGAAGCCTGATCATCATTTGTGTTAATAGGTTTATTCCAAAGCCAAGAGATGTCACTTTGGTATTGCTGAGAGGTATATTTTTGTCTCTAGAGGTGGGAAGGCTCTTGAGAGTCCCATGGACTAAAAGGAGATGAAACCAGTCCATCCTAAAGGAAATCAACCCTGAATATTCATTGGAAGGACTGATGCTGAAGCTGAAGCTCCAAGAGTTTGGCCACTTGATGGTTGGGAAAGACCCTGATGCTGGGAAAGATTGAGGGCAGGAGGAGAAGGGGATGGCAGAGGATGAAATAGTTGGATAATATCAGTAACTGAATGGACATGAGTCTGAGCAAACTTCAGGAGATGGTGAAGGACAGGGAAGCCTGGTGTGCTGCAGTCCATGGAGTCACAAAGAATCAGACAGGCCTGAGCGACTGAACAATGACAGGAGGGGGGAAGTCGCCACCTGTGCAGTGACTTGAACTCTGCAGATATTAAATAATTGCTCTTTGTTGCCATTTTTCTAGGAGAAACTACTCAGGGAAAGATAAAGTGTCATAGGATACTTAAACGGGCTCAGGAATTTTAATACAGCTCTTAGGTGGGCGTCCCATTTCTTCCATTTGTGTATACATTGAGTTGGCCAAAAGTTCGTTTGAGTTTTTCCGTCAGATATTATGAGAAAACCTAGACGAGACTTTCGGCCAACCCAATAGATGTGCTGTGAATTTACATAGCCCTCGCCGTGGCTTAGCTGGTTAAAGCGCCTGTCTAGTAAACAGGAGATCCTGGGTTCAAATCCCAGCAATGCCTGGGGTAGTTGACTATAGTATATTATGGAGAAGGCAATGGTACCCCACTCCAGTACTCTTGCCTGGAAAATCCCATGGACAGAAGAGCCTGGAAGGCTGCAGTCCATGGGGTCACAAAGAGTTGGACATGACTGAGCAACTTCACTTTCAAGGAAAGAGCTTCAGACCCACACATGCCTTCCCTTTGAGCCTTACAAGTATCACAGATTTTGGACAGACTTGAGCATAAGCTAAGCATTACAATCTGAAGTAAACACGAGTGTCTACTCCTAGCTAGCTGTACAACGTGGACTCTCAGAGGAAAGAAGTAACTCTTAGGGCCTAGAAAGAGTGGTACCCATTGAACGATGTGACAGAAGCAACTCAAGCCAGTTTAAGCCCAATGCTCAACTCGGGTGAAGAGTCTTCTCTGACACCCCATAGCAAGATGCAGGAGCCGCGTGTCTGAGAATGTCCAGGTTGGGAAGGAAAATGCTCGATTATGGAAGGAGACTCCTCTAGTAATTTTGGATCAAGTCTTTTAAAAAACACACAAAAAATATTACTTATTAACTTATTTTTGGCTGTGCCGGGTCTTCATTGCTGCATGCAGGCATTCTCTAGTTGCAGTTGAGCTTCTCATTGTGATGCCTTCTCTTGCTGAGGAGCACAGGCTCTGGGGCGCACAGGCTCAGTGGTGGTGACTTGTGGGTGTAATTGACCCGAGGCGTGTAGAATCTTCCCAGAGCAAGGATCGAACTCGTGTCCTCTGTGTTGGCAGGTGGATTCTTAACCCCTGGACCACCAAGGAAGTACTGGACCAAGTCTTAGGATTCCTTGGCAAGGTTGGCCTCCTCTGATCAGGATGTGAGATCTAGCTATACTCTTAAAAGTACCAGATGCCGGTGTGATCCACCCCATATACACACCACCCCCAGAGGTCACCCCAGTGGGCACCGTCTGAACCCCAGGAAGGAGTAGACCAGAAGCCCTGGCACTTGTTTGCCAGGGAAGGTCAACCCATCAGGACTGGAGTTGGGGTGACATGTCCCAGGTTCTTGAACCCTCAGTTGGGTGACTTTGGATAACTTTGAGGCATGTTGTATACAGTCTTGGTGGGACTGAGCCCATTTCTCCACAAGGGTACCCACTGTTAACCTCTTCTTGCTTGTTTTTTTTTCCCTTTTCCCTGTCTCACCTCTTCACCTTCTTCTCCCAGGAAACAATGCCCATCCTAGTCTTGCCTCCTGCTCCTGGGGGCATCTGGACTAAGACACTGTCGGCAGCGTGGGGGCAGGAACCTCTGTATCCTCTGACCCAGTGGCCATGGCCCTGAAGTGCATGTGCTGCCATCAGCACCTTCAACGCTCAGCCGGGAGGTGCATCTGAGCACCCAGGTTGCTGCCCATGAAACTGGTGATTCTAAACGATGAGAGAATTATTCCTCTTTGGGCCTGAATTTTCTGAGTTTTTAAAAAAATGTATTAATGTAGTGGTTTTAAAATTTTTATGTATTTATTTGATTGGGTTTTATTGGGTGCACTGGATCTTCCTTGCTACACATGGGCTTTCTCTTGCTGCGGGGAGTAAGGGCTACTCTGTGGTTGTGGCGAGTAAAGGCTACTCTCTCATTGTGGTGAGTGAGCTTCTCATTTTGATGGCTTCTCATGTTGGGGAGCTTGGGCTCTAGGGCGCTCAGGCTACAGTAGTTGTGGTGTGTGGGCCTGGTGGCCCCATGGCATGTGGGATGCTCCGAGATCAAGGATTGAACCCATGCCTCCTGCAATGACCGGTAGACTCTTAACCAGTGCATCACCAAGGAAGTCCATGACTAAAAAAAAAAAAAAAAAATTATTTCTTTGACTCAGCAGGTCTTAGTTGCAGCCTGGGGGATCTGTGATTTTCTCTGTGGCATGTGAACTGTTGGCTGTGGCACATGCAGGCATTTCCCTGACCAGGGTTCAAACTCGGACCCCCTGCATTGGGGGCTCAGAGTGTCAGCCTCTGGACCACCAGGGAAGTGCCCTGAATTTTCTGAGTTTTGATTCCAGCCTCTGTATTTTCATTTCACAGCCCCACCCCCAACACACACACACACAGAGACACACACACACACACACACACACACCCCACTGCCTTCCTCCATCGAGCAGCAGCTCTGTTTGCTATGGTCGGGTTCCAGGCGTCTGTGGGTGAAAGGGTAATCTGCACGTTTCTGGCTGCGCTGTTAACTGCGTCATGTTCTGATTCTGTGAACCAAGCCAAGGAAGTCAATCCTTTTTTATCTGGGTTGCCGAGATACAACTTCAGATCAAGGTCCCTAAAAGTTGACTGTGCATTCCCGACTCGATGGACTTGAATTTGAGCAAACTCCGGGAGATGACAAAGGACGAAGTCTGGCTTTGTGATCATGGGATTGCAAAGAGTCGGACACGACTGAACACACACACGTTTCTTTACTTCATCCAGAAAGCGCTCAAATTCCCCTGTGCTTCTGCCTCCCGGGGCGGATGTAGGTCTTTCCAGGCTTGTGGGGAATGTTCAGAGCAGCCCCTGGGTGTCTGTAGATTGAGGACAGAGATTGGTCATTGCTCTGGCTCTGCAGGGAGAGACCCAGGCAGCCAGAGTTTGACATTTCCATTGTGTTCTCTAAGATCATAACTAAGATCATGGCATCCGGTCCCATCACTTCATGGCAAATAGATGGGGAAACAGTGGAAACAGTGGCTGACTTTATTTTTCTGGGCTCCAAAATCACTGCAGATGGTGACTGCAGCCATGAAATTAAAAGACGCTTGCTCCTTGGAATGAAAGATAGCATATTCAAAAGCAGAGACATTACTTTGCCAACAAAGGTCCATCTAGTCAAGGCTATGGTTTTTCCTGTGGTCATGTATGGATGTGAGAGTTGGACTGTGAAGAAAGCTGAGCACCCAAGAATTGATGCTTTTGAACTGTGGTGTTGGAGAAGACTCTTGAGGGTCCCTTGGACTGCACACACACACAAGAAGACACACACACATACACACATGCATTGTGAACATGAATGAGCCCAGAAGTGGATTGGGGAAAACCATTTTTATGAGTAGAGGTAATTAGGGAACATTGCCCATACCACAGTTGAGGTTGTGGGGGAAGGACATGACAAACAAATTGGGTCACTGCTACAAGTCCAGCTTTTAACATCCAGCTGAACTCTCGCGAATTCAAAAAAGAGAAAAAGTTACATAATATTTTAATTGGGCCTTTACTTCCACTTGGAAGTTGCCAAGTCCAGAGTATGCTGGAGTCAGTCAATGGATAGATAGATCTTGCCTGAAAGAATACACTTTGTGTATGTGTGTGTGTGTGTGTCCACTTGGTGACTTTTTGCTAATCTCTGATCACTCCATTGTACACACACCTTCTTTGGACTCCTTAGTAATGTAGCACAAAGCACTTAATCCCATTTTCCTAAAAACAGTGTGACAAATGATGAATACATGCTTTTGTGTTTAATTTGGGGGAGGAGATGTGTAAGGAGATATGTTCACATAGAGATCTATATATAATAAATACAATTTGGAAATGGATGGACTTATTTTGATAAGTTCAGTACTCTCTCATCATCATTTATTTTGATAAGTTCAGTACTGTCTCATCAGCACACATGATATATGCCCCCCTTCAAAACTTGAAACTGAACTTTTACCAAATAAAGTAAAATTAACACCTGATGACTATGAAGGCTTGTGAATGATAGTGATTTAAATGTGGATATCCAGTGCTGTTACAGAAAGAAGTTTGGGGACAAGATGCTGAAAACTTTGGATGCTTAAGCATTTATCTATTCTGTTATTACCAACACATCACTTGTAATGACAGTGCTTCATTTATACTTGTTCTCCTGTTTTTCATCAATAATTTCCCATTTTATATAGCATGCATGGATGCTTTAATTTGTATAGTTTGTTGAAAGAAAAAAAATGTGTTTCTCACAAACCCCCATGACCACTCTGAGGACACCATGGGTTGCCTTTCATGTTTGAAGCCAGCTGAGACAACTTTTGAACTGTGGTCCTGGAGAAGACTCTTGAGAGTCCCTTGGACTGCATGGAGAACCTGTCCATCCTAAAGGAAATCAGTCCTGAATATTCACTGGAAGGACTGATGTTGAAGCTGAAGCTTCAATGCTTTGGCCACCTGATGCAAAGAACTGACTCATTTGAAAAGACCCTGATGCTGGGAAAGATTGAAGGCAGGAGGAGAAGGGGATGACAGAGGATGAGTTGGTTGGATGGCATCACCGACTCAATGGACATGAGTTTGAGTGAACTCCGGGAGTTGGCGATCGACAGGGGCCTGGGGTGCTGGAGTCCATGGGGTCGCAAGGAGTCAGATACGACTGAGCGACTGGACTGAACTGGGACAACTTTCAGAGTCTTCTGATAAAAACATGATATCTGAATACGGCGCGTCTGCCTTGAAATGCCCCCAGGTGGTTTTAACTGACCCAGGACACTTCACTAAAGAGACTTTCTTATCTTGGGCAGTCCCAAGACACAGAATCCAACATAAAGCGATCCACTCTAGAGAACTTCATTATTGTTTAGATCTATCTATTTTTAAGTCACTGACTTAAGACTGATCTTACCAATTATTCATCACTCTCTGGACACTGTGAGATTGCCTAATTTCCATGCTCTCAAATATGACTGTAAAAATCTTTTGTTTCTTCTGGTAGGTCTTTTTTCAATATCCCGAAGCCTTCTTATAACCATCCATTGTACATAAAAGAAACTGTGACTTCAATGATTTTTAAGATGAAATATTAGATCTTTTCTTTTTTTTTACTACCCTAAGAATCCAAGGTTAATGCTTAATAACTTTTACCGTTGAGACATTCTTTTAAAACTCAACCTAACCTTCCCTTGTTGGCATTTAAATCCATTTATTCTTTGTCTATGGAGACTAGGAGGGGGTGGCCCAAATTCTCTCCGTAATAACTCTTCACGGACTTAAAAATTACCGAGTCACGCTTAGAGTCAGTGGCCTTGAACTTCTTTGATTTTCCTCCATCCCAGGTTGTGGAGAAGGAGGAAGACGTGGACCCGCCACTGTGGCTCAGTCGTGTCCGACTCTTTGCGACCCCGTGGACTGTAGCCCACCAGGCTCCTCTGTCCACAGGGGTTTCCAGGCAAGAGAACTGAAATGGGTTGCCACTTCCTCGTCCAGGGGATCTTCCGACCCAGTGGTGGAACTCTGGATTTCTCCTCAGTTGGCAGGAGGGCTCTTTACCACTAGCGCCCCCGGGAAGGTTGACGCCTCATTTTCATCCCTGGTGCACTCAGGCGGTAAAAGCTGGGCCTGCTAGTCCACTTGTAGGGCCTGTGGCAGCTTCTCTGGACACGTTTTCTCAGGGGCGATCCCAACCCTGGCCCCAGTGGCTGCAGTGGATTGCCCCTAGGGCAGAGCTAGCTCAGACTTGACCATCATCGCACCCATCAGATGGGGGGCTGGGATTCAGGACCTGGGGCGTTTGTGATCACTCGAAAAAGTGCCCTGTCTTGTTCCCTGAGGTCTCCGGAGCGGCGGTCCTTGTTCCTGCATTTCTGAGTTTTTGTTTTTGTTTTTCTTAAAAACTTGGGAAACGTAATTAACTCCCAGGGAAGGCTTCAAGTCACAGTCATTGACGGGTGTTTCTTGAGGTCAAATAAACGCCAGTATGTGTTTCAGGGACTCACCTCTCAGAGGAAAACACCATTCTGCCCAGGTCCTCGTGGAGGGATTAAGTGAAAACACAATATTCATACCTTCTACCGCAGTTGTTGCTGTTCAGTCGCTCAGTTGTGTCTGACTCTTTGCCACCCCATTGACTGCAGCACGCCAGGCTTCCCTGTCCATCACCATCTCCTGGAGTTTACCCAAACCCATGTCCATTGAACTGGTGATCCCATCCAACCATCTCATCCTCTGTCGCCCCCTTCTCCTCCTGCCTTCAATCTTTCCCAGCATCAGGGTCTTTTCCAATGAGTCGGTTCTCTACATCAGGTGGCCAAAGGATTGGAGCTTCAGCTTCAGCATCAAGCTTCAGGTCTCTGTGTTATTCTAGATCAAGAATTGGGACGCCGCCCCTTACTTTTTGTTGTTCACAGATGACTACGTATTCATTGTTAACAAATACCTTTTTTAGAAGGTATTTATTTATTTTGGTCTCCCTGCATCTTAGTTGCAAGCAAGTGGGATCTTGTGCCCTGACTGGGGATCGAACCTGGGCCCCCTGCATTGGGAGCTCAGAGTCTTAACCACTGAGCCACCAGGCAACTCCCCAGCTGACTAGGCATATTACTTGTTTTCACACTGATCTCCCATTCCCTGAGTCTCTGACAGAAAGAATCAGGGATTATGCAGTCTGTTTTGTGATGCCTTCCACTGAGATAGGGCTGTGGGTTCCTCGTAGATGTTTATTGAATGAAAACTTTGACAAGTAAAAGTGCTCCAAAAGAAAGCCACCAAGTGGTCTTGTTCTTTATAAAGAAGAGAATTCGGGCACGCTGTTTGAACGCACATAACCAAAGCCAGAAATAACCTAAGGTGTGTGCAGCTTGAAATTATTGGGAGTGGAGGTATCGCAGGTGTCGGGAGCCTGGAATTAGAAGTGAAGGATGCTAGCAGCATCTCATCCTGTTAGTCATGAGAAGAAACATACAAATAATGACTAAAACGCTTTTTTTCAGACACGTTTGTGCAGAGGAGGAGAGGAAAAGGTCTGGCCAAGAAAAATCAGGATGGACAAGAAAGGGTGTGCTCGTTTTATCCCCAGCCTCACACTTGTATCTGTTATCCTGCTTTAGTGTCTTTTTACTGCTTATCACAGTCTTAATAACAGGATGGAAGTCGTCCCTGGGGCTTCCCTGATGGCGCAGCAGTCAAGAATCCGCCTGCCAAGGCAGGAGATGTGAGTTCGATCCCCGGGTTGGGAAGATTCCCCTGGAGGAGGGCATGGCAACATGCTCGAGTCTTCTTGCCTGAAAAATTGCCGTGGACGGAGGAGCCTGGCGGGCTGCAGTCCAGCGTGTCGCAGAGTCGGCCACGACTGAGCACGCAGGTCCGCACAAGTTGTCCGTTGTTATCTGGTTTGCGTTCTGTCCCTCTGAATCTTCGAGGACTCAGGGAGCCTGGGATCTTGCCTGTCTCGTTGTAACCAGGGACCCAGAAGGATACCCGACACCTACTGGGACCCAGTAGGACTTGAACATTTCCTGTCGGATGAAAAGCCAGTGCAGAAAGAGTGAGGGTGCTGTGTCTACCCACAGACTTTCACATGGAGGGCGTAAGATTATGTCAGGGACCAAGTTGCTGAAATGGGGAACAGGCTTCTGCATCTCTGTAACTGCTTGCTGTCTTGCAGCTGCTTCAGCAAAACTAGCTTGTTCTCCCCGAGGAGAAAAGACAAAAAAAAAAAAAAAACTCCTTTAGTACCTTGGCCCTATCCACCCAGTCCCATTGGAAAACCAACATCTTTCACTTTCAGGGTCATTGCAAAGACATAGAAAACTGGATGGATCCCTCTAGACCTTAGAACCTTTCTGTACCTGCTCTGGGGTAACTGTTATTCCTCGAACAGGATTCTTTTGGGGGAAAGGGGTTTACATAGAGCTTTTCTTTGGCCATAGGAAATAATCTTATATTAAAAAAGGTCTCCATGAGCTAACACCCGGCCTCTACGGTGATGAATTTAATTTTGATTATTTTGACTTTTGGGAGGCAAGTCACTATCTTTGGTGCTGTGAAATCTATGAGAGAAGTCACAGAATATATATCATAATAGAAACTTGAATCTAGAAAGTAAGTTTAGAAACCCAAATATGTACAATGAAGCTGTATAAAATACAAATATTTTAAAAATTGTTATAATAGAAGGGAATTTCTTTTTAATTATAAACACAATATTAAAACATAGTGTTTTCTAAAGAGTTTCCCCTTCGTGGTGGTTTCATGTGAAGTACATTTTCTGATCGAATGAGGTAATGCCTGATGAGAGCTTGAGACACGTGACCATTTTTTATGTGACTGTCGTCATCATTGTTCGACATGTAATCAGCGAACCTGCTGTCAATGTCAATATTTTAATATTTCACATTTCCTCCCGGTTAATGAACTTGACACCAGGCATGCAGAGTAAACGCTGGCAGGCATTTGAACAAATAAGCCAAGGTATGATGTCCAAAGAAAGGTTCTACATGTTCATCCGCAGGGCAGCTGTTTAGTGACTTTTATAAAATGTGGTGTTGTACATATGCGGTATAAAATAGGTTGTTAAAGAGAGTACGTTAGCGCCAGTTACCAGGTACGTAACCTTGGTCATGTGGGTAACACACTTCCACTTTCTGACATGCTGTAAGGTGTGCAGTCTGGATACTCATCCTTTAGGGCCAGGGATAGTTTATGCTTATATAAAGCATAAAGTAAGGCACATGAAAGGGAAGGAATTTACCCCAAGCCTCAGAGGTAGGAAGTGGAGGGGATTGGATGTCCCACCCAGGTAGTCTGGACTCACCATCAAGGTCTCCATCATTCTTATAAAGTGGTCTTGTAGAACTTTTCATGCTGGCATGTTCATGTCTCTTCAAACAGTTATAAACATGGAAGGTGAAGAATGACACGCGTAGCACAAATTTAACTTCTTCACAGGATACAGGAACACCTCCTGTTATTTCTGTGCAGGTTCTCTGTCTAGACTCTGAACTGCAGGCGCGGTTTTTCACAACACTTATCTTTTCAGGATTGGTTTTTATTTCCTTCTTGCCTGTTATGAGGATTTAGCATACTTGTTCAGTTCTCTGCGGTACTGTTTCTGGGTCTGTGGGTTTGTGTCTTCATTTGTGAAAAGTGAACGCGTTAGCCGCTCAGTCGTGTCCGACTTTTTGTGACCCCATGGACTGTAGCCCGCCAGGCTCCTCTGTCCATGGGATTCTCCAGGCAAGAAGACTGGAGTGGGTCGCCATGCCCTCCTCCAGGGGATCTTCCCCACCCAGGGATCGAACCCAGGTCTCGCACATTGCGGGCAGATTCTTTACTAGCTGAGCCACCAGAGAAGCCCAATTCTCCATTTAGGTATTCATTATTTTTACCTTACTTTCCTGACGATCCAGTGGTTCAGATTCTGCGCTTCCACTGTAGGGGCTGTGGGTTCAATCCTTGGTTGAGGCAGTGAAGATCCCACATGCCCTGTAGGGAAAAAAAAAAAAAAAGGCATAAAACAGAAGCAATTTTGTAACAAATTCAATAAAGACTTAAAAAAGGAATCGATTGTCTTAAGCTCAGGCAGTCTGGGTCATTTCCTAATTATGACTTGTTGTAAACTCATGTCCCTCTTTCGAAAATGTTCTGCTTTGTCTCCCGCTGTGTACACTCGATTTGAACTGTTGACTCTGGGTTTTTGAGGCTCAGCCTCATTCCTGCGGGTGACACAGTCCCTCTGAATGAAATACACGTCGTTCCAGCCTGCTTTCGAAAGGCCACCTCTTGGTCCGTCTCCCTGGCAGCCTATCGGTAACTCTAGTTGTCCGTGGATAGCAAGGAAAGCTTCCATTTTCTTTCTTTTTTTTAATCTTATTTTTTAAAGTTTATTTACTTTTAATTGCAGGATAGTCGCTTTACAGTATTGTGTGGTTTCTGCCATACATCAGCATGAATCAGCCATAGGATTTAATCTTTCTTTTTTTTTTTTTTAAAGTAAGGCACAGGAGACTTGGGTTCGATCCCTGGGTAGATAAGATCCCGCCCTGGAGGAGGGCATGGCAACCCACTCCAGTATTCTTGCCTGGAGAACCCCATGGACAGAGGAGCTTGGCGGGCTACAGTCCACGGGGTCACAAATAGTGAGACACAACCGAAGCAGCTTAGCACCTGCACAAACCTCAATTAAAAAAAAAAAATTACACAGGGCCTTTTTCTTGTTTTACTCTGTAAAGTCCCCTATTGTTCCTCCTAATTCCGATGGATCCTTTTAATACAAGAAGTTGGAAATAGAAGTTTCAGATGCATGAGCTGTTCTCTTCAGCCAAAGGCATCCCCTTCAACCTCTTTCATCCACCTCAGTATAGTTAAGGACTTTGCCTCCCTTGGGTTTCACCAGGTTTCGCCTTCCCCTGGAGAGTTCTACATTCCTTGGGGTACAGTTATTGATCCAGCTACAGAGCTCGGAGGCGATAATTTCTCCAGGGAGCCAGCCAACTCTCCATAACCTTTCAAAAGTGTGAAATCGCTTCAAATATAGAGGTCTGGTTTTGAAGAAAGTGGCCCCGTTTCAAAGTGTAGCATAATTTCAGGATGAACTATGTGAGCGGTATTTACGAGGTTTGCATCTCCAAGTGAGTTCATAGCTTATCCTTGTTGTTCAGTCCCCTCAGTCGTGTCCAACTCTTGGCAACTCCATGGACTATAGCTTGACAGCCTTCCCTGTCCTTCACTATCTCCCGGAGCTTGCTCAAAATCACGTCCATTGAGTCAGTGATGCCATCCAACCATCTCCTCCTCTGTCGTCCCCTTCTTCTCCCGCCTTCAATCTTTCCCAGCATCAGGGTCTTTTCTAATGAGCTGGCTCTTTTCTAATGAGCTGGCTCTTCGCATCAGGTGGCCAAAGTACTGGAGTTTACAGCTAACCGGGATCTGATACAACATTAAGAAATTGAATAAACGTTTGACACTGCATCTGAGTGCTCTAATCATACTTAACGATCCTTCTGATGAGGAAGAGGAAACCTAATCAGGGGCTCCAGGCGAACAGCTGGAAATATGTTCCTTTGGGGGAACGTTTAATCCTCTTTGTTTCCAATTAGAGTCTCCTTTGTAGATATTTTTCTTCCCGGGCCACTAAATTTCAGTAAAGAGAAGGAATTTGATGTTCGTGGGTGCCCCATGTAAATATTCTTTTCTAAGATTGCTCGGTAGAAGGGAAAAGCGCCCCCTTTCCATACAGGACTGTCGATCCTGTATATGTAAGATTCCTCTGTCACAGACCCAGGCTTCTGTAAGGCCATTTTCTTTGGTCTGTAGCAGCGGGTGCCCAGACTTTTTGGCACCAGGAACAGCTTTCGTGGAAGAGAGCTTTTCCACAGATGGGGAAGGGGAACGGTTTCGGGAGGATTTAAACAAATGGCATTTATTGTGCTCTTTATTTCTGTTATGATTATGTCAGCCCCACCCCCAGAGCATCAAGTGTTAGATCCTGGAGGCTGGGAACCCCTGTTATAGTATTTCCGCTTTCTCTTGCTATCCCTGAAATATTGTACACCGTGCCTTTTTTCCCGGTGGCCAAGCTTCTCACCCTGACACATATCCCAAAACCAAAATAGAGCTGAAGACATGAGCAGAGATACAGCATCCTTGTAACACGGTCATTGGTCGTTTCATCCGCAAATCACGTTTTCCTGATGGACACGTTTTGCTTTGCTCCTCCAAGAAATTCTAGACGTCTCTGTCTTACTCCTAGAGGATTTCTCTGGGTCTGGAATACAAATGTTTGTGGATATTTCCTGTTTTCCTGCATAGTTATCAGCTTTACCCAAAACCTACCTAGAAAACATAGCTTTGACTTACATAACCCCAGATGGCTTCTCACCAGTAATTCTCATCTTCCGACCCAATTCTGCAACTTGGCGTAAAAATAATATTTATGCTATTTTGTATGTTAAACTACTGTGGCAGTGTCCCCAGCATTAGTTGGGAGATTAGGGGAAATGAAGTCTAAAAATAGGCTGTTTAGGAAGGACAATGCTGCTGCCGCTAAGTCGTTCAGTCATGTCCAACTCTGTGCGATCCCAGAGATGGCAGCCCACCAGGCTTCCCCGTCCCTGGGATTCTCTAGGCAAGAACACTGGAGTGGGTTGCCATTTCCTTCTCCAGTTCATGAAAGTGAAAAGTGAAAGAGAAGTCGCTCAGTCGTGTCCGACTCTTCTCGACCTCATGGACTGCAGCCTACCAGGCTCCTCTGTCCATGGGATTTTCCAGGCAAGAGGACTGGAGTGGGGTGCCACTAGGAAGGACAATAACCCACCCCCGCCAAAAAAAAAAAAAACTGGGAAACTCTAATCTAGAACATTCTCTTCTCTTTTGAGATAGGATTTGAAATTTGCAGTGGTAGATTTGAGAATGCGAAATAGCAGCTTTGGATCAACCTATGATGAAGACTCCTCTTATTTGCTATTGCATTTGTGGCTTTCAAATAGTGTAAGGTAACTGAACTTAGGATCTTCATTTAAAAACAAGGAAAGAAGGGACTTTGCTGGTGGTCCAGTGGTTAAGACTCTGCCTTCCAACATGGCGAGTGGGGTTTGGGAACTAAGATCCCACCACGTGCCATGGGGTGTGACCAAAAATACTTTAAAAAGAAAATGAAAACAAGCAAAGACGCCCGTGACATTTTGCAAAAGAAAATGTGCTATTATGTGCTATTAAAAATTCCTCTAACTGTACATTTGTCAAACAAAGGGAGCCTATTTGAAAACACCAGATGTATTTTGATATATAGCACTCCTACATATAACATTTCTAATAAGAATAAATGAATGTTTTAATGAAGTCATGTTTGGATGATGGATTAGCTTTAGATTTAAATCAAAGGAGGAAAAAAAACAACAGTACCCAGCGCTTTCATCAGAGTGGGTTATTGAAACCAGCGTGTGAAAGTGTTGCCCCACTTGGCTCCCGAAGAGCTTTGGGGGTTTGGAGACACTTAGTTTTAAGGGGAGCTGTGAAAGGGTTAAGTCACTCAGTCGTGTCTGACTCTGCGACCCCGTGGACCGTAGCCCGCCAGGCTCCTCTGTCCATGGGATTCTCCAGGCGAGAAGACTGGAGTGGGTTGCCATTACTTCTTGCAGTCAGAGCAACCAGGTCATATTCTGGCTCACCTGACCTGGTCAAGCACAAACCCACGACTTGATCACAGCCATCTGGGCATTCCCAGTGAGAACTGTATCGAGTGGGTGACCCAGAATGTGTCAGGGTAGGCTCCTTACTGTCTTGGTCTCCTGCACCGTTTCTGTTCCTCCGTCTCCTTGTTTCTCGTGTTTGCCAGGATTGCCACCTGTGGTTTTCACCCAGCACTCTTATCTGATGTATTTGCTATCAGTTGCATCTCCTGTAAGACCTTTCCAGCTCTTTCTTTATGGAACACCGTGCTTCCTGCAAATCAACTCCTATAAATCATAATAGTATCATCAGTGGTCAATTTTGACTTGTACGAAAAGGAAGACTAGAAAGACAGGCTGAGGCCAGATGATCAAAGTCTTTTACTGTCTTGGTAATAAATGTGATGGTGATTTGAAAGGCAGATATTTTGGTGGTAGTATTAAGGAAGGTGAGAGTAAAGGGGAAAACATATTGGAAGTCTGGTGGGGAAAAGATGGGCAAGGGGTAAAAATAACTTAGGAAGTTAGGAATACCTAATGGTGGCTGAAGCTCCAGTCCTTTGGCCACCTGATGTGAAGAACTAACTCATCGGAAAACACCCTGATGCTGGGAAAGATTGAAGGCAGGAGGAGAAGGGGATGACAGAGGATGAGATGGTTGGATGGCATCATCAACTCAATGGACATGAGTTTGAGTAAACTCTGGGAGTTGGTAATGGACAGGGAGGCCTGGCGTGCTGCCGTCCATGGGGTCGCAAAGAGTCGGACACGACCAAGTGACTTAACTGAACTGAAGGGTTGATGTTCAGTTGATAGCATGGTTGACAGCTATCAACGGCTTGTGTCTGGTTGGTGTTGGTAGGATGGTGATTGACAAAAGGAATGCTGAAAAAGAGACTGAACAAAACAATAGGTACACTTAGTTGTATGTTGGATGGATGAGAAGAGAGGAAAGATCTTAGTTTCAGATTGTGGAAATGTGTGCTGTCATAAGAGAGATGGAGAAGTTGTACCTAGGGGTAGTTCTAGGGAAAGAAAGAAGATTAGTATTCAGGAAACTGAGATGTCAATAACAGCGTGGCATTCAAGTGTCACGGCCAGGAGATAACGAGGGTTAAATTTCTGAATCAGTGGGAGTGAGGTTAGGCCCAGAACCATGGATTGGAGACAGAATTCTTGGAGAGCAGTCTTGATAAGTTATTCTTCTTTCCTACATAGTAAGTTGATCCTCACTGATCATGGACCAGATAAGATCCAGAGATTAATGGTGTACTACCCAGTAAACCAACTTCAGTTCAGTTCAGTCACTTGGTCGTGTCCAACTCTTTGCGACCCCATGAACCGCAGCATGCCAGGCCTCCCTGTCCATCACCAACTCCCAGACTTTACTCAAACTCATGTCCATTGAGTCAGTGATGCCATCCAACCATTGCATCCTCTGTCATCCCCTTCTCCTCCTGCCCTCAGTCTTTCCCAGCACCAAGGTCTTTTCCAATGAGTCAGCTCTTTGCATCAGGTGGCCAAAGTGTTGTAGTTTCAGCTTCAACATCAGTCCTTCCAATGAACACCCAGGACTGATCTCCTTTAGGATGGACTGGTTTAATGCATAAAAGTTGTTGGCTTGCTGACTTAGGTACCACCTTTTCATGCTTGATGAGCTGGATGTCTTCATTCTTTCCATCTGCCATCCTTCTTATTCCTTAAGAAGGAATACGTCCTTAAACATGGAATGCAGCCATGTTGATCTTGTCCCATGGCCCGTCAAGACACTATATCTCACCACGGGGCATCTTTGAGCCTTGATTGGGCACTTTTATTTTGTCCGGGATCACGATTCTTCACATTGTTCCTATTCTTGTTCAGTAGGCACAGTCCAACCTCATAAAGCAGTGTGTTATCCTGAGGGGATAGACGAGAGAGAGCTGTTCATCACGATTTGATCCCAAACATAACTGAAGTATATCCTTAAATGACTTTTAAAACCTCCTTGAAGTTCAGGTCCATAAAACATATTTATTTTTGATGCAGTTCCAGAGAAGAAAGCTGGTAGAAAATGAAAAGATTACTGCAGCTATTTTTCAAATCCTAAAACTTTAGATGATCCTATAAATTTTGGATTCAAGAGAAAAGCTAAGAAATAGGTTACAAAAATAAGTCTCCGGTCTAGAATTGCGTTTTGAAATACTGTGCTGAGGAAAGATGATGGATGTTATTCTTTTCTGCTTTGCGTGGGCATGCTGCTGTTTTTCCAGAGATTCCTTGTCTGAGATTCATGGAAGTTTTTTTTTCCTTCCCGAAACAGAAGGGTGCAGTGGAGAGAAAGATGAATCTCAAAGTTGAGGTTGTATAGTTTGGGTCCAGGGTGGTCCCAGCTAAATTTCTTGGCAGCTCAGTCTGAGGGTTAGGGATCTCTACCCCTCCTCCATTTTGTTCCTTGTCTGGGCCATCAGGTTGCTCTTTCAAGATAAGTGGCAGAGAAACCCTGGAACCCAACTGTAGACGTCTTCAGATAAAAATGGACAACAGAGAAGGAGAACAAAGTCTCAGACGCTGTTGACTGTGAGACATGAGGATCTGACACCTAAAATATGCTTTGAGGGAGCATCTTGGCTGGCTATTCTGGGAATCCCCCTGGGGCCTTTGCTTTGTCCCTTTCCACTAAACTGAGAACCAATACCTTCCCGTGTTGCTTAGGCCAGATTTTCAAACACGAAGACATTCCAAAGACATCATCATCTCTAGTTGTCCCTCCTCTGGGGCATCTGTGGATGTCACAACTGGTCCCAAACAGCCACTTTTCTTATTTGATTAATGGCTCAGATGGTAAAGAAGCTGTCTGCAATGCAGGAGACCCAGGTTTGATCCCTGTGTGGGGAAGATCCTTTGGAGAAGGGAATGGCAACCCACTCCAGTATTCTTGCCTGGAGAATCCCTCGGACAAAGCAGCCTGGTGGGCTACAGTCCATGGGGTTGCAAAGAGTCAGACACAACTGAGTGACTAACACACACACACACAAACATGCACACATACACACACACACACACACACGCAAGACTGAGAAAATGACTCGAACATAATAACTCCATAGGGTTGGGACAAGGGTTAGGGTTAGGGGTTAGGGTTTCATAACTTCATAATTGGGCGTAATTAGCATTATTGTGATGGATGACCAAACCAACAGAGCTTAGTATATTTTAACAGAACTAATTTAGCTGAGTTTGTTTGTTTGGTTGGTTTTGGTTCTGTTTTCTGTTGTTGTTCAATCACCAAGGCTGCCTGACTCTTTGCGACCGCATGGACTCAGCCTGCCAGGCTTCCCTGTCCTTCACCATCTCCTGGGGTTAGCTCACATGGACTGACTCATGTCCACTGAGTCAGTGATGCTATGTAACCACCTCACCCTCTGTCGTTCTCCTTCTCCTCCTGCCTTCAGTCTCCCCCAGCATCAGGGTCTTTTCTAATGTGTTGGCTTTCTGCGTGAGGTGGCCAGAGTATTGCCGCTTCAGCATCAGTCCTTGAATGAATATTCAGTGTTGAATTCCTTTACGATTCACTGGCTTGGTCTCCTTGCCATCCGAGGGACTCTCAAGAGTCTTCTTCAGCATCACAGTTTGGAGGCATCACTTTTTCGGCGCTCAGCCTTCTCTATGGTCCAGCTCTCACATCCGTGCATAACAACTGGGAAAACCATAATCTGACTATACAGACCTCTGTCCGCAAAGTGATGTCTCTGCTTTTTAATATGCTGTCTAGGTTGTTTTGTTACCTCTTATTTGTTTTCTCCTTTTTGGCCACCCAGTGCAGCTTGTAGGATCTTAGTTCCCCAACCAAGGTTGAGAGCATTTAGTCCTAACCAGTGGACCGCCAGGCAATTCCCTAATTTAGGTGTTCGATGGGCTATCAGTGGTTTATCAAAACAAAGTTATGGTTAGACGCTGGAATCAGACATAAAGAGAGCTTCAAAGGGGCCGTCTATGAACATCTTTTTCAAGGACTGTCAAGCATTTGTCTAAGGTTACCAAGTAGTCATGAGAGCAGGGTTCTCCACTGGAGACTGTTTCTAAACAGGGGCCATTTAGTCAAAGCCATGGTTTTTCCAATAGTCAGCTACGAATGTGAGAGTTGAACCATCAAGAAGGCTAAATACTGAAGAATTGATGCTTTTGACTTGTGGTGCTAGAGAAGAGTCTGGAGAGTCCCTTGGACTGCAACGAGAGGCAACCAGTTAAATCTTAAAGGAATCAACCCTGAATATTCACTGGAAGGACTGATGTTGAAGCTCCAATACTTTGGCCACCTGATGCGAAGAGCTGACTCATTGGAAAAGACCCTGATGCTGGGAAAGATTGAGGGCACGAGGAGAAGAGGGTGACAGAGGACAAGATTGGTTGGATGGCATCACCGACTCAGTAGACATGACTTTGAGCAACCTCTGGGAGTTGGTGAAGGACAGGGAAGCCTGGCGTGATGCAGTCCATGGGATCACAGAGAGTTGACATGACTTAGCAACTGAACAACACGACTGGAGAAGGGTCCTACCAGCCTCTAGTGGGTATACGCCAGGGATGCGATCGGATACTGCAGAATGCCCAAGACGACCCTACAGTGTGGACCACCCAACTGACTAAATGTCAGTAACGAAGGGCTTGGGAAAACAGTGCCTGAGGCATGAAATGATACTTTCTTTAGCAATCCTAGATTTGGGGTCACAAATATGATCTCGAGAGAGTGCTAACTCCAGTAGTTATTAGGCATGATCCTATGCAATGATTAACCTTTTATTAATTCATTTCTTCAATGACAAGATGACAATCATTGCCCCTACTCCAAAGCTGTTTTTCTAATTTGAAACTGTATAGTTGTTGCAAACAGGAATGGAAAACTGTTGTTACACGAGATGCCATAGGAACCAGAAAGATCTTCTGGTTATCTGCATTGTGGCTCTCTGCTTCTCTGTAAGATCAATAAGTTTGTAAACTGTTCATTTTCCATGTTCTCACATGAAAAAAAAAATGGGCACAACCTCACAGAAAAGCTGTGAGCATTAAATGAGGCCATTTAAATAGAGATGCTAAGTGTCGTGCCTGGTTCATGGTGAGTACCTAATACCAGAAAAACACCCGGGTTTTTTCAGACCAGATTGTCTCCATCTTTGCATTAGGGATATCTGAGGCTTGGTAGTTATCTTTTGTGAGGGGGAAGGGGGCAGTCCCGTGCATTTTAGAACGTTTAGCAGCATCCCTGGGCTAAACAACTCTGGGAGTTGCTGATGGACAGGGAGGCCTGGCGTGCTGCAGTCCATGGGGTCGCAAAGAGTCGGACGAGACTGAGCGACTGAGCTGAACTGGCCTTTTCATGGTAGATGCCAGTAGCTTCCTCCTTCTCCGCTGTGACAATCAAAATATCTCCCTATGCTGCCAAATGTCCTGTGGTGGGGAGGCTGCCGTCCTTTTCAGTATCGTTTGCCTAGGCAAGTGTTTATTGGGTGGTGATACACTCTTTACAATATTTAATTATAAGTTATACATTTAACTCCTATATGAAAACATAAGCACTCATATATATATATATGATATATATGTGTGTGTGTGCGTGTGTGTTTAAGTCGCTTCAGTCGTGTCTGACTCTTTGCAACCCGTGGACTGTAACCCACCAGGCTCCGCTGTCCATGGGATTCTCCAGGCAAGAATACTGGGGTGGGTTGCCGTTTCCTCCTCCAGGGCATCTTCCTGACCCAGGGATCGAAGCCAAGTCTCTTTCATCTCCTGCATTGGCAGGTGGGTTCTGGGAAGCCCTATGTATATATATACATTCACACACACATACACATGCTGTCTTATAAACATTTAATATATAGTCACCTCCTCTCCATCCTTGGAGTGTGGAAAAAGAGTTAAGTGTGCCTTTTTTTTTTTTTTTTAACTTTGGTGTTGGCAGCCAATAGATACCTGATTTATTCAAGACCCAATTTTAACATCCTATGTTTAACATCAAGCCCATGTTTAACATCCCATTTAGTTAGCAGGATATTCTTCTCTTTTTTTCCCTTAACTTATCTACATTCATTTTGAGACAATTACCGTAACACACTTATCAGTTTAACTTCATCAAATGTGTCCAATCCTATTTTGTTAGAACACAAATGCAAAATAACAAGAGAATGGAGAAGGCTTATCTTTTCCACTAAAACCTATTACTTCTGCTATTATTAGGGAGCCTCAAGCTGTGTCTGTCTAAATGTAAACTGCACAGGAAAGCTAAAATATGCTCTTTATTTTAATTAGAATTCTACTTGGGGAGGCAGGTGATAATGACCCCATCTTTCCCCTTTGATCTGGGGTAAGATGCAAATTAAGTGCTCCAGCAGGTGCTCCAGTGTCCAAATCGGTAGCTCTTCAATGAAATTTCACAAAAATTCTGAAAATTGTCTATTCAATTCACAGTATGAAGCATTCTGGAAAATTAAACCTCCAGTGGACTTAGCAGATGTGAGCAGATTTCAACGTTGAAATCATCATTTTGTTGATGGTCCATTTCTGTTTAGAGAATCAAATGGCTCCCCACTCCAGCATTCTGGCCTGGGGAATCCCACGGTCGCAAAGAGTTGGACACGACTGAGCGACTCAACCACACCACCACCTTCTACATTGTTCAAGAAGGTCTTGAAATCCAGGTTCCATTGGGTTTCAAGGCAGAGAACTTAAACATCCCTCGATGTGATGGTACAGACATCAGAAATAAGAAATGGCCAGCTGCCTGGATGGTGTCCACACATTGCCTGGGAGCTTGGGATACATCCCATGTCCAAGGTGAGTTCAGTTCAGTTCAGTCGCTTAGTCGTGTCCAACTCTCTGCAACCCCATGGACTGCAGCACACCAGGCTTCCCTGTCCATCACCAACTCCCAGAGCTTGCTCAAACTCATGTCCATAGAGTCGGTGATGCCATCCAACCATCTCCTCTGTTGTCTCCTTCTCCTCCTGCCTTCAATCTTTCCCAGCATCAGAGTCTTTTCAAAGGAGTCAGTTCTTCACATCAGGTGGCCAAAGTATTGGAGTTTCAGCTTTAGCATCAGTCCTTCCAATGAATATCCAGGACGGATTTCCTTTAGGATGCACTAGTTGGATCTTCTTGCAGTCCAAGGGACTCTCAAGAGCCTTCTCCAACACCACAGCTCAAAAGCATCAATTCTTTGGCCTTCAGCTTGGCTCAGGAATAAGAAGTCTGGTTTTGAGACTCAGATCCAGAGGTTGATGATGGAGCATCATCCAGAATTCAAGGAAACTCTCACTTTACCCTCAAGATGGAGCTGGGTAAGCGTCCAGAATGTTGCAACATCATGGGGTCAAAGTCACAGTATGGTGAACACGGATGGACAGTGTGTTTTGATCACAACAGAGAGACTTAAGCACTTCCCTGGTGGTTCAGCGGTAACGAATCTGCCTGCAATGCAGGAACCGCAGAAGATGTGGGTTCAAACCCTGGTTCAGGAAGATCTCCTGGAGGAGGAAATGGCAACCCACTTCACTGTTCTTGCCTGGAAAATCCCATAGACTGAGAAGCCTGACGGGCTACAGTCCATGGGGTTGCAAAGACCTGGACACGACTGAGCAACTAAATAGCAACAAACAGCAGAGACTTAAAAGTCAATCAGCTACAAAGTCTGGCTAGTGGGTCCCTATTCAAAGAAAGATCTGCTTTTACCTTCAGAAATTCAAACTGTGCTTTTCCACCTAATGTGTTTCCACCTAATGTAACTTATTTTTCAAAGCATATATAGCCTAGGGTAAGGCTCTGTTTTTAGTACAATTTAGACTGGGGATAAAGCATCCTCTTGCCTAGGCATATAAAAATAGAGAGATCCATACCAACACGGGACTTCCTTGTCAGGGAAATTATTACTATTATTCTCATCTCTCAAATAGGCGAGCTGGGATCTGTAAATAGGCCAGAGTCACTGAACCACAAAATGCATTTAGGAATGAAAATAACCTTTATTATCTTGCCAGAGGAAAGGAACAGTAATTAGTATATGGGTATTTGTCAGGGATCATCTGTAAAGGGGTCTGTAGACCAGCCTAGTAATAACAGTGTAGAAAATGAGAAATGAGGAGGTTAAAATGATAATCAACAGGGGAGGAGACCAGTGACAAATCCATTAGGTTGGAACAAAGGAAGAAAATGTGTGTTGGCCCAAACTCATCGACTGGGTTGGCTCGCCGTGCGTTTTACCCACTGAAGATGAAATGGTGACCCAACTGCTCCCAGCTTCAAACTAGCAGCCGTGGCTTCCCAGGGGAAGAGGTTCTGAACTCCAGCTTCTCCTAGTGACTCCCAGGACCTGATGGGAAGAGTTGAAAGGCAAGGTGGAGACACGGCTTTTGCAGGAGGAGTCCAGTGACGTCAGCTTTGACACCTGCCTGCCGCTTGGCAAAGCCTCCGAGAGCGAATTCTGCAGCTTGGAGGTGGTGTTGGAGGGAGATTTGATAGCTATGGGGTCACCCGCTCTCTGGTTCACAGTGGTAGGGACTGTGTTCACTGGAGTAGTTGGTCAAAGTCAGGGTAGTCTTTACAGACAGGCACACTTTGTTTAAATCTTACCTTCTTTAAATGGAAGTGTACTGGCTCAGTGGTAAAGAATCCCCCTGCCAATGCAGGAGACGCTAGAATCCTTGGGTCGGGAAGATGCCCTGGAGGAGGAAATGGCAACCCACCCCAGTATTCTTGCCTGGAGAATCCCATGGACAGAGGAGCCTGGTGGGCTACAGTCCATGGAGTTGCAGAGAGTCAGACACGGCTGAGCGGCTAAACAGCAACAAACAACAGAGAGTTAGCAACAAAAAACAGAGACTTAAAAGTCAATCAGCTACAAACTGACCCTAGTGGGTCCCTGTTCAGTGAAAGATCTGCTGTTGCCACTGAGCTCGTACCCAAGCAAGAGAGTCGATTTACACCGTTGGGGTAATTTCTGCTGTACAGCAGAGTGATTAAGTCATACACATGCCTCTTAATATTCTTTTCAGCTGTGGTTTATCACAGGATGTGCTATATAGAGGGACGTTGTTCTTTATCCATCCTATGCATAATAGCTTACATCTGCTAAGGGCTTCCCTGGTCGCTCAGATAGTAAAGAATCTGCCTACAGTGTGGGAGACCCAGGTTCAACCCCTGGGTCGGGAAGATCCCCTGGAGAAGGAAATGGCAACCCACTCCAGTACTCTTGCCTGGAGAATCCCATGGACAGAGGAGCCTGGTGGGCTATGGTCCATGGGGTCGCAAAGAATTGGACACGACTTAGTGACTAAACAACTGCAGCAAGCCCAACCTCACCATTTAAAAAAAAATAATATCGACTCGGTGGGGAAAAAAAATAATTGTTTACTGGAGTGTTTGGGAATCGTCTGTTTTCTCACAGTGTGTTAACTTGTCCCGTCTCCCACATGTGGCCCGTCCCCTGGAAGGGGTTAGAAAGGCTTGCTGGATTGGGCAGTAGCATTATAGTCATGAAACCCTCCTAAGTGTAGAGCGATGACTTATATTAGGTGGCACACGGGGTTTGCTTGTCCACTGTAGACAGAGTGAGAGTCACACTAAATTCCAAGCCTGACCTTTCCGTCATAGGATGAAACTCCCTTCCTTCTCGGGGAATCTGCCTAGCGCTAGGGTGTTATTTTGCCACCCTACAAATATCTCATTCCCAGTATCTTTTTTCAGTGAGTTTTAAATTGTAAACTACTTTGAAATTTACGGAAACATCCCAAAGCTAGTATAGACAGTTCCCATACACACTGCATCTCATTCCTCACATTATTAATATCTTGCCTTAGTGGCGTACATTTCTCATAATTAATGAAGCAGCATCAATATATTTCTGTTTAATGACAGTCCTCACATTATTCAGATTTCCTTCATTTTCCCCCTAATGTCTTCCTTCTGTTCCAGGACCCCATCCAAATTCCACATTACATCTCATCGTCACGTCTCCTCAGGGTTGCTTACTTTTGGTGACCTCGGCAGCTTTGAGGAGTCCTCATCCCGTGTTTTATAGAGTGAGTGTCGATTTGAGTTTGTCTGCTGTTTTTCTCACGATGAGACCAGTGTTATGGGTTTTTAGGGGTGCAGACCAAGAGGGTAACGTGAGATTTTTTTTTTATCACATCACATCACATCATATCGGAACTTATGTCTGTTGATGCTGACCTTGCTCACCGGTTTGATTAGTATTTTAGGGGTCTCCAGTGTAGTTGTTTTTTATTTATTTATTTGACTGCCCTGGCTTTCAGTTGTGGCACGAGAGATATTCAGTTGCGTCTTGAGAACCCTTAGTTGCAGCACGTGGGATCTGTTTCACTGATCAACTCACTGACCCATGCCGCCTGCATTGGGAGTGTGAAGTCTCAGCCACCGGACCACCAGGGAAGTCTGTGGTTAGTTTTAAAAAAATAATAACAGATAAACTTCTATCCTAACTATCCTCTTTGGAAGAAAGTCACACTTAGGGACTTACTGTCTACCACCTTGGCAAGGGACAAAACAGAAGGTATCTGAAATGCTTCTGCATGGGGGAATGGTCCCTTGTCAACTGTCTATCAAATATCTCATCTCCATGGACTGATGGGTATTTATTTTAAAATATGGGTTAATAATTGCATATTACTTCATTCACTTTGCCCATTAGGCTTTGGATGATGGTTTTACCACCCCTGATCCTTGCTTGACATGCACGTATTATTGTGTATTTATTTGGTTGAATCAGATCTTAGTTACAGCACACAGAATCTTCATAGCACCATGTGGGCCCTTTCATTGCAGGGCACGGACTCTCTCGTTGCAGGACATGGACTCGGTAGTGATGGCTCTTGGGCTTCGTTGCCCCGAGGCATGTGGGATCTAGACCAGGGATTGAACCCACGTCCTCTGTGTGGGGATTCCCGGGTAACTCAGACAGTAGAAAATCCACCTGCAATGTGGGAGACCTGGGTTCCATCCCTGGGTTGGGAAGATTCATTCCCTGGGGAAGGGAACGGCTACCCACTCCAATACTCTTGCCTGGAGAATTCCATGGACAGAGGAGCCTGGTGGGCCACAATCCATGGGGTTGCAAAGAGTCGGACACGATTGGGCCACTTTGCACTGTACTTCTGCGTTACGAGGCCAATTCTTTATCACGGGACCACCAAGAAAGCCCCTTGACATATATATTTTTTGCTACAAATGTACAAAGTAGCTATCTGTTTTAACTCTCTCATTCCTTGTGCCTTTATTAGCCCACTGCTAACTACTACTGCTAATTCGCTTCAGTTGTGTCCGACTCTGTGCGACCCCAGAGATGGCAGCCCACCAGGCTCCCCCGTCCCTGGGATTCTCCAGGCAAGAACACTGCTGTGGGTTGCCATTTCTTTCTCCAACACGTGAAAGTGAAGTCGCTCTGTCGTGCCCGACTCTTAGCAACCCCATGGACTGCAGCCTTCCAGGCTCCTCCATCCATGGGATTTTCCAGGCAAGAGTACTGGAGTGGGGTGCCATTGCCCTCTCCTTATTAGCCCACACATATTTGCAAATAAGAGCTTTGCTGCCTTACCTAGGATAACCCAGTGCCGGGGAGTAAGACTGCTCTGGGTGTCAGAACTGAGTCTTCACTGTAGCTCTTTAATCCCTAATTGTCAGAATAAGAAGTTGGTGCGATGGTCCACAAATCATGTGTTGTTAAACTATGTTTTCAGTATGTAATTTACTGATCTCTTCTGACATGGACATCACTGCACATTGTTTAAAATACCCCTTTTGAGATCCGTAGGAAGTAACTGTGCTTAGAAAACTAAACCCATTGCCTAGTTGGAATTGAGGTACTGATACTGGGAAAGATTGACGGCAGGAGGAGAAGGGGCAACAGAGGATGAGATGGTTGGATGGCATCACTGACTCCATGGACATGGGTTTGAGCAAACTCTGGGAGGTAGTGAAGGATAGGGAAGTCTGGTGGATTCAGAAGTCCCAGCTTGCCTCATTGGAAACTCAGTTCTGCTGGTTCCAAAACCTCTGATCTTAACAGGCATGCTGTCCTGCACCCAAACACACCTTCCTTCTTTATCCCAATTTTCTTCTTCCCTCTTTAATGGAGCTGCTAATGGCAGTCTTTACAGCTCCTGCATGAGTCTCCACCAAGACTCCATAATATTATACTCTTTGCTTTGTGAAAGTGTTAGTCACTCAGTTATTTCCGCCTCTTTGTGACCCCATGGACTGTAGCCCACCAGCCTCTTCTGTCCTTGAGATTCTCCAGACAAGAATATTGGAGTGGGTTGTCATTTCCTTCTCCATGGACTGTAGCCCTACCAGGCTCCTCTGTCCGTGGGATTCTCCAGCTAAGAATACTGCAGTGGGTTGCCATCCCTTCTCCAGGGGATCTTCCCAACGCAGGGATCGAACCTGTGTCTTCTGCACTGCAGGCAGGACTCTTTACCATCTGAGCCACCCAACTGCGTAAGCATTAAGCTCTGCTCAGTTCTCCCCGTCCTTGTACCTGAACATCTCTGTAGAAGGTTGACTGTTTCATGAAATGACATTAGCATTCCCTCCCAGCTCTCCCACAGCTTTTATCGCTTCAGAGTGAAAGAAGTTCAAACCCCTATTTATCCTCATGTGTCACCAGCATTCCCACTTCCCAGCCTTCATAGACACAAAAATTCACCCAGAATTGTGTGTGCATCATCTTTTTCTCTAATGCCAACTAGTCTTTTTTTTTTTTTTTTTTTTTAATTTATTGATCTGGCTGTATGAGGTCTTAGTTGCAGCATGCCCGATCTCCTAGTTGTGGCGCGTGGGGTCTAGTTCCCTGACCAGGGATGGAGCCTGGGGCCTCTGCCCTGGGAGCACAGAGTCCTAGCCACCGGACCGTGAGGCAAGTCCCTCATACTACCTGGTTTTGCACGCGCAGCAGGGCTTCGAGAAGATCATTACTTCAAGTTGCCATAGCTACGGATCTACCCCCCCCCCCCAGCTGCATGTCATAATGCGCCGGGGGCAGTAGGCGTTCTTCCCCCAGGTCTATGCAGTTGTCCAAAGTTTTGTGTGTCAGTGTGGTTCAGTTGTTGAGTCCAACTCTTTGAGAGCTTATGGACTGCGGCACACCAGCCTTCCCTGTCCTTCACCGACTCCCAGACTTTGCTCAAACTCATGTCCATGGAGTCAGTGATGACATTCAACCACCTCATCCTCTGTCGTCCCCTTCTCCTTCTGCCTTCAATCTTTCCCATCATCAGGGTCTTTTCCAATGAGTTTGTTCTTCGCATCAAGCGACCAAAGTATTGGAACTTCAGCATCAGTCCTTCCCATGAATATTCAGAGTTAATGTCCTTTAGGATGGACTGTTTTCATTTCCTTGCAGTCCAAGAGCCTCTCAAGAGTCTTCTCCATGAGATAAAACAATAATATCACGTTGACCTGAAAGAGTCGTCGGCTATGGTCAGTCGGTAGCTGCTTTGGGTGCATGTGGGGAAGTGATAGTACTGCTTGTGAGACCTTTGAGCTGGGCGTAACTCTGGGAACACAGCTCCTCTGCACGGGAGAAAAGGGCCCAACGGGAAGGCAAAAATTGCTCAGTGGATTCTGTGCTGGGTCTTTGCTGCGAGCAGCAGGGACTACTCCCTCTTTTCTGGTGCATATGCTGCTCATTGCAGCAGTTTCTCTGGTTGCAGAGCTCAGTCTCTAGGGCACACGGGCTTCAGTAGTTGTGACACGCACGCCTCGTTTCCTTGCAACGTGTGGGGTCTTCCTGGAACAGAGATCACACCTGGGTCTCCTTGCGTTGGCAGGCAAATTGGAAACCTCTGGACCCACCAGGGAGATCTCAAACACAACGGTCTTCTTTACCATTGCCACGGGTCCTTTCCTTTCCCCCAAATTTCTTCCCATCACCCATTCCAGCTGATCATTCAGCTGATTTTTTTTTTTTTTAATCTGAGATGCAAAGGGAATTATGTCCTTGCTTCTTAGGAACTGTATTCTTATGTTGGATTTCACAGGACAGTTAAGTCCACCTACATACGCTGTAATGGTACAGTGTAGGCTGGAGTGAAGGTTAATTGATCGCCTTTGAATTGCCTCCATACTCTTTTGGAAACACTTTTGATGGGGCTTCCCTGTTGGCTCAGATGGTAAAGACTCTACCTGCAGTTCAGGAGATCTGCATTTGATCCCTGGGTCAGAGAGAGCCCCTGGAGAAGGGAATGGCAACCCACTCCAGTATTCTTGCCTGGGAAACCATATGAACAGAGGAGCCTGGTGAGCTACAGTCCATGGGGTCACAAAAGACTCGGACACAACTGAACAACTAACACTTCTTTTTTTGATTGGAGACTGGCCTGGTGGTTAAGAAACCTAGGTACTTGAAAAACTCTGCCTTTATCAGCAGTGAATCTTTGAACTCAAGGAAGTCATCTGACTTTTCTGTCTGTTTGTCCATCTGGACGTCCACCTATACCTCAGAATCTATGAGAAGAGGGTTCACACGGGTATGTCTGAAGATCTTCTTAGACATATATTCTCTTCCCCAGGTTCCCAATATTAGAGCGTCACAGAAAATAATCTACAGAGCAAATGTACATGTGCAAAAAAGAGCCATCAGTCTGTGGTTGCCAAGCTCCTAAAACTGTTGCTCATTCAATTTAAAATCAACACAAGAATGGATGGATGTTGTTTTCAGAAATATTACCTAATAGTAATGTTTCTAATAGTAATATTAGGAGATTACCTAATAGTACCCAACACAAACATTTCACTAATGGTGTCAGGATCACACTGAGGCAAAATCATGGCTAGTTTGATGCAGTGCCTACGTGTCAATATATGGCAAAAAAAAACCCCACAATATTGTAAAGTAATGAGCCTCCAATTAAAATTTAAAATGAATAAATAAATGAAAAAATTTGTGGCTGGCACGTGGCGCGTAATGGGGATGTTGAAATCAGTTCCCCACTTGGCGGTAACGCATCATGTTTCCATTAGGAAATTTCTGAAATGTCACATCCATAATAAGTCTCACTGGATGCTATGCACGGCTCCTGACTGTATGTAGCCACACGGGGAGAGGCTGGAGATGGATCAGTAATGAGCAGGGTGATGGCGGAAGGTAATGTTCTCAGCGACTGTCTTTTAAGAACGTGATGATGGCCCTGGAGAGTTCTCGGAATATTTCCCACTAGACAAGCAAATACTTTTCTCATTAGTCACCAAAAAATACCCTTCTTCACAGCCCTTTTTTCAGCGAAAGCTGGTTCACTCCAATTTGCTGATTTGTATTCTTGGTGGTATTTATTATAAACCTGGGGGGGGTCTTACAGAGGCTTCAACAGAGCTTCAGGAGACCTGGAGCTTGATTTATAATGATCACTTTTTCCACATATTCTCCTGGGGAGTTTTTAGAACAGTGTGAAACTTCAGGATGAATAATTTGACAAAATGACATTCATAAAAAAATATATGTGTCGAGGACAGTATTGTTGAACGGGAAGGGTTTATGTTTGTGTGTTTTTTTGTGGAAATTCTCAATACTGTAGTAGAAGGAAGGAGTTCTCTGGTTTGTCGTATGTGCTTCTGGAGTTGTTTAATTTCCACTCAGTTTGTCCCCTAAGTCCATCTCGATTTTACACAATGTTTATCCACATATGTCACCATGTGGTACGGATGGTAATACTAACGGTGGAGAAAGTTGTATCATTTTCAACCAGTATTTCAGGCTCTAACATGCTTCTTAAGAATCTGAATTGTTTGGCTTATTAAGTCTGTACACCAGGGAATTTACTCCATGAGCATAAAGTCTTTGTATCACCTGCTGTTTTCTGAGTGGATTGTCACAAAAATGAGGAAGCCAGATTCACAGCAATCGTACCAGTATTTGTCTTTAGGTGAGTGACTTATCTCACATAGCGTGATGCTTCCCTGATGGCTCAAGTGGTAAGGAACCCACCTGCCAATGCAGAAGATACAGGTTCGATCCCTGGGTCGGGAAGATCCCCTGGAGGAGGAAATGGCAACCCACACCAGGATCCTTGCCTGGAGAATCCCATGGACAGAGGAGCCTGGCGGGTTATAGTCCATGGGGTCACACAGAGTCGGACACGACTGAGTGGCTAACACGCACAGTAACTCTCTAAGCAATCTAAATGGTGTCCATAAACAGACCAACACACCAGTAGAGGAACTCCTGGATTTCAGCATCTTTAGTCCTGATATTATCAGCAGTTTTGTCCAGCGCAAGGGCAGAGGGCACGGTCTGAGACTTAGAAAGATCTCAAGTGCCTTCGTGAATTGTGTCAGGGTTCAAATAGCTTCCTACCCACTGCAATCCCTATTAGATTGTAAGCTTCACTAGAACAAGTTGAAAGATATATTCAACACGAGTCAACGTGGCCTGAACCTCAGCGTGGAAACTCTGCAGTCCACTGAGAAGTCCTTTTGACCAGAGGGACCAATGTTGAGTACAGGACACCAGGGGCCAAGCAGCAGCTGCTGAGCAGAGGTGGTCCCGGGGCCACAGAGAGGAAGCTAGTCCAGAAAGAGTAACGGTTAAACCAACAGAAACAGTGCCAAGTCAAGATGACCTCAGAAAACGAGAGTTACGCCTTCTTTCAAGGCAAGGTTCCTAGCAGCTCCGTGTTTGTAAATATCACCCACCAAAGTACATTTTTAGCTCAATGTCACTTGGAGTTAGGATCAGAAAGACGGACCGTGTTGCACTCTGCAAACATTTTTTATTTCTAGCTCTCTGCAGAGAAGGTCATATTTACCCTCGGTTGTCTGATAAAGGCTCCGTTTGAACACTGCCAGTCTCGTCTGCCAGCAGCGCATTGGGATCCAGAAAGTATCGAGAGACAGGAGGGCAGAACTCACCTCACTTCCAACGTGAACGTTGGCCTTGTGAGATGTCACGGCCTTGCCTCAGTTGGTGGCTGAAAGAGGACTTGAAGAGAAGTTAGATAGTGGTTCTGTAGCAAGGAACAAGAGAGACGATGTTTTGTTATTTAATAAGGTGAAGATAAACAAGGCTGAGTGCCAAAAAATTGATGCTTTTGAACTATGGTGTTGGAGAAGCCTCTTAAGAGTTCCTTGGACAGCAAGGAGATCCAATCAGTCCATCCTAAAGGAGATCAGTCCTGAATGTTCATTGGAAGGACTATGCTGAAGCTGAAACTCCAATACTTTGGCCACCTGATGCAAAGAGCTGACTCCTTGGAAAAGACCCTGATGATGGGAAAGATTGAAGGCAGGAGGAGAAGGGGACGACAGAGGATGAGATGGTTGGATGGCATCACCGACTCAATGGACTTGAATTTGAGCAAACTCTGGGTGTTGGTGATGGACAGGGAGGCCTGGCATGCTGCAGTCCATGGGGTTGCAAAGAGTCGGACAGGACTTAGCAAGTGGATATAACAACAAGATATAAAGTGACTTCAAAAATAGGAACTCACAGTCCATCCTAGAGAAGAGTATTTGGAATGAAACACGTATGACCAGGTTACAGTCTGTACAGGCGGGAAGACACCTGGAGGACTCAGTCCCTCACTGGGATGAAGACCTAGACACACTTGAACACGTTTCAGAGAGACTGGTTCCATGGTGGGTTGGAGTAAGCTAATGGCAGTGATCTTGAGGAATCTGAGAAACTTGACCTTCGAGAAGAAACAGCCTGTGATGGCTTGATGCCATATGTGAAGAACCATCATGGGAACTACACAGCTCAATGAGGTGGACAATTCCTTGTCCACCAGGCTTCCAGGTAACGGAAGGAAAAGAGATGGGTCTGGGGTCCCCACGACCACTCTAGGTTCACAGATCCACGAGAAGAACTCACAGGACTCAGGAGTCATCATACTCACGGTTACTGTTTTTTCACAATGAAAAGACACAAAGCAAAATCAGCAGAGGGGGAAAATGCATGGGGCCAAGTCCCAGGGACCCCAGGCTCATGTATCCAGGGCGGGGACTTGTCCCAGGAGCAGTGTGGGGTGCAGTCACTTCCTCCAGCCTTGAGGTGTCCTCACCTGAGCGCTGGTGTCTACCAGGAAAGCCCGCTCAAGTCTTGGAACCCGTGTTTTCATCACGAATCCATCCCATAGGTTCCTGAAGCCCGTGTGTCTGGGTGTGGTTTCGAAACCTCCTTAGCCAGAGAGCAGATATTCGCTGCAAATCACAGGAGCTACCAAAATGGGGTTTTTTTTTTTTGGAAATAGGCAACCTAGCCCTGCTGGCTTAACCATTTCCTGTGCCGGGGGTCAGGCTGTTGAGTCCTCGACAGGGTCTCATGTGTAAACAGAGACTCCCCTTTTTTTTGTTTTTGTTGTTCAAGCGCTCAGTCGTGTCTGACTCTTTGCGACCCCATGGGCTGCAGCAGGGCAGGCCTCCCTGTCCATCACCATCTCCCGGAGTTTACTCAAGCTCTTGTCCATTGAGCCGGTGATGCCATCCAACCATCTCATCCCCTGTTGTCCCCTTCTCCTCCCGCCTTCAATCTTTCCCAGCATCAGGGTCTTCCTTAACCACCCCCTGTTGCCCCTTGACAAGTACCAGTCTTTCCTCCACGTCCCTAATTCTGATAAACTCTATTTTATTTTTTCAATGTAGGGGTTAATTCTTTCTAGGATTTCTTTGTTTTTGGCTGTGCTGGGTCTTGGCTGCCACCCATGGGTTCCTCTCTAGTTGCAATGGGTAGGGTTCTCGTTGCAATGGCTTCTTTTGTTTTGGAAGACATGCTTTTGGGTGTGTGGGCTCAGTACTTGCTACTCCCAGGCTTTACAGTTTGAGCTCAGTAGTTGTTACATACGTGCTTGGCAAGTCCTAGGCATGTGGAATCTTCCTGGATTAGGGATCGAACTTGTGTTCCCTGCATTGGCAGGTGGATTCTGAATCCCTGGACCACCAGGGAAGCCCTGATAAACGCTATTCGTTCAAACAGATTGCATTAATCTGAGCTTAACCGAAGAACCGCAGTGTACCTCGAAAGGAATAACTCCGTATGGTTCGACCAGGGATCGAACCCAGGTCTCCTGCATTGCAGGCAGATTCTTTCACGTCTGAGCCACCCAGGAAGCCCCGTAACATGTACCCAGCAAACCAGTGGGATGAAATAGATGCTTTCGGAACGTTAGTTTCCTTCTCTTCTGGGCTGGGGAAGGTTGGACACCGCATTAGTCGTGAGAGTTGAGTCCTGTTTCTCTATTTGGCAGCCCTTTTTAAACTTCACAGTGCACAAAAATGAACTGTGGATATTGATAATATACAGATTAGGATGGTTTTGGGGATGGGATGGGCCTGAGACTCTGAATGTTTACCCAGCTTAGGGATGGGATGACGTCGGTGCTGCAGGGCCGTGGACACTGGGTCCAATCAAGAGAGGCTCTAACACCCGAGAGTCTTTCCTGTTGTAGCAGTGTTATGTCCTGGAGAAAAAAGACAGGTTGTTTATTCATTGTAGGCTCTTTGCATTTTCACCCTCACCCACCGTCTTCCTTCGCATCCACTCCTCAGTCTGGTGGAACCTCCACAGAAGAGAAGGAAACTACGACTCACATAACATCCACTCCATCCCCTTCAGCTTGCTGCCTGCCTTTTATAAGCCACGCCAGTTGTTCTTTTCAGGTTTCACTCAGGTATTTTATGTCGAGCTCAACCGAAAGTGAATCATTTGGTTAAATTAATACAGTATGGAACAGTTCTTTGCAAACATCCCTCATCGAGGAGTTACCTGGCTTTCCAGTTAAAAGTGTCCATTCTGAGTCCCCACTGCAATGTGGTTTAGCTGTGACATGACACTCAGGAATTCCAGGTTTTGTATTTTTCTTTTGTATTTAATTTATTTTTTGATTGAAGGATAATTGCTTTACAGAATTTTGTTGCTGTCCATCAAACCTCACCCTGAATCAGCCATAGATATACATGTATCCCCTCCCTTTTCTACCTCCCTCCCATCCCTGATAGCTCAGTTGGTGAAGAATCTGCCTGCAATGCAGGAGACCCAGGTTTGATTCCTGGGTTAGGGAAGATCTGGAGAAGGGAAAGGCTACCCACTCCAGTATTCTCGGGCTTCCCTGGTGGCTCAGCTGGTAAAGAATCTGCCTGTGATGCTGGAGACCTGGGTCTGATCCCTGGGTTGGGAAGATCCCCTGGAGAAGGGAAAAGGCTACCTACTCCAGTATTCTGGCCTGGAGAATTCCACGGACTGTATAGTCTATGGGGTCACAAAGAGTCAGACGCAACTGAGCGACTTTCACTCACCCATCTTTTCCCCATCCCACCCCTCTAGGCTAATACACAGCCCCTGTTTGAATTTCCTGAGACAAACAGCAAACTCCTGTTAGCTATCTATTTTACATATGGCAGTATATTTTACTTTCACGGGGAGAGCTCTGTGTCATTGGATTTGCGTGCCGCAGACTCTCGGATTTCTCTATGTAGGAGTCTAGATGCCCCAGCGGCTCGGCAGTAAAGAATCCACCTGAAATGCAGAAGACCCAGGTTCGATCCCTGGGTCGGAAGATCCGCTGGAGAAGGGCATGGCAACCCACTCCAGTATTCTTGCTTGGAGAATCCCATGGACAGAGGAGCCTGGCGGGCTACAGTCCACGGGGGTCACAAATGGTTGGACATGACTGAGTGACTTAGCACACACGCCGAGGATGGAAGGGAAGGCATGGAGGTTGTAGAAGATGTGATTGAATAGCAGGCACCCGGTTTGGGATGGCTGAGATTGTGTATTTGTCGGGGTGACGTTGGGAGACTCGATGGAAGTTGGGGGTTCTCCTAAGCCACTCCTCAGTGCACCCAAAGGAGCGTGGAGGAAATCCCCAGTGGTTAAGCCACCTCGCTTTCACGGCATGGGGCCCGGGTCTGATGCCTGGTCACAAAACTAAGTTCCTGCATGTCAGAAGAGGCGCCTGAAGAAAATAATGGCAAAACAAATTATTTAAAAAAAAAATCAATAAGGGCTCCTCGTCACTTGCATTAGTTTTGAAAGTGTGTGTTTCACGGTCTTGTCAGTTGCAACAGTAATGCCAGCGCTTCCTCGAAGGAGGATTTTTTTTCACTTCTATTACATTTGTATTGGGCTGTAATTGCTTAACAATGCTGTGTTGGTTTCTGTAGGACAGTGTGAATCAGCTCTAAGTATACACACATCCCCTCTGTCTTGAGCCCCCCTCCCACCCCCGATCCCACCCTCTCGGTCATCACAGAGTACCGAGCTGAGCTCCCTGTATATAGCAGCATCCCACTAACCATCTAGTTCACACATACGTCAGTCTGCTCTCTCAGTCCCTGGCCCCCTACCCCTCCCACCCTGAGTCCACAGGCCCATTCTCTGTGGCTGAGTCTCTATTCCTGCCTGGGAACAAACGGGACCTAATTAAACTTAAAAAGCTTTTTGCACAGCAAAGGCAACAGTAAACAAGACGAAAAGACAGCTCTCAGGATGGGAAAAATAATTGCAAACAAAGAATTGGACAAAGGATGGATCTTCTAAATATACAAACAGCTCATGCAGCTCAATTAAACACACACACACACACACACACACACACAACACAACCCAATAAAGCAAACGGGTGTAAGTAGGATTTGATCCTCACAGAGCTCAAGGGAGATGCCCAGGTAATATTTGAGATTCGTTCTCTTATACCTGAATTGAGTGGGAGTTTCTCAATCCTCCCTGCTTGTCTTAAACTCTTCAAAAATGATTCAGAGAGGTTTTAACCGTGAACTTGAGGAGAGAAAGATTGAGGGCAGGAGGAGAAGGGGGCAAAAGAGGATGAGATGGTTGGATGGCATCATAGACTCGATGGACAGGAGTCTGAGTAAACCCCTGGAGTTGGTGATGGACAGGGAGGCCTGGCGTGCTGCAGTCCATGGGATCACAGAGAGTCGGACACGACTGAGCGACTGAACTGACTGAAGGAAGAATGAAAGCTTGGCCCCAGGACCACATGGGCCTTCTCCTGACTGTGATCTAGGCCAGCCATCACGATGAAGATGAGGAAGCAATTCTCAAGGCACGCAAACCTGAGTAGAAAACACCTGTCTGGATGTCTGGTCTCAGGGCCTGGCCCACGCTCCTGGGGACACCTGGGCCCTGCATCCTGAAATGGAAGGGACCTTACACCCCCATTGTAGCCCTTCCTTTGCTCGGGTGGTCAAGGAGACTGAGACAGGAAAGGTTTGACGGTGGCATCTGGGACAGCGTTAGGACTGCAAACCCTGCTCCCCGTCTCCCAGATGATGGTGATGGTCAGGACACCACCTGCTCCCCTCCAGTTGGGAGCCCATCAGCTGCTTCCAAACCTGTCCGCCCTGCAGGAAGCTGACTCAAGGGTCGATAACACACATTCGTATTGACTGGGGGAAAAGTCAGGCTGCCGGAAGGGTCGATGCTTAGTGATCTTTCCCTTGATGTATTTATTAATTATGTAGGCTGTGGGAAAATAGGCTGCCTTCTGGAATGGATGTTAGATGTAGCGTGTCATACATTGGCAAAAACAGTGATTAAAACCAGGAGTCAAAATGTTAGGTGGTGACATTGAAGTCAGCTATAGATACACTTTTGCTGTTGTTCGGTCACTCAGTCGTGTCTGAGTCTCTGTGACCCCATGGACTGCAGCACACCTGGTTTCCCTGTCCTTCACCATCTCCTGGAGCTTGCTGAAACTCAGGTCCATTGAGTCAGTGATGCCATTCAACCATCTCCTCCTGTGTCGTCCCCTTCTCCTCCTGCCCTCAATCTTTTCCAGCATCAGGGTCTTTTCCAATGAGTCAGTTCTTCGCATCAGGTGGCCAAAGGATTGGAGTTTTGGCTTCAGCATCAGTCCTTCCAATGAATATTCTGGACTGATTTCCTTGAGGATGGACTGCCTGGATCTCGTTGCAGTCCCAAGAGACTCTCTAGAGTCTTCTCCAGCACCACAGTTCGAATGTGTCAGTTTTTCTGCTCAGTCTTCTTTATAGTTCAACTCTCACATCCAGGATGCACTTTAGGTAGGAAATAAATTGAGGTGTAATTATCATGCGTTACCTATATAAGCTGTAAGTTAACTACCTATAAAAGCTAGTTTTGCTTTTTATTGTGTTACTTGTTTAGTGGTGGATTTCTGGTAGTGGTTTTCCAAAAATTTTTATTGAAGTATAGTTGATTTATAATGTGTTAATTGCTGCTGTCCAGCAAAGGACTCAGATATACAGATATATTACTTTTCATATTATTTTCCATTATGGTTGATCATAAGCTGTTGAATATAGTTTTTTGTTTTCTGTTGAATATAGTTTTTTGTTGTCATTTATCCATTCTATGTATAATGGTTTTGCATCCATTAATTGCAAACTTCCAATGCATCTCTCCCATACCTGTCCCCTTTGGCAACTACAAGTCTCTTCTCTACGTCTAGGAGTCCGTTTTGTAGAAAGTTCATTTGTATTTTATTTTAGATTCCACATAGAAGTGATTTCATGTGGGATTTGTCTTTCTCTTTCTGACTTACTTCATTCAGTACGATTATCTCTAGGTCCGTCCATGTTGTGGCAAATGGCATCATTTTATTCTTTTTCATGGCTGAGTGATATTCCATTGTATATGCATAGCATAACGTCTTCATCCACTTACCTATCAGTGGGCTTTTAGGCTGCTTCCATGTCTTGGCTATTGTGAACAGTGGTGCAGTGAACGCTGGGGTGCGTGGAAAATTTCGAGTCATAGTTTTGTCTGGGTATTCACCCAGCCGTGAGATTGCAGGCTCATATGGTAGCTCTGTTTTTTAGGTTTTTTTAAGGAACCTCCATCCTCTTTTCCATAGCGGTTGCATATGGTGGTGATGTTTTAGTTGTCTTGAAAAATGATGCCGAACATCTTCCGTCCAAATGAACATTTCCCCCTGAAGTAGTCATTGTTTAAGGCCGCATATGGACAGAGGAGCCTGGCGGGCTGCAGTCCATGGGGTGTCAGAGAGTCAGACTCGACTGAGAGACTGACACACACACTTATTCCAGTGACGTTCACGCTACTTAAAATATTCTGTTAAAGGCCTGTTTTACCACCAAAGACATTGTCTTTACATATAGTTATGAACAGTGGACTTCTCCACAGACCTAGGTCGATGCCTGTGAACACAGACAGCTAGTGGAGGATGTTCATATTCCAGGATCCATTACATACATGTTCGCCTCTATATTGGAAGCAAAGGAGAGGAAAAGGGGAGGTTAAGGGAAAGGCTACCCACTCCAGTATTCTGGCCCAGAGAATTCCACGGACTGGATAGTCCATGGGGTCGCAAAGAGTCGGACACGACTGAGCGACTAACATACACACACACAGAAACATATATATTTATATGGATGGGGTTCCCTTTTGGTTCAGGTGGTAAAGACTCTGCCTGCAGTGCAGGAGACCTGGATTCAATCCCCGGGTCAGAAATATTCCCTGAAGAGCCTGGCAGGCTATACGGTCCATGGCATTGCAAAGACTTGGACACCACTGAGCGACTAACACACACACACACATACACACACACACTGAGAATATATTGCTTGGGATTTTCCATAAGATGTTACAGAAAAACTTGAAACAGACTTTTTGGCCAACCCAATATAGTTCACTAATTTTTTAGGTGCATTTCATACAGTTTGTTGTTGTTTTTTTTTTTTTTAACGTAGGTAGGCTTGATGTCATTCAAAAATACAAATGACAGGGAAAAATATTAAGACAAAAATTCCTATTTTAGGCTGATAGAAGGCCGATACTGTGAGATGGAGGAGCCATAGCAAGATTCCGCCTAGGCCTCCTCTATGGCTTCACTGCCGTCTATTGACCAGGGTTCCTCGGGGTTTATTTTATCTGGCCTCTCCCTCCCTTGGACTGCAAGAAGATCCAACCAGTCCATCCTAAAGGAAATCAACCCTGAATATTCATTGGAAGGACTGATGCTGAAGCTGAAAATCCAGTACTCTGGCCACCTGATGCAAAGAGCTGACTCATTTGAAAAGACTCTGATGCTGGGAAAAACTGAGAACAAGAGGAGAAGGGGACGACAGAGGATGAGATGGTTGGATGGCATCACTGACTCGATGGACATGAGTTTCAGCAAACCTCTATGAAGGACAGGGAAGCCTGGGGTGCTGCAGTCTGTGGGGTCACCAAGAGTCAGACATGACTAGCGACTGAAAGACAACTTCCCTCTCTCAGAGTCTGCACTTGGCTTCTTCCACGTCACATGCTGTCTGAATCCCCTTCCCAGGGTACAAGAGTGCAAACTCAAGGATGCTTGGCCAGTGTTCTCCAGACCTCTCTTCGCATCTCCGGGCCCCCGCATTCTCTTGGTCACAGCCCATCACAGTTTTAGCTCCAGTTCAGCCGCGTGGAAGCAGACACTCTATCTTTCCGGGAGGGATGGTATCTGGGACGCTGGTGCGGGGGAGCTCATTAGGATGGCAGCTGGCACCATTTCTTCCCTCACTGCCTCTGGGAGCGGACGTGAGCCGCGTCTTCATTCCGGAGACTCGTGTCGGAAGCCCTCACGTGGCCCCCTTTCATTACAGCGGTTTCCATCTCCTAGGAAAGTAAATCTGCCAGGAGGGCAATGTAAAGAAAGATCTACAGAAAGCTCTTGGTCTTCCCTGTACAATTTTGTTTTTTTTATAGAACGTTGACAGGTTTTGGCACCCTGCAGGTAAATTTCTTTATTGCATTGCTCATTGGCTTTTACTTACTTAGTTAAGGGTAGCTCATAAGTAATGCATGCGTGGGGTACAAAATTCAAAGATATACAGGGGCAAGCAGCATAAAGCAAGACTCTGCCCTACTGTTCCCCTCTGCCACCCAGTTCCAGCCCCGGAATCAACCGTGTTGCTCAATTTGGGCAAAATTTCCATGTACCCAATTTGATCCCGTTCAAATCAAAATACTCGTGACTAACTGAGGAGAGACCCATAGGGACAGGGTCAGGGTGATATTTTTCTGGAGTTAGCAACTGACTGTATCACTGTGGCTGCATCCAAGATCAGAAGCGGAGGTGGCAGATGGAGAATGAAGAAAAATTGTAGATTAAATAGAGATGAAAATCCCAGGAACCCTGCTACAATCCATCTTTGTCAGCTGCAAAACTGCACGCCCCGCTCCAGGGCAACAGTGAGGAGGAAGATAAAGTATCAGTCGGGTCTCCCAACGCATTTGCAGAAGCTGCTTTTTAAAGGGCATGTAAAATATTAATAGGGTCCACACGTTTATTTAGCCGACATGTAATACTCATGCGTCATGTCACAATTAGCACCACATTGACACTTGTCTGGGACGCTGCAGAGGGACTATTTTGACACAAGAAGTTTGAGGAAATAGACTTGAGCTTGTTGAGATGTAGGAAAGATAACTGAAATGTATATAGGATTTGTGATTCACTTCAGAAGCATCCTTGAGGCAAAAGCTAAGCTGTGGTGGGTTAAGAAGTCATAGACGAAAGGGAGAGACAGTCATAGTAAATTTACAGTTAGTAAATCTGGCTGTGAAGAACTAGCCAAAACTAGCTGGAGTCAGGCTTCCGAGGCGGCTCAGTGGTAAAGAATCCATCTGCCAGTGGAAGAGATGTGTGTTCGATCCCTGGGTTGGGAAGATCTCCTGGAGTAGGAAATGGCAACCCACTCCAGTATTCTTGCCTGGAAAAGTCCATGGACAGAGGAACCTGGCAGCTGACAGTCTGTGTGATTGCAAAAGAGTCAGACACGACTGAGCCACTAATGCGATCTCACAAGAATGCACTAATCTCACAAGAACAATGCGTTCACAGGAGTGACTTTCTTTTTATACGAAAGACTTGAACATCCTCCTTTGTTATTGCTATGAGCTAGCCTGGTATGGGAATAAAGCGGGCTTCCTGGAGAGTCACAAACACCCCACCCATCTTCTGTAGACACCCCACCTCCCACAACCATAGAGACACCTCAGTCCCGCATGAATTGGGTCAGGGGTGACTAATGGAATTGAGTGGATACATCCTGCCCTAATGTACACCACCCGATCTCATCACCATAGCAATCCAGGCGTGTCCTGGGTAGCTGTTTGGTACAGCAAGCTGAACACGCTGAGGTCTAGGGAGTGTGGCTGGTTTTCTGCAGGTCACCGAGGTCATAAGGGGCCAGGCTGATTTTAGTCCTCAAGCAGCAGGGCTCCAGAAGCCTGCAGGCTGTACCACCCCAGCCTCTGAAACTCACACATCAGAAGGTCGGGAACTGGGTGAAAACGCGGAGAGGGGTTTGATCGTATAGTCCAGTCTTGTGAGCATGACGCCCATGAGAGCAGAGATGGTGTCCGCAGTCTTTCGTCACTGCAATTGCCTCCCATTGACATAACTTCACTCTAAACACAACCTTCTGTATTTTGGGCCCTGGCACGTGCAATGTGGAATCTAGTTCCCCTACCAGGGATGGAACCCTTGCCCCCCGTTGTAGGGGTGTGGAGTCTTCACCACTGGACCACCAGAGCCATCCTAAACACCACCTTCTAGTCATCGTTTGCGGCTCTAACGAGTCCAGTGATTAAGCGGCTTGAGGACCAACTCGAGCTAAGACAGACTTATCCAGTCTCTGGTCCCCGAAAAGGCTCAACCCGGAGAAACCTGTTCTCTTCAATACCAGAGGCATGTCTGCAGCTGAGAGAGGAGAGTGTGGGGTCAAGGTGACGATGACATTTTGTGTGTGTCAAGTTGGCCAGGATGCAGCGCCCAGACGTTTTGTCAAACACAAGTGAAGGTGTTGCCATGAAGGTATCCTGCAGATGTGAGGAGCATGGACCATCAGTTGACTTCGAGAAGACTTCCCTCCGCAGTGAGCATGGACCTCATCCCATCCCTTGAAGACCATGAAAGGAGACACTGAGCTTCCCCAGAGTAAAAGGCATTCAGTCTCACGTCTGTGACATAGAAGCCATGAGTTTCCAGCCAGCCTGACTAACATCACGCTTGCCAGAACCTCAGTCATACAACGTCTCAAGAGTAAATCTCAGTATATAGATAGTTGGGTAGGTAGATAGATAGACCTCTAGATCTGTATGGTATGTCTCTATCTGCCAAGCTGTCTGTCATCTTTGTATCTTTGTCATCTTTCTATCTACCTGTTTATCATCCACTCATCCATCCATCATCTACCTATTCAGCAATCCATCATCTGTGTAGCTATCTGTTCTTTTACCTATGTTGATCGATCTACCTACCTACCTACCTTTGTAATCTATCATCCATCCATCCATCATCCACTCATCTATCCATCTATTCTCTTATCCATATCTATCTTTATATCTATTATGTATCATCTGTCTATCTTACTGACTTCGTTTCTCTGCAAAATCTTGACTGGTCCATTGCGAGGAGGTAGACCACATTGCCAAGCGCTCACCGGTAGAATTCCTGTTTCCAGCATCAGCTTTCTTTCAGGTTGTCGACGGCTTGATTACTCACATCCAGGGCTCCAGTGTGGATGAGTTCACAGTATTACACCTTTTATTTCCAGTTGCTGTTTGTTGAGTATTCTTCCTGTTCGTCATCATGTATTTCTTTTTCCTCTCCGGGTGTTTGCTTTCTTCTCTAATGCTTCACCGGCAATCCTGTTCTTTTCGTTATTTCGACACACGTGTCCGCTAGAACGTCCCCATGAAGACTCACTGTTTACCAGCCACTTTAATGTGTTATTTAAGGAGCCTGATTTCCTGGGCTTCCAGAAGATGAAGATATGCTTTGGCTGCAATTGATTCTGATGAATCGTGTCCAGTGAAATTAATTCATTATGCACTTACTATCGCAACATGTTCCGTGTACCTATCAATATATTACCTGCCTTGCAAGCATGTAGCCAGCCTCAAATGCCGATAGAGTTGCCTTGTTTACAGCAGTAATACCCAAACGTTGTTCTGTTCGCAATTTCATTTATGCCTTCAAATTACAAACCCGTCTGTTCACTTAAAAAGGTAACATCTACAAAAGCAATATGGCTCTATCATTTAATCAAAGGTCACGCAATACAATTTAATAGAGGTTCAGTGCCAGAAAAAAAAAAATCTCTTTATGCAAACATAGCTCTGGCAATTTATAATTTGAAGGCAAAAGCAATAAACTTTTAATCTCTACAAACATCTCACATTATTTTTATGCAATATTCCCTAAGAAAATCTTTACCTTTTTTTTTTTTTCTGTTCTAGTTAGTGCGTGTACTTTAAGTATTAAGTGGAAAAAAATAGATCCTGAGGGGAGCAAGGATCATATATAAAAAGATAGGTGAATAGTTAATAATAAAAGTAAGAAGATATATTATGAAATAAAGTACATTTCCTTCTTTCCTAAAATGTGCTTTTTCTTTTAAAATCTGTTCTGTAAATTATTATTATTGGCTCCTTGCACGGCTTAAATTTTCTCTGATGCCTTTGCAATGATACTGCTCTGCAGAGACACCTGAATTAATGTCAGATCTAGAGATCACATGAGTTTGTAGTCATAGCAACGGACAGCACAGGTAATGGTTCTGATTTTATATAGATTCATGAGCCTTTAAAATTAGGCCTTTTTCATTTTAAAAGAAAAAAAAAGTGAAAAGAACCATCTTTACCCTTAAGAATGAGGTATACTGAAAATTTTCACCTGTTACAGTCATATGCAGAAATGATTGCTTGAAAGTTAAAGTGAGTAAGATGCGGTGAACAAACTGTAGATTCTATCTTGAAAATGTCAGGAGTGTAAACTCTACATTGAAATAGGAAATCCATAGGCCTTACTATTTCATGTGAGTGGAAAGAGTCATCTGAATTATATGACTGTTTGAAGGTATATACATGTTTATTACTTCAAGGCTTTGCGCAGTTTATGAGGGAGAGCTTTGGTTTGCAAAGATAACATGTTGGCCGGTGACGTCCAAGTCTTTACGAATTCTCAGCTAGTCAGGTCAGCAGTACTGAGATATGATTGTGTGAAATAACCTTAATTAATGAGTGCGGCTTAATCTGGTATTTGCAGAAGTGGCTTTTCATCAGATGTGGAACCTGGGTGAACACCCAATTTTCCTCTGCCTACACTACCAGCTTCTGATACATGGGAAACTTCCAGTAGGATACACTGAAATTACGAGGAGCTGATGTAAGCTTTTTAAAATTTTTTACTTATTGATTTGCATCTGTGCTGGGTCTCCACTGCTGGGTGCGGGCTTTCTCCAGTTGCAGCAGTCGGGGGTTACTCTCTAGTTAGTGCAGGCCTCTCATTGCAATGTGAGATAAAGGTTTGAAGGCATATATTACAGCGCACATTTCCCCAAGGAAATACTTAAGACAAAATTGTTAGCATCAATAAACTCTATTCTTGCTGTGACCACCTCATTTTTCTCCTTAAAGATTGCCAAGCAGTTTCCCTAACGAAAGAAACCAGTCTGAAAAGGCTACTTGCTGCAGGATTCCAATGCTACGACGTTCTGAAAAGGCAAAACAATGGAGACAATTAAAATATACAGCGGTTGCCAGGAACTGGAGACAGGTGTGAATAGAGAACACAGAAACTCTCAGGGCAGCCAAACGATTCTGTATATAATGATGATTTGTTGTCTGCTCTTGTTTAGTCGCTCAGTCGTGTCCGACTCTTTGCGACCCCATGGACTGTAGCCCACCAGGCTCCTCTGTCCGTGAGACTTCCCAGGGAAGAACACTGGAGCGGATCACCATTTCCTCCTCCAGGGGATCTTCCAAACCCAGGGATCGACCCCTTGAACTCGCATCTCCTGCTTGGCATCTTGACTATTGGGCCACCTGGGAGCCCACGTATCATTATACACGTAGCCAGATCCACAAAGTGTTCAACATCCAAAGTGAATCCTAATGTCGTGTGTGGATTTTAGGTTATTATCATGAGTCAAAGTGGGTTCACCCTTGGTTTAAAAAGAAAAGCACCATTCTGGAGACTGATGCGGATAATGGGGGAGAAAGTGCACGCATAGAGGTGGGGGATGTGTGGGAATCTCTTTCCTTTCTTCTTAATTTTGTTGCAGACTCGCTCTTAAAAACTGTCCCTAAAAAAAGAACAAAAGAACAGGCTTTCAGTCCTTGCTTGCTCATTGTCCTGTGTAAGCGTGCATGGTCAGTCACTCTGTTGTGTCCAACTCTTTGTGACCTCGTAGAGTGCAGCCCTCCAGGCTCCTCCGTCCATGGGATTCTGCAGGCAAGAATCCTGGAGTGGGTTGCCATCTCCTCCTCCAGTTCTGTGTGTGCCAAGGACAAGTCTTAGTTCCTGTGCCCCTGGGTCTTCTCAAACCAAACGGACATGGGACCTCGCTCGGGCCTCTGGGTGAACAATGCATCACATCTCGCTCTTTCTGCTCCTCAGTCACGATCTCAGACCTGCTAAGACGATGCTCCAGGTTGGTCGCAGCTTCTGTGTAGGAACATCTAACGGTCTGTGTGTGTTTCTTCTCTGTGCAGGAGTGTCTCCCCTATTCTGTGCTTTCAGTTACCCTCAGGCACCTGGGGTCCAAAAATATTACAGAGAAGGTTCCAGAAATAAACGGTTCAAGAAGTTTTAAATTCCGTAAGGGAGACCTGAGTTCGATCTATGGGTCGGAAAGATCCCCTGGAGAAGGGAAAGGCTACCCACTCCAGTATTCTGGCCTGGAGAATTCCATGGACTGCATAGTCCATGGGTTCGAAAAGAGTCAGACACCACTGAGCAACTTGCATGTCGCATTCATGTTCTTAAGTAGCTTGCTCAGCCCCACTGGGAACATGAATCACCGGAGTGCTAGTCATGGTCATTGTTCAAGCCACTCCAAGCTAGGGTTTGTCCCGCTGTGAAATAGCATACCTCTGGCCGTGTGTGTGTGTGTGTGTGTGTGTGTGCACGCGCAGCTCCAAAGAATATTCCTTTCTCTGTGTGTGTGCGTAGTTACCTTCATTAAAATGCATTCAGTGTCTCTTTAATTTGTAAACCGCAGCAAGCAGTCAGTAAGTTTTCCCGAAACCTATTTATTCAACTCGCCTTTGTCGCTAGGCTGCGATGCCATCTCTCTCCGGGAAATGTAGATTCCTTTCCAGTCTTCAATAATTAACCAATGTGATCCCATTTGTGAATCCGTCTCAGGGAATCCATCCCATTCCCTGCTATTTCACTTCCATCCACTTTCCTCATACGGTGAAAGTCACAGGCACATTCCAAAAAACTATAGGGTAAGATTCATTTTAAAACCCCATCTACTTGCGGAGGAAAAGCTTTGGACTATAAATACAGTTGACTGAGGGAGAAAATAACACAATCTTTTTTTTCCCTCCTTGCTTTTATGTTTCAATTTTAAAAGTCATTAATTTTTCATTTTCATCCTGGAAGCATTTTCTTTTCCATTTACACAATGCCCAAGCATAGCAAGAAAGTTTAAGCAATAAAAACACCAAAGTTGGGGTTTTTTTTTTTCTTTTGATAACAGTGAGCTGAAAATATCTGGTTACAGAAAGGCATCTGGAACTCACACTGTGTACCCTGCTCACGACTCTGCTTGCTATGTATTATTTAGTACATCCTGTGTGGGGAAAAAGCACTTGGTGCTCGGGGTTTTGAAAGAAATTTTGGAAAAGGATGTTTTGAGTTCTGCTTTCTACCAGATCACATTTGCAGCGACCACCGGTGGCTCAGATGGTAAAGAATCCACCTGCAGTTCGGGAGACCTGGGTTCAGTCCCTGGGGTTTGGAAGGTCCCCAGGAGAAGGGCATGGCAATCCACTCCAGTATTCTTGCCTGGAGAATCCCCATGGACAGAGGAGCCAGGCAGGCTACAGTCCATGGGGTCACGACTTTCACTCCACTCACTCTGTTTGCGGTGACATGTATCTGCAGGTCCCCTGTGCCCAGCATCCATTTAAAGTTCACAAATGCTCGTGGAGGCATACTCTCAAGATGTCCCGCCATCACGGCCAAGTCTGATGGCTTCAGGGGCCTTGTCCCCAGCATCCTTGTCCTGCTGGTCCCAGTCAATGATGGAGGAGGCAGGCAGGGACCAGATTTGGAGACAGACAGCTTAGGAGAAAGGAGGGCATGGACGAGCTCCTAGCAGACTAAGGAGGTGATTGCCCTTACTGTGTTTTCATTCATTCATTTGTTCCCCAGCCCCCTTCCCTTCTCTGGGTCCGGGATTGTGGTACCCGAGGGCTGTGCTGTAGCTGTTGCAGACCTGGGAGGATACAGCTGAGCTTACCGCATCTGGGGTACATTGCTCTCCCCTCAACAGAAGCACCTTTTCTGCTTCTCTGTCCTTTTCCCATCATGATGCTTCCATCCAGATAAAGCAACAAATAAAGATGACAGAAATCGTTAGTGAAAAAGGGGGTAGGCTGTTTCATATTCAACTGAAAGCACACAGCATACACATCGACTCAATTTTTAGTGTTATTTCAGACCATTTTCTGTTTTTTTTTTTTTAACTTTTTGTGCTGTGTTTAGTTGCTGACTCTTTGCGACCCCACGGACTGTAGTCCACCAGGCTCCTCTGTCCATGGGATTCTTCAGGCGAGAACACTGAAGTGGGTTGCCTTTCCCTTCTCCAGGGGATCTTCCCAACCCAGGGATCGAACCCAGGAAGCTACATTACCTCTCTCCTTTTTTTTAAAAAAAAAAAGTGCATTTACTTCCCTCTGCCAGGTCTTCATTGCGGCACCCGAGATCTTTGGTTGTGGCATGTCTGCTGTGAGTTGCGGCCTGTGGGACCTAGTTCCTTGCCCAGGGATTGAACCCAGGCCCCCAGCTTTGGAAGTGCAGAGTCCTAGCCGCTGGACCGCCAGGGAAGCCCCTCAAGCCGTTTTCTTGCTGTTTGAACAATCTCTTCTTTGGAAGCTAGATTTCAAGCCCAGCCTCCTCACCTCGGCCACCACCCTTTTCACACCCCACCCTTATTGAATGACTCTTCTTATTTAGCAGTATTACTTTTCTTTTTTTAAGTTCCTTGTGCTGTGTATCCTGCCTAGTAGAGGTGGTTGTTTGCAGGTCCTAATGCATATAAGGTTGTTGAGGGCACAGCTGAGATTGCACGTCCTCCGACCTTTCTGACAGAAACAATGGCTCTCCTCTCTGGGCAGAGTTGTTTATTCTACAACCCTGCCTCCCACTGTTCCTCAGGACTGTTCCCTGCATCCTCAGTTACACTCAGTGAGGTGAAAAACTGGATTTGGTTCACCTTTGCATCCCCAGATACTTGGACCCGGATGACAGATAAGGGGATGCTATTCATTTCTATGTGGCTTGACTTTCCCAAACGCACTGCTCTTTAATTAAATATCTGTAGTTTAATGAAACTGTTAGATTTGTGAAGCCTGTTTTCATCCATCTGGTGACATAGAACACTCAAAGCAAAAGGCAAATGTCTGCTTAAAACTTAGGCTTTTCTGCAGATTTTTTTTGGAGCCACTCGGTGGTATCAATACACCGAGAAAGCATTAGCATGCTTCTGCAAAAGAAAATAAGGGTTTTTATTTTTTGGGGCAACTTTCACAGTTCGAGTTTTTTTAATCATTGACTGATTTACTGTTTTCTGTTTTGTCATTGCTCTGCTCTGAGCGTTCTCAGTCACATTTGGCTATTTTTAACATCTCGTAAGTGCAGGCGGAAACCCTACCATTGGGAAAAAAAGGCATTATATTAACAACGTCTGTTTTCCCTAAATGAAAGGAAACTTTTGCTTGTAGATGTTTAATTTGCAAGGCACAATTTATAACACTATAAAAGAGACATTTCTCTATAAACCTAGAGCCCGATCATTTCTTTCCCCATTGGACATCTGCAGAGTGAGAGTAAACATTTCTTAATTTAGAGGAAGGTGAGGCTATTTTTCAAGTGAAACCTCTAAATTAATCCTTTGGTGTCAGTGCTATTTCCTGCATCCCACGTCTGCCTTAAATATAGTACCTGCGCAGATGAAGCAAATGCAAAAGTAGCTTCAGATTTAAGTAGGCGATATTGTCTCATGTAGAAAAGATGAGTCTTGGTAACACGAAAGTAGCTGTTTTTTTGATACTTGTAGATTTCCATTTTTTTTTCATATGGTTCCTATACTGGGGATGGAATTAGTGGAAAGATTTAGGTCCATCCTTTAAAAACTTTTTATTTCTCTTGTAAGGTTGAATCACTTGTTAATAATGAACCAGTGCTTTATTTTTGGCCACCTGTCTACCTACCTTCTGTCTAAGTCATTGATTTATCTACAGCAGCATGTCTTGTGCCAAAAGCTTCTAAAGTGGTCATATGTAGTAATAAATGTTATCCTTATCATGAATTGTCCTCAAGTTGGAAAATATTAGATTCTGGCATGTGAAGGTTAAAAGCTCAAGGGGGAATTCCAGTTTACAAATCTGATTCCAGGAATGTGATCAACAAAATTCCCGGCATCCAATATGTTTGAACTAAATTTGCCCTTATCAAGTGCACAGATGGGGCTTCCCAGGTGGCTCCGTGGTAAAGAATCCTTGTATCAATGCAGGAGACGTGGGTTTGATCCCTGTGTTGGGAAGATTCCCTGGAGGAGGGCATGACAACCTGTTCTAGTAGTCTTGCCTGGAGACTCCCTTGGACAGAGGAGCCTGGTGGGTTACAGTCCATGGGGTCGCAGAGAGTTGGCCATGACTGAGCACACAGCACACACACGTGCAGATAAGCATACTGGTGCTGGGTCCCCAGGTCCAGCCTACACTGGCCCACTCAGATTACAGTTCACTGGCCTCTTTGGTCCAGAGGTGAATTCTCTTATTGACTCTTAGTCTAAAGAAAATACCAGAGATTTAAGCAAAAAACACTTGTTCCTCACACTTCCAGAGGCTGGAAGTTTGAAATTATGGTACCATCATGGTCAGAGTTTTACTTCATTAAGACTGCTTTCTATCAGTGGTACTGGAGAAGACCCTTGAGAGTCCCTTGGACTGCAAAGAGATCCAACCAGTCCATCCTAAAGGAAATCAACCCTGAATCTTCATTGGAAAACTAATGCTGAAGCTGAAGCTCCAATCCTTTGGCCACCTGATGTGAAGAACTGACTCACTGGAAAAGACCCTGATGCTGGGAAAGAGAAGAAGGATGGGAGGATAAGGGGAGGAGAAGGGGACGACAGAGGATGAGATGGTTGGATGGCATCACCAACTCAATGGACATGAGTTTGAGTAAGCTCCGGGAGTTGGTGATGGACAGGGAGGCCTGGCATGCTGCAGTCCATGGGGTGGCAAAGAGTCAGACACAACTGAGTGAGTGAATAAAAACAGCAATGCCCTGAACATTAGGGTACATGGAAATTTTCTTTTTTTAACTTTTTTATTTTGTATTGCAGTATGGCCAGTCAGCAATGATGTGATAGTTTCAGTTGAGCAGTGAAGGGACTCAGCCATACATATACATGTATCCACACACACCCCCAAACTCCCCTCCCATCCAGGCTGCCACGTGACATTGATCAGAGTTCCCTGTGCTGTCCAGCAGGTCCCTGCTGATTTTCCATGTCAAATACAGCAGTGTGTCCATGTCCATCCCAAACTCCCTGATTATCCCTTACCCCAACCTTCCCCCTGGGAACCATAAGGTTATTACAGAGTATTGAGCAGAGTTCCCTGTGCTGTCCAGCAGGTCCTTGCTGGTTCTCCATGTTAAACACAGCAGTGTGTCCATGTCCATCCCAAACTCCCTGACTATCCCTTCCCCCATCCTTCCCCCTAGGAACCATAAGGTTATTACAGAGTACTGAGCAGAGTTCCCTGTGCTGTCCAGCAGGTCCTTGTTGCTTCTCCATGTTAACTATAGCCTTGGGTACAGGTCCAGATATTCGTCTATGGACTGATGTGTGCCCTTCATTCAGGACTATTTTGACAATCAAACAAAAGACATTGCAGGAAAGAAGTGAATGCCATCCAATCTTCCAAACCACTTCCCCTTCAGAAGTGACTATCTGCACAACCAGATTTAAAGTGGGGTTTTCTACAATGGTAGGCTCTGCAGGTAGGAATCTTGTCAGGTCTGTTTCCCAGCAGTGTGCGTAGCTTGCAGCTTGCCCTGATCACGTGGGCAGGGGTCACACAGGGAGGGACGCAGGAAAGCCGTCTGCTTTAGCTTGGATTTAGAAGGTCTTTGTGGATATAGATACTCTGCCTTATCATCCATTCTGCTGTGTCTTGGAGCAATTTCTTCACTTGACCTCTGCTTTAAGTGACAGGAACGGTTCTCTTTCTGATCTTGAGCCTGTGACGTGTCCATGCAGGAACACGTGTCTGCCCTATGAATAGGGTGACCGCTGAGGTCAAGGCTTGTTCTTTGCAGAGACTCTTACTCAGAGAGTGTTTCTTCTTTTATTTTAGCTCGTACAATTTCTCCTGAACTGAGTGTTATAGCTTTATGGTAAACTTTTAACTGAATACTCAGTGATAGCAATAAAGTATGTAGAAATATACTATCCCAGTGTTTCAGCCCACTCCAGCACTCTTGCCTGGAGAATCCCATGGACAGAGGAGCCTGGCGGGCTACAGGCATAGGATTGCAAAGAGTCAGACACGACTGAGCTACTGAACAGCAACAACCACTGCACATGGTTTCTCAGTTCCCCAACCAGGGATCCAACCTGTGCCCCCTGCATTGAAAGGCAGAGTATGAAACACTCCACCGGGAAGGTCTCAAAATATAACTGCTTTAAACCAAGAGAAGATATATTTTATTTTGACATCACTTCAAAACCTTCTCTTACCACCAGCATCAAATTTTCAAATTCATGAATTGTCCACTCTTACACAGTTGGACTTCCCTGGCGAAGAAGGTAATGGCACCCACTCCAGCACTCTTGCCTGGAAAATCCCATGGACAGAGGAGCCTGATAGGCTCCAGTCCATGGGGTCGTGAAGAGTCGGACACGACTGAGCGACTTCACTTTCACTTTCACACAGTTGGACTTCCCTGGTGGCTCAGACATTAAAGAATCTGCCTGTAATACAGAAGGCCCAGGTTCCATCCTTGATAGAAGATCCCCATCTTCCATCCCCTGGAGAAGGGAATGGCAACCCACTCCAGTGTTCTTGCCTGCAGAATTGTGTGGACAGAGGAAACTGGGTGGGCAACAGTCCATGAGGCCGCAAAGAGTCAGACACAACTGAGTGACTAACGCTGGACACCGTTACCAATCTTTCATCCCAAAAGCTTTCTTCCAACAGAAAATCTTCCAGCAAGGGACTTGTGCCTCTAGAGGAAGAAACTAAAACCAAACACACCCTGAGGCTGACATCTGAGTAAGTATTATAAATGATGGTGGATCCTCGCTTAGCTGAGCTGTGTCTCCAAGGCCAAGTGTCTTCACTGTGTTTTACCTTTGTGGAAGCCTGTGAACTTCAGCGAAATGCCTTACAGAGCCCAGCTGTCTACTGATGAAACACTTTAGGTTCTCATCTCCTTTGCAAAACCTCTTGAGCCACCACTGAATTGTACATCTGTTAGCAGTTCCTGGGCCAAATGCATTATTGATGTTGCACGTTTTCCCCACTGCTTTACGACCCATTTTGAACTTGAATTAAAACTGCACTCAGGAACTTCCAGGGTGGTCCATTGGTTAAGAGTCCATTTGCCCATGCAGAGGAACACAGGTTCTATTCCTGGTTCCGGAAGGTTCCACCTGCCACGGGGCAGCTAAGCCCACAACCCACAACTACTGAAGCCTGCCTGCCTAGAGCCCATGCTCTGCAACAAGAGAAGCCACCGCAGTGAGAAGCCCGTGACGCAGCTGGAGAGCAGCCTTCATGGCAGCAGCTAGAAAAACGGTGAGCAGCAGCGAAGACCCAGCACAGCGAAAAATAAATGAATAGATAGACAGATAAATAATTGCTTTTTAAGAATCGCTCAATTTTGCTTTTTGTCTACCATCGTTTCTATAGTCTAAAATAAATATTAAAAAATAAAATAAATAAATATAAAATAAACAGTTAATCATTAGCCAAAAAAAAAAAAAACCATAAAGCAAGAAATGTGCATTCAAATGACAATATACTATAACCACATTTATTTAAGAATGTATTCCAGTATCAAACGGCATAGGTCAACAGTGCAAAACAGCAATTACTTTTCAACCAACCTGATATTTTGGTTCAAAATCTTACACATACTGTGAGTGGCCTAGGTTGTGGGTCTGAGCCTTTCAAACGCCCAGTGGCAGGGGGACATGGGAAGAAGCTACCAGTTTTCAGGGTCTGGGTTCTAGCCTGTCATCACGACGTGACTTTACTCTCGGTCATCTTAAAGCAGGTGACATCCTGGTGGCTTTGTTAGCATCCGTAGCCCCATATGCCACCTTAGGTGTGAAGAGCAACAGTGTTCTCATTTTCTTAAGAAAACAAGATTCCAGTCCAGGTTCGATGCATGAGACAGGATGCTCAGGGCTGGTGTATCGGGATGACCCAGAGGGATGGGATAGGGAGGGAGTTGGGAGGGGGTTCAGGATGGGGGACACAGGTACACCCATGGCGGATCCATGTCAATGTATGGCAAAACCACTACAATATTGTAAAGTAATTAGCCTCCAGTTAAAATAAATAAATTTATATTAAAAAAAAAAACAAGATTCAACCACATTTCCAGTTGCAGGTGGGCAACAGGTGGTCCGGTGTATTGTTCTCACGAAACCTCATGGTTTGCAAATTGAAAGCACCTTGTGAGGTCCCGTGAGGACTAAGGTATGTGGACCCTATTTAGTCAACACATGATTCACTGTCCTCTTTTGTCCCTAATGATTGAAGCAGAAGCCAAGCCTTTCTAGGAGCTTTGGAGCCAAGGAGGAAAGAGAGACAGAGCAGAGGAGAATCTATTTTCTACAGGGAATACTAGCCAGGCTTCAGATGGATCTGTACATTGGCCATTTCTTTTTTCCCCCAAACAAATCTATTTTTCTCAATCTGTTCCTATAGCCCAAGTCAGGATTCACAACATGATATGGTACTTTTATGGGTTTATTTACAAGTTGACATGTGTTTCTCAACCTTTACCATGTCGAGCTGAAATTTCTGATGCTGTGGACCTGGTTTTATTTCACATTCAGTTCTTTCTGGGGGCTTTTCAGGTGGCTCAGTGGTAAAGAATCTGTCTGCCAATGCAGGAGACTCAGGTTCGATCTCTGGGTTGGCAAGATCCACTTGAGGAGGAGATGGTGACCCACTCCTCAGAAATCCCATGGACAGAGGAGCCTGGAGGGCTGCAGTCCATGGGGTTGAAAAGAGTTGCACACAACTGAGCATGCACACACGAAACACACACCTTTCTCACTGCCTGGCACCCTGTTAAATGCTTCAGTTCAGTCACTCAGTAGCGTGCAACTCTTTGAGACCCCATGGACTGCAGCACGCCAGGCTTCCCTGGCCATCAACAACTCCCAGAGTTTGCCCAAACTCATTTCCATCGAGTCAGTGATACCATCCAACCATATCATCCTCTGTCGTCCCCTTCTCCTCCTGCCCTCAATCTTTCCCAGCATCAGGGTCTTTTCCAATGAGTCAGTTCTTTGCATCAGGTGGCCAAAGGATTGGGGTTTCACCTTCAGCATCAGTCCTTCCAGTGAATACCCAGGACTGATTTCCCTTAGGGTTGACTGGTTTGATCTCTTTGAAGTCCAAGGGACTCAGATTCAGTCAAGGAGACCCAGATTAAATCAATGGTCACAGAGATCCCCTGGAGAAGGGAATGGCAGCCCACTTCATTATTCTTACCTGGAGAATCCCATGGAGAGAGGAGCCTGGCAGAGTACAGTCCATGGGGTTGCAGAGTCGAACATAACTGAGCAACTGATACACACACCTTAACTTTGAAAAGGAGAGGCATTTGAAAGAGATTTTCTTCCTCAAGGATCATTTGGGAAACGTTCTAGGTTTTGAGCTTTCTAAGCAATTGTGATTTTCTTTGGGAATTTAGAGTATTTAGACTTATTTTATTCCTCCAGTTCTGCAAAGACAAAGGCATTTGTGGAATATAAGAAGAGAACATGATAAGATTAACATGCACATATCTTCAGTTCAGTTCAGCTCAGTTGCTCAGTTGTGTCCGAGTCTTTGCGACCCCATGAATCACAGCTTGCCAGGCCTCCCTGTCCATCAGCATCTCCTGGAGTTCACTCAAACTCATGTCCATCGGGTCAGTGATGCCATCCAGCCATCTCATCCTCTGTTGTCCCCTTCTCCTCCTGCCCCCAATCCCTCCCAGCATCAGTCTTTTCCAATGAGTCAACTCTTCGCATGAAGTGGCCAAAGTACTGGAGTTTCAGCTTTAGCATCAGTCCTTCCAAAGAACACCCAGGACTGATCTCCTTTAGAATGGACTGGTTGGATCTCCTTGCAGTCCAAGGGACTCTCAAGAGTCTTCTCCAACACCACAGTTCAAAAGCATCAATTCTTCGGCGCTCAGCTTTCTTCACAGTCCTACTCTCACATCCACACATGACCACTGGAAAAACCATAGCCTTGACTAGACAGACCTTTGTTAGCAAAGTAATGTCTCTGCTTTTGAATATGCTATCTAGGTTGGTCATAACTTTCCTTCCAAAAAATAAGTGCTTTTAATTTCATGGCTGCAGTCACCATCTGCAATGATTTTGCAGCCCCCCAAAATAAAGTCTGCCACTGTTTCCACTGTTTCCCCATCTATTTCCCATAAAGTGCTGGGACCAGATGCCACGATCTTCGTTTTCTGAATGTTGAGCTTTAAGCCAACTTTTTCACTCTCCTCCTTCACTTTCATCAAGAGGCTTTTTAGTTGCTTAAAACAAACAAACAAAAACACAAAACTCGATGACCAAGTTTAAATTTGCAGCATGATTATGGAAGAATGGAACTGATGCAAAGGAAACAGTCAGTTTTCTGGCATGTAAAAAGATGGGACACGTTCCCAGAAGGCAGAACAATCAGAAGAAATGGATGTAAATGGTGAGAGATTAAAATTATAAATGAGAAAGAAAAGGATCAGCTTCCAATTAGTGTTCCTGAAGATCATTTGAAAGCAAATGGAGCAGAAACAATAGTCAAGGTTCGTCCACAGAACAAAATTTTACCAAAGTGAGAAAGGGACATGATTCTAGCTTGAATGGCTTCACTTGGGTTTCAGGTGAAGTTAATAAGAATGAAATGAAATCTAGGCATGCTGTGCTGAAATAAAAGTAAAGAAGCATCTCTAAGTCCCCTGGTAGACAAAGCAGGTGACAAAGGGAGCCGGATGGAAGTGGTCTCCAGACAGTGGGCAGCACCACCTGCAGAAAGACCTAGTAACATCTACAGAGACCTAGACAGTGTATTAAGAAGCAGAGACACCACTTGGCTGACAAAGGTATGTTTAGTCAAAGCTGTGGTTTTCCCAGTAGTCACGTACAGTTGTGAGAGCTGGACCATAAAGAAGACTGAGCACCAAAGAATGGATGCTTTTGAGCTGTGGTGTTGGAGAAGACTCTTGAGAGTCCCTTGGACTAAAAGGAGATCCAACCAGTCCATCCTAAAGGAAATGAGTCCTGGGTGTTCATTGGAAGGACTGATGCTGAAGCTGAAACTCCAGTACTTTGGCCACCTGATGGGAAGAGCTGACTCACTGGAAAAGACCCTGATGCTGGGAAAGATTGAGGGCAGGAGGAGAAGGGGACGACAGAGGATGAGATGGCTGGATGGCATCACTGACTCAATGGACATGAATTTGAGCAAGCTCCAGGAGCTGGTGGAGGACATGGAAGCCTGGTTTGCTGCAGTCCATGGGGTCGCAAAGAGTCAGACCCAACTCAGTGACTGAAGAACAACCTGGAGGCCACCCAGGTTATGCTAGTGGTAAAGAATCTGCCTGCAGTGCAGGAGACCTGGATCCAATCCCTGGGTCAGGAAGATCCCCTGGAGGAGGAAATGGCAACCCACTCCAGTATTCTTGCTGAGGAATCCCATGGACAGAGGAGCCTGGTGGGCTACAGTCCATGGGGTCACAATGAGTCGGACTCAACCAAGCACTCTTCCATGCACATACAAACAATGTCTCTAGAAAGTGGGAATGTAACTACCTCTTCAAGATCCTGATTTCACTTCTTTTCCATATATCCTGAAGGGGGATGCTGGGTCCTTATAGTAGTTCCCTTTTTTAATTTTTTGAAGATACTGTGTTTTCCATAGGGTCCACCATTACACATTCCCAACTGTGTTCAAGAGGTGAGTTTCTCAGCATCCTCATCCATGTGTCATTGTTTGGTTTGGTTTTGGATCAGTAGCCATCCTAACAGGGGTGAGATGATATCTCTCTGTAGTTTCGATTTGCACTTCTGTGACAATTACAGGTGGTGAGCATCTTTTCATATCAATCCAGTTCAGTTGCTCATTCGTGTCCGATTCTGTGACCCCATGGACTGCAGCACACCAGGCCTCCTGTCCATTTCCAACTCCCAGAGCTTGCTGAAACTCATGTCCATCAAGTCGGTGATGCCATCCAACCATCTCATCCTCTGTCGTCCCCTTCTCCTCCTGCCTTCAGTCTTTCCCAGCATCAGGGTCTTTTCCAATGAGTCAGCTCTTCACATCAGGTGGGCCAAAGAATTGGAGTTTCAGCTTCAGCCAGTTGGCTATTTGTATCTGTTCCTTGCACAAATGTCTGTTGGATTGAAATAAGCCAAGGTTATAGGACAAATACTCCACTTCTGTGAAGCATTTTAAGTAGTGCTACTCATAGAAGCAGAGACTACAGTAGTGGTACCCATGGGGGAATGGGAAAATAATGTTTCAATTATGCAAGATGAGTAAGTCCTACAGATCCTCTGTAAAATACAGCACCTGCAGTTAACAATACGGAATTGTGCGCTCAAAAGTTGTTGAGAGGAGATTTCACGTCAAGTGCTGTTACCACAAAAACAGACAGAAGATGGACACAGAGACATAGGAGGAGGTCGACATGACTGTTACCTTGATTGTTGTATAATATCACAGATGTTTGCATATGTCCGAGCTCATCAGATTATACACTTGCAGTATGTGGAGGTCTTTGTGTGTGAGCCACATAAAAATAAATACGCTGGGAGAAGTTCACCCACTGAAAGCATTTAGAGTATCAGAACTAGAATGACTTGGGAGAGAATTAGGAGATTGCAATTAATATATATACATGACTATTTAGGGCTTCCCTGGTTACTCAGACCGTAAAGAGGCTGCCTGCAATGCAGGAGACCCAGATTTGATCCCTGGGTCAGGAAGATCCCCTGGAGAAGGGAATGGCAACCCACTCCAGCATTCTTGCCTGGAAAATCCCATGGATGGAGGAGATTGGCAGGCTACAGTCCACTGGGTTGCAAAGAGTTGGACACGACTGAGTGACTATATATAAAAAAAGGTAAATAACAAGGACCTACTGTGTAGCACAGGGAGCTATAGTCAATATATTGTTATAGAGTATAATGGAAAGAATCTGAAATATGAATTTTGTTATACATTTGTGGTCAACATATATATACTACCATACATAAAATTGGTAAACCAGAAAGACCTACTATATAGGGAGCTATATTTGACATCTTGTAATAAGCTAGAATGGAAAAAAATATGAAAAGAATATATATATGCTCACATCTATATATGTATCCATTCAGTTCAGTTCAGTCGCTCAGTCGTGTCTGACTCTTTGTGACCCCATGAATCACAGCACGCCAGGCCTCCCTGTCCATCACCAACTCCTGGACTTCACTCAAATTCATGTCCATCAAGTCAGTGATGCCATCCAGCCATCTCATCCTCTGTCGTCCCCTTCTCCTCCTGCCCCCAATCCCTCCCAGCATCAGGGTCTTTTCCAATGAGTCAACTCTTCGCATGAGGTGGCCAAAGTATTGGAGTTTCAGCTTTAGCATCAGTCCTTTCAATGGACACCCAGGGCTGATCTCCTTTAGGATGGACTGGTTGGATCTCCTTGCAGTCCAAGGGACTCTCAAGAGTCTTCTCCAACACAAAATGTATAAACCACTGTTGTACACTTAAAATTAACATAACATTGTCAATTAACTCTACTTCAAGTTTTTAAAAAGTAGAATGAAAAACAGCATATTAAATTCAAGGCAAAAAAAGATACCACATAATTTATATGAAAATCAATAGCATGGATTTTTTTCCTTTCATTTCTGAAAGCTATAATATGATCTCACAAGGAAACATTGGGAAAAGTATTTTAATAAAGAGAGCTTGCCTATTTAAAAACTCTCAACCAGATAATGGGAATTTTTTTTTCCATTTAAAAACTGTTAATCTGTATCAAAGGAGTCCTGCCAAAAAAGAACTGGGAATCTTTCATGAATATATTAGGCACCGTTTGCCAACCTGATCCAATTTTTCTCTTGTTGAAGCCGCTTCATTAATCTAACGTGCAAGAAATAAATATTTGATGTGCAATTAGTTGGAGATTATTATGGCCATAATGGAAACTTTCCAAATAAACAGCTGCTCCAGCACTTTAAATGCATGAAAAGCAAGGCACAGAATGGAAAAATATAATGACACACCAGCTCTACAGAGGAAAAAAGTTAACATATTCAATTAGTTCGAAAGATGGGTGCTCATCTAGAAGTTTGGTGACGGTTTATCAAAGCAGAACAACAAAAAAAGCTGCCAGAGATGGGGCCAAATGCCCATCCACCTGAATTTTCATGGAAGTGCTTGTCTAAAAATGTAAGACATTTCTACCCAAGAAGAAAATATTATGGAAATAGATATGGCCCAATTCCAATAATTCTTCAGCGTAGCCATTTTATACATACATATGTGTGTTTCCTTAGTCGCTCAGTCGTGCCCGAATCTTGTGACCCCATAGACTGCAGCCTGCCAGGCTCCTCTGGCCATGGAATTCTCCAGGCAAGAATGCTGGAGTGGGTTGCCACTTCCTTCTCCAATACATACATACACATACACACATGTGCGTGCTCTGTGATTCTTTGTGATCCCGTAGACTGTAGCGCCAGGCTCCACTGTTGATGGGATTCTCCAGGCAAGAATACTGGAGTGGGTTGCATGCATTCATCTGGGGGATCTTCCTGACCCAGGCATGGAACCCAGGTCTCTGTGTCTCCTGCATCAGCAGGCGGATTCTTTACCACTAGTGCCGCCTGGGAAGCCCCAGAGAAAGAACAAAGGGAGTTTCTGGAGGTGGTAAAAATCTGGCTCCAAATCTGGTATCCAAAGTGTCACTGGGAAGTGTTTACAGTATACCAGCATTCTGGTGCAGGTCTCTAGAAAACTGACTCCGGGGCGAATGTGTGGGTTGCCGGGGCCCTGCCGCGTTCTGACATGAAAGTCTGCAGTCCATTGCATTTTGCCTTTGCTCTGCTCTGAAACAACCCTTCACTTCAAGGGAGGTCAGAACCGGTTATTGTTTCTCTCAGCTTCCCTTCTGCCTCCGCGAGCCAAACACACATACACAAACCAGAAGCACAAGAAGGAAAGCGCTGGCTGCACACCGTTTCGCCCAGGTCGAAGTAAACTGCCTGGTGACGTACTGATGCAGACTGTCTTCGGTAATGTTCTCGTGACATTCAGTCTGGTTAATGTACCCTCTCCCCTATTTGGGCTTCCCGGGTGGCTCAGTGGTAAAGAACCCTCCTGCCAGTGCAGGAAATTCGGATTCGATCCCTGGGTCAGGAAGATCTCCTGGAGGAGGAAATGGCAACCCACTCCAGTATTCTTGCTTGGAGAATTCCACGGCCAGAGGAACCTAGTGGGCTACAGTCCGCAGGGTCTGCAAAGTGTCAGACATGACTAAGCAAAGCATAGCCAAAAAATAAATGATGTCTATTGCTTTCCGCCCATTCCTATTGGAGCCGATTGCTGGGAAGTTAGACATAACAAACACACAAGCTCCAGAACTGAGGCCACTTACTCAATCAGTGTATTTTTAGCTTATAAACTACACAGGCTACTCTAACATGTGGCTTTGTTGCCACCATTTCCTACTGACTTGTCCATGATGCAGTAGGGAAAGGAGATGTCTTGGCGTGAAACCGGAGCTGAAGTCATTCCCGCTGCCCAGGAGCTGACATTATTCAAGGGAACATGGGGACAGAGGCATAAATTAGCCCCATAAGTAACACCCAGGGGTACTCTGCAAGCTATTCATCCAACACTTGTATATTGGGAACTGCTGAGCGCTGGGTTATGGTTTTTCCAGTAGTCATGTATGGATGTGAGAGTTGGACTATAAAGAAAGCTGAGCACTGAAGAATTGATGCTTTTGAACTGTGGTGTTGGAGAAGACTCTTGAGAGTCCCTTGGACTGCAGGGAGATCCAACTAGTCCATCCTAAAGGAGATCAGTCCTGGGTGTTCATTGGAAGGAATAATGTTGAAGCTGAAACTCCAATACTTTGGCCACCTGATGCGAAGAGCTGACTCATTGGAAAAGACCCTGATGCTGGGAGGGATTGGGGGCAGGAGGAGAAAGGGAAGACAGAGGATGAGACGGTTGGATGGCATCACCGACTCAATGGACATAGTTTTGGGTAGACTCTGGGAGTTGGTGATGGACAGGGAGGCCTGGCATGCTGCAGTTCATGGGGTCGCAAAGAGTCGGACACGACTGAGCAACTGAACTGAACTGAACTGAGCCCTGGGCACATTGACCTCTGTGCTATGAATTCACCTGGGATTGTAAGGACCCTGCGATCAGGATGCTTATATTCCTATAGGTGTGGCCACCAACATGCTGGCAAACAAACTGCTTCTGATAAAGAAACCTACAGGGACTCCCCTGGTGGTCCAGTGGATAAAAATCCCCCTGCCAGTACAGGGTACACGGGTTTGATCCTTGGTCCAGGAAGATCCCATGTGACACTGAGCAACTAAACCTTTCTATCGCAACTGTTCCTTGAGCCTGTGCTCTGGAGCCTGGGAGCCCTAGAGCCTGTGCCTCAGGACAAGAGAAATGACTGAAGTGAGAAACCTGTGTGCTGCAACTTGTGAGTAGCCCTCACTGTCCACAACTAGAGAAAATGCCCGCCCAGCCATAAAGACTCGATGCAGCCAGAAAAAAAATGAAAGCTTAAAAAGAAAAAGTGCAGGATACAGCCAGGTGGAGGGGCTGAAGCGAACCCAGTCCTTGGAAGTATCAGGGAATTCTCTGAGAAAGTGGCCTTGAAGCTGAAAAACTGTGACAGAAGGGTGGGACAGGTCAGGGAGATCAGTGGAGGAGGGAGACTTGGGGGAACAAAAGCTGTAGGAAGCGAGGGAAGGAGCCGGGTGTGGAGACTTTTCTGGGGCCCCTCCAGGCTGGGGAAAGATTCTGGAATCGTTTTGCTGTGATTCCAAGAGGAAGCTTCTAGCAAGTGTTGCAGGCAAGAGTCTCAGTTGATTCTTGGACGTCGCTTAGCCATGACTTGACTGTCGCATGCATGGTGGCTGGACCAGAATGGAAGGAAACGGGGAGACCAGGGAGCAGACTGCAGATCGCGCCTCGTTATTCTTGGGCTCTGTATTTGCAAATTCATCCGCTCCACTACAATCTGTTCTTAACCGTTAAGTCAATCCTGAAGGTTCTTTTGGGAGTCATACATGGAGTTGGCTCAGCTGGGGCTTGGACACTGCAACGCCCTGCCTCCTGATTTCAGCTTTCAGGCTGTAAACCGGTGTCTTTTTGTGGACTATGTAGGGCTGCGTTTTCTCATTTATGTGTGTTTTAGCAATGATGTCCCTGTGGGAAATGGCCCCTAATTATGGTGTTTTGATACTGTCTGCTGTAGGGAAGGAAGCCCGAGAAGACTGCGATGTGCCTTAGCGGGGCAATACTTGACTTAGACAAGCTCCTTGCAGGCTTGAGTTGCCATGCTGACGGCCTCGAGTTCCAGGTGGATGACTCAAAAATACGTATGAAATAGCTCAGTTCAGTCGCTCAGTCGTGTCCAGCTCTTTGCGACCCCATGGACTGCAGCACTCCAGGCCTCCCTGTCCATCACCATCTCCCGGAGTTTGCTCAGACTCATGTCCATCTAGTTGGTGATACCATCCAGCCGTCTCATCCTCTGTCGTCCCCTTCCCTTCCCACCTTCAATCTTTTCCAGCATCAGGGCCTTTTCCAATGAGTCGGTTCTTCACATCAGGTGGCCATAGTATTGGAGTTATGAAATATGAAATAAACAGATATACACTTAACATGGGTTATGTGTTGATCTCTTATGAAAATGTTGTGAGCAGTGGCTCCCAGAAACCTGTACTTCCCTAGGAGAAATGACCCAGCATGCATTAGTTCAGCATTTGCAATGACTTTGTGGAACATATAACAATGGCAAGAATCAGCTCTATTTTAGGAGGTCCCGGTGAGAAGCATTATGACGTAAAAAGTCCAAGTGATAGTTGCTCAGTCGTATCTGATTCTTTCACGACCCCATGGACTGTAGCCCGCCAGGCTGCTCTGTCCTTGGGATTCTCCAGGCAAGAATACTGGAGTGGGTTGCCATTCCCTTCCCCTGGAATCTTTCTGACCCAGGGATCAAACCCAGGTCTCCCACATTGCAGGCAGGCACACTCTTTACCGTCTGAGGCACCAGGGAAGCTATTATGGGGTCAGCAGTGGTTACACTTGGTCATGTGATAAGGTTTGACTGTGACCTGAAGTATACTTGGTTTAAGTGAAAGTCGCTCAGTCGTGTCCGACTCTTCATGACCCGTGGACTGGGGCACGCCAGGCTTCCCTGTCCTTCACCATCTCTTGGAGCTTACTCAAACTGCTGTCCATCAAGTTGGTGATGCCGTCCAACCATCTCATCCTCTGTCGTCCCCTTCTCCTCCTGCCCTCAATCCTTCCCAGCATCAGGGTCTTTTCCAGTGAATCAGCTCTTTGCATCAGGTGGCCAACGTATTGGAGCTTCAGCTTCAGCATCAGTCCTTTCATTGAATATTCTGGGTTGATTTCCTTTAGGATGGACTGGTTTGATCTTCTTGCAGTCTGAGGAAGTTTCAAGAGTCTTCTCCAGCTCCACTAAAGGCATTATTTGATTACAGTCTTTTTTCTTTAATTAGGAGCATTTCATTCACTCCTCATAGCCATCAACCGAGAAAGACCTTAGTTTGGCTTTCCTTAAACAATCTACCACCTTTCCTTGCACTATTCAATAACATCTTCTAATACAGCATAATTGCCTCTTTTAAAATTTAATTAATTTTTTTAATTGAACAATAATTGCTTTACAGAATTGCCTTAGTTTCTGCCAAACATCAACGTGAATCACCATGGCTTGCCTTTTACAGTTCATAACTTATCTGGTGGCTGATCAATCCGAGCAGCTTCAAGCAAGAATTACAGGTACTTGTCTCACACGTCTATTGATTTTATAACTGATAGCCATAAAACTGGCTGACAGCTTTCTGCCTAATCATATATCAGATGTAGTATTCGGTGAAAGCATACTTTTTAACCTCCAGGGAAAACATATGCAGCACACAAAAATACATGTAGGTAAACCTTTATGCTTCAGCAATCTAGGGTTCCTCTATTAGAGATTCATGTTAAAAAACCCCAAGATAAATCATGGTACTTAATACTGCGATGTTGGATGTGCATGTCAGATCATTGTTATAACTGCCTCTGTTGACTTATGTCTTGTTTGCTTATTGTGATAACATTTTTCCTGTGCCCTGGAGTAAGGAATCTGGTTATATTTTTATTAGCTTACTTTAATGTACTGCTGAGAATGAACATACTTAATATACCTATATTGAATATGCACCAACTTGTAATAAAACTAGGGCTTTCCCTGGTGGCTCAGACAGTAAAGAATCTGCCTGCAATGCAAAAGACCTTGGTTTGATCTCTGGGTGGAGAAGATCCCCTGGAGAAGGGAATGGCAACCCACTGCAGTATTCCTGCCTGGAAAATCCCCATGGACAGAGGAGCCTGATGGGCTACAGTCCATGGGGTCTCAAAGAGTCAGACATGACTGAAGGAATGATATAACAACAACACCAGTAAAACTGTATTTAAATATATTTAAAATACCATTTTGCATATAGTATATGAGCTAATGATTCTAATCCCTTGATATGTAGGTGGGTATGTGTACATATATGTACACATATATGCAGCCATGAAATTAAAAGATGCTTACTCCTTGGGAGGGAAGTTATGACCAACCTGGATAGCATATTAAAAAGCAGAGACATTACTTTGCCAACAAAGGTTCGTCTAGTCAAGGCTATGGTTTTTCCAGTGGTCATGTATGGATGTGAGAGTTGGTCTGTGAAGAAAACTGAGCACTGAAGAATTGATGCTTTTGAAGTGTGGTGTTGGAGAAGACTCTTGAGAGTTTCTTGGACTGCAAGGAGATCCAACCAGTCCATTCTAAAGGAGATCAGTCCTGGGTGTTCTTTGGAAGGAATGATGCTAAAGCTGAAACTCCAGTACTTTGGCCACCTCATGCGAAGAGTTGACTCATTGGAAAAGACCCTGATGCTGGGAAAGATTGAAGGCAGGAGGAGAAGGGGACGACAGAGGGTGAGATGGCTGGATGGCATCACCGACTGGATGGATATGAGTTTGAGCGAACTCCAGGAGTTGGCGATGGACAGGGAGGCCTGGCGTGCTGCAGTCCATGGGGTCGCAAAGAGTCGGACACAAGTGATCAACTGAACAACAAGTACATAATTTACTTAAAGACTCACCATTTAAATGAATAAACAGTGAGTGCATTCCAGTCACAGAATTTAAAAGTTGCCCATGATTTTAAGCTTTAATTCCCTTAATACACAGCAGACATCCACTGGAGATTGTCTTATACTCCTGTGGTTAACAGCACAGTTTTGAAAATCCAATAAAATTTAATGAAGTAATATCTTACAAGCAACAGAATTAATTTCTATTAAGTATTTATTTGTACCATCCATGGCTCCTCGCAACCACACAGAAAAGAGACAGACTCATAATATACCCGTCCTAACCTTATTTTTATTACCTGCCTTTCCCTCCGGACAAATACAGTGTTCGAATTAATGAAATCGGTGTGTAGTACTGATTCCTTGCATTTGAAATGAAGAGGCAACTCTGGATGTGCAAGAATGTAAATGAAAAGTGAATGTCGCTCAGTCGTGTCTGACTGTTTGTGACCCCATGGAGTATGCAGTCCCTGGAATTCTCCAGGCCAGAAGACTGGAGTGGGTGGCCTTTCTCGTCTCCAGGGGATCTTCCCAACCCAGGGATAGAACCCAGGCCTTTCCCATTGCAGGCAGATTCTTTACTCACTGAACCACCAGGGAAGCCCTAGGAGATGGGAAATTGGAAAGTCATTTCTGGAGACCAGGTGAACACAGGGCTGAGGGCGGCGGTTCATGAAGGTGGTGGGTTTCAAGTGTGGGCAAGGGGGTGGGCTGTCTGGGCTGAGGAGCTGAAGGAGGAAAGCTTAGAAGCCTTCCCCTGATGTGTTTGCTGCAGAGTCCAAGGGGGACGTGGGATACCCAGGCTGATTGCTGAATGCCCCCCCAGGGGGCAGCCCACGAACGGGGAGGAGTCTAGACCCTTCCAGACCATGGGCCGTGTGGCTGTGCCGCACGCTCTTTTAGTGGTTTGGTTTGAAGACTGAGTGTTTGCAGCCTCCTGGGCGAAGCCATGCCTCTCTGACAGACTCTCCCGTGCTGCACAAGGTGCAGGTCCTGTCAGCTTCCCTCCCCCTGCCCCAGGATTTCCTTTCGCTGAGACATTTCTTAAAGAAGGTGCGAAGCTGGAATTGGTCTGTATTGAAAATGTCGTGCAGGCGTGCGTGCTGGAAACCCCACCAGGTGGAGAAGTGAATTCCACGATGACCAGACTGTAGCCATGACATAAGCGGCCTCATTTCCCAGAACTGGCCTCAAAGAGAGGGGACAGTGTGACCTCAGAACTGAAGATTGTACGTTCAGTCGCTTCAGTCGTGTCCGACTCTTTGTGACCCCGCAGCCCCACCCCGATCCTCTGTCCGTGGGATTCTCCAGGCAAGAATACTGGAGTGGGGTGCCATTTCCTCCTCCAGGGGATCTTCCCCACCCAGGAATCAAAACTGCATCTCCTGCATTGCAGGTGGACTCTTTACCACCGAACCATCTGGGAAGCCAGCCTCCTAAGCTTCCGGGTTAGCAGTCTGTCTCTCTTCTTGTTTGAGACGTATCTACTTTAATGTTTCCACTGCAAGGGGCACCAGCCAAAAGGTGAAGCAAAAAAAAAAAAAAAATCAGGCAAAAATTGGATAGGTGAATATGCAAATGATATTAAACCTATTTTATACACCTGTGACTGATTCACTGTCTCTGTATGGCAAAAAACCACCACAAGATTGTAAAGTAATTAGCCTCCAATTAAAATCAACTGATTTTTAAAAAAATGTTTGTTTTGGGTTGGCTTTGCTACCTGAGAGTGCATCTAGCTGAACACTGAATTTGACCTTAAAACAGAACAAAATCCTAAGAGTTCCACAGGGAGGGGGTCCATGAGATACTGGAACATTCTAAGAGCTTCATAGAAACCAGTGATTGGATACCGCTAAGAAGAGAGGTCAGCAAAGCTGATGGAGATGCTGTGAAATTTCACCTCTCTCATTTTGCCCAAGAACGTCCGTGATGGTGGTCAAAGTCATAAACATTAACTAAATCTTAAACAAAGGTACACGCAGAGCGAGAAGAGTGAGCTTCTGACTCTGGCGTCTTCAAGGGGTTCCCAGTTAAGGGTTCCCAGTAAAGGGAAGAACCGTCAGGTGAGACTGGGAGTATGTTTGGAAGGATGAAAGATGATTCCCTAAGGCTCAAGTGTCAACAGTGATAATTAAAAGTGCTACCACGATGGGACCAGTCAGACTGGCTATAAACAAGTCAAGAGCCTCAGGATGGAGTTGAGGTACCTGAAATGACTCTAAGATGAGGTTTCCTCAAGCATTAAAGTGGGTAACTTTCCAAACATTAGATCTAATCTATGCAACAGAACTTTGTCATTAGTCTTGTTTTAGTTGCTAAATTGTGTCCCACTCTTTTGCAACTCCATGGATTCTAGCCTGCAAGGCTCCTCTGTCCATGGGATTTCCCAAGCAAGAATACTGGAGCGGGTTGCCGTTGCCTCCTCCAGGGGATCTTCCCGACCCAGGGATTAAACCCGAGTCTCCTGCATTTGCGGGCCGATTCTTTACCACTGAGCCACCAGGGAAGCTCCACAAGGGAACGTTACTGAGGGTGTTACCATGGTCTAAAGGGCCTGCATGGGTTTCCCTGGGGGTCCTGTGGTTAAGACTTCACCTTCCAATGCTGGGAGTGTGGGTTCCATCCCTGATCGGGGAGTTGAGATCCCACACGCCTTGCGTCTAAACTGCCAAAACATAAAATAGAAGCCATATCATAACAAATAGAATAAAGACTTTAAAAATGGTCCACATGAAAAAAAAATCTTTTAAAAAATAAAAATGAATAAAAGGCTTATAGCAAAAATAAAGGACAAATGTGTCTCTAGAAAGCATAATAATGAGAATTCTGGGACAGCTTGTCGGAAAATGTGCTGTAATTTTTCTCATCTAAAATAGCAGGTTAGGTGCCTTCTCCATGAACACGGTCACCACGTCTGGAAGTGCTCTTGTGTTGCCAAATTCGTTCACAGACTGAGAGGTGAGAAATGCCTTAAAGGTCCCCAGCTATCTCTGCTGTATGTCTCCGGGAAACTCAAACAGAGGCTCTGTATCAACCTAGAGGGGTGAGATGGGGTGGGAGGTGGGAGGGGGGTTCAAGAGGGAGGGGACATATGTATACCTATGGCTGATTCATGCTGAGATTTGGCAGAAAACAGCCAAATTCTGTAAAGCAATGATCCTTCAATTAGAAAATTTTTAAAAAATGAGCTCAGCTGTCTACTGATGAAACACTTGAACCCTCTCGTGTGAGCACAGTGCCTGCAGTTTAAAATGTATTTTCACAGACTCACAGGTGCGTTACTGGGGAAAGGGTGATGACTTTTCTCATTGACACCCAGGCATACGTTCACAGATCGTGACAGTGGGGGTCTGGTGGCTGCTCAAAAGCCAATGAAGAGCAAGGCTGGGGGAAAGGAACCTTATCTGTACTTTTGGATAAAAATTTAGCTGTATTCTGGACCGAGATGAGGATGGCCGTCAACTCACAACCCGCTAAGGAGATGCCGAGGAGAGTCTGCTCTTGAGCTGGAGATTAAAAAAAAAAAAAAGTTTAATCATAGAAATGAGAATGTGCAGAAACAAAGGAAAACAGTCAAAGGGGGCCAAATTAATAATAGGTTAGTCGTTAAGCCAAATCAAGGAGCTTGCGTTGCTCCTCAGGGGCTGTGGATCATCCTCTGAGCTGCGTTGTAGACACTGAAGCCCCACCAGGTGGAGAAGTGAATTCCACGGTGACCAGACTGTAGCCATGATGTCAGCAGCCTCATTTCCGAGAACTGGCCTCAAAGAGATGGGAACAGTATGACCTGGGAACTGCAGATCGTGTGCTCAGTCGCCGCAGTCCTGTTTGACTCTTGGCGACCCTATGGACTATAGCCCTCCAGGCTCCGCTGTCCCTGGGATTCTCCAGGTGAGAATACAGCAGTTGGTTGCCATGCCCTCCCCCAGGAACTGAAGATTAACTGTACCTGAGATAATAAAGATGACTCTGGGCAGACCACCAATGACCTATTCCAGGATGACTGTCAGAGCTGACTGTGGTGTTTCCGCATGAAGCCCCCTCCCTCTGCCTATAAAAGCTCTTGCCCCTGATTGTCAGTGACCGGAAGCCATTTGGATAGAAGTCCATTTCTCTACCCACCCAACCCCACCACTGCCAGTATCCAAAATATAGCTAAGTGTCCCTTCCACCAGCCTTGCTCTTTATTGAGCAGCGAGCCGCCAGACCCCACCGTCACTTACATGTTGAATATTACTCTAGTCTTCCTCGTCATCTATAAATGGACCGGGTTGCCACCATGGCCAGCCACTCCCCTTTCTTTCCATATGCTAAAGAAAAGCTCAGATATTCCTGGAGTCATTACATAGCGGGCTGTCATCTCATTTCCTACAGTGGCTCGAGTCCCAAGGTTTATTTCCAATTTGTCATTCCCAGCTCCACATATAACAGCGTTCTGTTCTGTGCATTCAACTACGGTAAAATGATTTCCTACTGCCTGGCCTGGAGGCAGAGATTTGTACCAATTTTGCCCCCCCCTTTTTTTTTAATTTATTTTTTTAATCGGTTCTTCCCAGAAGGCAGTTGACGGAGGCTTAGAGAATCTGGTCTCTCACAGACTAAGATGTGCTTTGCATGAGGACATGTCTATACTTGTTCCTGACGTTGATGCTCTTGTGGGCTCCGGGGGCCACGCTGACGACACAGAGCTTGAAGAATGAGTCATTTCCATAGGGATTTTTTTTTAAGCATCAAAGAAGAACAAGGAAGTATTGTCGGGCTGCTGACGAAACCAGGGACGTCTACAGAAGATGTGGTTAAGAGTGTCCTCGTTATATTCTGTATTCACACAGAAGGGGACGTTTGGGGGTGACTATCATTAATTCTCTGGCCCTGGCTGAGAAGAGCAGTTTGAATAAGGAAGGGAATCCTCGGAGCAAAGACAGAAAATCAACCCTGCTGCAATCATGTGGAGTTGTCAAGAATGAGTCACCCAGCTCACTGCAGATGGAGTCTCTCCAAAGGGATTAAAGAAGAGAGAAAGACACTCAGATGTTGCCTGTTATCCTCCTTCCTCCCTGGCAAATGGCTTCCCCAAATACCAGATGGAGAAATCTCTGAAACAGAGGCTCGATTGAACTCTGTTGTTGCCAAGGGGAATGATGTACCTGGTTAGACAGCTGTGTCTGGAGACTGAAAAAAATAGGCCAAAAAAAAAGGAATAGGGTGAGACATTGCAGATGCTTGGGTGAGAAGTGTGCAGTCTTTGGTGGAGTCAGCAGGCTGTCTCTGGATCTCACCAACGCATGCTTCCTGGATCTTCAAGAACATGTCAACCGAGAGGCTGATATTCTACGCGTGTCTTTTGTTGTTCAGCCGCTAAGTGCTATCTGATTCTCTGCAACCCCATGGACTGCAGCATGCCAGGCCTCCCTGTCCTTTACTGTCTCCTGAAGTTTACTCAAACTCATGTCCACTGAGTCAATGATGCCATCCAACCGTCTCATCCTCTGTCGCCCCCTTCTCCTCCTGCCCTCTCTTTCCCAGCGAGATCCCTGTTTCAGTAGAGTTTTTGTAACTTTGCCAATGAATCCGTGTCCAGGTCATCTGTCACTCATAAAAGCTCACATAATAAAACGTTCCTAGAATTTTAGCTTGGAGGTTGGCAGGGGATAACCCGCCAACCTCCAAGCAGGTTTCTTTACTCTTATGAGCAAAACCAAATATGAGCCCTGTGAATCTCTCTTTAGGGCTTCCCTCATGGCTCAGATGGAAAAGAATGTGCCTTCAATGCAGGAAACCTGGGTTCAGTCCCTGGCTCAGAAAAATCCCCTGGAGGAGGAAATGACAATCCACTCCAGTATTCTTTTTTTTTTTTTCACTCCAGTATTCTTGCCTGGAGAATGCCATGGACAGAGGAGGCTGGTGGGCTACAGTCCATGAGGTCACAAGGAGTTGGACACAACTCAGCAACTAACACTATATTGTGCTTTAATCTCTCTTTGGCTTAGCAGTCAACAAATCAATCACACATGTCAGGCTATATTCAGAACCCAAGTTTCTCAGGTAACTGAATCTTTGTTCTTAGGAGCACTGAATTCTGCAGGGTTTTCTGATGAATTGCATCCTGAGTCATTCTTTTAAAAAATAATTGCCATACGACCCAGCAATCACACTGCTGGGCATACACACCGAGGAAACCAGAATTGAAAGACACACGTGTACCCCAGTGTTCATCAGAGCACTGTTTACAATAGCCAGGACATGGAAGCAACCTAGATATCCATCAGCAGACGAATGGATAAGAAAGCTGTGGTACTTATACAGAATGGAATATTACTCAGCCATTAAAAAAGAATACTTTTGAATCAGCTCTAATGAGGTGGATGAAACTGGAGCCTATCATACACAGTCAAGTAAGTCAGAAAGAAAAAGACCAATATAGTATAGTAATGCATATATATGGAATTTAGATGGAGAAGGCAATGGCACTCCACTCCAGCACTCTTGCCTGGAAGATCCCATGGATGGAGGAGACTGGTAGGCTGTAGTCCATGGGGTCGCTAAGAGTCGGACATGACTGAGCGACTTCCCTTTCACTTTTCACTTTCATGCATTGGAGAAGGAAATGGCAACCCACTCCAGTGTTCTTGCCTGGAGAATCCCAGGGATGGGGGAGCTTGGCGGGCTTCCGTGTATGGGGTCGCACAGAGTTGGACACGACTGAAGCGACTTAGCAGCAGCAGCATGGAATTTAGAAAGATGGTGACGATGACCCTATATGCGAGACAGCAAAAGAGACACAGATGTAAATAACAGACTTTCGGACTCTGTGGGAGAAGGAGAGGGTGGGATGATTTGAGAGAATAGCATTGAAACACGTATATTGTCATATGTGAAACAGATCGCCAGTCCAGGTTCGATGCATGAGACAGGTTGCTCGGGGCTGGTGCACTGGGATGACCCTGAGGGATGGGATGGGGAGAGTGGTGGGAGGGGGGTTCAGGATGGGGAACACGTGTACACCCGTGGCGGATTCATGTCAAGTATGGCAACAAACAGCACAATATTATAATTAGCCTCCAATTAAAATAAATAAATAAAAAATATTGCATTGATTCATTTATTTTTGGCTGTGCCAGGTCTTTATTACTGCAGGGGCTTTTCTCTAGTTGGGGTGAGCGGGGGCTACTCTTTAGGTGAGGTGTGCGGGCTTCTCATCACAGTGATTCCTCTTGTTGCAGAGCACGGGCTCAGTAGTTTTGGCTCCCAGGCTCTTAAGCACAGGCTCCGTGGCTCTGAAGCTTGTGGGATCTTCCCAGACCAGGGATTGAACCTCTGTCTCCTGCATTGGCAGGTGGATTCTTTACTACTGAGCTCCCAGGGAAACCCGCTGATTTCTTCTTTATGTTTTCATTCTGTGCTATGTCTCCATCTAGGCGTTGACTCATGATCCCGTCACATCAAACATAGACACCACATGAATCAACATGATGGTCTTTTCCTGAAGTTCTTTGTGCCTCATCTCCCAGAGTCTCAAGTGTCTTGGGTTATCCAGAGTCTTTCTCTCGGGTATATTTTAAAATTTAGATTATATTTATATTTAGGTTATATTTTGGGTTCCACTTATAAGTGATCATATGGTATCCGTCTCTCTCTGAGGCATCTTCACTCAATATGATAATCTCTAGGTCCAGCCATCTGTTGCAAATGGTATTATTTTGTTCTCTATAGGGGCTGAGAAGTATTCAACTATATATATATATGTATGTACCACATCATCTTTATGCATTCCTCTGTGAATGGACATTGAGGTTTCTTGCATGTCTTGGCTGTTGTGAATATGAATATGAATATAGGAGAGTGAAAAAGCTGGCTTAAAACTCAGCATTCAAAAAGCTAAGATCATGGCATCCGGTCCCATCACGTCATGGCAAATAGATGGGGAAAATTTGGAAACAGAGTCAGATTTCAGTTTCTTGGGCTCCAAAATCAATGCGGATGGTGACTGCAGCCACAGAATTAAAAGACAGTTGCTCCTTGGAAGAACAGCTATGACAAACCTAGACAGCATATTAAAAAGCAGAGACGTCGCTCTCCCGACCAAGGTCGGTCTAGGCAAAGCTTTGGTTTTTCCAGTAGTCTGTATGGATGTGAGAGCTGGACCATAAAGAAGGCTGAGTGCAGAAGAATTGATGCTTTTGAACTGTGCTGTTGGAGAAGACTCTTCTTCTTCTTCTTTTTTAATCCATTTATTTATTTCAATTGGAGGCTAGTTACTTTACAATATTGTGGTGGTCTCTTGAGGGTTCCTTGGACAACAAGGGGATCAAAACGGTCCATCCTAAAGGAAATCAGTCCTGAATATTCACTGGAAGGACTGATGCTGAAGCTGAAGCTCCGCTACTTGGCCACCCGATGCAAAGAGCAGACTCATTAGAAAAGCCCCTGATGCTGGGAAGGATTGAAGGCAGGAGGAGAAGGGGATGACAGAGGATGAGATGATTGGGTGGCATCACCGACTCGATGGACATGAGTTTGAGTAAACTCCAGGAGATGGTGAGGGACAGGGACGCCTGGCGTGCTGCAGTCCATGGGGTCGCAGAGCTGGACACGAGTGAGCGACTGAACAGCAAATGAACACAGGGGTGCGCGTATCTTTCTGAATCATAGATTTATCTGGATATACGGCCAGGAGTGGAACTGCCGGATCATATGGTGATTCTGTGTTTCGTTTGTGGAGGAACCTCCACAGTTTTCCGCAGCGGCTGCACCAGTTTCCATTCCCACAAACAAGGCAGGAGGATTCTCTCTTCTCCACAACGTCTCCAGCATTTACTGTTTGCAGACTTGTTAATGATGGCCATTCTGACTGGTGTGAGGTGGTATGTCATTATAGTTTCGATCTGCATGTCTCATAAATAGCAATATTGGGCATCTTTTCATGTGCTTATTGGCCATCTGTGCGTCCTCTTTGGAGAAATGTCTGTTTAGGTTTTCTGCCAACTTTTCTATTGGTTTTTTTTTTTTTATTGTTGAGTCGTATGAGCTGTTTGTGTATTTTGTAAATTAAGCTGCTGTGAGTTGCCCCTGACTTCTAAACAAGCCTTGCCATTTTCCCATGCACTAAATCTTACTCTTAATTATACACCTGATTGACACTGGGTTGAGCTGATGAGAATTCTTCATATATATATTTTTTTTCGATCAGTGAGTACTGGCTTAATAAATGATCATGCATATGGGCTTCCCTGGTGGCTCAGACAGTAAAGAATCTGCCTGTGATGTGGGAGACCTGGGCTACCCACTCCACTGATCTTGGGCTTCCCTGGTGACTCAGCTAGTAGAGAATCTGCCTGCAGTGCAGGAAACCTGGGTTCGATCCCTGGGTTGGGAAGATCCCCTGGAGAAGGGAAATGCTACCCACTCCAGTATTCTTGGGCTTCCCTGGTGACTCAGCTGGTAAAGAATCTGCCTGCAATGTGGGAGACCTGAGTTCGATCCCTGGGTAGGGAAGATCCCCTGGAGAAGGGAAAGGCTACCCACTCCAGTATTCCTCGGCCTCTTTGGTGGCTCAGCTGGTAAAGAATCCACCCGCAAAGCGGGAGACCTGGGTTTGATCCCTGGGTAGGGAAGATCACCTGGATAAGGGAAAGGCTACCCACTCCACTATTCTGGCCTGCCTGGAGAATTCGATGGACTGTATAGTCCATGGGGTCGCAAAGAGTCAGACACAACTGAGTGACTTTCTCTTTTCACTTCTTTGAATTCAGCAAGCGCTGCTGTAGACCTGATTATTCCTGCACACCGATGACATGGTATCCTTTTGTGTCTCCCCGAGAAGTGCCTGTTGTCCTGTTTGTCTGAGACAATAGCCATGTGTACTTGGGGACATGTGTCAGGAAAATGTTGCTATCATTGTTCAGTCACTAAGTCATGTTAGATTCTTTGCGACCCCCATGAACTATAGCACACCAAGCTCCTCTGTCCTTCACTATCTGCTAGAGTTTGCTCAGAGTCACGACCACTGAGTCAGTCTAACCATTGAAGGCAAAAGAAAAAGAGGCTGGCAGAGGATGAGATGGTTAAATAGTATCAGGTAAATACCAGTCGTTCAATCTGGGGCTTAACCGTGTACCCAAAGGACTCTGTTCTTACACAGCTCATGCTGATCTGTGCAGTATTTTTATTCCAAGGTGGTGCTTCAGCAGGAAAGTTAGATGATGTTGATGAGACTTTAGCAAATGCATAATTGTCAGGCAGGCCCTCTTGGGGCCCCTCTGTGATGTCTTCCAGCAGACTGAGTTGCCATCTGGCTTTCATTTGACATGGTCACCCGGGAAACCAAAGGAAACAACCCACCTGGCAGTGAATCGGGTGATGGGGTACCATTAGCTATCAGGTAGCCTCTCTGGACTTGAAGCAAAGAAAGATGAACTTGAAAGGTGTGGAGACGATGGGGGGAGGGTGGCTTTGGAAGAATGACCTTGCCCTTGACTTATTTCTGTTGGCTCCAGGAAATAAAGACCCATTTCATAACTTCGATCTCTCTTTGGAAAGCTACCAGGAAAATTAGACTCCTCATGCTGCACAAGAGAGACTTTTTTCAAAAGCTTTGCAAATAGTGGAGATTCCTTTCTTTCACACACATACACACACACACCTAAAACAGAGATATATTTATATTTTAGTGTTACACTTTTCACTTCTATTTGGTTCAATCTAGGGAATTTATTTTTAAAAAGCATCTTAACCCCGTGGAATTCTCCAAGCCAGAACACCGGAGTGGGTAGCTGTTCCCTTCTCCAGGGGATCTTCCCAACCCAGGGATGGAACTCAGGTCTCCCGCATTGCAGGCGGATTCTTTACCAGCTGAGCCACCAGGGAAGCCCAAGAATACTCGAGTGGGTAGCCTATCCCCTTCTCCAGGGGATCTTCCCGACCCAGGGATCTGACCCAGGTCTCCTGCATCGCAGGCGGATTCTTTACCAGCTGAGCCACCAGGGAAGCCCTAAATATTTACTTATTTGGCTGTGCCGGATCATCTTTGCTGCATGAAGACTGTTCTGCATTGTTTTGCGTGGGCTTCTCGTTCCAGTGGCTTCTCTTGTTGCAGAGCACAGACTCTAGGGTGCAAGGGCTTTGGTAGTTGTGGCATGCGAGTTAAATAGTTGTAGCACGTGGGCTTCGTTGCCCCGAGACACATGGGATCTTAGTTACTCAACCAGGGACTGAACGCATGTCCCCCTGCACTGGAAGGCAGATTCTTAACTGCTGAACCATCAGGTAAATCCTCTTAAACTCTTTAGCTGCTATAATTCAGTTTTAATCCTCTTTTCATGAAACTGTTTCTGTACTGCACACATTTTCTCAACTCCAGCGGAACCACATGCTCGCACAATTTTCTCCTGTGTCCTTCACTGTCTCCTCCTCTGTCCGAGTTCTCATGGTGGACTTTCTTAGGGCTTCAGCTTTGTCCTTGTCTGGGTGTTCAAACAGAACATTTATCGTGATAGCATAGCATTTATCATGATAGTGAAAGTGTTAGCTGCTCAGTTGTGTCTGAGTCTTTGCGATCACGTGGACTGTAGCCCACCAGGCTCCTCTGTCCATGGGATGCTCCAGGCAAGAATACTGGAGCGGGTTGCCGTTTCCTCCCCCAGAGATCTTCACTACCCGGGAATGGAACCTGAGTCTCCTATATCGTGGGCAGGTTCTTTACTGTCTGAGCCACCAGGGTAGCTTCTCATGTTTCCTTTGTCTGTGCTGTCTCCACAGGCAGTGTTATATATAGCATTTATGTTGTCAGAATGCCCAAATTCTGGTCTCTGACCTGTTTGCTATCCTGTATCCAGCCACTTATTTGACCTCAACCCTCGGAACGCCTGCAGGACAACTGAGCAGGAAGATGTCGAAACAAAGCTACGGGACTCCATAACTCACACTCAAGCGCTCTTTTCCCCAGCATCTCTGTATCAGGCGGGAGCCCAGACTCACACACTGGGTTCCTTTCCTTCTCTGTTGCCACACTCATCTGTAGACTCCATTCATAAGCCCTGTCCACTCTATTTTTAGATTCTTCCTGGGTTTCTTCATTCCTTCCAGTGGCATTTTCCTCCAGGCCAGTCTCGTTTCCATCTTTGTCGTTAGGAGAGCTCCCTGGGCGTCTCATCACCACGCTTACACAATCCAGTGTCAGTTTAACAAAAATTACATTTGGAGTGAGAAGTTATCCCTCTTGCTGCAAACCCTCCGATACTTGAGTCACACTTCCACGCAAGGGAAATTCTCATCCTAAAAGCCCTTCCGGGGACCTGCCTGAACTCACCTCTGCAAGCTCATCCCTCTACCGTGATATTTTTGCTCCACTCGTTGCTCCAAGATGCTACACTGATTCCCATCCATAGACCCCATCACTAGGGGCTTCCTCTGCCTAGAATCCTCTTCCCCATATGCCCAGCTGTCTGACTCCTTCATTTGTTCATCTCCACTCCCCAAAAGCCAGCCCAGTGAAGAGGACCTAAAGAGCCTCTCAAAGAGTGTGAAACAGGAGAGTGAAACAGCTGGCTGAAAACTCAATATTCAAAAAACTAATGTCATGGCATCCGGTCCCATCACTTCATGACAAATACAATCGGGGGAGAAGAAAGCTACCCTCGGGACTACAGGAGTTCATACACATAAGTTTATTAGAACAGTATTCACACAGGCAATCAATACATTGGTTTGTACTCAGAGCCTTCAATAAATGGCTAATATTAAGTATATTATCAAGGGTAGGAACTAACTTTTTTCTTGGAGTACAGTTGATTGATAACATTAGATTAGTTTCAGGGGTGTAACAGTGATTCTGCATTTTTATAGGTTCAGTTCAGTTCAGTTCAGTCGCTCACTCGTGTCCGACTCTTTGCGACCCCATGAATCGCAGCACGCCAGGCCTCCCTGTCCACCACCAACTCCCGGAGTTCACTCACACTCACGTCCATCGAGTCAGTGATGCCATCCAGCCATCTCATCCTCTGTCGTCTCCTTCTCCTCCTGCCCCCAAACCCTCCCAGCATCAGAGTCTTTTCCAATGAGTCAAATCTTCACATGAGGTGGCCAAAGTACTGGAGTTTCAGCTTTAGCATCATTCCTTCCAAAGAAATCCCAGGGCTGATCTCCTTTAGGATGGACTGGTTGGATCTCCTTGCAGTCCAAGGAACTCTCAAGAGTCTTCTCCAACACCACAGTTCAAAAGCATCAATTCTTCAGCGCTCAGCCTTCTTCACAGTCCAACTCTCACATCCATACATGACCACAGGAAAAACCGTAGCCTTGACTAGATGGACCTTTATTGGCAAAGTAATGTCTCTGCTTTTGAATATGCTATCTAGGTTGGTCATAACTTTCCTTCCAAGGAGTAAGCGTCTTTTAATTTCATGGCTGCAGTCACCATCTGCAGTGATTTTGGAGCCCCCAAAAATAAAGTCTGACACTGTTTCCCCATCTATTTCCCAAGAAGTGATGGGACCGGATGCCATGATCTTCGTTTTCTGAATGTTGAGCTTTAAGCCAACTTTTTCACTCTCCACTTTCACTTTCATCAAGAGGCTTTTGAGTTCCTCTTCACTTTCTGCCATAAGGGTGGTGTCATCTGCATATCTGAGGTTATTGATATTTCTCCTGGCAATCTTGATCCCAGCTTGTGTTTCTTCCAGCCCAGTGTTTCTCATGATGTACTCTGCATACAAGTTAAATAAGCAGGGTGACAATATACAGCCTTGACGGACTCCTTTTCCTATTTGGAACCAGTCTGTTGTTCCATGTCCAGTTCTAACTGTTGCTTCCTGACCTACATACAAATTTCTCAAGAGGCAGATCAGGTGGTCTGGTATTCCCATCTCTTGAAGAATTTTCCACAGTTTATTGTGATCCACACAGTCAAAGGCTTTGGCATAGTCAATAAAGCAGAAATATATGTTTTTTCTGAAACTCTCTTGCTTTTTCCATGATCCAGCAGATGTTGGCAATTTGATCTCTGGTTCCTCTGCCTTTTCTAAAACCAGCTTGAACACTCCACTTAAAGTTATAAAGTGTTAGTTATATGCCCCGTGTTGTATATTACATCCTTGTATCTTATTTATATTGCGCCTAGCAGTTTGAACTTAACTTCTTTCCAATCGCACCTAATAATTGAGCAATAATTCTGCCATGAAGATCCCATATCTAATTTCCAGATCATGCTCACTGCCTCCAAACTCAAGCAGGTCACATAGCCAGGGCCTTAACTTTATTCTCAAATGTCTGTAGCTTTTCAGAAATTTTTTTTTCAAGTTTTAAAAAATCTTACTTGGAGTAGATGTGCTTTACAGTGTTGTATTAATTTCTGTTATACAGTAAAGTGAATCAGCCTGCTGCTGCTGCTGCTAAGTCGCTTCAGTCATGTCCGGCTCTGTGTGACCCCATAGATGGCAGCCCACCAGGCTCCGCCGTCCCTGGGATTCTCCAGGCAAGAACACTGGAATGGGTTGCAGTGGAAAAGGAAATGGCAACCCATTCCAGTGTTTTCCTTTTCCACTGCATGAAAGTGAAAAGTCAAAGTGAAGTGTATACATAAATCCTCTCTCTTTTTTTTTTTTTTTGGATTTCTCTCCCATTTAGATGACCAAAGGGCGCTGCATAGAGTTCCCTGAACTATACAACAGGTTCTCATTAATTATCTCTTTTATACATAAAAGTGTTTATGTATCAGTCCCAAACTCCTGATTCATCCCACTCTCCTTCCCTTTCTGCCTTCGTGCCCATTCCCTTTGATCTCTATGTCTGTGTGTCTATTACTGCTTTATCAATAAGATTGTCTATACAATTTTTTTCCAGGTTTCACATATATGCCTTAATATACGATATCTGTTTTTCTCTTTCTGACTAAACCTCACTCTGTATGATGGTCTCCAGGTCCACCCATGTCTCTCCAAATGACCCAATTTCATTCCTTTTTTATGGCTGAGTAGTATTCCATTGCATACACATACCACACCTGCTTTATCCGTCCCTCTGTTGATGGGCATTCCCATTGTCTCCATGTCTTGGCTGCTGTAAATAGTGCTGCTATGAGCACTGGGGTACACGTGTCTTTTTGAATTATGGTTTTCTCTGGGTATGTGTATGTCCAGAAGTAGGATTGCTGGGTCGCCTAAAACACTACAGTAATAGCACTCTTAATAAGCTTTCCTGCACATGTCTTCTGATGAACACACATTAAAAGAACATCTCGGATATTAACCCAGAAGCAGAAGTGCGGAGTCAGAGAATCAGCACATCTTCAGGTTGTAGAAAGCTCCCAATAGTTTCCCCAAGTTTATTTTCCAAATTACATGTTTATATATTTTAAGTGCAGTCAAGTGGTTTTCACATTAGCGATGCTGAGAAATAATTCCTCTGGAATATAGTCCAGGGGACAAAATGTATTCCTATTAGCTCAGACGCTTATGATAATTAGCAAGAAATGTATCAGCATGAAAATGATAAAGGAATTACAAATTGCATATCCCTCTGCATTTGTATTGCATGTATCATTATTTAGAATATCTCATTATTTTAATTGCAACCAATTATTCCAGTTGGAACAGTCACAGCGAGCAGTGTTATATATTTTAGAAATAAATTAAATATATAATTTCATAGCTCATCCTAACATCCTGCTTTTCCATTTGTTAGATCATCAAAGGTTCTATTAATGCTCTTAGGAATTTTGAATCCACATAAATATATCATTAGGCTGAAGGTGAACATCTTTAAGGGAGATTTACCAGAAGGTTGGAATGTCACAGTGATAGCTACTGCACATTTCTACTTTTAATGTGTCACATCCAGTGATGATATTGCTGCAACGCTCATATTGATTGTACCATCTGTAAAGTTTAAAGATAACCAAATGAGAAGGTGATCGTCTACAGTTGTTTTATGGGGTTTTGATTGTATGTGGATCCATTACCACCTTCATTTGGCTTCAACATTGATCCCTTAGGTAAAAAAATTATTTTCCATTTTCTTCACATAGACAAATACTTTTATTCGGTTAAGAGAAATGAATATGTTGAAAACAGTTGTGAATAATAGTATCATGTGTTTTGAGACAGAATTTCAAAACCTGTGGTATAAAGTAACCACTGACTCTCATACAGTGACTTTCTCACCCACTTTTTCTCTATCTCCGAAAACAGAAATCCTCAGAGGTAACCTTCTATCGTTAGGAGCTAGAATGACCAATGCTATTACTGTGTTATATTTGAATACATCCTCCCAGTTTGCCAACGCAATACACTTGACCTGAGTTGCACAAAACGTGTTGTGTGGTTAACTCGCTGTCCCAGCTACTGTGTAAGTTTGTTGATTATTTTTAGTTTGGCACTTCAGTTTCACTGTTTAATCAGATTCTAACTACATCAACTGCCCACCTTTAGCTAAAGTCATTCTCTTCCTCTGTTTTCCAACTACTTTTTTTTATTTTTCTTACTCTTCTGTCTGCATTGTTTTTTCTGCATCTTTAAATTGGGCTCCATTATTTACACAGATTAAGAAATAAGTCTTACAAAAGTAAAAATATGTTTTTCACAGGCTTCATGTTTAGAGAACTAGCCATTTTAGCTTTATTTTCTGGAAGTTGTGCTTTTCTTTCCCAATATGGATTTACGTGTGGATAGAAACTAAGTCCGCTTGGGACATATAAGCCCAGTGTTGGTCTAAACCTCTTCACAGATGGTTTGTATCCTAACCCACGAAAACCCCAAACCCTTTGTCTTAGATCATTTGGGCTGTTGTGAAAGAATACCATAGACTACATGGCTGATAAACAACAGACTTTTATTTCTCAGGTATCTGGAGGCAGGGAGGTCCAAAATTAGATTGTCAGAAGACCCAGAGTCTGATGAGAACCTGCTTCCAAGTTCATAATCTTCTCACTGTGTGAGAACATGTATTCTTCTGTTTATTAAGGGTACTCTTTAAACAGGGCACTCAATAACAAGGTCTGTTTACTAAGGGCACTCATCCCATTCATAAGGGCCCCACCCTCATGAACTCACCACCTCCCAAAGGTCCCATATCCTAATCCCTGTACATAGCAGGTTAGGATTTCAACATTTGGATTCGACTGGCGGCAGGGATGCAGACAATGTCTATCAGCTCAGTTCAGTTCAGTTCAGTCGCTCATTCATGTCTGACTCTTTGCAACTCCATGAATCACAGCACGCCAGGCCTCCCTGTCCATCACCAACTTCCGGAGTTCACTCAGACTCACATCCATCGAGTCGGTGATGCCATCCAGCCATCTCATCCTCTGGCGTCCCCTTTTCCTCCTGACCCCAATCCCTCCCTGCATCAGAGTCTTTTCCGATGAGTCAACTCTTCACATGAGGTGGCCAAAGTACTGGAGTTTCAGCTTTAGCATCATTGCTTCCAAAGAAAATCCAGGCCTGATCTCCTTCAGAATGGACTGGTTGGATCTCCTTGTAGTCCAAGGGACTCTCAAGCGTCTTCTCCAACACCACAGTTCAAAAGCATCTATTCTTCAGTGCTCAGCTTTCTTCACAGTCCGACTCTCACATCCATACATGACCACTGGAAAAACCATACCCTTGACTAGAGCTTTGTTGGCAAAGTACCGTCTCTGCTTTTCAATATGCTATCTAGGTTGGTCATAACTTTCCTTCCAAAAGTCTTTTAATTTCATGGCTGCAGTCACCATCTGCAGTGATTTTGGAGCCCCCCAGAAATAAAGTCTGCCACTGTTTCCACTGTTTCCCCATCTATTTCCCATGAATTGATGGGACCAGATGTCACGATATTCGTTTTCTGAATGTTGAGCTTTAAGCCAACTTTTTCACTCTCTTCTTTCACTTTCATCAAGAGGCTTTTTAGTCTAGGGAACACATTTTAATAACAGAAAACACTATTATCAAGCAATCAGAATGCCATGACAACACTCACCTCTCCAAACATTGTCATTTCTTTTTGTTGCTGTTTGGTCACTAAGTCATGTCCAAGTCTTTGCGATCCCATGGAATGCAGCACGCCATTCTCCTCTGTCCATGGGATTTCCCAGGCAAGAAGACTGGAGTGGGTTGCCATTTCATTATCCAAGGGGCATTCCAACCCAGGGATTGAGCCCTCATCTCCTGCACTGGCAGATGGATTCTTTACCACTGAAACACCCGGGAAGCCCTGTTCATTTCTTAGATGAATACAAACCATGATATTTTATATTAGTTTTGGTATATAATAGCTATTCCTAAAAATAGATGTGCATTCTAGTGTGTAGTTTTTGCATGATTAAAAAAAAAGTCCCATTCTTATATAACCAAACCTGAAGCCTGATAACACTGTGTATTTTATATTTGTCTCTCCGCTTTGGTGGGAGGGAGGTGCAAAGAAACAACAGCTTAGGAGCTGGGCAGGTGTGGTTAAGAAGCGAGCCCTGACTGTGGGCCTTTAAGTCAACCCATTTATTTCCCTAAGCTGCCTTTCCATCCTCTGTGGGACAGGGAGAAAAAGACTTCACAGTTCAGTTCAGTTCAGTCGCTCAGTGGTGTCTGACTCTTTGCAGCCCCGTGGACTGCAGCACACCAGGTGTCCTTGTCCATCACCAACTCCTGGAGTCTACCCAAGCCCATGTCCATCGAGTCGGTGATGCCATCCAATCATCTCATCCTCTGTCGTCCTCTTCTCCTCCCGCCTTCAGTCTTTCCCAGCACCAAGGTCTTTTCAAATGAGTCAGCTCTTTGCATCAGGTAGCCAAAGGATTGGAGTTTCAGTTTCAGCCTCAGTCCTTCCAATGAGTATTGGACTCATTGAGGACTGGTTTCCTTTAGGATGGACTGGTTGGATATCCTTGCAGTCCAAGGGACTCTCCAGAGTCTTCTCCAACACCACAGTTCAAAAGCATCAACTCTTTGGTGCTCAGCTTTCTTTATAGCCCAACTCTTACATCCATACATGACCACTGGAAAAACCATAGCCTTGACTAGACGGACCTTTGTTGGCAAAGTAATATCTCTGCTTTTTAATATGCTGTCTAGGCTGGTCATAACTTTCCTTCCAAGGAGTAAGCGTCTTTTAATTTCATGGCTGCAGTCACCATCTGCAGTGATTTTGGAGCCCCCCAAAATAAAGTCTGACACTGTTTCCACTATTTACCCATCGGTTTGCCATGAAGTGATGGGACCGGATGCCATGATCTTCGTTTTCTGAATGTTGAGCTTTAAGCCAACTTTTTCACTCTTTCACTTTCATCTAGTTCTTCCTCACTTTCTGCCACACTGTAATGCAAATTGCCTTTCAAAGTAGCAGTAATGATTGACAACCTTCCTGGGCCACAGGGTGGGGGTGGGGGGATTCCGCTGAAGCCCCGCCCCCTCTGGCCACCACCAAGTAACTACTGAGCTCCTATTGGTGGATGTGGAGCCAGGGTCAGAAAGGGCTGTGTGGCTGAAGCTCAGACTGGCCGGGTGGGTGGGTGATGAGAGATGATGCTCAAAGATGCTGAAAGCCCGGCAAGGTCTAGTTTCTGGAGAGCCCACGGGTCATATTCAGTTAAAATCAGTCTTCATCCTAGAGCAGCAGTCCCCAGCCTTTTTGACTCCAGGGACCACTTTCATGGAAGACCATTTTCCCAGGGACCGGGAGTAGGGTGGGATGGTTTCCGGATGACTGGAGCACACCATATTTGTTGTTCACTTTATTTTATTATTATGACATCAGCCCCACCACAGACCATCAGACACTAGATCCTTTAAGTCGGGAACCCCTGCCCCGAAGTGTGAGACCTTTGAACAAGGTCATCTCTTTGTCTAGATGTCTTTGCTCACATCTTTATTCACTCCTTCCTACTTTCTGCCTTGTCACACGTCTCATGCCTGTTTCCTATCTTAATGAAGCATCATCTTCCCCAAGAGGGGAACCTCTTTCATTTTTCTATGACACACTTCCATCTCACCCTTCTCAAGTTCCTGGTTCAGCCCAGACGGACGTGGCATCCTCCACACTTGGCTCCTGCCTGTAAGCTGACATTGGGGCCTCTAAGCAAATCCACATAGACTTCTGCTCAGACACTCATCACGCAATATCTTTATAAGAATCTCTTTCTCCCATGCTGTTGGCAACCCCAGACAGGAACAGCTTCACCCCTCCTCACCAGCCTCTGCCCACGCCTCCATCACTCTCACTGGATAATCACTGCTCCCCTCTTCCAAGACTCCCATCCTATCAGCCTTGGACTTCTCTCTAACAAATTCACTCCCTGACTTGAAGACTCAAGTGTCACTGGTCATAGAAAGAAGCCGCAACAAATGTTGACCGGATGACATATGAATGTGAAAAATCTGAAGGGACCCAGGGCTCTCCTTCCCATGCCTCGGATGGGCTGTGCGTACAGCTTAGTTTTTTGTTGTTCTCAGCTACCATTTACAACTTCGTCTATCATTGTTTCTGCCACTGCTTCTTAGAATTTGCTTCCTCTTTCTTCCATTTCCTTTTCTCGTGACTTTTCTAGTTCTCCCTAGAGACGTATTTAATCATAGATATTGTAGCACTTAATTAATTTCTATTGACTGTGGTCTCAGAACACCCGGCACATCAATGCAGGGTCTACCGTTTCCCATCGATGGCTTCCTTGGCAAATATTGAGTTATTTACCCGCAGAGCAGGAAATATACACAACCTCATTAATCTCCACTCTGCCTGACCCAGGGCTCTTCTCTTCCCAGAGCTCACCGTGAGACTTATTGAGCCTCCAGTCTCATATATTATTTACAGGGTACCATTGATTTATACAGCTTTTCCTAGGTCAGAAGTCTGGTGATTCATTGGCCCCGTATTCAGTCTGACTGCAGGAAGAGGTCCCATTTGCGAGAAGACTGTTTCCCCGTGCCTGAAACTCCAGTAGTGGGTTTCATCTGGTTGGGCCAAACACAAATGCTATGTAAGTATAATAACCTAAAGCATGTGTGGACGGTTTCGCGAATCCATTCTCTAGGTACGGGGGAAGAACTGAAAAGAAAGTGTAACTAACTATTAAAGAGTGAAATGGCTTGGAAGGCTTAGAAAAAGAACGAGAAACTGAAAGTCTTCTGGTTGTCCGGTGGCTAAGACTCTGTGGTCCCAATGCAGGGGGCCTGGAGTTCGATCCCTGGTCAGGGAACTAGATCCCATACACTTCAATCAACTATCTACATGCCACAACTCACGAATCGAGAAAGAGATAGATCTAGATACACAGAGAGATAGAAACAAATGATTTCATCACTGGGTGCTGACATGAAGACATTTGAAGGCGTTACAGGTATTTCTAGCACTTTTGACAGTGAAGATAAGGAAATAGGATACATCCTCAAGTACATCCCATTTTTTCTTTTAGAGAACACCTATTCCTTACTGAGACATCCATTTGTTGCTGTTGTCAGGTGCTAAGTCGTATCTGACTCTTTGCAACCCCGTGGACTGTAGCCTGCCAGGCTCCTCCGTCCATGGGATTCTGCAGGCAAGAATGCTGCAGTGTCTTGTATTTCCTCTTGCAGGGGATCTTGCTGACTCAGGGATGGAACCTGAGTCTCTTACACCTCGTGTATTGGCAGGTAAGTTTTTACTCACTAGCGCCACAGGGGAATCCCTAATGTTCACTTAGTTCTGTCATATTTTTTTTTAAGTGACTAAAAATTAATGTACAAAGCACCCAAGTTCAGAAGATCGAAGAAATAGTAGAGACATGAGAGTACATTTCCCTTTCCTCAGAGTTCCTTTTTTATCTCCTTTTTGTTTGCTTTGGTTTATTCATCATGTTAAAACTTGGGCTAACTGGTAATTCTGAACTGTCCAATTCATTTGGAGAGTGACACAGTAAAATGTCAGCTGGTAGCTCTTGTCGGTGCTGGAGAAGACTCTTGAGAGTCCCTTGGACAGCAAGGAGATCCAACCAGTCCATCCTAAAGGAAATCAGTCAATGTTCATTGGAAGGACTGATGCTGAAGCTGAAACTCCAATACTTTGGCCAGTTGATACGAAGAGCTAACTCAATGGAAAAGACCCTGATGCTGGGAAAGACTGAAGGTGGGAGGAGAAGGGGACGACAGAGGATGAGATGGTTGGATGGCATCACTGACTCGATGGACATGAGTTTGAGCAAACTCTTGGAGATAGTGAAGGACAGGGAAGCCTGGTGTGCTGCAGTCAGTGGGGTTGCAAAGAATCAGACACGACTGAGCAACTGAACCACAGCAACAAGTGGACTTTACAATAGGATCACTCAGTAGAGACCATGCACTTTCCCTGGGGTACTAGTATGCACAGAATCTCAGGCTCTTTCCCTGTGGCTTGGTCAGTTTCTTGAGAAAAGAATACTGGCTGTCATCAGAGGGGGAACTGGAAGCTGGTGGGGAAAGAACTGGACAACTCAGCGTTTTGAATGAACGACTTAGCCTAATTCACAACTTCAAGGTCAAGAAATGCCACGTTGACAATAAAAATAACCAATAATCATATTGGAATTTTGCAACAGAAATGCTTGAGATTACAAGTCAATACAGCAACACCTTCAAAAACTGTGTGAGGGGACTTCCCTGGTGGCCCAGTGGCTAAGACTCCTCCTTCCCAATGCAGGGGTCCCGAGTTCCATCCCTGGTCAAGGAAGTAGATCCCACATTGTTCTAACTAACAGTCCACATGCCGCGACTAAGAGCCAGCACAGGTTAAGAAACAAGTTTAAATAATTAAAAAAAAGAAAACCTACGGGCAAATTAGGCCTCACATATAGTGCAGTACTGACCAAAATTATTACTCAATTATGAATGTGAAATATTAATATTTGCAGATACTGAAAATCTCAAAAATGCACCTCTTTTCTGAAAAACGTCCTGAAGACTGTGCCTGACCAAAAGAGAAACAATGGAGGGTAAAGATACATGAATACCAAGATGGCAGAGAAGTGAAAGGGATTCTAAGAGTTACTGTGAAGAAAAATATTGGAGTGGAAGGTATATAGCATGTCTAGGGGGGAACAGGAGAAGGCAATGGCACCCCACTCCAGTACTCTTGCCTGGAAAATCCCACGGATGGAGGAGCCCGCTAGGCTACAGTCCACGGGGTCGCTAAGAGTCGGACACGACTGAGCGACTTCACTTTCACTTTTCACTTTCACGCATTGGAGAAGGAAATGGCAACCCACTCCAGTGTTCTTGCCTGGAGAATCCCAGGGACGGGGGAGCCTGGTGAGATGCTGTCTATGGGGTCGCACAGAGTCAGACACGATTGAAACGACTTAGCAGCAGCAGAAGCAGCAGCAGCGGGGAGCCAGCCCAGTGCTTCAGGATGACACGGGGATTCACATGTTGCTGAAAACACAGGTTTGATTCTATGCAAGAGGCTGTTGTCCAGCCAATAACAGGCTTCATCATAAGGGCTTCCCGGGTAGCTCAGTGGTATAAACAATCTGCCTGCCATGCAGGAGATGTGGGTTTGATTCCTGATTCAGGAAGATGAAGCCCATTCCAGTATTCTTGCCTGGGAAATCCCACGGACAGAGGAGCCTGGCGGGCTACGGTCCGTGGGGTTGCAAAACAGCAGCAGCTTTCATCATCTTTGTATTCCCAAGTTCAGCGGAGCACAGTATCAGGCTCTTAGCAGAAGCACAGTCAGTGAATACAGAGTAAGTCGGTATCCGATAAGTAGGTTAGTGGCCAAATGACCAGCCTCCACATAGTGTAAGGAGAGAGGGGGTGTGATTCTTCTTGTACCTGCAATTCTATCCAGGCAGTGTCCAGAAAGAAAACATTAAAAAAAAAGCTACAAAGACACAAACAAACCATTCATCAAAGACTGTTTTTACAAACAGAAATAAATTAGCTCCTTAATCGATACCCAAAAGATGCAATTTGCTGCTAAAACATAATGCCCTTGTAACAAGATGGTGGTCACAGTCGAAGTAATTGTGTCTATGCACAGAACGAAATTGTTTCTGTAATGGAAATCAAACAAAATGCCCCAAGATGTGCGTGCTCCCTGAGACTGAACTTCCGGGAATACCTTTCCTGAGACCTCACTCATGCTTTGCTGCTGCTCTGCCTCCGCCGTATAATTATTCATTACAGAGATGGAATATCACTGATAGGAATCGTTGCTGAATGTTACGGGGAAGTTACGTGCAAACTTCTTCCAGTTGGTATGAGTTATTGTGACATCTGTCTGTTTTTTTTTTAATGGATGGAAGGCAGCGTTGAGTGGCGATAAAAGTATGCTTGTTTATGTGGAGTTCCATGCTTGTCTCGTCTTAGCACTTGGAGCTGAACTGTTAAACACTCTGTCTTTCTTCTCTTTCATTCACATCTTGAACGCACTGACCAGGGAAACTGAGTCTCCACTTATTTGTATATACTCATGGGCTTGTGTTTAGTTGCTCAGCTGTGTCCGACTCTTTGCGTTCCTTTGGACTGTAGCCCGCTGGGCTCCTGTGTCCAGGGAACACTCCAGGCAAGAATACTGCAGTGGCTTGCCATGCCCTCCTCCAGGGGATCTTCCCCACCCAGGGATCGAACTCGCGTCTCCTGCATCGGCAGGTGGGTCCTTTACCACTGAGCCACCAGGGAAGCCCTGTACAAAGGGGACGGGTGTCTAACTGACCTTAGGGGACAAATAATGGACAGATAACTACCCGGCCTTAGGGGAACTAACGCACAGGTAACTAACTGCATTCACCACTGTGCATCCAGCAAAGGGCGGTGAACCAGTAGTTTGAGAAGCATCACTCCAACAGATTTCATCTTTTTAAAATTTTTTTTTACTGGAGTATATAGCTGCTTTTCAATGCTGTGTGAGTTTCTGCTATCCAGCAAAGTGAGTCAGCTATATGTATACATATATTCCTCCCTTTTTCGGATTTCCTTCCCAGTCAGGTCACCTCAGAGCACTGTGTAAAGTTCTCTGTGCTATACAGCCGGTTCTGATTACTTATCCGTTTCATTCATTGCATCAATATTGTATATGTGTCCGTGCCAGTCTCCCAGTTCATCCCACTCTTTTTCCCTTTCTCCCTTGGTGCCCAGACCTTTGATCTCTTCTCTGTGTCTCTATGTATGCTCGGCATGGAAGATCATCTGTACTCTTTTTCTAGATTCCACTTATTAATATATATGTTTGGATACAGTATTTGTTTTTCTTTTTCGGACTTACTTCTCTTCTATATAACACTCTCAAGGTACATCTATGTCTCTACGGATGACCCAATGTCGCTCCTTTTTCATGGCTGAGTAATATTCCTTTGTGTGTGTGTATATGTATATGAAGAAGTGAAGTGAAGTGAAGTCACTCAGTCGTGTCCGAGTCTTTGTGACCCCATGGACGGTAGCCTATCAGGCTCTTCCGTCCACGGGATTTTCCAGGCAAGAGTGCTGGAGTGGATTGCCATTTCCTTCTCCAGTATATGAATATACATGTGTGTATATGTGTATATACATATATATGTATATTATATATGTATGTGTATATAAATGTGTAAGTGGATAAAGCTTCTTTATCCATTCATCTTTCAATGCATATTTAGATTGTTTTGATGTCTTAGCTTTTGTAAGTAGTGCTGCAGTGAGCATAGGGATGCCTGTCTCTCTTGGAATTAAGACTTTCTCTGGCTATCTGCCCAGTAGTGGGATTTCTGGGTTATATGATCACTCTATTTTTTTTTTTTAGTTTTTAAGGAAACTCCATACTTTTCTCCATAGCGGCTGTAACTTTGCTGAACATGTCGCAAAATGTCTCTCCGTTTAAAAAGATGTTCTTGATGTCTCTAACACCTCTTATGGTTTTCTTACATTCAAAAGACTGGGACATACTTGGTGGAAAGCGTTGCTGCCTATCCTTGGGCCTTGGAAGAGGTCACGTTTCAAACAACTGGGAAGGTGGTGAAGAGGCAGCCACGTGGCCTTCCGGGGAAGAGCTTTCCGAGCCAGCAGGCCACGTCCCTGCCTCGGATGGGTGACTGGCACGTCCAGGTAGGTGCTGAGTCTTGGTCTGAGTACAGTTGACACTGACTAAGATGAAGAAAGATTAATAAGAATGCAAGAGAAGCAAGGACTTTTTTTCCATGTGTGTGTGTGTGTGTGTGTGTTAAGGTTTGGTTGACTGCAGACTGAGTTTCGCATTGCCAACAGCAGCACGGATGTCAATGGGGACCTAGAAAAGGCCATTGTCACTACAGAGATGTGAAAAAAATCCTGCTTTAAGAGGAAAATGGAAAAGAAGAACTGAAAGATGAGAAAGTGAATCTTATCTTTCCTGAGGTGTTTTAATGCCAGGAGGCAGCTTTGGGGGCAGTCCCTGAAAGGGAAGACGGAAATAGACATTTATGTTTTCCCTCCTCGGCGGTGGGTTATGCTGGGAGACACGTAGCACACGTCCATTTAATTTTCTTTTAAACTTTTTCATTTTGTACTGGGGTATAGCCAATTAACAATGCTCTATTGGATTCAGGTGAACAGCACAGGGACTCAGCCATGCATACACAAGTATCCATCCTCCCCCCAAACTCCCCTCCCATCCAGGCTGGCTCCTAACATTAAGCAGAGTGCCCTGTGCTGTCCAGCAGGTCCTTGTTGGTTCTCCATGTTAAATACAGCAGTGTGTCCATGTCCATCCCAGACTCCATGACTATCCCTTCCCCCCATCCTTCCCCCTGGTGACCATAAGGTTATTACAGAGTATTGAGCGGAGTTCCCTGTGCTGGACAGCAGGTCCTTGTTGGTTCTCCATGTTAAATACAGCAGTGTGTCCATGTCCATCCCCAACTCCCTAACTATCCCTTCCCCCATCCTTCCCCCTGGGAACCATAAGCTTATTACAGAGGATTGAGCAGAGTTCAAGGACAGCAGGTCCTTGAGGGTTCTCCATGTTAAATACGGCAGTGTGTCCATCTCCACCCCAAGCTTCCTAACTACCCCTCCCCGCCATCCTTCCCCCTTGGTAACTTCCCTCATAAGGTTATTTACAGAGTATTGAGCAGAGTTTCCTTCCCAATACTATCCCTTCCTCCCATCCTTCCCCGTCACCACCATAAGATCATTCTCTCAAGTCTGGGAATGTCTGTTTTTGTAAGTTCATTTGTATCATCATTTCTTTTTCGATTCCAAATGTAAAGCATGGCATATGATACTTCTCTTTCTGTATCTGACTGACTTCACTCAGTAGGACAATCTCCAGGTTCACCCATGTTGCTACAGATGGCATTACTTCATTCTTTTTAAGGAGATATAGTCTACTCCTGCCTGGAGGAGTTTAGTTCACCATGGCTATGGATAATGATCGAGACAGGGGGATAATTGTGGGGGTGGCAAAGAAGTCCACTCTGGGGACTTCTTTGGGTGGTGTCTGGCTACAAGACGGAAGGGTGGATGTGTACGTTTGAAGACTGGTATTGATAAGTGGGGAGATTGCCAGGCGAAGCTTGTGGAATCTTTGTACTGAGAGCATGGGTTTTCCACTGAGGTATGACTGTCGTGAACCGAGACCCAGGCTGGGGAAAAGGAATGTCGCTACGGGACCCCACAGGAGAGAGGACAAGGTAGGATCTCCAAGTCCCTGCCATTCGGAAATGTGTTCTGCAGACCAGCAGAGTCAGTAGGAACTGGGAGTTATTTACCTATCACCATCCTCTCTGGCTTCCCAGGTGAGAAGAAACTGAAATCGCTCAGTCGTGTCCGCCTCTGCGATCCCAGGGACTGTAGCCCGCCAGGCTCCTCCGTCCATGGAATTTTCCAGGCAAGCGTCCTGGAGTGGGTTGCCATATCCTTCTCCAGGAGATCTCCCTGGCCCAGGGATCGAACCTGGGTCTCCCGCATTGCAGGCAGATGCTTTACCATCTGAGCCACCAGGGAAGCTAGTGGTAAAGAACCCGCCTGCCAATGAGACACAGGTTCTGTCCCTGGGTGGGGAAGATCCCCTGAAGGAGGGCATGGCAACCCACTCCAGTATCCTTGCCTGGAGAATCCCATGGACAGAGGAGCCTGGTGGGCTACAGTCCCTGGGGTCGCAAAGAGTCGGACACGACTGAGCACCTTAGCATGCTAGCACACAGCCTCCCAGGCAGTCAACACACCAGAATCTACACTTCCTCACCGTGTCTGGGTGAGTTCTAAGCCAGCTGTTCTCAGACTTGCATACCCGATTCAACCGCCCAGACCACACTCCAGGTTATTCCCCGTGAGAATGTTTTGATGGTGAGATCCCAGCATCCGTGTGCTCTCCAGGCCCCCGGAAGGCCGTCGCATGAAACCAATTGTGATGACGGAGGATTCTGGGTATCTAGTAGGCGAGTGAATGAGCTCTGGGAAAGCCCATGGAGGGGAATGACCCTGGCTTTCAACGGGCCATTCTGCTGCACAAGAACTGAAGACAGGGTGAGGTGGGATTCCATTTGCTCCTTTGCCTTCTGTCTCCCCTTCCCAGGGGACCAGCTCCATTTGTAGCTGTTCTGCTCTTTAGTTTTCTGAACATATAAAATGATGTTTTTTTTGTTTTTTTTTCAGAGTTGAATATAGTGCTTTGCACTCTGCTTTCTCTTCTGTATTCATCGGATTTTCCCATCAGAGATAAGCAAACCTCTGACAATATAGTGGAATCTGTGTGTGTGTCTATTACATGTCGTCAGGGGACTGATTTTATTTGCTGTTTGAACTTGAAGGAACTCAAAGCCTCATCAGTAAATCTATGTGACCCCGGGGCCTTGACCATCATCCCCTCCCCACCACCTTTTGGGTTCATTTCCCCCCCCCTTTTTTTTAATTTGCAGATTTCCCACTTCCTCTAGAATTCTTCAGTTAATTTTGGTCATTTATATTTTCAAGGATATTTTCCACTTTGCTAAAATTTTGCGATTTATCCGTAGGGGTGTGTATATCATATTGCCTTGTAAGTCTTTGAATCTGATCTCTGGGTCTGCCCAGGTAGGTCACTTTCTCATGCCTAATTTTGTTGGTGCTCCTTTCTGCCTTTTTTGGGGCCTTCTTGTCAAGATTTGCAGAGCCCTGTCTGTTTTCCTGATCGATTCAAAGATGGATTTCCCGGGCTTACAATCATTCAGATTTCTCTTTCATTTTTATGAAATTTAAAAAAATTATATATAGCATCTTTCTAGTACACAGAGTACACTGCACATGTAGGAACAGGGAGTGACCAGCAGTTTATTAGAGAGTGGCTGTGTGACATTTGATTGCTGTGTGCAAAGATCTTTCCTATTGTGTGTGTGTGTGTGTGTGTGTGTGTGTGTGGCCATGTGGCATTCGGGATCTTAGGTCCTCAACCAGAGACAGAGGCCATGCCCCCTGCATTGGAAGGTGAAGTCTTCACCACTACACCACCAGGCAGGTCCCTGTTTCCTATGCGTGTATGTACGGATACCATCCGCCCAAGTGAAGTCGCTCAGTCGTGTCCGACTCTTTGCGACCCCATGGACTGTAGCCTACTGCTCCTCCGTCCATGGGATTTTCCAAGCCACCTCCATGTATGTGAATTAGCCTCATAGTATCTGCTGCCTTAATCACCGTCTCTGTTGGCTTATTCTCGGTTCGACAGCAGAGAAAGTGATGGAATTGGAGGTGAGAGTCAGGCAGCCTGGAATTCAAATTCTCAGCCTATAACTTTGGTGTGTAACAAGAAACACATCTCTTACCCACCCTGAAAGGCGTCCCTACCACCCCACTCAAGTATTTTCCGTGGAAGACTTCTAAGGGTATTTCAATTCCTGTTTTGGGGGGGATTTGGTTTGCTCATGCTCAGTGTGATGATGGTAGACTTGTCATTACTATATTGTCATCAAAGTGTGTGTGTGTTCAGATCAAAGAATATTTTCAGAATTATTTCTTTTCAAAAAATGAGTTGAAAAAAATGACTATAACATTCTTTATCACCTTTTGATGAATCTATGCACATATACTTGTAAAAATAGAAACTATATTTTCTGCTTCAAAGGCTGACAAGTTAATTTTTATCTATTAACAAAGATTATTGATCACTGTGTACATATTCTCTACATTTTCATTTATTTCTGTGGACTCATTCTGTCAAAGACTGAGGAAGGCAAACAGGATCTTTGCATTTCAAAATACACTTTGTAAGTACATTTCAAATATATTCGGATGCATTGTCATTCACCTCATACATATGCATGACTGTGATACCTCCATTGACATTTTACCTTAATTGATGAGTGCTTTCAAATTTTGTCCTTGACATATTTCAGTATCAAATGTTTCAGCAAATCAAGCTTACTTCCATCTAAGAGACTTTCTTTAAACTTCTGTTTGTGCAGATGAATTGGGTAAAGACTTGGAACACTCACTCTATGCATTTTAAAAAAGATTTTAACAAAGATAAAAAAATATAAACTTCCCTCTTGGTACTGCCTTGATGAATCTCATAGGTTTTCAGTGTTTGTGTTTTGTCATTCGCTTCCAGGTATTTTTACTCTTCCTCTCTATTTTCCTTGTGGCCCCTTGGTTATTCAAGCATTATTGTTATTATTATTATTATTCAGCCTCCGTGTGTCTCTGTTTTTATAGTTTTTTCCCCTGTAATAGCTATCTAATCTTAAAGCACTGTGGACACAAAATGTGCTTCAAATGGTATCAATATTTTTAAAATTTACCAAGGCTTCATTTGTGGCCAAATATGTGATCTGTACTGAAGAATGCTCCATGTGCATTGAGGACCAGCGTCAGTCTTTACTGAGGACCAGAGTCAGGCCTTAGAGGACCGGGGTCAGGGCTTACAAGGACCAGGGTCAGGCCTTACCGAGGATGAGAGTCAATCCTTACCGAGGACCAGGGTCAGGTCTTACTGAGGAGAGAATCAGTCCTTACTGAGTACCACAGCCAGACCTTACTGAGGACCACATTCGAGTTTTAGTAGTGTCCAGATGAGGCTGTATTGAGTACTGGATTGGGTAAAGCCTGACTCTGTTCCTCCGTAAGGCCTGACTCTGGTCCTCACCAAGCCTCCTGAGTCCTCAGTCAGGCCTGACACTGGTCCTCAGCAAGGCCTGACTCTGGTCCACATGGTACCCTCTTTGTGCCGTGACTCAAGCCTGATTCTCCTCCTCACTAAAACTTCTCTCCGCGCAGAATTCCCCTCTGACTGTGGCCCACACTCATGCCTGACTGTGGCCCTCACTAAGTCCTGACTCGATTCGTCACTGAAGACCGGCTCTGGTCCTCACTAACAGCTTCCATCTGGTCGTTGCGAATACCTGACTCTGGACTTCTCTGTAGCCTGACTCTGGTGCAACTAAAGGTCGACTCTCATCCATAATAAATCCTGAATCTGGTCCCCAGAAAGTCTATTCTGGTCCTCACAAAACCCTCAGTCTGGTCCTCGCTAAAGCATTGCTCTTATTCTCACGAAAGCCCGACTGTTAGTCTATACTCCAGTACTTTCGCAATACAGCCTGTGGTACTCATTACAGCCTCAACTGGTCTTCATAAAACTTACTCCAGTCCTCACTAAAGCCTCAGTTCAATTCAGTTGCTCAGTCGTGTCTGATTCTTTGCAACCTCATGGACTGCAGCACGCCAGGCCTCCCTGTCCATTGCCAACTCCCATAGTTTACTCAAACTCATGTCCATCAAGTCGGTGATGCCATCCAACCAGCCCATCCTCTGTTGTCCCCTTCTCCTCCTGCCTTCAACCTTTCCCAGCATCAGGATCTTTTCCAATGAGTTGGCTTTTCACATCAGGTGGCCAAAGTACTGGAGCTTCAGCTTCAGCATCAGTCCTTCAAATGAATATTCAGGACTGATCTCCTTTAGGATGGACTGGTTGGATCTCCTTGCAGTCCAAGGGACTCTCAAGAGTCTTCTCCAACACCACAGTTCAAAAGCATCCATTCTTTGACACTCAGCTTTCTTTATAGTCCAACTCTCACATCCATGAAAGCCTCATTCTTGTCCTAATGAAATTGTTTGCAGCACCTCCTAACATCTGACATTCAGTTCAGTTCAGTTCAGTTGCTCAGTCGTGTCTGACTCTTTGCAACCCCATGAATCACAGCACGCCAGGCCTCCCTGTCCATCACCATCTCCTGGAGTTCACTGAAATTCACGTCCATCGAGTTGGTGATGCCATCCAGCCATCTCATCCTCTGTCGTTGCCTTCTCCTCCTACCCCCAATCCCTCCCAGCATCAGAATCTTTTCCAATGAGTCAACTCTTTGCATGAGGTGGCCAAAGTACTGGAGTTTCAGCTTTAGCATCATTCCTTCCAAAGAACACCCAGGGCTGATCTCCTTCAGAATGACTGGTTGGATCTCCTTGCAGTCCAAGGGACTCTCAAGAGTCTTCTCCAACACCACAGTTCAAAAGCATCCATTCTTCGGTGCTCAGCTTTCTTCATAGTCCAACTCTCACATCCATACATGACCACTGGAAAAACCATAGCCTTGACTAGATGGACCTTTGTTGGCAAAGTAATGTCTCTGCTTTTCAATATGCTATCTAGGTTGGTCATATATCTGGCTATCTCGTATAGCCAGATATCGGTCCATCATACATCCGAACTCTTATCCCCTCGTCTGACCTTGTCTTCAGTACTGTTTAACTCTGATCTTTTCTGACGCCTGACAGGTCCTGAATAAAACCTGCTATGTTCCCCAGTAAAGACGGCCCTGGTCTACACTATAGCCTGTGGACTCAATAAAGCCTGACTCTGGTCCTCACCGAAGCCAGACTCTGATCCTTGTGGGTTATTTAGTCGCTCAGTTGTGTCCAACTCTCCATGACCCTATGGACTGCAACCCGCCAGGCTCCTCTGTCCATGGCATTCTCCAGGCAAGAACAGTGGAGTGGGTTGCCACGTTCTCCTCCAGGGGATCTTCCCTACCCAGGGATGGAAGCCCCGTCTCTTACATCTCCCACATTGGCAGGCGGGATCTTTACCACTGGCGCCTCCTGGGAAGCCTGGTACATTTTGTAAAATGTAGTGTGATTCCAGTTTTTCAAGCTGGAGGTTCTAGAGCTTCATGGGAACTGTTCTCTGTTCTCCCTGTTGTCACTGCCTGCTCACACCCGTGTCATGGTTGGACTGAAATGCAAGGGTAACAGTTTCATTTTTGTGCCGTCTTATTTTCTTGTAGTTTGCAGTACTAATCAAATGAAGCGCACGTCTCCAGTTGGCAGGAAGACTCCTAGATAATGACTTCCTTGAGGCATCATTGAATTTTCTCATTTGATCAATGATTTCATTATTTTATGTGGGGCTTGGTAAGGCAGCCCCTTCTCTCTCTGTATCTCTAGTCTTCTTGCTTTCAAAAAATTAGTCCCTGTCAAAACTATTCGTACAATTTTAAAACATTATAAAGCTCCATGTTTATTTCCTGTTAGCACGCTGTCTGGACCATATTATGTAATATCATTATTTAGATCTGAGAGTTTGACAAATGACCACCACAACTCCATTGATTCATTCTGGCGTGTTATAGGAAAAGACATTATTGGTAGCGGTGGATGCTCAGCTTCAAAACAGTGTTGAGTAAATATAAGCGCCGGCTTTGCCTCTGTTTTAGCAGCTGGTGTTGGAATAATGGGGCTTTTCCTGGTGGTTCAGACAGTAAAGAATAGGCCTGCAAAGCAGGAGACCCGGGTTCGATCCCTGGGTCAGGAAGATCCCTTGGAGGAAGGCATGGCAACCCACTCCAGTATCCTTGCCTGGAGAATCCCATGGACAGAGGAGCCTGGCGGGCTGCAGTCCATGGAGTCGCAAAGAGTTGGACACGACTGAGTGACTTAACTACAACCCACACCTAAGATATCACAGGAGGAAATAAACGATAACATGGAATCTCCACTTGAGAAAGTCAAGAATTTTTTTCTTTTAGGAGGAAAACGTACTTTTCTCGTCTCTAACTTTGGTAAGAAAGTTTCCACATAGGAAAAACATGATGTTCCCTTTTCTCTTTGAAATGTTCCTTATACTTGTATCAAGTAGGGTGTCCATCCATGTATGTGTCTGTGTGTGTATATATACATTTATATATAATTCTAGAGAGGATGGAGTTAAACAGGTAAAAATAGCAGTCATTTTAGAAATCTAGATTTGAAATGCGTAGAGATATGCAAGAGATTCCCTGGTGGCTCAAACGGTTCAGTCCCTGGGTCGGGAAGATCCCCTGGAGAAGGAAATGGCCACCCACTCCAGTGTTCTCGCCTGGAGCATCCCATGGACAGAGAAGCCTGGTGAGCTACGTAGCATGGGGTTGCAGAGAGGTGGACATGACTGAGCGACTTCACTTTCATTTTCATAGACATACAAGGCAAGATGTTTTACTGTGGTACATAATGGATTCCTGAATTACTGTGCACAAACACTCACACATACATATATCATGCTGGGAAAGACTGAGGGCAGGAGGAGAAGGTGGGTGACAGAGATGAGATGGCATCACCGACTCTATGGACATGAATTTGAGTAAACTCCGGGAGTTGGTGATGGACAGGGAAGCCTGGTGTGCTGCAGTCCATGGGGTCGCAGAGAGTAGGACACAGCTGAGCGACTGGACAGCAGGTCTGTTGGGCTCTTATCCTTTCTCGTGTCTGTCATCCTCATAACAACTTCAAAATACCTCTTAATATTCACGAGACGAATAGACTTTGTTTCGGGAGATCAGCGTCTTACCAGCTAAGAGAGGATCAGAATCTAGGTGTGTCTGTCCATCTTCTCTCTTGTCAGAGAATCACTATGGTTAACTGGGCAACTCACTCTGCTGGCCGGCTCCAAGGCCCTGAGATCTCTCTCTTCTTCCAGGAAAACCAGAGAGGATGCAGTTACAACAGGTAAAAACACACCAGTCGTCTTAGAAGTCTAGATAAGAAACAGGAGTAGACGCACAAGGCAAGATGATGTTTGATTACGATACATAATGGATTCCTGAATTAAAGTGTAATTAAAGATATAAAAAGGACAGAGGGAAACTTGTAGAACTGTTATGCATACCCAGCACTGTAATGAGGTGCTTTTTTGAGACACAGCACTACTTGCAGACTCTCCTCCAGTAACAAAAAAAGAAAGAAAATCGAAAGGGAAGGCAGCTTAGGAGGACAAAGACGATGCAGACGTGGAGCTGGGAGCAGGTGGTGCTGGCCGACGGAGCTCGGGCAGAAGGGAGGAGGTGAGGGAGCCTTGTGGGTGGTAGAAACACTTTCTGCGGTGCCAGGTAAATGGCCCAATTTTATTGGCCGTAGAATAAAACTGAAGACAAGTCAACGGCAGTCTATATCCTGGAGGTTCAGTACACTTAACTCTATTTTGCAGGGAGTAGCGCATCCAGAATTTGTTTGGCAATAGCTCAAGGAAGCCGTATGTCTCTTGATATGTACCGCAAATTAAGTTTGCATGCATGCACGTGTCCGACTCCTTGCTACCCCATGGACTGTAGTTCTCCAGACTCCTCTGTCCTTGGAATTCTCCAGGCAAGAATCCTGGAGTGGGTTGCCATTTCCTCCTCTAGGGGATCTTCCCAACCCAAGGATCAAAGCTGTGACTCCTGTACTGGCAAGCAGATTCTTCACTGCGGGCACCACCTGGCATGCTTGAAAATAGGCCCTACTTGGGATTCTTTCTCGGTGCTCTTCCCCAGGGCATTTCTTGAGGGCAGGTGTCTTTTACGGCACTGTGGGCCTTTTGAACATGAAGTGTCCAGGCCTGGTTTTAACTTGTTGTTACAGGAAGTGGCCACAAGAGGCAGCATTTTCCAATGCTCCGCCTGGTTATCTGGGAAACCAGAGGCTGGGGAAAGTCGTGTTGCTGGGATGTGGATCCCAGCGGAAAGGGCCACGATGAACACCCAAGGGCTTACGACTAATTACCTGAATTTTAATTTTATTTTGGAGTATATAGTGGGTTTGATCACATTCAGGTACATCTGTGTGAATGCAGCTGGCACCATAGCATTCATTTTTTATGCATCAGTCGCTCAGTTGTGTCCGACCCTCTGTGACCCCGTGGACTGTAGCTCACCGGGCTCCTCTGTCTGTGGGATTTTCCAGGCAAGAATACTGGAATGGGTTGCCATTTCCTCCTCCAGGGGGAGTAATACTCCACTTGATACATGTACCATATCTTCTTTATCCATTCCTTTATTGATGGACATTGTTTCTTTCTGCTCTTAGGGAGAATTGTTTTCCTTTTCTCTCCTTTTATCATCTGAAATCTTCCTACCTTCCCTTCTCCTGAGAACAGGGATCTTCTTCAAGTTGCTAATCCTACTCAGAGCTTATCAGCTTTGATAAATACTCCTTGAATAAATGGAGAGAGATAAAAATAAATCTGATCACAATTTGAGTGGATCAAAGATGATGTGATTTCATTAACAATAAGCTTAAATCTAAGCAGATTATTCAACTTTGTATTAAATGGAATTTTATGGATGGGAGAATTTTAAAAATAATAGAAATCCTTTCACTTTTGCCAACCCTATTCTCTAACTGGGCTGAAAACCCAACTAGCCATTATATGCAAGAAACATATCAGATACTGTGAAAGTGAAAGTCACTCAGTCGTGTCTGACTCTTTTGCGACCCCACGGACTACACAGTCCATGGGATTCTCCAGGCCAGAATACTGGAGTAGGTAGCCATTCCCTTCTCCAGGGGATCTTCTCAACCCAGGGATGGAACCCAGGTCTCCTGCATTGCAGGCAGATTCTTTACCAACTAAGTCACAAGGGAAGCCCAGGAATACTGGAGTGGATACCCTATCCCTTCTCCAGGGGGTCTTCCCATCCCAGGAATAGAACTGGGGTCTCCTGCGTTGCAGGTAGGTTCTTTACCACTGAGCCACTTGGGAAGCCTTCTTTACCTTAGACTCCACCATAGAGATAGAGTGTCTCTTATGAGACTCTAGACCTCGGGGAGCCCTGCCCTCCACCCTCAAACCTGATCCCAAATGTGTGGTTAAGCCCATCGTCACTGAACCAAGGCAGCTTGAAAACTCCATGACTCACCTGAGGTTTGGCTTCTCCCCAGAATGACTGGTCTGGCAATTCCATAGGTTCTTTTCTTTGCACTTAAAAATTTTTTTTTTATATTGGAGTACACCTGATTTGGCTCTTCCAATGTAGCTCTGTGAAAAAGAATCTGCCTGCCAATGCAGGAGACGTGGGTTCTATCCATGGTTCCGGAAGATCCCCTGGAGGAGGAAACGGCAACCCACTCCAGTATTCTTGGCTGGAGAATCCCATGGACAGAGGAGCCTGGTGGGCTACAGTCCATGGGGCCACAGAGAGCCGGACATGACTGAGTGCATACAGACACACACGTGCTTGACTGACAATGCTGTGTTAGCTTCAGGTGTAGTGTGTATTTGTTAATCCCCAAATCCTCTAATTTATCCCTCCCTCCCTCTTTCCTCTTTGGTAATCAAAAGTTTGTTTCCTCGCTCTGAGTTTGTTTTGTAAGAAAGCTCACTTGCACCGTGTTTTTAAATTCCACATGTAAGTTACATCACACACCATTTGGTTTTGTGGGAGGGAGGGCTGACTTACCTCACTTAGTATTATCATCTCTGGGTCAATCCATGTTGCTGCAAATGCCTTAATTTCATTTTTTATGACTGAGTAATATTCCATTTTCATCCCCTCACCATCATATTTGTCGATTCCTCTGCTGATAGATTCAGAGGGCCACTTAAGTGGCCTTTAAGAAGACCTTAAAAGGGCATTAAGTGTATATGTGTTCTCCTCCATGACTTTAATTCAGACCTTCAAATCCTGTCACAGAACTATAGTCATCTGTACTATTGTTTGCTTTAGAATTGATGCTTTTGAACTGTGTGTTGGAGAAGACTCCTGAGAGCCCCTTGGACTGCAAGGAGATCCCACCAGTCCACCCTAAAGGAGATCAGTCCTGGGTGTTCACTGGAAGGACTGATGCTGAAGCTGAAACTCCAACCCTTTTGACACCTGATGCGAAGACCTGACTCACCGGAAAAGACCCTGATGCTGGGAAAGATTGAGCGCGGGAGGAGAAGGGGACGACAGAGGATGAGATGGTTGGATGGCATCACCGACTCGATGGACGTGAGCTTGAGCAAGCTCCCAGAGTTGGTGATGGACAGGGAGGTCTGGCGTGCTGCAGTCCTTGGGGTCGCAAAGAGTTGGACACGAATGAGCAACTGAACCGAACTGAACTAATACAATTATTTCCTTAAGGTTTTCCTCACTCCCGCTCTGTGATTTCAGATTTATCATCCTGAAATATTGCGTTGGCAAAAAAGTTTGTTCCAAGTGTTTCCATAACATCTTACAGAAAAACCCAATCTTTGTGGCCAACCCAGTATAACAGTGGTGCCTCCCTCTGCCGTGTTCAGGAACCAGTGATGTCACTTTATGCCCAGGGACTCAGGCCAGACAGACCTCAGGCCAGACAGGCCAGCTCAGGACACACCCTAGGACACAGTGAATATGATGCATGGACTGAACCATCCTTATGTTGAAACTCTTCTTTTTTATTTTGAAAACCCTTCTAGCACATACAGATTCCTCGATGTATGAAACTGTCATCACAGTTCTGTGTCACTCTTACCAGGGTTCATTAGGCATTAACCTCATTAAGAGCCAAGCAAACCGGCTGCTCAAAAAATTCCCGAGAGGGGTATCAGGGAGAAAAGAGAAGCCTCCATAGAGAAGAGCTTTTATAATAGAGCAGACCTGGAGAAAGGAGTCAGAGGCTCAGAGGAAGCAAATCGCGGTCTCACAGCTGTCTTCCTCCATCAGGAGGGAAAATGATCAGATGCAAAGACGGGAACCGAGCGTGTGTGTGTCAGCTCTTAGTTAGCATGGGCAGAAGTAAGGCTCTCAGACAAACTGGAATTGCAGGCTGAGGAGGAGAAAGCTTTGCACTGGGACGTCCCTGGTGCTCCAGCAGCTAAGACTCCATCCTCCCAATGCAGGGGGCTGCCCAGGGTCAGTCCCTGTCAGGGATCTAGATCCCACGAGTCACAATGGAGATCAAAGATCTCACTTGCTGCAACTGAGACACTGCACAGCCAATGAACAAATAGAAATACTCATTTAAAAAATGCCAGCTAAACGGAAGGGGAAGAACCGAGAGCCTAGCTATGCAGGGAAGTAAGTCAGAAAGGTGGGGAAACAGTGGAAACAGTGGCAGACTTTATTTTGGTGGGGGGGCCAAAATCACTGCAGATGGTGAATGTAGCCATGAAATTAAAAGACCCTTACTCCTTGGAAGAATACTTATGACCAACCTAGACAGCATATTAAAAAGCAGAGACATTACTTTGCCAACAAAGGTCTGTCTAGTCAAGGCTATGGTTTTTCCAGTAGTCATGTATGGATGTGAGAGTTGGACTATAAACAAAGCTGAGTGCCGAAGAATGGATGCTTTTGAACGGTGGTGTTGGAGAAGACTCTTGAGAGTCCCTTGGACTGCAAGGAAATCCAACCAGTCCATCCTAAAGGAGATCAGTCCTGAGTGTTCACTGGAAGGACTGACGGTGAAGCTGAAACTCCAATCCTTTGGGCACACGATGCAAAGAACTGACTCATTGGAAGAGACCCTGATGCTGGGAAAGATTGAGGGCGGGAGGAGAAGGGGACAACAGAGGATGAGATGGTTGGATGGCATCACCAACTTGATGGACATGAGTTTGGGTAAACTCCGGGAGTTGGTGACGGACAGGGAAGCCTGGCGTGCTGGGGTCAATGGGGTCACAAAAAGTCAGACACGACTGAGTGACTGAACTGAAGTCCGAAAGAGAAACACTTGTATGTTCACACATATGTACGGAATCGAGAAATGAGGTACTGATGCACCTGTTTGCAGGGCCGGAATAGAGATGCAGACGTAGAGAATGTGGACACAGTGCGGAACAAGAGGGTGGGCTGGACTGAGAGAATAGCACTGATATACACAACACCAGGTGTAAAGCAGACAGCTAGCGGGCAGCTGCCGGATAGCACAGGGAGCTCAGCTCGGGGCTCTGTGATGACCCAGAGGGGTGGGATTGGGGAGGAGAGGGAGGCTTAACAGGGAGTGGATCTGTGTCTACTTAGAGCTGATGGATGCTGTTGTATGGCAGAAACCAACACAGCATTGTCAACCAATTATACTCCAGTAGGGAAAATAAAGATATACTTCATTCTTAGAAGAAGAAGAAGAAAAAAAAAAAGAAATGCACTTGTTTGTTGGTCTATTTTAAACCTTCACAGATTTTACAGTAGTGGGAGCCAGCAGACAAAGAGTAACAACTGCAAGTCTTAAGGTCAGACGAGGAACAGCTGGCTCAAGGGGAAAGAAAGGAAAAGGATGCCCCTCGTTTAAGATAAAGGATGAAACTTCTAAGCATCAACCTGCAGCTACAGGGGAGGACAGTCCTGAAGTGGATATCAAGAGCAAGAGATGGAAAAATGGTCATCCGTGAGAGAATTCACCTTGCTTCTATGCTGACGTCATTAACGTGCCCTGAAGCCAGTGAGCTGGCTTCTTTTATTTTAATGGAAAATTTGGAATCATCCCAGACATCTTCCCCTGTGCATCCCAAAAGTATTCCGCATGTTTCCATGTTTATCATCCATTCATGACACACTGACTGTATACCGAATCCATTCACTATATATGTTCATTGTCCAGTGAGTGGATGATAAACCCTGGCATGGAATCAACGTGTAGAGAATAAATGAATAATGGCATGTTTGATGAACGTCTTTGTTGCATTTCTTCCCAGGTGGCACTCGTGGTAAGGAACCCATCTGCTAATGCAGGAGACATAAGAGACGCAGGTTCGATCCTAGGGTGGGGAAGATCCCCTGAAGGAGACCATGGTAAACCACTCTAGTATCCTTGACTGGAGAATCCCACAGACAGAGGAGCCTGGTGGGGCTACAGTCCATGGGGTTGCAAAGAGTCGGACCCGACTTAAGTGACTTAGCACGAACACACCTCTTCAGCTCCTACCTACACTTCAAGTAAGATTTAAATTAGCAGAGAAGCTGGATTTATCCTCTTTTTGGACATGGCTCTGCAGATGGTGACTGCAGCCATGAAATTAAAAGATGCTTACTCCTTGGAAGGAAAGTTATGACCAACCTAGATAGCATATTCAAAAGCAGAGACATTACTTTGCCAACAAAGGTTCGTCTAGTCAAGACTATGGTTTTTCCTGTGGTCATGTATGGATGTGAGAGTTGGACTGTGAAGAAGGCTGAGCGCTGAAGAATTGATGCTTTTGAACTGTGGTGTTGGAGAAGACTCTTGAGAGTCCCTTGGACTGCAAGGAGATCCAACCAGTCCATTCTGAAGGAGATCAGCCCTGGGATTTCTTTGGAAGGAATGATGCTAAAGCTGAAACTCCAATACTTTGGCCACCTCATGCGAAGAGTTGACTCATTGGAAAAGACTCTGATGCTGGGAGGGATTGGGGGCAGGAGGAGAAGGGGATGACAGAGGATGAGATGGCTGGATGGCATCACTGACTCGATGGACGTGAGTCTGGGTGAACTCCGGGAGTTGGTGATGGACGGGGAGGCCTGGCATGCTGCGATTCATAGGGTCGCAAAGAGTCAGACATGACTGAGCGACTGAAATGAACTGAACTGAACTGAACTGCTTTCTAATTCTGTCCACAGCTTTGTGTGAGTAAATTTTAGAAGAACCCTGAACAAATACTAAATTGTTAGGCTGATTATTTGTATCACACGCATTCATAGTGAAAAACACATTGACAGAGCCTACTATTTGTGCAAATATGACACACATACATGGCTTTCCCTGAATGATAGAAATGGTTTAGAATTACGTAGAATGCATAGCAGACTTAACAGTGAGCTAAGCTAGCTGCATGAGAAACATTGGTTTACACAGAAATTTAACGTCTTTATCAAAAGTTTGTCTTCATATTTTAAGGTGAATTTTGGGAAACTGGCAAATGCCCTTCGTCGTGTAAAAAGTTTTCTTTGTGATCTCCATTTTATTAATAGTGCTTTTGCATGCTTAGCCACTTCAGCTGTGTCCACTCTTTGTGACCGCATGGACTGTAGCCCGCCAGGCTCCTCTGTCCATGGGATGCTCCAGGCAAGAGTACTGGAGTGGGTTGCCATGTCCTTCTCCAGGGGATCTTCCCAACCCAGGGATTGATCCTGGGTCTCTTAATGTCTCCTGCATCAGCAGGCAGGCTCTTTACCAGTAGCGCCACCTGGGAAGTCCCTTTATTAATACCAATATATCTAAAATTTGCAATATTAATTCAAATATCACATCATGCTTATAATTTTTGGTCATATCTACACAATCTGAATCAATATATTGGGTGGGACAGGAACTTTGTTTGGCATTTTTCCATAAGATGGTATAGGAAAAATAGAAATGAACTTTTTGGCCAGCCCAATAAGAAACTTTCCTCCAGTTGGCTACCTTTGGAGTACAAAGAAATTCAATACTGTGAAATCTTACAAATGAGATTAATCATGTACAAGCACAATTTCTGACTCAAACATTTTCAGGATCAGGGGTGACAGTCATTAAGAGAACAAGAGATACATGCTAAAGCGCGGACAGGAGATCCGCATAAAGTCTGAATTGCAGGATGTCTTGTGCATCTGAAGATGACTTAGCCTGGAAGAATCTTCCCACCCCCGCCCCCCAGCACCCCGACCCCATTTAAACTTTAGAGTCCACCTCTGGGAAAAGTGGAGCCAGCAGGGGACGTTACAAACACAGCTGCTGAAGCTGGACACGTGAAAACTCAGCAGTCCTGAAGCTGGACACGTGAAAACTCACCAGTCCTCGTGACGTCTTTCACAGAACAAAGTGAAGCAGAAGGGGGTGGCCCTCACGTGCCTGGATGCAGCCGAGGAGGAGCTAGGAGTCAGCCTCTCTTTGCAGGCAGGGTGAGTTTCTAAGAGAGAGAAAAGGAAGGACAATCTGAACCCGGGCCACACCAAATGCCTACTTGGAGATCATCTTGGAGAAAACTCTCTCAGATGTGAAAGCAGGGAAAACAAAGAGGCAGTGCAAGTCTTTCCCCCAATACCCACCCCTTTTAAACCCTGGAGCAGAGGTTTTTCACATCAGCTCTATCTCAGATCATCAGGCGTTAGACCCCAGAGGTGGGGAAGCCCTGGCTTATAAGTTTCTGAATGTGGACAATGTGCATCTTTAATATGATAAAACAAACTCACTTGAAGATTAATATGTTCTCCCATCAAGACAAGGTATGGTTCCCATTTATTTTCACCTTCTAGATCACCAAAATTTGAAAAGATTGATACTGTCCATTGTGGATAAAAGTGGGGAGAAAAATGTTCTCAGAAGCTTTTAAGAGAGTGTGTCTTAGTACAGCCTTCTCTGCAGGGGAGTTTGCCTAGAACCCTTCAGAGTTTCAACTGTGCATTCCCTTTGAGCCGGCAATCCTTCCTGAAGTGATTTCTCCTATGGAAATACTTGCAGTGTTCAAAGATGGATGCAAAGAGAATCTAAGGGACTATGAGTAGGAAATGACCCTATGAGTGAGCATGTTCTTCAACAAGGGCAAGTTAAAGACACTAATTCAAGAGAATTATTTCTTTAGCAACAACAACAAAACAACCCAATTGAAAAATGGTTGTGCTGTGTGCTTACTCGGTCATGTCTTACTCTTTGTGACCCCATGGACTGCAGCCCACCAGGCTCCTCGGTCCATGGGGATTCTCCAGGCAAGAATATTGTAGTATGTTGTCATGCTGTCCTCCAGGGGATCTTCCTGACCCAGGGATTGAACCCAAGTCTTCCGCACTGCAGGCAGAGTCTGCAGACGGACCCATTAGAAGACTGAAATAGACATTTGTTCAAAGGAGACAAACTGATGGCCAATAGGCATATGAAAAGGTGCTCAATACCGCTATTTATTAAAGAAATGCAAATCATCAAATCTACAGTAAGGTACCAGTTGTAGTACCTCACTTGAACCAGGCAGAGTGGCTATCATTAAAAAAAAAAAAAAATCTACAAATAACAAATGCTGGAAAGAGTGTAGAGAAAAGGGAACCCTCCTACAGTGTTGGTGGAATGTAAGTTGGTGCAGTCACTTTGGAAAACAGGATAACAGTTTCTCAGGAAAAAAACTAAAACCAGAACTACTTTATGATCTTGCAGTCCCACTCGTGGGCACAGACCCAGAGAAAACCATAATGTGAAAAAGATCCATGCCCCCCAAGGTTCACATCAGCACTATTTCCAATAGCCAAGACGCGGAAATAACCTCAATGTCCACCAGCAAATGAACGGATGAAGAAGATGCGGTATGTATATCACAATGGAATACTACTGAGCCAAGAAAAAGAATGAAACCATGCCCTTTGTATCCACATGGATGGACCTGGAGATTATCATACTAAATGCAGTAAGTCAGAAAGAGAAAGATGTCACATGATTATCACTTATATGTGGAATCTACAATATGACCCAAATGAACTTATCAATGATATGGAAACAGACTCATGGGGAACAGGCTGGTGGTTTTGCATCTATATTTTTACTCTCAAAGAAATAATCATATGCCAAACAGATAGTAATGACTATTCTTAATATATGGATATGGGGGATGACTTGAATAATTTTTCGTGTGTTTTTAAATGTACATACACATTTTTTACTATGTGTCTATACCATTTGCAATGAAAATACCACACACATTTTCAAGTAAGCTTTACTGCCAGAGATGTGAAGGTTCTGAAACACTGAGAATCCATGTTGTAGAAGGCAGCTTACCCACTGCAAAATTTGTGGCTCGATAGTTTCAGAGGTTTTGCTGTATGTTTTGTTTTATTCTTAATAAGTCTTCTGGCTCGAGTGAAGGAACTCCCTCACTAAGTGAGGAACTAAACTCACCTGAAAGTCACATGTCATGTGTTGAGAGGCTCAGAAACTCCTCTTATCTTCCAAATAACCTTGACGGGGAAATACTTCAGCCCACATAGTAACAGTTTGGAAGTGATTTTGCATGCAAAAGGGGAATGTAAAAATACTCGACTTTTTCTCTGCAAAGTTTCAGAAATATAATATTGTTGCGAACATTGTCACAGATTATCTGGTGTTAGAAAAGGTAAAAGGAAACAGGAAGTGTGCAAAATGTGGACCAAGCTTTACATTAGCAGATTCACCAGGAGTATGAAGATACCACATTTATGAAAATGCCATCACAATCAAAAGGCATTACCAGTACGCAACTAACGGTAATTGTTCAGTCCCTTGGTCGTGTCCAATTCTTTGTGACCCCAGGGACTGCAGCACACCAGGCTTCCCTGTCCTTCACTATCTCCCGGAGTTTGCTGAAACTCATGTCCATTGAGTTGGTGATGCCATCCAACCATGTGAATTATCTACATGCAGTAATTCAGTACCCTGCCATTACCTCTGCTTGGTATCATTCTGTATTCAGTTTTCTACATTTTCACAAGCCATAAATACAAGTTTGTCTCTTCCTGTTTTTTCATGCCTGTTCTGCCGTAAACAACCTTCTACAGACTCGTAGACTGTTCGGGAAGGACAAGATAATGGGAGCGAAGGTAGTAGGTGAGGTGCATTTTTGCTGTATGCTAAACTTTCCATCTGTCTATCTGTATTTATGGCTCATACAGCACTTGTTTTTATTTCCAACGGAGCAATCTGATTCTCCCGTCACGGCTGGTGGTCTTCTGTGAGGGTATTCAGCTACTATTTCTAGAGCTAGGCAGATGGCAATCAAAACGCAACTTCATAATTTTATTTTTCTAGCCACCGTCCAAAAATATGAACAGACTCCTGGGGACAGAACTGGCAGTACTTTGAGTTAAAATGGTGTGGGACATGTGTTCAGTTTTGTATGCGTGAGGGATAATCACAAGCATGTACTAGTCGACAGAACCAAACACTGAGAACAACAATCACATCATCATAATGGTCAACAGTCACAGAACTCAATCAGTTCAGTTCAGTTGCTCAGTCGTGTCCGACCCTTTGCGACCCCATGGACTGCAGCACTCCAGGCCTCCCTGTGCATCACCAACTCCCAGAGCTTACTCAAACTCATGTCCATCGAGTCGGTGAGGCCATCCAACCAGCTCATCCTCTGCTGCCCCCTTCTCCCGCCTTCAATCTTTCCCAGCATCAGGGTCTCTTACAATTAGTCAGCTCTTTGCATCAGGTGGCCAAAGTATTGTAGTTTCAGCTTCAGCTTCAGCATTAGTCTTTCCAATGAACACCCAGGACTGATCTCCTTTAGGATGGACTGGTTGGAGCTCTTGCAGGCCAAGGGACTCTCAAGAGTCTTCTCCAATACCACAGTTCAAAAGCATCCATTCTTTGACACTCAGAGCTTTTCTTATGGTCCAACTCTCACATCCATACATGACTACTGGAAAAACCATAGCTTTGACCAAATGGACCTTTGTTGACTAGACGGACCTGCATCAGAGGGCAGAGAGAACTCAATACCCAGGACTAAATGGCAGATGGACAAGAGCGGTAGGAATTTCCAAGAGCTGCACTGACCTAGACTCTCTCGTGGGACTGGACGTGACTAAGGCGCCCTCAGGATCAACAACGGCAGAGAAGGTGACTCTGGCCTGTGTGATGAATGCACGTGGTACTAAATGCAGCTTATAATGAACTGTATTATGAGAAGAAGCTGAGATGTCCAGACCAAGTGACAGCTTGGGAGAAAAGCTAGGGTTACCAGGAAATAAAACTGACCAACCGTCGGAAGCAGCGATTGGGACGCTTCACTTGTGTCAAGGACGGCAGAGCACTGTAAAAGCAGGACCTCTCTTGTTGAGTAATCAACCTGGGAAAAATCATCTGGGAAGGTGCAGACAATCTTCACGAGCTAGATCAGGAATAAATACTGGTTGGTGAACCAAATCCTTCACCTGTTGGCAGCTAGAGAATATGCCTCATCTTTATGGTGTGTAGGACCACTGGAACACTGGACATATATACAGTAGGTAAAATGGATGAAACCAAAGACAGGCTTAAAAAGGAGGAAGAGAGGGGATTTCCCAGGTGATCCAGTGGCTGACACTCGGTGCTCCCAATGCAAGGGGTCTGGGGTTTGATCCCTGGTCAGGGAAATAGGCCCTACCTGTTGCAACCAAGAGTTCACATGTTCCAATTAACCCCTGGCACAGCCAAATACATAAATGAACATAAATATTATTTTAAAAATGAGAAAGAGGGGAGAGCCTCCCTGGTAGCTCAGTTGGTAAAGAATCTGCCTGCAATGAGGGAGACCTGGGTTTGATTCCTGGGTCGGGAAGATCCCCTGGAGGAGGGCATGGCAACCCACTCCAGTATTCTTGCCTGGAGAATCCCATGGACAGAGGAGCCTGGTGGGCTACAGTCCATGGGGTCGAAAAGAGTCGGACACGACTGAGAGACTAAGCACAGCACACAAAGGGGAAAAAGAATATGTCAGACAGTAGAGAAACACTATTAAATTTATTAGCACTTTTGACCTGATTAGCCTAAGTGAACCAATCCAATTTTCAATAAGTTTAATATTATGTGTGTATTGTGCTCCATACAGTGCTTAAAAAAGCATTTAAGAGAATCAGATATGTCAGACTGATTTGAATTAAACAGAGAAAATTCATGAGGTGTGTAATCAATGCTGAAATGCCTATAGAAATTGAATTAGTTTAATTAATAAGCTTTTGCTTTATTGATTATATCAATGAAATATGGCTACTTGCTACTGCTGCTAAGTCGATTCAGTTGTGTTCGACTCTGTGCGACACCATAGACGGCAGCCCACCAGGCTCCCCTGTCCCTGGGATTCTCCAAGCAAGAACACTGGAGTGGGTTGCCATTTCCTTCTCCAATGCATGAAAGTGAAAAGTGAAAGTGAAGTCACTCAATCGTGTCCGACTCTTAGCAACCCCATGGACTGCAGCCTAACAGGCTCCTCCGTCCCTAGGATTTTCCAGGCAAGAACACTGGAGTGGGGTGCCATTTCCTTCTCCAATGCGTGAAAGTGAAAAGCGAAAGTGAAGTCGCTCAGTCGTGTTTGACTCTTAGCGACCCCATGGACTGCAGCCTACCAGGCTCCTCCTCCGTCCATGGGGTTTTTCAGGCAAGAGTACTGGAGTGGGGTGCCATTGCCTTCTCTGATATGGCGACTTAGAAGAATGCTATACAAGTGAAATAGGTACCAAAGTAGAAACAGTGGTATTTTTCATGTACATAACTGGTTTTTATATTAGGGAATCTATCAAAATGAAAAAGGACAGATGCATTAATATCCCACATTATCTTTAGCTAGTAGAAATGGATAGGATTAAAATTAAACTCTAGAAATGCATGGTGGTAAAGGATACAGTGTTCTCTGGAATGTGGCAAATACGATCTGGAACATACAGAGGATGTCATCAGTAACTGAGTATATGGGATCTAAAAATATTGAAATTAGGTAATAGGAGCTAACAAGGTCACTCCGTGAAAGTATTTGTTGGTTATTAATAGAATTAAGTCTTGATGGAGATTGGAGAAGGGCGTGGCAACGCACTCCAGTATTGCCTGGAGAATCCCACAGAGAGCAGAGCCTGGAGGGCTATCGTCCATAGCATCACAAACAGTTGGACACAACCGAGGAACTTGAGCACCAAACACTTAATGGAGATATTCACCGTCAAAAGGAAAGTAGGTGGTATAATTCAGCAACTGAAAGAATAATGTGAAAAAAATAAAAAGATGAAGCACAATAAGTAAAATTAAAACGTATATACGCTTCCCTTATTGCTCATTTGGTAAAGAATATGTCTGCAACGCAGGAGACCCAGGTTCAATTCCTGGGTCAGGAAGATCCCCTGGAGAAGGGAAAGGCTACCCACTCTAGTATTCTGGCCTGGAGAATCCCATGGACTCTATAGTCCTTGGGGTCACAAAGAGTTGGACACAACTGAGTGACTTTCACTTTCTTTCTTTCAGGCTTAACCTTACATCTGCATGGTAGGTGGGAGCCACTTGAAACAGAGAAACTTAACTGAGCTGTGGTACATATACACACTGGAATATTACTCAGCCATTAAAAAGAATGCATGTGAATCAGTTCTAATGAGGTGGATGAAACTGGAGCCTATTATGCACAGTGAAGTAAGTCAGAAAAACAACAATACTGTATATTAACGCATATATATGGAATTTACAAAGATGGTAACAATGACCCTATATGCGAGACAGCAAAAGAGACACAGATGTACAGAACACACTTTTGGACTCTGTGGGAGAAGGCGAGGGTGGGATGATCTGAGAGAACAGCATTGAAACATATATATTACCATATGTGAAACAGATCGCCAGTCCAGGTTCGATGCGTGAGACAGGGTGCTCAGGGCCGGTGCACTGGGATGACCCAGAGGGATGGGATGGAGAGGGAGGGGGGTTCAAGATGGGGGACACATGTACACCCGTGGCTGATTAAAGTCAATGTATGGCAAAAACCACTACAATACTGTAAAGTAATTAGCCTCCAATTAAAATAAATTAATTAAAAAGATAACATACCGCCCCCCAAAAATACATAACTGAGGGTTTCAAAGTGATGGTGGGAATAAAGATGAGTTTGAAGGTGCCTCAGAGCCCAGTATGTGGAGGCATTCAGTAGGTGGTTCCATCCATGGGCCTAGGAGTCAGACAATGGGATGTCTCCACTGGAGATAGAGCTTGGGGGTCATCAACCAACAGACTCCGGTGGTAGCTGCTCTGTCTGACTGGGAAGAATGAGTGAGAAAGCCTAAGGGTTGGCAAGATGATCTGAGATGCTCCAATGTTCTAGACGGAGGGGGCATATGTATACCTATGGCCGATTCATGTTGATGCATGCCAGGAACCAACACAATATTATTGCAATGTGATTACCCTCCAGTTAAAAATAATAATAAAGGAAAAAACCTTCCTAAGTGGCATAAGTGGTAAAGAACCTGCCTGACAGTGCAGGAGACACAAGAGATACAGGTTCGATTCTTGGGTCAAGAAGATGCCCTGGAGAAGGGAATGACAACCCACTCCAGTGTTCTTGCCTGGAGAATCCCATGGATAGAGGAGCCTGGTGGGCTGCAGTCCATGGAGTCGCAAAGACTCAGACGTGACTTAGTGACTTAGCACGCAGGTAAGCTCTTTGCTCACGAACAAAGACAAGAGGTAAATAAAATGATTAAGGAAGGGCGGATCTTACCCAGTCTGCAAAAAGAAAGCTGGGACACGACTGAAGGGACTTGGATGCACGTGGCGGAAACCAATACAAGTTGTAAAAATTTCTTTTTAATTAATTTATTTATTTTAATTGGAGGCTAATTACTTTACAATATCGTAGTGGTTTTTGCCATACATTGACATGAATCAGCCATGGGTGTACATGTGTAAATATATATATATTTTAAAAAGACTTCTGTGCTGCTCCAGTGGCCAAGACTTGGAGATCCCAATGCAGTGGGCCCCACCTGGATCCCTGGTCAGATAAGTAGATCCCACATGCAGAAACTGAAAAGATCCTGCATGCTGCAATGAAGATCAAAGATCCTGTGCAACATAACTAAGACTCAACACAGCCAAAGAAACAATCAAAAATAAGTATTTAAATATATAACACATAAGATGCTTCACAGAGAAGTCTTATGTGATTCTTTCATTGGCAGCAGACAGAGAAATAGTGTCATTACTAATCATTCAAGAAGGCTGAGCACTGAAGAATTGATGCTGAAGACTCTCGAGAGTCCCTGGGACTGCAAGATCAAACCAGTCCATGTGAAAGGAAATCAACCCTGAATATTCACTGGAAGCGCTGATTCTGAAGCTCCAATACTTTGAGTTTCAAAGAGCATACTCACTGGAAAAGACCCTGATGCTGGGAAAGATTGAAGACAGGAGCAGAATGGAGCACCAGAGGATGAGAGGGTTGGATGGCATCACCAAATCAATGGACATGAGTTTGAGCAAAGTCCAGGAGATAGTGAGGGACAGGGAAGCCTGGCCTGCTGCAGTCCACAGGGCCGCAAAGAGTCGGACATGACTGAGTGACTGAACAACAACAGTTAGCCTGGAAGACTCAACATTTTTTTACATAGCTGTTTGAGTCATAGATGCTTTGTCTGTTATTCTGAAATGGAACCCAACAGTCTGTTCTCTTTTTCTTCTCTAATCGACAATTCTGCTTTTTTCGAGCCCATGCCTGCCTTCATTGAGAGCTCGTCTCTGTAAAGCAGCTCCTTCTCAGGGCTGCCCTGGTGGTCTGGGGGTTAATCCTTCCCCTTCCAATGCTGGAATTGCAGGTTCGATTCCTGGTTGGGGACCTAAGGTCCAGTATGACTCACAGCCAAAAAACAAAGCATGAAACAGATGCACCATGGTAACAAATTCAATAAAGGCTTTTAAAAAATGGTCCACATCAATAAAATAAAATAAAATAAAAAAAGGAGCTCCTCCTCAGTCCTGCAGCAGCCTTTGACGCAGCCCGCTCCAACCTTCACCAGAAACCTGCTCCTTAAACAGGCCCTCCTGTCTTTCTCTTCCTTTCCACCATCAATTGCATCCTCCTCATGTTTTCTAAGATGCCAGGCCCTTCTTTCCCACTTGTCTACTGAACCCAACCCCAAAATAATACCCATCAGTACACATCTGGCTTCCAATTTGACTGTCCTCCCTTCGTCTCTTTAATATCTTGGAAAAAAATCTGTCTAAAATACAATAATGAGGTCTGTATAACCTGCCACTTCTTACCCTCACAGAACCATTTCTTCCACCCATCACCGTAGAACGCACCGATGATGCAGCATTTCTCAATACCCAGCGAATCTGTTCCCATGTGGCTCAGTGGTAAGGAATCCACTTGCCAGTGCAGGAGACGCAAGAGAGGCAAGTTCGATCCCTGCGGAAGGAAGATTCCCCTGGAGGAGCAACTGGCAACCCACTCCAGTATTCTTGCCTGGAAAAATGCCATGGACAAGAGGAGCCCGATGGGCTACAGTCCACGGGGCTGCAAAGAGTTTGGATGTGACTGAGCATCATGAATCCCTTGAGAATGTAGTTCAAAGGCAGACTCCATTCACGACGTTGGGGATGAACCCTGAGCTTCTGCATATCTCACAAGTTGCCAAGTTTCCAGGGAAACCACTGACTGAAACCACTCACTGTAGCCAGCCCACATTCCCATCACACCTGTAACTACTCGCTGTAAGGCGTCAAGCAATGAAAGACAGTGCGTCCAGAAGGAGAGTCTGGGAACACTGTCCTCAAAAGGCAACTTGGGGCATCTTCAGGAATCCACCTGTAACAGTTTTAGTCAGATCAATTAAAACTTTTGGAAAGCTTCACATTAGAATATAAATATTCTCATATTACAGTAGAAACAGTACAAAAAAAAAATAATCAGAAAACAGGCAAAAGACTTGAGTAGGCATTTTTCCAAAGAAGACATACAGGTGGCCAATACACACATGAAAAGATGCTTCAACATCACTAATTATGAGAGAAGTGCAAACCCAACCTGCAAATCATCATCACCTCACACTGGCTGGAATGACCATCATCAAGAAATCTATAAACAAGAAATGCTGAAGAGAGTGTGGAGAGAAGGGAACTCTCTTACATGCTGGTGGGAATGCAAACTGGTGCAGCCATTATAGAGAACAGCACAGAAGTTTCTTAAAAAACCAGAATGCAGAGCTACCGTATGATCCAACGACCCCACTCCTGGGCACACAGCCGGAGAAAAACACGGCTCAAAAAAAGATACAGGCACCCCAATGTACAGGGCTTCCCTCATAGCTCAGTTGGTAAAGTTTCCCCCGAGGAGACCCTGGTTCGATTCCTGGATCGGGAAGATCTGCTGGAAAAGGGATACGCTACCCACTCCAGTCTTCTTGGGCTTGCCTGGTGACTCAGCTGCTAAAGAATCCGCCTGCAATGAAGGAGACCTGGGTTCGATTCCTGGGTTGGGAAGATCCCCTGGAGAAGGGAAAGGCTACCCAGTCCAGTGTTCTGGCCTGGAGAATTCCATGGACTGTATAGTCCATGAGGTCACAAAGAGTCAGACATGACTGAGAGGCTTTCACTTTTCCTTTCCCCAGTGTACAGCAGAATTATTTACAATAGGCAGGACATGCAAGTAACCTAAACGTCCATCAACAGGGGAATAGATAAAGAAGATGTTGTACATATATACAATGGAATATTACACAGCCATAAGAAAGAACAAGATAATGCCATTGGTAGTGATGTGGCTGGACCTAGAGATGATCATACTGAGTGAAGTAGGTCAGCTAGACAAAGACAAATATCGTATGACATCACCTATACATAGAAAGGAGATGTATAAATATACAGTGGAATATTACTCAGCCATTAAAAAGAAATCTCATTTCCGTCAGGGGAGCCATTGACTGAAACGGTCCTCCCTGGCCAGGCACGATAATAACCACTCACAGGAGTCATCTTACCACAGCAGGTCCTAGTACAGAATGCAGAAGTAAGAAAGTACCACCAACTGGAAGGATTCATGAAAGATGAAAAGGAGAGAGGAGACGTCAGGCCATAGGTGCTACTCACCTCCCAGAGTTGGGGTGAGTGAAATGAAAGTCGCTCAGTCTGACTCTTTGCGACTCTATGGACTATACAGTCTGTGGAATTCTCCAGGCCAAATACTGGAGTGGGTAGCCTTTCCCTTCTCCAGGGGGTCTTCCCAACCCAGGGATTGAACCCAGGTCCCCTGCATTGCAGGCAGATTCTTTACCAGCTGAGCCACCAGGGAAGCCCAAGAATACTGGAGTGGGTAGCCCATCCCTTCTCCAGGTGATCTTCCTGACCCAGGAATCAAACCAGGGTCTCCTGCATTGTAGGTGGATTTTTTACTAACTGAGCTATGAGGGAAGCCCCATAGTTTGGGGCATAGCCAGCTAAATGATGAATGGGAAAGCCCCTGGATATAATATTACAGAAACAAATGACATGACATGTGTCTAAGTGGCTACACTGGCATCCACCTTGGCTGAGCGATGCAGGCACCCCCAGGAAGGACCCTGAGTGAGAACGACTGGCCGAAGACAACCAGGAAATGAATCCCATCACCATTAAACCTGAGACTGTGAGCCACGTGGCACAGCAGTCCTCCTGGGTTCCCGCACCCTCCTGCCCTCCTCCCGAGGGGTCCCCTTGCCAATCAAGTCTCTTGCTTGGTCAGCACAGGTGTCTCCTGGGACAATTCATTTCCAAGTGTTACATGTGAGCCCCCTCTCAAGCCCTGGAAGGGGTCCCCCCTTCCTGCCAAAGGGTGACGCCCAGGGTCAGACGGCAATTAGAAAGGCAAGGATTGTGGGAGGGGAGTTGGGGGAGAATGGATACATGTGTATGTATGACTCAGGCTCTTCACTGTTCAGCTGAAACCATCCCAACACTATGAATCGGCTGCACCCCAGTGCAAAATGCAAAGGGAAAGAAATGCAAGGACCTAAAGCTTCATTCCTCGAAGACCAGCTGGGTTTCCCCCCACAAGTTGTGACTTGAGCAGGAAGACTAGAACCCTGTCTTTGTATTTTGCTCTCTTGTGACTCTTTGAGTTGATGCTATTTGTTTGCTGCGTCCGTCTCTACAGAACTGGCCCTTGTCTGCAGCCATACCACCCTGAACACGCCCCATCTCGTCTGATCTCAGAAGCTAAGCAGGGTCGGGCCTGGTCGGTACCTGGATGAGAGAACCAGCTCTCACTGCCAGTCTGTCTCTGTGACGTCACTTCCGGGTCTTTCCCATTCGCATTCTAACTGGACCTGTCTGCTGAATTCAATACAGAGGACTCCTGGTACAATGGAAATGCACAACTCTGGCTTCAGGGGAGGAAGCGATTCTTTTTCACAGCAGTACTCCTGTGCAAATCTCAATTTTATTCTTTATAAAAAGCCAGTAATAAAAAATATTTCAGTATTTACCTCTTTCCATACTGTATGAGCCTCAGGGCAAAACCTATGGGTTCCGGCAAAAGCAATTCCAAGACGGAAGTTTATATTAAGAAAAGCTTACCTTAGGAAAAAGAGAAAAAAAAATTATACAATTGATGAACCTTTAGCCAGACTTATAAAGAAAAAAAGGGAAAGGGCCCTAATCAATAAAATTAGAAATGAAAAGTATTCCTGACACCACAGAAATATAAAGGACCATAAGATACTACTACAAGGAACTGTATGTCAATAAAATGGACACTGAAAAGAAATGGACAAATTCTTAGAAAGGTATAATCTTCCAAGACTGAACCAGGAAGACACAGAAGATATGAACAGACCAATTACAAGAACTGAAACTGAATCTGTAATTTAAAAACTCCCAACAAACAGAAGTCCAGGACCAGATGGCTTCACAGGTGAATTCTATCAAACACCTATAGAAGAGTTAACAGCTATCCTTGCGAAACTCTTCCAGAACATTGCAGAGGAAAAAATACTTCCATACTCACTCTATGAGGCCCCCATCACGTTGATATCAAGATCACATAAAAATATCACATAGGAAAAAAATTACAGGCCAATATCACTTACGAATAGAGGCAAAAGTCCTCAAAAAAAAAAAAAAAAAACCAGCAAACTGAATCCAAGAGTAAATTAAAAGGGTCTAACACAAATATCAAGTGGGATTTATCCCAGGGATGCAATGTTTTTTTCAATATTCACCAATCAACACAATACACATTAACAAACTGAAGAATAAAAACTATACGATCATCTCAATAAAAGCAGAAAAGTCTTTTGATAAAATTCAACATGCATTTATGATAAAATTCTCCAGAAAGTTTATGATAACAGTTCCTCCAGAAAGGAAATCTACCTCAAAATAATAAAAGCCATGTATGATAAACCCATGAAGGAGGCAGAGCACCAAATAATTGATGCTTTTGAACTGTGGTGCTGGAGAAGACTCTTGAGAGTCCCTTGGACAGCAAGGAGATCCAACCAGTCCGTTCTGAAGGAGATCAGCCCTGAATATTCATTGGAAGAACTGATGCTGAAGTTGAAACTCCAATACTTTGGCCACCTGATGCGAAGAGCCAACTCATTGGAAAAGGCTGTGGTGCTGGGAAAGACAGGTATACCCTGGTGGCTCAGACAGTGAAGAATCTGCCTGCAATGCAGGAGACGTGAGTTTGATCTCTGATTAGGAAGATCCCCTGGAGAAGGAAATGGCAACCCACTCCAGTACCCTTGCCTGGAGAATCCCATGGACAGAGGAGCCTGGTGGGCGGCAGTCCATGGGGTGGCAAAGAGTCAGGCACAACCGAGCAAGTAACACTTTCACTTTTTCCGGGAAAGACTGAGGGCAGCAGGAGAAGTGGGTGATAGAGGATGAGAAGGTCGGATGGCATCACTGACTCAACGGACACGAGTTTCGGCAAACTCTGAGAGGTAGTTAAGTGCAGGGAAGCCTGGCGTGCTTCGCTGCATGGCGTCACAGAGAGTCGGACACGACTTAGCAACTGCACAAAAACAGAGAATGCTGACATCACACTCAAAACTGAAAGCATTTTTCTCTAAAATCAGGAACGAGGTAAGGATGTCCACTGTCACCAACATTACTCATCAGAGTTTTGGGAGTCCTAGCCACAACAATTAGAGGAAAAAATAAACTAAAAAGGACTCCAGATTAGAAAAGCAGAAATCAAACTGTCACTGGTTGCAGATGACATGATACTATACAAAGAAAATCCTGACGCCGCCACCGGAAAACTGCTAGAGATCAGCAATGAATTTGGTAAAGTTGCAGGATACAAAATTAAAACACAGACATGTGCTCCTTTTCTATACACTAAGAATGAAAAATGAGAAAAAGTAATGAAGGAAACATTCCTATGGACCATATCAAAAAGAATAAAACATCTAGCAATAAGCCTACATAAGGAAGCAAAATACATGTACTCTGAAAACTTTAAGGTGCTGATGGAAGAAATGAAACACAAACAGATGGAAAGATATATCATGCTCTTGAATTGGAAAAAGCAAATTGGCAAAATCACTATACTACCCACAGCAATGGACAGATTCAACGTAATCCCTTTTGAATTACCTACGGCAGTGTTGACAGTACTAGAACAAAAAAAAATTTTTTTTTAATTTCTATGGAAACACAAAAGATCCCAAATAACCAAAGCAATCTTGAGAAAGGAGAACAGAGTTGGGGAAATAAGGTCAAAAATATAAGTAAAAAATAAAGTGGCTCTCCCTATAAAAAACAAAGCAAAACATAAAAAATACTTATCCTGTCTTAGCTGTCATTGAGCATGTATTCTGCCAGATGAATGCTACCATCCATTTGTCACACTCTGAAAACAAAAATATGGAGCATGTGGTCAGAGACTGTACAATGTGTGCATTAAACTATACCTGACATGGTGTGTAATCTCATCTCAGAAGGTGAACACGTCATTATTGCATGTGTCCTGAATATTTGTAAGAGGTTGTACATCTTTTTTGCTACAGTGAATGTACTGTTCCACTGCTGACATAAAAGCACAATTACTTTTCAGATATTATTCAAGCATTTCTAATGAATTCTTTAACTTCTTGTAATACTCTTTCAATTGATTATCTTGGGTTTTCAGGAATAGAATCATTCCCTGGTTCTTCAACTATTTAGCATATATGCATAATGCTAGAGACAACTTATAAATGATAATCAGTTCAGTTCATTTGCTCAGCCATGTGTGACTCTTTGTGACCCCATGGACCGCAGCACGCCAGGCCTCCCTGTCCATCACCAACTCCTGGAGTTTACCGAAACTCACGTCCATTGAGTCGGTGATGCCATCCAACCACCTTATCCTCTGTCGTCCCTTCTCCTCCTGCCTTCAATCTTTCCCAGCATCAGGGTCTTTTCCAATGAGTAGGCTCTTCACATCAGGTGGCCAAAGTTGTAGCTTCAGCATCAGTCCTTCCAATGAATATTCAGGACTGATTTCCTTTAGGATGGACTGGTTGGATCTCCTTGCAGTCCAAGGGACTCTCAAGAGTCTTCTCCAGCACCACAGTTCAAAAGCATCATTCTTTGGCACTCAGGTTTCTTTATAGTCCAACACTCATGTCCATACATGACTACTGGAAAAACCATAGCTTTGACTAGATGGACCTTTGTTAGTAAAGTAATGTCTCTGCTTTTTAATATGCTGTCTAGATCGGTCATAACTTTTCTTCCAAGGAGCAAGCGTCTTTTAATTTCATGGCTGCAGTCACCATCTGCAGTGATTTTTGGAGCCCCCCCCCCCAAAAATAAAGTCTGCCACTGTTTCCCCATCTATTTGCCATGAAGTGATGGGACCAGATGCCGTGATCTTAGTTTTCTGAATGTTGAGTGTCAAGTCATTTTTTTCACTCTCCTCTTTCACTTTCATCAAGAGGCTCTTTAGTTCTTCATTTTCTGCCATAAATGATAATCATTTTGCTATATTTTACATATATATTTGCTATATATGTCTTCAGGTTTTATTTATCTTTGCTGCTGTATTTTCTAGAGGTTCCAAAACCTGACAGAGATGCCAGGGTTACTTGCCACACTCCTGCTTTTATGTAATGTCTTTCATATTTTATCAATAGGCACCGGCTTCTCATTCAAAAAACATCATTTTTTGACTGATTTTTTTTTTTACTCAAACCTCTTTTTATTCTAAATTGAGTGTCCCTTATTTAAATAATCTAGCATGCATATTGAAATTTATCAGATTAATGCATCAGGCAATTTCTTATCTCTTTGGCAATTTGCATGGTGACTTAACTTAGAATTCTACTGAATTGTCAGAATCCAATTATTAAATGATGGACAGACAGACATCAGAACCAAGTAGGCAACAAGGAGAGCATATATGTATTAGATAACCAGAATCACAGAGATGAAGATAGAAATAAGTACTTGTAAGTATAAATGGTGGAGAAGGCAATGGCACCCACTCCAGGACTCTTGCCTGGAAAATCCCATGGACGGAGGAGCCTGGTAGGCTGCAGTCCATGGGGTCGCAAAGAGTCAGACACAACTGAGCGACTTCACTTTCACTTTTCACTTTCATGCATTGGAGAAGGAAATGGCAACCCATTCCAGTGTTCTTGCCTGGAGAATCCCAGGGATGGCGGAGCCTGGTGGGCTGCCATCTATGGGTTTGCACAGAGTTGGACACGACTGAAGCGACTTAGCAGTAGCAGCAGCAGCTATAAATGGTGTTATGCCAATACATACATATATGTCCCAATCCCCTAGGTCTATTCACTGAGAGGACCCAGGAGCAACATCACACCAGTAAGACTTACTGTCATGATATGTCTTGTTTGTACGTCCTATAAAGATAAATACCGTTTTCTACTAGAAGTAAGTACAACTTTTGCAGAAACAGCTGATTCCAGAGCTGGGGCAGAGAAGGTATAAGAAAAGCCTAGAAAGTACTGTTCCAGAAAGCAAGCAACTGCTCAAAGAGTGATGAGTATCTATGTACAGGACACAGGATCCTAACAGCCAAGATCTGCAAACAACCTAAATGCCCATCGACAGACGGATGGATAAAGAAGAGGTGGTACACGTGTACAATGGAATACTACTCGGCCATTAAAAAGAAGGAAGTAACGCAATCTGCAGCAACATGGATGCAAGTAGAGATGATCCTACTAAGTCAGGTAAGTCAGAGAAACCCAAACACCACGGGACATTGCTTATATGTGGAGTCTAAAATGCGGCACAGATGAGCCTACCTACAAAACAGAAACATGCTCAGAGATACAGAGAACAGACTTGTGGTTGCCAACGGGGAGGAGGGAGGGAGGGTTTCTGAATCTGGGATTGGTAGATGCAACCTATGACGTTGAGAATGGATAAGAGACAGGGTCCTACTGACTAGTACAGGGAACTATATTGAATACCCTGAGGGAAACCATAACAGCAAGGAATTAAAAGAAGGTCTATATGTTAATAACTGAAGAAAAGGGTGTGTGTGTGTGTGTGTGTGTGTGTGTACATATATATATGTACACATACATACAGGTGTATAATGGAATATTACTCAGCCATGAAAAGCAATGAAATTTACAGAGACATGGATGGATCTAGGGTCTCATACAGAGTGAAGGAAGTCAGAAAGAGAAAAACAAATGTTGTATATTAACACCTATGTGTGGAATCTACAAAAATGGTATGAAGTGAAGTGAAGTGAAGTCGCTCAGTCGTGTCCAGCTCTTTGCGACCCTGTGGACTGTAGCCTACTTCGCTCCTCCGTCCGTGGGATTTTCCAGGCAAGAGTACTGGAGTGGGTTGCCATTTCCTTCTCCAGAGGATCTTCCTGATTCAGGGGTTGAGCCCAGGTCTCCCGCACTGTAGGCAGATGCTTTACCCTCTGAGCCACCAGGGAAGTGCAAAAATGGTATAGATGATCTTATTTGCAAAACGGAAATAGAGACAGAAACATGAAGAGACATATGGACACCAAGGAGAAAGGGGTGGTGGTGGGATGACTTGGGGGGTCAGCATTGACATATGTTCATTATTAACACTATATATAAAACAGATAACTAATGAGAACCTACTTTATCACTCAGGGAATTCTAGTCAGTGCTCTGTGGTGACCTAAATGGGAAGGAAATCCAAAAAGGAGGGGATATAGATATATATATCTATGGATAGCTGATTCACTTTGTCGTACAGTAAAAAAGTAACACGATATTGGAAAGCAACTATGCTTCAAGAAAAATTCATTTTAAAATGTAAAAGTATAATTAATTTTTAAAGTGGGCAGAAGATGGGAGTGGACATGTCTCCAAAGAAGACATGCTGATAACCGACAGGCACATGAAAAAAGATGTTCCGTACTGTTAGTTATTAGACAAATGAAAATCAAAACTAAAAAGAGGTATCACCTCACACCAGTCAGAATGGCCATATTCAAAACATCTATAAGTGTCAAATGCTGGCGAGGGTGTGGAGAAAAGGGAACCCTCCTACACTGTTTCTGGGAATGCAAGTTCGTACGGCCATTGTGAAGACCAGTATGGAGGTTCCTTCAAAGATTAAACAGAGTGAGCATATGATCCAGCAATCCCACTCCTGGGCATGTATTGGAGAGAACCATAATTCAAAAAGATACATGTACCCCAATATTCATGGCAGCACTATTTACAACACCCAAGACAGAGAGACAACCCAAGCGTCCATCGACAGATGAATGGATAAGATGAGGTAATACATGTCCAGTGGAATATTACACAGCCATAAAAAATAATGAAATAATGCCATTTGTAGCAACATAGATGGAACGAGACATGAACATACTAACTGAAGTACGGCAGACACAGACAAATATCACAGGATCATCACTTAGAATATGAAAGAAATGATACACAAGAACTTACATCCTAACAGAAATAGATTCACAGACACAGGCAACAAGCTTATGGTTATCAAGGGGGGAAGGAGAGAGAGAGAAATCAGGAGTTTGGGACTGGCATATACACTTCCTCTAGCTCAAATGGTAAAGAATCTGCCTGCGATTCAGGAGACAAAGGTTCGATCCCTGGGTTGGGAAGTTCCTCTGAAGAAGGGCATGGCAACCCAGTCCAGTATTCTTGCCTGGACTGAGCGACTTCACTTTCACTTTTCACTTTCATGCATTGGAGAAGGGAATGGCAATCTACTCCAGTATTCTTGCCTGGAGAATCCCATGGACAGAGAAGCTTGGCGGGCTGCAATTCATGGGGTCGAGAAGAGTCAGACACGACTGAGTGACTTCACTTTCACTTTTCACTTTCATGCGTTGGAGAAGGGAATGGCAATCTACTCCAGTATTCTTGCCTGGAGAATTCCATGGACAGAGAAGCTTGGCGGGCTGCAGTCTATGGTGTCGCAAAGAGTTGGACACGACTGAGCGACTAACACACACAGATAGATAAAATGGACAATCAACCAGGACCTACTGAATAGCACAGGAAACTATATTCAATATTCTGTAACAAGTTATAAAATAATTGCAAAAAAGGTATGTACATATACATGTAAGAGTGAAGCACTTTACCATATACTTGAAACTAATACAATATTATAAACCAACTACACTTTAGTAAAAAATGAAATATAAAGATTAGATGTCCTTGGTGGTCCAGTGATTATGATTCCATGCTTCCAATGCAAGGGGCATGCGTTTTATCTCCGGTTGGGGAATTAAGATCCTACATTCTGAGTGTTGCAGCCCCCCAAAAAATAAAGAGATAAAAAATAAAGTGGCTCTTCCTATTAAAAAAAAGTTAAAAAAACACAGAAAGAAGGAAATAGCCTTTCTTGGTGTTCATTGAGCATTTATTCTGCCCGATCAACAATGCCACACTTGTCACATTGTGAAAATAAAATAATTGAGCATGTGACCAGAGTGTGTACAATGTGTGGCTTAATACGACTTTATACCACACAGGGTACAATCTTCCCCTCTCGGAAGATTATAGGTCATTATCGCACCAGCAGGCAAATGGGAATGCTTTTCACGTATGTCTTCCGCATTTTAAATACGTCATGCGTCTTTTGCTACGGTGAATGTATTGCTCAGCTTTTCAACTTCTGCTGGTACAAAAGTACTATCGATTTTCATATATTATTATACCATTTTTGATGAAATCTTTTCCTTCTCGTAACACTTTTTCAGGTGATTGTCTTGGGCTTCCTGGTGTAGCATTACTCACGACTCCTCAACCATTGAGCATCTGTGGTCTTGTAGCTGACGTGCGTGCTGCTGGACAAAACTAAAGATAATGGCTTTGTTTTTCCCCCACCACATTCCTTCAGATTTATGTTTGCTTCTATGTTTTCTACGGCTGCCAAAACCACTGGCATAGGAGCAGAGATGCCAGACTTACTTGGTCTTATTCCTGATTAAATGGAATGTCCTTCACACTTAATTACTGGGAATCGGCTTGTCATTCAAAAGTCATTGATTTTTTTTTAATGATTTTTTTATTTAAACCTCTTTTTATTCTAAGCTGAATGTCACTATTTTATTAATCTAGCATACCTATTGAAAGTTATCAAATTAATGCATCAGACAGTTCTTTAATGTTCTTTTTGGCAATTTGTATAGTGACTTAATTTAGAATTTTATTCAACTATCAGAATCCAGTTATTGAACAATGGACTGGTACCCCAACCAAGTAGATAAGCAAGGAGAGCTTATATATATTACATAAAAAGATACAGAGATGAATATAGAAATAAATATTCATAGATGTAAATGTTGGTATGCCCAGGCACATGTACATAAATGTCCAGATTCCATAGCTCTATTCATTGAGAAGCCCTGGGAGTGGCATCATGCCAATAATACTGTTATTTTGCTGATTGATTTTGTTTATACTTGTGCTATGCTCAGACAGCAGTGTCTGACTCTTCTGTGACCCTGTGGAATGTAGCCCGCCAGGCTCCTCTGTCCATGGGATTTCCCAGGCAAGAATACTGGAGCGGGTTGCCATTTCCTCCTCTGGGGGATCTTTCCGTTCCAGGGATCAAACCTGCGTCTCTTATGTCTCCTGCATTGGCAGGTGGGTTCTTCACCGCTAGCACCACTGGGGAAGCCCTTGTTTATCCATACCATGAATATAAATAACATCTTCAACTAGAAGGAATTGCAACCTTTGGAGACATAGCTGATTCCAGAGAAGGTACCAGATAAGCCTCAAGATTACTGTCCCAGAAAGCAAGGAATTGCTCAGAGTGACAAGGATCTGTCAAAAGGACAGAGCATCACAACAGCCAAGACAAAGAAACCATCTAAATGTCCATCAACTGGCTGAATGCATAAAAAAGATGTGGCACATACATACGATGGAATACTACTCAGCCATGAAAAAGAACGAAATAATGCCTTTTGCAGCCACACGGATGCAACTAGACATTATCGTACTGGGTGAAGTAACTTGAACTAACTCAGAAAGAGAATGACTAATGCCATATTATAGCACTTCAGTTCAGTTCAGTCGCTCAGTTGTGTCCGACTCTTTGTGATGCCATGGGCTGCGGCACGCCAGGCCTCCCTGTCCATCACCAACTCCCAGAGCCTGCTCAAACTCGTGTCCATGGACTCAGTGATGCCATGCAACCATCTCATCCTCTGCCGCTCCCTTCTCCTCCTGCATCTTTCCCAGCATCAGGGTCTTTTCCAATGAATCGGTTCTTCGCATCAGGTGGCCAGAGTATTGGAGTCTCAGCTTCAGCATCAGTCCGTCCTATGAATATTTAGGACTGATTTCCTTTAGGATCACTTACATATGCAATTTGAACTTTGGCACGGACGCACCTATATACAAAATGGAAACAGACTCACAGAGAACAGACTTCATGCTTATGTGGAGGGGCGAGGATTGGGAGTTTGGGGTTGGCGGATGAAAACTATTATAGATAGTTTTATATATATGTATCTGTGTTTATATATATATATATGGCTATATATAGGATGGATGACCAACAGCCTCCTACTAATACATAATATCCTGTGATGAAGCATAATGGAAAGGAATATTAAAAAAGAGAATGTCTATATGTGTGTAAGTGAGTCATGTTACAGCAGAGATTGCCACCACATTGTAAACTATACTTCAATTACAAAAAAAAAATAACACAGGAATCAGCTGACACAGGCTCCCACTGACCAAACTGAGGAAAATTCAAGCATCCAAATACATGATGATTGTAACACATTATAATCCATTAAACAGAAGAGGAAGCTACGAGTCCATATAGGAATAAACAAATGAAAATCTTGGTAGAGACCATGATATTGACATGGTCTTTGTCCATGAATCGTTGACCACACGATTCACGGTCTTTGCCAAGATTTTCATTTGTTTATACCTGTACAGACCCAAAGCTTCCTCTTCAATTTAATGGCTTAAAATAACTTGGTACTTATAAAAGGGAACAGCGTAACTTCATACGGAAGAACCTGGCAGACACTGCTTTTGACCAAGAATGAGTCAGTTCTCATCTGCTGAGATGCACTAAGAAGCTAGCAGCACATCTGCGATTTCCCTGCCAGTCCTGAGAACACAGCAGATGAAAAGCAAATGAGGGAAAGCCTATAAAACAACTGTGGAGGGTTGAATAGTACCCCTCCAGTATTCGTGTCCACCCAGCCTCTCACAACGTGAAAATGCGTGTTACTCAAGAGCCAATATTTAAGATTCTCCTAGAAGTTGCTATTGCTTAAAAAGGTCCATCTCGGCATATCCCTGGTAGTCCAGTGGTTAAGAATCTGCCTTCCAATGCAAGGGACTCGGGTTTGAGCCCTGGTCAGGGAGGTAAGATGCCACAGGCAGGGCAACTAAAGCCTGTCTGCCTAAACTAGAAGGTGAGAGGGTAACAGGCAGGAATGCTAGGGTCCCCAAGCCAAGGGGACAGACTACAAGTGTCAGATGGTTTTTTTTTCTCTCTCTCTCTCTTAAGCGGCAGGAGGAAACACAGTACAAGTGTCAGACATTTTTTTTTTTTCCTCTTCTCTACACAAAATTTAAAAGGACGTTTCTTTTAAAATTCTGGGTTGCCAGGACGACACCTGGTTCCACCTGAACTGAACTTTTCTCAAACCTTGAGCTCACCAGTGCGTTTTTCTTATGAAAGTGCTTTTCTTAAGCTATGTTAATGAACTCTGTATTTACCTTAGACTGCCTTTCTTCAAGTCGCTTCCACCTAAGACTCAGAACCCTTAAGGGCTTAACAAAGCCGTAAGTTTGACTCAGGGAAATGTTCTCTTAAGCTATGTTAATGAAATCATGTATTTGCTCAGAAACCTGCCTTTCTTCAAGATTCATGTCAATTGTTTTATGGGCCGGGATGACTCACCTGGTACCAATGCAACGTGTGGGTGAGGGGCCTGGTGCCAGTCTCTGAGTTTTAAGGCATTTCCTTCCTCTAATTAGCAGCTTGCTAATAGGTAAATAGGGCTTCCCTCATAGCTCAGTTGGTAAAGAATCCGCCTGCAATGCAGGAGACCCTGGTTCAATTCCTGGGTCAGGAAGATCCGGTGGAGAGGGGATAGACTACCCACTCCAGTATTCTTGGGCTTTCCTGGTGGCTCAGCTGCTAAAGAATCCACCTGCAATGCGGGAGACCTGGGTTTGATCCCTGGGTCGGGAAGATCCCCTGGAAAGGGAAAGGCTGCCCACTCCAATATTCTGGCCTGGAGAATTCCATAGACTGTATTGTCTATGGGGTCACAAAGAGTCGGACACGACTGAGCGACTTTCACTAATAGGTATATAACTTCTTGCTAAAAACTAGCAAGGGGGCACTCTTTCTGTCTCCTTCTGAAGCTTTCTCTCTCTTCTATATTCTACTAAAACTTTATTACACAGAAAGCTCTGAGCTTTCTCAAGCCTCGTCTCTGGCCCTGGACTGAATTCCTCTCTGTCAGGCGCAGGCTGGAAAAGGATTTCCAGACATAAGACAGAATGAGAGGGAAATAAAGTTTATTAGAATGGGAGACGCTGTTGGAACAGTGGGCCAGCTGAAGGGAGAACCGACATTGAATGGGGGTCCTTCGTCCACTTTTATACCCAGGGTACAAGGGGTGGGACAGGGGTCTCGTGGGTCATTAGCTGATCGGATGAGGCATGTATACTGGGTGGAGGGAAGAGTAGGGCAAATACCTTCTCCCTGTGGGCTAGGAGGGGAGACGGGTTATACTGTTCTGTTAATAGTTACAACATGCGGTGGAGGGAAGGATGACAGGGTCTGGTTTTTCCCCTTCCTGCATTCCAAGACCCTCCTTGGTTTTATCTGCTCTTCCGTACTTGGTTCACCACACTCTCCTCTGGAGGCCAAGAATTTCCGCGTCGTTCACGACTCCTAGCAACAGCCTTTGAAAGGCCTGGGGCCACAAATCACAGAGCCAACACTCTCTGGGACTCACACAGCCACAACCACAAGCCCACGTGCAGCTGACGTGTCACAACTGGCGACAAGCCCACACACTGCAACAGAGAGCCCACGGGCCTCCACTAAGACCCCACCCAGCCATAAGTGCATAAATATACATTTTTTTATTTTAAAAAAAAAAGATAAAAATTTTTAAAATAATTTTTAAAAAATCCAGCTAATAATCAGGGAAATAGAAATTGAAGCAAAAATAGAAATGGAAGCAAAAAAGAAACAGCATGTCTTTGAATACTGATTAGAAGAAAATCAGTAAGTCGGAGGAAAACGGATATAGATAAAAACGAGCAGCGACGGGACTTGGTGTTCAGTTCTGTGCGTGAGGAAGAGGTACCCTGTATCGGACAGGAGGTTTGCGGTCTCTGCTTAAGTTGAAGCAGTGGTGTGCGGCCTGTGATGACCCAGAACCCTGCCTGCACATAGGGCGCCCTTGGACTCACACGCAATGCACAGGAAACATGACTGACGAAGGTCGTCCCGACACCGCTCGTAAGGACTGAAGACGAGGGATGACCGAAATGTCCGTGGACAAGAACCACGGATAAAGAAATTGTGACAGGTTGAAACAACAGTTGCAATGTGTGAGCCTGACCCAGATTTATAGCAGGGATCTATCTTGAAGATAAATGGTCAACTGAGAAAAATGAATGAAACGACATCCACTGAGTGATGACAATTTGCAGATGTTAACAGGCACACAAAAATACTCGATTGTGTATAACTTCATGTGTGCTTTTGTATATGTATGAATATGTATTTAGTATAGGCCTACTTCGGTAAAACTGTTACCCTTGGGAAACGGGAGAGATACAGAATAAAAGGAGAGGAGCTTTAGATTGAAAATTTAATATTTTTGACTGCTTTTAAAATGCTAGAACAAATATGCTAATTGCCAGCAGTTAAATTAAGGCATGAGACATGAGGCTGTCCTTTTTAACGCTTTTCATATTTTTGTTTTTCCAGTGTTGAAAAATACTGTAAAAATAGAGTTATTTTCTTAATGGAAACATCATTTTGATAAAATAAAGCAAACAAAAAGGGTAGGATTTTCAGGGATCCAAAGATTCTTCAATACACACATATTAAACAATATGATATACCATATTAACAAACTGAAGGATTAAAAACCATAAGATAATTTCAATAGATAACAGAAAAGGTTTTTAACAAAATTCAGCACTCGTTTATGATAAAAAAAAAAAACAAACTTCAAAAAATGGGCATAGAAGGAACCTACCTTAACATAATAAAGGCCATATACAACAAACCCACATCCCTGGTGACTGAGGTGGTAAAGCTTTTGCCTGCAATGCAGGAGATCTAGGTTCAATCCCTGGGTTGGGAAGATCCCCTGGAGAAGGAAATGGCAACCCACTCCAGTATACTTCCTGGAGAATCCCATGGACAGAGAAGCCTGGTAGCTGAGTCCCTTTGCTGTCTGCCTGAAATTATCACAACATTTTTAATTGGCTATAGTCCATGGGGTCACAAAGAGTCGGACATGAGTAAGTGACTAACACACACACACACCAAACCCACAGCAGTTTTTTCAATGGGGAGAAACTGAAAGCATTCCAAGATCAGGAACAAGACGAGGATGCCTATGTTGAAAACAGACTTAGGGACAAGGGGAGAGGGGGAGAGGGACAGGGGGAGACAAACGGAAAGAGTAGCACAGATACGTATGTACTAGCACATGTAAATAGAGAGCCAATGGGAACTTGCTATGTAACTCAGAGGCTCTGTAATAACCTAGAGGGTGGGAGTGGGTGGGACGTGGGAGGGAGACTCAAGACGGAGGGGACATATGTACACCTGTGGTTAATTCATGCTGCTGTATGACTGAAATCAAACCAGTATTGTAAACCAATCAGTCGATTAAAAATAAATATATTTTTTAAAAGGTAGGGTTGTGCCATTAAAGGAGAGATGTATGCAACAGAGAAATGGATACAGAAGACATGGTACATATATACAATGGAATATTACTCAACCACCAAGAAGAAGGAAACAAGGCCATATACAGCAACATGGATGCACATAAAGGCTATCATACTGAGTGACGTCAGTCAGACAGAGGAGGAGAAGTATCATGTGGCATCCCTTACGTGTGGGATCTAAAAAGAAATGATACAAATGAGCTTAGAAACAAAACAGAAACAGGCTCACACACTTGGAGAAAAAACTTATGGTTGCCAAGGGGGAAGAATGGGGTGGAGGCATAGTTAGGGAGTTGGGAGTCGACATGGACACACTGCTGTATTTAAAATAGATAATCAACAAGGACCTGCTGTCCAGCACAGCGAACTCTTCTCAATACTCTGTAATAACCTTATGGTTCCCAGGGGGAAGAATGGGGGAAGGGACAGTTAGGGAGTTTGGGGTGGACATGGACACACTGCTGTATTTAACATGGAGAACCAACAAGGACCTGCTGGACAGCACAGGGAACTCTGCTCGGTGTCATGTGGCAGCCTGGATGGGAGGGGAGTTCTCGGGAGAATGGATACATGTCCATGTATGGCTGAGTCCCTTTGCTGTCCGCCTGAAATTACCACAGCATTTTTAATTGGCTATACCCCATTACAAAATAAAAAGTTACAAAGGAAAGATGTATGGAGATGAATGCCCATCAAATACAGCACTCAAAACATTTCTGAGCACCCTTATGACACAATAAAAAAGTGTATAATTATTACTCATGATTTTGCATTATCTGTGCCAAAACCTTATCAAGATAGACCAAAAGGAAAAACATCGGTGAAGATCCATCACAATAGCACCACCCCACCAGCAGACACAACCAAACTCCTGCACTGCGGCATCTCTAACAAGGTCTATACAACAGCACTTGCATAGGGAGGGGTGATCAAACCAGTCCATCCTAAAGGAAATCAGCCTTGGAATATTCATTGGAAGGAAGCTGAAGCTCCAATACTTTGGCCACCTGATGCGAAGAGCTGACTCACTGGAAAAGACTCTGATGCTGGTAAAGATTGAAGGTGGGAGGAGAAGGGGGTGATAGAAGATGACATGGTTGGATGGCATCACTGACTCAATGGACAGGAGTTTGAGCAAGCTCCAGGAGATGGTGAAGGACAGGGAAGCCTGGCGTGCTGCAGGCCATGGGGTGCAAAGAGTCGGACAGGACTGAGCAACTGACCAACAATGGTTGGGCGGGTGTTGTGCATAACAGAAGCATGAAAAATCAGCAGCACAATGATAAGAATACAATAACTTCCCAGGGCAGGAGCATAAAACACCTTGAGGAAAGGGAGCCGTGTTCTGAACCCTAGGAAAGCACCCAGGGAAGCACCGGTGATGGGTCATCTGAGGCCATCGATGTTTTTCTATAGCACAACATTCTATCTGTTTTGGTAACGTGATTCTATGAGCATTTTTCAAACCTTGTTTATTTGCTCATCTACTATCTTCTATATAAAAAAGGCTGAGCACCAGAGAATTGATGCTTTCAAAATGTGGTGCTGCAGAAGACTCTTGAGAGTCCCTCGGACTGCAAGATCAAACCAGTCCATCCTAAAGGAAATCAGTCCTGAATGTTCATTGGAAGGACTGACGCTGAAGCTCCTTTGGCCACCTGATGTGAAGAGCCAATGCACTGGAAAAGACGTTGGTGCTGGGAAGGATTGAAGGCAGGAGGAGAAGGGGGAGACAGAAGATAAGATGGTTGGATGGCATCATTGACTCAATGGACATGAGTTTGAGCAAACTTAGGGAGATGGTGAAGGACAGGGAGGCCTGGTGTGCTCCCATTCAAAGGTTCACAAAGAGTTAGATACCACTGAGAGACTGAACAGCAATACTATTTTCTATTGGGCTTCCCTAGTGGCTCAGGGGTAAAGAATCTGCCTGCCAATGCAGGAGACGTGCCTTCTATCCCTGGGTTGGGGAAAATCCCCTGAAGGAGGAGATGGCAACCCACTCCAGTATTCTCTCCTGGGCAATCCCACGGACAGAGGAGCCGGTGGGCTACAGTCCACGGGGTCACAAGAGTCAGACATGACTAGGAGACAAACAACAAGCATTTCTATTATCTTACTCAGTAAAACATTCCATGGAAGTAGGGACCTACTCTGTTCACTTTCACAGGTTGACTATGTATCAGATGCTGGCAGAAACTAAATTCTAAATCAGTACTGATGGCACAGAGCCAAGAACAACAGATGAAATATCTTCTATGCGGTCCTTCTAATGAATATAAACATCTTGCAAATCGCTGGCACTCTGAAATGTACATTAAAACCACCCTGGCGCCCGTTTCAATCTTCCTGGTCGTAGCCAGTGCTTAAATGACACTGCTAAAGTAATATGGATGTCAAGGAATGAATTACTGCCTCTGAACAAATGGGATAGATCAGTGTAAAACTTGACTTACAGAAAGATCTTTAAGCAAAGTGTGTCACCATACCGCATATGGGGTTGATTCGAACTCCATATGCATTCATTTTTAATAGCGAGTTGATTATAGGCTACTGACGAGGAGAGCACAGGCATTGTAAGACATAACAAATACGTTGCTTATTGTTGTGCATTAGATAAGAAATGACAATGAAATCAACTGTACTTCTTAATACAAAAAATTGTATGAGCTTGGAATACTAAATGGGTCAAGACAAAAATCTCTGGCACTGGCAGAAAAACAGAAATACAGATCCATGGAACAGGATACAAAGGTTCTATCCTGTTCTGTCCCAGAGCAGAACCCATGTACCTATGGTAGCCTAATCTATGACAAAGGAGGCAAGAATATACAACGGAGAGAAGACAGTCTCCTCTGTTAAGGGGTGCTGAGGAAAGCGGACAGCTACGTGTAAAAGGATGAAATCAGAACACTCCTAAACACCACACACAAAAATAAACTCAACATGGGGAAAAGACCCAAATGTAAGACCAGACACTGAACACAGGCAGAACAGTCTTGACATAAATCACAGCAAGATCCTTTTCGGCACATCTCCTAGAGTAATGAAAGTAAGAGCAAAAATAAACAAATGGGACTTAATGGAACTTAAAAGCTTTTCACAGCAAAGGAAACCATAAACAAAAGGAAACGACAACACTCCGGATGGGAGAAAAATGTATTTGCAAACAAAGCAACTGACAAGGGATTATTCGTCAAAATATACAAACAGCTCAGGCAGCTCAGTATCAGAAAAAAACAAACAATAAATGAGTGGAAGATGTAAACCGACATACAGATGGCTAGGAGGCACATGAAAAGATGCTCAAAATGACTCATTATAAGAGAAATGAAAAATCAAAGCCACAATGAGGAATTATGTCTCACCAGTCAGAATGGCCATCATCAAAAAAATGTACAAATAATAAATGCTGCAGAGGGTGTGGAAAAAAGGGAACCCTCTGGCACTGTTGGTGAGGATGTAAGTTGGTGCAGTCACTACAGAGAACAGTATGGAGTTCCTCAACAAACTAAAAATAGAACTACCATATGAGCCAGCAATCTCACTCCTGGCCATATATGCTGCTGTAGTTCAGATGCTCAGTCGTGTCCGACTCTGTGACCCCACGGGCTGCAGCACGCCGGGCCTCCCTGTCCATCACCAACTCCTGGAGTTTAGTCAGGCTCATGTCCGTTGAGTCAGTGATGCCATCCAACCATCTCATCCTCTGTCGTCCCCTTCTCCTCCTGCCTTCAGTCTTTCCCAGCATCAGGGTCTTTTCCAGTAAGTCAGCTCTTTGCATCAGTTGGCCAAAGGACTGGAGTTTCAGTTTCAGCATCAGTGCTTCCAGTGAATATTCAGGGTTCCTTTCCTTTAGGCTTGATTGGTTTGATCTCCTTAGAGTCCAAGGGACTCTCAAGAGTCTTCTCCAACAATACAATTCAAAAGCATCAATTCTTTGGCACTCAGCCTTCTATGGTCCAACTCTCACATCCATTGGTGACTACTGGAAGAACCATAGCTTTGGCTAGACGGACCTTTGTTGGCAAAGTAACATCTCTGCTTTTTAATATGCTGTCCAGGTTTGTCATAGCTTCTCTTCCAAGGAGCAAGCATCTATACCCTGAAAAAACCATAATTCAGGAAGGCACATGTACCCCAACGATCACTGCAGCGATATTTACAATCACCAGGACAAGTAAGCGACAGAAATGCCTACTGATAGGTGAATGCATGAAAAAGACATGGTCCCTATATACAATGGACTATGTCTCAGCCACAAAAAGGAATGAAATTGAGTCACCTGTAGAGATGTGAATGGACCTGAGTCTTTGGTACAGAGTGAAGTAAGTCATAAAGAGAACAACAAATTCCATATATTAATGCGTATATATAGAATATAGGAAAAAATGGTACAGATGAACCTGTTTGCAGGGCAGAAGTAGAGACACAGAGGTAGAGAATGGTCGCGTGGGCACAGAGGAGGAAGGCAGAGGGTGGGGCGGATTGAGAGAGGAGCAGTGACATATACACACGACCACGTGTAAATCAACAGCTAGTGGGAAGCTCCACGTAGCACAGAGACCTCAGCCGGGCACTCTGAGATGACCTCGAGGGGTGGGATGGGGGTGGGAGGGAGGCTCTAGAGGGAACTGGTCCATGTACACATATATCTGATTCACATTGTTGAACGACAGAAACTAGCTCAACTCTGTGAAACAAAGCTACTCTAGCAAAAAATTAAAGAGGGAGAGACAGTAGCTCACTGATTATATAATCGCTCCTCAAAGGTGACCAGGACCTACAGTATCAGCTGTTTATATCTTTAAAGCTAAAGTCAGTATTTGAAAATCCACAGTGCAACAGAAAATTAAAAGTTGCTTTTTGAGTTATGTAATTAATCGATTAAAGCCTTCATCGTGGGATTACTATCATCGCTGCGGATTTTTAACAGATGAAACCAACTATGGAATATTATTTATAGCTTGGTCACAGCAGGGGAGTAAAATCCATATATTAATAGAAAATTACTGTGGTATTGTAGTAGGAATGAGTTGCGTGTGATGTTCTGTCGTCATAAGGCTTGATTTGGAGAAGGCAATGACATACCACTCTGGTACTTCTTGACTGAAAAATGCCATGGACAGAGGAGCCTGGTCAGTTATAGTCCATGGGGGTCACAAAGAGAGAGGCAAGACTGAGTGAGCGTGTGCAAGGTTAAATAAAATATCTTTACCAACTTATGCTGAGAGGAGAAATAAGCATTTTAAATACAGTATTAATTATGTGTTCTGCCATGCCATATGTGAATGGTGATTATTTTTTAAAAAGGCACTTTAAACACAAATTGCGAACTTCAGGGACTCTGTTGTAATATCGGGTTAGAATAACGTTTTCAAACTCTAGCTCCTGACTCATTAGCAGCTGTGAAATCACTTAACTGTCATGACAATGTTTTTTTTTTCTTTAAATAAAATGCAATAAAAATATCAGAAAGAATTACATATAGTGAGAGTACTGTTTTATGAAATTTTTACATTTTTTAAATTTATATATAAATGTGTACATAAAATATGTACATATAGGTATTGGTGGAGAAGGAAATGGCAACCCACTCCAGTATTCTTGCCTGGAGAATCTCATGGACAGACGAGCCCTGCAGGGGAGGGTAGTGGTGCATGAAGTCAGAAAGAGTCGGACACGACTGAAGCGGCTTAGCGTAGGTATTGGGTCACCAAATAAGGAAGCTTATTCAGGGAGCTTTGGCAATTTCTGAGGAGAATGGTGCAGAGCTGGTCATATAAAAGCTGGTTCGCCAAATAAGGAAGGTGACATTCAGGTAACTTTGGAAATCCCTGAAGAGAATGGTGTAGAGCTCTTTACAGTGGGCAAATAATCTTAACTCCGCTGGGAAACCAGTTGTCAGGTTGTAAAACCATAGAACCCATTCAACTGCATTCATGCATTCAGTTCGCCACGTGCTAGGCAGGGATTTGCACAGCTGCTAAGCTAACAACTTGATCGTGCAACGTGAGGAATGATCACAGAGAAGCTCGTACACTTTGCTTCAGCTTCAGGGTGTTCAAATCATCAAATTCAAACGCTGTTCCTCCCTCTTAGGCTGCACAAAAAATGGCGATGAAGCACCAAATGCTTCCTTCTGAGACCAATGGCGAGTCTCTGTCTCTGTAACTGACAACCTAATTGAGATCCTTTTGCGTCTGCCCACCTTGTGATAGGGCTTCCCTGGTGGCTCAGACGGTGAAGCAGCTGCCTGCAATCCAGGAAACCTGGGGTTCAACCACTGGGTTGGGCAGGTCCCCTGGGAAGGGCATGGCTGCCCACTCCAGTATTCTCACCTGGAGATTTCATGGACAGAGGAGCCTGGAGGGCGACAGTCCGTGGGGGTCACAAAGACACTTTCACAACCTTCTGATGCTTTAGAAAGACGTACCCTATGGTAAAACAGGTGCCTTGGTGCTTCTCTTCAAGGGGATTTTTAAACACACGACATTAAGAAGAAGATAATCTGTAAGGTGTCTGCTTTTCCCTAGTGACTGAACCGATGTATTTTAACTGCCAACTACACTTGAGTAGCCAAGATGAATAGCAGACACTGGCTTTGGCTACTCTTAACGTTACAGCAATTAGGCCTCCGTCCTTTCACTGCTGGGGCCTGGGTTCAATTCTTGGTCAGAGAACTAAGATCCCCCAAGACAAGCTATGCGGCCAAGTCAGTCACAGAGAAAGAGAGATTCAAAGGGCTTGACGTGGCAGCTCCTGCAGTCGGCAGGCCTGAAGGATCATGGTTCTGAGAGGCATTGAGGCTTAACTGTCCTGCATCAACTCGACATCCCAGAGCACTGCTGGTGCCTTGGACTGCAGGACACCTGCCCTGTGGCTGCGGCTGCTTCTCAGCTAAGACTGACTCCACTCATTCACTCTTCATCACGGCCACTCTGCTTCCGCTCGTACCACCCGGGATCAGAGCCTGCTGTCCACCAGGATGACCTACATCTTCAGTCCTGCCTGATCTCAACTCTTGCTTCTGCCATAGGAGGTCACGGTAGCCTTCCACTAACTAGACCACAGGTGACCATAGCAGAGGGGATGACCAAGGGAATTACCTGGGTTTCGTGTACACACCTCCCTAACCCTAACCCTCCCCTCACTGCACATCAGTGAATCTAACTCCCTTTGAGCTGCAGACTGCATGTTTCCTTCGGTTCAGTTCAGTCGCTCAGTCGTGTCCAACTCTTTGCAACCCCATGGACTGCAGCACGCCAGGCTATGTCCCCGAAAATGCGTATATTGAACTCCTAACCCCCAATGTGATGATCCCTGTTGGCTCAGCGGCAGAGAATCTGCCTCCCAACGTAGGAAATGCAGGTTCGATCCCTGGGTTAGGAAAATCCCCTGGAGAAGGAAATGGCAACCCATTCCAGTATTCTTGCCTGGAGAATCCCACGGACACAGGAACCTGGTGGGCTACAGTCCATGTGTCCTTGCAAGAAGCAGGACACAACACTCAAACATGCAAAATGTGATGGTAACAGAAAGGGGGGGTTTGGGGAGGTGGTTACATGGTGGGGGTTGAGCCCTCATAAACGGGATTAGTGTCCTTACAAAAGGACCCCAGAAACCTTCTTCACCCCTTCCACCAAGTGAAGACACTGAGCCAGAGAGTATCTTGATGCTTGTTTGTTCATTAAGAGATGTTTTTAAAAAGTAGACCATTTTTAAACTCTTTACTGAACTTCTTACAATATTGCTGCTGTTTTACATTTTGGTTTTTTGGCCCCAAGGCATGTGGGATCTTAAGTTCCCTGACCAGGGATCAAACCCGCAGCCCCGTACACTGGAAGGGTAGGTCTTAACCACTAGAGTTTCAGGGAAGTCTCTAGTGCCTTGATCTTGGACTTCCTAGTATCTAGCACAGGGAGAAAGGTGAATTCTCTAGGGCCTTGATCTTGGACTTGCTAGCATCCACAACAACGGGAAAGGTTTGTGGTTTTGTTACGACAACCTGTATGGACTGAGATGCCTCTCTAGGGAAGATGACATCACCCATCTCCTACCGTCGATTCTGGGCATCCTGTGTTAAGAGCCATGAGAAGTGGCTGTGAAATGGATCCCTTCCCTTGTCCGTTCTTTTGAAAAACTACCTTATTTCAAGATCAAGTTGGATGTGTTATTCCAAGTTGTGCAGGACTTCACAGTCGAAAGGTTTTCCATAGCAAGGAAAAGACTGAGTCATATTCTTGCCCCTTTTGAAGTCAATCAAGAGCAAGGGAAATTAAAAAAAAAAAAAAAAAACGATCAGCAGAGGAATTATCCCAAGGGGACATATCTGAGGATACACAGATATATGGATCAGCATGCAGCTGGCAAAGCTTTGAGTTGAGTCAGCAAAAGCAAAATGAAGTACATGGTGAGTGATTTCATGGTGAATTCAGCCCACTTAAACTGTCTGTCTGTAAATATTAATAATTTAATAGTAATAAAAACTACTGTCCATAGAATTATAAAATGACAATGAAATAATAATTACTACTACTCTTAAATAATTTCCAGTAGTCACATACGGATGTGAGAGTTGGACCAAAAAGAAGGTTGCGTGCCAAAGAATTGATGCTTTCGAATTGTGGTGTTGGAGAAGACTCTTAAAGAGTCCCATGGACTGCAAGGAGATGTAACCAGTCCATCCTAAAGGAGATCAGTCCTGAATATTCATTGGAAGGACTGATGCTGAAGCTCCAGTACTTTGGCCACCTGATTTGAAGAACTGACTCGGAGAAGACCCTGATGCCAGGGAAGACTGAACGTAAGGGAAGGGGGAGACAGAAGATGAGATGGTTGGACGGCATCATTAACACAGTGAACATGAGCAAACTCCAGGAGACGGTAAAGGGCAGGGAAGCCTGGTGTGCTGCAGTCCATGGGGTTGCAAAGAGTCGGACACGACCTAGCGACTGAACAATAACAACAAAAATCATCATTAACAAAACGTATCCACTTTTCCTAATCCGCAGTTAATTGCTTTTCTTCCTGCTTCAAGTTATGTACACCGTCACTTCAAAAAATTTTGCGACAGTGCAGACATAACTTAGGCAAGAAATACACTAAACCCTGAATTTCCCTGATAGCCAGTGCCTCAACTGTAAGTGTAGTGCCCGAGAACCAAAAACATTTCTATGATTAATATTTATATACATATAAGTAATTATGTGTATCTGTTTTAATCAGGAAAAAAACGCAGCATAACTGAAACCTTTTCACACTGTTCCTGGGGTCCTTGCAGCAAGAATACTGGAGTCGGTTGCCATTTCCTCCTCCAGTGGACTACATTGTATCGGAAGTCTTCACCGTGACCCATCCGTCTAGTGTGGCCCTGCATGGCACGGCTTGTAAAGAATCCGCCTCCAGTGCAGAAGACGTGGGTTTGATCCCTGGGTCGGGAAGATCCCCTGGAGGAGGAAATGACAACCCACTCCAGTATTCTTGCCTGAAGAATCCCATGGACAGAGGAGCCGGGTGGGCTACAGTCCACACACTCGCAATGAGTCAAACACAACTGAGCGACTAAGCACTCATGCGTGCATGGCATGGGTCATAGCCTCATTGAGTTACACAAGTCTGTTTTGCGACAAGGTTCCATTGTAACTGCCCAGGTCTCTTTAAAATCCTAATTCAACACCCAGAGCCTCATGGTTCTTTCTTTCCCAGCTTCACGTATGCACACATGATGCCCAGTATTAGGAAACCTAAGAGGTTTTTTTTTTTGTTTGTTTTAATATATGGCTTGCTCCTTCAGCACATTATTTAACTTCTAATCTCTTTTCTCTAATCATCTATGGAAGCAGTAGGTTACCATAGTTACAAAGTAAAGAGTGTTACGGCAACAAAGACATGACTGATGAAATTTTACATGCCAGATTCAAAGATAGTAGGAAACGGCCCCAGCGGGCAACTGGGAACTTATCGAGCTGCCGGTCACAGATAACGACCGTGCCAGCGTATCAGGACCTGGGTCAGAAAGTCTCTCCAGGTTTTCCAAACGCCTCTCCTAGGGGGCGCTTTGAAGGGCTGATGTGAGGAACCTGGCCACACTGGCGTCGGCATCCGTTTCTGTTAGCACAGCACCCAAGGACACGCTGTGCCCATCGCACGCCACGCGGCTGTCATGGGTTCCGGTGAGGGGCTGTCATGACACACCTGGCGAACCCTGGGGCTGCAGGTGAACGTGCTGTGTGATGCCCGTGTACCTGCCACGGGGGCTTCCCCTGTAGCTCAGTCCACAAAGCATCTGCCTGCAGTGCAGGAGACCCGGGTTCAATCCCTGGGTTGAGAAGATCCCCTGGAGAACGAAATGGCAACCCACTCCAGTATCCTCGCCTGGAGAATCCCATGGACAGAGGAGCCTGGCAGGCTGCAGTCCACAGGGTTGCAAAGAGTCGGGCATGCCTGAGTGACTAACACTTACTTACTTACTCACCTCCCACACATGAGAAAGCTGATGCTCCATGGACCTTTCAAGCATCTTACACGATCCTCCCACTAACAGGTCAAAGGCGTGCCGTGTGGGGACGATACACTTTTTAAAAGTCTAACATGCTGACCTTTCCTCTGTCGATGAGATGGACACAGAAGATGTTGTACATACATACCATGGGATATCCTTCAGCCATGAAACAAATGAAATAATGCTACTTGCAGCATGGGTGGGCCTGGTGAGGGTCACAGTGAGTGACTTAAGTCATACACAGGAGGAGAAATAGTGTATGACATCCCTTAGGTGTGGCATCTGAAAAGAAATGCTACAAATGAACTTACTGACAAAACAGAGATTCATAGACTTAGAGGATGAACTTACAGTTGCCCAGGTAGGGGGACAGGAGGTGAATGATACAGGGGAGGGGATAGTTAGGGAGTCTGGGATGGACATGGACACACTGCTGTATTTAACACGAAGAACCAGCAAGGACCTGCTGGACAGCACAGGGAACTCTGCTCAATACTCTCTTGCCAGGAGCCAGCGTGAGGAACTCTGCCCGTGGCAAAGGTCATGAGGAAGGAAGCTCGGCATATGCAAAGGCGGGATCGAGCCTCAGGAGTCCCCCTGGAAATTCTCAAGCATCTACCCCCAAACCAGAGTCTGCCTACTTTACTGCTTTGTGCTCTCACCTACACCTCTGATTTACGGGGGGCTGTCCCCCACCACCTCTCTCTGAAAAAGAGTTAACTTACAGCTCCAGTTGATAAAGTTCCTGGGTGTGATAAGAGTGTTTTAACCTACAAACTCCTCTGAAGGTTATTCCGGCCACATGTGATTGTTCAGAGCCTCCCAACTGTGAGAGGCATGAGATGTTCTAAACTGTCTAAATACAGATTCCTTTGAGCAGTTAAAAGATTGATTAGAAATTGTACTGGTGAAGGGTTTTTCACTTGTTGGGCCAATGTTTGCTGCTAAGTTTCCATATCCCTTACCTCCTGTGTCCCTGGCAGTTTATTGATTAATATAATTGGTGTATAGGAATGTAAGCAGTAGCTTTAATGTTTGTAACCTTGGACCCTTGAGTTAATTCTTTTTCTTGTTATAGCCCACCACACCTTTGCCCTATAGGAATGCAACTTTATCTAATGCTTTCGGAGGGTGCTGCCTGACTTTAGAATGATCACCTTTAGAGAAAAATAAGTTTTCTGAAGAAAGAGTCACAAAATGTTAACAGGCCTCTTGGCCAGAAGATGATGTAATTCACTTAAACTTTTGCATATGATAAGTTTGCAGGAAGAAAGTCTGGCTTACTGCTGACTCTCCCCTTCCCCTATTATGCTCTATGTACAACTTAAGGTATAAAAACTACTTTGGAAAATAAAGTGTGGGCCTTGTTCACCGAAACTTGGTCTCCCCATGTCGTTCTTTCTCTCACCTTCTGGCTGAACTGGGGCGTGGAGGCTCGTCAAGCTTACTAATTTTGCCTGGGCTTCTAAGATCTGACAGGGGAGGCCTTAGTGTCTCCTCTCCTTCGGGAGAATGGGAGGACGCCTGCGGCTTACGTAGGTGACGCAAATTCCTTATTTTGGAATTTTATTAGCTTTCCACATAAACCAAGTTATTCAGCCTCTTTTCTCTGCTGAATTTTCTCACTAGGCTATTCTTATTTAACCACGCTTTATATCTTTAATTCTATTGTATCCTGATTGCCGAATCTGTCTCCCCTTCGAATTCCCTGGATCCACCGGGGCTGGACCCCGGCACTCTCTAATACCCTTATGGTTCCCAGGGGGTAGGGTGGGGGAAGGAATAGTCAGGGAGTTTGGGATGGATGTGGACACACTGCTGTGTTTAACATGGAGAACCAACAAGGACCTGGTCTCCAGCACAGGGAACTCTGCTCAGTGTCACGTGGCAGCCTGGATGGGAGGGGAGTTTGGGGGAGAATGGATCCATGCATATGCATGTCTGAGTCCCTTTGCTGTCCACCTGAAACCATCATAACGTTGTAAACTGGCTATACCTCAAAACTAAAGTTTTTAAAAACTGCAAGCATTACAAAACCTCATAATAAAATTGATAATGACGATAGGCTTTTATAAAAGGATTTAATTAGAAACTTCCCTGAAGAACTGTGTTCTCCATTAACAAGTTGTAAGCGTCCTACTCAAACCAATTTTCTTTAACTAAAAACCTGCTGGCGTCGTCGAAGCCCCGTCGATAGAGCGACTCCATTGTCCTCCTGCTTGGCGGGAAGAGGGCCCGGTTGAGTCTCACCAAGTTTGCCACGGACAGCTGGGACAGAAAGACACACCGTAGGATACGAAAGGGCTGGTCAATCAACATTTACTTCTGTAAGCAAAGCCTGCTTGTTATACATGCTATTAGCAATACAAAAAAAATAATAATACTAAGTAGGAAGAAAATCATCTTAAAATGGAACTGCAGGGCTTTCCAGTCAGTATAAACAAAATAATCTTAAAATCTCAACTGTGGGCTTTCTGATGGCTGGGTGGTAAAGAACCTGCCTGCCAGTGCAGTGGGTACAGGTTGCATCCCTGGTCCCGGAAGAGCCCACACGTCTCAGGGCAACTAAGCCTGTGCACCACGATTATTAAACCTGTGCTTGAGAGCCTGGGAGCTGCAGCTGCTGAGTTCACGTGTCACCACTAACGAAGCCCGTGCGCCCTAGTGCCCGTACTCTGCAACCAGAGAAGCCACTGCAACGAGAAGCCTGCTCTCTGCAGCTCGAGAAAAGCCCGCATGGTAACTAAGCCCCAGCATACTCTCCTCCCCCCAAAAAACAAAACAAAACAAAACACAGAACTCCACACGAAGACTGCAAGAGGGTTTCTCAGCCTGGGTACCACTGACTTTTAGGGCCAGATGCTTTTCTGTCAGGGCGTCTGTCCTGTGCACTGTAGGATGCTGAGCAACATCCCTGAGCTCCATCCCTAGATGCCTGTACACATTCCCGACTTAGCCAGTGTCTCCTGCATATAATGGGCTTCCCTGGTGGCTCCAAAGGTAAAGAATCTTCCTGCCAATGCGGGAGCCATGGCCCGATCCCTGGGTGTGGAAGATGCCCTGGAGGAGGGCATGGCAACTCACTGCAGCCAGAGGCTACAGTCCATCGCGTCTGAGTGAGACACCACTGATCAACTAATGCTTTCACTTTCAGGGGCTACAGTCCCTGGGGTTGCAAAGAGTCAGACATAACTTAGCACGCACACACCTGTATATAGTATCACTCCCTGCTGAGAACTAATTTTTGACTAGATTGAGGGAATCAACATTTTTGCCACTTCCTTTCTCACCTACCTCCCTGACCACGGATCCAATCCATATCCCCTGCTTTAGAAGTCTTAATCACTGGACTACCAAGGAAGTCCCATCAGTACATTTGTAAATGAGATCATCTGATTGTTTTAAAAGGTGGCAATGATTAAGTATGTAAAAACATTAGTAGAAAACTTAGGGACCTACCAGGAAGGAAATGGCAACCCACCCCAGAATTCTTGCTGGAGAATCTCATGGACAGTGGAGCCTGGCGGGCTATAGTCCATGGGGTTGCAAGAGTCAGACACGACTTAGCGAGTAAACCACCACCACCACCACCACCACCACCACCACCAGGGAGGTAGCATCCCACATTCCGTGTGGCCAAAAAATCAGAATATAAACAACAGGAGCAATATTATAACAAATTCAATAAAGATTCTTTAAAAAAAAAAATGGTCCATATTAAAAAAAAATCTTAGAAAAATAAAAATTGCACTTCCCTGGCAGTCCAGTGGTTCAGACTGCCTTCCAATGCAGGGGACACAGGTTTCAATCTCTATGGGGGGATCTAAGGGTCCCACATGCCACAGGGCCACTAAGCCCAAGCACCTCAACTACTGAGCCCAAGCACCTCAACTACTGAGCCCAAGCACCTCAACTACTGAGCCCGAGTGCCACAACCACAGAGTCCATCCGGTCTCCAGCCACAACCAGAAAGCCTGTGAGCTCTGGAGACCTCTTACTGAAACAAGGAGCCTGCCCACCGCAACTACAATCTAATTCAGACAACCAGTAAGTAAATAAGTGTTTTGTTTTTTTTTTAAATAAAATTGCATTGAAAACTTGCCAAGTATGCTGACCTGAAAAATAAGTGAAGAAACAGGAAATGTCCCACAGAGACAGTTCAAAAATAGTAAAAAAAAAAAAAAGAAAGATTGCACACGCACAGTCTACAGGTACCCAGGTCCATATGCACAACATATGTTGTGACTCATTTAAAACATGGCAAAAACCACTACAATTATTGTAAAGTAATTAGCCTCCAATTAAAATAAGTAAATTTTAAAAAATATGCATGCAAATCTGTACATACGATGGAGTTGCCAAGTGTGGGAAGCGTGTGGAGAGTTTCAGGGGGTCTGTGACGGTCGGGGAACATCAGGACTCACCAGTACTTCCTGGTTGGTGATGCTAACATAGAAATGCAGCCGCCCTTTATCCTGCGGGCAGACGTCCAGTCGCCCACTGAACGGGGAGATGGTCACAGTGCGGCCGACGGGCAGGACTGGCAGGCTGTTGGTGAAGCCTCCGTCCACCCAGCTCTGCGGAGAGAACGGCCCCGGTCAGCACGTGGAGACCGCATCCCTCCCACGTGAAGACAGTGAGCGTGGACTTCCCCGAGACGACACCGTCCTTCTGAGAATCCAAGCCTTGGGGATGAACGCCCTTGAGTTACCATTGATGAGGACCAGTTGGTTTGGATTTGTTTTGGAAGCGAAGCAAATCTTTGTATGCATATCATTTACCCACAGGCTTCCGCGGTGGCTCCGTGGTAAAGAACCTGCCTGCAATGCGTTTGATCCCTGGGTGGGGAAGATGCCCTGGAGGAGGGCACGGCAACCCACTCCAGGATTCTTGCCTGGAGAATCCCATGGACAGAGGAGCCTTCTGTGCTACAATTTATGGAGTCACAAAGAGTCGGACATGACTGAGCACAGAACATACACACACAGCCTTTATGCATACAGTAAGAAGTTTGGGTTTATAGTTAGAAATTATAGTAAGAAACCCATGGGTTTCCGTGGTGGCTCAGCTGGTAAAGAATCTGCCTGCCAATGCAGGAGACCTGGGTTCGATTCCTGGGTCGGGAAGATCCCCTGGAGAAGGGAATGGCAACCTGCTCCAGTATTCTTGCCTGGAGAATCCCATGAACAGAGCACTCCGGTAGGTTCTCAGTCTATGGAATCGCAAGGGTCGGACACAACTTAAGTGACTAAACCAAACCAAGAAATTTGGATGGAATCAAGAAATCTCTCCAGTTGTTTCAAAGCTTTAAGTAGATTACTTAAGACATTATCATTATTATTATTATTTTTTTAACTGATGATGGCACATGCATAAGAAGCCACATGTAATGAGCTTGGGATTTATCATCTAATCAGGATGCAAAGCCAAGTTGACTCTGACACTGAGCAGATCATCCCCCATAAAAGGCGGCTCCATTTTTAACTTCAGAACTGCAAATCGGCATTGTCTGTAGCCAAGTGAAAAGTAAATAAATAAAGGACCACCAGAAACGTTTCATCTCCAAAGTGACTCCTGAGTTTATAGGGCTTCAAGCCTTGAAGAATTCGGGGTAGCATGGGTGCAAGGGCGGGAGAGGGCTAGGAAGTGTTCAACAGCAGCACTGTTCGGAAGAGAGTCTGTGCTTTCAGACCTCGGCCCAAAGGAAAGAGGGAGAGACAGAACAGCAGGACCGAGGACCGTCCACAGGCTTCTGCACACCTGGACACTGGGGGCAGGCAGAAGAAGCACAAAGACGGAATTCCCTATGGTGTTTCAAGTGAAAAAGACTTTCAATCTGTCCTGAGCCCCAGAATCAGCTCTAACAATAAACACACAGACACACAAAGCTGAAGTTCAAACACTACAGGCTACATCCAGATTGGAAATATCCTGCCGTGGATGTGGGAATACAAAGCTAGAAATTGTGGAGAACACCTTATCACTCACCCAGAGTCAGACATTCTGGAGTGTGAAGTCAAGTGGGCCTTAGGAAGCATCACTATGAACAAAGCTAGTGGAGGTGACGAAATTTCAGCTGAGCTATTTCAAATCCTACAAGATGATGCTGTTCAAGTGCTGCACTCAATACATCACCCAATTTGAGTTGGAAAACTCAGCAGTGGCCACAGGACCGGAAAAGGTCCGGCCTCCTCCAAATTCCCAAGAAGGGAAGTACTCAAGTATGTGCTAACCATTGGACAGTTGCATACATCTCCCATAGTAGTAGGATCATGCTTAAAATCTTGCATGCTAGGCTTCAGCATTATGCCAACCAAGAACTTCCAGATGTAAAAGCTGCATTTAGAAAAGGCAGAGGAACTGCAAATCAAATTGCCAACATTCACTGGATCGTGGAGAAAGCAAGAGAATTCTGGAAAATATCTACTTCTGCTTCCTGCTTCACTGATTTATACTAAAGCCTTTGACTAAAGCCTTTCCAAAAACTGTGGGAAATTCTTAAAGACATGGGAATTCCGGACCACATTACCTGTCTCTGGAGAATCCTGTATGCCAGCCAGTCAAGAGGCAACAGTTAGACTCAGATGCAGCAAATGACTGGTTCAAAATTGGTAAAGGACTAAAATGAGGTTGTAAACTGTCACCTTGCTTATTTAACCAATATGCAGAGTGTATCACACGAAATGCCAGGCTGGATGAATCCCAAGCTGGAATCAAGATTGTCAGAAGAAATATAAACCATCTCTGACATGCAGATGATAACCTCTCTAATGGCAGAAAGTGAAGAAGAACCAAAGAGCCTCTTGATGAAAGTAAAAGAGGAGAGTGAAAAAGCTGACATGAAACTCAACATTCAAAAAACTAGGATCATGGCATCTGGTCCCGTCACTTCATGGCAAAGAGATGGGGAAAAAGTGAAAGCCGTGATAGATTTTATTTTCTTGGGCTGCAAAATCACTTCTGAAGCTGAAGCTTCAATACTTTGGCCACCTGATGCAAAGAACTGACTCATTGGAAAAGACCCTGATGCTGGGAAAGATTGAGGGCGGGAGGAGAAGGGGGTGACAGAGGATGAGATGGTTGGATGGCATCACCAATTCAATGGACATGAGTTTCAGTAAACTCTGGGAGTTGGTGATAGACAGGGAGGCCTGGTCTGCTGCAGCCCATGGGATCACAAAGAGTCGGACACAACATCGACCGAACAACAACAGCAACCTCACAAAATAATCTATTTTGGAGAAAAAAAAGCAAGAAGGTGAGGACTGAGAAACAGGTTAGCATAAAGCATCCTTAACTGACTTAAGGACCTTCATTCACCTTCATTCACTTCATGTCTTTTTTTCTTTTAAAATGTTTTTCTTACCTGTTTTGATTTCTAAAGCAGGTGACTAAATGATAGGTATTGTTTACAAAGGCCTTGGCCAGCAACCACCTCCCCTCAGAGGAAATAAAAGTAAATAAACAGAAAGTGAAAATGTGTTGAAAATCTCTGGTTGAGGGAACTGCATTTTGGTGGAGGAAAAAACATAAGTGGATTGGATTAAAATGAACCTGACCTGGGTAATCTGCTTACCGTCATTATTTTTTAAAAGAACAAAACACATTATATAATTATGTATTATATACACACATTTATATATGCTTGTGCGTGTATAAATATGGATACACACACACAAGACTATACAAATACTGTCTAAAAAAGACAGGTTTGTATTAAGAAGGCCCCCACATTGTAAAGGAACTACTGTATTTGAGCAGACTCCGGCAGACAGTGGAGGGCAGAGGAACCTGGCATGCTGCAGTTCATGGGGTCTCAAAGAGCTGGACATGACTGAGCGAATGATCAACAACAACAAATACACTTCAATAAAAATTAATTAATTTTAAAAAAGAAGGTCCCAGATATCTGGTTCTGTGCCTTACTGTCCTGGAGTTTTTTGTTTTTTTTTCCCCCTTCTCTTCCCTCATTGCTTTGGATGTAGACACCAAATTCTGGAATAGATAATACCTAGAAAGAGAGAGAGAAAGAACACCTTCCAAAATCACCTTTCATACCCTCAGTAGAGTATCTCACCAGTGATGCAAAAATTCAGAGGTTTCATCAAGGGAAATAAAAAATATGCACCAAATGCCATATAACTTAACTGACAGCTCCCTTGTTTTATTCAACTGAAGGAAAAGAAGGGCAATCTGGCTCGTTAATGTGCAGTGTTCTAATTTACCATGGGGCTAATGACTGCCGCTTAAGGGAATTGAAAGTCTTTTTTCTAAATTTTGTTCACTCTTGTTAGCTTATTCTGATTGGATAAATGAGTCAGGGAAACAAACAGCTTATCAAGGGGCTTCATTAAATTTTCAGCGTTACTCGCTACTCTGTAACCATAACCCCAGCAGCTCAGATGTTGTAAATACAGTCCATCTTTCTCCTGATTCCTGCTCTCATGAACTGTATCACTCCCAACAACCACACACACACAGAGCCCACCCCACCCTCAGGCATGCTAATGTGAGCAAAATTTCTGGAAACAACAATAACATTACTAAATCCAAATACCTTATATCTCACATGCTATGGATCGATTGATGCTTTTGAACTGTGGTGTTGGAGAAGACTCTTGAGAGTCCCTTGGACTGCAAGGAGATCCAACCAGTCCATCCTAAAGGAAATCAGTCCCGAATATTCATTGGAAAGACTGAGGCTGAAGCTGAAACCAATACTTTGGCCACCTGATGCGAAGAGCTGGCTCTTATGAAAAGACCCTGATGCTAGGAAAGATTGAAGGTGAGAGGAGAAGGGGACGACAGAGGATGAGATGGTTGGATGGCATCACTGACTCAATGGACATGAGTTTGGGTAAACTCTTGGAGTTGGTGATGGACAGGGTGGCCTGGCGTGCTGCAGTCCCTTGGGTCACAAAGAATCAGACATGACTGAGCGATGGAACTGAACTGAACTGACTGATGGATAAATTAAAACTGCATTCCCTATGCTTCTGGCCATGACTTCTCTGGCTGTTTGCAACATATTCCTCAAAGTCATTCCCACTTTTTGGGCAGCATTCCATAAGCTGCCGTGACACTGAGGATTCCAAAATCTTGCTGATGGCTCTTCCCAGGAGAGTTTTGCCCAGAGTTTCTTAGTTTCAGATTATAGCACCTTCATTCATCAAAGGAAAGGGTAGGCCAAATAAGTTAAAAAGAAAATTATTCCAGGAGAAAAATGTGCTTCAAAAACCAAACATGTGGGACTTCCCTGGTGGTCCAGTGGCCAAGAGTCTCCACTCCCAATGAAAGGGTCCCAGGTTTGATCTCTGATCAGGGAACCAGATACCACATGCCCCAACTCAAAAAAAAAAAAAAAATTTCATGTGCCACAATACAGGCCCAGTGCAGGCAAACAAATAATTTTTTTTTTTAATTCTTATATATTAAAAAACATTTATAAACGTGTATAGAGAGAAAGAGAGAGAAGTCACTCAGTGGTGTCCGACTCTTTGTGACCCCATGGACTATAGCCCGCCAGGCTCCTCCATCCATGGGATTCTCCAGGCCAGAATACTGGAGTGGGTTGCCATTTCCTCCTCCAGGAGATCTTCCTGACTCAGGGATCGAACCCAGGTTTCCTGCACTGCAGGCGGACGCTTTGCCATCTGAGCCACCAGGGAATCCACCAGGGAATATTTAAATGTGTATAAATATAATAAATATTTTAAAAAATCTGGAGCGTACAAGTTGCTGCCACTTGTCCTAACATCCTTTACCTGCATCTCTGCATTCTGGCCCCTACAGTTGATTGTCTTTTCTCCTAACGCCCTTTACCTGCATCTCTGACCATATGCTAACGTGCTCCATGGTAAGGTGAACTGTCTGAGTCCAGAGAGTAGAAAAGAAACAACGGTTCTTCAGTAGAGAAGACGAGCTTGTGCCCAGAGGTGGGGCGGGGGTCTACTGTGGCTGTCCCTGGTGGATTACAGCGCTGGAGACCAGAGCTGAGGCGATGATTCTACAGGACAGGGACACCCATCACAGCAAACCCAAAGGGGCGGTCGTCTGCCAGCACACGTCAAGCCGTGTCTCACAGGTGATGCCTTCTGGGTTCACACCAGGCTCATGACCTCCAGCAGCTCATGTCATATAACTGAAGGCGAAGACTGTAAGCTCAAGGCTGTCCCTGGTACCGAAAACGCTCACTTCTTCCTGCACCAAGTCCTTTCAGAACACGCCGTGCGTGCCTGGATGTATGTTCCACACTTCGAGAAGCTCGTGCTAGAACCTCGAGGCAGGGTTGGACCTCCTCTGCAAACAGTTTTGGCAGAAAGAGGAAGACAAAGACCATATGATAGCATTTCTATGTGGAACATAAAAGGTGACGAAATGAACTTATCGACAAAGCAGAAACAGGGTCACAGACTCTGACTTCAGAGAACAGACCGTGGCTGTCAAGGGGGAGGCGCAGAGGGAGGCAGTGGGGAAGGAATGGACTAGAAGCTTGGGGTTAGCACATGCCAACTGTTACCTAAGGGATGGATAAACAAAAGGTCCTGCTGTACAGCACATGGAACTGCATCCAGTCTCCTGGGATAAACCATAATGGAAAAGAATGTCTATATGTGTATACCTGAGTCGTTGTGTTGTACAGCAGAAATTGACACAACACTGTAAATCCACTATTCAGTTAAGTTCAGTCACTCAACGTGTCTCACTCTTTGCAACCCACGGACTGCAGCACGCCAGGCTTCCCTGTCCATCACCCGGAGCTTGCTCAAACTCATGTCCATTGAGTGGGTGATGCCATCCAACCATCTCATCCTCTGTCGTCCCCTTCTCCTCCTGCCCTCAATCTTTCCCAGCATCAGGGTCTTTCCAATGAGTCGGCTCTTTGCATCAGGTGGCCAAAGTATTGGTGTTTCACCTTCAGCATCAGTCCCGCCAATGAATATTCAGGACTGATTTCCTTTAGGATGATTGGTTGGATCTCACTGCTGTCCAAGGGACTCTCGAGAGTCTTCTCCAACACCACAGTTCAAAAGCATCAGTTCTTCACTGCTCAGCTTTCCTTATAGTCCAACTGTATGCTCAGTCATGTCTGACTCTTTGATACCCTGTAGACTGTAGCCCGCCAGGTTCCTCTGTCCATGGAGATTCTCCAGGCAAGAACACTGGAGTGGGTTGCCATGCCCTCCTCCAAGGGATCTTCCTGACCCAGGGATTGAATGTAGGTCTCTGCACTGCAGGCGGATTCTTTACTGTCTGAGCCACCAGGGAAGCCCAGGAATACTGGAGTGGGGTGCCATTCCCTGCTCCAGGGGATCTTCCCGAATGAGTCCTTAGCAAGTGGCAAACGGCCACCATGTGGCTGCAGAAACAAGCAAGCACCCCCAGGAGCGCCCTGTCAGTCACCGTGCACATGGGGTCCCCTCTTCCCGGGCCTTATTACACAACCAACGGGGACCAGGGAGTTCCCTGGTGGTCCACGGATTAAGGATCCGCCTGCCCATGCAGGGACACAGGTTCGGTCCCTGGTCCAGGAAGATCCCACGTGCCACGGAGCAACTAAGCCTGAGAGCCACAACTGCCGAAGCCCCTGAACCACAGCTACTGAAGCCCACACGCCCTAGAGTCTGCTCCAGAAGAAGACAAGCCGCTGCAATGGAAAAGCATTTGCACAACTCGAGAGTGGCCTCCACTTAACTAGAGGAAGCCTGGGTGCAGCAACAAAGACTCAGTGCAACCAAAGATGAAACAAACAGAAAAACACGTCATTATGACACTGCTCCTCTGCACAGAGGCCAGTCATCAGAGGGTTGTGCCTCACCTCCCAAGGTCAAATATATATATATTTCTTACTATATGTAAATATAAATATATATATTTCTTACTATATATAAATATAAATATATAAGTATTTCTTAATACATAAGTCGCTCAGTCGTGTCCGACTCTTTGCAACCCCATGGACTGTAGCCTATCAGGCTCCTCCATCCATGGGATTTTCCAGGCAAGAGTACTGGAGTGGGTTGCCATTTCCTTCACCAATTTCTTAATATACCTATGTCTTAATATATAAATATCTATTTCTTAATATATATATTTCTTACTATATATAAATATATCTATTTTTTAAAATACCTACTTGTTAATATATATAAATATCTATTTCTTAATATATATAAATATCTATTTCTTAATTATATAAGTATGTATTTCTTAATATATATAAATATATACAGTTCTTTATATATATATATATACAGATTTCTTTACATACATAAATATATAGATTTCTTCATATATATATTTACATATATATATATGTATATTTCAAGAAATGAACAAGACTTAGTAGAGCAAGAGGCCTGTGATTGATGCAAACATTACAGATCATCCTGGGAAAGGTGCCCCCTGACTCAGCTATACATCTTCAGTGAAGTGAATGAATGTTTCTGCACCTCCATTTCCTCATCTGTAACATACAGTGGTAATATTCCCTACAGCACATGGGAGTGGACTCTGATGCATCAGATAGAAAGCAGTAACAACAGAAGTTTTGCTTCTTTTTCCCATGAAAGCAGCATTGAAGGTACATTGGTAAGGTGCCCCTCCTCAAATCATGCATGCCCCAACTCTGTCTGTCTCTAATTAGAGTGATCTGTGACCTCATGATCCACAATGGCTGCCAGAGCTCTGGTCATCACGTCTAAGTTCCGGGCAGCAGGGAGGAAACAAACACACACAACCTCACTTCCTGTAAGTCCCACAGTAACTCGGCCTACCTCTCCCTGCCCGCACTTGAGGGGACGGCCACACCTAGCAGCAAGGAGCACTGGTGGACGTGACCTTTCAGCTACACGGCAATAAGTCCACATAAGAATTGCAGTTCTGTTACTGAGGAAGAAGAGGACACTGTATGTTGGAAGGAACTGGGAGCCATCAGCACCTGCACCTCATTCATAATACAGTTATTACTACTTAAACACGGGGCATGTTCAGCATAGTCTTGCAACATTTTCAGGTGGCCAGAAACATCATTTACGTTTCCCCATATTACAGAAAACCCAAGTGGACCTTCTGGCCAACTCAATACTAGCCTTCTGGGTCTCCGTTCTCTAACCTTCGTTCCATCCTCCCTTTCCTTCCTTCCTTCCCGTAGCTCCATCCACCTTCTCCGTCAGCACCTCTTAATTTACCCATCGCATCAGCAATGCTGATGACTCCCGGATCCCAAATCCCCTTTTCATGATCATATATAATCTCGTAAGACACCTGAGTGCTTTGCATATATATATATTTTTTCCTGCCATTTAGCCATTTCTGTCATGATTATATATTATCAAGCAATAACTTGAAGTGAAATCATCACATTTCAGATCATCAAATTAAAGTTCATAACTGTAATGTAAAGTTGATTTGGCTAGCATCTGTGTTCAACATTTATAGGTAAAAATAAGTGTTGATTTTTACTGCTCTAACGGAAAAATGCTACTTAGCCTACTTTAAAATTGTTATGTCAAGTGGGGTACTTTTCACGTTTTTAAATGACAACAAAAAATCGTGCTCCTTGGTAACTGAGTATCTGCTACCTCTGAGCGGCAGTATCCAGAATAGGGGTGGGAAAAAAACCAGCTTTGAGATTCCCAAGTGCTCTAGTGGCTCAGACTCCCTGCTCCCAATGCAGGGGGCGCTCGTTCAATCCCTGGTCAGGGCACTAGACCCCACGTGCCTCAATTAAGAGATCCCATGTGACACAACCAAGACAGAGAACAGACAAATGAATATTTAAAATGGCTTTCTGCGAGCTTTTGTTTATGCTGCTTTACAGAAACAAAAATCAGTGTATATGATGTTTCTGAGTGGTCACGGAGAGGGTTTCAGCCAACAGCACAGAGGCCCATCCCTCCAAGTAATGCCTGTGCCTGTGGCTAATAAAGAGAGCTCAACCTGGACAAGGCAGACCACTGTAAGGTTCTCCGTCTCTGCCTCTCCATGATGTTATCCAGTGACTCAGCCTCATGCTTCTCATCTGCCCCTTTTAGACAATCGTGCCAGGGCACACTGGTTTGGCCAGGAATACTATGAGAAGCACGGAAAAGGGCTGGGATGGCCAGGAAAAGTCAGAGGAAGAAAATCATGAGGGCTCACAAGGTCCAAACACAGACAGATCCCCAAACACATTAGCCAAGAGATGTGTAAAAATCAGTCCCCTGGTTTTGAGACCATCCACCCACTGAGCACAGGCCTTTTGCAGGGTCTTCAAAATGAATGAACCAATGACAGCTATTAAATGCTTTTCATGTACACATTTATAAATGAATACGTACATATCACATGTCTATAAAATAAACGGCATTAATCATCCATGAGGATGTGCCTGATTTTGAGTAGGTGTTACACAGTGTATGGGATTACAGAATATATATGTGCAGTGTGTGTTACATAGCTTGTGTGTCTGGGAATTCCCTGTGGTCCAGTGGCTGAGACTCCAAACTCTTAATGCAGGGGCCATCATGGTTTCAGTCCCTGGTCGGGAACTAGACCCCACAACGCCCTGCTAAGAGGTCTCATGCTGTAATCAAAAGATCCTTCATGCTGCAACTAAGACACAGAGCAGCCAAATAACATTTAACTAAATGGTGGCGCTAGTGGTAAAGAGCCTGCCTGCCAACGCAGGAGACTTCGAGAGCCGCAGGTGTGAGTCCTGGGTCACGAAGATCCCCTGGAGGAGGGCACGGCACCCCACTCCAGTATTCTTGCCTGGAGAACCCCATGGACAGAGGAGCCTGGTGGGCTACGGTCCGTGGGGTTGCAGAGCCAGACATGACTGAGTAACTGAGCACACAGACAAATAAACAGCCCGTGTGTGACCATAGAACGCTCATCTCTGGTGTGCATTCAGGAGATACTGTGTCTGCTTATCAGTGTGTGCGCTGGTGTGTAGGCTATGGAAGAGCAGGATCACACAGGATGGTGAAATTTTACAGCACAAACATGTTTTGCAGGACGCAAAAAGAAGACTTCGGGCAGTGTGGACAGCAGATAGCAGGCGGTAGTTCACTCAGTTCAGTTGCTCAGTTGTGTCCAACTCTGCAACCCCATGGACCACAGCACGCCAGGCCTCCCTGTCCGTCACCAACTCCCGGAGCTCACTCAAACCCATGTCCATCGAGTCGGTGATGCCATCCAACCATCTCATCCTCTGTCGTCCCCTTCTCTTCCAGCCTTCAATCTTTCCCACCATCAGGGTCTTTTCAAATGAGTCAGTTCTTCTCATCAGGTGGACAGAGTACTGGAGTTTCAGCTTCAGCATCAGTCCTTCCAGTGAACACCCAGGACTGGTCTCCTCTAGGATGGACTGGTTGGATCTCCTTGCAGTCCAAGGGACTCTCAAGAGTCTCCTCCAGCACCACAGTTCACTGCGTCTCTCTAAAACGCCTCCTGTTGCTCTCCGTCAATGATGGCTGTTTCAGACTCTCCTCACAGATACATTTTCAAGGAGGACCGAAGAGAAGAGCAGCTGGCTGCCGGCAGGGGCACCCCTGGGGGTGGGATGGCATGAAGGGCTCCAGCCTCACGTGGGGGCCAGGTGAGGGACACCCTGATCGGTTTCCCCAGCCTGCCAGCACACTTTGCTTCTAACTGTTCATAGAAGGGGCCGTCAAGAGTACTTTTTTTTTTATTTTAAGATCTAATAAAACACTTTATTATGAAGAATTATCCTGATTATAATAGTCTCTGGTCCATCAATGGGGAAACGTTACAAAAAAAGGCAGCTTATAATATACCAACTGTGCAAATCAGATATTTTAGGTGGAGATATTTTCTCTGTGAAAACTGAAACTGGTAGTCACTCAGTCGTGTCCGACTCTTTGCAACCTCACAGACCGTAGCCCACCGGGCTCCTCTGTCCATGGGATTCTTCAGGCAAGAATACTGGAGTGGGTTGCTGTTTCCTTCTCCAAGAGGACGTCTTGGAAGTCTAAAGAAGTCTTTTGCTGAGGCTTGATTTGTGACTCAAGATGTGATCTGAAATTAAAATCGTATTAAGCATCTGCTCTGATACCAATGGCGTGAGATCAGAAATTAATGATAGGGGAAAAAAATGTAAAAAACACAAACACAGGGAGGCTAAAGAATATGCTACAAAATAAATAACCAAGGGATCACTGAAGAAATCAAAGAGGAAATCAAAAAGTATCTGGAAACAAGTGACAATGAAAACAAGACGATCCAAAACCTATGGGATGCAGCAAGACCCGTCCTAGAAGCAAGTCTGTAGCAATACCATCCGACCTCAAGAAACAGGAAAAATAGAGAACAACCTAACCTTACACCTAAAGCAACTACAGAAGGAAAAACAAAAACAACAATGAAAATCAAACTTGGTAGAAGGCAAGGAATCATAAAGATTAAATAAATAAAAATAAATAAAATGGAAATGAGGAAAACAATAGCAAAGGTCAATAAAATTAAAAGCTGGTTCATTGAGAAGATAAACAAAATTGATAAACCTGTGGCCAGACTTTCCAAGAAAAAAAAGGCACAGGACCCGAATCCATAAAGTTAGAAATGGAAAAGAGAAGCTACAACAGACAATGCAGAAATAGAAAGAATCATAAGAGACTGCTTGCTGCTGCTGCTGCTGCTGCTGCTGCTGCTAAGTCGCTTCAGTCGTGTCCGACTTTGTGCGACACCATAGGCAGCAGCCCACCAGGCTCTGCCGTCCCTGGGATTCTCCTACAAGCAACCATATGCCGATAAAATGGACAACCTGGAAGAAACGGACAAATTCTTAGAAAAGTACAGCCTTTCAAGACTGAACCAAGAAGACATATTCAGGGGATATGAACAGACCAATCGAAAGGAGTGAAATGGAAACTGTGATTGAAAAATCTTCCAATAAAATGAAAGTCCAGGACCAGACGGCTTCACGAGCGAATTAAATGAAGCATTTTTACAGTAGAACTAATATGTATCCTTCTCAAACCTTTCCAAAAAATTGCAGAGGAAGGAATACCCCCAAACTCGTTTCATGAGGCCATCACCATGATACCAAAATCAAAGATACCACACAAAAAAAGACAATTACAGGCCAACATCACTGATGAACACAGATGCAAAGGTCCTCAACAAAAATACCATTAAAAGCAATTCAAATCCAAGTAAAAGGATCAAACACCAGGATCAAGTGGGATGTTTCCCAGGGATGCAAGGATTCTTCAACATACATATATGATCATCTCAATGGATGCAGAAAAAGCTTATGACAAAATTCAACACAAATTTATGGCAAAAATGCTCCAGAAAGTGGGCACAGAGGAGACCAATCTCAACATAATAAAGGCCACATGCAAGAAACCCACAGCAAACACCATTCTCAATGCTGAAAAGCGGAAAGCATTTCCCCTGAGATTAGGAACAAGCTAAGGGCGCCCACTGTCACCATTATTAATTCAATATAGTTTTGGAAGTCCTAGTCAGAGCAATCAGAGAAGAAAAAGAAATAAAAGGAATCCGGGTTGGAAAAGAAGTAAGTGTCATGTCACTGTTTGGAGATGACATGATAGATAACATAGAAAAACCTACAGATGCCACCGGAAAACTACTAGAACTCATCAATGAATGTGGTAAAGCTGCAGGATACAAAATCAATACACAGAAGCCTCTTGCATTCCTACACGCTAACAACCAAATATTAGAAAGAGGAATTGAGGAGACAATCCCATTTACCATCACAACAAAAACAATATCTAGGAAAATCTACCTAAGGCGACGAAAGACCTGGACTCAGAAAACTGAAGACATTGAAGGGAGAAATCACAGATGATACAAACAGATGAAGAGGCATGCCATGTTCCAGGAGTGGGAGAATTAACACTGTGCAAGTGACTGTACTACCCAGAGCAAGCCACAGATGCAGGGCAATCCCTGTCAAAACACCAATGGCATTTTGTTTCCCCAAGAATTAGAACAAAAATTTTTACAGTTTGTATGGAAACACAAAAGACTCCAAATAGGTTCTGCGTTCATCCACCTCATTAGAAGTGACTCAAATGCGTTCCTTTTTATGGCTGAGTAATATTCCATTGTGTATATGTACCACAACTTCTTTATCCATTCATCTTTTGATGGACAAGAGTGAAGCGAGTCAGAAAGAGAAAGGTAAATACCATGTTCTAACACATATATATGGAATCTAGAAAAATGGTACTGAATAATTTATTTACAGAGTAACAATGGAGAAACAGACATAGAGAATTTACTTATGGACATGGGGAGAAGGGAGGAAAGGGTGAGATGGAAAAAAAAAAAGACTCTGAATAGCCAAAGCAATCTGGAGAAAGAAAAACAGAGCTGGAGGAATCAGGTTCCCCAACTTCATACTCCAAAGCTACAGTAATCAAGAAAGCGTGATATTGGCACAAAAACAGATCAATGGAACAGGACAGAAAGCCAGAGATAAACCCACACATCTATGGTCACTTAATCTATGACAAATGATGGGGAAACAATGGAAACAGTGGCTGACTTTATTTTGGAGGGCTTCCAAAATCAATGCAGATGGTGACTGTCAGCCATGAAATTAAAAGATGTTTACTCCTTGGAAGGAAAGTTATGACCCACCTAGATAGCACATTAAAAAGCAGAGACATTACTTTGCGGACAAAGGTCCATCTAGTCAAGCCTACGGTTTTTCCAGTAGTCATGTATGGATGTGAGAGTTGGACTATAAAGAAAGCTGAGCACCGAAGAATTAGTGCTTTTGAGCTGTGGTGTTGGAGAACACTCTTGAGAGTCCCTTGGACTGCAAGGAGAGCAAACCAGTCCATCCTAAAGGAAATCAGTCCTGAATATTCATTGGAAGGACTGGTGTTAAAGCTGAAACTCCAATCCTTTGGCACCTGATGCAAAAGAGCTGACTCATTTGAAAAGACCCTGATGCTGGGGAAAATTGAGGGCAGGAGGAGAAGGGGACGATGACAGAGGACGAGATGGTTGGATGACATCACCGACTCGACGGACATGAGTTTGAGTGAACTCCGGGAGTTGGTGATGGACAGGGAGGCCTGGCATGCTGCAATTCATGGGGTCACAAAGAGCGACTGAGCGACTGAACTGAACTGAACTGAATCTATGACAAAGGAGGCAAGAACATACAATGGAGAAAAGACAGTCTCTTCAATCAGTGGTACCTGGACAGCTACATGTAAAACAATAAAATTAGAACACTTTCTAACATCAAACACAAAAATAAACTCTAAATGGATCAAAGACGTACATTTAAGGCTGGACACTATAAAACTCTTAGAGGAAAACACAGGCAGAACACGATTTGACATAAATTGCAGTAAAATCTTTCTGACCCACCTCCTAGAAGATAGAAAATCAAAACAAAAATAAACTAAGAGGGTCCAGTTACACTCAAAAGCTTTTGCACAGCAAACGAATTCATAAATAAGACAAAAAGACAATCCTTAAAACGGGAGAAAATATTTGCAAATGAAGCAGCTGACAAGGCATTAATCTCTAAAATACACAAACAGCTCATGCAGCTCAATATGAAAAAAAAAATCTGCAAACAATAAACGCTGGAGAGGGTGTGGAGAAAAGGGAACCCTCCTATGCTGTTGCTGAGCATGTAAACTGATGCAGCCACTATGGAGAACAGTATGGAGGGTCTTCACAGAACTAAAAATAGAAGCACCACATGATCCAGTAACCGCACTCCTAGGCATACACCCCAACAAAACCATATTTCACAAAGACGCATGCACCGCCACGCTCCTGTTTACAAGAGCCAGGACGTGGACGCAACCTAAATGTCCCCTGACAGAAGAACGGATAAAGAAGATGTGGTCCACACAGACAGTGGAATGTTACTCTTCCATGAAAAGGAACAAAACGGTGCCATTGGAAGGACATGGATGGACCTAGAGACCGTCATACAGAGTGAAATAAGTCAAGAAGAGAAAAGCAAATATCATATAAGATCACTTACACGTGCCATCTAGAAAAATGGCACGGATGAACTTACCTGGCAAAGCAGAGAGAGACTGACTGAGAGAACACATGTATGCAGACCAAGAGGAGGGGCGGAGGGGTGGCATGACCTGAGAGCCTGGGGTGGACGTATCTCCACTACTGATACTGTGTCTAACATAGACAAGTGACGAGAAACTCCTGCAGAGCGCAGGGAACTCGACTCGGCGCTCTGTGGTGAGCTAGGTGGGAAGGAAATTCAAAAAAGAGGGAATATATGGAAAGACATGGGTGATTCACTTTGCTGGACGGCAGAACTAACAACAGGGCTTCCCCGATCGCTCAGGGGTAAAGAATCCGCCTGCCAATGCAAGACATGCAAGAGACAGGGGTTCAATCCCCGGTGGGGAAGATCCCCTGGAGAAGGAAAGGGCAACCCACTCCAGTGTTCTTGCCTGGAGAGTCCCATGAACAGAGGAGGCTGGCGGGTCACAGAGTCGGACATGACTGACATGCACACACAGCAGTGCAAAGCAGCTATACTTGAGTAAATTTTTAAAAACTTTATTGTTGCTTTTTTGGATATTAAAAATAAGGGCAAAGTTTTTTTAACCAAATGAAAAAAGGAGGGCCCTCGTCCATCATTCTCAACCACGAAGTCTCAGTTCCAGGGTACCAGGGCCCCTGCACTGGACTCTTTTCCTTTTGTTAAACAGACACAGACCTATGAGACCAAAGTCATAGGAACAGAGTTGGAGCCGCCAGAATAATGTCAACAATCATGGATGTTCCTAAAGGAAACGGATGACTACAGGAACCACGGATCCCGCGTCGGCTCTAGGACGCTTACCTGCCCTTTGTATTCCACTGGCTTCAGTCCTGCATAGATGGGCAGGAAGCTGCTGGCCAGCAGGACCTAGTGGACAAAATAAAGACACAGCTCGTGAAATGAGACAGCAACACGCCCTACCATCTATTTCACACGTCACCTACTAGGAAGTTACAATTGTTTAAACACAAAGTGAAGCGAAAGTGAAGTCGCTCAGCCCTGTCCGACTCTTTGAGACCCCATGGACTGTAGCTTACCAGGTTCCTCCATCCATAGTATTTTCCAGGCAAATTGCCATTTCCTTCTCCAAAATCTACTATAAAAATGAAACATGGTCCATGTATTTCATGGACACAGTGAAACCGAAAGCATTAGTAGCTCAGTCATGCACAACTCTTTGCGACCTCATGGACTGGGGTCTTCCCAAGCTCCTCTGTCCAAGGGATTCTCCAGGCAAGAATACTGGAGTGGGTTGCCATTCCCTTCTCCAGGGGATCTTCCCAACCCAGGGACTGAACCTGGGTCTCCTGCGCTGCGAGCAGAATTCTTTATCAAGTGAGCCACCAGTACATACTTAAACAGAAGATAAAATTTTTCATGTTGGAAAAGACATTAAAGACATCGGCACAATTCATGGTCCTCTGATTCCATCGACTTCACCTGAAAAACACTGGCACTTTAATGGTAGATGGTCTCGTCACTGCACAATTAAAGTCCAGTTCAATTGAGTTGCTCAGTTGTGTCCGACTCTTTTCGACCCCATGAACCGCAGCACGTCAGGCCTCCCTGTCCATCTCGAACTGCCACAGTTTACTCAAACTCACGTCCATCGAGTGGTTGATGCCACCCAACCATCTCATCCTCTGTCATCCCCTTCTCTTCCTGCCCTCAATCTTTCCCAGCATCAGGGTCTGTTCAGTGAGTCAGCTCTTCGCATCACGAGGCCAAAGTATTGGTGTTTCAGCTTTAGCATCAGTCCTTCCAATGAACACCGAGGACTGATCTCCTTTAGGATGGACTGGTTGGATCTCCTTGCAGTCCAAGGGACTCTCAAGAGTCTTCTCCAACACTGCAGTTCAAAAGCATCAATTCTTCTGTGCTCAGCTTTCTTTATAGTCCAACTCTCACATCCATAGATGACCGCTGGAAAAACAATAGCCTTGCCTAGACAGACCTTTGTTGACTAGATGGATTAAAGTCCAGGTTTGTCTAAATTCCTGAGTGCGTACAGGCTGCAAGTCAGTTATTTACGATGTTCTATGCCACACTGTGAGAATCATTTGGATGTTTCAGTCTTCCAGAGGAACAAACCCCTCTGGTTGTCATGGCAGTGATTAGCTCGCAGCTGAGGGATGTTTGCATTAATGTCACCAGGCTGTCACCAAAGGAAGAAAACATGTTACATGCCAGGGACATGCCCTGGATATGTAATGAGACACTGCCAGCTAGACGCACCAATCATACTTTACCTTCCATTTAAAAAGTCAAAAAAGACTGACGTTGCAAATATTACCGTCTCCTCCCACAGAAAAAGCCGGGTTCTGGGGAGCTTTCCTGAAATGCACAAGTTTTTATTGTGCAATGAGGTTTGCAAATCGCTGTGTTCTATCAGGAAAGATACAGCGTTAGATACTGACTACTTAAGCTCCAAAGCTTCAGTTGATAAGTCAAGACTCCATGGCTGTTTGCTGTGAAAGATTTCATCAGGTTTCTTTTCCCAGCAGGAATTATTCAGAGATGGGTTATGAGCCTTAAAAATGAGTCGTGCAGTATGCATCAGGGCTTCCCAGGTGGCACCAGTGGTGAAGAACCCGCTTACCGGGGCAGAGAACATAAGAGATGTGGGTTCAGTCCCTGGGTCAGGAAGATCCCCTAGAGAAGGAAATCGCAATCTGCTTCAGTATTCCTGCCTGGAGAATCCCATGGACAGAGGAGCCTGGTGGGGTACAGTCTATGAGGTTGCAGAGTCAGATACAACTCAGCAACTGAGCATACACAATATCCATTAAGAGTTACTCAGAAGTCAGAAGGGTACTTCCCCCAAAGAAACGACGCTGTACCTGTGATTTGTGAGGTCAGCTCTCACAAGCTGATTTATTCTAAAGGGCAAATTATGAGAGGCCCGGTCACCAGCATAATGACCTGGAGGGAACAGCCGACTCACCAGAAAAGACCCCGATGCTGGGAAATACTGAGGGCGGGAGGAGGAGGAGGGGACGACAGAGGACAAGATGGTTGGATGGCATCACGGACTCAAGCACTGCCACATACACATACGACCATGTCTACAATAGACAGCTAGTGGGAAGCTGCTGTATTAGCACAGGGAGCTCAGCTCGGTGCTCTGCGATGACCTAGAGGGGTGGGATAGGGCGGGGGGAGGTTCAAGACGGATGCGATGTGAGGGGATGGATGGATGTATATATATGGCTGATGTATTTCATTGCAGAGCAGAGAGCAACACAACATTGTAAAGCAAGTGTACTCCAATTAAAAAAAAAATCCTATGATAAACCATAATCAGATCAGATCAGATCAGATCAGTCACTCAGTCGTGTCCGACTCTTTGCGACTCCATGAATCACAGCACACCAGGCCTCCCCATCCATCACCAACTCCCGGAGTTCACTGAGACTCACATCCATCGAGTCAGTGATGCCATCCAGCCATCTCATCCTCTGTCGTCCCCCTCTCCTCCTGCCCTCAATCCCTCCCAACATCAGAGTCTTTTCCAATGAGTCAACTCTTCACATGAGGTGGCCAAAGTACTGGAGTTTCAGCTTCAGCATCAGTCCTTCCAAAGAAATCCCAGGGCTGATCTCCTTCACAATGGACTGGTTGGATCTCCTTGCAGTCCAAGGGACTCTCAAGAGTCTTCTCCAACACCACAGTTCAAAAGCATCAATTCTTCGGTGCTCAGCCTTCTTCACAGTCCAACTCTCACATCCATACATGACCACAGGAAAAACCATAGCCTTGACTAGACGAACCTTTGTTGGCAAAGTAATGTCTCTGCTTTTGAATATGCTATCTAGGTTGGTCATAACTTTTCTTCCAAGGAGTAAGCGTCTTTTAATTTCATGGCTGCAGTCACCATCTGTAGTGATTTTGGAGCCCAGAAAAATAAAGTCTGACACTGTTTCCTCATCTATTTGCCATGAAGTGATGGGACCAGATGCCATGATCTTCATTTCTGAATGTTGAGCTTTAAGCCAACTTTTTCACTCTCCACTTTCACTTTCATCAAGAGGCTTTTCAGTTCCTCTTCACTTTCTGCCGTAAGGGTGGTGTCATCTGCATATCTGAGGTTATTGATATTTCTCCCGGCAATCTTGATTCCAGCTTGTGTTTCTTCCAGTCCAGCGTTTCTCACGATGTACTCTGCATAGAAGTTGAATAAACAGGGTGACAATATACAGCCTTGACGAACTCCTTTTCCTCTTTGGAACCAGTCTGTTGTTCCATGTCCAGTTCTAACTGTTGCTTCCTGACCTTCATACAAATTTCTCAAGAGGCAGATCAAATCAACAATACTTCCATAAAAATAAAGAAGGAAAAAAGAAGAAATTGGGGTGGAAGGTGCGAGGGAGGTTTAAGAGGGAGATGACACATGTGTACCTACGGCTGATGCGTGTGGATTGGATGGCAGAGACCAACACAACATCATAATGCAACGATCCGCCAGTGAAACACAGAGAAATAACTAAAGGGAGAAGTGTAAGGTGTCGAGCGCAAAGCACGGACCCGAGGTATGATGACAGCCCTGCACGAGAGGTCTCAGCCTTCTAAGGAGGGTCAGTGCAGACCAGCCCTCACTGAGGCATTCATCTCCAAAATCTCAGCTTCGGTGTGGGCATGATGGATAGGGTGCCACGCCTGCTGCTACCCGCACCCTTCCCAGAAAGGTGCAAGCTGGGGTGAGCAGCCTCTCTGGTGGTTTGCAGAAGATCACAGCCATCAGTGGGGCCGATAGGATGGAAATCAAGCAAGCTCAGGCCCAACCTTGTCAGCCCCGTAGTCGCCCTGAACAGGTTTCAGCACAAGACTGGATACAGTTCTGGTCACTGCCTTCACCCTAATTCATCAGTTCTCCACTCCTTTTAAAAAACATAATTACAGTGGCTTCCCTGGTGGCTCAGTGGTAAAGAATGTGCCTGCCAATGCAAGAGACATGGGTTTGATCCCTGGGTCGGGAAGATCCCCTGGAGGACGGCAATGGCAACCCACTCCAGTATTCTTGCCTGGAGAATCTGCATGGACACAGGAGCCTGGCGGGCTACAGTCTGTGGGGTCGCAGAAAGTCGGACACAACTGAGTGACTTAACACTTTCTAGCCGGTGCTCTGGGACCACCCAGCAGGACAGGGTGGTGAGGGAAATGGGAGCGGAATTCAGGACGTGGTGTGGTGGGGGAACACATGTATACTTTTGACTGATTCATGTGGATGTATGCAAAAACCATCCCTAGATTGTAAACTCATCCTCCATAGGCTCTCAAAGAGTCAGAAAAGACTGAGCAACTTCACTTTCAGTTATTCTCCAATTAAAATTAATTAAAAAAAAAAGAAGCTGTGAAAAAAATTATAAAGTACAATGGATACAGTGCTGGGGGAAAAAATTATTACCGGACTTCCCTGGTGGTACAGTGGTTAAGAATCCACCTGCCAATGCTGGGGACACGGGCTCGATTCCTGGTCAGGAAAGTAAGGTGCCACAGGCCACAAGGCACCTGGGCCCACTGACTACAGTCACTGAGCCTGTGCTCTGCAACGAGAAGCCCCTGCCAGAAGCCTGAGTACTCCAACTCGAGTAGCCCTTGCTGACCTCGACTTGAGAAAGACCTCGCACAGCAGCGCAGAACTAGTGTGGCCATGAATACATAAACAAAGCAACACAGAAAACAATCACAGACCCTAGGTGTGCTCCACAAGCGCAGTGCGGCTCTTTAACGAAGCTGCCAGCAAAAGGCAAGGCTGAACTAAAGCAATGACGGAAGCAATCTGTGTCTGGCACACGTCTTGGAAATGACAGGACTTAGAGGCCTTTAATTTGGGTTTCCCTCCTAGCTCAGTTAGTGAAGAATCTGCCTAACAGTGCGGGAGACCTGGGTTCGATCCCTTGGTCAGGAAGACCCCCGGGAGGAGGAAATGGCAACCCACTCCAGTATTCTTGCCTGGAGAATCCCATGTATGCAGGAGCCTGAAGTCAGAAATTACTGAGTGACTTCACTTTCACTTATCCTCCAATTAAAGTTAATTAAAAAAAAAAACACGAAGCTGTGAAAAAAATAATAAAGTACACTGGATACAGTGGTGGGGGAAAAAATTATTACAGACTTTCCCTGGTGGTCCAGTGGTTAAGAATCCACCTGCCAACATGGACACCCGTGGCTGATTCATGTGAGTGTATGGCAAAAACCACCACAATATTGTAATCAGCCTTCAATTAAAAAAAACAAAAAGAATCCACCTGCCAATGCAGGAGACACATTTTTTACTGTCCACGGGGTTGTAAGAGTCAGACACGACTTAGCGACTAAACCACCGCCACAGGGGCCTTTAAACAACCAAAGACACTCTATAACTCTAGTCACTTATTCCACTGTGTGTGCACTGCTCGGTGGTGTCTGACTCTTTTCGACCCCATGGACTGTAGCCCATCAGGCTCCTCGGTCCGTGGGATTCTCCAGGCAAGAATCCTGGAGTGGGTTGCCATTTTCTCTTCCAGGGGATCTTCCTGACCCAGGGATCGAACCCCTAACTTCACTATAACAGCTCATTTCACTATGCTATGCAGACATGTGGCTTGCAAAAACAAAGAGAAAAAAAAAAACAAAACACCGCTACCTTTAGAAGCTGAACTATGTGGGTTCCCCCATCCCTCATGACAAGATATAAAGTAAAGTTCACAAGTTAATGCCTGGATCTCTTTTGGAGGTATTGAGATGAAAAATGCTATCCAATTACTTTGTCACAGATAGAAACAGTTAAGAATCCTCTGAGCGGGTTTGAAGAGTGCAGTGAACTGGAAAATACCCATCATTTTCCCCCAAAATCAATGTATTTGTTCTGTCACAGTTTATTCAGGCTAGTGATTTGTGTATCAAACTGTGGTTAGTAGGGAAATTGGCTTTCGACAGAGAGGAACTAAGCAGCTTTTCTTACTGCTGCAAGTAAATAGGATTTTCTAAGGAGGGAGATGGTTAATGAGATATGAAACACTACGGCTAAACAGGCTCCTCTACTGTCTTAACCTCACCGGTGTCCCGGTGAAATTCTTCTTAATAAGTCTCGATACGTCTAGGGCCGAGGGTGGGGGGTGGGGTCTCAAGCGGGGGTGTCTGAGCCCTCCTCGGATATTTAGCCACGTCCTGGGGATGCTCTTTGGTTGAAAGCACTGCTACAGAAGGCAGGAACCTAGTGCTCCTTCCCCGTCACTTCGTCCAGCACTGTAAGAATTAACACGTGTGTCGGGACCTCCCTGCTGGTCCAGTGGCTGACACCCTTGCGCTCCCAGTACAGGCAGCCCTGGATCCATCCCTGTTCAGGGAACTAGACACCACATACTGCGGCTTACTGTTCATAGGTCTCAACTAAAGAGCTTACGTGTTGTAGCCAAAAGCAAAGATCCCGTGTGCCATAAGTAAGACCCGATACAGCCAAAAAAAAAAAGGAAAGAATTAGATGTATGTTAAACCGCTAATGTGGCTTTTGTTTCCCTGAGCTTCCCTGGTAGCTCAGTGGTAAAGAATCCAGTTGCCATGTAAGGAGACACAGGAGACTTGGGTGCAATCCCTGGGTGGGAAGATCCTCTGGAAAAGGGCATGGCAACCCACTCCAGGATTCTTGCTGGCGTATTTCCCACAGACAGAGGAGCCTGGTGGGCTAGTCCTTGGGATCGCACACAGTTGAACACGACTGAGCGAATGAGCACAAACACACACGCTCAAAGTACACCACGGTAAGAAAAAAAGTTAGTGACTTCCTTTACAACTGTATAAACCACGGCCAAGTGCGTATTCCACAGACGTTAGGACTAGCTCTTCTCATTTTTCATTGCACAGAAAAGAGGCGTTTAGAAAATGATGTAGCCTGGCCTCCTTGGAGAATAAATTCTCAACAAGTCTCATTTATGCCTAAAGTTGACTGTGGCGTTTAATGAGAATCTGGCTGTTTATTCAGAGCCTGCTGGCGTAGTTGAAATTCAAAGACAGGCTCAAATTTATCTTCCCCAGTCTTTCCAAGATAATGACCAATCTTCAATTCAGTCCTTATTTCACCTTCGAACGGCTAAATGTGAGCTGTCCCTGAAAAAAACACTCACTGTGTGCAGGGAGATTGAGGACATCGTAGTGATGGAGACGGGGTTCTTCTTCCTGAGAGGGACACCATTCTGCATGGACGCCCTCCTGGGTGTGTGTGTATCAGAGAGCATCCATGGATGTCGAAAGACCATCTCAGAGCATACACACAGTGGCTGAGCTTTAAACACGGATTCAACGATTTGTACCAATTTAGACAGGTGCCAAAGCTCTATCCCTCTGCTGTTGCTGTTGTTTAGCTGCTGAGTCATGTCCAACTCTCTCTGACCCCTATGGACGGTAGGTAGCCTGCCAGGCTCCTCTGTCCATGGGATTCTCCAGGCAGGAATACTGCAGTGGCTTGCCATTTACTCCTCCAGGGGGATCTTCCCAACTTAGGGAACAAACCCTCCTCTCCTGTGTCTCTTGTAAATGGCAGATTCTTTAACAGATGAACCACTGGGGAAGCCCCAGCCCTCTGTGGCATGGTTAATTTCAAAATCATTTCTGCTCAGCTGTGAGGGTGATACATGACTTTTAAAAATTTTTTTCTCTTATTGAGATACAGCTGATTTACTATGCTTTTTTTGTTTGTTTTGAGTATAATTGCTTTCATGGCTGTGTTAGTGTCTGCTGTACAAAAATCGGTGAGTCAGCCATATGTATACATATAACCTCCCCTCTTGAGCCTCCCTTCCAGCTCCCCACCTCATCACTTTAGGTCATCACAGAGCACAGAGCTGAGCTCCCTGTGCTGGGAAACCATAAACAAGACAAAAAGAAAACCCTCTGAATGGGAGAAAATATTTGCAAACAAAGTAACTGACAAAAGAGGAATTTCCAAAATGTACAAGCAGCTCATACAGCTCAATAAAAGAAAAGAAAAAAAAAACCAAAATGCCTGGAAGACCTAAACAGACACTTCTCCAAAAAAATAAAGATATATGGATGGCCAACAAACACATGACTTGGTTTTTAAAAAAAGGATTTACTTCTCTACGTATCCTTTGCTGAAGACTAGTATTACAATACGTTTGGATTTCCTGATTGTATGCTTCCTTTTGAAGAAAAATAGCCCAGAATAAAACCTGGAGCGTAAAAGGCATGAAGTGAACACGTTCAGACATTTGGGGGATACTACGCAAAGGGGCCCACAGAGAAAGGAACTCCAAGGACCCATGATGGCAGATCAAACCAATCTTGAGGGAGATCAACCCTGAATATTCACTGGAAGGACCTTTGCTGAAGCTCAAGTATTTTGGTCATCTGATGCGAACAGACGACTCACTGGAAAAGTCCCTGATGCTGGGAAAGATTGACAGCAGAAGGAGAAGAGGGCATCGGAGAACGAGGTGGTTGGACGGCAGCCCCGATGCAATGGACATGAACGTGGGCAAAGCCCAGGAGACGGTGATGGACAGGGAGACCTGGGGTACTGCAGTCCATGGGCTCACCAGGAGTCGGACACGGCTGGGTGACTGATCAAGCAAACAGAGAGCCCGTGACAAGTGTTCGCCTCTGTGCCTGGGTCCCCCAGGGTTTCCCTAGCGGCTCAGGTGGTAAAGCATCCGCCTGCAATGCAGGAGACCCGGGTTTGATCCCTGGTTTAGGAAGATACACTGGAGAAGGGCGTGGCAATCTGCTCCAGTATTCCTGCCTGGAGAATCCCGTGGACAGAGGAGCCTGGCAGGCTACAGTCCATGGGGGTGGGGGTCACAAAAGAGTCGGACCCGACTGAGCACAAGTGGGTCTCCTGGTAGGGTCTCCCCAGGGCTGGGGTCGTGGGGTGGGATGGGGGTCAGCTGCACCCCCTGGCTCTGCAGGGCACTGCCTTCATGGGAGCGCCTCCTCTGCTGTGCCCTGTGTTGGCGAGGGCCTGGCACTCTCAGACCTCTGATGGTAAGAGCCACCAATGCTGTCTGAAAGGCCTTCTCCCGTGCTGTGGGACCACAGGGCCTGGCTTCCGTCTAGATGGCCGAACTCGCCTGACCCCGTCATCACAAGGTTACCCGGCCAGATGGCCACACCCTTCCAGTTGCATCCTAAATGGGCAGTCTCCTTCTTTCCAGGATGCCCAGGCTGAGAACGTTCCAAACCTTTAAGTCCTCCTCCCGTTTTGCGGAACAATTCCATCTTGAAGTCTCTTGCCTCTTCCTATCTCTCACTCTAAGTAGCCAAGAGAAACTAGGTTGCTCCTTCCACGCTGTGCTTGGAAACTGCCCCCAAACATCCAACATGAGCGCCAGCGAGCTGTAGCATCCACAGAACAGGGGAGGACACACACATAATTCTTCTTGGTCAGCTCATGACAAGGATGATCTTTCCTCCGCCGTCTGCTTAAGATTTCTGGGTTTCCATGGACTCTGCTGGAGGGCCAGTGGTTAAGGGCCCATCTTGCAATGCCAGGGACGTGGGTTCGATCCTTGGTAGGGGAATTAGGATCCCGTTCGCTAAGGCTAGGCGCTGTGACTGCTGAGACCACGTGCTCCAGACCAGACACAGCACAACTAGGGAGCCTGTAGACTGCCAAGAAACATCCCACGTGATGCAACGCAAAGTTTCCAAGGGCTGCAACTAAGATCAGACTCAGCCAAATAAAGTACTTAACAACAACAACAAAACTTCGCTTCCGACTGCGACCTCATTCATATGGCCTGCACTCTCCAGGTTTCTCTAAGAAGACGGAGGTGGAGGCTCTCTCCCCGGTTTCCTGTTTTCTTTCCGAGTCCTCACCGGAACCCCCTGCGGCAGTGCAGGCTTTTGCTAACCTGAGCCTCTAAACTCACTGAGCCTCTTCCTGGTCATGAACTCAGTTACAGAGCCACTTCCGGTATTTGTTATAGAGGTTTCTCGCCTCTCAATGCCAGTCCCCCGTTCTAGTCCGTTCAGGTTGCTACAACAAAATCCCACAGACTGGGAGGCTTAGGAACCGAAGTTTACCTGGCACAGTTGTAGAATCTCGGCAGTACGAGCCTCCGTGTCTACTGGGAACCCACTTCTACATCCTCACCTGCTGCAAGCGGTGAGGGGCGCTCTCGGGGTCTCTTTTGTAAGTGCACTCATCCCATTCATGTCAGCTCCATCCTCATGACCTCAGCACTTCGCAAAGACCCTCCACCTCCAGACACCATCATAACGGGGGTTAAGACTTCGACACGGGAATTTGGGAGGGATACATTCAGAGCACGGCAGTAAGTTCCATTGCCAGGGACATATGATGCCAAATGCTATGGAAATCCAATCTCAGATAAAATGAGTCTTTGGACCACATAACTTTCAAAGGAGGTTCTGAGAGGAGTTTCTCTGATGGTCCAGTGGCTAACACACTATGCTCCCAATGCAGGGGGCCCAGGTTCGATCCCTGGTCAGGGAACTGGATGCCACATGCTGCAACTAAAGATCCCTGGTGCCCCAACTAAAACCCAACGCGGTCAGGTGTTTTTTTTTTTTAAGAGGTTCTTAGAAAAGAATCAACTACCATTGCCGCTCAGATGAAAGAAGAATATCTCCATGCCACCAAAAATGAAGCTAATATAGTTTAAGTGTGAATCATCACACAAAAGCACGTGGGTGAATGTGCACCGGGCCAGTGGTGAGAGGTGTTAAAATCAGATGCCTAAAGGCAGCAAAACCCAGTAGTAATCATTCATTTCTCAAGACTTTATAGATGTAGGTGAGCCACCCAGCTGTCACTAGTGGTAAAGAGCTCACCTGCCAGTGCAGGAGACATAAGAGACGCAGGTTCAATCCCTGGGTTGGGAAGATCCCCTGGAGGAAATGGCAACCCACTGCAGGATTCTTGCCTGGAGAATCCCATGGAGGGAGGAGCCTGGAGGGCTACAGTCCACGGGGTCGCAAAGAGTTGGACTCGACTGATGCAACTCAGCACGCATGTGACCACTGTGCTCATAAACAAAGATAGGAGTACAAGAACGTTTAGGAAAGGGTAAATTCTATCCAGTCAGTGGAATAAAATAAAAGCTGGGGCTTTAATTTCATGACAGACTCACACAGGAGTGCAAAGCAGTGATGTGTGTGGCTTATCCTATTTCTTCATTATTTACTAAACATTAACTGTAATTACGGAGAAGGCAATGGCAGCCCACTCCAGTACTCTTGCCTGGAAAATCACGTGGATGGAGGAGCCTGGTAGGCTGCAGTCCATGAGTCGGACACAACTGAGCAACTTCACTTTCCCTTTTCACTTTCATGCACTGGAGAAGGAAATGGCAACCCACTTCAGTGTTCTTGCCTGGAGAATCCCAGGGACGGGGGAGCCTGGTGGGCTGCCGTCTATGGGGTTGCACAGAGTCGGACACGACTGAAGCGACTTAGCAGCAGCATCGGCAACTGTAATTAGGGCTGCCCTCGTGGCTCAGCTGGTGAAGAATCCGCCTGCAATGCGGGAGACCTGGGTTCGATCCCTGGGTTGGGAAGATCCCCTGGAGAAGGGAAAGGCTCCCCACTCCAGTATCCTGGCCTGGAGAATTCCATGGGCCACACAACTGAGTGATCTTCACATTCACGTTTTGCTTTAGATTAAAAAAAAAAAGGAAAGAACAACTATCTCAGACAGTGGTTCCCACTTGCCTCATTCATCAGAACACAGCACGTCACCACCCAGAGGGGGAGGGTTTATTTTCCCGTCGTCATGCTTTTTTCTTCTTCCCTCCTGTACGCTTGACCAATCTTGCTCTTTGAACTACGTGCTCATGCGTATTCCAGGCGTCTATTTCATGCATTATTATTGCCACCATCTGCTGTCAAGGAACTAGCCACCTGTTTTTAGTTTCTGCAAAATATTAGACCATTCTACTCAACTCTTAAAATGTGTCTCGTATAACCTAGGATACATGTTAATTATTCTATCATTTTCCTTACAAGGTATTACGCAGTTGTGTCAACTGTTTCTCTTCTGTTCAATGAACTCAAGTAATTACACTAGTTCTCTGAGCAGTTATTATCCAAAACAAAGCAAATCAGGAAAAAAAAAAAAATCCTGTTTACATACTGCCACAGTTCACTATCCTGGAGAAGGAAATGGCAAACCCACTCCAGCATCTTGCCTTGGGAAGTCGCACGGACAGAGGAGGCTGGCGGTCTACAGTCCGTGGGGTCGCAGAGAGTGGGACACAACTGAGCGACTAAACCACCACCATGGGTCACTGCTGCTGCTAAGTCACTTCAGTCGTGTCCGACTCTTTGCGACCCCACAGACGGCAACCAACCAGGCTCCCCCATCCCTGGGATTCTCCAGGCAAGAACACTGGAGTGGGGTGCCATTTCCTTCTCCAATGCATGGAACTGAAAAGTGAAAGTGAAGTTGCTCAGTCGTGTCCGACACTCAGCGACCCCATGGCCTGCAGCCCACCAGGCTCCTCTGTCCGTGGGATTTTCCTGGCAAGTGTACTGCTGCTTTAACAATGTACTGCAAACTGAGAGTCTAAAAACAAGACAAACGGACGATTCTAGGGTACGGAGATCGGGACCCAAAATGGGCTGGATCCACCTGAGACAAAGAATTAAGGTGATGGCAGGGCCTTCCTTCCCGGGGGCTCCTGGGGAGACCGGGTTTCCTGCTCATTTAGATCTCGGTAAAGCGCGCGGTTCCAGCAGCTGTAGGACTGTGGTCCCTCAGCGTCACTGGCTGCTCCAAGGGGTGCACACCCTCTGTGACCTCCTTACGCAAAGTCTCCTGCATCTCAGAATCTGCAAGCGTCTCTTATTTCTAAACGCACTCAGGCTTAGCTGGGGTCCGCCCACCTAGCCCAGCACCATCTCCCCCTCCCCACTGAGATTGTCACGTTCATCCTGTCTACACGATCCCATCTGCCAAGTGAGATGCCTGGTTCGCAGGTCCTGGGGAGTACAGTGTGGACATTTTAGTGGCAGGGCTGGGGGAAACGTTAGTCACACCCCCACACGAAAGGAATTAAGAGGGTGATTTTATCGAGCATTGGTGGAGTGGGAGCATGGCGACCAAGCAGAATGTTAGACACCTGGGCTGCTGTGGGGCCTCTAAACCAGCTCCTTTATTTTGTCCAGAGCACTCAACGTGAAGGATGCAGCTTCTTCGTGCTTTTAGTAGGTGCCACCTCAGTTCATTGATTTATTAATTCATATTCATTCATGGAACACAAATTGATGGAGCTGGCATAGTGTGAGGGCTGGGGACTCAGTAGGGGACAGAAGACAGCAGTCCCTGACGCTCCGTGGGGCTTACACTCTAGGAGGGAAGACAGACAAAAACGAAGTTAGACAGAGCAGTAACAAATGTGTGCTGAACAGCGGTCAGTGAGTCATGGTGGGATACAGAAAATATCCAGACCACCCGACCTGCGTCCTGAGAAAGCTGTGTGCAGGTCAGGAAGCAACACTGAGAACTGGACATGGAACAACAGACTGGTTCCAAATAGGAAAAGGAGTTCGTCAAGGCTGTATATTGTCACCCTGTTTATTTAACTTATATGCAGAGGACATCATGAGAAACACTGGACTGGAAGAAACACAAGCTGGAATCAAGACTGCCGGGAGAAATATCAATAACCTCGGATATGCAGATGACACCACCCTTATGGCAGAAAGTGAAGAGGAACTCAAAAGCCTCTTAATGAAAGTGAAAGTGGAGAGTGAAAAAGTTGGCTTAAAGCTCAACATTCAGAAATGAAGATCATGGCATCTGGTCCCATCACTTCATGGCAAATAGATGGGGAAACAATGGAAACAGTGACAGACTTTATTTTTGGGGAGGGTGGTGGTGCAAAATCACTGCAGATGGTGATTGCAGCCACGAAATTAAAACATGCTTATTCCTTGGAAGGAAAGTCATGACCAACCTAGACAGCGTATTAAAAAGCAGAGACATTACTTTGCCAACAAATGTCCATCTAATCAAGGCTATGGTTTTTCCAGTGGTCATGTATGGATGTGAGAGTTGGACTATAAATAAAGCTGAGCACTGAAGAACTGATGCTTTTGAACTGTGGTGTTGGAGAAGACACTTGAGACTCCCTTGGACTGCAAGGAGATCCAACCAGTCCATCCTAAAGGAGATCAGTCCTGGGTGTTCATTGGAAGGACTGATGCTGAAGCTGAAACTCCAATCCTTTGGCCACCTGATGCAAAGAACTGACTCACTGGAAAAGACCCTGATGCTGGGAAAGACTGAAGGTAGGAGGACAAGGGGACAACAGAGGATGAGATGGTTGGATGGCATCACTGACTTGACGCAATGAGTGTGAGTGAGCTCCGGGAGTTGGTGATGGACAGGGAGGCCTGGCGTGCTGCAGTCCATGGGGTCATGGAGAGTCAGACACAACTGGGCAACTGAACCTAACTGAACTGGTAGAAAATATCAAGGGTTCTGTAGACAGAGTAGCCAGGCACAGACTCAATATAAAGGTAGAAACTATGAGCAGAATTCCTTATATATACATATACACACACACAGGTATGTGTGTGGCTGTGTATATATATATATTGGTGGCCCCACTGCACAGCATGTGGTACTTCAGTCCCCCACCCAGGGATGGGGCCTGCTGCAGTGGAAACATGGAGTCTTAACTGCTGGACCACCAGGGAAGTCCCTCCCCTCCTGTTTTATGATGAGATGACAGTCCTTTGTTCACAATCTTGTACAAGAAGAGGTGTTCTGACCCACTGCCAGCCTGATGTCTCTGTGTTGGTGTTGACGATCTGTGACAACTCAGGGATGGATTTATCGGCTTCCCTCTTTCTAGTCTTTAAGTCTACACAAGCTTAACAATTACATTATAGAAAAATATTTTCTTAAGAGAGATTGAATATCAGTGTATGAGTGAGACAAGAAGAATTGGTACATGGAGTGAAGATATTATAATCTCTTAAATCGCAGAGTAATTTCACTTGTCAGCTCAACACTTCATTAGGTATTTCAAATCATATCATTCAAATGTAAAATTCAAACAGGGAGATTCGATAGTTAAAAAAAACAACAATGCATTTATCATTAATTCAGGTGAAACTTTTAGCTCTCACGCTCAATCCATCACCTGCTGCTGTCTGCACACACATGTTCTCTATCACCCGAGGCTTGCTATGTTTCCCACAGAAAGATAAAGTGTGAGTCCCCCAGTCGTGTCCGACTCTTTGCAGACCCCATGGACTGCAGCCCACCAGGCTCCTCTGCCCGTGGGCACTCTCCACTGGAGAATACTGGAGTGGGTAGCCATGCCCTTCTTGAGGGGATCTACCTGACCCAGGGATCAAAGCCAAGTCTCCCGCATTGCAGGCAGATTCTTTACCATCTGTACCGTGAGGGAAGCCCCACAACACCCACAGAAGGAAAATAAAACTCGGCTGGCATTTCTAAGAGCCGTGCATCCTTGCACATTAGTCGCTCAGTCGTTCCGACTCCGCAAACCCATAGATTGTAGCCTGCCAGGCTCCTCTGTCCATGGGATCCTCCAGGCAAGAACACTGGAGAGGGTTGCCATTTCCTTCTCCAGGGGGTTTTCTCGACCTAGGGATCGAACCCAGGTCTCCTGCATGGCAGGTGGATTCTTTACCAACTGAGCCGTCTGAGTTACTAGGGAAGCACTAGTGTGTCCTTGACAATTTAAAATATTTCATGTATCCCCTTACCAATGCATTGCTATTTTCAAGTCAGCTGAAATAGCTCCCAGAGATCATGAATTCTCAACCAGCTTCCATGTGTGTGTGGACAGAAAGGCGTCAATGCCAAACAGAAGAAACGAAAGGGAGCATTCGGTTGAAAAGGTTAAGAGACACGGATTCCCACTGGCAATCGGTACAGCCTGGGGCGTGCCACATAAAATCTTTCTGCCCCTTTCTTCTGTTAAGAAAGCAACAGAAGAGGCGTTAATCTTGCCTGTCCTGCCTGATTTACAGAAGGCGTGTGGAAGGACTGAATACGGTAGTCCACGCACAAAGTCTTACGTGAACTGCAGAGCATTAACCTACAACAGTGTAAAGAACAGTTACTGGTACTCAAGTTCACCCACAGAGTAAATGTGGCCACACTGAACATCACGAGACAAGACACCGGGCTCGTCCACAGGCCTCTGGGAGCCGCCTGCTGTGTTGTGGCCTCAGGAACACTGAGATCCATCCATGAGACGCAGGACTGATGGAGCACCCATTATCTATGAGGCCCGAGATGCAAAGCTGGATTTAGAGCAGGGGTTCACAACCTCCGGGGTCTAATGCCTGAGAACCTGAGGCAGAACTGATGCAATAATAATAGAAATAAAGTGGGCAATAAACGTGATGTGCTTGAATCATCCCCGAAACATCCTCCTGCACGTTTCCCCAGTCCACGGAAAAACTGTCCTCAGTGATACAGATGAACCTACAGAAGGAGACGCACTGACTTACAGAGGACAAACTTACGGTTGGCTAAGCCGGTGGGGGTGAAGGATGGGGGATGGAGTTGCAGAGTCTGGGATGGACATGGACACTCGGCCGTATTTACCATGGAGAACCCACAAGGACCTGCTGGACCGCACAGGGAACTCTGCTCAGTACTCTGTAATCACCTTATGGTTCCCAAGGGGAAGGATCGGGGAAGGGATAGTCAGGGAGTTTGGGGTGGACACGGACACACTGCTGTATTTAACATGGAGAAGCAACAAGGACCTGCTGGACAGCACAGGGAACTCTACTCAGTGTCACGTGGCAGCCTGGATGGAGGGGAGTTTGGGGGAGAAAGGATGCATGTGTATGTGTGGCTGAGTCCCTTTCCGTCCACCTACAACTATCCCAACGTTGTTTATTAATTAGCTATACCTCAATACAAAATAAAGTCTTTAAGGGAAAAAAAGAAAAAGAAAAAAGTGTTCCATGAAGCCGTCCCTGGCGCCCGGAACGCTGGGGACCGCTGACTTAAAGACCCTGCACACTCACTGTGCTCAACACGCACACCGGGCTGGCTGGCTCCCTGCACCGTGGGGCGCGGCCACCTTTACCTTGATGAGGTCCTCCCTGGAGGGAAAGCTGGACACCAGGCAGTTCCTCCTGGTCCTGGTGTTGGTGATGGAGACGTGCAGGCGGCCATGGGCCAGCTCGTGCGCGTTGGTGGGGAGAATCGACTCCACTCCGCTCCTGGAGGAGAGAAAGGGAGCGGCCTGCAGGACTGCACCCCCTCAGGCCTGCGAGCCTTCTAGCTGCCCCCACCCGAAATCCATGAGATAGTCCACACAGTGACAGGAACGCCAGAGGCTTAGCAGCTGCAGAATCTCACACATCCAAATCCAAAAAGATATAAAAGCGGTGGAGCAATGCCTCGCCCGTGTGTCATGGACAGGACAAGGCAGCCAAGATTGGCGGGAGGAGGAGGTCACCGTTTATACGGGGCATTGGGGTTAGGTAGGCTCCTTGGTTACAGCAGGGACCAGCTCATAAGTTTGCAGGTTAACGACCATCGTGGAGGACAGCCATTCCGCTTCATGAAACTGGCAGGTGGAGCCCCTCTGGCCTGAAGATGACGAGGATCGCGGGGCAGAGACAAGCGAGGAGACGAGATTGGGTGCCTGGGTAGCCAGGACAGGTCCGGACAGGGGATGTACAGAGAGCAAGAGAACTGCCATCTTGAGCAGCCTGACTGTCCACCTCACGCTTCCCCTTTGATGACTGGCCACCTCGTGAACATCTGAGGAGTGACAATGCTGACTGAGCTTGCTACGGTTCATCCACAGCAGCCTGGTTACGCAGGCTCTGCGGTGAAACGTACTATATACACGCTCTGCTGACAATGCTGCCTGAGCTCGCTACGGCTCATCCACAGCATCCCGGTTACGCAGGCTCTGTGGTGAAACGTTACCATATACACGCTCTGCTACTCAGTCATGTCCGACTCTTTGGGACCTCATGCACTGCAGCCCGCCAGGCTCCTCTGTCCATGGGATTCCCCAGGCATGAATACTGGAGTGGGTTGCCATGCCCTTCTCCAGGGGAATCTTTCTGAATCGAACCCGAGTCTCCTGTGTGTCCTGCATTGGCAGATGGATTGTTTGCCACTGTGCCACGTGGGAATATATATATTCTCACCTGGAATCAAGATTGCTGGGAAAAATATCAATAACCTCAGATATGTAGATGATTCGACCCTTATGGCAGAAAGTGAAGAAAAACTAAAGAGCCTCTTGATGAAAGTGAAAGAGGAGAGTTAAAAAGTTGGCTTAAAACTCTACATTCAGAAAACTAAGATCATGACATCTGGTCCCAACACTTCCTGGCAAATACATGAGGAAATAGTCACAAACTTTATTTTTGCAGGCTCCAAAATCACTGCAGATGGTGACTGCAGCCATGAAATTAAAAGACACTTGCTCCTTGGAAGAAAAGCTATGACCAATCTAGACAGCATATTAAAATGCAGAGATATTACTTTGCCAACAAAGGTCTGTTTAGTCAAAGCTATGGTTTTTCTTTCCAGTAGTCATGTTTGCATATGAGAGTTGGACTATAAAGAAAGCTGAGGACCAAAGAATTGATGCTTTGGTGGTGTTGAACTGTGGTGTTGGAGAAGACTCTTGAGAGTCCTTTGGACTGCAAGGAGATCCAACCAGTCCATCCTAAAGGAAATCACTCCTGAATATTCATTGGAAGGACTGATGCTAAAGCTGAAACTCCAATTCTTTGCCCACCTGATGCAAAGAACTGACTCATTGGAAAAGACCCTGATGCTGGGAAAGATTGAAGGCAGGAGGAGAAGGGGACAATAGAGGAGATGGTTGGATGGCATCACCGACTCAACGGACATGAGTTTGAGCAAGCTCCGGGAGTTGGTGATGGACAGGGAGGCCTGGTATGCTGTGGTTCATGGGATCACAGAGTCGGACACGACTGAGCGACTGATCTGATCCGATCTGATATATATATATATAAATAAATACGTACCTCAACCGGGCCATGAAATCATAGCCAGGTGTTAGTGCCCCAAAAGACTGCCTTCGGATTTCTTCAGCAAAATCATAGGTAAACTTGTTGCATTCCTGAAAAAGAAAATTAATAGGTGACCCTATGTTTTGTCAGAAGAAAAGTCATTCTGGTTCCAGACCTCTGTGCCCACCACACAAGGTAATTATATAAGTGATAGTTGCTCAGTCCTGTCTGACTCTTTGTGACTCCATGGACCGTAGCCCACCAGGCTCCTCTGTCCATGGGATTCTCCAGGCACGAATACTGGAGTGGGTAGCCATGCCCTCTTTCAGGGGATCTTCCCAACCCAGGGATTGAACCCTGCATTGCAGGCAAATTGTTTACCATCTGAGCCACCAGGGAAGCCTGCCAAACGCAATACCTGGACCCTACAAAGCTAACCCCAGGTGTCGGGTGCTTCACAGGCTAGAAGCCCTTCTGGGCCTGATCCTCACCCTCCACTCCTGGTCCCCAGGCAAGCTATGTGTTCTCCCAATTACAATCTTATTTTTTTTTTTTTTAATCACCTTTGGAAAATCCTTGAAGGCTGGATTCCAATGCTAACTGAGCACTTTTTTCCTACAGACCTCTCTAAGGCAACTCCTCTCCCACAACAATTCTGTGGCCTCAGAAACGTTTCAGTTGCAGCTCTGCAACAGCGCTGCCAATTAACACCAACGACGACAACAGAGAAAGGAGTCGTGATGACTGTCGTCTGCAAAGAGCAGATCACAGTCTCTGGAGGTTAGTCTGGGGCAAAGGTGTTCAACAAAAGCCCCCCTGCTCCCTAAGTGCGGTCTCACAGGCAAGCCAATGCTGGATCCTCTATTGGCACATGCTCACGTAAGATTGCAAGGTGGGTTAACATAAGTAAAACAGACAGCCAGTGGGAATTTGCTGTGTGACTCAGGGAACTCCACCTGGGGCTCTGTGACAACCTAGAGGGGTGGGATGGGGAGGGAGGTGGGAGGGGGTTCAAGAGGGAGGGGATATGTTATACTTCTAACTCATTCATGTTGTAAAGCAAAAACTAACAGAACATTGGAAAGCAACTGTGTATTGTGCTTAGTCGCCCAGTAATGTCTGACTCTTTGCAACCCTGTGGACTGTAGCCCGCCAGGCTCCTCAGTGTGTGGGATTCTCCAGGCAAGAATACTGGAGTGGGTTGCCATGCCCTCCTCCAGGGGATCTTCCCGATCCAGGGATCGCACCCAGGTCTCCCGCATGGCAGGTGGATTCTTTACCATCTGAGCCACCACGGAAGCCTGGAAAGCCACTATACTCCAAGAGAAAAAAATATCGTATAAGAAACCATAATAGAAAAGAATATTAAAAATTAATGTATATATATATGTGTGTGTGTATAGCTAAGTCATTTATTGCCCAACAGATATGAATAACAACTTTAAATCAGCTATACTTCACTAAAAAGAAATAAGAAAAATAGAATTTGGAAAAAAAAAAAAAAAGAAAAATAGAATTTGGGATGGGACGTAGGAGTGAGTTTTAAAAAGAAGGGGATATATGTATACCTATGTGATCCACGCGGATGTATGGCAGAAACCAACACAATACTGTAATTATCCTTCAATTAAAAATAAGTAAAGGTTAAAAAAAAAAGAATGAAGGTGGATATAATCAGCACACAGGACAGATGGAAAACCGAAGTTTGTGTGCTTAAGCATCTTTCCTACCATGTCATCAAGAATGAGTGTCATAGCCAGGATTTGAACCCAGACCCATCCTTGACTTTTTTAGTTCATCCATCCAGCAAGTTACTGACACCAGACTTTGGGCTCGGCACTGGGATTCACGAGATACACAGAGCCCCTGTGTGAGGGGAGACGCTGGCCGAAACCGCCCATCCTAACTCGGCCCGATAGTAACTGTTTACATGAGTTATTTTACGACAGGAGGTTCCCGGAGGAGCGTGTACCCAGCAAGCCAGCACGGAGGAGGAGTTCGGGAAAGGTCAAAGGGAGGACACCACGCGTCCTTCCACCTCCCAGAATCCTTCTTGCAGGCATCCACCTTGGCTGAGCAAACAAACAGGAAGGGCGGTGACTCAGACTGATGGCCCAGAGACAACCCGGAGACTAATCCCCTCACCCTAAAACCCCAGACTTCGAGCCACGTGGCAGAGTAGTCCTCCTGGGTTCCCTCACCCTCCTGCTCTCCACCAGGGCGCCCCTTCCCAAGAAAGTCTCTTGTGTTTAAAATGTTTTGGTTCTGAACACTTAAGTGTGAACTTGAATTCATCCCTGGGCACGGAAGTGTTAATCATTATATGATGACTATTCCAAGTGGTTAAGAGAATGCATGTAATTAACAAACAGAGTATTTTCCACCCACTGAGGCCAGTTCTCAAAGTCAGAGAGAGCATCATGACCGTCTAGAAGCAGAAAATTGATTTTAAAAACACTGCTGCTGTTGTCCTTTAGTCGACTGTCTAGAAGCAGAAAACAAATCTTAAAAAACACCGTCATTGCTGTTGTTTGGTCGCTAAGCTGTGTCTAAGTCTTTTTCGACCCCATGGACTGCAGCCCGCCATGCTCTTCTGTCCATGGGATTCTCCAGACAAGAATACTCGAGTGGGTTGCCATTTCTTTCTCCAGGGGATCTTCTGGACCCAGGGATTGAACCCGAGTCTTCTGCATGGCAGGCAGGTTTACTACTGAGCCACCACGGAGGGCTTAAAAATACAGACTGCATTAAATGAAAAACTTAATGAAAGCTTATTATTCTTACTTCTAGATAAACTACTTCAAATTCAGGGCTTCTTACTATGGGAATGAAAAAGCCATTAATTACATTCCATTATCATCCCATTTAAATTACAGGGTCATGTTTTACTTTACAGGCCTGTCTGTAAGTAGAAGCAAGCTAAGACTTCATCAGCTACATATTCCAGGCCTTGAGGACAGGCCCTGTGTTCTCAAGATCAGTTAACGGAGAAATAAACCTTTGCTGGAAAGAAACAAAGCTGGAATCTTAAGACTAAAGAAATACTCATGAGCAAAATAAGGCATTTTGTTTCCTTGTCTCATTGTCACCCCCCGAATAATCTTCTTTTCCAAATGGAGAGCACAGCTCTTTAAGGGTGACGCTTTAAAAGAAATCTTAACCTTTTCTGTTTCCCAGGCAAAGGATGACTTCTATGCAGTTAACTTAATAGAGTTAAACAATCATCTTCCCTGTTTGTTCTTAATTTACTGATGAGCAACACAGCCTAGTTACTACTTAATTACCTCTATTTTCTGTGGCGCTGTCAGGAGAACCGAAGCAACCAAGGATCCCGCAGAAGCCCCTGCACAGGCCTTGACATCCTTCAGCAGCTTTCTGCCGTGGTTGCAGAGTGCCGATGCTGCCCCCAAGTGGTAAATGCCCAGAAACCCACACGCTGCAAAGGACAAGTTGATGTGCTTCATTCTAGCTGCGAAAGTGGGGAAACAGAACCCAGGAAATGCCTGTAAGGTGGTATAGTTTGTTCCACATGGATGCTAGTCATCATTTCTTAGAAGTGATGAGATAAATACAATTATGTATGTTTAATTATATATATATATATACACACACACACAAATATATGCATATGGGCTTCACAGATAGCTCAGTTGGTAAAGAATCCACCTTCAATGTGGGCTAAACCCCGGTTCGATTCCTGGGTTGGGAAGATCCCCTGGAGAAGGGATAGGCTGCTCACTCCAGTATTCTTGGGCTTCCCTTGTGGCTCAGCTGGTAAAGAATCCGTCTGCAATGCAGGAGACCTGGGTTTGATTCCTGGGTTGAGAGGATCTCCTGGAGAAGGGAAAGGCTACCCACTGCAGTATTCTGGCCTGGAGAACTCCATATAGGGGTTGCAAAGAGTATGTATATGTGTCTGCTACTGCTGCTGTTAAGTTGCTTCAGTCGTGACCGACTCTGTGCGACCCCACAGACCACAGCCCACCAGGGTCCCCGGTCCCTGGTATTCTCCAGGCAAGAACACTGGAGTGGGTTGCCATTTTCTTCTCCAATGCATGAAAGTGAAAAGTGAAAGTGAAGTCACTCAGTCGTGTCCGACTTGAGTGACCCCCATGGACTGTAGCCCACCAGGCTCCTCCGTCCATGGGACTTTCCAGGCAAGAATACTGGAGTGGGGTGCCATTGCCTTCTCTGGTATATGTGTCTACATATAATTTTCTGGTCTAAGCATATTTTCAATCAAAGTCTAACTGAACATCCAATCTTTCAAGGAAACATTTTCTTTTCCCTCACTCACCCTGACCCAATATAATCATATTAATTAAAAAAATTAACATCAGTTTATATCTGTTCAGTACATAGACTATGCAGCCTACTTTCTAATTACTTAGCAAAAAGCAAATGGATTAATTTCAACTGGCAAGGCATTTGGCCTTTTTTCTTAACCTTTTGAAACATTTGGGGGTCTGGGTGATTGGTAACATTAGTAACATCACTACAGACTGTAGCAAACTCCAAATTAAAGACACATTTGCTCTTTGCCAAGTGGCATCAATAAATTTAAATTAGACAGCTTGGCTCCCTACCCGTTTCCCTTGTGAGCATTCCTTTGTTTTTGTCCTGCTTTTGTTTTTAAACGGATGCTCACAATTATTCCATAATGCAATACTGAATTATTCAACAATTTAATGTATTTCATAGGGAAGTTTCTCAAGACAAACTGAGACTGCGACTGCCAAGTGCAATTGAAGGCCCAAAGAAACGTCACCTGCACCATCTGATATTCGCAACAAATTTAACTGTAAAATTCCCCCCCCGCCCCCAAACCTCTGGGGGCACGATTTCACCATGTGTATAAAACATTCACCTTTACAATGCTCTTCACTCCGAAGGGGAAAGGGGCATCACACCGGATTTCGGTACCTTCAGATTAGGTATTTGGCCTGGGCTTGGAATTTAGGAACTCAAGGACCTGATCCATCCTAAAAGAAATCAGTCCTGAATATTCATTGGAAGGACTGATGCTTAAGCTGAAACTCCAATGCTTTGGCCACCTGATGCCAACAATTGATGCTTTTGAACTGTGGTGTTGGAGAAGACTCTAGAGAGTCCCTTGGACTGCAAGGAGATCCCACCAGTCCATCCTAAAGGAGATCAGTCCTGGGTGTTCATTGGAAGGACTGATGTTGAAGCTGAAACTCCAATCCTTTGGCCACCTGATGCAAAGAACTGACTCATTTGAAAAGTCCCTGATGCTGGGAAAGATTGAAGGCGGGAGGAGAAGGGAACGACGGAGGCTGAGATAGTTGGATGACATCACCGACTCATGGACATGAGTTTGAGCCAGCCCCGGGAGTTGGTGATGGACAGAGAGGCCTGGCGTGCTGCAGTCCATGGGGCCACAAAGAGTCAGACACGACTGAGCGACTGAACTGATCTGAAGGCCCTGATGCTTGGAGCCAGGCCTTGCGCGTTCAGTCACTGAAGCCGAGCCCCGGTTTGGGTTTAATTTCTTAAGGATGGACCGGGGAGAAGCGTTTGGGTGCTCAGCCTCCAAGGAGCCGGCCCAGCAGTCGCAAGCCCAGTGCCCAGCCTCCCACCCTCGAGGTCTGGGTGCGGCGGGAATAAGGACTCCTCCTACCCAGACCCGCTCGCCCCTGGAGACACATGGGCTGGCCAGAACGTGCGGCCCGCCCTCCGCCCTCCGCTCCCGGTCCCCCTCTACCAACGCAGGTGTGAGACACTTCGGCGCAGAGCAGCATTCTCCCGCCCTCAACCGGAACCGGAAGGCGGGGCTAGGCCGTCATTCAACTTGGCCCCGCCGATCAGGGCGGGGCGACGCGCGCCCTGGGCCCGCCCAGGAAGGTTCCGCAGGTAGAAGGCAGGCGCCCGGTCTACGACGTCATCGCGCTGACGCCGGCGTCCACTCGGCCCCGCCTGCTCCGTTGAAAATGCCGAACCTAACATGGCGGCGCGCGCTCGGCCCGCTTCACCCTGGTGTTTCCTCTCGCGCGGGTAAGGGAGACGACATTCTGGGCTCGTACCGTCTCCGGATGGCTAGGGTCGGCCCTTACCTGTGAGTCCGCTGACCTCCGAACGACCCGCCTGTGCCTTGCACCGGAAGTGCTTGGTCCTGTGGTCGGCTGTTTCCCGGAAGTGGTTTCCCGTCTCCTTCTCCTCGAGGCGGGCTCGGCTGTCCGTGTTAGGGCGGGCGGTCCCTCGGCTTTTGCAAGCCAGCCTGTGATTTGTTGTTTCTCAGCATTATTGGAGAGGCCGAACTACGGCTTTGGGCTGCGTTCGGTTCCTCAGGCCGCCTTAGGGTGTGTGGACAAGGGTTGTGTTAACCTTTCTGAGCTTCCCAGGTGACTTCTCTGCAAAACGGGGTGGCAAAATGCGAGCTGGCGCTAACGCGTGGAAGTTCTTGTTGCAGAGCCGGCCTGCAACGGACCAGCCTCTTGCTTTCGTCAGCGGGCACCACTGGCCCTTGTTAGACCTAAGTATGGCGGCCCGCACTCGGCTGGCATTTCCACCCAGAGTCAAAGGACCGGCGGCTCTTTCTGTCCCTGAACAATGTCTTCCCTGTCCAATCCTAACAATCAAGCCTGGAGGAATTGGTGGGCTTTGTGGTGGAAGGTGACCCAGATCCCCTTGTTGGAGGACAGGTTTATTCACACCGAAGCTACAGAAGAGAATCTGAAGAATGCCAAGAGAGTCTCTTAGCGGGAGAGGGAGTGGGCGGGAGCTCCCCAAATGGCCTTTCCCTTGCACCTTTTCTTTCTGCCCTGTTTGAGATTCCAGGGCCCTGGACTCTGCCCCAGGACACTTTCTGTAAGCAAGAGAGCGAAGGAGGTGATTTTGTTTTTCTTTCTTGTGAACAGCAGATCATGAAGACACCCTAACAATTATGGGTAGCACAACTGCCTTATGCTGAATTCTTGATTGCATTAGGGTTTAGTGAAGTGAAAGGGGAGTGGGTATATCAGGAAATGTAGAAGGACGCACTGTTCAATCTTTCATCCTTCCGCTGCCTTCTAACTCTGGTAGGGTGTGGTCTTTCCAAGAGAGCACCCTCCAGGGAACTTAATGGAAAAGAGGAAACCCAGGCCTCAGATCTAAAGCAGAGTCTGCGTTTCAGCAGAATCCCCAGAAGTTGCTTATTATTTCCAGGTAAGAGTACTGGAGTGGGGTGCCACTGCCTTCTCCGTCTCAACCTGCTGGCAGTGCCCAAATGCACGAAACAGTTGGTTGGCTACCATGACCACCAAATTCTGGCTCTGTGGCACCACAGATTTTTGCTCTGTGGACCTTATCTCTCCTTAGATCTGTGATGCCACCACGTCACTTTAAGCCAGACCACCCCAGGTGTTAGGCCAGGCCTTTGCCAAGTTTAGCAACAACAGCAAGCAGGTTGATTCAGAAGATAGATGAGCACTATGTCCCTGGGGCAGCAAGGCTGAACACCACCACTCGGAGATCCTTTGTTAAAAGAGAATGAGATCAGCGGTTATTACCACCCCTGTTGGTGAGTGTGATCCCACCACATTTAAGGGTCACGGAAAAGTGTTCACGAGCTCTATAATATAAGTCTTAACAATTTAAACTCTAAAAAATAAAGAAACATCCCTCTTCTCTCCCTTTTAGCCCTTGTCATACCTATATGTGACTAATTAAAAGGTTCATTTGCATGCAATGAATTAAAAGGTTCAGTTCCCTTTCCTTAAGGAAGAATATCAGATTTAAGCGTATTTGTTTTCCTAATCTCAGCTCCGTGCATACTGCTTCTCACATAGTGCATGATTAATAAATATTTGTTGTGATTGTTGGATTTAAGTAAATTACTCTTGTGAGTGAATAGTACTTTAATTGCCCTTTAAGATCTTTTTTTTTTTTTTCCCCAGTATATCTTTTGCCTGTTTTTGCTGCTCTGTTTTCCCCAGTAACTTAGTTTTGAACTGGCTTATTTGCTAGCCATTTATCATACATTTATTAAGGACCCATTGTTTAACAGACATAGTGTAGGTACCGGGCACACCCAGTTAACAGGGATTCATTCTTCCTCACCTAGAGCCTAGCGGGCAGAGAGGCAGTCGATGTGTAATTGTAGAGGCGTGATCGTGTGCTGATACACAGGCACACGGAGATGCTGTGCGTGTCCACACTGAACTGGGGCCTAGTGAACCCTTAGCTCTGAGAGGCACCCACGACAGCAGCTGGCACAGAAGCAAAGTGCCCAAGGCTTTCCCTGTCCTCAATTTGAGTGAAAGTTGCTCAGTCGTGTCCGGCTCTTTGTGACCCCGTGGGCTATACAGTCCATGGAATTCTCCAGGTCAGAATACTGGAGTGGGTAGCCTTTCCCTTCTCCAGGGGATCTTCCCAACCCAGGGATCGAACCCAGGTCTCCCACATTGCAGGCGGATTCTTTACCAGCTGAGCCACCAGGGAAGCCCACTGGTGTGGGTAGCTTCTCCCTTCTCCAGTGGATCTTCCCAACCCAGGAATCGAACTGGGGTCTCCTGCTTTGCAGGCAGATTCTTTACCAACTGAGCTATCAGGGAAGCCTGTCCTCAACTTCTACAAAATTTGATCATGTGTTTTCATCAAGAAGGAGAAAGATGCAGGCAAGGGATGCTTGCCACCCCTCTGCCCCAAGGACAGGGCCAGAGTCTCTCCTGTTGCAGTCTGCCGTCCACGTGGTGGGATTTGTGTTCCAGCCTTGGCATCCTAGCACAGGGGAACAGGTCTGTGGGGCAGGCCATCATTCCGTGTGACACCGTTATGGTCCCTCCGTGTGGCAGCTCCTCACCCCTGTCACCTCCTCCCAGAACTCTGCATGCTGAGCCTGATGGAGATGAAAGAAGAAATGCACAGGCTTCAGTTTCAGGGGGTTGTGGCCAGAGCATTGGCCCACACAGCGGCGCCCTTGCCCCAGAGGCATCGAGGTGGTACCGCAGGTCCCCATGGCCTGGTGAAAGCATCCCTTGTGTCGAGACCACCGTAGAGTTCGGAGGAAGGCACTTCTGCTGTCCTGGAGTAGAGCATGCCCTGGGCACCCACAGAGAAGGAGGCTGCGTTCCTTCCCACTCTTTGTTGCTCAGGAGGAAGGGCAGGCAGCTGTTGGTGAATGACACCACAGGGAGGGAATAAAGGCCGTTTAGAGGGAGTTAGTGCAGAGCCAGGGCTTCCCTGGTGGTTCATTGGTAAAGAATTCACCTGCAATGCAGGAGACCTGGGTTTGATCCCTGGGTTGGGGAAGATCCCCTGGAGAAGGGAAAGGCTACCCACTCCAGGATTCTGGCCTGGAGAATCCCATGGACAGAGGAACCTGGCGGGCTACAGTCCATGGGGTCGCAGAGTCAGACATGACTGAGCGACTAAGCACAGCACAGCACCACGCTGAGAGACAGGGACAGAGAAGCTGGCCTGGGAGGTGTGATGGCGTTTGTTGGGCCTGGGGAGGCAACTGTGGTCTTCCCGTACCACACCCACCCTTTTCTCTTTGTCTTCTTCAATGAGTTGAACCTGAATTTCTAAATCTTGCGAGCAGAACAGTTCTTCATAATATAAGTGCCTTTTCCGTTGCACCTGCTTTCTGTCTGTTAGAAATATGCTAGAAGAACTGACCACTTGGAGTAAAACTCAGTGACTCTATTCTAAATGGAAATATTTGTTTTCACACTGTATATGAATTCCATATGTAATATATATTTGACACATATGTGTGTGTGTGTATATATATATATGCTTCCCAGGTGGTGCTAGTGGTAAAGAATGGTAAAGAATTTGCCTGCTGATGCAGGAGACGCAAGAGATGCGGGTTTGATCCCTGGGTCAGGAAGATCCCCTGGAGGAGGGCATGGCAACCCACTCCAGTATTCTTGTCTGGAGAATCTCCATGAACAGAGGAGCCTTACGACTAACGTCCATAGGGTCGCAGAGTGGGATACGACTGGACCGACGGTAGCACGCAAGCATGCACACATATATGCAAATGTATGTATTTAATGTGTGTGTGTATATATATGTGTGTGTGTGTGTAGTTTAAAACTAGGGGATACATCTGGAAAATTGGATACATCTGAAAATATATAGTACAGATCCTAGCATAGCCTAGAAACTAAATATCAAGCTTTTTTCCATTAGAGAAGCATTTTTTTTAATGTAACCTTTATGTATAAACTTTGTTTTAATTACACAGGTGAAGGGTTCCAAATATACACTGAACTGAGAAATCACAAATGGAAAGGTTTTTTCCCAGGTGTTTCTATTATTTATACTACTCGCAATTGATATTCTGCATAAGTGTGAGATGGGCCAAATAAGCTTTCAAAATTTTCATACTTAAAAAATATCTTTTTATACCAAAGGAGTTGAGGTCTTTGGTAGCTAGGTATTGGTGATTGGGGGTGATGGTGGGAGAGGGACACCAAATGCAGGACAGAGTCCTAAATACTTTTATAAGCCCAATAAAATTAGAAAATCTGTATTCTCTGCCCTGTTTTGTTTTTTTTTTTTAATTTTTATTTTTTTATTGTTGTTGCTAAACAACGCTTCCCTTGACCTGACTGTTTGTGATCCACAGTTTGTACGGATATTTGCAAATAGGCCTTCTTGTTATCCTGCACGTGGAGGATCTTCCAGTGGGGGGAATTATTGGGGAAATTATATCAGTGTCAGGAAAGTGAGGTTGCTGAGTAATACGCAGAATGTCATCTTTGGTGACTTATGCTTCATCAGATTCACCAAAATGCCACTCTGTTTTAATTTGGACTGCAGGATCTGATCATTACTGACACTGTTATCAAAAAAAATACCGTTAATTGCCAAAACATCCACTTATCTAATCACCTCATTTCAAACGGATTAAATAAGAATTCTGGTCTATTTCGTTTTAGCCTGTACTCCTATTTGCTGGAATTCTACTATTGATGATGATTATACCTATTGACTGCCCATCCCGTGTCAGTCCTTTGTACACAAGGTCTCTTGTAACTTTTACAACAGTGATGTCAAGTGGGACAGTAAAGGAGAATTCTGAGCTAAAATGGTTTTCCTACATCCACACAGATGCAGAGATTATCAGCCCCAGTCTCCCTAATTCCAAAGCCTGTACACAGACCCTACTTCCCTACACTGGCTCAAAAATGAGAAATATTCTCAATAATGAGATATTTAAATATGTGTGTTTCTCATTATGCGTCCAGGATTGCGCTGTTTGGCCATTATAAGTATCACAATCTTGTTATCGCTTCAGTCCTTTCCTTGGTCGGAATTTGTATATGGTCTTCACATTTAGTTATTTATAATTTTACTAAAAAGTGGTAAAGTAACCCAAGTGTTAGTCACTCAGTCGCGTCCAACTCGTTGCGACCCCATGCACTGTAGCCTACCAGGCTCCTCTGTCCATGGGGTTCTCCAGGCAAGAATATGGGAGTGGGTTGATATTTTCCTGCTCCAGGGAATCTTCCCAACCCAGGGATCGAACCCACGACTCCTGCATTACAAGTGATTTCGTTACTGTCTGAGCCATCAGGGAAGCCCCCCAAAATAGTAAAAGGGTTTAATAAATGGGATGCATGAATTTATTTAAAATGTGTAGGAAACGCGCTTGCATCTGGAAAAGAAAAAAAAAAGGGAAGAGTAGCAATTAATTAAAGCAACCCTTCCTGCATTTATCAGTTACGGCGGTAACTCTTCATGATGACTGCTTTTCTTGGAAGTTGTGTCATAAAGTTGGTTATTGTAATGAGACCAAAATTTGCATTAAGAACAGTGTTATAAAAGGTGGTCATGTCATTGGCCAGGGTCCTACCTCCAGATATACCATATATCTAATCAGTTGTCTTTATGCTTTTCATCACTCTTTAAATAAACTTTATTTAGTGTCTAATATAAGACAAAGACTGGAGTAGGTATTCGAAAATTTTAAAAAAAAATCTTGATGGATAAACTGTCCATTTTTAGCTCGCTGTCTTTTCTTGCTGGAATGTACTTTCACATTTGTCTGTTGTATTACGTTTTACTTATCCTTCAAGGCCTAAACAGACCCTTCTGTCTCAGGGTGCCCTTTGGGATTAAATTCAAACAACTTCTGTCAATATTAACCCCACTCTTCTGTTTGCTACCAGGCCTGGGGCATCGTGACAGCATTTATCACCTCTTATTTTGGTGAGAGATGTGTTTCGCCTCCACCTTCTGTGTTCAGAGTTGATTAGGAGCAGGGACTGTCTCGTCCAGACTGGTTGCTGCCAGCTTCTAGGAGGTAGTTAACACCTAATACCTGTTTAGAGGAGTTAAGAATCTTTAGGTTGTGTGTTTGATACAATCTTTAGTTGGTGTATCTGACTGGCTGAGGCAGAGAGAAAGTTCTGCTTCAAGTATCTTCACGTTTCAAGTTTCTTCAAACTTCGAGGCAGTTTAGCTAGAAAAATGGTACCAATGAATCTGTGTGCAGGGTAGAAACAGACATGGACGCAGAGAACAGATATGTGGACCCAGTGGGGAAGCAGAGGGTGGAATGCACTGAGAGATCAGCACTGACATATCTACAGTGACATGTGTAACACGGACAGCTAGTGGGGAACTGCCGGATAGCACAGGGAGCTCAGCTCGGTGCTCTGTGATGACCCAGAGGGGCGGGATGCGGGGAGGAGAGCGAGGTCTCACAGGGAGGGGTCATATGTATGCATACGGCTGATTCCCTGGTGGCTCAGCTGGTAAAGAATCCTCCTGCAGTGCGGGATCCATGGATTGGGAAGATCCCCTGGAGAAGGGAAAGGCCACCCATTCCAGGATTCTGGCCTGGAGAATCCCATGGGTTGTATAGTCCATGGGGTCCGCAAAGAGTCAGACACGACTGAGCGACTTTCACTTTTGGAGAAGGCAATGGCAACCCACTCCAGTACTCTTGCCTGGAAAATCCCATGGATGCAGGAGCCTGGTAGGCTCCAGTCCATGGGGTCGCGGAGAGTCGGGCACGACTGAGCAACTTCACTCTCTCAGTCACTCAACGGCTGATTCACATTGTACAGCAGTAACTCACAACACTAGAAAGCAGTCATCCTCCAATGAAAAGACAAGTATCAGAAGGGTTAGCGGTTGGACCAAGCGTAGAGGGGGCGGGATCGGGCATCTAGTCAGTATCCCAAGGCCACCCTTGTGCCTTTTCCAGTTTTTTTCTCATCTGGGTTTCCACCTGCAGTCCGGACCTCCCCCAGGAGGCTGCCGGCAGCCTCTCAGCACATTGGTGGAAAAGTTCTTTCACTGCCAACCTCTCAGGTTCAGGAGGGGACCTCCTGCTGGTTCTGTTTCCTTCACGTGCGTGTCCCTGAAGAGTCCATGTGAGCAGCCAGTCGTGACCCAATGGCATGGGCCCGTGATGGGGGGAGCGAGTGCCCCAGAGGATGGGTGTGCAGTGAGGGAAAGCATCGCCAAGTCCAGATGGACCTAGTTGCTCAGGCCTTCCTGGGGAGGAGGTCTGGCGGTCTCAGCACGGTTGCCTCTGCAGTAGGAATATTTGTTGAGTTAAAGAAGCCAGCATTCAGCTGGCTCTATATATAACAGCTTTCCTGGGGTGCCGTGGTAAAGAATCCGCCTGCCATGCGGGAGATGCAGGTTCCATCCCTGGGTCGGGAAGATCCCCTGGAGGAGGGCATGGCACCCCACTCCAGTATTCTTGCCTGGAGAATCCCATGGACAGAGGAGCCTGGCGGGCTGCAGTCCATGGGGTCACAGAGAGGCGGACACTCCTGAGCGGCTGAAGCCGTCTCTGAGACGGGACCTCCTCTTCGGTGAATGTGCTGCTGCTAAGTCGCTTCAGTCGTGTCCGACTCTGTGCGACCCCAGAGACGGCGGCCCACCAGGCTTCCCCGTCCCTGGGATTCTCCAGGCAAGAACACTGGAGTGGGTTGCCATTTCCTTCTGGCCCGTGAAGCAGAACACACACATTGGACCCCAGTCCCACTCGGTACTGGCCCTTCATGCATCTCCATGGAGCCCAGGCTCTATGGAGAATCGAGCTGGAGAAGAGAATGGTCTAAATTAGAAGAAATGAGCTCAGTGCTGTGCTGCAAGAAAGTAAAAATTCTTACACTCATCAGAGGTACCCAGAATAGTCAAGGGCAGACAAGGGCAGTTGAAACACGGTGTGACCGAAAAACCCAGAAGACAAAAGCCCAACCCTCTCATTATAGTCTGAGATGTTAGCGTCTCATATGGACTTCACAGGTGTTTCAGCGGTAAAGAACCTGCCTGCCAGTGCAGGAGACACAAGACACTTGGGTTTGATCCCTGGGTTAGGAAGATCCTCTGAAGGAGGAAATGGTACCACACTAAAGTATTCTTGCCTGGGAAATCCCATGGACAGGGGAGCCTGGTGGGCTACAGTCCATGGGGTTCCAAAAGTGTCGGACGCAACCTAGTGACTGAGCAAGAATGCAATCTCTGTGTAAAACAGGCAGACAGTCCTTTAGATATACAAAGATTTACAATACATATTCATCTGGTGAGTGTTTCCTCAAAACAAATAAGACTTAAAAGTGATGTTTGGTGCATTGAAAAGTTAGTTGCGATTTTACATATGTTTGGATGAGCAGTGCATGCTATTTGGCATAAATGTTGTTTAGCGTTAAGTAAAGAATAGTTTTGACCTTTTTTTTTTTTTTTTTTTTTGCATTATCTGGGCAATTTGGGATATTAGAAATGGTACAAGACTATTGCTGATGAAATCGGTATAAATGGATGCAAATTTTTCCCTGTGAAATTTCCCTGTAGGAAGCTGTGATTCTATTGGTGTGCTACCAATCATCTCATCCTGTACATAGGGGCAGAGAAGTAGATGCTAAATAAATGTTTGTTTTTGACAAAGAAGTAGATGCTAAATAAATGTTTGCTTTTGACATCAGTGAAAATACTGACAGTGCCCTTCTCCCAAGAACATTTCGTACAGTGGGGAGTGATCCCAAATGTCTCCCCGTCATCCCTCACTTCAGAGCAATTGGGAAAGAGTATAGTCCATACTTAGTCACTGTCCACCAACGTTTTTCATATTTTATTTTAAAGCCATAACAAACAAACTTTCAAAAACATCTTTTGCAACATCTGCACAGAATTTCTAAGATGAAAGTGACGTAATATTAAAAACTATACAGATGCATCCCCTATATGGAATGCTACAAATTAAACAAGCAGAATGGGCCAGAAGTCTGAAATGCAGGTCAAAGTGAAATTTTGAAAGGACCCAGGCTGACATGGAAAAGGCAGCTATAATTTCCGAATCTTCTGTCAGGACTTGAATTCTCAGGAGACTGGTAGCAGAGCCGTTGTGATGGCATTATGGAGCCACATTTGTTGAATTGTATAGACTGATTCCATTTGTTTCTGGGGGAAGAAGAAATCCCCCGGTCTGATCAACAGTCCTAGATCCCAATAGACAGGTAGATTTATAATATGAAATTCATTCTCAGGCTTCCCTGGCGGCTCAGCTGGTAAAGAGTCCGCCTGCAATGCAGGAGACCTGGGTTCCATCCCTGGGTAGGGAAGATCCCCTGGAGGAGGAAATGGCAGCCCATTCCAGTACTCTTGCCTGGAAAATCCCATGGACGGAGGAGCCTGCTGGGCTGTAGTCCATGGGGTCACAAAGTGTCAGACTAAAGAGTCGACTTAGCAGCAGCAGCCAGTATGAGAGGCTTCTCCTGTAGCAAACCATTAAGCACAAAAGTTCTCAAGACTAAGACTCGGAGATGTCCTTTTTCCTGTGGAGGAAGGAAGGGGGCTCAGGATGTGATTTAGAGCAAGTCCCTGCCTGAGCACAGGGAAGAAGCCCCTCCCGTGCATGGGCACAGTTGAGAGGGAGAGGAGAGATTGCTGAGACAGAAGAGTCACCTGCTCACCCCGGTTCTGCTTGCAGCTCAGGAGGGGCCTTGCAGACAATACAGACCACGTCCATTTCCCCAGATTCAGCCTTGGGGCCTGGGACACCCTCCTGCAGTGTAGGGTGTACGCCCCTCCAGCTTCACTCTTCTGGTTTGGTTAGTCTGTGATGGAGCCTGGAGGTCAAAACTATCATCAGGAAGAAACAGACAGCTCCCAGGTGAGTCTAAGGTGTGGTCAAGGCTGACGACCACTGTTCCTGGCAGGGGAATCTTAAGGTGTAGCCAAGGATCAGGACGAACGTTCTTTGAGAAGTTCTTGACGTGGCCACCAGGGTGGTGGTGGTGGTTCAGTCGCTCAGCCGTGTCCGACTCTTTTGAGAACCCCCTCCCCCCGGACTGTAGCTCACTAGGATCCTCTGTCCATGGGATTCTCCAGGCAAGAATACTGGAGTGGGTTGCCATTTCCTTCTCCAATGCATGAAAGTGAAAAGTGAAAGGGAAGTCGCTCAGTCGTGTCTGACCCTCAGCCACCCCATGGACTGCAGCCTACCAGGCTCTTCTGTCCATGGGATTTTCCAGGCAAGAGTACTGGAGTTGGGTGCCATTGCCTTCTCCGGAGCTACAGTCCAGGGGGTTACAAAGAGTCAGACACAACTGAGCAACTAAATAACAGCAGGAAACTTCAAGGTCATGAAAGTAGGCTTTTGAACTATGTATGTGGATTTGTGGCTGGACAAACACACGCTCCAGTTCAGTTGCTCAGTCGTATCCGACTCTGTTCGACCCCGTGGACTGCAGCACGCCAGGCCTCTCTGTCCATCAGCAACTCCCAGAACTTTCTCAAACTCACATCCATTGAGTCGGTGATGCCATCCAACCATCCCATCCTCTGTCGTCCCCTTCTCCTCCTGCCTTCAGTCTTTCCCAGCATCAGGGTCTTTGCAGTGAGTCAGCTCTTCACATCAGGTGGCCAAAGTATTGGAGCTTCAGCTTCAACATCAGTCCTTCCAATGACTGTGCAGGACTTATTTCCTTTAGGATTGTCTGGTTGGATCTCCTTGTAGTCCAAGGGACTCTTAAGAGTCTTCTCCAACAGCACAGTTCAAAAGCATCAATTCTTCGGCACTCAGCTTTCTCAAGACGGCATTATTACTTCACAAAAGAAGTGTGAGTTATTTGTACTCCTGTAAGAGTTTACATTTTAAGAAATAAAATATTTTTCTTATTTCTAAAGAAACACATTCTTCATGGAATATTTAGAGAATACAGATACAAATTTAGAGAAACAAAATATTGACTACCCATGTAAAATTAATATATGTGATAAATATACCATACACTGATAGGTGAATGGAATGTATAATTTACTTTATAGAGATTTCTATCTCACACTTGGTACAAAACATTATATAAAAAGCCATCAATATGAGATCATCTAAGCTAATAACTTCCTGGTGGCTTAGTGGTAAAGAATCAGCCTGGCAATGCAGGACACGTAGATTCAATCGCTGGGTCGGGAAGATCCCCTGGAGAAGGAAATGGCAACCCACTCCAGTATTCTTGGCTGGAGAATCCTATGGACAGACAGAGAAGCCTAGTGGGGTACAGTTCATGGGGTCTCAAAGAGTCAACACAAGTGAGCGACTAACACTTTCAACATAAAAGCTGCCAGTAACTTGATTGATTATACAGTCAGTGACCTAATAGTAAGTGTATGTAAGACTCCCTTTTGCATATCTCGCTTCCAGACGTCGTATCAATAATCTAGACTAGTGAACATCATATCAACGTGTAATAGTGTCCACTTGTGAATGATGTGAAGAGGAGAAAGATTGTATTAGATATGGACGTTTAATTATTTGCTAGGCTTTTTCACCACCTAAATGAGGTCTTCCCACCGGCTTTTACAACCATGCTGTCTGAATTTGTGTCTTAACAAACATAAATTACGACTTGCCTTGGGTGTCAGTGCCAGAAGTACTAAATACACGAAGATCAAGGCTGTCTATTAAGTAATATGGTAAAGTTTTTTAACACACCCATCAGAGCTCATACTTTCAAGTAAGTGTTTTATTCAACAGACTCCTGTTAAGAGGTGATTAACTGTCTGCTTCATCTATGAATGTATTTATTCAGCAGTGACGCCTGTAAGTGCTCTGGGTTTGACATTTTCCCAGGCTCATGGGTGTAATAATGAATGAGGCAGGTAGGCTAGAGTCTCATGAGGAGGAAAGATGGCACCCAGCCATTGCAAAACAGGAGTGTAAGCCTTAAGTTGGCACTGATGATGTGAAATCCTACCCAACCTAGTCCCTGGCATCAGGTCACTTGTTAAAACAACATGACTCCTCGGAGAAGGAAATGGCAACCCACTCCAGTATTCTTGCCTGGAGAATCCCATGGACAGAGGAGCCTGGCGGGCTACAGTCCATGGGGTTACGTGCATGAGGGTGGAGGGAGATGGGTTGGTAGCAATAAACTGCTGCTGCTGCTGCTAAGTCACTTCAGTCGTGTCCGACTCCGTGCGACCCCATAGACGGCAGCCCACCAGGATTCTCCAGGCAAGAGCACTGGAGTGGGTTGCTATTTCCTTCTCCATACTAAAAAAAAGACTCCTAAGCTGAATCCAGGCCAGTGGAATTCCAGAGTATGAGTAAAGACTTTAAAAGTTCATTGATTATCATTAGTTCCATTTGCAACAGTGTGGGTACTCCTAGGGATTGTCGTACTGAGTGAAGTCAGTCAGAGAAAGAGAAAGCATATAATATTGTTTATACGTGGGATCTAAAAAGAAATGATACAGATGGACTGTCTGTTCACAAAACAGAAACAGACACACACTTAGAGAATGAACGTATGGTTGCGTGTGTGCAGCGGGGGCTTCGGGCGAAGGATGGGGGAAGGGAAAGTTAGGGAATTTGGGATGGACATGGACACACTGCTGTATTTAACATGGGGAACCAACAAGGACCTGCTGGACAGCACAGGGAACTCTGCTCAATACTCTGTAATAACCTTATGGTCACCAGGGGGAAGGATGGGGGAAGGGAAAGTTAGGGAGTCTGGGATGGACATGGACACACTGCTGTATTTGACATGGAGAACCAGCAAGGACCTGATGTCCAGCACAGGGAACTCTGCTCAATATTATGTAACAACCTAAATGGGAAAAGAATTTGAAACACAAAAGATACACGTGTATGCAGAACTGAATCAGTTTGCTGTAAACCTAAAACTATTGTTAATCCACTATGTGGTCATTTCGTGATGCATATAAGTCAAATTATTACGTTCTCCATCTGAAACTTACACAGTGCTGTGCACTAATCATGTCTCAGTAACACTGGGAGAAAAAGTCCATTATCAGAACTGTATCATAAGTCACTGTAAAAGCGGGGTGCTCTTGGAATCATCTTCAAAAGTCTAGGGTGTTTTATTGACTGTTCCAAATGATAAATATTTCATATAAATCGGATTCTTTTCATATGAGTACTGCTAGTTCAGAACAGTGTTAGAGTCATACTTAAACCTTCTGTTTTGTCGTTTTATTTATTCTTTTTGACTGTGCTGGGTCTTGGCCGGCTTTTGCGTGGGCTTTCTCTGGCTGTGGCTAGCAGGGGCTCCTCTGTTTGCAGGCTCCTCATCGCAGTGGCTTCTCTTGGCGAGAAGCACGGGCTTTAGGCGCACAGGCTTCAGTAGTCGTGACTCATGGGCTTCGCTGCTCCGCGGCACGTGGAATCTTCCCAGACCAGGAATCGAGCCCGTGTTGCCTGCATTGGCAGGCAGAGTCCCAGCCACTGGACCACCAGGGAAGTCCCCATGCTTAACCTTGTAAAAGCTCTGGGTTTTGGTAGAGGGAACGGCATACAGTAGGCGCTCAGTGACTGTTTGCTGCTAATTGACTGCACGAGAGGTCTGACAAAATGATTGACGTACAGCTGGAAAGTTCTGTTTCTGGCCTGAAAGCAGACAGGCCCGAGTGCTGAGCCAGCTTTGCCAGTGGCGTTTCTCATTCATTGTGTCATTTCCAGGCACTCTTCAGAGAGGAGAGACCCTCTTGGACAAGAGACGCAGGCTGCAAAAGCCCACTGAACGAGCTTCTAATATTCAGGGTGAGTACTCAGCCAGGACCATACATATTCAGATTTTAAAATTCAGATGCATTTAAGTCACATCGGTGGGATGTAAAGTAACTCCGTTCACATGTACACTGATATGTTTACACACAGACACACACTCACAGTGAGAGTTTAATGGCTGTGGCTTACGGTAAGTCAGCATTTGTTTTTCCTCACTCGTGCCGACTGTTTGGTTCAAATCCGGGAAGTGCCACATATAGCTGTGTGACCTTGGGAAGCTTACTTAACCTCTCTGTTTTTCAGTTCCTTACGTTATACATTATGGATAACATAATGTAATTAACACCTAAATTATAGAATGTGTGTGAGGCTAAGTGAGTTAATATGTATAAGAAGCCTAGAATTGTGTTTGTCACATAGTCAGAACTGTTTCACTGTTGAATTGTTATTATTTTCCACCATAACAATATTAACATTAGAAATATTTAATTTACCAGACAAATAATCAATAAATTGTTAATATGTATAAGAAGATATTATTATGCTTAAAGTTTTAAATATTTCTGAGTCCAGATAAGTTAATATATACAAAGAGTGTAGACTACCTTTTGTCACATAGTAACTATTTTATTGTTGTTATCCTTAACTATAATAATGTTATATATAATGAACACTTAGATTACTGGATCCCACTACCATTTTAATGGTTTTGATTATCTTTCATGTTTTCAGTATGTAGAAAAACCTGAATTATCAAAATGAGAGTGAAATTAAATGGTTACTTTGGAAATGCAGTAATTTAGAATACCTTTCCTCTCTAGATGAAAAATGTGTCCTCAAGAAATCCAATTCCTTGGAACTGAGTATATTTTAAAATTCTAACTCATTTTCCTTGCAATGTATAGATCTAGCATTATTAAAATATTCATATCTTTGAGCTAATGTGGCATAACAAATTTAATTTGCACAACAAATATGACATGAATAGAACATGATCTATAATCACTTTTTTTCAGCCTCACGCTGTAGGCACTTCATCAGAAAGAGGAACAAGTCAGACATATTTTGTAACTCTATAAATCCTTCCAAATAAACTTAGGAAGTGATGCAGTAACACAGTTTGAAACAAAAGATTTTGTATGGTTTTCATGGTGTCTTAGTTGAGTAAGGTACCACCAGCTGTCCTTGACAGGGTTGTTTGACATGTATGGGGATGTTTTGCGTTATTTTTCACTGAGGATTCTCTACTAAGCAATATAAGCTGGTATTGTGAAGGAGGGATGGAGGAGAAATGGGGGGAGGAACCATAGGCTGCAATGCCAGTCCAAGGGCAGCTCCAGGGCAGACATGACCAGACCCTTGTACTGAGGAGCCTGGTCTACCTCTGGCTGGGGACTTCCCTCAAAGACTGGGGCCTCCCGAAACCCGGGAGCAGACCCCGGGGCTGCTGCTGGAGGCCTGTAGCCCAGTGTACTCCTCACTGCCCAGGACAGGACACAGGGTCTTCGTCGAAGGCAGATGTGAGGCCTCTGAGGCCTCTCTCCCCTGGGTTCTGTATCCAGCTGAACATCTGTGTAGAGTCTGATTGTTTGCTCTTTGTACCAGACACGTCCAGGGTTCAACATGGACACGTGCCTGGGGTGTCCGCTTTCACAGAGCGGCTTCTCTGAGGATGACTCACGTTGCCCTCTGGTTTTTTGGGAGCGTGTGTGAGAGGCGGGTAAAGATTAGCTCAGGGGGGTTTACAGTGATTAATCTTGTCTCTCTGAAGGGCTCTGCCTTTGGGGCTGAATGTTATTATTAGTTCTGGTAGGGGGAGGAGGGGGAGGGGAGGAGGAGGGGGAATTATAGCAGTAAAAGCAGGTGGGGAAGGGAGTAACAGAAGGAGTAACTGTAACAACAGCAATAGTAATAACATTGTTACTATTTTTTGGATCTGCTGCTGAGGTTTGCCATGTGAAATGTTACCCAATTCTTGCAGCACTGCTGCAGAGCAAGTATCTGTGTTATTTTAATTTTAGAGATGATACATGCAGAGGTTGAGTAATTTGCCCCAGTTTATCAAGCCAGGGAATGACAGATGTGAAATCCAGACCCATGTGGTAGGGATCCCCAGGCGTGTGCTCCTAACCTCCATGTTTCTAATCAAGACGCGGGCGTGATTACTCCACATGCTCTTTGTGTTAGACGCCTGGTGCCCGTGTGCGTCATCTCTGAAACCCCAATATCTTCTCCCATAGAAAGTCAATAATCATAATAACCAACCTGACTTTCTCATAGAGTTAATGCAAAGAAAAAAAGATACTGTTGAAAAAGTGTTTTTGTAAAGGGAAAAGGTTTTGTTAAGTGTAAACTCTTTGTAAATACATGTTGGTTATTACTGTACTGTTGGTTATTATTGTACTGGTGTGAAACTTTTTGTGTTCTGGAAAGGAGAGTAGTTTGCAGTTGACCATAACAAGGGTGAGAGAAAGTCATGCTCAGGAATTAGGATCCCAGAGTTTTGAGAGCTGGAAGGTCTTGGGAGGGTGTCCAGGTCAGTGGTTCTCGGTTCCGTTGCCTATTTATGTTGCCTGGGGGACCTTTTAAAAATCGATGCTCAAGATGCATTCCAGTTTCAGAAATCTCATTTAACTGTTCTGGAGTAGAGCTTAGACATCTCAGTGTACGCATATGCATATGTGTCTGTACATGTAAATGTGTGCATGCTGATGTAGTATCAGTATATGCTTGTGTGTGTGTGCACAGGCACACTTGTGTGTGTTCACCTGCGATTGAGTCTAGTGTGCAGTTGGGGGCAAGAATGGCTGAACAGAACTCACAACCTTCTTTCTGATAATCGTTGTTCAGTTCAGTCGCTCAGTCACGTGCAGCTCTCTGCGACCCCACGGACTGCAGCATGCCGGGCCTCCCTGTCCATCACCAGCTCCCATAGCTTACTCAAACTCACATCCATTGAGGCGGTGATGCCATCCAGCCATCTCATCAACAATCACGGTAGCCTCTTGTTTACCCAGAATGGTTACAGCCAGCACGCCCTGCCCAGGTCCCGGCTGATAAGCCCACCCCCTTCCCTCTCAGGTGTCCTGGCTTGGATGATAAATTATGCTGTCCTCTGGTGGCTCAGGTGGTAAAGAATCTGCCTGCCAACACAGGAGATGTGGGTTCAGTCCCTGGGTCGGGAAGAGCCCCTGGAGAAGGGAATGGCAACCCACTCCAGCGTTCTCCTGGAGAATCCCATGGACAGAGGAGCCTGGCGGACTACAATCTGTGGGGTCGCAAAGAGCCAGAGGTGACTGAGCAGCTGAATGCACTGCTGCGGAGGAATCAAGACTTTAGGGGGCTATTTTCCTTCCAAAGGGAATTGATTAGAATGCCCTCCTTGGGCTTTCAAAGGTAGCTTTGCAGTCATGTTCAACACCATATGAGTAAGCATGGTGCTTCTTGAGAGTCTTAAGATGAGAGAATTTCTCTTTTGTTAAAGTCTTCTTTTAAAATTTATTTTATTTTTTGGCTGCACCGTGCAGGGCATGTGGGATCTTAGTTCCCTGACCAGGGATTGAACCAGTATCCCCTGCATTGAGAATCTTACCCACTGGACCCCTAGGGAAGTCCCCAAGCTGAGAGAATGTCTTGCTTTTGCTGTGATAGTGAAAATTCTTTAAAATAGAACTACACTGTGTTTCCATGTGGCCACCTAAGTTTTGCAGGACTGAAGTCTCGCATCTCCTCTGATTCATGTATGTAGGGAACATGTCATCACTGTTTCAGTTCCTGAAAGTGCCTTCTCATGAATGCTAGCAGGTGTTACTTAGGGAATTAAATTTTGAAAACAGATCAACAGCTTTACCAACTGTCTCGGGTCTACTTCTCTGAGTATCATGCAGGGCGGTGTGGACCCTGCTGGGTATGAGATGCCTGATGACAACATTTATGAGACCTTTGTCCAAAAGAAAATTTGACGTTGACCAAGAAATCTGAGTGCTGAAGAATTGATGCTTTTGAACTGTGGTGTTGGAGAAGACTCTTGAGAGTCCCTTGGACAGCGAGGAGATCAAACCAGACAATCCTAAAGGAAATCAACCCTGAATATTCATTGGAAGGACTGATGCTGAAACTTTGGCCACCTGATGTAAAGAGCTGACTCATTGGAAAAGACCCTGATGCTGGGAAAGACTGAAGGCGGGAAGAGAAGGGGATGACAGAGGATGAGATGGTTGGATGGTATCACCGATTCAATGGACATGAGTTTAGGTAATGGCTCAGAGGTTAAAGTGTCTGCCTCCAATGCAGAAGACCCAGGTTCGATCCCTGGGTTGGGAAGATCCCCTGGAGAAGGAAATGGCAACCTACTCCATTATTCTTGCCTGGAGAATCCCATGGACGGAGGAGCCTGGTGAGCTACAGTCCATGGGGGTCACAAAGAGTCGGACATGAACAACAACAAAATCTGACCTGTAGTTGAGTCTGACAGGTCTTGATGGCTTCTTCTTGGCTGAGACTTTCTCAGCCAAGGTCATATCTGATTTTGTCATTAAGGTCTGCATAGCCCAGACTATACACACCCCAGAATAACTCAGATACTTCTCGGCCAGTAGGCTGGCTTTTAGGGGATACACAGGAAGTCTGTGTTCAGTACAACTGTGAGTCCATGGATGTCGGCACTTTTTTTTGGCTGTACTGGGTCTTATTTACCACACGTGGGATCTTATTTTTTAGTCGCCGCACATGAAATTTTAGTTGTGCCATGTCTGGGACCTGCTGTCCTGACCAGGGGTCTGACCCCGGTCCCCTGCATTGGGAATGTGGCGTCTTAGCCACTGGACCTCCAGGGAAGTCCTGGCACATTTCTGTAATAATAGTAATCACGCGTTTCTCCTCACCGTTGGGCGTATCGTCCCGGAACGAGCCAGTCTCTAGTGCGCTAGTGCAGCTCTCGGAAAGTGAAATGTTTCTCTTGAAATTGGTCAGAGTGAAATCAAAGACGGAAGATGTTCCTGTCAGCCAGCATTAATGGCTTTGCCTCCTTGAGGTTACAGCCAACACTGGCTTCGAATGCTCATCTGTAACAGCTGAGTCGTCACCCCCAAGATAAGAGAGCTCTGAACCTTCCCGAGTCCGTTAGATTTACAGTGTGTCTTTCATACATAAAGGTGTCCGTTTCTGAGCATTGCATCATCTACGTGCTAAAAAAAAAACAGAAAACAAAGAGCTGTGTATCGAATTGGACTCCCACGCAGGTGGTGCTTTTCGTAACACCAAGCAGCTTCTGGTTTTCCTGTGTGCGTTCAAGGGAACCATAAACCACCTGGCTGAGTTGAGTTGTGCCTATCCATAAAGCACCAGGCGGCCCCAGGACACCAGCTCTGCTTGCTAATCAAAAGCGATATTGTCGACGTGCCGGCTTAATGCAGAGATTGATGAAGATACGCAGGTGCCGTGGGGCTGGGCAAGTTTTATACCCAAGCCAGCTTATATGCCTGTGCAGTTAGCTATGTTTGCAGACCACTTTTGGGATTTTTCCCTCCAAGGATAAATCACTGCCTTTAATCTCATTATCATCTGTACATCACTGAGGTGTTATGCTCTGTTTACAAGGTGAATGACACTCTTCCTTTTGGAACTCAAAAGTGGCAGATGATTCAAGACCCACCTGGAAACTTTCGACTTTAGGGAACCCCCCCTTCCCCTGCAACACACACACAAACCCAACATGCACTTCGCTCCCTGACTTCCAAACCATCAACATTAAAGAAAGAAGAAAATGACTAAGAATGATTTGGAACTATGTTGCAATCTCCTAACCAGATTGTAGGGGGAGCTCTCCCTGGAATTAGCCCTGGGCACTACCTGTGGCAGGGTTGACCACTGCACCTAGCCTTTTTTTTTTTTTTCCCCAGAGCTCTTTTCTCTGCTTTTCTGCTTAAAAGACGGAGCTTCGTATCCATTCTCCTCCCCTATCCCTGGTAAAGGAAATCTTGCAAATAACCCGTTTCATAGCTTACCAAAAGTGAAGTCATTCAGTCATGTCCGACTCTTTGTGACCTCATGGACTGTAGCCTACCAGGTTCCTCCATTCATGGGATTTTCAAGGCAACAGTGGGTTGGGTTGCTATTTTGTTCTCCAGGGGATCTTCCCAACCCAGGGATCAAATCCGGCTCTCCTGCATTGTAGGCAGATGCTTTACCATCTGAGCCACCAGGGAAGCTTACCAAAAGCAGTGACTTTTTCATATGACTTGCATCATGATCATTATGTATTTCTGGTTTTCGAAAAACAGGAGCGACTTGAACATGTTAATAACCTTGGACAAGCAGTATGAGTTTTTAACAAGAATATATTGTGCATAAGCTGCAGTGAAAGAATTGTTAATTGTCTAGTATGTATCTGAAACGTACATTCAGATGTACATTGCATTCAGTTCAGTTCAGTCGCTCAGTCATGTCCGACTCTTTACGACCCCATGGACTGCAGCATGCCAGGCCTCCCTGTCCTTCACCATCTCCCAGAGTTACTCAGACTCATGTCCGTCGAGTGAGTGATGCCATCCAACCATCTCATCCTCTGTTGTCCCCTTCTCCTCCTCCCGCCTTCAGTCTTTCCCAGCATCAGGGTCTTTTCCAATGAATCAGTTCTTTACATCAGTTGCATTATTTCTATAATTTGGTTCTTCTTTATATTTTTTAATCTTAAAGAAAAAAGCAAAAAAGATGTATTTTTGGAGTAGGTGGTTCTGACTGTTGCATGCCAGGCTCCTCTGTCCATGGGACTCTCCAGGCAAGAACACTGGACTGGGTTGCCATTCCCTTCTCCAGGGGATCTTCCCAAACCAGGGATCAAACTCGGGTCTCCCACATTGCAGGTGGACTCTTTACCATCTGAACCACCAGGGAATTCCCAAGACAACAACAAAAAAAGACTTACTTTGGGAGTAGGTGGTTCTGTTGTCCGGTTCTGATTTACCCAGGGGACCAGTTGTGGCATGCGAGTTCTGGTTCCCTGAGCAGGGACTGAACCTGGCCTGCCTGCTGTGGGAGTGCAGAGTCTCAGCTACTGGACCTCCAGGGAGCTCCCGTGCTGATTCTTAATATTCTTACTTCTTCTCTTCGTCTTCTGTCCATACCCAGCCCTCCCCCCTCGTTTTCCTCTTCCTTCTACTGCTCGTCTTTTTCATGAGGTGCCTTCTCATGACCTGTGCTCACCTGGTCGTGAGGTTTTTGCCCTATCGTTCATTAACATGCTCCCTACAATAGGGAGCTTTAGGAACTGTAGTTGAATACCTTTTTCTCTGGGCACTAGCGGTAAAGAACCCGCCTGCCAATGCAGGAGACTTAAGAAATGCAGGTTCTATCCCTGGGTTGGGAAGATCCCCTGGAGGAGGGCACGGCAATCCACTCCAGTATTCTTGCCTGGAGAATCCCATGGACAGAGGAGCCTGGCAGGCTACAGTCCACGAGTTCACAAAGAGTCGGACATGACTGAAGCGACTTAGCATGCACGCGCCTTTTTCTTGAGAGAGGCAAACTCAGAGGTAATAGGAGCGGACGCTCCTGTTTACAGAGCACCTCCCCGTCTCAGAGAATGCCCCAGCTGCTTTCTGCTCAGTAGGGCACTGGGTCTCGTCTCGGCCCTTCAGGTGGACAGAGCGGGCCTCCCTTTGCAGGGAGGACTGTTCCAGCACGCCACGCTACGCTCTCGCCAGACCTGAAGCCTGTGCAAGAGACTTGAACGTGCACCTAAGATACAGTTCTCCGTTTAGTAGAAACCGGGACAGTAGTCTGGGGGCCTGATTGAAGAAATAGAAGCCAAATGTAATCTTCATGGGTGGACATCTCCCCGCATGTTGGGAGTTCCTACCAACATGTGACCCACTTCGCCCCGGGCTCTGTTGTGAACTGCTGTGTGGTCAGTCGCGTCCAACTTGGCGAGCCCGTGGACTGTAGCCCACCAAGCTCTTCTGTCCAAGGGATTTTCCCAGCAAGGAAACTGGAGTGGGTTATTGCCTCGTCCTTCTCCGGGGGATCTTCACGACCCAGGGTCAAACCCCCATCTCTGTACTGGCAGGTGGGTTCTTTACCCCTGGCACCACCTGGTCTCAGGTCATTTATTCTGCCTCCTTATCCTGCTACTGTTGAGACGCTGAGTACTTAATATAAATAACAACAACAAAAAAATCCTTCAGAGAGAAAAACACTGCTGACAGATGGGCAGCATAACTCACCTTCCTTTCTTTTTCATATCTGTTTGCTTTGGAGCTGACATTTCCATATGAAATACTCTTCTGTCTCAAAGCCGAATACCTCGGCTTCATTTCCTTCTCCAAGACCATGAATTCTTTCCAAGGAAACGCTGTTTTCCGTGGGGCCTTATTTCCACGTCGCCCGCTGCTTTGTAATTTACTTACGGTTCTCTTGTTGAATGAGAACACAGGTCCGCCTTGTGTCTCCAACTTTGTTTTTCCTGTAAATTGCTTCTCCTCCCCACCCCCCACCTTGTTTAATTTCTCTGCAACGAGCGTGCTGTATATGTTTTCACGTGCATCTCACGGTTCTCCGATTCCCCGCATGCACCGTGGTCATCGTGAGACAAACGTTCCTAATTCTGCTTCTCATGTGACGCGTGGACAGGCACTTGGGCGTTCTGTGGGATGTCTGACACCGGTGAGTTGGTTGACACCTCAACGCTGGTTTCTGCTTTTTTTCCTGTTTCTGAAAACTCATAAAAAAGCACCGTGTATAGCGTCATTTATTTTTACTTCTCTCCTCAGGAAGGTTTTCTTTCTATCGTACAACCCATGTCCTTCTGAGGCAGTTTTTTTGTTTACATGTTTCCTCACATTTGCTTTGAAAATAAAATCGACGGACGTTTAGAAATGTTTGGTTGGAAAATAAAGCCAACTGGCTCAGCAGTTTCTAAACTTCACTGTGATCGAAACAAACTAACAAACAAAAAATGTTTGTATTCATTAAAGAGAACGCTTTTCAAAATGCGGATGGGATGATCTGGATGGAAGCAAAGAGAAAGGAAAGACGGGCGTGCTCTCGGTATGGAACGGACATCCCCTGGCATTTGATGAGGGCTGGTGGCTGAGGAAGGACCCAGAGGGAGAGAAGTGAGGTTCCGTGTCCCTGTTGCCACCCTCAGTAACCCCGATCATGCCGGTTGAGCTGCGTGGCAGGCGTGGGTATTGGTGTCTCGCCTTCAGCTCCAAGGCAGACAGCTGGGAATAGACTGAGCTGGGCTGAGGATCGAGCTTCATTTTCAAAACTGCCCCATGGAGGTCACCCAGAGCCTGAATTCCAGTTGTCCATGCAGGTACCGTGGCTTCAGTTCCTCATCTTCTTTATGATCGGAGGAGATCAGGGCATGTGTTAAAGGAATGATCTGATGAATGAATGAAGTCTGTATTTTCACGACTTTTTTTTGTGTGGATTCTTTGCCATCTTTTTTGGGGGGTTCAAGATTCTTAAGTGCAGGACTTTCCTGGCAGTCCAGTGGTTCAGAATCTGCCTGCCAGTGCAGGGGACCCAGATTTGATCCCCAGTCTTTGAAGAGCTCACACGCTGTGGAGCAAAAAAAAAAACCCGTGTGCCAGAACCTGTGAAGCCCGTGTTCCGAAAATCCATGCTCCGCCACAAGAGCAGCTCCTGCCATCAGAAGCCTGTGCTTTGGAACCAGAGTGACCCCCTTTAGTAGCTCTCTTCAACTAGAGAAAGCCCATGCACAGCCACAAAGACCCCGTACAGCCAAAAATAGAAGGGAATAAAGTCAATGCACGATTGTACTTGGGAAAAAAAAAGACGTTTTAGTGTGATGTTTTACTGTTGTGTCCAAAAGTCCGAGGTGTGTTGTTCCAGCTCACCCACGGAAGCTGGCATTGCAAATACACTCCGGTGCAAGAGAGAGGGGCTGGCCGAAGGCTGTCACAAGAGCCAACAAGAAGACGTCAGGAGGCCGAGATCAGTGTGCTTAAACACAGCATGAGGCTTCACAGCTTGAGGGGCTTCAGACAGACGGTGGGAATAAGGGCCAGGCTGATGGAACTGGGCTGCGGTCACTTCCGGCACTGGGGCACCAGGACTTACGAGTCCCTGCTTATAGACTCCATGATATGATGACAAATCATCGTCTCTGTCGGCAAGCACGATGCTAGAATGGAATTTGAACCAAGCTCCTCCGTTTTCGTTCCTTTGCCTTCAGGCCCTGGCCCTTCTGTTCAGACAGCACCTTTGAAAGGGTCTGGTTTCTCACTCAGACCACAGTCTGTCCACCCATCCTGCTGGGAGAACACACGATGCGCGGTGGATCCTAAAAGTAGGAAAAGGCAGGCTCTGTCAGCCGGGTGCTTGATGCCCAGATGACACACGCTGGGATCCTGATAACCACCCCCACCCCCACCTCAGCTTTCTCTCTTGTCCCACGTGTGAATCCTGTTACTCCAGCATGGCGATATCAGCCTAGATTTTAAAGACCCACTTTATAGTAGAGGTGTCTCTATAGTCATGGCTGTGGTCTTTCCAGTAGGCATGTACAGATATGAGAGCTGGACCATAAAGAAGGCAGAGCACTGAAGAATCGATGAAGAACTTCTAAGAATCAAACTGTGGTGCTGGAGAAGACTCTTGAGAGTTGCTTGGACTGCAAGGTGATCAAACTGGTCAGTCTTAAAGGCAGTCAACCCTGAATATTCATTGGAAGGACTGATGCTAAAGCTGAAGCTCCGATACTTTGGCCACTGGATGTGAACAGCCAACTCACTGGAAAAGGCTTTGATTCTGAGAAGGATTGGAGGCAGAAGGAGAAGAGGGCAACAGAGGATGAGATGGTTGGATGGCATCACCGATTCCATGGACCTGAGTTTGAGCAAAGTCTGCGGGATTGTGAAGGACAGGGATGCCTAGCATGCTACAGTCTGTGGGCTCACAGAGTCGGACACAACCTGGCGACTGAACCAACAACAAAGCAAGGAAGGAGAAATTGGTGAAAGAAACGTGAAAGTGTTGGTCTCTCAGTCGTGTCCAACTCTTGCCATGCAGATCTCCAGGCGGGAAGACTGCAGTAGGTTGCCATGCCCTCCTCCAGGGAATCTTCCCGACCCAGGGATCAAACGTGGGTCTCCTGCATCACATGCAGATTCTTTACCATCTGAGCCACCAGGGAAGACCAGAGAAACTGGTAACCAGTTATAAAAGAGAGTGGAGATAAAATCAAATGCAGAATCATTACATTAAATCTCTGTACTTTTCACATTGTAAGTGAAGTAGCCATCATTTTTAATAGTTCAGATAGACATTTAACGGGCTTCCCTGGTGGCTCAGTGGTATAGGATCCGTCTGCTACTGCAGGTGACGTGGATACCATCGCTGACCCAGGACGATCCCGCCTGCCACGGGGCATCTAAGCCCGTGTGCCACACCTATTGAACCTGTGCTCTTCAACAAGAGAGGCCACCACAGAGAGAAGTCCATGCACTGGCTCTCCGCCCCTGGCTCTCTGCAACTAGAGAGAAGCCCACCCAGCAACAAAGACCCAGCACAGCCAAAAATAAAGAACATAAATGAATAGCTTTTTTCAGGTAGACTTTATGAGCCCGAAAGTTACACAACAGTACTTTCAACGACAGAGGGGATTTGGCTCCACGTATATTTTGCACAAGAAAAATTCTTTACAAATTAAGTAAAAAAAAAAAAACATATATATATATATATATATAATGTGAAAGGGCCTGTGACTTGGAAATGGAAGTCTTGGGTGTGGGTGCTGGGTTGACCTTTGAACTGTTGATCCTCAGCAAGATCACTGTGACACGTGACTTTCAGCCAAACCATCCATGAAGAGGTAGCGGGAAAAGTGAGGCTTCCATGGTGTTACTTGGGGACCCTCACAGAGAGCTGCTGTGTGTGTTGTGTGTGTGTGTGTGTGTGTGTGTGTGTGAAAGAAAGTAGCCAGTGTGAATTTAGAGACATCATAACTGTATATAGCCCTTGCTATAAGTCGCAATACATACACATTTCTCTTTTAGAACTTTATTCATGAGGCATTAATGTGAATACTAATAGCGATTCTATGACTCCAATAGTAATTCTCAGTCCTTGAGTAGTAAAACTGCGTATAGTTTTTTTTTTTTTTCCCACTTGATGGCAAGACAATAATGTTTAAGGCTTTCATAGGTTTTATAGATGACGGAGATTAGAACTCTTTTAAAAAGATTACGTTTGTCCTTGAATAATAAAAAGGCACTGCAGTCAAATTAGTATTCAGTTGAATTTTTTTTTAATCCCAACTTTCTGAGCTGTTTCCTAAAGAATCATTGAGTATTTGCCACCTCTTTTGAAACCCACGCAAAGTAAGTACGACTGAATGAGTGTCTGTAGAGTGCAGAATATCTAGAAAGTATAATACAGCTGGAGCTTTGATGGATCTCACGTTGAGAATATAGTGGAACTTTCTGAGGAGCTAGGTAAAGTTGAGACTTTGCCTGCCAACACGGGGTTTGGGTTCAATCCCTGGTCTGGGAGTTAAGATCCCAGATGCTTCATGGCCAGAAAACTAAAACATAAAACAGAAGCAGTATTGTTACAAATTCAATAAAGGCTTTAAAAGTAGTCCACATCAAAAAAAAAAAAAAATACACGAAAGCAGTCTTTATTCCTTGAAGATAGTTTGTGTGTGTGCTCAGTCACTTCAGTCGTGTCTGACGTAGTGCAACCCCATGGACTGTAGCCCGCCAGGCTCCTCTGTCCCTGGGATTCCCCAGGCAAGAATACCGGAGTGGGTTGCCATGCCCTCCTCCAGGGGATCTTCCCGATGCAGGGATCGAACCTGCATCTCCCGTGACTCCTGCATTGCAGGCAGTTTCTTTGCTTGCTGAGACACCAGGGAAGCCTAACCGGAACCTTGGTTAATTACTGATCCACATGATCAGATTTGCTGCCTGGCTGATCTCTGGGTTAGTGAATCAGCCAGAAAGCATGGATCCTGCAATTTACAACTGGGGCGCATCTCTGGATCAACCAACTTTGGATCAAAGTTTTAGAAGATTAAAGCATGTTTCACTCAGGAATGACCTTTAGTTGTGCAGAATTTGTGTTTTATTTTTCACTATTCTTGAGTGTTAGGTCATAAATGTGAGCTAATGACAGAAAATGTGTGTAAGATTAACAGGTTAGGTGGATAGTAGACATGAAAATATGATCCTTTCCAGGGGACTTCCCAGGTGGTCTGGTGGTTGAATCCGCCTTCCAATGCAGGGGACGAGGGTTCAATACCTGGTCGGTTCACTAAGATCCCGCAGGGTGCAGGGCGACCGGCCCATGTACTGCAACTCGAGAAAGCCCGCATGCTGCCATGAAGGCCCAGCTCAGCCAAAATTGAAGGGAAAAAAAAGGATCGGTTCAGTTCAGTCGTGTCTGATTCTTTTCGACCCCATGAACGGCAGCACACCAGGCTTCCCAGTCCATCAGCAACTCACAGAGCTGGCTCAAACTCATGTCCATTGAGTCGGTGATGCCATCCAACCATCTCATCCTCTGACGTCCCCTTCTCCTCCTGCCTTCAATCTTTCCCACCATCAGGGTCTTTTCCAGTGAGTCAGTTCCTCGAATCAGGCGGCCAAAGGATTGGAGTTTCAGCTTCAGCGTCAGTCTTTCCAATGAATATTCAGGACTGATTTCCTTTGATGGACTGGTTGGATCTCCTTGCAGTCCAAGGGAGTCTCAAGAGTCTTCTCCAGCACCAACATCTGCTCTATAAATTAAGATAAACTACACTCCCCGTGATTTCCTATTTTATTTGGTCACAATCATGACCACTTACGGACTCATTGTCATTCCTTTGAGATTGCCGATTGGGAATTGCGTCTCTTTTTACACCGTGTTTCACTCTGTGGGCTTCTCACTGCAGTGGCTTCTGTTGTGGCTTCTGAGCACAGCCTCGGTAGTTTTGGTGCATGGGGCTTAGTTGCTCCGAGGCATGTGGGATCTTCCTGGACCAGGGATGGAACCTGTGTCCTTGGCATTGGCAGACAGATTTCTTACCCACTGAACCACCAGGGACGTCCCTGGGAATTGCATATCTTGGAGTGTTCATTGCAGTGCTGTTTATCAAACGTGTGTGTGCCTGCTCAGCTGCTTTAGTCGTGTCCGACTCTCTGAGACCCCGTCGACTGATGCTCACCAGGCTCCTGTGCCCACGGGATTTCCAGGCAGGAATACTGGAGGGGTGCCATGCCCTTCCTCCAGGGGATCTTCCCGACACAGGGACTGAAGCCATGTCTGAGTGGGGAGCCTTTCCCTTCTCCAGGGGCATCTTCCTAACCCAGGGATCGAACCCAGGTCTCCCACATTGCAGGCAGTTGTTTACCAGCTGAGCCACAAGGGAAGCCCAAGAATACTGGAGTGAGTAGCCTGTCCCTCGGAGAAGGCAATGGCACCCCACTCCAGTACTCTTGCCTGGAAAATCCCATGGATGGAGGAGTCTGGAAGGCTGCAGTCCATGGGGTCACTGAGGGTTGGACACAACTGAGCGGCTTCACTTTCACTTTTCACTTTCATGCATTGGAGAAGGAAACGACAACCCACTCCAGTGTTCTTGCCTGGAGAATCCCAGGGACGGGGAGCCTGGTGGGCTGGCGTCTATGGGGTCACACAGAGTCGGACACGACTGAAGTGACTTAGCAGCAGCAGCAGCCTGTCCCTTCTCTAGGGGATCTTCCGGACCCAGGAATCAAACCGGGGGTCTCCTGCATTGCACGTGGATTCTTTACCAATTGAGCCACCAGGGAAGCTCTAAGTGGGAATTAGAGGGGGCTGACAAAAAAAAAAAAAAAAAAAGCCCTCAAAAAACAGAACTGTTAAAGACACAGGGGTTCACAGAGCACTTAGCTTGGAAAGAGCAGAGTGTGAAGCTTGTGGGGAAAACGAGACAGGAAGAGGCTGTCCTGATGCTCGGGTTGCCCTTTCCCCAAGCTCAGGAAGAGGCTGTCCCTATGCTTGGGTTGCCGTTTCCCCGAGCCGTGTCTTCATGGTCCTTCTCATTTGTGTTTGTCCTTGTGTTCATGAGATGGGGTGTCATTAGGGTGTATAGGATGTGATTGAGTTGCATATGTTTCCTGAGTTTCTCTCACATGCTGCCTGCTGCTGCTGCTGCTGCTGCTAAGTCGAGTCAGTCGTGTCCGACTCTGTGCGACTCCATAGACGGCAGCGCACTAGACTCCCCCGTCCCTGGGATTCTCCAGGCAAGAATACTGGAGTGGGTTGCCGTTTCCTTCTCCAATGCAGGTAGTTAAATCTGAGCACCTTGGTTGCAAGACTTATCGCATCCCCTTTAGCACTTGGACAGAATGTATCTGGAGTGATTGCAACACTGGTTCATCTGCTTCAGAACATGGGGGAAGAGTAACCACTTGCCTTTTTAAAAAAAATTTTTAAAATACCTGCAAAATTTACACTGGCCATAAACTGTAACAGCTGGGAAGGACAGTACTTGCTATCAACCTTTACCACTAATGAGTTCATCAAGGTTCTGTGAATTTGCAATGATTTTTTTTTTTTTAACCGCTTGCCTTTTAAGGGGTCGCTGAGTTTTGGTCCTTCGCAGGATCTCCTAGTCTGCAGATAGCGTCCAGCTCCTGGAGGAACAACGTTGAGCTTCACTCCTCACCCCTGCCTCTTGGTTCTGAGACTTTTGCTTCCATTATTTTTTTTGGGGGGGTGGGCTACGCCCTTCCCTCCTGTCTCCCCTCCCCGCCATCCTCCTCAGCCCTGCGGGGTCTTGTTCAGCCCCCCAGTTATCCCCATCCCCTTAAGCCCCACAGCCCCTGCTCTGTTGACTGTGTTACGCTGCTGCCCGCCCTCCACGGTATCATTTGTGTTTGCACCGAAGGTGATGGTTTATCTTGTGTTTGCACCGAAGGTGATGGTTGATGAAAAATAGCCCTGTTGCACTTGCTGGTCCTTGGGCTCAGCCTCCACCCCTCTCAACCTCCTCCGGGGAGCCGGAATCATCCATTATCTAAAATGCCTGATAAGGATTTCTAAAGCAGGAGTGGAAAGAAGAAATAATGAGGTCATCGTTCACCTCCACCCCCAAAGTCTTTTTGAGAGCCTGAGGTGAAGCTGGTGATCCTGAAAGGCAGGCTTTCTCAAGAACGGGGATTTGCGGCCAGCTTTGCATATCAAAAGGAAAGCTGGGCGGCCAGCCGGTCAAGTCTGACTCAAGTCCTAGAATAGAGACAGTGGAGGGTTACCTTTGAGGCTGGGATCAGTAGGCTTTTCCCGTCATGTGTCGACAGTGAATACTTTAGTCTTTGCCACCACTCCTCTCTGCGCTGTGCTGCAGAAGCTTCCGCCGGCAGTGCCTGAACCCACGAGGGTGTCCGTGTGCTCGGAAAAAGGTTGCTGAGGACTGAAATTTCAGTGTCAGTAATTTGCATGTGTCACCAAGTCTGCTTTTGATTTTCTTCAACGATTAAAAAAAAAGATTTAAAAGATATTCTTTATCTCTTGGGCCATAAAAAAAAAACAGCAGGGCCTGGCCTGGATTTGGGTCTCCTTAGGCTAGTTTGCAGACCCCGTGATTTCAGTGAAGAGTCTCTCTGCGTAAAAACTTTAGGCAGGTACAGGAGGCAAGGAAGGAAAGAGCTGTTTATTCTATTTTTTATTTTTTTGATCCTAAATATTTTATTTCACTTTTTAATACTTTTCTTTCTTTACTGGTGGCTGTGCTGTCTGTGTCGCTGCTGACGCTTCTTTGTAGTTGCAGCAAGCGGTGGCTCGTTTCTAGTTGCCGTGCGCACGCTTCTCATCATGGGGGTTGTCTGGTCGTGGAGCACAGGCCCTAGGGCTCCTGGGCTTCTGTAGTTGCAGTTGCCAGGCTCCAAGACAGGCTGACAAGTTGTGGCACACAGGCTTAATTGCTTTGAGGCATGTGGGATCTTCCCCGGACCAGGAATCAATCCCACATCTCCTGCTTTGGCTGGCAGATTCTTTACCGCTGAGCCACCAGAGAAGCCTGTAGTTCATTTTGTTTTAGGTTGGCGTATAATTGAAAGAAATGATGCTGAAGTTCCAATCGTTTGGCCACCTGATGCAAAAAAACTGACATTGGAAAAGACCCTGATGCTGGGAAAGATTGAAGGCGGGAGGAGAAGGGGGCGACAGAGGATGAGGTGGTTGGATGGCATCACTGACTCCATGGACATGAGTTTGAGGAAACTCAGGGAGTTGGTGAAAGACAGAGAAGGCTGGCATGCTGCAGTCCGTGGGGTCGGATATGACTTACCAACTGAACAGCAATAACTGCTTTATAATGTTGTGTTAGTTTCTGCTGTACAGCTGGGAATGCCCGACTGAGTTGAAGTGCTGGAGAGGAGGCTGGCTGCCCTTTTCCCTCGAGGGCCTCCGTTAGGAGCCACCTTGGCACAGAGGAGACCAGGTTTGTTGTAGTGATTCTCTGTGGGGGACGGTCAGGCTTTCCTGGTGGCTCAGTGCCAACGCAAGAGGTGTGGGTTTGATCCCTGGGTCGGGAAAGATGCCCCAGAGGAGGGCACGGCAACCCACTCCAGTATTCTTGCCCAGAGAATCCCACAGACAGAGGAGCCTGGCGGGACTACAGTCCACGGGGTCGCAAAGAGTCAGACACAGCTGAGCGACTCAGTACACACAGGCACTGGAGACGCAGGAAGCAGCTCCTGGGGGTGACTCAGTGTGGTGGTGTGTGGCAAGGGGTAAGGGGAGGTTTCAGCAGAGGCGGTGGGCTGGACACGGGGGGACATTCGGAACAGGAGGAACAGGACGGGAGGAAGCAGTCCTTCCAGCAGCTGACTTGTGGAAGAGACAGGGGTATATTTCATGCATTTTCTCCTGAATTACCTCAGTATGGATATTCATTATTTTTAATCTCTCACTCACCACTGGGAGTTATTTGCAAATATAGTCCTTTTTTTTTTTTTTTTCCTGGCTGCAAAACCAACTGGTGTCATTTCAAGGGGCTCCGAGGAGCTCTGGTAACCCCGGTCCTTCATGTCAGGGCAGAGGAGAATTCAGCGAGAGCAAAGTGGTAGGTAAGAATGATTTAATGGAATAGGATGCTTCCGAGGCTTCCAAGCGGGTGGGCGGGAAATGCCACCCTGAGAACGCAGTGGGCTGCAGTTTTATACTCAGAGGAAGGGGTTGGGGGAGAAGACTTTTTCTCTTGAATCATCATCAAGTTCCTTCTTCCTCTTGAACAAGATCGTCTCTTCCATCATCATGAGTTCCTCCCCCAGGTAGGGCAGGGAAATTTGTCCCCGTGTGGTCAGGCCGCGACTGTCGTAAAGCACTTTGGAGAAATATTTTCAGGTCCGAGTACGAGGATCTTTTGTTTTGAAAAGTCACCTTCCCATAAACGATTTTTTCTTATGTTTTTTTTCTTATATTTTCAAAACAGAGCCTGTTTTGAAAGTCATTAACTTACTGAGTTGGTGATGGACAGGGAGGCCTGGCGTGCTGCAGTCCATGGGGTTGCAAAGAGTCGGGCACGACTGAGCGACTGAACGGAACTGAACTCACTGAGCTCCTGGGACAGGATGTGGGGCTCCTGCCGCCATTGTTTCATAGTTTGGGGGCACATCCCATGCTTCAGTAGCATGCTTTTGTTGCTACGCAAGCCAGCTTGGTTTTGTGGTTAAGCCACCCTGCTTTCCTGAGGAATCATTAACGTACAGGAGTTTCCCATAATTTTCCACGTATAATCCCCTAGTGGGGTTAAGCATTTAATTGCCTCTTTTGTCCCTTCATTCTGTTCCTATCGGCTGTGCTGCATGGCTTATGAGATCTTATTTCCGTGACAAAGTTTATGAGATCTTAGTTCCCTGACCAGGGATTGAGCCTGGGCCCTCAGCAGTGAAAGGGCCAAGTCCTAACCACTGGACCACCAGGAAGTCCGAGTAATATAGTTCGTTTCTTCACCTCCTTTTATCACCCAAGATCTAGCCTCCCTGCCAAAAAACAGGTGGTTGCTGATTCTTTATTTTTATTCTTTATTTATTCTTTTTTCTATATATTATGGTATATTATTTATGCCTCAGTTATATTTTAAAGGACCTAACGACCCAAACTCACGTGTTCTTAAGTGAGCCTTTGCATGCATGCATGTTCAGTCATGTTTGACTCTTTGCAACCCCGTGGACTGTAGCCCACCCAGCTCCTCTGTCCATGGGATTTTTCCTGGGCAAGAATACTTGAGAGGGTTGCCATGCCCTCCTCCAGGGGATCTTCCAGACCCCAGGATCGAACGTAGGTGTCCTCCATTGTAGGCCGATTCTTTACCGTCTGAGCTACTAGGGAAGCCCTGAAATATATATATATATATGTGTGTGTGTGTGTGTGTGTGTGTGTATTTTTTTTTTTTTCTTTTTCTGAGAAGCTGCTTTAGACTGAACGGTGTCACCCCCAGAAATCATATGTTGAGATCCTGACACTTAGGGCCTCAGGAGGTGATGGTAATTGGAGATGCGGCTTTAAGGAAGTAATGAAGGTAAGATGAGGTCATTAGCTTGGGCCCTAATTCCTTCTGACCCATGGCCTTATAAGAAGAGATGCGGACACAGACACACCCAGAGGGACGACCGCATGAGGACCCAATGAGGAGACAGCCATCTCCACGCCCAGGAGATGGGACTTATGGGTAGCCAACCTGCCTGCACGTTGATCTCGGGCTGACAGCCTCCAGAGCCGTCAGGTCCGTTTGTATTGTGGAAGCCTCCAGTCTGGGGTGCTGTGTTGTGGTAGCACACTCATACAGAAGCATTTTGGGATTTGTAGGCCCCTGGGAGATTGGGATGAGTAGCCCAGGCGTGATTACAGCATCCATTCTCTTTACAACACTGTCTTTCTTTATATTCTCAGAATTGGATTACAAGTTTCAAGTCCAATTCAAAAAAAATTTTTTTTAATCAATAAGGTAATAAACTTTCTAGACTTTTAGCAGTAATGTGGATGTGAGTTCAGTCCCTTCGGTCATGACCGACCCTTTGCGACCCTGTGGACTGTGGCCCGCCAGGCTCCTCTGTCCATGGGATTCTCCAGACAAGAATACCGGAGTGGATTGCCATTTTCTTCACTAGGGGATCTTCCCAACCCAGGGATTGAACCCACATCTCCTGTGTTGAAGGCAGATTCTTTACCACGGATCCAACAAGGAAAGCCCTGTGGCAGTAATATTAGATGTCAAAATACACAGAAGTATATCATAGTTTTGAATGAATATAAATTAGAAATGTAGCATTTGATTCATACTAAGTCAAACAAGTCGAATCAAAATGTCATCAATTTTTTAGATAGGCAGAAATTTTTAAGTTTTCTAAAATATATAGATTATATTGTACATACTATTTATATGTGTGTGTGTAGTGCTTTAGTTACTAAATTGCATCTGACTCTTGGGACCCCACAGACTGTAGCCGTCCCAGCTCCTCTGTCCAGGCAAGAATACTGGACTGGGTTGTCATTTGCTTCTCCAAGGAATCTTTCCGACCCAGGGATTGAACCCAGGTCTGCTGCATTGGAGGTGGATTCTTTACCAACTGAGCCACCAGGGAAGCCCCATATGTGTGTGTACAGAAGCTTTTCTACTACACTTGATAAAGCCTTGAGAAAGAACAACAACAACAACAAAAAAAAAAGACGGAGAAATTGGAAAACATAAACCGAGAGAAATGGGAGCACTGAATATGAAATAGAAAAAGTGGAACAGACAAGATAGAAGTAAAAGATCATCGTATAGTCCTGTTGTTTTTAAACACGGATACTCAGTACAGATGCCCAGTATTGAGGCAGTCCGAGCACCTGGACAAGAGTTCCCAGACACAGGGCGTTTCAGAAGGGAGTGAAAAGCTTGCTAAGAACAAAGAGCAGAGATAAAGTGGGCAGTGTGAGTGCTTCAGGCCGACCTCCCGACAGACAGTTTTCATGGGTTAACAGCCAATGTTTATAGTCTCAAGACAGAGAAAATTCCTGTTGGAAGGCTGGCGTTAGGTGACTGGTTTGGGGGTGTTTACTGGAGTGTGCATCTCTGCCTAATAGGCAGTGAGGAAGCTTGTGAGTAATGATCGGGGGCTTTTGGCAATGGTTACAAAGGGGCTCGGTCAGCTTTGGAGGCGTCGTTGTTGCAAGGCCTTGGTCCTGTGGCCCGGGGTAGGACTCAACGCCCAAGTATTGCCTTCCCCCCCAACCGCAGAAGCTCCGTAGGTGTTTGTAATCAATACACATCCTTTGTCTTGCTGGGTATCTCTGAGCTCTTGATTAAGATGGGCACACAGCTGGTGACCATCCAGGCACACAGGTCAGCAGGTGTCAGTCGGGCTGGCTTGGATGATATTTGGGTGTCACGCATCACCAAGCTGGGGGTGTCCAGCACGTAGGTCCCCCAGAGGCCTCTGGAGTACAGCTGACTTCGCTGAGTCCCAGAAGTCTAGGGTTTCCTCCTCTGCTCTGAAGTCTCAGAAACTTGTTCCCATCGGAAGCCAGCGGGGGCTGGGTTCTCTTTAGGTTTGACTCCACCGTCCATCCATAAGATCAGTGAAAGGATCGGTCAGACTTCAGCCCTCTCATCTGCCTTTAAGCATCGTTCTTCTTTCTTTACTGACTTACGCAGGCTGCGGTGGGTCTTCCTTGGTGTGTGTGCTTTCTCTAGTTGTGGCAAGTTGGGGCGATTCTCTAGCTGCGGTGTGCGGTCTACTCATTGTGATGACGACTCTGGTTGTGGAGCATGGGCTCTAGGCGCTCGGGCTTCAGTACTTGTGGTACACAGGCTTAGTTGCTCTGTGGCTTGTAGGATCTTCCTGGACCAGGGTTGAACCCGTGTCTCCTGCATCTGCAGATGGATTATTAACCACTGGGCCCCCAGAGAAGCCCTGAACATCATTATTCTAAAGATGATGTTCAACATTCAGGAGACTTTGGCCACCTGATGCGAAGAGCTGACTCATTGGAAAAGGCCCTGATTCTGGGAAAGATTGAAGGCAGGAGGAGAAGGGGACAACAGAGGATGAGATGGTTGGATGGCATCACGAATTCAACAGACATGAGTTTGAGTAAGCTGCGGGAGTTGGTGAAGGACAGGGAAGCCTGGCGTGATGCAGTCCATGAGGTTGAAAAGAGTCTGACACCACTGAGCGACTGAACAACAAAAGACACTCAAGTCCTTTAACAGACACCCTCACAAGGGTGTCTTCCTGCCCTGCAGACTGCTATTCGTGCGTGTGAGTCAGTCACTGTTATTACGTAGGTGCTGTTCCTGATGTTGTTATGGAGACAGACACGGCTCAAGTGACCTGCCTGTCTCCTCAAGGGCGGTTGGTCAGCACGATGCTTGGCAAATTGTGCTGTTGCTGTTGTTTTCCCTTCTTTCTCTTCTCCTCTTCCTCCTCACTTTTCTCCCTCCCTTCTCTCCTCCTCCTTTGCAAGAGAAATACTGCAAAATAATTAAATACAAAATAAATAAAAGAAAGTTAATACAAATTCGTTTACAAAGAAGTTACATCCCAATAGTCTATTTAGAAATTAATTTGAAGTTGTGTGGTGCCTTTGAATCCAAATTGTAAGTGGAAGTCATGTTCCTGGTCCGTTTGCAAGCATCTGTTGTAAGCCACGGTAGCCTTGAAAGTAGTAAATAACTCAGCTGCATTTGTTTGATTTCAATATTGTGTATTTGGAAGTCAAACTATGACTTAGGATTGTGCGGTTTGTATAGGCAATAAAATTTGTGTTTTGCACACCGACCAAGGAGCAAGGCAGCTTGCACATCACCCCTTCTCACTCACCCAGTATCACCCGCAAAGCCACTTTTGCTGGCTTCCGGGCTCAGCTCACTGGACTCACATGACAGCTGCTTGTTTAGTTGTGGGAGGAGGGAGAATGCTCAGCGCTTCTAGAAACATTTTGAAAGTTGGGGTGAACAGGGTTGTTACTCAGAAGGAAATTTCACTGTTTCAGCTTTACCTATTTTTTTTTTAATTGGTTACTTAATTATGTGCGTCTGTGCTGGGTCCTTGTCACTGGGCTGCAGCCACGCGTTCCGGGAAACAATTTCTGTTCACTCAGAAGGACAATGCAGATCCTGGCGTGCAGTTGATTACACCGACCGGCCCAAGGCAGAGTCTTCTCTTAGCCAAGGACCCTGACCAGTTTTTGTGAAAACCTGATATATACCCTAAGTGTACGTGCCCAAATCCACCTCCCCAAATTCCCTGAAACTAGTCTGAACAAAGGAAAAGAAAGATAAAATCAAAGTTATCCCAAGATTCAATTGTCATAAGCCTAGCTAGTTAAACAGAGGACATTTATCAATAGGCCTGTGGTCATATCCTGATAAATATAATGGAATTTATGACTTTGTTCTGTTACAGAGATAATTAGCATATTCTTTTAGGTGACTGAGAGTCCAAGTCCTGAGGCTTTTTTATTGGAGGGTCTGGTTTTCCATTGATATGCCATTTCCATAGACACACCAGGGCGCAAAGTTCAGAGTCCATTGGGAGGGTGACAGTGCGTGTAGCCTAATCTTGGAATCCTGGCCTAAGATGGAGTCCAGCTCTGTCTGTTTCCTCCTTCAACCCCACGGACTGTAGCCCGCCAGGCCCCTCTGCCCATGGGAGTCTCCAGGCAAGAATCCTGGAGTGGGTTGCCATGCCCTCCTCCAGGGCATCTTCCTGACCCAGGGATCGAACCTGTGTTTACAAAGACGGAAACCGGAGCACGGGGGACGAGCAGCCTTTCTTCCCATTCCCTGTCTTCCTTGTTGGTCACAGCAGGACTCCTTTCTTTCGTTCCTTTGCTGCAGCCCCGCAGTAATCCTTTTACGGCTGGGAACCAGAAACTCCTGCATAAGAACCTGAGGACAAACTCCCTGAGGCTTCCTCAGGGCCAGGGGCGGGGCAGGGTGGGGGAGTGGGAGCTTATTCCCCAGGTTCCCCGGGGCGGGAAGGGCGTCCCTGAGCTGCTATGGTCCTCTCACCCCGGAATTCCCCCAGGGGTCCTCTGAGGGTGAGGGGTGTGCAGAAATGGAGTCCCGGAACAGGCTTCTGAGGCCAGGGGTCCAGGCTGGGACAGTGGGAAGGGGGTGCGTTGGGAAAAGCTGGGGTGGGGGGGTGGGTCCCGGCACCACTGACTAGGGTGGCCTGGGAGTTGTTAGTGAGAAAGGGAAGGGAGTGGAACCCACCTACCACTGTGGGGTAGGAAGAGGCTCCCAGAGCAAAGGGATTCCCTCCAATAAGCCCCAGTGCGAGTGTGTGAAGGCAGGTTGCTCACACGTCAAAGCACACCGCTTGAAAACATCCTTGGCTCCAATCCTTTGGCCACCCGATGCGAAGAGCCGACTCTTTGGAAAAGATCCTGACATTCCCACCAAACAAACAACAGGTTTGTGACTCATTTTTCAGTCGACATCATTTTGGTGAAAATAAGTCGGTCATTGGAAAAGACCCTGATGCTGGGAGAGATTGAAGGCGGGAGGAGAAGGGGATGACATAGGAGGAGATGGCTGGATGGCATCACTGACTCGATGGACATGAGTTTGAGTAAACTCCGGGAGTTTTTGATGGACAGGGAGGCCTGGCGTGCTGAGGTTCATGGGGTTGCAAAGAGTCGGACACGATTGAGCGACTGAAGAAGCACTTTATGCAAGATGCCAGGGGGTGCTGTGACAAGCTCAGCGTGTCCTGGATGGCATGCATTCATGCTGAGGGCTGTGACTAAGGACGAGCAGTGACTCGCAGGGTGAAGAGTCTGGGGGCAGGGGAGGGACTTCCCGGCTGGTCCTCTTGTGAAGACTTCGCCTTCCACTGTGGGAGATGCAGCTTCCATCCGTGGGGGAGGAGCGAGGAGTCCACATGCCCCGGGGCCAAAAATCCAAACCAGAACACAGAAGCAGTATTGTAACAGATTCAGAAAGACTTTAAAAGTGGTCCATGTCAAAAAAAAAAAAAAATTCTTAGATGGGAGAAAAGAATGGCAGTCGGTTTTATTGGGATTCCAATACCTGTCAGTCAACAGAACAATGGATTTGTGGAGACTGCACTCACCAGAAGATCTCTAGTGCACCTCTAGGTATGAGGGGGAGAGACAGAGGGGCGGGGGGACCCCCACCTGGAGGGACAAAGGGGGAGAGACAGAGGGGCAAAGGGACCCCCACCCAGAGGGGGAGAGACAGAGGGGCGAGGGGACCCCCACCTGGAGGGAGAGACAGAGGGGCGGGGGGACCCCCACCCAGAGGGGGAGACACAGAGGGGCGGGGGATCCCTCATCGAACCCCCACCCAGAGGGAGAGACAGAGGGGCGAGGGGACCCCTACCCAGAGGGAAAGACAGAGGGGTGGGGGGACCCCCACCCAGAGGGGGAGACACAGAGGGGCGGGGGATCCCTCATCGAACCCCCACCCAGAGGGAGAGACAGAGGGGCGAGGGGACCCCCACCCGGAGGGGGAGAGAGAGGGGCGAGGGAACCCCCACCCGGAGGGGAAGAGACAGAGGGGCGGGGGGACTCCCACCCGGAGGGGGAGAGACAGAGGGGCAAGGGGACCCCCACCCGGAGGGGAAGAGACAGAGGGGCGGGGGGACTCCCACCCGGAGGGGGAGAGACAGAGGGCTGGGGGGAGCCCCACCCAGAGCTTCCACACTCCCCAGCATGCGTGTGGGAAGAAGAATTGCAGAGCAAAGAGGTGAGCCCCCGTGAGGAATTGCTCTGTTTTCTCATCTGAAATGACTCTGTGGCCAAGATGCAAGGGTCTCCCCTAGCTTATTCAGAAAGGGATCCCCTGTCAGATCCGGTGCATTAAACCATCCTGCAATGCAGGAGACCCGAGTTCCATCCCTGGGTCGGAAAGATCCCCTGGAGGAGGGCATGTCAACCCTCTCTGGCATTCTTGCCTGGAGACTCCCCTGGACAGAGGAGCCTGGTGGCTACAGTCCATGCGGTGACAGGAGTCACATGGGATGGAGGGACTCACGCTTGTGTGGCTTCACGGAGCTTTCCTGTGGTTTGGGGCCTCTCTGGGGAGCTTTCAGGAGGTGGCCTACAGCCAGTTTCCAAGGGAACACACAGAAATGTGGGGGACCTCTTATTCTCAGCAGTCCCCTCTCTCTCCCGGACCTCTCCTGCTGCCTGCCAGGTGTCTGCCCTGGACGCCTGCAGTGCTTCCTGTTTCTTAGCTGGGATGGAGCTGTAGCAGACAGGCCACACTCACTGCTCGCCTGCCCTGAGTTTTGGGGTGCTGGTCGCTGTTTAGTTTCTCAGCCCTGAGTTTTGGGGTGCTGGTCGCTGTTTAGTTTCTCAGTCGTGTCCAACCCTTTTGCAACCCCACGGACTATAGGCCGCCGGGAGCCTTAGCCCATGGGAGTTCCCCCAGACAAGAACACTGCAGTGGGTTGCCGTTTCCTCCTCCGGGGGATCTTCCTGACCCAGGGATCAAACCCATGTCTCCTGCATTGGCCGGTGGATTCTTTACCACTGAGCCAGCTGGGAGGCCCTACTCACTAAATACACAGTATTTAGTATTTTCCTCCCCCAAACCTTGACTGGAAGTGATGTTTCAGGGGGAAGAAAATGGAGTTGATGTTGCTGCCTCTTAAATAAAATGTCTGTTTTTAGAGACGGTATTCTGGGCTTGCTGCTCATTGTTCACAGCCAAGGAAAAAGCAACTTGTGTTCAATTTTTCATTCGCAGTTACCAACCCACTTGTTACGGATGTTGAAATCATTCCTGGGCAGACTTCCCTGGTAGCTCAGATGGTAAAGAATCTGCCTTCAATGTAGGCGACCGGAGTTTGATCCCTGGGTCGGGATGATCCCCTGGAGAAGGGAATGGCACCCCACTCCAGTACTCTTGCCTGGAAAATCCCATGGACAGAGGTGCCTGGCGGGCTACAGTCCATGGAGCACAAAGAGTCGGGCATGACGAGTAACTAACAGTTTCAGTTTTCCCTGTAAGTAACAGACTTAGACTTTTCAAAACCTGTTCTCGAGCTGGCAAAGCTCTGAGCTGGTGGCAACCATCTGTTTGTAACTGAGAAGGGCTGAACCACATTTGCCTGAATCTTTGGGGACTTGCAGCTTATGAACCATTGATGAGAAGCTCTATTAAGAGACAGACGCATACACACACACACACACACAGAGAGAGAAATGGCTACATGCAAGGACTTTTTGCAAACATCCTTTCAAATATAGAGAATGTAGATGCTCCATTGGGGAAGTGACAAATAGACTCACATTATACCAAAGTGAGATAATTGAGTATGTGAAACTGGTCATGGCAAGGATTTAATAGGCAAACTGTTCCTTCCAGGGTTCTTCTTAACCTCTTCTATTATGTTCCAGCCTTTTTAAACTTAAGATCAGGAGTAAAAAGATCCCAGACCCTCTAACCCATCTTTCTCTTTGCCCCGCCAGGGACAGTCTCTCCCACACCCTCTCAAAGTCCTGGTGCCCCAGAGAACCTTCATTAAAAGGGTGGTCTGCTACCCGTCACCTTCGCTTGGGGCTCTTCCCCGAACATAGCGACAGTGATACAAAGCTGAAAACGGACGTCTGGAGCTTGGAACGCCTTCTCTGCAATGCAGGTCACTTTTCTTCCTGTGATAGAAATCTCCTCTGTGCATCAGAAGACTGATTTCAGGGCCTGAGACGTCACGGACGCCAAGCCTCGCTTCTCAAGTCGTGTCTTAAATCATGAAACGCAGCTCGGGGACTTGAGTGTAGATGACCTGTCTCAGCAGAGCGAGGTCTGGCAAACAAGAGAATGCTCAAGAGTCAATAACTGCTCAAGTGCTTTCTCCTGACTCCGGAGGCTCTCAGATCCCGGCGTTAATGTGAAACCTCTCTGTTTCTCTCTCTTGCCCTAATACCGTGTAGGTTTTTTTTTAACATGGTCTCTCTGTCTCACTCTCTCTCTCTTCTATTGCTTGTAGATTTGCAGAGTTGTCTAAACGCCCGCAAATCCTGTTTCATTAATCATATTTCCATCAGTCCAACAGAGTAAAGCGTGCAAAGGCATCTTACTTGCATTGAGGTTAGAGACAGTCTAGAGAGGTTTCAGAATGAGATTGTGGTAATTTGGCGAGGGCGTGCTGGAACACACCCAGGCTTGATGTCCTCAGCCTTCTGCAGGACGATCCTGCTGTTCCCGCTGTCGAAAACACAGCAAGACAAGGGGAGGGGCGTAAGAAGTACAGCGTACTGTGTATAAAATAATGAGCTACAAGGAGATACTGTCCAGCACAAGAAATATACCTAGTATTTTTTTAATAGCTATAAATGGAGTATGGGTTTCCACGGTGGCTCAGATGGTAAAGAATCTGCCTGCAACGCAGGAGACCTAGGTTCGATCCCTAGGTTGGGAAGATTTCCTGGAGGGGATGGTATGACTACCCACTCCAGTATTCTTGCCAGGAGAATCCCATGGACAGAGGAGCCTGGCGGGCTACAGTCCATGGGGTCGCAAAGAGTTAGGCAGGACAGAAGTGACTTAGCACACACATAGCCCTGACATGGCGCATCAAGGCTACGCAATCAAATTTTCTGTATTTTTAGGCACACAAGTGCCTAAATACAACGTGAATGGTTACTAGAGTTTTTAAACCAAATTGTAATGCGGGAAAATCTTTCGGGTAAACACTTCACTGGTTTTATGAGAAAGGAATAACTGTTTTGGGAATTGATTGATCGAGTCAAGAAGCATAGAAGAGTTGGAGAAAGGCAACAATCTGTAGAAATTCACAGTGAGAAGTGTAATATCAACAACATTATTGTTAGTCTGAGTCTTTTTTTTTTTTTAAAAGTAGGCCAGCTCTGTGCAGAGATTTCCCTTCTTGGTGGTATCGTGCGATGCCCATAAACCCTGTGTAAAGTGTAATTCCATAAAATAATTATATTCATGCTAGAGCTGACCAAGTGTCCCTGAGGGTGTGGCTTTGCATAAAGCTATCCTGGTTGTAAGTAGTCACCGCCCAGGTTTTGAACCCAGACGTCGTAATGCGTGTTCCACTTCACCTTGGCCACCAAATTCTAAAACCCACAGAGATCTTCCCAAATCTGTGCATGGTCTTTAGGGAGGTCGTGAGCATCTGCAGACCACATGTGCCTGTGCATGGCTGCATTTTTCTCAGGGAAGACACCTCAATATTTCAAATTTCTCGAAGGTTTTATAAGCCGTACCAGCCATCTAAGAGAAAAAGCAGAGGAAATGGAAAACTTGTAAAACTTAGCAGAGAGGCAGTTTCCCGTCTTTCCTGTTTAAAAAATATGCTCTCAGAGAATGACCTTCAGAAAGCTTCTCTCTTTTTTTTCCACACTAGTAGCCTATTTATTGATTTTTTTTTTATGATGGCTGTGGAGATAACAGTAATTAAATGTGGTGGTGTTTCTTTATCATATGAATGATTTCTTTATCTTGCGCAACCATGTGAATGATTTATAAGTTTTATAGCATTTCCAGCAGTCAAATATTAGATAGCAATTTGTCCTGATGGAGATCACTGGTGACGTTCCTTTCTTTCTCTCCAAGACCAACCCTCAATACTAAAGAGCGTCTCTGAGCCTCTGATGGACTTAGTGTGTGAGCACGTGTCTGACTTTCTGTAACCCCAGAGACTGTAGCCCAGGAGGCTCCTGTGTCCATGGGAGTCTCCAGGCTAGGATACTGGAGTGGGTTGCCACGCCCTCCTCCAGGGGATCTTCCCCACCTAGGGATCGAACCCGGGTCTCTTATGTCTCCTGCATTGGCAGGCAGGTTCTTCACTACTAGTGGCCCCTGGGAAGCCTGTGATGGACTTGGAGATGTTTTTATTCGGGAAAGATGCTACTGGGCTGTGTTCTGAAAAAAACGGCACCAAAGGTTCACATAGATAATCCTTTACAGAGTGCGCCCCCTGCTGCTGGCTGCTGTGGAATTGCGCATCTTTGTGCCGTGGCCCCGTTTCTATGAGCGAAAATGGAACGCAGTGTCAGGGCCAGAATCTAAGAATAGACACACTCGGGAATAAGAAGCTAAAGCCTGGCCGCGCATCAGATGGAAGCCGGACGATACATCGGTGCCAGAGAAGAAGATAAATTAATGACTGAGAATTAAGGACCATGAGGCTGGGAAGATGGGCTGCTGTCCTTCAGGGTATGGCTCTCATTCAGTCCCTCAGTCGTGTCTGACTCTTTGCGACCCCATGGACTGCAGCACGCCAGGCCTCCCTGTCCATGACCAACTCCCAGAGTTCACCCAAACGCAGGTCCATTGAGTCAGTGATGCCACCCAACCATCTCATCCTCTGTCGTCCCCTTCTCCTCCCGCCTTCAATCTTTCCCAGCATCAGGGTCTTTTCCAGTGTATCAGGTCTTCACATCAGGTGGCCAAAGTATTGCAGCTTCAGCATCAGTCCTTCCACTGAATATTCAGGGCTGATTTCCTTTGTGGGGTCGCACAGAGTCGGACACGACTGAAGCGACTTAGCAGCAGCAGCAGCAGGGAATCAGGATGTGGTAGACGGGGTCAGAGATTGAATGTGGGACCGTGTGTCTGAGGAGACGGTTACCAGGTCCAAGCTCACTTTCTCGGTGAATCAGAGACGAGGTGTTGAGGCGAGGAATATGGCTTTACTCAGAGAGCAGACTGACCAAAGAGATGGCAGGGTAGTGTCTCAGAGTAACCATCTTATCGGGGTTCTGAGTGCCAGGTTCTTTAATAGATGAGAAGAAAGCGGGAGGTGAGGAAACCAAGGAAAAAGGCCATTGATCTTGCAAATGTGTCCTGCAATGGCAAGCCTCGGGGCAGGAGAGTGTGTTAATTCCTTCCTTCCTGCTGTCCCCAGGTGGACAGGGCTCTGAACAAACGTGCTTGCTTTAGTTTAAGGGCCAGGCAGAGGGGCAGGATGCTCTGAGGCAGGCCGTTTATGTATGATTATAATAACAAAAAGCAACGAAAAGCAAGTCAAGGAAACAGTTCCAACAGGGACTCAGAACTCGCCTTTCCCTTGCAGCAAGATGACCTGGGTCCTGAAAGCCCAACTCGAGGCGGGAAGGTCTTGTTGCAGGAAGAGGGAACCCCCACCCCTCGGGCCCCCGAGAGTGGGCTCTTGTCTAACCCTTGGAAATGAATTGTCCAAGGAGACACATACATGCTGACAGTCCTTGTTTAATGACTCGGGCGATGAAGCCCACCGGCCCAAGGAATGGACTTGGGAGACACCAAGTGCAGCGAGAAGTGAGGCTTTCGTGATGGTCTTTGCAAGATCAGCTGCCTGGTGGGGAGGCTCACCCAGAGTCGTTACAGCGGGGGTTTTTATCCACTTGGCCCACAAGTCCCTCATGAATTTTTTTATTGGGATGCCACAGGGTTAGCCATCTTCCTGAGAGGGTCACCTGGATTTTTTTTTTTTTTTTTTACTCTCCCCAAGTCCTTCTTCTCGTTTTTATGTTTTGAATTTACCAGCAGAATGAAAATCCTCGGCATTTCAGTCTCTCCCCTTGTCTGGCTTTTCCTGCGCAAGGATCCTGAAAGGCTGTTTGGTCAGCAGGCTGTCCCTCTAGGCTGGTTGTCCCTGAAAACGGAGCACTTGGTGTTTTTTGGTTTCACTTCATAGCGGTGGCTGATGCTGCGTTCTCCAGGGAAGAGCTGCCTCGAGGCTGCATGCACCAGAGTGTCGCCTTCTGCGCTCTGGCCTCGGCGAGGAGGACGTGTGTGGCTCCATCAGGGAAGCCAAGTGACCAGCACAGGTGACCCCTGAGGTTCAGGGGTCAGGTGGCCGGGTGGGGGGTGTCTAGCGTGAGATGCGCTGCTGGGAGCCGAGGTTTCTCCTCCTGACTTAGCGCTGAATTCCCCTCCTAGAGCAGAAGTCAGGGTCTAGAAGAGACGGACAGGATCCCTGAACAGGGACGGAGAAGAGAGGTGGACTGGGCTGCCCCTTCCAGGTGCCCAGCGTGGGTGGGTGCGTGCGTGGGGCACGGTTAGTGTATGGTATAGTTCGGGCTGAGGCAGAAAAGAAGGAGAGACGACGTCAACGGAGGTGGGTGACCTTCATTCAGGCAAGGAGGGGCGACAGTGAATCTAATGACCAGGCTGAGCGCGAGAGGGATCAGGGAGGCTTCATGTTTAAAGGGAGGTTTGTGGAAGCAATAAGGGAAATGGTAGTCAAGTGGGATGTTTTGGGCACTCTTCAGTTGAGATGGCCTTTGTCGTTGAACAGGGGGTAGGAGGTTTCTGGGCAGGGGATGGTAAGTTCCAGGTAGATGCAACTGGCGGGGACATCAGGGTGGAACTTAAAGTTGGGTTTGGTTTTCCCCGAAGTGAGATGACTCAGCAAGGGCCTTTGAGACCCTTGTTTTCTTCTCTAGGCCCAAGAACTCGGTCAGTTAGGAGTGGCTTCAGCCGCAGGGCGTCCCTCTGCTCAAGGCTTTGTCTCTGCTGGGGTGACCCACATTTAAAGAGCGCTTGAGGTGGGAGGAGACACAGCCCTGCCAGCCAGCATGACACAGGACGACTCTCTAAGGCTCCCTGCTCCCCAGTTGCCTCCCTGATTCCCTCGGGCTGTGCCAGAGCCTGGTCTGTTCAGCCCTCTCCATCGACCCCCATCTTGGGTCTTCTCCCTCCCTTCCACCTGTGTTGATAGGAGAAGTCTTTGGATGCTCATCTATTTTTTTTAAATTGTCAATTGGATAGACAAAATATCTATGTTTACATTTAATATCTTGACATTTTAGTTTTTAATTTCTTATCCCCTCCCCCCTTTTGGAATTGAAGTGCGCTTACTCAGAATACACTAGATTTGTGGAATTATTTTATGTACCACAAATAGAATGTTGGGATTAGATAAACCAATATCCTGGTGGCTCAGGTGGTTAAGAATCTGCCTGCAACCCAGGGTGCGATCACTGGGTTGGAAAGATCCCCTGGAGGAGGAAATGGCAACCCACTCCACTGTTCTTGCCTGGAGACTCCCATGGACAGAGGAGCCTGGTGGGCTGCAGTCCATAAGGTCGCAAAGACTGGGATACGACTGAGCGACTAACACTTTCACTTTCTTTTCAAACTGACGTTTAAAATTTTTTTTATTTATTATTGTTTTCTTTTTTTTATTATTTTATTTTTAACTTTACAATATTGTATTGGTTTTGCCATATATCAAGTCAAACTGACATTTTAAAGCAAAACCAAATATGCAGAAATACACTATGATGAACACACTATGATGTCTTTTAATTTGTTTTCTGGGGATTCATTTCATCATTGCGAAATGAAGAGACGTGGCATGTAGTGGTGAACTTTAGTTTGTATTTTTTTATTGCTTTAAAGGAGATTTATATCTATTATACATGGTTGGCAAACAGCTTTCCTCTGTGGAAATTTTTTATCATGTGGTTTAATATTTCCTTCTGGAGAAGAAACGAAAGGTTTATTTCTGCCCATTGTTTGTAATCTGAACTAATGTTCCAAGCATAGTGTGATTTCAAAATGAAATATCCTAGGAGTCCATGGGGTCGCTAAGAGTCGGACACGACTGAGCGACTTCACTTTCGCTTTTCACTTTCATGCATTGGAGAAGGAAATGGCAACCCACTCCAGTGTTCTTGCCTGGAGAATCCCAGGGACGGGGGAGCCTGGTGGGCTGGCCGTCTATGGGGTTGCACAGAGTCAGACACGACTGAAGCGACTTAGCAGCAGCAGCAGCAGACATTCAGTTCAGTTCAGTCTCTCAGTCGTGTCGGACTCTTTGCACCTATCTCTGACTTTACTAAGTAACCAAATGTCACACAGAGAATGGAGATGGCTGAAAATGTTGACTCTGAAATGAATGACCTGCAGGGGGCAGTGTGCTACAGTGTAAAAGACCCATCTCTGCTTGGATCGCTAGCCTTTGCCCTGCCCTCTGGTAAGCTTAATACCAGGCTTCCTAACTTGATTAAAAAACGTTATTTTCCCTACTGTGGCGACAGGAATGTTTGTTTGTGGAAATTATACTAGCAACTGATCTCAGTTCTTTATTAAAAATGGATACATATATATATATATGTATGGATGAGTCCCTTCTCTGTATTCACCTTGAAACAGTCACAAAATTGTTAATATGCTGCTCCTGCTGCTGCTGCTGCTAAGTCGCTTCAGTCGTGTCTGACTCTGTGCGACCCCATAGACAGCAGCCCACCAGGCTCCCCCGTCCGTGGGATTCTCCAGGCAAGAACACTGGAGTGGGTTGCCATTTCCTTCTCCAGTGCATACCCCAATACAAAAGAACAAATTTATAATAAAAGTAAAAAGCAAATTTCTCTGGGGAAAAAATATAGGGATAGCATGATTGTCACAAATGTGATGGTTAGATGGAGTTTCGATTTTCTATAACGTTGCTTGTCTCCATTTATTAAATGTCTCAGTTCAGTCGCTCAGTCGTGTCCGACTCTTTGCGACCCCATGACTGCAGCACTCCAGGCCTCCCTGTCTATCACCGACTCCCGGAGTCTACTCAGACTCATGTCCACTGAGTCAGTGATGCCACCCAACCACCTCATCAGCTGTCGTCCCCTTCTCCTCCCGCCTTCAATCTTTCCCAGCATCAGGCTCTTTTCAGATTAACCGTTTATACTTTGAAAAAAAAAAAAATATATATATATAGTTTGAACTTAGAATATCGGTTTCTTAGTTTTAGTGTATATTTTTTTAAAAGGCATCCAGATGGTAAAATACTGTTTCAGCTTTCTGGGATTCATTTATTATGATTGTTACGAAATTGACAAGTCAAAAGTGTTAGTGAGTCACGCTCAAGGTCAGTAAACTGCCGGTCTCTAGCACAAGATGCTGGAGAGGGCGCCTTGATGCTCCTGTGGTTCTCAGGCAGTCGCTCCAGTCCCCCCCGCCAGCCCCGTGTATCAGGCATTAGGGCTTTTCTCCCGTCCGCTGGAAGACTCCATGTCTTGGCAAGTGGTTCGCTCTGTAGCACCTCACAGGACTGAAGAACTTAATCCTACGCCTGAAGCCTTGGAGTCTGTCCCTTTGGCAAGACCGAAGTGGGAATATTGTTACCGGCTTGGATTTCCACTTCAAGAGAAAAAAAGAATGCTTGTCGTTTTCAGCCTCCTGTGCTGAAATTCAAATGCAGATCTGACTTGGCCTGCCCGACCACAGTGGAGGGAAGAGCAGTTAGAACGCTGAGGTTCTGAGAACTGGGCGGAGGCCCTCTTTTTATCTCCTTTTTCCATTTTTTTCCCATTTACTCTCCTTTTCTCTCTTTTCTTTTTTTTTTTTTTCAGACCTGCCTCAACATATAGAACTCACGGTTCCCTGGCGGCTCAGCAGTAAAAGAATCAGCCTGCAATGAAGGAGACCTGGGTTTCGATCCCTGGGTTGGGAAAATCTCCTGGAGGAGGGCATGGCAACCCACTCCAGTATTCTTGCCTGGAGAATCCCACGGAGAGAGGAGCTGGGCGTGCTACAGTCCATGGGGTCGTAAAGAGCTGGACACGACTGAGCAATTTAACATAACACAAGTATCCCCTGAGCCTTGTTAGGGCCAGATCTTTTTTGTTTCTTTTACTTTATTTACTTTTTTATTTTTGGCTGGGTCTTGGGCTTCCTCTGGTTACAGCAGGTAGGGGCTGTCCTCTGGTTCTGCTGAGCAGGTTTCTGATTGCAGAGGCCTCGCTTGTTGCGGAGCACAGGTTTCTGTAGTTGTGTTTCTCGGGCCCTAGAGTGCGGGTCTCAGAAGCTGTGGCTCAGCACGGCCTTAGCAGCCCCGAGGCATGTGGCATCTTCCCAGACCAGGGATCGAACCAGTGTCCCCTGCATTCCAAGGCAGACTGCCAACCACTGGACCACCAGGGAAGCCCGCTTTGACATTCCTAATCTTGGCACAGTAGAAGTTTACAAGCCAGTCGTTTCGTGGAACGCCCCTCAGTTTCCCTGGTATTTCCTCGTGAACCTGTGTGGGCTGCCCGTCTTCGCCAGAAGGGCAGCACAGAAATAACGCTCTGTTCTTGTCATTGTATTTAGTTGTAGACCATAGTGTTTTGAGCGTTTCCATAGCTGCTGACGCTTTGACTAAAGTGAAGTGAAAGTCGGTCAGTCATGTCTGACTCTGCGTACAGTCCATGGGATTCTCCAGGCCAGAACACTGGAGTGGGTAGCCTTTCCCTCCTCCAGGGGATCTTCCCCACCCAGTGATCAAACCCAGGTCTCACGCATTGCAGGCGGATTCTTTACCAGCTGAGCCACCAGGGAAGCCCAAGAATGCTGGAATGGATAGCGTATCCCTCCTCCAGTGGATCTTCCCGACCCAGGAATCGAAGCAGGGTCTCCTGCGTTACAGGTGGATTCTTTACCAACTGAGCTAAGGTGGTCCTCAATTTTAACACTTTAATTTTTAAAGAAGGTGAGCTCTTTCCTTGATGCTAGCTCAGCCGGCAACCAGGATTAGAGTCTGTCATGAAATCACACTATCAGAGTTTTGGAGATGAGAAACATCAGTTCCTTCCTTTGACAAGTACCCTAATATCTAGAAGGCAGAATGAGTGCTTACTCTTGTCACGCACACGTCACCTTTAATCTTGTCCATGTTGCTTATTAAAAAACCGAACAAAAGTTGAATGTTTCTGGTTTAGTTTCACTTAAGGTTTGAATCTTTTTTTTTCTGGAAAATTCATCAAGCTGAGGCGTTTTTGGAGTAAGAACTTCCTAAGTGCTCCTTTAGGAAAATAGGAAATCATAATTTGGAAACGGGGATTTAAGGAATTTTACTTTCCAGAAGACTATTTCCTATTCCATGTCTAGTTTACTTGTGTTTCTGGACAGACCCTCAGAATACATAATATTAAATTTAAAGAGTATATTTTCTCATGTCTTAGGTTATATTTATCGAGAAAGGATAGATGCTGAAAGTAAACCGCGGTTTCTCACCTTTAGCATTATGATCATTTAGGCTCGATAATTGTGTTTTTTTTTAATTTACTTTTTATTGGATTTCAGTTGCTTTCCAATGCTGTGTTAGTTGCTGCTGTCCAGCAGAGTGAATCAGCTATATGTACACATATATCCGCTCTTTTTTTTGGATCTCCTTCCCATTGAGGCCACCCCAGGGCACTGAGTAGATAGAGGTCCCTGAGCTGTACAGTGGGTTCTCATCACTCACCTATTTTGTGTGTGTGTGTCTGAGTCTGCAGCCCCATGGACTGTAGCCCACCGGGCTTCTCAGTCCATGGATTTCCCAGGCGGGAATACTGAAGGGAGTTGCCATTTCCTACACAGGGGATCTTCCTTGACCAGGGATATATTTTAAACATAGTATCAATAGCATGTATATGTCAGTCCCATCTCCCATTTTAGCCTATCACCATCCCTCGCCACCTTGGTATCCATGTGTTTGTTCACTACAATCTGCGTCTCTTATTTCTTTGGCTGTGTGTCTATAGTGGGTCCGGTCTGTAACTTACAGGCCATTTAGCAGCTTCCATGGCCCCTGCCCACTGGATCCAGATGTTCCTCCCAGTTCTGACAACCAGAAATAGCTCCAAATGCTGCAACTGTCCCTTTCTGGGTAACAGAATCATGGACAAAGAAACTTTGTTCTCTGCTTGAGAACTCCTGAAGCAGATCATAGAGTTGTTGCTGCTAAGTCGCTTCAGTCGCGTCCGACTCTGTGCGACCCCATAGACGGCAGCCCACCAGGCTCCCCCGTCCCTGGGATTCTCCAGGCAAGAACACTGGAGTGGGTTGCCATTTCCTTCTCCAATGAATGAAAGTGAACAGTGAAAGTGAAGTCGCTCAGTCGTGCCAGACTCTTAGTGACCCCATGGACTGCAGCCCACCGGGCTCCTCGATCCATGGGATTTTCCAGGCAGGAGTACTGGAGTGGGGTGCCATTGCCTTCTCCGCATAGAGTTGTTATGTAATTTTTATACTTTGTCATTTAGGAACTATAGGTGGGGTTATAGACTTATAATTCAAACTTTTATTCAAGTAGAATTTTCAGCATTTCCATTATTAAGTGTAGGGACTTTTAAGTATAAGTTTCAAGAAGAAAGTAGACCAGATAAGGTTAAATTTTAAGTATTTCTAGAGATGTATCTTTGCAATACAATAACAATATATTAAACTATAATATCAATATATAAAATATTAAAATGAATATATATTAAAATTAATGTGTGTTCTCAGGGTGTCCTCAGTTGCTCAGCTGTGTCTGACTCTCTGTGACCCCATGGACTGCAGCCCACTAGGCTCCTCTGTCCATAGGATTCTTCAGGCAAGAATACCAGAATGGGTTGCCATGCCCTCCTCCAGGGGATCTTCCTGATCCGGGGATTGAACTCATGTCTGCCTGCACTTCCTGTATTGTAGGCAGATTCCCTACGCACTGAGCCATAGCGAGGTCAGCAGCATTAAAATTAAAATATGTTAAAGTATCAACATATATTAACACATTACAATTTTAAGTATTTCTGCAGATACGTTTTTACCCCATAATATATCTATATCTATATATAGAGAGAGGTGTTATGGGGATGACGTTTATTTTTTGCTAAATTTCATCAGCATTTAAACAACAAATCCACCTTTTTCATGTCAGTTAGGCCAGTCACGGTTTCCCCGAGTAGACTTTGATAGAATTTCTCGTCACACGGAAGGATGCATTCTCTGATCCTGCGTTCACCAGAATGCCTCTGTGCTGGTGGTGACCGCCGAGGAAGCTCAGCGCCCATTCCGGATGAGAACTTCGGTGGGAATGTGTTTCCCCAGGGCGCTTCACCATCAAATCGAGACCTGCTGTAATTGCTTTTCAGTGGTGCCAAGTTTTACTTCTTTTTCAGTCCTCTTCTGTCAGCTTGCCACTGGGAGGACTGAACTGCAAGGAACTGCACATAATTTGAAATGGGTGTGTGTTCCCTACAAAAATCCTCTTGGCAGACGAAATATTTTTTACTGCGTTCACCGTGTGCGGTAGGGAGGAATGAACAAATACTTTCCCATCGTATCTCTTGAGTCCTTGGACAGGTCAGAAATGAAGCTTGAGTAACCACAGGTGCTCACGAAAGGAATGCGAAAATATTTCTGATGTGTTGTTCACCCATTATGCAAGTATTTGCTTTATTACAGCTATTGAAATACCTTCACAAATATTTTCTGGCAAAGCGAGCATTTATTTTGGAAACATTTACTTGGCTTTGAAGGTTGCTCTTACTCAATTGTTTGCTCAGTAGAGGGGAAAAAAATGGGAAATGCTTTTCAAGTTATTTGTCACATGTACCTCTAGTACCCTCGTGAAGAAATCTTTGGGGTTAGGCTAGTGTTAAAATGGTTCACAAATCAAAGAAACATGCAAGAAAGTGAGAAAAGGCCAATCTGATGGCTACAGGAAGATGACAACATGGTAGAGACTTAAGAATTTAAAAAAAAAAAAAGAAAACACAAGAGCCCTGAAGATGAAAACAGGAGAAAAACCACGGGCAGATATGAGAGTAATGGAAATTAGCAACAGAAGCAGCTTCACGGGGACAAAGAATTTCACTTTGTTCTAAGATTCCTTAGCAACAGGAGCAGCTTCACGGGGACAAGGAATTTCACTTTGTTCTAAGATTCCTGATGTTCAGGGTTCTTTCCTCGGGTGTCAGAGGTGATAATGGAAACTCAGTAGATAAGGGTATGAGGCTGGCTTTGGGTGGATTGAATATAACTTTCCGCTAAACTGGATTTATGAATGAAGGAGAATATATGCGTCAACTAGAAAAAAAAAAATGCACAACGAGAGAGTTGAGTTAAATTTTATTGGAGGCACAGTGAGGACTGTGGCCTGGGATACAGCCTCTCAGGTGGCTCTGAGGAGCTGCTCCCGAGAGGGCGGGCAGAGGTCACGGTGTATCTTGGCAGAACGTGATTGTAGTGAAGGGGGATCTGTGCAATGAAGCACACACGTTTGGCAGAAGGTGGTCGCTGGTCACAGAGGGTTGCTGGTAGTCGCAAGGAGCTGCTAACTCCATCAGTGATTTTAGGGCCTTGCTAGATATGAGATGATGCAAGAAACTGGGCATGTTAAGCCTTTTCCCAGGGAGGTCCCTGGTAGTACAGCGGCTAAGACTCTGCACTTCCGCAGCAGGGGACATGCATTCATTCCTGGTTGGAAACTAAGGTCCCATATGCCACACGGCCAAAAGAAATAAATCAATAAATACTAGAAACAAAGCTTCATTATAGAAACTAGGTAGCCACTGAGAAATCTGTTCGCCAAGCGGCAGTGGAGACACATAGAAACAGAGTTACGGATAAAGAGAGGGGTTAAGGGAAACTATTAGTCACTCAGTCGTGTCCGACTCTTTGTGATCCCGTGGAGTGTAGCCCTACAGGCTCCTCTGTCCATGGGATTCTCCAGGCAAGAACACTGGAGTGGGTTGCCACTTCCTAAAGAGGGAGAGCGTGAGATAAATCGAATAGCATGGGTGCATACGCACTAAGATATGTAAATAGATAGCCAATGGGAATTTGCTCTCTGACTCAGGAGTCAAAGTAGGGCTCTGTGATAATTCTAATTCAAATTAGAATTCTAATTCTCTGTGCGTCCTAAGTCGCTTCAGTCGTGTCTGACTCTTTGCGACCCCATGGACTGTAGCCCTCCAGGCTCCTCTGTCCCTGAGGTTCTCCAGGCAGGAATACTGGAGTGGGTTGCCCTTTTCTTCTCCACTAATTCTCTGTAGTAATCTGTAGGAATGGGCGGGACCTGGGAGGGAGATTCAAGAGGGAGGGGACATACCTACATCTCTGATTAATTCATGTTGATGTATGACCGAAATCAAACCAATATTGTAAAGCAGTCATCAATCAATTAAAAATAAATGCATTTTTAAAAATATTAATAGAAACAAATACTTAACAGGACAAAAGTTAAAAAAAAAAAAAACTAGGTAGCCCGTCCCAGTCCCCAACATGTTTAACAAAAAAAAAAAAATCGTTTCCTGAAAATATCTAACTATCTGCAGACCTGGTCTGCTAGTCTTTCCAGAGCACAGATGGCTCAATTCCTCACCTCCACCCTGAACTCCTTTCAACGGGGCATGGAGGGTCAGTGACTGCAGTGGCCAGGGACCTCATCCTAAAAGAAGCAGACGACAACGGCCAGTTTTCAGTCCTGACAAGAACACGATCAGTTTGTTTGTTTTTCACATTTATTTATTTACTTGGCCGTGCGAGGTCTTTGCTGTAGCGTGCAGGGTATTTAGTTGCAACACATGGGGTCTAGTTCCCTGACCAGGGATCGAACCCAGGCCACCTGCATTGTGAGCTTGGGGTGTTAGCCACGGGACTGCCAGGGAGGTCCCTCAAATAAGTTTAATCATGGGATCCCATGGGATGTCTTATGTAAAGGAAAAGAAATGCTGATTCAGCGGATGCTCTCAGTCAAGACTTGGTGAGCTGAGGTGAGCCAGCTCATTAGAAAAGACCCTGATGCTGGGAAAGATTGAGGGCAGGAGGAGAAGGGAACGACTGAGGATGAGCTGGTTGGATGGCATCACCGAGTCGACGGACACGAGTTTGAGCAAGCTCTGGGAGACAGTGAAGGACAGGGAAGCCTGGCGTGCTGCTGTCCATGGGGTTGCAGGGAGTCAGGACACAAAAGAGCCACTGAACGACAGTGACCAGCTCATGCTGGAAAGGACTCTTATTTCTTTGATCCCGATGAGGGAAAATTCTTTGATGGTTAATAACCAAGTACCACCTCATAAGGAACAACGGGCACGATCCTTTTATGTCTTTTTGTGCATTTCTGGAAACTTTGCGCATGGAAAGTGCTCAGTAAATGTACACTGAAATGAACTGAATTAAGTTGAAATTGCTGTCTCCAAAGCTCGCGGTAGAGCAACAGTTTGGGCTACGAGAGCCCCAGGCGGCATCTGTCATCATGCAGATAAGCATTCCTAATAAAGTTTAAATGCTAGAGGCATTTGCCTTCATTCCAAGCCTTCTGTGAGGGCTCATTCGAGGGTCTGGAGAAGCTGAGAAGTCTTGTCAACACCACATCAATGGGGACACACATGAGTTCCTTCCGCCCTGAAATGTTATCCGTGGCCACGACCGCCCCTGAATAGGAGCTTTTGAAACCCAGGCTTCGAGCTACCCAGTACAGCATCGATACCATCAGAGCTTATTATCAAATTTCCATTCCCCCCAGAACTGACACCCCCAGGCCAGTCATAACAGCAGCAGCCTGCTTCTCGGATGAATGAGAACACGTTCATTCATTGGAGGTGCTGAGTGCCTTCTGCAAGGAGAACACGAAACGCCAATGCTTTCAATTGCGTTTAACTTCTGTAATGTGATGATTGAGTGTTCTGGCCATCCTGACATATAGAAGTATTCACTTGTGTATTGTCACACTTAAGATTTGAAACATGTATCTTTGTTTAACGCCATTTCACATTAAATAAGGGAAATAGATCGGTGTAACAGTTTATATCTAAGTTTTCTTTGGCTGAATTTCCTTGAATTCTTGAAAAACATTTCCTGCTAAATTTGTTTTGTCGTTCAGTTGCTCACTCGTGTCCGACTCTTTTCGACTCCATGGACTGCAGCATGCTAGGCCTCCCTGTCCTTCAGCATCTCCCGGAGTTAATTCCTATTAACTTGCATAATAAAAATACAACCTATAGGGACTTCCCTGGAGGGGCAGTGGTTAAGCTTTTGCCCTCCGATGCAGAGGATGTGGGTTTGATCCCTGGTCAGGACCTGAGATCCTACATTCGTCACGGCCAAAAAACTGAAACGGAAAACAGAGATGATATTGTAACAGATTCAATAAAGTCTTTAAAAAATGGTCTATGTGAAAAAAATAAAATCTTAAAAAAAAATCATCTATTTCTTGCTGAGTAAATGTACCTATGTGTGTTACTAAAAACAGAGTCCCTTGGCAAATGTTATTAAATATCCGTACAAAGGTAGACACAGGGGTGGATGAAGGATTAAAGAGGAGGGGGGGAGTGAAGAATGTGAACAGATTGTGTTTCAAAAAGGTACAGATAAACAGAAAGATCAGGAAAAGTAGCAGCATTCTGAACTAGTGCTCAAAGATGCTGCTCAGAGAGACTAGAAATGGGTGGAAAGAGAATCTTGGGTTTTCCTGTGGGAGACCACTGCTTCCCAAGGTGGGGGTGAAATTTGGAGGGTAGGGGTCATGCTTTGGAGAAGGGCATGGCAACCCACTCCAGTATTTTTGCCTGGAGAGTCCCCATGGACGGAGGAGCCTGGTGGTCCACAGTCCAGAGGGTCGCAAAGAGTCGGACACGACTGAAGTGACTTAGCACGCAGTACGTCATGGTTTAGTTGCCATGGTCCTTGGGGGAATTCCACAGCCACTGAGAGGCTCCATAGCCAAGGGCCTCAGGCGCATACGACTTCTGAATGACCCACAGGGTCCACTTGTATATGACTCTCCAAAGCCCACAGCTGACTTTATGGTACGTAGATACCCAAGGCTTCCTGTTTGTGGTTCTGCTATGTAGTGAGGATTGCAGGCACGAAGCCCTGCAGGTGGTTCAAAGAAATATTTTACTTTCTTTTGCCAAAACTATCCCTGGGCGTCCTTGTGCAGTGCTTGAGAAAAATCTCTTCATTTTTGACAATGCCCCTTGTTATCTTGAGTTGTGAGTAGATAACTCGTGTATCAGCTGCTCCTGATATCATGTATTTATGGTAGATTTATAACGATGCACCAGACTCATCTGATTTCAGAATATAAATTTTTTTCAAAAGTATCATTATTCATTTGAACAGTAGCTTAAACCTCCTATATCTAAGTTGTTCTTTAGAAATAGGAACAAGCAGGCAACCTCATTCTGCATTCTGGGGTCACTGTGCCCAAATATTTACAAGTTTAAAAACAGAATCATAACAAATTATAGTATCTTGCTTTATGCTTTATATTGCAATGGCCATTGTTTCCTATAAAACTGATAATAATATCTGTGAAAGTGAAACTTGCTGCATCGTGTCCAACTCTTTGTGACCTCATGGACTCTACAGTCCATGGAATTCTCCAGGCCAGAACACCGGAGTGGGTAGCCTTTCCTTTCTCCAGGGGATCTTCCCAACCCAGGGATGGAACCCAGGTCTCCTGCATTGCAGGTGGATTCTTTATCAGCGGAGCCACCAGGGAAGCCCAAGAATAGTGGAGTGGGTAGCCTATCCCTTCTCCAGCGGATCTTCCCGACCCAGGCATTGAACTGGGGTGTGAATTTTATTTCAGGAGAGTTCAAGAAAATGTGATGAAATGTTTATGGTACAGAGGAAGGGTGGTCCTGAGAAAAGAAGGACACAGGACCTGGGAGCAACAACTCCATAAGTCCAGTTCTGGTTTTTAACTGCAGCAAAGTTAGCCTAGGTACCCACCTAACATAATCGGCTATGTAGTACTGCATTGGAATACGTTTGTAATGAAAGTCAAAATGTTAGTCACTCAATCGTGTCTGACTCTTTGTGGCCCCGTGGACTGTAGCCCCCCAGACTCCCCTATCCATGGGATTCTCCAGGCAAGAAGACTCGAGTGGGTTGCCATTCTCTTCTCCAGCGGATCTTCTCAACCCAGGGATCAAACCCAGGAGACCTCCGGGAGTTGGTGATGGACTGGGAGGCCTGGCGTGCTGCAGTCCATGGGGTCACAAAGAGTCGGACACAGCTGAGCGACTGAACAGCGACAACAATGACAATCTGTTTCAGGCAGATTCTTTACTGTCTGAGCCACCAGGGAAGCCCTACTTTTCACACAAATATTTAAAACATAAAAAACAAACACAGAAACTAAATAAAAAAGTTTTTAATCTTACAGCACAGCACCGTGAAAAAGCACAGTACAGTACTACCAGCTCCATCACCGCTGGTTTTACACGCACTTCCAGACATCCTGGGCTTGGAATAAAGATTCCGTATTACTGGCCTCTACACAGTACTGCCTCAAGGAGACCAGTCCTGAATATTCACTGGAAGGACTGATGCTGAAGCTGAAGCTCCAATACTTGGCCATCTGATGCGAAGAGCTGGCTCATTGTTAAAGACTCTGAAGCTGGGGAAGATGGAAGGTGGGAGGAGAAGGGGTTGACGGAGGATAAGATGGTTGGATGGCATCACCGACTCGATGGACATGAGTTTGAGTAAACTCTGGGAGTTGGTGATGGACAGGGAGGCCTGGCATGCTGCAGTCCATGGGGTCACAGAGAGTCTGACATGACCGAGCGACTGAACAGCAACGACAATGACGATATAGAACCGTATAGTAAAGCACAACCAGACGTAGAGGGTACATGCCTGTGACAATGTCCGCCAGACGTGTAAACTAACTGATGTAACTGGACACTCGAACGCATATTCGCAATCTTTCAAAGATTGCAGCTCGAAGGTTTATATGTAGTGGACTTATATGATACAGCGTTTTGTTTTTTTTTTTCTAAACCTAAACAAAAATCACCTATTATTTACAAAGCTGTGTCCTATAGTGTAGACCCAGATGACTAAGACACTTGCTACTTAGGAGGAGTTCACATGTTGTTTTGAGTAAAAATATGTAAACACGGATATAGGGGCAGACAGTTGGCTCAAATGTTTAAAAGAGTGGAATTCAAATTTGTAAGAAATATGACCGGTAATGTTGCTAGATGTGCTGATTCTCGAAGGGAATAAAAAAATAAAGAAACCTTTATAAGTTTGTAAAATCTTCTGACCTGATTAACACAGTTGTTATTGTTCAGTCACTCAGTCCTGTCTGACTCTCTGCAACCCCATGGACTGCAGCACACCAGGCCTCCCTGTCCATCACCAACTCCCGGAGTTTGCTCAAATTCACGTGCATCCGGTCAGTGATGCCATCCAACCATCTCATCCTCTGTCGTCCCCTTCTCCTTCTGCCCTCAATCTTTCCCAGCATCACGGTCTTTTCCAGTGAGTTGGCAGTTCCATTCAGGTGGCCAAAGGATTTGGCCAGATTTATATATAATTATACATATATGTGGACTTCCTGGTGGCTCAGCTGGGAGAGAATCCACTTGCAGTGCGGGAGACCTGGGTTCAATCCTTGGGTTGGGAAAATCCCCTGGAGAAGGGAAAGGCCACCCACCCCAGTATTCTGGCCTGGAGAATCCCACTGACAGAGGAGCCTGGCGGGCTACAGTCCATGGGGTCACAAAGAGTTGGACACAACTGAGCGAGTAAACACACACACACAAATACATATATTTACAATTACTATGTATCATTGGAATAGGAAATGAATCTTTCCTCCACTAGTTGGAAGATGAAAAATCCTTCACCGTGAAGACATCAGACACCCATCTGTGCTTTCTTCTTGACATTTTGTATTTTTAATTAAATTCTCCAAGGCGTTCAGGATTCAAGTTAGTGTTTGATGTGCTGTAAACCTCTGAATCTTTTATTTTACTGAGATAGCTATCCAGTTGTCCTGATAACATTTATTGCACAGTTCTTTCTCTCTAAATAAGATAGTTCTGGATCATGAATCTTCCTATCCGTCTCTAGCCAAGTAGTTATTTTTTATGTATTTTACCAGTTTCAACTAAAGAACATACTAATGAAAGCCTGACTAAAGTCCTGACTATAGAACACGTATGGGCTTGTTTGCATGGTCTCTCTCACTCCCTGGTCATTCACTTTTATTCATGCTTCTTGAATTTGATAGATGAGAAATACCTCTTTATTTTGGTTAATAATATTGAGATTAAATTGTTTAAAATTTAGCTACGGAACCTTTTTAAAAGCTGTTTTTCAAAGATTTATTATTTTGTTTGATTTTCTTATTTCCGGCTGCCCTGGATCTTCAGTGCCATGTGGGCTTTTTTTTTTCCTCTAGTTTCGGTGAGTCGTGGTCACTCTAGTGGCCGTGTGTGGGATTCTCACTGCGGTAGCTTCTCTTACTGTGGAGCGCATTCTAGAGTACAGGCTCAGTGGCTGTGGTGCCACGGCCTTAGGTGATCTGCAGCATGTGGGATCTTCCCGGACCAGGGATCGAACCCGTGTCTCCTGCACTGGCTGGCAGATTCTGATCCTCCCAGAATTCTGAGCCACCAAGGAAGCCTAGGCACTTATTCTTTGCTGTACAAAATTTGACAGCAAGTTCCTATGATTTTTTGAATATTCTTACCTTATCAGAGAAGGTAATGGCACTCCACTCCAGTACTCTTGCCTGGAAAATCCCATGGACAGAGGAGCCTGGTGGGCTGCAGTCCATGGGGTCGCTAAGGGTCGGACATGACTGAGCGACTTCACTTTCACTTTTCACTTTCATGCATTGGAGAAGGAAATGGCAACCCACTCCACTGTTCTTGCCTGGAGAATCCAGGGACGGGGGAGCCTGGTGGGCTGCCGTCTATGGGGTCTCACAGAGTCGGACACGATTGAAGCGACTTAGCAGCAGTAGTTTATATGGGCTTCCCTGGTGGCTCAGATGGTGAAGAATCTGCCTGCAGATTCAGGAGACCTGAGTTCAATTCCTGGGTCGGGAAGATCCCCCTGGAGAAGGGGATGGCAACCCCTTCCAGTATTCTTGCCTGCAGAATTCCGTGGAAAGAGGAGCCTGGCGGGCTGCAGTCCGTGGGGTCACAAAGAGCGCACAACTGAGGTACCAGCACACGTAATAGCTTATATATGTATACAGTTGTAACTCTGCCGTGTTTTTGCACGTATTACTTTCACTGTTACAGTTTCTTGTCTGTGTGTTTATGTTCCCATTTCCCCACATATGCTGTTTTTTTTGTTCTTGTTGTTCTTTCTGTAGAATTCTAGAATGCTTATGATCCTTGTGGTCTTTTTCCTGAAGGTTCCCTTCATATTTTAAAGACTGCACTTCTGTCGTCACCATCATTAACAGAGCTTCACTTTTCAGTGTTCTTGTATTTCCTCACTCTTCCTGAGGCTCAGGGATCATGGGCGTTCCGTAGAATTTTGCATCTGAATTCTTACTAAATGGCTGTGTGTTATGTTGATTTTCCACAATTATTTGTATATTTCTGTGAAGGTTTATGAGCATATAAATAAGACGCGTGTGGTGCTTCTTCTGTGACAAGGTTTTTGACTTGGCACGACTCTTTTCGTTTCTACTTTTCCGTTCTTGCGTTCAGGTTTATTGGTACGTGGGTGGTTCGTGTACTTTCGTTTCCATGGATGGTGTGCTCCCAATTTCCTTTGTGTCCTGAAATGATCTCTCCTTGTCCCTTTCCCTGAATGACAAGTGAAAAAATTCTCGGATCGTGGGGCAGAAAATTCTCGGATCGTGAGCTGTTTCCTCAAGAGCTTAGGAACTTGGCTCTAAGGTCTTTGGTACTTAATATGTAGGGAGAGAGTTTTGAGTCGCTCTTTGTTGGTTCTTTTGATACACTTTTTTTTTTTTTTTTTACCATTTTTTTAAAATTTAAATTTATTTATTTTAATTAGAGGCTAATTCCTTTACAATACTGTATTGGTTTTGCCATACATAACATGAATCTGCCGTGGGTGTTTTTTACTATTTTAAAATTTTTTTTTGGTTTTGCCATACATAACATGAATCTGCCGTGGGTGTTTTTTACCATTTTAAAATTTTTTAAGCGTTGATGACGTCTGCCGCCTTTGGAAGAGACGCATTTTGTCGGGTTGGGTTGGGGTCTGCGTTGTACAGTTATTGTGTTCTGCAGGAAACGATCTCCACACCATTCTGAATTCCAGCTCAGGAAAATCCCCCATTCCCACCTCAGCTCTCTTCTCTTCTCTGTGTATTCCTTCTTTTCGGAGACGTTCTGTCTACCTGTCATATCCCCTCTTTCCCGTGTGGGCGTGCGTGCGTGCGTGCATGCGTGCATGCTAAGTCGCTTCGGTCGTGTCTGACTCTGCGACCCCACGGACTGTAGCCCGCCCGGTTCCTCTGTCCATGGGATTTCCCAGGCAAGAGTACTGGAGTAGTGTTTCCACGCCCTCCTCCAGGGGATCTTCCAGACCCAGGGATCGAACCGGCAACTCTTAAGTCTCCTGCATTGGCAGGCGGGTTTTTTTCCCATGGGGGCCGCCTGGGAAGCCCCCTCTCTTTCCTAGAGGGTGCTAAGCTTTGTCCTCTCTCTCTCTTGTTTTTCTGTCTTTTTTATTTTTCTCATCCTATTTTTTGGCATTATTATTGGTAATTCTGCTTTGGATTTGGGTGTCACAATCCCTGATGGATACAGAAGAACTTGGCAGGGGGAGGGAAGGAGACCAGCACACTGATAATCTCACAACCTGCTTCCTCAGAGTGCTTCTTCCTTGAGGAACAGTGCCGGTAGACTCTGAACCACACATAATACAGCCAGTCTGCAGGGTTTTTTTGATTTATGACTTGTCTCCAGGAATTCTGAGAACTGAATGAAGCTGAAGACCAGCCAGCAAACTCCCCAGAATACCAGCTCCTGAGCCAAAGAAAATTAGATTGGAGGAAGGTACTCAGTTAATGCCCCTTTTTTTTTTTTTTTTACACAACCTTCTGAAGTGACCGAAGAAGTGTAATTGGTCTCCCCCTTGAAGCAGAAGCAGTCTCTTCAAATGGAGAGATACTGAAAAAGAAAACACTCTTGCTGTTAAACAAAAAGACTTCTGGCTGACCCTCAAGATCTGCAGCAGTTGACAGTCAGCTGAAATATTCTCTTTCAGTCATGTGAAATCCTGCAGATTCATAATGCATGGGACAGCTCGGCAAACTCGAGACAGACTTCGTAATTCTATCCACAAGGCTGAAACTCTGTCCTTACCAGGAATGAGTGGTTACTTAACCTAGTACGACTCTACCCAATCAGCTAGGATATTATGTTGCATGTGGGGAAAACATTGCTTACATCAAACACACAAGAATATGCACATGGCTGTTTGTGCTAACATATTTTTCCTTCATGTCGGAAAGAAAAAAAATAAGAAAATATAGGTAGCTTCTCCACTGTATTTTAATGTCGTTCAATCAATAATATGCCCTGGTACCGATTCTAAGCCTGTTTAGGGAGAGGTTCCTTTTCGTTTTTAATTGATAACAGAGGTATAAGATTTTTTGTGTATTTGTAGCATAGTTTATGCAGCCACTTTGCTAAATATGGGCATTTAAGTTTCAGATATTTTGCAGTTACAAATGATTCAATGAATAACTTTGTTCAATCTATATTTTTGTTTCCTTGGAAGAATCTTCAGGTTAGATTCCTAGAAGTAGGATTAATGAGATATCTTTTTATTTGTTTAATTGGCTGCATCCAGTCTTAGTTGTAACATGCAGGATCCAGTTCCCCACCCAGGAATCAAGCGCAGGCCCCCTGCATTGGGAGGTGGAGTCTTAACCACTGGACCACCACCGAAGTCCCTTAATGGGCTATCTTTACTGCATTGCCCTTGTTCAGTCACAGAGTCCTGTCTGACTCTTTTCGATCCCATAAACTGTGGTACACCAGGCTCTTGTGTCCTTCATCATCTCACGGAGCTTGCTCAAATTCATGTCCATTGAGTCGGAGATGCTATCTAACTGTCTCATCCTCTCTATGGTTTCTTTTAAATGTGATAAGGTCTATTTTTTAAAGTGATATATATCAGATCAGATCAGTCACTCAGTCGTGTCCAACTCTTTGCGACCCCATGAATCGCAGCACGCCAGGCCTCCCTGTCCATCACCAACTCCCGGAGTTCACCCAGACTCACGTCCATCAAGTCAGTGATGCCATCCAGCCATCTCATCCTCTGTCATCCCCTTCTCTTTTTGCCCCCAATCCCTCCCAGCATCAGAGTCTTTTCTAATGAGTCAACTCTTCACATGAGGTGGCCAAAGTACTGGAGTTTCAGCTTTAGCATCATTCCTTCCAAAGAAATCCCAGGGCTGATATCCTTCAGAATGGACTGGCTGCCTCTCCTTGCAGTCCAAGGGACTCTCAGGAGTCTTCTCCAACACCACAGTTCAAAAGCATCAATTATTTGGCGCTCAGCCTTCTTCACAGTCCAACTCTCACATCCATATATGACCACAGGAAAAACCATAGCCTTGACTAGACGGACCTTTGTTGGCAAAGTAATGTCTCTGCTTTTGAATATGCTATCTAGGTTGGTCATAACTTTCCTTCCAAGGAGTAAGCGTCTTTTAATTTCATGGCTGCAGTCACCATCTGCAGTGGTTTTGGAGCCCAGAAAAATAAAGTCTGACACTATTTCCACTGTTCCCCATCTATTTCCCATGAAGTGGTGGGACCGGATGCCATGATCTTCGTTTTCTGAATGTTGAGAATTAAGCCAACTTTTCACTCTCCACTTTCACTTTCATCAAGAGGCTTTTTAGTTCCTCTTCACTTTCTGCCATAAGGGTGGTGTCATCTGCATATCTGAGGTTATTGATATTTCTCCCGGCAATCTTGATTCCAGCTTGTGTTTCTTCCAGTCCAGCGTTTCTCATGATGTACTCTGCATATAAATTAAATAAATAGGGTGACAATATACAGCCTTGACGAATTCCTTTTCCTATTTGGAACCAGTCTGTTGTTCCATGTCCAGTTCTAACTGTTGCTTCCTGACCTGCATACAGATTTCTCAAGAGGCAGGTCAGGTGGTCTGGTATTCCCATCTCTTTCAGAATTTTCCACAGTGTATTGTGATCCACACAGTCAAAGGTTTTGGCATAGTCAATAAAGCAGAAATAGATGTTTTTCTGGAACTCTCTTGCTTTTTCCATGATCCAGCGGATGTTGGCAATTTGATCTCTGGTTCCTCTGCCTTTTCTAAAACCAGCTTGTACATCAGGAAGTTCACAGTTCACATATTGCTGAAGCCTGGCTTGGAGGATTTTGAGCATTACTTTACTAGCGTGTGAGATGAGTGCAATCGTGCGGTAGTTTGAGCATTCTTTTGCTTTGCCTTTCTTTGGGATTGGAATGAAAACTGACATTTTCCAGTCCCGTGGCCACTGCTGAGTTTTCCAAATTTGTTGGTATATTGAGTGCAACACTTTCACAGCATCATCTTTCAGGATTTGAAATAGCTCCACTGGAATTCCATCACCTCCACTAGCTTTGTTCATAGTGATGCTTTCTAAGGCCCACTTGACTTCACATTCCAGGATGTCTGGCTCTAGGTCAGTGATCACACCATCGTAATTATCTGGGTCATAAATATATATATATTTTTCCTCCAGTTAATAAATAGTGCACAGACATAGATATTTAGGGAATAAATGTTTTTGCACGCATGTGTGCTAAGTCGCTTCAGTTGTGTCCCAATTCTGCGACCCCATGGACTGCAGCCCGCCAGGCTCTTCTGTCCCTGGGATTCTCCAGGCAAGAGTACTAGAGTGGGTTGCCATGCCCTTCTCCAGGGGATCTTCCCGACCCAGGCAGTGAACCTGTGTCTCATTATGTCTCTTGCACTGACAGGCAGGTTCTTTACCACTGGTGCCAACTGGCAAGTCCTGAATATGTTATAGGTATACCTTATTATTGGAGAAGGAAATGGCAACCCACTCCAGTCTTCTTGCCTGGAGAATCCCAGGGTCAGGGGAGCCTGGTTGGCTGCTGTCTATGGGGTTGCACAGAGTTGGACACGACTGAAGTGACTTAGCAGCAGCAGCAGCTTGATTTGGCTTTAGGTAGCTACTTACTTGGAGAAGGCAATGGCACCCCACTCCAGTACTCTTGCCTGGCAAATCCCATGGACAGAGGAGCCTGGTAGGCTGCAGTCCATGGGGTCACGAAGAGTCAGACACGAGTGAGCGACTTCCCTTTCACTTTTCACTTTCATGCACTGGAGAAGGAAATGGCAACCCACTCCGGTGTTCTTGCCTGGAGAATCCCAGGGACGGGGGAGCCTGGTGGGCTGCCGTCTCTGGGGTCACACAGAGTTGGACATGACTGAAGCGACTTAGCAGCAGTAGCAGCAGCTACTTACTATTTTTTGTTGCTTACCTCTGAAGATTCTTCTTGCCTCTTCTGAGAATAGTTTGGTGAGAGAGCTTTCAGTGGTAGTGAGACAAATTTTATTTTATTTTTTTTGCTCAAAGGTATTTCAGCAAGAAGTTAGAAATTCCAGGAGTCATGTTTGCAGGCCTGGCTGCCATCTCTTAAGAGCTCTGTGATCTGGGGCTCGGTCGTTTCTTAACCTTGTTTCCGTGAGCATGTTTAGGAAGTCTGCGCCAGCGCTTGTGAGCATTTGGTGACTTCCAAGGCAAACCATTCAATATCACAGTAATCCAAGTCTACACCCCAACCAGTATCACTGAAGAAGCTGAAGTTGAATGGTTCTATGAAGACCTACAAGACCTTTTAGAACTAACACCCAAAAAAGATGTCCTTTTCATTATAGGGGACTGGAATGCAAAAGTAGGAAGTCAAGAAACACCTGGGGTAACAGGCAAATTTGGCCTCGGAATACGGAATGAAGCAGGGCAAAGACTAATAGAGTTTTGCCAAGAAAATGCACTGGTCATAACAAACACCCTCTTCCAACAACACAGGAGAAGACTCTATACATGGACATCACCAGATGGTCAACACCGAAATCAGATTGATTATATTCTTTGCAGCCAAAGATGGAGAAGTTCTATACAGTCAGCAAAAACAAGACCAGGTGCTGACTGTGGCTCAAATCATGAACTCCTTATTGCCAAATTCAGACTTAAATTGAAGAAAGTAGGGAAAACCACTAGACGATTCAGATATGACCTAAATCAAATCCCTTATGATTATACAGTGGAAGTGAGAAATAGATTTAAGGGCCTAGATCTGATAGATTGAGTGTGTGATGAACTATGGAATGAGGTTCGTGACATTGTACAGGAGACAGGGATCAAGACCATCCCCATGGAAAAGAAATGCAAAAAAGCAAAATGGCTGTCTGGAGAGGCCTTACAAATAGCTGTGAAAAGAAGAGAAGCGAAAAGCAAAGGAGAAAAGGAAAGATATAAGCATCTGAATTCAGAGTTCCAAAGAATAGCAAGAAGAGATAAGAAAGCCTTCTTCAGCGATCAATGCAAAGAAATAGAGGAAAACAAGAGAATGGGAAAGACTAGACATCTCTTCAAGAAAATTAGAGATAATGAGAGAGTCATTTCTTAGGCAGGTTGATAGGAAATCTAGGGGTCCCCAAGGAGAGAGGGGTCTGGAATTTTCAAGGAGGAAGAAAGGACAAACTTTTCACAGTCTTTGTAGACCAGGACCTGGGGACTGGAGTCGAAGAAAATGAGAGGGTAACAGGCAGGAAGGCCAGGGGTCTCCAAATGGAGGAAATAGCCTGCAAGTGTCAGACATTTTTCTCTCTCTTAAGCGGCAGGAGGAAACAAACTAGCAATATTTTTTCCTTCTCTATACAAATTTAAAGGGAGGTTTCTCTTAAAATACTGTGTGGCCATAATGACACCTGGTTTCCCCTGAAGTTAGCTATTCTTGAGCCTAGAGATAACCAATGCCTTTTTCTTATGGAAATGTTTGTCTTAAGCTATGCTAATGTGCTATGCCTTTACCCCAAACTCTGTCTCCAAGTCGGTTCCGCCTCTTGGCCCAGAACCTACTTGACAAACCAGTATGTTATACTCAGATATTGTTCCCCTAATCTATGTAAATGAAACTATTTGTATGGTGGTCTGCCCTTCTTCAAGATTCAAGTTAATCATTTTATGGCCCAGGATAAGCCATTTGGTGCCAAGATTATCCCAAAATGCATCTTATGGGTGAGGGGCCTGGTGCCATTCCGAATTTTAAGACATTCCTTTCTTTCATTAACAGACTGCTAGTGACTATATAACATCCAGCTGAAGACTAGCAGGGGGCTAGTCTTTCTGCCCCCTTCTGATGCCTATGTCAGAAGCTTTCTCTATCTCCTTTATACTTTAATAAAACTTTATTACACAAAAGCTCTGAGCGATCAAGCCTAGTCTTTGGCCCCGGATTGAATTCTTCTCCTCTGGGGGCCAAGAATCCCAGTGTATTCACGTGATTCAACAACAACCTTTCAATACCAAGGGAACATTTCATGCAAAGATGGTCTTGATAAAGGACAGAAATGGTATGGACCTAACAGAAGCAGAAGATATTAAGAAGAGATGGCAAGAATACATAGAAGAACTGTACAAAAAAGATCTTCACGACACAGATAATCATGATGGTGTGATCACTGACCTAGAGCCAGACATCCTAGAATGTGAAGTCAAGTGGGCCTTAGAAAGCATCACTATGAACAAAGCTAGTGGAGGTGATGGAATTCCAGTGGAGCTATTTCAAATCCTGAAAGATGATGCTGTGAAAGTGTTGCACTCAATATGCCAACAAATTTGGAAAACTCAGCAGTGGCCACAGGACTGGAAAAGGTCAGTTTTCATTCCATTCCCAAAGAAAGGCAATGCCAAAGAATGCTCAAACTACTGCACAATTGCACTCATCTCACACGCTAGTAAACTGATGCTTAAAATTCTCCAAGCCAGGCTTCAGCAATATGTGAACTGTGAACTTCCTGATGTACAAGCTAGTTTTAGAAAAGGCAGAGGAACCAGAGATCCAACTGCCAACATCCGCTGGATCATGGAAAAAGCAAGAGAGTTCCAGAAAAACATCTATTTCTGCTTTATTGACTATGCCAAAGCCTTTGACTGTGTGGATCACAATACACTGTGGAAAATTCTGAAAGAGATGGGAATACCAGACCACCTGACCTGCCTCTTGAGAAATCTGTATGCAGGTCAGGAAGCAACAGTTAGAACTGGACATGGAACAACAGACTGGTTCCAAATAGGAAAAGGAGTACGTCAAGGCTGTATATTGTCACCCTATTTATTTAATTTATATGCAGAGTACATCATGAGAAACGCTGGACTGGAAGAAACACAAGCTGGAATCAAGGTTGCTGGGAGAAATATCAATAACCTCAAATATGCAGATGACACCACCCTTATGGCAGAAAGTGAAGAGGAACTAAAAAGCCTCTTGATGAAAGTAAAAGTGGAGAGTGAAAAAGTTAGCTTAATTCTCAACATTCAGAAAATGAAGATCATGGCATCTGGTCCCATCACTTCATGCGAAATAGATGGGGAAACAGTGGAAACAGTGTCAGACTATTTTTTTGGGCTCCAAAACCACTGCAGATGGTGACTGCAGCCATGAAATTAAAAGACGCTTACTCCTTGGAAGGAAAGTTATGACCAACCTAGATAGCATATTCAAAAGCAGAGACATTACTTTGCCAACAAAGGTCCGTCTAGTCAAGGCTATGGTTTTTCCTGTGGTCATGTATGGATGTGAGAGTTGGACTGTGAAGAAGGCTGAGTGCCAAAGAATTGATGCTTTTGAACTGTGGTGTTGGAGAAAACTCCTGAGAGTCCCTTGGACTGCAAGGAGATCCAACCAGTCCATTCTGAAGGAGGTCAGCCCTGGGATTTCTTTGGAAGGACTGATGCTAAAGCTGAAACTCCAGTACTTTGGCCACCTCATGCGAAGAGTTGACTCATTGGAAAAGACTCTGATGCTGGGAGGGATTGGGGGCAGGAGGAGAAGGGGACGACAGAGAATGAGATGGCTGGATGGCATCACTCACTAGGTGGACTTGAGTTTGGGTGAAGTCCGGGAGTTGGTGATGGACAGGGAGGCCTGGCGTGCTGCGATTCATGGGGTCACAAAGAGTCGGACACGACTGAGCGACTGAACTGAACTGAACTGAACCACCATTGGCATGTGCCGAATAGGGAAAGGCGTTTCAGAGACGACAAGGCAGCTGACGGCTTGTGCGGGAGCGGTTCAGTAAACAGTGTGGAAGAGTGATGCGTGGATGCTGAGGGGCCTTGTGGCCAAGGAAGCCTGGTAGAGTGTGGCGAGGCACAGACGTGGCTGGATTGCAACTCCCCGCTTCCGCCTGGCCGTCACTCACGTCCTGTGGGTCTTGCAGCTTCTTACCCATAAAGATGAACTTCAAATGTGCAGGCTTCCAAAAGCCGCTTAGTCTGGGTGGTTCCTCCTCACGACACCAGTGGTTTTCCTCTGAACTTTTCTCCACCACATCCTGACCCCCCGGCCCCCAAATTTCCTCCTTGTTTGCATCCATGTTGAGTCTTCGGATGTCGAATTTTTGCAGGCCTGTGTCTGTGTTCTCAATCCAGTTTTCCCCTGAGGTTCTTGACTTGGGTTCAACCCCCGTGGTTCTCCGTGACCTGAAACACAGTATTCATTTCCACTGAAACATCTGATATCCGATCTGTTTCAGGGGAGCAACAATTCCAAGGTACAGACCGTGAATTTCGATGTATAGATGCTGATATGTAAATGCAAGAATGGTAGTATATAAGAAAAATGAATTTTATTAGTAGTGAGGGGTTAAAAACCTGTTTCATACAAATGTTAGGTGGAAATCAAGTGGTGCTTGTGGTGGTTTAGTCACTAAGTCATGTCCTACTCTTGTGACCCTCCGGACTGTAGCCCACTAGGCTCCTCCGTCCATGGGACTCTCTAGGCAAGAATGCTGGAGTGAGTTGCCATTTAAACATAATACTTCAGTTTGCATCAAGGAAAAAGAGCTGAGATTGCCTGAAAATGGGAAAAACTAATATATTTTTTAAAAATTCTACTTACTGAGACATGTGTAAATGAATTTACTTATGGTTTTAAAAACTTGATCACAGATAAGCCCCGCTTTAAAGAAATGTGTTGGTCAGAACCCCACTCACTGTCACAGTGAGGAGTGATCCTAGACCATTATATGGCCCCAACATACTTCCCTTTTTATTCTTTTAAAATTTATTTTTAAATTAAAAAAACTTTAAAGTCATCACTGGTTTAAATTTGTAAGCAAAGCAGTAGCAATGGGCTTCAAGCAGCAGTTATCGGAACACCCTGAAGATGAAAGGGAACACAGGCATAGCTTTGTTTTGAGACAGTAACTTAACCTTTTGAGACTGACATGGTGAAGATCAGTAAATAGTTACGAGGCCTCGTAGGTGGACCAGTGGCTAAGACACTGCGCTCCCAATGCAGGGTGCCCAGGTTTGATCCCTGGTCAAGCGACTAGATCCCAAATGCCTCAGCTAAGACCCTGCATGCCGTAACTAAAGATCCCAGAGGCTATCAGCAAGATCACAGGTCCTGCCTACTTCGACTAAGAGCCAGTGCACCCAAATAAATAAACAAACATTTAAAATAGGTAGCTGTACAAGTGCTATTCAGAATTAAAGAGAAATCTATCTTTATTCCGAATTTTCATTTTCACAAATTTGTGAGTCTGATTCGAAGAGCAGAGAGCTTCTCTGTATCACCGAACAAAAAAAATGTTTTTTCATAGCTCCAAAGATCAGTGACCTGTAACCTGTAGTCTAGAATATGTTTCTTATCGACAGACACTTGTCAGACTATTTGCTTCAGAAAATTTTTTGTTTGCCTAAATTTTTAAAACATGTTTGTTAAAAGAGGTTGGCCACTAGCTTTGGAGACGGGTCTATCTCGATGACTTCACTAATGTGGTTAAACTTAAGATAACCAATAATTTTTTTTTGTAAAAATATGTTTTCAATATAGTTTTATTGAAAGTTTATAAGGCAACTTGCACATCTAATCAAATGCAGAATATCAGTTTTTCATGTTAGGTCCCAGTAACACATGTTTTTGTTCAGTCACAGAGTTGTGTCTGACTCATAGTGACCCCATGGACTGTAGCTGCCAGGCTTCTCTGTCCATGGCATTTTGCAGGCAAGGATACTGGAGTGGGTTGCCATGCCTTCCTCCAGGGGATCTTCCCAACCCAGAGATCAAACCCGTGTCTCTTATGTCTCCTGCATGGGCAGGTGGGCGCTTTACCACTGGCGCCACCTGGGAAGCTCAGTCTTCATGGTAAAGTCTCCTTTTAAGATTAAAAATATATATGCCTGTAATACATTTCTCTTCCTTTTCAAGCCATCAGGAGAGTTATGGGACGCCCTGTGTCTCCCAAGCACAATAGCAAATAAATCCTGGGAGTCGAGTCATTCAGTTATTTAACACACGATCACAGATTTGGTTTTCAGAGTCAAGCTTTCAGGGGTTTGTGAAAATGTCTTGTTGAGTGGTGTCAGTTCTCAGACTGGCATTTAGGAAACGCCGTTTCCTATTTTTTGATAGGTATTTGTGGAGATGCCTGGGGTGAGTTATAAACTTATTCAAACCATGATTTTGGGAAACTCTTGTGATTGCTGTCAGGTGTTATTTCAAGAAAATATTTCATGTTTATATATATTTATATATATATGATTTATATAATAATATATTATTATCTATATTACATAATATATAATATAGATAATTACATATTGGTGTCATACATATATAATTATATATAACATATAGTGTAATACATATATATAATTTATATTTCATGTTTATATATGTAATTATATATATATATATAATTGAATTAACAGCCATTACTTCACCACATCTGCCAGACTTTCTGTGCCCAGAATGAGTTTTGGCTGCATATCATAAAATAAAATCCATCATAAAAGATTACGCCACTGATAATATTCTAAAAATCTTCTATATAAGGACACGATAAAAGAGGAGAGAATCCAAAAACGTTTGAGGGAGGGGAAGTGTGTTTAGCTAAGTGAGCTGTTAAAGAGGACTGCTCCCAAGGATGTGGGTGAATTTGGTGTCAATCCAGTGTGTTTGCCAGAAACACGCTGGCTTGGAGGCATACCCTGCAAGTGGTTTAGTATCTTGGATCTTCCTCATGCAGTCCTGGAGCCTCAGCCTCCGCGTTTAAAGGCAGAAGTGCTGTTGGCCATTTTCCTAGATTGCAATCTCCCCATCCGGGTCTTGGGTGCCAACCCAGCTCTCTGGAGGAGCACCCATTTGGCTACATGCTAATCCTGTGTCGTCGCCAGTCAGGAAGACCCTTCAGTGAGTCCTTGCAGGAAACATGCAAACATTTGTTAGCTTGGAGAATTGTCTATTTAAATAATTTTCAAGTAAGTTAACTTTGGAACGTTCTCACTGTGCAGTGTAGAGATTCCCTACCTCAGCATTACAAACATAAAAATTACGGTGTGTTTCATATGGCGCCTTTCAGTCAGGTGTTTAGAACTTGCATTTGGCGTCATGAAATTTGGACTCTTTATGATTGTTGTTACAGTAGGAAATTTCAAGGGAATCGCTTTACGATATGTATTTTACTTCTTATAGCTTGGCTGCTAAGCCTGTAACGTCCACTTACGTTTAACCCTGTGAATTAAGTTCGAATATTTTCAAAACCCTCTCTGTGTTCTAATTGTTCTTGGCTTCCACCGCTTCCACCAAAGCCAAGTAGACTAGAAAAAGGAGTCTCAAAGAAAAATCAGAAAATGCTCGATCAGCCAAATGGTTTCTCCTTCGTTTAGCTGAGAAGTATTCTTATATTTTGCCAAAAGTTGAAACAAAATTCCATTGTCCTTTAATACATCTCTTTGTGGTCACTTGATTAAATGTTAAACGTTCTTCCTATGCATTGGAAGAGAGGGAAGTGTTTCCATGAGAAAAGCGGGGATCCGTGCCCTAGTTTCCACATTTTCAGAGAGCTATAGCAACAAATTCTGCAGAAAGGGCATGGTAACCCACTCCAGTATTCTTGCCTGGGAAATCCTCTGGACGAGGGAGCCTGGCGGGCTACAGTCCGCGAGGTTGCAAAAGTCAGGCATGACTGAGCAACTAAACCAGCACCACCGCAACCAGCACCTCAGCAACAAATCTAAAATTATATAAGGAGGAAAGTCATAGATCCCCCTGGCTCATGAAGCCCTGGTACTCATTTTCACAGACTTCAGTGGGAGAGTAGGCGGAAGAGAGAAGGAGAATAGCTCGTAGATGCAATTTTTAATTTCTGGAAATCTGTCTCTCATCGGGGTAGAGATGACAGAATGTTGTATTTGGAAGGAATTTAATTTTTCCAATCCAGCTGTCTACGCAATTCATACATCCTCTCATCAAAAACCAGCGAGAGGCCTTCATTAAAGATTAAGGAACTCATTGCCTTCTGAGACAGTCCCTTCTAGCTTTGCACAGATTGGAAGTTCCTGCTTGTTCTGAAACAAAAGATCTCTCTGAAGTGTCTCTGCCTGATTTCTCAGGGGGTCTTTGCCAGCAACGCCGAACAGCTTTTAATGAAGCAACTTGTGTGATTTGGGGTTTTCCCTGGTGGCTCAGATGGTAAAGAATCTGCCTGCAATGCAGGAGACTCGAGTTCAATCCCTGGGTTGGGGAGATCCCCTGGAACAGTGCATGGCTACCCACTGCAGTGTTCTTGCCTGGAGAATCCCATGGACGGAGGAGCCTGGCAGGCTACAGCCCATGGGATCACAAAGAGTCGGACACGGCTGAGCGAGTAACACAACCCCACAACCATGTGATTCGAGGGTTGTTAGTGTGTCTGTCTACTCCAAGTCTGGGCTCCATGTTTCCAAGCTCTCTTTTCCAATGGAGGACTTTCTGTAACTCCCTGTGTGAAGGTCACCCTTTCGAACATCTGTCCACATTCTTAATTACCGTGTTGAATGCGTCAGATGGCTCAGAACCTAGAACAGCACCCTCGGGGGAGTCTCAACGTGAGGAATGGAGCTATTCCTTATTTATTGTCCTCATGTTCATGGATTCGTTAATGCAGTCAGAATTCGACTAGCGTTTGATACATTTACACTGTTGATTTATACTGAACTCAGAGTGAAGTAACGTTTAAAAATAATTTTTATATACTACTCTCCCACATATAATATTTATGGATTTGTTTTTCTTTTTTAATCATGAATCCGAGGCTTTATATATTTCATCATTAGGTTAAAGTAATATCCGTGAGTAAAATAATGTTTAGGAAAATAGAGTCAAAAATATATACAAGGGTGCAGGGTTGATGGTAGAGGTTTTTTTTAAATCTTTGTTGTTATTTTTTAAACTAATTGATTTTAATTGGAGAGTAATTACAGTATTGCGATTTTTTTTTTTGCCGTACAGCAGCTTAAATCGACCATAGGTATACATGTGTCACCCCAATTCTTCTTTATTGTTGCTTTTTAAATTATTTTAATTGGAAGATTATTACTTTATAGTATTGTGATGGTTTTTGCCATACGTCAATATAAATATTCATTGGAGAGAATGATGCTGAAGCTGAAACTCCAGTACTTTGGCCACCTCTTGCGAAGAGTTGACTCACTGGAAAAGACTCTGATGCTGGGAGGGATTGGGGGCAGGAGGAGAAGGGGACGACAGAGGATGAGATGGCTGGATGGCATCACTGACTCGATGGACGTGAGTCTGAGTGAACTCCGGGAGTTGGTGATGGACAGGGAGGCCTGGCGTGCTGCGGTTCATGGGGTCACAAAGAGTCGGACATGACTGAGCGACTGAACTGACTGACTGACAGTATGAATCAGCCACAGGCATCCATGTGTCCCTCTGCATCCTGAACCCCGCTCCCCCCAGCCTTCCCGCCCATCCCACCCCTCCAGGTTGGCACAGAGCAGCAGCTTTGGGTTCCCTGCATCATAAAGCACACTCCCCTGGCTCTCTGTTTTCCGTTGGGCAATGTGTATGTTTCAGTGCTATTTGTTATTTTTGAGTCTCTGTTGATGTCAATATAATGTGTGTGCCCTCTCAGAAAAGTAAACGTCTTGCTCCTCTTAGGGGCTTGTTCCAAAGGGTTGAGATATGGATCCTCTTTTTTTTGTTTTAATTTATTTATTTACAGCAGTGTCCTGTCTTGTTTGCAGCGCTCAGGATCTTTATTGTGGCTCTCAGGCTCAGTAGCTGCAGCTCGTGGGCTCCAGAGGGCAGGCTCAGTAGCTGAGGTGCGAGAGCTTGGTTGCCCCACTTGGTTGCATGTGGGATCTTAGTTCCCCGAACAGGGATCAAACCCGCACGCCTTGCATTGGAAGGTGGATTCTTAACCACTGGAGCACCAGGGAAATCCCTGGATCCTCTTTGCTAACTCATTGTCTGTTCTTTCCAAATAACATCCTCTGGAACACACACATCGTCACCCAGGTAACCAAAGATGCTGTCACACAAGTTGGAGTTGAGGAATGTGTTCATGGCCACCCAAGTCCCATATCTCTACAAGTTCAGCATCAGCTGTAACACTGGCCTGTTAATCAGCCATCCGTTTGTGGAGTCAGTTACATATCTACCAAGGGCTTCCCTGATGGCTCAGCTGGTAAAGAATCTGCCTGCAATGCAAGAGACCCCAGTTCGATCACTGGGTCTGGAAGATCCCCTGGAGAAGGGAAAGGCTACCTACTCCAGGATTCTTGGGCTCCCCTGGTGGCTCAACTGGTAAAAAAAATAATCTGCCTGCAATGCGGGAAACCTAGGTTGGATCGTTGGGAAGATGCCCTGGAGAAGGGAATGGCTACCCACTCCCGTATTCTGGCCTGGAAAATTCCATGGACCGTATAGTCCATGGGGTTGCAGAGAGTCAGATGCAACTGAGCAACTTTCACTTTCATGCACTGTTGATGGGAATGGGAATTGGTGCAGCCACTACAGAAAACGCTACAGAGGATCCTCAGAAAAAATTTACAAGCAGAACTCCTGTGGGAACCAGCAATTACACTTCTGGGTATGGATCCACAGGCATTGAAATCAGGATTTCAGAGCGATCACTGCATCCCATGGGCCTGGATTCAGTCCCTGGTCATGTAACGAGATCACACACGCTACAACCAAGAGTTTGCTTTGCAGAAACTCGGAGATTCCATGTGTCTCAGCTAAGACCCGGCACAGCCAAATAAACAGATAAACAAATGGAGACTTCCCTGATGGTTCAGTGGTTAAGAATCTGCCTGCCAGCACAGGGGATGCAGGTTTGATCCCCGCTCTGGGAAGATTCCATATGACGTGGAGCAACTAAGCCGTTTGCCAGAACTACTGAGCCCCCAAGCCTACTCTTTGTAACAAGAGAAGCTTCTGAAATGTGAAGCCTGAGAAAGGCAACTAGAGAATAACCCCTGCTCGCTGCAACTAGACAAAACCCATGTGCAGCCATAGAGACCTAGAGAAGCCAGAAATTAAAAATTAATGTAAAAAATGAATAAAATTAAATAAATATATACGAGCTAAACAGGCTATAGGAATTCTCCATCACTACCCAAATTCTTGTTACCTGAATGCTCGCCCTCCAGATTCATGAACAGAGTGGATTCAGAGCTGCTTTGGAAGACAGAAAGACCCTCTCTTTCTGTCCTTTAGAAATGGACTCTTGTGGGTTTTTTAATTTCTTTTTCCAGAACCAGTGAACAGTTAAGAGATAAGCCTTGCAAGACGGGAGTGTATCAAATAAAAGAGAACCTCAAATACGGGGAAAAAAAAAAAAAAAGGTGGCGGGGGGGAGAAATGTACCTTGGACAAAAGAAGTCCTTTCAGAATATAGCTTTTTAAAACTGTCAGGATTTTTATGGCTGATTCAGGTGTGTGTTTGGTAGAAACCAACACTCTCACGTAAAGCAGTCATCGTTGAATTAAAAGTAAATAAATGTTAAAAAATAAAGCTGTCAGCATTTATCAAAATCATCAGTTTACAAGTAGTGGACTACATAATACTGTGGTGAGCCGCAGGATTAGCTGTAAAACGCTAGCTGAAGGTTCTTCATGTGGACGGGTCTGCACTGCACGCTAGCAGAATCTAGTTCAGTAAACCTAAGTTGAGCGCCAAAGGCCCCTAGTGTCTGTGAAATAAACCAACCCCTGTCTAATAGGGCAGCATAGTCACACTCCATAAAAGGTGTTTCTGAGATTTAAGGATCTGGAGAAGTGTTACTCTTGATTTTCACGCATGCTAGCAGGAGAGATTCTGCCAGACAATGTTTCAAGAAGAGATTTCAGCATATGATCGATGTTGGTTTTGGCACAAGCTTTGGTACGTCATCGAAAGTGTCTTTTTTTGGACATTCTCTTCCTTCTTCGTTTTCAAGTCTGGTCCGGGTAAGTAACGAAGGATTGTATTAATGAGGTTATAACAGTCATTGTCGAGAGGTCCTGTACCTTAAAAGCATCCACTGGGCAAAGATTTCATTCATCTTCCTGCCTGCATCTCTTGTTATTCCTGATGGGGTTGTTGGTATGCTCTCTGCGGCTTTGGCTGTACTACCAGCAACCAGGATAACAGAAGCATTTCTGGGAAGGTTTTACTCAGTGAAGAGTGCAGTAGCCAGGAAATCCTGTTAATCCCTTGAAATTATGGGAATTTGATTTTCTAAAAGAAGTTCGTTATCAGGACCATTGTACCAGGGGCTTTTGAAGTGAAACCAAAATATTGATACTGCCTGTGTGACTCTGGACTCGAGTGGTGTAGCGTGTGCCTTTGAAGTCGGTTGCTATCGAGATATGTGAGTAACGTATTGCTGTTTGGTCGCTTCAGTCATGTCTGACTCTTTGCAACCCTGTAGACGGTAGCCCATCGGGCTCCTCTGTCCATGGGATTTCCCAGGCAAGAATACTGGAGTGGGTTGCCATGTCCTTCTCCTGCAGGTAACATAAGAAGCCTCTAAAAACATTACACTTGTCCTGCTCCTGGGGAAAGCCAACTGACAGAGTGTTTCGTCGTCTGTGGATCCATGATGAACACAAGGTGACTCAGAACTTACTGAGCACCGCTCCTCTGTCTGAGCCGCACCTCAAAAGCATTTTTGTTTCATCTCAGAGGTAAATGGCTAGATTTTTTTTTCCCTCAGATATAAATGGTTCAGATTTCTGACATGCAGACGTTTGTCCCTGCAGTGTTCCAATGGAGGCATGTAGATGCATGTAAAACCATATTTTTCTTTTTTCTTGTAATTAAAGTAGGCACCTGGGAAAGCATATAAGACTTTATATTATTACGAAACGCTTTATACCGCAATTAAAAATAAAGCAAAAAAAAAAAAAGAAGCAAGCGTCTTTGATGGAGGCTTCCTATATGTGTTAATTTCATCGATAACAGAAGCCTCTTAAAACAGGTGTGTTTTTAAAAGCATGTTATCCATTTTTGCAGAAGAAAAAATACTTATAAAATGTTTCTATTTTAGAGGACAGCCTGGACATTGAGGTGTCCAGAGCTCCAGCATCCCGGCCGTGAGCCTTTGATCTTGTTTGAGCCTGTGGTTCAGAGGGCATCCTCCCTGTAGACGTGGCTGCCGCAGACTGTTGGCCTTCATGTTCCGTGGCCTCCAGACGCCTCGTGTGTTGAGTTACGGCTCTCAACTTATACTTCTCCTGCTTCCTTCTTCTCTTTCACTCCAACATCAGCTGTGTTTTTGCAGCTGATGGAAACTGCAAGCCCGTGTGACGTCTCGATGTTTTTTTTTTTTTAGCTGTTTATCTGAAATGTACGTTTAACTGTGAGTCCTATAGTTCACCTGGCACCTTTATCACACCCTTTTCCAGGAAACCCTAAACATAGGAAGCCTGCTTCCTCCAGAGGTCCCAAGGGAGACAGCAGGCAGCATAGGGCCCTAGGGACTCCGACAAAAGAGTCCCATGCCCAGCACAGACAACACATACAATTCCTGTGATTTTCTTCCTCTTCTTCTTTTAATACTTTTTTTTTTTTTTTTTTTTGAGAGGGGGGTGGCTACAACTCTTATTTTTTGGCAAAGAGTTGAAGGTGACTGAGCGTCTAAGCACACATGCAAATTTCCTTTCTCCCTCCCCGTCTCTTTCACCCTCTTCCTTTTTCTCTTAAGTTGTGTTACACCCTTGAAGAGAAAGGCTGGTCAAGGGCAGAAATACTTAAGTCTGGGAGCAGAGACACTTACAAAGTCTGGGAGCAGAGATACAAAGCGCAGTGCTTTGTCTTTTGAAGTTTGGGGTTGTACTTTATTTTTTTCTGTAGAGAATTCAACAGTCCAAATGCTAGACCAGGGTGGTGGTGTTTAGTTGCTTCGTTGTCTCTGACTCTTTGCGACCCTGTAGACCCTCCAGACTCCTCCTGAGCCACCACAGAAGCCCAGACTAGGATGCTTGGTATCAAACTCTCAAGCTTTTTCCTGTGTTCCATCAGTAACAAGGTACAGCAGCTATCACTTGCTAAAGACGTCCATTAGAGAAGTTGGTTATTTAAAGTAGGACAGTTACCAGGAAATACGTGGAGAAGAAAAATAGAATCTCTGGGTACCAAATTTGACTTAAAGAAGGTGAACTAATGTAGTGAATGTAGCCTTTCAAAATGACAGGATTTAATCTCCTGCTTTAAAGTATAGGTCCCAGGACTTTGCTGGTGGTGTAGTGGTTAAGAATCCATCCGCCAGTGCAGAGGACATGTCGGTCTAGAAAGATCCCACGTGCCACAGGGCAGCTAAGCCCATGCGCCACAAGTACGGAGCCTGTGCTCTGAAACAAGAGAAGTCAGCCCAGGGAGAAGCCCGCACACCACGAGTGGAGGGTAGCCCCACTCACTGCAACTCGAGAAAGCCGGCACACCGCAACCAAACCCAGCCAAAACCAACCAACAAAGAAACAAACGAAGAGCACAGGCCCCAGATTTATGTGTAAATTGTTAAATATACTCAATTTTAAAAAGTGAGCTGAGGTCTATACGCAGTGTGTGCATAGTAGATGGCATTTGTGATTTGATATTCGGATATCTGCTGTGAACAGCCGACTCTGGAAAAGGCCCTGATGCTGGGGAAGATCGCAGGCAGGAGGAGAAGGGGACGACAGAGGATGAGATGGTTGGATGGCATCACCGACTCGATGGCCAGGAACTTGGGCCGACTCCGGGACATGGTGAAGAACAGGGAAGCCTGGCGTGCTGCCGTCCGCGGGGTCATGAAGAGTCAGACGTGACTCGCCAACTGAACAAAAACATCTAGTATGAAAATGGCTTTCGACACCAGCCCCCTAAGCACCCTAGAAGACTCTTGCTAGAGTGAAAATTTGAGTCCCAGACAGGTTTAGCATGGACCAAACACCAACCAGGATGCATCGTGAAAGCAGGAAAAGACTTCTAATAATCAGCTTCAGTGCCTTACTTTTTTATTTTTAACATTGATCCAAGGGTTCTGATCACTTCAGTTCAGTTGCTCAGTCGTGTCCGACTCTTTGCGACCCCATGGACTGCAGCAAGCTTCCCTGTCCATCACCAACTCCTGGAGTTTGCTCAAACTCATTTCCATCAAGTCGGTGATGCCACCCAACCATCTCATCCTCTGTCGTCCCCTTCTCCTCCCGCCTTCAATCTTTCTCAGAATCAGTCTTTTCCAATGAGTCAGTTCTTCACATCAGGTGGCCAAAGGATTGGAGTTTCATCTTCAACATGAGTCCTTCCAATGAACACCCAGGACTGATCTCCTTTAGGATGAACTGGTTGGATCTCCTTGCAGTCCAAGGGACTCTCAAGAGTCTTCTCCAATACCATAGATCAAAAGCATCAATTCTTCGATGCTCAGCTTTCTTTATGGTCCAACTCTCACATCCAGGCATGACTAGTGGAAAAACCACAGCTTTGACTAGATGGATCTTTGTCAGCAAAGTCACGTCTGTGCTTTTTAATATGCTGTCTAGGTTTAGTATGCTGTCTATGTTTATATATATATAGACATTTATTTACTTGGCTGCCTCGGGTCTTAGCTGTGGCAGGCAGGGCCTTCTTTGTTTCATGCAGAATCTTTCTTTCCGGCACTCAGGCTGTCTAGCTGTGGTGCGTGGGTTCAGCAGGTGCAGAATATGGGCCGTCTACTTGCGGTGCTGGAGGGCTAAGTTGCCCCCAGGCATGTGCGATCTTCATTCTCCGACCAGGGCTCAGACCTGCCTCCCCTGCACTGCAAGGTAGATTCTAACCTCTGTACCACCAGGGAAGTCCCAGTACCTCTTGGTTTAAGGGAAAACCTTAAAAACTATGGCTCAGATGTTCCCACATGGGAATTGTCCAGGAAAAGGGAGTTTCTCTGCTTCTGTTTGGAACTTATCTTGCAATGCATAACACATGTGTACACCATGAGATTTATAAAATCGCCTTGGAGCTCTGGGGAATGATGGCTAATTGTGCAGTATTTGGAAGAATAATGCATGAAGGTTAATTCCCTTACTATCTAGTTAATTGTTGTTGTTGTTGAGTTGCTAAGTCGTGTCCATCTCTCCTGTGACCCCGTGGACTGTAGCCCGCCAGGCTCCTCTGTCCATGGGATTCTCCAGGCAAGGATCCTGGAGTGGGTTGTCATTTCTTCCTCCAGGGGATCTTCCCCACCCAGGGATCTAAGCTGCATCTCGTTTTTGACAGGTGGGTTCTTTAACACTGAGGCAGCAGGGAAGCCCACTAGTTAAGTAATCCAGGGTTGAGTAGGCACTCTGCATGTGTATCTGGGCTTCCTAAGTGACACCAGTGGTCAAGAACCTGCCTGCCTGTGTAGGAGCCGTAAGAGATATGGGTCCGATCCCTGAATTGGAAAGATCCCTTGGAGGAGGGCATGGCAACCCACTCCAGTATTCTTGCTGGAGAATCCCATGGACAGAGGAGTCTGATGACCTACAGTCCGAGGGTCGCAAAGAGGCGAACACGACGGAAGCGACTTAGCACTCCCATGTGTATTATTTTTTACATTTATAGTCGTAAGGAACAACTTGGGTTTTACCTTCTCACCCCTCTTTCTGCAAATAGAAGCAGATCATTTGAATACAAATATCTTTTTTTTTTTTTTTGTATTATTATCCTGGGCAGTTTGAATGAAGTTTAGCATAATTTGGAAAGAGTAAATATATATGATGCAATTAGTGTTATTCCCTTTGTGGCTACATGAACTGCAGATTCACACCTCCACTAAGGGCTTCCCTGGTGGGCTCAGGCTGTCAAGAGTCTGCCTGCAACGTGGGAGACTTGGCTTCGATCCCTGGGTCGGGAAGATTCCCTGGAGGAGGGCATGGCAACCCACTGCAGTATCCTTGCCCAGAGAATCCCACGGACAGAGGACCAAAGTGGGCCCCAGTCCATGGGGTCACCAAGAGTCGGACACGACCGAGCCACTAACACCCAGGACATTATTTACATTTACAAACCACAGGCCCCGTGGTTTGTGATCATTCTGTCATTTTCAGAGCAGCTGATGGTATCTGGAGGTTGCAGAGAGCAGGTGTTCCCCACTGTGTGGTGGGCGTGTGCATCTGAGTTTGTCTTGCTGGCTCCTCGGTGCCTACTCTGGTTCCATGGCATGCCAGCTTGCTCCTGCCAAGTCTCAGAAGTTCCCTGCATGGCTGGCAGCTGCAGACTGAGGCTGACACGGGCCACTGTACCCACTGAGTGGGTTGTGCTTCCTGGGCAGGTCCCACCCTGGTAGGGACTCCTGCTGACAGGTGCATGGCCGAGACCCCAGCATCCTCAGCAGGCCCCCCATCATGAACAGGGCTCCTTTCTTGATGGCCCTTATCGCCAAACCATCAGTAACAGGGCGGATTCCACGGGCTGAGCCGGACAGATGAAAGGTTCCGTTTGAAGGTGACCGATGATACTCACCCTCAAAGAGCCCTCCTTTGAAAGACGACACAGGGGTTACGTTTCAGAGGTCGGGATCCCCTAGGGCTGCTTTTCATCTCTCCCAGGGGTCCCCTCTGTGACACTCACCTCTTGTTGACCGCTGAGAAAGAAACTGATGGATACGATCAGACCAAAGAGCCCGAGGCCCTCCCGTTCCATCCTGCCTTGCCCGTGGGGCCATCTAAAAACTCCCTGTCTGCATCTCATTCCTGGTGGCTTTCTCCTCAGGGAGCTGCCTGGAGGTTATGTCACAGCCCAGTGAAGAACAACACTCGTGGTTTTTGCTGTTGTTGTTCAGTCGCTAAGTCGTGTCCGACTCTTTGCCCGCCAGGCTCCACTGTCCATGGGATTTCCTAGGTAAGAATCCTGGAGTGGGTTGGCATTTCCTTCTCCAAGGGAACTTCCCGACCCAGAAATCAAACCTGCGTCTCCTGCATTGGCAGGTGGATTCTTTATGACTGTGCCACCCGGGAAGCTCACAGAGTCACCTGCAAACAACTAGCTGCTATAATTTGCACATCATATGACACCTGCTCTGGCTTGAGACCCGATCGGCACGGTTTCTTGTCTAAAGTCTGAGTCAGAGAGGAACCATGTGGAAGCACATGCTTTCAGCAAAATGGGCCGAAACGGAGAAGCTTCACTCGATGGCCCAAAGTACGGAGAGTATTTTCTTCCTCATGTCCGATAATGACCCATGAGGTTAACTTGGACGTTTTCCCACATAACCCGGCAAAAGTTTGCAGTTTCTAAAGTCAGGTAAAGGGAGATGCTTAATTTAATGACTCCTGCTATTTGTAGAAGTCGTTCATAGCTTCTGAACTCTCAGATGTTGGGAAATTCATGTAATTGGAAAAGCAAGTTGGACAGTTAATGGTGAAATTGGGCTAAAAGGGACTAGCTAGCCATTTGGGTTTAGGAAGAGTATACATTTTTAGCTTCTTTTTACTTGCAAAGTTCATACAACGTTGGGCTTCCCTTGTGGCTCAGGTGGTAAAGAATCTGCCTGCAATTCTGGAGACCTGGGTTCGATCTCTGGCTTGGGAAGGTCCCGTGGAGAAGGGAAAGGCTACCCACTCCAGTATTCTGGCCTAGAGAATTCCTATGGTCCACGGGGTCGCAAAGAGTCAGACACAACTGAGCGACTTTGACTTCACTTCACCTGTTATAACATAGTTGGGAATGCAGTATATGAAATATATGATGTTGGCAGTGATATACGCGATTGTTCTGCAGTGCCAGACTATGCCAGCTGTAACAGCAAATGAGCTCAAAGAGATGTCGTGAAGTAGGAAATATTAAATATTATTTAATATTGAATAATATTTGAATTGAATAGTTAAATAAAAATATTAATTTTTTCCCCCTAAGAACAAGAACATAGGTAGTTCAGGACTGCTTTGCAGACGAATGACTTGGGAATTTAGACTCTGGGGATTTTCCTTCTCTGAAATGAGGAGTCTTCCATGTTGACTAAGGAGAAAAGAATTGGCTGTTGAGATAAACAGTTCAGTTCAGTCGCTCAGTCATGTCCGACTCTGTGCGACCCCATGAATCGTAGCATGCCAGGCCTCCCTGTCCATCACCAACTCCCGGAGTTCACCCAAACTCACGTCTATCGAGTCAGTGATGCCATCCAAGCATCTCATCCTCTGTCGTCCCCTTCTCCTCCTGCCCCCAATTCCCTCCCAGCATCAGAGTCTTTTCTAATGAGTCAACTCTTCCCATGAGGTGGCCAAAGTACTGGAGTTTCAGCTTCAGCATCATTCCCTCCAAAGAAATCCCAGGAATGATCTCCTTCAGAATGGACTGGTTGGATCTCCTTGCAGTCCAAGGGACTCTCAAGAGTCTTCTCCAACAGAGGAAGGAATAAATCAAGAGAATATTCCAAAAAAAATCTTGCTCGACACTTTATGTGAACAGGTATGCAGCAAACTTGTGCCAACAGAAGTGAAAGGAAATAGAACCATCAAAGATGACCGTAGGTTCTAAGTGTCCTGGTGACCGGCAGAACTGTGGTGTGACCAGCAAGAAAGTTGGGAAGAAACACAGAGTGGAGGAGGACACGGAGACATGTTTGGGGCCAGTTGATCATGATTGGTTTGACAAAGATGATCAATATGCTCAAGGTGATAAATACTCAAGAAGGCACCAAGACCGTAAGAGCAGAGCAGAGGTGAGAGCTGGGGTCTGGGACGATCAGATGAGATTTAGCAGCAGCAGCAGCAAGACCAAACTTGAGTCGCTGTTTAATTTTTTTTTTCAAATTTATATATATATATTTATTTATTTGGCTGTGTGGGTCTTCGTTGCTGCACCGTGAGTTGCTTTGGTTGTGGCCAGTGGTGACTTCTGTCTAGTTGAGGTGCAGGCCCTTCTCACTGGGGTGGCTTCTCTTGTTGCAGAGCACAGGCTCTAAGGCACGCGGGCTTCAGTAGTCGTGGGGCGCAGGCTTAGTTGCTCCATGGCACGTGGAATCTTCCCTGAGCGGGGATCAAACCCGCATCTCCTGCACTGGCAGGTGGATTCTTAACCACTGGACCACGGGGGAAGCCCCTGTTTTGCATCCTTGACGGATGTTAGAGCTTTTAATACCAAAACATCCTAAAGAATGAAGGGAAAGATCTTGTCGCAAAATACACGTGCGTTTTGAACTTGGTTACCACGGAGAGGGAAAATAGATTCATTTCATAAACAATGTAAGTGCCATGTGGTTAGTTTCTCTCTCGGCTTCTCAGGTCCTCAGTAATGCTGGACAGTTTGCTTGCTGGAAATTCTAGTTTAATGTGACCCGAACATTTGACTCTGAAGCTTCATGAAGAATGTTAGTTCCTGTGGGACCTGGAGAAAAACAATAGCAGTAATAAAGCTTTTGATTTATTGATTGATGCTTTTAAATTGTGGTGGAAAAGACTCCTGAGAGTCCCGTGGACCGCAAGGAGATCAAAGCAGTCGATTCTAAACGACATCAACCTTGAATATTCACTGGATGCTGAAGCTGAAACTCTAATACTTTGGATACTTGATGCGAAAAGCTGACTCATTTGAAAACACCCTGATGCTGGGAAAGATTGAGGGCAGGAGGAGAAGGGGACGACAGAGGATGAGATGGTTGGATGGCATCACCGACTCGGTGGACATGAATTTGAGCAAACTCCAGGGATAGTGAAGGATGAGAGCCTGGTGTGGTGCAGTCCATGGGGTTGACAAGAGTCGGACACGACTTAGCAACTGAAAAACAACAGCAAGATAAAGCTTAGAAAGTCATAGGAGAGTTGCTCGTTGGCCAACCAGTGGCTTCTCTTACATATGGAACTGACATTAGAGCTGATTGTAAATGCTTGCAACACACGCATCTCCCTAATTGCAAGGCTGATTTAAAGGACTAATTAGGTCACCTTCTAATGTAGCAGCTAAAGCTAGCAGATCAGAGTGAGACCTGTAGACAAATTCAGAAGAGAGTGTACTGTATCCATCTGACTGTGCTTGTCCGCCATCTGCAGATATAGATGCGCTGCTGACTCACTGAAAAGACTGGGAAAGTGGCCAGGAACATTCTTATCTTGACATTTTAAAAACGTGATGGACCGAGAGAGGAAACAGCAGAAAAAGTCCCCTGCGCTGAATGTGGGTAGGGGCCAGGCCTAGAGACACAGAGGCACATAGAAGCAAGAGACGCAGGCGAGGATGGGGGTGTGGGCAGTGCCTTACGGCTCCCCCCATCCTGATAACCACCTCATTTAAATTCAGCAGGAGGATGTCCCTGGTGGCTCGGCAGTCAATAATCCGCCTGCCAGTGCAGGAGACACTGGCTCTGTTCCTGGACCGGGAAGATCCCCACTTGCCTCAAGGCAACTCAGCCACAACCGCTGAGCCTATGCTCTGGAGCCCGGGACCTTCCACTATGGAAGCCCTTGCACCCTAGAGCCCGTGCTGCAAAACAAGAGAGGTCACTGCAAGGAGAAGACCAAGCATTGTAGCAAAGAGCGCCACACCCCCCTCCTCCACGCCCCAGTCTCTACCACAGCAGTGAAGACCCAGCACAGCCAAAACGGAATCAATATAAAATAAACTCATCAGGCGTAGAGAGGGGCAAGTCCCGGCTGACCCAGGATTCCCAAGCACCCACATTTGTATTCCTTTTCTCCAACACGATTGCACATAAGACTTCTCCTGAGCCTCTCCTGAAGATGTAAAGACAAGATCGACCTATACCTACTCTAAATCAATCGATGAAACCCTTAAAAGACAGCTCTTTCTGTGCTGGATCTCATAAAGATCTTTCCCATTCCTGATTCATCTCAGGATGACTTGGATCACGCAGCTAGGAAGGAAATGGCTAGTACACCTAACCCTTGACTTGCTTGGAACTTAGGTACAATTATCAATTCTTATAGGATATATTATATTTAGATGAGATAGCTTAGGGCTATGAATTGCTTCTGCATAAAAACTGCTACCATGATGAGACTTCCCTGCTGGCCCACTAGCTAAGACTCCAAGCTCCCCATGCAGGGGGCCTGGGTTTGATCCTTGGTCAGGCAGCTAGATCCCCACAATACTGCAACTAAGACCTGGCCGAGACAAATAAATATTTTTTTTAAAAGCTGCCACCATAAGACATGGGAGTTCACAGGATGCTCAGTGGTAAAGAATCTGCCTGCAACGCCTGAGATGCACGAGACGCTGATTTGATCCCTGGGTTGGGAAGATCCCACACGCTGCGGAGCACCTAAGCCTGTGGCCTAGAGCCTGGGAGTCGCAGTTACTGAGCCCCCGAGCTGCAAATCCGGAAGCTTGTGGACCCTTACCCACAGCAAGGGGAGCCCCTCAAGAAGAAGCCCACACACCACAACGAAGAATAGCACTGGCCCTCGGCAACTCCAGAAATGTCTGCGTGCAGCGACAGACACAGGGCAGCCAAAAATAAATAAAATTAAAAAAAAAAAAACAGCAACACAGTTTCACACTGTTTTTATAGGGAAACCCATGCCTGACACCCGGCCCTACACGTGAATGAAATCCCCGTGGTTCGGAATTTTTTTCTCAGTAAACATGAGCTTTGTCTGTGTCGCGTTGGTGTTGTGTTCATGTTTGCTGAGCGCTGAGCAGTTTCCTGCTCACGTACCTGCAAGCCCTGCTGTTGGTAAAGGGTACAGAGCCTCAAGTGTTTTTATCTCTAGATGGTGGTGGTGGGGGGGCGGCCCCAAGGGTTCTGCTAAATTAATCTCTTCGAGGCTGGACTGGGGAGATCGGGGGAGGCTTGTGAAATCTGTACGCCCTGAGCTCTGAGTTAAAGCCTTTCCAGTGTCTTTGTGCCAGTCGGGTGGGAAGAGAGCTTTTATTTCTCGCTGGAGTGAGGCACACACGAAGAACACAGGACCAGAGACTGCAGGAGGCTCGTTACGAGGCGCCGGAGGCAGACGTCAAGGGTTTCTGCCTAACAAGCTGCTGACGCATTTCCAACAGGGCTCCCCAGTGGCAGCCTCGCATCACCGCTGCTCACCTCTCAGGAGCCCCTCTTCTGTCTGAAAACGTTTGTGTGTTTAAGGTACGTGACCTTCCCCAGGTAGCTTCTAATTCAAGCCCCCCCGTTGCATGCGGTGGCTGTACTTTCTTCAGTGGAGTCTGTGAAGTGTGGCCCCAGGGAAAGATGTAATAAACATCAGAGCTGGCCTTACTCACATTTAGAGGGCAGGACAGCTTTTGTGGGAGAGAGAGAGGACAAAAAAAAATGTCCTGGTCTGATTTTTTTTTTTTCTTTTTCGTTGAATGTGTTGTGTTTTGGCAAGTACTATGGGGAAAGTAAAAGTGAAGTTGCTCAGTCGTGTCTGACTCTCTGCGACCCCATGGACTGTAGCCTACCAGGCTCCTCCGTCCATGGGAGTTTTCTAGGCAAGAGTACTGGAGTGGGTTGCCATTTCCTCCTCCAGGGGATCTTCCCAACCCAGGGATCGAACCCGGGTCTCCCGTGTTCTAGACAGACGCTTTACCATCTGAGCCACCAGGGAAGTACTATGGGGGGTGGGGGAGAAAATATTAATTTACTGTGATGCAGTCATTTTCTCCTATTAGCAGAAGAACAGTCTGAGGAAATGAGAAAGCGCTGTGCTCATTGAATGGCCATCCTGCTATTGTGGGTGTTGGCACACTACAGCCTCTGGGATGAGTCTGGCCCCCTGCTTGTACTGTCAATAAAGTTTTATTGGAAGACAGTCATGGACACTCCTGGGCAAATGGTCTATGGCGACTTTTGTAAGACAAAAGACTTAAAGAAAGACGTTTGTTAGACAGCACTGTTGAGCTGTGAAAAAAAGATTCTTTGGCCTACAGAGCCTACAATATGGACTCTCTAACTCTTTACAGAAAAGTTTGCTGACCTCCTAAAAGACCCTTATGGTACTCAGGCTCTCCATTTGACTGTCTCACCTGTGAATTTCTCCGTGATGGATTCTAGTCCAGCATCTCTTTCCCAAAATACCTTTTACTATCTGCATGTGGAAAGGAGAGTATTTGACCTGTGACTGCCATGACTCAGGAACTGAGCTTTCAATTTTATTTAGTGGTAAGTAATGAATTAAGAATGTTTTTTAAAAAAATTGTTTATTTTTTTGGCCATGCTGGGTCTTCTTTGCCACATGCTAGGTCTTTCTCTAGTTTTGCTGTGAGTGAGGGGCTAGTCTCCAGTTGTTGTGTGTGGGCTGCTCATTATGCTCATTCTCTTTTTGTGACTCCTGGACTTCAGTCATTGCCAAGCACTGGGTTTGTTGCCCCCAGGCACTTGGGATCTTCCCGGAGCAGGAATGGAACCCACGTCCCCTGCACTGGAAGGTGAATTCTTAACCACTGGCCCACCAGGGAAGCCCAATTTTAATTAATATGAGTGCCTATATGGGACTTGCTGTGACTCAGACTCTGGTAAACAATCTGCCTACAATACTGGAGACCCAGGTTTGAGCCCTGGGTCCGGAAGATTCCCTGGAGAAGGAAGTGGTAACCCACTGCAGTATTCTTGCCTAGAGAACTGCAGGGACAGAGGAGCCCACAATCCGTGGGGTCTCAAAAGAGTTGGAGACGACTGAGAAAGATTGAAGGCAGGAGGAGAAGGGGACGGCAGAGGATGAGATGGTTGGATGGCATCACCGACTCAGTGGGCGTGAGTTTGAGCAAGCTCCAGGGGATGGTAAAGGACAGGGAAGCCTGGTGTGCTGCAGTCCACGGAATCACAAAGAGTCAGACACGACTGAGCAACTGAACAGAAGGAACAGAAAGCACCTATATATGGCTGTTGGCTCCTCTGTTGGGTACATGGAAGAGTTTTTTGATTGCATCACAAACCAAGGAAAGAAGGAAACTATCAAGCTCTGGTCACATTGTGACATTTCTGTTCTGCATATTTTATTTTTTGGTGCAGTTCTGACCTGTATCATTTTTTTCTGCATTCCCTTTCTTATATTTCATTATTAAAGAAATTAGTTGATTTCTGTGTATTAATCTTGTATCCTTCTACCTTGCTGTAATATTTATTTTCTTTTTTTTTCTTGTGAAATATAACACATGCACACTTTATACAGAAACGTAGTTATACCATTTTTATTTAATGCGTATCTGATAATGTAGGATTTCAGTTTCTTTTTTAGTTTGCATTAATGTTTTTAAAGGAATGTGTATGATTTAAATTTTGAAATATTGAGTATAATGTAGTTATCTTCCGAGTTCGTTTCCATCATCAATTATGTGTGCTTCATTTTTTTTTTCTGGGACAGTTTTCCAGTTGATTTTTAATTTTACCTTTCTCTTAAAAAACTGAACACTCAGCTCTGTTCTAACCCTGTTTCACGTCTTTGTCAGTTGGTGGTATCTTTATTATCACCATCTTTTCACTTTCTTTGAATAATTTTCTTGAGTTGATTTTATGTCTTCAACTGCTTTGAGTTCCTAGCACAGGAATCGTGAATTTTTTTTTTTCTATTACATGCATTTTACCGTCAAAATTTCTGTCTCCTTGTATTTGATATGACCAATTTGGCTAGCATATGATTCGACTTTCTTTTTAATCTTGCAGCTTGAAACTGGTTGGTGTTTGAGTCTAAAGATTTTTGTCTTTCACCAAAGCTGCAGAGTTCTCCACTATTTTCTTTTAATATTGCCTCTTCTGCATTTAGGAAAAAATCCATTTAAATATATTTTGGGTCTTTTTATATATTTAGTCAGTTGAATCTAAAACTTCTGCTTAATTTTTCGACTTCATTTTTCTGTAGTTTGCTCTGCATTGTTTGTGTACATCTATATTATAATCTAACTCACTCCAGTGTCCTTGCCTGGAGAGTCCCAGGGATGGGGGAGCCTGGCGGGCTGCCGTCTATGGGGTCGCACAGAGTTGGACAGAACTGTAGTGACTTAGCAGCAGCAGCAGCATATTATAAGCTATTAGTATTCTCTTCAGCTATCTTAATCTGTAATTCTTCCGTTTAGTTTTAGGTTTTGTTTTTTTTTTTTTTAAGTTTGAACTGTCTCTTTTTTTCACTTAAAAATTTTGTTTGCTAATTTCTCAAAAATCTTCCTGGCTATTTTTATGGTATTTTGTTTTTATGTTGTTAATTCTATTTTTTTTTTTTTTAGATATTTAATTCATATTTATTTTACATCCTGCATTGACAGTTTTAATGCCTGATGTCTTTGGGGGCTGATAACCTACTGATTTATGCTAATGACTATCACTCTTGGTAGGGGGGGCATCATATATTTTGTGATTTTTTTATTGTAATATTTTGGATCTATGTCTATGAGGTAGAGACACTTTATGAAGGTGTCTCTGAACCTTCAAACTGTGAAATCTATAAGCTATATACACGGTTGGTGCGAGGGGTCAGAGGTGGAGACTGCAAAAGCTTGTGCTCTTGACCGCTTTTGAGCATAGCCTAGTATCCAGAATAGTTTAAATGTTGATAATGTTAGTCTGAAACACATTCAGCATCTTCTACCCTGACAGTTTTTCTCTAATCGAATGGCATTGTCTTCGTAGAACGAAGAAGGTGATTTTTGCTTTTCCGACAAAAGCAAATTTTCTTAAAGGGAATTCTTGGGCAGTGAAAAAAATCTTTTTTTAAATTTTTAATTGAAGGATAATTGCTTTACAATGTTGTGTTGGTTTCTGCTGTACAGCAAAGGTGAATCAGCCGTACGTATAAATATATCCCCTCCCTCCAATGGAAACTTCTCATCATCTCCAAACTTAGGAAGGTTTCACAGAGTAATCTTTTCACGTACATAGTTGATGTCAAGATCTGGATGGAAATTTTTACAAAATCATCTATATGCCTGGGGGATTTTTTCCCCTCCTGTTAAGCAGTCAAGTTACCAAATTAATATCTTTGGTCTTTGGAAGTTTGCTAAATTGCAGATGCAATATATTGATGGACAGATGTCTGTTTCTCTCTCTCTCTCTTTTTTAATATTTTTGGTGAAAGCAACTGAGGGACCATAGACTAATATGACAGTGATTTTTTTTTTTGTTTGTGTTTGTTTTTGTCTGTGCCTTTCTCTGCTTGTCCTGAATCAACAGGGATTAGTCAACTGATAGACTAAGCAAAGTGGGAAAGTGATTCTCAAAGACACTTAGCTTTGCTGTTCGCAGGCTTGATATCCAAGGATCAGTACTTTTTACAAGTACCCCAAAGTGCTTCTTATCATCAGACAAGTCAGGGAAGCACTAATTTAGGGAATCCCCTCTCCATTAACCACACACTCAATTTAATGACCCAAATGCTTGTGAAATGATTTTTTTTTTTTCCTGTTAAGCACCAACGTCAAGATACAAGATATGATAGCTTAGGATGAATGGTGTCGAATTCTTGATCTCTGAAGAAGAAGATTTAACTTCGGGACCAGAGACCTGGCTTGACCGCTCAGAGCTCTTGGGTGGCAGAGGTTTTAACTACAGTGAAAAGGGTCAGAGAAAGCTTCTGACATAGACATCAGAAGGAGGTGGGAAGTGCCCCACTTCCTAGTCTTTGGCAAGGGAATTATATACTTTTTAATTAGCTATTACAATAAGTCAAAAGCATATCTCAAGGTCGTAAAAATTTTACCAGACCCACTCCCATAATACACATTCTAAGATACCAGGATTAGTCAGAAGGTTCTCAGGAAGGAGAAACTGTCCTCAAGCAGGATACACTGTTGTTATTATAATCCCTAGTACAGAGTTTAAACTGAGTTGTTTTTTGTGTAATCGTCAGTTCCCAGCTTAAAGAAAAAAAAAACAAGACGATTTTATGTGATGAAGACTAAGGAATGTAGAGGGGAAAAAAAAGTTTGTCCTTTCGTTCTCTTTGAGAATTCCAGACCTCTATCTCCTCCTCGAGACCCCCAGACCCCTCTCTCCTCGGGGACCCCCGTACTTCTTATCAACCTGCCTAGGAATTGACTGTGTCAGATAAATACATTTCACCGTCAGAAATCTGCAAAATTCTCATAGACTATGAATTCATGAATACCCTCATTGGTGCATACCATGTTTTTGTCTTCCACTGATTCTCAGTCACTCTTTTTTATATTTTTGGCTTGTGGTGGGTCTTCACTGCTGTGTGTGGGCTTTCTCTAGTTGCGGCAAAAGGGCCTACTCTCTGCTTGCCTTGTCTGGGCTTCTCCTTGTGGTGGCCTGTCTCTTGTTGGGGAGCACAGGCCCTAGGGCGCACATACTTCGGTAGTCGCAGCCTCTGGGCTCAGTAGTTGTGGCACATTGGCTCAGTTGCTCCACGGCACGTGGGATCTTCCTGGACCAGGTAGAGAACACCACGGATAGGTGTCCGGTTGCCCTGCAAGGTAGGGTCTTAACCACTGGACCAGAAGTGAAGCCCTCAATCCCTGTTCTTAAGCTCTCAGGCATATGGGAGCAGGAAAGCACGTTACCAGTTAGAATTTTGTTATCTTGAAACGTTATTACCTTGGAATGCATGTCATCTACTGGCTTAAAGATGGTTGTATACCTGTTGTGTTAATGGCATAGACACAGTGGGCACACGATGGGAAGGGTATGATAGCTCAGCTCTCGAGCTGTAGGTTCATCAGCTTCTCGTCATCTGTGTCCCCTGCTGGATGGGTTGTTTGTTGCTATTCAGTCCCTAAAAGTCATGTTCGACTCTCTGTGACCCCATGGACTGCAGCACACCAGGCTCCTCTCTCTTCCACTATCTTGAGGAGCTTGCTCAAACTCAAGCCTGTCAAATCGCTGTTGCCATCCAACCATCTCGTCCTCTGTTGCCTCCTTCTCCTCCTACCCTCAATCTCTCCCGGCATCAGGGTGTTTTCCAGTGAGCTGGCTCTTTGCATCAGGTTACCAGAGGTATTGGAGCTTCAGCTTCACCATCAGTCCTTCCAATGAATGGTCAGGGTTGATTTCCTTTCAGATTGACTGCTTTATCTCCTTGCTGTTCAAGGGGCTCTCCAGAGTCTTCTTCAGCACCACAATCTGAAAACATCAGTTCTTTGGTGCTCAGTCTTCTTTATGTCCAACTGTCACGTCCGTACATAACTACTTGAAAAACCATAGCTGTGACTATACAGACCTTGGTTGGCAAAGAAATGTTTCTGCTTTTTAATATGCCACTAGATGGGTACCTTGGGGCAACCTGTATAAACTCTGGGAGGCTCATTTTCCCTTACCGTGAAATAGGCAAAATAATTCCTCTGATTGTAATGGGTGGATCCTAAAGTCAGATGATTTACATAAATTGCTTTCAGAGGGTTAATTATTCAAGAAACGAGACTATCTCCTAGTGTTATTGTGAGTAGTGGCCATTTTTTTGTGAATAATTGTGTTTGTTTATTTTTGGCTGTGCTGCATCTTCACTGCTGTCTGGGCTTGTCTCTAGTTGCAGGGAGTGAGGGGCCACTCTCTAGCTGCCGCGCTCCGGGCTTCTCATTGCGGAGGCTTCTCGTTGCAGAGCACAGGCTCTAGGGTGTGTGGGCTTCAGTAGTGGTGGCTCCGGGCTTAGTTGCTCTGTGGCCTGTGGGATCCTCCTGGATCAGGGATGGAACCCGTGTCTCCTGCATCAGTAGGCAGATTCTTTACCACTGAGAGCCAGGGAAGTGTACAATTCTTATGTTGGTGATTATTGCTGTTATTATTAGAAGTCGTGGCAACCGCCCGTGAGGAGGACAGAATGCCGATACCAGACGGTGCAGCAGGGTGTCCATGTGTGTTTACTGTACTTTACACACTGCGAGCACCACAGTTCGGTGCAGTCAGGAAATAATGGAGCGTCTGGGGATACAACTTGCCATCGCTGTTCACAATTAACCTCTACTTGTCACTTTCACAGAGAAGTCTGCAGTGTTCTTTCCATACAAAATATCTTGTATTAATAGCCAGAAACCAGAACTGAAAGAGACACACGTACCCCAGTGTTCATCGCAGCACTGTTTACAATAGCCAGGACATGAAAGCAACCTAGATGTCCATCAGCAGACGAATGGATAAAGAAAGCTGTGGTACATACACACAATGGAGTATTACTCAGCCATTAAAAAGAATACATTTGAATCTGTTCTAATGAGGTGGATGAAACTGGAGCCAATTATACAGAGTGAAGCAACCCAGAAAGAAAAACACCAATACAGTGTACTAGCACATATATATGGAATTTAGAAAGATGGTAACGATGACCCTATATGCAAGACAGCAAAAGAGACACAGATGTAAAGAAGAGACTTTTGGACTCTGTGGGAGAAGGCGAGGGGGGATGATTTGAGAGAATACCACTGAAACATGTATATTATCATATATGAAACAGATCACCAGTCCAGGTTCGATGCATGAGACAGGGTGCTCGGGGCTGGTGCACTGGGAAGACCCTGAGGGATGGGATGGGGAGGGAGGTGTGAGAGGGGGGTTCAGGACAGGGAAACACATGTACACCCGTGGTGGATTCATGTCAAGTATGGCAAAAACCACTACAGCATTGTAAAATAATTAGCCTCCAATTAAACAGTTTATAAAAAAAATATCTTGTATCAAAAGTTCCAAGTTATTCAGAGCAGTAAGCCTTGACTATCAAGAAAGGAAGGACAGGACTTTTAACAGAATTAGTAAAGTGAAGAATTTACGGAGAAGAATAAATGTTTACAATTAACTCTGTTTTGAGATACTGCAGATTATCAATGTGATGATGGCCTTGTGCCTATGATAATTCTTCAGTTTTCTTGATCCTTTTTTTTTTATAGGTAGAATGATGAATGCCAGTTCATAGCATCCAAAATAAACAACATTTCCTTGGTTACTTATAGTTGTTCCCTATAGACTTATAGGCTTCCCTGCTGGCTCAGACAGTAAAGCGTCTGTCTGCAATGCAGGAGACCCAGGTTCCATCCCCGGGTGGGGAAGATCCCCTGGAGAAGGGCATGGCAACCCACACCAGTATTCTTGCCCGGAGAATCCCATGAACAGAGGAACCTGGTGGACTACAGTCCGTGGGGTCGCAGACAGTTGGACACGACTGTGTAACTAACACACAAACAAGGCTGCCTCAGTTCAGGAAGACATGATTGAATTTGGGGATAACAGCCTTAAAGGGCTAGGGTGAAGCATGTTTGCAATTTTTTTTTTTTTTTAGATTTTATCGGGAAGCATTTTAGATAAATACAAGAGTTAAGAAAATAGTATCATAGCGTTGTTGTCCAGCCACCCTTACACATCCAGGCCAGCACACAGCTTCAAGCTACACACACACGGAAATAGCCATTTGTGGGGACACCCCTGATGGTCCAGTGGTTCATAATCCGCCTCCCAATGCGGGGGATGTGGGCTTGATTCCTGGCAGGGGAACTGAGATGGCCACGGAGCGGCTAAGCCCATGTGCCACAGCTGCTGAGCCTGCACACAGTAGAGAGTTGGTGCCCTGCAACGACAGATCCCACGTGACGCCCGTAAGACCAGACCCAGCCAGATAAATAAATACTTGTTTAAACCAAATAGTATAATAAACTTGCCATCCCTCAGCTACAACACACGCACTCCCAGCCCCTCTCGTCTCACTACACCCTCCCCTCTGGTTTGGACGATCTTGAAGCCAAGCCTAGACTTGCGTCTTCCCTTCAGTAAACATTTCATCTGTTCGCCTCCAGCACGTGGGACTCCTTTGTTACGAGTGAGGTGAGCATGTGAATTTGGAGCGCACACGTGAGCCGTGGAGCCTGTTTTGTGAGTGGCGCGGCTTGTCAGGATCCGCAGACAACATCCACTGTGCAGACGTACCTGCCTGGGGTGAGAATATTCATCACACAGAAGCGGTGCCTCGCAGGGATTAGAGGAGCACAGCGTTGCTTACTCTGCATGTTCTTTGCAAGTTTGTTGCCTCCAAGAGACACCTCTCTTTAAAAAAAATTTTTTTTTTTTTTTTTTATTTGGCTGCTTCATGCGGTATGTGAGATATTAGTTCCCCAACCAAGGAATGAATGCGTGCCCCGTCCGATTGAAGGTCAAAATCTTAACTCCTGGATCGCCAGGGAAGTCTCCAAGAGACACCTTTCTTAACAACACCAGCCTTAGCTGACTGCCGTGGCCTCTTGGTTCCTGTTTAGCCGCTCACTCATGTCTGACTCTTTGCAGCCCCGTGGACTGCAGCACGCCAGGCTCCCCTGTCCATCACCATCTCCTGAAGTTTGCTCAAACTCATGTCCATTGAGTCACTGATGGGCTCTTGATCAAGACAGTATTTTCCATGTGCCACAACTACATTAGACAAAGCCTTATTTGACAATTTTCTGTCAGTGATCAGAATAGGGTAAAGGTGGCCAAATAACCCTGGTTGTCCAGGACACCCTTGGGTTTTGCCCTTTGCTCCTGAGCAAGGCCTGTGTGTAAACTCCTTCCACTCAAAACTGCCCAGACTTGAACCATTCAATCCGTGGTAACCCTGGATAGCTGTGTCTTAAGCTAGCTTGGAGGTGGAAACTGACAGAGGAGCTACCCCAGATGGAAGCGCATAGTCCAGTTGCCGTGAGTATACAGGATTTGCAGAGAAGCCACTGGTCAAATTTAACAGTGGCAGGAGCTCAGTTGATTGAACAGGCGAGTCCACGGGATACTGCGAAGGGTCTGGTGTCCTCTGCTCTAGCTTTCGGCTTCCCAGGTGGCTCAGTGGTGAAGCATCTGCCTGTCCGTGCAGGAGATGCGAGAGATGTGGGTTCAGTTCAGCACTGAGGATAAGTGATCTCTTCCCTTTGCTGCTATGAAGATTAAAGATCCCACGTGCTAGAGCTAAGACCCAGCGCAGCCAAGCAAACAAATAAATATTTAAAAATAAAAAAGAGGTAGAAAGTGGCCCAGTGTATCTGATTGTGAAACCATGAATTATAAGGATGTTACAGACACAGAGTGGGTAGGCACTGATGATAGATCTGCTTCAAGGGAGCAGGAGAATTGAAAAGGACAAAGTGAATCAGGTCCGCCAGACCACATTGATGGAGGAGGTCAGAGAAAGGAGCCAGATGGAAATGAAGCAACATGCAGTGAAGACTGAAGGGAATTTTCAGGGAAGATTGCTCTGGGTAGACCAGAATGGGTAAAGCCCCAAAGCAACAAGACTAAAGCACCTTAGTCAGATAGGGACATTTTTGTGCAACAAGTGGACCAGCTTTCAGTTCAGTTCAGTCGCTCAGTGGTGTCCGACTCTTTGTGACCCCGTGGACTGCAGCAGGGCAGGCCTCCCTGTCCATCTCCAACTCCTGGAGCTTGCTCAGACTCATGCCCATTGAATCGGTGATGCCATCCAACCATCTCATCCTCTGTCATTCCCTTCTCCACCTGCCTTCAATCTTTCCCAGCATCAGGGTCTTTTCAAATGAGTCAGCTCTTTGCATCATGTGGCCAAACTATTGGAGTTTCAGCTTCAACATCAGTCCTTTCAATGAACACCCAGGACTGATCTCCTTTAGGATGGACTGGTTGGATCTCCTTGCAGTCCAAGGGACTCTCAAGAGTCTTCTCCAACACCACAGTTCAAAAGCATCAATTGTTTGGTGCTCAACTTTCTTTATAGTCCAACTCTCATGTCCATACATGACTACTGGAAAAACCATAGCTTTGACTAGATGCACCTTTGCTGGCAGAGTAATGTCTCTACTTTTTAATGTGCTGTCTAGGTTGGTCATAGCTTTTCTTCCAAGGAGCAAGCATCTTTTAATTTTATGGCTGCAGTTACCATCTGCAGTGATTTTGGAGCCCCCCAAAATAAAACCAGCCACTGTCTCCCCATCTATTTGCCATGAAGTGATGGGACCGGATGCCATGATCTTCGTTTTCTGAATGTTGAGCTTTAAGCCAGCTCTTTCACTCTCCTCTTTCACTTTCATCAAGAGGCTCTTTAGTTCTTCTTCACTTTCTGCCATAAGGGTGGTGCCATCTGCATGTATATTCTGACCTATATTGTGTGTGTCTAAATATGTATAAATGCAATCAGATATGTGTAGTTTGTATATGTACCTCAGGTATTTATAGCCATATATGTATATATGTAGTTGAGAGAGACTCAATTCCTAGGCAGATTGATAAGAAGTCTAGGATCCCCGAGGAGGAGATGGGGGTCTGAGGTTCTTAAGGCGATAGGGGTCTGGGATTTTCAAGGAGGAGGAAAGGACAAACATCTTTTTTTTTTTTTTTTCTGCATTCCTTAGTCTTAGTCACATAAAACTTTTTTTGTTTGTTTTTTTTTTCTTTAAGCCTGAACTGATGACTATACAACAAACAGCTCAGTTTAAACTCTATACTAAGGATTATAGAACAACAATGTATCCTGCTTGAGGACGGTTTCTCCTTCCTGAAAACCTTCTAACTAATCCTGATATCTTAAAATGTATATTATGGGAGTGGGTCTGGCAGGATCTTTCTATTGATAAGTTCTAATCATGTTATCCTAAAATGTAAATTGTGGGAGACGGTCTGGTAAAATTTTCGCAAACGTGAGACGTTCTTTAGATTTATTGTAATAACTAATTAAAAAAGTATGTAACTCCCTCGCTAACACTAGTGAGGGGGGCACTCTCTGTCCCCCTTCTGATGTCTGTGTCAGAACGTTTCTCTGTCCCTTTTCTTACTTTAGTAAAACCCTGCTACGCAAAAGCTCTTGAGTGATCAAGCCTGGTCCCTGGTCCCAAAGCTAAACCTTCCACAAATCTGACGTTGTTTACTATCGTAAGCTATCAGTTGTAGATACACACACACACACACACACACACACACACACAGGATCCAGAATGTGCATTCCAGGAACACAGAAGAGAAAAAGGATCGTCCATTTCAGTTCTGTTACAGGAAATAGGAGGTCATGTTAATGTAGAATTTTACCATGTGAATTTTTTAACCACAAGCCAAATATTTTCTGCCAGTATCTCTCTACCAACAGTTAACTAAAAAAAAGATGCTCAATATAAGAGTTGTGAGTTAAGTTTTATTTGGGGCAGTATGAGGACTGTAGCCTGGGAGACAACACCTCAATAGTTCTGAGACCCTGCTTCAGAGAGGCAGTGGGGGGAGGTCCACATATAAGATTTTGGTGAAGGGGGAGTTCAGATAATTAAGCACTCATTTTACTAAAGGTTTTCTGCCACTCAGAGGAGCTGATGTCACCAGGAAGGACTTCCCTGGTGGCTCAGACGGTTAAGCGTCTGTCTACAATGCAGGAGACCCCGGTTCGATCCCTGGGTCGGGAAGATCCCCTGGAGAAGGAAATGGCAATCCACTCCAGTACTATTGCCTGGAAAATCCCATGCACAGAGAAGCCTGGTAGGCTACAGTCCATGGGGTCGCAAAGAGTCAGACATGACTGAGCAACTTTACTTTCACTTTCTAGATGTGAGAAGATCCTGAAATCACCTCCTGAACATATCTAACTATCTAGAGACCTGTCCCACCAGATTCCCTGGAGCACTCAGTTCCTCACTCCACCCTGAGCTTCCCTCAGGGGGCGCTGAAGCTCAACAGCTACAGAGCACAGGGTTCAGTCTCCGCAGAAAAAGTGAAGGAAAGTGAAGTCGCTCAGCTGTGTCAGACTCTTTGCAGCCCCATGGACTGTAGCCCACCAGGCTCCTCCGTCCATGGGATCCTCCAGCCAAGAATACTGGAGTGGTTTGCCATTTCCTCCTCCAGGGGATCCTCCCGACCCAGGGATCAAACTCGGGTCTCCCGCAGGCAGATTCTTTACCATCTGAGACACCAGGGAAGCCCTGGAAAATGCTCTTGGCAAGCGCCAATTTGTAGTTGAGACAACAGTCATCCAAAACAATAAAATAATTGTAAACAAAGTTCTGCATATATGGAAAATATGGTGAAGATCGTCTAACTCAGTAAGGCTGTATTTCTGTTCTTGTGTGCTGGGTACATTCTAAGAACTTGCTTTGTATTCACAGCATCCTTTGCCTGGATTTTTTTTTTCTTGTTGAGTTAGGTCTGGGAAGACAATGGCTAGTAGAATGGGCGGGTGGAGAGGGGTTGATGAATTGTGTACTTAATAAAACAACAGGTGATTGAAATATATTTGAATTCACCAGAAGGAATCAATGAGATCTGGAAAAGTGTTAGTATTCACCCCTGGACCAGAAAGTCATGCGATTCGAATCTTCCTCCTCCCAGCTTTGGCTGCAGTGACAGAGCAAGGTAGATGGGGTGTGTGAAGATTTTAAGATAAGAAGACACTCTGGGATCATGCTAAGTTGGCTGATCAAGTCAACTGTTGCCATATAAAACAGCAGAAATGAAGGCCATAGGATAGTTCAACTAGCTGTCTGTGTGGGGCCATTCGGGTGAAAGGCTGAGGGACTGATTGTGGTCAGACAAGAGCAGTGAATCTTTGTCAACCAGGAGTGTGAGTCTGTGAAGCCAGGGGGTGATGGGATCAGGCAGATTGTTGACATCCATCAAGTGAGGCTGGGTGACAGCAAAAAAACCCCAAAAAATCCATAGTGAAAACCATGGAATGTGTCTGCAGTATTTCATTATGATACACGCTCTAAGATGAAAGTGATGTAAGATGTTGAGAAGTCACATTTGTTTTTTAAGTACAGGAGATAATGCTCTAGGGAGAGTATAATGCATGACCAAGGTCATGTTGAGAGTTCATGAAAAAACAAGGACTAGAAATACTTTGTTTCTCCCAGATTCCAGTGAATATTCTATATGCCACATTACCTCTTGTTTTTCTTTTTAAAAATAATTGAATAATTGTTAAAGAAAGCTGTGACAAGCCTGCTGCTGCTAAGTCACTTCAGTCGTGTCCAACTCTGTACGACCCCATAGATGGCAGCCCACCGGGCTTCCCCGTCCCAGGGATTCTCCAGGCAATAACACTGGAGTGGGTTGCCATTTCCTTCTCCAATGCATGAAAGTGAGATGTGAAAGTGAAGTTGCTCAGTTGTGTCCGACTTTTCACAACCCCATGGACTGCAGCCTACCAGGCTCCTCCGTCCATGGGATTTTCCAGGCAAGAGTACTTGAGTGGGGTGGCAAGCCTAGACAGCATATTAGAAAGCAGAGACATCCCTTTGGTGACAGAGGTCCATCTAGTCAAAGCTAGGCTTTTGCCAGTAGTCATGTACACATGTGAGAGCTGGACTATAAGGAAGGCTGAGCGCCAAAGAATTGATGGTTTCATATTATGGTCATTATGGTGCTTGAGAGTCCCTTGGACTGCAAGGAGATCCAACCAGTCCATCCTAAAGGAAATCAGTCCTGAATATTCACTGGAAGGCCTGATGCTGAAGCTGATATACTTTGGCCACCGATGCTGAAGCTGAAGCTCCAGTACTTTGGCCACCTTATGCAAAGAGCTGACTCATTGGAAAAGACCCTGATGCTGGGAAAGATTGAAGGTGGGAGGAGAAGGGGACGACAGAGGATGAGATGGTTGGATGGCATCACTGACTCGATGGACATGAGTCTGAGCAAACTCCGGGAGATGGTGATGGACAGGGAGGCCTGACGTGCTGCAGTCCGTGGGGTGGCCAAGATTCGGACACGACTGAGTGACTGAAAACAACAGCTAAACTTTAAAGCAACCAAAGGAATACCATCTAGTGTTTGTTTAATTTTCCCCATTGATTTTCAACATTGAAGTATATGTAAAGTATACGTGGAAAAAAAAAAGTATTATTTTGAGCATACCACCACTCAGTGTGGGCTTACTCAAGCACGTCACCGTGACAAATGGTGTGGTCCATCCAGTTCTGCATCATGTAATGGTCCCTTTAAACGCCTGGCCCTGCTCCTCAGGGTAATGAATTGAGATCCGTTGAAAGTGTAGATCTTATGTGCTTGGCACTTGCCCTCTTCACATTATTGTTTGAAGCAATAAAAGCTTTACTAATGCACAGGCTTTTTCCTCCTCTCATTCCACACAGTATATTCATCTGATCTGGCTACTCTGGGGCTTCATGACATGACTTCGTTGCACTTTCTTAAAGTGTTTTGGCTCCTAGCATTCCTTCCCACCCGTGTTCAGGTGAAAATATGATCTGTTAGTGAGTTTCATCAGTCAGCAATCTCTTATTGTACACCTAGGCCAGTTTTTTTCATTTCAGCCTTAGGTCCTTTAAGTCACTGGTCCCCAAGCTTCTTGGCCCCAGGGGCCAGTTTCATGTTGGGTGTAAGCTAAGTCAAGCTGCCGAGAAAGGCTCAAAACCCGTAACCCCCGTGCTTGTATGAAAGAGAGGTATGGAACTGAACCTTATATATATATTTTTTGAGACATCATTGAGTTGTACACTTTAAGTTTTTTGTCTTAACCTTGTTTGTGGTTCAGCTCTCACATGCATACGTGACTCCTGGAAAAACCATAGCCTTGACTATACAGACCTTTGTCGGCAAAGTGATGTCTCTGTTTTTTAATATGCTGTCTAGGTTGGTCATAGCTTTCTTTCCAAGGAGCAAGCGTCTCTTTATTTCATGGCTGAAGTCACCCTCTGCAGTGATGTTGGAGCCCAAGAAAATAAAAGTCTGTAACCGTTTCCACTTTCCCCCTTTCTATTTGCCATGAAGTTACAGGACTGGATGCCATGCTCTTGGTTTTTTTGATGTTGAATTTCAAGTCAGCATCTGCAATCTCCTGAACAGGGGACAATAAAACTCTTTATTGATTGGCCAGTCAGAGTGCTGGACATGCCTACATTATCTCTTAAATGTATTCATTTGAGAGAAGCTCAATACACACACAGGGAATGAACAGATTGCCAGTTTGTCCTGTGCTTTTCGTGACTGTTGAAACATCTTTGGTTTTAGATGATGAATTTATAGTTACATGTGGAGCCAAAATACGTTAATTTTTTACAATGTAGCATTGAAAGGATAAGCGTAAAAAATGGCAAATAAAAGTTCTAAACAAGAGCGTAACATTAAGGGGGAACATTTATAATTGTGTAAAGAAGAGAAAGTATTGGGTGAACAAGGAGTAAATCACTTCATCTGTGCAAATGATACTCCATGACAAGCATTTTAAGTGTAGGAGAAGCAGACAAAAGTTAATTTAGAAACTCATCATATGAGCGACTTAGCAGCAGCATATGAGCCAAGCTGCCATTTCAACCGAGTCAGCCTCAGTTACTGTCCCCCTGGATGACATATTTATATGTCCTGGCTCACTGTGGGGTGATTCATGTGGCTACGTCATCCTTACCCTCTCTTGCCAGTGTCCTGCCTCAGATTAAAATATAAACACTCCCTCGCGCCTGCCCCCTGCTTCTGAAGCATCATTAACTTCGTCTGAGGGCACATTTGGTTATGAGCCAGTAAAATCCTTACGCGCGGTATTTAAACAAGATGGCAGTGATATATGACGTCCAGTTCTCTCCCTTTTATCTCGCTGTCAAGTTGGACAAGCTCAGCTCTTAATAAGAGTCGAGGGCTTGGCCAGATCACAGCTCGGTCTCCTGTAAATTAAAAGGGTGTGTCTCTTCCCTGCATCCTTCCCCTTAAGTGGGAACCTTGAGTTCGTTCTTTAAGTTTGTGAATCTGTTTCTGAATTTGTTGGTACATCAGTGCATTTCTACCACTGCTTTTTAGATTCTGCTTATAAGGGTTGCCATACTGTAGTTAGAGAGTTTGGGACGGACGTGTACACACCATTGTATTTAACATGGAGAACCAGCAAGGACCTGCTGGACAGCACAGGGAACTCTGCTCAATCCTCTGTAATAACCTTATGGTCACCAGGGGGAAGGATGGGGGAAGGGATAGTCAGGGAGTCTGGGATGGACATGGACACACTGCTGTATTTAACACGGAGAATCAGCAAGGACCTGCTGGACAGCACAGGGAACTCTGCTCAGTGTCATGTGGCAGCCTGGATGGGAGGGGAGTTTGGGGGAGAATAGATAAATGTCCATGTATGGCTGAGTGCCTTTGTTGTCTCTCTGAAATCATCACAAGACTGTTAATCAGCTATACCTCAATACAAAATAAAAAGTTTAACATGGGGGAAAATAGAGGAATATTTCGGGAGGCAATAAAGGAAGCAAAAAAAAAAAAAAAAAAGGTGTGTCTCTGCTATAAGCACTTGCATCTCAGCAGCTAACCTCGCTTTCAAACCTCCCTCTTCTCCAGTCCGCCCCTTAAGCTCTGTGAGTCTTCCAGTGGCCACCTGGCTGGTCAGTGTCTCCATAGAGCTCTGCTTCCTCTTTTTCCAGTTTGAATTGTTTACTTTGCCACTGGCCCATCTCAAAACCTCAGAACTATGTCCACTCTCCTCTCCCATTTCTTAGGGTCTCGTATGATCTGCTCCTAGTTGGTTCACCATGTCCAAGCTCAGACTTAGAGCCTCTCTCCAGAAGAGCCTCACTGACTTTCTGACAGCCGTCTCTGCCTGCAGTCTCTCCTGAAACCATTCGTGAATAGGCCAGAAGATTTACCTTTGTAGTTCTGCTTAGTCGCTTCAGTCGTGTCTGACTCTTTGTGACCCCATGAACTGTAGCCCAACAGTCTCCTCTGTCCATGGGATTTCCCAGGCAAGAATACTGAAGTGGGTTGCCGTTCCCTTCTCCAGGGGATCTTCCCCACCCAGGGATCCAACCCGTGTCTCCTGCATTGGAGGTGGATTCTTTACTGCTGAGCTATAAGGGAAGCCGTGTGTGTGTGTATGTGTGTGTGTGTTTGTAGACTGCATCTTAAAAAGAGTATTATCAAATTAACTGAATATTTTAAGACTTACTGAAAGGGAGATAAAAACAAACTTACAGAACGACAAAAAACTACTCTCCAAAGTCATGCTAACTCAAACTCCCACTGATGTGGTCCTTCTGTGATAAATCTTTTTGTTAGAGTTAAGAAGGGTTGATTATTCATCGGTAGATACAGACATTTCACAGGAATGCACCACATTAATGTAAATGAAACCACCAAGGAGATTTTTTTTTTAATTTCAAGTTCACTGCATCCAGCCATAACAGTCCATGGAAAATTCTTACTTAGAATAGCTCTCTTCAGTCTGACACTCCATTTATGGGTAGAGGATTTCAGACGAGATTCAAACGTGGACAGAAATGTGAAATCATGTATATATGTTTGCCATGTTTTATACAATGTACATTATCAAACAGAAATAGCAATGTTTTATGTGTCTTTGCTGTGGTCAGAATTAAACCTGTTACCTCCGGGGCTGTTTGTACACTATTGCAACATGTCAAGAGTTTCTCAGGCATAGCTTTTCGCCCAGTCAGAAACCATGGTTCACACCTTTCCCCTTACCCACGTCTTACTTTTGTGATTCTCTCCTGGTTGCCTTTTCTCCTCCTGCTGCATTTTCTTTCTTTTCTTCACAGACATGTCTTCCTTCTCCACCCTGAAGATTCATCTCCGAGACAGTTCTCAGTCCCCTCATTGGGCTGGAAAACCCCAGCTTCATGTTCTGGCCTCTGCACTGTGGAGTGTCAAATCCGATGTCCAAACCTTCACAGCTACCCCTTTCAGCCGTGTGTGACTCTTTGTGACCCCCTGGACTGAGCCCACCAGGCTCCTCTGGTCCATGGGATTCTCCAGGTCAGAATACTGGAATGGGTTGCCGTGCCCTTCTCCAGGGGATCTTCCCGACTCAGGGATCGAACCCAGGTCTCCCACATTGCAGGCGATTCTTTACCGTCTGAGCCACCAGGGAAGCCAGCACAGAGAGGATGTAATAATAAAGGAAATAAAGAAATAAAATGTAATATGCTTGATTCATCCTCAAACCATCCCCCTGACACCTGCTGCTGGCCTGTGGAAAAGTTATCTTTCATGAAACCCATCCCAGGTGCCAAAAAGGTTGGAGACCACTGCTGTAGAAGGTGGGCTTCCCAGGTGGCGCTAGTGGTAAAGAACCCACCTGGCAATGCAGGAGACGTAAGAGGTGCAGGTTCGATCCCTGGGTCGGGAAGATCCCCTGGAGGAGGAGGGCATGGCAACGCGGTCCAGTATTCTTGCCTGGAGAATCTGCATGGACAGAGGAGCCGGGAGGGCTACAGTCCATAGTGCTGCAAAAGAGTCAGACACGACGAAAGGGACTTAGCACACGGTAGAGGCCAGAATAAGAAGCCTGCCCCTCAAAGATGTCTCCATTGTAATTCCCGGAGTCTCTGAACTTGTGGCTTTCCGTGGCAACGTTGCAGATGGAATTAAGGCTCCCCACCTACTGAGACAAAGTAGATTATTCAGACGGATCCAGTGTTACCCCAGGGGTCCTGACAGGTGGAGGAGGCAGGCAGGGATATAGTGTGAGAAGCACTGGACCAGCCCAGGCTGGCTTTGAAGGTGGCGGAAGGGGCTGGGAGTCAAGGACTGTGGGCTCCTCCGGGATTCTTACCTGAGCTTCCGGAAGGTGCTGGATTCCTGCAGACATCTTCTCGTTGGCCTCGTGAAACCCATCTTGGACTTTTAGCCTTCAGAACTGTAAGATAATAAATTTGACTTGTGCGAAGCCACTGCGTTTGTGATGACTTCCTGCCGCAGCGCTGGAGATGAGTGCGTAGGTGAGATTTCTCATGAACACAAGTTTACTTGAATACGTAGCAGACTTCCAGCTGGATTCTCTGGGTGCCTGAATCAGAGGCACCCCAATGCCTTGTGTGCCTAATTAGGAAATGCAGTTCTCCTTCTTCTGTCCTCTGAATCCAGTCGTTTATTCCAGATCTGAATCTGGCTCAGTTCCTCTGGGCACTGCTTTACCTCAAGCCTTTGTCATTTCTCACATGCTATTTTTGTGGTAACTGGTGTCACTGAATATGCTTTCTTCTAAAGTCGCTCAGTTGTGTCCAACTCTTTGCAACCCCGTGGAATTCTCCAGGCCAGAATACTGAAGTAGGTAGCCTTTCCCTTCTCCAGGGGATCTTCGTGACCCAGGGATCAAACCCAGGTCTCCATCATTGTGGACGGATTCTTTACCAGCTGAGCCAGCAGGGAAGCCCAAGAATACTGGAGTGGGGTAGCCTATCCCTTCTCCAGGGGATCTTCCTGACCCAGGAATCAAACTGGGGTCTCCTGCATTGCAGGCAGATTCTTTACCAACTGAGCTATCAGGGAAGCCCAATATATACTTTGGACCTCCCTTTGAAAGAAAAACGAAAGTGAAGTCGCTCAGTCGTGTCCGACTCTTTGTGACCCCATAGACTGTAGCCTACCAGGCTCCTCCGTCCATGGGATTTTCCAGGCAAGAGTACTGGAGTGGGTTGCCATTTCCTTCTCCTGAGGATCTTCCCGACCCAGGGATCGAACCCAGGTCTCCCACATTGTAGGCAGACGCTTTACCATCTGAGCCACCAGGGAAACCTATGGACCACCCTTTGGACCTCCCTAAACCCATCTTCTACTTGTGAGTAGTCGTTGGTGGCTTAGTTGCTCAGTTGTGTCTGACTCTGTGATCTTGTAGACTGTATAGCCCACTAGGCTCCTCTGTTCATGGGATTCTCCAGGCAAGAATACTGGAGTGGGTTGCCGTTTCCTTCTCCAGAGGATCTTCCCCACTCAGGGCCTGAACCTGCATCTTCTGTAATGGAGGCAGATTCTTTACCACTGAGTCAACCTTTATTTTTTCATAATTTTTTTTTAGTACTTAGAATACATTTTATTATTAATTTCAATATTATTTTGCATTAAAATAAATGAAAGTCAGTAATATCCTAAAAATCTTTTAGACTGACTACATCAAAAATCTTTGTTTTTCTATTTGATCGTGGAAAATGTTGTGAGGCAGTTCAGTCTTTTAGTGTTTTTTTGTTCTGCGATTATTTCCAGATAAGTGCTTTTTGTCACAATAAACCACTGTGTTTCAACTACTGGAATACTTTTATCCCAGAATTGAGAGTTATGGATTTTAAAATAGTATCCATGTATTTAGGGGTTCCCAGGTGGCTCGGTGGTAAAGAATCTGCCTGCCAATGCAGGAAGCGTAAGTTCAATCCCTGGGTCGGGAAGATCCCCTGGAGGAGGAAATGGCAACCCACTCCAGGATTCTTGCCTGGGAAATCTCATGGACAGAGGAGCCTGGCGGGCTACAGTCCATGGGGTCACAAAAGAATCGGACACGAGTGAGTGACTGAGCATGCATGCACTCATCCATGTGTTTATATACAAAAAAAATCCATAAAATTGTTTGCCAGAACTATAAATGTTTTTATGATCCAAATTTATAAATCTTGGAAGAACTAAATGCTTGAAATAAAATAAACACAAGTCAAATATTGGCCCATTAAAATATTTTTTAAATAAAATATTTATTCCTGCAAAGGATAAGTGAACCATAATTTACTATTGGTTATATACTGCTTTATCCTTATAGCTGTCACAATAGCTAGGTGGGATCATTATATATTATACACATAAAATATATATACTTGCAGCCATAATTCACAGAAGTGTATGTTCATACAGATTTTATAGATACTAAATTATACATCTATACACATAAAATCTAATTTGGAAACATTATGCTCAGGCCAAAACAGCTTTGCTTACTTTAGTTTTCAATATTCCTGTCACTTGTATGGATTTTATTTAAAACCTACTGGAAGGACTGAAGCTGAAGCTGAATCTCCAATACGTTGGCTACCTGATGCGAAGAGCTGACTCATTTGAAAAGACCCTGATGCTGGGAAAGGTTGAAGGCAGGAGGAGAAGGGGACGACAGAGGATGAGATGGTTGGATGGCATCACTGACTTGATGGATGTGAGTTTGGGTAAACTCCTGGAGTGGGTGATGGACAGGGAGGCCTGAGTGCTGCAGTCCATGGGTCACAAAGAGTCAGACACGACTGAGGGACTGAACAGGGTTGACTGAAAGCATTTAATTTGCAGATGAATATTTATGTAACAGAGCCCAATTAATACTAATGCAAAACAGCCATCTTTCTTTTAGAACAGGCTCTAAACCTTTGACTTCAGACTTAGAAGCAGCAAACGAACGAAAGGGCAGGAGGGGAGAGGAGAGAAAACCTTTTTTTTTTTTTTTTAAATTTTAATTGGAGGCTAATTTCAATATACTACCGTTCAACTTCTATATGTACAGGAAGGAAGGGATCATGAAAAACACTTCAGATGTGGCCTGTTTATTAGCGTGAAAACCTTTTTTCTGCTTCTCGGGGAACAAAAACATCCGCTTTGCAAAGATAACAGCTTCACAGTCTTGCGACCCCGGGGGCGGGGTGGGGGCGGGGCGGGTAGAAACGCCCGTCCCTTCCTCTCCAGTTTTATGAACCGTTTGTTAACAGCTGTTCTTAGGACCCTCACCTCATTCTCACGTTTGACATTTTCTAATGCAAAGATGATGGTCGTTGTTTTATTTGTTTTTTAATTTATTTATTTCTTATTGGAGGATCATTGCATTACAATACTGTGTTGGTTTCTGCCATACATCGACATGAATCAGCCACAGGTATATGTATATCTCCTCTGTCTTGAAGCTCCTTTCCTTCTCCCAGCCCACCTCCCTGTAGGTTGTCACAGAGTTCCCTGTGCCATCCATCAAATTTCCACTGGCTATCTTACCCTGGTGGCTCAGATGATAAAGAATCCACTGCAGTGTGGGAGACCTGGGTTCAGTTGCTGGGTCGGGAAGATCCCCTGGAGAAGGGAGCGGCTACCTAATCCATTATTCTTGCCTGGACAATCCCATGGACAGAGGAGCTTGGCGGGCAACAGTCCATGGGGTTGCAAAGAGTCGGACATGAGTGAGCAGCTGAGCACACATCTGTTTTACATATGGTAACGTGTGTGTTTCAATGCTACCGTCTCCCTCTGTTCCAACCTCTCCTTCCCCCTCTGTGTTCACAGTGGCCTGTTTTGGAAGAAATCCTTCTCTTGGCTTTCAAGCAGCCAATCAACGCACGCATAGACCTCACTTTAATCGTTACTGTAGAGAAAGGGAGTCCTAGACTTGATCGTTCAGGCCGCGTGTCTCTCGTACACACACACTCAGTGTCTTTTCAGGGGGAAAGTGAAAGTTGCTCAGTCGTGTCCGACTCTTTGCGACCCCATGGACTGTCCATGGAATTCTCTAGGCCAGAATGCTGGAGTGGGTAGCCTTTCCCTTCTCCAAGGGATCTTCCCAACCCAGGGATCGACCCGGGGTCTCCTGCACTGCAGGTAGATTCTTTACCAACTGAGCTATCAGGGAAGGTGGAGATTCTCTTAAATCAACTTTTGAGCAAATGGAAGGGACAGCTAGTGAAAGCACCCTAGTAATTTCCAGAGCAAATAAAGTGCACGGACACACCGGGCCAGCCTTGTAATTGGATGGTTCTGACGGTTCCTGTGTCTTTAGGCCATGCAACCTTGTCAAGCCTCCGTTCCCTTCATGCACAGGGATCTCTTGCTGTCTGCCAGTGGGTGTGTCCCCCACGGTATGAACTGTTGATGTGGAAAGTGTTGGAAAAGCAAACTTCTACCGGGGTGACTTCACCCAGATCAGAGGTCCCCAGCCTATAGGATCTTCAGCTAGACTGGGGGTCCCCAGCTTCCAGGATCTAATGCCTGATGACCTGAGGTGGACCTCATGTCATAATAAGAGAAATAAAGTGAAGTCGTTCAGTCGTGTCCGACTCTTTGCTACCCCATGGACTGTGGCCTTCCAGGCTCCTCTGTTCATGGGATTTCCCAGGCAAGAATACTGGCATGGGTTGCCATTTCTTCCTCCAGGGGATCTTCATGACCCAGGGATTGATAAATGTAGCATGCTTGAATCATCCCAAACCCATCTGCAGACCCCGATCCATGGAAAAACTGTCTTCCATGAAACTGGTGTCTGGTGCCCAAAACGTTGGACACCGCTGCCCCTGATGACCTCCCGATGCCTTAGAACAGAAGTGACCGCCCTCGGTTATGAGTGTGTCTTAGGATGAAAGCTGTCTGTCACTCCTGGCTCTCATGAATGAGAGACTTCTGTGTGAGAACAGATGTTCCTTTCGGTCTGGTCCTGAGTGCAGTGATGAGCAGCTGTGAACATGTGCCTGATTCATTGGTCTTCCCTCCTCACACACGAGTGTCAACATTCTTGTTGTTATTCAGTCGCTAAGTCCTGTTAGACTCTCTGTGACCCCATGGACTGCAGCATGCCAGGCTTCCCTGTCCATCACCAACTCCTGAAGCTTGCTCAAAATCATGTCCATTGAGTTGGTGATGCCATCCAACCATCTCATCCTCTGTCGTCCCCTTCTCCCGCCCTCCATCTTTTCCCAGCATCAGGGTCTTTTCAAATGAGTCAGCTCTTTGCATCAGGTGGCCAAAGGACTGGAGCTTCAGCTTCATCATCAGTCCTTTGAATGAATAGTCAGGGTTGATTTCCTTTAGGATGGACTGGTTTGATGTCCTTGCTGTCCAAGGGACTCTCAAGAGTCTTCTCCAGCACCACAATTTGAATGCATCAATTGTTTGGCGGTCAGTTTTCTTTTTATTTTGTTTTAACAGTATCAATGAAAAGGCAAAAAAACAAATCAATAAGAAATCATCTTTTTTCGTGTCTAGGCTGGTTTGGGATTGAGTTTGCATGTCCTGCGAATCCCCTACTATCATGAAAAATAATCCTTTGGGCCGAATATGCACCAAATTCTGGAAAGCTGAGATTTTCTTTTTGTGACTTTGCTGGTATGTCAAAGACACAAATTAATATAATGTGAAAGTGAAAGTCGCTCAGTCATGTCCGACTCTGTGCGACCCCATGGACTATACAGTCCATGGAATTCTCCAGGCCAGAATACTGGAGTGGGTAGCCTTTCCCTTCTTCAGGGGATCCTCCCAACCCAGGGATTGAACCCAGGTCTCCCACATTACAGGCAGATCCTTTACCAGCTGAGCCACAAGGGAAGCCCAAGACATCGTTATGTACCCAGGCCAGGTGGGTTCATGTCTCAAATCATTGGAAATCAGATTAGACAAATCTCAATTATTATCATAGTCAGCAAACATTTAAAAATAAGTCTGCCCTTTCTGTGGCCTTGGTTTTCTTTAAGAATGTTATCATGGTTTAATTCAAGTACGAGTAACTAATGAGATAGAACCTGGAGTTTTTTTTTTTTTCCTCCAAACTCCAGAAGATTTGCCAGAAGTTAATCTTCTCAAGAGGAAACCAAGAATGGCTCCCTGCAGGTAATTCAGTGTGTGGAGCAGAAGTGAAAAGGTGAGTTGAAATGAAGCACAAAATAAGAAAGTGTGGATTCTCGAAAACCAAGCCTCAGGTGAGACCCTCAGGACACCGTGTGTCCCCAGGCTTGCTAGAGTTGTCTGCTTAATTTATTTCTGGGGTCTAGTTTTGTAGCAGCAGCCCCCCAGACTCTGCATGAATTCTGCCTCTGAAGTATGATTACCAAGATGTGAAAAATGATGGAATTCACTGAAATGATCAGAGAGCATCTGTCAAGATAACTTTTTGGCAAGGTTCCCAGCTTTTCATTACTTAAGAGAAGGAATAATGTGTTCCCAGCTTTTCATTACTTAAGAGAAAGAATGAAGAAAAACTCAGAAAATGTTAATCACGACTGAAGTGTAACACCATCATGTACGTCTGAGAATATCCCATGACTAATTTTTTTGGCCTTTACAGCTATTTCTCTTCCCTCTGAGATACAACTTTACGGTGGTGAAAAATACTTTTTTTTTTTTAACCTACCAAGTTCTTATTAGCCAGTAAGTTTCCTTTATGGTTGATTCTGTATCATGTAAGGATACAGTTCATTGAGGGAGTAAATAAAAAGAAAAAAACTTGGCAAAATGATTCAGTTTTTTTTCTTTTTTTTTTTAATGTGGACCATTTTAAAGTATTAAATTTGTTACAATATTGTTTCTGTCTTCTGGTTTGGTTTTTTTTGTTGTTGTTGTTACAATGTTGTTTCTGTCTTCTGGTTTGCTTTTTGTTACAGTATTTTTCTGTTTTCTGGTTTGGATTTTGGCTAAGAGGCATCTGGAATCTTAACTCCCAGATCGGGGATTCAACGCACACCCTCTCCATTGGAAGGTGAAGTGTTAACTGCTGGACAACCAGGGAAGTCCCTCAGAATAATGTACAATGTATACCTGAGGAATGGCTTCCCAGGCGGTGCTAGTGGTGAAGAATCCACCTGCCAGTGCAGGAGACTCAAGAGACGTAGGTTCAATCCCTGGAGGTTCCCTGGTGGAGGGTACGGCAACCCACTCCAGTACTCTTGCCTGGAGAATCCTGTGGACAGAGGAGCCTGGCGGGCTACAGTCCATGGCGTCTGAAAGAGTCGGACACGACTAAAGCTACTGAGCCCATACATGAGGGATAGGAATGAAAGTTTGGGGCCGACAGTAGGTGGTTTCAGCTTTCAGAATATCGTCAACATGTGGGAGTCTTCTGACACCAACTCAGGTTACGCTGTTCGCAGTATCCTTACGGAATGCCAGAGCTCCGTCATCCTTGTCTTCTGTCTTATTTAGCACTGCCAGATGAAACACACGACACCTGGTGAAATCTGAATTTCAGTGAAACAGGTTTTTATTTGAGCGTTAGGTATACATATGGAGAAGACAATGGCACCCCACTCCAGTACTCTTGCCTGGAAAATCCATGGACAGAGGAGCCTGGTGGGCTGCAGTCCATGGGGTCACTAAGAGTCGGACACAACTGAGCGACTTCTCTTTCACTTTTTACTTTCATGCATTGGAGAAGGAAACGGCAACCCACTCCAGTGTTCTTGCCTGGAGAATCCCAGGGACTGGGGAGCCTTGGAGGGCTGCCGTCTATGGGGTGACACAGAGTCAGACACGACTGAAGCGACTTAGCAGCAGCAGCAGCAGAGGTATACATATGCTAAACAATTTACTGCTATTTATCTGAATTTTGAATTTAATGTGATATCTTCTTTTTTGTTTTTTTGGTAACCGACAACCCCTGAAGTGCGGTGCCTGTTTTCACGTACATGAAATTGTGTGGTCAATAAAAACAAAGTTGATTTGACAGCATAGCATGGCGGCCGCTCCATATGAAGGAATGTACAGCACCCAGTCCTTTCTCTTGGAGAGGAGGCCATCTAACTGTGGGAAATGGAGCATACTGTAATTCATTCTTTTTTTTTTTAATTTTTATTTTAATTCACTTATGTGTGGCTGTGCTGAGCCTTCCTCGTTGCATGTGGGCTTTCTCTAGTTGCAGAGAGTGGGGGCCCTTCTCTCCTTGAGGTGCGCAGGCATCACACTGCAGTGGTTTCCCTTCTTGCGGAGCACCAGCTCCAGGGTGCACGGGCTTCCGGTACTTGTGGCAGCATGTGGGATCTTAGTTCCCGGAGCAGGGACTGAACCCATATCCCCTGCATTGCAAGACGGGTTCCTAACCACTGGACCCAGGGAAGGGCCCACGTTCACTTTTTTTGACCTCAGTTCAGTCCAGTCACTCAGTCGTGACTGCCTCTTTGCAACCTCGTGGACTGCAGCCCACTAGGCTTCCCTGTCCATCACCAACTCACGTAGTTTACTTAAACTCATGTCCATAGAGTTGGTGATGCCATCCAACCATCTCGTCCTCTGCCGTCCCCTTCTCCTACCACCTTCAATCTTTCCCAGCATCAGGGTCTTATCTAATGAGTCAGCTCTTCGCATCAGGTAGCCATAGTATTGGAGCTTCAGCATCAGTCCTTCCAGTGAATATTCAGGACTGATTTCCTTTAGGATGGACTGGTTTTATCTCCTTGCAGTCCAAGGGGCAGGAGGGTAGTTAGGTAATTAAAACATAGCAAACATTTATATGTGAGGTATGTAAGTTAGTCATCAGGACACCAACACTTTTGAAAAAGCCCTTGAAAGAGGACGGAAGCAATTTTACACTTGTAGCCGCTTTGAGAAGTAAAACTGAGCCAAACCTGTTAAGGATGTTGAAAGGCGTACACATTTGGTACACAGACAGGACATAGTCGGTCCATTTCCAGGAAGTACGGCTTGTATATTTGGACATCTCCCTTGTTGCTGGACACAGTTTCCTGGTCTCTGAATCATTCCATGCCCCTTGGGTGACTGGGTCAGTTAATCCTCTGTGTTGAGTTCAGTCCCCTTCTAGCCGCAGGACTGTTATGGTACCTAGCGTCAGGCCCCCATCTGCTAGTCTAACCTTGGTTTGGCACAAACAAAGTAATAACCAGATTCCATTTTGCCCCTCTCTTGTGACATGCCCCCTCTCCTGCCCTCTTCTGGTTCTGGTGACCAGATGCATGCTCTGTGACCTCACTGTCCTTCCTGGAACCCTAGTGGCTCAGATGGTAAAGAATCTGCCTGCAGTGCAGCAGACCCGGGTGGGGAAGATGCCCTGGAGAAGGGAATGGCAACCCACTCCAGGATTCTTGCCTGGAGAATCCCATGGACAGAGGACCCTGGCGGGCTACAGTCCATAGGTCACAGAGTCAGACATGACTGAGTGAGCATGGGACCTCAAGTGGGTGCAGTTGTACACTGTCCGTCTCTCTGGCTTATCACACTTAGCCTAAGTGTCCCTTTGGAGACTGCCTGTGCTGAGCGTGCATGTGAGAAGGTCTGTAGCCCGTGAAACGCTTTCACCTGGCCCCTCTCCCCACCTTCTGTTAGACACTCACAGCCAGACGTGATTGCCAGAGACAGAGCACACAGAGATGCTTTTTTATGCACCACGGTGATTTTGTGAGGAGACAGTGGGTGACCAGCGTCGCCTGCTGTTTTATTAATTTAATTTAGCCCGAGAGACGTGGCTTCCGAGACCTACCCGCCAGTCAACTGGGGTGGGCCGTCACGAGGTCAGATTGCATGCCCCGAGGTGCTTTGTTCAGCCACGGCCGGAGTTGGCACCTGACTGTTGGTTGCCGGCAGATCGTCTACGTCTGGTGCCAAGGGTGGGTGGGCTCCCTTCTGCTGAGCCCAAGTGCGGGCTTGTTGGGAGAATCCTCCAGCAATATATTTGGAGAAGGAAATGGCAACCCACTCCGGTGTTCTTGCCTGGAGAATCCCGGAGACAGAGGAGCCTAGTGGGCTACAGTCCATGGGGTCACAAAGAGTCGGACACAACTGAAGCGACTTAGCAGCAGCAGCCAGCAATGTATTGCTAAAGGGATTGGAGAGCTGACAGAGGGCAGAGGGCGTCCTTTCTGGCTGGCTCCAGACTTGCGTGTTCGCTGACCCTTGATCACAGACGAAAACAGAGATGGACATGTGGCAGTGATGGCTTCTGTTTTCTAGAAGCAGGGGTTCCCCCAACCACAGACACACACTTTCCTCCATGGACCACAAGAAGGTTTATCTCAGTGGTACTTCTGAAGTGATGGCAAGGATGACTGGAACCATCTGGGGCCCTCTTCCCTGATAACAGTGAGCGGAGCCAATAGCATCAGGTAGAAATTAAGATGTGAAAGCGAAGGTGTTAGTCGCTCAGTGAAATCTGACTCTTCTCGACCCCATAGACGGCAGCCCGCCAGGCTCCTCTGTCCATGGGATTCTCCAGGCGAGAATACTGCAGCGGGTTGCTATTTCCTCCTCCAGGAGATCTTCCCGTGTCTCCTGAATTAGCATTCGGGCTCTTTACCCGTGAGCTACCTGGGAAGCCTAATTGAAACTAAATCATTGGAATGGGAAAGAATTAGTTGCTCAGTCTTGTCTGACTCTGCGACTCCATGGACTCTAGCCCACCAGGCTCCTCTCCAGGCAAGAATACTGGGGTGGATTGCCATTTCCTTCTCCAGCAGATCTTCCCGCATCTCCTAAATTAGCAGGTGGGTTCTTTACTGGTAAGCTACCTGGGAAGCCTAATTGAAACCAAATCCTTGGAATGGGAAAGAATTGGTTTCGCAGCCTTGTCTGACTCTGTGACTCCATGGACTGTAGCCCACCAGGCTCCTCTGTCCATGGGATTCTCCAGGCAAGGTACTGGACTGGGTTGCCATTCCCGTCTCCAGGGGATCTTCCCAACGCAGGGATCGAACTCAGATCTCCTGCATTGTAGGCAGATTCTTTACCATCTGAGCCTCCAGGGAGGCTCATCAAAATTAAGATACCTCTGTATAAATGTTTCCGGTTTATGGACTGTTAGGCATCCTTCCTGACTATTACTATGTGAGGGTAAAAGCTAAGTAGCTATAACAAAGAGACAGGATATATCACTGGATCAAAAAGGACAGATATGCATTTCTCTCCCACCCAGAGTGTGCAGGCAGATCCAGCTCCCAATGGGCCTTCGAGGTCCCAGGAGAGCAGGAGACCCTTCCCATCGTCACATGGCTCCCAGTGCCAGCTCTAGGTGCCATAAATTTTAGGCACCCACAAGCAAAAGGGAGAGAGGCCCGCTGAAGCACTCATGAGGACCCAGACGTTTTATGTGACAGTTCTGTTCCCATGCCACTTCAGAGGGCCAACTACAGACTGCATCTGTGCTTGGAGAGCAGGAATAAAGTATGCCGTGCCCATGAGCACAGAACACCACCAGGACACGGGGAGGGTTAGGGACACATCCAGAAATCAGCCGAAGTCCAGTCTTCTAGGCACCTAAAATGTGTGGGTACATACTTCCCCGTTGGTGCAAACAGCAACGAAACAACCTGCGATGGAAGAGATGCAGGAGACCCGGGTTCCATCCCTGGGTGGCGAAGATCCCCTGGAGGAAGAAATGGCACCCCACTCCAGTCGTCTTGTCTGGGAAATCCCATGGACAGTGGAGCCTGGGGGGTTACAGTCCATGGGGGTCACAAAGAGTCTGACATGACTGAGCACGAGTGCACACAGATGCATGCTGCTTGCTCTGTATCCACAGAAAGCAGCTTCCTGGACTCCATTCTCAGGGGACTCCCAAGAAGAGAATGCCCAAGTCCTATGCAGTGAGAGCTTCCAGCTCCAAGTATGGTCTTAAGAGAGGTGTAGTTTTCTTCTTCAGGTGACCCACCATCACCCTTTTTTTGATTTAAAGAGAGTAAAACCCGGGACTTCCCTGGTTGGCCCAGTGGCTAAAACTCTCGAGCTCCCAGAGCAGGAGACCCCGGTTCCATCCCTAGTTGGGAAACTGGATACCACATGCTATATAAGCAAGAGTTCACCTGCTGTAGAGATTGAATATCCTGTGTGCCACAGCTAAGATCTGGCATAGGCAAATAAAAATAAATATTAAAAAAGCTGCCTGCCCTCTTGCATATGAAATGTCAATGCGGTAACAGTGTGTGTGTGAATATCTTTGATCAGAAAATGAGAGCATGAGAAGCAAGTATAATGAACAGGTGACATCTGTGAAGTCTTAGCAGACACCAGTCCTTCTGGTTCTGGCTTTGTTGCTTGGGTCTCCGGGGGGCGTATCCTTGCTCCTTAACTCTTTTTGGCCACGTGTTAAGTTGAACATTGGGCAGCACGCCCTGCCTGGCTTATCCTGGAGGCCTTTAGAAATTTCCTTTTTTTTCATATCTGTACAGGAGCTTCTGAAGGTATTCCTTTCCAGGCCAGGCTTGGCGTTTCCCTGAGAATATAAATTTCTGAGATCCATTGTAGGTTTCTGGTTTAGTTGCTACCCAGGAGGTTTGTGTGTCTGTTCCCTTTCTCCCAGAGTTCTTTTCTGGAAAATGGTCTCCATAGGAAACGGACCTGTGGACACAGGGCGGGTGAAGGGAGAGGAGGGTGAATGCAGACAGTAGCGTTGACATATGTAGACGACAGTGTGTGAAATAGACAGCCAGTGGGGAGCTGCTGTGGGAGACAGGGAGCTCAGCTTGGTGCCCGGTGATGACCTCGAAGGCTGGGATGGGATGGGGAGGCAAGCTCCAGATGGAGGGGGGTCTGTGTTTACGTATGGCTGATTCAGGCAGTGTATAGCAGAGACCAGCACAGCATTATGCAATTATATTCCAATTTAAAATAAATTTTAAAAAGCTTTATTTTATATATAAAAAGAAAGGTCTCGAATCTGCCTTAACGTATTTGACTTCTTAGTTGAACCCCAACTCTTTCTCTCTTGTCTTGACTCTTTCTACCATGAGGTATCCGATATATTAGATGACACTTGTGAATCACATCATCATCTTTGGGCTTGATTTTTTTTTTTTTTTTTTTGCCTGAAATGACTAAATATGGCATTTGAGAAAGCTTTTGCTCAACATTTGAAACTTCTGTGATGGACGGAAGCAGTTTTCTTTTTCTTAATGTTCCAGATTGCTGACCTCCCCGTTTTCCTTAGATCTCTGCCTACACTACAAATTAGCCAATTACTGCCTCAGTTAATTTCCTTTTTTTTTTTTTGTAATGCCTAAGTAAAAGCAATAAGGGATAGCAAACAATAGAACTTTCTGGCTTTTTCCCTTCATGTCACGCAAAAATCACATACTGCACCTTTTAAATTTATCATTTGTTACACATTTACCAAATATTTTCAAGGTTTGTGCAAGGTCATCAGCTTTCTCTTCTAAAATATGAGTTTCCTTGCTACCGAAACAATAACCCAATGCCATTTTGTGGTAATAATTTTTGTCCTTCAGTGCTGTGCTTGGTGTACCAGTTTCCACATGGGATAGTTTTAACTTGTCCTAGCATCACATGCTCAGTAGGCACTATGGAATCTGAGTATTTTAAAGAAAGTTCCCAGGCGCTTCAGTCGGTGAAGAATCTGCCTGCCAGCGCAGGAGATGGTAGAGACTTGACTTCGATCCCTGGTTTGGGAAAATCCCCTGGCTTAGTAGGCAACGGTAATCCGCTCCAGAATTCTTGCCTGGAGAATCCCATGGACAAAGGAGCCTGGCGGGCTGCCGTTCAATGGGGTTGCAAGAGTCAGACACAACTGAGCAACTGAGCGTACGAAAATGATGATACTGGAATTGTTGCTGAGGAAAGTTGGGAAACTCTTCCCAGTCCCATCAAATGTGATTGACCTTTAGCAAGTAACTGAATCCATTTGTATTTGAACCATCCTGCGGAGGCTGCTTTCTCTTGAAACAAGCCGGTACTTCTGGCCAAAGAATCAGAGGCCACTAGTAAATCAGAAATGGAATGCAGGGTCCAAGAGGTAGTTCGAAATGATCAGCATCAGTGCTACCCAAATTGTAGAAGTCATGCAAAGTTGGCCAGAGAGTCGCCGTCTTGATCTGATGAGTATTTCAGTCGGGGACCACTTTTCTGATGTCGGGGGACATATCTATATAGCGTCTTTTTACAAATTCCCTCTTCCCATGTACTGAGATTCTGGGATTACTTGGGCCAACGTGGATAATTGCTCTATGCATGACTGTGGGAAGACCCACCCTTTGTGAATGTCACTTCTGTGAAATCTTTCCTGTTGAGATTCCATGGAAGATTTTTCACTTCTGGCTGTGGACGGAGAAAGTAATAGCGGGCAAATGGTTTACAATGTGAGTTTAAACTAATTCTCAAGATGACTCACGAAAGGAATTTATCATCATTATATTGCTTTGCGGTAACTGGCATTATCCAAAAAACAGGCAAATATTTTCTAAATGAAAAATGCAACTCTTTATAGTTTTTCCAAAGGCAGTCATTTATTTATACTCTAAGAAAGGGTACTGCTTTCCTTCTTTTTGACTTGTAACATTGAGCTCATTTTTTTTTCTTTTTCATGTTGAAAGTTCTTAAGAATTGACCATAATACATTTTTTAAATTTTTATATTTTTATTATAGTTGGAGGTTAATTACTTTACAATATTGAGGTGGCTTTTGCCATACACTGACGTGAATCAACCATGGGTATACACATGTCCCCCTGTCCTAAACCCCCTTCCCACCTCCCTCCCCATCCCATCCCTCTGGGTTGTCCCAGAGCACTGGCTTTGAGTGCTCTGTTTCACGCATTGAACTTGCACTGGTCATCTATTTCACATATGGCAATATACATGTGTCAATGCTATTCTCTCAAACAATCCCACCCTTGCCTTCTCCCACAGAGTCCAAAAGTCTGCTCTTTACATCTGTGTCTCTTTTGCTGTCTCACATATAGGGTCATCATTATCATCTTTATAAATTCCATATATATGTGTTAATATACCCTATTGGTGTTTTTCTTTCTGACTGGACACACTCTGTATAATAGGCTCTAGTTTCATCCACCTCATTAGAACTGATTCAAATGTGTTCTTTTTAATAGCTGAGTAATATTCCATCGCGCATATGTACCACAGCTTTCTTATCCATTTGTCTGCCGATGGACATCTAGGTTGCTTCCATGTCCTGGCTACTGTAAACAGTGCTGCGATGAACATCGGGGTACACTTGTCTCTTTCAGTTCTGGTTTCCTCAGTGCATATGCCCAGCAGTGGGATTGCCGGGTCGTATGGCAGTTCTATTTCCAGTTTTTTTAAGGAATCTCCACACTGTTCTCCATAGTGGCTGTACTAGTTTGCATTCACACCAACAGTGTAAGAGGGTTCCCTTTTCTCCACACCCTCTCCAGCATGTACTGTTTATAGATTTTCTGATAGCAGCCATTCTGACCAGCCTGAGATGGTACCTCATTGTGGTTTTGATTTGCATTTCTCTGATAATGAGTGATGTTGAGCATCTATTCATGTGTTTGTTAACCACCTGTTTGTTAGCCCTCTGGAGAAATGTCTGTTTAGTTCTTTGGCCCATTTTTCCATTGGGTCATTTATTTTTCTGGAATTGAGCTGCATGAGCTGCTTGTATATTTTTGAGATTGAGCTGCTTGTATATTTTTGAGATTAATTCTTTGTCAGTTGCTTTATTTGCTGTTATTTTCTCCCATTCTGAAGGCTGTCTTTTCACCTTGCTGATAGTTTCCTTCATTGTGCAAAAGTTTTTAAGTTTAATTAAGTCCCATTTGTTTATTTTTGCTTTTATTTCCATTACTCTGTGAGGTGGGAAGAACTGACCATAATGTTTATTTCAAAGGTTGCTGTGGCAGTTGTCCAGGCTGTCTCATTGGTCTTCTTTCTTAGATGTTCCCAGTTGACTCTATGATGCAAATTTATGGGTTAGTTTGTTTTGGACACAGTTTTATAACTGGAACACAAGCTTATTTTTAAGTATGATTTTTGATTTGGGGATTTTCCATTCTCTCTTGACATTTAGAAATGGATGTTAATAACTTACATGTGTAAACAGTATATGTGTATATATATATATATATACTGTTTCAATACGTATCAATACATATTGAAACAGTATATATACTTCCCTGGTGGCTCAGCTGGTAAAGAAACAGGCTGCAATGCGGGAGACCTGGGTTCGATTCCTGGGTCTGGAAGATCCCCTCGAGAAGGAAATGGCAACCCACTCCAGTGTTCTGGCCTGGAGAATTTCATGGACAGAGGAGCCTGACGGGCTACAGTCCACGGGGTTGCAAGGGTTGGACGTGACTGAGCAATTAACATGCTATATGTATATATATTCCTTAATCCTAAAGGAAATCAACCCTGAATATTCATTGGAAGGACTGATACTGAAGCTGAAGCTCCAATGCTTTGGCCAGTTGACACTAAGAGCCGACTCACTGGAAAAGATCCTGATGCTGGGAAAGACTGAAGGCAGGAGGAGAAGGGGCAACAGAGGATGAGATGGTTGGATGGCATCACTGACTCGATGGATATGAGTTTGGGCAAACTGTGGGAGGTGGTGGAGGTCAGGGAAGCCTGGTGTGCCCAGTCCTCGGGGTGGCAAAGGGCCCGACAGGACTTGGCGACTGAAGAGCAACAGCACTGTGGAATAACTGCTGGCACAAAGGAGCTGTTGAAAGGAGAATGCAGTTCCTTTCTGCTGTCTCTCTCTCTTTGCATTTCCACCAGGTTAGCACAAGATTCACGGTCTCTCTGCGCCCCACCGTCTTTTCCCACGGGGGACCGGGACCAGGTACGCATTGTGACTTCGGTACGAGGATTGGCGTAAATAGCTCTGCTTCTCCCGTCTGTGCTTCTCTTCTGAGAGGCAGCCTGCCCGGTGGGTGAGATCTCGTGTTCCGGTCTCAGCCTCTGTGGTCTCAGTCCCCACATGCTTGTACATGGCTGGGGTGTGGCTGTGATTGTTTGCAACCGTCCTTCCTTAAGTGGGAAGATGGAATATTCTGGGATTCGATTTTATTATTTTATTTTTTAAAAATTAATTTGTTAATTTTAATTGGAGGCTAATGAGTTTACAATATTGTAGTGGTTTTTGCCTGGAGAAGGCAATGGCAACCCACTCCACTACTCTTGGCTGGAAAATCCCATGGACAGAGGAGCCTGGTGGGCTGCAGTCCATGGGGTTGCTAGGATTCGGACACGACTGAGCGACTTCACTTTCACTTTTCACTTTTCACTTTCATGCAGTGGAGAAGGAAATGGCAACCCACTCCAGTGTTCTTGCCTGGAGAATCCCAGGGACGGGGGAGCCTGGTGGGCTGCCGTCTCTGGGGTCACAGAGAGTCGGACACAACTGAAGCGACTTAGTAGCAGCAGCAGCAGCAGTGGTTTTTGCCATACATTGACATGAATCAGCCGTGAATGTACATGTGTCCCCCATGCTGACCCTCCCTCCCACCTCCCTCCATAAGGGATTTGATTTTAGCCCATTGTTGATAAACATAAGATATATATCTTCTAATCTAGCTCTTCTCAGTAATAAAGGTGCAAGTTAGCTACCTACTGGGGAAGTTAGCTCCCCTGGTGGCTCAGATAGTAAAGAATCTACCTGCAATGCAAGAGACCCGGGTTTAATCTTTGAGTTGGGAAGATCCCCTGGAGAAGGGAATGGCAACCCACTCCAGTATTCTTGCCAGGAGAATTCCACGGACCAGACGAGACTGGTGGGCTCTAGTCCATGGGGTCGCAGAGAGTCGGACACAGCTGAGGGACTAACATTTTTCGCTTTTCAGCCATCCACCTGGCAGACAACTTTGCAGAAGAAAAGGTGAAATGATCTGAGAATACTAAAGTACTAAGCCCAGGGCCTTGGTTGGGAACCTTAAGGACTAGATGTAGATGTAGAATTCGGGAACCACTCCCGTAGCAAGTTGACTGAAGCTTCAGACAGGGCTTGGGCTCAAAGCTTCTGGCCTTGGCCTAACCAACTGGCTCTGCTCAAGTTGGAATTTTCCCTTCAGTGAGTCAATCCAGCTTGGGCCATATTAACAACAGACCCGAAAATGTTTTCAGGGGGATAGGTTATCTTAGGTCAAAAGCAGCCCTGGGAAGCATGCTGGCTGAGCATGCCCCTGTGGGACTGAACAAAATGTGGACCTGAAGGAAGAGGGTGGTATGACGTGACCTTGAATCATAGAGGCCCTGGACATATGAAGATGCTCACGGCTACTGCACAGCTTACAGACTTGTAAGGCATCACGAGAGAGGAAGGGACTTGTCTGAAGGAAAATGTGTTATTTTCATTGTCATATTTATGGTTTGTAGACATTATGGAGGCAGGAATTAGCAATCATCTGTTTTTGTTTTTGATTTTTTTTATACTCTATGACAATGTATTAACAAGTATTACCTTTAAATGTACTTACGTGAACCTTGAAATTCACAAAGACTGAAAAATACCAAAAGAGTTGGAAGAAAAGTAGAAGCGTGTAAGGTAATTTCATAGCCAGAATTTCATGAATTCATGTCAGGATTTTATTTCTTTATTAATATGTTTTGGCAGAGAGGCATGTGGGATCTTAGTTCCCCGACCAGGGATCGAACTGGCACCCCCTGCATTTGAAGAATGGAATCTTGACCACTGGACCACCATTGAAGTCCTTAGTTCAGTTCAGTCGCTCAGTCATGTCCGGCTCTTTGCAACCCCATGGACTGTAGCATGCTGGGCTTAGCTGTCCATCACCAATTCCTGGAGCTTGCTCAGTGAGGTCCTGAGTGCCTGGATTTTAAGTTGTTCCTAAGTGCTCTGCTTGTAGGGGAGCATTAGAATGTGAAGTTGGAGATTTTAAAAAGCCATTAATACCATGTAGACCCCCCCACCCCACCGCCTCCACCCCCAGTGGCTTAGACAGTAAAGAATATGCCTGCAATGCAGGAGGGTTTGATCCCTGGATTGGGAAGATCCCCTGGAGAAGGGAATGGCAACCCACTCCAGTATTCTTGCCTAGAGAATCCTATGAACAGAGGAGCCTGGTGGGACACAACTGAGCGACTAACACTTAATACTGTGCTGATCTTGCCACAGGGAAAAAATTTCCTGCAGCCAATTCTGTTACATTTAAAGTTGTTCTTAAGCTCATTCACAGGTCTCTTGGATTCAAGTCTTCAGGTTATTAAGAATCTCTTAGCATCACGTGGACTAGGTTGGCTTTGAATTGGAACGTTGTTTAATGTCATCAAATGGCCCCAGGTGTCAGAACTCAGTGGGATTGGATTTAAATTCCTGAAGTGTAGAAGTGGTAGTCACTGAGTCGTGTTTGACTTTTTTGTTGCTCCATGGACTGTAGCCCACCAGGTTCCTCTGTCCATGGGATTCTCCAGGCAGGAATATTGGAACGGGTTGCTATTTCTTACTCCAGGGGGTTTTCCCCACCCAAGGATTGAACTCACGTCTCTCTCTCGAGTCTCCTGCATTAGCAGGCAGAGTCTTTGGGGTCGCCAAGAGTCGCACATGACTGAGCGACTTCACTTTCACTTTTCACTTTCATGCATTGGAGAAAGAAATGGCAACCCACTCCAGTGTTCTTGCCTGGAGAATCCCAGGGACGGGGAGCCTAGTGGGCTGCCGTCTATGGGGTTGCACAGAGTTGGACACGACTGAAGCGACTTAGCAGCAGCAGCAGCAGCATCACCAGGGAAGCCCATAGAGACCATAACAAGATGGCAGAAAAAGTGTGTACCTTCTGCAGATGTCACAGTTACAAACTGTCCTGTGAACTGTATTTGTTATTAGGGCCAGGATCCCCGTGAGCCACTTAAGTCCAAGGTCCAATCCATCCTCATTGGATATCTCAACATTTTGTTCCTTGTGGGATTTTTTTCCCCCCTTTAGATTAAAAAAATACTTTTAAAATTTATTTATTTTAGTTGAAGGATAACTACAATCTTGTGATTTTTTTTTTTGCCATACATCAATATTGATTTAGATTTTTAAAAATAATGTATTAAAATATTATTTAAGCTGATTAGTTTTATTTGGCACTCCCTTCGATTGTGGGCCCAGAGTGCCTTGTTGCACGTGTTTTAGGCACGAAGGTGGAGTTCCAGACTCGCCTTGCAGAAGACCGCGCCGGCCATACCGGCAGGACCCCAGGGCAGAGTGGTTTGCAGACCCCAGCGGTTCTGCTTTCAGAGGCCATGACCACAGCCACTGAGACCAAAAGCTGCACAGGGTAGACTCCGCCGAAGGAAGCCTTGGCTCCAGAAGCACAGGGCTCTGACGAATCAGAGAGTTGGGGAGGGTGTTGGCTGGGAAGGGTTAGTGTCCGGCTTGGCACTTCGATTTCTTTTACAAGAGTTTACAACAGGCAGCAAGAGAAAAGACCACTCTCCCAAGGTCTGGCACATGATGAGAAGATTTGGGGGCGGGGCCATTGGGCCGTCTAGACCAGGAGTGGTGCTGTTTCGTGCACCTCCCGTGTGTGTGGGTGCCTCAGTCTCCCACAGCATCAGCCCTGGCTCTGACCTGAACGTGGCAGGCGATCCCTCCTACCCAGGGGACTGCTGTGTGCATGTGGCTCCCACATGAGCTGATGGGTCTTGTATGTTCCAGCGAGGCAGGCCCCAGACCCACTGGCTCCATCGCCAACCTCAGTCTGGTGCCTGGTGGTCTCTGCTCAGATAGTAGCATGGTCTCTGGCCCAATGAGCAGACTAGCCCCATCTCCCCAGCACAGAGGAGAGGGTGGCTGTGCCCTTGGTGGGTCTGGAATGAAGTGGGTATGCCCGGCCTTCGCCCTGCACCCCACTTCCCTCGTGGTTAGAGCAGCCTCCCCGGGAGAGCAGGTGGGCATCTGGTCTACCCACCCCGTCCACCGAGACACAGGGTCACACCTTCCCAGGGAGGTGGGGATGGAAGGCTACCTGTGAAGGCTGACCCAGACCCAGAGGGTCTCTCACGGTTCTAACCTACACCTTCCTCATCAGCTTTCATCAAGCACAGATGCTGCTTTTTATTTATTGATTGATATTTGACTGCGTTGCGTCTTTCTTGTGGCCCATGGGCTCACAAGTGTCTTGAGGCAGCTTGAGGGCTTTGTTGCCCTGACGAAGGATGGAACCCACGTCCCCTGCGTTGGAAGGTGGCGTCTTACTGGACCACCAGAGAAGTCCCACAAATGATACTTTTTAATTCTAGTGGTCTTGATTTCTCTTAGCTCGGTTGTTTCCACATTCGGCTTAAGAAAAACCTGGTGTTAATTTAGCAGGTCGTCTTAATCCCCACATAGTAGATAATCAGTAAATCTTTGCCGAATGAGTAAGCATCCTCAGTTTTATGATTGGTCTCAAGTTTATGTGTTTGCAGAATTTCAGGAAAATATGAATCATTTAGCCAAGATTACCGCAGGGGAGAAAAGATACTCTCTGTGTATATATTGCTAGTCTCAATTATATTTTGCATCCAAATTTGATTAACTTTATTTTTGGTGAATACAATGAAATGACTTGTACATGCTATCCCTTTTCTTAAGAAATATAGTAACTTTTTCATGCATCCTGTGGTGGTTTGTGAGAGTGTGTACATGTGTGTGTGTGTGTTGTTGGAGGCAGAACTTGGGTTGAGTGTATGTATATGTAATTAAGGCTTTTAGCATGCTCTTTATTTGGTTTGATTTGATCTGTTTTAAGTTCAGTGTGAAAAGTAAAATCCAACTTTGACAAAACCAAAAACATCACAAAGATGATATAGTTTCAAACACATCAGTCATTTGGACACAAACTCACACCCAACAGTGATTCAAGCAGACAGGTCTCCGTTGGTTGGTCTGATTCCACCACATCTTCCAGACTTGGAGTCCTGTGTTTATCAGGCGGCCTGTATGCTAATTGGTCAGGATATCAGGATATCAGATATCCAAAACCAGAAATCTTTTCACACTGCCTGATTCAATCAGTGTAACAAACCTCTCTTCCACACATTCAGGTCAATAGTTTTAACCTAGCCTCTGTGGCTAAAATTGGAGCCCAAGACCCAAGTGTTTCTCAGGCATGCGTTTCTACTTTGTATCTTGACCATTCTCTTTTTGGGGCAGTCCACTGCAGTGTGCCACTCAGAGCCCTTTCCCAAACCAAATGTAAAGATCTTATATGGCATCCGTTTGTCCCTCTCAATTCAGAGTCCTAAAGAAGGAGTCTCCCCTTCGGAACATTCAGAAACTTGAAATGGCTTGTGCACCATCTATGACAAAACTAGACAACTTATCAAAAAGCAGAGACATCACTTTACCAACAAAGGTGCATGTAGTCAAAACTGGGGTTTTTCCAGTAGTCATGTGTGGATATGACAGTTTGATCATAAAGAAGGCTGAGTGCCAAAGAATTGATGCTTTTGAACTGTGGTGCTGGAGAAGACTCTTGAGAGTCCCTTGGACTGCAAGGAAACCAAACCAGTCCAATCTGAAAGGAAATCAACCCCAAAGATGCATCGGAAAGACTGATGCTGAAGCTGAAGCTCCAGTCCTTTGGGCACCTCATGCGAAGACCTGCCTCACTGGAAAAGACCCTGGCAAAGATTGAGGGCAGGAGGCAAAGGGGTGAGAGAGGATGAGATGGTTGGATGGCAACATCGACTCAACAGGCATGAATTTGAGCAAACTCTGAGAGATAGTGGAGGACACGGAAGCCTGGTGTCCATGGGGTTGCAAAGAGTTGGACATGACTTAGTGACTGAACAACAACAACAATAAAACCATCTAAATAACATCATCATTCTTTTGAAAAGGTGCAGTTAGACAATATTGAACACCACTGAAAAATTTGTGTGTGTTGCTGCTGCTGCTAAGTCACTTCAGTCGTGTCCGACTCTGTGCGACCCCAGAGACGGCAGCCCACCAGGCTCCCCCGTCCCTGGGATCCTCCAGGCAAGAACACTGGAGTGGATTGCCATTTCCTTCTCCAATGCATGAAAGTGAAAAGTGAAAGGGAAGTCGCTCAGTCGTGTCTGACTCTTTGCGACCCCATGGGCTGAAGCCCACCAGGCTCCTCTGTCCATGGGATTTTCCAGGCAAGAATACTGGAGTGGGTAGCCATTCCCTTCTCCAGGGGATCATCCTGATCCAGGGATTGAACCCTGGTCTCCTGGAGTTGCGGGCAGATTTCCTAGCATCTGAGTCACCACGGAACCTCAAAGGTGGTACAATTATAATTTTTGTGTAGCACCTCTTTCTACCCGACTGTGTCCAGGGGGCAGTCAGACTTCTGACCAGCCTGGATTCACACCACACTCCAGCTCCACGCTCCTCCAGAATCCCAGTGCCAGCCTCTTTTCGTCAATACCAAAGCTTCCAGAAAACAGATAAGACTAGAATGTCCATGCCCACACACCAAAAACGTTAGGGACACCAGATAAAAGCCAGTGGAGAGGGCTGCTGGATGGTTTTAGAGATGTGTGTGCCTCTGACGTGTTAATACCTGATGCCAGGTGAGTGTCACAGTCCCCACTGGTGTGTATGTGCTTCTTGTCCCCAGTCCGCGCTCTACCCTCAGGAGCAAGGCGACTCTTTTGAGTTGCTACAGCTGCCTTCCAGGTCTTCCCTCACCAGGTCTTTTTAATTTTTTTTTTTTATTAAGTTTTATTGGAGTACAGTTGTTTTATGATGTTGTGTTACTTTCTGCTGTACAGCAAAGTGAGTCAGTTATACACATAAATTTATCCTCTCCTTTTTGATATTGAGGTTACCACAGAGCATCGCGTTCCCTGTGCTGTCCAGGAGGTTGTCTTTGGTTATCTATTTTGTGCGTAGTATCAGTCGTGTATATATGTCAATCCCAGTCTCCCAGTTTTTTCCAACTCCTCCCTTGCCCCTTAGCATCAATGCATTTGTTCTCTAAACTGGGCATATACCCAGAGAAAACTGTAATTCAGAGATACGTGCATCCCAGTGTTCACTGCAGCACAGTTTAGAAAAGCCAGGACAGGGAAACAATGTTAATGTCCATCAACAGAAGAATGAATCAAGAAGTTGTGGGAAGAGCTGACTCATTTGAAAGGACCTTGATGCTGGGAAAAATTGAAGGCGGGAGGAGAAGGGGCCGACAGAGGATGAGATGGCTAGATGGCATCACTGGCTCAATGGACATGGGTTTGAGTAAACTCTGGGAGTTGGTGATGGACAGGGAGGCTTGGCGTGCTGCAGTCCATGGGGTCGCAAAGAGTCGGACAGGACTGAGCGACTGAACTGAACCCCACTGAAGGATTGGGATCATGAAGTCAATTCCTGAGATAACTACCTAAAATATCTCTTCCATCAATTTTCCTGGAGCACAGAGTGCCTCCCTCTCCACCGTGACCTTCCTCAGGGGGTGTCTAGGGTCAGCAGCTGCAGCAGCAGGGGTTCAGTCTCCACAGAGGCGGGTGGCAAACGGCCTTGTCGTTGTTGTTGAAAGAGAGAAAGTGAAATCGCTCAGTCATGTCTGACTCTCTGCGCCCCCACGGACCGTAGCCCGCCAGGATCCTTCATGCGTGGATTGTTCCAGGCAAGAATACTGGAGTGGGTTGCCATTTCCTTCTCCAGGGGATCTTCCCGACCCAGGGATTGAACCCGGGTCTCCTGTGCTGCAGGCATACTGTTTACCATCTGAGCCACCAAGGGAGGCCCCCACGTTGTGGTCCAGTCGCCGGCAAATACTCTTGGCCTGTGGCTGTTTGCCGTGGACAGGTAAGCTCCGGTATGGAGCTGACACCTTGTCAGTTGGGAAGGTGCCCATTTTCTGTAGCCCCCTCCAGACCTGGGTTGCTTCATACACTGTACCTCACCTCACCCCAGTCCTGGCTCCTTTACTCACTCGGCAGGGGCTGGGAGGAGCTTCCAGGATACGCGTTAACCTCTGAGCCACCTCCCCTCTTCTCTGAGCTTCTTCAGAGCCTCCTACCCCTTTGTAAACCGTTCAATTTCAGTAAATTCCCACAGACTGCTAGCGTCTAGCCCTCAGATGCTGGCAGACACAGCAAGTGAAATTTAACTTTCTTCCCATCCCAGGACAAAGAATCAAATTACTAAGGGAAATTTTAGGCAGACAAGTGGTTTTAAGAGCCTTTGTGTGTTTAGTCTCCAAGTTGTGTCCAAGTCTTTAGCACAACCCCGTGGACAGTAGCCCTCCAGGCTCTTCTTTGTGTCCATGGGATTCTTGAGCTAAGGATACTGGAGTGGGTTGCCATTTTCTACTAGAGGCGACCTTCACCACCCAGGGATGGAACCCACGTCTCCTGCATTGGCAGGTGGGTTCTTTACCACTGAGCCACCAGAAGGAAAAAGTGAAAGTGAAAGTCACTCAGTTGTGTCCGATCATTTAGCACAACCCCATGGACTGTAGCCTGCCAGGCTCCTCTGACCATGGGATTTTCCAGGCAAGAATACTGGAATGGGTTGCCATTTCTTTCTCCTGGGGATCTTGCCGGACCAGGGATCGAACACTCGTCTCCTGCATTACAGGTGGATTCTGTACCACTGAGCCACTTGGGAAACCCTAAGACCCTTTACTATGGTTTAAACAATTCCTAAAATACTTTTCTTCTCTTTAAGGAAGTTCTTTGAGTCAAGGACCAAACACGGCAAGAATTATACTCACCTAAGTGACTCTAGTTTTCTTGACAATTTTCGGGTGAAGGCATTTTTATGTTCCCAAATGCTGAAACATTTTCTAAGCTTCACTGATCGAACCTTCTAACAACCTGGTGAATTATATCTACATCTGAAGTGGAACGTAGGGAATGCCCCAAAGGTTCTCAGAGATATTTCATAATGATTTAAGGGTAAGAACCGTGGCTAATGGAAACGACAAGCATAATTCATTTATGAAAGCAGAAATGAGATTCAGCCTTGACTGCACATGGGTGTTTTTCCACCGTGCCGTGGAACTCTACTGCTTGGGATGTAGATAAAATTGTGGGTTTTGACTTGTTCAAAAACAGTGTGTGTGTGTGTGTGTGTGTGTGTGTCTGCGCACTCAGTCATGTCCGACTCTTTGTGAACCCAAGAACTGTAGCCCACCAGGCTCCTCTGTCTGTGAGATTTCCCAGGCAAGAATACTGGAGTGGGTTGACGTTTCCTACCGCAGGGGATCTTCCCGACCCAGGGATGGAACCCATGTCTCCTGCATTTCAGTCAGATTCTGTACTACTGAGCCACCAGAGAAGCCTCTTTACTTGACTTCATTCAATATCAAACCCTGACTGTCAAAGAGGATGACTAAAAAGCCAGTAATAGGATTATGTATTTTGCTAGGTGATTTTAGCTCTAGGTTCTGGTTGATAGTTTCTCTGAAAAGCAGAGCAGATACGGACTTTTTTTTTTCTTTTCACTTTTTGGCCATGCTGTACAGCACATGGGATCTTAGTTCCTCGACCAGGGATCAACGTTGCACTCCCTGCAGTGAAAGCTTGGAGTCCTAACTGCTAGACCACCGGGGAGTCCCTCAAGCACACATTACTAATATTATTCCATTTCATGGTTTGTTTGGTTACTTTTTTTAAAAAAATTATGTATTTTTAATTGGAGGAGAAATATCGATAACCACAGATATGCAGATGACACCACCCTTATGGCAGAAAGTGAAGAAGAACTAAAAAGCCTCTTGATGAAAGTGAAAGAGGAGAGTGAAAAAGTTGGCTTAAAGCTCAACATTCAGAAAACTAAGATCATGGCATCTGGTCCCATCACTTCATGGAAGATAGATGGGGAAACAGTGGAAACAGTGGCAGACTTTATTTTGGGGGGCTCCAAAATCACTGCAGATGGTGATTGCAGCCATGAAATTAAAAGACGCTTACTCCGTGGAATGAAAGTTATGACCAACCTAGATAGCATATTGAAAAGCAGAAACATTACTTTGCCAACAAAGGTTCGTCTAGTCAAGGCTATGGTTTTTCCAGTGGTCATGTATGGATGTGAGAGTTGGACTGTGAAGAAAGCTGAGTGACAAAGAATTGATGCTTTTGAACTGTGGTATTGGAGAAGACTTGTGAGAGTCCCTTGGACTGCAAGGAGATCCAACCAGTCCATTCTAAAGGAGATCAGCCCTGGGTGTTCTTTGGAAGGAATGATGCTGAAGCTAAAACTCCAGTACTTTAGCCACCTCATGCGAAGCGTTGACTCATTGGAAAAGACTCTGATGCTGGGAGGGATTGGGGGCAGGAGGAGAAGGGGACGACAGAGGATGAGATGGCTGGATGGCATCACTCACTTGGTGGACTTGAGTTTGGGTGGACTCCGGGAGTTGGTGATGGACAGGGAGGCCTGGCGTGCTGCGATTCATGGGGTCACAAAGAGTCAGACACGACTGAGAGACTGAACTGAACTGAACTGAATTGCTTTACAATATTGTGTTTCTTCTGCCAAACATCAACATGAGTCAGCCATAGCGATACATGTGTCCCCTTCCTTTTGAGCTTCCCTCCCACCTCCCTCCCCATCCCAGCCCTCTAAGGCACCACAGGCTGCTGGTTTGAGCTCCTTGACTCATACACCAAATTCCCACTGGCTACCTATATTATGTATGGTAATGTGTATGTCGGGGCTTCCCTAAGTAGCTCAGCTGGTAAAGAATCTGCCTGCAATGGAGGAGACCCTGGTTCAATTCCTGGGTCAGGAAGATCCCCTTGAAAAGGGATAGGCTGCCCACTCCAGTGTTCTTGGGCTTCCCTGCTGGCTCAGATGGTAAACAATCTGCATGCAATGAGGGAGACCTGGGTTCGATCCCTGGGTCGGGAAAGATCCCCTGGAGTAGGGCATGGCGACCCACTCCAGTATTCTTTGCTGGAGAATCCCATGGACGGAGGAGCCTGCTTAGCAGCAACAGCACTGCTGTGCAAATGGAGCTCAGCCTTAGAAGGGGAGGCTGTGGTCAGCAGAATTCTAACCTGGCCCCAGGATTCCTGCCCTCCCCCCAGCGACCACCTGGTCCAGTCCCACCCCTTGAATGTGACCCACTCCTGTGCTTACGTCAAGGATGTGGGGAAGGCAGAGGTGAATGAAGACAGCAGACTGCGAGTTCATGGAAGAGACGGAATGCTGGGTGGGCTGGAACTGTTTTTTTTAATTAATTTATTTTAATTGGAGGCTAATTCCTTTACAGTATTGTAGTGGTTTTTACCATACACCGACATGAATCAGCCATGGGTGTACATGTGTTCCCCAACCTGAACCCCCCTCCCACCTTTTAAAGAGGGTCCTGGGGCTTGGTTCCCTGGTGGCTTAGCGGTAAAGAATCTGAGTGCTGATGCAGGAGGCATGGGTTAGACACTGACCCAGGAAGATGCCACATGCCGTGGAGCAACTTAGCCTGTGTGCTACAACTATGGAGCCTGTACCCTGGAGTCTGGGAGTGGTGACTGTTGAGCCCACGTGCCGAAACTCCTGAAGCCCTAGAGCCTGTACAAGAGAAGCTGCCAGGATGAGAAGCCCAGGAACCATGACACAGAATAGCCCCTGCTCGCCACAACTGGAGAAAGGCTAAGCATAGCAACGAAGACTCATCGCCTCTTGAAATAAAAAATAAAATTATTTAAAAAAAAAAGGGTCCAGGACTTTCCTGAAGGGAATGTATTGCAGGAAACATAGGCTCTTGGTCTTCTGACCTTGAAGAAGCAAAACAGCATGTTAACAGCTCCATGTGGAAGGAGCTGAGGGCGACTGTGGGCAGCTGAGAGTCAGCGAGGGCATGGGGTCCTCAACACTGGGAACTGAAGTCCGTCCATAAGCTGAGTAAAGCTGGAAATGGAATGTAGTTTGATGGTGATCCCTCAGATGAGAAGGCAGCTGGGTCAACAGCCTGATTTCAGCCTGGGGAAGGCGGTGCGTGCAGAGAGGGTTAACCCCTTCCTGGACTGGCGCCCTAGAGGGTGAATGATCCCACGTGTACATGTTGCTCTAAGAAGCTGAGATCTTGAGGTGCAGGGGGTTGTTATGCAGGGTGGAAAAGAGTCCACATCCATCGCACACGGCAGCGTCCAAATACCGAGTAAGAGACACCATGTCAAAAATGCCGTGTGTTTTCTTTCAGGGAGTAAAGAGCCTGAATTACTGAACGTGCTTCAGGGGGACACTCTAAGCCAAGAGCTCCCGGTCGTGGGTGCCATCCAGCTGGGAGCCACCCACTGCTGTTCCGCTCCATCTGCACCTAATGACTTCTGCCCCGCTTGCCCTTCATTTCACTCCCAAGACATCTCTCTCTCTTTTATAATGTGGACCATTTTCAAAGTCTTAATTGAATGTGTTACAATATTATTTCTGTTTTGCGTTTCAGGTTTTCTGGCTTGGGAGGGAGGGCACGTGGGATCTTAGCTCTGAAACCAGGGGTCTAACCTGCACGCCCTGAGGCTCCCCCAGACATCGCTTTTTTATTAGCAGCCATTTGTGCACGTGTGTGCTTCTTGTCCCTGGATGTCTGGGAATTCTCCAGGCAACGGGACTGGAGTGGGTAGCTGTCCCCTTCTCCAGGGGGTCTTCCCCACGCAGGGACTGAACCTGGCTCTGCTGCACTGCAGGCCAACTGTTTACCATCTGAGCCACCAGGGAACTGTCCTTCCTCTATCACAAGCCTTCGCTGAACCTAGAGACTTTGATTTTTCTTTTATGATTTCCTCTGAGTTCATAGAATTAAAAAAAAAAAAAAAGGTGGTTTGTGTTAAAACAGTTGTACTTTGGGGACAGAAGGATCAGTTCGGTTCAGTCTCTCAGTCGTATCCGACTCTTTGCGACCCCATGGACTGCAGCACGCCAGGCCTCCCTGTCCCTCACCATCTGCGGTTTCACCCAATTTCACGTCCATCGCATCGGTGATGCCATCTAACCATCTCATCCTCTGTCGTCCCCTCCTCCTTTTGCCTTCAATCTTTCCCAGCATCAGGCTCTTTTCCAATCATGTTGGCTCTTCACATCAGGTGGCTCAAGCGTTGGAGCTTCAACTTCATCTTAAAGTTTTGTTTTGTTTTAAGAAGACCTTGTATTAAAGTGTTACTGTTGATTTCGAAGAAAAAAAAAATCATCTCGTTTGGTTCATGAAAATTGCAACTTAATATAAATAGGTGTAAGTAGAGAAGGTTTTCCATCAGCCTGATCGAATCTTTTGGCAGCCTTTTGCTGGCTTTTTGTTGCACAAATATCTCATGTTTTAGTGTGACAACGAGCAAGGGCCCTGAGTAGGACTTTCCCACTGCCATGAGGAAGACTCGTAGCTGTGTGTGTGAGGGCCTCGGGCACTCTGACAGTTTGAGGGCAAGCCTGACTGTATGTGAACGAGATTCCACTAGCAGAGTTCTGCCCACCCAGCAGCTGTCTCACCATCCCTTATACATGGGTTCTGTCTTAAGAGTGAGTCAGTTCCATGAACACCTTAGGCATCATTGGAAAAAAGTGGTATAGTCTGCTGCTGCTGGTGGCAAGTCGCTTCAGTCTACATCATTACAAATCATATCTTGTCCAAACTCAGGCATGTTATCCCTGTAAGAACTCCTTATGTGAAAAGATTTAAAACCTACAGACGCAAGTGCCCCAAATTCCCCACTCCTCCTCCAAACTCATAAATATTTAACTGATTCATAACTACAATTCTAGCAATTGAAGAAATACTTTTTTTTAATGTAATAATAGAGACAGAGATTATTCTTCCTGGTACAATGATTTGTTTTTTGTTTTAAAATAGCCATTTATTTTTAAAAAATATTTGATTACGTTGAATTGAAGGATAATTGGTTTACAATATGGTGTTGGTTTCTGCTGTACATCAACATATGTCCCCTCCTCCCAATTAGTTCTAAAATAAAATAAGCCAGAGGTGTTTTTTTTTTTTTTTTTGGTGTTGCTTTTAGTATGAAGCCCTCTTAGGTTTTGGCTTCCCTTGTGGCTCCGCCTGCAATGGGGGAGATACAGGTTTCATTCCTGGGTCGGGAAGATCCCCTGGAGAAGGGAAGGGGTACCCACTCCAGTATTCTGGCCTGGAGAATCCCATGGACTGTATGCAGAGTCAGACACAAGTGAGCGACTTTCAGTTCACTTCAGTTCCTTTTATGATGTATGGTGTCCCTGCTACATTGATACGGTTCGAAGTATCTCTGAAGTCAGAGCTGGAGACCGTGCCTTCCTGCACGGCCCTTGTCTCTAATGAACCTCTCTACACCTTGAACTTTGAGACTATCCCAGACCTTGCTGTTTGCACGGAAGGGCTGAAATTTGCAAAAGTAGGCTCTCCTGGGGAAAACATCAGGAAAACTCAAAGCGGAAAGATTTTGCAAAGCATTGTTCTCTTTTTTTGAATGATGAGACGCATGAGATATTGAAGATGTCAAGGATCGTGCATGAGACAGTTAAGAAAACCTTCCTTCAGAGACTTTGCAGTGATCCTGAGAGACCCGTCCATGAGCCAGAAGGCGATCGAGGTGCTGTTTACTACAGGAACCTTAATGCACATTACTCTTCCGAGTATGCTTGCTATTATTCAAATCAGAAAGCGCTGACCTCATTTTCCTGTCTCCATAGAACCCCCTGGATCTTGATGGTCACACACATTCTAGATGTAGAAGGTTTCCAATGTGGCCTTGAATGATTCGACCGGCTGCATCTGGAAGATGCTCCTGCCTCATTTTGGAATCTGCGATGCGCATTTGCTTATACTCATCAGCTTAATTTCCCACCTCTCTTCTGAACAGTCCAAGGTGTGCTTGATAGAGGCTGCCCATAAACCGGAAGGAAGAGGCAGTCAAGGAGAAAGGCAAGGAAATGACCTTGAGATGAGAGTGAGTGAGGAAGGGTCAGGTGATGCCATGAAATTGGCGTGGCCGGTGCACTCTTTTCAGTAACTGGAAACGTTTTTGACATAGACACTGGCCATTTCAGGAAGCCGAGAAGGTGACAGGCAGAGAATACCAGGTTTCTGTGGCTTTTGTTTGATTTTTTGGAGTTCGAGAGACACACCACCTCCAAGTGAAGGGAGTGTCATTGATGATGTCGTCATTTTTCTCAAGTATTAAAACCTAGTGTTCACTCTTGGCTATTATAAACTCAGTTCAGTTCAGTTCAGTTCAGTCGCTCAGTCATGTCCGACTCTTTGCGACCACATGAATCGCAGCACGCCAGGCCTCCCTGCCCATCACCAACTCTTGGAGTTCGCTCAGACTCACGTCCATCGAGTCAGTGATGCCATCCAGCCATCTCATCCTCTGTCGTCCCCTTCTCCTCCTGCCCCCAATCCCTCACAGCATCGGAACTCTCTAGATACCCCATTTTATTTTCGGCACAAACAACTGTTCCTTTCATTCCACTTTCCCTCCCAGGGCTCCAGCCTTGCATGCAGCCTGACACCCAGTTTGTGACCCACGCTCTCCACTGCGGAGCTTCTCTGTGGCTGGTCCCTCCTGATCCCTGCAGCGTCTCCCACCTACACTATCAGCGTGAGATCCTTCTGGTCTGTTTCTTCCCCGAGGCCCTGCCCTCAGTGCTTTTCCGAGGCTGCCTTCTCCTCCCCTATCACACTTGTTCTCTCTCCCAAACAGCCAGCTGCTGCTTCCATGTGTTCCCCTCTGCTTTATGTGTGCTGCTGAGTGGTGACTGCAGCCATGAAATTAAAAGATGCTTGCTCCTTGGAAGAAAAGCTATGACCCACCTAGACAGCATATGAAAAAGCAGAGACATTACTTTGCCAACAACAGTCCATCTAGACAAAGCTATGGTTTTTCCAGTGGTCACGTATGGATGTGAGAGTTGGACTGTGAAGAAAGCTGAGCGCCGAAGAATTGATGCTTTTGAACTGTGGTGTTGGAGAAGACTCTTGAGAGTCCCTTGGACTGCAAGGAGATCCAATTAGTCCATCCTAAAGGAGATCAGTCCTGAATATTCATTGGAACAACTGATGCTGAAGCTGAAACTCCAATACTTTGGCCACCTGATGCAAAGAACTGACTCCTTGGAAAAGACCCTGATGCTGGGAAAGATTGAAGGTGGGAGGAGAAGGGGACGACAGAGAATGAGATGCTTGTATGGCATCACTGACTCGATGGACAGGAATTTGGGTGGACTCCGGTAGTTGGTGATGGACAGGGATGCCTGGTGTGCTGCGGTCCCTGGGGTCGCAAAGAGTCAGACATGACTGAGCGACTGAACTGAACTGAACTGAGTAGGCCTCTCATTGTCTGTGCACTCCACTGGAGCTCTTTCTTCTTCCATGTTTGTATCAGTTCAGTTTGCATCAGAAAGGGTATTATCACCACCAGGCGGTCATTTCCTTCCTTTGCACATTCCCTCTCTTCCACGTCTGGGTGCTGGTCCCACTCTCTTGATGCAGCCCTCCTCCGAGGTAGGACCCTGTCCTGAAGGTGCCAGCTTTGCTTCCCCACCCCTGTGGCCACAACGCTTGTCCACAAAGGGGGAGGACCATGGCTGCCGTGGTCTGTGATTCAGAGCTGCTGAGCATGCTGTATGCTTGGCACACTTCTCTCATCTCTTAGGACCATGTTATCTAACTGGGAATTGGGGTTGGGGGCTACGGTGCTGCCAGGGACTGAGCTGTGTCCCCCAAGTTTATATGTGAAAGCCCCAACCTCCAACAAGGTGGGATTTGGAGGTGGCTAGGGTTCGATGCACGAGAAGGCAATGGCACCCCACTCCAGTACTCTTGCCTGGAAAATCCCATGGACGGAGGAGCTTGGTGGGCTGCAGTCCATGGGGTCGCTGAGGGTCGGACACGACTGAGTGACTTCACTTTCACTTTTCACTTTCATCTATTGGAGAAGGAAATGACAACCCACTCCAGTGTTCTTGCCTGGAGAATCCCAGGGACGGGGGAGCCTGGTAGGCTGCCCTCTATGGGGTCTCGCAGAGTCGGACACGACTGAAGTGACTTAGCAGCAGCAGCAGCAGGGTTCGATGCTGTCATAGCATAACCGTTATGGTAGGGTTAGTCTTGTTGTAGGAAGAGGAAGACAGAGATGAGGGAGTCAGCCTTGGCCTCATCAGCCTACAGACCTGTGAGAAAGAAATTTCTGCTATTTAAGCCCCTGTGCGTGCTAAGTCGCCTCAGTCGTGTCCAACTCTTTGTGACCCCATGGACTGTGGTCCGGTAGGCTCCTCTGTCCATGGGGTTCTCCGGGCAAGAGTAGTGGAGTGGGTTGCCATGCCCTCCTCCAGGGGATCTTACCGACCCAGGGATTGAACCCGAGTCTCCTGCATTGGCTGGCGGATTCTTTACCGCTGAGCTGCCAGGGACGGTCCCATTAATTCCCCTGGCCTGTGGTATTTTGTTACAGCAGCCTAAGCTCACGAAATCAGCACTTCGGAGCCTCTGAGCCCACCCACTTCCGTGGCAACACAGGGTCCCCGTTTCATCTCCTAATGACCATCCTTCCCAGGAAAACTCTCAGCTTCCCCAGTTGCTTTTTTTAAGTCTTTAAAGTGCAGACTTATCTGGGCTGTCTTCCTTTTCAGAATGTTCTAAAGACTGTGTGGGTAAGTTCTCAAATTATTTCTGGCCAAAAGGGAGGAAAGAAAAAAAAAATTAGGAAGTGGTGTGTATTCCAAAGGATAGACATCCCACTCTGGAGGTTTACAGAGTTAAGTTTTGGAAAGCATTTTGGTTGTTATTTCATAGATTTCTGTAAACGTGTAACTAAAGTAAATAGCAGAATAAGAACAGTGTCAGTGGTAAATATTGACTGGTACTCCAGGCTCCAAGAAAAGAGATTTTGTTAAAATACTTTCCCGCATTTTCCAGTTCTGTCTTAAATTTGGTTAAACATGTAGAATATTCTAATTAGCTTTCTGCTCATCTGATGAAATAGAGCGCCTCAGGCCTGGCGCTGCAGGGAATGGAACTTTTCCGTGGTAATAACTTGTTTAAAAAAAAAAAATGAGATTTGCTTTGCATTTAAACAACATATATACTTCAATTGTGTGGTTTTATGGTTGACTAGATGTTGCAAAAAGGTGATTGTGATGTCTGCACCTATTTTTTCAAAAATTAATTTTAATATGAGTTTAAAGTGAAATCAAGGATCTAGCTTTTTCCAAGCAGAAGGATACTTTAGTTTTCATTGATTTCAATTCCCTTCAACCAGTTAAGCCTGGCAGACAGATGAGGCCAGGCCAGGAGTTACTGATTAAACAGGAGCACCCACAGAATGGAAAGTTCAATGAATCCGGCCCATGTTACAGGCTACCAGGCTATAATTACATTTTTGTCCATAATCACTTAGAATCTTGTAGAAAGTTTGGCATTCCTGACTATCACTGAAAATATAAATTTATAAAACTTCCTATTGATTTTAGAACAGAAAGACTGAATTGCAAAGACTGTTTGACTTCAGTCATTATAATTGTCTCCAAAATACAGAAGGATTTCTTTGACTTTTATTTCAGCTAAATGGGCATGAAACATATCTTAGTGTAATCCTTTGTTGTTATCAGTCTAAGTTTGGTTCAACTGTGAACAGGTTAAGGAAAAAAATAGGTCTTAAAATTAAGGAGGGGATTCTTTTTTTTTTTTTTCAATTTTTTTTTGCAAGAGATGTTTAATTTAATTTTTTAATTTTTTTTCCTACTTTAAACTTTTTTACTTTTCTATTGGAGTATAACTGATTAACAATATTGTGATAGTTTCAGGTAAACACACTCAGCCATACATACACATGTATCCATTCTCCTGCAAAGTCCCGTCCCATCCTGGCTGCCACATAAGGTTGATCAGAGTAAGGAGGGGATTCTTTACTAAAAAATGTATTCATTTAGTTTTTTTTTTTTTTTTGCTGTGCTGGGTTTTCACTTCTGCACACAGGCTTTGTCTGCTTGCTGAGAGCAGGGGCCACACTTTGTTATGGGTTTCTCATTGTGCTCACTTCTCTGGTTGCTCTTCTGGTGGCTCAGCTGGTAAAGAATCAATCCGCCTGCAATGTGGGAGACCTGGGTTCCATCCTTGGGTTGGGAAGATGCCCTGGAGAAGGGAAAGGCTACCCACTCCTGTATTGTGGAGAATTCCACGGACTGTGCAGTCCATGGGGTTGCAAAGAGTCGGACCCAGCTGAGCGTGTTTCACCTTCTCTTGTTTCAGAGCACGGGGTCTAGGCACACGGGCTTCAGTAGTCGCAGCAAGTGGGCCTGGGCGTCGAGGTGCACGGGCTTAGGCGTTCCAAGCCACGCGGAGTCCTCCCTGACCAGGGATCGAACCCGTGCGCCTTGCATTGGCAGGTGGATTCTTAACCACTGCACCACCAGGGAAGCCCCAGGAGGGGAGTCTTAGTGGAACACCAAATGAGATCTGTCTGAAAGCCATTTTAAAAACTTGAGCAAGCATTGTGAAGGGCTCTTCAAAAAGAGCTTGTTACACCCACTTTCTCTGAGTCATAGGAATTGAGGAAAACCCCAGCAAGCTCTTACGGGTTCGTGACTCGTGACGTGTGAACGAAGAAGATTTCTGACTCACGTCAACCACTGTCGAAGTGGCCTTTGAAGTCTCGAGCGCTTCACTGATGCATAAGAAAGAAGAAAAGAAAAGAAAGTGAAGTGGCTCAGTCGTGTCCCACTCTTTGCGACCCTATGGACTGTAGCCCACCAGGCTCCTCTGTCCATGGGATTCTCTAGGCAAGAATACTGGAGTGGGTTGCCATTTCCTTCTCCAGGGGATCTTCCCGACTCAGGGATTGAACCCAGGTCTCCTGCATTGCAGGCAGACGCTTTAACCTCTGAGCCACCAGGGAAGCCTGATGCATAAGAAAACTTTTAATAGAGCATGCCGGGCAGACCAAGTGTCTAGGTGGATCCACACACTTAAGAGATGTCTCCGGGGTCCTAGCGTCTGAGATGGTAAAAGAAAACACTCACATTTCTTTTGATGCCTCTGCTGTTAGCAGACAGCTAACACTAATAACCTTCCAAAGATGGTCCCTCTGTCCTTCCTGAAAACCTGACTGTGGAGGAACCTGTCAGTACATTAAAGACAAGGTGCAGCTCACTTCCATGTGTCAGTGTTGCCCTGTTCCAGGAGAAGATGGGTGAGGCAACAGATGACGGCATCATATGGGTTTTTTCCTTCTGTAATTGAAGGATAATTGCTTTATAATTTTGTGTTGGTTTCTGCCATACATCCACATGAGTCAGTCACAGGTATACATATGTCCCTTCCCTCCTTAATCCCCCTGCCACCCCGTCCCACCCCTCTAGGTTCTCACAGAGCACCAGGCTGAGTTCCCTACTTCGTACAGCAAATTCTCACTGGGTATCTGTTTTACCTGGAGTTCCCTGGTGGGTCAGACGGTCAAGAATTGGCTATATGTTCCTCCTCCTTACTGAAGGAGGAGACAGACAGAACAAGCTCCATCTTGAAAGCAAGACTTCTGTTTTCTTGGACCAGACTGTGGACTTTGAGTTCTATGCCCAGTGTCTATGGAAATGACTTACCAACTGGAAAACCAGACCCCCCGGAAGGAAGAGCCCCAGAAGTAGTGCCTAGACTCTCCGTCAACTAAAAAAATACCCAAACTAAAAAAAAAAATGTAATGGAATCATACATTCTATTCTGCTTATTGGGGTATGACCACAGGCCTATTGATAATTATCCACTGGTAACTACCTAGGCTTAAGGCATATGAATCACAGGTTAACTTTGATTGTATCTTTCTTTTCCTTTGTTCAAACTAGTTTCAGGGAATTTGGGGAGGTGGGTTTGGGCACGTACACTTAGGGTATATAAGGTTTCAACTGCACTCCACGATCTGCATTGTCCTTCGGAGTGAGTCTGTTTCCCGGAATGCGTGGCTGCAGCACTACGTCATACCACAAATTCTCACTGGCTGTCTATTTCACGTGGGGCTCCCTGGTGGCTCAGATGGTCAAGAATACACTGTATGTTGAACTATTACCCTTTCAGTTCATCCCTCCGTCTCCAGATCTATTTTTCTTAAATTGTTCTCGATGTCTTTTTGGAGCACGAGGCCCCATTTTTGGAGAGTAATGACTGTGATAGTAACCAGGTTCATTTGGCCTGACAGCCTTGTCCACAACCCTTCTTAAGAGGAACTGGGAAAAGGGGTCTCGTGGCTTAGGGACTGTGGCTGTGCCGGTTGGTGTCCGTGCAGACGGAACAGCCCCTGTGGCATCGAGGGCCGTGGAGGCATGACCAATCAAGCAGCCTGAATCTCGACTCTGCCCTTTCCTGCTTAGGCGTGAAAGGTTGTTGCTGAACCTCCGAAGATGCTGGGATTCTTGGCCTCAGGAGGAGAAGAATTCTATCCAGGGCCAGAGACGAGGCTTGATCGCTCAGAGCTTTTGTGTCATAGAGTTTTATTAAAGCATAAAAGAGATAGAGAAAGCTTCTCACATAGACACCAGAAGGGGGTGGAAAGAGAGCCCTCCTGCTAGTCTTTAGCCGGATGTTGGATAGCTACTGCTGCTGCTGCTAAGTCACGTCAGTCGTGTCCGATTCTGTGAGACCCCATAGACGGTAGCCCACCAGGCTCCCCTGTCCCTGGGATTCTCCAGGCAGGAACACTAGCAGTCTGCTAATCAGAGGAAGGAAATGTCTCAAAACTCAGAGATTGCCACCAGGTGAGTCATCCCGGCCATAGAACGATTGACATGAATCTTGAAGGAAGGCAGATTTCCATACAAATAAATAGTTTCATTAACACGGATTAAGAGGACAGTGTATGAATATAACATACTGGTTTGTCAAGGCGGTTCTGAGCCTTTAGGCGGAACCGACTTGAAGACAGAGTCTAGGGTGAATGCATAGTACATTAACATGGCTTCAGACAAACATTTCCATAAGAAAAATGCATTGGTTAGCTCAGTGAAATTCATAACGGCCTTTGTTTTACTAACCTATCAGTATTCGATAGATAATTTATTAATAAAAGTCTAAGGAATCAAGGGTCTTCCTAGGTAGTGCTAGTGGTAAAGAACTCGCCTGCCAGTGTGGGAGACGTTAGAGATATGGGTTTGATCCCTGGGTTGGGAAGATCCCCTGGAGGAGGGCATGGCATCCCACTCTAGTATTCTTGCCTGGAGAATCCCATGGACAGAGGAGCCTGGTGGGCTACAGCCCATGGGGGTTGCAAAGAGAGGGACACGGCTGAGTAACACTTCAGTTTATTAGAGGGGCTTCCTTGGTGGCTCAGAGGGTAAAGAATCTGCCTGCAGTGTGGGAGACCTGGATTGGGTACCTGGGTCAGGAAGATCCACTGGAGAAGGAAATGACAACCCACTCCAGCATTCTGGCCTGGAGAATCCCATGGACGGAGGAGCCTGGTGGGCTACAGTCCATGGGGTCGAAAAGAGTCTGACACGACTGTGTGACTAATACTTTCACTTTTAAGGGATTAAGAAATGCTGTCATTTTCAATCAACAGAACAAAGGGAACGGGAGTAAAAAGAACTGTAGATACTCTGTGTTTAAATGAAAAAAAAAAAAAAAAAAGAAAGTATCCCAGTGGTGGGTGTTAGGAATGGAAACACTTACCCGTGCTTCAGGAGATGCAGAGGAGGCATCTGCCTTGTGCTGAGGTCTGGGCTGTGAACCCGGGGTTGCCGCCCCAGGGAGCAGACCCTTGCTTGTTGGGGGCGTCAGCACACTCAGGAGATTGTGGTGGGGCTCACGGGAGGGCCTCGTGCTGGCCCCTCAAGGGATGGCCCGGGCCACGTGGCCCTCGGTCTTCTCTGCCAGCTCCCTGCTCCCCTGCAGAAGGAGGACCCTGGGTGAACGTGGTCACCACAAGGGCAGGGAGCCTCTCTCAGGGGTCTTGTCTCTCCAGATCATACCCCCTTTTCTTTTCCATTTTCTTACCTTTCTTTAATTTTTGGCTGTGCTGGGTCTTCATTTCTGTGCATGGTCTACTCTGGTTGCAGGGTTTGGGATTCTCACAGGGTGGCTTCTCTTATTTCAGAGAATGGACACAGGAGCCCAGGCTGATTCTTAACCGCAAGAGGACCAGTGAAGTCCCTCTGCCATCTTTTCTAATCCGGATTCCACAACAGTGTTACATCAAAGTGCATACAGGAGAGTTATTCCATGAGGCCAGATTCTACATGTAGAAACTGTGAGTCAGCGTAGCGGATACAACTCTGCAAAACTTTACAAAAGAAAAGCACTGAGTGCCAGCTTACAAGCCGGTGGTGTTTAAAATGCAACAGTTCAAAATGCAGACACTGATTTATCAATAGGGCTCAGAGAGGCCAGATACCACTCATCTCTTTGCTGCCTGAGGAAATAACAAAGTCAGTGATTTTTTTTTCCCCCTCTTCCTTTCCAGTGCTATCTGGGAACTATAGATTGAAAGTTACTGATACACTCAATTAAACAGATAGTATCATGCAGTTACTAAATTCGGGTTTCTTTATAGGAGTCCTTCGCAGACACATGCAGGGGCAATTACATGCAATTTGATGTCATAATATAAGCCAGGACAAGTTGAAAGAAGCCAGTGGTTCTTTGTGTCTCTAAACTAATATCCAAGGGCGTCTTTCCTAATTAAACAGAAGGAGATGTGTGGACTTGTAATGTTCGTGTTTTATTTCTGAAACAGGTCAAAACCTGAAGGGAAAGGGAAAGGGAAGTCGCTCAGTCGTGTCCGACTCTTCACGACCCCGTGGACTGCAGCCCACCAGGCACCTCCATCCATGGGACTCTCCAGGCAAGAGTACTGGAGTGGTGTGCCATTGCCTTCTCCAATGAATGAGTCTGCTGCTGCTGCTAAGTTGCTTCAGTCGTGTCCAACTCTGTGCGACCCCATAGATGGCAGCCCACCAGACTCCCCCGTCCCTGGGATTCTCCAGACAAGAACACTGGAGTGGGTTGCCATTTCCTTCTCCTGAAGAGTTATTCTTAAAACCTTTAGTGAGTTTTCTATCAGTAAGTATCAGTGTCATCAGTGTCGTGGGCTATTGCACCATGAAATTCATGGCAAAACATTCCCATCATTTCTTGTTCTCGTTGCCCCTATCTAGGGATTTTCTTCCTAGATTGGAGGGGGGGGAGAAAAAGATTTCCCCCCAAGTCCTTTTTTAGAGACAGCAAACATTCATGCATCATAAATGGAAACCATGCTCTTCACAAGGGTGTTTTCTTGGAGCAGCAAATTTTGGTTAGACACTGAGGTCATCTTGACCAATCATTTAGCACAGGTTCACAGCGGAAATTACAATAATCATCTCACAAGGCAGTGAGAGTACAGGATCAGTTCAGTTCAGTTCAGTCCAGTCGCTCAGTCATGTCCAACTCTTTGCAACCCCATGAATTGCAGCACACCAGGGCTCCCTGTCCATCACCAGCTCCCGGAGTTCACTCAGACTCATGTCCATCGAGTCAGTGATGCCATACAGCCATCTCATCCTCTGTCGTCCCCTTCTCCTCCTGCCCCCAATCCCTCCCAGCATCAGAGTCTTTTCCTATGAGTCAACTCTTTGCATGAGGTGGCCAAAGTACCGGAGTTTCATCTCTTAATAAGCCAATAAAGAGATAACACGCTCCGACACTAGATGATCGTTCCAGGCAAGGGGGTGATGAAAGGAATGGTTGAGGTCAACCTTTCTACGAGTTGATTCTCTGAAGAGTTGGCCTGGTGAACCGAGAGCCACATGTTGGCTCCAGTGATGGGGACACATTGACAACAGCTTGTTGCTGGAAACCATTCCCTGGAAAGTGAAGGTTCCAGTGTTTGGGGGGGACATTATCTCCATTCTGAGTCTGTGTGTGCTAAGTCACTTCAGTCGTGTCTGACTCTGAGACCCTGTGGACTGTAGCCCACCAGGCTCCTCTGTCCATGGGACTCTCCAGGCAGGAACACTGGAGTGGGTTGCCATTTCTTCTTCCAGGGGAATCTTCCCGACCTGGGGATCGAACCTGCGTCTCTTACATCTCCTGCATCGACAGGCGGGTTCTTTAGCACTAACTCCACCTGGGAAGCATGGTTTTCCATCCACTGCTGGCAAAGCGGCACCTTGCCCAGTCTGGAGCTAAACGCCCTAGGATTTGCAGAGGCCATTTAGATAAGCATCGAGGCACCTTGCCCAGGTGGAACACTCTGGGACAGTCCTCTCAACCACCGGCTGTGTGTGCAGTCTCAAGGGCCCCTGCCAGACCCGCTGGCACCTCACACGTTCCTCGTCCTTAACTGTGGGCGTGCATGACGACGTCCCAACCACAATTGCACTTGTCTGTCAAAACAGCTGTACGTGTAAACACAACTTTGTTGCCACCACATACTAGTGGGCTGGAAATCGTATCAGACCTATCCACAGCAAAGGGGTTGGTTCAGCATGCTGAGGGAGCGGTATTCTGATCAGGAAACCTCTGCTTTCAGGAGAGGGAAACCCAGCCCCAGCGACCTGCAGAAAGAGGCGGCTTTGGCTTCCGTCATGTTGAGTGGTGCGGGTCCATCAGAAGCTCCAAGGACATCCCTAAGGTAAGCGTTCCTCCCCGCTCTGGATGTGCGCCTGTTGACCTGATGCGTTCACGCCCTTTTTTGTTTAATCACAGTGTGCAGACTGCTTATTCGAGGGCACCTTCCCTCACAGCCTTGAGTGGTTCCACATAACCATCACCAGTTCCTTGGTCTCTCTGCTCAGTCATTCCTGTGCGTCATTAAGCAGACTGTGCATGTAATTCATCCACCTTGAACACTGACTCGGCATCTACTTGGCTAGCTGTTCTGTTGCACCTTTGTTATTACAAAGAAACAAATTTAAACATTAGAATGGTGCACATGTATAGTAATGAAATGCTTAACATTCTGCCCGTGTCGGAGTAGATCTTAAAGCTAAACTGAACGTCCACGTGCCACTCACGTCAGGAAAGGCAGAGGTGGCGTTTGATGATTTTGCCCTGTATGCCCAGAGGACACATGGTTGTGACCTTAATAAAAACGATGTTTCCTGTATGACAGAGGAAAGAAAACTCTCCTCATTTCTCATCACCGAAAAAGAGAGTCAATCAAGTTATTTCTAATTAGGCTCAGAATAAGGTGAAACCTTTTCAAGGTATCCAGAACACAGCTTCAGTAAATTCAGCAAATTATCGAGCCACGTGAGTTTGTTTTGGACGCCTTTGAAATTTAGGGCTGTGTTAATTTATCCTGTAAGATTTATTTCAGTTGTAATCTTAGTTTTGAAATGAAGAAGTTCATTTTGGGTCTTGAAACGGTTGTCATTAATTTTACCTTGTCTATAAGTCAGAAAATTATGAATGTGTTTTCCTGTATGTTTTCCCCATTTCTCATTTAGATGAGTCAGTGATGAAACACTGAATTTATGTAGTTTGACTGTGAATGCCTATAAAAAAAAACACTCCAAAATGCTCAGAGAATGCAGAATTAGTGCTGGTATGTACGATTGCTCCTGCAGAAGTATTCTATATTCATCCTTAATGCAGCAGGCTCAGGCATAACTATGTTTTATCACTGGAATCTGTTATCAGGCTGCTGTCAGTGACGGGTTCTTAAATTCAGTCCCTTAAGCTGGATCGCACAGAGCTGCTTTTGCTGAGCTCGAAGTAGAGCATCGACGCTGGTGGGTATAAAGGGCGTCCAGGCAAGGTCTGTGGATCTTCTGTGTTCGTAGCTGTTGTCAGGCGCCCTGTCGGGTCCATGCATTACTTACCGTCCATCTCATCTTCTGTTTTCTCCATGTTGGAGAGTTTCTCAATCTTGCTACTGTCCTACCTGACCTGTGCCCAGGAAGCCCCAGTAGGACTGGTAATCAGAAGCTAGCTTGAGCGTAGCAGTAGTCTCGGTTTCTCAGTGAACCCCGAGACCGCCACATGACGAGAGGAGCTGTGCCTCAGAGACCAGGTAACCGAGACGATGCTCAGGTGTGAACGGCGGTCTCCCTCTGCCCTTCCTCCGGAGGGCTGGTGGTCCTTCCCTGCGTGCCGGAAACGGCACAAGTATCTCCTGTCTTGCACCTCAGGTTGTGCCTGATACTGCCTCGGAGCTGATTCTGACTGCTGGGTCCCAGAGTCCAAATGCTTCCCCTCAGTCAGAGTGGGAGATTCTGCGAGTCGGGTGAACGTAGAACTGGGGGCCGTTGGGGGCAGTGAGCTTATTTCCCCGAGACCTGAGTGCACGGTTTGAAGAAAAACAAGAGGCAACTGCGAGAAGCTCCACCTGTGTCTCCATGATCCGCGGAGCGAAGATTCGTATGGTAGAAAGAATCGGAGCCTGGAGAACTGGTTTCCTTATTACTGAAATACGGAAACCCAAAGCTGATGTTGCAGTTCTGGGGAGAGTAACAGAGACTAGGGCCACCACCCAAGCTGGAGGATTTCAGGCGCTTTGTTTTCTGTCTCAGTTCCATTGGACTGACTTGTTTAAGCGGACTTGGAGAAGCGTGTTGAGTCAACCGAATAGGACGCCCGTGGGATTTGCCGCTTTGCTGCAGATACCGTCTTTCTCTTTGAAGAAATGGCAAGCCACCTGACTCCAGATATGGAGTTAAAGACCTGCTCCTTTTTTTTTTTTTTTAATAACTATTATTTTATTTAGTCTTTATCACAACCGCATGAAATAAGTCCTCTCTTTATCCTCACTTTTAAACCAAAGAAACCGAGGCACAGAGAAATTGTCTATCAACATTTTGATAGATAGCTTTTCAGTTTTTTTCTGTGCATGTATGTATTTTTTTATTTTAAGCCAAATTAGATTAACACACTTGATATTATTTTCTAATACGGTTTACTATTTTCTATTTACTCAACAAAATAGCATGAACATTTCCCCATATTATTAACTGTTCTCTTGCCGTATAATTTTAGTACATATTACATAAATGAAGAATACAAATATCTCATTGTGAGTCACTCAGTCGTGTCCGACTCTTTGTGACCCCCACAGACTATAGCCCGCCAGATTCCTCTGTCTGTGGGATTCTCCAGGCAAGAATACTGGAGTGGGTTGCCATTTCCTTCTCCAGGAAGACCTGCTCCTTTTAAATCAGTTTATTCTCCCCTGATCCATTCTCTTCTAGATACTTTATCCACATAAACCTCAGCTAGTCTTAGCGAGCAGACAGGCATCCAGGTAGATCCTATTCATACACTGCCCACTTACCGCGTAGCTTGGTCTTCGGCCCAGTGTTAACTAAGCTCAAGTGAGTGGTATAGAATGGTAACCACGTGAACAGTTTCTTCCCCTGGTTCTTGAGAAAGAAGGACAGATCACTCCCATTCTTCTTTCCTTCCCATTGACAAATGGTGGTCCAGATGACCTTAACTCACAGATATTAAGACAAATACACCAGGTTATGGGGTCACGTGTGGAGGACTGCAAAGTTATCCTTCCAGCCCTTAACCACCCAGCCGTATCTCTGGGGTGTTCCAGGAGAGACACAAACATCTAGCTTATCAGGTGTGTTTCGAGTCTTTGTGTGGCAGCAACCGAACTTGCTTCCCAAATAATGAGCATGTTGTCCTGTCTGTCTGCTCAGGTTCCCATTTCCGCATTCAGATGCTTGTGTTCTCTGGGTCCCTTGAAAGCCCCTGTTCTTTGGAGCACTGGGTCCTCTCTGTGTCCCTACCCCTCTCACCGTTGCCTGTCTGTCTCTGTACAGAATCAAGGTGATCTTCTGCAAAGGACCAGTCACACACGCCTGTAGGTGTGACCACATCTGATGGTGATGTAGATACTCTGAAGCTAAATACCTGAATCTTTTATGCTTAAAAATATTCCTCAGAAGTAAAAGGTGATGAGTAATTTTGCAGTGGGGAAACCTGAAACGCTTGGTTAACCCAGTGATCAAGGTCGGTATCAACTGGGTTATGTCTTACTGACAGCATGTGACCTTGATATGATGTGTGTGAGAAGGCCACTTTAACCTCTGGGGTCTTTCTCCAAAATGCCTGTAACCTCAGCATAATCGTGAGAAAAACACTGGGGAAAATGAAATTGAAAGATGTTCTACAAAATACCTGCCTAGCATCCTTCACGGAGAAGGCGATGGCACCCCACTCCAGTACTCTTGCCTAGAAAATCCCATGGACGGAGGAGCCTGGTAGGCTGCAGTCCATGGGGTCGCGAAGAGTCAGACATGACTGAGCGACTTCACTTTCACTTTTCAGTTTCATGCATTGGAGAAGGAAATGGCAACCCACTCCAGTGTTCTTGCCTGGAGAATCCCAGGGACGGGGCAGCCTGCTGGGCTGCCTTCTATGGGGTCGCACAGAGTCGGACACAACTGAAGCGACTTAACAGCAGCAGCATCCTTCAAAGCTGTCAAGGTCATCAAAACCAGGGAACGTCTGAGAAACCGTCAGAGCCTCAAGGAGACCAAGAAGCTATGACCCCCTAAAAAGTTTATGTGATACCCTGGTTAGGATCCTGGTGCAATGCATGGACATTTAGGGGAAAGCTAAGGAAAGGCAAATAAAATACAGATGTTGGTGAATAATAGTTTGTCGACATCAGTTCATTGGTTATGACAGAGTACCAGGTAAATGGAAGACCTTAAAATGTGAGGGGACTCTGTAACATTCTTGCAGCTTTCCTGTAAATCTAAAGCTAGGCTATAACAAGAAGTTTACTAGTTTTTTTTCCCCCCCAAAGTGGGTCTTTGTTGCTACTCTTGTGCTTTCTAGTCGTGGTGAGCAGCGGCTACTATTCGTTGGCAGTGCACAGGCTTCTCATGTCAGTCTCACACTCAGAAGTTCCAGCGTGAGGACTTGTGTTTCCTCTTTATGCATGCGTGCTCAGTCGTGTCTGACTCTTTGCGACCCCATGGACGGCAGCCCTCCAGGCTCCTCTGTCAATCAGATTCTTCAGACAAGAATACCCAAGTGGGTTGCCACGCCCTTCTCCAGGGGATCTTTCCCAACCCAGGGATGAAACCCACGTCTCCTGCATCACAGGCAGATTTACCACCTGAGTTACCACAGAAGCCCTGATAAAGGAAAGGATATAATCTGGCTGAGAATGAGGGCTATAGTCATGGGATCTCAAGGTTCAGGAATTAAAAAAAAAAAAAAAAGCAGGATCTTATCCAAAGACTCAGAAAAAAATTGCATGAGATGTCAGGATGGAGTAAGCGTCCAAGAAACTGGAAGCAAAGGCGAGTCCCATGAGGGTTTACTCTCCCCAAGCTGGATGCTCTGTAATTTGTATCTTCCACCCTGCTTGTTGGTTTCATGAGCTACACGGCCACTGCTTGCGAAACATGGCTAGCCAGACCCCCGAAACCCCGTTCACCCATTTACCAGCATAGATGTGCTGATGTTTCTTCACTAGACAGTAATGGGAGCCCTAAACGTGCGAATGAGGGCGCTGGCCAGGGTACCCAGCTCCCGTCTCTGATGTAATTGTAGGCACATACCTTTCTCAGCTTTCTCATCTGTCGAATGAAGGTAGTACACATCCCCAGCAGAGAGGTGTGATAGCTAAGGAGCAAATACAGAGCACAAGCAGATATTGGGGGACATAGATCAGCTTAGCATTGGACCATTCATAGGAAGATGTGTGTAAAACGATGGGCCGCAGGAGTTGAAGGCATGGGCTGGGAACCTGCAGATACAGGAGAGGACTGGATGATGTAGGTGAGGGGATAAAGAGGCTAGAGGGCTGGAGATGGAAGATGTTTGCAGAAGGACATGGGCTACAGAAATAGAACCACCCATGGCCAGAGAGAGGGATGTTTGATCAAAGATGCCTGAGACGAAGACATCCCAAATGGTGACAGTTCAGTTCAGCTCAGTTGCCCATTCGTGTCCGACTGTCTGCAACCCCATGGACTGCAGCACGCCAGGTTTCCCTGTCCATCACCCACTCCCGGAGCTTACTCAAAGTCAAGTCCATCAAGTCAGTGATCTGTGACCCCACGGACTGCAGCATGCCAGGCCTCCCTGTCCATCACCCACCCCCGTAGCTTGATCAAACTCCTGTCCATTGCATCGGTGTTGGCATCCAATCATCTCATCCTCTGTCGTCCCCTTCTCCTCCCGCCTTCCATCTTTTCCCAACAGACTGAAGCAAAGACGGGGGCTATTGGAGTGGGTGGTTTGGGGACATCCAGACGGCAGAGTCCCTAGTGGCTTCTTGGTTCCATAAAGGGAGATGTTCATAAAAGCAGGAAGATGGAAAAAGGAGCAAAGCTCTGGGCATCACAGACAGGACCACAGACAGATGAATCAGGGCAGAAGGGGACAGTGGCGGGTATCCAGAGAGGGCACATAATACCATCGAGGAACTGATGCTGTAATCGGCACAGTGTTCACAGATTTTCACAAGAGTTAGAGAGAAATGAAATTTGCTTGATGTGACCCCATAGTAAGTACTGGAGAAGGAAATGGCAACCCACTCCATTATTCTTGCCTGGAGAATCCCACGGACAGAGGAGCCTGGTGGGCTACGGTCCATGGGGTTGCAGAGAGTTGGACACTACTCAGCGACTATCAATCACTCACTTAGTACTAAGTACATTCCTTTATTTGACCTGGTTTGATTCCAGGTTGCTCATCACAGTGATAACGTCCAGGCTTTGAATGGGCCTCTCTGGTGGCTCAGTAAATGGTATTAGCTTGTTTTTGCTGACGGGTCCTGTGAACAGTCAGCTGTGGGTTTCTGAAGGTCAGTGGACTGCATGTGAAGGTCACTGTTCTCATTTCTGTTGGGTGCTGGATTTACACCCTCGAACCGTGTTGTGATCCGGAGGGGTCTTCCTGTTCTCTTCTCATCTGTGCTGGGTTCTCTGTTGTGAAAGAGGCCAAACCGTCAGGAAAAAGGTCATGTTTTATAGGGCCAGAGGTAGTTGCCAAAGCAAGACGATGTAATCGAATGCGGTTCTTTGTCTCGTAACTTGAGCAGTGCCGTTCTGCACGCAGAAGATAAAATCTGAAACTGTTCTCCAGCGCTGGCTGGCTTCAAGGATCACATGTCCCATGACATTTTTAACCTTTCATTGCATCCTCCGTTGTTTTTTCTAGCTAACTGGGAACTTGACCTCAGAACTACCATTGTTTTCCTTTTCATCTTTTTAAAATGACTAACCAAATGTGACTTTCTTTCAAGGGCTATCTGTGTCAAGAATTTTAAAAGTTACTAATCTGAGTGGTTCTGGAATTCGTAACTGAGCTTGGATTTTTGACTGGATGTGACCTTCATGAAGACACCTCTTGTATTGTCCCAGATTGCAAAACTAGTACACAATAGGATTGAGTCAAGATCGTGTCTTTAAAAAGCTAGCTCCTTACTGCTGATGTAAGATTCTGGATCACACTGGCATTGAAAATTCTTTTCCATACAAAGGAATATAATCGCAGAAAACAAAATCACCACTTGACTGCCAGAGGTTTTTTTTTTTTTTCTTCCTTGAGGTCATTGTACCTTCGTTGAACTCTGTTTTAACTCTGAGCAGATGGCACCTAGATTTTGCTGGGAGCTCTGACCTTGAACGTGGATGGCAAGTTGCTGGATTTTGTTTCTCTGTGGTTGGAGAATGACACTGAAGACCCCGAGTAGCTGGGGAATCCTGTGTCTGCCTGGGGCTTACAGGCAAGGCAACTGACGAGCTGACCTCTGGTTCTTTTTTCTGTCATGTGAGTCTAGAATTTCTATACAAACATCACATGACCTGGAGAGCCCAGTAAAATTGCTAAAGAAATGCAGGCTTTCTGTCACCTCCTACTACTGTTGACTTTGGGTCTGTTCGAGGACCAGCCGTTTAACCCTTGTGATGACCTGAGGCCCTCATCAGTCCAGTGAGGGAGGCTGGGCAGAGATTACGCATGCTTCTGAGCTACCGATGAGAATAATTCATGGTGGACGATGCTCAGGTGGAAGGTGTGGTGTGAAAGAGGCTGGTTCAAGCAGCGATTTGTCACAGCCCTTTAATGGTGTCATCATTTCAGCAGAAGCTACGGTGAATAATGTTCTGTCTTCACTAGGGGATCCTTTTTTTTTCTTTTTAAGTGGCACTGGATCCTTTTATCTGTAAGAACTGGATTGAGATATAACTGGCAGAAAATATACTGCATGTGAAAGTGAAAGTCGCTCAGTTGTGTCCGACTCTTTGCGACCCCATGGACTGTACAGTCCGTGGGATTCTCCAGGCCAGAATACTGGAGTGGGCAGCCTTTCCCTTCTGCAGGGGATCTTCCCAACCCAGGGATCGAACCCAGGTCTCCCGTGTTGCAGGCAGATTCTTTACCACCTGAGCCACCAGGGAAGCCCTAAACTGTACATGTTAAGAGTATGTAACATGAACCGTTTTGACACACGATACACCCTTCGAACCTTCACCTCAGTCAAAGCAATGAAGATCCCTGTAACTTTCAAAGATTTGTTTAAGGCCCTTATACAGTAACTCATCTCTCCTGCTCCTCCCTCCACAGACTACTGATATATCATAGTTTGTATTTTGATCCCTCACTATATAATAGTTTGTATTTCCTGGGGTTTTACATAAGATCGTGCAGTGTGTAATCTTTTGTCTAGTTTCTCCCCTTCAGCATGATTTTTTTTTTGAGATGCATCCATTTTACTGTGTGTATGAACAGTTCATTCCTTTTTTATTACTCCTCATTACTCTTTATACTGTCTATTAATCTGTGTTACTGTTTGTTACTATTTATTGCTATTGGTTAATGTTTATTACTGTTTGTTACTATTTACTACTGTTTCTTTATTACTATTGATCAATGTTTGTTACTGTTTATTACTATTAATTGCTATTTGTTACTATTTATTACCATCTATTACTATTGTAAATTCCTGTTTATTACTGTGTAGTATTCTGTTGTATGGATATAAGACTGTATGTTTTATCTGTTCACTTGTTGGGCCTCACTAGGGGCTTCCAGAGGGCTTCCCAGGCAGCTCAGCTGGTAAAGAATCCACCTGCAATGCAGGAGACGCTTGTTCGATTCCTGGCTTGGGAAGATCCCCTGGAGAAGGGAAAGGCTACCCACTCCAGTGTTCTTGGGCTTCCCTGTTGGCTCAGATGGTAAAGGATGACACATGGTGTGACAGGCTCTAGGCCCATCCATGGTGCTGTAGATGGCATTAGTTCTTTCTATTTGATGGCTGAATCATATCCCAATGAATCAACACCCCTGGTAGCTCAGATAGTAAAGAATCTGCCTTCAGTGCAGGAGACATGGGTTCGATCCCTGGGTTGGGAAGATCCCCTGGAGAAGGGAATGGCTACCCACTCCAGTATTCTGGCCTGGAGAATCCCGTGGACAGAGGAGCCTGGCGGGCTACAGTCTGTGGGGTCGCAAAGAGTCAGAGACGACCTAGTGACTAGACAACAATAAAGACCACTATCTCATACCATATCCAAAAATTAACTCAAAGTGACTTAAAGACTTACATGTGAAACCTGAAGCTATGACACTCCTCGTAGAAGACATAGGCAGTATGCTCTTTGACATGAATCTCAGCGGTACTTTTTTGGATCTGTCTCTTCAGGCAAGGGAAACAAAAGCGAAAATAAACAGAAGAGACGAGGTCAGGCTAAAACGCTTTTTCAGTGCTTGCTTTAGGAGCACATATGCAACACTGGAGTGATACAGAGAAGATTAGCATGGCCCCCGGGCAAGATGATATGCAAATTTGTGAAGCATTCCATATTTTAAAAAATTTTTTAAAAATTAAATGTTTTGTACAGTTAAGCAAACCATCAACAAAACCAAAAGGCAGCCTACTGAATGGGAGAAGATATTTGCAAGCGTTACGCTCTAAAGGGTTAAGGTGTGTGTGTGTGTGTGTGTGTGTGTGTGTGTGTGTGGAGAGAGAGACAAGGGAGCGGAGGAAACTCATACAACTCAATATTAAAAAAAAAAAATAGTCCTATGAAAAAATGGGCTGAAGGTATGAATACCACATGCCAGTGGTCTGTAGGCACATGTAAATGGGCTGGACATTACTAATTATCAGGAAAATGGAAGTCAAAATCCCAATGAAGTATCCCCTCACACCACTCAGAATGGCCATCAAAAAAAAAAAAAAAAAAGTGTTGCTGAGGATGTGGAGAAAAGAGAACCCTCCAGCCCTGTTGGTAGAAATGTTAATTGGCACGGCCGCTGTGGAAAGCAGTTTGGAAGTTCCTCAGAAAGATTAAGAGAAGTACTGTATGATCTCGATTTTCACTCATGGGTTTTTATCTACAGAAAGTGAAAGCACTAATTTCAGAAATTACATGTACCCCAGTGTTCTTAGCAGTGCTAGTTAACAGTAGCCTGGACATGGAGGCCACCTAAGTGTCCCATCAACAGATGAATGGGTGCAGAAGATGTCGTAGATATATTCAATGGAGTATTACTTGGCCATAAAAAGAATGAAATGTTCACAGCGTGGGTGGACTTGGAAGGTGTTCTACTTAGCAAGATAAAGGAGAGAAAAATTGCTAGTGTGTTTTTTTTCACTTACATGTGGAATGTAAAAGATAGAACAAGTGGACAGGCACAACCAAAAGGAACAGACTCACAGATACAGAAAGCAATCTAATAGTTGCCAGAAGCAAAGGGCTGGCAGGATGGGGGGACTAGGTGAAGGGGAGTGAGAGGCACAGAGTGCCAGTTATAAAATAAATAAGGGAGAGAATGTGTAGTGGAGGGAATATAGTCAACAATATGATAATAAGCCCAGTCCATCAGTATCCCTGATTTCAAATAAAGACAATGTCATTTCAGGTGCTTCCTTGGTGGCTCAGATGCTAAAGAATCTGCCTGCAATGCAGGAGACCCGGGTTCCATGCCTGGGTCGGGAAGATTCTTCTGGAGAAGGGAATGGCAACCCACTCCAGTTTTCTTGCCTGGAAAATTCCATGGTGGGCTACCATCCCATAGTGGGTCACAAAGAGTCGGACACGACTGAGCAACACACACATACACACACACACAATTTCAGGGGCTTCCGGAACACGGTGCAAGTCCTGGATCAGTTTTGTGATAAGCTCAGAATCTGGAACTTTTCCTAAAGAACTACTAATAGACCTTCTTAGGCTTACATGCGTAATGACATCCAGGAGGAAAAAGAGTTCATGAATGAAACTGGCCAAGAGCAACAACAAATGTAAAAATAAATTTACTCATCCAAAGGCCCCCTTTTTATCATGTATTGTTCTGTTCCATAGACACATAAGGTTTGCTGCTTTTATGGCTTCACCAAGCAGAGTGATTCATTTCACTTTCCTCTGAGGGTTTTTTTCCCAAAAGAATGAAAAAAAGGGGGCCAGCACAGAATGAATTCGGACCATGAATGAAGATTAGGGGGTTCTTTGCAATGGATGTATGTACTATTGACATAGATTTACAGAGTTTCATTGATGCAGATAACATATATACATGCATAAACTATACATTAGCATTCACACTTTTTCAGATAAAAAGGATACTTTTTATGCATGCGTGTGAAATACAAAATCGTTTACGAATGCATTGCCTATTTCCGTATTATGAATTTCATTCTACGTATAGATGTCTAGATGAGTTGATAGATGGATGAAGGATGGGTGGATGAAGGACTAGTGAAGAGGGGACACAGAGCCATTCATGCAGCATTGAAAGTCTTTGGCCACTGGGTGTCATGGTTTTCCCCATAATGGTTGACCCACCACAAGTATTTGAGGGGTTCCTGTATTCCTGGTGCAGGAATTGGCACTGTACGTGGCAAGTTTTATTAAACCACACTACCTTCCTTTTTCAGATTGCTGTGCTGTCTTTAAAACACATCGTCAGTGTTATTTTTCTGCCTGAAACTGGCTGATGAGGATTAAATCTACAAATATTATTTTTTAATGTCTGAATATTTAAATGTCTCGAAATTACATAATTGTGTTGGTAATATTTAGGTTTTATTGTATCAAAGTCAAATCTGAAGAATTTGTGCCGTACATTTATGCACGTGCTCGGATATGTTTGTAATAACTCTTTGCTCTACGAAATTGCTATAGTACAAAGACTAAGCAATTATTAGATATTGTTGTTGAGTCTCTAAGTCGTGTCTGACTCTTTGCGACCCCATGGACTGCAGCACACCAGGCTTCCCTGTCCATCACCATCTCCTGGAGTTTGCTGAAACTCATGTCCATCAAGTCAGTGATGCCACGCAACCATCGCATCCTCTGTCGTCCCCTTCTCCTGCCATCTTCAGTCTTTCCCAGCATCACAGACCGGAAAAGACCGTCTTTTCAGCTCTTTGCATCAGGTGGTCAGAGTATCGGAGCTTTGGCTTCACCATCAGTTCTGCTGATAATTATTAGACGTGCTGATCACATTTGAGCGTCTGCTTGCTGTTACCAGCATGGCGTGGCCGGACGCATGTGTGTTGGCTGACATATGACAAGAGTGAGTGCACCATTAATTCGAACCAGACAGCCGTATTTCTCTCCTGTGGAAGTGATTCACCCTGCCAGGTCCGATGGCAGTGAGTGGTGGTGACAATTAAAACCAGTTGTGCCCGTTGCATCACAGAAATGCTACTGTGCTTCTTTTAGAAAAAAACACTGTCAGGGTGGAACGTGCCAGATGGGAAGACTTGGCCACGTGCTCCGAGGACACTGTGGAGAGTGTTCTTGTGTTTTTTGACTTCTTGTACTTTTCTCACTCTGAAGACTAGTTATCGCCAGAACTGCTAAGGTGAATCTTATGAAGACAGACGCCTAGTTTAAAAGCCCTAGTACAATGGGATATGTGTGGTGAAATTGTTGGAAAGGTGCAAGGAGCTCACGGGTCTGTTTTATTTTTCTTCTTTCTGTTTAACTCTCAAAAATGTGCAAGTTGTGTGTCAGTGGCACAGCACTGAATCTTGGAAGAATCTTTGAATGACAGTGTTTGCATATTCTGATTATTGTGTGTATATATATGTATATATATATATATATATTTTTTTTTTTTTTAATGGCCTTTTGTGAGTTGGGTTAACATCTTTAGTTTCCACACAGAGAGTCTGATGATGGCGTCATGATTCTCACTTAAAGTTACTGGGAGAGATACAACAGTTAACAGTTTGCAAAACGGATGGGTTCATGGAAGGTCTGCTTTTGTTTGAATGAAAGGGTCTTTTTTTCTCCCCCCCATTCAAATGGGGAAGAACACAGCCAATGTCCAGTTCTTTCAAATCCACATTGAAAATGGTTTATGGATGGTGCCAGAGGAGGAATAAAAAAATCAGCAAGAAAACAGGGAGGTGCTGTTCTCGGTTTCAGCTGTCAATAGGAAAAAAAAAATTAATGAGATAAAAACGAAGAAAAATTCAATAGGAAAGAAAAAATTTAACGAGATAAAAATGAAGAAAAATTCAAAAGCTCTCATTAAACATCTTCAGGCACTTACTACTTGAATGAACCTGAAGTTCCCCTTCAACAAAACCCATGCCCTCAGGGAACTGTCAAACCATCCAGAAGTCAGATACTAAACAAATATTCACAGAGATACCTCATTAAAAACATGAGAAGTTCTATTGGTAGCCCTGTGTTGTTTTGGGTGTGCAGAGAAGTTTTCCCTGATGAACTGATGTGTTGGTTCATCAGGCTGCTGGGGAACAAAGTTTGTGAATTATTTGAGCTCAGCAAGGGCATTCTGTTGAATCCTGAACTGGAAATCATGGACTGAAGCTGAAGCTCCAATCCTTTGGCCACCTGATTCAAAGAACCAACCCATGGGAAAAGAAACCCTAATGCTGGGAAAGACTGAAGGCAGGAGGACAAGGGGACAACAGGATGAGATGGTTGGATGGCATCACCAACTCCATGGAAGTGAGTTTGAGCAAACTTTGGGAGTTGGTGATGGACAGGGAAGCCTGGCATGCTGCGGTCCTTGGGGTTGCAAAGAGTCGGACACGACTGAGTGACTGAACTGAACTGCACAGAGCTGTCTAATGGAGGAAAGCTCATACTAAGTAGAGACTGAACACATCTGGAAACTTTGTAGGTCTGGATCTGTAGCTGAGTCTTGGGAGGAGGTTGGCAAGGGGGTTCCTCAAGGGCACACCTGAGGTCTGTGGTTGGATCGGTGGATGTTGGAAGGATCCCAGCCTCAGGAAGAAGGTGAGGAATCTTACCTGGTGGGCAGCTACGGTCAGCACGGTCCTGCTCACGCTGCACATGAGTTCTATCTGGGGTGGGTGAACTTGCCATGTCCTTGAAACCTTGGTGGAGATGAATATCGAGAGACGTTTGGTCACTGCTCTGAATCTCCAAAGAGAAACACGAGTTAGGGACAAGTAATGATGAATTTTGCTTGTCAGCTTTCCTGGCCCATGGTGTCTGGGAATGCTGTTCCCACAAATACCTGCTATCATCTCAGTCAGTTGCTTAGGACCTACCTACAGATGAAGGACAAAAAAAAAAATAACATCAGTAAAGGAATTATCCTCCAATTAAAAAAAAATGACATCCCAGTGGAGCTCAGTTTTCACAGGCTGGCAGTGAGTTGACGTCAACACTTCACTGTGGGTTGACATCACTCATGGCTTCTTGCTTGTGGACTCACACCTTGAATGAGGCCAAAACTTGAATGTGGAGTCTTTGCTCACCAGGATGGTGGTTGAAGAGGCAGGGTTGATGCCAGAGGCCACAGTTGCACAGCTTGGCTCTGGTGTGTGATTTACCACAGCAGATCTTTTTCTTTGGTATTTGTTTTTTTTTTTTTTCAAACATCTATTTAGGCAAAATGAAAAACACAAAACCATTATATACAACCTGGCCTTGAGCATGGGCACTTAGAATCAGTGAAAGCCCTTATGAATCATTTGAACTGGTGAGGTAAGCATGGGCACTTGAACTCAGTGAAAAGCCTTGTGAATTATTTGAGCTAAGCACAGGCATCCCGTTGAATCCTGATTTGGAATCACCCTCTGTCTAATGGAGGAAAAGTCGTACCGAGTATAGACTGTGAACAGGTCTGCAGATGTTGTAGAGGGTGTTCAGTCACGGATAGATGAGTCACTGACTGCCATGTGATGGTGGCATGTTCACCTCTCATGTTAGGTCTCAGCTGTGGTTACCTACAAAGGGTGGGTGCTGGTGGTGGGGTCTAGGTCAACACTCATTGTTGGCGAAGTCACTGTCGTTACTCACCAAATCTGCTGGCCATGAACTCACACACCCCAATTTGGGTGCACTCTGTGGCCTCAGTCGTGTCTGACTCTTTGCGACCCCATGGACTGCAGCCCGCCAGGCTCCTCTGTCCATGGGATTCTCTAGGCAAGAATACCGGAGTGGGTTGCCATTACCTTCTCCAGGGGATCTTCCCGACCCAGGGATAGAACTCACATCTCCTGGGTGTCCTCCATTCTACGCAGATTCTTTACCCCTGAGCCACCATCGAGGACCGCGCCCCAATTTATTTGGCCTTAATAAGTGATTTGTCACATAAAATCTGTTTTCAAAATATATAATTTTAACATAAAATCTTGTGTGTTTGCTAAAAACTTCTCTCCATAGGCTCAACTTCTCCAGGCAAAAATACTGGAGCGGGTAGTGGGTCGCTATTCCCTTCTCCAGGAGATCTTCCCAACCCAGGGATGGAACCTGGGTCTCCTGCACTGTGGGTGGATTTGTTATAGTCTGAGATGCCAGGGAAGCCCATTGCAAGCACAAATGTCAATCATTTTCTCCTTTCAAAACTCTGCCCATTCCAGCACTATAGGGCCGTCTAGAGTGAGACAGTGTCGTCCCACTGGGTCCTTCAGGTGCGTTTGGAGAGTCTAGCTGAGAAATAAGCTAAGTAGCCCTTTTCTCTAGACTTGCATCCAACAGATGGGTCAGACCCTGATATCTTCTGTGTCCTCTTGGGGTCTGACTTCCCAAGGGCAATTGTCACGTGTCGGAAAGCACACCATGGTGGAGTCTGTGCTAAGGGTGTATGTCCCCTGTAGCAGGGCAAAGGCAGCGATCAGCCCGGAAATGACTGCAGCGACTCGCTGATTCATGAGTTCCTTTACAGCGGTGTCTCACAGCGGATGGACATAAAAGCTCAGTATCATGTAGTATGGAGGTGCAAAGCCCTTTGGATCACCTCAAGATCAAATTGAATTTGATTGTGTGTCAGCAGTGAGGGTCATCTGGGTCATTGATTGTTATCACATGAATTTATAAAATTGTGAGCTTGACACTATCAGTCTACGTGATCAGCAGATGTTTTAGAGCTGAATACACTGCACTTCAGTTCACTTCAGTTCAGTTCAGTTGCTCAGTCGTGTCTGACTCTTTGCGGCCCCATGGACTGCAGCACGCCAGGCCTCCCTGTCTTTCACCAACTCCCAGAGTTTACTCAAACTCACATCCACTGAGTCGGTGATGCCATCCAACCATCTCATTCTCTGTCATCCCCTTCTGCTTCTGCCCTCAATCTTTCCCAGCATCAGGGTCTTTTCAAATGAGTCAGTTCTTCACATCAGGTGGGCAAAGTATTGGAGCTTCAGTTTCAGCATCAGTCCTTTCAATGAATATTCAGAACTGATCTCCTTTAGGATGGACTGGGTTGGATCTCCTTGCAGTCCAAGGGACTCTCAAGAGTCTTCTCCAACACTACAGTTGCAAAGCATCCATTCTTTAGCACTCGGCTTTCTTTATGGTCCAACTCTCGCATCCATACATGACTACAGGAAAAACCATAGCTTTGACTAGACGGACCTTTGTTGGCAAAGAGTGAGACAGAGACATACAGAAGGAAAGGGTTTTCCCATTCTTAGACCTAAATATTCTTGACTCAAACAAGCAGGACTTTCATGGGAGATGTTAAAAAGTGGATATTTCCACATGACATACTCTCCATTATATCAGGATAGAATGACATCCAGTTATAAACGTATGCCATTTGGGGACTTCCCTGGTGGCCCAGTGGTTAAGACCATGCATTTCCACTCTAGGGGCCCCAAGTTCAATGCTCCTCGGGGACCCAAGATCCTGCTGGCCACTTAGTTGCTCAGTGGTGTCTGACTCACGGCAACCCTGTGGACTGTAGCCCATCAGTCTCCTTGGGTCATAGAATTTTCCAGGCAAGAATACTGGAATGACTTGCCATTCCCTTCTCCAGGGGATCCTCCTGACCCAGGGATCAATCCCAGGTCTCCTGCATTGCAGGCAGGTTCTTTTCCATCTGAGCCACCAGGGAAGTTCTAGTGCAGGCTACTTGGCATGGCCAAAAAAGAAAAAAAAAAAAAAAAAGGAGGGGGGGACCAGGGGAATTTATTTCCATAAAGCTAAACAAAAAGGAATGTTTTAATAAATTAAAAACAGAATCTTTATCCTGCTGTGGTATTGTCCTGTGGAAATTGTAAGAGAGCAAAGTGAACCTTTTTGATCATAAAATGTAGTTCTCAGTGCTCACGCTCTGTGTAGACTGAAACAAGTCTCCAAAGAGTTAAGCCTGGTGTTTAAAGTCAGTCTGCAGTGAAATGCACAGATGGAATGCTATGCCTAATGCGTGTAAGGCACAGGCAGGCTGGCACAGGGACTCAGGGCTGCACAGAGGTCATCAGTAACGTCACCTACAAGGCCTGTCTGTCCATCACCACGCCACCAGGAAGAATAAGACATATGTTCCACCGTGAGAGCATTTCATGACTCGGGGGGTCCCCATCTGGGGAAAGTGACTCTAGCTAATGGTAGGAAAACAGGTCAGTGGACTCTGCTGGAAGTAAAACCCTGAGGTAGATGGTTAAAGAGCAGAGTTTCTGTAGGTCTCACAAATAGGGGAGGACTGAGCAGTCTCACCAAACAGAGCACAGGACAAGTGTAGGGTGAGAGCGTGGGACTGGTGTTGGGGACAGGGGGCTGGGGAACCTCTGGGAGGCCTGGGGATGCCGGGGAGGGCGTATTGGTGGGTTACAGGGACCGCTGGGGGCTTACAGATGAAGAAGCAGGTTAAATGGCACCGCTGGAGAACTGGGGTTTGCACACTGCTTTCCTGTGGTCATATATGGATGTGACAGTTAGACTATGAAGAAGGCTGAGTGCCGAAGAATTGATGCTTTTGAACTGTGGTGTCGGAGAAGACTCTTGAGAGTCCCTTGGACTGCAATGAGATCCAACCAGTCCATTCTGAAGGATATCAGCCCTGGGATTTCTTTGGAAGGACTGATGCTAAAGCTGAAACTCCAGTACTTTGGCCACCTCATGCAAAGAGTTGACTCATTGGAAAAGACTCTGATGCTGGGAGGTATTGGGGGCAGGAGGAGAAGGGGATGACAAAGGATGAGATGGCTGGATGGCATCACCCACTCGATGGACATGAGTTTGGGTAAACTCTGGGAGTTGGTGATGGACAGGGAGGCTTGGTGTGCTGCGATTCATGGGGTCTCAAAGACTCGGACACAACTGAGCGACTGAACTGAACTGATCTGACAAAGACTTACAGTAACTTTGTTCGGTCACTCAGTCATGTCCGACTCTTTGCAACCCCATGGACTGCAGCACGCCAGGCTTCCCTGCCCATCACCAACTCCTGGAGCTTACTCAAGCTCATGTCCATCGAGTTGATGATGCCATCCAACCATCTCATCCACTTTCACCCCCTTCTCCTGCCCTCAGTCTTTCCCAGCATCTGGGTCTTTTCCAGTGAGTCAGCTCTTCAAATCAGGTGGCCAAAGGATTGGAGCTTCAGCTTCAGCATCAGGTCTTCCAATGAATATTGAGGGTTGATTTCCTTTAGGATAGACTGGTTGGATCTCCTTGCAGTCCAAGGGACTCTCAAGAGTCTTCTCCAACACCGCGGTTCAAAAGCATCAATTCTTCGGTGCTCAGCTTTCTTTATGGTCCAGCTCTCACATCCATATATGACTGCTGGAAAAACCGTAGCTGACTTGATCGCACATAACTTGAGGGGGGATAATCAAGGCTCACCTCCCAGAGCAGACACACGAGCCCTGAGATTGATCATCACACACCGTATATATTTGTAACAGAGCTGTCCAGTGGAATTTCACATGCTGACCCAGAGTTCCTGGACCTGTGCTGTCCAATATGGTGACCACTGGCCACATGTGACTTTGACCCCTGACATGTGCCCAAGATGACCGAGAAGCTGTATTTTTATTTTTATTTTTCTCTGCGCTGGGTCTTCCTTGCTGTGCATGCTTTATTTTGTTGTGGTGTGAAGTGAATGACTCTTTGTGACCCCATAGACTATACAGTGCAGGGAATTCTCCAGGCCAGAATACTGGAGTGGGTAGCCTTTCCCTTCTCCAGGGGATCTTCCCAACCCAGGGATCGAACCCAGGTCTCCCGCATTGCAGGCGGATTCTTTACCAGCTGAGCCACAAAGGAAGCCCGAGAAGACTGTTGTGGGTAGCCTATCCCTTCTCCAGGGGATCTTCCCAACCTAGGGATTGAACTAGGGTCTACTGCACTGCAGACAGATTCTTGGTAAAGAATCTGAGTGGCTGAGCCACCAGGGAAGCCCTTTGTTGTGGTGAGTGGGGGCTAATCTTTGGTGTTGGTATGCAGGCTTCTCATTGCAGTGGCTCATCATAATTGCAGAGCATAGGCTTTAGGGCGAGTGGGCTTCAGTACTTCCAGTACACAGACTTAGTTGGTCCGTGGCATTTGAGATCTTCCTGGACCAGGGATCAAACCCCTATTTCCCCTGTTGGCAAGCGGATACATAACCATTGGACCACCAGCAAAGTCCCTTATTTAGTTTTAATGTCACTTAAATATAAATGTAATAGCCAGATAGCTACTGGGCAATAGTATAAGATGGTAGAGTGAAAAAGAAAGCTTGTACAACATATTGAATGATACAAGACACATTTTGACCATTTGGGGTTAAGGAGAAGGCAATGGCAGCCCACTCCAGTACTCTTGACTGGAAAATCCCATGAACGGGGGAGGAACCTGGTAGGCTGCAGTCCATGGGGTCGCTAAGAGTCAGACAGGACTGAGCAACTTCACTTTCACTTTCCGCTTTCATGCATTGGAGAAGGCAATGGCAACCCACTCCAGTGTTCTTGCCTGGAGAATCCCAGGGACGGTGGAGCCAGGCGGGCTGCTGTCTATGGGGTCCCATAGAGTCGGACATGACTGAAGTGACTTAGCAGCAGCAGCAGCAGCAGGTTAAGGAATTTCTCCCATTTCTGTTTCTGATATTCTTCTCAAGGTCACTATCAGTAGGTTCCTGCCTTACTATGATGCTTGCTGCTGTTCAGAGCATCACCAAGGACACCCTGGAGGGCATAATGAAACAGCGGTCTAGGGCCTGATCTAATTTGGTGACTCACGCTTTCTCTTCTCTCTGTTACAGTGACTTGACCAATTTTAATTGAACATTTTCGTGTGGGGCATATCAAATGACCTCAACCTTTTAAAATGTGTTGCTTGGTGGCAGCTCCTTTCTGGGAGTGGATTTCTTCCGCTGGCTGAGAGAAACAGCTCCCCCACCTCCAGAAAGTCATTTCACGCTCAGAGATTTCCTGATGTTGTGGATGTTGGTGTTGGGCAAAACAGTCAAGGCAGGTGAAACAGGCATAACAGGCATGGAGGAAGGTCACCCCCGTGAGCAGAGAACAGTGATGAGAGACCCGGCCAGAGCAACAGTGGCTGGGAAGGTTTGGATGGGAAAGGAAAACCCAGCCCAACCTAGGGATTGCAGACCGTGAAATGAGGAGTGGTAGGTTACTAGTCATCGCTGGGATGGCTCAGCGGTCTGTCTGCCAATGTAGGAGGTGCATGTTGGATCCCTGTTTGGGGAAGATCCCCTGGAGGAGGACAGGGCAACCCACTCCAGTAGTCTTGCCTGGGAAATCCCCATGGACAGAGGAGCCTGGTGGGCTATAGTCCACGGGGTCGCAAAGAGCTGGACATGCCTGAGGGACTTAACAAGAGCAGCAGTGTCTTAAGATGAGACCTCCTCTTCCTGTGAACATGACACGGAGGAAGAGACACGTTTGACCCTAGTCCCACTCAGCGTCAACTTTCAGGCACGTCCGTGGGGCCTGTGGTCTACAGAGAGCAGAGCTGGAGAAAATAGTGATCTAAGTTAGAAGAAATGAGCTCAGTGCTGTGCTGGAAGAAGTGGTTCCTACGTTCACCAGGGTTACCAAGAGTAGTGAAGGACAGACAAGGGCTGGTGAAAGATGCTAAGACCAAAAGACCCAGAGGTTGAAAACCCAGCCCTCGGCTTGTGGAGGAGAATCCAGACCTATGCGGTCTGAGATATTCATGGTTTAGATGAGCATTTGATATGGACTTCCCTGGCGGCACTAACTGGAAAGAACCTGTCTGCCACTGCAGGAGATGCAAGAGAGTTGGGTTCCATCCCTGGGTCGGGAAGATCCCCTGGAGAAGGAAATGGCAACCCACTCCAGTATCCTTGCCTGGAGAATCCCATGGACAGAGGACCCTGGCGGGCTACAGTCCATAGGGTCGCAGAGAGTCCGACACGGCTGATCACGCATGCACAGCATTTGATAGGAAAACCGGTCATTTGTTTCTGTGTACTGCATTTACAAGTGAAAAAACAAATTGAGATCTCATAGATGCCGTAACAATGAGAATTTCTACAGAAATGACCTTGATCTGTCAATACAGAATTTTATATCTTAGGAATATGTAGTAGTAGCGTTAGTCACTCAATTGTGTCCGACTCTCTGCAACCTCACGGAATGTAGCCCGCCAGGCTCCTCTGTCCATGGGATTCTCCAGGCAAGAATCCTGGAGAAGGTTGCCATTTCCTTTTCCAGAGGATCTTCCCAACCCAGAGATCAAACCTGGGTCTCTCCTGTGTTGCAGGCAGATGCCTTACCATTTCAGCTACAGGGAAGAGAAGCATTCAAGAAAAAGCAAACAAGAGCCCGCCTCACGTCTAATCCCATTTCACGCATCTGAGTATCACAGATAGGGCCTGAACTCGGACCTTGGGGTTTCTATTTGTGACATGTGTCTCAGATTCGGAGACGCCCTCTGAGGGAACCTGTTATGACTTTTAAAAAAAATCTATTTATTTCTTTTAATTGAAGGCTAATTCCATTATGATAGTGTAGTGGTCTTCTGCTGCTTGTGTAACGGCACACGGAGAATCAAAGGACCCCTCCAGACACTGTGTAGTTTCTGTGTTGTGGTTTCTCAGAACAAGGGCAGTTTTTCTTTGGAAGAGGTTTTCGGATGTTGACTGCTGTGGATGAGACCGAGAGCCCCTTCGGCCTTGGCCTGCTTGGTGGGGAGAACGTGCAGAGCGGCAGGACTTTGTGCCTAGCCTGGGCAGAAAAGAGAAGGGCAGTCAGTGGCTGTCCCAGGGTCCCGCTTAAGGGGCCTGCCTCAGCACAGCCCTGGGGGATCTGTGCGCTTCAGCCTGAGTGGATCGCAGGGCGTCCTGAGCCCGGTGCTTTCGCAGGCACCAGGCCTGCTTCCTGGTTTCCTGTAGACTTTGTCTCTCGTCCGGGGAACCCCGGAGCATCTAGCTGCTTGCTGCCCTTCCTGGTGGAAGTCCTAATTAAGTCAGACTCATAAAGAAAGCTGAGCACTGAAGAATGGATGCTTTTGTACTGTGGTGTTGGAGAAGACGTTTGACAGTCCCTTGGACTGCAAGGAGATTCAACCAGTCTATCCTAAAGGAAATCAGTCCTGAATGTTCACTGGAAGGACTGATGCTGAAGCTGAAGCTCCAATCCTTTGGCCACCTGATTTGAAGAGCTGACTCACTGGAAAAGACCCTGACCCTGGGAAAGATTGAAGGCAGGAGGAGAAGGGGACGACAGAGGATGAGATGGCTGGATGGCATCACCGACTCGATGGACATGACTTTGAGTAAGCTCTGGGAGATGGTGATGGACAGGGAGGCCTGGCGTGCTGCAGTCCATGGGGTCGCAAAGAGTTGGACACAACTGAGTGACTGAACTGAACTAAACATGCCTGAGGCAGGAGTTGTTCCCTCCCCCGTGGAGTCCGGGGCTAAGTGTCTCTCGGGGAGACAGTTGAACATGAGGAGGAATGGCACTCGGGGGAAGACCCACTGGCAGGACAGGGATGGGCTGATCAAGATGCTGGCTGAAGTCTTTTCCTCAGGTGCCTATCTGAGTCACAGTACTGTGTTCATTTCCACATAAAATATAGCTGTGGTCAGATAGTGCTTCTTGCAGCGTTAATTAGCCAACTGTCCTCTTAGAATGCAAACATCGAGAAGCAGCATCGTTGGTACATGCTGCTGGCATGTCTGAAAATGTTAGTGAGGAGGAAGGAGTAGGTGAATGAAGTAACTGCCGCCGTCTTTGGTAATTTAGCTGATGTGTGTGTTAGTCGATCAGTCATGTCTGACTCTTTGTGACCCCACGGACTGTAGCCCACCAGGCTCCTCTGCCCGTGGGATTTTCCAGGCATGGATACTGGAGCGGCTGGCCATTCCTTTCTCCAGGGGAATCTTCCTGACCCAGGGATCGGACCCAGGTCTCCTGCACTGCAGCAGGATTCTGTACCATCTGAGCCACCAGGAAAGCTGATAATTTATCTGATAAACATTCATTGACATTGGACTTAAAATGTCACATGTTGTTTAAGGACATTTTGGAAAAGATCATTTTTAATACCTACGGATTGCTATCGTGTAGGACTTTTACAGTAATTTGAGGCATTTCTTTCTGTGAAACTGAGAATTTCTACTTTATTTAGTAAAATGTCTTAGTTTTATACCACAAAATGCTGGGTGGTCACAATTAACGTGGAATTAAGAATTTTTGCTTAAGGAGCCTGATGCCTATCTTTGCCCGAAGTCTTCCAGAAATCTTTTTAGTTTATAAGGAAACATAATACCTCCACCGTTCTTAACTCACATAGTTATTAACATGTGTATGAAAACAGCCCAAGTGTTTTCTTAAGCTCTGTTGGATAACAGTATAATCGTTCTACCTGGATATAGGATTATATCAGCACATGTTACAAACAGATCATTTTCTAGAAACACACAAAAAGAGCAGAGATGAATTTCAGCGCCCTTACAGGGCCCTTACACTCATCGCCAGAGACCAAAATTGCTGTACCTCAAACTCTCGGAGTCAAGTGATAAATGTCTGCTCATGTGCTCAAAGAGTTATTTGTTCTAGATTTAATCTCACAGCTATTTCAGTGGGGAAGATTGAACTTCAAGGTAAAATGTCACTAGATGTATTTTCAGATCTTTCTCAAAGCTTGATTACTCTGTTTATGGAGAATAAAGTTTTAATGATTGCCTTGTGTTCACTGAAAAGTCCTGGCGTTTTTTTTTTTTTTTTTTTTTCTGTGATTAGTATCCTGGGAGGAGGGAGGAACATCTCTGTATTGAAGCTGGAAGTTTAGCACTGGACGGGCGGAGAGCTGAGGTTGGGGCTGACACTTGCTCCTTTGGACATCAGTTTGTGATGAATCAGTCATGTACTATGATGGCAAACCTTCTAGGAATCTGCAGTACCCTGCGTGTGGTAGGCTTGACTCAGGAGAGCCATGAATGTGAAAAAACAAAAAAACAGGCATAGACAGTAAGTAACTGCAGAAACATTACCGGCGTAATTTAAACCAGCGAATCGGAGTTTTCCTGACCATCAGCTGGTTAAGAATCCGCCTTTCAGCGCAGAGGACCTGGGTTCGATCCTTGGTCGAGGAAGGAAAATCCCACACTCCTTGTGGCTGCTAAGACCGAGTGCCCCAGCTGGAGAACCTGTAGGCTGCAACCAAAGATCACACCTGCCGCAACTAAGATCCAACACAGCCGAGTAAATAGTTCATGATCAAATTATTATTTTATTTAATTAATGTAATGAAAAAAAAATTGGCTTCCCTGATAGCTCAGTTGGTAAAGAATCTGCCTGCAATGCGGGAGACCCTGGATTGCTTCCTGGGTCAGGAAGATCCTCTGGAGAAGGGATAGGCTACCCACTCCAGAGGTCTTGGGCTTCCCTGGTGGCTCAGCTGGTAAGGAATCGGCCTGCAAAGCAGGAGGACCTGGATTCGGTCCCTGGGTTGGGCAGATCCCCTGGAGAAGGGAAAGGCTACCCACTCCAGTATTCTGGCCTTGAAAATTCCATGGACTGTATAGTCCTTGGGGTCGCAAAGGGTCGGACATGACTGAGCGGCTTTCACTTTCTTTCATTTCTTTCAATTTAAAAACGCTTTATAAAAATAAAGCAGTGAATGTAGCTAACAAGACAAGGATATGGAGGTTTCTTGGAGATCCTTCCAGACAGAGTCTGGGTCATCTGTTTTGAAGGGGGTTTGAGAAACAGTCTTCTCCCCAGCCTCTAATAAAACTCCATTTTGTGGTTAACACAACACTCCATATTATTTTTCCCTTTGAGTTGAATTGGGTATCTGCCTCCTGGCATGTTTCTGTGCAAGGATGATAAAATACCGATGGAACATATTTTATGATCTTAAGGAGAATGCAGTTAGGAGCACGAAGACAGTATGCACGTGAGACAAGAGGTGACTGCATGGGTTGCCTGCGATGTTGCCAAACCAGTGGAGTCCTAAGCGCTGTGCACAGCAAGTCCCCTGCATACGCACCTCCGAGCCGTGAACCTTCAGAGATACGAATGTGCGTTCACGCATCCAGTCGCGTAAGCTGGGTCACGTGCCTCTGTCCTCTCCAAATGGCTGTGTTCTTTCTGTACCTTGCTGTACAGTGCTGCGTGGAGTACCACAGACCGTGTCTTTATGTCACACCCAGGATGTCCAGAAACAGTCGGACAAGCAGCAGTTACGTGGCCCGGTACTGCTCGAAAGCGCCAGCTGTTGTACTGTGCTACTGTACTTTTGAGGGTATTGTATTGTAACATCAATACTTGTTTTTCCTGCGATCGTGTATGGATGTGAGAGTTGGACTGTGAAGAAGACTGAGTGCCGAAGAATTGATGCTTTTGAACTGTGGTGTTGGAGAAGACTCTTGAGAGTCCCTTGGACTGCAAGGAGATCCAACCAGTCCATTCTGAAGGAGATCGGCCCTGGGATTTCTTTGGAGGGAATGATGCTAAAGCTGAAACTCCAGTACTTTGGCCACCTCATGCGAAGAGTTGACTCATTGGAAAAGACTCATGCTGAGAGGGATTGGGGGCAGGAGGAGAAGGGGATGACAGAGGATGAGATGGCTGGATGGCATCACCCACTCGATGGATGTGAGTTTGGGTGAACTCTGGGAGTTGGTGATGGACAGGGAGGCCTGGCGTGCTGTGATTCATGGGGTTGCAAAGAGTCGGACACCAATGAGCGACTGAACTGAAGTGAACTGAACTGAAGGATTGTATTTGCTTTTCTAAAACTTTTTCCAAATTTTAATTTAATTTTTTTTGGCTGTACAAATCTTCATTGTTGCACATGGGCTTTCTCTAGTTGTGGCTCTTGAGCTCAGTTGCCCTGAGGCATGTGGGATCTTCCCCAGCCAGGGGTTGAACCCGTGTCCCTGGCATTGCAAGGCAGATTCTTAGCCACTTGACCACCAGAGAAGTCCCTGTTTGTTTTGTTAATTTCTGTGAAAAGTATTATAGACCTATTACACTACACCATTCTAGGTGGCTTAGATGGTAAAGAATCTGCCTGCAATGCAGGAACCCGGGTTTGATCCCTGGGTCGGCAAGACTCCCCTGGAGAAGGGAATGGCAACCCACTCCAGTATTCTTGCCTGCAGAGTCCCAAGGACAGAGGAGCCTGTTGGGCTACAGTCCATGGGGTCACCAAGAGTCAGACACGACTGAGTGGCTAACACACATTCCGTAGCGTCATAGTGTTAGGTGGGTCACCTAGGCCAAGTCTCTTGGACTTTTTGGGCCAATTGGACTTAAGGAAGATGCTCTCTGAAAGGAATTTGTTTGTGCATCGGAGACTAACTGTTCTTGAGAGACAGGAGGTACCACTTGGGGGGCTGTAATTGAGCCTTCAAGGGAGCTGAGAGACAGGTGAGAGCTGAACGAATCACTGCATGCATAGGAATAAAGGAGTTCATGGTCAGGGTTGAGGTGGGCATAGCTCAATGGTATTTCCTCCAGCTGTGTTGCGGTATACTTGGCGTAGGACGTGGTGTAAGTTTAAGGCATAGGAGGTGTTGATTTGATAACCACTGTTGGTTGCAAAATGATGGCTAGTGTAGGGGAGCTCACACTCACATAACAAAAGAAGGTCACCTAATAAAATAGTAAGCATCATGGGACCTAATTCCGCTCTGTCTCATCAGCTCTGTTGGTGGCGTTCCAGTGTACGGTAGGGAGTTAACCGTATTCGTGGAGCTGTGTCTTACTGAGCAGAGCAGGGAAGTGCCGTTTCATCTCCAAGTGGTTCCCATGGGAGTTGGACTAGGTTTTTTTGTTTTGTTTTGTTTTGTTTTGTTTTACCCAAAGGGCTATTTCTGCCCTACTTCTCAGAGGGCAGACGTCTAGGTACACAGAGGTATAAAGCAAAGCTCCTAATGGTGTTTTTAGCGATAGTCTCTCTTCTTGGAGAAGGAAATGGCAACCCACTGCAGTACTCTTGCCTAGAAAATCCCACGGACAGAGGAGCGTGGTAGGCTACGGTCCATGGGGTTGCAAAGAGTCAGACACGACAGAGCGACTTCACTTTCACTTTTTCACTTTCTCTTCTTGGAACAGCAGCCTCTTATGTGCTCTTCTGCAACTTAGTTCATCTTTGTAACACCATAGATGGTACCTGTTCTTGAGAGACAGGAGGTACCACTTGGGGGCTGCAGTCCATGGGGTCTCGAAGAGTCGGACACGACTGAGCAACTTCACTTTTACTTTTCACTTTCCTGCATTGGAGAAGGAAATGACAACCCACTCCAGTGTTCTTGCCTGGAGAATCCCAGGGACAGAGGAGCCTGGTGGGGTCACACAGAGTCGGACACGAGTGAAGTGACTTAGCAGCAGCAGATGGTGCCTACATGGAATCTTCCCATGTTAAGAATAGAAGCTTCCCAAATCCGTGGCATCTCCAAAGGCTTCTAGACAACTTGGGGGAGCTCGTCGGGGTCATTGAGAAACAAGAGTCGTTTTAAAGTAGGTTTGAAACAGGTTTTCAGATGAAGATGCTGCTTAACGAGATGACCAGGAACACGAGGATGTTGAGGTTTCAGAAACGCTGGGAGTGGGTGGCTACCCATACGACCCATAGATATTATTATCATGAGACTGGTCTAGGTAGGTGCCTTCTGCAGTTCCCCAGTGGCTCAGATGGTCAAGAATCTGCCCCCAAGTCGGGAGACCTGGGTTCTATCCCTGGGTCAGGAAGATGCCCTGGAGAAGTAAATGGCAAGCCACTCCAGTATTCTTGCCTGGAAGTGCCACAGACAGAGGAGCTTGGCGGGCTACAGTCCATGGAGTGGCAAAGAGTCAGACATGACTAAGTGACTACACTTTGATTTTCACATTTTCTTCTGCAATAGGAAGTCTGTTCCTGTTGCAGATTAAAATGGCAAGAATTGGAAGTAACCACTGGTGGCAGGAACGCACAGTACCAGCAACGACATATGCCCTTTGTCTGCACCGTGTGGTTAAATGAGGTCTCTGCCATGTGCAGAATTAGGTTTCTGGGGCTCTGAATTATTTGATGTCTTCGGAATTAATCTCGTAACCATCTTTTATCAGGTATTCATTTCTCCCAGCAATTATAAGATGCTGAGGAATAGCTTGAGGTCAGTCAGTTGAAGCAAAGGCTTGAGTTTGTTTGATAAAATGGTACAATGAAACCAACTCCCCGTCTCCCCCAAGGGGGAAAAAAATCATTTTACAGCACTCTATTTGTACAGGTATTTTCAAAACCTGAACTTAGCGTGACCTTGGCACTTAGCAGATAATGTGAACCATTATGTAACTGAAAACATATTTTAAAAACATACAGAGGACAGGCAAGTCATAACTGCTGCAAAGGCCAATTGTTGCATGAGGAGCGGCGTTTTTCCCATTATTTGCTGGAGTAAATAAATGCAGAGTCCAAGAATAATGAACTTCTTTAAAATTAGTCAGATGGCCGACTCCCCCCAACTAATGACGGCTCACAGCAGGGAGTGAGGTTGAGAGCTCTGCATCACGGGAGTGAGGTTGAGAGCCCTGCATCACGGCAGAAAGCTCACGTTTGCCCTCAGATAAAGCTAGCATGAATAGTAATTTTCTAAGTGTATCCTGGTGGTTGTAGCGGTCCCGTTTCTCATGTGGAGACCACGTGTTTGTGACCATGGGCCTCGTTGCCTCTCTGTCCTTGGCAGATGGGTAAGTTCAATGGGTGAGAGGCTGAGGGATGTGCTGGGATTGTCTGTGGGGGTGAGTCGGGGGGAACACAGCAGCCCCCCACCCCCACCCACCCAGCAGTTCTGCACAGGGTCACGGGGGTGTCTGAGAGACATCCCTAGAACCCACTACAGTTACCTGCAGAAAATGCCGCTGTCCCTATCAGGGTTAGACCTCCAGTCCACGGGCGCTCATAGCTTTGTACACCCAGGCTGGGTATTTAGGGGAGCCTTGGGGTTTACCCTGCCTTTGAGGATTACTGGTTGGGAAAGTCCAGTGGTCTGCAAGGCAGGGTATCCTCACTTCAAGATGAAGACCGAGTTTGTCTTGGAAGGAGAATGTGCATGCATTAAAAAAAAATTTATTCACCATGTATATTTTCAGTTCAGTAGCTCAGTCGTGTCTGACTCTTTGCGACCCCATGGACTGCAGCATGACAGGCTTCCCTGTCCGTCACCAACTCCTGGAGCTTGCTCAAAATCATGTCCATCGAGTTGGTGATGCCATCCAACCATCTTATCCTCTGTCGTCCCCTTCTCCTCCCGCCCTCAATCTTTCCCAGCATCAGGGTGTTTTCCAATGAGTCAGTTCCTCGAATCAGGTGGCCAAAGGATTGGAGTTTCAGCTTCAGCATCAGGCCTTCCAGGACTGATTTCCTTTAGACTGCACTGGTTGGATCTCCTTGCAGTCCAAGGGACTCTCAAGAGTCTTCTCCAACACCACAGTTCAAAAGCATCCATTCTTGGGCGCTCAGCTTTCTTTATGGTCCAATTCTCACTTCCATGTAGATTTTACTTAATTTGTTTCAGTTTTAAAATTTTTTTTTTTTTTTTACTGAGCTAACTGGTTGTAATATTATAGGTTTCATGTGTGCAACACTGTATGTCTACTCTGTATACACTAGAGTGTGCTCACCACCAAAATTGTTTCCACGAGTCACTGTGCAGTTGATCCACTGATACATTTTACCCGCTCCCTGCGCCTTTGCCTTTTTGTAACGACTGCTCTGTTCTCTGTAGGTTTCCTATTCCATACGTGACTTGAATCCAAGATACTTGTCTTTCTGTGTTTGACTCATTTCACTAAGCATAAGAACCTGAAGATCCATGCATGTTGTCACAAATGGCAAAATTCCATCTCTTTTATGGCTGAGTGGTATATTCTAGTGGAGAAGGCAATGGCACCCCACTCCAGTACTCTTGCCTGGAAAATCCCACGGATGGAGGAGCCTGGTAGGCTGCAGTCCATGGGGTCGCTAAGAGTCGGACACGACTGAGCGACTTCACTTTCACGCATTGGAGAAGGAAATGGCAGCCCACTGCAGTGTTCTTGCCTGGAGAATCCCAGGGACGGGGGAGCCTGGTGGCTGCCGTCTATGGGATCGCACAGAGTTGGACACGACTGAAGCGACTTAGCAGCAGCAGCAGCAGTATATTCTAGTATGTTTGGGCTTCCCTGGTGGCTCAGATGGGAAAGAATCCGCCTGCAGTGTGGGAGACCTGGGTTCACTCCCTGGATGGAGAAGTCCTCTGGAGAAGGGAATGAACCCACTCCAGTATCCTTGCCTGGAGAAACGCATGGACAGAGGAGCCCAGCAGGCTACAGTCCACGGGGTCGCAGAGAGTGGGACACGACCGAGTGACTGAGGACAGTGTCTTCCCCTGTGTCTGTGCTATGGATACAGCACATCTTCTTTGTCCATTCACCCCTCAGTGGGCACTTAGGTTGTCTCTGTATATTGACTCTTGGCTGCAAGTGCAATTTCTACAGAAAGGTGTGAACACGAACACTGCTGGCTACCGTGCAGGTTAAACAGTGCTTTCTTCTTGTTAAGTAAACAGTCGTTGTACTCCTTTGTCTTCTCTATGTGAAATGAGTCAGTCTTTGGAATATTCTGTACCCTAGTGTGTGTGTTTCTGAATGGATATATGCATATAGATACATGTAGGTATACAGAGAGAGGGGATACAGAGAAGGGGACGACAGAGGGTGAGATGGCCGGATGGCATCACCGACTCGATGGACATGGGTCTGGGTGGACTCTGGGAGTTGGTGATGGACAGCAAGGCCGGGCGTGCTCTGATTCATGGGGTCAGACACGACTGAGCGAGCATCAGGGTATTAAACGGTGCATGCTAATGGAAATGAGAAAAGGATTACTGGGTTTCTCTGAGTTGCTTATATGGCATGCTTTGTATCAATGGAGGTTCTTAGAGTTGACTGTTTCTGAGAGCTTGTGAGGGGACCCACGCTAAGGTCAGATGCCACTGTGCAGAGCATCTCACAGGGGTTTGAGTTCATTTGTCAGAAAGACCCTAGGAGGCAGGTACCACTAGTAACTCCCGAAGCCTGGGGAAGGCTAAAGAACCAACCCAGAGAAGGTGAGTGATGGACAGAAACCGTGAGAGCAAGCTGGCCCTGGTACCTGTATTCTGTAATCAAGAAATATTTCTTGGGCCTCCCCTGGGGGGTCCAGTGGTTAAGATGTTGCCTTCCAGTACTTAGGGTGTAGGTTTGATCTCTGGTTGGGGACCGAAGATCCCACATGTCTCCTGGCCAAAAAAACCCCCCAAAACCAAGAAACACAGAGACAGTATTGTAACAAATTCAATGCTGCTAAGTCACTTCAGTCATGTCCGACTCTGTGCGACCCCATAGATGGCAGCCCACCAGGCTCCCCACTCTCTGGGATTCTCCAGGCAAGAACACTGGAGTGGGTTGCCATTTCCTTCTCCCATGCATGAAAATGAAAAGTGAAAGTGAAGTCTCTCAGTCGTGTCCGACCCTCAGCAACCCCATGGACTGCAGCCTTCCAGGCTCCTCCATCCATGGGATTTTCTAGGCAAGAGTATTGGAGTGGGGTGTCATTGCCTTCTCCGAACAAATTCAATAAAAGACTTAAAAAAAACAAATGGTCCACTTCAGTTTCTCAGAGCTATCTGAGGTCCTGCCTCCCAGGATGCAGTCATCATTTTGCCCCGAATAAAACTTCACTCGCAACTCTGAAAAAAAAAAAAAAAAAAAACAACCACATAAATGATCTTTTTTAAAAAGAAATAACTTCTTGAATCTAGAATAGAGTCCGGCTACAGAAAATGTCCATAAGATTCTTAAGATGGGTCCATGGATGAGGCCGACGGCTTCCTGTTTTGCAGTTGAAGTAAAAAGGTGGCGTGTTCAGTTGAGAATAGGTTTGGGGGAGTTTTGGAGACAGACCGTTCGAAGGGATTCCAAGAGCGTTTGAGAAAGAGATAAACCTTAGAGGTCAAAACAGGCGGGGGCAACTTTGAAAAGTCAAAGTTGATGTCCAAACGTCAGCGTGATCTTGTCAAGAAATATGGCTCTTTGACAGGTCCTGCAGGAGACATAAGAGATGTGAATTCGATCCCTGTGTCAGGAAGATGCTCTGGAGAAGGCAACCCACCCCAGTATTCTTGTCTGGAGAATCCCATGAACAGAGGGGCCTGGTGGGCTACAGTCCATGCAGTCGAAAAGAGTCAGACATGACTGAGCGACTTAGGACATGCATAGACAGATACAGAAAGTAGCTGCTGGCTTCTGTGCCTGTGCTTACTCGCTCAGTCACGTCCAACTCTTTGCGACTGTATAACCACCAGGCTTCTCTCCGTGGGATTTCCCAGGCAAGGATACTGCAGTGGGTTGCCATTCCCTTCTCCAGGGGATCTTCCCGACCCAGGGATCAAACCCGAGTCTTACAGCCTTGGCAGGCAGATTCTCTACTGCTGAGCCACCAGGGAAGCTGTAGGCTTAACTCAGCTGTAGGCTCAACTCACCTCTTCCTAATGGTGATAAAAACCAGTAATATAACAATCCCTCAGATTCAGGGAACGGTGGCTCTAAATTCGGTGTTCTGTTTGTTTTTGCTTCTTCTTCAAAGACGTGGCTGTTTGATCTTGGGATCATCCCGGAGCGCTCTGCAACCGTATGCTTCTTCCCCCAGACGAGAGCATGATCATGTCTGGTTTGCTGTGGCGTCCTTGGCGCCTGGCTCACGGCTGTGTTTCAGTCTCTCCTTCGTTTTGCAGGCCTGCCCAATGACTGGGCTGCACGGGGGGAGCATTGTTTCAGCTCCAGCCCCATGAATCAGGCCCTTGCCAACTTTTCACAGCTCAGGAAAGAATTTTTCACTCAACGCATTCAAAACCCAGCATTTCATGGAATTTGGCTGCGGTAAAACAATGGGTGGCCTTGTCAGTGGCGACCGCATTCAAAGTTAATGGGCTTGAAGGAGCCTTTCGGGGGGTGGTGGTGGGGTGGGGTGGGTGCCCGTTGGAAGGCCTGGGAGCTGAGGCACCCCCAACCCCGGCTGCCCAGTCTTCAGCGGCCGAGGACGCGGTTGAGATTTCCCGGGGCTGGCTCACCAGCCTGCAGACAGGTCGGCAGTGTTCTCAGGGGTGGTTCCGAGGAGGTGAAGGTGCATCCCCATAGACTGTGATAAAGCACCGCCCCCGCCACCCCCTGATCAGATGCGGGGGTCACCCACAACGTGGGTAATGGGGAACTGTGCCCCTCCTTTTGTGCTTCATGCTGCCTTCACACCGAGGTCACCCTGGCTCCGATTTTCCACCTGCCAGGGAACAGAGCCCTCCAACAAATTTATGAAGTCCCTGGTTATTTGCAATTCATGTGCCCCTTTGCAAGTCAGGAGGACATGATGAACACCACCCCCTCCTCACACAAAGGCCTCTAAGCACGGGGAAGAGTCTAGACAGCCAGGGCGGGGGTCAGGAGGTGCAGGAAGCCCCTCGAAATCGTCGTGTAACCTCTTCAGGTAGGCTTTTATGCAAACCATATGGAACTTTGGTCTTGAGACTTTGGATCACTTGCTTTTTTTTTTCTTTTGGAAGTTTGTTTAATTCCAAATTGTATTTCACATATTGTGATGTGCTGTGCCATGCATTCAGACTGTCTCTGCAACTTACTGATAAAGACATCACCTCAATGTCCTACCATCATAAACATTTCATTTTCTAAGCTCTGCAGATGGAGGGTTTTTGTTTTGCTTAAAAAGTTACAGATTTTATTTCTCAGAGCACTTTCAGGTTTACAGAAAAATTTAGCAGAAAGGGCAGAGTTCCTGTGTATCCTCGTTTCTCACTCCGGTCAGTCTTTCATTGACATCTTGCCTTAGTTTCATCTGTTCCGTTACAATCGATGATAGCTCAGTTGGTAAAGAATCCGCCTGCAATGCAGGAGACTCGGGTTCGACTTCTGGTGAAGGGATAGGCTACCCGCTCCAGTCTTCTTGCGCTTCCCTAGTGGCTCAGCTGGCAAAAGAATCCACCTGCAGTGCAGGAGACATGGGTTCAATCCCTGGGTTGGGAAGATCCCCTGGAGGAGGGAAAGGCTATCCAACTCCAGTATTCTTGCCTGGAGAATCCCATGGCATGGACTGTATAGTCCATGGGGTTGCAGAGAGCCAGGACATGACTGAGCGACTTTCACTTCACTTACTGACGAATAATTGTGAACTGGAGTCTCTAGTTTACTCTAGGGCTTACTTGTTGCACTGAGCGTGCCATGGCTTTTACCAAATACACCACGTCCCGTCTTCACGATGACAGTATCGTCGGGAATAGTCCCACTGCCCTGAGAGCGCTCTGTTCGCTCCTGCTTCCCTTCCAGCCCCCAGCAACCACTAATTTTTCTACCACATCTACCTTTTTTTAAAAGGTTTTAAATATGTAAAATTTAAATACCATCTGAATATTTTTCTTTTATCAGCTTTCCTGAAGTTGACCCGATACCAAGGGATTGCAACAACAGTTTAACTTTCAAATCATGTATTTGTTATATGTAACATGTTATTTTTCTAAAGAAATCCCACTTTCTTCACATGTTCATGGACTCATTTGTTTCTTCAATAATAATGAAAATCATTAAATATCTCTAGAGTAAAAAAATTGCCAAATGACACAAAATGTGTACTAGAATGAAAATTAAAATTCGGTGTTTATTTGTGATTTTAAAGAAAAATGTGTTCTGAAGCGGTTGGTAAAATATTAAAAATGTGTTATGAACCATTACCTAAGTGTTGTGCTTAGGAAAACTTGTAATTTTTTTTTAAACTTTATTTTATTGGAGTATAGCTGATTTACAGTGCTAGGTTAGTTTCTGCGGTACAGTGAAGTGATTCAGTTACTCATATATATATATACACACACACACATGTGGAGAAGGCAATGGCACCCCACTCCAGTACTTTTGCCTAGAAAATCCCATGGATGGAGGAGCCTGGTAGGCTACAGTCCATGGGGTCACGAAGAGTCGGACACAACTGAGCAGCTTCACTTTCACTTTTCACTTTCATGCATTGGAGAAGGAAATGGCAACCCACTCCCGTGTTCTTGCCTGGAGAATCCCAGGGACGGGGAGCCTGGTAGGCTGCCGTCTATGGGGTCGCACAGAGTCGGACACGAGTGAAGCGACTTAGCACACACACACGTACATTTCTTTTCTCATATTCTTTTCCATTATGACGTGTTGCAGGATATTGCATTTAGTTCCGTGTGCTGTACAGTGTGACCTTGTTCTTTATCCCTTCTGTATGTCGTAGTTTGCGTCTGCTAATCCCAAGCTCCCAGTCCATCTATCCCACACCCTCACCCCCGTTGACACCCACAAGCCTGTTCCCTGAGTCTCTGAGCCTGTTTCCATCTTGTAAGGAGCTCATTGGTGTCGTGTGGTAGATTCCACACATTGGTGATGTCAGGCGGTGCTTGCCCTCCTCTCTCTGACTCCCTGCACTCAAGTGTGACCATCTCTGGGTCCACCCACGTCACTGCAGATGGCGTAACTCCATTCGTGTTTACGGCTGAGTAGTACTCCATTGTTTCCATCCAGCACGTCGTCTTCCTCCACTCTTCTGCCCACGGACACTGAGCCTCTTTCCCTGCCTCACTATTGCTGCTGTGAATAGAGGGGTGCATGCGTCTGTTTGAGTTGGAGCTTCGTCTGGATGTGTGCCCCAGGAATGGGGTTGCTGGTCGTGTTATTCTCCGTAGTAGCTTCACCAATTGACATTCCTTCCAACGCTCTAGAGGGCTCCCTCTTCTGCACGCCCTCTCCAGCATTTATTATTTGTAGACTGGTTGGTCATGGCCATTCTAGTCCTGAATATTCATTGGATGGACTTATGCTGAAGCTCCAATACTTTGGCCACCCGATGTGAAGAACTGACCTGCTGGAAAAGACCCTGATGCTGGGAAAGATTGGAGGTGGGAGGAGAAGGGGACGACAGAGGATGAGACCGTTGGATGGCATCACCAACTCAATGGACATGGGTTTGAGTAAATTCCGGGAGTTGGTGATGAATAGGGAAGCCTGATGTGCTGCAGTCCATGGGGTCGCAAAGAGTCAGACACGACTAAGCAACTGAACTGAAGTGATTCTGACCGTTGTGAGGTGATACATCATTATAGCATTGATTTGCATTTTGCTGATAGTCAGTGATGTTGAGCATCTTTTGCTGTGTTTGGCCGTCCATGTATGTCTTCTTCCTGGGGCCGGGGAAGAGACTGGCTGATGCTCCCTGAATTCTTGAGCTCCTCCTCTACCATAACGCCCTACTTGGTGAGCGGGAATATACTCTGTGCCTGTTCCGACCCAACCCTCACACCCCTCCAGACATCCTCATCACAGATCACAGTCTCCCAGTCTTGCTTTTCCCAGAATCTGAGCAGCTAGCCAGACCAGCAGACATGGCCCTCCTGTGTTGTTTGAAACCCAGCCTCAGCCTGTTTGCTTCCACACCCAGGGGCCAGCTGCATGTACTGCTTCAAGTCTTACCAGCCGTGGTTCCTTGAACATCGTCTTGCCCCATTTTCATGTTGCTGAGATTCTACAGTGCCTGTGTAGTGTCAGGACTGGGGGAGGGGGAAGCGTCTTGAAACGTGGCTTTTCTTATTATTCCAGTGTGGTCAGAGCACTGGATCGAGAGATAATGGCCACTGAAGAGTTTCCTACTCGAGAGTTCTGAAGAATAGGGTCACACCGTGTGATGCCAGACCACATGGAGATACCCCGGAGCTGGTTAGGAGGCAGAGAGGGAAAAGTGTTGAGGAGAGCCTTTCCTTTGGAAAGGAGTGTGTGAGTTCGCTGTTGCAGCAACTTTAACGTGGGTGGTGGTTGTTGCTGTTTTTAGTTGCCCAGTCCTGTACAACTCTTTGCAACCTCTGTGGACTGTACAGCCCGCCAGGCTCCTCTGTCCGTGGAGTTTCCCAGGCAGGAATACTGGAGTGGGTTGCCATTTCCTTCTCCAGAGGATCTTCCTGACCCAGGGATCGAACCCATGTCTCCTGCATTGCAAGGTGGATTTTTTTTTTTTTTTTTTAACCACTGAGCCACCTGGGAAGCCCGCTTTGTACATCATCTCTCACAGGAGTTGGCCTTTTCTCGGATCCTTGATGTTGAAAAGCCCAGCGCGAGGTCAGTGTCCCGCTGACCCGTGGTCACTTCCCTGTGGTCCAGCGCACACCCCCCGGGGTAGGGGGGACAAGCCTGTGCCTCCTTCCATGGGGACCCAGGCCGCCTGTATCCTGGAGCTGGGCTGTGCCCAGCGTCCACCGTTCTGCTTCTGAGGCCAGCAGGGGTCGTCCCCATCTCCCTCTGCACTTAGAGGCGAGCGTGAGACTGAGTTCTGACAGATGGTGGAGGAGGAAGGGAAGGGAAAGCTGCCCCCAGGCCTCTGCTGGACCCACGTCCTACAGGTAACGTCCTGGGGCTGGCGAGGAGACGGGCCGATGCTCACTGAATTCTGGAGCTTCTCCTCTACCATAAGCTCTCCCCCCCGCACCCTTTCGTGAGCAGGAATTGCCTGCTTGGGGATCCAGGTAAAGACTCACCTGCTTGGGGGCCAGGTAGGGCCCCGGGAGGCTACCCAGCTCTAGAAGTGACAGCTGGTGGATGAGGGATCCACCTGAGGATAAGTGGGCCAGAGATACATCTTTGTTGTGTGGACTCAGTCAGACAGCGCACGCGCTTGGTATCACAGTCCACCCTGTCCTTGAGAATCATATACTAATTGGTATTATGTGCAGGTTTTTTCTTGGTATGTTTGGTTTTCTGCTACTCTGCTCTGAGTAGCTGGAGGATAGATTTTGGATTACTGTTCCCAGGAGCCTCTAATGTTCTAGTTACTAAAGTCTCAGCAGTGAGTTAAGGAATAACCCTCAAGTGACAAGAATGTTTCCATGTGTGATATAGAAATATGTATCATATATATAAACCGTGATCTGTGTGTGTCACCTCGTACCCATATGGTATATTTAGCACACATACTCACGTGTGTACCTGTGTATCTGCACTTGAAAAATGATAAAACATACCCATATTTGGGATAAAAAGAGAGAATGGAATTAGTGGATAGTTTGCTTGTTTATCTGTTGGCTTTTCCTTTTTCTGAGTTTGTCAGTGATTTATTTCTAACTTTTTATAGCTTTGATGAATTTAGCTGTGGTTTCGATCCAGTTGTTAACTTTTTAAGGAAATGATGTTGGCTGTTAAAGATGTCACAAAAATGATGAACAGCAAATTGAAAATATATCGTCACGTGCGTGGAAACTTGGTCTGCAGCCTGGAGAAGGGCATGGCAACCCATTCCAGGATTCTCGTCTGGAGAATCCCATAGACAGAGGAGCCTGGCGGGCTGCAGTCCACGGGGTCGCAAAGAGTTGGACACGACTGAGTGACTTCGCGTGCACGCACGCAAATAGAATCTCTGTTAATACAGAAAGATACTCATTACAAATTAAAGTCGAGTGATTAACTGTCTACCAGAGACATACCTACAACAAATGGAGCCACATATTTAGGAAAAATTTCAACAAGTGTAAATTAACTAAGAAAGTTGTTAGTTGCTCTGTCATGTCTAACTCCACGGACTGTAGCTTGCCGGGCTCCTCTGTCCATGGGATTTCTCCAGGCAAGGATGCTGGAGTGGGTTGCCATTCCCTTCTCCAGGGGATCTTCCCGACCCAGGGGAAATAAACTATGAATGCGCTTAGTCATCTTGGGTAAAACAGTTAGTAATATAGGGAGAAGCCGAGGCTGAGACCTCCAGGGGCCTGGTAACCAAAGAAGCAAATACAGTACTGAGGAGGATGTAGCGTGTATGTCTGTCTATTTAATACCTGTGTTACGCAAAGCCCCCTCAGGCAGACTGAGCCTTCCTCTCCCGGACCTGCAGAACATTTCCACATTTGGCTTCATATTAGGCCACAAGGACACCCCCCACCCAATAAATCAATAAAGGGAACAGTAGTCAACACCGCATTTTATGACTCAGGAAGAATAAAATTAGAACTTAATAAGAAAACAGTGTAATAAAACCCTAAGTGGGTGTGTTCTTTTAAACATACCGGCTCAAAGTAATGAGGGTTCTTTAAGAGGGCATTTAGAGATTAAGGACATAAAACAAGGGAACGTTTAAAATATAATTGCAAGCCATTTAAAAATTAATGCTGCTGGGCAGAGAAATGAGAACAGACTGGCATGGTTAGTGGTGGGCTGGTAACTATTTAGGGCTTCCCTGGTGGCTCCAATGGTAAAGAATCTATTTAACTATTTAGCAGCTGCTTTTGTAGGCGAGTTTTAAGCATCAGTGGGTTGGTATATTCATTCGTGTTAGTGAGACAAAAACAAAATAGGGAACACTTACATCAGAACTTCACTGGTACGTGAGTAGCTGAGCACTTTCTTTGCTGAGTTGGGTAGTGAAGGAGCTTCAAATCAATCCTAGAGATCGTTTCTGCTTTGTTGTGGGTTGGTTAATTACAGTATAATGGCTGTCCACTGGATGTTGGCTGTAAAATGGTTATTGTTGCAGTGTTACCATTTTAACCAACATTTCCTTTACTCTGGGCTTCCCTGGTGGCTCAGATGGTAAAGAAATCTGCCTGCAATGCAGGAGACCTGGGTTCAATCCCTGGGTTGGGAAAGATCTCTTGGAGGAGGAAATGTCAACCCCCTCCAGGATTATTGACTGGAGAATCCCGTGGACAGAAGAGCCTGGAGGGCTGCAGTCCATAGGGTCGCAAAGAGTCAGACGTGTCTGGGCAATGTTCACATTCTTTAGTCTAGGAAATCAACAAAGGTTTAACTTAAGTCCCGATTCATAGCCGTTGCCAGTTTCTGTGGTGGAAATGCCCCTACCATGGCCGGTTTCAAGCTGCCGATGAGGGTATTTGTCATGGAAATGTGAAGAAATGTACGGTATTCACCAGTATGTAGCTGTCCCACCATGGGTGTGGTGTGCTCAGTCATGTCCGACTCTTTGCGACCCCATGAGCTATAGCTCACCAGGATCCTCTGTCCATGGGGTTTCCCAGGCAAGAATACTGGAGCGATTTGCCATCTCCTCCTCCACAGACGTGAATACCCAAATTAGCCATAATAAGTAGGGAGACGATGAGAGAATTACAGCTTTTATTTATTAGTATGGTTTTAATACAGTTTTGAATGAAAGTTTATATACATTCATTTTTAATAATGACAGTGTTGAATAGCAGGCCCCCCCACCCCCAAATTCCCAAACATTTAGCAAATCAGACTGAGCCAGCTGCAGATGTCGTTGGCAGACAGTTCAGTCCAAAATGTCCTTTGAAGAAAATTCAAAGGATATAATGTTTTCATTTCTAATCCCATAAAATAGACCTTACAGTAATTTGACTGGATAGCCCAAAAAATAGGAGGAAGGAGAAATCTTTTGTTTTAGGAGAAGTTAAAAAAAAAAATAAGACTTAGGAAAACAGGGTAGGATTTATAAAGGAAGTTTCTTTCTACCAGTTTCCTTCAGCTATTGTGCAGTGAGTGCAACCTATGTCTGGCAATGCTATCCGTGTTCCTGTGGACCCCAGTCCTCTTAAGAGAGAAGGTGCCAGATATTGAAAACTGAACACATAAGGGCAGAAAAGGAGGGGTGGGAATCTTTGTGGGAGGTTATGGGATGGATTCAGATGATTCTCTGCGGTTATCTGCCGTCCACCTGTTGTGGAACTCGATTCAGCTTAAGCGACAAGTTGTCGTTCAGTTGCTAACTCGTGTCTGATTCTTTGTGACCTGTCGGACTGCAGCGCGCCAGGCTCCCCTCTCCTCCACTGTTTGCTAGAGATTGCTCAAATTCATGTCCATTGAGTCACTGGTGCCATCTAGCCATCTCGTCCTCAGCCACCCCCTTTTCCCGCTGCAGTCTTTCCCAGCATCAGGGTCTTTTCCAGTGAGTCAGTTCTTCACATCAGGTGGCCAAAGTATTGGAGCTTCAGCATCAGTCCTTCCAATGAACACCCAGGACTGATGGACTGGTTGGATCTCCTTGAAGTCCAAGTGACTCTCAAGAGTCTTCTCCAACACCGCAGTTCAAAAGCATCCATTCTTTGGCACTCAGCCTTCTTTAGTTTCCAACTTTCACATCCATACGTGACCACTGGAAGAACCATACCTTTGATTACATGAACATTTGTCAGCAAAGTGATGTCTCTGCTTTTTAATACATTATCTAGGTTTGTCGTAGCTTTTCTTCCAAGGAGCACGTGTCTTTTAATTTCATTGCAGTCACCCTCTGCAGTGATTCTGGAGCCCAAGAAAATAAAATCTGTCACTATTTCCATCAGTTCCCCAATATGCCATGAAGTGATGGGACCAGATGTCTTGATTCTAGTGTTTTGAATGTTCAGTTTCAAGCAACTGTTTCACTCTCCTCTTTCATGCTCATCAAGAGGCTCTTTAGTTCGTTTTTGCTTTCCTGCCAGAAGGCCGGTGTCATCTGCATGTCTGAGGTTGTTGATACTTAGTAAGTATTTGGCCCAGTTCTGAGAGCTTGGGAATGGCGGAGTTCCCCTATGGTCACAGCATTAGGTGTACCTTAATACAGCTTCATCTGGTCCATACTTTGGGGCTTCTCACCAGATGTATAGTCCTGAGTCTTGTTCCAAGGATGTAGAAAGTCTTGACTACAGCAGTACTAGGACCAGTTTATACCAATGTGGCTTGTCCGGCTCTCCAACCCAAGCTGACCTAGTTGAGTATTTTCAGAAATGCAGACGGCTTGCCCAGGCTTACTTAATCGGGTGCAGTAGACAGAGGAGGAGCGAATGGACCCGGGGCCCAATGTGTAGCTCTCGGTCCCCGTCCTGGGCACCATCATGGTCCAGGGCTCTAGTGGGGATTGGGGGGTGGCTGACCACACGTGCAAGAACCTCATTCTCTCTTGGTCAGTCTTCAGCCAGGCACCCCCGCAGACCCACACGGTGGAGAGTTAAAAGAGCACGGTCTGAGCTCAGAGCATGCCCCAGTCGACAGACCAGCAGTGACCACTGCAGCAGCTGTGGTTCTGGAAAAAAAGCCTGGCTGTTTTCTTGGTTCCAGTCCTTACATTTGGGAGCTGGCTTCTCATCGTCTCATTGCAGGACAAGGTGACCATGTTCCCTTTAAGTGGTTGAATCATGCTGGTTACCATGGGTTTCTCTGTGCAAGTTACGGTAAGACAAGGATTAGAAGCTTACAGATGTAAGTGTGCTGTCCTTGAGCTGGTTTATCATCTAGAAACAAACGTGGTCATTACTTGTAGAGTCTACTTTCCTGAGGCCTGGTGCACACTGCAGAACCTGTAGAAAAAAATCCTGTGTACACCTAGTCCAAGTGAGATAAAGAAAGAGATGGGAGACATGGAGAGAGAAATGTCGATGATAAGTGAGAATATAAAGTTGGGATATATAGGGAAAGCAATAGAATGTTTGTAAGTTACGAGGTACATCTTCTTGCTGAAATTTAGAAAAGTTTAAACAGACCAATAGTCATGGTCCCAGTTGAAAAAGGTTGTCAAAGGCTTCCTCCACTCTCTCTCTGCTCATTTACAAAATGACAGATAAAGGTTATTTCATAGGTAATTTTCCCCATAATACGAGGCAAGTGAAATTACTATGCTATTGAACTTTAAAGGAACAATGAATCCCTGTGGTACTAAAACTGACCAAGGCCATATAAAAAGGATTAATTGTATTAAATATTATAAAGGTAGATTAACTCTGGTATTAAAATCTGACAGCGACCAGAGAGTAAGAAATTTATATGCATAATGTGTCATCTGAATTATATAAATATTAATGGAAACTCTTGAAGTGAACATTTGATCCAGCAGTATATTAAGAAGTAATACTCCATAATGAAATAACAGCTATTTTAGGAATACCAAATGATTCAATATTAGGAGATGTATTAATGTAATTCATGACGTTATTAAGTTAAATGAAAAAAAAAAAAAAAACGTTGCTGTTTCAATAAGTGCCAAAAAAGAATTTGATACAATTCAGCCACTGTTTCAGATAAAAGGCCAGGTAAAATAGAAATGAAAGGAATAAAAGTAACTACAACCAAATGCCTAAATGTATCTTGATGATGGAAGAAATATTCCGCTAGAGTGAACAGCAAAGAAGAGCATCTGCTGTCATTTTCATTATTATTAATGACATCAGTGTGGGAGCACTAGCCAATGCAATGATTTAAAATTTTGGGAATCTACATTAGCATCTTTTTAGAAGGCAGAAAAGCCAGGGGCTTCCCTGGTGATCCAGTGGTTAAGACTTTGCTTCCAGTGCAGAGGATGTGGGTTTGATCCTTGGTGGGGGAGTGAAGATTCCACCTGCATCATGGACAAAAGGCAAAACATGGAGCAGAAGCAACACTGTCACAAATTCAATGAAGACTTTAAAAAGGGTCCACGTTAAAAAAAAAAAAAAAAAAGATAGGAAAGGCAAAAGAATTCATACTACTAAGGATAACGGAAGTATGTTAAATAAGCTGGCTAGTTACAAATGGCACCCCACTCCAGTCCTCTTGCCTGGAAAATCCCATGGATGGAGAAGCCTGGTGGGCTGCAGTCTATGGGGTCGCTAAGAGTCAGGCACGACTGAGCGACTTCACTTTCACTTTTCACTTTCATGCACTGGAGAAGGAAATGGCAACCCACTCCAGTGTTCTTGCCTGGAGAGTCCCAGGGACGGGGAGCCTGGTGGGCTGCCGTCTATGGGGTCGCACAGAGTCGGACACGACTGAAGCGACAGCAGCAGCAGCAGTTACAAAACCGCTATACATATGTAAATATGACTTGAAGAATAAGGAGAATGATAGTAATGATCATTTTCATGGTATCTACTGTCCATTTAGTGCTCAGTTGTCCCAGGACTTGTTCAGGGCATGGTAAAGGCACTGCATTTAAATAGCCTCCACAACCCCGTGAGATAAATATCATTCTCGTTATACCAGCCAGAAATGTTCCTCACCGTATATACTGATTAATGCCTATTGATGATAGCACTCCATGGTGATTATCAGATAATAGTCTTGGGAAAATGGATAAATATTAGAGAATGCAAATGATAGGCTTGTGAGACGAAAATAATGGATTTTTTTTTTTCACATTGTGTTTGCTGGATGGCCTGGTGGAGGTGCCTCAGAAGCATCAGCAAAGCAGTTGTGGGGCTTGCATGGGAAGTGTGAGGCTGGTCATAGATTTGGAAGTCATCACCTTACCGACAGTGAGGGTCTCAGCATTAGAATTTAGTCACTTGTTTTTAACTTTGTGAAATATTTTAATACTATGACATTTTATCTCATTGATTTATTCGTATATGTATTTAAGTTAGAAGTGTGTGCACTCATACTGTTACATCGGTGGCAAGGTGTCTGTGTGTATATATATGTATGAATGTATGTATATGTGTGTGTATCTGCTAAGTCACTTCAGTCGTGTCCGACTCTGTGTGACCCCAGAGACGGCAGCCCACCAGGCTCCCCCGTCCCTGGGATTCTCCAGGCAAGAACACTGGAGTGGGTTGCCATTTCCTTCTTCAATGCAGGAAAGTAAAAAGTGAAAGGGAAGTCGCTCAGTCGTGCCTGACTCTTAGCAACCCCATGGACTGCAGCACACCAAGCTCCTCTGTCCATGGGATTTTCCAGGCAAGAGTACTGGAGTGGGATGCCATTGCCTTCTCCAGTATATGTGTGTATATAAATATTCAAATACTGAAATATATGTGGATATTCAAATACTGAATATGTGTATATATATATATATATGTAATGAAGAACTGGATTGTAGCTGCATTCACTAACAGGTCATCCTTTTTTGACCACTTAGTACGATATTTAGAAACATAACTTGATGATACTAAAATGTACCTAGGTCATTTTAATGGCTAAAGAATATTTTTGTGTATCTTCTTTGAAAAAAATTCAGTCTTCAACTTTGGGGCAATAAAATTGTTCATTTCCGCCCCCCCTAAAATTAGCCATGTTATGGCAGCTGTTTTTCATAAGCTTTCAATATTTGAAGAATTTCAGCAGAAGATGCTAGATTCAGAGTTTCTCTTTCATGAGTTATGCTTTTTTAAAAGTGACATGAGTTTACTTTTTAATGTACAGAAGTATGGTGAAAAGATAAAGTGATTCCTAATATCACCGTCCAGATGATGCCACTTATACTTAAAAAAGTAGACACATCTTTAAAAATTGATAGAGCACTAAAAGTTGAAAATGACACGTGACAGCTTTTTTATTTTTCTGTTGATGAAATACACAAATTGACGAGCTGTGCATATGGGCATGTGCATGTCTAACTCATTGTTTCCATGGCTGTGATTTACTGAAGGGCCCGTCTCCAGGAGTGGGAAGTATTCCCAGATCAAGTCAGCTTCCTGGAAGTTGTTCTGTAGTCTGTTATTCTCCACCGCTTTGGGCTCCATCTTCTGGAATGTTCTTTTCCTTTCTAACGTGTTCCTTAGCTGCTCGATAACCAGAAAACACACCCTGTGAATAAATTTCTCAATCTGCTTCCTGCCCATACATAGCTGTGAATGCTAAGGGTCACATTTACATTTTGAACTAAGCCATGCTCTTCTATTCCAGATGGGTCACACTTGGGCCAATACAATTTTGTCTCAAAATTTGGGAGGGTCTCCTATGAATTGGATTCTATGCTGTTGCTGGAATGGGATTCAGTTCAGTTCAGTCTCTCAGTCATGTTCAACTCTGGGACCCCATGAATCGCAGCCCACCAGGCCTCCCTGTCCATCACCAACTCCTGGAGTTCATTCAAACTCATGTCCATCGAGTTGGTGATGCCATCCTGCCATCTCATCCTCTGTCGTCCCCTTCTCCTCCTGCCCCCAATCCCTCCCAGCATCAGAGTCTTTTCCAATGAGTCAACTCTTCGCATGAGGTGGCCAAAGTACTGGAGTTTCAGCTTTAGCATCAGTCCTTCCAATGAACACCTAAGACTGATCTCCTTTAGAATGGACTGGTTGGATCTCCTTGCAGTCCAAGGGACTCTCAAGAGTCTTCTCCAAAACCACAGTTCAAAAGCATCAATTCTCCGGTGCTCAGCTTTCTTCACACTCCAACTCTCACATACTTACATGACCACTGGAAAAACCATAGCCTTGACTAGACTGACCTTTGTTGGCAAAGTAATGTCTCTGCTTTTGAACATACTATCTACGTTGGTCATAACTTTCCTTCCAAGGAGTAAGCGTCTTTTAATTTCATGGCTGCAGTCACCGTCTGCAGTGACTTTGGAGCCCAAAAATATAAAGTCAGCCACTGTTTCCACTGTTTCCCCATCTATTTCCCATGAAGTGATGGGACCAGATGCCATGATCTTAGTTTTAAGCCAACTTTTTCACTCTCCTTTTTCATTTTCATCAAGAGGCTTTTTAGTTCCTCTTCAATTTCTGCCATAAGAGTGTTGTCATCTGCATATCTGAGGTTATTGATATTTCTCCTGGCAGTCTTGATTCCAGCTTGTGCTTCTTCCAGCCCAGCGTTTCTCATGATGTACTCTGCATATAAGTTAAATAAGCAGGGTGACAATATGCAGCCTTGACGTACTCCTTTTCCTATTTGGACGCAGTCTGTTGTTCCATGTCCAGTTCTAACTGTTGCTTCCTGACCTGCATATAGGTTTCTCAAGAGGCAGGTCAGGTGGTCTGGTATTCCCATCTCTTTCAGAATTTTCCACGGTTTATTGTGATCCATGCAGAAATAGATGTTTTTCTGGAACTTTCTTGCTTTTTTGATGATCCAGCGGATGTTGGCAATTTGATCTCTGGTTCCTCTGCCTTTTCTAAAACCAGCTTGAACATCTGGAAGTTCACAGTTCACGTATTGCTGAAGCCTGGCTTGAAGAATTTTGAGCGTTACTTTACTAGCATGTGAGATGAGTGCAATTGTGCGGTAGTTTGAGCATTCTTTGGCATTACCTTTCTTTGGGATTGGAATGGGATTAGCACTTCCTTTTGAGAGATACTCTCCTCTTAGACTCAGTCATGACTTGGAGCATGTGAGGCTGTGCTGAAACACATCCCTCACATTCCTAGTAGCTATTTTGCCCAGCCAGGAGGTTCTCCTAGGCCTGTCTTAAGCTCCTCTGAAGTCTTATCACAGGTCTTACTTCAGTACTCCTGCTTTGGTGTGTGAAAGTTAAAGTCTCTCTGTTGTGTCCAACTCTTTGTGACCCCATGGACTATACAGTCCATTGAATTCTCCAGGACAAAATACTGGAGTGGGTAGCGTTTCCCTTCTCCAGGGCATCTTCCCAACCCAGGGATCGAACCGGGGTCTCCTGCATTGCAGGTGGACTTTTTACCAGCTGAGCTATCAGGGAAGCCCACTTTGCTTTGGTGTGTCCCCGAGGCTATAACTTCCTGGTAGCTTGCTGGATTGTCCGACACAGGGTTTTCACTTTTTTGGGGGAATCATTTTCTTACTAACCAGGGTGGTGTTAAGACACGTTTGTTTTCTTATTTTGCTGTTGCCAGAAGCTCGATTTTTCTCTAACTTCTCTCTGCACGTTAGCCTGCTCTTTCTGCATCTAGTCCGTGTTATTGGTGGTACCTTCTCAAATGCAGTTAGTCAGGACCAGATGACTCTTATAGTAATTTGTGTTTAGGTCTCTGTCCAAGTGTACACATTGGTTGGGTACCTTTTTTGTCTTCCAGAGTTACCAGTGACAACAGGGCTACATACACATTGTGATTGCAAAACCTGGTCACAATTGTTTTCAGTCTCTTAGAGCAGTTTCCATGACACCTGTGTAGCCTCCTACATTCTCAGAGATCCTTGGTTTATTGTTCTGTTTGACCATGTTTGTCACGGGTAGCCCTGTTCAGAGATTCTACTTTTACTAATGTGAACAAATGCTTGTCAACACCCTTCCCCTGTTTTTTTTTTTTTTTCCCTATGGAATGGGTTTTATTAATAAATACTAAGTTATCTTGAGCCCTTGAATTCGAGGAGGGTGTGTCTGTGGTCTTCTGGGACATGCTGTGCTTTGCCTGGCGTAATTTTACTGTGCTTTGACTGGCATAATTTTACCATGCTTTGCTTGGCATAATTTTCCCGTGGTTTGCCTGGCATAATTTTATCATGTTTTGCCTGGCATAATTCTCCTCCTTTCTGTAGGGATGACTTCTCCCCCACGGAAGGGGCTACTCTAAGCCCCTTAGAGTTTGTTCTCTGAATTCATGTGAAAACCTTGGAGCCTTTCCTCCCATTGCACAATCTGCTTGGTTCTCCTTCTGGCCAGACCCGACTGTTTGACATGAGGTGTTTCCACACCCCCTTGCAGAAAGTGAAACAGTGAGGGCATCTGATCTCAACATCTCTTCTGCGAGGGTAGGCAGGGAAATGTCTTGAGGGGCTCTCTCTGAGCGCTCAGCTCATTTGTAAGGGCTCGGGTGCCCTGGTTTCTCTTTGGTTTTCCTTTCTGCTCAGTTCCTGAGAGCCAGAGAAACAGGGTGAAGGAAAGGACCAGAACTGTGTCCCCTTCCCATCCTCCCATCTCCGCTTGGGCTCCATTGGTCTTTCCATGTCTTCTCTAGGACATTGGCTTCATCAAGGAGCTTGTCTTCTCGGAAAACATCCTCTACTCTTATGATTGGCGGTTGTTGTTTACGGCTCAGTCACGTCCGACTCTTTGCGACCCCATGGACTGTGGCCCGCCAGTCTCCTGTGTCCTTGGGATTCTCCAGGCAAGAATCCTGGAGTGGATTGCCATGCCCTTCTCCAGGAGGTCTTCCCAACCCAGGAATCAAACCCGTGTCTCCTCGGTGTCGTGCGTTGGCAGGCAGGTTCTCTACCACTGATCACCGGGGAGGCCCACCATTTGCTCTATCCTGGGTCAAACATTCTGTCTCTCCTAACACCGCTTTTAAAAATCGAGAGGAATTTCTGATCATTAAATGAGATTCGACTTACTAAGATCTCTCCTTGTAGAGATTATTTTTTATTTTTTGGCTGCACTGGGTTCTGCATTGCAATGCACCGGTTTTTCAGTTGTGGTACATGTGAGGCTGAGTTGCCTCACGGCGTGTGGGATCTTAGTTACCTGACCAGGGGTGGTACCCATGTGCCTTGCATTGGAATGTGGATTCTTAACCACTGGACCACCAGGGAGGTCCCCTAATCTGATCATCTAATTTATTCATTTACCTAACGGTAGCGAAAATGTAAATCTCAGCTCACATTCTGTTGCTAATGTGGAAAAAAGCAAGACACACATTTAGATTTTCAAACTGAAAAATTGGCACCTCTCATTTTCACAGTATGATCAACTAGTTTGATTTTTAAAATGTATGTACAAATTCATGGGTTTAAATAGAAATCTGTATGCAACTCAAGCAGCAACACTTAGAACTGGACATGGAACAACAGACTGGTTCCAAATTGGGAAAGGAGTACGTCAAGGCTGTATATTGTCACCCTGCTTATTTAACTTCTATGCAGAGTACATCATGAGAAACGCTGGGCTGGAAGAAGCACAAGCTGGAATCAAGATTGCTTGGAGAAATATCAATAACCTCAGATATGCAGATGACACCACCCTTAGGGCAGAAAGTGAATAAGAACTAAAGAGCCTCTTGAAGAAAGTAAAAGAGGAGAGTGAAAAACTTGGCTTAAAACTCAACATTCAGAAAACTAAATCATGGCATCTGGTCCCATCACGTCATGGCAAATAGATGGGAAAACCAATGGAGACAGTGAGAGACTATTTACCTGGGCTCCAAAACCTCTGCAGATGGTGACTGCAGCCATGAAATTAAAAGACGCTTGCTTCTTGGAAGAAAAATTATGACCAACCTAGACACCATATTAAAAAGCAGAGACATTACTTTGCCAACAAAGGGCCATCTAGTCAAGGCTACGGTTTTTCCAGTGGTCATGTATGGATGTGAGAGTTGGACCATAAAGAAAGCTGAGCGCTGAAGAATTGATGCTTTTGAAGTGTGGTGTTGGACAAGACTCTTGAGAGTCCCTTGGACTGCAAGGAGATCCAATCAGTCCATCCTAAAGGAGATCAGTCCTGGGTGTTCATTGGAAGGACTGATGCTGAAGCTCCAATACTTTGACCACCTGATGCAAAGAGCTAACTCATTAGAAAATACCCTGATGCTGGGAAAGATTGAAGGCGGGAGGAGAAGGGGACGACTGAGGATGAGATGGTTGGATGGCATCACGGACTCAATGGACATAAGTTTGAGTAAGCTCCAGGGGTTGGTGTTGGACAGGCAAGCCTGGCATGCTGCAGTCCATGGGGTTAGAAAGAGTCAGACACGACTGAGCGACTGAACTGAAATATATGTGTGAGGTTTCACTCAGTTACAGATCTGTCCTTACCTACTGAAGCTGAAATTGGCTGAGCATCGGCAAGTGCAAGCTCCTTCATCTTGGCCACTGAGCCTTTCTGACTTAACTCTGCTTGTCTTTGATATCATTATTTCTCTTGATTTGTCCAGATGTTCTGGTCTCATCTTGTTTATCCCTGACCCTGAATGAGAACCAGTCATTTCTGCAAGAAGCTCTGGCCTCTTGAAAGTGGAAAAGGTACATCAGAAGCAAAATATGGGTGCTCGGTAGGGCACCATCCACAGTCAGTTGTTCTAAGAGTCTTCACATGGTTGAAAAGTCTGTATGAAACTTGAGTGTTCATACTGAGGTGTCTGTGGCCATTCTCCTACTTCTGTGCCTGTCTCATGGTTGTGTGTTTACACCCGAGAGGCAAATGACTCATCTCTTTGGTTCACATGCCTTCAGATCAAAAGGAGCCCCACCCAAGTAAATCCTTCTGCACCTGAAGGTTCTTAGGAGACGCACTTTTGTAACTTCACCCCACCCTTGACTCTGGAATGACATGACTTTGGTGTCTTGGAAGAGAACCGAGTATTTGGAAACCAGATATAGGACGTCCCAAAGATGGGCTTCCCTAGTAGCTCAGTGGTAAAGGATCTGTCTGCCAGTGTAAGAGATGGAGGTTCGATTGCTGGGTCAGGAAGATCCCCTGGAGAAAGAAATGGCAACCCCGCTCCAGTATGTTTGCCTGGGAAATCCCATGGACAGAGGAGCCTAGAGGGGCTACAGTCCATGGGATCACAAAGTGTTGGACACATCTGAGTGACCGAGCATGCAGACACCCGGAGATGACTTCCAATGAACCACAGCATGTATGCCAGCCCTCACGTACCTTCCCTCCTGAACCTGGGCTCTCTGTGACCTTAATTCACCTGTGAAATCCAGCTGCGTAATGCTGTATCAGCCCACGCCTCAGTCTCAGGGAGGGTGACAGATGTCATGTTTGTGACACTGTAAATCCCTGAGCCTCCCATGGAAGAAATCCAGCTTCCATGCTGGAGAGAAAGCAGGGGAACTCTCAGGAGGAGGCCCCGAGACTCTGTATTGGTTTGGCCACAAAAGCTCACTCGGGTTTGTCCATAAGATCTGAGACATCTCAGTAACATGTCGTCCGCACATTGAGTCAACCCCTAAGCTCTCAGTTCTGTATTTACTGGCTCCCTAGAAATATAGGTGAGACCTTGTATTCCCCAAGGAGGATTTAAAATGTAAACCAGGCAAAGACACAGATCCTCAGATTCACAGAACCTCAGACTAGGTGAGCATTTGGTGGGATGTTAGATATATTTTGTGGGCTTCCCTGCTGGCTTAAGCTGGTAAAGAATCTGCCTGCAGTGCGGGAGGCCTGGGTTTGGTCCCTGGGTCAGGAAAATTCCCTGGAGAAGGGAACGGCTACCCACTCCAGTATTCTCGCCTGGAGAATTCCATGGAATTCTTTTTTTTTTTTTTTTTTTAGGTATTTTGTAGATTCAAATTACTTGGTGTTCCATTTCCACTACTTGTATATCCAGCTGTGTGTGAACAGTTCCAAGAACGGAGAACTTCCAGGTCTTGAAAAGGCATCATCTAAGTGCCTGAAAAATAAAACTGGATACTAAGATGTGAATATTGGCATTTGCAAAAGAGGGTCTTGCCCTCTGGATCCCTGTTCACTCAGATGGTAAAGCATCTGCCTGCCAGTTCAGGAGACATGGGTTCAATGCTCCAGTGTTCAGGCCAAAATACATTGGACCATAAATTACTTGAGCTTCTTGTAAATTCATTTAAGTTATTTAAAATTCACAATGGTTGCAAGAGGGTCAGTATTAATCCAACAGCCAGTAGTGAAATTTTTCTGAAATTTGAAAGAGTTCGAGACCTCTCAGATTCAAGCAATAAAATGATCACTAACTTGGAAAAGAAATCCTTTGTTAGGCTGGTCCACATCAAGAAAATAGACTCTCAAAATGATAATGAGAAAAATCAAGGGGCTAACCTGGTGACTCAGGGTCTCCCTGGTGGCTAAGTTTGGACTTAAGGATCTTTGCTGTCACAGACCTATTTGCCTCAGGTCGAAGCTACGAAAATACAATACCTGTTTGGTTTTCCAATAAAATTGGAGACATTTACAAATCACACTGTGCTGTTCTAATGGTTTATTTAAAACTTCTGTAACTTACCCACTTTTAAATTCATTTCTTGGTCTTACTTATTTCCTGTTATTTTAGTTTCTCGAGACAAGATGAAATTCAATCCCTTTAAAAGAAATTTATGTCTAGGCCACTGCACAAACCCAGAATTCCGAAATTACTTTCTTTCTTGGCTTCCTTGGAAGAACGTGTCAAGTTCATTCTTTCATGAGGGTCCAGAAGTCCGGTCAGTATTCTTGTTTTGGACCATTTCTTAGAACCTCCGGGGCCTCCCTTGTGGCTCAGCTGGTAAAGGATCTGTCTGCAATGCGGGAGATGTGGGTTCAATCCCTGGTTTGGGAAGATCCCCTCAGAGAAGGGAAAGACTACCCACTCCAGTATTCTGGCCTGGAGAATTTCATGGACTTTATGGTCCGTGGGGTTGCAAAGAGTCAGACACGACTGCGCGACTTTCACCTAGAACCTCCTGGCACTAGATGTGAGGTGTAGATGCCATACTAGGCACTTTCTAAACTAGTGAGACTTATCCAGGACCAGAAAGAGCGTCTGTAATTATTCAAATAGGTCCATGTTGATGATGACCCCATAAGTCATCCTCCTAATAAGCTGCGACTTTATCATCAAGCGTAGTCTATGGCTGCATGGAATTGTATTAGATGTCACTTCCTATGTGAGCTGTGGCCTTCACAGCTGGGAAGAATATAAAAAGAGTATTGGGAAGAGAACACGGCTGCTTACCAGTGAGTTCAGTGCGTCAGATGGTGTCATCGCTTGGTTTGAACGTCCTGGAATTGATTAGCGTCCTTCGTTAATGTTGAGCACAGGGGCACTGGCTTCTGACCACCCCTCTTACAAAGGGTTTGAGTGTACAAATCCAGGCAAGAAAGAGGTTTCAAGATAGTGAAGGGAGTGTTAAGAAGTTCATTCCACGTGACTGTATCTCCATCCTTCACATCCTACCCCGCTTTTTTGGCGATGGTCTGTTTGGGTTAACTTAAGGTATGCACATTCAGTAGATTTTCCATTTGGATATTTGATTCCCAGCCCCTACATTGGAAACTTTCCAAGAATCCATCGATAGAGAAATGAATTATCTTTCCTCTTACACATCTATACAGACCCATGTCATTTATCCTGAGCTGAAATGGTCCCAGTTCAATGTTTTTCATTGTCTCACTTACTCTAAAACTCTTCTTTTGTTATACACTTTTCCATGCTGGTGAGTTTGTTTCTTCTTATACATTTTCTTCCTCAGATTTATAAAATTCAGAGAACGTTACCACTGAAGGCAATTTAAGGATTAACTCCAAACCTACCCCTTTTCAGATAATGAAGCATATTCAGAGAGGTTACACCAACAATTCCCAAAATGCAAAGGTCGCTATAGTGAAAAGACACTTCACACTTTTCTCTGGAGTTTTTTAAATGGCAAAAAGGAACATTAATGGCATTATTATTTTTTTCTATTACAAGACTCCAGACTTAATGGGTCTCTGTTTTGTTAATCACATCTAAATGGGTTTCTTTGGATATTTTCATTACATTCAAATTACACAGAACTAAAACTAGTATTTTCAGTGTCAAAAGCTCAAAGCCTCTCAATAAAATGGTTTGATCCCTGTCAAAGCAAAAATAAAAATAATCAGAATTCTCATGTACGAAAATCACATTCTACAACAGACTGGTTCCAAATAGGAAAAGGAGTACGTCATGGCTGTATATTGTTACCCTGCTTATTTTAACTTATATGCAGAGTACGTCATGAGAAACACTGGGCTAGAGGAAGCACAAGCTGGAATCAAGATTGCCGATTGCCGGGAGAAATATCAATGACTTCAGATATGCAGATGACACCACCCTTATGGCAGAAAGTGAAGAAGAACTAAAGAGCCTCTGGATGAAAGTGAAAGAGGAGAGTGAAAAAGTTGGCTTAAAGCTCAACATTCAGAAAACTAAGATCATGGCATCCGGTCCCATCACTTGATGGCAGATAGATAGGGAAACAGTGGAAACAGTGTCAGACTTCATTTTTCTGAGCTCCAAAATCACTGCAGATGGCAACTGCAGCCATGAAATTAAAAAACGCGTACTCCTTGGAAGGAAAGTTATGACCAACCTAGACAGCATATTAAAAAGCAGAGTCACTGAGTGACTGAACTGAAAATCACATTCTAATGATTTTCAAAGGTTGCTTAAGTTATATTTCTAATATTACAAATTATCATTCAGTTCAGTTGCTCAGTTGTGTCCGACTCTTTGTGACCCCATGGACTGCAGCACGCCAGGCTTCCCTGTCCGTCACCAACTCCCGGAGCTTGCTTAAACTCACGTCCATCAAGTCAGTGATGCCATCCAACCATCTCATCCTCTGTCGTCCCCTTCTCCTCCTGCCTTCAATCTTTCCCAGCATCAGGATCTTTTCCAATGAGTGAGTTCTTTGCATCAGGGGGCCAAAGTATGGGAGCTTCACCATCAATCCTGTCAATGAATATTTAGGACTGATTTCATTTAGGATGGACTGGTTGGATCTCCATGCCATCTAGGGGACTCTCAAGAGTCTTCTCTAACACCACAGTTCAAAAGCATCAATTCTTTGGCGCTCAGCTTTCTTTATAGTCCAACTCTCACATCCATACATGACCACTGGAAAAACCACAGCCTTGACTAGATGGACCTTGGTTGACAAAGTAATGTCTCTGCTTTTTAATATGCTATCTAGGTTGGTCATAACTTTCCTTCCAGGGAGTAAGCGTCTTTTAATTTCATGGTTTATCAGCATCATTTTCTATAATACCAAATGAATTTAATGATTGTCTTTTGATCAATATACCAAACTTTACTTACTCTTCCCTTCTGCCTCCTGTGGGTGCTTCACAGTTTTTACTGCTATGAATATTTCCCTGCACTCAACTTTCGATTTGTTAAGTTTCTTTTCAATGAAGGTTTAGGTGGGAGGTTACTGGGATTATTTCAAGAGCATGAGTAAAACATCATGATACAAGACACGAGAGTGGATACGTAAGGAAATGCCTCACATCTAGTCCCGCGTCATCCCTCCAGTAGTGTGATTTCAGCATGTCATGTAGCCCGCCAAAGATTACTTTCTTCGTGTTACAATGATTGTAGACAAACGTTTTGAGCACAACTGTTATTAGTGCAATTTATCAATAAAACACTCTGTCAAGTGGCACAATATGGCAAGTGCTTTATTAATGATGTTGAACGTTTCTTTGTGAGTCTTGAAATGCTCCTTTCCTAAAGGGTTGTGGCATTTTCCTTTCCTGTAATCCCCTAGTCCATTCCTTTGTAAAACGTCTGGCTTATGTATGGAACCTCAAACTACACATTAACTTTGCTCTGATTTCGATGTCTCTAATTGTCTCTGATTTTAATCCTTCTTAAATTAATACCGTAGGTATCATGTAAGGAAAGAAAAAAGTAATCCATAAAGAGAATGTCAGTCCTATTGATGGATTGACATTAGACAATATTTTAATGACTACTTTTCAGTCTTCAGAGACCCATTAGAGTCCCCAAGTAACATCATTTCTCTAAACATACGAAGTAAGCATATGATATTGATCCTAGACATATTGCAATTTAGGAAAAAGAAAAGCTTGGACATTTAAAAATCCATGGATACTGTAATCTGTCTCAGAAATCTGGGTTTAAATTCCTTCACCAGTGTCTTTGAATAAGAAGCAAGTAATTAGAGGTGGGGCTTATGGAAAAGAAAAAGATACTAAGCTCAAGCTAAGAGCTGTTTTTCAGTTGCTTACTTGTGTCTGACTGTTTGTGACCCAGTGGACTGCAGCATACCAGGCCTCCCTGTCCTTCACTATCTCTCGGAGTTTGCTCGATTCATGTCCATTGAGTCGGTTATGCCATCCAACCATCTTGTCTTCTGTCGTCCCCTTCTCCCACCTTCAATCTTTCCCAGCATCAGGGTCTTTTCCAGTGAGTCAGCCCTTTGCATCAGGTGGCCGAAGTATCGGAGCATAAGCATCAACCCTTCCAATGAAGATTCAGGATTGGTTTCTTTTAGGATTGAAGAGACATACGTTAAAAAAAAAAAAAAAAAAAACACATACATCAAGGTATGGGAGAATGAATGTTGTATACATTTTCAGTTTCACTTTGATTTTCTGTTTTTTAGACTGTTACTTTTGTTGACTTTTCCAATTAACCAATTAACTACCAGTATAGTAATACCCCCGAATCCATGTTTAATAAATATTCATTAAATTAAAAAGAAAAAAACCCAGAGAATCTCAAGAGGTGTTCAGCAGTTCTCACTCTATTTGGAAAAAGTTGAAGCCGCTGTGACAATGAGGAGACATTGTGCTGTATCCATCCCCGGAATCTGAGATCCGCTGTTTGCGATGGCCATTTCAAGAACCACAGCTCCGCGTTGTGAAGGAGCCAGCTTCACTGATTCTCAGAGCAGTGGCCAATGCTGATGTATCCACCTGTGACTGTACGCTGCTTAAACTCAGAGTCATCCTCCCTGGTGTTTTGGTGTTTCTTAAAGTTCATATTTTCTTTAATATCCAAATTACGAAAACTATGAAACCGCATTCCATAAGCTGCAAGAAAACCGTTCTTCCTTTGGATTTCCCTCCCGCAGACCTGTTACACTCTCCCCTGTTGCGTACAGCAGTTCTCCTGAGCATGTAGACTTCTCCTGATCATGTAGACGTCTCCTGAGCATGTAGACTTCTCCTGAGCATGCAGACCGCTGTCGGACTCCAGCAGGTCACTCATGCTCTCTATAACCGGTTTCTCCAGAGCATCAGTCTGTGCAACCAGTTTCTGTCCTCAGTTCAGTTCAGTCACTCAGTTGTGTCCGACTCTTTGCGACCCCATGGTTTCTCTCCTAGAGGGACACATATATTTTCCTTAATTCTCCAAGGCACTAAGACAATGATTTAAAAAGTAACAGAATATACTGAAGATTCAGGAATGAAATAACAAGAATATAGAGGACTACGGCTAGAAGCGGTTACTGTTAGAACACTCAGCGTAGCCATGGCCAGCTCACTCCCACCACGGGAAGATCTCCAGTTGTCTCCACGCTCTGGAATACTGGCCCTTAGAATCCCTGTGGTGGAAGTATGAGTGGGATTGTGACCTGGTGTTTATTTTCTTTTAGATACTATTTTTTATTCTGAGTGTTAGGTTTTTTTACATCAAAATCGAGAGGATGGTACATAGGTTTCCCATGTATTTCCTGCCTTGATATGTATATGACTTCTCCCATTAGTGAATGGTACTTTTTTTTTTTTAATAAAAAATGGTGCATTTTTATAAAATCAAAGATGAAACCTCATTATGACACATCATAATCACTCAAAGTCCATTGTTTAACATAAGGTTTACTCTTCAAGTTGTCCATTCAATGGGCTTGGACAAATGTATAATCATGTATCCATCATTATAGAATCTCACAGGGTAGTTCCTCTGCCTGAAAAATCCTCTGTGCTCTGCCTCTTCATCCATGGAAACTCACCCATGCCTTCTCCACCTTTCAGTCGTTCAGTCGTGTCCAACTCTTTGCGACCCCATGGACTGCAGCACACCAGGCCTCCCTGTCCATCACCAACTCCCGGAGTTTACTCAAACTCATGTCCATCGAGTTGGTGATGCCATGCAACCATCTCATCCTCTGTTGTCCCCTTCTCCGCCTGCCTTCAATCTTTCCCAGCATCAGGGTCTTTTCCAATGAGTCAGCTCTTTGCATCGGTGGCCAAAGTATTTGTCTCTGTTAATACATAGATGAAATTCTGTCCTGTCTTTTATATACAAGTAAATTTTCACAGAAGTACTTGTTTATTAAACTGTATGGTCATAGTTATTTGTGCTTGCCGGGAGCAGTAGAAAAATGACTTCCACGTTAACCACTAGTTGAATCAGTGTCTTATAAATATAATGACAGGCGTTGTAATTATTTTCCATTGTTGTTGTTACTCGATAGATTAACAACATCTATCGAGTTTTTTGTGGGACTATAAGGCAATTCATACGTTTAACTGGAGAATACATATACACACAGTATAGGGTTTCCCTGGTGGCTCAGATGATAAAGAATCTGCCTGCAGTGTGGGAGACCTGGGTTCAATCCCTGGCTTTGATCCCTGGGTCAGGAAAATGCCCTGGAGAAGGAAATGACAATGCACTCCAGTATTCTTGCCTGGGGAATCCCCGTGGACAGAGGAGCCTGGCGGGCTACAGCCCATGGGGTCGCAAAGAGTGAGACACGACTGAGAGACTAAGCTTAGCACATACACCGTGTAACACATACTTACTGATTTTACTCTTACACTTGTAACTTGTAATCCTTTTCATGGTCCAAACTGAGAATAGTTTGTATTTTAATATATTTAATGCCCTGTGTCCTTTTCAAGGAGTCATTTTGTTTTACAAAAATACAGAAACTTTTGTTCTTTGTAGTCAGCTAAAGCAGAAAATCAGGTCAGCAATCACATGCATAATTACATATCTTTCCCTTCTACCTAAATGTGTACAAAAATATTTATGATCTTAACTTCCAATGGGAAGACATATTCTGCCTCAAGATGCTGAGAAAATGCTCTTTTTTTTTTTTTCCTTTTTAACAATCCCTTTTGGATGGATACACGTTAGTGTCATCTCTTTAAAGAGTTACGTGGAAATGCAGACTGCTTGCAGAGAAAGAGGATGCCATAGAAATCGCCGAGGAAGGTTTGTAACTTGCATATCATGAACAGTGTTGCTGAAGCATATGTTCTCAGCGCTCTCCGGTCTATCCTTGGTCAGTACCACGTTCTCAGGCATGGAAGATGAATGCTATTAAGATCGGGTCGTCAACTTCAGAAGAATCTCCTCCAGCGATCCTTAGATAAGTGAATGTGAACGGGGCACATTGACATGCCGTCTGTCATTCACTCAAAAATGTTTAAGTACTGCATAATAACTTTTCTTTTCTTTTTTTGCTATACAGTAACTCCTTGTTGGTTCTCCATGTTAAATGGAGCAGTGTGTCCATGTCCATCCCAAACTCCATAACTATCCCTTCCCCCATCCTTCCCCCTGGTGACCATAAGGTTATTACAGAGGATTGAGCAGAGTTCCCTGTGCTGTCCAGCAGGTCCTTGCTGGTTCTCCATGTTAAACACAGCAGTGTGTCCATGTCCATCCCAGACTCCCTGACTATCCCTTCCTCCATCCTTCCCCCTGGTGACCATAAGGTTATTACACAATACTGAGCAGAGTTCCCTGTGCTGGACAGCAGGCCCTTGTTGGTTCTCCATGTTAAATGCAGCAGTGTGTCCATGTCCATCCCAAACTCCTTAAGAATCCCTTCCCCTGCAACTGTTACTTCATTCTTTCAGTGTGTGAATCTCTTTGTGTTTTGTAAGTACATTCATTTGTATCATTCCTTTTTAGATTCCAAGTATAAGGAATGTCATCTGATATTTCTCCTTCTTTGTCTGATTGACCACTCTTAGTATGAGAATTTCTAGGTCCATCCGTGTTGAGGCAAATGGCATAATTTCGCAGAATAACTTTTCAGGAATCCTTTCCAGTGTGGAGGATGGAGTGGAGAAACTAGATACATGAGCTGGAAAGGCAGTGGCTCCTTTGATCTTTTCGGGTGATGTGGGGTGCTCCCTTTATTAGGTTGCACCTGTATGACTAGGATCAGGAGCTTACCAGATGTCTGAAAATATGGATAATTTGAAATGGTTCCAAAGATGAGAAACATTAGAGAGAGCTGGGGGAAATCACTCAGTTAAATAAGCAGCGCCTGCTGGAACTTCCACATAATTCAGCATTTAAGGTGAATTTACCATGGAGAAAAATGTTCCAAGGTTCAGAAAATAATTAGATCTTTGGACAGATATGGTAAAAAAAATAGAGGGGAAAAAATAAAATTGGGGGAAAAATTAGAATGAGCTCTATTTTGACACAGTTCTGTACTTTGGCGTGCTGCCATCATGCGATTGCAGAGTTGCACACAACTTAGGGACTGAACAACAGCAATGTATTTTGAAATTTGTTGGCCTGGCCATAAAGTTCTTTGCGCTTTTCCATAAGATGTTCCAAAACTCAATACTTTCTTGTGTTACCTTTTGGATTATATCTATTCAGAATAATAGGGGACGACAGAGGATGAGATGGCTGGATGGCATCACTGGCTCGATGGACGTGAGTCTGGGTGAACTCCAGGAGCTGGTGATGGACAGGGAGGCCTGGTGTGCTGCAATTCATGGGGTCGCAAAGAGTCGGACATGACTGAGCGACTGAACTGAACTGAACTGAACTGATTCAGAAAAAGGGCCAGTTGATTTGGAAAAGTGCTTTCAGAAAGCAATTCAGTTTCATGAATCTTTAAATGGAATGAAATATATATATGTCTTTTAGTACATAAATTCTTTTTTTAAATATTTATTTATCTTTGGAGGTGTTGCGTCTTTGTTGCTGTGTGGGCCTTTCTCTAGATGCGCTGAGCAGGGCCTTCTCATCGCAGTGGCTTCTCCTGTTGCTGAGCAGGGAGGGGCTCTTCGGAGCTCAGGCTTCAGTGTTTGTGGCCCCCAGGCCTTATAGCACAGGCTCAGTACTTTCGGTGCTTGGACTTGGTGATGCCATGGTGTGTGGGGTCTTTCAGGGTCAGAGATTGAACCTGCGTCGCCTACACTGGGGTGGATTCCTTACTACTGAGCCAGCAGGGAAGCCTGGAATGAAAAGTATTTTAAAACCACTGCAACACAGTTTAGCTTTAACAGCTTTAATTCATATGTCTGATTTCAGCCTGACTATTCTTAGGAAAAATAGGAAGCTTCTTGGAGCTGAAGCTCCAATCCTTTAGCCACCTGATGCGAAGAGCCGACTCATCAGAAAAGACCCTGATGCTGGGAAAGATTGAAGGCGGGAGGTGAAGGGCACGACAGAGGAGGAGATGGTTGGGTGGCATCATGCACTCGATAGACATGAGTTTGAGCAAGTTCTGGGAGTTGGTGATGGACAGGGAACCCTTGCGTGCTGCAGTCCACGGGGTCACAGAGTTGGACACGACTGAGCAACTGAACTGAACAGATTCTTAGGAAAGTCCAGTCTCACAATTCATAAATAGGCCCAGTATACCTATTCTACGATTATGAATCAATTTCAAGAGTAATTTTAGAGTCAGATTTAGTAATATCTGTGAGAACATTTATGGAGTGTGTGGTATGTTAAAGACAAGAAATTACACGTTAGGGACAGCTTTCAGCAGAGAGGAAGAATGAGGCATTAGTCACTGCTAATGTTACAGGTGTGATAAAACATGGCCAGAAAATCTCCATATTCATGGGACAATACGTCACACCACATGTAGGGTCTCAATGCTGTAGTGGCTTGAAGTCATTTTTCCTTTAGCCTGGTTGCACAGTATGGCCCAGTAGAGTTGTTTGTACAAATGTTGTTGGTGGGGCACCACGCCTAGAGATTCTCACCCAGTGCTGGGGGGTGGAGGGTTGTGGAAGATGGCTTGCTGCTTCCTGAGGCCCCCACAGTTGATGTGAATGCACACCCAGAGCGGAAACTCCTGCCTGGAGTTAGAAATAAAACTGAGGTTCTATCCTTGTCTCTGTTTCTATTTCACTTCCATTGAGATGAGTAAGACCTGGCTTCAAATATATGATATGTGTTTTTCTTGCAACATATTTTACTTTCTTTTTCAAGTATTAAAAAAATAATATTTATTTATGGCTGTGCGTGTAAGCTTTCTCTCGTGGTGGTGAGTGGGTTTCTCATTGTGGTGGCTTCTCTCACTGTGGAACGCGGGATCCTGAGTATAGGATCAGTAGTTGTGGCTCCTAGGCCCCAGAACACAGGCTCAGTAGCTGCTGTGCAAGGGCTTAGTTACTCTGCAGCACGTCCTGCATTGGCCGGCGGATTCTTAACGACTGCACCAGCAGAGAAGTCCCCAGCATAGTTTAGAAGCATCGATAAATGAAGATATTCCCTGAGAAGCGGATTCCACAGTTGTGGTCTAAAAAGAGAAGTTTTAGGCCACCCCCAAGTTAAATTGGGGATATAGGATGTCCCTGGTGGCTCAGATGGTAAAGCATCTGCCTACAGTGCGGGAGACCCAGGTTCGATCCCTGGGTTGGGAAGATCCTCTGGAGAAGGAAATGGCAACCCACTCCAGAACTCTTGCCTAGATAATCCCATGGATGGAGGAGTGTTGTAGGCTACAGTCCATGGGGTTGCAAAGAGTCAGACACGACTGAGCGACTTCACTTCACAAGTTAAATTAATAAAATGGGGTTATAATCTCACGAAAAGACTTGGTATTCACTTCCAGCTAAGGATGCCAACTGGCTGGTTCTTGTTCCTTATAAAGTGGCTGGCACGTGATTTGGGGCTGTGATGAAAGGAAATTTGGGTAATATTAAGAGACCAGCCTACTGCTTCATATCAAGCCAGGATCTTAGGAATACTCAGAAGTCAGCAACCATTTAATCAAGTGTGTTAACGCTAATACCGAGGGGGACATCTCTCTGTTGCCTTCCCCTAGTTTAAATGAATGTATGCAGTGATGATCACATAAGTTCACATGTCGATGGAGAGAGCTAGGAGATGCAGTATCAGCTGAACTTGACGGTGTGTCCAGAAATGATAGATGTACGCGACACATAGTCAGGGCAACCCCGGGACCTCGGTGGTACTCCTTCAGGTCTAAGGAGGCACCTCATGCAAATTTATTTGTATACTAATCTATAAATCTATAGCTGTAAGTTTTATTGGTAATCTATAAATTTTATTGACAGATGTATCTATAAGATTTTTTGATAGATGTGTCTATAAGATTTTTTGATAGATGTGTCTGTAAGTTTTATTGATAGATGTATCTAAGTTTTATTTATATATATATTGATATATATATATATGTATATATAAGTTTTATTGATAGGTGTATCTGTAAGTTTTATTGGTAGATGTATCTGTAAGTTCTATTGATAGATGTATCTAAGTTTTATTGATAGATGTATCTGTAAGTTTTATTGATAGATGTATCTGTAAGTTCTATGGATAGATTTATTATCTATTAGTTTTATTGATGTATCTATCAGTTTTATTGATAGATGTATCTATAACTTCTATTGACAGATGTATCTATGAGTTCTATTGATAGATATATCTGTAAGTTTTATTGATAGATGTATCTGTAAGTTTTATTGATAGATGTATCTGTAAGTTCTATTGATAATATATCTGTAAGTTTTATAGATGTATATATGTTTTATTGATAGATGTATCTGTAAGTTCAGTTGATAGATGTATCTGTAAGTTTTATTGATGTATCTGTAAGTTCTATTGATAGATGTATCTATAAGTTCTATGGATAGATTTATCTATTAGTTTTATTGGAGTATCTATCAGTTTTACTGATAGATGTATCTGTAAGTTTTATTGATGTATCTATAAGTTTTATTAATAGATGTATCTGTAAGTTTTATTGATAGATGTATCTGAAACTTCTATTGATAGATGTATCTATAAGTTCTATTGATAACATATCTGTAAGTTTTATCAATGTATCTATAAGTGTTATTGATAGATGTATCTGTTTTATTGATAGATCTAAGTTTTATTGATAGATCTATCTGTAAGTTTTATTGATAGATGTATCTAAGTTTTACTGATAGATGTATCTATAAATGTGTACCCTGTACAAATTTAACTATACATTTATTTATCCACCCATCCACTTATTCAGGCATGTGTATTAGCTCATTCTCATACTGGGATTAGTTCCCTATTGCTGCTTGAGCAAATAAATACACATTTAGTAACTTAACACAGCCCACAGTTATCATCTTTCAGGTATGGAGGTCAGAAGTTTGCAGTGGGTCTCCTCGGGCTAAAATCCAGGTATCGGTGGGGGACGGGACAGCATTCTTTCCAGAGGCTCCAGGGAGAGGATCCAGTGCTTTGTCTTTTCCAGTTTCTGGAGGACACCCCCATTGCTAAGCTCGCTGCCCCTCTCTCCACCTTTGAAGCACATCCTTTAATCTCTGCTTCTTACCTCGCATCCCTTTCCCACCTCTGACCGTCCTGCGTCCCTCTCATAAGGGTCCTCGGGATTCCACTGGGCACACCAGATAAGCCAGGATAATTCTCTGTCCAAGGATCCTTAATTTCTTCCCGTCTTCTGAGTCGCTGCATGGTACCATCTGCACAGGTTTCTGAGGTCAGAGCACGGGCATCCCAGAAGAGGCGGAGTTACTGAGGTCAGAGCATGGGCATCCCGGAAGAGGCGGAGTTACTGCGTCTGCTACGGTGTTCTGTAGACGCTTGCTAATCAGTTTCTGTATGACAACTGTAGTTTTTACTGGTTGACTTTTAAACTTGCAGTCGCACTCCTTGGTTAATAATCTATGTGGACTGCACGTCCCAGCATTTGTGGTTGATTTATTCGATGAGAGTCTGGAATTATAGGAGGCCATGACTTCTCTCTCATTCCTCTAACCTTGGACCTAAAACCATGTTTCCGGCTTTATATTTGTAAAACTAACATATCCCCTTCTATTTTCTCTTTCTGAAAAGTGTACTAGTATTTTTAGAAAAAAAGAAGATAAAGCACTTGATTGGACAACTAAATTGCTTTTATCTCAAATTATATATACACGTTATCTTTTAGTTTTATACTCTAGGCGTTTCCCTCTAGGCATTGTTCCGATGAACTATTCCCATCCTTCTATTTTTAATTTTCAAGTATTCTTTCTGGCTTTTTCGTTATTTTCCTTTGCACATAAATTTAATCTTTGCTAACGGATGTGGAATGACTAGAATACTGTTGAGCATCAAGTCGGTTGCATTGTCTTCACTAAACCACTTCTTTTTTTTTTTTAATTATTTATTTTAATTGGAGGCTAATTACTTTACAATATTGTAGTGGTTTCACCATACATCGAGCTAAACCCCTTCCCTTTGGTCAAACCACGTGTGAGATCAGTGTTTAACTTACCAGGCAGTTGGTGTGAGCTCCTGTCACTGCAGTTCTGTGACGTTCTGCTTCCATCTGTTTTCCCTAGTGCAAGTGAGAGCTGTCCAGGCGTTCAGTACAGATGAGCAGGCTTTGTGACCTCTAAGCTTGTTTCGGATTGCACCTCTGAGGGTTCCATTCGATGTCACAGAGCCTCCAAATGGTACAGCAAGAATGTTATTTCCTCTAGGACATCAGGACTCACCCTAGTGCCTCCTCTTCTCCAGGTAGCCTTTCCGCTTGTAAAGAGAAGAGCCCTCGGGGTTTTCCTTGTTTGCTTTCATGCAGGCACGTGGAAGGCAGGTTGAGAAACTGTGAACTTTCCCTCGTAGGCAGCTCTGTCACCCAGCTCCATTTCCCCATCCACTGGCCTGTTCTTTTTTTCCAAGTCTGATCGTCATCAGAGAATGAAACACATGTTGTGGAAGGTGGGTTGGACTGCTCAGTTTCTGACATGAATAAGGTCTTCCAGGATGAGATGGTTGGGTGGCATCACTGACTCCATGGACACAAGTTTGAGCAAGCTCCGGGAGTTGGTGATGGACAGGGAGGCCTGGCACGCTGCGGTCCATGGGGTCGCAGAGTCGGACGCGACTGAGCGACTGAACTGAACTGAGTCCTTCCAGAAACCTATTTCAATCAGTTGTTCAGTGTTTAAGCTCATCCACCTTTCTTTCCAGTTATAGATTCCTTCCTGGTTTTTGTTTTTCTTTTTAAATGGGTGTCTGGGAGTGACTTAAGACCTCTGATCCTTCTCCACCCACAATATGGAACAAGAAGATACTGAGAGTGTATGTTTAAATAATTACATTTACAGACACTTATGTTTCCATGAACACATTTTCATGTGTGTACAGGGCAATGTGGTCATCCACAACTGAGACACAGAGAATGTAATTTCCAGAATAACCCCTCGTTTCACTCTTTTTCTTCTCTTGTCAATGAAGAGATTGGATAAGTGGTTGGTGGTATTCCTTCTACACTAATAATATCCGATATCCTTGCCCTCTGCTATAATATAGGGAAACATTCAAGACACAAATCACATATGCCATGTTTGACATTGGCTTCACAAACAGAAACGCTGAATTACCAATGACAGCCCGTTCCTATGAAATATTTAGATATTATGTGACAGTTACCCTAATCACTTAAAACTTGACGTTATATTCTTGGAATAAGTTTCACAAATAAGAATATAGCCTTCCATCTGAAAGAAGAGAACATAAAATATTTTTGTGTAGACTTTAAGAAATATTCTTTGATTCAGTAAATATGAAAGCACATCTCAAACACATCTCCTCTTCAGCAGTTTTATTTTAAATATCGGTTGTTTTCACTGTTTTCTGAACTGATGGAAATGGAAGGTTCAGTCCTGCCTAGTGACTCAAGGGCTGCAGAACTATAGACTGTGCCTTCTCTTTTCAAATGTAAGCGAAGAAAGCGCCTCCCAAGACTCTTAAACTTTGGATTTTGCATCCATAGTACTTTCATCAGATACGTTTTGCATCTGATCCCTACTGTGTGCCTAAATTGGATTGGAAATTAAAGAGCAAAGGATGCTCATTGTTGGAAGTTTGAGAAGATAGCAGACGAGCATCAGTGGAGTGTTTTGACCTACGACTCATCACGTCATCCAGGGAACTGCTCATACAAGTAGGTGTAATATGTGAAATAAAAATACAGAAATAATGTGTGAAGGACATGCAGGATAAAAATAAGACATTTCACATTTCATTTCATCTTATTCATGGGCACTCTTCACTCTTACCATTTGTTTTGTTTCACAACTTGAGTCCAGCTTTCTTTTTTTCCCGTTTCTCCTTTCTTCCGAAAATGAATCAGTGAAAGAAGAGCAACCGCAGAAAGAAAGAAAAGCACAAATCATCTCGTGCAGGGTGTTCTGTAAACTGGCAGCTTTTCAACTTTACTTCATACTGTGGCTGTGTTCTGAGAAGACTCTCTCCCATCCTTCGGTATTCTTTACGTCCTGCACAAATCCGCCCTCTTGGGGACTCCTCATATCATAAGGCGTTAAACCGAGGGCTTGAAGGGAGACAGTGATGAATCTGGGGCAGATTTTTGCCCTTCACCTGCAGGGGCTGCCAGATGTCTTAGATCAGGAAGCATAGACTGTCCAGGGCCATGTCGCTGGGCGGTGCAAACTCACAATGGAAGAGACACTGAATGCCATGCGAGAGGTTCTCATGGGGCACATCGCGTCTGGACTGAGCCGTCAAGGATGGACAGCAGCTAGGCAGAAGGCGGGAGGAGAAGGGGACGACAGAGGATGAACTGGTCGGATGGCATCACCAACTTGATGCACATGAGTTTGAGCAGACTCCGGGAGTTGGTGATGGACAGGGAGGCCTGGCGTGCTGCAGTCCACGGAGTCGCAAAGAGTCAGACATGACTGAGTGACTGAACTGGAGGCACGTGTACCAGTGCCATGCCTGTGCCAAGGCACACATTAGCACGTGCTGCAGAAACAGCACATTTCTGGCGCTGTTGGATGGGAGCAGAACATCACGAAACTGCAGTGACAGGAACTCACCAGTCCAAGGCACCGGTTTGATTAGAATCAAAACTGTGTGATGTCACAAGAATTAATGACTGAGAGGAAGACGGGAGATGGGTCCTGGAGAACTTGACTTCCAGCAGAGGGTTTCCTGCTTCATAACGGGGGTAATGCTGGTTCCTTTTGTAAAGCTGATTTTATTTCCTTATTGGCTGTTCTGGGTCTTTGCTGCTGCACACTCTCCTCCAGTTGGGGCGAGTGGAAGTTGCTGTCTGTTTATGGTTCTCAGGCTTCTCATTGCAGTGGCTTCTGTTGTCGCAGAGCACAGCCTTTAGGGCACACGGACTTCAGTAGTTGCGACACGTGGGCTCAGTGGTTGTGATTCCCGGGCTCCAGTACTCAGGCTCAGTACTTGTGGTACACGGACTTAGCTGTTCCGAAGCATGTGGGATCTTCCTGGACTGGGGATCGAACTTGTATCTCCAGTGTTGGCAGGTGGATTCTTTACCACTGAGCCACCAGGGAAGCCCCCCATGATGATCGCTTATTTTATTTTATATTTTTAAAGCAGCAGCATAGGCTGGTCAGTCCCAGCTCTGTTTTGGGAGGATGAATCTGGTGGTGGATGGGCAGAGGGAGCTCAGACCAGAGGCTGGAGATGAGATGAGAGAAGGAGGAGGTTCTTGCCAAAACGTAGGTGAAAGTCACCCAGCTGAGAATCCAGGAAGGATGAATTTAAGAAACGTGTAGATGGTGCAAGCAGTGTGACTTGTACACTGCGGGAGAAAGGAGGCAGGATCAATCCCCAGATGGACCTTTATTGCACATTTGTATTGTATGAAAGTCGCTCAGTGTGTCCAACTCTTTGCAACCCCCATGGACTATACAGTCCGTAGAAGTCTCCAGGCCAGAATACTGGAATGGGGAGCCTTTCCCTTCTCCAGGGGATCTTCCCAACCCAGAGATCAAACTGGGGTCTCCCACATTGCAGGCGGATTCTTGACCAGCTGAGCCACCAGGGAAGCCCAAGAATACTGGAGTGGGTAGCCTATCCCTTCCCCAGCAGATCTTTCCAACCCAGGAATCCATCCAGGGTCTCCTGAATTGCAGGTGGATTCTTTACCAGCTGAACCACCAGGGAAGCCCTTTATTGCCCATGGTCATCTCAAAATAGCCAGTCCCAAGCTTTGGGGGCATTTTATTTTGTGTTGCTCTCATTCAAGTGTAGTTAACTTTACAATATTATATTAGTCGACTTACTTCACTCAGTGTGATGATCAGTAAGTGGGTCCATCAGTGTTCCTGCAGAAATGATATTATTTCATTCTACCTAATTGTGTATGTACACACACACACAGTCTCTTCTTTCTGCATTCCTCTCTTAGTGCACATTTACACTGCTTCCATGTCTTGACCATTGTAAACAGTACTGCAGGGAACATAGAGGTGCCTAAGAAATGCTACAAATGAACCTATTTACAAAACAGAAACAGGCTCACAGAACTTGCCGGCAGAAGAATGAGGGGAAGGGAAAGTTAGGGAACTTGGGATGGACATGGACACACTACTGTGTTGAACATGGAGAACCAACAAGGACCTGCTGGACAGCACAGGGAACTCTGCTCAATGTCATGTGGTAGCCTGGATGGGAGGGGAGTTTGGGGGAGAAGGATGCATGTGTATGTATGGCTGAGTCTCTTTGCTGTCCACCCGAAACCATCACAACATGGTTTATCAGCTATACACCAGTGCAAAATAAAAAAGTTTAAAAAAATAGTATATTAGTTTCAAGTGGACAACAAGCTAATGCAATATTTTGATAGGTTATACTCCATAATGCCTCTTGAGAAATCTGTATGCAGGTCAGGAAGCGACAGTTAGAACTGGACATGGAACAACAGACTGGTTCCAAATAGGAAAAGGAGTACATCAAGGCTGTATATTGTCACCTTGCTTACTTAACTTATGTGCAGAGTACATCATGAGAAACGCTGGACTGGAAGAAGCACAAGCTGGAATCAAGATTGCCGGGAGAAATATCAGTAACCTCAGATATGGAGATGACACCACCCTTATGGCAGAAAAGTGAAGAAGCCTCACTAAAGCCACCTAAAGAGCCTCTTAATGACAGTGAAGGAGGAGAGTGAAAAAGTTGGCTTAAAGCTCAACACTCAGAAAACGAAGTTCATGGCATCTGGTCCCATCACTTGATGGCAGATAGATGGGGAAACAGTGGAAACAGTGATTGACTTTATTTTTGGTGCTCCAAAATCACCATAGATCGTGATTGCAGCCATGAAATTAAAAGACGCTTACTCCTTGGAAGGACAGTTATGACCAACCTGGACAACATATTAAAAAGCAGAGACATTACTTTGCCAACAAAGGTCAGTCTAGTCAAGGCTATGGTTTTTCCTCTGGTCATGTATGGATGCAAGAGTTGGACTGTGAAAAAAGCTGAGCACCGAAGAATTGATGCTTCTGAACTGTGGTGTTGGGGAAGACTCTTGACAGTCCCTTGGACTGCAAGGAGATCCAACCAGTCCATCCTAAAGGAGATCAGTCCTGGGTGTTCATTGGAAGGACTGATGTTGACGCTGAAGTTCTAATACTTTGGCCACCTGATGCAAAGAGCTGACTCATTTGAAAAGACCCTGATGCTGGGAAAGATTGAAGGGCAGGAGGAGAAGGGGACGACAGAGGATAAGACGGTTGGATGGCATCACCGACTCAATGGACATGAGTTTGGGTGGACTCTGGGAGTTGGTGATGGACAGGGAGGCCGGGCATACTGTGGTCAATGGGGTCGCAAAGAGTCGGACACGACTGAGCGACTGAACTGAACTGAATACTCCATACCAAGTTATCAAATGTTGACTATATTCCTTGTGTTGTGGACTGCATCCTTGTACCCCACAGACTTACACCCAGCACTCAGAAGTTCTCATGGAAGACACTGGTATTAGTTTTCTGCTGCTGTGTAACAACTGACCAAAGTTGTGGGGACTTCAGACACAATCTGTCTATTAGCTCACAGTTCTTGTAGGTCGAGAACGCATCAAGGCATTGCTGAATTCTTTGCTTAGGGTCTTGGAAGACCCCAGTCACACAGTGTCCTGCAGGGTAGGCTCCTGACCGTGGGCTCTGTGGAGAAGAGCCCAGATCCAAACTCCCTCCCATGGTGGAGAAGCAGCTCCTTGCAGCTTGTTGATGCAGGCCTTTGCTTACTTAATTGCTGGATGTCGGGTGGTGGCCATACTCTATTCCGGGACACCTCTCACCTGTCCCTGCACATGGTCCTCTGTCTTCCAAGTCAGCAGCAATGCATTGACATGCTTTTTATTTTTTTTAATTTTTTTAAAATATAAATTTATTTATTTTAATTGGAGGATAATTACTTTAAAATATTGTATTGGTTTTGCCATACATCCATGTGTGTACACGTGTTTCCCATCCTGAACCACACTTTTTAAAAATTATTTTTAAATTTAATTTTTTTTAAATTGCAGGATAATTGTTTTACAGTGTTGTATTGGTTTCTGCCATTCAGTTCAGTTCAGTCACTTGGTCATGTTTGACTCTTTGCAGCCCCATGGACCACAGAACGTCAGGCCTCTGTCCATCACCAACTCCTGGAGTTCACCCAAACCCATGTCCATTGAGTTGGTGATGCCATCCAGCCATCTCATCCTCTGTCATCCCCTTCTCCTCCCGCCTTCAATTTTTCCCATCATCAGGGTCTTTTCCAGTGAGTCAGTTCTTTGCATCAGGTGGCCAAGGTATTGGAGTTTCAGCTTCAGCATCAGTCCTTCCAATGACTATTCAGGGACTGATTTCCTTTAGGATGGACTGTTTGGATCTCCTTGCAGTCCAAGGGACTCTCAAGAGTCTTCCCCAACCCCACAGTTCAGAAGCATTCACTCTATAGGTTATAAAGAAAGCTGAACGCTGAAGAATTGATGCTTTCTGCCATACAGCAATGCAAGTCAGCCATTTCGATATTACTATATATGTGTGTGTGTGTGTGTGTAGTTATGTATAGGTCTGTTACTAATATCATAGTGGGAATTTTATAACATTCCATGTATATATATTATAAAACATTCTAGGTATATAACATTGTTATAATTTAACATATGTTATAATATTATAGCATTATAATGTTATAACACACACACACTTACCACCTCCTTCTTGAACCTCCCTATCTTCCAGCCATTGCACCCCTCTGTGTCATCTCCAAGCACCAGGCTGAGCTCCCTGTGCTATACAGCGGCTTCCCACTAGCTGTCTGGGTTACACGTGGTCGTGTACAAGTCAGTGCAACTGTCTCACCTTCTCCTTCCCCAGTTATATCCACACATCCGTTCTCTACGCCTGCATCTCTAGTCTTGTCCTGCACCATCTTTCTAGATTCCACGTATATGTGTTCAACGTGTCTCTTTCTGACTGACTTCACTCCGTGTGTCGGGCTCTAGTTCCGTACCCCTTGGTTCAGCTGATTGATGTTGGTCCTTCGTATGCCTGGGGTATCTCTGACTTTCCCCGTCTGCTAAACCGCCAGCAAAAAAGCTCTGCTTGTGCGGGACAACTGGCTGAGACGATCAGAACCTCTAAGATGATCTCCCCTTTAACTGACTCAAAAGCGAGTGATTGGTACCCCTGTTGGCATCATCCACAAAGCCCTTCACCTCATCCAGGCGGTGACATCTGCTGTCCGTGATTCTGGGGTTCAGGGCGGAGCGTCCTGGGGTCGGGGCGTCTTCCGTCTTGCCGGGGCATCTCTTACGGGATTGCTCTAATTCGGAGGTGGCCCCATGTCTCTGCCACTTTTTGCTGCTCACCATCCGTGTGGTTGGTCACCTTTTACACTGTGATTGAAGAAGGAAAGGCAAAGCAAGTGCACAGGTGAGCAGATAAGGAAGTGAGCTGTAGTAAGGCACCGAAAGTGTTGTGTTTAAAATAGCCCTGGGTTTGGAAAATGTGGGGTGAGCACAGATGCTGTGAGCATTGCAGAACTGGGCTTGTCACGGGATGGAACATACTCAGAAACGAAGAAATCTGTCACCACTCAGCTCGTGCCAACAAAAACTTTAGACCACATCCGCAGTGGGTGTTTGAATTGGGTGGCGTCAATGTGATAAAAATAGACAATTATTATACTTGTAGATTTAGAAACTAGCCAAATCTTACAACCTGAGAATTACAGTGATTGTTTTATGGCGACAAGATTCTTTTTTTTTTAAAAGGACAGTCATTTGCAATCTATAACAGGTGCAAGTGGAAAATCCTGAGTTTTTTTTGGGTACGTGTGGCTGTGATAATGTTCTGTCCCTTAGAGACATTAAAACCCTTAGACTGTATTTCTCTCCATCTGCCTGTGTCTCTGCTGACAGTGCTGTGGAATCATCGCATCCCGCTGAGTCTTCATTTGGCCTTTGAATCTGCGGCTGCTCACGTTTGGAGAAACTGTGGACCTCAGTTCTAGGACGCGATGTCCACTTGGCTCCATTGTTAGGACAGCAAAGTGACGGGAGAGTCAGACATGGACTCTGGGTATTGAATGGAATTTCTAATGGGACTTGTTCCTCCCCTTGATTTTTTATTTTTTACTTTAACAATATAATACCACATTGTTGTGGCAAGTCATGGTATGATGTTGGAGCCACTTGCTATGAGGCAACTATCTTGCCAGCCAAGGGGGCTCCCCGGGGACCTTGAGACAGATCAGAGAGGACATATCCCTTCTGTATAATTTACCTCTGTTCCCTTTCTCTCTCTTTCTACCCGCACTGCTGTATTTTGAAATTTTTTTTAATTGCTTTGATTTTATGTTTAGATTATCTTTGAGTGTAAACACTCAGATTCTTTGGTTTTTCTCTGTCATACATTTATATCAGGTATCATGGAGTTTTTCTTTTGATCCGCATGGCTATATTTATTCTCCTCATTTTCATTCTTCAGTTCAGTTCAGTCACTCAGTCGTGTCTGACTCTTTGCGACCCCGTGGACTGCAGCACGCCAGGCCTCCCTGTCCATCACCAACTCTCAGAGTTTACTCAAACTCATGTCCATCGAGTTGGTGATGCCATCCAACCATCTCATCCTCTGTCATCCCCTTCTCCTCCTGCCTTCAATCTTTCCCAGCATGGGGGTCTTTTCCAATGAGTCAGCTCTTCACATGAGGTGGCCAAAGAATTGGAGTTTCAGCTTCAACATCAGTCCTTCCAACAAACGCTCAGGACTGATCTCCCTTAGGATGGAGGACTTAGGTATTTCATAGCAAACTAGAGACTTTGTGACAACTGGCTGTCATTACTTCAACAGTGATGCAACTATGCAACTAGCTTGTTTCAGATTGGCTCAAAGTGTTCTAAAATTCCAGCTGTGATATTAATAACAGACCTATACACCACTGCAGAGCCATTTATGCCTTTAAGCTTAGTTTACTGGAAACTAGAAATCTGTAAAGGCTGATAGACGGGAGGAGTCATACATAGTAATGTGAAAGACACTGGAGAAGTGTGAGTTTTTCTTCATGGCAGAACAAATTTCAGAGACGTATATACAATGGAGTTAAGTGTTCTTAAAATATGATGTAGCTTTGTGGTTCACCCCGTGTAATATGAGAGTGTGGTACAGTCAACACAAACTAAATTTAAATTTTAGATCACATTGCCTGTGTCCACATCTTGTTTTAGGCATTAGATATTTAATTAAATGAGCAAAGAAGCAAATTATTTAATTCTTGATGGTTTCTGCATAACCTCTGAGCAATTCATAGATGATTGCACCAAAGTGACAGTTGCTGGATATTATGAATGTAGTACTGCACAATTATTTCTTAGTTGATAAGAGTCTGGATTTGAAATAACATTCCGACACTGAAGTCATCCCCAGGCTGAGATCCACAATTTACTCTTAGCCCCGGGGAAAATCACTTTGGAACACAGTCAGCTCTCTCCTTGTGGGAATGGGAAAGATGTGTGCAGACTTGACTTGCCCACATTTCCTCAAACCCTGAAACCTCAAATCTGGCCGCCAGCTAGTAGCTGTCCATTTTCCAGAACCCGAGCGTGGCTGAATTGTGAACCTGAGAAGGCGTGTTTTCACGCCCACAGTGGAGCTGGCTCAGAAGCTCGGGAATGTCCTGGTGTTCCTGCTTAGCTGCCTGTGGTTGGTAGAAGGGGCAGGGGGGTGAGAGGGAAGAAGGGACATTCCAGCCTGCGGAACCGCTAGCCTGGAACGGCAAGTCAGCAGGCAATGTTGCTCGAGAGACCATTTTACCCCAGAGGAAACTTAAATATCTCTTGAGACCTGCGTTCGATCCCTGGGTTGGGAAGATTTCCCCGAGAAGGGAATGGCTACCCACTCCAGTATTTTGGCCTGGAGAATTCCATGGACCACTGTACAGTCCATGGGGTCACAAAGAGTTGGACACGACTGACAACTTTCAGACTTGTCAGACACGTCACAGAACAGCAGAGTCCCATGCACAATTCTGTAACTTCAGGGACAATTATAGTTTTGTTCAAATGGCATGAAATGTGTCTTGGTAGAGATGAGACCCCCATGATGCATTTTACAGTGGCTTGAAAAGTGAAAGTTTTAGTCACTCAGTGGTATCCAACTCTTTGCAATGACCCCGTGGACTGTAGCCTGCCAGGCTCCTCTGTCCATGGGATTTCCCAGGCGAGAAGACTGGAGTGGGTTGCCATACCCTTCTCCAGGGGATCTTCCCCACCCAAGGATCGAACCTGGGCCTCCCACTGCCTTGCGGGCAGACTCTTTACCATCTGAGCCACCAGGGCAGCCCACTGTGGCTGAGAGGAGCTCATAGGTGACCTCAGAGCAAAGAAAACCAATGGCATTTGTAAACCAACGCAGTGTGGGGAAATCTGGCCGTTGCGCTCCGAGTCAGCACCCCAGGAGACTGGTCAGAACCCGGGGTCCTCCTCTGTCCCGAAAAGATGCCAGCTCATGAGAGGTAAACAGACACACGGACGGCACGCACAACCAGACAGGCATCTCTGTAGACAGAAGATCATGACAATAGAAATTCTCAGGCGTGACGTCCCTCTCCCACACAACTCAGTCACAGTCAACAGTATTACACAACATTCAGGGCTTCAAAACCGCCTTGACGCCCAGCAATTAAAGATGACTCACAAATGCGTGCATGTGGGTGGGTGGGTGTGTGTGTGTGTGTGTGTGTGCCTGTGTGATTTCTCAGTTTGGTCCTAAACATTTGAAAACCCCACTCAAAGACTGTGAACCGTTAGACCTAGCAGATGTCTCATGAAAGATGTTTAAAGTACTCAAAATTATCTGCAGTCCCTGTAAGACAGATAACGGTATCTCTACGTAAACACTGTTTAAGACACCACCTTTGAAAGATACTTTATGACCTGAGTGTTTCATAGTTTGCATCTCCAGAAAAGGCACCCCACTCCAGTACTCTTGCCTGGAAAATCCCATGGATGGAGGAGCCTGGTGTGCTTCAGTCCATGGGGTCGCAAAGAGTCGGACAGGACTGAGCGACTTCACTTTCACTTTTCACTTTCGTGCATTGGAGAAGGAAATGGCAACCCACTCCAGTGTTCTCGCCTGGAGAATCCCAGGGACGGGGGAGCCTGGTGGGCTGCCGTCTATGGGTTAGCACAGAGTCGGACACGACTGAAGCGACTTAGCAGCACAGTTATAGCATCACTTTAAAAAAAAAATTTGGGGGGACGTGCTGGATCTTTGTCGCTGTGTGGCCTTCGGGGCCTCCTCTCTAGTTGCAATGCACAGGCTTCTCATTGCAGTGACTTGTCTTGTTGTGGAGGATGTGATGTAGGGCTGATGAGCCTCAGTAGTTGTATCTTGTGGGCTCAGTCATTGCGACTCCCAGGCTGTGGACCACAGATTCAGTCACTGTGAATCTTACCTGCTCCATGGCACATGGGATCTTCCCGGACCAGGGACTGAACCCACGTCTCCTGCATCGGCAGGTGGATTCTTTACCACTGAGCCACCAGGGAAGCCCAGCATCACTTGTTAATGGGCTTCAAGTTTAAGCTGACGATGGCTCTCCTCTGCATTCCTGAGTTGTTCACCGGGACTTTGAGCTCCCCTGGAGGACTCTGACATGACAATGCATGGTTTATGTTATTATTACTATTTTGTCCAGCTTCTTTCTTTACTGTTTGGAAGGGAGATAAATCCCGGTACTTCTCAGATGGAGCAAGAACGTAGGCAGAGCTGAGAAAATGTAACGGCAGGTTATCTGAGCAGAGCTGGTGTTTCGATATCACTGTGTAGTTTGCGGTCCTTGTGGTGGGAAAGAAAGTTGAGGGAGAAAAAGCAAACTACTGGCTCAGGATTACGTAGTGAATGCAGAAGGAAGGCTTCATCCAGTTACTGCCATCTTGGGGACCACGTGAGTGTGCCTCCTTTATAACTCACAGCTTGGGTAAGAAGCCAGCTACAGCCAGGAGCTGAGACAGTCCTCTGACTAAAGGAAAAATAAAAGAGGGATGGCAGTTGGGGAGGGGTCAGGTAGTTAAAGCTCAGAAAATCATTTATCCATTGGGCATTTAAATTGGTAATGAGAACATCAGTGTTCTTTAATAAATTTTTTTTTTACTGGAGTATATGTGTGTGTGTGGAAGTCATTCAGTCGTGTCTGACTCTCTGCAACCCCACGGACTGCAGCCCACCAGGCTGCTCTGTCTGTGGAATTTTCCCAGAAAGAAGACTGGAGTGGGTTGCCGTTCCCTTCTGCATATTGGAATATAGTTGGTCTAGAGTGTTGCTTTAGTTTCTACTGCACAGCAAAGTGGATCAGCTATATGTACACACAGAGCTTTCCAGGTGGCCCAAGTGGTAAAGAATCTGCCAGCACTGCAGGAGACCTGGGTCGGGAAGATGCCCTGGAGGAGGGCATGGCGACCCACTCCAGTATTCTTGCCTGGACAATCCCATGGACAGAGGAGCCTGGCGGGCTGCAGTCCATGGGGTCGCAAAGAGTCGGACACGGCCGAGCGACTAACACACACACATCCCCGCTTTTTAAGACTTCTTTTCCTTTAGGTCACCACAGAGCACTGACTTAAATGTTCTTTAAATTTCTGCCTTAATAAACAGACATTTTTCTTCACTGTGTAATATCAGACGCCGCAATAGCCGTTGCAAAACAAAGGAGGCGTGGCTACACCTTGTAGCATCTTTGACAAGTTCCATTGAGCCACATATGTTAACGGTGGTGATGGGTGAGCACATGTGGAACCAGACCGCACACAGCAGGTCCATTTCCGGATGATGGAAGATACACCCTGTACGCTTGGGTACCTGCCTTGGGGGAGGAGCCCGCCTCCTGGTTGTCGGTGAGCTCCCCATTCCCATAGGCTGCGAGCTTCAGCGCTCTGCTGGATGTTGGTTACCGGACGCCTGCAGTTCCTTGCCCTGTGGGCCGCTCCAGCGTGGCAGCCTGCCCTGTGAAAGTCTGCAGCCCTGCAGCGTGACACAGCATCTGCGAGTGAGACTGACGCTGCATGTGCTGTGGGCTCGTCATGGAACTCAGCTCCTAGGACCCTTGACGCATATTGTTCTTCACAAGTGACTCTTTGTGAAGCCCTAGAACATGACACCTTGATGAGCCTCTTGATGAAAGTGAAAGAGGAGAGTGAGAAAGTCGGCTTAAAACTCAGCATTCAGAAAGCCAAGATCATGGCTTCTGGTCCCATCACTCCATGGCAAATAGATGCGGAAACAGAGGAAAGAGTGAGAGGCTTTAGTTTTGGGAGTTTCAAAATCATTGCAGATGGTGACTGCAGCCGTGAAATTAAAAGACGCTTGCTCCTTGGAAGAAAAGCTATGACCAACCTATACAGCATATTAAAAAGCAGAGACATTACTTTGCTGACCAAGTCAAAGCTATGGTTTTTGCAGTAATCATGTATGGATGTGAGAGTTGGACTATAAAGAAAGCTGAACGCAGGAGAATTGATGCTTTTGAACTGTGGTGTTGGAGAAGACTCCTGAGAGTCCCTTGGACAGCAAGGAGATCCAACCCAGTCCATCCTAAAGGAAATCAATCCTGAATATTCCTTGGAAGGACTGATGCTGAAGCTGAAACTCCAATCCTTTGGCCAATCTGATGCGAAGAACTGACTCATTTGAAAACACCCTGATGCTGGGAAAGACTGAAGGCGGGAGGAGAAGGGGATGACAGAGGATGAGATGGTTGGATGGCATCACCGACTCAGTGGACGTAGTCTGAGTAAACTCCAGGAGTTGGTGATGGACAGGGAGGCCTATCGTGCTGCAGTTCATGGGGTCGCAAAGAGTCAGACATGACTTAGCGACTGAACTGACTGAACTGAGACCACCAGGGAAGCCCTGAAAGTCTCAATTCTAAGTATTCCTGTGTATTTGTAGAAATTTCTGTGTATTTCCTCCCCACTTTGCCCTTTAGGGTCATCTGGCCACATGCAACTTTGAGTGTATTCCACATATCACCTTGAGCTTCTTAAGATACAGAATCTCAGCTTTCACCCTGCAATTATGATCAGCATTTTACCCAGTATCCCGGTGACCTGTGTGCCCAGTAAGTTTTGAAAGGTATTGATCTACCCAGCACTGCCTGACCTGGATGCTCACCTGAGAAGTTCTAGAATACTGCTGCCCATGTCACATTTGTCTTCCAGAATTTTATATTTTATTAGTCTAGGGCACACCCTGGACGAGGTCCTCACATGATTCCAGCGTGTATTGAAAACTGCTCATGGCATCCTGTCCCATTACTTCATGGCAAATAGTTTGGAAAATGTAGAAACAGTGTCAAAACAATTGTGTGTATATAATGTTTCGTTTGTACTTGGGTAAAATGAAGTTGTTTTCAAAGTTATTTTCTTTTGTGTCACATAGAATTGCTGAGGGTACCTCATGGTAATCTGGTATACTTTTATTTGTTTTTTTATTTTATTGAAGTACAGTTGATTTACAGTGTTGTTAATTTCTTCTGTGCAGCAAAGTAACTCAGTTGTACATGTACATATGCATATATGTGTATTTAGTCTCTCAGTCGTGTCTGACTCTTTGGACCCCATGGACTATAGCCCGCCAGGCTCCTCTGTCCATGGGATTCTCCAGGCCAGAATACTGGAGTGGGTTCCAGGAGAATATTCCCAACTTAGGTATCAAACCAAGGTCTCCTGCATTGCACTTGAATTCTTTACCATCTGAGCCAGCAGGGAAACCCAGGAATACCCAAGGGGGTAGCCTATCCCTTCTCCAGGGGATTTTCCTGACCCAGGAGTCAAACCGGGGTCTCCTGAATTGCAGGCAGATTCTTCACCAGCTGAGCTATGAGGGAAGCTCGATACACATATATTAATGTTAAAGCTAGTAGAGGTGATGGAATTCCATCAGACCTACTTCTGCTGCATTGACTGTGCTAAAGCCTTTGACTGTATTGATCACAACAAACTGTGAAATATTCCCAGTGAGATCTGAATACCAGACCACATTACCTGCCTCCTGAGAAACCGGTAGGCAGGGCAAGAAGCAACACTTAGAACCAGACATGGTACAACAGACGGGTTTAAAACTGGGAAAGGAGTAAGTCAAGGCTGCATAATGTCACCCTGCTTATTTCACTTACATGCAGAGTACATCACGAGAAACGCTGGGCTGGATGAAGCACAAGCTGGAGCCAAGATTGCCAGGAGAAGAAATATCAACAACCTCAGATATGCTGGTATGACCACATTAATGGCAGAAAGTGAAGGGGAACTAAAGAGCCTCTTGATGAAGGTGAAAGAGGAGAGTGAAAAAACTGGCTTAAAAGTGAGCATTCAAAAAACAAAGATGATGGCATCCGGTCCCATCACTTCATGGCAAATAGATTGGAAAATGTGGAAACAGTGTCAGAGTTCATTTTCTTGGGCTGCAGAATCACAGCAGATGGTGACTGCAGCCATTAAAGAAAGAACCCTTTTCTTGGTGACTGCTCCGTGGGAAAAAAAAGCTGTGTCAGACCCAGACAGAGTATTAAAAAGCAGAAACATCACTTTGCCAACACAGGTCTGTATAATCAAAGCTATGGTTTTTACAGTAGTTACGTACAGATGTGAGAGTTGGGCCATAAAGCTGAGTGCCAAAGGATTGATGCTTTTGAAGTGTGTTGCTGGAGAAGACTCTTGAGACTCTCTTGGACAGCAAGGAAATCAAACCAGTCAATCCTCAAAGAAATCAATCCTGAATATTCATTGGAAGGACTGATGCCAAAGCTCCAATACTTTGGCCACATGATGCAAAGAGCTGACTCATTGGAAAAGACCCTGATGCTGGGAAAGATTGAAGGGCGGGAGGAGAAGGGGACAACAGAGGATGAGATGGTTGGATGGCATCACTGATACAATGGACACGAGTTTGAGCAAATTCCAGGAGGGAAACCTGGTGTGAAGCCGTCCATGGGGTCGCAAAGCGTTGGACATGACTTGGGGACTGCACAAACAACATCAAATTTCCATGTATTGTTTATGACTCTGGTTTCTCTTCCTCTAGGTTAAAGTTAGCATTTTGCTTGTCTTGTGCTTTTTTTTTTTTTTTAAAACTTTGTGTGTTTTTCCATCCATAGCACTTTTACTTTTGAAAATTAAATAACTGGTGACTTTGGAGAAGAACCCATTTCTCGGGGCTGAGAGCCTCCCAGGAAATAAATAATGCAATCAGAGGCAGAGAGGAGGACACACGAGCTGTGTCCACGAGGCGGCCTTTCTCTGCATGCCCTCCTTTGCCTGTGCCTTGCGCTTGGTGATTCCATCCGAATTCGGTCATCTGAGATAGTCTCGGTCGCACGTTGCCTAGCCCTGTGGTTACCACGTGGGCATCTGTGAACCTCCTTGCAGAGCAACGCTGTCTGTCATCTCTAGGTCCTCGTGCCAGATCCCTGGGCCCGCGGCCTGCTCTCTGCAAACAGTTGTCAATCAAAGAAAGCTTGGACCCTGGGAACCCAGAAATAAAACTCAGTCCGATTCACTGGAGACTCCCTGGAAACCTGAGAAAAAAACCCTGAAAATCCTCGCCTAACCCCAGGCTGAAAGGGTGGCCCAGAAACATCCTGCTCCACATTGTACAGAAGTTTATGGAAGGCTCGCATTTATTTTTAATTGACAGTACACCCTGTTAAACATTTGTATGCACCGATTAATCGTTAACCAAGAAAATGTTTCTTGATTTTTTTTTCAAGAAGGCACGTTATCGTATGCCTGAGAAACTCAAGCAGGCATAATATAGCAAAGGAAACAGGAAGTGGTAAGAGCCATCTTTGACTTGTGTACTTTGTAAATGAAACAGAATTCCTATCACTATTTAATATTGAGTTAGCCTCTCATTGCCATATGGTGAAAATTACCTGACATTGGAATCATTCGTGTTTAAGTTTTTATCTTAATACCTTTATGTATCTGCTTGGCTTTCAGAGCCATGCAGGGACATGTTGCTGTTTTACTAATTAAAAAGGGATGGTCTGTCTTTTCAAATCTGTTGGGAAGACAAAAGAAAAACTGTTGTATTAAAAATCCTTCCCAGTATTTGCTCGGTCATACAGACTAGGATGAATATGCTGCTTGTATTTTTTCAAAGGAGAAAGAGACACGATTGTCTCATGATTTCTCTCTGTCTTGAAAAAACAATCCTACATTAGATCATAGCATATGAATCAATGGATAATTTAGACATTATACAAGGAAATCTTGAGCATACATAACAGACATGCCAGCAGCACCCACGTTAGAATTGCCATCAATTGCTTCTTACGGAGTTAAAAAAAATACACCAAGTGATCAAAACTAGCACGTCATTAACTCGTAATAAAATTGACTCGTGCGTTTTACCAGCCTACGGAGAGTGGCTTCATTTTATGCAGCCCATGTAGAGACTTGTAGGATGGGAGTTTCTTTATTTCTGCACATTTCGTATTTGCAAGCTGATCCACACAACCATCAGGTTATCTCCTGTTTTCAGAAAGCTACGTGAACCAAAGAGATAAATGCGATAGAGTATAATTTAGAACTTAAATTGCCTCAATTACTTCAGAGGAAATTTAGGGCACCGGTCCTCAGTTTCTTTGTAGACACTAGATGTTGCTGTTTTTCAGTCTGACTCTGCGACCTCATGGACTGTAGCCCGCCAGGCTCCTCTGTCCATGGGATTCTCCAGGCAAAGATACAGGAGTGGGGTTGCCATTTCCTTCTCCAGGGGATCTTCCCGAATCTGGGATCGAACCTGGGTCTCCTGCACTGCAGGCAGAATTCTTTACTGTCTGAGCCACGAGGGAAGCCCGCATTTTACTAATGCAGTTAACTACTAAATAATTAGAGGAGATAACAGGCATGGACAGCTAACACAGGGAGGTGTCAGAACAGAGTCTGGCCACTGTGTGTGCCTTTCCTGTGTCGTCACCTGCTCTTGTCTGGTATGGTAGCCACCTGTGCGTACGTTGGCATTATTTAGCATAAAACGTAAAAAACCAGCTCCTCAGTTGCACTAGCCACATTTCAAAATGTCGCTCTCATCTGGGAAAGTACAGCTGCTTAACAGGTCCACCACTAAAGAGATTTCTATCACACAAACCCTGGGTTTCTTCAACTCAAATACTCAATGTGTTTGCAGCTAAGTGTTAAAAGGAGCGCTCCCCTTCTGCCCGTCAAGTCAGCCTCCTGCACCCAGAGTCCTTTTTCTCTTTCTCTAGACTCAGGAACGTGAACGGGACTAAATGATAACTGTCAAAATGTACCCATCTACCAGAGGGGTACATTATCTGTTTCCTGGCATTCAGGGACGTGTTGAGAGCCTCCCAGAGGCAGGGAAGCTGAAAATGGGAATGTTGGCCTTGCCCTCTGCTTAGTGATCCCACTGTCAATCTCAGGACATGTGAAGTATTCTTTCCACAGTTTTGCAATGTGTTTTATATAACAAGTATTCACATTTTCCCTGTGATTTCAGAGGTTTAGAAGGAGGAAAGAGAAGCATGGATAAACAAATCTTGCTAGCTCCCAGAGGACACTGTGTCTGCAGTTACTTTGCTTGTTGGTTTTAACTCGTTTATTCAGTTAGGTTTACTTGGCTTACCTCACTCTGAAACAATTAGCGGTTAGCTTACAGAAAGGTTCACAGGCTAGGGAAAATAGATACAATCAGAGTAAAGGAAAGTTAAGTTTAGGATAATAAACCCAGGCTTGAGCTGTGCTACATGTGTGCTAAATTGCTTCAGTTGCATCTTACTCTTTGCGACCCCATGGACTGTAGCCCGCCAGGCTCCTCTGTCTATGGGATTCTCCAGACAAGAATACTGGAGTGGGTTGCCATGCCCTCCTCCAGGGGATCTTCCTAACCCAGGGATCGAACCCACGTCTCCTGTGCCTCCTGCATTGTGGTGGGTCTCTTTTACTGCTGAGCCACTGGGAAAGTGAAAGAAAATGAAGTCGCTCAGTCGTGTCCAACTCTTTGCAACCCCATGGACTGTAGCCTACCAGGCTCCTCCGTCCCTGGGATTTTCCAGGCAAGAGTACTGAAGTGGGGTGCCATTTCCTTCTCCAGGGGATCTTCCCAAGCCAGGGATCGAACCTAGGTCTCCTGCATTGCTGGCAGACTGTTTACTGTCTGAGCCACTGGGAAGCCTGAGCTAAAAGCTTGTTATGACAGAAACCACATTGTTGAATCCTGTTTCTAAAGGCTGAAACCCTTTAGGATGACCTCACCCCCTCCTCCAAAGTACGGAGAACTTGCATAACCTTCAAGAATTTTCCGTGAATATGAAAATCGACCCACCTGGTTTTGGTGAAACGCTGGCCACGGAAAGCGTGATGTTTTCAGTGCTAAGAAAACAGTTTGGCATCTTTTATGTTATCAATTAAAGGCCAATCTGTATGACTTAACCTGGACTCTGGGAGCCAAGTTGGCACGTTCTTAAGGAACTGAAGTTATGGAAACATAGAACATGATTTATCTTTTAAATCTTCTATTTTATATTGGAGTACAGCTGATTAATAATGTGGTGGTTTCAGGTGGACAGTGAAGGCACTCAGCCATACATACACATGTATCCATTCTCCCCCAAACTCCCCTCCCATCCAGGCTGCCACATGACACGGGGCAGAGGTCGCTGAGCTTTCTAGCAGGTCCTTGCTGGTTCTCCATGTTAAATGCAGCAGTGTGTCCATGTCCAGCCCAAACTCCCTGACTATCTCTTCCCCCATCCTTCCCCCTGGGAACCATAAGGTTACTACAGAGTATTGAGCAGATGTCCCTGTGCTGTCCAGCAGGTCCTTGTTGGTTCTCCATGTTAAATTCAGCACTGTGTCCATGTCCATCCCAAACTCCCTACCTATCCCTTCCCCCATCCTTCTACTCCGGCAGCCGTATGTTCATCTCTTAAGTCTGTGAGTCTGTTTCTGAAGACAGAACTTTAAATACATTCCTCCTTCTCTGGCAGTCCAGCATAGAATCTGAACAGTCACCTTCAGATGGTGTTCATATGGGTGTGCTTAGTCGCTCAGTCGTGTCCAACTCTTTGCGACCCCATGGACTGTAGACCGCCAGGCTCCTCTGTCCATGGGGATTCTCCAGGTAGGAACATTGGAGTGGGTTGTCATGCCCTCCTCCAGGGGATCTTCCTGACCCAGGAATCGAACTGGGGTCTCTTGCATTGCAGGCGGATTCTTTACCAGCTGAGCCACCAGGCAAGCCCATGTTCCTGTAGGAGAAAATGCCATTTGTAACTGAATAATTTATGATTTATCTCCCAGTTACCCAAATGCATATTATAAATCAACGTATGCTGCTGCTGCTGCTAAGTCACTTCAGTCGTGTCCGACTCTGTGCGACCCCATAGATGGAAGCCCAACAGGCTCCCCCGTCCCTGGGATTCTCCAGGCAAGAACACTGGAGTGGGTTGCCATTTCTTTCTCCAATGCAGGAAAGTAAAAAGTAAAAGTGAAGTTGCTCAGTCGTGTCCAACTCTTAGCGACCCCTTGGACTGCATCCTACCAGGCTCCTCCAGCCATGGGATTTTCCAGGCAAGAGCACTGGAGTGGATAATTTCCCCCAAAGAGATACGAGTACACGTGAAAACGTTTGCTGTGTTCCTATGTTTAAGAAGTGTTGGAACTTCTCTGATGTTCTCGAGGGGAAGATTGTGTGCTTACAATGAAGGGAACACAATTTTGATCCTTGGTCATGGAACTAGATCCCATATGCCCCAGTGCAGCCAAAAAAAAAAAAAAAGAAGAAGAAGAAACAATAACGTAATGTAGAATAGCACAATAAATAAATTTAAAAAAATACACATAATTAAAGGAACTTGCTGTCCCTAATAAGATTCTGAAACAGCTGAAATTGAAGGTGCATTTCCTGGCCATGGATCAGAATAACGTCAGCCACCCACCTGGGCTTGTAACGTACCCTTGACCTTGTTAGCACAGTGTTATAACTGACCCACCCGACCAGTAGCAGAAGGAAGTTAGCCCTACTACTGTTATTCCAACTCGTTGTGTAACTCACCTCTCGGGGCAATTTACATACGAGTCAGGGTTGTCTCTTTCAAACAAAGCAGTTGCTTTGATAAGTTGGGTCAAATTTTATTTTTCAGTAACTCAATAATTACCTTTTTCTCTGTTGTAAGTGGACTTCCTTTGTGGCTCAGCTGGTAAAGAATCCGCCTGCAATGAGGGAGACCTGGGTTCAATCCCTGGGTGGGGAAGATCCCCTGGAGAAGGGAAAGGCTTACCCACTCCAGTATTCTGGCCTGGAGAATTCCATGGACTGTATAGTCCATGGGATCGCAAAGAGTTGGATGTGACTGAGCGACTTGCACTTCACTTCTCTCTTGTAATTAGGCAGTGAAGTGTAGATGCTAAACTCTCAAACTGATAGGTTGTAGACAACTTACACAAAATCCTCCACTTCCTTTCTAGAGATCCTCAAGGCTAGTGAAGGAGAAGACTGCCCTGGGAGGGAATTAAGAACAGAAACTCATTTGCTGTTTTGCAAAGTCTTAAGTGACCAGATGGTGCTAGTGGTAAAGAACCCACCTGCCAATGCAGGGGATACAAGGACGAGGATTTGATCCCTGTGTCGGGTAGATCCCATGGAGGACGAAACGGCAACCCACTCCAGTGTTCTTGCCAGCAGAATCCCATGGACAGAGGAGCCTGGCAGGCTGCAGTCCATGGGGTTGCAGAGAGTCAGACACGGCTGAAGTGACTTAGCATGAAAAGAGACAAGAGGCCCAAGAAATTACATTTATGTCAAGATATGACTTTTTCTTCCTCACAAGATTATTTCTGAGTTCAAATTGCAAAACCGCATGATTGGAAACTTGAAGCACATTGCATTTCAAACCATGTAAATTAAAACTAAGAATTCCTTCAGGAAGGGAAGCGTTGCTTTCCATATAGGTATTGGCAGATTGGCCGGTAAATTTAATAAAAAGCCATTCATCATTTTAACATTCGGGAATGCTGCTTTAAAGGGCATCCAAGATAAAACTCCTGACTCAGAGGCATGCCGAATATTGGAATTATAAAATGTCACTTCTAGGATCAAGAATGTGAATTGTAAGTGAATGTGATTTTTCAAGCGAAAGGGATATTTTCCAACGGACTATGGTATTTTAAAATAAAGTTGTGGTTGAATCCAATTAAAGTCAAAGTATGAAAGTGAAAGTGTTATTTGCTCAACTCTTTGCAACCCCATGGACTGTAGCCCACCAGGCTCCTCTGTCCATGGGATTCTCCAGGCAAGAATACAGGAGTGGGTTGCCATTTCCTCCTCCAGGGGATCTTCCCGACCCAGGGATCGAACCCAGGACTCCTGAGTTGCAGGCAGAATTTTTACCGTCTGAGCCACGTGGGAAGCCCTTAATCCAACTACAGTATCCTTTTTTTCTATGTAGGTAGCAATACCTGGGTTTGAAGGCAGATTCTCCAGTTTTTGGACTAGTTTATGCATTGGTGTTGGCTGTCTAGCTGACCTTCATCACTTGAAAAAATAAAATCATGTAATGTTTTGAAGTCACCAGGCCAAAGCAGGAACTTTATAAATGTAATTACATAGCCATAATTTTTTTTTTAAAAAATAGTAAAAATAGTAAAAAAAAAAAAAACAAGTTTTCCTAGCCTGTAAAGTACAGTGTGTGAGCTAATCATAAACAATTTTAAATGTATAAATAACCCATTTTATCTTGCAGAATAAACAACTCTCAGTACAGTTCTGGTCAGAATCCTTTCATGGGCTCTCTAATTTATTATGTTTTATATGAGCTCTTTCAGTATGGATCGTGCCAGATCACATTAATCATATGAGCTGAAATAATGTTCATTTCCATTTTGTTCCTCATCAAGAGCTGGTGTTTATTTCTGCTTTGACACTGATTGCTTCATGTCTCGGAGCAAATAACGTTTGGCCTTAGTTTTGTCTGGAAAGTGAGCTGTTTGCGCTAAAAGATGTCTAAAGGTGCTTTGATTCTTAAAAACTCCATAATTCTGAATGTTATGTGGAAATCAGTGTTTAAAACAATTGTTGTTAAGACTTAATAAAATCAACAATAATCTCCCCATTTATTAAGTGCACATGTGCACCGAAATAACCCTTTCAGGGAGCAGCAAAAATAAATGTGCCCAGGAAGAAGTGGATAATAAAGTTGTTATTGCTGTCATAGACTTCCGTGGGCAGAGATATTGAGGCTGAAGAAAGGGGGTTTGTTGTCGTTCAGTCTCTAAGTCATGTCTGACCCTCTGTGACCCCATGACTGCAGCACGCCAGGCTTCCCTGCCCATCACCAACTCCTGGAGCCTGCTCAAACTCATGGCCATTGACTCGTTGATGCCATCCAACCATCTCATCCTCTGTCATCTGTTTCTCTTCCTGCCCTCAATCTTTCCCAGCATCAGAGTCTTTTCCAATGAGTTGGTTTCCTGCATCAGGTGGCCAGAGTATTGGAGCTTAAGCATCAGTCTTTCCAATGAATCTTCAGAACTGATCTCCTTTTGGATGGACTGGTTGGATCTCCTTGAAGTCCACAGGACTCTCAAGAGTCTTCTCCAACACTACAGTTCAAAAGCATCCACTCTCAGGCACTTTAGCCTTCTTTAGGAAGGAGAGGTGTCTTCAAAGTTAGGGAGATTCACTTTTTTTTTAATGTTTATTTATATTGAAACTATTGGTAGATGCTTTCATAACTAGTTCTGGAGTTTTATAATTTTATTAATTTTTTTATTATTGGCGGCATGCAGGCTTTCTCTAGTTATGGAGAGCGGGGGCTGCTCCCCAGTTGCAGGGCACAGACTTCTCCTTGTGGGGACTTCTCTTGTTTTGGGGCACAGGCTCTAGACAAGCGAGCTTCGGTAGTTGGGGTGCACAGGCACAGTTGCCCTGCGTCACGTGAAATCTTCCCAGACTGTGGATCGAACCCAGCAAGCCCTTGCACTGCAAAGCACATTCTCAACCCCTGGACCAACCAGGGAAGCCAGAGATTCACTCTCGATTGTTTTTTTTTTTTGGACCAGGCAGCAAACTGACTGGGGCCGTATGGTGAGCAGCTTTGAACGTGGAGTTCCAGCTTCAGTCCACCTTGGTCCCCTGATGAGGACCATGTCGTGGTTAGCATGAGGCGGTGAGAAGCAGAGAGCCCTGTGCTTCAGGAGTAGATGTCGTTAGACCTGCTGGGATTGAGTTAGGGGCAGAGAAGGACTGAGCTGCCTGCAATGGAAGATACTGAAAGGGGGCAGGTCCCAGGGAAGAAAGCCCAGGCTCCCTCTTGTTGCTCTCTTCCCATGACCCCACCCTCATTTTCTGCCATGACTCCCCCCTCCCTCAACCAACCATTTCTTCCTCTTTGCATCAGGTGGCCAAAGTACTGGAGCTTCAGCCTCAGCATCCGTCCTTCCAATGAGTACTCTGGGTTGATTTCCTTGAGGACTGACAGGTTCGATCTCCTTGCTGTCCAAGACACTTTCAGGAGTCTTGACCAGCACCATGGTTCAAAGGCATCAATTCTCTGGCACCCAGCCTTCTGTTGGCTCCAGCTCTCACATGCGTACGGGACCCCTGGGAAGACCATAGCCTTGACTGTAGGGACCTTCGTCTGCAGAGTACCGTCTGCTTTTCAGCACACTGCCTAGACGTCTTCACCGATGCTCATAATCCAGGCGTGCACCAGCAAGAATAGTACCTTTGGACGTTTGAACCTGCAAATTCTCTCGCCAGTAAAAACACATGTCAGTCACCTGGTGCATCCACGTGGACATGCCCAGGAGGCGGTCAGAAAGACAAACCTGAAAAACAGAAGACTTAAAAGAGGACGGTACTGGTGGGCTAGAGATGGTGCTGGGTGATGCCGCCAGGAGTCCAGAGTGAAAAGATGAGGACGGGTTACGAACCCTGAGTAAATGTCAGCGCTAAAGGGTGTGTGGAGTGGTGGCGGGGGAGAGACGACCCAGCTGGACAGCTTTGGAAAGTGCGGTCTCAGAGAGAGAGGAAAAGCTGGGAAAACTGGAGAAGAGCAGCAGTCAGCAAGTGTAGTCTGTGGTTTTAAATGCTGCAAAATTAATCAGGTTAAAATCTTTTTCTTAAAAAAAATTATCTGGTGAAGCAAACTCCAAATACAGTTTCGGTTCTATACTAGAGGCAGAATCTGTATCGTAAGGAGCTAGAAGTATTGCCAAGGGCTTCCCTGGTGCCTCAGAGGGAAAGAATCTGCCTGCAAGGCAGGAGACGCACGTTCCATCCCTGGAAGATCCCCTGGAAAGGGACATGGCAGCCCACTCCAGTCTTCTGGCCTGGAGAATCCCATGGACAGAGGAGCCTGGTGGGCTACAGTCCATGGGGTCATAAAAGAGTCAGACACGACTTAGCAACTAAAAAGCAACAGCAACAAAAGTATTGGAGAGGGAAAAGACGAGGAATTATTGATGTTAGAATACTATTTCACGTGATTTTTCCCTTGATAGAAAGAAGAGCAAGTGCACTAATTTAGGGGAAAATGGAATTGAGGGGGGTTCTCCGAATGTGGAAAAATTGAGTGTATCTTCAAATTCGGAGGGAAGTGAGCCGCAGAAGAGCAGAAACTGCAGACAAAGGAGGGAAGTCAAGTTGTCAGAGGGGCAAAATTCCAGAGAAGATTGAAGGACCGGTGGAGGATGGAAGAGATGGACGTGTGGTATTGATGTGGAGAAGGGCTGTTAGGTCAGATGTGAAGGAAGGGGTAGCAATACAGGGAACACTCCAGATGGAAGGGGTCATCACAGATGACCTTGTGCTCGATGACAATTACAGTATTAAAGCACAGATTTCAAGTTGCAAAATATCTGTTTCTTATGAGTGAAGAACCTATGTGAAAAAGAATAGTCTCAGGCAGAAAAGTCAATCCAGAAGGAAATCAACCTTGAATATTGGTTGGAAGGACCGATGCTGAAGCTGAAGCTCCAATACTTTGGCCACCGGATGCGAGGAATTGACTCACTGGAAATACCCTGATGCTCAGAAAGATTGAGGGCAGGAAGAGAAGGGGACAACAGAGGATGAGATGGTTGGATGGCATCACTGACTCAATGGACGTGGGTCTGAGCAAGCTCCGGGAGTTGGTGAAGGACAGAGGAGCCTGGTGTGCTGCAGTCCATGGGGTCGCAAATACTTGGACAGGACTCAGTGACTGAACAGCAACAGGCATAAAAATGGAGTTAATTTTGTAGGCAAAGCTGAATGATGATTACTATTGCATATTCATTTATCCGGTGATATAAACATTGATGCCATGAAATAAAACATAAAATGACAGATAGTTTAGTAATACAAAGAAATGGTGATAAATATTAGATGACTTCAGAGCACTTTATTAATATATCCCTCTTGATATGACAAGAGCAAGCAAGAATAGTGGCGAAATTGACACAATATCTATGATAAAGAGGCGTTCAAACACTGTTGGTTTTGTTTTGGAAAGCAGCACTAGGTAAAGTGATTTTGCTTTCATGTAAAAAGTGTGTTATATTCTTAGGCATTCAGTGAATTGACAGAAGCGTATTTTGATCCAATATCACTCCTTTAAAAGAATACCCACAAGTTAGGACAGTGATGAGATTCATTTCCTCATGAAAAAGGAAAGCGATAATGTCCTACGCCATCTAAACCTCATATGGAAAAAGCAGTTAATAAGAACACAGCCTACTGCATGTCAGAAAAGGGCTGTGCGTGCTGGCCTTCTGGAAAGGAATGCATCAAAGTGTTGAGTTTACAGTGTGAAAAGCGCAATTTGACAGCATTTTAACACAAGTCAGTGAAACATGTTTCTCTGAGAGATGACAGAACAATAAGTAGGGGCCTTACTGCTATTGCACAAGAAGCTACCTATTTCTTCCGAAAAAAAAAAAAAGTCTTTAAAACACCTGGGGTAAAAAAAATAAATAAATAAATAAAATAAAATAAAACACCTGGGGTAATTTTATTCCTCTAAAATATTCCCTTTATAGTAGTGTTAGTCCCTTAGTCGTGTCCAGCTCTTTGCGACCCCATGAACTGTAGCCCATCAGGCTCCTCTGTGCATGGGGTCCAGGCAGTAACACTGGTGTGGGTTGCCATGCCCTCCTCCAAGGGATCTTCCCAAGCCAGGGATTGAACCTGGGTCTCCTGCATTGTAGGTGGATTGTTTACCAATATGAGACATTAACTACATTTCTAAAAGTATCTTTGTGGAATTATGTTACAGATTGAAACCTTAGACCTGCTCTTGCTTTGGTTCATAAACAGAGATACATCGTTTACTTTTCCAAATTATCAAGTCAGAGAATCCTAAAAATTTAGAAATGCACATTAAATATGTTATTATCCCGTATCTGCATTTTATAGATTAAGAAACTGAGGCTTGTCAAAGTGAAGGACTTGACCAATGTGTTAATTCAACAAACAAGATGAAAAGACAGCACTTTCTATGATTCTGTTTCTAGTTTTGAATTATATTCGCTTACTGGTGTTTATTACATCACTTCCATGGAAGTGCATTCATTCATTCTTTCTATTTTACTTCTATGTATTTGTGTTCGTTTTTCCCTCTGCCGGGCCTTCACTGGTGCACGGGCTCTTCTGTAGTTGCAGAGAGGAGTGACTAATCCCCAGTTACCATGTGCAGGCGTCTCATTGCTTCTCTTATTGCATAGCATGAATTCTAGGGTGCACAGACATCGGGTCTGTGGTGCCTGGGCTTAGTTGCTCCACGTGGAACCTCCCAGACCAGCGATTGAACCCGTGTCACCTGCCTTGGCAGGCGGTCTCTTTCCCAACTGAGCCACCGGGGAAGCACCATCCATTCATTCATTCTTGAATGCACTGAGGCATCATTTTTCTATTTCCTTCTGTTTAGGCATGATTTTAGGTTCACACTGTATCACGGGAGTTGGTGATAGACAGGGAAGCCTGGTGTCCTGCGGTTCATGGGGTCGTAAAGAGTCGGACACGACTGAGCGACTGAACTGAACTGTATCATGAATTGGTAGAAATACATGTCAGTGTTACCTTGAATATTTCAAATCAGGTGGATGTGATTCTCTTATTAATAGCTGCCTCGTTAAATTTTGTAGAAAGAGTCACTGAAACTTCTAAGAACCTAACATGTGCCTTTTAATCCTATTCTTTCAAGTATGCAGTTAAATATTATGTCTCAGTTTCACATATCAGAAGACCAAGCCTCAAAGAAGGTAAGTTATTTACTGACATCTACCCAAGAAAAGATGAAACTAAGATGAAAAATCAAGACTGTCAGATTTCATAGCCAGTCTTCTTTCTGCTGTGCTCTTGAGATGATTAAATTTTAGCTATCCTGAAAGATGAAAGTGTATAAGATTAGAGCCGTGTAGATGCCAAGAAAGTGAAGGTAGTCATTAGCTCCAGGCTTCATTAAGATGAACATGCAGGGTAAGTCCCATAAAAAAAGCTACTGAAATTATCACTAAAACACCATGAATGATCAAGTAGGCAAGAAAAAGAGGAGAAAAAGGCAGAAAGAAGCTGCAAACAATCTTGTGGATTTAGACTTCTGCGTACAGTAGGGGAAGAAGAGAGAAAGTGAAAGTGTAAGTCGCTGAGTCGTGTCCAACTCTTTTTGACCCCGTGGACTGTACGGTCCATGGGATTCTCCAGGCCAGAATCCTGGAGTGGGTATAGCCTTTCCCTTCTCCAGGGAGTCTTCCCAACCCAGGGATTGAACCCAGGTCTCCCACATTGCAGGCAGATTCTTTACCAGCTGAGCCACCAGGGAAGCTCCATTTAAGAAGAAAGCCGTGATCAGTAAAAAGACTGTTATTTTGACAAGGTTTCCCTGTTTTATTTCATGGGAGAGTTTGTCAGGCCTTATTTTTGCTTAAAAAAACATGTAGCAGAGAATTGAATTCCAGCAATTTGAAGATCGAAGAAGCTGCCTGTTCCAGTGAATTGTTCGACGTCATTAGATGTTATCGAGTACTAGAAAGCTAGTACTTGAGTTTTTTAAAAAGGCAGTGTTATTATAACAATAGTGAACCTGATGTGAAGATAGATGACTCAGATTTTTTTTAATAGTTTTTATACTTTTCACTTTCTCTGTAATTATCCAAAAGTCTTCGGGAATGCTGCATTCTATAAACTTACATATTCTGAAGAACAGATTTTCACTAAAGTCTTGGCATGTACACAATATTGCTAGTAACAAAAATAAGAGATATGTGTGATGATAGAATGAAGGTGCTGAAATGAAAATTGTTCATAAGCAATTGCTTTCTGATATCTAGGGTTATGTAATAACTTGTGTGAGTTCCATTTATAGAAGACTAAAAATTTGAAACATTTCAGAGCAGTACACAGTACTTTCCTTTTCAGGTTATGCTGTAAATGCATGTGACAAGGAGCAAAAAGCTGCCATATCCATTTGGACTTTGATAGTTAAAACCCCTGCTTGAATCAGTCCTTTATAAATCACTCCAGTGAAGTACAAATTTGGTTCAATCCATAAAGTACCTACAGGAGAAGATGAACCTTTTCCTTTTAACTCTTACCCCTATGTATAGTTTTATTATTTAATCTCTTCAGTCAGCCCATCAATGAGGTTTTGTCCTAATAGAATGGCTACAGTTCACACCAGTACCTCTGAATGTTTATATTTCATGGAGTATGAATTTTGGAATTAGAAACTAGTCATAGGTTCAGACATTTCATTTTTATTTTTTACTGAAGTATAGTTGATTTACAATATTGTTAGGTTCAGGTGTACAGCAGAGTTATCCAGTTATGTATATATATGCATTTATCTTGAGAGTCCCTTGGACTGCAAGGAGATCCAACCAGTCCATCCTAAAGGAAACCAGTCCTGAATATTCTTTGGAAGCACTGATGATGAAGCTGAAGTTCCAATACTTTGGCCACTTGATGCGAAGAACTGACTCACTGGAAAAGACCCTGATGCTGGGAGAGATTGAAGGCAGGAGGACAAGGGGACGACAGAGGAGGAGATGGTTGGATGGCATCAACCACTAGATGGACATGAGTTTGAGTAAGCTCTGGGAGTTGGTGATGGACAGGGAGGCCTGGCGTGCTGCAGTCCATGGGGTTGCAAAGAGTCAGACACGACTGAGCAACTGAACTGAACTGAACTGATATGTGTATAAGTACATACAGTTATATGTGCATATATATGTATATATACATTTGTATTTGTGCATGTATATACATATATTCGGAGAAGGCAATGGCACCCCACTCTAGTACTCTTGCCTGGAGAATCCCAGGGACGGAGGAGCCTGGTGGGCTGCCGTCTATGGGGTCGCACAGGGTCGGATACGACTGACGCGACTTAGCAGCAGCAGCAGCATACATATGTACATATTTTTCAGATTCTTTTCCCATATAGGTTATTATCAAATATTGAGTATATAGTTCTGCACGCTATACAGTAGGTCCTTGTGGGTCATCTACTTTATATGTAGCAGTGGGTGTACCCTTTAATCCCAAACAACTAATTTATCCACTCCTCCTTCCCCCTTTGGTTACCAGACGTGTGTTTCCCGTGTCTGTAAGTCTGTTTCTGTTTTGTAAGTAAGTTCATTTATTTCAACTTTTTTAGATTCCACATAAAAGGGATATATGATATTTATCTCTGACTTCAGTTAGCATTATATTCTGTGGGTCCATGCATGTCATTGCAAATGGCATTATTTCGTTCTTTTTTATGACTGAGTAATATTCCACTGTATATACGCATCTTTATCTGTTCATCTGCTGATGGACGCTTAGCTTGTTTCCATGTCTTGGCTCTTGTGAACAGCGTTGCAGTGACCACTGGGGTGCGTGTATCTTTTGGAATTATGGTTTTCTCTGGATATATGCCCAGGAGTGGGACTGGGGGAACATATGGCAGTTCTGGTTTTGAGTTTGTTCAGGGATTCTCTATGCTGTTCTCCATAATGACTACATCAGTTTACACTCCTGCCAACAGTGTGAGAGGGTTCTGTTTTCTTCTTACCCTCTCCAGCATTTATTATGTGTACACTTTTGTAGTTCTGATTTGCATTTCTCTCATAATTAGCAGTGTTGAACATCTTTTCATTTGCCTTTCGGTCATTTCTACATCTTCTTTGGAGAAATGTCAAATTAGGTCTTCTACCCATTTTTTGGATTGGGTTGTTTTGAGCTGTATGGGCTGTTTGTCTATTTTAGAGTTTAACCTCTTTTCGGTTGCATCATTTGTAAATATTCTCTCCCGTTCTGTGGGTTATTTCCCAAAAGACACTGTTGTGATTCATGTCAAAGAGTGTCCTGCCTATAAGTATTTAATAGTGTCTGGTCTTACATTTAGGTCTTTAATAGATTTTTAGTTTATTTATGTGTGGTGTTAGAGAATGGTCCAATTTCATTTCTTTGCATGCAGCTGTCCAGTTTTCCCAGCACCGCTTAATGAAGAGATTATCTTTTCTGCATATTATACTCTTGCCTTTTCTATTGTAGAGTAATTGAACAGATGCGTGGGTTTCTTTCTGGGCCCTCTATTCTGTTTCATTGATCTCTGTGTCTGTTTTGTGTCAGTACCAAACTATTTTGATTACTATAGCTTTAAAGTATATTCTGAAGTCAGGGACCTTGATTGCTCCAGCTCCATTCTTCTTTCTCAAGATTATTTTGGCCGTTTGGGGTCTTTTGTGTTTCCATGCAAAATTTTTAATTATTTGGTCTAGTTCTATGCAAAATGCCATTGGTATTTTGATGCATTGAACAAAGCAGAGTCATATGGAAAGAGAAAGGTGTGCTGTGAAGTTCCGTGAGAGGTGTCTTCTTGCTGGAAGGGCAGGCACGCTTGCTGTATCATGGCTCTGTTGGAGAAGAGAGAAAACTGTTGTTCTCAGTGTTCAGTTCAGCTTAGTTGCTCAGTCATGTCTGACTCTTTGTGACGCCATGGACTGTAGCACGCCAGGCCTCCCTGTCCATCACAAACTCCCAGAGCTTGGTCAAATGCATGTCTGTCGAGTCAGTGATGCCATCCAACCATCTCATCCTCTGTCGTCCCCTTCTCCTCCTGCCTTTAATCTTTCCCAGCATCAGGGTCTTTTCAAATGAGTCAGTTCTTCACATCAGGTGGCCTGCAGATTGGACTTTCAGTTTCAGCATCAGTCCTTCCAGTGATTATTTAGGAGTGATTTCCTTTAGGATGGACTGGTTGGATCTGCCTTGCAGTCCAAGGGACTCTCAAGAGTCTTCTCCAAAACCACAGTTCCAGAGCATCCATTTTTCGGTGCTCAGCTTTCTTTATAGTCCAACTCTCACAGCCATACATGACTTGTCAGTTTTAGAAGAATTCTAACTGAATCGAGGGATTAGGAGCTGTCTTCCCATGAAGATTGTGGGAATGGGTCGACAAGCTCTGAGGCTGACTATCCTTCCTGGGTCTAGGATCCTGCCAGTAGCCGACTCCCACCTTTAGAAGGCAGGTGCCTGCCAGGATCTGGGTCCTATTTGCCTGGCAGAGAAAGTGTATCTGTGACACTGGACTGTTTCTGCTCTGTCTCACTCTTGCCTGGCACACATACCCATTTCAAAACATAGAAAGCTCTTCCAGGAAGGAAAGGCATTCCTAATGTGGGGAGGTCCTTAGCCCACCCTGTTCCTCATCTCTGTCAAGGGAGTAACAATTAGAAGCAGTAGGAAGGTTTGCCCTCTCCAAACGTACCCTTCAGATGCCACGAATATCAAGTGCTAATCAGTCCAGTGTCAACAGGCAAGGCAAGTTCCGGAACGCCCTCTAGCTGCGTGATGACTAGGGAAAAAAAAAAAAAAAGTCCTGTGAGAACTGACACACACAGCTGAGTGTTTGCTTTCCAGGTGGTCCCTTGAGAGCCTACACCTGTATTCCAAAAGTGTTATTGTGACGCTAGACAGTGTTGAAACCTTTTCTGATTTTTTTCTTGTTTTCCTTTAATCGGTGTCAGAACCCAGCTCCTGAGTCCTGTGACAGCAGGTAATGGAGAGGCATTGGAGAAAATAGGTCCCAGACGCTGTTGAAATACTTTCACGATAGAATACCTCAGATGAAGTAGATATTACTATTTCCTATTTTCTATGAATGAGGAAACGAGTCCTGGGACTTGAAATTGTCAAGCACGTCAAACTGAAATATTTCATAGCTTTGTCTTTTCTCAAGATAATATCAAATAAAATCACTTTGTTCACTGACCGGTGTGTCTCAATGCCCAGTTAGGGTTTATTATTTTTTTTTTAATTTTATTGACGTGTAGTTGATTTACAAGGCTGTGTTGATTTTTAGTGTACGGCAGAGTGACTCGGTTATGAATCTGTGTATTCTTTTTCATCTTCTTTTCCATCGTGGCTTATCACAGCACACTGAATCTACTTCCTCGTGCTGTACAATAGGACCTTCTTGCTTATCTTTATGCCTGTATACCAGTTAGCCTCTGCCAACCCCAAACTCCCATTCCTTCCCCCCTTTCATCTCCACCTTGGCAACCGTAAGTCTGTTCTCTGTATCTGTGAGTCTGGTGTTGTTTCGGAGATACGTTGATGGGTACTGCATTTTAGACTCCATTAAGTGACGTCATATGGTATTTCTCTTTTTCTTTCTGACTTACTTTGCTTAGTACAGTCATCTCTAGGCACATCCATGTTTCTGCCAATGGCAACGTTACATTCATTTTGAATGCCAAATTAGCTATAGCTCTTCTGTAGTTCCAAGCTTGCCTCAAAAGATTATGACTATCACAGTCGTGATAGCTAAAAAGCCTGTGCCAGATACATTTCAGTAATATGTAGCGTAATCAGATAAGGCCGATTCAGACATGAATTACACGCACTAATAATGAGAAATCAGTGAGGATAAAGTCAGGAAACTCTTCTGGATGGTTCCAGAGGGAATATTTATTCTTGAAGTGTTCACTATTCAGTCGTGTCAGACTCTTTTGTGACCCCATGGACTGTAGCCCATCAAGCTCCTCTGTCCATGGGATTCACCAGGCAAGAACACTGGAGTGGGTTGCCATTCCCTTCTCCGGGGGGGTCTTCCCGACTCAGGGATTGAACCTAGGTCTCCCACATGGCAAAGGTATTCTTTACCAGCTGAGCCACCAGGGAAGCCCTCTTTATTCTTTGTTATCTGAAAACATTCTCCATTGCCTTTTATGTCTTAATATTCTAAAGAAATCACTGTACAGTTTTATGGGAGGTTCAGGGGGCTGGATTTTAAAATGACCAGAAAATGCAGTCGTCCTTTTTGGATCATCTTCTGTTTTGGTGGAAAGCGTCTTTTCAAAGGACCTTTCCCGTTGTTCAAAGGCCTCCCGGCACGTGGCATCATGTTGACTTGGCACGGATGCTAACCAAGGCAAGGACGGTGCCCTGGGCTCTCAGGTGGCCAGGCACAGTTGGACATGATTGAGTCTTCTGGGAACACAGCATTGTAGGAAGGAGCTCTTGCTAGGACCCTGAGATTTCCTCTTTCAGGAGCTGGTACTGTCTTTAATGCCGCAATTAGCCTGGCTTTGCCTGTGTTGGGAGAAATGACCTAGTTAATGATACAATAAATAAATGGTGTTTTTATATAATGAAAATGATACCCACCGTATGATGTGATGGACGCCAGTTGCCATAGAAACCCGAATGTGCCCTGAGCACTAGATGTCCCCTTCTCTGAACATGGGCTTCCCACCGGCATTTTACTAAAGCCGTTTCTGGCTCTCTCTTCGGTCACAGTGTCTTTGATCTTCAAGGACGTTGAGGGCAGCTTTCAGGCCGGTCTCTCAGATCCTTGGTGATTGAGCTGGAAGTTTTTTTTTTTTTTTTTTCCTGGATCTTGGGCAATGCAGTTGGAGTTTTCCCCACACATTCAGTTCAGTTCAGTTGCTCAGTCATGTCCGACTCTTTGTGACCCCGTGGACTGCAGCACTCCAGGCCTCCCTGTGCATCACCAACTCCCAGAGCTTACTCAAACTCATGTCTATCGAGTCGGTGATGCCATCCAACCAGCTCATCCTCTGCTGCCCCCTTCTCCTCCCGCCTTCAATCTTTCCCAGCATCAGGGTCTCTTCCGATTAGTCAGCTCTTTGCATCAGGTGGCCAAAGTATTGAAGTTTCAGCTTCAGCTTCAGTATTAGTCCTTCCAATGAACACCCAGGACTGATCTCCTTTAGGATGGACTGGTTGGGTCTCCTTGCAGGCCAAGGGACTCTCAAGCATCTCCTCTGACACCACAGTTCAAAAGCATCAGTTCTTCGGTGCTCAGCCTTCTTTATAGTCCAACTCTCACATTCATACATGACCACTGGAAAAACCATAGCCTTGACTAGACTAACCTTTGTCAGCAAAGTGATGTCTCTGCTTTTTAATATGCTGTCTAGGTTGGTCATAACTTTGCTTCCAAGGAGCAAGTGTCTTTTAATTTCGTGGCTGCAGTCACCATCTGCAGTGATTTTGGGGCCCCCCAAAAACAAAGTCTGCCACTGTTTCCCCATCTATTTACTATGAAGTGATGGGACCGGATGCCATGGTCTTAGTTTTCTGAATGTTGAGCTTTAAGCCAACTTTTTCACTCTCCTCTTTAGGTAAGGGCATTTGGCCAACACATTCTACTGAGGTCAAGATCATTGATAGAGTAGAAGGCGGTGGGATTGGGGAAGGGGGTGGTGATTTCACCTGCTGAGTGCCATCCTCCACACGCCTGGGTCCTCAGGCCTCAGTGTGAACGACTGTCCGCTTTTCCCATCTGTGTGTTTGGTTAATGTGTCATTCTCGCCCGTCAGCCCTCCTCAGTGGGACACAGGTTCAGACCCAAGACACAGAAATCCATCTCCTCGGTGCCCTGGAAACATAGCCGTCTCCCTGTCTTGTCCCAGATCCCTTCAAGAAATAGACACTTACTGTGTTTCAAAAGACATTCTTGTTCATGGGTTTAAAACTCCATGAGGGCAGCTTTCAGGCCGGTCTCTCAGATCCTTGGTGATTGAGCTGGAAGTTTTTTTTTCCTGGATCTTGGGCAACGCAGTTGGAGTTTTCCCCACACATTCAGTTCTCATAAACTCCCAAGGGACTCAAGGGAGAAAGAATCCCAGAAAACTAGAAAATAAGATACTCTGCTATAAAAATTATTTTCGAATAATGAGGACTATTTATTTTATTTTCCTATTTATTTATTTTTTCTGGAAAAAGGGGATTTCATTTAAAAAAATCAATTTAAAGACATTCAGTGGTTCTATGATGTGAAGGGGTTGGAAAAAGTTGGTTTCCAAATTATGTAATTCTATAGTCATTGAGTTGAAGGTTTAGAAATAGTAACAGAATATGGAATAATGTTTTTCTTTTTTTTCCCTCAAAAATATTTGTTCTGGAAATCTTTACTTTCATATATTTTTCCCCCTAATTTTGTTGTCTTCTAAAGAAGTTTTAATGCCAGCAAATAACATTCAAACCCTTCACATGATGCCAAAAATAGTAAAATCGGAACTTTCGTTCTTGATGACTGAGAGAGTGGGAAAAATGAGTAACATAAAGAATAAAAAGATTTTCAATTTGCTTCAAAGGACACCATATGGAATGATGTATTCAATCTAATTTTATATTAGCTTTCTTCATTAAATCCTAAATTTGCACTGCTTATCCCATGGACGGAGGAGCCTGGTGGGCTGCAGTCCATGGAGTCACTCAGAGTGGGACACGACTGAGTGACTTCACTTTCACTTTTCACTTTCATGCATTGGAGAAGGAAAGGGCAACCCACTCCAGTGTTCTTGCCTGGAGAATCCCAGGGACGGGGGAGCCTGGTGGGCTGCCGTCTATGGGGTCGCACGCAACTGAAGCAACTTAGCAGCAGCAGCAGCAGCAGCAGAGACATGATTATTTAAGGTTCCATTTTAAGTTGTACGTGGTTAATTTCAGAGACATGCCGTTATATGAAAACCATAATATGCTGTGTTCACTCTTATTACTAATGATATTTCATAAGAGATACCCAAAAGCTATGGAAGCTCCTTGTTTTACATAATTTGGATAATACTTGAAAGATTTTGCAGCTCTTCCAGGGAGGTCAAGGAAAAGTAATGAATGTGCAAAAATAACTTTTATTTTTGGCTCCGTGTCTGTCAGGACATTTGTTCCCACCTATTAGATTATCCCACCTGTTGCTGTCTTCCGTTCATGAGACAAGGTATTTTAAAGTTCTTCAGATGAGAGAAGATAGGTTTCTTCTGATGTAAGGGAAGTAAAATTGACCCCTGGTTTCTGGCTTTGAAAATTAATGCGATAGTCCTCTAAAATGGCAACACACTGAGTTATCAAGTAACCTCACAGCCACAAAATGCTGTAATTTTATTGTGGACAATGTGCATATTAATGTGCTCTAACGTGGTTCATATTCAACCTTGAGGAATGCTAGGTATTTCAAAGCAAGTCAGCAATCTGATTTTTGAATAGTGTTCCAGTTTATCGCATACTATAATCCCAGTTCAAATACATACCCCACTAAAGGGGAATCTTACTAATTTGACCTGCTTTCTTTGGTTTCCAAAGAAAAGAAAAACATACACTGAGTGATAATCTGGTTACTTAAGTGGGAAGTATGTGCCTAATGTGTAGTGTGCAGTTTTACACAGCAAGGCCAAGCATTATATGTATTTTTTTATTTGTTTTTTCATGTTTGTATGAACGTGTGTATGTGTCTAATTATCGCCTTTGATTTTACGGCTCGGACCTCTGCTTTATTTCCACACAAAACCTGCACATGAATGCTTCTATCAGCTTTATTCACAATTGCCTTCATTTGGAAGCAGTAGAGATGGCCTTCAGTGGTTGTTGTTCAGTCACTAAGTCTTGTCTGACTCTTTGTGACCGCATGGGCCGCAGCACACCAGGCTTCCCTGTCCTTCGCTGTCTCCCGAAGTTTGCTCAAACTCATGTCCATTGAGTTGGTGATGCCATCCAACCATCTTACCCTCTGTTGCCCCCTTCTCCTCTTGCCTTCAATCTTTCCCAGTATCAGGGCCTTTCCCAATGAATTTGCTCTTTGCATTGGGTGGCCAAAGTATTGGAGCTTTGGCTTCAACATCAGTCCTTCCAGTGAATATTCAGGGTTGGTTTCGTTGAGGATTGACTCACTTGATCTCCTCGCAGTCCAAGGGACTCTCAAGACTCTTCTCCAGGACTGCATTTTGAAAGGATCAGTTCTTCGGCACTCAGCCTTCTTTATGGTCAAACTCTCACATCCATACATGACTCCTGGGAAAACCATAGTTTTGACTAGATGGACCCTTGTCAGCAAAGCGATGTCTCAGCTTTTTAATACGTCGTCTTGGTTTGTCACAGCTTTCCTTCAGTAGGGGATAGATAAACTGTGGCCCATCCATACAGTGGAATATTTTTCAGTGCTAAAAAGAAATGAGCTGTGAAACCACTGAAAGACATGAAAGAATCTTAGTATGCTTATTACTGAGTGAAAGACGACCAAGTGGTAAGTCCCTGTGTTGCATTATTCCTACTATGACATTCTAGAAAAGGCTGATGCACAGAGACAGTAAAAAGATCAGTGGTTGCCAGGGCCTGGGGGTGAAGTTCATGGTGTGTGGGTGGGGCAGTGCAGGCGCTCTGTGTCATGATAGGAGATGGATACATGTTGTCATGCGTTTGTCCCAAGTCCACAGAAGGTACAGCACCCAGGGTGAACTTGGTGATCCAACCAGTCCATCCTAAAAGAAGTCAGTCCTGAATATTCACTGGAAGGACTGATGCTGAGGCTGAAACTCCAGTCCTTTGGCCACCTGATGTGAAGAGAGGACTCATTTGAAAAGACCCTGATCCTGGGAAAGATTGAAGGCAGGAGGAGAAGGGGACGACAGAGGATGAGATGGTTGGGTGGCATCACCAGCTCAACAGACATGAGTTTGAGTAAGCTCTGGGAGTTGGTGATTGGCAGGGAGGCCTGCTGTGCTGCAGTCCATGGGGTCCCAAAGAGTCGGACACGACTGAGTGACTGAACTGAACTGAAGGGTGAAGCTGTCATAAACTATGAACTTTGAGTGATAGTGATGTCTTAGTGGAGGTTCATCAGTTATAACAAATCCACTTTGGTGGTGGATGCTCGTCGTCAGGGAGGCATGAGTCAGGACATGGTATATATGGGAAACCCCTATACTTGCTGCTCAATTTTTCTATGAACGTAAAATTACTCTAAAAAATATTTTTAAAATACATGTGTGTATGTGTTTACTCACAATAGAGCATTCTGTCCATTTTACAAGTGGAGATAAAATGAGCCTTCTGCATATGTGTGTGCTCAGTCACTTGGTTGTGTCCGACTCTTTTGTGACCCCATGGAGTGTAGCCTGACAGGGCCCTCTGTCCATGTGTCATATAGATATGATAATCATTAGTATAGTATGATACTATACTAATAATAGTCTATGATAATCATTTGTGTGTGCATTCACCCATCCATCCATCCACCCACCCACCCATCCACCCATTCACCGATCAATCCATCCATCCATCTACCCACCCACCCATCCATCCACCCATTCATCCATCCAACCATCATCCATCCACCCACCCATCCATCCATTCATCCATCCACCCATCCATCCATCGATCCACACACCCATCCATCCACCCATTCAAACATCCACCCGTCCATCCATCCACCCACCCACCCATACATCCATCCATGCATCCATCCATCCACCCACCCACCCATCCATCCATCCAACCAACCACCCATCCATCCATCCAACCAACCACCCACCCATCCATCCATCCATGCATCCATCCATCCATCCCCCCCACCCATCCATCCACCCACCCATCCACCCATCCATCCATCCACCCATCCACCCATCCATCCATCCACCTACCCATCCATCCATCCATCCACCCATCCATCCATCCATCCACCCATTCACCCATCCACCCACCCATCTACCCACTAATCCATCCATCCCCCCCACCCATCCACCCACCCATCTACCCACTAATCCATCCATCCCCCCCACCCATCCATCCACCCACCCACCCATCCATCCATCCATCCATCCACCCATCCATCCATCCATCCCCCCCACCCATCCATCCACCCACCCATCCACCCATCCATCCATCCACCCATCCACCCATCCACCCATCCATCCATCCACCTACCCATCCATCTATCTTCCACCCATCCATCCATTCATTCACCCATCCACCCACCCACCAATCCATCCACCCACCTACCCATCCATCTATCTTCCACCCATCCATCCACCCATCCATCCATCCACCCCCCCACCCATCTATCTTCCACCCATCCATCCACTCATTCACCCATCCACTCATCCACCCATCCACCCACCCACCCATCCATCCACCCATCCATCAATCTATTCATTCACCCATCCATCCATTCCCCCATCCATCCCTCTACCCGGCAAAACCTGAGTTGTACAGAACACTTTTCTACCTTTGATGAACATAAAAAAATGAGTACAGGGTGCTGCTTGCCTTTAAAAACTGCCTGTTTCATAATTTTCTTTGAGTTGTGAAACAAACAGTTGAGTACTGTGCTAATTTTGATGATGTAACACAGTCTCCACTGTGGGATTTTGCAAATCAGTGCCCGTGGCTGGTGATTTGTTATGTAAGTGAATACTGAAACACTCTCATCAGTAAGCGTTCAGGTAACAAAAGACATGTTAGTATGTCTTTGATCAGTGAATTGCTGATAATTAATAATCTGAGTTCATCCTGCCTAATGCAGAATGGCTGGCCTCAAATACACAACCAGTGGAAGGGAATTCAGATGCTCTACAACCATGGGACAGAAAGAGGGTTTTGTAATTTCATTTGGGTGATAGTTCATGACACATTTTGGGATCATACTTGTAGATTTTTTCTTGCATATCTTAGTTGCTGGCATTAGTCATTTTAATTAGAAGTACCCAACTGTCAAATCATGCTACGTATACACATGGAATGCAAAGTATTCTTTATTACAACCGTTAACGTTAAACAGCGTGTTTTATTTAAACTTTGACATACTCTGATGAAATGCATATTTATTTATTGATCTCATTCTCTGAGAGCAAAGACTGCACTATATTAAAAGTCTCCATTTTTCCTCTTTTACTGTTTTCCATTTTTCTTACATACAGCTCACTTAGTGAATTTTAGTTGACTCAACTGTGCATAACCAATTAGCTACAGCTCCATGTAACTCTGGTATTAGCTCCTTGCTTGGAGTAAACTTGATTATTTTCATGCACCCTATTCATTCTTTAAGTCAAATCCATCCTGAGATTGGTACACAATTTGAGCCATGAAGGGAAGCAGTGTCTTTAATATTTGATGTCATTTGTATTAGATTGTAAGGTTTTCCTGTTGCCTCAGCAGTAAAGATGCAGGAGACCTGGGTTCGATCCCTGGGTTGGGAAGATTCCCTGGAGAAGGAAATGGCAACACACTCCAGTATCCTTGCCTGGAGAATCCCATGGACAGAGGAGCCTGGCAGTCTACAGTCTATTGGGTCGCAAAAAGTCAGACATAACTTAGCAACTGAGCATGCACACAAGTATTGGATTGAAGTGACGGGATGCTCTGTAGAGATGGGTTCAGCTTCCTTGTGGGACGGTTATGGGTGAGTTAGTCCGGTAACTTGGGATTACTGCCAACATGCAACAATCAGTTCAGTTCAGTTCAGTCGCTCAGTTGTGTCCGACTCTTTGTAACCCTATGAATTGCAGCATGCCAGGCCTCCCTGTCCATTACCAACTCCCGGAGCTCCCTCAAACTCACGTCTATCGAGTCGGTGATGCCATCCAGCCATCTCATCCTCTGTCGTCCCCTTCTCCTCCTTCCCCCAATCCCTCCCAGCATCAGAGTCTTTTCCAATGCAACAATAGTTTCTTGCAATTTCTTAGAGCTAGAACTAATACTGAATAACTCTTGTGAGTTTCAAGAAACCTGGCCCCTAAGTTTTCTCACAGTTCTATACATGTGATAGATTTGTTTGCAAACGAGGTCATCGTATCTTTGCAGGTAACAAAGAGATAGTTTACTTTGACTGCTCGTTTTATAAATGGGAAGGATTATGATCTAAGAAAGTTTTTAAAAAGATAACATGGGTATTCCCTTGGGTGGTCCAGCGGCTAGGACTTGCACTCCCAATGCAGGGGGACTAGTCTGAGCCTAGATCTCACATGCTACAACTCAAGAGTTTTTGGAAGCCCCAGCTAGGACCCAGCACAGCCAAAAGTAAATAAATAAACCTATGCACGATACTGGATGCTTGGGGCTGGTGCACTGGGACGACCCAGAGGGATGGTATGGGGAAGGAGGAGGGAGGAGGGTTTAGGATGGGGAACATGTGTATACCTGTGTATATGGATTCATGTTGATATATGACAAAACCAATACAATACTGTAAAGTTAAATAATAAAATAAAATTAAAAAAATTTTTTTTTAACTTGTTTATTTTGGGCTGTGCCGTGTCTCCCTTGCTGTGTGGGCTCCTCTGTCGTCATGGCTAGCAGAGGCTCCTCTCTAGTTGTGGTGTGCACTCTTCTCATTGCAGAGACTTCTCCTGTTGCAGCTCCTGGACTCGAGAGCACTGGCTCAGTAGTTGTGACAGGTTTTCCCGGACTAGGGATCCAACCCGTGTCTCCTGCATCGGCCGACGAATCCTTCACTGCTGAGCCACCAGGGAAGCCTAATACATAAATATTTTAAAAATAATGCAGGAGATAATGTTCAGAAGGAAATAATTGTGAATAAGGCGAAGGCAAAGGACTGATAGTCTGACATGTGCTGTGCTTAATCACTCAGTCATCTCCGACTCTTTGCAACTGCATGGGCTATAGGCCACCAGGCTCCTCTGTCCATTGGATTCTCCAGGCAAGAATACATGGAGTGGGTTGCCATGCCCTCTTCCAGGGGATCTTCCTGACCCAGGGATCGAACCCAGGTCTCCTGCATTGCAGGCGGATTCTTTACCAGCTGAGCCATCAAGGAAGCCCAAGGATACTGGAGTGGATAGCCTATCCCTTCTCCAGGGGGCTTCCAGACCCAGGAATCGAACTGGGGTTTTCCTGCATTGCAGGTGGATTCTTTACCAGCTGAGCTACCTGGGAAGGCCCTGATACTCTGATACAGCGATGTGGTTCTGCGTGATGCTTTAACGGTGGATACATGCTGCTATGTTTGCCAAATTCCATAGAACATACAGCGTTAAGAGTGAACCCTTGGAGAAGGGCATGGCAACCCACTCCAGCATCCTTGCCTGGAAAATCCCCTTGGACAGAGGAGCCTGGCGGGGCTACAGTCCACGGGGTGGCAAAGAGTCACACACAGCTGAGCAACTGAACAACAAGAACAGCACTTAGAGGGGGTGGGGTGGGAGGACTGTGGTGGAAGATACTGATGAAGAGGGAGCCTGTGAGCTTGTCAGTGCCGGCAGTATATGGGAGCTCTGTTCTTGCCGCTCAGTTCTGTGGTGACCCAAAACCAGTGTTCCAAACCAGTCTATTAGAAAAGGGAAGTCGTTCCTATGATTACTCATCCTTTGCTATCATTCACTTCTGAAAGAAAGTGAAGTCACTCAGTCGTCTCCCAACTCTGTGCAACCTCGTGGACTGTAGCCCGCCAGGCTCCTCTGTCCAGGGGATTCTCCAGGCAAGGAATACTGGAGTGGGTAGCCATGCCCTCCTCCAGGGGATCTTCCAGACCCAGGGATTGAACGTGGACTCAGTTTCTTTGGGTCCTTGAAAGCAAAGTTGAAGGGACTAGTCACTGTATGATGGTTAGTGAGCTTCTTAACGTCCCTGTGTCTTCACTTCGCCATCCATACAGTGGGAAGCTAGCTTGACGAGTATGTCATGTAAATAAGAAATAATATGTGTAAAGTCATGTTGAATGCACATGGCAGACATCAATGAATATGTGGTATCAGAAGCCCCCCTTTTGGATTAAGTATTTGTTCTGAAATACCTGTTGCTAACTTGCCTGTCAATATCATAATTTACAAAATGATATCTAACATTCTATTCTAATGCATATGAAGGTTAAAAAAATAACCAGGCTTGGTGTTTTAATCATGAGGCTGCAATATATTTAATTTTTAGTATTCAGTATCTCTTATTGCTCAATACAGAATGAAAAGTGTTACAGTAAATCCCTTACCTTCATTATGTTAGGGGTGTGTGTGTGTGTGTGTGCACACTTAATCAAGAGCTGTGTGTCCAGCCTTTTTAATATTAGTGATCACAGCCTGTTGACACATTAATCATACCTTGTACACTGAAGAATCTGCCTGCCAGTACAGAAAACACAGGAGAGCCGGGTTCGATCCCTAGGTTGGGAAGATCCCCTGGAGGAGGGCATGGCTACCCAGTCCAGTATTCTTGCCTGGAGAATCCCATGGACAGAGGAGCCTGGTGGGCTACAGTCTGTGCAGCTGCAAAGAGTCAGACACGACTGAGCGACTGAACAAGAAAAACACTACTTAATAGGAGTGGGATGAGCGGGCTGTGATGTGGTAACCAGCATGAGCTGGGGGACTTTGACATTTGTTAGTCCATGCCCTGGATCCTTTCTTCCGGGAGAGGGGTCCTTGGGAACGCTTGAGAGCACTCCCCCTTCGTTACAAAGTGTCACGGTCAAATGATCTCCAGTTTACTGTGCCTGGAGCTTGCCTCTCAACCCACGAAATGGCATCGTCTCAGACCTGGACGGGTGAGTGGGAGGCACGGAATCACCTGATGAACGTTCTGTAAAGAATTATGAACAGAAACAATCATTTTGTACACACCTCTTTCACTAGAATATCATAGAGAAAGGGGAGGAGAATGAAAAGATTAGGAAAAAAAAAAAAAAAACCTCGCGAGCCAAGGGTTGAGGTTGCCGCCCCTCTGCAGAGAAGAGAATAGCAATGCCATGCTTTTCAGTAATTGAAGGAGAGTTGATATAAAGTGTTGTGTTAATTGCAGGTGTAAAGCAAAGGGATTCACATCTCTGAAAAGAAAAGAATCTGAAAAAGGATGTATATATATATATATTCAGATTCTTTTCAGAATCTGAGGAAGGAGATATATGTATATATATGCATGTATGTTCAGATTCTTTACAATTGCAGGTTCTTACAAGATGCCAAGTAGAGTTCCCTGTGATATACCGTAGGTCCCTGTGGGTTATGTATTTTGTATGTAGTGGTTTGTGTCTGCTAATCCCAACCTCCTATTTTATCCCTTCCCCTGCCTCTTTCCCCTCCAGTGATGGTAATTTAACTCTCTGTGCCTGTGGGTCTATTTCTGTTTTGTAAATAAGCTCATTTGTGTAGTTTTTCAAAAGATTCCGCCTACAGGCGATAACCGTCAGGTCTTTGTCTCTCTAGGTCTGACTTATGAATACCTCACTTAGTGTGATAATCTCTAGGTTCATCTCTGTTATGCTGCTCCTGCTGCTGCTGCTTAGTCGCTTCAGTCTTGTCCGACTCTGTGCGACCCCATAGACAGAAGCCCACCAGGCTCCCCCGCCCCTGGGATTCTCCAGGCAAGAACACTGGAGTGGGTTGCCATTTCCTTCTCCAGTGCATGAAAGTAAAAAGTGAAAGTGAAGTTCCTCAGTCACGTCCGACTCTCAGCGACCCCATGGACTGCAGCCTACCAGGCTCCTCCGTCCATGGGATTTTCCAGGCAAGAGTACTGGAGTGGGGTGCCATTGCCTTCTCCGCTATGTTGCTATAAATGGTATTATTTCATTCTTTTTTTATGACAGACTCATGTTTCATTGTGTGTCTGTGTGTGTGTCCGTGGGTATGTATATACATCTTCTTTATCCTTTTGTCAGTGGACATTTATGTTGCTTCCGTGTCTTGGCTGATGTAAATAATGCTGCAGCGAGCGTCGGGGAACCTGAAAAAATCCAAATGAGACCATCACTGTTCACTGTTATAATACATGGAGAATTGACAGGTAGTGCTAGAATGTGGTGCTAATAATGATATTGAGGGATGTATACTCGTCTGCTTTGTCATGCGTCTGAAATCGTATTCCTCTGTACCTTTCGGTACTTGGAACAGTCTGTCCCACTGCCAGAATAATATAATAAGAAAAGTCTCAGGAGCTTTTAAAGTATAATGAGATCTTAGGCTGTGGTGCTCCAGGATACTTGACTATAAGAGATTTGGGTACTAGTGAAAAAAACAGAGAAAACCCCACTAGATTGTGTAAGTTGGCTCTGTGTGTGCAGGCGGGTGGTGTTGTGTAGAACTCCTTGGCCTGGTACCTAAACACGGAAATACCTCTGTCCCCGAAAGGAGAGCGTGAGGGAACTCGGTCCACAGAGGCCCTTGGACCCTACTCTGCCGAGACAAACAACCACACACAAAGAAGTCAGACCAGATGCCAAGATCCTGTTGATGGATTGCGTGATCCAGGAAACCATCATCACGGCATTATTCTTACAAATGTTTATTAGAAAGACAAAAACGCAATAGTTCTGTGGGTTCCTGAAATAATTTTCAATAATATTAAAAAAAAAAAAAACTTAGAGAGACCTCAGAAACTAATTTCTATGTGTCTTTGCTACAAGGCAGAACTGTTTAACGGGACAAATGCATAGCCTCAAATTCTTAGAGATTTACAGGCAGGAGCTTCCAACCGCAACATTGTTAATTTTATTTTTGAATTTCGGTGAAGAAGAGCTGCTCAAATGTTATGACAATGCCTATAAATATACAAGAGTATTTTTATGTCACGCCTGTATTTCTGAAATCCAGATGAAATAGTTCCATTACTGCCTTTCTTATTAATTTTATCACTCCTGCACATTTTTCTTGCTCTCTTGACTAGTTCATAGTATGTGGGGCATCTTGTGAAGACAGAACCGTAATAGGATAGTTCGGCCATGGACACACTGCTGTGCTTAACAAGGAGAACCAATAAGGACCTGTGTGCAGCACAGGGAGCTCTGCTGAATACTCTGTAATAACTTTATGGTTCCCAGGGGGAAGGATGGGGGAAGGGATAGTTAGGGAGTCTGGGATGGACATGGACACACTGCTGCATTTAACACGGAGAAGCAGCAAGGACCTGCTGGACAGCACAGGGAACTCTGCTCAGTCCTCTGTAATAACCTTATGGTCACCAGGGGGAAGGATGGAGGAAGGGATAGTTAGGGAGTCTGGGATGGACATGGACACACTGCTGCATTTAACACGGAGAAGCAGCAAGGACCTGCTGTCCAGCACAGGGAACTCTGCTCAGTGTCATGTGGCAGCCTGGATGGGAGAGAATGGATACGTGTGTATGCATCGCTGAGTCCCTTTTCTCTGTACCTGAAGCTACCACAACACTATTAGTTGGCTATGAAAGTGAAAGTCACTTTTTCATATCTGACTCTTGGCAACCCCTTGGACTATATACAGTCCATGGGATTCTCCAGGCCAGAATACTGGAGTGGGGAGCCTTTCCCTTCTCCAGGGGATCTTCCTGACCTATTCAAACCCAGATCTCCCTCATTGCAGGCAGGTTGTTTACCAGCTGAGCCACCAGAGAAACCCAAGAATACTACAGTGGGTAGACTATCTCTTCCCGAGCGGATCTTCCCGACCCAGGAATCGAACCAGGGTCTCCTGCATTGCAGGCGGATTCTTTACCAGCTGAAGCTACCAGGTTGCTAATATAAAATAAAAAGTAAAAAAACAAAGAATGTCTAATAATAACTTATAACCTTTAGAAAAATATTAGGAATCTATTTTCTGGACACACACAAACGTGTGTAATCCTCTTGCTTTTCGACGGAGTCTCAAATAAATGTTGTGTATTCATATTCCTCTTTGAATACTGACTTTGAAAAAATAGACCAGTGATTTTTGTTTTGGCTTCTTTCTACTGTCTTAAAGAAATGATGCAATAAAAATGTCAGACAGGTCAGAAAATGGCATAGCCTATCACTGACGAGATCAGTGCATTTAGGATCCAGCCCAATCATAGTATAGAAATTTCTGTCCATCTACTGCTTATAAAAGGATGTTTTTCACGTTTGTTTTCTCACTGCTGGTGGACATGGCTTAGGAATACGGGTACCGAAGAATTCTTCCAGGAGTGGCCCCGACCTCTGCCTGTCCAAGTGAAGTGGAGAGTCTCTTTCCTCAAGTCTTGATTGCAACTCAAGCATTCAGTCCAGAACACTTGGTCTTTAATAAAGCGTGGTCACTCAAAGAGGACTCCAACACCACTCTCAACGTGGAGGATGCCTTCCAGAAACCAAGCCACTCTGCATGTCTGCGACTGCTGTCTCTGATCCTTACTGTCTTAATGGCCACACAAGAACCAGCCTTCCTGCCCCGGGAGCCCTGCAGCTGCCTTGGGAAGCCTTTCCTTGCAGGTCTGGCTCACTCTCCCTGGTGACATCACCCCTAATATGTCCACATGGCTTGTCCCTTGTTCCTTCTCAAACTCGAGCTCTCTAGGACCCCAGGGGAGACCTCTGAGGGGGCATGTTAATCCAGACGGGAAGGAGTTAGCACCCTGCGACAGCCCGTAGTACATAGGGCATGGATGATTTTTGATACAATGGATCCTGGAACAGCATGGGTTTGAAATGCACAGGTCCACTCATCTGTGGTTTTTTTTTTTCCAAAATACTCCAGTATTACGGAATGGCTGGTTGGTTGAAAGCAGAGATGCAGAACGTCAGAGACAGGCAGAAACCGTGGATACAGAGGTTGACTAAACTCACGTGCACTTTCTCTGCGGCTTAGAGGTTCAGCGTCCGAACCCCTGTGCTGTTTAGGGTCCACTGTAAATGCTCCTCCTGAAGGTGAAATGCCCACAAACCTGGGTATACAGACCTCAGTGGATAGGGGAGGATGAGCCCCTTTTACCCACAGCTCTTTGCATTCTTTACCCAGATTCTTGAGATCACCTACATGAGCCAGCTGCACAAAAGGTCTTGTTTGAGGTGTTCTTTTGGGGGGAACCCAGGATAAAGGGATGGGCAACCCACTCCACTCCTGGAGAATCACATGGACAGAAGATCTGGCAGGCTGCAGTCCACAGGGTCGCGAAGAGTCAGACACGACCGAGCAACTAACACAGACACACACAGAGAAAGACTGTTTCTTTCCCTTCTTCCCTCTCTCCTTCCTTCCTTTTTTCTTCTCTCCCCCCTCTCTGTGTGTTTCTTTGTCTAATCTATTATGTAATCTATCATTTGGTCTAGTCTATCCTCTACCATCAAGCATAAAGAGATATGGTAACTTCTAAAGAGTCATTTTCAAGAATGTTTGTGTTTTAATGGCCACTTTGTCTGAATCTGGCTTCCCTGGTGTCTCAGTGGTAAAAAAAAAAAAAAAATATCTGCCTATAGTGTAGGAGACATGGGTTGGATCCTGAGGTGGGGAAGATCCCCTGGAGAAGGGAATGGCAGCCCACTCCAGTATTCTCACCTGGAGACTCCCACGGACACAGGAGCCTGGCAGGCTACAGTTCCTGGGGTTGCAAAGAGTCGGACAAGACTGAGCGACTTTCACTTTCACACTTATCAGAATCAGTGACAGCAAATGATTTTCTATTCAATGATTTTTCTTTTGCTTACTACAGTTTATTACAGACTTAAGTGTTGTGGACTGAATGTGTACCCCCAGATTCTTATCTCTGTGAATCAGGAGGAGGGTCCCCATCAGAGCCTGAGCAGGCTGGTACTCTGAGAAGTAAACTCTTATTGCTTACAAGCTGCCCATTGCAGGAGACTGTGTTCTAGCAGCCTGAGCTGTGACCCCAGAGTTCTCTGTCTTTGAATAAAGATGACACGGTGGTCATAAGAGGAAAATCTGAGTAAGTTCAGGAACAGACAGTAAATGACAGAGCCCACTTAAAATATGTCTGATTAGAGATATTTCATGCGCTTGTTGTTGAAAGAAATGATGCAAGTCAAGCAGGATGATATTTAAAGTGCAATCTTGGGCTTCCCTGGTGGTCCAGTGGATGAGAATCCGCCTGCCAATGCAGGGCACACGTGTTTCCATCCCTGGCCCTGGAAGATCCCATATGCCAAGGGCCAAAAAAGCCCGGGAGCCACAACTCCTGAATCTCACGCACTCGAGAACCTGTGCTCGGCAACAAGAGACGCCACCTCCATGAGAAGCCCTCACACCACAACTAGAGAAGCCCCATCCAGCAACAGAGACCCAGGCACGGCCCACAAGAAAGAAATCAACTGAAATAAAAAAGTGCCCTCTGCGCCTCACCCCACCTGGAAATCTGATCACCGGCCTGCGTGAGGTACGAACAAACTCTTCCCCGTCTCCTTAATCAAAAAGCCTAGTGCTGCGTTTGCATTATTGTTTTTGCAACAATGGTGTGTCATTACTTGCCTTGGCTGCTGCCTTTTCCAGTCTTCCGTCTTCATGAGATAAGTTTTCTTCCTTGATTCTTCTTCCGATGTCGAGCTGTCTGTTACATTTCATATAAACCTGGCCCCTCAGCCAAGGCCAGCTCCAGTTAGGTCATCCTTGGCATCTTTCTCTGTCGAGTGTTATGTCTCCAAGCGCATCAGAGAACGGCGTCCGGTTCCATAGGATGAGCACGCGTTCCTGGCTTTGTGTTGGCCTGAGCCTTGTCACTTCCACTTCAGGGTGATTCAACAGGCAGCTCTGGTACATGACGTCATCGAGCAGAAGTCATGTCCAAACGCTGGCCAGCAAGCAAGCCTCCTGGGAAAGAGATGGATGGAAAAAAGACTTTAGATTTGGAAATGGTTCCGCTGCACAAGCTATGGCATCAAACCACTTATTCAACCCACACCTGAGAGTCTTTGGAAGAGATTCACTCGGGTGGGCCTCGGAAGGTTATAATCAGCTGTGGGCCACAGTGTGTAACACTCTCTGTCAATTGGTGTGGACAGACACTAAGCAGAGGAAACGCCAGAGGCTGGCACAGTTTAAGCACAAGTGAGTTGACGTGTTTATGCGATTCACTGGATAATATGATACAACAGATGCTTTCCAAATCCTGACTTTTAAACTCTCTCCATATGTGTGGGCAGTTAGGTCCGTCCAATATTTCAAGTAACCCTTCACTGACTCTTCTCGTAAAGCAAAACGTCAGTCTGTGAAGTAAATTATCCATCTCTCTCTCTCTCTCTCTCAATAAACTTTGGTTTTGTTCCCCTGTGTTTAATTTTCTCGAGGAAGAGCCGCTTCAAAAATTAGCTTGATTTTATTAAGCTCGAAATTACTTCCCGTGTTGGAAGGATCACAGCTTTGGTTCTTCTGTTTATGGCAAACAGGCGAAAATCTTTACTCGTGTGAAGAACTGTAATTTGAAAGATGATTATATCGATGCTATTAGATCAGTCATCAGAGTAATGCAGCTTGCATTACAAGATCCTACCTCGCAAGACCTCGCTATGGGCCACTGTCATGCGTCCAGTTGCAAAACGTGCCCGTGGATTTGTTTACATTTGCACACGATGTTATCTGTGAAAATATCCTTGGTGATTGGCGATGATCTCATAAGTGCTCAGGACTTTTCCGCACAGAGTATAATACTCTTGTTGGAGTTAGACATGTGGAGATACTGCCAAACGGCATGGTTTACAGGCCCTGTTGGCTGGTCACCAATGCAGTGTGCAGAGCTCACATACTTGGTTTATTCAAACCCAAAGAAGGGAGGACGCCTCAACTGGCCAGCTGGCACAAATTATACTTGGAGCAACATCTCTCTGCCGCTCATCCAAACAAAATAGGCTCACAGCTCATCCATTCGTTGTTTTACTGCGTCCATCAAGATCTAGTCTAGTACCGGGCTCACTGGAGAACACCCGTCATGGTTGTCTTGAGATTTGTACGTCGCTGAATTTTTCATTCTGTCATGTTCCGAATCTCTTGAGTTCTCTGCCTGAAGTTGTTCCCTTGAGTTGGATATTTCACTGTCCTTGTTTAGGATTTAAATCCTGTAGTTTCATTGGGGGTTCACAGCTTCTCTAAGACATTTGGCACTGATTTCAAATAGCATAAAATCAGTTGGTTTTTGGTCTTCAAAAGCAGGCATTTGCTGTTGTTATGCAGTCCCTAAGTCGTGTCCAACTCTTTGCAGCCCCATGGAGTGCAGCACGCCAGGCTCCTCTGCCCTTCACCATCTCCTGGAGCTTGCTCGGATTCATGTCCATTGAGCTGATGGTGCTATCTGACCATCTCTTCCTCTGTTGTCTCCTTCTACTCCCGCCTTCAATCTTCCCCAGCATCAGGGTCTTTTCCAATGAGTCAGTTTTTCCCAACACGTGGCCGAAGGATTTGAGTTTCAGCTTCAGCATCAGTCCTTCCAATGAATATTCAGGACTGGTTTCCTTTAGGAGGGACTGGCTCGATCACCTTGCAGCCCAAGGGACTCTTAAGAGTCTTCTCCAACACCACAATTCAGAAGCATCCATTCTTTGGCTCTCAGCCTTCTTTATGGGCATAGATACATACATATTCTGTCTAAGCCTTCCCTATCGATTTACATCTCTGCCTGTATGCATGTATCTCTGCTCAAAGAAATACTTAAAACCAAATACTGGGTCACATGTTTTTAAATACTTGCAAATGGCTTTATTGTAAGTGTAACTTAATTACATTATGTTCAGTGAATATCCTGATAAGGCTCAATTCAGTGGCATGGATTGAGCCTAGGATCACCAGATATAGCCTTGACACACTCACACTGCATGGCTTTTATACTGTCTACATTTTGTGTAATTGTGGACTTGCCAAAGTTATTTAAAAAAGCAAAGCACCTCTCTCCCCTGCTTCACGCTTTCGGGGACTTGCCGTCACATATAGGGTGAACCTCAGGGGGCTTTGGGCTTCCCTCATGGCTCAGACAGTGAAGAATGTGCCTACAATGCAGGATACCTGGATTCAATCCCTGGGTTGGCAAGATCCCCTGGAGAAGAATAGCTACCCCCAGTGTTCTTGCCTGGAGAATTCCATGGACAGAGGAGCCTGGCGGGCTGCAGTCCAGAGGGTTGCACAGAGTCGGACATGGCTGAGCCACTAAGACTTCACGTCAGGCATGTTGGTGTTGCGTGAGTCTTGAGAAACAGGAAAGCCTGTGGTGTGGTTTCACTTGCGTACCAGCCTTGTTCCCATCTCAGCCCCCTTCCTACTATGTCTTATATCAGTTTTGCCCAAAGAATCCCACATCCTAGATGGAAACACCATCCACCAGAAGGCTCCTGTGCTAACTGGGTTGTTTCCTGTCTATGGAACCCTATCCTTATTCTTTTCTTGGGGAGACCCTACTAAACACAGACGCCCAATCCCCTGACCCTGTCTAGGAGCCTCTGAGCCAATGCACTCTCCCCTCTGATTTCCCGGAATATCTCATTCATCGACACGTCAGCGTGTCTGTTCCTCCTTATTAACAGCTGTTCAGGGCAGGGCTAGCATTTCAGGTGGATGTACACCTGGGGGTCTGTGCCTGCAGTTCTGTCGTTCAGGTGCTCAGTCATGTCGGACTCTTGTGACCCCATGGACTGTAGCCCGCCAGTCTCCTCTGTCCATGGGATTTCCCAGGCAAGAATCCTGGCATGGGTTGATGTTTTTCCCTTCATGGAATCTTCCCCACCCAGGGGTTGAACCCGCGTCTCCTGTATTGGCTGGCAGCTTCTTTACCGCTGAGCCACCAGGCTGCATTTCCGTTGGTTTTGTGTCAAAATCAGCTGAACGGTATGGTTGATTGGATGTTGCAGCTGCAAACCATACAAACTGGAAGAGAAGAGACACTGCTATGGTGTTGACTTCTCACGTGGAAGTTTGCCTGCCATGAAATAAGGCCCAAATAGATCGTAATCACGTTAGAGTTGTCATACTTTAATTTCAGTTAACCCCGTAGATTGCACTGTTATGCAGATGAACAGTAATGAAATCCCAAAAAGGTACATGCTTTATTATAGCTTCAGGTTTTTGTAAAATACAAATATATATAAAGTTATAACTATACCCAGTGGCAGGGCTCTTGCATGAGTTATGGGTCTTATCAGCAACCAGCCAGCAACGTGATCCGAGGGATCCACAGAACAGTCTCCACAAAGAATACATTTTCCCTGTGTAATGGGATCCCACCAACAGCTGTGATGCTTTCCAAGTACATACCTGGCCTCTTATAAAATTCACCTAGCCATCGTGACCTTATTAAACACAGAGTCAGAAGCTGAACGTGTGGGGTGCCGTTCAGGACTTTTGGACAAAAGAATTTTTCATTTGTTTTTCAAAAAACTCTGGACTAAGTTGATAAACTGGCATATTACAGGAAAGCTTAAAGCGGAGACCTGTGAGAGCAGAGGTGCTGGAATTGGACCGGAAGGCCCCCTCCATCCTGAGCACTCAGAGTGCGAGTCGGGTGGATGGGGGTCCTTGTGGGTGGCGGCCAGCACAGCATGGCAACTCTTGTCCACACTCCTTTGGGTGGTCATGGAGACGGCTCTCTGCAACCCTATGCCTCCTTCATATACAGCATGGAAAACCACACCTGCAGACCTGCCTCTTGATTTTACCTGCAGCAGAGAAAGAGTAAGGGAATTGTCTAAGGCAGGCATTTCCAGAAAATGTCGTTTTCTGGGAGTGCGGGGAAAAAAATCTTACTATGTTGTATATAAAGCACAGAATAATACAGAAGATAAACGGATACAAGGATATTCGTGGTATTAGATTTCATTTTTTTCTAACTCCCTAACTGTCCCTTCCCCCATTCTTCCCCCGTAGTAACCATAAGCTTATTACAGAGTATCGAGCAGAGTTCCCTGTGCTGTCCAGCAGGTCCTTGTGGGTTCTCCATGTTAAATTAAGCAGTGTGTCCATGTCCATTGCAAATTCCCTGTCTCTCCCCGCTACTGTTTTTTCACTAAGTGTAAGTTCATTCTCTATGTCTGTGAGTCTACTTCTGTTTCATAAATAAGTGCACTTACATCGTTTCTTTTTAGATTGCTCAGATAACGGATGTCATATGATGGTTCACCTTCTCTGTCTAAACTACTTCCATCAGAATGACAGTCTCTAGCTCCATCCATGCTGCTGCAGATGGCATCATTTCCTTCTTTTTGATGGCTCAGTAATATTTATTCCCTTGTGTATATATGTACCACATCTTCTTTATCCATTCCTCTGTCAGTGACTATTTAGGTTACACCCATGTCCTGGTTGTTGTGAATAGTTCTCCAGTGAACACTGAGGTGCGTGTATGCTTTTGAATCATGTTCCCCCCCGCCCCTCTGGATATATGCCCAGGAGTGGGATTGGAAGACTATACTCAATCATAGGGTGTTGATAAGGGGGAAAAAAAAAGTCTCAGAAATCTCCTTGGAGGGTCACAGTGGAAAAAAGCCTTTTCTTTGCTGGATGATATATAGCCGGGTGGGGCAAGGCTTGACGGCAGAGAAGGGGAGATACAGGGAGACGGCCACCTGCTGGGAGCAGTTGGACGGATGGAGAAGCCAGAGAGAAGGCAGCGTGCATGCTGGTCTCCTAGGAGGAGCAGGGAGCCAGTGGAGAGTGCAGTTCTGAAGTAGGGTAGACGAGGACACTTTTTTTCTCTTGTTGCCTGCACGTGTAAGCGCTTAAGGACCTTTTCCCAACCCTTGAAGACATCTTGACCATGTTGCAAACTTCCCACACATTTGCAGGTAAGGAAACAAGTCCCCATTTTTGTGATGAAGTCTCGTTTGTCCCATATGGACAGGTCCCGCCTGCTTTCGTTTTTGGGTGCACCGCTGAGTGTCTCTTGCTCCTGCAGCCGGTGGCCGCAGGGGAAGCAGAGGGAAGGGTGTGGGATTTCACTCTCTTCTCTGCCTACATCTTTTCCCGCTCGGCCTTTTGCATGTGGGGAGCAAGGAAGAGAAAAAGCATTTTATTTATTTATTCAGTGCTTTTGGTTTGGATACAGACATGTAACTCTGCAGTAAATAAAGTACTAGTTATGAGGGGGGGAAACTCCACCATTTCGATATATAAAATTCTTCGTTCTCTCTTTTTTAATGATTTAGGCCGACTGACCTCACTGTGAATTTTCAAGTCCGGTTTTTAGGGACCTTCATTTTGTTACCCAGAAGTGTTTCAGCCCATGGTGAGGGGGGTGCCTATAGATTCTACATTATTGTAATAAAAGTGTTCGACTAGAGCCCAGCCAAGTAAACTTCTTTGAAAAATTATTCGGTCTGACACATGCACGCATGCTAAGTCACTTCAGTCGTGTCTGACTGTGCGACCCCATGGACTGTAGTGCACCAGGCTCCTCTGTCCACTGGATTCTCTAGGCAAGAGTAGTGGAGTGGGTTGCCATTTCCTTCTCTGACACACAGGGTTATGTCTTCCTCGGGGAAAATAAAAGTGTTCTCTCTTGTGTCGTGCAAAGGAAGTTAGGACCCCATTCTCCCACCCTGCTCTACCGGGCGTGCAGAAGGTCAGGTTTGGAGTCTCCGATCTTGGAACTGCGGTTCCATACGCTGTCCCTTCTAGCCAGCCCTTCCTTGCGCGCCCAGCTCCTCTCAGCAGGACTCCCAGGTCTCTTCTGAGCCCTCTGCCCCAGCAGTACCCGATGTAACCCTCCTGGGAGATACACAAAACTTGCCTTGACAAGAACCCGCCCTCTCCGGGCCACCACTTACCTGCCGTTTGCCAAGCAGCCTTTAAGCTTCTCCACAGAGGGTGTTTATATTTACTCCCAGCTTCTTCCAAAAAGCCACTGTGTTCCCAGGTTGACAGCAGTAACTCTGAGAGGCCCCGGATGGGCGCCTCCGTTCACAGACTGGAGGACGGCTGAGCTCTGCTGTAAGCATGCAGTCAGGGAGGGGACTGGACACGGCCCCCCTGGGGGTGCTCACATCCCACCGCAGACTGGAGCTCTTCCTTTGTGGGAACACTTGCTCTCAGAGGCACCATCTGGGTGATCTTGTGGCTCAGCTGGTAAAGAATCCACCTGCAATGCAGGAGACCTGGGTTCGATCCCTGGGTTGGGAAGATCCCTTGGAGCAGGGAACAGCGACCCACTCCAGTATTCCTGCCTGGAGAATTCCACGGAACGTACAGTCCATGGGGTCGCACAGAGTCAGACATGACGGAGCAACTTTCATTTTCACTAATAAATAATGTACCATCAGGATCAGTAAACATTCTATTTTCTAATACCTTTTGGGAAAGAAAACGTATTTGAAATTGCATTCCAAGCATAGGTTAAGATATAATGGAAAATCAACTTGGATAACCTATGATTGAATTTCATGAGCCTGTGAGTCTCATGTTTGACACTAAATTCTAAGGTACAATTTTAATAGAATAAATGTGACACTGTTATTGGAACAAAGGGAAAGGGCAGAGCAGAGATAACTGAAGAACCGCTGGAGAAGGGACAGGCTAACCACGCTAGTATTCTTGGGCTTCCCTTGCGGCTCAGCTGGTAAAGAAACTGCCTGCAGTGAGGGAGACCTGGGTTTGATCCCTGGGTTGGAAGATCCCCAGCAGAAGGGAAAGGCTACCCGCTCCAGTATTCTGGCCTGGAGAATTCCATGGAGTGTACAGTCCATGGGGTCTCAAAAAGTCGGATACGACTGAGTGACTTTCACTTTTCTCCTGTAGCCCTTGAATGTTTTACTTCTTAACGTGACTCTAATGATTGTTTATATTGATTCCATAGGGTACGGTTTTCTTCTGTGCTTGTTTATTTTGAAAGAAAAAAAGCTTTTTTTTTTTTTTTTTGTAGCCTGAAAGACTCTGGAAAAAATAATGGGTTGCACTTGGTCCCTTGCTCAGATCTCCTCGCTGTAGAATAAAAGAGGCTTGAGTTCGAGATTGCAGCTTTTTAAAATAAAGTGAGGCTTCCGCTGTAGATTCGGTTCTCCATGATGGAACTCTGTGTTGTGGTTCTCTTAGATCCGAGATCTCTTTGTCTGCTGTGGAGACAGCTGGTTATCCAGGAGACAAAACAGTCTTTGGTTCTGATGGACTGTGTGGCAAACTGGTGTAGAATCCTTGTACACCATGTGAGTAACTCTCATCCACTGCGTAATCCATTCCACCATCAAGGTGGAGAAATCACTCTCTCTCACATCTGTCTCTTCATCTCTTGGTTGCAACAGAACTGACACCATCTGAAGTGTCCTGTAAGCTTAATCCAGTTGACACCTTCCTGGGGAGTCAGTCCATGAATTAGCAGGATGGTTTTCAGCATTGCAGGAGGGTAGCCCTTTCCCTGGCAGCTCAGCTGGTAAAGAATCCTCCTGCAGTGCAGGAGATCTGAGTTCGATTCCTGGGTCGGGAAGATCCGCTGGAGAAGGGATAGGCTACCCACTCCAGTCTCCTTGGGCTTCCCTGGTGGTTCAGATGGTAAAGAATCCGCCTGTAATACAAGAAACCTGGGTTCTATCCCTGGGTTGGGAAGATCTCCATGGAGAAGGGAAAGGCTACCCACTCTGGTGTTCTGGCCTGGAGAATTCCGTGGACTGTGTAGTCCATGGTGTCGCCAAGAGTCAGACACGACTGAAAGACTTTCACTTTCAGGCCTTTCCCACTGAGACCCAAATCCACAAAGGTAGCCTGTGAATCTCAATGGGAGAGGGGCTAGGTAATAAGATGATGCATGTATGCCCTTTCTTTCTTCTCAGTGACTTGTTCCATAGCAAACTCTGTTTTGTATTTCTGCAAGTAAAGACAGCCTGCAAAAAAAAAACTCTTGATTTTGAGGAGGTAGAGATGAATTGTTACAGACGGAAAAAAGGAAAAAAAGACATTTTCTTTAGAGAAAAAGATACTTTGCTTCCAAATAAAAAGTGATTCTCCTTTTGCTAATGAAAAAGAAAAAAAAAAACTGTAGACGCAACAAGCAAACTGCCACCGTCCACCTCACTCACCCTCGGAGAACACCTCCCAGGGCTGTGATCGTGGTGGACACATGGCCAAAGAGTTTTCTCTGATTACAGCGGGAGGGAGGGCTTAGCAGACCCTCAGCATTCTCCTCAAGAGTCCTCACTAATCACATCCAGTTTCTCTAAGATCATGACATGGGAGAGGCCACACTCGGACAGAACCAATCGACCGCATGGTGAACAGAATAGACGGGCTGCAGCTTGAACTCATTTTTAAATGCACACGTTGAATTAGACAGGCGCTGCCTGAAACTGTTCTCATTAGCAGCCTGCCAAGCTTGCCTGTGGATGGGATATAGGGGTTATCTAAGTTTCACTGAAGTGTTTATTTCTTTAATGAGGTGTGTGTGTATGTGTTTACCATTATTCGATTTTTTAATCTCTCCGATGTTATAGCAGAGGGTATTGCCTCTGTTGGCTGGCATCACCGACTCGATGGACATGAGGGTGAGCAAGGTCTGGGAGTTGGTGATGGACAGGGGAAGCCTGGCGGTGGTGCAGTCCATGGGGTCGCAAAGAGTTGGACATGACTGAGCGAGTGAACTGGACTGATTGCCTCTGTATCGTAAATCGTTCCCATCGGCAGATTGTCTGCTAATTAGTGGGTCATCTTCCAGGGGCACTGTTCAAAGAGGTATGAATCTCCATTTGAAGGGAGAAAAAGCTCTTCAAGGACTCTATATCAGAGACTAAGAAAACAAGAGATATAAAGTAAAAAACAAAAAGAAGCAAACCGAGAAACGAGGTGTAAACGGCTGCTGAGGCTTTGTCCTTTTCCTGCTTTGCAGGTATTCTGGCTCCTACAGGGTCTTCCTCCCCCCAGCTTTCTGGAAAATTTCATATTCCGGGCACCTCCTCTTCGGACAAGGGTGTCTTGTGTCTTCGAGTCCAGCTGGAGAGCCTGCCAGGCAAATAGCACAGGCCATTCAGTCCCGGAGCGGCTTTATATATGCACAGCGGAAGCCAAGGCCAAAGCGTGTTCATCGTCCCAGACGTGCTGGTTCCAGGCAGCCTGGCAAGTTCAGACGCGGCGATCCGGTCCGTGAAAGGTAGGATGTGGACACGTGTTTCCCATCAGTACATCCGCCCCTGCTCACACCATTACCTCTGTGTTACCGTTCCATCATCCCGATGCATGTTTCCTAGGTTGATGTGTATTTCGTCCAGCTGGAGCTCACCCAGCAGGCCAGCGCTGGCGTCACGCGCCCGGGTGGTCCCGCTGGGTCTCAGCTGGGGCCAGGGCCACTGCCAAGCTTGACACAGACCCTCTCCACTAGCTCCCAGGCTCCCCAGGCAGCCTCCCCGGACTGGCACACCCACCCCCACCCCCTGCCCCTCCAATTGCAGAAGAAACTCTAGAACTCTGCTGTGATGGCTGGCCAGAGATTTTTCAATAGCCACTATGCCCTGAGCAATGGCCCGTCTTTACAAGAGTTCTTTGAGACTGTAGATAAAGGTGCCAGAGAGATGCTCCTTTCAGTGGCCACATACACCAAGACCACACAGATGACGCTGATTTGAGCTGTGTCGTGGGGACCAGAAACAACTTGGAGTAGAAAAGCGTGGGTGCTGAGGCTGAGTGAGTTGGGAATAACAGGTGGATTCCTTCCGACACCCGCATCGGGGAAGATCCCCTGGAGAAGGGGTACGCTACCCAGGCCAGTATTCTTGGGCTTCCCTGGTGGCTCAGCTGGTAAAGAATCTGCCTGCAGTGTGGGAGACCTGGATTCGATCCCTGGGTTGGGAAGATTCCCCTGGAGAAGGGAAATGCTACCCACTCCAGTGTTCTGGCCTGAAGAATTCCATGGGCTGTATAGTCCGTGGGGTCGCAAAGAGTTGGACACGACTGAGCGACTTTCTCTTTCACTTTCACCTTCCATCCAGGAGGCAGGAGCTGTGCCAGACACAGGGCCATCTTTTGGGCCTCGATGCTCAGATAAGAGGAGCCCTGGAGGTCTGCTTTTTAAAAAAAATTTTTTTGGGCCTGCACCATGTACCATATGGGATCTCAGTTCCTTGACCACACCTTGAACTCATGTCCCCTGCATTGGAAGCACGGAGTCTCAACCACTGGACGGCCAGGGAATGCCCCCAGAATCCCCCAGGGCTGCTTTTACAAAAACTGAGCACTCATCCGGCCTCTGTTGCCCAAAGTAGAGAAAACAAAAGTCACATCTAAAGCCTGACCCGCACTCAGTCGTCTCTCCTTTTTCAGCCTATTTATGAAAGTGAAAGTCACTCTGTCATGTCTGACTCTTTGCGACCCCATGGACTATACAGTTCATGGAATTCTCCAGGCCAGAATACTGGAGTGGGTAGCTTTCCCTTCTGTAAGGGATCTTTCCAACCCAGGGATCAAACCCAGGTCTCCCACATTGCAGGCAGATTATCAGCTGAGCCACAAGGGAAGCCCCAAAATATCAGCATGGGTAGCCTATCCCTTGGAGAAGGAAATGTCAACCCACTGCAGTGTGCTTGCCTGGAGAATCCAGGGGACAGGGGAGCCTGGTGGGCTGCCGTCTATGGGTTCGCACAGAGTCGGAGACGACTGAAGCGACTTAGCAGCAGCAGCAGCCTATCCCTTCTCCAGCGGTTCTTTAGTTATCTTTACTTTGCCCTTTTCTTTTGTCCCAACAATAGTGTGACCTTTATTCTATTAAAACTGTACCTTAGAATTTAGTGTCAAACATAAGACTCACAGGCTCAGGAAATTAAATCGTAGGTTATCCAAATTGGTTTTCAATTATATCTTTACCTGTACTTGAAAGGCAATTTTAAATAAGTTTTCCTTCCCCAAAGTTATTAGAAAACGTAACGTTTACCAATCCTGACGGTAAGTAATTTATTAGTGAAAGCGATAGTTGCTCTGTTGTGTCCGACTCTTTGCGACCCCATAGACTGTACAGTCCATGGAATTCTCCAGGCCAGAATACTGGAGTGGGTAGCTGTTCCCATCTTCAGGGGATCTTCCCAATCCAGGGATCAAACCCAGGTCTCCCATGCTGCAGGTGGGTTCTTTACCAGCTGAGCCACCAGGGAAGCCCATGAATACTGGCATGGGTGTCCTACCCCTTCTCCAGGGGATCTTCCCAACCCAGGCATCGAACCCAGGTCTCCCGCATTGCAGGCAGATTCTTAACCAGCTGAGCCATCCTCACTGAGAAATCCCCAGCTAAACTTTGGCGAATATTATATAGAACCTATGTAGCTGACCCACACAGCAGCACACCGACTCATGATGCCATCTGCTATGCTCACGTTTCCCTGAGATGACACCCGTTGTGAGAGGTATGGACGCAGTGATTTGCTTTTTGTGGAGTTATCTGCAGAAGGGATGAGAAATAGCTGCCATGTGGCAAGTACCTCCAGTGCTCAGGCCTAGGTGTACTTCTGCCTTTTTTTTTTTTTTAATATTTATTTATTTTGCTACACCAGGTCTTAGTTTCAGCCCGTGGGGTCTTTGTTCTTCACTGTAGCATGAGAACTCTTAGTTTAGCATGTAGGGTCTAGTTCCCTGTCCAGGGATGGAACCTGGCCCAGCTGCATTGGGAGCACTGAGTCTTAGCTGCTGGAGCACCAGGTACGTCCTTTGATCTGCCTGTGTTGATTCTGATCAACAAAACCAAAAGAACAAGATGCAATTCCTAGCCAACGTCTGAATTTTTTGTGGCACCAAAATCCACGTGCTATACCTGCTCTGCAAGGCTCAGTGCGGTCTCCTGTCAAGACTCAGGAAGGCAGTACATCAGGCCTTGTGACCTGTAGGGTCCTGATTTCAACCGCTCAACGGTGCTGGCCTAGCAAGCAAGCATTCAGAGATCTGTGACAGGTAAGCAGATGCGTGTGCCTGTGGTCCAGTAAACTTTATTTATAACACTAGGTGGGATTTCACGTATCCCTAGCAGATAACCCCATGATTACCTATTCCCTACATGATACCATAATTTTTCTCCAACAAAATACACATTTTTGTCCCCTTTGGATCTGTCCATAATTTCCATCTTTGCATCATGCTGCTGTGCGGAGACTGGGCCTTACCCCCTGCCCCCCAGTCATGTTCCATATAAATCCCCAAATATAAAACTACCTTTAAAAGTTTCTGCATCCTTCATGGAAAGGTTAGTCTTTTTTTCTTAATTCGTTTTTAATTGGAGGATAATTGCTTTACTATGTTTTATTGGGTTCTGCGCTACAACAAGCTGAATCAGCTGTCTTATGTCAGAAATGTATCATCCTGTTCCAAATTGCCTCTTAAACAGGCTGTGTTGTGGTTTTATTCAGGGAAAGGGGGGGCCTCCAGGCGTGGTTCTGGGAGAGATCAGAGAACTGGAGAGCTCCTGAAAATATGTGTTTATTGCAAACGCAGGGTGAGCTAGTCAGTCATATCCAGGATTCAGAACAGAGAGAGGCTACTGTTGGAGCAAAGATTCTGACAGGAAAAGATGAAAGAGGTTTTGTGTCTGTAGCAACTGAGAAAGAGAGAAGCCATCAGTCTTGTCTGCAGCTGTCATGGTGGAAAGAGTGAGGTACGCAGCTCCTTTTGATGTGAATAAACACAATTTTGTAGATTTCCATAATTCAGGGAGGTGTTCAGATTGGACCATTTTCTGCTCATAGTTTGTGCATGTTGAGATTCAAGCTTTTGCAGCAGGCAAAGGCTCAGTGTGAACAGTCTTTGTCTGTGTATCAGTGTTGTGTCTCCTCCAAGGGCAGGAGAACGTTCTTCTGCTAGACGATGCTGTAGACACCTACGATTAAACAGAAGGAGACCTCATTCTGCAAATCAGATTTAGATTTGAAATCAGAAAGTCCAGGGAGAACTAGCCCCATTACCGTTTTGTGTCCAAAAGTGGAATGTCTTACTGGGTTCCTGATTTTTCCTTCAGTTGATCTCTCCTAATTGGTATCAAATAACGCTGTTATTTCTTTCAGTGTGTTCATTTAGTTTAACACCCACTGCTGAGAACCAGCTGTTCTCTGAGGCAGCGGTGGGGAACCTTTTGCACATCAAGGAGTGGTTTCATGGAAGACAGTTTTGTTCACAGGCTGGGGAGAGGAAGATGGTTTGGGGTGATTCAAGCACATTACATTACATTTATTGTGGACTTTATTTGTACTATCATTACATCAGCTCCACCTCAGACTATCAGGCATCAGATCTCGGAGACTGGGGACCCCTGCTCTATGGCATACAAACACGTGCTCATTAAGTTCAGTTAGGCTACACTGACTCTTGCTGCTGTTGTTCAGGCAGTAAGTCGTGTCCAACTCTTTGCGACCCCATGGACTGCAGCACGCCAGGCTCCTGTGTCCTTCTCTATCTCCTGGAGTTTGTTCAAACTCATGTCCATCGAGTCAGTGATGCTGCCCAGCCACCTTATCTTCTGTCCCCCACTTCTCCTCCTGCCTTCAATCTTTCCAGCGTCAGGGTCTTTTCCATTGAGTCAGCTCTTTGCATCAGGTGGCCAAAGAATTGGAGCTTCAGCATGAGTCCTTCCACTGAATATCGATGGTTGATTTCCTTTAGGATTGACTGGTTTGATCTCCTTGCCATCCAAGGGACTCTCAAGGGTCTTCTCCAACACCACAGTTCAAAAGCATCAATTTTTTTGGCACTCAGCCTTCTTTAGGAGAAGGCAATGGCAACCCACTTCAGTACTCTTGCCTGGAATATCCTGTGGACTGAGGAGCCCGGTAGGCTACAGTCCATGGGGTTGTGAAGAGTCAGGCACAACTGATTGACTTCACTTTCACTTTTCACTTTCATGCATTGGAGAAGGAAATGGCAACCCATTCCAGTATTCTTGCCTGGAGAATCCCAGGGATGGCGGAGCCTGGTGGGCTGCCGTCTATGGGGTCACACAGAGTTGGACATGACTGACGTGACTTAGCAGCAGCAGCAGCAGCAGCAGCCGTCTTTATGATCCAGCTGTGAACACTGACTCTAGTGGTGACTGTTTTGTGAGTACTTTTTGAGTGCTGAGTGGTGCTTTGAAGATATCTGCGAATGATCTCATTAAACTTCTCTGTATAAATATGGGATGGATGCTCTAGTAACTGTTGTACAAATGATGCTGGCAAATTGCTCAATCAGTTCAGTTCAGTTGCTCAGTTGTGTCCCACTCTTTGTGACACCATGGACTGTAGCACGCCAGGCTTCCCTGTCCATCACCAACTCCTGGAGCTTACTCAAACTCATGTCCACCGAGTCGGTGATGCCATCCAACTATCTCATACTATGTCTTCCCCTTCTCCTCCCACCTTCAATCTTTCCCAGAATCAGGGTCTTTTCCAAGGCCTCAGTTTTTCGCATCAGGTGGCCAAAGTATTGGAATTTCAGCTTCAGCATCAGTCCTTCCAGTGAATCTTCAGGACTGATTTCCTTTAGGAGGGAGTGGTTGGATCTCCTTGCAGTCCAGGGGACTCTCAAGAGTCTTCTCCAACATCACGGTTCAAAAGCATCAATTCTTTGGCAGTCAGCTTTTCTTATAGTCCAACTTTCACATGCATACGTGACTACTGGAAAAACCATAGCTTTGACTAGACATACCTTTGTTGGCAAAGTAACGTCTCTGCTTTTTAGGATGTTGTCTAGGTTGGTCATAGCTTTTCTCCCAAGGAGGAAGCGTCTTTTAATTTCATGGCTGCAGATACCATCTGCAGTGATTTTGGAGCCCAAGAAAATAAAGAAAACGAATTTTTCAAGGTCTCTGATTTGATTCAAATAGTTCAACCTTCTGAACCTAGAGCTGTAAACTTGTATCATAGTCAAGAGAATTCCTGTGCCTGCATCATAGATCTTGGCGTAGCAGACAACAGTGAAAACCAAGGGAAGCAAAGAGCTCTGTGCTTCTGTTCCAGAAGAGTTGACTGAAGAGTTGATTTCGAAGAGGCTGAAGTCACTATTGGAAAGTGTATCAGTTAGCTATGACCGTGTAACAAATATCCACAGGCTGAATTGCTTAAAACATGCTTGTTACCTTGTAGTTTCTGTGGGTCCAGAATCTGGATGTGGCCTGGCCGGGTCCTGTGCTGGGGTCTCGTGTGGCTCCAGTCAAGGTCTGCTCTGGGCTGTGTTGTCATCTGGAAGCTTGAGTGGAGAAGGAGCCACTTCTGAGCTCCTGCCGGCCGTAGAGGGGAATCCAATTCCTTGTGCTTGTAGCATTCATGGCAGAACTGATAGGGAAGACGTAAGCGTGCAGGTAGCCTCGTGGTTGTGACTTCAGAAAGAAGCCTGCTCACCACTCTGTTGGTGTGAACAGGACAGGAAAGAGAATTGGGGTGAGCAGTAGGGATGAAAGGGCACGTGATCAAGAGCAGAGAATCTTTACATGGACCAGTGGTGATGAGACCCCTTGGTCTAACCAGTGTGGAATATAATTTACTCAGCCTTCCCCAAAAGGACTTCCCTGGTAGCTCAGCTGGTAAAGAACCTCCCTGCAGTGCAGGAGACCTGGTTCAATTTCTGGGTCAGGAAGATCCCCTGAAGAAGGGATAGGCTACCCACTCTAATATTCTTGAGCTTTACCTGGTAGCTCAGCTGGTAAAGAATCTGCCTGCAATACAGGAGACCTGGGTTCGACCCCTGGGGTTGGAAAGATCCCCTGGAGAAGGGAACAGCTATCCACTCCAGTATTCTGGCCTGGAGAGTCCATGGACTGTGTAGTCCACTGGGTTGCAAAGAGTCAGACACGACTGAGTGACTTTCACTTCCCCAACAGAGACTCAAAAGGGGGAAAGGGGCTGTATTTTAAAATATCAGTTAACATATTTTTCCAAAAGGTCATCAAAATAAAGGTAAAGAGACAAATATATCTTCCCTTGTAGATAGACTTAAACTGTTAGAATAGACTTGTTTCGGTGACCAGAATCTTTGTTATATGGAATGTTGCTAACCCTAGAAATTTATATTTTTAAAAAGTGATACAGACTAGTTTGCCTTCTCCATACTCATCAACCCGAGCTGACAGTGCTGTGCTTCTCACAGCTGGGTGGTCATTTTCTACACGATTAAACATACTGTTTCTCTCCTGCCCATGCTATCTCGATTCCTTTGGGCAGGAGGGGGCACAGAGAAGCAATTTCCCTTGTAAAACTGAGTTACAAAAATAAATAAATAAAATAAATGAATATATTTCGCTAGCAATGAGATGAATTTCTCGTCAGAAATTCCAGACTTGGAAACCACATCAGTGTCCAGGGCTTATCATCCTTGTCCATGAATGTCATTGCTACTGAATGTGTTGATATATTTGCTGTGTCTAATGAGGCTCCTCACCTTCTACTGCACGGAGGGAAAGCGTGTGAAGAGGGAAACTTAGTCAGAATCCTAATTTCGTGATTGGTACATTTTTCAAGCAGACTACTCAGGCTTCTTGCTTTCAGCTGGCGTTGACTTCCCAGGCACTCTGATCCCTGATGTTGAGCTGACAGTCTTTAGGGCATCTCATCTCTGGAAGAGAATTGATAGAAGTGGGGGAATAACTCCTCCTGTGTTTTTTCCTTCCCTCACAGAAGCTCAGACACCATGAGTCTACTTGAACAGTCCTAAATCCTTTCTGTATAGACCTCTCAGCAAACACTGCAGCTGTGTCTCATTGTTAGTGATGCTTTCAAACCCCTGCCCCCTCCCCAAAAACAAATGTCGCTCAGTCATGTCCGAGTCTTTGTGACTCCATGGACTATACAGTCCGTGGAATTCTCCAGGCCAGAAGACGGCAGTGGGCAGCCTTTCCCTTCTCCAGGGGATCTTCCCAACCCAGGGATCGAACCCAGGTCTCCCACATTGCAGATGGATTCTTTATCAGCTGAGCCACCAGGGAAGCCCAAGAAGACTGGAGTGGGTAGCCTATCCCTTCTCCAGGGGATCTTCCTGACCCAGGAATCGAAACAGGGTCTCCTGCATTGCAGGTGGATTCTTTACCAACTGAGCTACTAGGAAAGCCCACTATATACATATGTATATAGCTCCCCTCTCCAACTGAGCCATCAGGGAAGCCCTGATATCTCTTTCTATATATATCATGTCTATACAGGTCAGTACGATCCATGATTTCAAGCATCTGCTGTGATTTTTTAGAAAGCACCCTGTCTGAATAAAGGGGGACTAGGTAATGAATACGACCGCCCCTTGAAAAGCTTGCACATCCATGGTTTAGGCCAGGGACTGTCCCAAGATTAGACCAGTGTGGGGTTTCCTTAGCTTGCCCCAAGCAGGGAACACAGGAAGTGTGGTCTGTGTAGGGAATTGGGTTGAAGTGAAGGAATTGTCCAGGATGGGGTTTAATGGATGTGAGAGTTGCGTGTGTCGGGGGGGGGGGGGGGGGGGGGGGGGGGGTTCAGGTAGAGCTACCTGGTTGATAAGTTGAAACATGCATCTGGAAATCAGAATAAAGTCCTAAATAAAGTTAGAGATCAGTCACGTGTAGGAAGGGGTAGGAGAAGGGTGTCGCAGACAGCCTTTGCTGGCTTCCTCTCAGTCCACACATCTGGTTCACTGAGTGGTTTTCTAGGGTGATGACTCCCTTCCTGGAACAGGTACTCCATCTACACTCCTCAGGCAGTTAGGGGGAAGGTTGGGGATTCTTCCTGAGTCTTCAGGGCATTTATTGTCCTCAGTCCAGTTCAGTTCAGTTCAGTCGCTCAGTCGTGTCCGACTCTTGGCGACCCCATGGACTGCAGCACGCCAGGCCTCCCAGTCCATCACCAACTCCCAGAGCTTGCTCAAACTCACGTCCATTGAGTTGGTGATACCATCCAACCATCTCGTCCTCTGTCGTCCCTTTCTTCTCCCGCCTTCAATCTTTCCCAGCATCAGGGTGTTTTCCAATGAGCCAGTTCTTTGCATCAGGTGGCCAGAGTATTGGAGTTTCAGCTTCAGCATCAGTCCCTCCAATGAATATTCAGGACTGATTTCCTTTAGGGTGAACTGGTTGGATCTCCTTGCAGCCCAAGGGACTCTCAAGAGTCTTTTCCAACACCACAGTTCAAAAGCATCCATTCTCAACACTCAGATTTCTTTATATTCCAATTCTCACATCCATGCGTGAATACTGGAAAAACCATAGCTTTGACTAGATGGACCTTTGTTGGGAAAGTAATGTCTGTGCTTTTTAATATGCTGTCTAGGTCGTCATCCAGTAATAGTTTCCAGGCCACAGAGATGCTCTGGAGTGGCCAGGTCTGCTCACCTGCCTTATCTAGAAGGAGTGAATTGACCGTCTGCCCTGTGGAGTCAGACAGTTGTGGCTTTATCTGGCCATGCCTCTGGCTGCTGGGGACACCGGGGAACTTCCTAAGCTCTTCTCAGCCCTATTTTCCTCATCTGGGATACGGGGCTATAAAGGAGAATTCACTTAGTGTATTACTCACTGTGGTTGGCCCCTTGCCTGGCAGATGGGAGCAATCAAAATTTTCTTCACTCATTAATAATGACGCTCCGTTCCTTGCCATGAAATCTAGTTATCATCCACTTCTCATCCCGTTTTAACTGTTTCCTCATTCTTTGGAATCGTACATATTTTTTCTCTTTTTCTTACCACTACTTCCTTTTTTCTTGCTACCATATGACTCATGTATGTGTCCAGAACGATGATCAGAGCTAGCAGAGAGGTGGAAATGTCAAAGGAAGAGTGCAGAGAAAAGATGATGCCAGTGTCCTAAAACCTCGCAGAAAGCTAAGCATGGGGAATAAAAACAGACCCTCCGTGTGCCTTGCTGTGCAACACTGTGAGATTTCTGAGCACCAAGAGTAAGCAGTACATACCTTTAATCTTAGTCATGCATGGATTTTGATTTGCACTGAAATGTACACGAAAGCCCTAGATCAGTGCTTACAGGGCTTTCATAGTCACTGGTGGACATGCCCACGGTGGTGAAAGATTTGTGTCGCCCGACGCACCCTTGCCCAGCTGGATCGGGCATCACACACTCTGTCTTCTTCTTTCAGCTCCCGGTCTGTGAACATGAGCCCACGCTTACTCTGTACCTGTTGCCCTGTTTGGCATCCTGAAGTGAAGTGAAAGTCGCTCGGTCGTGTCCGACCCTTTGCGACCCCATGGACTCTACAGTCCCTGGAATTCTCCAGGCCAGAATACTGGAGTGGGTAGCCTTTCCCTTCTCCAGGGGATCTTCCCAACCCAGAGATCAAACCCAGGTCTCCTGCATTGCAGGTTGATTCTTTACCAGCTGAGCTGCTAGGGAAGCCCAAGAACACTGGATTGGATAGTCTATCCATTCTCCAGCGGATCTTCCCGACCCGGGATTGGAACCAGGGTCTCCTGCGTTGCAGGCGGATTCTTTACCAACTGAGCTATCAGGGAAGCCCTTCAACATCCTTCCTAGTGGTTTATCTCAGTGACGTTGCTGTTTACAGGGGCCCCAAGTGCGGTGTAATAATGCTCTCTGATATTCCTAAACACAAGTTAATAGTCTCTATCTGAAGATAATACTTCAAGAAAAATAGCTATGCACACATGCTTAGAGTTAGTAAGACAGAATCATAGGTTTATTGAAATATTGATTTTTCAGTACCATTTATTCCTTGCAGTGATATACATAATGGTAGGTGTAAGGGAAGGGGATGGTTTTTTATTTTTATCATGAGCAGGCTTATTTTACTAAGTGATTTTTTAAAAAGACATATCCTTGTTCCTGGTACAGCGGCTGTGTTAAACACCATTAATTTCTTCAGTTTGTCAAAAATGGTGTGTAAACAAATAATTTTGTTCTGGGTTTAACCACATTAAAGATTTCCTTCGCTAGACTTACGAGGCACTATGAAACAGTAATTATCTTTTGCGTGTGCAATCCATATCATTATAGCTGCAGTCATTTGAAGGGATTAAAAGATTTATCAACATGTACACTTTCCGTCTAATGCGTGGCTTGCCATTTTGGTGTTGCAGTTCTCACAGTTTCATTCATCTTAGAAGCGTAGCATGTGTTACTCCCTGAGTGTTGAATGATGTCTTCTTGCAGCTCCTCAGTGCACGTACAGCTCAGTAAATGCGACACTCTCGAGATGTGTCTGCTTTCAGCGGCTTCCCTGGTGGCTGAGATGCTAACGGATCTGCCTGCAGTGCAGGAGACCTGGCTTCCATCCCTGGGTCCAGAAGATGCCCTGGAGAAGGAAGTGGCAACCCACTCCAGGGTGCTTGCCTGGAGAATCCCATGGACAGAGGAGCCGATGGGCTGCAGTCCAAGGGGTCACAAAGAATCAGACACAACTAAGAGACTAACTCACTTTCTTTTCATGCTTCCAGCGAGTTACAAAGTCCAGTTAGAACATGCCTGTGAGAGCGATGCTGTCCGACTCCCAAGCTCTGCTCCCTGCTGGTACCTCTGGGCTCACAGAGAATTCTCTTTTCAGACCTGTTTTTTCTCACTTATTTCCTGAAAATATTGATTTACGTATGTATTTATTTAGGTGTGCTGGCTCTCAGCTGTGGTATGCACAATCTTCAATCTTGCTTATGAAATGCAAGATCTTTCATGCATTGGCTGGACCACCAGCAAAGTCTTTTTAATTTTTAAATGACGCATTAGCTAGAAATAATCTGAAATTATTAATGTGTGTGTTGATTGGGCTTCCCTGGTGGCTCAGACGGTAAAGAATCTGGGAGGCCCAGGTTCAATCTCTGGGTTGAAAAATTCCCCTGAAGAAGGCATAGAAAAATACATTTCATGAGAGAAAGTGTCGTTTTGATTACACATATAAAGAAACCTTAAAAAAAAAAACCTCAATTCTTTAATTCTTAGTTCCAAATCCCAAGGGTGATCAAAAGTCTGTAGGTGGAAAAAAATGTTATTCTTGACAAAAGATGAGAAGGAAAAACTGCTTTTATTTGAGACATCTTTTGTATGGTAATTGTTACCCTTGCTATTCACACACTTTCTTTTTCTGACCTAGCAGTTGGTCCTGCTCTCTGACTTCTGTGTCAGGGCAATTCTGAAACACTTGTAAATGCCTCTCACCCCCAATACACACACGAGGGCCACATCTCGATAATTACTGGAGAAGAAAACCACTGCATCTGAAGCACTTTGCCATTCATTACACATTAGGGTGTCATTCCAGTGAATATGTGTTAATGATTTCTGAGGGTCTCGTTCATTCCCATTTCTGACCTTGGAAACAAGTCCGCTTGACGTCTTGGCTTGACCCCTTGTCATCCATGACTTAAAGGAGAAGAAAATAGATGATTTGTTTTTCTTTTCTCCAACTAAGATGTCTATTTTCCGTAACTGCACACTGGCGACATGAAACTTGTTGAATTGTAACCGTAACCTCAGATTGAATGCCCACAAGCCTTGGGAATGATCCATGCCAATCTCCTAAACCTGCCATGTTCATATTCCTTTCCGTTATGCCTTGTTACGGGATGTTGAATGTAGTTCTCTGTGGTCTACAGTAGGAGCTGGTTGTTTATCCAGAGGATGGCTTCTTGAGCTTGAGACTGCCGCTGAGACAAGGTCTCTGCCACTTTGGAGTGTTTTCTGTTGCCCAGCCCCCCTCCACCCCTAACAGGAAGGAGATGTAGTGTTGCACTCTCCTCCTCTCTGATGGGTCATCAAGGAGATCGTCATGTTGCTCTGGGGACCATACCACCAGAGGGGCATCCCTGCCCCCTGGGGTGACCACTGCCCACCGTGGGTGATGGGTGGAGGGCCAGAAAGGACCGTGCTCAGCAGGTTTACACACTCGCCATCAAGCCAGTCTGCTTACTGCTGCTGAGAACAGACTCGTTCATGTCTTCCCCAAGGCCCATGACTCTGTAGCCACTGACCTCTGAAGTCTGCTCCACCATAAGTCAGGATGGAAAGGTCTGGACAGCTCTGTCTTTGCAGCTGGTTATCTCTCCTCTTCACATATGATAATGGTCTCATCTGAAATGGTGAGCAAATTCACGCAGGGCCGCTTGGTAAAGGGGGAAAAAAATCTATCACTTGGGCAATTTATTTCCCTATACTATAAGTTATTAACAGATTGTTAAAAGTCACATCTACTGATTTCAGTCATTTTCATAATGTCTTTCAGAAAGGTAAAGCAATGTGAAACATTGCAGGCAGGTTCTTTACTAGCTGAGCCACCAGGGAAAGCCACTCAACATCAAAGGTCATATTAAATATTTTTAACCAATAAACCAGAAGAGTATCTGAAGTATTCAAATTTTCTTTAGCCATTAAGATAAAATTCATTGAAAAAGTTTTCCATGAAAATGCAAGATTGTAAAAAGAGGTGAGCTTGTACATTTGGGTCTGATTCTCTGTTGAGAAAGTACGACCCCTAAGGTTCATTTCTATTCTGTTTTCCTTTACCAGCCTCCGGGCGAAAAACACAGTGGGTTCAACAAAGCCAAGCGTAATGCTAAATGAATTTCATGTTTTGGGAATCTTAGTCTGAAAGAGGAATTTTAGCGGAACCATTTGAGGGTAAAACACTTCAACTCTGATAAACCAAAAGCAGCTGATGAACCATCATGATAGAAGAGACAATTTGAAATTCTGTCAAAGTCAATGAATTTCTGTATAAAAATTCTTACATAGCACGTTTCAAGTGCTTCGGGGGTAAAAAGTCAGCATCCTTGCTTGAAAAAGCAATGATGTCCATCTACACATAGCCATCAGAACTTCCGGGGGGCGGCGGGTGGCGGGGAAGAACACTTAAAAAGTGTTTTCCCGCTTAAACATGAAGCTTATTCTTAAGAACTTGGAGGTATTTCCTAGATATGATTTCTCTCTGAAACCTTTGTGAATTATTACCAAGATCAAAAGCTGATGTGACTCTTACTCTCTTCTTTACATAAGAGAAGAGGTTCATCATTGTTAAAGCTGTATTAAAAATAGAATAAAGAGAAGTGCTAATTATAGGCACTTTTTCAAATTTTTTTATTTACAGTCTTATGAGTAATAGTTTCTAGATCTTTTTGGTTAGTAGAAGGGAACAATATAAGTTTTTTCTTTTTTTTTTTTTTTTTTACTAAAATGTCTCAGAACCTCCTTCCTTCGTTTTTTTACCATTACCAAAACTCTATCAAAATTTTTTAAACAGCTAAAACTAAAAGGAAACAGAAAAAATGGCAAATTGATCTTTCACAGCAATATGTATAAATGAGTCCTCACCACAAGAAAACTAATTTGTAACTATGTGCTGATTAATATTAACTAGACTTATGGTGGTGATCTTTTTTGCAATATGTACAAATAGCAAATCATGTTGTGCACCTGAAATGAATATAATGTCATATTTCAATTAAAAATAAGTATAAATGAGATAAATTTATCTGCCCATTAAAAACAAAAGATTATCACACTTAAATACACACACACACAACTTAGAAAGATTATAGTGAGTAGAAATTGTAATCACCATCATATTTCATCACAAACACTAAAGTGGGAAATCAATGACCAAAAAAATATAGAAAGTAAAAAAAAAAAAAGGCACTCTGAAAATTTTAAGTAAAATATATTACTTATATTTTTAAGTAATATATATTTAAGTATATATTTAAGTAAAATGTCTTACCTGTTGAGTGAAAGAAAAAATAAAACCCCAAAATACAGAATTTATCTAGAATAAATTAGTTGTAGCTAGCTGCAACATGCCCAGAAGAAATTAAATGGTATTTAATAAATAAGGAATAGAAAGAAAAATAGTGAGGAATATTCAACTGAAGTTGTTAGAAAAAATGACTAAAAATAAAACTAATGCATTCCCTCAGATTTGCTATGAACCTTAACTCTGAAAGCCCTGTATGAATTAAAAATTTTTTAAATATAAAACTAATAATGAAAAGAACAAAAATGAAATTGAACATTAGAAAACAGACAAATAATAAAACATAAATCCACTGACTCTTGATAAAAATCAGTAAAATCAAGTCAGTAGATGATAAAATTTAAAAGTTGGTGATACCAAAAATCCAAAATTTGAAATAAAACTTTATGGTTGGACTTACAATGATCTACTCCAGTATTCTTGGGCTTCCCTGGTGGTTCAGCTGGTAAAGAATCTGCCTGCAGTGCAGGAGACCTGGGTTCGAACTCTGGGTTGGGAAGATTCCCCTGGAGAAGGGAAAGGCTACCCACTGTAGCCCAGAATTTCATGGACTGTATAGTCCATGGGGTTGCAAAGAGTCGGACATGACTGAGCGACTTTCACTTTCAATGACAATTGAAAAAGCATGAAGCTGCAGTATTCAAGGAAGCTTTTCCTGGACGTTAAGAACCCTGAAACACCGTAATTGGACAGCCTTTAACAGGAAAGAAAATGAATGTATTGAGGGAGAAAGCAGTTTATAGAAGGTCTCACTCTCAGCCTCTCCTCTTGCCTCTATTCAGCCCAGCCCACCCATTGTGAATACGACTTTTATTACTTTCTTTCCGTAAATGTCAACAGGGACTCCGTCTCTATGTCCACATCCACATGAAAAGATCTGATGCTTTTGTTTTGTACAGACACATAGTATTTCACTGTGTAGCTTAGTAGAGTTTGCTCAGCAAGTCCGGCGTGATGGAACTTATTTCCAGTTCATTTGCAAATTCTAGATGTGGCCTGGATTGTAGCCATTGGATGGAATATGACAAATCAGACATTGATGAGAGCTAGTTTGGAAAGTAACATCTATTTTCCGGTGTCTCTGGTTCGGTGTGAGGAAATTCTTAGGTGGTGCCAGTGGTAAAGAAAGCGCTTGCAAATGTAGGAGACAGAAGAGATGCGGGTTCGATCCCTGGGTTGGGAAGATCCCCTGGAGGAGGGCGTGGCAACCCTCTCCAGTATTCTTGCCTGAAGAATCCTATGGACAGAGGAGCCTGGTGGAATATAGCCCACGGGGTCGTGAAGAGTCGGATGCAACTGAAGCGACTTAGCACGCAAGCAAGGTGAGGTGTGGGAGAGTTTTATTGTCAATCAGCAGCTTTAGATTTTAAACCCATGTCTGAGCTTTTTTCTTCCATTCACGAGTACGAGTCCTCACTTCCAACTTTTAAGCATGTGTCATCGCTACCCCCGAAACCGCAGAAATAGTCGTCAGATATAAACACAAATAAAGCTACGCTAATCCATCAGTGTTTGACAGGGAGTTTGTTATTAATAAATGCCTTTGATGATTTTTAAATCTTTGCCAGCTGTTTAGAAATAATTGAGGCTGTGAAGCCTAAAACAGTGTTTCCAGCTCCCAAGCAAACTGAATCGTAACTGCTGGCGTGTAAATTTCTCCCATTGGTATTTTTAGACACCAATATCCTGAAGCAAATTAGCACATGTAGAACCATCTCAATCCACTTTAGAAACAGGAAATGTCTATCGTCTGCACTTTCCATTGAAGTCTTGAGTTATTAATTTGAACTCGAGTGTGTCTTTGAATTTCTTGAGATCTGGGCCAGCTGAAGCAGCCTTAGATGTATTTAATCCCAGGGGTTTCCCGCTGAATGCACCAGTGTGGGCGTATCTGTCCTCCAGTTGATGTCATTCTGGTCAAGCCTGCCCCATCGTGATCAATATATGCCCTTATCTTATATTGGTTATTGGTTATTCAGTATTTGAAGCCACTTCAGCTGTTAGAACTCGTGTTTTTTTTTTTGCCTGTGTTCTCGTATAAACCTTGCAAACGGGGCCAGGGACACCCTCTGAGTTCAGAATAAACACCAATCTGGCAGTTCACGTTCCCCCAGGAACTGAGAAAGAAACGCCTTTTGCGAACTCGGTGACTCATCAGAGAGGGCAGCTTTTTACACAGTGACGTCCACTTAGACCAAATGGAAGAAGTTTACTGTCCCAAACATGTCACTTAGTGGCTCCCATAAAACTGACTTGTGAGATACAAATCTGTTCATACCCGTTGTTAAGCCCAGGTGGTAACATCGTTGGAATTAGGAAAGTCAGGCTCTGACCAAGAAAGCTCTCCAGCTTGAGTATTATTCAAAACGAATGGTGCAGGTAAGCGGGAAGCTTTCTCAGGGACTCCTTTTCCCCTGTGCCAACCCCCTGGAAGAGCCAAATTCCCCTGACTGCCCCCGCCTCCGCCACCAACAAAGCAAGCTTTAGCTGACATTTATACTTCCTTTACCATCATGAATCTTCTTTTCAAAGTAACTATCAGATTTAAATGATGGATATCCTAATTCTTTTGTCATTGCCTCTAAATGTTCATCGCCAGTAAGTGCAGAAAAGTCTGGTAAGTCACGTCAGTCGTGTTCGACTCTGTGCGACCCCATAGACGGTGGCCCACCAGGCTCCCATCCCTGGGATTCTCCAGTCAAGCATACTGGAGTGGGTTGCCATTTCCTTCTCCAGTGCACGAAAGTGAAAAGTGAAAGTGAAGTCGCTCAGTCCTGTCCAACTCTTTGTGACCCCATGGACTGTAGCCTACCAGGCTCCTCCGTCCATGGGATTTCCCAGGCAAGCGTACTGGAGTGGGGTGCCATTGCTTTCTCCAGCAGAAAAGTCTGCTCTACTTCAAAACCTTTTCTCATCGTGGGCCAAACCAGGTAATGTGCCATCTCACCCTTATATGTCGGCTCTGGGAACGTCCCAGGAGCAGAGGAAATGTGCAGCCCAGACAGAATCTTTCATTCTCCACTGTCTCTGTGATTTTGGGAAAAGTCCCGCAAGTTAAAAGCAGAAATAGCAATGTGTCATGTATCGATATGTGTATAATACTGCATGTCTCCGTCATCAGGAATTATTAATACCTCCTGCCCGTGGCTGCCTTCTGGTGTTTGTGGGTCGTACGTACCATGAAGCGGATGAGGCCAGACAGACGTGGTGATGCTCAGGGCTGAGCCCTGCCCTTCCCCGGGTGATTGGGGCAGGCAGTCAGACCCTGTGAACCTTGATTTCCTCAAGTGCACAGGGGAGATGTTCGTGGTTTAAAAATCAACATTGCGCATCAGGCCTTGAACAAAGCTCAGACACCACCCACGTGCTTTCTGCTTGGACACAGCTCTCTTGAGTGCCCTAAAAATACATCATTATTTCTCTTCTTGGTGCCCTTTGATTTATGATTTCTGACTCGTCTTTTTTTTTTTGAAATGTATCTCGAGAAACATTTAAGACACCTGGCAATGTGTGTGTGTGTGTGTGTGTGTGTGTGTGTGTGACTTGTTAAGTCATGTCCGACTCTTTGCAACCTCATGAACTGCAGCCCTCCAGGCTCCTCAGTCCATGGGATTCTCCAGGCAAGAATACTTGGGTGGGTTGCCATGCCCTCCTCCAGGGGATCTTCCCCACGCAGGGATTGAAGGTGGTCTCCTGCACTGCAGACAGATTCTTTACCGTCTGAGCCACCAGGGAACCCCCCCTAGCAGTGTGCGACCCTATAAAAAGAATTTGGATAAAACCTCCACAGCAGTGAGAGGAGCATTGATAGAGACGTATAAGGGAAAGGGGAGTTACTGGAGGGCAGCTGAAGAGCTGACCCACACCCCGCAGGATGGATGGCAAGCGGAGAGAGACACCAGGACTTGAAGGTGATTGCTTTCTGATGAGATGGTGGTGCCCACTGTACCTGCCAGAAGACACCAGTGTCGTCCTGGGTCCGAGTCGTATTGATGACACACTCTGACTTTGGAAATAACTGACCCCTTAATTTTTGGTTGTACGGGCTCTTGGTTGCTGTGCACAGACTTTCTCCAGCTGTGGTGAGCAGGGGGCTTCTCTCCAGCTGTGGTGAGCAGGAGGCTTCTCTCTAGCTGTGGCGAGCAGGGGGCTTCTCTCCAGCTGTGGTGAGCAGGAGGCTTCTCTCCAGCTATGGTGAGCAGGAGGCTTCTCTCTAGCTGTGGCGAGCAGGGGGCCTCTCTCCAGCTGCGGCAAGCAGGGGGCTTCTCTCCAGCTGTGGTGAGCAGGGGGCTTCTCTCCAGCTGTGGTGAGCAGGGGGCTTCTCTCCAGCTGTGGTGCTTGGGTTTCTCACGGTGGTGGCTTCTGTTGCTGTAGAGCACAGGCTCTAGGCATGCAGGCTTCAGGAGTGGTGGACTTCAGTTGCTCAGCAGCATGTGCCATCTTCCCAGACCAGGGATGGAATCGGTGTCCCCTGCACTGGCAGGCGGATTCCTCTTCATTCTACCACCAGGGCAGCCTGGCACAAACCGTTGTGTAAACTGTGAAGACAGGGTTGTCAATGATAGCTTTTGAAAAAAATAAAAAGCAGTATAGGAACTTCCTTGTGGTCCAGTGGTTAAAACTTTGCCTTCCAGTGCAGTGAGTGCCGGTTTGATCCCTGTTTGGGGACCTAAGATCCCACATACCTTGTGGTGAAAAAGCCCCAAACGTAAAACAGAAGCAATATTGTAAAAGCTTCAATAAACACTTGAAAAATTGTCCATATCAAAAAAAATCCTATAAAAAAAGAATGACATCCTTATTTATTGTAACAGTAATAATATCCATTATATGTGGAATCTAAAATGAAATTTTACAAAAGAACTTAAAAAACAGAGAGTGTCAGACTTAAGAGAATGAATTTGTGGTTGTTAGGGGGAAGGACGGGGGAAGGGACAGTTAGGGAGTTTGGGATGGACATGGACACACTGCTGTATTTAACATGGAGAACCAACAAGGACCTGCTGGACAGCACAGGGAACTCTGCTCAGTGTCACGTGGCAGCCTGGATGGGAGGGGGGTTTGGGGGAGGATGGATGCATGTACATGTATGGCTGAGACCTTCACTGTCAACCTGAAACTATGTCAAGGCATTCCACAATAAAAATAAAAAGTAATTTTTAAAAAAATTTTAAAAAGTGTAACTCTGACTCCCATTGGCCCTTGAGACAGAAGGTCTTGGTGTTGTGAGAGCGCCATGGTGGCTCGGGTTCTAAGAAGGTGACACTCTGCCCACACGCAGGATGACTTTTCTCTTTTTGCTAACATCTTCTCCCTACCCTACTAGAGCTGCATCCCACCTGGGCAGCCTTGACTGTCCAGCGCAAAGGGATTTACACCCCTGAAAACAACCCTTGGATGTAAAGCAACCCTTAGTGGAATAATTCTCAGTTTTCTGAGTCTCCAGTTGCGAGATCCCCATGGTGAGAACCTTCTTGTCCTTTCTCTGTTAAGACTTCCCCACATCCTTCTGCAAAGAAACTACCTACCCTCAAGTCATAGACTCCACAGCTCCTCTGGGAGAACCCAAACCAAGACATTTCATTAAATGTAACAGCACATTGATAAACTGTACCTTTGTAAAGGGCTTTCTGCCGGGAGATGATGTAATCCATATAGGGTAATCCACAGCAGCTGTGTCATGAGCCCCTCTGTTGCAGGAAGATGGTTCAGACCATCTCAGGTCAGGAAGGGATGGTGTGTCCAGGCTCCCTGCATGATGGCCATTAATCAGTCCTGCTCACGTCAGACATTCTCAGTTCAGTTGTCCGACTCTTTGCAACCCCATGGACTGCAGCACGCCAGGCCTCCCTGTATCCCAGAGCTTGCTCAAACTCATGTCCATCGAGTCGGTGATGCCATCCAACCATCTCATCCTCTGTCGTCCCCTTCTCCTCCCGCCTTCAATCTTCCCCAGCATCAGGGTCTTTTCCATTGAGTCAGTTCTTCATGTCAGGTGACCAAAGTAGGGGAATGAACAGAAGTTGAACAGGCTTGAGAGTGGCTGCAGGGAGGTTGGCGATTTTCCCGTTTCTCGATTCATCTCTGTCCACTTTGTGAATTTCATCTGTGAATTTACATCATTCATTCATTGTGAAATGTGTGCTTGCAATTTTCTGTGTTATGTTCAACTTCAGTGAAAAAGTCACCTTTTAACCAATGTTATTTAGAAAACTATCCTACCCAGAGATCACACCCGTGTCTCCTGCATTGGCAGCTGGATTCTTTACCACTGAGCCACCAGGGAAGCCTGGTACATATGCGTAGACGTTGGTATTTCCTGTCTGTGGGATCATCAGATTTTTTTCTGTACAGGTCTAAAATTCAGACATGCTGTGTTCCTCTTTTGTAAAAGAGAATAATTCCTCTTTGGTAGGAGTATGGCGAGATAGAAGGGATGTCAGTAGAGTTTTCAGCCCCAGATAAATACCCAAGTAGGAACTCCAACGGTAGACCATTTGCTCCTGTGTTTCCAAGGAACATCATTCCTTTCACTAACAGGAAAGTAGCTGGCACAGTGATCATTTAATGTAAAACTCAAAGACCCTAACATACATTCTTTACCTGGCTGACGGATGCCCAGCACTATAAGTAAGCTTCAGTTTGACTCAAAGGAGCCCTTGATGAAATCAGGCTTCACTGAAGGCTGGCAGAGGAAAGTTGATTCTGCAGGCAGGAAATACCAAGCTCTGTATACAGTTACCAGGCTTCCCTGGTGGCTCAGACAGTAAAGAACCCACCTGCCAATGCAGGAGACCCGGGTTCGATCCATGGGTTGGAAAGATCCCCTGGAGTAGAAAACGGCAAGCCACTCCAGTATTCTTGCCTGGAAAATCCCATGGACAGAGGAGCCTGGTGGGGCTACAGTGCAAGGGGTCACAAAGTCGGGCTTGACTGAGCAATTTTGACTCACTCACTCAAGAAAATCGAGGCTTAGCTCATTCAAATAGGCTTCAGATTACCCAGCAAAGACTGTTGAGTTGGAACTTGAAACAAGGAAATCTCTGTCCGGCAGCCAAGGTCTCTGCCATTGTGTAAGAGTAGACGCCCTTCTCGAAGTCGAGAAGTGGGCCAAATCTGAAGACATTCGCATGGCGATACATAATTACTCAGACCCTCTCCTGGGGAGCTGTGTTCTCTGACTGTCCCTGTGTTTCTGCTTACAGGGTTTGGGGTTTTCTGTTTTAAAATTGTTTAAAAATTTGTGTGAAGTTCAGTTATTTGATGAAAGCATCTCTCATCCTGTTTTTCCCCATGAAGCAAGCAGAATATTTTTACAGAGGTGGTCTAGATACCACCAGAGTATCGAGATGTATCCATAAAAGACAATAGAGTTTAGTTCTCTCCCTTACTGGGATATGGTTAATTTTTTCTTTCCTACATAAGCTTGTTATGGATGTGGGGAAGTGGGCGGAATCTTCCCTCCATTTTATATATCTATCTATCTATATAAAATGTATATATATATAATATATATATATCTATATAATGTATATATAGATCTATCTATCTATATATAACGTATTTGGGGCTGAGCTGGATTTTGGTTGCTATGAGCAGAAATTTTCATTTCTCTGCATTGACATGTTAAAGCATTTCAGGAGGACAGCAGATACATCTGCTGACAAGGTTTTTCTCCTGTGTCTTTATTTATTTATTTTTTTGAGGTTGAAATGAAACTAATTTAAGAAGTTCAAGCTGATGTCCTGGCCCACCTTCCTTTAAGGAAACCAGTGGGCTTTCCTTTCTTTGAAATGAAACATATCCACGGCAGTCTCACTGTGTTTCAGCCTTCCTTATGTCTGTCTTGGTTGCTACGAGCAGGCTTTTCTCTGCTTGCCGCCCGTGGCGGGGCTACTCCCGTTGCATCGTGGTGGCTTCTCTTGGGGCACGTGGTCTTCCGGAGTTGCAGCTGCTGGATTCCGGAGCACATGTTCAGTGGCTGTGAGGTGCGGGCTGAGTTGCTTTTGGGCACTGTGGGATCTTCCCCGACCAGGGTTCGAATCCACAGCCCCTGCATGGCAAGCGGGATTTCTTAACCACTGGCTCACCAGGGAAGCCCTTCGCTTTGTCTTCTATACACCATTATTCTTGGTCGCCGGAAAGGAAGAAGCCACATCATCTTCTCTGAGATGCCCCCCACCTGACCTCTTCCGGAGACATCTCCTCCCATTACTTCCTTTTCCCCGAGTAACCAAGGGTTTTGTTGACCTTTAGTCGATCTGGGAAGCAAGCTTCGGCAACAGCACTGTCGTGACAATACGAGGCAGGGAACAGAATCCTTTTATACCAAGTCCCTGTAATTGTAAGACGTCATTCCGCCTCTCGTGGAGCAGTATTTCTCAGCCTTTTTTCATGCGTGTTTGCTCGTCTGGGGTGGGTGGAGTGTGGCCATCACAGTGGGGATGATTCTGCATCTCAGCAACAAGTATCTTCCTGGTCCCAGTCACTGTACCCTCTGAGCATCCTACACAGTAGACGTTGACGTCTGGCTGACTGCTGTGTGCCACTTCTGTATTTACTCTTTCTTTTGTTCCTGCATTTTTTTTTTTTTTTGACGGAAAAGAATCATTGAAATGTTCACTCACCTATTTGCCTCTACTCTGATGTCTCTGATGACACCCTTGGTAAAAAGCACCTCCTCCATCAAGGAGCACTCATTAAACAGATAAAAAAAAGTATTTCAGCCTTCCTTATGTCTGGCAGTATTGAAAAGAACACCTCAACACAAGAAGCTTTGAGCCTGAATGCTGCTTTATGCCAACCACATCTACAAAACTCTTTTGGAAACTTCATGGACTTCTTCTCTTTTTTTTCCCCACATACGTGCTATCTCAAAAGATAGATTGATGAAGTTGGCACTTTCGCCCAGCTTTCCCCTTGCAGGTGCAAAGCTGATGCTTCAGGCAGACGCATAATCAGGAAAGTAAATCACAGACAGAAGGAGAAGCCGTTCTCTTTGAGCTTCTGTTGGAAAGAGAAAAAAATTCTCTTATAATACGTAAGAAATCCCATTCATGCTTTGTAATTCAAAAACAGCTGGCTGTTGCATATGTTTAGTTGTTGGGTACACTTTCCAACCTGGCTGGCGTGTCACAAACACCCGTTAATGGTTAAATCATTAATCTGTATTCCCCACGGAGTGTCGTATACTTGCTAGGTTGTGTCCAGCTCTTTGCCACCCCATGGACTGCAGCACGCCAGGCTTCCCTGTCCTTCACCAACTCCCGGAGTTTACTCAAAGTCATATCCATTGGGTCAGAGATGCCATCCAACCATCTCATCCTCTGTTGTCCCCTTCTCCTCCCGCCTTCAATCTTTCCCAGCATCAGGGTCTTTTCCGATGAGTCAGTTCTTCACATCAGGTGGCCAAAGTATTAGAGTTTCAGCTTCACCATCAGTCCTTCCGGTGAATATTCAGGATTGAGTTCCTTTAGGAAGGATTGGTTTGATCTCCTTGCAGTCCAAGGGACTCTCAAGAGTCTTCTCCAACACCGCAGTTCAAAAATATCAATTCTTCAGCGCTCAGCTTTCTTTATGGTCCAACTCTCACATCCATGCGTGACTACTGGGAAAACCACAGCTTTGACTAGACGGACCTTGGATGGCAAATTGATGTCTCTGCTTTTTAATATGCTATATTGGTCATAGCAAGAGTCTTTTAATTCCATTGAGTACATTGCTTCAAAAAACAGTTTCTATCCTTGAAAGATGATCTTTAAGAAAAGATGACTTTCTTAAAGATGACTTTAATAAAAATTTCCCTTTTCAAACAGACTGTTCTCTAGATATAAGGGGGATAACGAGGTGGCCTCATGCTAGGTGTTTGAGGGAGAGCATTCCAGGTGGAGACTAGTGGCATATTTACAGCCCGTATGTGGGCAGTCCAGCGAGACTGTCATTGATACGTTTTATTTCAAAGAAAGAAAAGCCCAGTGGTTTAGTTAAAGGAAGGTGTGTCAGGAGACCAGCTTCAATTTCTTAAATGACATATTTGCTCAAACTCATCCAGTCCACACTTCCGTTTCAATTTCTGTTCCTCTACGTTAACATATTAAAATGTTTCAGGAGGTCAGCAGGTACACCTGCTCAAAAGGTTTTTCTCCTGTGTCTTCAAATTTTTTTTTTTTAAGTTAAAGTGGAACTCATTTTACCTTTTCTTCCACCCATAAAATTGTTCAGTGCTGGTTCCTGCTTCAATACAGTCCAAGAGAGGAGGACTAATACCTTTTGTAAACTTTCTGTATGTCTGCCACAGAAATTCATGGTTTACATGGGGTTTATCAAACTAGCCTCCCCAAATAATTGTTCTTTCAAAATTAGGATAAGCTAAGTTGTGTTTGTTTAACAGAGAAGTAGTTTGTCTTATGTATATATACACACACACACACACACTGCTGCTGCTAAGTCACTTCAGTCGTGTCTGACTCTGTGCGACCCCATAGACGGCAGCCCACCAGGCTCCCCCATCCTGGGGATTCTCCAGGCAAGAACCCTGGAGTGGGTTGCCACTTCCTTCTCCAATGCATGCAAGTGAAAAGTGAAAATGAAGTCGCTCAGTCGTGTCCCACTCTGAGCGACCCCATGGACTACAGCCTACCAAGCTCCTCCGTCCATGGGATTTTCCAGGCAAGAGTACCAGAGTGGGGTGCCATCGCCGTCTCCGATATACACACAGCCACACTCATATATATATATATACACATACAATTATGCATATATACACATATGTATATACATGGTATGCATGCAAAATTTTGGGGAAGGCAGAAGGTTCATTCTTTTTTATTTCCCTGTGTATGAAGAATGGGCTTCCCTGGTAATAATTACTTCGATTTGATATGCTGTTTGCCACAGTAGTAAATCATGTAATGTTTAAATCCAGGCTAAATGAAGGTCCCCAGGGAATTAAGACTATGTCAGCCACAGAATACACTTATGTTCAAATTTCTCAAAACCGTCCAATCCACCCTCCAGATTACTTCAGGCTTAGGCAGATCATCAAATTTGATAATACACTCCTTTGGATGCATGAGATTATGTTGTGAATTTAATTTTTTTTTTTCAAAAACAGCTATCATTGGAATACACTCTTTTAAATGATTGAGATTACATTCCTGAATTTAAGATATTTTTATAAAAATAAACTATCTTTGGCACTGAGACAACTGAAGCATTTGAGAGCTGTGATTCTAAACATTAAGCCACCTCTCCACACGTATTTCGGGTCTCTGCCTGCAGACAGACTCTGTGATAGGGGAATTACAGCGCTGATTTTCACACTGGCTGAATTACTTGTGCCTTTTCAGTCATCTCTTTCATCCCTTGGTGTGGAGACAGGTCAAGGAGATCCTGAACTCTCTGCCCGGAACGTGGTAGAGGGTTCACCAACACAGCAGAAGGCATGAGCGTGCCCCAAGGTTCATCCTCAGGAGCCCCGTCCATCCTGCCTGGGCAGATTACAGGCTTGGTAGCTCGCTGCCACTAGCTCAGACACAGCGGTTAGATCACAGCTTATTTATTTATTTTTTGCGTCCCCTGGGTGATGCCGGCTGTAGTTTCTTTGCACCTGCAATGTCCGTGTGGCTCAGATGATAAACACTCTGCCTGAAGTGCTGTAGACCCAAGTTCGGTCCCTGGGTCGGGAAGACTCCCCTGGAGAAGGGAATGGCAACCCACTCCAGTATTCTTGCCTGGAGAACCCAACGGACAGAGGAGCCTGGTGGGCTGCAGTTCATGGAGTCGCAAAGAGTTGGACACGACTGAGCGACCAACACCTGCGCTCATTTCAGCTTCGATGTGCACCTTGAACTTGGGCAACTGTAGAAGGTGGTGGGAGACTCCAGGGTGCAGAATCTCTTTAGTCTCCCAAAGAAGGGAGAGGCACTGGCCGTGCCAGAGTCATTCACTGCAGAAGAGATTTCTGGGATGGATACCGTGTCGTGGGGGGAGAAACGTGAGAAGGGCAGCATGGAAGCTTGTAAGCAAAACCCCCGATAAGGGCCCTGCTCTTCCAAGGGTGGCTCCCAGACCGGCAGCGTCTGTCTTCCCCAGTAGCCACTTCGAAATCTAGAACCCCAGCCCTGCCCTAGCCCAGTGAACCAGCATCTGCACCGTTATCCCATCCCCCAGCTCAATGGAAGTGGGGCGGGCTGCTTACAGGTTGGGTTGGTGATTTCAGTCGTTTCAGTATCAGCTTTCAGAAAGTCCTCTGGAGCTGAGGAGAAGGGCTGCCTTGAGCCTGACAGCTTTGTGTCCATTTGCAAAGACAGCAGCATCGGCCCCTTGCAACACATATATCCCTGGGGAGTCCCCTGAACTCAGGGAGGCAGGCCCAGCTGGCAGCCCTGGCCGGGTGCAGAAAGTGACATGCTGTACTTTTGAGACACTGCCCAAGGCCCTGTGCAAAACCATGGGCTTCCTTGTCACAATCCTGTGTCCCAGGAACCGCTCACTTTGTTGCTTCTCGTTCGCTTGCTAAGTCGTGCCTGACTCTTTGCGACCCCATGGACTGCAGCACGCCAGGCCTCCCTGTGTATCACCGACCCCCAGAGCTTCCTCAAACTCACGTCCATCAAGTCAGTGATGCCATCCAACCATCTCATCCTCTGTCTTCCCCTTCTCCTCCTGCCTTCAATCTTTCCCAGCATCAGGGTCACTTCCAGTGAGCTGGCTCTCTGCATCAGGTGGCCAAAGGGTTGGCCCTTCAGTATCAGTTGCTTAGTTACAGTGAAAGTAATTGACAATGTGAGACAGTATGAATATATGCTATTTTTTTTTTTTTAAGATTTTTGATATGGGCCATTTTTTTTTAAGGTTTTTAAACTTTTCATTCTGTATTGGGGTATAGCTGATTCACAATGCTGTGTGAATCTCAGGTGACCAGCAAAGGGACTCAGCCATACATATACATGTATCCATTCTCCCCCCAAACTCCTGTCCCCTGTCCAGGCTGTGATGTGGACCATTTTACAAGTCTTTACTGGATTTGTGACAGTATTGCTTCTATTTTATGTTTTGGTTTTTTGGCCACGAGGCATGTGGGATCTTGGCTCCCTGACCAGGGATTGAACCCACACTCCCTGCCTCGGAAGGCGAAGTGTTAACCACTGGACGACCAGGGGATACCTGATGCACTGACTATTTTAATACCTGAGTATTAAGAGAGAGCACAAAACCTTTTCTGAAATGCACACAATGAATGTGGGTACCCATTAAATAACCCCAAATACCAAGTTCCTCCTTTTTCCTTCAGCTTCCTTTCACTTAAAAAAAAAGAAACCTCATAATTACCTAGTTATGTTCCTGTCGTGTCAGCTAGACAGTGAAGTCTGGAAAGGCAGTGGTTGTGTCTGCTTCTTGTTCCAGGTCTAGCGTTGCCAGATTTAGCAAACGAGGCTACATGACTCAGCTAATAAACCTGAAGGTCAGAAAAGCAAGGATGTGATGTGGTTTTGGTACAAGTATGGCTCTAGCTGCATTTGAATCAGGCTTATGTTTTTCCAACAGAGAGTCCCTTGGATGGCAAGGAGATCGACCCAGTCAATGCTAAAGGAAATCAATCCTGGTTATTCATTGGAAGGACTGATGCTGAAGCTCCAAAACTTTAGCCACCTGATGCAAAGAAATGACTTATTGGAAAAGACCCTGATACTGGGCAAGATTGAAGGCAGGAGGAGAAGGGGACGACAGAGGATGAGATGGTTGGATGGCATCACCGACTCCATGGACTTGAGTTTGAGCAAACTCTGGGAGTTGGTGATGGACAGGGAGGCCTGGTGTGCTACAGTCCATGCGGTCACAAAGAGTTGGACACGTCTGAGTGGCTGAACTGTTTTTCAGATACTTGCTGTTTTCTCTGACCTTCGAATCTAAGTCAGTGTCTTGGACTCTATCTGGAGACAGAATCTGGACCTCAGCTTTCTCATGAGTACTCATCACTGATCGGATGATCAATAAATATTGAACACTTCTGCCGCGAGGCAGAAAGCTGCACGTGGCAGTTGTGTAAGGAGAGAAGGTAGGTGCAGAAAAAAACAGTGAGCCATGAGAAGTCAGAGCCTGGCTTGTTGTAACCACCATGCAAAGTAGTTTATCAGGGGTCGTTTATCAAGGAGAGCATCCATGGATGAGTTCCTTCACTGAGAAGAAGGGGAAAATGCCTTCCGGGCAGATAGCTGAGGCTCTGAGCTCATGGGAGGGTCTTGCCTTCTCCAGGGAGCCTTCTGCCTGTGAAAACTGGAGCGTGATTAAGCCCGGGAAATGTTGGGTTTCTCCTTCGGTGACAGATGAAAATTTAATGGCCAAGTGGGAGACACCAATACTGCATACTCGTTTCTTTGGGGAGCGCAGAAAAGTTAGTCTCATAATGAGGGAAAGTTGAGATATAAAAATCTAACAGATAGCTCTTTTGCAAAACAGAAGTTCAGTCGTGTCTGACTCTTGGCGACACCATGAACCACAGCACGCCAGGCCTCCCTGTCCATCACCAACTCCCGGAGTTCACTCAGACTCACGTCCATCGAGTCAGTGAAGCCATCCAGCCATCTCATCCTCTGTCGTCCCCTCTCCTCCTGCCCCCAATCCCTCCCAGCATCAGTCTTTTCCAACGAGTCAGTTCTTCGCATGAGGTGGCCAAAGTACTGGAGTGTCAGCTTTAGCATCATTCCTTCCAAAGAGCACCCAGGGCTGATCTCCTTCAGAATGGACTGGTTGGATCTCCTTGCAGTCCAAGGGACTCTCAAGAGTCTTCTCCAACACCACAGTTCAAAAGCATCCAATTCTTCGGCGCTCAGCCTTCTTCACAGTCCAACTCTCACATCCACACATGACCACTGGAAAAACCATACTTCTGAAAGAAAAAGGTAGATGAGAGAAGATGCCTGGTGGCTCAGCTGGTAAAGAATCCACCTGCAATGCGGGAGACCTGGGGTTAATCCCTGGGCTGGGAAGATCCCCTGGAGGAGGGAAAGGCTACCCACTCCAGCATTCTGGCCTAGAGAATCCCATGGATTCTCCCCGTATCGTCCACGGGGTTGCACAGAGTCAGACACAACTGAATGACTTTCCCTTTCACTTTTGACAGTTCGGTTCAGTAGGAGCATCTCTGTCCTTTTTTGCCATTTCATGAAGTGTGTGGAAGGTGCTTTCACATTTTCTGTTTTTCAGCACTAGTAATTTTGTTCGCTTTTACTTTTGTTTTCTTTCTGTTTATCCTGCTTATGGGTGTGAAAAGTGTTTCTGGGTTTCCTCCTATTGTTTTCTTGCTGCATCTTGACTTTAGCCTAGGTAATAACATGGTTAAAACCACAAGATGTTCTTTATATTAATAAAATAAAATACTGATAAAATAAAATATAATCCCTAACACTTTGTGACCCCATGGAGTATACAGTCCATGGAATTCTCCAGGCCAGAACACTGGAGTGGATAGCCATTCCCTTCTCCAGGGGAGTCTTCCCAACCTGGGGATCGAACCCAGGTTTCCTGCATTGCAGGCGGATTCTTTACCAGCTGAGCCACCCAGGAAGCCCATTAATAAAATAAAGAATCAAACTGCACAAGTAAAAGCCACAGAAGGATCAATATTGATAGTTCTTTTGCACTAAGGAATTAATTAGTCCAGTGTGTACTCTTAAGATCCCAGACGATCTTAATCTTATTTAGTATGCTCTTAACAAAATACCGTCTCAAATGGACACTTAAATGCTCCCTGGCTCACCTCTCAAATTTAATGTAATCATTTGCATCTCATCTGGGTTGCAGTTAGGAGACAGAGCTTCAAACAAAATTGACATAAACTGAATGGTGAATCCATTTTTATTTGAGGCACGGTTACGCATACGCGGTAAGTGCACGCATTATGAAGACAAATGGAGCATTAGAGTAAGTAATTAGGAAGCAAACCTATGACACTGGAACAGCTGCGTTCTGATATAAAATACAGCCTGCGTAGCCCTGTAATTCGTTCTTATTACCTACTCTGTGTTGTTCTGTTTATCACAGGTCTTAAAGAGAATGACCGAAAGCCATCAATACATTACTGAAAGCAGGACTTTGCGTATCAGCAGAGAGAGTTAAAAAGTTTTAAAAATCTTCCCTACTCACTTTGTGGCACAGGGTTCTTGTCTCGCCAACACCCCTTCCCAGTTTGCAGAGCTTTGACGATCAGCTCTTCCGTTCAAGTCCTCATTTGCAAAATGGTCACAAGAGGAGCTGTGCCCGTGGTTCTAGATCTTAAGTGTGTATCCGGGCTTGTGAAACACTGATCCCTGTAGTATCTCCACCCCCCGCTCCCCTACCCCCAGACTCTCTCATCTGTTGCTCTCTGGGTTCAGGCTCAGCCTTTGCATTCCCGTTTGGTACCGTGCTGATGTTGATGCTGCTGATCTGGGGACCACAGTTAGAGGAGGTAACCTCTGAGGCCTGGAGGACGAGCTCCAATGTGGACTCTTAGCCCAGAGATTCTGGCTGGAGTGACCTCGACGGGCTGGCATGGCGGGGATTTAACACGCTGCAGGCTGGACGGCCACCTGTCTGTATGAAGCTTTGGCTGCTTGCCAAAAGGATTGTGATTTCACGATCCTTGTCCTCTTTCTTTGCACACGCACTTGGTTTCGTTCTGTTTTTAATAGCTTACTATTCTAACTCCCTTCTTGAACCCAGATTGGTCAATAGATGTTTGTTTCTTTGTTTAATGACTACATACATTTCAGCCTCGGCTAATAGAACTGAAGCCTAGCTCTCTGCAGAGTTTGGACTCATGGTCTCCGGTAATTTACTGTTGTCTTTTCTCACACCTGTTAGCTCCATGGGTCCATTTTATGGATCATTCCAGTGCTGGAGTTGGACAAAGACAATCCATAGACAAAATTCCCTTGAATGAACCTTCTGTCTGCGTAAGTCGCTCAGTCGTGTCCAACTCTTTGAGATTCCCATGGACTATAGCCCACCAGGCTCCTCTGGCCATGGGATTCGCCAGGAAAGAATACTGTAGTGGGTTGCCATTTCCTTCCCTCCAGGGGATCTTCCCGACCCAGGGATGGAAGCCTGGTCTCCTGCATTGCAGGCCGATCCTTTACCATCTGAGCTATCGGGAAGCCTTTTATGGTGATTTTGGTAAAGGCCCTAGGATAAGCAGTTTTTACTTAAGATCTTATCTTTGTAAATGTTTCATGTTTATCATAAATCCAAGATGAGTGACTTTGATAATTAGTTGCTTTAAGTATTAGTGTGTAAGTCGCTCAGTCGAGTCCAGCTCTTTGTGACCCCATGGACTGTAGCCTACCGGGCACCTCTGTCCGTGGGATTTTTCCAGGCAAGAATACTGGAATGGGTAGCCATTTCCTCCTCCAGGGGATCTTCCTGACCCAGGGATCCAACCTGGGTCTCCTGCATTGCAGGCAGATTCTTTACCACTTGAGCCAACAGGGAAGCCCTGCATAAGTATTAAAGTGCAGTCAAATACCTCTGCAAAGCAGTCAACCAGAAGGCCTTTGAAAGCAGGGGGTGGGGGGAAAGCAAGCTTCTCAGGTCATTAGTCCCTTTTGAAACTGCAAATAATTCCCCTAAAACTGACCCAGTTATATTGTCTTAAAATGTAAATGAATCTTCAGATAAAACAATCTTCAGGGAATAAACAAAGACTTTACACTGTTTTTGACATTAAAAAAAAAAAAAATTAGAGGAGCCCCCCCCCCCCCCCGCCCTTTTAAAAACTTTTAATTTTATATTGGAAGTGGGCAGCAAAGGGATTCAGCCATACATACACATGTATGGAGGAGGCCCTTTCTTGTAATTGATAATTTATACGAAGGGAATGGAGAAGGCAATGGCACCCCACTCCAGTACTCTTGCCTGGAAAATCCCATGGATGAAGGAGCCTGGTGGGCTGCAGTCCATGGGGTTGCTGAGAGTCGGACATGACTGAGCGACTTCACTTTCACTTCCATGCACTGGAGAAGGAAATGGCAACCCACTCCAGCGTTCTTGCCTGGAGTATCCCAGGGACAGGGGAGCCTGGTGGGCTGCCATCTATGGGGTCGGCCAGGACTGAAGCAACTTAGCAGCAGCAGCAGCAGGAAGGGAATCTTGTTCTAAACACCAGAGAATTAAATTATTTTCAAAGATGCTCATAATGTCTTTTGAGTATTGGCATACTTTTCTTCAATAAACCTTTGATAAATGGTAATATCTTCTTCTTGGCCTTGTGTTAGACGTGGTTCATGAAGTTCAACAGCACTTTGACTCTGGACTCAAAAATGTGAACACTTGACTTGATAACAGTCATTTAGTTTTGGCTATTCACTGGGACCCTGAAATAAGGAGTGTGAACAAGGTTGAATAATCTGTATGATGAGGGTGGGGGATTGACCCATGAAAGGAGAGGCAACTTGGAGGTCAGCGTAGAAGAGCAGCCTGAAGCACCTACTCAACTCTTGGCTGAGGTTGACCCTCTTATTTGTAGCCCAGGAGACCCGTCACCTACTTGTCCTTCACTCATTCTGTGTCCATGGCCACCTTGGATTTCTACAAAGGTGGGCATCCTGAACTCTCAACATGATGGAGTATATCCTGAAAAATTGCCCACTCTCATATGTGACATAGGAGCACTTTTTAAACAGAGGGTTTGGTCAATCCCTGAAGCATTTCTCAGGACTCCTGTATGAATGCCGAAATGATTTCTGAAATCTTAAAGCTGTTTCTGTCTTTAAAAGGATACAGAAGTCTGTATTTCCTGATGTTTGAATTAAGGAATCTTTTGAGGGAATATTCCATGAGTATTACTGGATTCGGTGGCTCTTTCAAAAAAATTTTGAGTAAAATTCCAGTTCTGCAAGAGGCCAAATCAAGGGCAAAGAATTCCTTAAAAATAAAGGATTGGGTTGTACTACATGTTACACTGTTATTGATCCATTTAAACAATGATATATCTATAATATATGGATAAGGACAAGATGGGGGCTTCAAACAAATTTTTTTTATTTTAAATTCTTGAGTGCAGTTACTTTACGGCGTTGGGTTGATTTCTGCTGTACAACGAAGTGAATGAGCTATATGCGTACATATATCCCTCTTTTGATTTTCCTATCCATTTAGGTCACCACAGTGCATTCCCTAGAGGCTATACAGCAAATTGTCATTAGCTGTCTATTTCATAGGCAGTTATCAGTAGTGGGTGTATATCAGTCCCAGTCTCCCAGTTAATCCCACCCACCTCCCTGCCTTGATCTCCACGTGTCTGTCTTCTCTGTCTGTGTCTCTGTACTTTGTAAAGAAGAATCTCTGTACCATTTTTTTTTTCTGTAAATTAAAAGAAGTGTTAGGGTGGAAAGACTGCAAGTGGCGTTTGTCTCTTCAGAAGTCTGATGTTGCTGTTGTAACAGCATCTGTGTAAGTTTTAAGAGAAAACAGTCTCTGATTTGTAAAATTCAGACAGTTTTACAAATCAGAGATTTGCAGCCTATTTTAGCAGCTTCCCTAGAATTTGAACCCGGGGAGGGAGGGAGGGAGGCAAAGAGAGGCTGAAAGACTGGTTTCCTTCACGCATAAGTCTATCACCACCCTGCCTGTATGTACTCTTCCAGAGCTTTCTCAGGAAACAAGACTAAACGTATCCAAAGGCATATGCAGTCAGGAATAGCGTAGACGCAGGGAAGGGGCAGTGTAGACATGGGGAAGGACAGCATAAAAACATCAACAGCATGGGATGGCAACAGACTGAGTTTCTTCTAATACGGGGAAGATAGACTGTCTCATTCATAGATAACTGACTGTCATTTGCTTGAGCTCTGAATTGATAGCTGGTGGTGTGTGAAATGTTCTTCAGCTGTCTTTTATTTTTTTCCTTTAAATTTAAATTTTTTAATGTAAAAATTAATTTTAATGTAAATTTTATTTTTATATGTAAATTTTTTTATTTTATATGTAAATATGTTGAATTTTTAATGTAAATTTTTAATTTTAATGTAAAATTTTTTAATTTTTAAGTGTAAAAAGTTTAATTTTTAATGTAAAATTTTTTAATTTTAATGTAAAAATTTTTGATTTTTTAATGTAAAAAATTTTAATTTTTTAAAATGTAAAATAAAAATTTTTTTAATGTAAAATGAAAAAAAATTTTAATGTAAAATTTTTAAATTTTTAAAATGTAAATTAAAATTTTTTTTTTAATGTAAAACTTTTTAAATTAAAAACAATTATTTATTTATTTGACTGCACCAGGTCTTAACTGTGGCAGGTGAACACTCAGTTTCGGCATGTGGGATCTATTTCCCTGACCAGGGATGGAACCCAGGTCTGCTGCATTGAGAACCTGGAGTTCTGGCCAGTGCACCACCAGGGCAAGTCTCATCAGCTCCTAAATCTGTTCTAAGGTCCCAAATTATTCTTCCCAAAGCAACTTTCTCAGAGAGTGAGGTGGGGGGCGGCGGGGGAAGAGACAGAGCTTTCTATTTTGGCAACAGGACTAGGTTCTCACCGTACTTGTGACTCAAACGAAACTTTCCCAAGCACAACCGAAATAGCTCCCACAGAGTTTCGAACGATGAGAATCAAGCCCAGATGGTCTGGACCGAAAAATATTAAATCCGATGCTGTTACTATGGTCAAGTGAGATGACATATTTGCATTTTTTTTTTCTGAGTGTATTTAAAATTAGTCTTTGTAAGAAATCCGGCTGCTTCAAAATATGCTTTCCACTGCTCCCTAAGTGCATGAATTTTCCTCCCTGAGTCATGCAAGTGGGTAAAGAAACCGAGCTTTGAGAAGGCCCTTGTTTAACAGTAACTGTGTCAGCAGTGTGGACTTGATAACATCTGAGAGTACCCAGTACTCGAGCCACGCGAAGTGTTCACTGGGTGGCCAGGAAGTACTGAGAGAATGCTGTTGAGTCCATTTGAATAGACCTGGGATGTGAAAGCGCTCCATGTTCATAAGGACCAGTTTTCTAGGGCTAACATGTTGGACTGGCCAAAAGTGGATTCAGGCTTTTTCCATACGATGTGTGTGGGAACCTAACAGGGTATGGAGAAACCGGAACAAACTTTTTGGCCAAGCCAGTGATAGCTGGATTACATGTCTCCTTCCTTCTCAGTCTCCTCTGTGTATTTCCTCAATTATTAACCAGTAGCCTTGTGCTGTTGGGCTTCCCTGGTAGCTCAGCTGGTCAAGAATCGGCCTATAAGGCGGGAGACCTGGGTTCTATCCCTGGGTTGGGAAGATTCCCCTGGAGAAGGGAAAGGGTACCCACTCCAGTATTCTGGCCTGGAGAATTCCTTGGGCTGTATAGTCCATGGCGTCGCAAAGAGTTGGACACCACTCAGTGACTTTCACTTTCAGCCCTACGCTGAAGGCTTGGCAGAGTTGACAGGGAGATTCCCATCTAAGGGCCGTGCCCAGGATTCCTGAGTAAGCACATGTGTTCTCACATGGGATGGTTGGATGGCATCACCCACTCAATGGACATGAGTTTGAGCAAGCTCTGGGAGTGAGTGAAGGACAGGGAGGCCTGGCGTGCTGCACTCCATGGGGTCGCAAAGAGTTGGGTACGCCCTAGCAACCAAACAGCAACAGCAGCAAGGCTTTTTAAAATGTGTCTCTCCAATATCTCAGGTTTCCTTCAGTTCAGTCCAGTTCAGTCTCTCAGTCGTGTCTGACTCTTTGTGACCGCATGAACTGCTACACGCCAGCCTCCCTGTCTATCACCAACTCCCGGAGTCCACCCAAACCCACGTCCATTGAGTTGGTGATGCCATCCAACCATCTCATCCTCTGTCGTCCCCTTCTCCTCCTGCCCTCAATCTTTCCCAGCATCAGGGTCTTTTCAAACGAGTCAGCTCTTCCCATCAGGTGGCCAAAGGATTGGAGTTTCAGCTTCAGCATCAGTCCTTCCAGTGAACACCCAGGACTGATCTCCTTTAGGATGGACTGGTTGGATCGCCTTGCCATCCAAGGCAGCCTCAAGAGTCTTCTCCAACACCACAGTTCAAAAGCATCAATTCTTCCGCACTCAGCTTTCTTTATAGTCCAAGTCTCACATCCATACATGACCACTGGAAAAACCACAGCCTTGACTAGATGGACCTTTGTTGGCAAAGTAATGTCTCTGCTTTTTCATATGCTGTCTAGGTTGGTCATAACTTTTCCTTACTTTATGCCTAGCTCCAGGCACATGAAGTCCAGAAAATATCTCTTGTCTAATTGCCAAAAGAGCAGGCAAAGAACCTTCCTAATGTTCCTTAACTGGTGAAAAAAGAGATGGTGAGCCAAGTATCTTGATTGCTTTTCTCATTCTGGCACTTATGAATGAATATGATCATCTCTTGGCTCCAGAGCGGGAAGAGAGAGTGGAAATAAAGGGACCCCCTCCCCCCACCCCCGGGACCCAGGAGAAGCAGATGAACTCTGGAAATGGTGGGATTCTGACCCAGGAAAGTCCTGGTTACCTGGAAGTCTCTTCCTCCCTGTGACCACCCCATGGGACATGGCCTCACACATGCAGGATCATCTTATTCTCCTTTCTCTTCAAATCATCACCAGTGCATGGCTTTTGGACCTGTTCAGGGCTTCACCTCCATTCATAATCTGCTCTCTCTTTAAGAAAAAAAACAAAACAATCTATTCAGCTGTGGTGAGGCTTAGTTGTGGCACGTGGGATCTAGTCTCCTGACCAGGGATTGAACCTGGGCCTCCTGCATTGGGAGGGCAGAGTCTTAGCCGCTGGACCACCCCCCATAAGAAGTCCCCATAAATTGATGGTTTTCTTTATAAAACCAGGAGTCCATGTCTCTACAGTGGTTGGAAGACCAAAGAGAATCACCTCGAGTGGTTGTAGGCAGCTGGCCACCTCCCATGGGCTACGTGTGTACAAGGAAATGCACAGCAGAACTTAGCAACAGACCACAGTCAGTTCTGGGCAGCACACGCGAGGTCTGATCTCAGCAATCAACTGTAGGAATCTGACCGTACACAGTGGGTGTGATGGACGGTGTGTCTGCCTGTGTCCTCGGGGCCCATGGCTGGGGAATCTTGACCACACACCCCAGGGCATGTGAGTCTGCTCGGACTTGACGTTTGCTGAAGTGAAACTACGTCTGTGGGTCAGTGTTTATTAGTTACGGGAAGTTTCACTTTTCCCAGAAGTGAGCCCTCCCCCCAGCTGTGAGTAAGCACACAGCTTAGCTTCTGCTGGTTAGGGTGACACACTGCGGAGACTGAACTTGCATGGGAGGCAAGACACGTCTTTGTTACTCTCATCTCTCCGCTTGCCAAGCCCTCCTAGTCCGGGAACACTCTGGACACAGGTTACAGGGTTAGGGCTCCCAACTTTTAGAGTGCAGGGGGATTCCCCAGTGGCTCAGTCGGTAAGGAACCCTCCTGCAATGCAGGAGACTCAAGTTTGATCCCTGGGTCGGGAAGATCTCTTGCAAAAGGAAATGGCAACCCACTCCAGTATTCTTGTCCTGGAAAATTCCACGGACAGAGGAGCCTAGCATGCTGCAGTCCATGCGCTCGCAAAGAGTCAGACACAACTTAGTGACTAAACCACCTACCACCGCCATTAGCGCACACGCAAAAAATCACACAAATGATGATGACTTAATATGCATCCATAGGATGAGTCTACAAATCTGTGTCATATAAGTATTGATTAAACAGAGGTAACAGCAAAAAAAGAAAAAGAATAGTGAGCAAGCTAAAAAACAATTGGAATTCAGTCACATCACAAGGATATAAATAAGGATTCTGAAAATCATTTCAGTTATCCAGGAGTAACTCACAAAGGATTCCGAACACAGATGAAAGAATTTTTCGTGGTGCTGCCGACCCTTCCTTCTTTGGGTTAAACACGACGTAGTTATACTCACATGAAGCTAGGTCTCACTGAAGGCTTTTTTCCGCCCCCAGTTGTATAGCAGTATTTCTTTAATAGTGCTATGGAGATGTATTTATATACTTTATTCTATATTACACACCTCTTTAAAGTGTACATTTCACTGTTGCATAGAGCAGCAGTCTCCAACCTTTTTGGCATGAGGGACCCCACGGATGGGGAGTGAAACAGTGGTTCAGGCGCTAATGAGAGCGATGCTGCTGCCGCTGCTGCAGTGGGTAGCCTATCCCTTCTCCAGGGGATGTTCCGGACCCAGGAATTGAACCGGGGTCTCCTGCATTGTGGAGACGGCAATGGCACCCCACTCCAGTGCTCTTGCCTGGAAAATCCCATGGGTGGAGGAGCCTGGTAGGCTGCAAGTCCATGGGATAGTGAAGAGTCGGACACGACTGAGCGACTTCACTTTCACTTTTCGCTTTCATGCCTTGGAGAAGGCAATGGCAACCCACTCCAGTGTTCTTGCCTGGAGAATCCCAGGGACGGGGAGCCTGGTGGGCTGCCGTCTATGGGGTCACACAGAGTCGGACACGACTGAAGCGACTTAGCAGCAGCAGCAGCTCTTGCATTGCAGGTGGATTCTTTACCAACTGAGCTATCAGGGAAACCCTGCCTGTTCCAAAAAAACCTATTGGATAGTAGTTTGTATCTAACCTATATGGGATAAAGTAACACAGTTTATGTTTCAACTATATGTGTGTGTGTCCGAGTCAGTAAGACAGGTTATGGATATTTGTATTTCCTCTCACACAAAACACACATTCTGACTCTCAGACACACACACACACACACACACAGTTGAAACATAAACTGTGTTGTTACTTTATACCGTACAGGTTAGATACAAACTATCCAATAGGTTTTTATTTCAATTTTCCTGGGAGCATAGTTGATTTACACTGTTGGGTCAGTTTCTGCTGGTCAGCAGCATGAATCAGCTGTACATATACATACATCCCCTCTTTTTTTAGATTCTTTTCCCATATGGGTCATTATATAGTATTGACTAGAGTTCTCTATGCTAAACAGTAGGTCCTATTCAGTTCAGTTCAGTTCAATCGCTCAGTCATGTCTGACTCTTTGCGACCCCATGAATCACAGCACGTCAGGCCTCCCCGTACATCACCAACTCCCGGAGTTTACTCAAACTCATGTCCATCGAGTCGGTGATTCCATCCAGCCATCTCATCGTCTGTCGTCCCCTTCTCCTCCTGCCCCCAATCCCTCCCAGCATCAGGGTCTTTTCCAATGAGTCAACTCTTCACATGAGGTGGCCAAAGTATTAGAGTTTCAGCTTCAGCATCAGTCTTTCCAATGAACACCCAGGACTGATCTCCTTTAGGATGGACTGGTTGGATCTCTGTGCAGTCCAAGGGACTCAAGAGTCTTCTCCAACACCACATTTCAAAAGCATCAATTCTTCGTCGCTCAGCTTTCTTCACAGTCCAACTCTCACATCCATACATGACCACAGGAAAAACCATAGCCTTGACTAGACGAACCTTTGTTGGCAAAGTAATGTCTCTGCTTTTGAATAGCTATCTAGGTTGGTCATAACTTTTCTTCCAAGGAGTAAGCGCCTTTTAATTTCATGGCTGAATCACCATCTGCAGTGATTTTGAGACCCCCAAAAAATAGTCTGACACTGTTTCCACTGTTTCCCCATCTATTTGCCATGAAGTGATGGGACCAGACGCCATGATCTTCGTTTTCTGAATGTTGAGCTTTAAGCCAACTTTTTCACTCTCCTCTTTCCGTTTCATCAAGAGGCTTTTGAGTTCCTCTTCACTTTCTGCCATAAGGGTGGTGTCATCTGCATATCTGAGGTGATTGATATTTCTCCCGGCAATCTTGATTCCAGCTTGTGCTTCTTCCAGCCCAGCATTTCTCATGATGTACTAGGTCTTATGACTTTACCTATATGTTTTGTATATAGAATTGTGTCTAAATGTGTCCAATCCCGGTCTAATTTATCCCTTCCCCTTCTCTTACCCTCTGGTAACTATAAGTTGTTTGTTTGTTTTTTCACATCTGTGGTCCTGTTTCCATTTTGTCAGTTCATTTGTATCTTTTTTTTTTTTTTAGATTCCACATATGCAAGATGTCATATGATATTTGTCGGTCTGTCTCTGACTTACTTCACACAGTATGACCGTCTCGAGGTCCGTCTGTGTTGCCGCGTATGGCATGATTTCATTCTTTTCTTACAGTGACTAGTATTCCATTGTCTGTATGCAGCACGTCTTCTTCATCTGTTCCTCTGTTGGGGCCCATTTAGGGTGCTTCTGCGTCTTGGATATTGTGAGCAGTGCCGCTCTGAACGCTGAGGCGCGTGTATCTTTTCAAATCATGGTTTTCTCCAGCTGTATCCCCAGCAGTGAAATGGCTAGATCATAGGCTAGATCTGTTTTCAGGTTTTTAAGGAACCTCTGTACTGTTCTTCACAACGACTGTATCAGTGTACATTCCCACCGACAGTGTGAGAGGGTTTCCTTTTCTCCACACCCTCCTCCAGCATTTATTGCTTCTAGGTTTTTATGGATGATGGCCATTCTGACCAATCTGAAGTGACGCCTCATTGTAGGTTTGACTTGCATCTCTTTAATAATTAGTGATGTGAAGCATCGTTTCATGTGCTCCTTTTAGCCATCTGTATGTCTTCTTTGGATAAATGTCTATTCAGATCTTCTATCCAGTTTTTGCTTGGGTTGTTTTTTGTTTTTTTTTTTGATATTGAGCCACATGAGCTGTTTGTATACTTTGGAGATACTGAAAGTTGCTCAGTTGTGTCCGACTCTTTGCGACCCCGTGGACTGTAGTCCAAGGAAATCTCCAGGCCAGAATACTGCAGTGGGTAGCCTTTCTCTTCTCCAGTTTTGGACATTAGTCCCTTGTCATTAGCTTCATTTGCAAATATTTTCTCCCATTCTGAAGATTGTCTTTGCATTTTTGTATTAATGGTTTCCTTTGGTGTGCAAAAGCTTTTGAGTTTAATTAGATCACGTTTGCTTATTTTCGTTTTTATTTTCATTACTCTAGGAGGTAGATCGAAAAAGATCTTGCCGCCACTTATGTCCAAAAATTTTACCATTTTTGTATCAAAACACAAGAGACCACAAGTTAGCAAATTATTCTTTTTTTTTTTTTTTGGCAAATTAATCTTAAAAAAGAAAAAATGGATCTGGCGGAATCAGACTGTCTTACTTCAGAGCCACAGTCATCAAGACAGTATGGTCCTGGCACAAAAACAGAAAGACAGGTGGTACATGATAGAAAGCCCAGAGTTAAACCCACACGCCCATGGTCACCTAATCTATGACAAAAGAGGCAAGAACATACAGTGCAGAAAAGACAGTCTCTTCAATAAGTGCTGGGAAACCTGGACAGCTACATGTCAAAGAATGAAATTAGAACACTCTCTAACACCATACACAAAAATAAACTCATAATTAAAGACCTAAATGCAAGGCCAGATATGGTAGAACTCTTGTGTTAGTTGCTCAGTCGTGTCTGACTCTTTGCGACCCACGGACTGTAGCCCACCAGGCTCCTCCTTCCATGGGATTCTCCAGGCAAGAATACTGGAGTGGATTGCCATTCCCCTCTCCAGGGGATCTTCCTGACCCAGGGATTGAACCCAGGTCTCACGCACTGCAGGCAGACTCTTTACCATCTTAGGGGAACATGTAGGCAGGATACAGTCATAAGTTGCACCAAGATCTTTTTTGATCCCACAGTTGAGATATAAACTCTGAAATTGAGCATGCCTACAAATGTCTTGAGTGTCGTCATTTGAGTTCATTGAACACCTTATCAACTCTTACAGTTCTCTGGCTGTCCTTTCATGTGTCCAGAGCAAACTTAATTTCTCTCTTTCTGTGGGTAGATGCTGGGGACTCAGGTGCTGGCACGTGATTTATGCGAAGTAACATCTTGGAACAAAGACCGCCTCCCCCATCACGGCACTGCTGCCCAAACCAGGCTTGGACCCACAAAACGTGAGTGAGCTGGGCGTAGCGGTGTTGTCCTGATCACAAAGGAGAGAGGCCTGTCTCCCCATCGTCCCCTCCCAGGTCCCATGCAGCGGGTCACACTGACCTGTCCCTGCACACGCATGGTCTGAACCCTGGGGGACCTCCATGGTGCTCAGTTACAATCGTGACCGCAGTGCTTTACTGTATTCCCTTGAATCAGAATACGTATGGTAAAGATGTCTCTCTGCAAAGAGGTTACGGGGAGGCCCAAAAAGTAACTGTTGGCTTTGACCAGAAGGAATCTGACTGTGGTTGTGTTGATGGATCAGGGGCCGCCGCAGACTGGGGGGCAGGAGCTCTCCAGCCCGGGGCCTGAAACTTGCACCCATAGGCCATGTGCTCTGGGATGAACTGGTCCTCCACTGGGCAGCCCAGGTCTTCTGGGTCTGATGCAGATGTATGGAGCTCTGTATCATAAGGCTACCACGAGGCTGCAATGAAATAATCAGGGCCTGGCGTCTGGCACAACAGAGATCCCATGTTTGCATGCATCAACCTGCCAAACTCATTATTATCCTGAGTATCATTAATACTAGCCCAGCGCTGGTATTGTTAGCTGTCTCCTCGTTTCATGAGTTCTTCAGGTGAGCCTTCAAAGACGAGAAAGTCATACAGACTGTCACACACGGATATCAATTAACCGCAACCTCATCTTGTATACAAGTTTACCACCACTTGTAAATGAGTTAATTAATTAACCACAGGCACATCTTGTGAATAAGTTTACCACTCCTTGTAAACAAGTCAGTTAATTAACCATGGGCTATACAGTCCATGGGATTCTCCAGGCCAGAATACTGGAGTGGGTAGCCTTTCCCTTCTCCAGGGAATCTGCCCAACCCAGGGATAGAACCCAGGTCTCCCACATTGCAGGCGGATTCTTTACCAGCTGAGCCACCAGGGAAGCCCAAGAAGACTGGAGTGGGTAGTCTATCCCTTCTCCAGGGGATCTTCCTGACCCAGGAATCGAACCAGGGTCTCCTGCATTGCAGGTGGATTCTTTACCAACTGAGCTACTAGGAAAGCCAATTAATGATAATTAGAAAATAGTGTTTTTAATAGAAAATGGCTAGGTTTTTTTTTTTTTTTAATACAAAGTGAGTTTAAACTATGAAATATAAATATAGAAGTGACACTGTATCACTGACAATATTGTATGACAGCGGAGGATTCTTTTTTTCAAAGCGTGTTGAATCCTTATAAGCTTCCCTGCACGTTGGAAGCACCCAGAGTGTTAATGGTGGAGAGCTGGGTGCACCCCCAGAATTCCTGATTCTGTCAATCTGTGTAGGGCACAATCAATTCTATTTCCAAAAGTTTCCCAAGCGGTACTGATACTATTGCTCCAGGGACCACTTTTAGAGAACCATTTAATATCAAGAAATATTTTTACTCTTGTTTCCACGATATCCCTCTTTGCGGATGTTGAAGAGTACTTTCAATGAAATAAAAAATATCATCGTTGCTGTTTAAACTGTATGTGTGCGTTAATTCCGTTGTCTGCATCTCCTAAACTGTGCAAAGAAAAGGATTAAAAGGTCAGAGGGAGTTTGGGAAGATGAGAAAAATAACTGGTACCCACAGGCCACAGGCTCTGGGATGAGGTAGTCTAGCACGGGGTGGCTAGTTAAGGATACCTAATCCACCCACTGGCATCTGTCTGGAAGGAACTCATTTTCACAGCAGTAGCACCCCGAGGGCTCCAGCTATGGGGAAACTCCCTAGATTGTGAATCTTCCGTCTCTTGCAGAAATGGATGGAAATGTCTGTATCAATGGCCATGGTGTCTCTGTCTCGGCAGACACATTAGCAAGTGACATAACTAAGCCCACTTCCTTTTGGGGTGATTTATCTGCCTCCGTCAAAGGGAAGGGAAAAATCCCAGTTCCCTATGGAAATGTCGGTTGCCCCTTATTAAAGAGACAGCTTGAAAATTTCCCCAGTCTTAGCCAGACCCAGGGGCCGTTAAAGATATCTTCCCCACGTTAAGGGCACTTCTCTTGTGCCGTGAGAGTGTTGACTCTGGAGGCAGGCTGGTTGTCCGCCCCAAGAGGTGGAAAACAGCTACCTGATTTGCTAACTGCGGTTTAGGGGTCCAAACTTGGAATGTTCAGCTAATGCAGGGGGCTTGAGGCAGTTGTGGGGGGACATCCCGTTTTCACAGTGCCGCACATAGCCTGGGGCCACGTCGCAACAAATTGTTAGGAAACCACTTTAATTTAACTCAATGGACATGAGTTTGGGTAAACTCTGGGAGTTGGTGATGGACAGAGAGGCCTGGCGTGCTGCGGTCCATGAAGTCACAAAGAGTCGGACATGACTGAGCGACTGAACTGACTGACCTTAGCTTAAACTATCCGTGGTGACCTGATTTGGTTTTTGTTTTTTCTTCTGGTGTTCTGGTGGACTCTGCTCATTTAAGCTGTCATAATTCTGCTTGGTTAAACTGCTGTAATTGGATTCCTATAGTGAATGATGTCCATCCTAAAGGAGATCAGTCCTCAGTGTTCATTGGAAGGACTGACGCTGAAGATGAAACTCCAATCCTTTGGCCACCTGATTCAAGGAACTGACTCATTGGAAAAGACCCTGATGCTGGGAAAGATTGAAGGCAGGAAGAGAAGGGGATGACAGATGAGATGGTTGGATGGCATCATAGACTCGATGGACATGGGTTTGAGCAAACTCCAGAAGTTGGCGATGGACAGGGAGGCCTGGTGTGCTGCGGTTCATGGGGTCGCAAAGAGTTGGACACGACTGAGCGACTTCACTGAACTGAACTGAACTGGGTCTCAATTCCTCCTCCATGAAAGATTTTGATGCAACTCACAAGTCAGTCTCTGTCTGTCTATCTCTCTCCCTTCTTCCCACCCTCCCCTTTTTATTCTGACCACAACCTTTACTTTTGGTTTAAATATTTAAGCTGACTTCCCTGGTGGCTCAGACAGTAAAGCGTCTGCCTACAGTGTAGGAGACCCAGGTCCAATCCCTGGGTCGGGAAGATCTCCTGGAGAAGGAAATGGCAACCCACTCCAGAACTCTTGCCTGGAAAATCCCATGGACGGAGGACCCTGGTAGGCTACAGCCCATGGGGTCTCATAGAGTCAGACACGACTGAGCGACTTCACTCACTAAGTGTTTAAACATCACCTTACATCCTTTTCATACTTGCATTTAACACAATGGTACATGTCTGGAGGAAACAAAGTCTCCAGTTAACTTTTAAAAAGCTCATAAAATTGTTAGCCCAGAAGGAAAAATCGTATCTGAAATATATTGTAGATCTAAATGAAACCAGAAGGCGTTGTGACACACGCATTGTGGAAAAGGTCCGAAGGTAGAATTGAACAATAAAGATGCTTTGCTCTCTAAGGTCTCCACTGTGTTCTGACGGTGTTCTGTTTTGAGATTCTTTTCACTTAAAATGTTTTGACTATCCTCATTTCCCTTTTTTCCTATGTAGCTATTCCTGTGGCTTCCCTGGTGGCTCAGATGGTAAAGAATCTGCTTGCAATGCAGGAGACCTGGGTTTGATCCCTGGGTTGGGAAGATTCCCCTGGAGAAGAAAGTGGCAATCCATTCCAGTAGTCTTGCCTGGAGAATCCCCATGGACAGAGGAGCCTGGCGGGCTATAGTCCATGGGGTTGCAAAGAGTCGGACACAACTGAGTGACTAACACTTTCTGCTTTAATAGCTGAAGCATCATACTATATTACAGTTATGTCCTGATGTCTTTAAACACACCATTAATCGGTTATTCCAATAACAGGTAATTTCTGATGTTCAGCTGTTAAAACCAGCATAAGCAGTAGGAAGGCCAGAGTACACTCAGGTGAGAAATTCTGTAAAATAAATTTAAAGAAGTGAAATAGTGTGTTTCAAATGTCAAACACATTTAAATTTCTGATTTCGATTAACATCGCCTATTAGTAGAAAGAGAATTTCCGCTTGAATCTTAGGACTCTTGTCTTTATTACAAATGCTAGAAATCCTGTACCGTGTATGCGTGTGTGCATGCTCAGTCACTTCAGTTGTGTCCAAGTCTTTGTGACCCTGAAGCCCAATATTGTGTATAAGTTTCTGTGAAAAAAAATTATAATCCATATATTTGTGGATGTTCAAGTAATGCTTTTGAACTGTGGTGTTGGAGAAGACTCTTGAGAGTCCCTTGGACTGCAAGGAGATCCAACCAGTCCATCCTAAAGGAAATCAGTCCTGAATGTTCATTGGAAGGACTGATGCTGAAGCTGAAACGCCAATCCTTTGGCCACCTGATGCGAATTTGAAAAGATGATGCTGGGAAAGATGGAAGGCGGGAGGAGAAGGGGACGACAGAGGATGAGATGGTTGGATGGCATCACCGACTGGATGGACGTGAGTTTGAGCAAGCTCTGGGAGTTGGTGATGGACAGGAAAATCTAGTGTGCTGCAGTCCATGGGGTCGCAGAGTCAGACACGACTGAGCAACTGAACTGAACTGAAGTAATCCCCACTATACACCTGAGGAGAAGGCATGTTGCATTTGAAGGACTTTGAGCAGAAAGTCACAAATCAGGGATGACTTTCAACAGGGTGGACCCCCCGCAGGGGTGGGGGGTAGATTTCTTAGTACTTAAGCATTGCTTTTTTTTTTTCCAGTACTTTTTAACAGTCTTTTCTTTTAAAAATGTATTTACTTTTGGCTGCACTGGGTCTTCATGGCCTTTGCAGGGGCTCTTCTCCAGGTTTGGGAAGCCAGGGCTAACTGGAGACGAGCAGAGCACGGCCTTCTCACGGCAGCTCCTCTTGCTGCCGAGTACTGGCTCTAGGCCCCCAGGTTCTGTGTCTGGAGCACACAGGCTTCGTAGTTGTGGGCTTTGAGCTGCTTCGAGGCACAGTGGGATCTTCCTGGATCAGGGATGGAACTGCAAGATTGTTGCTGAACCACGAGGAGACGCTGGGATTCTTGGCCTCTGGAGGAGAAGAATTCAATCCAGGGCCAGAGAGGAGGCTTGATCACTCAGACCTTTTGTGTCATAAGGTTTTATTAAAGTATAAAGGAGATGGAGAAAGCTTCCGACATAGGCATCAGAAGGGGGCAGAAAGAATACCCAGAAGGGGGCAGAAAGAATACCCCCCTGATAGTTTTTAGCTGGATATTATATAGTCACTCAGCAGTCTGTTAATGAAAGAAAGGAATGTCTTAAAACTCAGAGAATGGCACCAGGCCCCTCATCCATAAGATGTATTTTGGGATAATCTTGGCACCAGAAGAGTCATCCTGGGCCATAAAACAATTGACTTGAATCTTGTATAAAGGCAGGTTACCATACAAATAGTTTCGTTTACACAGATTAGGGGAACAACGTCTGAGTATTACACTGGTTTGTCAAGGCGGTTCTGAGCCATTAGGCAGAACGACTTGAAGACAGAGTCTGGGGTAAATGCATAGCACATTAACATAGCTTAAGACAAACATTTCCATACGAAAAATGCGTTGGTTAACGCAAGGTTTGAGAAAAGTTAACTTCAGGTGGAACCAGGTGTCATTATGGCAACACAGTATTTTAAGAGAAACCTCTTTTTAAATGGGTATGCTGCTGCTACTGCTGCTAAGTCGCTTCAGTCATGTCTGACTCTGTGCAACCCCATAGACCGCAGCCCACCAGGCTCCCCCATCCCTGGAATTCTCCAAGCAAGAACACTGGAGTGGGTTGCCATTTCCTTCTGCAATGCATGAAAGTGAAAAGTGAAAGTGAAGTCGCTCAGTCGTGTCTGACTCTTCGAGATCACACAGACTGGAGCCCACCAGGCTCCTCTGTCCACGGGATGTTCCAGACAAGAGCACTGGAGTGGGGTGCCATTGCCTTCTCCTTTAAATTGGTATAGAGAAGGGAAAAAAAAAAAAAAACCATCACTAGTTTGTTTCCTCCTGTCGCTTAAGAGAGATTACAAATGTCTGACACTTGCAGCCTATTTCCTCCGTTTGGAGACCCCTGGCCTTCCTGACTGTTACCCTCTCTGAACCCACGTCCCCTAGCACTGGCAGGCAAGATGCTTATCCACCGAGCCAGCAGGGGAGTCCTCAGCACTGCTGTTGATAACGGCGCCAGTTGATTTGTTCAATGACATAAGTGGTGTCAGAAACCGCAGTCAACAAGAGACAGGGTCGTGGAATGAACGGTGTTGGTTGGGAAAGCCAGAGCGTGGTCCCTGCCCTGCAGGGACCGGGTCAGTACTCAGCCTGGGGTGGGCTCAAAGCTCGGGGCGGAAGACGGCAGTTTCTGGGACTCATGGAGCCCAATCCCCGAGGCCATGGTGTCGGGCTGCAGGTGCATTTTAGAAGCACAGTGCTCCTTGGTTTTCTAAGAACAAGAAGCCAGGCTTCCCTTGCTGCTAGAAGAGTCTGCCTGACCACTTCCACACCTGCTCACATGCAGATGTGCGAGTGTCTGGTTTCGGTGCTCCACGGCTGTCTCTGCTGTGCCTTGTCCCGTGGTGGGGAAGTTCCGACACAGAGATCGAAGGTTCTCGTCCCTCCAATGAGGGGCCAGAAGCCAGCAGATGCTCAGCTGACGGTCAGTCAGGCTCATGGTCAGAAGGGGAAAGGGTCTAAATTAACCCAATGCTTGTGGTTCTTCTGCAGGTCCCGGAATCTTAGACAGATGTCGCTGGTCAGTGAGCAAGCTGCCGTGTGAGACAGAAAGGGATGCTGACTGCCTTAATGCCCCTCAACTCTGTCTCTCTGTCTCTCTCCACATGGGCAGATTCTGAGACATCTAATTTTATGACTTTAGAAAAAAACCCTTGTGCCCGCAACTTCCTGCCCACCCTGTACTCTGACTATGCTGTGTAAAAATGTCTCCCAGTCTATTTAAAATGTAATCCTCAGTCCAGAAACAGCATCACTCTACTTTGGGTTAGGAGGAAATTTTTCTTTTAAGATAAAACCCACATCTCTGGGATTCAGTCTCCCACCTGTGAGGAAAGACTTTAAAACACACTTTCATATTTTAATACATTTTGACACACATGTGATTTATATGTATTGATGTAGGGAAAACAATTGAAAAAGAAGTGTTGTATTCATTTTAAGAATATGCCCATCAGGGAACAGAAAGCTTACTCCATTAAAAAAAATAGAATATTAGAGAGGATGGTAATTTTACCTAAAATAAGTCAGCCAAAAAAAAAAAAAAAAAACCTCCTTTGAATGTTGCTTTTGTTTTTTGCACTGAACATTGTTGAGTCTTGTTTAAGATAAACTGCTTCATGTTTTGTAACTAACATAAGATGTTCATGGGAATAGTTAAAAATGAATGAGGGTCTTTCCTCAAGCAAGCAAAGGAAATGTAAAGATTTTCGTAATTAGACACTGAACGGCAATAACATATGATCGTGATGTTCCAAGCCCCAAGACTCATCTCATAGCAACCCATCTTCATCACGGTTCAGGCCACTCACCGAAACAGACTAGAGAAACCTGAACCCGTGCTTTCCAGTCAACAGCTGATGATGTGATTCAGAGCAATAACCCTCTTTATAAGGAACGCAGAACGCTATTCTGTAAAGCAACTAGTTTGTCTGTCTTAAAATAGAATCCCTGAGGGATTCTCCTGAGAAATGTTTATTTTGAGTGGTCTACGCATTGTCAAGTAAATCAGCTTTCTCCCTCTGTGATCCATACTGCTGTTACCCCTGTAAAACAGGAGCCTATTAAGAAGACAGATGATGTAGCCTTCGTGATCGTTAGGCTCACTGTCCCGACTCTTGTTTCTGCAAAGTTACATGCACGGTTTAAAAGGCACCTTGAGCCGTGGTGGATGTTGGAAACTCTTTGTGTTTCAGACTCACAGCTCGTGCATGTGTGTGTTTGGTCACTCAGATGTTTCCGAGTCTTTGCGACCCCCGTGGATTGCAGCCCGCCAGGCTCCTCTGTCCTTGGGATTCTCCAGGCAAGAATGCTGGAGTGGGTTGCCATGCCCTCTTCCAGGGGATCTTCCTGACTCTGCATCTCTTGCATTGGCAGGTGGGTTCTTTATGGCTGAGCCACCAGGGAAGCCCCAGAGTCACAGCAATGTATGTCGAATCCTCCCCTTTATTAGCTGGTCTGATCTTATACATGCTGATCATCTGATTGTAAGTGGGTACTGAGAATAGAAATGACTCTGTATAAAACCACAGTTCTCAGTTGTGAGTCACTTAGCACCCCTCCCTGGGGGCTGTGTATAGAGACATTTTTTCTTGACAGGGGAGGGGGTCCCTCTGGCTTCCAGTGGGTAGTGGTCAGTGATGCTGCTAAATGTCCTTCTTACAGTTCCAACCCGGCCCCAGTGAATGATCCAGACCCCAGCTGTCCATAGTGCCAAGGATGAAAAAAACCCTGGGCTCCAGGAAGGCTTTTTTTTTTTTTTTCTTTACCTTCTGAAGCTTTGGGTTTGGTTGACAAGGTGCCACTCCAGTTGGGACTGGATCACTCTGCTTTTCCAGGAAAGAGCCCCACCTGAGTCCAGACCTACCTGCTCTGCAGTTTCACTGTATCGAGCAATGCCTGTCCTCAGTCCCCTTCTGGACCTGGTGTCTGATGTCATGCCAGCTTGGCACCATGAATCTGTGCCCAGAGCCACCCGAGCAGAGTGCCCCTGTACCTGGTGCAGCAGCTGTGTGTTCACTCAGATCTTCTGTTGTCAAGCACTGGCCATTTGTAAAGCTGTTCCAAAGGATGGGAAACCACTTAGGTGCATAGGAATGCACTTGGATCTAGTATGGCTGTGTGATTCTTATAGAAAGGGACATTGCTACCAGCAACACAAGCTTTCTTGGCAGACCTGATTTGATGACTTTTGCTTTTTTAATGACACTGATTGCCAGTCCCTTGGGGCTTCTCTGGTGGCTCAGAGGTAAAGAACCCACCTGCAAGACAGGTGACACAGGAGACGTGAGTTCCATCCCTCAGTTGGGAAGATCCCCCTGGAGAAGGAAATGGCAACCCACTCCAGCATTCTCGCCTGGAGAATCCCATGGACAGAGGAGCCTGGTAGGCTACAGTCCACGGGGTCACCAAGGGTCCGGCACGACTTAGCAATTAAACAACAACAAACAATCATCAAGTGACTAGCACATGGTCCTGGGTCTTAGAGCCGGGGGTTGCAGCTGAATCGGTAAGCAGACGATCTCTGCGGGTGGTTTGCGATAGACTGAAACCTTTCTCTGGGAAGTGTCCTGGGTGAGCTGAGTTTCGGAGGAGTCAGCTAGGCAGGAGAAGGCAGCGGAGAGACAGAATCAGGAGGAGGGCTTTCAGGCTGAAGGAACATTCCGTCCACAGCTTCAAAGGGGATGCAGAGATGGATTTTTTTGTAAATAGATCACTGGCTACACAATGAGACGTTAGGAAAGGACCTCACACACCACGCTCTGGAATTTATTGTCACAACGTTGAAAGCTGTTGAGAATGTGAAGGTTATTCGCAAGGCATAGTGACATAGTGAAAGTCGCCCAGTCCAACTCTTTGCAGCCCCACGGACTATACAGTCCATGGAATTCTCCAGGCCAGAATACGGGGGTGGGTAGCCATTCCCTTCTCCAGGGGAATCTTCCCAACCCCAAGGATCGAACCCAGGTCTCCCACATTGCAGGCGGATTCTTTACCAGCTGAGCCACCAGGGAAGCCCAAGAATACTAAAGTGGGTAGCCTATCCCTTCTCCAGCAGATCTTCTTGACCCAGGAATTGAACTGTGGTGTCCTGCATTGCAGGCAGATTCTTTACCAACTGAGCTACCAGGGAAGCCCTTGCAAGGCATAGATAGTGAATTTGTGCTCTGTTACTCAGTCTTTTTTGACCCAAAGGGCCATAGCCCACCAGGCTCCTCTGTCCATGGGATTTCCCAGGCAAGGGCACTGGAGTGGGTCATCCTTTCCTCCTCCGGGGGATCGTCCCAGCCCAAGGATCAAACCCAAGTCTCCTATGTCAGCAGGCAGATTCTTTACCATCTGAGCCACCTGGAATGCCCAAGACACAGGCAAACTGAAACCTTCATGAGATCCTTGTGGGCACAGCTGGACAAATGAAAGTTTAGCATGAATGAATGGTGGGGAGTCAGGGAGGGAGCTGGGCACCCTCGGGGGAGGAGAGCCCGCAGAAGCTTGAGGGAGACAGGAAGACCCTGCTGTGTTAATGAAGAAAAATAGGAGGGGCTGGGTGCTGGGGTCAATGCCGGGAGAGAGGCCCAGAGGTCCTGCTTGGGAAGTGGAGGTAATGAAAGTACTGTCCACTGAGGACTGGAGCCTCAGGGGAGCTCAGACACGCTAGGGGAGAAGGTGGGTCAGCATGGCAGAATGTCGAACCTCCACTCCAGGGCTTCGGGCATCCCCGAGTGGAATTATGAAAGAGGATTGAAGAGTCTGACACTCAGGAGGAAGGTCTGAAAGGCTGGGAAGACACCTGTGAAAAGGCTTCGTTGCACAGAGTGTAACACACACACACACACACACACACACACGCGCGCGCGGTCGTTACAGGGGCTGGGGAGTGTGTGCAACACTGGAGCTGAGCCAGGGGTGACTTTACTCCTGGGAAACATGTGGCGATGTCCCGGGACATCTCTTTCCTTAATTACTGTTTTTCATATTTATTTTTGTGGCCGTGTTGGGTGTTCTTTGTGGGACGAGGGATCTCTCCTTACGCTGCACAGGCTCAGTATTTGTGTGGTATGTGGACTTCGTCCTTCCGCAGCATGTGGTGTGTTAGTTCCCTGGCAGGGATCGAAGCCAGGTCCCTTGAATCCCGGGGATTCCTAACCCCTGGGCCATCAGCGATGTCCCACGTGTCGTATACTCACACATGTATGTGGAAACTAGAACAGTAGTACAGATGAACCTGTATGCACGGCAGGAAGAGAGACACAGAATTGGAGAATGGACTTGTGGGCGCTGCAGGGGGAAGGGGAGGGTGAGATGAATTAAGGAAGGAGCATTGATCTACGCACATGACAATAGACAGCTAGTGGGAAGCTTCTGTAGAGCACATGGAGCTAAGCCCGGGGCTCTGTGTTGACCTTGGCAGGTGGGAGGGAGGCTCAAGGGGAAGGGAGGTTCAAGAGGGAGGATACATGTGTATACATATGGCTGATTCATTTTGTTCTACAGGAGGAACCAAGGCAACATTCTAAAGCCGTTATCCTCCAGTTAATTAAAAAAAAAAAAGCGTGGTTAGAAATTTGAGACTCAGCTTGGCTGCTTTGTGTAACTGGTTTGCTGCCTGGCTCCATTCCTTATTTCTTGTTTCGTTTAGTTTTTTGTTATGTGTTTATCTAGGGCTTCCATGATAGTTCAGCTGGTAAAGACTCCGCCTACAATGCACGAGACCCCAGTTCAATCCCTGGGTCGGGAAGATCCGCTGGAGAAGGGAAAGGCTACCCACTCCAGTCTTCTTGGGCTTCCCTGGTGGCTCAGCTGGGAACGAATCCACCTGCAATGTGGGAGACCTGAGTTCTGTTCCTGGGTCACGAAGATCCCCCGGAGAAGGGAAAGGCTACCCACTCCACTATTCTGGCCTGGAGAATTCCATGGACTGTGTAGTCCATGGGGTCACAGAGAGGAGGATGGGACTCCGCAACTTCCAGTTTCACTTCACTTCGAATATTTCTCTGGCTGTGCTGGCCCTTACTTGCGGCACTCAGGACCTTCCTTGCAGCATGTGCGATGGTTCGTTGCAGGGCACAGGCGTCTCAGGCTCAGTAATTACATTACACGGGCTCAGTTTCTCCGCAGCGTGTGGGATCATAGGTCCCTGACCAGAGACTGAACCTGCATGGGCTGCATTGGAAGGTAGAGCCCCAACCACTGGACCTCCAGGGAAGTTCCCCCCTGCCCCCATTCCTTCTTTTGATAAGACAGCTTATAGCATCTTTTCTGTACTGGGCGAAGGAACAAGAGCAGGGGTCAGCAGAGTTTGGCTGATGTCACACGCTGACCACCTAGCGGTGCAGAGAGAGGTGGACAGAGGGTTCAAGGACAAGGGAAGCCATGGGTAGTGACAGTGGGGTGTTTCCATCTCATCTCAGAAAAGTGGTTCTGCTGACCTTGCAGACACGTGAAGAGACTCCAGTGAGACCATGCGTGTGTCAGGGTCCCCACTGATGCTGAAGCTTCCTAGGAAGGTGGTTAGCTACCGAGAGTCCCGGACGTGGTGGGGGATGCTTCCAGCCGGCCCCTGCCCCAGCAGAGCACGCCTCGGAGCCTCCTCCACTGGTCTCTTGAGGGATCGTCCTGATCTCTCATCTCTGACCGCCGGCTCCATAATGTCCACCTCCATGTCTGAGCCACAGAGACACTCTCCAGTCCACTGGGCCTCCCTGTTTGCTAATCCTCAGTGGTACTAGCTAAACCTGGGAGTATCCAACCTGTGCTTGGGGTATTGAGAATCAGGTAGACACAGATTGTGGACGGTCTGCATTTAGGCTTTCAGGCTTTAGGCTGGACAAGCCAGTCATTCAAAGGGTGCATTTATAGAGGACTTTGAGGAATAAGACAGCACAGACACTTTTTGGATCGTTGACCTCTCTGCCCACCTTACCTCCTGGAGACCTTGGGTCTCAGGTCTTCAATCTCTGATACTATGCTCTGTGAACAGAGTCACTTCTTACTGTCTATGACGCTCCCTGACAGCCTTACAAGGCAGACATTTGTGCCTGAGAGGAAGAAGAAGAAAAAAGAAAATACTAGAGAGATGAGGTCACAGGCAAGAAGGAAAAGAAGGTGGTCATGGAGTTACCTATATATGGCTTGGTCTCCAGCATGAAGCAGAGACGTTGCTGTTGAACAGTTGTATCCAGTGACCCTGCACCCACAGAGAGTCAGCGACTCCCGTTTCCCTGACAGCTGACGTATTTCTTATGGTTGGAACATTAATAACAATTACAGGTCTGTTCCATGAGCTGTTCTTTCACCATGCACGTATTTTCTGAGTAGCAAACACATGACAATGTCTTGTTGGCACATTGGGATGACATATTGTCAGTGATGTCATGCTCTGGAAGTTGAATCCAGACGCAACATAAGAAGTTATTGTATATTCATGGGCAGAGGGGGGAGGGTTTTTTTTTTTTTTTTTTTAACAGTTATTCCCTATTACTCTGTTCATGACTGTTAGGAGAGTGTTCCAAGTTTCCCCAGGTTTTACTATCAGCGATCACCAAAAATCAAGCTTTGTCCTAAGATTGTGTCAGCTGCTTATTTAGTTTGTATTTTAGCTCTCAACTATGATCTGAGCCTTTCCCATCTGTGGGGTTGGTCTGCACAGATGTTGGATTCACTCCACTGGAGACAGTCATCTTTCTGCTCCCTGTGCTTTCTGGGGGAGGGAGCAATTAAATTGCCCTGAGGTCCAGTTGAAGGAAAACTGGCTCGTGACAGTTCACGGAAAGTGGGTGGGATAGACTCACAAAGTCCATGGAGGTTGGCAGTTGGTGACCTGAGGCGTGGGGCCCTGCAGCTCCTGACAGCAAGAGTGTGGCAGCCTTTTCCCCACCTCTTCTGGAAAGACAATGCAGAAGCGTATCTTGTTTCTGCCTTTTTTTTTTTTTTAATTACTAATTTTTTTTTTTAAGGCAAATCCTGAGTGCACACATTGACCCACATGTTGAGAGGCAAAATTCTATAAAAATTTTTCCTGGCCATTGAGATTTGAGCCATTAGTCCAAAGATAAGAGCTGGTTAGTACAGGCAGTGAAGGAAAAGGAAGAAATGGGCACTGCGGACTTTCCCGTTAATGACCGGAAAGCAAGCTTTACTGTGTACCTAGGGACACAGAATAACTTTCCTCAGCACAGGTGCCTGTCACAGTTTTCATAGAGCCTTCTGCTTGTGAAGTACTTACTTTTCAAGGAAAAGATTTTTTTGCTGTTAGAATTTTTTTCTCAAATACAGATTATAGTATATGTATATAATGTGTGTATATGTGCAGCTGTTTGTACATATATCTACACACACTATTTATATACATATGATACATCTATTTATACATATATATATTATTTATATTCATGTGTATTATATATCGGAGAAGGCAATGGCACCCCACTCCAGTACTCTTGCCTGGAAAATCCCTTGGACGGAGGAGCCTGGTGGGCTGCAGTCCATGGGGTCGCTGAGGGTCGGATACGACTGAGCAGCTTCAGTTTCACTTTTCACTTTCATGCATTGGAGAAGGAAATGGCAACCCACTCCAGTATTCTTGCCTGGAAAATCTCATGGTCAGAGGAGCCTGATAGGTTAGAGTCCATGGGGTCGCAAAGAGTCAGACACAACTAAGTGATTTCAGTTTTTCTTCTGGTTCACTTGGGATGACCTCTCAGGACTTGTGGATTGGGAAGCCACCTGCCATGTTGTGCAGAGGTCCAGGGCTTGTGAGGAGACCGTGTAGAAAAGAAGGAGACATCTTCAGGTGTATCCCCCTCAAGCTGAGCCCCCAAGGGTCTCAGCCAGCGCACAGCTTGCCAACATGAGCCATGACAGAGCTGCCCTCAGTTGACTTCCTGAGCTGCTAGCTGGAGAGCCCCAAGTGGTACTTGTGACCATCCTTCACATCTGGGGGGGCAGGGAGGAGCTTGACTGAGCTGATGACAGCTTTTCCCCCATCTTCAGCCCCACGGTGTCATAGTTCAGCATTGCTGGTTGCAATACAGGGTGCTGCTGCTTTTATTCAGGCCCCCCTGAATGCTACCACCTCAAAGAAAAAAAAAATTTTTTTGGCCTGAGGCTGAATACCAGACATATAAGAAACACAATCAGGAACGTACTCTGGACATCAGGAGTTAATCTCTTTGTTTATCCTTAAAATAGAGCTTCTCCCTAGAGTAGTCATGTTCAATTATATGTCATTTGTGTTATTTCTGGTGCCGTGAGGATTAAAGGCCATCACAATGACTTCACAGAGAGGCCAAAGTTGCACTTAGTAACTTTTCTCAGAATAGAGAGCATTCATCAGGGGGCAAAAAAAAAAAAAAATGATAATAATAAAACTCTCATGAAATTATGAAAAATACACAAGGAAAAAATTAAAGGATTATATTTTAAAGCCTCGGGACATAGAATATTATTCCTTATAAGAAGGTCCCATGGTATTGGGATTATTTCCTGGAATGCTCACGATTTATTTTACAAAACCGCCTAATGAGCAAACCACAAACAAGCAGATAATAAGAGCTTCAGAGAAAACACGTTAGTTTTTTTCCCCCTCAGTGGGGTTTGCTTGTAGCCTCCAGCACTCTCTGTTATATCAGAACCATCAGTTCTCAAGTAAAAGTGTCACTGGCAATTTGTTAAAACACCATGTGATTTGTACCAGAACTTCCAGGCAACTGTGTGAAACGGGTACTAGGTCGTCTTTAGGTGATGCACGTCAAGCTCAGATGTCAAACAGACGAAGTTCCTACAAGACCCAGCAGCAGATTCCAAAGTTTCTTCTCGTGTAATTTCCTTCCTAAATGATGCTCTTTCAAAACCAAGAGTTCTGTGGGGATTCTATGCCATTGAAGATGTGAGCCATATTTGAGTCACCAAATGGTCAGTGATCTTCCAATACTGCAAATTCCTCGTATCTGTGTCCAAGGTTGGGCAGGGGCTGTGGTTCCTGGGCTTCTAAAAGTTTCAGTTAAGTTCAGTTGCTCAGTCGTGTCCAACTCTTTGCAGTCCCATAGACTGCAGCACACCAGGCCTCCCTCTCCATCCCCAACTCCCGGAGTTCACCCAAACTCATGTCCACGGAGTCGGTGATGCCATCCAGCCATCTCACCCTCTGTCGGCCCCTTCTCCTCCCACCTTCAGTCTTTCCGAGCATCATGGTCTTCTCCAGTGAGTCGGTTCTTCGCATCAGGTGGTCCAAGTATTGGAGTGTGTAGGGTCCCCTTTTCTCCCCATCCTCACCAGTGCTCGTCTATTGCTGTTGACGGTAGTCCCTCTCACAGCTCTCACTGTGGCCTCATCTGCACTTCCCTGACGAGTAGTGATGCTGAGCATCTCTCTACATGTCTGTTGTCCATCCATTTGTCTTATTTGGGAAAATCTCTGTTGCAGTCCTCTGTCCATTTTAATTGATGCATTTATCGTTGGCCGTGCTGGGTCTTCATTGCTTTCCACGGGCTTTCTCTAGTTGTGGTGAGTGGGGAGCTGGTCTTCCTATTGGTGCAGGGTCTTCTCACTACAGTGGCCTCTCCTCTTGCAGAACACAGGCTTTAAGCATTCAGGCTTCTGTGGTTGTGGGACACAGGCTCAGCAGTTTCAGTGGGCAGGCTTGGTAGCTGTGGCATGTGGGATCTTCCTGGATCAAGGATCAAATCCGTGTCACCTGCACTGGCCGGCAGATTCTTATCCACTGTGCCACCTGGGAAGTCCCTCTGCCCATTTTCTTAAATCTTTTTTTTGTTTGTTTGTTTCAATATCAAAGTGTATGAGATCTTATATATTTGGACGTTAAACCTTTACTGGATGTATCATTTGCAAATATCACCTCCCGTTCTGTAGGCTGCCTTTCTTTTTTGCCTTTTGTTGATGGTTTCCTTCACTGTGCAAAAATCTTTTAGTTCAATGCAGTTTCGTTTATTTTTGCTTTTGCTTCCGTTGCGCGAGGAGATGTATCCCAAAAACATATTACATACTGCGTATTTTCTTCTAGTAGTTTTATGGTTTCAGGTTAAGCCTTTAATCCGTCTTGAGTTGATTTTTTGCATGTGGGGTGAGAAGTCCAGTTTGATTCTCTGTCCAGTTTTCCCAACATCATTTATTGAAAAGGCTGTCTTTTCCCTGTTGTATATTCTTGCCTCCTTTGTCGTAGATTAATTGATCATATAGTCAAAGTGGACGTGTTGGTTGCTCTGTCGTGTCTGACTCTTTGCCATCCCGTGGACTGTAGCCCACCAGGATCCTCTGTCCATGGGATTCTCCAGGCAAGAATACTTGATCATATAAATGTGAGTTTATTTCTGGGCTGTCTGTTCTGTGCCATTGATCTAGGCGTCTGCTTTTGTGCTGGTACCATACTGTTTTGGTGACTGTAGTTTTGTACTATAGTTTCAAATTGGGACCTGTACCTCCAATTTTGTCCTTTCTTGAGTTTGTTTTGGCTGTTTGGGGGTCTTTGTGTTTCCATATAATTTTAAAAGTATTTGTCTTAGATCTGTGGGACGTACCATTGGTATTTCGATCAGATCAGATCAGTCGGTCAGTCGTGTCCGACTCTTTGTGACCCCATGAATCGCAGCACGCCAGGCCTCCCTGTCCATCTCCAGCTCCCAGAGTTCACTGAGACTCACGTCCATCGAGTCAGTGATGCCATCCAGCCATCTCATCTTCTGTCGTCCCCTTATCCTCCTGTTCTCAATCTTTCCCAGCATCAGGGTCTTTTCCAGTGACTCAGCTCTCCACATCAGGTGGCCAAAGTATCGGAGTTTCAACTTCAACATCAGTCCTTCCAATGAACACCCAGGACTGATCTCCTTTAGGATGGACTGGTTGGATCTCCATATGTGCAGTCCAAAAAACGAAACAACAAAATGGGAACAGTCACAGGTACAGAGAACAGAGAACAGAACAACAGAATGAATGGCTGTCAGAGGGGAGGAAGAGGTGGATGATGTAGGTGAAGGGAATTTAGGGGGACAGAGCTCCAATCAGTGTATAAGCCATGGGGCCATAATTGACAGCATAAGGAATACAGTAAGAAATATGATGAAAAGTTTGCATGGGGACAGATGGTTAGTAGGCTTGTTGTGTGGGTCATTTCACATTGTATGCGAATGTCAGATCCCTGCATAGTGTACCTGAAATTAACACAATAGCATACGGCCACTGTGAGAAATGAGAAAAAAGGGTGAGCCAGAGGCAGAGGACACGGAAGAGTGGATGGAACTGAAATCCTCTCCTGGTAAAAAGAGGGAGAAGTGACAAAATGCTGACTCTAGGGGGAAAAAAAAAATCACTTTTGTTGAAAATGTCAAGTTTCTTCCCAGCGTGATGTGTACGGTTAGTCGCTTCCGAAGCAAGAAGAGTATTGTTTTATTTTTAAATTTGCATCAGGCAATTTGGTGATGAGTCCCAAGATATCTTTAGAAGTACATGGGCTTAATTGTTGATCATCGCAAGACGCCTGTTCAGTTTCTCTTTACTGGGGTGGAGAAGAAACAAATGCGTGCCGGGAAGGGGAGTGGGATCCTGGCGTCTTCTGCCTGGCAGATGTTTACAGACGGAGGCTCTTTTCTCATCTCGCGTTGAGTGCGGCACCCTGTCTAACGTCTGCTTTGTTTTCTTCACCGAAAGAGTTTCTCTGCTTTGTCAGCGTTGGAGGATTGATCCCTTCCTTAAGAAAAGACCACCATTCTCAATGTTTGTCGTTACCTAGAATAACAGGATTGTAGACGCTGTCTCTTGCATTTACGCAGGATTCCGGTATATATGACATCATTTCACTGGAAGTCGACACAGGTGTATATGTAGCTGTGCGTGTCAACATAATTACATCAGAACATTCACAGTTGATTGCTTCTCTTTGAAGGAGGTAAGAAAATGCCCACATAGTTACTTTTCCTTTTTTTTTTTAAAAAAAATTTCTTTTTGTATTGAAGGATAATGGCTTTACAGAATTTTGCTGTTTTCTGTGAAACCTTACCACGAATCAGCCATAGGTATACACGTATCCCCTCCGTTTCGAACCTCCCTCCCATCTCCCTGCCCCATCCCGCCCCTCTAGGTTGATACAGAGCTCCTGTTTGTGTTTCCTGAGCCATACAGCAAATTCGCATTGGCTATCTTATTTTACATATGACAACGTAAGTTTCCATCCTACTCTCTCCATACATCTCACCCTCCCCCCGCTTCTCCCCAGGTCCATAAGTCAAGTGTCTTTTTTTAATTAGTTTTCTTTTTTTTTTTTTTGCTGGATCTTCATTGCTTTGCTGGCTGTCTCTGGTTGTGGGGTGTGGTGTGCAGGCTTCCCATGGCGGTGGCCTCTCTTTTTGTGGATCATGGGCTGTAGGTGTTTCACGGGCTTCTGGAGCTGTGGCTCCTGGGCCCTAGGGCACAAATTTCAGGAGCTGTGGTGCACGGGCTTAGTTGCTCTGCAGCAGGAGGGATCTTCCCAGACCAGGATTTGAACCAGTGTCCCCTGCATTGCAAAGCAGACTGTTAACCCCTGGACCATACATTTCCTTTAGCTCTTGCAATTTCTTAACCTGTTTTAGCCCTCAGAAGACCACTCTCCTGCAGAAGACTAGCACAGCAGTTCCAAGCACAAACTCTGGGAGAAGCCATCCTTACCTCTTATTGGCCATGTAACCTCAGACCAGTGTCTGAAGCTCTCTGTGGCTGTACTGTCATTTGCAAAAGAGGGATAGCATATACCTTCAGGTGGGATTGCTGTGAAAATGGAGCCCACGAAATGAAAGCTCAGGGGAACAGTCCTTGGCCTGTGGCAAGTGCTCACAAGTGAGTGCTCCTGCTGTTATTACAGATGGAGACAATGATGTATTGACTCGTAGACAATAACGTGATGCAAAGACGCTGCTTCATGTTCGCGAGTCCACAGCCGTGGTTTCCTGGTTTGGATGCAAGTCTGGTTCCAGGCTCCTCTGCTAAGGGCAGTGGGGAGCGTGACCCTCGGGACTCTTGCCCTGCAGTGTTTTCTCCATGGACGGGGGCACGTTCCTCTTATCTGATTTCCTCCTTTGTGGGTCACAGTGCAAATCCTCGCCTCCTCACAGTTGACGCAAGAACCAAATCATTTATAAGCAGCTAAAAATTACAGAGGTCTACAAAGGGTTCAGTGGTGTTAGGACTTCATGATTTTAAGTGACGATTCCTCATTATATAGCTACAAGTATGTCATGGATACATTGTTCACCATCTAGGTCCTTGCTGCTCCTGCTGCTGCTAAGTCACTTCAGTCGTGTCCGACTCTGTGCAACCCCATAGATGGCAGCCCACCAGAGTCCCCTGTCCCTGGGATTCTCCAGGTAAGAACACTGGAGTGGGTTGCCATTTCCTTAAATCAAGAAAATAACACATCCACAGAGATGCTTCAGCATCTTTTAGCATTCAGTGTAAAAGATACTGGATGAAGGTTTCTTTCTTTATTCCTTGCATTGTATTTTTATTGCAATTTGCATTTCTGGATTGACTTTGGTATTCTGCTTATGTTTTTATTTTGCTTGTGTTTTTCATTTAACTTACAGATAATAAGAACAGACATCTAGGTACATAGAAAGGGTTTTGAAGAGAAGCAGACCGAGTAAAGAAAGAAATTGGGGGCCAACGTCAAAATTTCCAAGCAGGTAGAAAATATAAACCAAATCCCAAATGTTGGGTGCCAAATTTGATAGATTCCTGGCACTTGTGGCCGTCTGTCTGTAAGAAATCCGATGTGAACAATTTTGGGGCATCAAGTAGCTTATAAAAAGAACTATTTGATGTGTTGAGCAAAGGAATGAACAATAGCCATAGGATTCAAATTTCCTGAAAATTCTCTGGAGTTCAGAGTGAAGGGAATTTTGATTTTGGCACACTGTATCTCAGAGTTGGCTGAACCGAACACATTTCAAAAATAGTTTGAACTCTCAGTGGAGCCTAAAGCATATTTTTTTTTTTTCCCCACAAGCCTTAAAGCCAAGTCTTATTTTATCCAGAAGTTTTAGTTCTTTCCGTCCCAGGGGAGAATGTAAATTTGGACACTTCTGAAATGAATTAGACCATTTAGGTTAAGATGGATGGCCTGTCAAATACAGTCATAAACTCTAGGAGGCAGACTTCAGGGTATTCACACTCTTTCCATCCTCTCCCTCATGGAACATGCTTGGTTGGTGTGACCAAAAGGAAGTACGACTCTTTTTTTTTTTTTTCACGTTTCCGTGTTCTGTATCAGAGGGGAACCTGATTCCAGGCCGTGGGGACACAGGTTTCTAGATCATCCGTCAGTGAATCCGGTTCCTACTTTACATTTTAAACATCGGTGACTGCATGTAGATAGCAAAGGGCAATCAGCTTTCTTGTTGTTGTTCAGTCTCTAAGTTGTGTCTGACTCTTTGCGACCTCATGGACTGCAGCATGCCAGGATTCCCTGTTCTTTGGTACCTCCCAGAGTTGGCTCAGGCTCACATCTATCGAGTCGGTGATGCCATCCAACCACCTCATCCTCTGTCACCCCCTTCTCCTCCTGCAATCAACGTTTCCCCCTCCCCTTAAAATTATATTTGGCAAACCTTATTCTTACATTATTTACAAAATTTAATCTGCCTATATCTTTTGCTTCTGTTTTATAAATATTAGAGAAGGGTGCTTCCCAATGCTTGTTTCATTTTGTATCCTTCCTGTTTAATTACACTGAGAAAGATGGAAGGGACGCGTACGTAGTCAGGTAATGTTTCATTGGGAGCAAGAACTATATTTTTCACCTCCAAATAAATAGCGCCTGAATATCTCATAATGATGTCTTCCTTCCTTCGTTGAAACAAGTTTTCGACAGAAATACTTCATTCGCCAGAACTTGCCTAAAAGTAGCATCCAAGTCCTAACTCATGTCTATAAAGCTGCAATCAGATTTTTTTTTTTTTTTTGGCTATGCATTTGAACATTTTGAAGTTCCTGGATGGCAACAGGATGAAAAAACTAACCTTTTCCCTTAAATGACGACTTTGTAGAAATGAATATACCCGTTGTTTTTTGAACTTCAAACATATGGCGTAGTTCTCAGGTACCTTTGAAGCCGGGCTCGTTTTTTGGCACGGTTTACAGCACAGCCACTGGAAAAGCTTTTGCCGTCCCGTAGGCTCAACTGTAATATTCCAAACGGTGGTTTTCAGCAGACCTGGTTTCCTCCGAAATACGTACACGCTGGCCACTTCAAGGAAAGATTGTGAATACCTGCGTCTCTTTGGCTTCATACCTGTGTTCCCTCCTGTGTCTTAATTGTTGTTAGCTCTTTAGCAAGTTGCTGTCTGCCTCTTCATTTGGTAGAATGTTCTGTTGATGTCAGTTCTATAATGTAACCTATGTTTTCCGTTCTTACTGTGGCAAATTATATTCATACCACTTCCTCGTCATGCAAATTACATTAGAGAAAAATCTCATTTGTTTAAGACACTGAAAGGTTATATACATTAAAGGGAGCTGGCAGGAAGCATTAAACACAGAACCAAGGGCAGTATTACAAAGGCACTAAATTTTAAGTGCCTGCTTTATTTGCTTGTTAGGGGAATAACTGAAACTTGCTCCTACTGAATTTTACAATCTTTTAGGGTGGAAGACTCGCAGACGCCACACGACACCTGATTTTCAACAGCAACAGTATCCCTCTCAGCAGGTGAAAGCTGCTCAGCTTCATGTATCCCAGTACCACCAAGCAAATAGTTTGTGTCCTATGAGTATAAAATATGTCAACAGGGTAATTCAGCTAATAGGTGCTGGCATTGTTTTCCCACGAAGGTCTCAGTGTAGAGTCTAATGGAAGTTACCCGGCTGAAAATGAAGGCCACTCATGCCATAATATGGAAATAAATTACATTGCTCTTTAGACCACAGGACCCTAATTTGTGAGTTCACGGCCATCATGTCAAACCTTGTCATGTCATGCTTCTTCACATCTGTTGGTTTCCTGGCAGAGAAATCTCTCCTGAGAACACAGGAAGGGTCTGGCAAGGCAGATACTGACATTTCCTACGATGGTTATTTCCCAGCTGACATATTGGAGGAATAACTTTAAAAAAAAAATTTTACCAGATGTGCAGTGTACTTTTTGAATATATATGCACGTGTGTGTGTATGTATGTATATACACTTTCTCGTAAATCAATCTCTCTTTTTATATTAATATCATTGGAAACAACTCTTCTTCCAACTTCATGATGTCTGGTTGCTCACATGTTCATTAAAGGCTCTGATTGTTTCTCTGTCGACCACGCTCAACTTCAGCTTGAGAATGGGGCAGATCGAAGCGGGATAGAATCTCTTTCAGTGTGGTCAGATGAGTGGGACGGTGCAAATGAGACAGTATCTGGTGGCAGATGTTAGACTCTTGTGTTTTTGGCGGGGAGTTCCCCATGTCAGAGGCGGTGTAGCACAGTCTGGAAACTGTGTGTGAAGCATCTCCACTATGCCATATCCCCCGGCTTCTCCCACGCAGTCGAAATCCACACAGCGCATCATTTCCTCACGTCGGGATACGGCCCGTATTTAAGGAAGTAGGAATGGCAGGGATTGGACTACACTGCTGTGCGTCCAACGTGTGTTCACATCCACGTCCTATCAATAACATCACGTGTAACCCACAAAGCATTATGCGGGTTGTGGCATCTTTCAAAAGGCTGTTTCGTGTCATCTTCAAAGCAGGCTTTTGGCCCAGAGCTTTGTCAGCAAATTTAATTACGAGAACTGAAACTGTTAGTTCGCACAGCCGTGTCTGACTCTTTGCGACCTCCGTGGACTGTAGCCCGCCAGGCTCCTCTGTCCATGGGATTCTCCAGGCAAGCATACTAGAGTTGGTTGCCTTTCCCTTCTCCAGGGCATCTTCCTGACCCAGGCATTGAACTCAGGTCTCCTGCTTTGCAGGCAGATTCTTTACCATCTGAGCCACCAGGGAAGCCCCAAATTTAATTATATCTATGTTTAATATCACCCCTTATAAAGCGTTGTGCCATATGCTAAGTTGCTTCAGTCATATCCAACTCTTTCTCACCCTAAGGACTATAGCCCACCAACTTTTCTGTCCATGGGATTCTCCAGGCAAGGATACTAGAGTGGGTTGCCATGCCTTCCTCCAGGGGATCTTGATATCAAGTGTTAGATAACACCTGTTTTCCAGGCATTGCTGTTCCCATTGCAAACCTGTCCTGGAATAGAGCCCATGTGATGTGACTTCACTCATCACCGGGATTCACCACCCAGTCTGGCAAACAAGTCTTAGAAAATGAAAGATCGGTTGGTAAAGAGAAGTTGTCTCTTGAACTTCATCTTGTGAAAGAGATTGCTTTGAGCCCCAAAATGCAAACACTACCCTTACCCCCTGTTTCTTATCTTTCTACACTCCACCTCTGTTCATGCCAACAAACACCCCAGAATCTCTGACCACTCACTTATCTTTTACCCCAAACTAAAAGCATCTGCTACTGCTGGTTCCGCATCATCTGTGACTCTTGAGCAAGAAGGAAGCCCCTTGTTGAACAGAAAAGCCGTGAAAGAGACCTTGTCCCAACTTGACTGAAACTGGAAGAACTCGGACTTGACCTGTTTTATACATATATATGAATTCTGTCGAGACTTTTGCAAAGCCTGGAGATGTTGAAACCCACGCTAGGACACACGGCTGTTCTCTGAGGCCTGTGCAGAACTCATCGGACTAAGAGGAACAGAAAATGCAAGTAGAGAAGCAACTGAAGGAACCTCTGGGTTGGAGCCTGCAAAACAGAACCCGGCATTCCGTTTCGCATAATGCAAGAATCTGGACCAAACGACCATGATATCTCAAGGTCGCATCTGGAAAAGTCAGAGTTCTAAATCGGTTGATGATTTCATAGCAGCATCCTGAAACTGCCGCTCCAGTGCCCATTTGCATCAATAAAATCGTCCCGTCACCCTCTCCACGGCTGCTCCACCACAGCGATCCCAGTCGCTGTCACGCGGGCAGACCTGACCCTGTGTTCAAACTTCGTTTGAAGTTTATCGAGATGTGCTGCGCTTGTAGACCTGTTCAGTTCTCTTCATCCTCCTGGCGACGGAGCCAGGAAGGCCAGAGGAGAAGGGAGTGGCCAAAGGCACACAGGGTCAGGTCTGCCCGCGTGACAGCGACTGGGATCGCTGTGGTGGAGCAGCCGTGGAGAGGGTGACGGGACGATTTTATTGATGCAAATGGGCGCTGGAGCGGCAGTTTCAGGATGCTGCTATGAAATCGTCAACCGTTTTAGAACTCTGACTTTTCCAGATGCGACCTTGAGATACCATGGGAAACGTATAATGAAAAACCCAGTGGACTGGAGCTACTGTACAGCACAAGGGGCTCTGCCCAATATTCTGTAAAAACCTAAATGGGAAGAGGATCTGGGTGGGGCAGATCCCCTGGAGGAGGGCATGGCAGCCCACTCCAGTATTCTTGCCTGGAGAATCCCATGGACAGAGGAGCCTGGTGGGCTATGGTCCATGGGGTCACAGAGAATCAGACACAACTGAGCGACTTTCACTTTCACTGTCAATCCCACTGTCCCAGTTTATCCCTCTGCTCTTTATCCCTGGAAACCCTAAGTTTGTTTCCTGTGTCTGTGACTCTATTTCTGTTTAGTTAATGAGTTCTTTTGTAGCCTTTTTTAAGAGTCCACGTCCATGTGATATCATCTGATGTTTGTCTTTGATTTCACTCAGTATGACAATCTCTGGATCCATCCATGTTGCTGCAAATGGGATTATTTCGTTCTTTTTTTATGGCTGGGGAAACAGGAGAAATAATTTACCCTTTTGAAGTCTACATTGCCATGTTTTTTAGTCTGATTGTAAAGTTGTATGTCTGTTCAGTTCAGTTCAGTCGCTCAGCCGTGTCCGACTCTTTGTGACCCCGTGGACTGCAGGCCTCCCTGTCCATCACTGACTCCCGGAGTTGACTCAAACCATGTCCATTGAGGCGGTGATGCCATCCAACCATCTCATCCTCTGTGGCTCATACAGTAAAGAATCCACCTGCAATGTGGAAGAGCTGGATTGGGAAGATCCCCTGGAGGAGGGCATGGCAACCCACTCCAGTATTCTTGTCTGGAGAATGCCTTGGACAGAGGAGCCTGGTGGGCTACAGTCCATGGGGTCAGAAAGAGTCAGACACGAATGGGGGACTAAGCATATACAACAAAGCGGAACTTGGTCTCTCGGCCTTTGACAAGTGACCCCTTCCAAAACCATCTCAGAATGGAGCCTTGGACCTAAATGCAAAATGCAAAACTTTAACCGTGCTAGAAAAATCACATACGATAAAAATCTAGATAACCTCTGGCCTGGCAACCAATGTCTACATACACCCGAAAAAGAATGACCCATCAAAGAAAGAAAATAAGGGTTCCTTAAAATAAGGAACTGCACTATTAGAAGAATCGAAAATATATGACAGAGACCAGAAGGAAGTATTTACAAAACACATATGAAGGAGTTGTGTCCAAATATACAAAGAACTCGTAGAAGTCAACAGCAGCACAAACAACTCAGGTCAAAATCAGAAAGAAAAGAAGAAAACTGAGCAGGCTTATCAACAAAATAATATATAGCTGCCAGACAAGCATTTAAAAGGATATTAAATGTATTTTTTTAAAGGGAATTAAAAATTAAAATTATGAGTTATTTCCACACCATTAGAATAGTTAAAACAAAACAGAATAAATTCTGCCCCCCACCAAAAGAAAACACCACCACCAGTTGCTGGAGACTATGTGGAGAAATAGGAAATTTCATTCATTGACGGGGAGGAGATGCAAAACGCACTTTGAAACACACTTGGGCAGTTTCTGAGAAAGCTAAACGTTAGCCACCAGTACAGTCCAGCAGTCAAGCTCCTGAATATGTGCCCCACTGACCTGAAAATGTCCACACACACACAGACTTGCACACAAACCTGTGTATCAGCTTTACTTTGAATTCACCCACAGCTGGAAATGATCAAGATGTCATTTCGTAGATGAGGAAACTCTGGTGGAGCATGGGATGTAATTCAGTTCAGTTTAGTTCAGTCGCTCAGTCATGTCCAACTCTTTGCAACCCCATGGACTGCAGCACGCCAGGCCTCCCTGTCCATCACCAACTCCCAGAACTTACTCAAACTCATGTCCATTGAGTCAGTGATGCCATCCAATCGTCTCATCCTCTGCAGTCCCCTTCTTCTTCTGCCTTCAATCTTTCCCAGCACTGGGCTCTTTTCAAATAGTTTTTTGAATCAGGTGGCCAAAGTATTGGAGTTTCAGCTTCAGCATCAGTCCTTCCAATGAATATTCAGGACTGATTTCCTTTAGGATGGACTGGTTGGAATATGATTCAGTAACATGAAAACAGAGTAAGTGAGCAGATCACAAAAGAAGTGGAGAAATCTTAAATGCATATTGCTGAGTGCGGGAGCCAGTCTTCACAGAATCCATTCTCTGTGTGATTCCATTTGTGTGGCATTCTGGAGAAGGGATGGTTAGAGGTGGTTGAACATTTGTGCTCTACAGATTGGGCTGGAGGGTGCAGACTGATTAGTTAGGTGATGTCCAAGCCTTTTACGGGGCTTCCCTGATGGCTCAGTTGGTAAAGAATCCACCTGTAATGCAGGCAACCCCGGTTAGATTCCTGGGTCAGGAAGATGCCCTGGAGAAGGGATAGGCTGCCCACTCCAATATTCTTGGGCTTCCCTGGTGGCTCAGCTGGTAAAGAATCTGCCTGAAATGCGGGGGACCTGGGTTTGATCCCTGAGTTGGGAAGATCCCCTGGAGAAGGGAATGGCTACCCACTCCAGTATTCTGGTCTAGAGAATTCCAAAAGAGGTCGCAAAATATTGGACACGACTGAGCGACTTTTGACTTTCAAGCCCTTTACATGAGGTGAAAGAGCCTCATATGATACATAGCACAAGGAATTTGCAAAATCTCTCAAAGTTTACAGCACAGATAACTAACATGGGCAGTACTTTTCGGAGTCACCTAAGTTAGAGGATTGGGGATAGAATGCAGAGTGTGGTGAAAGAGTCTGGGTTGCAAACACTGTGCACAAAATACCGGGGTGAAGGAGGTGCAGAGGGAAAGAGCTGAGGTCAGTAACCTCGGGAAAGAGCAGAGACTCTGTGAATAAAGGCAGAAGCAGCTGCATGGCCACAGGTTGCTCAAGGTCTAGCCCACACTGTGAGTGGTGAATGGTCTGTTGCGGTGATCAGGCAGTATGTGTATACTGGACCTCAACAGTAACTATAGAGGTCGTGGGGCTCCCCTGGTGGCTCAGTGGTAAAGAATCCGCCTGCCAATGCAGGAGACGTTGGAGCTGTGAGTTCAATCCCTGGGTCGGGAAGATCTTGCCCCTGGAGGAGGAAATGCAACCCACTCCAGTATTCTTGCCTGGAGAAGCCCACAGGCAGAGGAGCCTGGAGCGCTACAGTCCTTGGGGTTGCACAGAGTCAGACATGAGCGACTAAATAACAACAAATGGGTAAGTGGGTAGTAGGGGCCGGATTTCTCAGTGTCTGCAGGGACGGTTGCCAAGTGCCAGTCAGGAGGTACATGGGTCCATGTGGTCATGGATTAGGTGGGAGGCATATGCATACATTCGTGTGTGGGCTAATATAAATCCAGATGTTTACATGCAGGAATATTTTTACATGTCTGGCTATACATGGGTTACTGTGCTTTGGAAATGTTTGTGCAAAATTTAAAACAAGTCTAAACTAACCCCTGATGATGAAGCTGAGACTTGAGGTTATCTTGGATACACTTAAGTATGTCAGGAGAGGGAAATTTGTCAAGATGAAGAGACCATTCTGAATTGTAATCTATCTCATATTTGTGCAGGTGAAGATCGTAGAGCTGTATTCTTAAAAGCGTGAAACTGTTACTCGCTCAGTTGTGTCTGACTCTTTGCGACCCCAAGGTCTGTAGCCCAGCCAGACCTCTGTGGCGACTCCAATGTCCATGGGATTCTCCAGGCAAGAATACTGGAGAGCGTTGCCATTCCCTTCTCCAGGGGACCTTCCCGACCCAGGGATCGAACTTGGATCTCCTGCGTTGCAGGCAGATTCTTTACCATCTGAGCCACCAAGGAAACCCCTGTATTCTTATGGGTTGTACAATTCACTCTAAGTCAAACTATGCCTCAGTCTGTAAACAGTTGAATAGATGATTTCACAGTGCGGTAAGAGTATTCCTTTGCATGGCATTGGAACCGTCCTTTCTACAAGGAGTGGAAGTTATGAGAGAAATCTCAGAGATTTTTAAGGATGTTCAAAGTCAGGCCCCTGGCAGCCTGGCTTGTTGAGGACATGAGATAAAAGTGAGACAAAGCCTCGGTTTCCTCCCGGCCCCTGCTGAGGCTCCAGAGAATACTTGTATTTTGAGGAATGTCCTTCTTTACTGTGGGGTGTTTCAGCTAACCATCAACATCTGAAAGGCCAATGGAAGTTAGAAAATCGCTCATTTGTCATTCTCTGGTGGGCTTTGGGGTTTTGTTGGCTTGTAATTATCTACTCTGGTTCATTGGTACACTCCACTCCCCCCATGCTTTGGTTCAGCATCACTGATTGGTGAGGATGAAATTCAAATGGGGTTGTGTTTTTCTGTTGTCTTCACCAAGCTGCAGTGAGTAGAAGTTCTTCTCTGTTCATTTAGATAGTTTATTATTGGATCCCCTGCATTCAAATTCCTCCTAACTCTGTAACTAGTAACCCTGACAGTAAAGTGCAACTGCTAAGGGGGTGAGAAGTTGAATTCATTTCAAGTCACACACCTGCCTTTTCTTCACTTAACGGCGTGAGGATCATGCAATAATTTTGACCTTGGCTTATGCATAGACATTCGTGTTCTGATTGTTTGTTCTCCGGGCTCCATGCCTCGATTTAAAACTGAAATGCTCTTGTAACGAAACAAAACAGGAAGGTCCTCACTAACAGAATTAAAAGGAGTAATTTCCTAAAAAAAAAAAAAGTTCCATCTGGATTCCTGAAACATTGATCACTAAGCCAAGATGGAGAAAACGGACTGTAACAGGGGAAATGGCATGTTCCAATGCGGGATGAACTTGAACATCTGGAAGAGACGGTTGGAGGGTGGACCTCAGTAAATGACAACCTTGCCTGGTGTTCAAAAAGCACAGGCTTCTCAAACCTGCAGATGGAGGTGACCTGTGGGATTAGTGAATGTGGGAAAATTGAGTGTTATGGCCAGCTGTGGGCGTGCTCATTTTTCTTTTCTGGTAATCATCCCACCCTTTCAAAATGCTTTGTTAACCAGTGAAAGTTTAAAAGGTGTATTTTTATAACTAGATGAACATCTATGACATGTCAAGTTCAGATTTCAGTATTATTCTTCTGCTGTTGGGCAAGGCAGTGTGGTCTCTGTAGATAAAAGTTCTGAATGAATTATTTTGGAGTGAGGGGACTCCCTCATCATTCACATGCCTTCAGAGGAGAATGTAAGAGTGGGTGGTATAATTCCCTGTGGGAATTTCCTACAATGCCCTGGGTTGCCTGCCCCTTGTCTGGGACCCACAGAAGATTAATGTCCAAAAGAAATTAGCAGCTGGCATTTGGTGATTATTTCTGCCTTTTAGCTGTCAAGCCTGGCCTCTCAGTCCCATAGCAGTTATAAGACAAAAATGACTGTGAATTCAGAGAATGACCCCAGCGAGCTGGCCGAGTAGGTTCTAACAAAAGCGTTGTGTAGAAGCTTAGTGGGGGTGCAGTGTGTAAGAGGTGTTCTGAAATTATATCCTTTCACCAACAGATTCTGTCAGCAAGAACTCTAGAGCATCTTTCAAAGCCATGTCCTTTTAAAAAAATTTTTTGTATTTTATATCAAAGTATAGCTGATTAACAGTGTTGTGTTTCAGGAGGACAGCGAAGGGATCCAGCCATACATATACATGTATCCATTCTCCCCCAAACTCCTCTCCTATAAAGGTTGCCACGTGACATCGGGCAGAGCAAAGCCACATCCTTCTCTCGGGTCAGGTTTTCTCCTTCAGTTCTTGTCTTGTTGCAGCAATTGAAGTGCCAGACAAGGACGGTTCAAGCAGGCAGGGTTTATTAAGCAAGTAGCAAACTGCACTCTCTTGAACCATGAGAGAGGACCAACCTCCCCCATCTTATGTTTCACTATTTATGTCCTTTGTTCCCTCTCCTAAATAAGCCTAATCAATTCTGCCCCATGCAAAACAGGGCTTGGACCCTCGACCAACCAAGGAAGGGAATGCAAATAAGGCATACGCTCAAGGCCAGTGAGGGAAAGGGGCGTGTACCCTTGACCAACCAAGGAAGGGAATGCAAATAAGGCATATGCTCAAGGCCAATCAGGAAAGGGGGCGTGTACCCTTGACCAATCAGGGAAGGGAATGCAAATAAGGCATACCCTCAAGGCCAGTCAGGGAAGGGGGCGTGTCGGGCATGTTTTCCCTCCGAGGTCTTCACCCCGGGCTGCAGGTTCCATTGTTGGAGGGCTTTCTCGTTGCTTTGTTTGCCCTTCTTTGTGGTTCTGCTGGTCACCGTCATCTCAGATTCCTTTTTCCTTTTCTAGCTACCTAACGCTTCTATTGGAGAAAGCGATGGCACCCCACTCCAGTACTCTTGCCTGGAAAATTCCATGGACGGAGGAGCCTGGTGGGCTGCAGTCCATGGGGTCGTGAAGAGTTGGACACGACTGAGCGACTTCACTTTCCCTTTTCACTTTCATGCATTGGAGAAGGAAATGGCAACCCACTCCAGTGTTCTTGCCTGGAGAATCCCAGGGACGGGGGACCTGGTGGGCTGCCGTCTATGGGGTCGGACAGAGTCGGACACGACTGAAGCGACTTAGCAGCAGCAGCAGCAGCAGCAGCAGCAGCAGCAGCAGCAACGCTCCTATCCAACTTCATCTTTACCAACTAGCCCAAGGCACCCTGCAGTGGACAACTCAACAGTTTCTCTGCTTCCCCTGTTCTCATTCACTGTGCAGCAGACCTGCTGATATTTATTTAATAACAGTGTTTAGGAAAAGCTTTTCAAGAAGATTGAGAGGCTGCAACAGAGGTTTCCTACCTATCCATGCCCCAACCCCAAACATCCATGGCCTCCTCTGGATCAGCACTGATCATCAAAATGGTACTTTTATTTTTTCCACCAGGGAAGACCCTACATTGACACATCACAGTCACCCAAAGTCCATAGTTTACCATAGGGTCCACACTTGGTTTTGTATATTCTACAAGAACCAACAAATGTATAGCAACATGTATTGTTCTGTTTTCACTGAAGAGTCCCACAGAAAAGGAGACGGCAACCCACTGCAGTATTCTTGCCTGGGAAATCCCATGGAGAGAGGAGCCTGGTGGGCTGCAGTCCATGGGGTTGCAAGGAGTTGGACATGACTGACTGAACTACAACAATTACAGCAATCCTTTTGTGCAATATCATGGGGTATTTTCACTGCCCCTAAACGTCCTCTGTACTTTACTTTTTCATCCTTCACTCCCCACCCCGCCTTAATCAGTGCCAATCACTGATTCTGTTACCATCTCCATAGTTTTGTCTTTTCCAAAATATCCTGTGACTGGAACCGTGCAGCATAGAAGCTTCTCCCATTGGCATCTTCAGTTACTGGTGTCCATTTAAATGTCCTCTATGTCCCTGGCGGTTTATTGTTGTTTGGCGACTAAGTTGTGTCTGACTCTTTGTGACCCTATGGACTGTAGCCCACCTGGCTCTTCTGTCCATGGGATTCTCCACACAGGAATACTGGAGTGGGTTGCCATGCCCTTCTCCAGGGGGTCTTCCCCATCCAAGGATTGAATCCATGTCTCCTGTATTGGCAGGTAGACTGTTTACCACTGAGCCACCAGGGAAGCCCTCCACATCCCTTGTTGTCATTGTTCAGTCGCTCGGTCAGGTCCAACACTCTTTGCGACCCCATGGGCTGCAGTATGCCAGGCTTCCCTGCCCATCACCAACTCCTGGAGTTCACTCAAATTCATGTGCATCGAGTCAGTGATGCCATCCAACCATCTCATCCTCTGTCATCCCCTTCTCCTCCTGCCTTCAATCTTTGGCTCTTTTCTAACGAGTCAGTTCTTCACATCAGGTGGCCAAAGTATTGGAGTTTCAGCTTCAGCATCAGTCCTTCCAATGAATATTCAGGACTGATTTCCTTCAGGATTGACTGGTTTGGTCTCCTTGCAGTCTGAGGGACTCTCAAGAGTCTCTCCAACACCACAGTTCAAAGGCATCAATTCTTCAGTACTCAGCTTTCTTCCATGTCCCTAGTTGTCTATAAAAACATAAATCAGATTGCATAGCTCCCTTCACTTTAAAAATCCCTATTGACTTGCCCTGAAAACTTACTGTGTCTTCAGAATCTTCCAGCTGGTTTTGTGGACAAGCTCGTCCTGTCAGATGAGACCCTCACATTCCTGCCCACCACAGTGATTCCCACAATACAGAGATGAGGGGGTAAAAGAAAGTACTTGGAATGCCACCACTTACAACATTCTAACCCAAACACCAAGAGTTTGTTTTCATAAGCAAGATTTATTATGCAGTGTTTTATTTATCCAGACAGCATATTGTCATATATATATTTATAAAGAATGAAACATAAGAATGAAATGAACCCTGTGGGCCCTTCCAAATGCCTATGAAGCTGAATCAACCTCCTTATTCCTCTTTTATCATCTTTTTCTGTTCCCAGCAGCAGCCACTATATTGAACCTTTGCCCTTTTTATTATCTGTTTGATAGAATTTTGTTACACGTGTTTTTGTCCCTAAGTAGCTTTCTTGTGTTAAGTTTTTCAAATCGGTTTCACATGTTAGTATTTGTTCTGTTGAGGTCAGGTCACTGAACAGCGAGATGCAACTGTGTCTAAGTTTAACAGGTTTGTGGTCACGTAGCAACTACCATCAGGAGATGGAGTGTGTTTCTGTCTCTGTTTCCTCTCTTGCTGGACTTCACTGCTTCCATGCTTCCCCTCACATCCAGGACACTGTTGGCTCATCATTCTCACCATGCTGGCTGGCCACAGTGACAAGCATCCGATTGCACTTAAAATCATGAGATCCTGGCAGCCTGTGCACCCTGAGTGTCCATGTGATACCCATACCTTCTGCGGGCCAGGCAGCTGTCTCGGTGTCAGCTGAAGCATGTGATGACCTGTCGATTCAGGATACCCGGGACTTGGATGAAGTTTGAAGACCCCGGCCAGACCCTCCTCTGTCTCGAGACTGGCACCGGAGAAGAGGTTCCCAGGGCAGAAAGACACACACCGTCATCGTGTCCTGGTCCCATTGCCACAGTTCCATTTATTTTCAGAGAAGTAAGTCTGTCCAGACCAGAGTTTTATGTTTTATTTTTCTTTAGTTTTTTTTTTTTTTTCCCCAAACTCTTCTGGGTAGCAGTGAGTATTTTCATGTTCTGGGGCCATCTTCCTAAAACAGGTCTGTCTCCACATTTATCAAAGTATAGAGAGGTTTCCCTTTTTCCCTTTCAGCTCAGCAAACAGACCTCTATTATTCTTTTAAACCTTTTGAAGAAGCTAGTAGCCAAGGCTGTCCTTAAAACACCCCCTTTATTTTCTGGCTTAAGAGCACAACCACCTTCTCCGAGCTCTTTTTCTGTTGCCCCAGGAGAGACCTCCATTCTCTAAGAATGTAGATGACTGGCGTGTTGCCTGAAGACTTCCCAGTGACTAGCTACACCCATACTGGGTGTTCTTCTCAAAATCACAAACTCATGGTCCAATCTATCCTCGAAAATATCTGGGAGGAGCATCTTTCCATTCAGACATTCTTTGCTTAAACATAACCTAAAAAGTCAGCATCTAAATAAAGATTATCTGGGGAGAGAGAAAGCAGGATCCAGGCTCTTGGTTTAAAAATCTCTCTTTCTCAGTCTGCCAAGCCTACCTGGTACCAAAAAAATGTATGTCTTTTAAAATTTTTATTATTTTATTTTTTAACACCTAAAAAACTTTTGGTATTGGAGTATAGCTAGTTAACAATGTTGTGACAGATTCAGGTGAGCAAAGAAGGGTCTCAGCCATACATATCCGTTGTCCCCCAAACTCCCCTCCCATCCAGGCTGCCACATGACATTGAGCAGAGTTCCCTGTGCTGTCCAGCAGGTCCTTGCTGGTTCTCCATGTTACATACAGCAGTGTGTGCATGTCCATCCCAAGTTCCCTGACTATCCCTTCCCCCATCCTTCCCCCTGGTGACCATAAGGTTATTACAGAGTATTGAGCAGAGTTCCCTGTGCTGTCCAGCAGGTCCTTGTGGGTTCTCCATGTTAAATATAGCCGTGTGTCCTTGTCCATCCCAAACTCCCTAACTATCCCTTCTCCCCGTCCTTCCCCCTGGCAACAATGAGTTCATTCTCTGACAGTCTCTTCCTGTTTTGCAAATTCATCTGTATAATTTCTTTTTAGATTCCACAGATAAGGAATGTCATATGATATTTCTCAACCTACTCAGTCATTAAAACGGATAAAATGACACCATTTGCAGCAACACAGACGGACCTAGAGATTGCCACACTGAGTGACAATCCTCTGTAAGAACCTTATGGTCACCAGGGCGAAGGATCGGGGAAGGGATAGTCAGGGAGTCTGGGATGGACATGGACACACAGCTGTATTTAACATGGAGAACCGGCAAGGACCTGCTGTCCAGCACAGGGAACTCTGCTGGATGTTACAAGCCAGCCTGGATGGGAGGGAGTTTGGGGGAGAAGGAATACATGTATATGTATGGCTGAGTCCCTTCAGTGTCCACCTGAAACCATCACAGGATTGTTAATGGGCTATACCCGAATACAACATAAAAAGTTTAGAAAAAATAGGAAAAAAGAGATCATTTGTGTCTCATATATGTTATTTGTTTGGGCTTCCCTGATAGCTCAGTTGGTAAAGAATCCACCTGCAATGCAGACAACCCCGGTATGATTCCTGGGTCTGGAAGATCCCCTGGAGAAGGGATGGGCTATCGACTCCAGTATTCTTGGGCTTCCCTTGTGAGTCACCTGGTAAAGAATCTGCCTGCCATGCGGGAGACCTGGGTTTGATGCCTGGGTTGGGAAGATCCCCCTGGAGAAGGGAACGGCTACCCACTCCAGTATTCTGGCCTGGCCAATTTCATGGTGTATATAGTCCATGGGGTTGCAGAGAGTCAGACACGAGTGAGTGACTTTCACAGAGACGATTACTGATTCTGCCTATCAGCATTTTTTTTCCCATTAGAGAAATATTCTTAGGAATTTAGGCTACTTGATCCATATGAAAGAAAGTAAAAGTGTTAGCTTCTCAATCATGTAGCTCTTTTTGACCGCATAGACTGTAGCTCACCAAGGTCCTCTGTCCATGGAATTCTCCAGGTGAGAATACCAGTGTGGGTTACCATTCCCTTCTCCAGGGGAATCTTCCTGGTACATGGGTTGAACCTGGGTCTCCTGCATTGCAGGCAGATTCTGTAATGTCTGAGCCACCAGGGAATCCTGCTTGGTACAGAGTTTTGTTTAACTCATAAAAGCATAACGCTGCCTGGTCGAGTTGCTTTTCTCACTTTAACACCTATTTGATGACCGTGGAAAATATTTCTCTGTAAATGGAATCTCTGCCTTCAGTCTTCCCTCCTTCCAGGGCAGCTAGTCCAGCAGCTTCCCACCCTGTCCTGACCTGTACCCATGCCTAGCACACAGACACACACCCACGCACACCCAGCCGCCCATTTCATGTCACCTCAGTACACCACACTAATGCAGGAGTGTGGGGCAGGGTGGGACCACAATCTTTCATCTCCCCCACCTTGGCTCCTGGAAAGGCACCTCAAGCTGTTTGACCAGGACGTGGTTGCCATGACTGTTTTCAACAGGGAACCGTCAGAGAGGTGACCATTAATGTGACCATTCAGTTCAGTTCCGTCACTCAGTCATGTCCAACTCTTTGCGACCCCATGAACCACAGCACACCAGGCCTCCCTGTCCATCACCAACTCCCAGAGTCCACCCAAACCCATGTCCATTGAGTCGGTGACATCATCCAACCGTCTCATCATTTATCGTCCCCTTCTCCTCCTGCCTTCAGTCTTTCCCAGCATCGGGGTCTTTTCAAATGAGTCAGCTCTTTGCATCAGGTAGCCCAAGTATTGGAGTTTCAGCTTCAACATCAATCCTTCCAATGAACATCCAGGACTGATCTCCTTTAGAATGTAGTGGTTGGATCTCCTTGCAGTCCAAGGGACTCTCAAGAGTCTTCTCCAACACCACACAGTTCAAAAGCATCAATTCTTTGGCACTCAGCTTTCTTTATAGTCCAATTCTAACATCCATACATGACCACTGGAAAAACCATAGCCTTGACCAGATGGAGCCTTGTTGGCAAAGTAATGTCTCTGCTTTTTAATATGCTGACTAGGTTGGTCATAACTTTCCTTCCAAGGAGTAAGCGTCTTTTAATTTCATGACTGCAATCACCATCTGCAGTGATTTTCATATATATATATATATATATATATATATATATATATATTCATGGGCTTCCCTGGTGGCTCAGCTGGCAAAGAATCTGCCTGCAATGTGGGAAACCTGGGTTCGATCGTGGGTTGGGAAGATCCCCTGGAGAAGGGAAAGGCTACCCACTCCAGTGTTCTGGCCTGGAGAATTCCTTGGACTGTATATATAGTCCATGGGGTCACAGAGAGTCAGACACAACTGAGTGACTTTCACTTTCATGTATATATTCACGGTGGCTCAGATGGTAAAGAATCGGTCTCCAGTGCGGGAGACCCAGGTTCGATCTCTGGGTGGGGAAGATCCCCTCGAGGAGGAAATGTCAACCCACTCCAGTATTCTTGCCTGGAGGATCCCATGGACAGAGGAGCCTGGTGGGCTACAGTTCATGGGGTTGCAGAGTCGGACAGAACTGAGCAACTAACACTTTTATATGTAACCTCCTACCGGCGTTACACCCCTGGTAGGATATGGTTCTCTCTCCAGGCTCCCAAGTCTGGTTGGGACTTTTTCCTGGCACCTCTCCCCCCCCACAACTCCGTCCTGAGCAAAAGAAGTTCTTAAGGGAGAACTCTAATCTATCATCTGGAGAGGAAGCCGTCCGTTGGTCCCCACAGACGTCTCCCCACCTCTTCCACACAATTTGTCACCACTTGAGACCACCTTCACCTGGGAAGCTAGCTCCCTCACTATTTCTTATTATCCTTCTGGCAGGTTCAGGAAATTTCCTGCTGGGCAAGCAGATCAAATCCTACATATGTGTTCATTTGGGTCAGCAGAATCCATCTCATGCTCAGAAAATAGCCTAAAATTCTATTTTTTTTCCCTCATGCTCAGAAAATAGCCTAAAATTCTATTTTTTTTTTCATTGTATAGCCTCTCTGTGTTATAACTTTGGGCTTCAAAATGAAATAAAAAAGCACAGAATCTCTTGTACTAACTCGTAATGGTTGTCCCCAGATTTTGCTTACATTTATATTTTTGTCATATCAGGGCTTCCCTGGTGGCTCAGATGGTAAAGCAACTGCCTGCAATGCGGAAGACCGGGGTTCGATTCTTGGCTCAGGAAGATCCCCTGGAGAAGGAAATGGTAAGGTCTGGCCCTGGACCAGAGCATCATTTAAAAATAGGGTGGCCTGAGTCACAGTGAAGGAGGGTTGGGACAAGGAGGTGTGAGGATCCACTCTTGAGACATAGGACTCCTAACCCCAGTGAGTGTCCACACCTTCACAGAGAAGTCAGCTCAGTGAAGTCCTGATTAATCTGAGTGAATTCAGCTCAGTGAAATAACAGATGACTGGCTAATTGAAAGGAATTTCAGAATACAGAAATGTTCACACGCAGGCAGGAGGGTTACAGGCTGAGTGCAGACAGGAATCAGGATCCCCGAGAGTCTGGGCAAATGTGTGCATACAATCTGAAGTACCTAATCAGAGCGGACATGGAACACCAGACTGGTTCCAAATAGGAAAAGGAGGACATCAACGCTGTATATTTTCACCCTACTTATTTAACTTATATGCAGAATACATCATGAGAAATGCTGGGAATCAAGATTGCTGGGAGAAATATCAATAACCTCAGATATGCAGATGATACCATCCTTATGGCAGAAAGTGAAGAAGAACTAAAGAGCCTCTTGATGAAAGTGAAAGAGGAGATGAAAAAGTTGGCTTAAAACTCAACATTCAGAAGACGAAGATCATGGCATCTGGTCCCATCACTTCATGGTGAATAGATGGAGAAACAATGGAAAGAGTAGCAGACTTTATTTTTGAGGGCTCCAAAATCACTGCAGATGGTGAGTGAAGCCATGAAATAAAAAGACGCTTGCTCCTTGAAAGAAAAGTTATGACCAACCTAGACAGCATATTAAAAAGCAGAGACATTACTGTGTCAACAAAGGTCCATCTAGTCAAGGCTATGGTTTTTCCAGTGGTCAGGTATGGATGTGAGAGTTAGACTATAAGGAAAGCTGAGTGCTGAAGAATTGATGCTTTTGAACTGTGGTGTTGGAGAAGACTCTTGAGAGTCCCTTGGACTGCAAGGAGATCCAACAAGTCCATTCTGAAGGAGATCAGCCCTGGGATTTCTTTGGATGGAATGATGCTAAAGCTGAAACTCCAGTACTTTGGCCACCTCATATGAAGAGTTGATTCATTGAAGTCCCTGATGCTGGGAGGGATTGGGGGCAGGAGGAGAAAGAGATGACAGAGGATGAGATGGCTGGATGGCGTCACTGACTCGATGGACGTGAGTTTGAGTGAACTCCGGGAGTTGGTGATGGACAGGAAGGCCTGGCATGCTGTGATTCATGGGGTCACGAAGAGTTGGACACGACTGAGCGACTGAACTGAACTGAATCGTCAGTTCCAGGGCCAGTTTGTTTTTCATTTCCTCGAGGCCAGTTCTTGGAATTGTGGTACTGTATGTCATGGCTACAGTCCGATCATCATGTAGTTAACTTCTTCCCCCTGGTGACACTTTGATTATCTACAAGACAGCTCACAGGGTTTGGCTCAGGACTTTCAAGACTTTCAGTTCTTTTCAAGGGCTATGACTATGCTTTAAGTCAACATTCTACATGCTCAGTTGTGTCTGACTCTGCAACCCCATGGACTGTAACCCCACAAGGTTCCTCTGTCCATGGGATTCTCCAGGCAAGATCCTGGAGCAAGTTACCATTTCCTCCTCCAGGGGGTCTTCCTGACCCAGGGATCTTCCTGACCCAGGGATCGAACCTGCGTCTCCTGCATTGGCAGGCAGATGCTTTACCAGCAAACCTCCTGGGGAAGCCTGACCGTGCTTCATGGAGTACATTATTATTATTTTCATCTCCTTTGATTGTTTGAGTCAGACTGTGCTTCTGAACTCCGTTCCTCTTGAGGGGAGTAGGTAGATGACGATGACTTGGGATCTCTCTCTGCCTGATGTCTTACACCTGCCTGTGGACCTACTGTTTCCTCGACATAAAAGATGCAGTGAAAGGCACTCCGTTAGAGGAAGGCAGAGAGACAGCAGGGAGACACATGGGAGACACAGAAAAGCACCCACAAGTGTGTGCAGAGGTCAGGCGGGCACAGGACCTGGATGCAATGTTTGGGGTCTGAGGACTACATCACACTGAAGGGAGGTTGGAAAACTGTGTTTTCGTGAGGATGGAGATCAAATAGCAAGGCCGTGATTATGACAGCTGAAAGCAGTGTCTCCAGGGTTTCCCCACCCTCGGTGCAGACAGACACACACACACACAGACAGTATCCGCACCAGATTGAATAGAGAGGACCAGCGGAAAAGAGAACCCCACATCTCCCGGGTCGCTTCCTTTGAACAACCACACACGCGGAAATCTGGCTTCTGAACTGATCAAAACCCAAGTTCAAGGCTCCGGCTTGCTGCCTCTTTGGAAAAGCCAACCCTTGGGTCGAGACGCTCATGAAGTTTTATTTTAAATCATGAAAAACAGAGTGGGGTGGGGAAGGAGAAAAAGGAGACTGTCACCGTAGACTAATTTATATTCAGTGATATTTCACAGCCCAGCGGCGCTGCGATTCTCCCACGCCAGGAGGTCTGGCACGTTTGATCTTCTTTTCCTGAAGAGCTTCTCTTTGTAAAGGACAGCGGAGTGCTGGGGAGCCTGGGTCCGCCCTCTGCCCCTGACTCTGTGCCTTGTCGTCATCCCACACACGGGCTTCGAGAACAGGCTCTCTTTCTAACAGGATGCTTTTTTGAGATTTGGCCGTGGTTTCCGTAGCATCATCCCCTGTACTCGCTGCTCACTTTGTGGTCCCCACGTCTGTTCCTGCGCTCCGCAGTCACACGGCCTCTCTCAGTTTTCCCCTTTTCCGTCGGATGAATGTTTTCATCCCCTAGAGACGTGTGCCCGAGAGAACCAAGAGCACATGGACACAGGAGACTCACAGAGGAAGGTCCACAGATGTGCTCTTCATGGATGGAAGATAAAATAAGCCACAGATGCATGAGATCGATGCAGGGAGCATCCTTGGTCAAGAGACAGGCAGCACTTGGAGGGCAATGGGCAGAAAGGGTGGGGCGGGGGTCCAGAAGATGAGCTCAGTGTTGGGAAGTGTTTTACTCCGAGCAGGCTCAGTTCAGATGCTGGGTAATCTCCCATCCCCCTCCTCAGTCTGCAGGCTGAGGTTGTCTTGGTGTGTATATACATGTGCTCAGATGTGTCTGATTCTCTGTGACCCCATGGACTGTAGCCTGCCAGGCTCCTCTGTCCAGGGTATTCTCTAGTCAAGAATACTGGAGTTGTTTGCCATGCCCTAAATCCAGGGGAATCTTCTAGACTCAGAATACTCAAGAATACTGGAGTGGGTTATCATTTCCTCTTTCCAGGGGACCTTCACAGTCCAGGGATTGAACCCACATCTCCTGCATCTCCTGCACTGCAGGCTGGATTCTTTACCACCAAGCCTCTTGGGAATCCCTAAGGTTGTCTATAAAGCACCAATATTCCTGGTGTCAAGAGCGCTCAGTTCTATCAACGCCTGTGGCTGGATTAACAAAGATTGAAACAAGCTGGCTTGACTTTCTATGGTTAAGTTGCAGTCCATTGTACATGATTTGGCTTCAAAGAATGTGTTCCCTGCTTCCATGAGTATCAGACAATAGGTGTGTTACGAGAAGCTGTGAAATTTAATGGAGATGGCATCGGGTGGATGTCATAATACCTAGATGTTCCCCGTGTCACTGTGTCTAGCAAGCTGAGTCAACTTGATAAATCCCTTCACTTTGTCCCTGCTCTTTCTACTAGAAAATAACGGCTTTGGATCGCATGGCTCTCAGATTCTCTAAGCTCCGAAAACCTAGAGTATGAAATTCTCTCATTCCGTAATCAGTAGTTTTGTATCTTTGCATTTCACTGTTGGTCCTGATGTTTCTAGAAGACTGTCCCCAAGACTGACTGGCTTTGCTATTCACAATTACACGCTTCACGCCGAACTATCATGTGGCTGCCTTCACACACATGTGCGAGCCTTTCTCCAAGTCCTGGTCTCTTTCCATGAATCAAAGCTAGAAGGGGATGCTGGCATCTGACCTCAAAGGGTGCCTTCCAGCTGCAGCTGCTCATGAAGATGAAATCTGATAGGTCAGCTGCCGAATACCCTGTGCTGGTGGTTTAGGCTGGGTGTAGAACGCCGAAGAATTTATGGTTTTGAACTGTGGTGTTGGAGAAGACTCTCGAGAGTCCCCTGGACGGCAAGGAGATCCAACCAGTCCATCCTAAAGGAAATAGGTCCTGAATATTCATTGGAAGGACTGATGCTGAAGCTGAAGCTCCAATACTTTGGCCACCTGATGCAAAGAGCTGACTTATTGGAAAAGACCCTGATGCTGGGAAAGGTTGAGGGCAGGAGGAGAAGGTGATGACAGATGGTTGGATGGCATCACCTCTCGATGGACATGAGTTTGAGCAAGCTCCAGGAGTTGGTGATGGACAGGGAAGCCTGGAGTGGTGTGGTCCATGGGGTCACAAAGAGTCGGACATGACTGAGTGAACTGAAGTGTTCAAGGATTCTGTAGTAAAATCATCTTTTCGCTACACTCATTTTAGGCACGTTTTTAGCATCAGTATTGCTTACCTATGCAATATTATGTCTGTATAAATAAAACTTCAACCAGAGAAGCAGAAATCCTAGCATAGACAGCTTATAGATACAGGTGTAGGTATGTAGATATGATATGTAATTGTATATAATATATAATGTTTGTATAGGTACAGATGGACATATATGTATAATATCTTATGTATCTATAGGTTTATATTAAGAATATAGATTATTATATACTATAGATATTAATTATTTATGGATTATTGATAATTTATAGATACATATATGGACAGAGGTAGATATCTATGGATCAGTATTTATCATCTATCTAGATGATAGATATCGGAGAAGGCAATGTCACCCCACTCTAGTACTCTTGCCTGGAAAATCCCATGGATGGAGGAGCCTGGAAGACTGCAGTCCATGGAGTCGCTGAGGATCAGACATACTGAGCGACTTCACTTTCACTTTTCACTTTCATGCATTGGAGAAGGAAATGGCAACCCACTCCAGTGTTCTTGCCTGGAGAATCCCAGGGATGGGGGAGCCTGGTGGGCTGCTGTCTGTGGGGTCGCACAGAGTCGGACACGACTGAAGTGACTTAGCAGCAGCAGCAGCAGATGATAGAGAGAGAGAGAGATGTTGACATTTCTCTACCTATCCACCATTCTGCCTGAATCTATGTGTGTTTGCTTAGTTGCTCCCTCATGTCTGATTCTTTGCGACCCCATGGACTGTAGCCCACCAGGTTCCTTTGTCCATGGGATTTTCCAGATGAGAATACTGGAGTGGGTAGCCTTTCCCTTCTCCAGGGGATCCTCCCAACCCAGGGATCAAACCCAGGTCTCCCGCATTGCAGGCAGATTCTTTACCATCTGAACCACCTAGGAAGCCCTATATCTAGTGCTGAATGAACAGGGCCAACATCAAGAGAAAAGATAACCTCCAGGGCCCAGCACCACTCTCGATTGTTTGCTCAGTCATGTCTGACTCTTTGTGACTCCTTGGACTGCAGCTCGCCAAGCTTCCCTGGCCTTCACAATCCTCAACTGAAGCAATGAGTGAGTGTCATAGAGCATATTAAAAATTGGACATGTGAACCATCTTCTCAAACAATTTCCTACAAGTGATGCTTTTTGAAACGTGTGTGTACATTGTCCTACAGAATCCAGGTTTAGAAAAGGGCCTTAAATGTCCTCATCATCTTCATGGTATCATGTGACATGGAACCAGGCTGTTTCATCACTGTAGATCTACGGTTCCGAGAGCTTAGCCCTCTTCAAAGTGTGTCAAAACACCCGTCTTTTAATTAGCTTGATCAGGGTAGCAGTATATTCATTCAGCGGGCTGCTATCTCAGCACACAGGTTGCTGTATGAGAAACATTTTGCAAAGACTTTCCAGAATTTGCACAGGTCTGTAGAATAATACAGTCAGGGTTGCTAATAGCCTATGTCACCAAGAGCAGAGACAATATTGGAACTGAAATGAAAAAGCTGATTTTCTTCACCCAAGAGTTCTGTAGAAAAATTTTACAGGAGACTCAGGCTATGCTGCGAATTTTTGTGGGGGCTCTGTTGAATCAGAATTCACTTGCTCTTCTCCAAGGCTCATGTCTCCTCATTACTTGCAATAGCTCAGCCCGATCCTTGCTTGTAAAGCGAGCCTTACAAATTTCAGTGACGGACAGATGAGCTGGCTCTGTGCAGCTACACAGAAAGCAAGCTGTGAGTCCCACTAGAAAAAGCATCCAGGAGTCTTTATGGAGCACAGTATTTATCCAAGTAAAATACGACTCTTGACAAGGTATCTGGTATATTGCCAATGTGTCTTATTTCGACGGGGGAAAAAATTACTCAGAGTGACATTTACCAAGTGTCCAATGATATCGTCGTATCATTTAGACCTTTTGTAAACATTACAGAGCAGTAACAATTCATGGCATAGTGATTAGGTTTTCTTGTTGTTGTCTACTTGCTAGGTTTTGTGTGATTCTTTTGTGACCCCATAGACTGCAACCTGTTAGGCTCCTCTATCTGGATTCTTTATCTCTGAGCCACCAGGCAGGCCCCAGTAACTTAGGCTTTGTCGTGCAAGTTATGGATGAATTTTACCCTTGGACATAACGCTGGGCTGTGAAAATGCACAGTTTCTGTATTCACCAACCACAGGGAAGTGATGTACTTCCAAGATCTAGATGAGACATTGGAAAAGAGAGTGGTGGGAAGGTTATTAGGAGATTCAGTAACTTCCGTTTGGATGATGGAGATCTCTAGAGATGATGGAGAGGAAACAGGAGGGTAGCCTTGAGTAAAAGATTCGGTTTCCCTTACATGTTTTTTTTTTTTTTTAATTTACCTTTTATGTAGTTGATATAAATGTATAGTTGATTTACAATGTTGTGTTAGTTTCAGCTGTACAGCAAAGAGATTCAGTTCTTTTTTTTTTTTTTTGGGACGCGGAGACCAGAACCCGAGTGACGACCGCGGCCCGCCCGAACCCACCGAGGAGCAGCCAAGAGATTCAGTTCTATGTATACATATATCCACTCTTTTTTAGATTCTTTTCCCATATACGTTATTAGAGAGTGTTGAGCAGAGTTCCCTGTGCTATGGCAGTAGGTCCTTGTTGACTCTCTGTTTTATGTAGAGTAGTGTGTGTATGTCTAGGGCCTCCCTGGTGGCTCAGATGGTAAAGAATCTGCCTGCCATGCGGGAGACTCAGGTTCGATCCCTCGTGGTTTGAGAAGATCCCTGGAGGAGGAAATGGCAACCCACTCCAGTACTCTTGCCTGCAGAATCCCCATGGACAGTGGAGCCTGGCGGGCTACAGTCCTTGGGATCACAAAAGAGTCAGACACCACTGAAGACAGGCCTAGTCTCCCCTACGTGTTCTTGAATCTCAGAGAGACCCCTGCAGCCGTCTTCCTTCTGACACTTGGCGGTCCAGGAACACGCACTGGGTTGGTGTCTCCACCGTGGTCTGAAGCCCTTAGGGGAGCCTCTCTCTTCACTCCCCCGAGGAGAGATGATTCCACTCTTTTGATCTGGAGTCAGCTTTCAATTCCTGAGCCACTCAGCTCTACTTTGAAAATATGTCCACAATCTGACCTGTATCACCACCTCCATGCTTCAGATCTTCCCTCAGTTGGTTAGTGGCTCTGTAGCTGGTGCCTGATTCTGTCCCAAATTTGCTTATTCTTCATACGCTGTTCAGAGCTGTTTCACAGGACACTCATTGGTTTAGGATGAAGCCAGAGCCTTAGTCTCCTATCCACAGCCAGCCGGAGGCATCTTGTGTCCGTCAGAACCAAAGGCAAGGCTTTGCAGCGGGCATGGAGGTTTCAGGTGATGGGTCCACATCTCACCATCATCTCCACCTTCATGTCCTAGGACGGGCATGCTTATTCACTCAGTTCCTCTACATGCTTGCCATTGCTGTTTCTCCCTTTCTTCTCTTTAACGTGTTTTTAAAACATTCACAGTTTGTAAATTTAACTTTGGCTGCTCTGGGTCTTTGTTGCTGCATGCTGGCTTTCTGTAGTTGCAGCGAGCAGAAGCTACTCTTTAGCCATGGTGTGTGGGCTTCTCACTGTGGTGGTGTCTTTTGTTGCAGAACACAGTTCGGGGCTTCCCTCATAGTTCAGCTGGTAAAAAATCTACCTGCAATGCAGGAGAACCTGGTTCGATTCCTGGGTCGGGAAGATCCCCTGGAGAAATGATGCGCTACCCACTCCAGTATTCTTGGGCTTCCCTAGTGGCTTAGCTGGTAAAGAATCCACCTGCAATGTGGGAGAGCTGGATTCAATGCCCAGGTTGGGAAGATCCCCTGGAGAAGGGAAAGGGTACCCACTCCAGTATTCTGGCCTGGAGAATTCCATGGAGTGTACAGTCCATGGGGTCGCAAAAGAGTCAGACACGACTGAGCGACCTTCACTTCCCTTCCCGTCACAGGCTGTAGGGCATGAGCTTCAGTAGTTGTGGCTTGCAGGTTCAGATGCCCTGCAACATGTGGATCTTCCCGGACCAGGGACCGAACCCTCGTCACCTGTTTCGGCAGGAAGATTGTTAACCACTGGACCACCAGGGAACACCCCCCTCCCCTGCTTTTTCTTAAGTCAGCCCAGCTCACTCACCACAGAGACTCTCCTGTCGTGTCCCTCAGCCCAGAGCACCCTCTCCAATTTCCTGCTTGAGTCATCCCTTCCCTTCTGGGCCTGTGTGTCTTATTATCAGCGTGGGTTCTCTGGCTGTTCTCTATAAACAGACTGTTCTCCTCTCTACCAAGTGTTCTATTACCATCAGGTTAGTTCAGTTCAGTCGCTCAGTCATGTCCAACTCTTTGAGACCCCATGGACTGCAGCACGCCAGGCCTCCCTGCCCATCACCAACTCCTAGAGCTTACTCAAACTCATGTCCATTGAGTCAGTGATGCCATCCAATCATCTCCTCTGTTGTCCCCTTCTCCTCCCGCCTTCAATCTTTCCCAGCATCAGGGTCTTTTCCAATGAGTCAATTTTTCACACCAGGTGGCCAAAGGATTGGACTTTCAGCATCAGTCCTTCCAATGAATATTCCAGACTGATATCCTTTAGGATGGACTGGTTGGATCTCCTTGCAGTCCAAGGGACTGTCAAGAGTCTTCTCCAACACCACGGTTCAAAAGCATCCATTCTTCGGCACTCAGCTGTCTTTATCATCCAATTCTCTGTTACCATACACTCCCTCATTTCTCTCGTGGGTCCTTCTCAGAATACGTGTGTGTGTCTGTGTGTGTGTTGCTCACCGTTGATAGCCGTTGACCTTAGAGAGGACCACTCAGGACACAGAATGCAATAAATATTTTTGAATGAACAAATACGTGCTTGGGTTTATGTATAGAATGCGGGACGCAAGGAGCTTCTAAAGGTCTAAACAAGGGCCTCCACCCTGGAAGATGGTGGCTACAAGAGAATTGGTGGAGTTTTTCCGACTAAAGGCCTACAGGAGTATCTAGGGCATATTTGTACTTCCTTAACTTCGCAGGTGGTACGTTAAATAAGGAAAATACATTTTAGATAGAGATTTTTTTCTTAACCTCTATCTCAGATATGCCCAGGTGTTCAAGGAATTCATGAATAGGACACTTAGGAACAAACATGCTGTGGAAGAAAACACTGTTTGAATCAATGAGAGATTAAGCTGCTGCATTCAAAATGGGGCTGTCATTGTGCCTGTACACGCTCAGTCGTGTCCGACTCTTCTGTGACCCCATGGACTGTAGCCCCACCAGGCTCCTCTGTCCATGGGATTCTCCAGACAGGAATACTGGCGTGGGTTGCCATTTCCTCCTCCAGCGGGGGTCTTGCTCACCCAGGGATCAAAGCCTTTGTATCTCTTGAGTCTCCTGTATTGCCAGGCGGGTTCTTTACATGCTGAGCCATGAGGGAAGCCCCTGAAACGTAGCAGCCTGGAAGAAACAGCTTGCACTGATACTCTGAGTAAGTAAGTGCTGTGAGTTCTTACTTGCTTATTGAAGTACTTACTGAAGTACCCATTGACGGAGGAGCGTGGTAGGCTACAGTCCATGGGGTCGCAAAGAGTTGGACACGACGGAAGGCCTTCACTTTCACTTTCTTTGAGTACTTATTTACTTGAGTACTTACTTAAGTAAGTAAATAAGTATAAGACATACTCACACGCACAGAGAGAGGGTAATGGTCTTATTTGTGTCCCCCCGCTAAAGTTCCTATGTTTAAGTCGTAACTTACGGTATTTCAGAATGTGACTCGATTTGGAGACATGGCCTTCAGATAGGTAATTCAGGTGACGTGACCTCATTAGGCTGGGCCCTAAGCCAGTATGACTGGGGTCCTTATAAGGAGCCATCCAGGCACAAAGAAAGACGCCAGGAATGTGTGCCCACAAACCTTGAGAGCAGAAGAATTGATGCTTTTGAACTGTGGTGTTGGAGGAGACTCTTCAGAGTCCCTTGGACCACAAGGAGATCCAACCAGTCCATCCTAAAGGAGATCAGTCCTGGGTGTCCATTGGAAGGACTGATGCTGAAACTGAAACTCCAATACTTTGGCCACCTGATGCAAAGAGCTGATTCATTGGAAAAGACCCTGATGCTGGGAGGGATTGAAGGTGGGAGGAGAAGGGCACGACAGATGAGATGGTCGGATAGCATCACTGACTCAGTGGACATGAGTTTGAGTAAGCTCTGGGAGTTTGTGATGGACAGGGAGGCCTGGCGTGCTGCAGTCCATGGGGTCACGAGCAGTCGGATGCGACTGAGCGACTGAAGCAAACTGAAACCTTGAGAGGGCACAGCAAGAAAGATCTAGCCCTGCGCCCGAGTGTAGTGGGATCATAAATATGGCTGGCATCCTTGCCATACCATTCTGCTCTCTGATTTCATAATAACTCATGAGGCTGGCATTATCTTTGGCCCTTAAAAAATATGTTTTGTGTTTTTAATTTATTTACCTGTGCTGGCTCTTAGTTGCAAGCATGTGAGATCTAGGTCCCTGACCAGGGATCGAACCCAGGCCTCCTGCTTTGGGATCGCGGAGTCCTAACCACTGGGAAACCAGGGAAGTCCCGTCACTGGCCATTTTTTTCCCCCCAGGAACCTGGGTATAGGTCCATCCAAGATCCCAGGGGTGTGGAAAGCAGAGCTGGGAAGGAAACCTGCTTTCCCTCCACAGCCCTTCATCCTGACTGCCACGCCAGTGCCTCCGGATGTCATCTGAGTTAAAGAGCAGACACGAAAAAGGGGTCCCAGCTTTTGGACCCAAAAAGACATGTGTTCGACTCTTGCCTCTGCCGCTAACTTAGCAAATGTTGACCTTCAGCCACCTCTTCTGATGAGCCGGTATGCGGGAAACATTCCATACCACCCGCTTCTCATGATATCAAATCACTTTTGTTTAAATATTATGAAGTTGTCGGGATTAGCAGATGCAACCAGATACATATAGAGTGGATACACAGCTGAGTCCTACTGTATGCAAAGAGAACTCTATTCAGAATCCTATGATAGACCATAATGGAGAAGAGTATGAAATGGAAAGTGTATATATGTATCCCTGAGTTAGCTTGCTGTATACCAATCATTAACATCATATTATAACTCAGCTATACTTCAGTGGGGCGTCCCTGATAGCTCAGTTGGTAAGGAATCCGCCTGCAATGCAGGAGACCCCAGTTCAATTCCTGGGTGAGGAAGATTCCCCCAGAGAAGGGATAGGCTACCCACTCCAGTATTTTTGGGCTTCCCTGGTGGCTCAGCTGGTAAAGAATCCACCTGCGATGCAGGAGGATTGATCCCTGGGTTGGGAAGATCCCCTGGAGAAGGGAAAGGGTACCCACTCCAGTATTCTGGCCTGGAGAATTCCATGGACTGTATAGTCCACGGGGTCACAGAGAGTCGGACACGACTGAGCGACTTGCATTTTCATTTTCATACTTCAATAAAAAATAAAGTAAATAGAAATTAAGAAATGTTATATGAGATGATGTCTCTATATGCCGAGAGACTTACTGAATATACTTACTGGGTTTGATCCCTGGGTTGGGAAGATCCCCTGGAGAAGGGAAAGGGTACCCACTCCAGTATTCTGGCCTGGAGAATTCCATGGACTGTATAGTCCACGGGGTCACAGAGAGTCGGACACGACTGAGCGACTTGCATTTTCATTTTCATACTTCAATAAAAAATAAAGTAAATAGAAATTAAGAAATGTTATATGAGATGATGTCTCTATATGCCGAGAGACTTACTGAATATACTTACTGGGTTTGATCCCTGGGTTGGGAAGATCCCCTGGAGAAGGGAAAGGGTACCCACTCCAGTATTCTGGCCTGGAGAATTCCATGGACTGTATAGTCCACGGGGTCACAGAGAGTCGGACACGACTGAGCGACTTGCATTTTCATTTTCATACTTCAATAAAAAATAAAGTAAATAGAAATTAAGAAATGTTATATGAGATGATGTCTCTATATGCCGAGAGACTTACTGAATATACTTACTCAAAGTTTGGAACCCAAAACTACTGACTGAATGAATTTTCCAATGATGTGATTGTATTTGGCATCATTACTTACACGCTTAAAATTAGTTAAACTTCCGTCATTTTAGAACGTGAGCCATTAGATCAGCCCGTGAAGCTTTCCGTAAATGCCATCTTTCGCCAGCGAGTGGTGAAAAGATATATAAATGTATATATTAAAGCGAATATCGGCCCATCTATTTGAAACTTATGATTGCTATTATGAATTTATTCCAGTCAAAATTACTGAATTTGCAAATTCAGCACATGTTCTCTTGTATATTACCAAAGGACCATTTTCTTTTCAGAGAGAACTATAAGATATATGAGAAATGAAATGAGAGCTGTGAACGGTCAGGTAGAGGAATAATTCTGTTGGGGAACATTTCTTTTAAATTACCACTGTATAATATCATCAGGGTAATCATTTTTAGAAAAGAAGATAGTTGCCTTTTTATGTTTTCAATCATTGCTATGCTTTCAATAGCCTCAGGGCTCATTTTTTTTTTCTCAGTAAAGTGAAGAAAATGTATTTTTCCCCCTTTGTTTTGCTGAAAATGTGTAATATATGAAAATGTATGCGAATGGGATTCAGTGTGGAGGAGGGGGGAAGGCGGGAAATGAACCAGATTTTTGTCTCCTTTCTAAAAAGTGCTTTTATAATCAGTTGGGAAGATCCACCTGGAGAAGGGAAAGGGTACCCACTCCAGTATTCTGACCTGGAAAATTCCACGGACTCTATAGTCCATGGGGTTGCAAAGAGTTGGACAGGACTAAGTGATTTTTGCTTTGTTCAAATGGAATATATTTTAACATTCTAAGTAAGGTAACAATCAGAGTTTTAAAAATATCACGTGTTAGGCATAGCAAACATAAACTGTACAAATCTTTTAAGTGTGAAATTCTGTGATATTTTACGTAGGGGTATACTTAGGTTGGAGAAGGAAATGGCAACCCACTCCAGTATTCTTGCCTGGGAAATCCCATGGGCAGAGAAGTCTTGGTGGGCTACAGTCCATGAGGTCGCAAAGAGTCAGACACTACTGAGAGATGAAAGAGCCTATTTACAGTACCAACACTCTGATCAAAATAGAAATCTTTCCAGTACCCGGCAGTTACCCGAGTGCCCCTTCCTCAGTCAGTAGCATCCTCTCACCCAGACATTGTCATCACTGGCACATTTGCCATCATGGGTTGCTTTATCCTTCCCTAACCTGTAGGTGGATAGGGTCTGACGTGGCTCACTCTGCAGTTTCCAGCTTTGTCTGCTCGTCCGTGAGTGTGTGAGATTCATTCAAGGTGTTGTGTGCAGCATATTTCGTTCTGTTTTTATTACTGCCTGTGTGCTGACTCACTGCAGTCCTGTCCAACTCTGTGCGACCCTACGGACTGTAGCCCTCCTGGATTCCTCTGTCCATGGGATTCTCCAGGCAAGAATATCAGAGTGGGTTGCCTCCTCCACGGGATCTTCCCAACCCAGGTCTGTGTCTCCTGCATTGGCAGGCTGGTTCTTTTACCAGTAGCGCCACCTGGGTTATTAGTTGGTAATATATTGTAAAAATGAAGTGTAATTTTTTTTTTAATCCACTGTATTGGTGGATATTTGGGTTGACCCACTTTGGAGCTCACAGTCCATGGGGTCACAGAGTCGGACACGACTGAGCATGCATGCATAGGAAATTTGGAGCTCATGCATAAATCCACGATGAACACTATTGTGCTTTTGTCGGACATGCAGATTCCGTCTACCTCTGGGGATAAACACGGTGGGTGTTTTTAGTGGATGCTATGAAACAGCTCTTCTTCAAGCCGTATACTTAGTTAGCTTCACAACTATGCAAGGCTTGAGGCTGACAATCTTTTTAAAACAATATCATTCATTCTAAGTAGCTGGGTAGTGGTATGCATTCTGGCTTTCATTTGTAATTTTTCCTGGTAGGTAATGATATTAACTTTTCCTGTGTGTGTGTCTGGGTTTTTTTTTGTGTGTGTGTGTATGTGTGTGTGTGACCATTTGAAAATCCTCATTTGGAATGTCTGCTCAAGTGTTTTAAAATGTTCCATTCACTCGTCTTTTATATATGAATTTGTAGGAGTTCTTCGTATATATTAGATGTGTGTTCTGGGTGCTAAGTCACTTCAGTCGTGTCTGACTCTCTGTGACCCCGTGGACTGTAGCCCCCCGGCTCCTCTGTCCATGGGATTCTCCAGGCAAGAACAATGGAGTGGGTTGCCATGCCCTCCTCCAGGGGACCTTCCCGATCCAGAGATGGAACCCAGGTCTCTTATGTTTCCTGCATTGGCAGGTGGGTTCTTTACCTCTAGTGCCATCTGGGAAGCCCCCGTGTTCTGGATACTGGCCCAGTATTGTTCTTCACTGCTATTACTGATGTCTGCTGATGAACAAAAATTCTTAATTTTAACAGAAAACAGTTTGGTGATTTTGTTCTTTTGTGCCTAGTGATTTTTGTGTGGTTTAGAAATTGTTACATACCTCAAGCTCATGAACCTATTCTTAATTTTTTTTTTTTTTTGCTACAAGTTGTGGTATTAATGTTTTACAGATGGTCTGTAATTTCATATTAATTTATTTCAGATAAAGACTCCTGTTTTAAAAACATGAATATCTCGTTGAACCAAAATGACCTATTTAATTGACATTCCTTTCTGCTGATGAATTGATAAGATACTTTCTCATAAACAAGTCGACTGCATACGTGGATCATCCAGAGTCTAGACTGTTTGCTCCAATGTTTTCTCTTGTCTCTTGTGCTGCTGTGTTGATTTCTGTAGCTTCGTTGTGTGTCTTGATATCTCGTAAGTTACACCCTTGACATTTGGTCCATTTCAAGATTCAGTTCAGTTCAGCTCAGTCGCTCAGTCATGTTAGACTCTTTGCAACCCCATGAATTGCAACACGCCAGGCCTCCCTTACCTGGGCTAATCTAGGCCCTTTGACTTTCTCTCCAAGCTCACAAAAACCTGGGTGAAATATTGATACGGGTTGCCTTGAGCCTATAAACCAAGCTGGGAAGAATGGACACCTGAAAAATATTGAATCTTCCAATCTATAAACATGAGAGGTTTCTCTTTATGTCCGTCATGTTTAAATTCTCTCAGCATTTTCCGTTGTTTCCTGTGTAAAAGATTTCACATCATTAGATTTATTTGTTGGCATTTAGTATATTTGATGAAGTTGTCAGTTGTGAGTGTGTGTGTGTGTGTGTGTATTTTCTTTTTTCCTTGCCTTTAATTTTCAAATTCATTGCTGTCTGTATCACTTTCAGGTTTCCTAAGTCTTGGCAAAAAAAAAAAAAAAAACACAACAACAAATCTTTGGCCTTAACCTTTGGTCAAGCCAGCAATAAATGAAGTAATTTGTAAATGCTTCCTTCACTGCACGTTTATCAAGATAGACCGCTGGTATCCTTGGTCCATTTCCTTGCGTCTCACTTGGTTTTCAAAGTTATTACCGACTCGTAGTAGAGAGTCTCTCTCTCAGTAATTTAAAAAAAAAATTTTTTTTTAAATTTTATTTGTTTTTGGCGTCACTGGGTCTTCTCTGCTGCGTGCGGGCTTAGTCTAGTGGCAGCGTGTGGAGGCTACTCTCCATTTGCGGAGCACGGGCTTCTTGTTGTGCTGACTTCTCTCATTGAGGAGCGCCGGCTCTAGGGTGTCCAGGCCTCAGTGTTTGGGGCACACGGGCTTAGCTCCCCTGCGGCACAGGGGATCATCGTGGACGGAAGAGGATAGAGCCCCTGTTCCCTGCCTCGGCAGGTGGGTGCTTAACCACTGGGCCACTAGGGAAGTCCTCTCTCAGACCCTTTTTATGACAGTCCCCCAGCGATTCTTTTTGTTACCCCTCCTACCAGTTCATCCACACGATCTTTCTGGATTAGGCGTCTTGAATCATAGGTCAGACCATAGCATTATCTTATCAGCTCTTCGTAGCATCATGCTAACATTTCCAGCTGTGTCCTTACCAACCCCCCTTTTTCCAGCTTTATCTCTGCTTCTTCCTCTTTTATGTGCTTCCGACGGGAAGTGAAACCCTCCACCTTTGCACAGCTGAAGTGGGAAGGTGTGACCTGTGTTCACGATGCTTTATGCTTACAGAATCTCTGTCCATGAAGGTCCCTCCCCCCAAGAAAGGTGGGATCACAGTTTGGTGTAAGATGAAATGCTTTATGAGCCCTCAAGCAAATATAAGTAAGCACTTCTTTGCAGTCATGCAGGGCAGCTCTCTCTCCTGACACTGACCCATCCACCTTTGTGCCTCTAACAGCATCCAGTGTGACCAACCTAGACAGCATGTTAAAAAGCAGAGACATGACTTTGCCGACAAAGCTCCGTCTAGTCAAAGCTGTGGTTTTTCCAGTATCGTGTCTGGATGTGAGACCTGGACTCGAAAGAAATCTGAGCGCCGAAGAACTGATGCTTTTGAACTGTGGTGTTGGAGAAGACTTTTGAGAGTCCCTTGGACTGCAAGGAGATCCAACCAGTCCATCCTAAAGGAGATCAGTCCTGAATATTCATTGGAAGGACTGATGCTGAAGCTGAAGCTCCAATACTTTGGCCACCCTATGTGAAGAACTGACTCATTGGGAAAGACCCTGATGCTGGGAAAGATTGAAGGCTGGAGGAGAAGGGACGACAGAGGATGAGATGGTTGGATGGCATCACCAACTCAATGGACATGAATTTGAGTAAGCTCCAGGAGTTGGTGATGGACAGGGTGTAGTTCTTGGGGTCACAAAGAGTCAGACACAACTGAGTGACTGAACTGAACTGAACTGACAGTCTTTGCCTTGTGGTTGATACTTAATAGATAAACTTTGTGTGTACATGAGTGCACAATCATGTCCCAACTCTCTGTGACCCCATGGACTGTAGCCCACCAAGCTCCTCTCCCCATGGGATTCTCCAGGCAGGAATACTCGAGTGGGTTGCCATACCCTTCTCTAGGGGATCTTCCAGGCTCAGTGATGGAACCCACACCTCCTGCATTGCAAGTGCATTCTTTACCAATGAGCCACCAGGGAAGCTCAGTATAGGTTGACTTAAATTTATTTTTAATCGATGCAAATAGTAAACCATCATGTACGATGCAGTCTTTTCTATTGTGAGTTTTGTGAGCCATGGGTTCCCGGGCAAAGCTTTTGAAGTACTGAAACAAAAAATAAAATAAGATGGGCAAAACTCCTTTCTGCACTGACTAGAGTATCACTAAGGAATTCTGAACCTTTTTTTTTTTTGAAGCATGTAATTTATGTGCATGATAAAACAGCCCTTTGTTTCACAAGTCAACATTCTTAATGCGGTCTGTCAAAGTGCATTCTCAGTAAATTGCTTTGATGAACTTGCCAGCCCAGTTAGTTTCTTTTAAGGGAAAGAAAAGAAGGAGGGGGTGAAAAACACTTCTGCAGCAAGAAAAAAAAGAAAGTAAGTAAATAGAACAGGCCTAGACTGTACTGGATGGTTTTACATCCAAGACTGCAAATAATTTGGTTTCACACTTGTATGGGCCAGGATTCTGCCTCAAAATTTGCAAGTTAAAAGCTCTGTTTCACATAGTTTTTATTTCAGCTTCTGCCCCACATACCCACATCCATTAGCATGCATGGAGTTGATATAGTTTTTAAATGTACCCCTAGTAGAGAAGGCCTCAGCTTGACCACCCTGAGTTCTGACGCTTGTTGTACTCTGCCGTCTCTTTTTAAAAAAATATTAATTTTTATTGGAGTATTGTTGCTTTATGGTGTTGTGTCAGTTTCTGCTGTACAGCAAAGTGAATCATCTATATATATATACACATACATATAAGTGAAAGTGAAAGTCGCTCAGTCGTGTCCAACTCTCTGCGACCCTGTGGACTATCAGTTCAGTTCACTTCAGTCATGTCCGACTCTTTGCGACCCCATGAATCCCAGCACGCCAGGCCTCCCTGTCCATCACCAACTCCCGGAGTTCACCCAGACTCACATCCATCGAGTCAGTGATGCCATCCAGCCATCTCATCCTCTGTCGTCCCCTTCTCCTCCTGCCCTCAATCCCTCCCAGCATCAGAGTCTTTTCCAATGAGTCAACTCTTTGCATGAGCTGGCTAAAGTACTGGAATTTCAGCTTTAGCATCGTTCCTTCCAAAGAAATCCCAGGGCTGATCTCCTTCAGAATGGACTGGTTGGATCTCCTTGCAGTCCAAGGGACTCTCAAGAGTCTTCTCCAACACCACAGTTCAAAAGCATCAATTCTTTGGCGCTCAGCCTTCTTCACAGTCCAACTCTCACATCCATACATAACCACAGGAAAAACCATAGCCTTGACTAGACGGACCTTTGTTGGCAAAATAATGTGTCTGCTTTTGAATATGCTATCTAGGTTGGTCACAACTTTCCTTCCAAGGAGTAAGCGTCTTTTAATTTCATGGCTGCAGTCACCATCTGCAGTGATTTTGGAGCCCAGAAAAATAAAATCTGACACTGTTTCCACTGTTTCCCCATCTATTTGCCATGAAGTGATGGGACCGGATGCCATGATCTTCGTTTTCTGAATGTTGAGCTTTAAGCCAACTTTTTCACTCTCCACTTTCACTTTCATCAATAGGCTTTTGAGTTCCTCTTCACTTTCTGCCATAAGGGTGGTGTCATCTGCATATCTGAGGTGATTGATATTTCTCCCGGCAATCTTGATTCCAGCTTGTGTTTCTTCCAGTCCAGCGTTTCTCATGATGTACTCTGCATAGAAGTTAAATAAGCAGGGTGACTATACAGCCCATGAAATTCTCCAGGCCAGAATACTGGAGTGGGTAGCCTATCCCTTCTCCAAGGGGATCTTCCCAACCCAGGGATCAAACCCAGGTCTCCCACACTGCAGGTGGATTCTTTACCAGCTGAGCCACCAGGGAAGCCTAAGAATACTAGAGTGGGTAGCCTATCCGTTCTCCAGTGGGTCTTCTTGACCCAGGAATCGAACTGGGGTCTCCTGCATTGCAGGCAGATTCTTTACCAACTGAGCTACCAGGGAAGCCCACCATATACATATGTATATAGCTCCCCTCTCTTTTTTAGACTTCATTCCCGTTTAGGTCAGCAGACAGCACTGAGTAGAGTTCCCTGTGCTATAAAGCAGGTTCTCCTTAGCTATCTATATTCTACATGATATCAGTACTATGTGTGCCTCAGTCCCCATCTTCCAGTTCATCCCACACTCCCTTCCTGACCTTCATGTCACTGTATGTTGTCTGCGTCCGTGTCTCTATTTCTAGCTTGCAGAGACGTTCATCTGAACCTTGACATGTGTGCCTTAACAGAGTAGGCATATACCCTGAGAAAAGTATAATTAAAAAAAAAAAAACACATGCACCGCAGTGTTCACTGCAGTGCTGTTTATAACAGCCAGGACATGGAACTGACCTAGATGCCCACTGACAGATGAATGGATAAGGAAGATGTGGTACGCATAGACCGTGGAATATTACTCAGCCATGAAAAAGAATGGAGTGAGGTTCTCTTGCAGAGACACGCGTGGATCCAGACACTCGTCAGAGTGCAGATGTCTTTCCTGGAGAGGCCAGGACAGGACCTCACCCCTGGGACTCTGAGGACAGGCACTTGGTTAGTTTTGAAATCAGACTTTCCCTAGATGCAGGGCATGCTATAGCTGAGAGAACTTAGTGAAACTTCCTGCATGTATTCTCCTAGGAAATTTAAAGCAGAATGCTTACATTTCCCTCTCATACCAAGGGTGGTGGTGTTTTCTGGGGGAAAAAAAATGTGGGAAAATAGAGTAGCAGAGAGATCTGTTTTCTGCTTCTATGCTAACTGGAGCTTTTATTTTTTTCCTTTAATGTGGCTGCATCTTAGTGAAGGCTCTCTGTTGTGACATGTGAACTCTCAACTGTGGCCCTCGGGATCTAGTTCCCTGACCGGGGATCGAACCTGGGACCCGTGAATTATGAGCATTGAGTCCTAACCACCGGACCACCAGGCAAGTCCCTAAGTGGAGCTTTTGATAAATAGAGTTTTAGCCTGAACCTTGTCAGCTCCCACAGAGGAGGGCCACCTCGTCTCATTGTCAGCCTTTGTCAGTACATTGGTATGTGTGTGGTGTGTGTGTGTACACAAGTGTTCACATATACACATTTGGGGAAGGTAAGTTGAGCTGCCATCTCGTTTTCCACTTGCCAGTCAAAGAAACACCATCATGCCACTGCGTTTGCTCTAATCTCTCCACTGTAAGTGATCAGGCTTTAAGAGAGGGATTCTCTGTTTGGGAATTCAACACAGCTCAATTGAATTTCAGCTGGTGTTCCCTTGGGCGGAAAGACGAAAATAAGGTTAATTACAGAAAGCCCCGAAATTCTTTTCTTAAATAATGCCAGATGGGCTTTCCCAGGTGGCGTTAGTGGTAACAAACCTGCCTGCCAACGCAGGAGATCTAAGAGACGTGGGTTTGATCCCTGGGTCGGGAAGATGCCCTGGAGGAGGGCATGGCACCCCACTCCACTGTTCTTGCCTGGAGAATGCCATGGACAGAGGAGCCCGGTGGGCTACAGTCCATGGGGTCACAGAGAGTCGGACACGACTGAAGCATCTGAGTACACTCACACAACACCAGGTGAACAGTGAGGAAACAGCATCAGTGAATATCGTGTTGCGTGTTCACAGCTTGTCACCATGGTTTTTCTCCTGGGTTAAGCCTATATCACTCTCAGGCTGACAGTCTTTTTTATCCTGGTTTCATGAGGGTCAGAGATGCCCATACAGGACAGGAGCTGTCAGAAGGTCGTGGCTCTGGGTCTGAGAGTCGTGGCTCAAGATTCCTTTGAGATGGTTAGAAAGTGGGAGCTGACTGGTACCCTGGATTCAGGTCAAATATGACAGGAGGTGGGGAGAGAGGAATACCCTGGGACTCAGGCAGGTGGAAGGAACCAGGGGGCTTCCGGAACCCCCACAGGTGGTAGAGCACACAGACACAATACCCCCATGGTGATGCTCTGATCTCTTTGAGAGTCATGCTCACGGCCTCCCCAGTTTCTCCAGCAGAGATGCACACACTTCCATGAGAGCCCCAAGGCTTCTCCCCAACCCCGGGGAGAGGGGTTGACAAACAGATTGAGAAATAGATCAGAATCTAACCTGCAGGCCTCTCGGGGGTTGGTGAAGCCCGGCAGCCTCTCTCCCCACCTGCTGCTCTTGGTCGTGGACGGACCATCCCAGCGACCCACTCAGTTCCCTGGAGCAGACTTCCTGGCTTCTAGGGACACCCCCTGCCACGTCCTCTGCACCCACACCACCCCCCAGGCCCACAGAGGCCCCACCACACAGCAGCGCCCCCTCTTTCAGGCCCCACCCCATCCTGCTTTGTTCCCCTCTGCCCCCCATCCCCTGAGGCCACACAGAAATTTCCAAGTCCGTGCTCTCTGTAACCATACACCTATTTTGTGAAGCTGTCGTGTGAATCCTTGCAGGCCGACCCTCAGTCCTGGAGGCAGGGAGGTTCGGGAGAGAGAGAGCATTCAGTCTGGCCCGGGACGTTGCTGGGATTTGTCCAGTGTCAGCTGGGTCTCTCTGCAAGGGTTTCATTTTTTTTTTTTTTTTTCAGGAAGAAAAAAAATTGAGAATTTTTTTTTTTTTTTAAGAAATCTTTAAAAAAGATTCTCCAGGCAAGAATACTGGAGTGGATTGCCATTTCCTCCTCCAGGGGATCTTCCCGACCCAGGGATCGAACTTGCATCTCTCAGATCTCCTGCCCAAGGGAACACCAGTTTAAAACTCAACCACCTTTTTCGGTGTGAATATAAAAGACACGGGTGACTGCAGATATGGATCATCTTGGCCCAGCTACGTGTGTCAAGGTGCGAACAGCAATTTGCAAGGTGCGACCAGAGAAGGACGTCTTGGGTTGTAAGGGTGTCGCCTGGACTGTGCACACTCATGTAAGGCTGGACAACCCAGCTCTTCACACTCAGGAAAACCTGCTGGTGCATCTGGGGAAGGTCTGCTTGTGGCCGACACTGGAGGAGTGGGGACTTGTGAACAACAGACCATGATTCCGCAAACACAGGGACGTGTCTCTTTTGTTCTGCACTGTGTTAATACTTACAGACTCCAGCGTAGGAAATGGAAGTCAGAAGTCACGTTTTTGCCCAAGGCAGGTCTTTGGCAGATGGTGCTTGTATGAATGGATGGTTGTGAAGGAATAGCTGAGCAAACTGTAGTCCTGTGATGAAGTTGTTCTGATGGGACCAGAAGCAAGCGTAGCCCCCCACCCCAACCCCACATCGTGCCAACGAAGGTGGATGGCCCTTCTCCCGGGACAGGAAGGGTTCCCATCTCCAGTGGACCCTGAGAGCTGCAGACGCAGGGTCTGAAATTAGAAGTGAGAGGAGAACCGTCCGCTCCCTTGAGTGGAGGATTCCTTCCCATTTGTGACTTTGTGAAATCCTGGGGACAGAGACATGCTGGCAAGGGTGACGTTTGCCGGATCTTTACAACATCATCGCAGCACTGTTTATAATAGCTAGGACATGGAAGCAAGCTAGATGTCCATCAGCAGATGAATGGAAACACACTGAGGAAACCAGAATTGAAAGAGACACGTGTACCCCAATGTTCATCACAGCACTGTTTGCAGTAGCTTGGATATGGAAGCAACCTAGATGTCCATCGGCAGACAAATGGATAAGGAAGTTGTGGTACATATACACAATGAAATATTACTTGGCTATGAAAAAGAATGCATTTGAGCCCATTCTAATCAGGTGCATGAAACTGGAGCCTATTATACAGAGTGAAGTAAGTCAAAAGAAAAACACCAATACAGTATATTAACACATATATATGGAGTTTAGAAAGATGTTAATGGTGACCCTATATGCAAGACCACAAAAAGAGACACAGATATAAAGAACAGACTTTTGCACTCTGTGGGAGAAGAGGAGGGTGGTGGCATGATTTGAGAGAATAGCATTGAAACATGTACATCATTTACAATATGTGAAATAGATGACCAGTCCGGACTTGATGCATGAGACAGGACACTCAAAGCCGGTGCTCTGGGACAACCCAGAGGGATGCGGTGGGGAGGGAGGTGGGCAGGGGGTTGGGACGGGGGGACACATATAAAGTCGTCGCTGATTCATGTCAATGTACATCAAAAACCACCACAATATTGTAAAGTAATTAGCCTCCAATTAAATAAGTTAATAAAAAATATTTTTTTAATTGCAACTTTGTAAACAAATTTAACAAAATTAATTACTCTGGGCATGTTGGATCTTCGTCGCAGCACACGGGCTTACTTGCTCTATCAGGCATCAAAGCTACATCCCCTGTGTTGGCAGGCAGATTCTTGACCACTGGACCACCTGGGAAGTCGCAGCTACTTTGATAGAGGAATGCCAGCTGAAGCAGTCAGCTCCACACAGCCAAACAGATTTAACCTGCAGTTAAGCGAGGTGTTGGCACTCTAACCCCTTGCTCTGAGCCCCGGAGCCCTGCGATGACACACTCAGGTCTGCGGCCTGTGTCACTTCCAGCTTGTTACTTTGGTCGTCTTTGGTCGCAGGAGGCCCCATCCTTCCTGCTTAGGTGCAAAGACCCTAAGGGTTTCTCCTTCACAGGCCCCCATGCCCACTGAAGATAGAGCTTGCCCAGGACACACGCGTACACATTATCGTTGTTCTCTTCCTGGAGGTTGAGTAGTTTGTTTTCAGGGGACTCCTTTTTCAAGGAAAGTAAGAAAGCTTGAGTCCTGCACGTCTGTTCATTTCACAAGCACTGTGTGAGCACGTGGACGGGTAGGTCGGTCCCCCATCCTTTGTTTCTGGATACACGTGTGTCCCCAGAGTACAGCTTGACTTAGACCCCACCGATGATCCAAATGGTTACCTTTTAATCAGAGGCTAATTACTTTACGATATTGTGGTGGTTTTTTTTGCCATACATTGGCATGAATCAGCCACGGGTGTATACATGTGTCCCCCAAATTAGCAAGGAAACACAAACTGTAGATGATACGATGGACCAGTTAGACCTAATTGACAACTACAGGATATTTCACCCCAACGGGTTATTTGACATGTCCGTTCTAAGGAGCTTTGCTCCGGGCCTGGTGACGGGACTCTGTGCTGCAGTAGAACTGTGTCATAGTTCCTTCCACAAGGGAAGAGAGGATCCAGAAGGGTGTGGCTCCAGTCAGTGAAGGAATCTGTGGACAGTCTTGCAAGTCCACACACCTGGCGTGAGTAGCAATGGCCTCCGTACCCTGTGTGAAGATAATATTTATCTGCTTGCAGTTACGGCCTCTTACATGCTTCACATACTCAACGTGTAGTTGGTATTTGCAATGTGTCTGAAGTTCCTCAAGATTCTTGCGTGAACGCAGAGAGCGGTGAGCTTGGAGAGCTTTGCAAATTTGCGTCCTGGGGACACTTCAAAGCCTGGTAGTCATAGCTCCCGTCTATGGCGACTTGAAAGGGCCCCTGTGTTCCTTTTACATCTATTCGCTGGGGATTTGGTTTACATATCGTGACGGCATAAAGTTCCAGGGATCTCAGAGCTTTAAAATGAAAACGACTGAATAACATCATTTTTTAACATGGTCAAGCACGTCTGACTCTTTGTGACCCCACGGACTGTAGCCCACCAGGCTCCTCTGTCTGTGGGATTCTCCAGGCAAGAATACTGGAGTGGGTTGCCATGCCCTCCTCCAGGGGATCTGCCCGACCCAGGGATCGAACTGCGTCTGTTACGTCTCCAGCATTGGCAGGCAGGTTCTTTGCTGCTAAGGCCCCCCGGGAAGCCCTATTCTGTAACACTGCTCCCTTGTATTGATGCGTGGTTCACTTGCTGAGCAGTGAACAAGCCTAAACCTTCTCTGCATCGGAATCTAGAGGATTCCCTTTTATCAGATAACATACAGCTCTCCTTCTAGACCCCCTGCTTTCACAAAATAAGCCACATTTTTCTCCTTTAGCAGAATATTCAGAAACAACATCCGATCTTAGCAAGTTCAATATGGCCCACGTGTGGCCGTGCCGTAGTATGGAGACCTAAGGGTACATTATTTTAATGGTTTCATTTAAAAATGTTATTTTCCCAGATGTCTGAAAGTCAGCACTCCTATTACATAAGTCAACACAGGTTCACAAACATTATCGTATCTTGAATTCTTTTGCCACCTTGCAAGATAAGTCTCGTAAGATTAGCTACAGGCTTAAGTAAATACTCATAGTAATACTGTATTACTTAATAGATGTGTGTCAAATGTCCCGAATAGTTTTAGTTAGTAATGAAACAAACAGTAGATTCATAGGTATGTGTTCCATGGCAGACTTCTCTCTGAGCCTCTGGCAGTAAGCTACTGGGGAGTTTCTGGGCATTCCAGGGACTCTAAATGCCCTGATTACGTTCCAATGTGGTTTTGCTTGTTTCTCCAAAAGATTACAAGCAAGGCCCAAGTATGCAGGAAGCAAGACTTGGACAGTGCTTATATTCTTGTGTGAATAATGTTAGACACAAAAAGATGCCTATAAAAGTGGGTTACAGACAAAATCCTGTATGTAGTTTATATATACAACCACACACACATATACACATACAAATACACACGTATGTATACATATCGTTTCTGGGATTTTATTTACATATGTATTTTGATCCCTGGGTCTGGAAGAGCCCCTGGAGAAGGGAATGGCAACCCACTTCAGTATTCTTGCCTGGAGAATCCCATGGGCAGAGAGCTACAGTCCATGCGGTTGCAAAGAGTAGGATACAACTGAGCAGCTAACACTTTGACTTTTTTTGTTTATGTATAACATTTATATATATAATCAAATGCATGTTATATATACGATGACATATGATCTCATCTATATAAATACATAATATTAAAATAGACAAAGCGGAAGGCCAGTGACGATTGCAAGGCAGCTGTATTTCCGTCTCCAGCACCTTGCTGAAAGAGCAGTAGGCCCCGTGTCTGTAACTGGCATCGGCCGAGGTCAGATCTTTATGATTCTGGGTCCCTTGTTACAGGCTGCGCTCTCAGACTTCCGGCCACATCACTTGTACTGAACGCACTGATGAACGGTGGCATGGAGTGTGGTTTAGCCTTTCCTGTCTTCTCACTTCAGTTATAGAAGTGAATTGTACAAGTGAGGTAAAGGAGCTTTCACACGGTGATGGTTTAGCCTTTCCTGTCTTCTCACTTCAGTTATAGAAGTGAATTGCACAAGTGAGTTAAAGGACCTTTCACACGGTGATGGTTAAAATTCTGACCTCTGAATATGATTATCCCGAAAACCAAATGAAAGCCTCACAGACCTGCATCAGTTCAGTCCTTAGAAAGGCTGAGATGGCCGCTGAAAACTGATTATTCCTGTTCTTTTAAAATTGCCATTTGACTTTTTAAATTACTCTCCAGGAAGGTAATTGTAAATAACTGCCTAGCAGTTTATATATATATATATATATATATATATATATATATATATATATTTTTTTTTTTTTTCAGTTCATGTTGAACTTACAGAATGTTGTTAGTAAGAACAACTTGGAACAACGTTTGACTCATGACCAAGGTGAGGAGGTCCTGGCAACCCACTCCAGTATTCTTGCCTGGAGAACTCTGAGGACAGAGGAGCCGGGCAGGCTCTACAGTCGGTGGGATCGCAAAGACTTGGACACAACTGAAGCAACTTAGCACAGTGACCAAGGTAAGAATGAATGATCTGCTACCAGTGTTTTCATCTTGTTCATAAGCTCCATAACACTGTACACTTGCAAAGGTTATTCATTGTGTTTTGCGTCAGTTTAAAAGGTATATACTATTTTGTATAAAGCACTATTCTGAATGATAGTGGTGGTGGTTTGGTCACTGAGTCGTGTCTGAGTCTAGCGACCCCCTGGACTGTAACCTGCCAGGCTCCTCTGTCCCTGGGATTTTACAGGCAAGAACACTGGAGTGGCTTGCCATGCCCTGCTCCGGGGGATCTTCCCGACCCAGGGATGAAACCTGGGTGTCCTGCATTACCAGGTGGATTCTTTTACCAGCTGTGGTACCAGGGTCTTCTCTTAGTTGCTTCAGGCTGTTACAATAGAATACTACATTCTGAGTGGCTTATAAACCACAGACAACTCTTTCTCACAGCTGTGGAAGCTCTAAGTTCCAGATCGAGGTGACGGTGGATTCTGTGTCTGGTAAGAGCCCGCCTCCTTCCTGGGTCACAGACGCTCCGCCTCCTTCCTGGTTCACAGACGCTCCGCCTCCTTCCTGGGTCACAAAGGGATTTAAAAGCGTGTTGTTGGTTATCTGGGAAAATGTTACCTAAATTGTTTCCTCAATGTGAAAAAGGAAGAGCTTTTTAATAGAGTTGGTGTCCATTAATTTATGTATCCGTCTTACAACGAATATTTGTTAAGTGTCTACTGTGTGCCAAAGATTGGAGTCATCCCTGGGGGGAAAAAAGGAGTGAACGGTCATTTCCTCCCTTACGGAATGTGTATTCTTTGGTAAAGACACACGTTAAGCACATGATTTGTGAAAAGTGAGCCGTGTGTCTCGTTACTAAACGTGAAGGAGTAACTCACGTGACAGGGATGTGGGGAATCAGTGTTCCTTTCGCTGTTAGAGAGACCCTTGAATCAAGGTCGGAAGGAGCTAAGTGAAGATTTCTGTGTCAGAGCCAAGTCATCTAAGCCACTTCCTTAATCACAGAGATGTACACGGTGAGGTCCTAACAGCTGGGGACTGAGGCCTCATTTTCCCAGCTCCATTTCCAGCTCAATTTCTTCCCATCACATCCTATTTTCTCGCCCAACCTACTCAGTATAGGAGAAACAGTTTAAAATGCATTAGATTGCAATTTGTCTTAGGCTTTGCTGATTTCATTTGCCTTTCTTCCATGTAGATTTAATTCATGGGTGTTTATCACTTGATTGAAGTAAACTATTTTATTCAAAGTCAATTAACCAAATCATTTTAAGGAAAAAAAAATTCTCTCTATACCATTTTCTATTACTTACTGATAAACCAGTTAAAACAGTCAAGGAAAATGTATACCCTTGTAAAAAAATAACCACAGCTGAGAATGAATTTGACCTCCCGAAATACATTTTAGAATGCTTAAGTGTGTGTGGTAGCTCTTTTTCGTTCCTGACAAGAACAAAGACGGAGTTATCTAGAGATTTCTTAGAGCAACATGCTTTTTGGGGCAAAAGTAGCAATGGTCTTAACTTTGAGATTGGCAAACAAAAAAACAAAGCAACGAATTTAAAAAGTTGCAGTCAACCTATTGTTTTCAAGATACAGCATCTTAAAATATAATCCACCATACTAGAGAGTTAGGCATCTGTTGTGCTGAATGATTTCGGTTCTTCGATGAAACCATTTATAGTATAGAAATGAAAACAAGCTTGAATTGTAAAAACTGAAATTCTGAAAAACAAAGTTTATAATTGAGCTTTTGATCCATCCGTCCATATGAATGGATGAAAGGTAAATGAATCTGAAAGGAAGTGAAAAAGAACAATGATATGGTGAGTGTCTTATACTCCTCCTTCGTGGTGAATTGTTTATAGAGAATGAATGAAGAGGAAGGCAGATCGTACTATTCCTGTTTCTAGACTGACTTTTGTACAGTATGTGGTGAGTTTTTGCTCTGCTAGCATTTTATTGGGAAGTAATGCTGAAATGGTCATGCGTGTGGAGTGGGCATGTATATATGGAGTCATGTATGGATGTGAGAGTCGGACTATAAAGAAAGCTGAGCACCAAAGAATTGATGCGTTTGAACTGTGGTGTTGGAGAAGACTCTTGAGAGTCCCTTGGACTTCAAGGAGATCCAACCAGTCCATCCTAAAGAAGGTCAGTTCTGAGTATTCACTGGAAGGACTGATGCTAAAGCTGAAAGTCCAATCCTTTGGCCACCTGATGCGAAGAACTGACTCACTTGAAAAGGCCCTGATGCTGGGAAAGATTGAGGGCAGGAGGAGAAGGGGACGACAGAGAATGAGATGGTTGGATGGCATCACCGACTCAATGGACATGGGTTTGGGTGGACTCTGGGAGTTGGTGATGGACAGGGAGGCCTGGCATGCTGCAGTCCATGGGGTCTCAAAGAGTCGGACACGACTGAGTGACTGAACTGACGGAGTCGCCAAGTGTCTAATCAGTGTTCATTCTTAGCAGGACCGTATTTCCATCCAAATGTCCTGCAATAATGCCCAGATCATAGCAGTCTTCAGTGATGGCATGAGTGTTCGAATCCCTCTGCATCAAAAGAGCGTTTCTTTTGCGCCTGCCTAGGAACTGTCTGTGTGCTCTTCCAGAAAGCCAGTTTATTTCCACTGGGTGGGACATGAAGGGAACTAAAGCATACCACACTCTGTAGCTCAGGGGCAAGGTTGGCCTGACCTTGAGGCCTGGATCCCGATGGTGCCTGCGGGCATCTTCGAAAGCCAGGGCTGCCCTGGTTGGGACTGGGAAGTGGTCTTGCTACACGTGCTGTGTGAGCCAGTGGCCTCCCAGTAAATGGGCTCTAGTCCCAGGACTCAGCTGCCTGCCAGACTCCTTGCTCAGAAAGAGGGCTCTAATGGAAACCAGTAGGTCCAGTTTAGAGCCCAACTCTGGGTCACCCCTCGGCCTGGGTCTCATAAGCCTCCCATCTTCCCTCCTTCTCCCTGGTTGGAGCAGCCTCCTTGGGGACATGTCACTAACTCCCACTGAGTCCTAGAATTTCAAGCCAGGAAACCCCAGATGCTTCCTCCTGTGGAAACGTTTCTGGGAGATGAGAGAAGGGAAGAGTTCGGAGCTTGTCTGTCCCGAGGGGTCACACATTTACACCAGCGTCTCTTCCAGAACACTGGGCTTGTGAATGGGGCCACATGCCTGTTTGGAGATTCTGGAGCACCCCCCCTCCACCCCCGCCGATCTGTGGGAACACTTTCTAACTCAGCCCTCAGAGGAGGCAGAGAACACAGAGCTGACGGACGTGTGTCAGCTGTGGGCTACATTACCCCCATCCTCAGCACAGCCAGGGATGACATCTCCTGAAAACTCGATAGACTTGATGCTAGCATAGATTCAGCTCTGAGTTTGCTGCCCTGAACAGTATCAGACCCCGAGTGTTGAAGCATAGCCCTCTGAAAAGCTTCCCACAGGGGCAAGTTATACGACAAAAATGCATTGAAACTGCTCCGAAAGACCTCCTACGTGGATGGTCATATCAGAGGCGAGTCTGTGTGCAGGTTCCTATAAGTCATGTGTCTTCACCAATCTCGGGGTTCACTTCGCCCTCATACAACTCCATGTAGAGCAGAGATTACTTGCTTCCAGGAGGCGCTTTTCCCAAATAATTCCCGATGGGAAAGTGGGGCATTTGAAACCCCCACCAGAGAGCTTACAATTTTTGGTGAAGTGTTTATTCCAGCGGTACCAGCTGTTGTATATTAGACATTTTCACGCTGCAGACAGCTCAGGAATGACACGTGGATGGGAATTGAACGTGGTGTTTGATCTCTGGTTTTCTAGGAGAGGAATTATCATGGCCTTTCACTGGTATTGCACCTGGGGAGTGAGTCAGCTTTGAGTCAAGAAAAACAGACTGAGCTGAGAGTCTAGAATCTGAAAAGCGTGACTCCTAGAAAGTGTTGATGTCTCTTTGTAATAACGTCTTGTTCAGTTCGTGTTAAACCTTCCCAAAAGGGCAAGGAGAAGGACACAAGTCAAGCAGAGAAAAGCACACTTTTATCAGACTTCAGGTTAAAAAAAAAAAAATGTTACAATTGTTTAAAGTTTGAAAATACTAATCTGTGGATTAGCCAGGATTGGGTGTGATGCTGTTTTCGTTGAGTCAAGGATGGGCCCTGCGTGTGTCCTGCCATCAAAGAGCTCACATAGTCTGTTGCAGAAAAGACACACTGCTGTGAACTCTCGTTTATTTGTTGGTTCGGCATTTGTAGGTTTGAAGCCCCCAAATTAGTCCTTGCCATGTGTTGATAGTCATCCATGGACATGCACGGTGGTGGAAATTTTCAGTCCACTCTCAGTGGGCCCACAGCAGCAGATTTGTGTGCAGTTCATTTAAATAATGTATCTTCACTGATCTTGGGGTTCCCTTGGCGACCGTGCTCCTAGCTGAGGGCAGGCCTCTGCCTTCCTGTCTTATCTCTCTTCCTCTAAACAGGTGTCCTTCACCTGGTCTGAAAAGCTGCTTGCATTTCTGTGCTTTTGTTTCATGATTGCACCACTTAAAATACCTGGGGTGTGGTACTGAACTATGAAGGTAGTTAAGATTGCCACATCTCTTATGGAGCAAATAGGTGCTGGATAAGCTTTATGCAGGGGCATTGCATGATGGATGTGTGTTCAGTGTTAGTGTATCAGCAGTATGTATTCAATAAGGTGTCTGTAAACAGTGCTGAGTTGCTCAGTTGAGTCCAGCTCTTTGCAACCCCATGGACAGTAGCCTGCCAGGCTCTTCTGACCATGGAGTTTCCCAGACAAGAATACTTAAGTGGGTAATAACTATGTCCTCCACCACAGAATCTTCCCCACCCAAGGACTGAACCCACATCTCCTGCACTGCAGGCAGATTTTTTTTCTTTTTCACTAATGAGCCATTGGGGAAGCAGTTATGTGCCAATCAGTGGATTAAAATGTTGTGCCCGGAAGCCCATAGGCACCTTACCCTGTGTTTCCTCTAGGAGCCAGTGGTTCTGTATTCGCTAACTGGATATGTGTGGTGATGTTCAGGACAATGCCACCACAGATAATGAGGACTGACTGTATGTGTGTGTGTAAAAGTGTGTGTGTATAAGTACAAGCGTGTTATTGTGCTACAGGCGGCATGCATAGGTATCAGGGGAAGACGCAAAGCAACCATACCTAGAAAAGGAAGGGGTCTGTGAGGCCCCGGTGTTAAGTGTCCTTCAGGACCATTAGAACACAGCTGGAGACTCTGGTCTGCTTTGCTTGGTGGCCACAGCCTCCCTGTAGTCTGATTCTTCCACCTCCTGAGAAATTTCTTGAAGAGTAACCATTGTCTGCATAGCTTTGGTCTCGGTTCAGTTCAGTCACTCAGTCGTGTCCAACTTTCTGTGACCCCATGAACCGCAGCATGCCAGGCCTCCCTGTCCATCACATATTCCCAGAGTTTACTCAAACTCATGTCTGTTGAGTCGGTGATGCCATCCAACCATCTCATCCTCTGTCATCCCCCTCTCCTGCCTTCAATTTTTCCCAGCATCAGGGTCTTTTCCAATGAGTCAGTTCTTCCCGCCTGGTAGCCAAAGGATTGGAGTTTCAGTTTCAGCTTCAGTCCTTCCAATGAATATTCAGGACTAATTTCCTTTAGGATGGACTGGTTGGGTCTCCTTGCAGTCCAAGGGACTCTCAAGAGTCTTCTCCAACACCACAGTTCAAAAGCATCAACTCTTTAGCACTCAGCTTTCTTTATAGTCCAGCTCTCACATCCATACACTTTGGTCTGCTGACAGCTAAACAATAAAAAGGAGATTGGTAATATTCCCTTGGATCCTATCATGCCAAAGGTTTTACAGAGTCATAGACTTGTTTTGGAGGGGAGGCCTTCTGAAAGATATCCTAAGTGCCAAATCTGACCAAAGTCAGATTGGTCTCATTTTTAAACTATGAATGCAGAGAGCCAAACAAAACCTTGGCTCCCAGAAACTTGTTTCCTTTGTTCCAACGGTTCCCTTTGTCTAATAAATTACCTGACCACGAACCAGAGGGTGTTTTGAAAATATATGTCGGGAGGGAGGGAGAGAGGGAAGAATCAGTGGAACACAGAGGTGTTTGGGGGCAATGAGTTAATTCCTTGTGATCCCGTGATGTGGCGGGAGAAGAAGGGGACGACAGAGGATGAGATAGTTGGATGGCATCATCAACTCGATGGACGTGAGTTTGAGCAAGCTCTGGGAGATGGTGAAGGACAGGGAAGCCTGGCGTGCTGCAGTGCATGGGGTCGCAAAGAGTCAGACACAACTGAGCAACTGAACAAGGAAAATGTTGCATATATGTCATTATACGTTTGTCCAAACCCGCAGTCTGTATGGCACTAGGGGCAAACCCTAATGTAAGCTACGGACTCGGGTGATAATGGCTCAGTATAGATTCAGGAGTTTCACCACATGTACCTCCGTGGTGGAGGGTGTTGATTTTGTTGACAGGGGGTGGGGGTTGGATGGGGGTGGTATGTGCCTGTGCGGTGGCAGGGAGTGTATAGGAATTGTCTGTACCTCCTGCTCAGTTATGCTGTGAATCTAAAGCTACCCTAAAAGGAAAGTCTAAGATATATTACATACATACATGCATATGTGAGGTCAGCCTGCTTTCTTGTTTATAAGTGTTCCATTATTCCTAAAGGAAGGTATGTACTCCTTAGTATAACCTGGCCAAAGGTCGACCAGACCACATCTTTGATCTCTGTCTTGCTGTCATTGGCAGACACAGGTGCGGGTGTTGTGAGATGTGAAGCTTGAGTTACGTTTAAAAAGAATATTAAACTGCAAGATCTGAATTTAGGTGCATGGTCTTAGGGTACAAGGGAGCTTCCAAAGATTCCTTAGTTTTACAGCAAATTCGTAGACTGTGATGGTGGGAAGAGTTGAGGGCAAGAGGAGAAGGGGACAGCAGAGGATGAGATGGTTGGATGGCCTCACTGACTCGATGGACATGAGTTTGAGCAAGCTCCAGGAGATGGTGAAGGACAGGGAAGCCTGGTGTGCTGCAGTCCCTGGGGTCACAAAGAGTCGGACACGACTGAGCGACTGAACAGCAACAGCACAGCAAATTCAATACCAGGCATTAATCCAGCAATGCCAAACTGGCCTTCCTTTTGTACATCAAGGAGGTCAAACCCTCTCCCCACTCAGAGTGCTCCTATTAGCTCGGTGTTGGATCCTTCTCCTGGCTCATCCACTGAAATTATTAATCTTTTCAAAGAGATGGAGCCAGGGTAAAGTATCTACAGCATTGGAACACCACCCCATTGTATTACTTTAATACTGGCTTGCTCCAGGATTGTCTTCTGTTACCTTCCATTCGTTACCTTATGTTCGTTACCTTATGGTACAGATAGTAATTTGAAGTAGCCAAATACAGGTTGAATGAATGAATACAGGGATGAGTCTCTCTGTGCTTAAAATAAAGAGTATATGCTGACAGTGTGACATGCCAGAAGAATGAATGAATGAATAAATACCGGAATGAACCTCCCTGTGCTTAAAATAAAGAGTCTATCCTGACAGTGTTGCATGCCAGAAAAATGAATGAATGAATACAGAAATGAACTTCCCTGTGCTGAAAATAAAGAGCATATCATGACAGCGTTATGTGCTAGAAATCTAAGGATCAGCTGTGAGAAGTTAGTAAACACGTAGATGAGAACGGTCATGATGACAAAGTTAAAGCAATGAGATTGCCTCCCTACTGCAGAAAAACAGACATCTGCAGAGGACATCTTAGGCATTTCTTAATCTGAGAGTTGATGAAGCTCAGCTCATTGTCAGGTGAGGCAGTGAAACAACAGAAGCCCCTTTGAAGCACAGTCAGAATAAAGAGAAGTGTTCAGTTATCACCAAAACGTTTAAACAACATCACAAAAATGCTCGTCGCTGAAACCGTATAGAAAAGTCTAAAAAAAGGCTTCGGAAAAAAATCACTTGGGAAAGATACTTATATAAAAAGGTTTTCTGCATCCAGATAGCACTCAGAAAAAAATGGATTAGAAATACTGCATTCACAGTAGCACACAAAATAACTGCATTCCCAGGAGTAGAGTGACGTACAAGGACTGTGAATGAAAAATAAGAAGAAAGCCATCAAGCTAAAAAGAAAATTATGAAGTGCTGCACAAAACTGGATGCGTACATTGTCACGGAGGCGGCTCGATACTATAGAAATGTTGACACTCTCCAGGTCACTTTACAAAACTTCAAGCCAAATCCGTTGGCTGACTTTTCAAATTTATCCCATAGTGAAAGAGTAGCCAGAAAGATACCACAGAGAGAAATGGTGAGATAATAGAACATATAGGACTATACAATGAAAACAGTGGCCAACATGCTAGAGTAGAGAAGTTAAAAAAAGAAAAAACCAAGAGTATGATAACATGGAAGCTGGAGCTTGTAAAGCTAACATCCCAGATCACTCATGAAGAGACGGGTTCTTCTGATGAAAACTAGATGCCTATGTCACTCCACACAGCATTACAGGTAGACTTTTAAAACTGACATGTAGTAAACACCGCTGTTAACATCAGATCAGATCAGTCGCTCAGTCGTGTCCGACTCTTTGCGACCCCATGAATACACACACACGAAGAGAAAAAACCTAGGCGTGACTTCTGTAATGCTCTGTTGAGGAATGTGCTCTGAGCTATGGCAATTAGAAAGGAAAATGTGAAGGAAAACCTTGATATTGTATTTATTTTGCATGCAAAATGCACTACATAAAAATCCAAATGACAGTTACCTGGAAAGAAATGGTCATACATCAATAGGCAAGAAAAAAAAAAAAAGATATCTCTTATTGACCCCCTCAAAATAGCCTTCACAACTGTCTTAACAAAAATGAATTAAAGACATGAACAGGCAGTTTCCAGAATAAGAGAAAAATAATCAATAAATATATTAAAGAAAATAAAACCTCACTACTTATCATTCCTGCCAAAAAATTACTTTTTAAGATTTTGTCTTTTTTTCTGTTACTTTGGGAAAGATTTAACAAAGTAGTGATATCATATTTTTTTAAAGTGCTGAAAATGAAAACCTTCATACAATTTTGTATTATAAATTTATGAATATACTCAAAGTTATGTTATATTCACTCACTATATGTTAATTTTTAAGGTGAATATACTTCTTGATCCAACCAGTCCATCCTAAAGCAGATCAGCTCTGGGTGTTCATTGGAAGGACTGATGTTGAAGCTGAAACTCCAATCCTTTGGCCACTTGATGCAAAGAGCTGACTCATTGGAAAAGACCCTGATGCTGGGAAAGATTGAGGGCAGGAGGAGAAGGAGATGACAGAGGATGAAATGGTTTGATGGCATCATCAACTCAATGGACGTGGGTTTGGGTGAACTCTGGGACTTGGTGATGGACAGGGAGGCCTGGCGTGCTGCGGTTCATGGGGTCGCAAAGAGTCGGACACGGATGAGTGACTGACTGAACTGATACTTCTTGATAGTGTGATTTACTTCAAGAGGCCTGCTTTTATGAAAATATTTGGAAAAGTCCACAAAGAGCTGGAAAATATGAATAGATTTAAATGTGTGGAGTCCCAGATTCAGCCATTTATTTTTATAAAGCAAAAGGTGAACCCATGATTGTTCACAACAGAAAATTATTCAATAGCTTGCCTTACATTCATCCACTGGAGTAGCGTCCAGCACTTAAGGGTAACACTCGGGACATGGAGGATGCTGTGAAAAGATGTGAATAATATGTTGTTAAGTAAACATGTAATAAGATCCAGTGTGTGCAGAGATGTTCTGTTCCTCTCTCTCTCTCTGGGGGTAGAATTATGAGAGACTCTTGAGAGGGGTGGGCGTTTCGTTTAAAAATCTAACAACTTACCATTTTGTGCAAATCTGTTAACTTTGAGAACAAGGAAAGCAAGTCGTAATCGGCACAGTTCAAACCCAAGGAGCTGAGTCATTAAAAAATAATCTATTCTGCAAATGTCACTGGAGAGGCAAGATTTCTGTGAGCAACGTGGGCGGCTAAGACTCAGAAGTAGTATTTTTACTTGAGTACAGAAAAGGAAGGAACAGGGTCTCAAGTTGAGATAGAAGAGATGCCTCACGGAGAGAGAGTCAGCCTCAGTTCACTCGCCTCCTCCCGCTGCCTTAGGCTGAATGTGCTGGATTCCTGGAGATTAAATGGTCCGTCCTCCCCACGCCCTGCTCTTCAAGCAAGTCCTCCCCACGCCATGCCCTTCAAACAAGTCCTCCTTCACTGTTCAGCCCACAAAGAGGAGCGATTTACACCCATTAAGTCTCAGTTAAATGCCTTATGGGAAAGACAGATGGACACGTCTTCCCATCCCCTCCAAACAAATGCTGTTTTTGCATTCATATTCTTGCCATCAAAACATACTAGCATAATCCAGGACAAATCTTTGCGAAATGTCCTAATTTTTCTCTCATACTGAAAAATCCGTCTGTAAGATGTGGCGTGTGACTCAGAGATCTGACCATAGGGAGACGAAGGACCTACCTGGGGTCGGCTGTGTGAAGGTTGGCAATCTTCGAGAAAGAGCGTGGGTCTCTGCGGAAGCTGAGGTGTGACTGGTTCAGACATGGCCCATGCACATTTCATTAGGTGCCAAAGTTTCCTGAGTGTGGGGAGTCAGGTTTTCCTGGATTCCCGTGACATTTCTGAGTACCTTTAAATCCCTCGGTGTGAGTGTGTACATGTGTGTGTGTGACCTACACTGATGCATTTTCCATTCCTTACCATCAAACCGAGTCTCCCCCATGCATATTCACACGTTTGCAGCAAGGCTGGAAACAGCTGCTTTCTGGGACAACATGGAAAGCAGACAGCGGTAGATGACCTGAAATGTGCAAGTGTTAGTCCCTCAGTCGTGTCCGAGGCTTTGCGACCCTGTGGACTATAGCCTCACCAGGTTCCTCTGTCCATGGGGATTCTCCAGGCAAGAATCCTGGAGCAGGTGGCCATGCCCTCCTCCAGGGGATCTTCCCGACACAGGGATCGAACCCAGGTTCTCCCGCATGGCAGGCGGATTCTTTAGCATCTGAGCTGCCAGGGAAGCCCCCTGACCTGGGCCACAGTCAAACTGTCCATTTGGCTGGGTCAGTTCCAGCTCTTTCGGAGTGTGCCAAGTGCCATGGGACACAGCAGACCGTTACTAGTGAGGCGCCAGACTGAGCCGGGAAATGGATGGCATATGGCAGGTAGCCTATAGGATGTAGGTTTTGTGGTTTGTAACCAAATAGCATGTTTCATCTAATTTGTGACTGGTAATGGTGGAGAATTTTTTTTTTTTGAAGAAATGACTGATTCCACACAAAGTGTTTATTCAGTGAAATTCTACAGGATACTCACAGCAAGGGGCTTCCCTAGTAGCTAAGACGATAAAACATCCGCCTGGAATGCACTAGACCACGGTTCGATCCCTGGGTCGGGAAGATCCCCTCAAGGAGGGCATGGCCACCCACTCCAATATTCTGGTCTGGAGAATCCCATGGACAGAGGAGCCTGGTGGGCTATAGTCCATGGAGTCGCAGAGAGTCAGACATGACTGAGCAACTAACATACACACACGCACACACACACACACACACGCACACTCACAGCAAGCCAAATGATTGAAAGGTGATGCCGATAACTCTGGGTCAACTCATTTGATTATTTTCCCGGATGAAGATGTATGTCAGTGCCTGAAGCTGTTCTGATGCATCAAATCCCTGCTCTCAATTGGTTGGCTTGGACTTTTGTTTTATTCAGTTTAAATAGATTGGGAATAGGGAAAGGGGCTTTTGGATTTTTTTTTCCTGTTTCACTGAAGTCATTCTGGAGTAATAAAACCACAGCTTGAAACTGTGTTGTTTGGCTGCTGCAGGCCTCAGACAACCTGCATATCTCATGTACCTCATGGGACCTGCATGTCTTTATACAGTATTCAGATGGACGTCTGGGACTTTGAACCTACGTGTGCATGAAAAGTAGCTGACAGAGTTACGAGCAGTACCTTCTGTCATCTCAGCAAAATACCTATTTTTGCTCTTTCATGAAAATTATATGCACTTAATTGCTTACCAGTTGCTGATAAGCCAAAGGCTCTATGACATGAAAAATTTTTTATCCTGAAGTGAAGCCTTTCCCTCCTCCAGAGGACCTTCCCAACCCAAGGACTGAACCCAGGTCTCCTGCATTGCAGGTGGATTCTTTACCAGCTGAGCTACCAGGGAAGCCCAAGAATACTGGAGTGGGTAGCCTATCCCTTCTTCAGCAGATCTTCCTGACCCAGGAATCGAACTGGGGTCTCCTGCATTGCAGGCGGATTCCTTACCAACGGAGCTATCAGGGAAGCCCCCCTTTCTTAACATTGAAAATATTTTCTCTTAATATTGCAGGGTGATGGCAAGTTAGTTATATATATGTGTGTGTGTGTGTGTGTGTGTGTGTGTGTGTGTGTGTATTCCTGCAAGCTGAAAAGTGTTAAAGCATTTTGCAAAGCTACATCATGCAGAGATTAGCTATCACTAACGTAAGCACGCATTTGAGACTTGAGTATTAATTTCCTTGTTCACATATCTTAAAATGTATCCTCAGCAATACCTATCATAAGGCTGCAGTGTTAGTTTAGAGAGAGAGTGGGGAAAGGTGGTGGAGCGTCTTAAAATAGTTTGGCTGCTTCTTTTTCATTAGTTGATAAATGTGTGTTAATTGTGAATGGATGATTATCCATTGGTTAAATAGGACACCAGGCAGATTTTACTTCTCACGATAACTGTGTCTCCTCCATCTTAGATTTCAAGAACCAGACTTTGATAAGAGTCTTTGGATTTTTCACCAGTAATTCTGTAATTCTGTAAATTTAACTGACTGTGTTTCAGGTAGAGTATAAATGTTTTAACTTTCAGCACTTTCCCTACCCTTCACAATGACATGACCATAAGGACACATGGAGGTAATTGCCACTGTGACATTTGGAATTTTATTCTGACCTACATAATTATACAGAAGGTTTTAAGAACCATAGGAAAAAGGCAAGCCCAGTGTGGGGGTTGAGGTGGGGGGAACCAAGGGATATTACAGACCATTTTCAGAATTATGAATTGCATATAGAACGCTAATTAAAGAAATGTTTAAATTAAAAAGATACAGTAGAATTAAAAAGAGGTGAACAAAAACAGGTAGCATTTTAAAGTCAGCAAAGAGACAAGTAGCATGCGGTATTAGAAAGAGAGAGGAAGTGGTGCTAATATTTGTAGGCATCATTAGCAGTAACGCAAAATAACAAGGCATTTGCAGAGCATCAGTAGGGAGAAGACCATTCTTGAATTTTGCACCCTTGGGATAAACAGTTCAGTTAACTTTTTATTTTTTTTATTTTTTCAGAAATTGTATCACAGTCACACCAGGTAAATAGACAAGAAATTCTTTTCAGTGCTGTTTTGTAAAAGCACGATAGTAAACTACCCAAGAGACCAGCATTATAGTACTTGTTAAAGAAATCATATATCAACATAAAGAGCTGCCAAGAATTGCCAGGACGGTGCTGTAGCTCCATTGTTTACAGTAAGTTATTTATTATGTTTTTAAATTTTACAATAAAGTAGGACACTGAATTGAGCATGGAACAGCAAATTAAACAGCTAGAAAATCAGGACTTCCCTGGTGGACCAGTGGTTAAGACTTCGCCTTCCCAGCTGGAGGGGAGCAGATTTGATCCCTGGTCAGGAAGGTGAGATCCCATATCCTTTTGGCCAAAAAAAACCAAAACATAAAACAGAAGCAATAATGTAACAAGCTCAATAAAGACTTTAAACAACCAGAAAATGTGTGCATTTAGTGCAGTCGTGCATACAACCTGGGCATAAAAGCATACAGTGTACCTCAGGCATGGTAGGGGCTTCGCTGGTGGCTCAGCTGATAAAGAATTGCCCTGCAATGCGAGAGACCTGGGTTGCAAGAGACCTGGGTTCTATCCCTGGGTTGGGAAGATCCCCTGGAGACGGAAACAGCCACCCACTCCAGTATTCTGGCCTGGAGAATTCCGTGGACTGTATAGTCCATGGGGTCTCAAAGGGTTGGACACGACTGAGCGACTTTCACTTCACTTAGGCATGTTATGTTTCTTTGAAGGGACAGATAAATTGTGTGTGTGTCGGGGGGGTGGTGGTTAAAGATTCGAAGACCAAGGTTTTCTTTACATAAATCTTAAAAAAATTTTTTAATTAATTTAAACTTTTCAATATTTTATTTTATCGAAGTATCATTGATTTATAATAATCATATTAGTTTCAGATATACATCAAAGTGATTCAGTTATGTATATGTGCTTGTGCATATACATGTTCAGACTCTTTTCCATTATAGTTTATTATAAGGTACTGAGTATGATTTGGTGTGCTATACAGTAATTCCTTGTTCCATATCTATTTTATCTGCAGTAAAGTATATCTTTTAATGCCAAACTTCTGATTTATCCCTTCACCTACCCTTTCCCCTTTGGTGACCAAGAGTTTGTCTTCTGTGTATTTGAGTCTATTTCTGCTTCGTAAATAAGTTCATCTGTAGTATTTTTTAAAATTCCACGTGTAAGTGATACATAATATTTGTCTTTCTTGGTCCGACTTACTTGGTTAAGTATGATATTCTCTAGGTCTGTCTGTGTTGCTGCAAATGGCATTTATTTGTTATTTTTCATGGCTGAGTAGTATTTCACTGTGTGTGTGTGTGTGTGTGTGTGTGTGTGTGTGTGTTCGCACACTACATCTTCTTTATCCATTCATCTGTCGATGGGTACGTAGGTTGCACCCATGCCTCAACTATTGTAAACAGTGCTGCTATGAACATACGGGTGTGTGCATGCTTTTGAGTTGGAGTTTTCTTTGGATATACGCCCAGGAGTGAGATTGCTGGATCATACGGTAACTCCGTTTTTAGCTTTTTAGGGAACCTCCACACCGTTCTCCATCATGGTTGTACCGATTTACTTTCCCATCAACAGTATAGGAGGATTCCCTTTTCTCCACATCCTCTCCAGCATTTGTAGACTTTTAAATAATGGCCAGCCTGAGCAGTGTGAGGTGCTAATACTCACATTTTTGATTCGCATTTCTCTAATAATTAGCAGTATTGATCACCTTTTCACCTATGTTGGCTGTCGGTATATCTTCTTTGGAGAAATGTCTGAGTCAGTCTTCTTCCCATAAAATTAATTGAACTTGTGGATTCATTTACAAAATCACACGCAGCGTGTTTTCAGTATTTTTATCAGAAACTCAAAATTGTAGAAACGTCTTATGGAACTCTCCAGCTCACCTTGTCGCATCTGCAAAAGTATGATAGAAGCTCAGTCATGGTCTCTGCATCCCTGGGGAAAGTGCAGAGCGTTATCTGGCTGTGGTTTTTCAGTTTGTACCATGTAAACCGAGTGTCACTGTGTAGGATTATAAGTTATAATATAATTATGATTATAAGTGACATTCACTTAAGTCACTGAAGCTTTCACTTCATCACATGAAACAGGAGACTGTTGCCTCTCAAAATATTTTAAAGAAACATTGTATGCCCACGAATTTGTAAACTAGAACCACAGTGCTCACGAGCATATCTCTTTTACGTAAGACTGAGTGTGTAGGCGAGTATCTGTCCTCAGTGGCAGAGTTTTCTTGTTTTTATCCCTTCCTTTGATGTAGTAGAGAGTGGACGGCCACGCTTCCCTCTCTGTGGTCTCAGCCTGCTGGCTGTGAGCGCCTCCTGTGCCTGGAATGACTCACGCAGACAGATGAGCGTCTTTGAGTCTCACGTGGCATCACCAGGCTCACAGCCACAATTGCGTTTCACGACCAAAGGGAGCACTTCAGTGGCGTTGCCTGTGTTCGCCCTCTTTCACAGCCAGACCTTTTCTTAGCTTATGTGATGGACCAACCCACTGTGTGAAATGAGCTGGCTCCACCCGGCATCTGGTCGACTTGCTAAAATGCACGCTAAGTCGTGTCCAACTCTTTGTGACCCCATGGACAGCAGCCCGCCAGGCTCCTCTGTCCGTGGAGTTTTCCCAGCAAGAAGACTGGAGTGGGTTGCCATTTCTTCCTCCAGGGGAATCTTCCCCACCCAGTGATCAAACCCGTATCTCCCGCATTGTGTGTGGATTCTTTCTCATCTGGTCCACCAGGCAAGCAGCATCCATGTTATCTCCTTTAAAAAGTAAATGGTAGGAATAAATTTAGTAGAAAGCTGGAGGTTGGCCTAGTGCTAATGTAGCCACTAGGGTCTATTACGAAATCTGAGAGTAGATTTCAGAACAACGTCCTGGCCAGGCTTAAAACCTAGATGAAGGTTGGAAAGATACATGTGGCTTGGCAATGCTCTCTTGAAATGAACTTAATGTTGTTTTATTACTTCTAAGAAATTTTGAAAAAAAAAAATACAGGACTAGCTATTGACAATCGCCATCTGCTGTATGGCCTCTCTTGTTTACGGATTTGTTGCTTTGGATTTGTTCTGTATTTATAAAAATCCATCAATGTATTTGGAGCTTTCTGGGTGGCTCGGTGGTAAAGAATGTGCCTGCCAGTGCAGGAGACCCGAGCTCTACCTCTGGGTCAGGAAGATCCCCTGGAGGAGGGCACGGCAACCCACTCCAGTATTCTTGCCTGGAGAATCCCATGGACAGAGGAGCCTGGCAGGCTGCAGTCCATGAGGTCGAAAAAGAATTCAGCAACAACTTAGTGAGTAAACAACAACAAAATAAATTTATTTTTAAATTTTACGCAATCATACCCCTGTGAAACATTTTAATATTTGCATAACAAGCCATCTTATGTTTTACTTACTTACTTTTTGTATTTCTGGACATTTTTCTCTTTTTTACTAACAATTCCTATTTTCAGTAACATTTTGGCAATTTTTTTTTATGCTTGTTGATATTTGTTAATATTTGTTATGATTATATGTTTTAGGTTTAATATCTTCAGGATAGATTTCCAAATGTGAAGTTGTCCAATAAAGGGCATTCTCATATTCTACGTATCTGACATGTAATGCCAGAAACCTTACCAAAGTAGCCTTTAGATCCACTGCAGACACTCAAACAAGAGACAGTCTTAACTTCTAAAAGGGATTGCCTGTTTACCTGATTGAAAACCTGGTATTTTTTTTTTTGTAACAGTGTGTGGTTCTTTTGATACATTTCTAAAGTCATTCTATTGAAGTATAACTGACATGTAAAAAAAACTGTGATTATTTAACGTACACAGCTTGCTAACATTGGTGTTTGTGTGTGTTAAGACTACTTCACATAAGATGTAGCTCTTGGAATATTGAAGGATACACTGGAGTTTTGTTTTTTGGCTCCATTGAGTCTTTGTTGCTGTGTGTGGGCTTTCTCTAATTACAGCAAGTCCATTCTCTTTGGCCAACCCAACAGACATTTCAATGATACATGATCTAAGATCCCTTTGGAATCATGTCTTCGATTTTTTTCCTTAAGGATTAAGACATGTTCCTTTACAAACTTGTTTTAAACGAATCTTATGGAGGTGGCTTAGAGATTCTGAAAGTTATCATAAGCTGTATGGACACTATTACCTTAATGGGAAAGAGTAGGAAACACTATCAACAAAAACAAGGTTTTAATATCAAGAAATAGAGCGGTTATATTTTTACAAGAAATAGAGCCATTTAACTGCATTTTAAATAGAGTGAGTGATTAGGAATGAATCTGGTTCACAAACCTGAACTGTGGAGATAATAGTGCTTGTTAGGAGCCCACCTGGCTGTTCCCTGGTGGCTCAGATGGTGAAGAACCCTCCTGCAATGCAGGAGATGGGGGGTTCGATCCCTGGTTCGGGAAGATCCCCTGGAGGAGGGCATGGCAACCCACTCCAGTATTCTTGCCTGGAGAATCCGAGGGACAGAGGAGTCTGGCGGGCTACAATCCATAGAGTTGCAAGAGTCAGACGCGACTGAGTGACTGAGCACACGCAATTGCCCGTTCCATCCGTATGCGGTGCCAAACTCCTGCTGGAATTTGACCTTCTCTGTTCTCATGGCAGTTCCTGGTTGGAGCTCAAGAGGCACTCAGTGAAGGGTCTCTCCTCTGCCAGTCCCCATGCTCGCGTTGCTGCAGCCAGCTCCTGGAGCTCTGCATGTCTGATGTCTCCCAGACCTCCTTGGGGTTCCTGCCATGGTTCGCTTTAGACCCCGGAGAGGTGACTTCTCCTTCCGTTGCATGCGTTTTCTTGTGTTCTCAGTAACAGCAAACAGATGCCAGTGCGGCGAATCTCTACAGGCCATAAATTCTACAGAGAACACATTCCTTTTTTTTTTCTTCCTGGCCTTCCCTAGGAAGGGCTGCGAGGGTTTCCAGACATGTGGGCCCTTGTTCAGAGGCACGATCCCTGAGCCCCGTGCAGTCCTCAGCGAGAGAGCCAAGCCCACCCCCAAAATGGTACACCTGTTTAGACCATCTGCTGGGCCCAAACAGGATGCATTTGTTCTTGCACTTCATTGACACGAACAGAGCTCATGTGGTTGGAGCCAAATTCTGCAGACAAGGCCTCTGGGGGTGGGGGTAGGGGGTCATTGTGCCCACCCCAACTGACCTGCCCAATTAGGGCACATTTGTGTGCCCAAGTCCTTCAGAAATCTGCTACCATGACCTCCTGCTTCCCCAGTGGAAAAGAATCCACCTGCCAGTCACTGGTCTGGGAAGACCCCCTGGAGAAGCACATGGCAACCCACTCCAGTATTCTTGCCTGAAAATCCCATGAACAGAGGAGCCTGGTGGGCTTCAGTCCATGGGGTCACAAAGAGTCAGACACGACTGAGCAACTGAACAGCAGCAGCAGCAATCCGCTTATTTTCAGATATCAAGAAACAAAAGCTTCTTCACATAGAGTGGCCCATCTTCTGAGACCACTGAAACATGGTGGACACAACCCTAAAGTCTCTTTACAGACACTCAGCTGTTCAGTTCAGTTCAGTTCAGTCTCTCAGTCGTGTCCGACTCTTTGTGACCCCATGGACCGCAGCACACCAGGCCTCCCTGTCCATCACCAACTCCTGGAGTCCACCCAAACCCATGTCCATTGAGTCAGTGATGCCATCCAGCCATCTCATCCTCTGTCGGCCCCTTCTCCTCCTGCCCTCAATCTTTCCCAGCATCAGGGTCTTTTCAAATGAGTCAGCTCTTCACATCAGGTGGCCAAAGTATTGGAGTTTCAGCTTCAACATCAGTCCTTCCAATGAAGATTCAAGACTGATTTCCTTTAGGAAGGACTGGTTGGATCTCCTTGCAGTCCAAGGGACTGTCAAGAGTCTTTTCCAACACTGCTGTTCAAAAGCATCAATTCCTCGGCGCTCAGCTTTCTTTATCGTCCAACTCTCACATCTATACATGACCACTGCAAAAACCACAGCCTTGACTAGACGGACCTTTGTTGACAAAGTAATGTCTCTGGTTTTCAATATGCTGTCTAGGTTGGTCATAACTTTCCTTCCAAGGAGTAAGCGTCTTTTAATTTCATGGCTGTTAAATAACATCCATTTGGAGAAGGATGTATTGTCTGTATCCTAAGTGGACAATTTTTAAGGGTCTTTTTATTTTATTATTTTTTTAATTTTATTTAACTTTACAATATTGTATTGGTTTTGCCATATTTCAAAATGAATCTGCCACAGGTATACATGTGTCCCCATCCTGAACCCTCCTCCCTCCTCCCTAAGGGTCTTTTTAATGCTAAAAAAAAAAAAAAAAAAAGGATCAGGCCTAATCGTATGGTGGTGTAAGGCCATTGTGTAACTGTTTGAGAATAACCAGCCTTTTCAACCATTCATTTATGAGGTCAGACACTTGAACCAGCTGTCACCAACCTGTTTTGGCAACAGGGACTGGTTTTGTGGAAGATAGTTTTTCCACAGACGGGGGCTGAGGGGGCTGGTTTTCAGATGATTCAAACATGTTATATTTATTGTGTATTTTATTTCTGTTCCCTGGAGAAGGAAATGGCAACCCAGTCCAGTATTCCTGCCTGGAGAATCCCATGGACAGAGGAGCCTGGTGGGCTACGGTCCACGGGGTCACAAAGGGTCAGATACGAATAAGTGACTTTTTCTTTTTCTTTCTTCATTTCATTTAGTATTACATCAATTCCATCACAGATCATCCAGGGTTAGATCCCAGAGACTGGGGACTCCTGACAAGCTGTCAGTGAGACAAAGTGGCTACTTGGCTTACCCTGCCCTCCAGACTCGAAATCTTTATCCTCCAGACTCGAACTCTTTACCGTTGTATGTTGCCGTTGCTGTTTAGTTGCTAAGTTGTGTCTGACTATCTGTGACCCCATGGACTGTAGCCCTCCCAGGCTCCTCTGTCCATGGGATTCTTCAGGCAAGAGTACTGGAGTGGGTTGCCCTTCCCTTCTCCAGGGCATCTTTCTGACCCAGGGATCCAACCCACATCTCCTGCTTTGGCAGGCAGATTCTTTAGCACGTGAGCCATCAGGGAAGCCCAGACACATGTATATATCATTACCTTTATTCTTAAAGGGGCTTCCCTTGGGGCTCAGACGGTAAAGCGTCTGCCTACAATGCAGGAGACCCGGATTCAATACCTGGGTTGGGAAGTTCCCCTGGAGAAGGAAATGGCAACTCACTTCAGTATTCTTGCCTGGAAAATCCCATGGATGGAGGAGTCCCGTAGACTACAGTCCATGGAGTCCCAAAGAGTTGGACAGAATTGAGCCACTTCACTTCACTTCAGTTTTATTCTTAAGAAAGGAAGGAAGCTTTTGGTAAAGTCCTGTATCTTGAGCAAACAATCCTATTTCACGACTTTTTTCCTCTTACAGGATTTAATCAATACTCTTCTTTACATTTTACTGGCCTTCTGCTGGGGCTTTTGCTTAAAGGAGTATTTAGAGTAGGCTTGAGGTCTCAAGCCTTATAAGCATTATGAGTAGAACTAATTATTCATGACAAAATTCTGTAATGAGCAGAACTCATTATTCATGACAAAATTCGGTAATGTCAGACCTATGGTTCTGCGATGCCTAAAAATTATGCACTTCTGGGAAACAAGGCTAATAAATGAGGCATGTGGGCTTGATGGGCCTGCCTGTGTCAAGTTGAAGCTATTAGTTCAGACTCTGCTACAGTGTTGCCCTCATTTCTTTGATATTTTGAAGACATTGCTATGATCACAGAAATCAACAACTGCTTTTCAAATATGATGTTATCTCATTTAATAATTTTGTTTCTTAAGTAATAATTATGTAAAAATCTGCTTACATAAAAATGTTAGGAGTTAAGGGTCTTAAAAGCTACTTTTAATTATTGATAATAAATTATTACTGATAATACTAAATATTACTCTAAATATTACAGTAAAATATTACTGATAATAATAATTACCGATAATAATTTTACTGATAAAAATAATCACTGATATAATTATTATTATATTTTCCAAGATTTAATTAATCAATTAAATTACATGGCTACTTGTGAATATAGGACACTCCCAAAAGTTACATTGTGTATTTTTAAAACATTTTTATTTTATGTTTAAGTTCAGCCAATTAACAATGTTAAGATGGTTTCAGGTGCACAGTGAAAGGAGTCAGCAATACAGGTACATGGATCCATCCTCCCCCAGACTCCCCTCCTGTCCAGGCCACCACGTGACACTGAGCAGAGTTCTCTGTGCTGTCCAGCAGGTCCTTGTTGGCTCTCCATGTGAAACACAGCAGTGTGTCCATGTCCATCGCAAACTCCCTGATTATCCCTTCCCCCATCCTTCCCCCAGGTGACCATAAGGTTATTAGAGTATTGAGCAGAGTTCTCTGTGCTGGATAGCAGGTCCTTGTTGGTTCTCCATGTGAAACACAGCAGTGTGTCCATGTCCATCCCACACTCCCTAACTATCCCTTCCCCCCATCCTTCCCACCTGACAACCGTAAGTTCATTCTCTTAAGTCTGTGAGTCTATTTTTTTTTTCTATTTTTGAAATTTTAAAGATACATATTTAAAATTATATAAAATAAATTTGTATAAAATTATCTCTTAAGTTTATATAAAAATGAGAACTTTTAATTTGTAAACTGCTGTGTCGGTTTCTGCCATGCAGCCCTCAGTTCAGCCATAATTACGCAGACATCCTGCCTCCCTCCAGCCCCCGATCCCATCCCTGCAGGTCATCACAGAGTAGCAGAGCGAGCTTCCTGGGCCTCATAGCAGCTTCTCACCAGCGCTCCATCCTACACCTGATGGTTCACACGTGGTGGTGGTATTTTCCTCATTTGTCCCACTCTTTCCCTCCCTCTCTGTGTCCACAAGTCCCTTTTCTGCACCTGCATCTCACTTCCCTAATGGCAACCCACTCCAGTGTTCTTGCCTGGAGAATCCCAGGGACGGGGCATCCTGGTGGGCTGCCGTCTATGGGGTCCCACAGAGTTGGACGGACACATTAATTATATGCATTAATATACAATATTTTTCTTTCTGACATTCTCTGTGTAACAGGCTCCTGTTTTGGAAGTTCATTTGTATCACTTCTTTTTAGATTCTGCATCTAAGGACTATCATACGATATTTGTCTTTCTCTCTCTGACTCTATTTCACTCAGTGTGACAATGTGGTTGCTCAGTCTAGTTTATATGAGAAGATATTTTACATTAACTGTACTCTGCTATTGAATTTTAGTAGCTGTCAAAAGGGCATGAAAATGCGTAAGATTCTGATGTGAATTCTCCTTTCTTCCTGTGATCCTGTGTAATATGTGTTGTACTTACATAATTCCTGCAACTCTAATCAAAACATTTGGAAGGAGGTGTGGGCCCTAGAACACAGAAATGATTAAACAACATTAGAAAAAACGGAGTAACTGTGAAACAAAGTTGAAATATTTTCCAAAAGCAACAATTGAAAGTATTAGCAATTATTGAAAGTATTCCCAAGAGATTACAGAAGCTGGTAAATGTACGTTTAAGTTCCAGAAGTATTTCCAAAGATGGATAAGAAAGTACGATATGATAAAGGTGGAATCTTCATCAGTGGAAACGGGTGATGTTGACCAGTAAATGGATTTGAGGCGTCTGGCTATTTTGAAAACAAAGTTATGTGTTACCTCATAATATACAATATATACACAATATACAAAAAAATATACAATAATATCTAGATGGGGTAAAGATTCAAAAGTTATCCATTGACAGAGGAATGGATAAAGCAGCTATTGTATATACACACAGTGGAATATTCAGTTCATTTCAGTTCAGTTCAGTCACTCAGTCGTGTCCGACTCTTTGCGACCCCATGAATCGCAGCACGCCAGGCCTCCCTGTCCATCACCAACTCCCGGAGTTCACCCAAACTCATGTCCATCAAGTTGGTGATGCCATCCAGCCATCTCATCCTCTGTTGTCCCCTTCTCCTCCTGCCCCCAATCCCTCCCAGCATCAGAGCCTTTTCCAATGAGTCAACTCTTCGCATGAGGTGGCCAAAGGACTGGAGTTTCAGTTTTAGCATCAGTCCTTCCAAAGAACACCCAGGACTGATCTCCTTTAGAATGGACTGGTTGGATCTCCTTGCAGTCCAAGGGACTCTCAAGAGTCTTCTCCGACTCAGCCATAAAAGGATCGATTTTTGTGTCAGTTTTAATGAGGTGGATGAACATAGAATCTATTATACTGAGTGACATAAGTCACAAAGAGAAAAACAAAAATCATATATTAACACATATATATGGAGTTTAGACGAGAAGGAAATGGCACCCCACTCCAGTATTCTTGCCTGGAGAATCCCATGGACAGAGGAGCCTGGTGGGCTACAGTCCATGGGGTTGCATAGAGTCGGACACAAGTAAAGCAACTTTGCACGCACACATGGAGTTTAGAAAGATGGTACTCACGAACCTATCTACACGGTGGCAAGGGAGATGCCAACAGAGAAAACAGAGCTGTGGACACAGTGGGGGAAGGAGAGAGTGGGATGAGTTGAGAGAGTAGTGTTGACATATACGCGCTCCTGGGTGTGAATTAGACAGCTGGTGGGAGCTGCTTTTTAACACAAGGAGCTCAGCTCGGTGCTCTGTGATGACCTAAGGGGGCTGGGATGGGGGCTGGGAGGATGGCAGGGAGGTCAAGAGGGAGGAGATACATGTGTGCTTACAACCAAATCGTGTTCTGTGTGGCAGAAACCAACACGACATCATAAAGCAATTGTCCTCCAATTAAATGCTAAAATTATAAAGAAGGACAAGGGAAGTGGAAGCTCAGAGGTAAAACCAGGTGGGGAATGCTTGGGAGACATCCTGGGGGATTCCCCGCCTATCCACCCCAAGGATCAGCTGTTCCTTTTGTCGAGAGTGATAACATAATGAATCCCTGGTATAACTGAGAATGTTCACTCCTGCCTACACTCATGTCTCCTGTGCATCTCCCAATGACAAGTTGTTTCCTCTCCACAAGCCACTGGAAATATAAGCTGCACTGGCTTCTCAGACAAGCAGCCACCCTCTTGGGTTCCCCGTCAGAGCAAACCCCGTGTTGTTCTGTAGCCCTCCCCTTGCTCCTCGTGTCTCAGGCAACTACTACAATCTCCCCTCGCCCACTTATGCCTCCTTTTTCATGGTGATGGACAGGGGGGCCTGGCGTGCTGCCGTCTGTGCGGTTGCCAAGACTCAGACACGACTGAGCGATTGAACTGAAGTGATGCGATAGGCGTGTGTGTGCTCAGTCGTGTCTGACTCTTTGCGGCCCCATGGACTGTAGCCCGCCAGGCTCCTTTGTCCATGGGATTTCCCCAGCCAGAGTAACAGAGTGGGTTCCCGCCCCCAAGGGATCTTCCCCACCCAGGGGTCGAACCCACGTCTCTTGCAGCCGCTGCGTTGGCAGGCGGGTTCTTTACCACTAGTGCCACCTGGGAAGCCCCGTGGGATAAATAGATTCCGTTTTCAAAATACTAATAGCCAGTTCTTTCTTTTTTTTTTTTTTTTAAACCGGATTCCATTTTTCTCACCTCATTTTGTGTGTGGGGTTTGCATGTTGCACATCCCAAAAGCATAGACTGTCCCATGTTAAACTGGAAGCACTGTATTACACCATTTAATGTTTCTATTACAATGTAACCAATGCATGTTAATAACGAAAATGCATTTGCAGTGATCAACATGCATGAGAGTTCAAAAGATTCCCCCCAGAAAATACATACTGAACCCTTCTTCAGGGGACACACATCTTTTCATTTCATTTATTAACAGATTGTATAGAGTTTTCTTTTGTTCCTCTCTTTTTGAAAAACAAAAAACAGCTTCGGAAGTAAAATGACCCAGCCTGGGAGGCAGCACTGTGGAAACGGAAGCATTGTTCGATGCTTATTTGCTTGGTTCTCTGTGGTGCAATTTGGCTGGGAGGATACGCGCGTAGGCTCTTGTTTGATTGTGGACTCTTTAATGTGAATTTGATTGTAAAGCCCGGAAGGCCTGTCTCAGGCTTTTGTGTCTGTTTTCTAAAAATATATATATAGATACCATCACAGCGGCTTATTTATTGACAGACCAGTGCACCAAGGGGAATTTCTGACCCAGGTCATACCAGCCCGCAGAGGTCTGTAGCGCAATTAGGTCAAACCCTGTTTTGATTAACCCGAAATCATTTCAGCATCGCTCCAACTTTTCCCCTAAATTGCTGTCGTCCTCAGTGGACTTGTGGACTCTGGTAGCTGCTCCAAGGTTTTTAACAGGATCCCATCATCGTGATTCCCCAATTGTATTTCAGAAACGCAGGTTTCCTGGTTTAAAATTAAATGTCATTCTTGGAGGCACTGCTGGTTGGCATGTGTACGCAAAAACGTACGCACGCACTCAATTAATTAATGGTTAATCTGGAAGTTTTCATGTGTCCTAGCCGACGAGAAATTAAGTTTTGTAAACAGAGCAGAAGGCTTGTTGTTCCTGATGGTTGGGGAGGTCAGCTTAAGTGGCAATATTTGTAAACAGAGCCATGCAGATATGTGTTAGTAAAATCAGAGCCTTGATTTTTACGCAGGGTTCATTCCAGGACCTTTGCATATTTCCACATTAATGAACACTGCTCTAAGGTTTGGGCTTCCCTGGTGGCTCAGACAGTAAAGAATCCATCTGCAGTGCAGGAGACCTCGGTTCGATCCCTGGGTCAGGAAGATCCCCTGGAGACAGGAATAGACTACCCACTCCAGTGTTCTTGGGCTTCTCTGGTGGCTCAGCTGGTAAAGAATCCACCTGCAATGTGTGAGACCTGGGTTCAGTCCCTGGGTGGGGAAGGTCCTCTGGAGAAGGGAAAGCCTACCCACTCCGGTATTCTGGCCTGGAGAATCCCATGGACAGAGGAGCCTGGAGGCGTTGCAGTCCATGGATTCTGAGTCGGACACGACCGAGGGACTGACACTTTCACTAGAAGGCCTACTTTGACCCACAGACTTGCTGAGCATACTCTCAATGTCTGTGTCGGTATTTGGACGGTAAAGGTAGGTTAACTCAAGATGTTGCAGAAGAAAAACAGCTCTTACATTACAATGATGAGTAGGGAAGCAAAAAAAAAAAAAAGGGAAGGAAAAGCCATGCCAACCCCATGAAGGAAGCCTGAAGTCTTGCTAGCATCATCAGGAAGCCGCAGACCAGAGTCTGAATTGCTACGTCAGCAGAATTCAGACTCGCTTCAGGCTGTGGGACTGCCGAGGTCCCTCATTAACCCACCATTGAGCACCGGTGTCCAGCAGGGCTGTTTGTCCAAGCTGCCTGGGAGTCCGGCTTCCCACGCAGCACCAGAGCAATTATCCCTCCTGCCCTTCCTGGGTCCACCGTAACAAACGTAAACCCAGAGACTTCTAATAAAGAGTGGGATTCACAGACACAGCAGGGCATTAGGGAACCAAAGGGGCATCTCTCCCTGTCCCGAGCTTGGCTCCGTCTCTGGTCTCCTTTGTGGGTAGAGCATTATATGCAGTAAACAAACACAGCCTCCTCCCTTTGATCCATGGTGACTGGCCATCAGTCCATTCGCTTTCGGTGTAGTAGAGAAATACTGCAATTCAAAAATGCTGAGAACCTGCCCCGTACGGGAGGAGTAGCAGGTTAAGAGATCTTCGTGGTTAAAACCGCTGAATGCTGGCGTTAGATGGTTGAAACATTCATCCGTTATGCAGGTTCCTGGTGGGTCTCTGACGCGTGTTGTCACAAAGCATGGAGGGGATACTGCCCAGCTTCCCAGCCAACCCTCCCCAAGTGTGCCTGTCTGCCTGATTCTTGATTGAAAGCGTGCGAAATGTGCATCTGAGAATTGGGGGAAAAGGTTTTCAGACGACAAAGGACATGGGCAACTCCTTTCTGAACAGATATAGGCTCTGTGTGTTTCTCAAGGGTTGCATTCTGCTTTTATTTTTAATTGCTTCTTTAAAAAATTACTTTGTTGATTTTATTTTATTGGTTTGGCCGAGTTGGGTGTCAGTTGCAGCTCATGGGATCTTTGTTGTATCACGTGGGCTTTTTACTTGGGCCACAGGGGCTCTGTAGTCGGGGTGCAAGGCCCTCAACTACTCTGATGCACATAGGATCTTGGTTCCCTGACCAGGGATCGACCCTGTGTGCCCAGCGTTGCAGGGCAGATTCTTAACCGTTGGACCACCAGGACAGTCTCTGGATTCTACTTCCAATTTAAGTACGCAACATTGTCTGAAAGATCCATCCATGGCTTGGACGATTAGTCATGTACTGATACTAACATACGTATCTCTGAAATGAATCTACTTCTGAAAGTTCAGTCTTCATTTTGGCCGCTTCAGTGACCTCAGGAACGTTTTATGTATCTGAATGTCCATTCATTCCTTAATATGTTGCCATCTTATGATTCATATCCAGGTTTTATACAGTTATTTCTTCTGTCTTTTGTCCTATTTCGGTTTCATCGTATTTAATATGTTTCAATGAAACGTTAACATCGTAAACATGAAAAAATTAATTGTATGTTAACTCTCGAAGTTACCCCTTATCTGTGCCCATCTAAAAGATTCAGATCTATTTTTAATCTTCAGATCCCTTCCTGACATCCTCAAATAACTGATAAAGATCAGCCGCTTTTGAATGATGTGCATTTTTTGTACGTCGTTCCTTCACTTTATGGCTCACAGACGGCAGAACATGAGAAATGCACACATTTCAACAGTAATTAAAATCAGAGTCCTCTGCCCTGGGCCGTTTCCTGCTGATGTATTGGTTGTGATGAGGCGTTCATACGTCTGTGCTGTTGCACTGGGTCAGCTCAAATCACGAGAGAGCAATGACAGGTCCCATGCATCTGGCAGGAGGCTTAGAGGCATCTCCTGAGATGTAGCATCGTCTCATGGTCTGGGCGGGACAGAATTGTGCCCCCAAAGCTGATGGTGTGAATTTAAGCAGCAGCGGCTGCAATCTCATTGGAGACATGTCTGTATTTCCCAGAACTACTTCATCGATGCTTTTCTTAATAATGATGCATGGTAGATGAAGCCCGGAAAAGCACAAGGTTAAAAAAAAAAAAAAGTGGAACTGTCACTCCAGATAGATTCAGCATTTCACGTGTGTGGTCTTCTGAACAATGAAGTCAGTTATGTAATCATTTAGCATGAGTGATCTTGTTTGGAGTAAAACCGCACAAAGCCACTGCCTCCAGAGGGTCCAGCATCTAGTTCAGGGTGTGGAGAAAGCAGCATTTGCATGTGACCCAAACAGCATTGCTGTATTTTCTGTGTTTGATTATGACAAGCAGTACTGGAAGTAGTTTTGGTAGTTCTAAGAATGTACAGAGCCGTTGAAATAAAAATGCACAGCGGAAGACTGGCGAGGAGGCGTGTCCTGGCATGCAGGTTGCTACTGAATGTTGCTTTCATCTGTGGCATGTCCCAAGGCAGCCCAGGACCCTAATGGAGCAGGTGTTTGCAGTGAGGGGACCGCTGGGAGTCAGACACAGTGGGAAATCCATTAATCCATCAGCAAATAGGCATCGACGGACAGACTTAACGGTAACACTGTATCCTGGGTATTTGCATGCTAAGTCGCTTCAGTTCAGTTCAGTTCAATTCAGTTGCTCAGTCGTGTCCGACTCTGCGACCCCATGAATCACAACACGCCAGGCCTCCCTGTCCATCACCAACTCTCAGAGTTCACTCAGACTCAGGTCCATCAAGTCAGTGATGCCATCCAGCCATCTCATCCTCTGTCGTCCGCTTCTCCTCCTGCCCCCAATCCCTCCCAGCATCAGAGTCTTTTCCAATGAGTCAACTCTTCGCATGAGGTGGCCAAAGTACTGGACTTTCAGCTTTAGCATCATTCCTTCCAAAGAAATCCCAGGGCTGATCTCCTTCAGAATGGACTGGTTGGATCTCCTTGCAGTCCAAGGGACTCTCAAGAGTCTTCTCCAACACCACAGTTCAAAAGCATCAATTCTTTGGTGCTCAGCTTTCTTCACAGTCCAACTCTCACATCCATACATGACCACTGGAAAAACCATAGCCTTGACTAGACGGACTTTTGTTGGCAAAGTAATGTCTCTGCTTTTCAATATGCTACCTAGGTTGGTCATAACTTTCCTTCCAAGGAGTAAGCATCTTTTAATTTCATGGCTGCAGCCACCATCTGCAGTGATTTTGGAGCCCCAAAAATAAAGTTAGCCACTGTTTCCACTGTTTCCCCATCTATTTCCCATGAAGTGATGGGACCAGATGCCATGATCTTAGTTTTCTGAATGTTAAGCTTTACGCCAACTTTTTCACTCTCCACTTTCACTTTCATCAAGAGGCTTTTTAGTTCCTCTTCAATTTCTGCCATAAGGATGGTGTCATCTGCATATCTGAAGTTATTGATGTTTCTTCAATAAGTCGCTTCAGTCGTGTCCAACACTTTCCATCCTGATGAGCTGTAGCCCGCTAGGCTTCTCTGTCCATGGGATTCTCCAGGCAAGAATACTGAGGGGTTGCCATGCCCTCCTCCAAGGGATCTCCCCAACCCAGGGATCGAACCTGGGTCTCCTGCATTGTAGGCAGATTCTTTACTATCTGAGCCACCAGGGAAGCCCTAAAAAGCACAAGCTACCTACATATTGTACATACGCCCCCTGTTTAAAACAGGCTACTTTTCAGAGCCCTCACATGCTGTCAGCTTTGCAATGAAAAATTCTTCAACATTGTCTTCATTAAACCCGTGTCAGTGTCACTGTGGTACTAGACATACGATCTTGTGGTCGAGGACATAAACGTAAGATCTCCACGAATGGGTCTTTCATTTCTGTTAACAAGTTATCTTTTGAGTGTGTCTCATGGACACAGTGTTGCATGAGACAAGATTTCCGTTGTAGGAGAGGTAGAAGTCTTGGAGCAGAAGTCGGGAATAAAGAGAGAAATGCAGAACCCTGAAGCAACTTAGCACACACAGAACCAATAAAGTGTGTATATATGTGAGTTAACACACACACAAGTCTGGTTTAGTTTCTGCATTGTATTCATCAGGACTGGAACCAACAGGTGTGTGTATGTTTGTACACATACATACCTATGCGTACACACACAGGTCTGTTTAAGTTCCTATGTTCTATTAGTCAGGACTAGAAACAATAGATGTGTGTGTGTGTATACATACTCACACAATAGGTCTGGTTTAGTTTTTGTTTTGTATTAGGGTTCTCCAGAGGAATAGAACCAGTAAAAGTATGTGTGTGTGGTTGTTTAGTAGCTAAGTCATGTCCATCTCTTGTGAGCCTATGGACTTTAGCCCGCCAGGCTCCTCTGTCCATGGGGTCCTCCAGGCAAGAATACTGGAGTGGGTTCTGTCTCCTGTGTGTGTGTGTGTGTGTGTGTGCATTTTATGTGTTGTGCTTAGTCTCTCAATTGTGTCTGACTCTTTGCACCCCCACAGACTGTAGCCCACCAGACTCCTCTGTCCACGGGGATTCTCCAGGCAAGAATATTGGAGTGGGTTGCCATGCCCTCCTCCAGGAGATCTTCCCAACCAAGGGCATGCAGCAGTCCATGAGGTCGCAGAGTCAGACGCAACTGAGCAACTGAACTGACCTGACCTGAGGGATCAAACCCAGGTCTTCTGCATTCCAGGCGGATGGATTCTTCACCATCTGAGCCACCAGGGAAGCCTGAGAATACTGGAGTGGGTGGCCTCTCCCTTCTCCAGGGGAGCTTCCCGACCCACAAATCAAACCGAGGTCTCCTGCTTTGCCTGCGAATCCTTTACCAGCTGAGCTAGCAGGGAAGCCCCATATATATAAATATATGTGTGTATATAATCTCCAAATAACATATATATGTATATACACGCGAGATCTCTTGCTATGACCTGTGGGATTTAGCTCCCCGACCAGAGATGGAACACATGCCTCCTGCACTGGGAGCTCAGAGTCTTGGCCAGTGGCCCACCAGGGAAGTCCCCCAGGCTGTCTTGTAGACCGTGAACTGGAGAAAGGATCAGTGTATTGTGGGTGGAATAAAAAAAAAAAGAAAGTTAGAAGTAAGTTTGCAAGCACAGTGCCACGAGCTTCCATCGCCAGATCTCTTGAGTGTGACTGAACTGAGTGAAGGGCTTCCAGAACAGCACGTGGAAAGGAAAGGAATGGTCACTGTAGTCAAAAGATGGGCAAACACTCTGTCCCCTGGCAATGCCACGTGGACAGCTTATCCCTGTTGATCTGACGTCACCTCAAAGAGACCAGGGCACCTCACCTCTGTGGTATTCCTCTCCAGAACCCAGAACCCCAGTCACCCCATGACAAAAACATCCTGTAAACCCAGATTAAATGGGTTCTGCAAAAAAAAAGAAACAAACAAACCTGACCAGTGCATCTCAGATCTGTCAGGGTCACCCAGAATGAGACAAGTGCCCATCCAGGGTGGACAAAGACCACGTCCCCCAAGGACAGTGGCCAAAATTGCAGGCCGGAATGGAAAAAAAGGAACCTCAGTAACAAAACTCTTAAAAGTCTGACGAAACCTAGTCTGGTCAATAGCAGTGCAAGGATTTGGGTTTTCCTTAGCCTGACAGACATGCCCTTGGGGCCCAAAGGCTTGACCTGAAGGGCAGCCTGGATGCGTGGGCACCAAGGACAGTTTGTGATGTCTTCACAGCTTGTCTGTAAATCCAGAAATGCTCCTAAGTGAGAAGGTTTTGTTTTCTTTTTCCAAACCAGAGGAATGGGTGAGAGAGAAGGGAGTGAGGTGAGGACAGATGGATGGAGGTTGGACCGTAAACCCGCGATGCGGGAAAACCCTGCGGTGTTGGAGGAGATGAGGCTGGGAGTTAGGAGGTTGATGAACTAAAGACAGAGAGACACGGTGAGCAGGAAAGGGGATCTTCTCGGGTGAGGTGGCAGGAAAGAGATGCCTCCTTGAAGGCCGTTTCCCAGGAGGACCTGATGAGTTCTGTGCTCCGGAACGCGGGTGGCTGGATTTGACAGGGAGTGACCGAGCGCTGAACCCGATAGACTAGTCAACATCCAAGCCTGGAAGCCTGGGCGATCACAGACTCGTTTGCAGAAGAGAAGTCCCTGTGATGGAGACGGGGCAGGAGGAAGTGGAAACACATGCTGACGCAGAGGGAGGGACCACGTCCAAGCGGAAGTGATCTCATGGCGTCGCGAGCCAACTTGAAAGGAGCGTCGGAAGGCGTGATGCAAAATACTGCAGGCTGCGTGCCCGGTGTAGCCGAGGTGGGACTCTGAGCTGGAAACCTTCAGACGCCGTGATCGGGCGGGAAGGACAGACTGACGGTGGACCAGCACAGAGCCGTGAAGGCAGCCGGGGTCTTGGGGAGACTCAGGAGCAGGGCCCACGGGAATCGAGGGGGCCTCTTCGGGGTCCCCAGCCCCAGTGCAGACGAGGGAGCAAGCCAGGGGTGAGACCACAACACGGACGCTGTTGCTGCCCATGGGCTTTGGGGGTGACCTAGAGGGGCGTGCAGTGGAGATGCCAGGCAGGGGGGTTCCACAGCACGGTGAGGGTTCAGTTCAGGTCAGTCACTCAGTTGTGTCCGACTCTTTGCGACCTCATGAACTGCAGCACGCCAGGCCTCCCTATCCATTACCAGCTCCTGGAGTTTACTCAAACTCATATCCATCGAGTTGGTGATGCCATCCAGCCATCTCATCCTCTGTCGCCCCCTTCTCCTCCTGCCCTCAATCTTTCCCAGCATCAGGGTCTTTTCAAATGAGTTGTTTCTTTGCCTCAGGTGGCCAAAGTACTGGAGTTTCAGCCTCAGCATCAGTCCTTCCAGTGAATATTCAGGACTGATCTCCTTTAGGATGGACTGGTTGGATCTCCTGCGGTCCAAGGGACTGTCAAGAATCTTCTCCAACACCAGCGTTCAAATGCCACCAGCACTGACTCAGTTAAAATCACCGCCTTCCCTGGTCTGTGCTGGGTGGCCTTGCGAGACAGGAAGTTGCATGCCTTGCGTGCATCCTTTCCACCAAGCTCACGTTTCTGAAGGACCGATTCGCTGTCCTAGTGGGAAGAATTCTCCTGTTCTTGGAGGCCCAGCTCCCGGGCCGAGCCGGGGGGCCCACACACAGAGCCACGTGTGCCCGAGAACACATATGTATGCACCGTGAGCCAAGGGCCTGGTGCAGCTGGTAATGACAGAGGACAGAAGATAGTCAGGCTGGCGCTCTGAAAGCCAGCGGTGCAGGGAGGCATTTCCCAAAGTGACTGTGGCCCATCCGCTTTTCTATTTGTTCATTTCCGTGCCCCAGAGCTCAGCGCTCATCGGTCCTGTCGGGAACATGTGACCTCTGTCATCCACGTGCTGCCGAGAAGCCTACTCCAGACAGGACACCCCGAGCAAAGGCATTCTGTAAAAGTGGGGTTCCAGAAGCGTCGAAGGCTCTTTCAGAACCAGGCACTCGTTACTAGCACATGATTGCTTCCAGGCACTTCGCACAGCATCCTTATCACGGCCCCAGAGTGCTGTGGGGACAGGAGTCTTCCCCACTGGGGTATTCTCCCCTCCGCGCTCCAGACCTGTAACTGCACTGTGATGCTCCCAAAAGCATCTGCCAAGCGGAGATGGAGGGACATCCTCTATTAGCACGAATTCCTGAGCAGCACTCCTCAGTGTCATCAAGGTCGTGAAAAAACAGGAGTGTCACACCTAGGAGGAACTGGGTGGGACCTGAAGACGAGTGCAGTGTGAGGTCCTAAACGGGACCTGGGATGAGGCAGAGGAGGCTGGTGCAGCCATTAGGAAACCAAATGTACTCTGCAGGGCAGATGGTAGTCTTGACTGTCTTACTCATGGCAACTGCCCTGTGGTCACGGAGGAAGTTGCCGTAATGGGTAACGGGGTCTAATACAGCTCTCTCTATTAGCAGGTCCCCAACTTTGCTGTATGTCCAGGATTTTCCTTTTTTTTTTTTTAATTTATTAACTTTTTTTTGGAGTGGCTTTGCAATATTGTGTTACTTTCTGCTGTACAGCAAACCGAGTCAGCTCCGTGTATACATACTTCCCCTTCTCTTTTGGATTTCCTTCCCATTTAGGTCACCACAGAGCTTGGAGTAGAGTTCCCTGTGCTGTACAGCAAGTTCTCCTTAGTTTTTCCATTTTATACACCATGGGCTTCCCTTCTGGCTCAGTTGGTAAAGAATCTGCCTGCAATTTGCAGGAGACCCAGGTTCAATCCCTGGGTCGGGAAGATGCCCTGGAGGAGGGCATGGCAACCTACTCTAGTATTCTTGCCTGGAGAGTCCCATGGACAGAGGAGCCTGGTGGGCTGCAGTCCATGGGGTCGCAAAGAGTCCATCACAACATCTTATACATACTAAGTGTAGATACATCTGTCCCAGTCTCCCAGTTCCCCCCACCCCCTCCTCCTTCCTTGGTTCCTCCCACCCCCTCCTCCTTCCTTGGTATCCATGGATTTGTTCTTTATGTCTGTGTCTCTGTTTCTGCTTTGCCGATAAGTTCATCGGTACCGTTTTTATAGATTCCACACGGTAGGCATGTAATATCCAGGAATTTTAAAAAATTAAAAGTTTACTTAAAGAAAGCTACATCCTTACAGGGATTCCTCAGTGGCTCAGAAGGAAAAAAATCTGCCTGCAAAGCAGAAGATGCAGGAGATGTGGGTTCGATCCCTGCATTGGGAAGATCCCCTGGAGGAGGACAACATCTTTACAAGAGATTGGAAATGTATATATGTTTTTATCTTTTAGAGCTCATTTTTTTTTTTAATTTTATACTGGAGCATAGTTGATTGACAGTGTTAGCATAGTGCACAGCAAAGTGGTTCAGTTATACACAGACAGAAGCTGAAACTCCAACACTCTGGCTGCCTGATACAAAGAACTGACTCATCAGAAAAGACTCTGATGCTGGGAAAGATTGAGGGCAGGAGGAGAAGGGGACAACAGAGGATGAGATGGTTGGATGGCATCACCGACTCAACGGACATGAGTTTGAGCAAGCTCCAGGAGTTGGTGATGGACAGGGAGGCCTGGCATGCTGCAGTCCATGGGGTTGCAAAGGGTCAGACATGACAGAGTGACTGAACTGAACTGTATCAATTCTTTTTTAGATTCTTTTCCCAGATGGTCTTATACAGAGTATCATGTGGAGTTTCCTGAGCTCTATAGTAGATCCTTTTTGCTTATCTGGAATTTTAAATTCAAAGAGTATTACCTGGGCTGCTGTTTTCTATCGAGTCCTGAGTCTCATAAACAAAGCAAAGTGTTAGTCGCTCAGTCGTGTCTGACTCTATGCGACCCCGTGGACCGTAGCCCACCAGGCTCCTCTGTCCATGGGATTCTCCAGGCAAGAATACTGGAGTGGGTTGCTGTGCCCTTCTCTGGGAGATCTTCCTCACTTGAGGTTGAACCCAGGTCTACTGCACTGCAGGCAGATTATTCTTTACGATCTGAGCCACTTAGAAACCCTGAGTCTCATGTGTAGGTTCAAAACAGGGCTGAGAAGAGGCTGCACTGACTATGGAAACTTTATAAAGCCCTTAGAGACAAGGCAGATGTTTAGCAGGTGGCTGTCGCAAGGCAGCCGTGGAATTGGTGTGACTCCGTGCCGTTCTCACAGCGTCTTCTAGGGAAGGATTTACTGTTAAAGGTGGAGGAACAGTCTCCCTAGGGGTGGTGCCCCTAGTTCCATGTCACAGGGCTGCAGGGAGTGGAGCTGCATTCTGTTTCATCTCCATCCGTCTTCTGCAGAACTGACCTCCTGCCCGCCAAGTGCAGCTTTGCTGCAAAAGCTTAGGACGCAGCAGAGGAAACCCAGGGGTCAAGGGAGCTTCCAGCGTGTCCCCAGGTTAGAGGCAATGGGGTCAGGCGGGCGGCAGGAGGCAGGGAGTGAAAGGAGTGGCTGGTAGGATGGGAAAGGTGGGCTTTGATGGCTCAGGGGCAACAGGGGAGAGTGGAGACAGAAACCGGGGAGGGGGGGGCTGAGGCGTGAACCGGAGAGCCACGCGCACACGCATGACGGTGTGTGTGTGTCTCTGAGCTCATGTTACTCCTGGGTGAGGCGAGCGTCAGATTGCCATTCCCGACCATTCGAGAGTGAAATATGACAGTCCCACGCAGATGACACAGAAAGTTAAAGAGTCGCTCGGTCGTGTCCGAGTCTTTGCGACCGCTGTGGACCGTAACCCCGCCAGGCTCCTCTGTCCGTGAGATTGCTCAGGCGAGAATACTGGACTGAGTGGTCATTCCGTTTCCCCAGGGGATCTTGCCGACCCAGGGATTGAGGCTGGGTCTCCTGCACTGCAGGTGGATTATTTATACCTTGTGAGCCACCAGGGGAGCCCACACAGCACAGAGGATGCATGTAAAAGTCAGTTTCTTTCCCCTCCAAGGCTGCTGCACCAGGAAATGTTTGTATCCCCCAAATCACTGTGTGTAGCAGTTGTCACATGCGTGGAAAGAATGTGTGTGTCCCTGGAGAAAGAAATGAATGGGGAGTCCTGCCCTGAGTGGTCATTCCCCTGCGGTTGCAATGGACAAGGCGGCCCTCCAGAGGGAAGTGGGTGGTGCACGCATGCAGGGTGTCTCCAGCTATAAAGTAGTTACTATTCTGCAGTTTTGAAAAGCAGCAACTGTTTTGAAACATTGTCAATGCCAGACCTCTCTCCCCACCTTCCCTGGATTTCTCTGTTCTAAGGTGAGGAGTCTGACAGCTGCAAAGTGACGTCTGCAGCAGAGGAAAGAAAGCCAGGCAAGGTTTATGTAAATGATCTAAACAGTGTTTCGAGTTCACAGGAAAGGTTGCTTTTATGGCAACCCCGATCCTTTCTAAAGCTGGCCGGTAAGCTGAGAATGTGCCTTGGCCGACTTCTCCTTGGAAATATACCCGGCGATGGTGGTGCTGGTTTCACTGAAAGTTCTCCTGAGTTCACACTTCATCATGCCTGGGCGTGAGGGTCTGGAAGCAATGACACGTGGACCAGGCTCCAACGCTGAGCCCGAAGTGTTCCGTTCTGCGGTGAAATCAGATCCTCTTGTGTGCGTTTCTCTCTGCCCGTGAATAGACCATAGTGAAAACACAGTGCTGCTCACAAGCGTGTGTGTTTGCGCCTTTCTTAAGTCTATTGTATTCATGACGAATAGGGAAAGTGGCAAAGGGAAGGAATTTTAGGAAGGAAGATAGAAGACTTAAAAACAAATCAGAGTCAGGATATAAAGTTATGCCTGGAGAAAGAAGAAAATCCTTCATAAAATAATACAAGAATAAGAACTTTGGTGGTAGACCTCGGTATGAATGTTTGCTCTGCTGCTGTCTCATTGGTTATATTTTCATTCATGTTTATTGTCAGTGCTTTCCAATCATAAAGTCATTTTTAACACAGAGACGAGTATAAGGAATGCTCTGATGAACAGTTTTGCACCTTGCCCTGAGCTTTTGTATTTCACCTCATTTGTTATCGATGTTTTTAAAGCGTTACAGATGGAGTCATCGACCAGGTGGATTGGTCCCAGTCCTCCAGCCCCCTCCTTCCCTCCCCACACATAATTAACAATCTTTTTGTGGTCTTTATTACCCCCTTGGACGTGAGTCTCAGTGAACTCCGGGAGTTGGTGATGGACAGGGAGGCCTGGCACGATTCATGGGGTCGCAAAGAGTCAGACACGACTGAGCAACTGATCTGATCTGATCTGATTACCCCCTTATGAGCTGTTACACTTTTATTGTGCATGGGCATCTGTAAACAATACACAAGTATGACTCAACGTGCTTATGTTATGGAAATGACATCGTAGTATCCCTGTTCTCGAGTGTTTGCCTTTTTCCACAAAATTGTGCTTGAGTTTCAGTCATGCTGTGAGATGAGGGTATAAATTTGTTAATTTTAAGTGCCAGATAGATTTTCTTACATGTGCATTACATACGTAGGCATTATCCTATTATGGGCTCCCCATAATAGTGGCTCAGACAGTAAAGAATGTGCCTGCAGTGCAGGAGACCTGGGTTCGATACCTGGGTCGGGAAGATCCCCTGGAGAAGGGAATGGCAGCCCACTCCAGTCTTCTTGCCTGGAGAATCCCACGGACAGAGGAGCCTGGCGGGCTCCAATCCATGGGGTCACCAAGAGTCGGACACAACTGAGTGACTAAGCACAGCACAGTTTGAGGAATAGTGTACAATACACATACCCATATGAAACACACCCCGTGTGAAAACGCCGAGCATTGCAACACCCCAGGAAGTTCCCTCGTGTGCCTACCCACTGATCTGAGCCCCGCTCCAAGTCAGCCCTCCCCGCCAGCCACCTGTTCCCAGATTCATGGTGGATTCACCTGCGAGTTGTCAAACATCCTGTAAATTTTGTCTTACAGAGTCTTCTCTTTGGTGATCGGCTCCTTTCTCCCAGGCGTAGTGTTCTCGAGACGCACCCGTGTGTGGGGTGTATAAACAGCTCATCGCTTGTACCGAGGACATTCCTAGCATCAGTAGACAGTGTGTTGGTCTCTCCTCCTGTGCACCAAACAGTGGTGGGTCTCCAGCATCGGGCACTGATGAGTAAAGCTTACGTGAACAAGTCTACGTGTAGACATACATACTTTTTTTTCAAATCTTTTTCAAATTTGGCTGTGCCTCTTCTTAATTGTGGTATACAGGATCTTTAGCTGCGTGTAGCATGTGACTTTTATTTCTCCGACCAGGGATAGATCCCAGGGCCCCCTGCATTGGGAAAGTGGCGTCTTAGCCACTGGATCACCAGGGAAGTCCCTGATTCAGTCTTGACCCCTCTAGCTTCAGAGTCAGTACTCAAAACAAGTCATGTGAACCTCCAGATTTTTTTTTCAATTTTAATTTAAAAAAATTATACATGTGTTCCCCATCCTGAACCCTCCTCCCTCCTCCCTCCCCATACCATCCCTCTGGGTCGTCCCAGTGCACCAGCCCCAAGCATCCAGCATCGTGCATTGAACCTGGACTGGCATCTCGTTTCATACATGACATTTCACATGTTTCAATGCCATTCTCCCAAATCTTCCCACCCTCTCCCTCTCCCACAGAGTCCATAAGCCTGTTCTATACATCAGTGTCTCTTTTGCTGTCTCGTATACAGGGTTATCGTTACCATCTTTCTAAATTCCATATATATGCGTTAGTATACTGTATTGGTGTTTGTCCTTCTGGCTTACTTCACTCTGTATAATAGGCTCCAGTTTCATCCACCTCATTAGAACTGATTCAAATGTATTCTTTTTAATGGCTGAGTAATACTCCATTGTGTATATGTACCACAGCTTTCTTATCCATTCATCTGCTGATGGGCATCTAGGTTGCTTCCATGTCCTGGCTATTATAAACAGTGCTGCGATGAACATTGGGGTACACGTGTCTCTTTCCCTTGTGGTTTCCTCAGTGTGTATGCCCAGCAGTGGGATTGCTGGATCATAAAGCAGTTCTATTTCCAGTTTTTTAAGGAATCTCCACACTGTTCTCCATAGTGGCTGTACTAGTTTGCATTCCCACCAACAGTGTAAGAGGGTTCCCTTTTCTCCACACCCTCTCCAGCATTTATTATTTGTAGACTTTTGGATCGCAGCCATTCTGACTGGTGTGAAATGGTATCTCATAGTGGTTTTGATTTTTTTTTTTTTCCCTCAAAAGTCATTTGGCTCTTCTGGGCCCTTGACAACTCCTCATGAATGTCAGGAGTTGCTAGTCAACAAAGTTTGCTGGCATGATCATTAGAATTGCATTCCATCTCTGGATAATCTGCAGACAATCGAGAGCTTGATGATACTGAGTCTTCTAATTGTTAACTGTGATTTACCTTTTCATGTATCTCAATCGGCTTTTAATTCCCTCTCAGCACTGTTTTGTTATTTCAGGGTAGAGGTCTTGCTCCACTTTTGTTCAATTTATCTCCACTGTTCTCTGTTTTATGAGGTTACTGTGGATGGCATTTTGGTACTTGAAATTCCGTTTGTTCGGTACTATGCTGTGTAAAAAGACTGACCTTTTGTTTATTGACCTTTGATTCCATACCCATGCTGAATTCACTCATTAGGACTACTAGTTATTTACTTTTGTTAACCTAGCATGGAATAGATGAGCTGAGAGGATCAAATGGTTGGATGGCATCACCGACTCAATGGACATGAGTTTGAGCAAACTCCGGGAGTTGGTGATGGACAGGGAGGCCTGGCGTGCTGCAGTCCATGGGGTCGCAAGGAGTTGGACATGACTGAGCGACTGAACTGACCTGAGAGTGGAATAATGAAAGTAATTAGATTTTTTTTTAAGTGTTTATGTGAGGGCTGTGCTGGGTCTCTGTTGCTGCACGTGGGTTTGCGGCAAGCAGGGCCTCCTCTAGAGTTGAGGCGCACAGGTATTTTCACTGTGGCGGCTTCTCTTTTTGGGGACCACAGACTCTAGAGCACACGGGCTTCAGAAGTTGCGGCTCATGGTTTCTCGAGCACAGAGTCAGTAGTTGTGAGACACGGACTTAGCTGCCCCCTCAGCATGGTGGGACCTTTCTAGATCAGGGATCGAACCTGTGTCCCCTGCGTTGGCAGGCGGATTCTTCACCACTGAGCCACCAGGGAAGCCCTGTAGTGGCTTGTACATCTCAGCACTTTCTACCCAGAAAAGCATGTCTCTGCACTGATACACCCTTACCTCTACCTTGTTAATATTCTTACCTTAAGTAATGCAATCCACTGTGTTATTGCACCATGAGCTCCAATACAGCTGTGAATAAAGACGAGAGTGAATATTCTCTCCTTTATATCCTTGTCGGAGTGGAAAGCCTTCGGTCTTTCATCAGCAGACTTCCATAATCTCAACTGGGTCTTGAGTTTATCACAAGCCCTTTCTGTATCGGAGAAGACCCTGATGCTGGGAAAGATTGAGGGCAGGAGGAGAAGGGGATGACAAAGGATGAGATGGCAAAGGATGACATGGATTTGGTCCAACCAAACCCATGTCCATCGAGTTGGTGTTGCCATCCAGCCATCTCATCCTCTGTTGTCCCCTTCTCCTGCCCCCTATCCCTCCCAGCATGAGAGTCTTTTCCAATGAGTCAACTGTTCGCGTGAGGTGGCCGAAGTATTGGAGTTTCAGCTTTAGCATCAGTCCTTCCAATGAACTCCCAGGACTGATCTCCTTTAGAATGGACTGGTTGGATCTCCTTGCAGTCCAAGCGACTCTCAAGAGTCTTCTCCAACACTACAATTCAAAAGCATCAATTCTTCGGTGCTCAGCTTTCTTCACAGTCCAACTCTCACATCCATACATGACCACTGGAAAAACCATAGCCTTGACTAGACGGACTTTTGTTGGCAAAGTAAAGTCTCTGCTTTTCAATATGCTATCTAGGTTGATCATAACTTTCCTTCCAAGGAGTAAGCGTCTTTTAATTTCATGGCTGCAGTCACCATCTCCAGTGATTTTGGAGCCCAGAAAAATAAAGTCTGACACTGTTTCCACTGTTTCAGCATCTATTTCCCATGAAGTGATGGGACCAGATGCCATTATCTCCATTTTCTGAATGTTGAGCTTTAAGCCAACTTTTTCACTCTCCTCCTTCACTTTCATCAAGAGGCTTTTTAGTTCCTCTTCACTTTCTGCCATAAGGGTGGTGTCATCTGCATATCTGAGGTTATTGATATTTCTCCCGGCAATCTTGATTCCAGCTTGTGCTTCTTCCAGCCCAGCGTTTCTCATGATGTACTCTGCATAGAAGTTAAATAAACAGGGTGACAATATACAGCCTTAAGGTACTCGTTTCCCTATTTTGAACCAGTCTGTCCAGTTCTAACTGTTGCTTCCTGATGTGCATATAGGTTTCTCAAGAGGCAGGTCAGGTAGTCTGGGATTCCTGTCTCTTTTAGAATTTTCCACAGTTTCTTGTGATCCACACAGCTAAAGACTTTGGCATAATCAATAAAGCAGAAATAGATGTTTTACTGGAACTCTCTTGCTTTTTCGATGATCCAGAGGATGTTGGCAATTTGATCTCTGGTTCCTCTGCCTTTTCTAAAACCAGCTTGAACATCTGGAAGTTCACAGGTGATGTACTGACGAAGCCTGGCTTGGAGAATTTTGAGCATTACTTTACTAGCGTGTGAGATGAGTGCAATTGTGCCGTAGTTTGAGTATTCTTTGGCATTGCCTTTCTTTGGGATTGGAATGAAAACTGACCTTTTCCAGTCCTGTGGCCACTGCTGAGTTTTCCAAATTTGCTAGCATATTGAGTGCAGCACTTTCACAGCATCATCTTTCAAGATTTGAAATAGCTGAACTGGAATTCCATCACCTCCACTAGCTTTGTTCGTAGTGATGCTTTCTAAGGCCCACTTGACTTCACATTCCAGGATGTCTGCCTCTAGGTCAGTGATCACACCATCGTGATTATCTGGGTTGTGAAGATCTTTTTTGTACAGTTCTTCTGTGTATTCTTGCCACCTCTTCTTAATATCTTCTGCTTCTGTTAGGTCCATACCATTTCTGTCCTTTATCGAGCCCATCTTTGCATGAAATGTTCCCTGGGTATCTCTAATTTTCTTGAAGAGATCTCTAGTCTTTCCCATTCTGTTGTTTTCCTCTATTTCTTTGCATTGATCGCTGAGGAAGGCTTTCTTATCTCTCCTTACTATTCTTTGGAACTCTGGATTCAAATGCTTGTATCTTTCCTTTTCTCCTTTGCTTTTTGCTTCTCTTTTCACAGCTATTTGTAAGGCCTCCCCAGACAGCCATTTTGCTCTTTTGCATTTTTTTTCCATGGGGATGGTCTGGATCCCTGTCTCCTGTACAATGTCACGAACCTCCATCCATAGTTCATCAGGCACTCTAGCTATCAGATCTAGGCCCTTAAATCTATTTCTTACTTCCACTGTATAATCATAAGAGATTTGATTTAGGTCATACCTAAATGGTCTAGTGGTTTTCCCTACTTTCTTCAATTTAAGTCTGAATTTGGCAATAAGGAGCTCATTATCTGAGCCACAGTCCACTTCCGATCTTGTTTTGCTGACTGTATAGAGCTTCTCCATCTTTGGCTGCAAAGAATATAATCCATCTGATTTTGGTGTTGACCATCTGGTGATGTCTATGTGCAGAGTCTTCTCTTGCAGTAGGGAATAGTAAATGAGGTTTGTATAAATCCTTAGACCTTTAGTGTTTCTCCCGCTTAGTAAGTTCCATCTCTCACAGCAATGCATTGTTCAGTGAGGAGTAGCAACCATGTTGGAATCCCCACCAAACTGGGTACCAGGCAGTATACACGGTTTAGGGCAGACATTTCACAGTTGATATTTCATATGTTAATGTTGGCATCATTAGGCTCTTTTTTTTTTAAATCACATATACCTTCCAGTGTTCTTATTAAATGATGTTGAAGGATTCACGTTGTGCATGCGGAACCGGACGTAACAGAAGATTTGTGTTCCAGTCTCTTGAATGTTGACTCCTGACTGATGTCACATAAAAGTCTTTGTTGGTTCACGGAGAGATTACTTGGGGCTTTGGATCTGTTTTTTTTTTTTTTCTTTTGCAATTTTCCTGGGTTTTGCTCCTTTCTTCCCCTTATTCTGGCATACTTTATGGCCCTCTGACTGAACACCACTTCAAATCAATGCTCAGTAATTTCCAGCATAAAGCCAGGCCTTGGAGTGGATGAAGCATCTCTGAATCATATAGGCAGGGAGGAAGACACCTTTGGGGTCCAAGGTCCTGGGAGCCTCAGGCAGTTCCCTGAGGGGGATAGAGCAGGATTCACCTGATTGGTGGTTGCTATGGAAATCAAGGCCCACCCACCCACGCTGGGTGTGATGATGCCCCAGTGGGTAGGGGGAGGACTGGGGGAGTGCTGGGGGGTGGGGGTTGGGGAGACTCAGGTGGTGCTGACCCAGCCCTGTAGTTACTTAGGGCAGGAAGTGTACTAAATCTGCCACGTGTACGGAAGTCTGTCAGCAAATGTATAGAGCCACAATCCACCCATTTTAAACTCTTCAGTGAAGTTCCGTTCAGTACAGTTGGTCAGTCGTGTCCGACTCTTTGCGACCCCAGGGACTGCAGCATGCCAGGCCTCCCTGTCCATCACCAGCTCCTGGAGTTTGCTCAAACTCATGTCCTTCGAGTCAGTGATGCTATCCAACTATCTCATCCTCTGTCGTCCCCTTCTCCTCCTGCCTTCAATCTTTCCCAGCATCAGGGTCTTTTCAAATGAGTCAGCTCTTCACATCAGGTGGTCAAAGTACTGGAGTTTCAGCTTCAACATCAGTCCTTCCAATGAATACTCAGGACTGATTTTCTTTAGGGTGGACTGGTTGGATCTGCCTTGCAGTCCAAGGGACTCTGAAGCATCTCCTCCAACACCAGAGTTCAAAAGCATCAGTTCTTTGGTGCTCAGCTTTCTTTATGGTCCAACTCTCACATCCTTACGTGACTCCTGGCAAAACCATAGCTTTGACTAGATGAACTTTTGTTGGCAAAGCCTGGCATGCTGCAGTCTCTGGGGTCACAAAGAGTCAGACACGACTGAGCAACTGAACTGAACTGAGCTGGTCTTAGTTGCAGCACACAGGATCTTTAGTTGTGGCATGCAAACTCTCAGTTGCACTATGTGGGAATCCTAGTTCCCTGACCAGGGATTGAACCCAGGCCCCCCTGCATCGGGAGCTGGAATCTTGCCCACTGATACCACCAGGAACATCCCAAGACCTGTACTTCTGCTATGAAGTAAGAGAATCGTTATCTTCCTCTTTTTAAAGCCAGGAATTCAACTCTAATCTTTCTTACATGCTTATCCTTTCCTAGAGGCATGAGCTTCAGGACCAAAGGCTGATTTTAACGGTGAGGATCTGCGGAAAATAAGTACCAAGAAGAAAACGTGTGCCAGATATCATTTCCAAAAAATTACAGTAACGTGTATTCATATAAAAATTTGGAATGAAGAGTACAAATCTTATCAGGATGCTTTTGGACAGTGATCATTCAGAAAATGAGGAAGAAGTTGACACATATCCTTTTCACGTTCACTTATATGAGCAGGTCGAGTCAAGAAACAACACTTAATTTAGGTTTTTATAAGTTTACCTAAAGCCAAAAAGAGAGCATATTTATCTGAGAAGAAATATCACCAAACTTTTACATCAGTCCTGAGTGAGTCTCCTGAAACACTTTGAAAATATTGATACAACAAATCAAAAAAGTTTGTTTTCTGTTTTCTTTTTCCATTCTCTTTCACTAAGATTTTCTTATTTGCATATAATCTCCCAAATCTACAATGAACCTGTCTTTTGTTCCCCTCCCTATGTCTTTTTGAATTACTGCTGAAAGGAAAGTTTCTGTATTTAAGAAAGAAAGTGTCTTTCTACATGTTCTTATAATCGCCAAGCTAGGGAAACTGATATAATTTATATTTGTAACATAAACATTGGGAATTTTTTTTTCTTCCAAAGACTTAAAAAAAAAAAGTTGTGAGTGATAGAAAACAGAGAGATTTTGCTAAAACAGAAGGGAAAATTATCTGCATAGTTTAAGTCATGCAGACATATTTGCAGAATGTCTCATGTGAGACCAGGGAGCCCGTGTGTTTCCCTGAGTTATCGCAGAGGAAACTGGTGTCGTGTGACTTGTAACGCCGCTGGAGGATCTTGGTGAGCTATTGTCTACAGATGTCTGATGGAGCAAACAGACCTCTGGAACCCCAAGCTCTCGTGAAATCTCTGCTCAAGCACTGTTAACTCGCTCAAGATTTATGACTCCTGCATCCAAAGACAGGAACACAAATCTCATTACCCCCATTACTTAACGTAAGACGATCGCAAACACCCCGCCTTGCAGGCGGGCACCAAAGGGTGGTGGCACTCTGAGCGTTTAAAATGCTTACCATTGCATTCGGGGGGGAAGAATGGAAAATCACTTAAGAGTCCGCATTCTTCACCAGCTCCTAGCGGTGCGTCCCACGGAATCACGGGGAAAAGGTGACCACAAATTAAATGGACAGGCTTAGGAATACGGTACCTTCCTCTTGGAATTTTCCATTGCATTATACATCAGGGGATGTCTACTTCTCACTTAGAGGACTCATATTTCTGGGTTATACAGTGGTTTCTCTCTCCTCATGGGTTATTACCTTTTTTTTTTTAACTTGGTGGAAAATTTTATTTACAATGTTGTGTTGGCTTTTGCTGTGCAGCAATGCGAATCAGTGGAGAAAGCAATGGCACCCTACTCCAGTACTCTTGACTGGAAAATCCCATGGACAGAAGAGCCTGGTAGGCTGCAGACCATGGGGTTGTGAAGAGTCGAACACGACTGAGCGACTTCACTTTGACTTTTCCCTTTCATGCATTGGAGAAGGAAATGGCAACCCACTCCAGTGCTCTTGCCTGGAGAATCCCAGGGACGGCGGAGCCTGGTGGGCCGCCGTCTATGGGGTCGCACAGAGTCGGACACGACTGAAGCGACTTAGCAGCAGCAGCAGCAGCAATGCGAATCAGGCATAATTATGTGTATATGGACTCCTTCTTGAGCCTCCCCTTGGTTTGTCAATACTGGTTTTCCAGATTCCATATCTACGCATTAATAGATGATACTTATTTGTCTGTTTCTGACTTACTTTACTCTGTATAAGAGGCTTTAGGTTCATCTGCATCACTACAACTGACTCAGATTTGTTCCTTTTCTATGGCTGAGTAGTATTCCATCGTGTATATGTACCATATCTTCTTTATCCGTTCAACTCTTGATGGACGTCTAGGTTGCTTCCATGTCCTGGCTATCGTGAATAGCACTGGAATGAACACTGGGATGTCTTTTAGAATTGTGGTTTTCTGAGGTTATATGCTTAGCAGTGGGATTGCTGGGTCATGTGGCAGAATTATTCCTAGTTTCTTAAGGAATCTCTATACCATTTCCCATAACGGCCTGTATCAGTTTGCATTCCCACCCACAGTGTAGGAGGGTTCCCTTTTCTCCACATCCTCTCCAGCTTATATTGTTCATACACTTTTTGATGATGGATGGCCCTTCTGACCAGTGTGAGGTGATCCCTCACCATAGTTTGGATTTGCATATCTCTCATAATGAGTGATGTTGAGCCTCTTTTTTCATATGTTTTTTGGCCATCTGTACGTATTTTCTTTGGAAAATGTCTGTTGAGGTCTTCTGCTCATTTTTTTGATTGTGCTGTCTTTCTGATATTAAGCTGTATGAGCTGCTTGATTATCTTGGAGAGTAATCCTTTGTCAGTTGCTTGAGTATAATCTTGAAGAATAAAACACTTTCAGCTCTTCTCCTGAAATACACACGATGAAATGAAGAACGAAACGTGCAGTTTTCCACTTCTCCATCCACATCTGCATTATTTGATTTTGAGAGGAGACAGTCCATTGGAGTTGGGAAAGAGCCAAGATGCAGAAAGCGCCATGAATCTAGCCTCTGAGGTTTTGCAGTGAGCATAGTATGCAGTGGTGATGTCACTGTGAGACTTTACGGGAAACATTGTTTTAAATCCATTTCCGGTGAGAATTTGGCCTCTATGTGAAAGCTTCCTCTGATGCTCGTCTAAGTGGTGTCGATCTATGGGATAACAGATTTACTCGGCAGGGACATTGCCTGAATGAGGGACACCCCCCAGATCAGGCTCACAACTGGAAAAAAAAAAATTATTCCAAGAGCTGTAACTTTGCAGAATTTGGCCCCGGTTCACAGAAAGCAATGAGAGCTTGGTCCAGGTATGTGGGGATTAAGGCCTGGTGGGGAGCTGACTTGTTGTGAATGTCGGCTTGATGCCTGGACAGTTTCTGGTCTCAGATTGGATCTGGGGCAGGCAGGAATGGGCGTGAGCCTCCCGTTGGAGGGACTGTTCATGCCATTTTCACACGAGCACCACCTGCTTCCGTGAGGCACATGTCTCGTTTTCTCAGGACAAGCTCGTCAGTGCCAACCTGAGGTCATCTGGGCCCCAAAGTCCACCAGTCCCTTGGTACCTGGAGGATGAACTGTTTCCAGCATCTCAGGGAGTTTGACCGCTTGGTGGACAGTTGCTCTCCGGCTCTGTCTGCAGGTTGCTGTACCCGCGGGAGCCTCTGTGAGCCCTTCTGAGATGTTGTTTTCTCAAGGAGGTTCAGCAGTGCTGGGGATTCGGAAGCTTTCAAGCCTCAGCTTAAACCCCTGGGCCTTCTACCTGCCATCTGAAGCTCAGGCTTCAGCGTAGAAACAACGCTAAACTCCTTCCAGGAGAGAGTGAGATGAATCCATTCCAGACCGAGTCTCAGGGAACAGGGCTATTTAATCACCATTTCATCTATTCGTGGAGTGGACTAAACCTACTTAGGGTATTCTTAAAACATGTTCCGAATGGGAACGAGACACTCAACGCTCATTTATTTTATTTAGACCTCCTGTCTGCATCTCGTCCTTCCTTCCTTCCCTGATCCTTCACCCCAGACAATGGGACTAAGAGATGCTTTTTTTTTTTTTTGCCCTATGGAGAAAGAGAATTGGCAATGAGGTTTCTGACCCGAATTCCTCAAATACATGTCATGTGGGTGCATTCCTGGAAATCCATCATGACATTGAATTCCATGAATGGAATGAGCAACACTGTATACATGTAATTAAACTTGGAATCTGCCTCTGCAAGCTAAGCTTGAAGTCAAATATAAACCACTGTACATCTCTGGGTAAGCAAGAAGTTGTATCTTGAGGTCATCCCGACTGAATCTTTGGAGGAACTGACTGCGGCGATACAGCTGGCTTTCCGGTATGTTTGTGCTGTGGTGTTAGGCTCTCTGACATACAAAAGCCAGGTTCTAGGGAGGCAGAGAGGAAGCCCCAGGGTGGACAGTCAATGTTGAAGTGGGATACGGCAGGACACGTCATACCGTGAAGCCCAGTGGATCTTCCCCTCGCCAGCAACACGCCTTATAACTACTTAGGTTTCCAGGCTGTGCCACGGTGTCTGCAGAAGTGTCTGGAATGCCTGAGCTGCTCAGCAGAAACAGCAGAACTTGTGCGAGGCCCAGTTCCAAATGTGAGAGCTGGAAGCCATCACGCTCGTCTACATTCTGTTTTGCAACGATGCACATTCTAGAAGGTGCTTGCTGATGTACGGTGAGCTCTAATGTCACGTGCTGTATGCGGCATTCTCTGGTTGCCCCAGATTTGATATCAGACGTTCACGGAACGAGCAGTATCACTTTTATTTTTAACAGGATTTTCTTACAGGTCATTTTCTTTTTAAAAACAAATACTTTGCTATTTATTTATTTATTTTTTGCTGCACGGGGTCTTGGTTGCTGTGGGCAGATTTTTCTCTAGTTGCAGCAAGCGAGGGCTGCTCCCCAGTTATAGCATGCGGGCTTCTCATTGCAGTGGCCTTTCTTGTTGCGGGGCACAGGATCCAGGGCACTGGGCTCGGTAGTTGTGGCTCCTGGGATCCAGGGCACAGACTCGGTGCCTGTGGAGCATGGGCTTAGTTGCTGCACAGCACGTGGGATCTTCCTGGACCAGGGATCGAACCAACCCACGTTTCCCTGCACTGGTGGGTGGATTCTTTAACACTGGGCCACCAGGGAACCCATACGTTTATGTTTCTTTCATCTCAGTTTTCATCCCTGTTTCTCCTTTATTCTACTCAATTAAAAAAATTTTTTTTAATGTCTTTGTCTCTGTAGGATCTTAAGTTTTATTATAGCATATACGGGCTTCATTGCCTCATACAGGCATCTTTCCTGTACAGTGAGTTAAGGGCAGCCTTTCATGGGTAACGTATGTGTGTGTGTCTGTGTGTTTGAAATAAATGCTGGGCATCGCTTGTAGTTTGAATTACCGATCAAACCTGCATATTCTCATCCTTCTAGCTTGGCTTTGGAAAGCTCGTGAGTCGTCGTGAAGTCTGGCCTCCCCTTCACCGCTAGCTAATGAAATCTTAGTAAGTGGGAGACATCCCAGCCCCATGCATTTTCCCTTTTTCTCTCTTCAGAGTCAGCCAACCAGAGGTGTTCTCAGTATTTACAGGAAGGGATGATAGTTTCTGAGCCTGTTTTCCAATTGCTGTGAACCTGCATCTATTAAACAATAAGGACCTACAGTAAGGAAACATAGTTTCCCCTAACTATTTCTGCCTTCCTTATTATATTAAGAGCTCTTTGGTGACTGGGAACATTTGTGTTGGATTCAGATCTCAGTGGGGCTTCCCTGGTGGCTCAGTGGTAAAGAATCCGCCTGCAATGCAGGAGACATGGGTTTGATCCCCGGGTTGGGAAGATGCCCTGCAGAAGGGAAAGACTACCCACTCCAGTATTCTGGCCTGGAGAATTCTATGGACAGACGAGCCTGGCGGGCTCCATAAGGTTGCAAAGAGTCAGACACCACTGAGTGAAGAACACTTCACTTTTCTCACATCTGTAAATGACTGCTGGAAAAACCAAGGGCTTGACTGTACACAGACGCGTGCACACACACACACACACACACACACACTCTTTTCCATATTCTCTTCCATCATGATCGATCACAGGGTATTGAATGGAGTTCCCTGTGCTCTGCAGTAGGTCCTTATTATTTATCCATCCTGTATATAATTATTTGCCAACTGCAAACGGTCAGTCCATCCCTTCCCCACCCCCTTGGTAACCACGTATCTATGAAGAAGTCACTTTTTATGAATGACCAAGCGTATTAGGCTGGAAAGCTTTGAATTATGTTCCCCTGAGGTTCTCAGTAAGTCAGCCTAGAAGCCGCACACTAATCATGACAGAGTTGAGGCTTATAAAATCCATTTAGAAGATTCTGATTTTTTCCGTCGTGTTAGAAAGACAGGAGCCTCATTCGCTTTTATCATTTATATTTGTGAACCACTAATGTATGCATGACCTTGCTATACGTGATTGAATTTCACTTTAAGTAGGAAAGGTTAAGATTTTAACTCAGTAGTTTAAATGCTAGTAATACTAATGTTGTCTTTCTAAGGGAGAGCTTTTCAATTGGAATCTTCTTCACTTTTGTTTCTGCAGTGTTGGGAAAGACTCCTCTAGCGGGGTGTATTATCCTAGATCTAAGATAATGAAAAACCAATGTACGTGTGACTTGAATGCGTTTGGGGATTTGTTTGAATAGGCATCCCATTCCTTTTTATCAGTGACTGCTTGGGACATGGTCTCCCAAAGGGAGTGCAGTCAGTCAACAAGCTGTGCCTCTTCAGGCTCCACATCAATGTCATCCGCTTCCCGTGGGCCTGACCACGTCTCCTCTCCAAGCCCAGAACCAAGAGGGGCGGACCCTGGAGCTCCCACTCTGTGGGTCAGAGGTGTAACTCTAGGACCAGGAGAGCGGGAACAATGGAAAGCAGTGACTCAATCATCCCTCTTGAGTTTGAGCAAACTCAGGAAGATACTGGTGGACAGGGGAGCCTGGTGTGCTGCGGTCCACAGGGTTGCAAAGAGTCAGACATGACTGAGCGACTGAACGACAGCAACTTGATTCTTTAGCGTCATTCTCCATAAGTCTCCGGAAGTCCTGGGGTGCGTTTACCCATTGCTTTACCTTCTCCGGCTTTAGTAAGAGCGTATTATGTTGTTCTTGCTGTTGCCATTCTTATTCAGTCGCTCAGTCGTGTCCGACTCTTTGCGACCTCATGGACTGCAACACGCCAGGCTTCCCTGTCCATCACCAACTCCCGCAGCTTACTCAAATTCTTGTCCATCGAATCATTGATGCCATCCAACCATCTCATCCTCTGCTGTCCTTTCTACTCCCGCCTTCAATCTGTTCCAGCATCAGGGTCTTTTCCAGTGAGTCGGCTCTTCCCATCAGATGGCCAAAGTATTGGAACTTGAACCTCAGCAACAATCCTTCCAATGAATATTCAGTATTTGTTTCCTTTAGGATTGACCGGCTTGATCTTACAGTCCAAAGACTTTCAAGAGCCTTCTCCAACACCACACTTCAAAAGCATCGATTCTTTGGCACTCAGCCTTCTTTATGGTCCAACTCTCACATCCACACATGACTCCTGGAAAAACCATAGCTTTTAGTATAAGCACCTCTCTCAGCAAAGTGATGTCTCTGCTTTTCAATATGCTATGTTGGTCATAGCTTTTCTTCCAAGGAGCAAGCTTCTTTTAATTTCATGGCTGCAGTCACCATCTGCAGTGATTTTGGAGCCCCCCCAAAATAAAATCAGCCACTGTTTCCACTGTTTCCCCATGTATTTGCCATGAAGTGATGGGACCAGATGCCATGATCTTTGTTTTTTGAATGTTGGGTTTTAAGCCAGCTGTATCACTTTCCTCTTTCACCTTCAAGAAGCTCTTTAGTTCCTCTTCATTTTCTGCCACTAGGATCTTGTCATCTGCATATCTGAGGTTATTGATATTTCTCCCGGCAATCTTGATTCCAGATTGTGTTCCATCCAGTCCAGCATTTCTCACAGTGTGCTCTGCATATAAGTTAAATAAGCAGGGTGACAATATACAGCCTTGACGAACTCCTTTCCCAATTTTGAAGCAGTCTGTTGTTCCATGTCCAGTTCTAACTGTTGCTTCATGAACAGCATATTGGTTTCTCAGGAGGCAGGTCAGGTGGTCTGGTATTCCCATCTCTTTAAGAATTTTCCACAGTTTGTTGTGATCCACAGAGTCAAAGGCTCTAGCATAGTCAATGAAGAAGAAATAGATGTTTTTCTGGAATTCCCTTGCTTTTTCCATGATCCAGTGAATATTGGCAATTTGATCTCTTGTTCCTCTCTGCCTCTTAGAAACCCAGCTTATACATCGGAAATTTCTCAGTTCCCATTCTGCCGAAGCCTAACTAGAAGGATTTTGAGCATTACCTTGCTAGCATGTGAAATGAGCACAATTGTATGGTAATTTGGGCTTCCCTGGTGGCCGGTAAAGAATTGTCTGCAATACGGGAGACCTGGGTTTGATCCTTGGGTTGGGAAGATCCCCTGGAGCAGGGAATTGCTGCCCACTCCAGTATTCTGGCCTGGAGAATTCCATGGATGGTATAGTCTCTGGGGTTGCAAACAGTTGGACACGACTGAGTGACTTGTAAGGTAAGGTACAGTAATTTGAACATTATTTTTTATTGCCCTTCTTTGGGATTGGGATGAAAACTGACCTTTTCCAGACTTGTGGCCACTGCTGAATTTTGCAACTTTGCTGGCTGATTGGGTGCAGCACTTTCACAGCATCATCTTTTAGGATTTGAAATAGCTCCGCTGGAATTCCGTCACCTTCACTAGCTTTGTTTGTAGTAATGCTTCCTAAGGCCCACTTCACTTCACACTTCAGGAGGTCTGGCTTTAGGTGAGTGATCACTCTATCATGATTATCTGGGTCTTAAGAGCTTTTCTGTATAGATCTGTGTATTCTTGCCACCTCTTCTTAGGATCTTCTGCTTCTGTTATGTCCTTACCATATCTGTCCTTTATTGTGCCCATCCTTAGATGAAATATGCCTTGGATATCTCCAGTTTTCCTGAAGAGCTCTCTAGTCTTTCCCATTCTATTGTTTTCCTCTATTTGTTTGCATTGTTCATCAAAGACGATTTCCTATCTCTCCTTGTTATTCTCTGTAACTCTGCATTCAGTTATGTCTTCCTCTTTCTCCCTTGCCATTTACTTCAGTTCTTTCCTCAGCTATTTGTAAAGCCTCCTCAGGCAACTACTTTGCCTTCTTGCATTTCTTTTTCTTGGGGATGGTCTTGATCACTGCCTCCTGTAGAGTGTTACGAAGCTCTGTCTGTAGTTCATCAGGCACTCTGTCTACCAGATCTAATCCCTTGAATCTGTTCATCATCACCACTGTATAATTGTAAGGGATTTGATTTAGGTCATACTTGAATGGTCTAGTGGTTTTCCCTACTTTCTTCAGTTTAAGTCTGAACTTAGCAATGGGAGCACATGATCTGAGTCACAGCTCCAGGTCTTGTGTTTGCTGACTCTGCATAATTCCTCCATTTTTGACTGCCAAGAATATAATCAATCTGATTTCAGTGTTGACCATCTGGTGATGTCCATGTGTCGGGTCATCCCTCGCTCACTGGAAAAAGGTGTTTGCTATGAACAGTGTGTTCTCTTAACAAAACTGTTTGCCTTGGCCCTGCTTCATTTTGTACTGCAAGGTCAAACTTGCCTGTTAATTCCGGATATCTCTTGACTTCCTACTTTTGCATTCCAGTCCCCTATGACGAAAAGGACATCTTTTCTTGGTGTTAGTTCTAGAAGGGCTTGTGGGTCTTCATAGAAATGGCCAGTTTTAGCTTTTTCGGCATCAGTGGTTGGGGCATAGACTTGGATTACTGTGATGTTGAATGGTTTGACTTGGAAATGAACAGAGATCATCTATTATCTTTGAAGCTGCACCCAAGTACTTCATTTTGGACCCTTTTGTTGACTATGATGGCTACTCCATTTCTTCTAAGGGATTCTTGCCCAGAGTAGTAGATATAATGGTCTTCTGCATTAAATTCACCCTTTCCAGTCCATTTAAGTTCACTGATTCCCAAAATATCGACGTTCACTCTTGCCATTTCCTGCTTGACAACGTCCAACTTAGCTTGACTCATGGACCTAACATTCCAGCTTCCTGTGCGATATTGTTCTTGACAGCATCAGACTTGACTTTCACCACCAGACGCATCCACAGCTGAGCGTCATTTGCGTGTTGGCCCAGCCAATTCATCCTTTCTCGAGTTGTCAGTAACTGCCGTCTGCTCTTCTCCAGTTGTATATTTGGACAGCTTCCAACCTGGGGGGCTCATCATCTGGGAGTATCTTTTTGCCTTTTCATACAGTCTACGAGGTTCTCACAGCGAGAATCCTGGCATGGACTGCTATTTCCTCCTCCAAGGGACCACATTTTGTCAGAACTCTTCACTATGACCCATCCCTCTTGGGTGGCCCTGTGCAGCATGGTTACAGCTTCATCGAGTTACACAAGCCCCTTCGCCATGACAAGGCTGTGATCCATGAAAAGTATATTAAAAAAAAAAAATTCAGACAACAACTTGGGAGTTAAACTAGATTAACATTAGAGAAAAATCAAAATGTTCTCTGGCTTTATTGAGAGAGAGTTTTTGTTACAAATAACTTCACTTCATGGGAAATAGATGGGGAAACAGTGGAAACAGTGTCAGACTTTATTTTTCTGGGCTCCAAAATCACTGCAGATGGTGACTGCAACCATGAAATTAAAAGACACTTACTCCTTGAAGGAAAGTTATGACCAACCTAGATAGCATATTGAAAAGCAGAGACATTACTTAGCCAACAAAGGTCTGTCTAGTCAAGGCTATGGTTTTTCCTGTGGTCATGTATGGATGTGAGAGTTGGACTGTGAAGAAGGCTGAGCACCGAAGAATTGATGCTTTTGAACTGTGGTGTTGGAGAAGACTCTTGAGAGTCCCTTGGACTACAAGGAGATCCAACCAGTCCATCTGAAGGACATCAGCCCTGGGATTTCTTTGGAAGGAATGATGCTAAAGCTGAAACTCAGTACTTTGGCCACCTCATGCGAAGAGTGGACTCATTGGAAAAGACTCTGATGCTGAGCGACAGAGGATGAGATGGCTGGATGGCATCACTGACTTGATGGACATGAGTCTGAGTGAACTCCGGGAGTTGGTGATGGACAGGGAGGCCTGGCGTGCTGCGATTCATGGGTTGCAAGAGTCAGACATGACTGAGCGACTGAACTGAACTATAATAATTGCTTATATCTACATATACCTGATGTGTGTGTGCTGAGAAATTTGGGGTGACATAGAACATAACGTTATCTGGACTGTCTAAACACCGAGTGTTTACTTTGCCTAACTACACGCTGAATAGGGAATTGTTCTGTTTAATAAGCAAAATGCTTTCAGTATTTAAACATCATATCCGTACCACCCCAAAGAGTAAGGCTGCTTAATAATTTCCACTGGTTTTTCGTGGAATGAGGTGAATCCGATGAATAACTTGGTCGCAGTGTACACTTTGACACGCAAGGGAACTCCTGGCGCCCACGATGATTGTGACGCAGAACTTCTGAACAACCTCATGTACACTGGAACGCTGGAGAAGCCTGAAAGAGTCTTTGATGATTTACAGTAGAAAGGCTCTTGTTATTCTTTTAAATACCCCTTGAAGAAAGGCCAGATAACAGAGAGCACGTTTCATCTCGATTTGTATCCATGTCCTCTCTAAGCATCTTGTCTCTGGCAGCATTTTGTGAAATTACAGGACGTACAATCTGCGTGAAGACATGATTCAGAGAATGTCGGGGAAATTTACCTGTCCTCTGTTAAACTGCCTCTGGCATATTACTTCGTGAGCTCCCAGAATTAGGTAAGAGCTTTACAAGGGTTACATGCCAGGACTCATCCTATTTATACCAGTTTGGGTGCCATAGAGGTAAGAAACACTGATGGAAGTTTTCTGACTTTAACTGTATCTAGTTTGACATGATTGCTGAAATGTAATTCAGCAATATGTATTATATTTACTCAGGTTTTTTTGTTGTTGTTGTTAGTTGGTTGGGTTTTTCTTAATCAGGCCAGTATGCATCAGATCAGATCAGATCAGTTGCTCAGTCGTGTCCGACTGTTGCGACCCCATGAATCGCAGCACGCCAGGCCTCCCCGTCCATCACCAACTCCTGGAGTTCACTCAGACTCGTTGGCTATTGTACCACATATCATGGTATATGCCAAAATGTTAATGCTGTTTTTTTTCTCCTCAAAATCTCAAGGCTTGGATTGTCCCAGCTTGCATGTCTTTTACTGTTGTTCAAGAAGAAGTTACCGAAATGAGTTAACATCAGTGTCTGCGTGTTCAGTTGCTAATTCGTATCCGATTGTTTGCGACCCCATGGACTGTAGCCCACCAAGCTCCTTTGTCCATGGCATTCTCCAGGCAAGAATACTGGAGTCTGTTGCCACTTCCTCCTCCAGGGGATGTTCAAGACCCAGGGATCGAATCTGTGTGTCCTGCATTTCTTGCATTGCAGGCAAATTCTTTACCACTGAGCCCTTAGGGAAGCCCCAACATCTGCTTCTAGTTGGATTGAAATAATCCCCCCACTGGAAGCTGGGGTTAACTGACCCTGTCATCTGCCACTTTGAGAAGCCTTATCAGGGTGAGAGTGGCCCCCTATTCAGAGACTAACCTAACATTCTGGGGAAAGTCTTTCTGCTCATAGTATGCCCACTTTGATGTCATGTAACTTCATTCAAGATAACAGATTGTGATCTGAATTAGAATGGAGATTTTTAACTTCTGTAGTATATGTATTACTCACCAAAAAATGTTACCAGATCATTCCATGTCTTTCTATTCTGGTCAAATTAAGTCTGGAATGTCCTGTCCTTATTAGTATTGTTCAGCCGCTCAGTCGTGTCCGACTCTTTGCAACCCCATGGACTGCAGCACGCCAGGCCTCCCTGTCCATCACCAACTCCTGGAGCTTACTCAAACTCATGGCCATCGAGTCAGTGATGCCATCCAACTATCTCATCCTCTGTCATCCCCTTCTCCTCCTGCCTTCATTCTTTCCCAGCATAAGGGTCTTTCCCAATGAGTTAATTCTTCACGTTAGGTGGCCAGAGTATTGGAGCTTTAGCCCTGGGAGGCAGTCCTGAGCACAAACCTTGGAGTTGTCACTCCGAGGAAAGAGGGAGCTGAACTCTGAGGCATCAGCTCCTTTCAGCCAGTGGTTGGGCCAGTGTAGGAGGCCTTTATCCCCTGGCACTTGCAGAGTAGACCCAGGTGGCCTGGGAAGGCCCTGCGCCAAGGGCACACTGATGCTGGAAGACTGGTGGACAGACGAGAGCAGTGTGCATGAAAATCATCGGGACTAAGGAAATATAGAAGTGGGATGTCTGCATCTGTGACTGTGTCTATGTCTAATTGTATGTATATCTACATCTTTATATGTAATTGTATCTAAGTCTGTAACTCTTTCTGTAACTGTACCTATATCTGTAATATATCTGTATCTGCATCTGTAATTGTGTCTATATCTAAGTCTATAACTATCCATGTCTGTAACTGTACCTATATCTCTGTCTGTAAGCATATCCGTACATTTGTATATTTACACACAGATATGTCTGCATATATGAATCCACATACCGATTATGACTTGGTTTAAAAAAAATCCTAAGAAAACAGAAAATGTCCAGGTTTTACAAAACACTTTCATACACAAAACTGCATAACAGCAGTACAGATTGACCCCCCCCCCATCATTTATAAGTTGACTCGTGTGTACATTGATGAAAAAAAGAGGATTGTGTAAAGTGAGACCCAGATCAAAGGGGAACTTGTAACAGAACTAACTGTCCCTTGTCTACCACGTAATGAAAAGCTGAGTTCCATATGGCAAAGCCTGCAACAGACCTATTTATATCCACCTAAACTTTCCTTATTACCATGGAAAAGACTGAATATCAATGAGCTACATCTTCAGTGTAAGAAACTAGAAAACGTAATTGGAAAAGCAAAGGAAGACATCTGGTTTCTGGTTCCATAAAAAAAAGAGAAAAATCAACAGCTGTTCTCAAATCCACAACAGAGAGGAAGACACGAGTGTCCCCAGCATTGATGAATTGCCGGAGGCTCACGTTCACAAGTCCAGGGGTGTGGGGGGGTGGAAGGTGCAATTTTCCGGGCACTTACTGCCAGGAACTCGATTAGGTTTTTACAGTACATACTAGAGAAGGATGCCCTCGCGATTCCAGCAGGAGGAAGGGGAACTCAGATAGCAGCAATCAGTAGTGTGTAAGTCACATCTGTTGGCTGCTTCGTTCAACAGCGGAGTACTCGTGCTTCTCGGATTCACATGCAATCACTCCCCAGGACAGACCCTGTTCTGAGCTATAAGCACAAACTTACAGGGATGGAAATCATACAGTATCTGCTCTCAGGACACAGCAGAATTAAACTAGACATCGGTAACAGAAAGATAGCTGGAAAACCCCAAATACCTGGAAATGAGCACACCTCTAAATCACACAGAGGTAAAAAGAAATCTCAAGAGAAAGTTTAAAGTATTTTGAACTAGCTGGAAATGAAAACACCCCTTATCAAAATTTGTCAGATGCGATGCAGGCAGTGCTTAAAGGAGAAATTCAGTTCAGTTCAGTCGCTCAGTCGTGTCCGACTCTTTGCGACCCCATGAATCGCAGCACGCCAGGCCTCCCTGTCCATCACCAACTCCCGGAGTTCACTCAGACTCACGTCCATCGAGTCAGTGATGCCATCCAGCCATCTCGTCCTCTGTCGTCCCCTTCTCTTCCTGCCCCCTATCCCTCCCAGAATCACAGTCTTTTCCAATGAGTCAACTCTTTGCATGAGGTGGCCAAAGTACTGGAGTTTCAGCTTTAGCATCATTCCTTCCCAGAAATCCCAGGGCTGATCTCCTTCAGAATGGACTGGTTGGATCTCCTTGCAGTCCAAGGGACTCTCAAGAGTCTTCTCCAAATTAGAGCACTGAATATATACATTAGGAAGGAGGAAAGACCTAAACTCAGTAACCCAAGTTTTTAGCTGAAGAAAAGAAATAGTAAGAATCAGCAGAAACCAATGAAAATAGGAAAACAACTATTAAAACTAAAAGGATAATAAGGAAATTCTGTGAATGACTCTATGTCCACACGTTTGGTGACCTAGATGAAATGAACCAATGCCTCGAAAGATACAGTCTTTCCAAATTTACATAAGAAGAAAGAGATGGCGTGACTAGGCCTAGCTCTCCTAAATACATTGAATCAATAATTAATAACAATAACCTTCCAGAGCAGAAAGCAGCAGGCGCAAGTGGGTTCCCTGGTGAACTTTACGAAACATGTAAGGAAGGAATTACACCAGTTCTCTTATAGTCTCTGTCAGAGGACAAAAGCGGAAGGAATACTTACTCATTCTGTGAGGACCAGAGACATGACAAGAAAACTAGAGATAAATCTCTCTCTCGTGAACATAGACGCAAAATCATTAGGACAATGTTAGTGACGCAAATATAAAAAGGTATAAGAAGAATTACACTCCATGAGCAGGTGGGAATTTTCCTGCAGTGAATCCAGTGTGGGTTCAGTATTCAAAAATTAATGTAGTTCATGACATTAACACTTTGGGGAAAAAAAAAAAACACGTGGTTCTATGAATCCTTGGATGCACAGAAAACATTGAACAAAATCCAACACATATTCATGATAAAAGCTCTCAGTAAACTAGCAGTAGAGATGAACTTCAACTTGATAAAAAAAGTATTCATAATAAAGCAGAATAAATGATTAAAGAAAAGACTGAAAATTGCTAAAATAGTGTAAATAATAGCAATAATTAATGTCATAAATATATCCAGATGCTATTCCATTGAAGTTAATTTTTTTTCAGAAAGTTAGATTAGAAAATTAGATGAAGCAAAAATGCATGAGGTTATGAATAAAAATAGCAATGTAATCATATATTAAAGAGATGGAAAGAATTATGAGAACATATTTTGTACACTGTTGTTGCAATCCACTTGAGAGTTCTGAAGAGAATGGCTGATTTCTTGAAAAAATATCCCAAAGAGGCAGAAAACTGAATCCACAGGTAATCAAAGAGGGTGTTGAAAAAGCAACTTAAAGAGACGCAGGTTTTTAAAAAATAATACTCATCAGACCCAGATGGTATTACAGCCGGAGTCTATTTGAGCTTTAAGGTACAAGTCATTTCTATGTAATGAAAACTTTTCTAGGCTGTAGAAAAAAACCTGGGAAACAGTCCAGTTTCATGGTATGGGTGTAATTTTAATGCTGAAACTTGCTAAAGTACAAAATCATGGAACAAATTCTATAATATATATGATTATTGTGTATGATTTGATACAAAAACTTATGGATTATTAGTCAATAGAGCCTAAGATATTCAAGAAGATGCCTGACATTTTCAGTCCAGGATGCAAAGATGATTGAGGGTCTTCCTCTGTAACAAACTAAAGGATAAACCATGCGTTCATATCCGTGGTAGCTCATGACTCAAGGCCTGAGATATGTTCAGTAGCTGCTCCTGAGTAAAGTCTGAGATAGGACTAGAGGAAAACAGCCTAATCACGAAGAAGACTACCTACCACCACTTATCATCAGAAAGACGGAATAAACTAGTTCTATTAAAAATAGAAAAAACAAAAAAACCAGGGGTATGTGCTATCCAGGGATATATGATTAAAGGAAATCAGTCCTGAATATTCATTGGAAGGACTGATGGTGAAGCTGAAACTCCAATACTTTGGCCACCTGATGCAAAGAGCTGACTTATTGGGAAAGACCCTGATGCTAGGAAAGATTGAGGGCGAGAGGAGAAGGGGACGACAGAGGATGATATGGCTTGATGGCATCACTGACTCGACAGACATGAGTTTGAGTAAGCTCCGGGAGTTGGTGATGGACAGGGAAGCCTGGCATGCTGTGGTCCATGGGGTCGCAGAGTCGGACATGACTGAGTGACTGAACTGAACTGATGTGAAACCACCATTCTTAGCCATCATTGCTTTGAAGCATTAAATCACAAATGCCAGAAAAAAAATCAATTATTTTACATATTTTAAGTTACAGAAAAGTTTAGTATACAGACACTGATACTGTATATCTAATTTTTCTAAATTAAAAGTATTTAGCAATTTGTAAGATAAGCTATTAGAATAAACGATGCAAGTCACATATAAAGCTTTCTCTCTATTCTACCCATATCCAAGAGGAAGTGAGGAAAACCTACACTGTATTCATAATAGCAGCCAAAATGACAGAAAGCCTAAGGAAAACATTATTATAATAAATTTATTGTATACAAGCATGGCTTTATTTTCTTAGTCATTCTCTCTCTACATATTGCATGCATATAATATACATCTTATATAAGGTATTTTTCTAATATATTTTTATGTAAGTACTTCAGTATATCATATACCATATATTTATGAACATATATGTACTGTGTATGCTTAGTCACTCAAGTCGTGACTTTTTTGTGACAGTCCATTGTGACCACCATGGACTATAGCCCACCAGGCTCCTCTGTCCATGGGATTCTCCTTGCAAAAATAGTGAAGTGGGTTGCCATCCCCTCCTCCAGGGGAATTTTCCTGAATCAGGGATCAACCCTCATCTCCTGCATTGCAGGCAGATTCTTTACTGTCTTAGCCACCAGGGAAGCCCACTCTTTGTAAGCCCTGCCTTATATATATTACCTGTATATAATAGATAAATTCAGGAGTTTTTTTGTGCATATTGAAGGAAAAAAATACTTTTGGTTGAGAGGATGAAAAAAACACACTGCTTCAAAATCAGTATATGGATTTGATACAGTTGCAAGCAGCATCATGTTGTGGGTTTTTTGTTTTTTGTTTGGTTTTTGAACCCAGCAGGAAGGAAGACACTGAAGAGGTAGCGGACGGGTGTTCTCAGCTCTCGGGGCCATGCTGGAGTGGACAGCACTGTCAGATGCTGGCTCTCCTGCAGCTCAGCCCACTTACACGTTGAGTAAACGGATGCCCCCACGCGAGGAGGAGATGCTCCTGAGGACCTGTTTTGTCTGCTTGCCCTAAAATCAGTGCACCGGGACCCAAACAAACATCTGGATTCAACAGAGTTCCAGGAAAACAATGAATGAGCACGCAATGTCACGATAACCACAGCAGCTGATTGGCACAGCTCGGACTGGGAGACCCTGCAGACTGCTTGATGGCATGGAAGATGTTCCTTACTCTCTCTGCTGCTTTTATTCTTCACCATCTTGCAAAAGAATTGATGCTTTTGAACTGTGGTGTTGGAGGAGACTCTTGAGAGTCCCTTGGACTGCAAGGAGATCCAACCAGTCCATCCTAAAGGAAATCAGTCCCGAATATTCATTGGAAGGATTGATGCTGAAGCTGAAACTCCAATACCTTGGCCACCAGACGTGAAGAACTGACTCATTGGAAAAGACCCTGATACTGGGAAAGACTGAAGGCAGGAGGAGAAGGGAATGCCAGAGGATGAGATGGTTGGATGGCATCACCCATGCGATGGACATGAGTTTGAGCAAACTCCAGGATCTGATGATGGACAGGGAAGCCTTAATCAGGGAACTAAGGTCTCACATGCTTTGTGGCAAAAACGTGAAAAAACAGAAGCAATATTGTAACAGATTCAAATAAAGACTTTTAGAAAATGGTCCACATCAAAAAAAAATCTTAAAAAAATGAATATATGAACATTTGAAATTCTGATTGGGTATTTTAATAACTTTAGCTTGAACTAATATGAAAGGAATAGATTTAAAAGATGTTTTTAAACTGCTACGTTTATAAATAGCCAAGCAGCCCTTCCTTCTGCCAGAGGTATCACCTAGATGTGGTATCACCCTGAGAAGTCCAGTTGGGTCCAGTGTCATTTCTGTGGCAGCAGAGAACATCCCAGGACTGTATGGTTTTACGTGAGGAAGTCTAGTTTGGTAATGATGAAAACCATCATGTATGGATGTGAGAGTTGGACTGTGAAGAAGGCTGAGTGCCGAAGAATTGATGCTTTTGAACTGTGGTGCTGGAGAAGACTCTTGAGAGTCCCTTGGACTGCAAGGAGATCCAACCAGTCCATTCTAAAGGAGATCAGCCCTGGGATTTCTTTGGAGGGAATGATGCTAAAGCTGAAACTCCAGTACTTTGGCCACCTCATGCGAAGAGTGGACTCATTGGAAAAGACTCTGATGCTGGGAGGGATTGGGGGCAGGAGGAGAAGGGGACGACAGAGGATGAGATGGCTAGATGGCATCACTGACTCGATGGACATGAGTCTGAGTGAACTCCGGGAGTTGGTGATGGCCTGGCATGGTGCGATTCATGGGGTCGCAAAGAGTCGGACACAATCGAGCGACTGAACTGAACTGAACTGATCATGGTTCCATGGCAGACACTTAACTACCACATACAGCACTTGCTGTAAAGTGATTTTTTAATGCAGTGTTTTAAAGGTGCATCAGTGAAGCTCCAAAGACTACAGATATGACAGAAAGACTTGCAAGAAAATACCAGGTCTCTGATAGATTTCAAGTGACATCTGCTGAAATAGGAATCAAAGCTCTGTGAACATTCAGCTGTCTTAGCAACAGAGATCGTTGCTGAGTGAGAGAGCTGACCGATGCTACCTTCAGCCTTCCCATCACGGTTTCTCAAACAACTCAGTGAAATCTGGTAGAAATTTTATTTGGTAACTCGGTATATTTGTTTCCTCTGAAATTTACCTCAAAGATTCCAGAGGCATGTTATTTTTTTTCATCATTATGCTTTAAAGGAAATAATTAGCTTAGCTTCAAAAGAAATGGAATACAAATGTAAATTGTGACTCCTCAGTAATGCACAATGTTAAAAGTGGCTTTGTTCTGTATGAAAACCAAGATGCACAAATGATTTATGATATCTGTATTTTTCCCACATAGAATGACATGTATAATTCCGTTTCTTAAAAAAAAATGTTACAAATTGCAATATACAATTAAACTCAACACAGAAATGTAACAGATGTTCATTTGCTAGATGACAGTTCTGTGTTGCTCTCCAGGATCAAAACCACACAATCTGTGTAACAGACATGTTCTTAGGGTCTTAAGAACAGTGGGGGCATAGCGGATTATTTTGGCTGACCTCTAGCATAGGTCCATGTCAACTCGATAAACAGCATCAGAATACTCTGTGAGGTTGTGTTGCATCAGAACTCATGAGGACCGACTAGTCTTATGTTCTAAGTAGGAAAAAGAAATGTGTTCACGACCTAGCAGAGGGGACTGTTAAAACATCTGCCAAAATTAGGATGTGAAAGATCCCCCCGCCCCATCCCAGGAAGACATCTGACTCTGCCACGTGTAGCCAGAGTTTTCCTTTGATCATTAATTAATCTTTTTTTTTTTTAATGGCTGCACTGGGTCTTTATTGCTGCCAGTGGGATTTCTCTAGTCGCCAAGACAGGGTGTTACTCTTCGTTGGGGTTGTGGGCTTCTCACTGCAGTGGCTTCTCTCGTGGTGGCGCATGGGCCCTAAGGCCGTGTGGGTTTCTTTCAGTCATTTTGGCTCAGAAACGACTCAGAAACTCAGGCTCAGAAGTTGCGGCTCCGAGGCTCTAGATCACGACTTTGGTAGTTGTGGCAGGCAGGCTTAAGTTGCTCCAAGGCATATTGGAATCAAACCCATGCCCCTTGTGTTGCAAGGCAAGATTCTTAATCGCTGGACCATGAAGGAAGTCCCTCTGATTGTTCCCGTTGCGTTGACCTGATGGTTGTAAATTACTGGTTCCCCGAAAGATTTTGCAGTAAGATGAAAGGCAACATCCTCATCCCTGGGCTTCCGTCCACAGAGCACTGGGGTGGGCATCAGGACTTACGGTTACTGCTAGAAAGACTTCTAGTTACGGCTGAATCGAGGAGCATTGCTTAAAACGGAAAAACCGCTGCAACAACAGACTTCTTTCCAAGGCAAGGGTTTCCAGTGCACCTTGGACAGCAGCCTCTTGGGTACGCCTCCCAGCAGCCTGCGATGGTTCCACGCGCTGTCTCGACGGATGCCGCCAACTACCTGCAAAGTGCTGTAGATGTCCCTGTGCAGAAGTTAAGAGCTGAGAGGTGAGATGCATGTGGGTTGTGTCAGCTTGCGTTGGTAGGGGTGCTGCTGTGAGAAATTCAACTGAACTTTGCAGGAGCCTAGAGTAGTCATCAGCATTCACCTTTCATAAAAGCTGGAGGAAGAGCGTTATTGTTTGGGAGGTTTGTTTCGGCTGTAAATTGACTTGGCTGGTAAAACCAAGCTTTGCGTTTTGTTGAATAGTTCGCAACCAGCTCTGTCGTTGCTTCAAAATTATCTATAGTTAAGACCTAAAGCACTTTCAGGGGAAAAGTAACTAGAATTTATTCCTACTTAAGACAAGTAACAACCATGTCTAAAGACATTTCGAACCTGTCCTTGGGTTTCCAGTGTTAAATGGAAAACATGGAGTCCTTCATTCAAAACAGGTATCAACATTGCTTCTTTTTTTTTTAACTCAACAGTAGATACAAAAACTTACTGGGATAAACAGATACCACTTAAATAAACATGCCCCTGATGGAAAAGGGCACATTTTCCCCAAGAAGCAACATTTTCCCTCCCTCCGTTTTCATCTAGCATCGGTCAAAACCTTCCCCTGCCAAATGTAATTGTGGTTAAAAAAAACGTGATCTTTCTCTGCTCCTTTATGAACAACGGGGAAAAAGAAGTCAGCCTGTGTTGTTCAGAGTCAGCTCCCTTCAGTCTTCCCCGTAGTGTGTCTCTTGTTCTTTGGCTGGACCTCGCAAACACGTTCTATACCCCTTCAAGGTAGCTTGACTTTTGTTCGTGGCTTCCTGTGGCATCCCTGGGTTCCAGTGAGAATTAGAGTTCTGCAGCTGTTGCTTAGTAGACTTAGTAGACTTGGTACCAGTTCCACACTGGCCAGGTCAGTGTTGGTTCCCATCTTTGATTCTTTTTTTTTTTCTTTATGCATTTTTTACATTTTGGCTGCACTCCATGGAATATGGGAGCGTAGTCCCCCAACCAGGGATCAAAGCCATGCCCCCTGCATTGGAAGGCAAAGTCTCAACCACTGGACTTCCAGGGAAGTCCCCCTCTCATCCTTAAGTCTCTGTTTGTTGTTCTTCAGTCACTCAATCCTGTCTCTTTGCGACCCCAGGGACTGCAGCATGCCAGGCCTCCATGTCCATCACCGTCTCCCGGAGTTTGCTCAAACTCATGTCCATCGAGTCGGTGATGCCATCCAACCATCTCATCCTCTGTCGTCCCCTTCTCCTCCTGCCTTCAATCTTTCCCTGCAGCAGGGTCTTTTCCAATGAGTCGGCTCTTTGCATCAAGTGCCCAAAGTATTGGAGCTTTGGCTTCAGCATCAGTCCTTCCAGTGAATATTCAGGGTTGATTTCCTTTAGGATGGACCAGTTGGATCTCCTTGCAGTCCAAGGGACTCTCAAGAGTCTTCTCCAACACCACAGTTCAAAAGCATCCATTCTTCAGTGCTCAGCTTTCTTTATAGTCCAACTCTGACATCCATACATGAGTACTGGAAAAACCATAGCTTTGACTAGATCGGCCTTTGTAGACAAAGTGATGTCTCTGCTTTACAATATGCTGTCTAGGTTTGTCATAGCTTTTCTTCCGAGGAGCAAGTGTCTTTTAATTTCATGGCTGCAGTCACTGTCTGCAGTGATTTTGGAGCCCAAGAAAATAAGGTCTGTGACCGTTTCCATTTTTTCTCCATCTATTTGACATGAAGTGATGGGACCGGATGCCATGATCTTAGTTCTTGGAAAGTTCAGTTTTAAGCCAGCTTTTAAGTCATTCTCTACTTGGTGTCCTTAAATTATTACAAAGATGTATTTATCTTTAACAAGGAATCCATAGTAGTTCAGTATATAGGTTTAAAAAAAAGAAAGAGGTAAAGATGAAGGAGGAAACAAAACTTTCTGAATGTAACACTGCTTTTTGCTACCATCAGGTGTGTTTGACTGTCAGATCAGTTCAGTTCAGTTCAGTCGCTCAGTCATGTCTGACTCTTTGCGACCGCATGAACTGCAGCATGCCAGGCCTCCCTGTCCATCACCAACTCCCGGAGTTCACTCAGACTCATGTCCATCAAGTCGGTGATGCCATCCAGCCATCTCATCCTCTGTCATCCCCTTCTCCTCCTGCCCCCAATCCCTCCCAGCATCAGAGTCTTTTCCAATGAGTCAGCTCTTCGCATCAGGTGGCCAAAATATTGGAGTTTCGGCTTCAACATCAGTCCTTCCAATGAACACCCAGGACTGAGCTCCCTTAGGATGATCAAGGAGACATGTAAATTTGCCCATGATTACCAGACAAGGGCAAATGTGAGTGGCCACCATCTTGAAAGCTAGAGTGCCCCGTTCAGATTCTAGAAGAATTCAGGTGACACTTTTTATCTGTTCGGGAGTCATTGATTCATTCATTCATTCATTATGCAATTGTATCTTTCTTTCTTAATTGACGGCTGTGCTGTGTCTTGGGTGCTCTGTGTGGGCTTTCTCCAGTTGCAATGCACGGGGGCCACTCTCCTCTTGGTTGCAAGGCATGGAGTTCTTATTGCGGTAGCCTCTCTTGTTGCAGGGCACAGGGCCTAGGTGCTTGCCCTTCAGGACTTGCAGCTCGTAGGCTCAGTAGTTGTGACATGCGGGCTTAGTTGCTCCACAGCATGTGGGATATTCCCGGACCAGGGGTCAAATCCACGTCCCCTGCATTGGCAGGCAGATTCTTCACCACCGGAACACCAGGGAAGTCCCCACAAACATTTCTTAAAATGCTAAGTTTCCTTGGAGAATGGGCTCGAGGATTGGGTAAGCAGAATGTGCGCAGCCCTGGACAGTGTTCGTGTCCTCACGCCAGAGTCGGTATAGTCTGTGGAAACGGTGATGTTACCCTCAGGCACTTCCTTTCTCTGTACCCCAAGAAGTGCCCTCCCCCCACTGCAGGCCAGAACTGATGTACGAAATGAACTGAAAAATGCTAAAGAGCTTTTATAAAAGCCCTCCCTCGCGTCATTCCACCAGCAGTCCCAGTTTGGCTGAACTCCAGTGGTGTTGTCTAACATAGGGTGAAGTTCATAAGATAATTGATTTGGGTGTAGAAAGTACTAGAACTTCCTTTTATTAATATTGTGTTTCTACTTAAAGAGTTAAGAGGGTGACTGCGTGCTGCGATTCATGGGGTCACAAAGAGTCGGACACGACTGAGCGACTGAACTGAACTGAAGAAGTATTGAGTGTTTTTCTTTTTTAGATTCCACATGTAAGCACCATCATATGATATTTCTCTTTTGACTTACCTCACTTAGTATCATAATCTCTGAGTCCGTCCATGTTGTTGTGAATGGCATGATGTCATTCTTTTTTGTGGCTGAGCAGTATTCCACTGTGTGTGTGTGTGTGTGTTATCTTCTTTATCCATTCATCTCTCAATAGACAAAGTTTCCTCCCATGTCCTGACTATTATAAACACTGCTGCAGTGTACTGTGGGGTACATGTATCTTTTCAAGTTATGGTTTTCTCCAGACACACGCCCCAGAGTGGGATTGCAGAATCAAGATGCAAAGGAGCTTATTTACAAAAGAGAGTGAGACTCACAGACTCTTAGAAAACAAACTTATGGTTACCAGAGGGGGAAGGTTGGGAGTGGGGAGAAAGATTAAAAAGGAGGTGGGGATTAACATATACACATTTCCCTGGTGGCTCAGACAGAACAGAATCTGCCTGCAATTGCAGGAGACCTGGGTTTGATCCCTGGGTCAGGAAGATCCTCTGGAGAAGGGACTGCCTGCTCACTCCAGTATTCTCACCTGGAGAATCCCATGGACAGAGGAGCCTGGTGGGCTACAGTCCATGGGGTTGCAGAGAGTCAGACAGGACTGAGCGGTCTGTAGCCCACCAGGTTCCTCTGTCCATGGATATTCTCCAGGCAAGAATACTGGAGTGGGTTGCCATTTATGTAAAAAAAAACACCAAGAACCTACCACATAGCACATGCAACTATGCTCAGTAATTTTTAATAACCTGTAAGGGAAATTGATGCTTTTGAACTGTGGTGTTGGAGAAGACTCTTGAGTCCCTTGGACTGCAAGGAGATCCAACCAGTCCATTCTGAAGGAGATCAGCCCTGGGATTTCTTTGGAAGGAATGATGCTAAAGCTGAAAGTCCAGTACTTTGGCCACCTCATGCGAAGAGTTGACTCATTGGAAAAGACTCTGATGCTGGGAGGGATTGGGGGCAGGAGGAGAAGGGGACGACAGAGGATGAGATGGCTGGATGGCATCAGTGACTCAATGGACGTGAGTCTGAGTGAACTCCGGGAGTTGGTGATGGACAGGGAGGCCTGGCGTGCTGCAATTCATGGGGTCGCAAAGAGTCGGACACGACTGAGCAACTGAACTGAACTGAACTGAAGGGAAAAGAATCTGAAAAAGAGCCTAAAGACAACTGAGTAACTCTACACCAGAAACTAACGCAGTATTGTACACACACACACATAAAAGGTGTATTGATTCATAACATTCAGCCTTATATTGAGTCCTCACTGAGTGCCAAGAAGATGGGGTGTGCCCTGTCCCAGGTATGCGACATGTCCTGAGGGTTACTTGGGATTTTGTGCCAGCTGCTGTGGAGTCTGTGCAGATTTCAGCTGACCTCATGTCAGAGGGGCTGCAGTTGCCCAGTTCATGGTGCCTAGTCCATGGGCAGAACAGAGACCCTGCACCCTGTGTGACTCTTGCACACCTTGTCTGCCCCCCAGCCTGCAGGGTTTGCTTTTGCTTTTTACAGGTGCTGGCTTGTCAGCAACTGGGTGAACAGCCATGTTTGGCTCCAGAGGACAGTCCAGCACCCGTGAACACAGGGGGACAAAGGTCCCTGGTGGCCCTGCGGGGGCCAAAATGGGCCTTTCCTGCCGTGGGAACAGAACCGGGCCAGGGCTTGGGTCTAGAACAGTTCCCGGGATCCCTGGGTGAGCCTGAGGCATAGGTTGATAGATGGGGCTGTGGCGGGGTTGGGGTGACAGGGTGTGATCACGTCCTGACACGCCAAGAACCAGAGTCACACCCTGACATTTAGGAGGGAGGCAGTGGAGGCGAATCTGACAATTAAGAGGGCACAGGTATGCTTTGTGTCACTGGTCAGTGGTTCCTGGGGTTTCTTGCAGCGGCTAACTCTGAGCATCTGTGCTTCCCGGCAAGGAGGCTGCCTTGATGCTGGAGGCGTGGCTTCATTTTCAGACTCCGGGATTCCCCCACTACCTGATCTGAGCCACTGACTTGGTTTCTCGCTTGTACTTCTGAGCTGTAAGATGCTCCCTGCTCCCCTTGCCCCCTCCCCCAAGGATGCTTCCGGAAATGAATGAGTTAATGCAAACAGCACCTTTAGCCAAACACATTATCGTTGGTGCTGTCTTAGCTCTGGGGTTGATTCCAGGAGTTGTGTTTCTAAAATGCAAGGGCTTCCCAGGTGGCGCTAGTGGTCAAGAACCTGTATGCCAATGCAGGAGACTTAATGAGACACGGGTTTGATACCTAGGTCGGGACGATCTCCCTGTGGAGGGCTTGGTAACCCACTCCGGTATTCTTGCCTGGACAATCCCCACGGATAGAGGAGCCTGGAGAGCTGCAGTCCCTCGGGTCGCAAAAGAGTCAGACACGACTGAAGCGACTCAGCCCGCTCACGAAAATACAAAGCGGGGCGGGGGAGGGGGTGGTCTTCGGATCACGCCGGGGCAGTTCCAGGTGGGTTGAATCAACACAGGAATGAAGCATGGTTTCCATTATACATAATGAACCTAATTGCCTGTGATGGGATGTTGTTTGAGATGGGGAGGGTGATACCGGGGTTGAGAAGGTCAGTCAGCATCGAGTCAGGGTCACACACGAGCTGGTGCTGTAGGTAGGCCTCCCTGCTCCATCCTAATTGGCTCCTGAGATTGCATTTAAATCACTCCAAGCTGCCTGTCTGAAAGCTCTTTCACAGCAGCTAGGAAAAACAGGCAGTTTCTCCTAACTCACACCCCGTTGCTGTTTGTATCGGACTCTTGCGACTCTGGGAGCTGTATGTAGCCTGCCAGGCTCCGCTGTCCATGGGATTTCTCCAGGCCAGAATACTGGAGTGGGTTGCCATTTCCTCCTCCAGGGGATCTTCCCGACCCAGGGATGGAACCCAGGTCTCCCGCATGGCAGGTGGGTTTTTTACCACTGAGCCTCTTGGGAAGCCCATACACCCTAGAATATTCCAAACTGTATCTGACTACCCTGTGTTTTATTAGTGTTTCCCACAGTAAATTTGCAGTGACACCCCAAACATCCAACTCATTTGGATAGCAATGCCCACATCCATCTACGCAGCTGTATAGCTGTACCCATGCTGAGGTGGGCGGCGGAGTCTTTGTGCATAATTTACTCTGGGGTAAAAGTGGGGCAAGAAAGCAACTCTGGTGCACTCCCAGTTTAGTGCCTTTTCCTGAGACTTTTAACTTCTTCAGCTCCACGACCAGGATGTTTGTAACAGGTAACAGGGTCTGCAGGACAGGTTGTCACCGTGGGTCCATCTTAGAATTATCCCGGGACCCTTAATTTACTTATTCATTTATTTACATTTGGCCTTGTTGTGTGGAAGGTGGGGATCTTAGTTCCCTGACCAGGGATCAAACCCATGTGCCCTGCAGTAAAAGCCTGGAGTCTTAACAACTGGACCCCCAGGCAAGACCCCCAGGGACCCTTGAACACAAATCTGATGTCCATTCTTTCACTCTAGACCTGAAGGTGCCAGAGGACTCTAGCGAGGTCTCCCCCAGGATCTAACCTGCAGTGAGTTTTGAAAGCATCTGGAGTGAAGTGAGGTTGATATCAACTGGAGGCAGTTATTCAAAATTCATCTCTCAGCGTTATGTTAATCTGAAACAACAGAGTGTTTACTACTTTGGACAAGGTCTGACTTTCTACACAGGAACAAATACCACTGTTTCCTTTTTTTTTAACCCTCCCTAAAACCCACATCTTGACCATAAATATGCACATACATTCCTCTCAATCCGTGAAATGAGTTTTCAGATCTGTGGATTTTATTTACACATAGGTTTAGTTTCACTGGACAAGACAGAGCTTTATAGCCAGAACTGGTGGTAGGCATGCAGCTTTAGGAAAACAAGTCATAGCCTGAAATTCAAGATACTGTCAAATGCTTAATGAACTGATTGTTTCGATAGCGTTGAAGTTAACACCGTTATGCAACAGATGGCATCCAGCTTGAGGGAAATTGCAAAAATACACAATACTTCCTTAAAGTGAATTTAACTAATTGTGGTTTAGATGTTCTTTTGCTTAGAAAACAGTGCTGTTCAGTCGCTTAGTCGTGTCTAACTCTTTGCAACCCCATGGACTGCAGCACGCCAGGCTTCCCTGTCCATCACCATCTCCCAGAGCTTGCTTAAACTCATGTCCACTGAGTCGGTGATGCCATCCAACCATCTCATCCTCTGTCGTCCCCTTCTCCTCCTGCCTTCAATCTTTCCCAACATAGGGGTCTTTTCCAATGAGTTGGTTCTTTGCATCAGGTAGCCAAAGGATTGGAGTTTCAGCTTCCGCATCAGTCCTTCCAATGAATATTCAGGACTGATTTCCTTTAGGATGGACTGGTTGGATCTCCTTGCAGTCCAAGGGACTCTCAAGTCTTCTCCAGCACCACAGTTCGAAAACATCAGTTCTTCATCACTCAGCTTTCTTTATGGTCCAACTCTCACACCCATACCCAGCTACTGGAAAAAACCATGGTTTTGACTATATGGATATCACTTTGTCAGCAAAGTGATATCTCTGCTTTTTTAATGGCGCTGTCTAGGTTTGTCATAGTTTTTCTTCCAAGGAGCAACCCCATGCACAGTATGAAAAGAAAAAAAAACCAGTGGCATGTATATACATGTGGTAAAATCACGTAGAACTAAATAGAGACACACACATGTGTGTGTAAATCCAGGGACATGTGAATCATCTGACTAAGCTCTCTGGGTGGTGTTGATGGCAGGTTTCTGGTTATGACTCTGTCCTGTAATTTGTTTGAACAATGTTACCGCTGGGGGGAAAACCCAGATGAGGTTCTCGGGCAGTGACCTGTCTTGACTATTTGTTCTTATGGTTGAACTGTAGTCGATTTGCAGTATTGTGTTAGTTTCAGGTGTACATCAAAGTAATTTCATGATCTATGTATATATATTGTTTCAGATTAATTAGCATTGCAGGTGATTCCAAGAAATTATCATTCCCTGTTGTTGTTGTTGGGTCAGTTGTGTCCGACTCTTTGCAACCTTGCAGACGGTAGCATGTCATGCCTTCCTGTCCTTCACTATCTCCCGGAGTTTGCCCAAGTGTGCTATACAGTAGCTCCTTGATGCTTGTCTATTTTATATACTGTACTTACCAAAGGGAAGAGGTATCTGTTAAAGCCATTGACTGTGTGGATCACAATAAACTGTGGAAAATTCGGAAAGAGATGGGAATACCAGACCACCTGACTTGCCTCTTGAGAAACCTGTATGCAGGTCAGGAAGCAATGGTTAGAACTGGACATGGAACAACAGACTGGTTTCAAATAGGAAAAGGAGTACATCAAAGCTGTATAATGTCACCCTGCTTATTTAACTTGTATGCAGAGTACATCATGAGAAACGCTGGGCTGGAGGAAGCACAAGCTGGAATCAAGATTGCTGGGAGAGATATCAATAACTTCAGATTTGCAGATGACACCACCCTGATGGCAGAAAGTGAAGAGGAACTAAAAAGCCTCTTGATGAAAGTGAAAGTGGAGAGTGAAAAAGTTGGCTTAAAGCTCAACATTCAGAAAACGAAGATCATGGCATCTGGTCCCATGACTTCCTGGGAAATAGATGGGGAAACAGTGGAAACAGTGGCTAACTTTATTTTTCTGGGCTCCAAAATCACTGCAGATGGTGACTGCAGCCATGAAATTAAAAGACCCTTACTCCTTGGAAGGAAACTTATGACCAACCTAGACAGCATATTCAAAAGCAGAGACATTACTTTGCCAACAAAGGTCCGTCTAGTCAAGGCTATGGTTTTTCCAGTGGTCATGTATGGATGTGAGAGTTGGACTATAAAGAAAGCTGAGCACCAAAGAATTAATGCTTTTGAACTGTAGTATTGGAGAAGACTCTTGAGAGTCCCTTGGACTGCAAGGAGATCCAAGCGATCTATCCTAAAGGAAATCAACTCTGAGTATTCATTGAAAGTACTGATGCTGATGCAGAGAGCTGATTCATTTGAAAAGACCCTGATGCTTGGAAAGATTGAGGGTGGGAGGAGAAGGGAACGACAGAAGATGAGATGGTTGGATGGCGTCATTGACTCGAGGGGCATGGGTTTGGGTGGACTCCGGGAGTTGGTGATGGACAGGGAGGCCTGGCATGCTGCAGTTCATGGGGTCGCAAAGAGTCTGACACGACTGAGCAACTGAACTGAACTGAACACATATATATTGACATGTATCACATCTTAAATCAGTTGTCTGCCGACGGGCACTTGGGTTGTTTCCGTGTCTTGACTGTTGTAAACAGTGCTGCCGTGAACATTGAGGTCCATGTATCTTTTTGAATTAGAGGTTTCATTTCTTTCCAGATACTTGCCGAGCAGTGCGATTGCTGGATTGTATGGTAGCTCTATTTTTAGTTTTTTAAGGAACTTCCATACTGTTCTCCGTAATGGCTACACCAACTTACATTCCCACCAACAGTGTAGGAGGGTTCCCTTCTGTCCACATCCTCTCCAGCATTTGTTATGTGTAGACTTTTTAATGCTGGCCATTCTGACCAGTGTGAGGTGGTACCTCACTGTAGGTTTTATTTGCAATTCTCTAATACATAGTGATGTTGAGCATCTTTTTACATGCCTATTGTATGGCCATCTGTATGGCCAACAGACATTTTTGAGAAATGTCTATGTAGGTGTTCTACCCATTTTTTAAATTGGGTATTTTTGTTTCTTGTTGAATCGTGAGCTGTTTGTGTATTTTGGAGATTAATCCCTTGTCATTCTCTTCATTTACAAATATTCCCTCCTGTTGTGTAAGTTGTCTTTTCATTTTGTTTGTGGTTTCCTTAGCTGTGCAAAATTTGGTTTGATTAGGTCCCATTTGTGTATTATTGCTTTTACTTCTTCTATCTTGGAAGACTGAGCTAAGAACGTGCTGCTATGACTTATGTATGAGAATGTTTTGCCTACGGTCTTCTCTAGGAGTTGAAGGGTATCACGTCCTATATTTAGGTCTTTAAAACGTTTTGAGTTTATCTTTGAGTATGACGTGACGATGGCTCCCCAGGTGCTGCTAGCAGTAAAGAATCCACCTGCAATGCAGGAGCCTCAGGTTCGATCCCTAGGTTGGGAAGATCCCCCCAGAGGAGGAAATGGCAACCCACTCCAGTAATCTTGCCTGGAGAATCCCATGGACAGAGGAGCCTGGCGGGCTATAATCCACGGGGTCGCAAAGAGTCAAACACGACTGAAGCGACTGAGCACACAGCACATGGTGTGAGCAAGTGTTCTAACTTCTTTGATTTACATGCATCTGTCTGGCTTTCCCAGCACCACTGGCTAAAGAGACTGTCTTTCTTCCGTCGTGTACTCTATGCAGTGGCTTATTTAGGTGACTGTCATGCCTTTCTCGTGTGTTTGCTTTCCCTACTGTTGATTTTTCTCTTCCCTATGGATTCTTGCTCCCTTTTTCTGTGTAGAGAAGAACTTTCTATTTGTTTTCCTTTTAAGATAGGTTGAGTATTGCTGTCTTCTTGGAGATTTTTTTTTTTTTTTTTGCTCCACTGAGAAATTCTTTTCTCTCTCTTCCATTCTGAATGATCATCTTGCTGGGTAGACTATCCTAGATTGCAGACATTTTCCCTTTCTTAGGACTGTGAATAGATCTTGAACCCACCATTCCCCCGCCCCACCTTGTGGCCTGTGGGGTTTCTGAGAGACATCAGCTGAATGTCTTGGGCCTGAGCTCTGAGCCCACAGTCACCTCAGAGCTGAGTGCACAGTCCCTCTGATGTTGGTGGGAGTGGCTGGAAGCAGGGAAGCTGGAGCCCACACGGAGGAGCAATGCAGCTGCTGGCACGTGGAGCTCAGGGCCAGCATGGACAACGGGTCTGGGGAATGGTGTCATCATGGACTGGAGGACGTGATGGGGTTGAAATGGGGTTCCTCGGGGGTGAAGCCTCAATGTTGAGAGTGACTCAGGCAGCTGGTGTGGGGGCTCAGCAGCAGGGCCGCCATCAGGAGGGGCACTGCCCGGGCCTGGATTTGGGGTACCAGGAGTGGGACTGAGACCCAGCACACCCTCCTGGCCAGGGACATTATTTCCTCAGTGGGATTTCTGCTTGCTTTTCATTTGAAAGTCAGATGGATAATTCGTTCTGCAAATAAGTTGTATTTGTACTCACGCTGGGTTGTGATATTTAACCTCTGTTGTATTTGGAAATTACGTGGTGTTGCCTATATGTTTCTCCTAGTGAAGGCTTGCGTCGCATGAACTGGACCATTTTTAAAGAGTGTAATTCAGTGGCGTTCAGTTCCTGTTCAAAACGCACAACCATCCCCTCTATAAAGTTGCAAAACCTTGTCATCGCCTCCAGACGTGAATGCTGTCCCCATGAAGCACTTCCCACCCGGTCCCCGCTCCAGTCCCCGGCAGCTAACCCAGGTGTTTTCTGCTTCCACGGACTTTGCTGTTCTAGAAAGTTCACAAAAACGTAGTCAGGCGACAGTGTACCTTGTGTGTCCAGATTCCTAGGTGTGGCTCATGTATTTTTTTAAAAAAAGAGTCCATCACCATTGTTTGAGAATTTACTGGGCCACTGACCAGCACGGTCTCTCTACATGCAGCCGCTTCTGATTATAAACACAACACAAATGTTTGATTTTTTTTGTCAGGAAAATCCCATCATTTTTTTCAAGGAGAGATCAGAAAACAACAGGAGGAAAGATAGCTGGCTCTGGATGTCACTCAGGAAGCCCAGGCTCACACCTCAGAGGTCCCGTGTCTCCCTGTGGGTGCCCCACATCCATCCCTTGGGTAGCCACCAGCTTCTTCACCATGGGGGTCTCAGCCCACGGTTATCCTGCCTAAGAACATGAAAGTCAGGACCCCACAGCCTCTCCCTCACCCAACGCTCTGCTTTCTTTTCCTCCTCGGGTTTCTCACCCTCTCCAGTTGTCTAGTCGCCTTCCCCTAGAAGAAGCAGCCCTTGAAGACCTGGGACCTGCACCCACAGCCAATATCTCACCCATATATCAGGACCACGCAGCGGCAGAAACTTTAAGGACATTCCTGCCTGGTGAATGCATAGAGAAATAAGAAGGTGATTTGATGGAGACAGAACTCATCTCAGCTTTCAGATGGACCACCTTCTTCGGGTGGTTTATGGAGTAGTATGGTCCTAAGTCACAGGTGGAGATGCCCGTGGGCACAGCGCCCACCCGGTGTGAGGGTCTGCACAACCCTCTGCTGGGGAGGGGATTCCTCGCCCCCCGCCCCCCACCACCTGCAGTGACTGCTGTTGAGAACCAAGGGCTGTGGCTGAAAGCTTATGAGCACAACATGTATCTAGTAGCATTTTATGGACAGCTCCTGGGGTTGGGGGTGGTGGAGGGGGACAGTTGTTTAAGCCTGTGGACCAATGGATGGAAAATGCCACCAAAACCATTGAGTCATGCTTGTAAACAGAGTGAAAACCGTGATGCAGTGATCTCCGTCAATAGTCCAAAACATTCTGTGCAGGACGACGAGCTGCCTTGTTGCATTTCTGTTTGTTGTTGTTCAGTCCTTCAGTTGTGTCTGACTGTCTGTGACACCATGGACGGCAGCACGCCAGGCCTCCCTGTCCATCACCATCTCCCGGGGTTTACTCCAACTCACGTCCATTGAGTCGATGATGCCATCCACCCATCCCATCCTCTGTCGCCCCCTTCTCCTCCCGCCTTCGATCTTTGACCAGACTTTGAGTTCAAGTCATACTGACAGGAGAATGAAGCTTTTTCAGTCTCCCCAGCGTCATAGGAAACTGCTCATTTTTCTAAGTGAAAAGAAAATGTGTGTGTGTGTGTGTGTGTGTGTGTGTGTTTTCAGGAAAGTAACAAGTTTAGTCCACTGAGCAGGTTTAAAGGTCCTTTATTATGGAATCAGTCAGTATGTACAGACTCTAACATGAAAATAACGAGTGACAGAGATCAGACTATTTACAATGCTTTTGTGTTTTTTTTTTTACAACATCTGTTTACAAGATTATTTCTCTCTAAATAACATGACACACAAAATCATTTTTTATTACATACATAAATAAATATTGACTTTTAAATGATCTGTCTAAGGGACATGGTTTGGATGAGAGGGTAGCCATTCTGTTATCTGCGCACTACGGTTATGTCAAGGAAAAGTCCTAACAGCTCTGCAGAGACCTGTGTGAGTCACTCTGTGAGTGGTGTAACTTGCCAAGTGTCCAGGAGAGGTGAGAAGCTGAGTTTGGCCATGTGAAACCATAGACATGGGCCGCCAGCTTTGCGCAATCGTAAATGAACGTACAACGCAACGGGTATTTAGCTTCTGTGTTCTGGTGACGATATGCACGTGTGCCCAAGTTTAGATTGAGATATTTGCACTCACAGGACTGAATGTGACGAACCCCACAACATATGGTGTAAGAAAGGGCGTTAAATAAGACTCCCATCATTGTAAATGATGCTGCCTGGTCAGTAGGACAAAGTGAATCTTTGCACTCGCATGATACACAAACTCAGCCTTTTAATCAGGTTCTTCAGTGCAGATAAAAGATACCGCTAAGGGCTTTGAGGTCCAGTGTAAGCACTTCCCAGGTGTGCCTACTCCAGTTGACTCAGTTCCGCCTTGCAGAGGGCAGTTTTCCTCTATTCGGTGAACATTATTACGATGCGGTATTTGTCACTGGGGGTGACTCTGTACCCCAAGATGGTGTGGGCTGTGACAACAGAGCATGTGGTCATCACATCCGGGGTGGGGTGCTCCTCGCCTCTGGTGGGTGGAGACCAGGGGTGCCTCTCCACGCCCCACAGTGCCGAGGGCAGGTCCTGCCCACCAACAGAGAGCCATGCGGCCCTAAGTCTCAGCAGTGCTGAGCTGGAGGATGGGTTCTGTTCTCTAGATGGGTTCTGGGTTCCTCCAGGTCTTTCTAGGACAGAGATCAGTTTGTAAACTTTGGATTCTGGAAATTTTACCTGTCATAAACATTACTGTCTCTTGAAGAAAATTTTACTGGGAGTAACTGCTTTGTAATGTGTTAGTCTCTGCTCAGGTCTAAGTGTATGTTTATTCCCTCGTTTTTGGATTTCCTTCCCATTTTTATATTAAAATAACACTGGATGATGTGAAGGGCACACATTCGTTTATAAAGATTGTTCCCTGAGCCCACATACAACAAGAGGACAGCCCCGATAAATAAACCCATCACCGAGGAGTGAATATTCTCAGTAAAAAGATGCACACAGCCTCGATGTATATCACGTTACGCACTTATATTTGATGACTTCATGTGTTTGATGAGCTTGACTTTTTTAAAGAGTAAATACTGTCACTCAATATACTTTTTCTCATATCAGAGAAGTGCATCTAATTTCAATAAAACAGAGAATCAGCTACGAAATTGGTTTTAAAATTAAACAACATAAAATTTTAGACCTTTATTAGGGCAAATTTTAAAAAATTCAAAAAACTGTAATTATATTTTTGCTCATTTCAATATTATTGAAATTTATAAAGGAAACTCAGCTTTCTTTTACTGCCTAGTCTTCTCTTCCAATAATACTAATAAAATGTATCAAATATTATAGCAGAATGAAATGCTCATAAGACCTACTTCAGGTATTTCAAGGAAGACAGAAGCTTCAGAACCTTGATCCGAACTAAAAATGTATTTGCTCAACGTCTATGGCCCAGGCAAAACAAACGTCATTAAATTTTACAAAATTAAGTGTATTTAATAATTTAATAATATTTTGCATCTATGTATACACTCCGGCGTTTTAAACTGTACAACAGTACAAAGATGGGCTGGCACAAATACTTACGGATATATTTAGGACCAATGAAGATAGACGATAAACACACAGCCAATAATAATTTGAAGACTTCCCTTTTGAGATTCTGAGGGTTTGAAAATCCAGATGCTGGGAACAGTGTCTAGGGGAAACCCGTGGTTTCAGAGATGAGCTCTGCGTTTGCGCATGCGTCCTCCGTGAAGGCTCTCCCATCTCCGAGCAGAAGGGGAACGCGGTGACTCTGCAGGGACACTCTGTTGCAGAGTCCACCCCAGACCACGTAAGGAGCTGCAGAGAAACAGCCCGAAGCCCCATGAGCTGCCTGCACCCTTGAGATCCCCACGTAGCCCCTCCTGCCGGCTGCAAAGCACCGCCCGCCTGCTCAAGCTTCCAAGCTCGTCGACGACGCAGGAAGTAGTTTTTTTCCATCTGTTCCGTCAGAGATCCATGCCTACCGGCCCCGGGGTTCTCCGGGGAAACAGGCATGCGTGTGATAACAGAGGTCGTCTCTCTGCCTAGTGTCCGCACTTAAGAGCCTGGGCCTCCGGGGAGGAGTCGAGACCCTCACGTTCTCGCCCCGCGGTGCTCATTCAACCCCTCGCTGCTCATTCAACCCCTGGCAACCAGGGCGCCCACCGCAGGCTTTCGGGAAGGAAGAAAAAGGGCAGGCTCCCAGGTGCACAAGAGCTTTTCCTGTGTTCCTCGTGTAGATAATGAGATGAGGACGCCCTTCCGTGCAAATGTTTAATTTGGAGAAATCGCCGTTTTCGCATAGAATCGACACCGATGGGGAAAACAGATTACTTGAATGATCTTTAGAGTTGCGTCCATCAAGGGTGAGTTGGGAAAACAATTTTTGCAGCGACTTATACTCAAGCTACCCACGTGTATATATGTCTGTCTGTGTGTGTGTATTTACATGTATGTATATATTGTATGCTGCTGCTGCTGCCAAGTCGCTTCAGTCGTGTCCGACTCTGTGCAACCGCATAGATGGCAGCCCACCAGGCTCCTCCGTCCCTGGGATTCTCCAGGCAAGAATACTGGAGTGGGTTGCCATTTCCTTCTCCATCTATATAGTATACCTACCCGGAAGTATACAGACACACATACATACATGTGTATACACATGGGTGTCCCTTCAAGCAAAAAATATATTAAAACATCTCTAGTTTAAGGGTGCCCCAACATTCCCCTCAACGCTATATACTAACACTATGTCTTCAGTTGAGTTCATGCTATGAGGTGTTAGCATGGTGCCTCATAATTTTTCAATTAAATTTTTCATAAATTTTTCAAATAAGATGTAATAGATTTGAAGGAGTAGAGCAAGGTTTCCTGTTTAGTTGTTAAATTGTGTCTGACTCTTTGCAACCCCACGGACTGTAGCCCGCCAGGCTCCTCTGTCCATGGGATTTTCTCCAGGCAAGAATACTGGAGTGGGTTGCCATTTCCTCCTCCAGGGGATCTTTGCAACCCAGGGATCGAACCCGTAGCTGCATCTCCTGCATTAGCAGGCAGATTCTTTACCACTGAGCCACCTGGAAAGCAAAGGTAGGTTAGTCCAAGGCAAACAGCTGTCCTTCTCTACCTTCCAGAGTCCCCCTCTGCCTTTTCTACATTATGGAGAATATTCTACTAAAGAGCTTGCTTTAATTAAGAAAAGGGGAAAATCTCAGTAAAGATTTGAAAATATTCGATAGTTGGGTTTCTTTCATTTCAAGCAAGAGGTTTTGTAGCGTGTTAAGATATAAGAAAGTGGCAAAACAAAGCAAATCAGCAGGTGTTTTCCCCATTAAGGAAAAAAGGAAAATATAAATACAGTATCAGGAAAACTTCTCGAAGGACAAAATATTAAAGCCCCAGAAAACAGTTTCAATTTCTCCAGGGCAGACTCTGGGTAGCATTGTTGACTCCTCCTGGCTGGGCATGTCTTAACAGAAACTGTCCTTTCGAGGTCAAACTTATCTATGTCTTTGTTTAAAATGAAGCTTGAGTGCTTGAAGCTGGAGCATTTTAGGTTCAAACTAATGGGCAATTATTTTGGGTTTACAGATTTTTCAGTTGAAAAAAAAAACCCACAGGTGATTTAAAAAAAAATTCATCTTCAGAAATCTCTGAATAAATATTAGGACGTAAAAATCTGGATACTCTTCCATTGATCTGGCAAATCCAATCAATAATGTAATCTCCAATGTTCAGTGAGTAACTGTATGCTTACGTAATAGGGCAGGTCTATTACGTGTGTAAATGGCTTCTTTGAGGAATTTGTTGGTGCAAATTCCGGGACATCTCAGACCTGCATTGGAGGAGCTTCACCACACAGGCAGGCAAGAATTAGAAGCGGAACAGGGCTGGGCTACCTGTCGTCCATTGTCACGGGAACCTGTCCCCCCCACCCCACCCCCACCTTCGCAAGGCTCACTGCGGGTCCCTGGTTTTCGCGGCGCGTTTTCCAGGGTAGACGGAGCGTTGAGCGCCCTGCGGTTATTAGGCAGAGGCGGGTGGTCCTCCAGGAAGGGCCTGATGCCTCCCAGTGGGCACAGCCAGTCCTTGGGGGGTTGTGCCAGCTTCCACACTCACTCAGGGTTCAGACGGGCTCTCAGAGCAGCTCAGTATCTTTCTGCAGGAGGCTTGTAGTGGTGGGGATGGTGGTGTTTCAGATGGGGGCCTAGAGACAGAACGGACGTGTCAGTCTGGCCGCTGTCCCCGGCTGGACCGACTGGAGGAACAGGTGTGTGTCTGTGCCCTGCCCATGGTCCTTGCCACCCAGGTCCTCCCAGCCCTGACTCTGAACTTGCAGATACACATCCACCCTGCCTCTCTTTTCTCTCTGCCTTCCCCGGCTCTCTGGTTCCCTCTGTAGAACTGTAAGATCTCAAGAGAAAGAAGACAAGCTCCTTTCTTTATAAGAATGTAAGCCAGCCAGAACCCTTTGTATTTCCTTGGAAAAGTTTAGAAATTACCACATCCTTTCACGACACACACTTTCGGTGGAGGGACGTTGTAAGTGATGGGTGGATGTGGTCCCAAACAGGACAGGATGTCACACAGGGTGCTCCCAGTGGGGTGGCTTTGATTTGTCTTTAAACTCCTAAGTGCAAAAAGCTGCTGGGGCAAATCTGATCCATCATTTAAAAACTAAAATAAACCCAGGATCATTCATTCTTATCAACACATAAACCGTTGACGTGCCTTTTTGAAGTTTAAGCTGAGAAAGCAATGTACATAATCTGAAACCCAACAGGAGGCTCTCTTTGTTTTAAACACACAATTGTTACCATTTAGTTTTGCTAATAACTAATTTTTGTAAATACACAATTGTTGCCGTTTAGTTTTGCTGATAACTAATCTTTGTAAATACACAATTGTTGCCGTTTAGCTAATAACTAAAATTGTTGCCATTTGCTAAGAACTAAAATTAGCTTCCGTGTGTTTTTCCTAATAGAGCAGAGGCTTAAGTGTGTAACAGTGGAGGGGGTGGATGCCTACTATTTCTAGCACATCATCTACATGAAGAACTTAAAGTGACGGAAGAATTGAAGCAAAAAGTAAGAATCTGATATTTTAAGTGATCTGTTTAAAAACAGGAATAGAAATGAAAGCATTGCTCCTAAGATATAGCTGTTGAAATGACTGTTAAAAAAAAAATTGGTATTTAGCCACAAGAATTTGGGAACACATAGACTATCCCCAATGTAGATTCTTCGCTTTGCCCGACACCTTGAGCCGTGGTGTTCTGGTTTCCACAGCACTTCCCTGGTCTTGTTCTCTCCTCACCTTCCTGACCTCCAGTACACACCCCCAGGTTCAATTACTACCCACGTGCCAATGACCTTCAAAGCTTTCATTCAGCGCTGGACCCTGCAGTCTCGAAGGCCTTCAGGAAGTCTCCGTTTCACCATCCCACACGTGACTCAGAGGCAGTCGTCTCTACGTTAATCTCACCATCCTCCGTCTCACACCCTGACCTGGGCCTCAAGCACCTTGGACCATGTTCCAGTGAACCACACCCTCTTGCATTAAATGACTCTTGGCTTCCTCCTGCACTTATTCCACTGTGCATACTCTTTGCTCCCCAACACATACGTTTTAAAATTTTATTAGAGTATAGTTGATTTACAATGTTGCGTTTAATTTCTGCTGTAGACCAAAGTGATTCAATGTTATATATACAGTGTATATATATATATAGAGAGAGAGAGAGAGAGAGAGAGTACAGTTTTATATATACCGTTTTTATATGTATGCCCCTGCTGCTGCTGCTGCTGCTGCTGTTAAGTCGCTTCAGTCGTGTCTGACTCTGTGCGACCCCATAGATGGCAGCCCACCAGGCTCCCCCATCCCTGGGATTCTCCAGGCAAGAACACTGGAGTGGGTTGCCATTTCCTTCTCCAATGCATGAAAGTGAAAAGTGAAAGTGAAGTCGCTCAGTCATGTCAGACCCTTAGCGACCCCATGGACTGCAGCCCACCAGGCTCCTCCGTCCATGTGAGTTTCCAGGCAAGAGTACTGGAGTGGGGTGCCATCCGCTTCTATATGTGTGCACACACTGTATATATTCTTTTCCATCATGGTTTCCTGGTGGCTCAGACAGTAAAGCCCGCAATGCGAGAGATCCTGGGTTGGGAAGATCCCCTGGAGAAGGAAATGGCAACCCTACTCCAGTACTCTTGCCTAGAAAATTCCATGGATGGAGGAGTCTGGTGGGCTATAGTCCATGGGGTTGCAAAGAGTTAGACATGACTGAGAAACTTCACTTTCTTTCTTTCTTATCACAGAATATGGGATGCAGTTCCCTTGCTCACACACTATGTATATTCTTTTCCATCGTGGTTTATCATAGAATATAGGATGCAGTCCCCTTGCTCCAATGTAGGACCCATTGTTTATCCATCCTATGGATACTGGTTTCTATCTGCTGATCCCAAACTCCCACAAGTCTGTTCTCTCTGTCTCTGAGTTCATTTCTGTTTCCTAGTCAAGTTCCTTTGTGCCGTAATTTAGACTCCACGTGAGTGACATCTATGAAACAAGAACAGACTCACAGACATAGAGAACAGACTTGTGGATGTGGAGGGTGGAAGGGAGGGTGGGGTTGGGGGTGGACCAGGACTTCAGGCTTAGCAGAGCCAGCATGTATTCAATCACTGCCAAAGCTAACAGTTGCGGCCTCTGAAGACATCACTAGATTTTCTTTCCCGTTTTTTCAATATCAGCAAACACAGTTGGATGAGAACTCCTTTATGGTAAATAACTGCAGCCACTCCCCAGCGTATCTCCTTAGTGCTGCCTGGGAGGCTCTTTGTTTTGAAACAATAGGTGACAATTATTTTTAATCTACGTGATTTAGCAGGAAGTCAAGTAGACTGATTTGGATCATATCATGAAGAAAATTTATGTAACATAGATAGTGAAAATGAAAGTCGGCTCAGTGGTGTCCAACTCTTTGTGACCCCAAGGACTATACAGTCCATGGAATTCTCCAGGCTGGGATACTGGAGTGGGTAGCCTTTCCCTTCTTCAGGGGGATCTTCCCAACCCAGGGATCAAACCCAGGTCTCCTGCATTGCAGGCGGATTCTTTACCAGCTGAGCCACCAGGGAAGCCCGAGGATACTGGAGTGCGTAGGCTATCGCTTCTCCAGGGGTGTCTTCCTGACCCAGGAATCAAACCAGGGTCTCCTGCACTGCAGGTGGATTCTTTACCAGCTGAGCCACCGGGGAAGCCAATAGATTATATATAGTAGAAATACCTGTAATAAGCTCCATACCAAAGTAGTATTTCCTATATAGTTATATTTGAACATATTAATTTTTAAAAAAATTTCAGAATGATATGAGATGATGGATTTTTTCCCCCTTGTGTGGGTGCATGCTAAGTCACTTCAGTCGTGTCCAATTCTGTGCGACCCCATGGAATATAACGTGTCCAGGCTCCTCTGTCCATGGGGACTTTCCAGGCAAGAAACCTGGAGTGGGTTGCCATGCCCTCCTCCAGGGCATCTTCCCGACCGATGGATCAAGCCTTATGTCTCTAACGTCTATCTGCACTGGAAGCCCTACTTCTTGTGTATTTACGGTTAGAAGATAAGAAAAAAGCATGCCTTCCGTAGAGCAAAAAAGTAACAGAAGGGGAGGAGGAGGGTGCAGGGGAGGGAAAAAGGGAGCGGATCAGGTAGGCTGGGAGGAAGTACGTACAAAGCGGGGGGCGGGGGGGGGGGGGCGCTTCAGGTTCAGAGAACTCCCTGTGGGTAGGAGCCTGCAATGTTGGATCTATAGATTTTCGTTTTTTCACCAAGACTTTCTGTGTGTCTGCAAGCCAGGCGGGACCCCCACCCCCCCGGCCGGGCCTCACCATGCACGTCGGGGGTCCGGAAGGTCCTGATGGTGGCGGGCCCCTCCCCACCCGCAGTCAGCACCTGCACCTCCAGGCGGTAGAGGGTGGCGGGCCGCAGACCCGGGACCGAGAGCTCGGGGTGATCCTGGGGAAGGGGAGGGAAGGCGTTGGGGGACACGGGGCTGTCAGGCGCTGCCTCTGACCACGACCCACGTCTGGACTCTCCTCCAGAGACCACACCCCCTCGCGACGTCACAGTGTTAGCGCAGGTGAGGTTTGCTTGCTTCCACTCCGCCATGTTCAGGGTACCGCGATCTGTCCACGTTCGCTGGAGACAGCCCCCCTCCCCGCCCCGTCCCCCGCCTCTGGTGGTCTGGGCAGCAAAGAGACCCCGGCTCTTGGCAGCCAAGAGCTCACATGAGTCAGGCCAGTTCTTGTGGCTCACCCCCACCCCCTCCCGGGGACTGCATTTTCCATTCCTGAACCTAAGACTTTCCCAGGCTTTAAAAGTTTTCATCTGCACATCTTGTGATGTGAATTCTTGATAATCCACGTCTCGGGGAAACGCGCCAACTTGCGCTCCTTAAAAGACAGTATCTGTCAGTGCCCGCAGCCAAAAAATGTTTCTTTTTATGCCAACGCTTTTTTTTTTTTTTTTTGGTCTTAGAACTCAATAGAACCTAATGCACATACACAGAATAATTACTGTCCAATTCCATGGAATTTTTTTTTCCTTCCGGGATTTAGGTGTTTTTTTTTTTTTTTTTTTCTTTTTCTCTTTTTGGAGCAAGAGTTGCATATTCTAAGGGCATTTTGAGAGTTGGTAAAAGCCCACACATGCTTTCCCCCCCACCCCCCAAGCCAAGGAATTAAGTTGGCCTGGAAGGCACTCCAGCTCATTATGTGCTCTGGCTAGATTTGAAGGGGAAAATGAAGAGAAAGAACAAGGTTCTTTTTAGCTCTTTTCCCCCCAAATTTAGCACTTCAAACGGGGCACGTCCACTTGGCCCAGAAGGACAGGGATTCAAAAGAACAGAATATGGTGAAACCTTTGTGTTCTGTGTGGACAGGAGAGGTCTCCTTAAGAGCTGGCCCTGGTCATCATGTTTAGCTAGATGATGGTTTCTCCTAAGTTTATGATGGTGATAGTTAATCTACAGGAACCCTGATGGTGTGCTCTGATTCTTACAAAAGAATTCACTGGGGGCCCACAGGAACCCTGGTGGTGTGTTCTGATTCTTGCACAAGAATTCACACAGGAGAAGAAAGCCTACATGTGAGTCTCAACACGTTGCCCCTGCAGTGGGGGTTTGGGGTGCCCAACTGCCTCCCCCAGGGATGCTCCCTCCGGGTGGGGAACCCACCCCAAGATGGGGCAGGTGGGCGGGCACTCACCACGGGCAGAATCTGAGACTGAGAGATGATGCTGTTTGGGAGGCTGTTGGGCCGGCTCTCAGTGGTGACCTCGGCCCAGGTCACTTGGAAGCCGGTGGCCGGCCACGGCAAGCCTGCCTGGTTCACCCTCCAGGAGAAGTGCCCCGTGATGTTGGCATTGTGTACCATGAAGGAGGCGGACAGGTTCTCAGGTTTGGCCTGCATTTTGGGGCGCACGTGACTGTGACCTGTGGGTGCAGGAAAGGGAACCATGAAGCGGTTAGAGGGGTGGAGAGAGGGCAGCCCCAGAGTAGACGGTGTTCAGAGTGCCATTCTCTGGGCCCCGGGGTCAGTGACCCAACCTCCCTTGGGCGGGGGGAGGTCCCATGGCCACTGACCCAACCTCCCTTGGGCAGGGGGAGGTCCCATGGCCGCCTGGGCAGATGACATCTGAGCTGGACCCTCATCTCTGAAGCTCTGTGCCTAGTGGCTGCTGATGGCTCAGGGTCATTTTCGAGTCCAGCTTGCAGATGGGAGTGGACGATGCAGAAAAGAGTGCTGTGATCTCAGAGGACCGGGCCACTGAGAGGGCAGGAGTGGGTGCTGGGGGATAGGGTGGGTGGGGAAGGCTGGGGTCGTGGTGAGAGCCGTCGGCAGTGACCAGAACCAGCTCCCAGGCGGGGCTTCTGAGGATAAGTGTCCCTCGATGTGGGCCAGGGCTGCGGAAGGTGGAGATGGGGGATGGAAAGGCTGTGAAGGGTAACGCCCCTGGGGCTGGGCTGAACACGAGTCAAGTGACCTACACAAGGTGCACCCCAGAGCACCCGGGGAGAGATACCGGCCCCTCTTCTAAGGGCTTGGGCTTCCAAGGTTGGGCTTCCTTGGTGGCTCAGCTGGTAAAGAATCCACCTGTAATACAGGAGACCCTGATTCCATTCCTGGGTTGGGAAGATCCCTGGAGAAGGGATAGGCTACCCACTCTAGTATTCTTGGGCTTCTGTGGTAGCTTAGCTGGTAAACAATCTGTGTGTAATGTGGGAGACCTGGGATCCATCCCTAGGTTGGGAAGATCCCCCTGGAGAAGGGAAAAGCTACCCACTCCAGTATTCCGGCCTGGAGAATTCTATGGACTGTACAGTCCAGGGTCGCAAAGAGTCTGACACCGCTGAGCGACTTTCTCTTTCACTTCTAAGGGCTGATCCTTCAGCAAAGCCTGGGTGGCTAAGTGCAGCTGGACTTCGGAGGCTATGCGAGTGTTCGTATATACACGTTCCCTTTAGACAGGGCTGTCCTAGGGCCGTCTAGAAAGGGGTGACCCTTGTGGGTTTCGGGGCCTCGTGAATCGTGCTTTGGAGCTGTGCCTAGCGCCGCGCCCCTCTGGGGATTCCAGGTCACACGTACCCTCCTCCGCGCCGGGGCAGCTGAAGTGCTTGTGGGCTTTGCCCTTGAGCGCGGAGCACGGCGGGGTCGTGAAGGACACGCTCTCCGCCTTCCAGCGACCCTGGGGCCGCGCGGCTTGCACGATCACCTTGTATTTGCAGGAGAACGACAGGTCTAGAAGAATCATGTAGTTTTCCTAGAGCGAGACGGAGACAGAGAGAACACGTCAGCTGTAAAATTCTCACAAGGGAACGGACTTGGCAGGAGATGCGATGATGTCCCATGCGGTTGTCTTCTTGTATGTGGTGGGGGTGTGTGTGTGTGTGTGAGTGTGTGCGATACAGCCTTTACAAAAACCACACAGGGTCCTCACCGAGATGATTTACACCATGACCCCCGCTCCTGGGGCGAGGGGGTGTCACCCAGGCTCTAGAACAACCAGGTGGAAGCATTCAGTCCACAGCAGCCCCATTCTGACTGTCACGACCCACCATGGGGAGCTGGCTGGACAGGGAGGGTGAAAAGCTGTGAATATCAACCCGAATTGTTATTAAAAAAAAAAAAGCTAACTCGGGCTTCCTCCCAGACACAGGCTCAGTTTAGACCTGAGTCTTTCCTGAAGGCAGAGAAGACATTCTGGAGCCGTGTCTCGTCTCCCCTCTCTGGAGGGCTCTCTCTGTTGCTTCCGGCTGGAGTGTGATGATTAAACAGAATGACGAGGCCAGACTCAACCGTGGAGGGCTGACGGGGCTGGGACTGTCGCCTTACAGGAAGAGGAAGCTGACGGTGATGGTTGTAACAAGCTACTGTGCTGTTTTTCTCTCTTCTTGAGCGTGTGCGTGTCCCCTGTAGGGTGGCGTTGTCGTGGCCTCCTGCACACATATATAACCTTACAGGAACAGGCAAGCTGACCGTGACATTTGTAACAAGCTCGTGCGATGTTTCTTACCCTTGGTATGTTAGGGGGTGTGTGTGTGTCCCTTCTAGGGTGTTGTTTTCAGGGCCTTGTATACATGTAGATAACCTGACACCAACAGGAAAGCTGAGAGTGATGGTTGGAACAAGCTCATGTGATGTCTCCTTCCCTTGGTGTGGCAGGGGGTGTGTGTCCCTTCTAGGGTGTCGTTGTCAGGACATTGTGTAGACTACATATATAACCTTGCAGGAACAGGAAAGCTGATGGTGATGGTTGTAACAAGCCCGTGTGAGGTTTCTTACCCTTGGTGTGTTAGGGGGTGTGTGTCAATTCTGGGCCAGCAGTTGTATTAGGGTGTGTGTGTCAATTGCAGGTGAGCAGTTGTGTTATGGTGTGTGTGTCAATTCTAGACAAGCAGTTGTATTAGGGTGTGTGTGTCAACTGTAGGTAAGTTGTGTTAGGGAGTGTATGGGTCAATTCTAGGCATGAAGTTGTCACGGCCTCCTACCCTTATACAAGAGCTGCAGCTGGGAGCGTGTCTGGGACCCTTAACGTCAGAAGAGCACGTGCTGGGGCCCAGGACGGGCGGGTCTTCCACCCCCAGCACAAGCTGGCACAAGGTAGGGATGTAGTTGAAGGTGAGGCTGAGGGACAGGGCTGCAGAGAAACCCTGGGAAGTGTTCCCATTTGCCCTGGGAAAATGAGGCCTTCAGGTCACAGGGGGTTCCGAATCAGAATGGAGAAGAGAATTCCGAGCTTCTGTGTGATTAAGATAAAACACTCCCAGGCTGACGGCGTTTGCCCTGGGAGCTCCTTGTGAGCTGTGTCTGGAATCTCCGAGTCTCAGGGTCCCCCCACCATGCTGACAACATGCAGGGATGAGGGGTGAGTGAACACGTGATGCTGTGTCTCCTCCCCACCTGTCCGAAGGTAACGGGTCGGTGACTGAGTCACCCATGGCACGTTCAGCCTGCACCTCTTCCTGTCCAGCTGTGCCCGCAGGGCGGGTGCGTCTAAGAGCCCCCGAGCACCCCCATTTCAGGCCTCCTCCTCCTCACCTGGGTCATGGCTGAGGACGCCTCCAGCCTGGCAGATTCGTTGTGGGTGCAGACTTCCGGAAACCACTCCACGTGATACTGTCCGATGCCAGGATCTGTAAGGTGAACACAGTTAAGTGAAAAAAAAAAAAAAAAAAAAAAAAAAAACAGTCTGCAAGCAAGAGGGCTCACGGTCTGACATTCCTGAAGCTGGAGAGAACAGGAAGGGGACAGAGGACCCTGCAGGCAATGCAGACGGGCACCCTCCAGGCCGAGGACGGAGGTCTCCCCAAATTCTGCCTGCTGTTTCCTCAATAGAAAATCAGCTCAGGACTTCCCCGATGGTCCAGTGGTTGGGACTCTACCTTCCAATGCAGGGAGTGTCGGTTCCATCCCTGTTTGGGAATGTAAGATCCCACACGCCTCATGGCGAAAGAACCAAAGTGTAAAACGGAAGCGATATCGCTTCACTCGTTCTGTGAAGACTTTAAAAACGGTCCGTATCAAAGAAATGTTCAAGAATGGAGTAGGGGAAAAGAATGAAGTCAGGGGAAACGTAATAGAGCATAAAAGGAAAAGTAAATTGAGATACGAGAACCAGATAGGAAAACAAATATCATGAGAAAAGTGACAGTGTGATGCCTCCACAGAGGTCTTGAGCCTAATCCAGCCGTGGCACCCATGGTAACGAAACCCAAGGAGAATGGGGGATGCCCAGCGTCCGTCTTCTTGTTTCCTAGGTGATGAGAGAGATTCCGCAGGAGTCTCTCAATCCTGCATATTTCTGAGGAAGCTGGTGGAAGAAATCCTGAAGTCGGGCAGGAGTAAACGCCTGGCCCTTCCTCACCCTGAAGGCCTGGCCACCCCAGTGTGCTCCGTGTGGACCTGGTGTGGACTCCGAGTGTGCTCTGTGTGGACTCCATATGAGCACTGTGTGTGCTCAGTGTGTGCTCTATGTGTGGTCCGTGTGTGCTCCATGTGCTCTGTGTGGATTCCATGTGTGCTCTGTGTGGACTCTGTGTGCTCCATGTGGGCTCCGTGTGTGCTCTGTGTGGACTCCATGTCTGCTCCGTGTGTGCTCCATGTGGACTCTGCGTGTGCTCTGTGTGGACTCCATGTCTGCTCCATATGTGCTCTGTGTGGACTCCATGTGTGCTCTGTGTGTGTTCAGCATGTGCTCTGTGTGTGCTGTGTGGAGTCCGTGTGTGCTCTGTGGACTCCATGTGTGCTCTGTGTGGATTCTGTGTGGACTCCATGTGCTCCGTGTGTGCTCTGTGTGGACTCCATGTCTGCTCCGTGTGTGCTCGGTGTGGACTCTGCGTGTGCCCGGTGTGTGCTGTGTGGACTCCGTGTGTGCTCCGTGTGTGCTGTGTGGATTCCATGTGTGCTCTGTGTGGACTCTGCATGTGCTCTGTGTGGACTCCACGTCTGCTCCATGTGTGCTCTGTGTGGACTCCGTGTGTGCTCTGTGTGTGTTCAGCATGTGCTGTGTGTGTGCTGTGTGGACTCCGTGTGTGCTCTGTGGACTCCATGTGTGCTCTGTGTGGACTCCGTGTGCTCCATGTGTGCTTTGTGTGGACTCCATGTCTGCTCCATGTCTGCTCCGTGTGTGCTCCGTTTGGACTCTGTGTGTGCTCGGTGTGGACTCTGCGTGTGCTCGGTGTGTGCTCCATGTGTGCTTTGTGGACTCCGTGTGGACTCCATGTCTGCTCCGTGTGTGCTCCATGTGCACAGGGTCTCCTCCTTAGGAGACGAGGGTGAGAACAGTCTGCAGTGAGTGCGCCCCAGCCTCACCGCCTGTGTGACCCCTGCAGAATCAGACCTGCTCCCCCAGCACCCAGAGAACAGGGCCCCTTATGTAACGTCTCCACTTCCGCCCCGAGCAGCCCGTTTTCTGTTCGTGTCTTTTCTTTGGGCGATCGACCGAGTGGGAAAAAAAAGACAAAAGTGCTCCAGAGCCAGGCCTGAGTGTGGGAACAGAGGCTGGGCCGGGTTTATCAATCACCCAGTGAGTCCCCGGCCACGCGTGAAAGGCATTGCCCCCTCCTGCCACCCCTGGGGTGATCAGCCTCGCATCCTGGCCGCACTCAAACCAAGCGTTTGATGGGAGGTTTTCAGAGCTCAGACGTCTTTGATGGAGCGCTGGGTCCGCTGGAAACTTGCTCTGGAGCACTTTGGGAAATGAGAAGAGGACTTTTCCACCAGAAAGCAAAGAGATACCAAGCAGGCATCAACGCTGTTTAGCTAAAAAGGGTTGAGGTTGTAACTCTTTACACGGCAGACGTCAAGAGCTATGGGTTGACTGGAGAAGAACTGTACATTATACGCAAAGTATGAAGTCAAGTGATGAGCGAATTCATACCCTTTCTTTCAGCAGGTGCTGCTGCTCGACGCATTGTGCTCAAATGACCTCCCAGAGGCAGCTGGACTCGTGGACCCGAAATACGGAGGCGTCTGGGTAAGTAACAGCGTGCGTGGGTGACATCCACGTTAGGTTGGACGGAGGTGGGATACAGGTGAATACAGAACCATCATGACAGAAGCACAGTGTACTGACGAGACGGTTATGGCGATAACTACAGCGTGGGCACAGCTCACGGAAGGGGTGGGCAGAGCCCTGAGCGGGGCAGGTAGTGGTGGGCAGGGTGCCACCCGACGCCCCCGTGTGCCCCAAAGCAAACTCACTTCTGTACGTGGTGAACCCCTGCGTCCCTCAAGCCCACAAAGCAAATCAAAGCATTTGCTGCTGCCGCTGAAAGGATCAGACTTTTCATCTTAATGTAAAATCCCACTGGACAGGTGGGTGCCCCCCCGCCCCGTATTGGAGAGCATGATTTGCACCACAGAGAATAGGCCAGTTCCTGCCAAGTCCGGAGCAGGGCACAGCAGAGTCCTCACAGTCTCCGGTGCTGAGCAGCCAAGTGGACCCCACTTTGCCACACTACAGCTGTGCGATGTGCAATTGTTACCCACGGCTCCAGGTCCCCCAAGAACCCATGTGTTCCTATAGCACGGTTCACAGGAGCATGTACTGAGCCACACATCCGATGGCCCCTCCCACCCTTTAGCTCTGCAAGCTGCCGGCTCTGAGTGCACACCCTGGGTCTCTGGACACAGACCCCCACCTTGGTGAGGATCTCTGTGCAAACCCAAGGCTTTCCAATCACTTCCCGTGGCTGGCTCAGCAGACTCCACACCCTAGATTCCTACCCCACTGCGTTCCCTCTGCCTTTATTTAATGATTCCTTTGGTTTCCTGTATCTGTGAGGCCCTGACCTCCTAGAGCCTGGTGGGACGGCCCTCCCCGGGATGGCTTTATGTCCAGAGAGCAGACAGCTCACCTGCAGGCATCCATGTTCTGTGGAGACCGGCCGACCCAGAGCCTGCACCCCAGCATCCCCTCAGAGGGGGAACCCTCACCCTTGGGGTCACCAGGTCAACCCTCATCAGCCCTCCAGGGCCACGGAACTGCGGCAGCCTGTGTCCAGAGCCTGAGCTTCCCTGGTGGCTCAGTTGGTAAAGAATCTGCCTGCAGTGCAGGAGACCCAGGTTCTATCCCTAGGTCGGGAAGATCCCCTGGAGGAGGGCATGGCAACCCACTCCAGTATTCTTGCCTGGAGAATCCACATGGACAGAGGAGCCTGGCGGGCTACAGACTCGCAAAGAGTAGGACACAACGGAGCGACTAAATCACCACCACTTCCCAGAGCCCACTGTGATGATCCAGACCCGCCAAACCCCAGAATGACCAGTGTTTCCTGTCCCTCCCCGACCACAGAAAGCACGGTCAAGCCTCCTGAGCACTGTTTCTGCCTCCTGCCCGACCCTGGGGTCTCCCTGAGAGGCATGGAGGGCCCTCACTTTGGCTACCAAGAGTCACAAACCATCTTCTCAACAGCAGGTGTCTGTTGATCAGTTGCCTTCCACCAAACCCACACTCCAAAACACAGTTTACAGGAACTGCCTGTCTTTCCCGTAGGCCTTTATAGCATGTTTTCAGGCACAACTCGCAGTCCAAGCTTTTCCAAACAGCGGCCTGCATCTCACATAAAGTCTGCAGCTGTCTTGTAACTCGCACAAGTTAGGGTTTAGAAAGTCAACCATGAACACACTGTAGCAAATCCTGGGTGGCTGCTCCTTGGTGGAAATGCAGGGTTACTGGCTTCCTGTGGTGACAGGTATCGTTGTCCGCCAATCAGGAAGTAAGCTGTTTTAATGTGTTTGTTTTTTAAAAAACTTATTACATCTCTCTTAAAAGCATTAGTCGCCCCAGTCATGTCTGACTCTTTTGTGATCTCCATGGGCTCACTGTAGCGTGCCGGGTTTCTCTGTCTTATCTGAGCTTCTCCAGGCAAGAGCACTGGAGTGCGTGGCCATTTCCTTCTCCAGGGGAATCTTCTCCACTCCAAGACAGAACCCACGTCTCCTGCACTGTAGGGGGATTCTTTACCATCTGAGCCACTAGGGAAAACCCAAATCTAATCTAAGAGATATTACAATTATTTATGAACTGAAAGAACTCTAGGGAATGGCAATCCGCTCCACTGTTCTTGCCTGGAGAATTCCATGGACAGAGAAGCCTGGTGGGTTACAGTCCGTGGGGTTGCAAAGAGTCGCACGACTGAGCCACTAACACACACACACACACACAGAACTCTAGTTGAAAGCATTTTCACAGTCCCGGATAGAAGGACAGCAAGTGTCTTTTGCCTCCCGCGCCACTGTATTTTAATCCGTCATCATCTCAGAACCCACAAACTTAACCCCTTTTTTACCTTTTTTTGGGCTTCCCTGGTGGCTCAGCTGGTAAAGAATTCACCTGAAATGCGGGAGACCTGGATTTGATCCCTGGGTTGGGAAGATCCCCTGGAGAAGGGAAAGGCAACCCACTCCAGTATCCTGGCCTGGAGAATCCCATGGGCTGTATAGTCCATGGGGTCGCAGAGAGTTGGACACAACTGAGCGACTTGCACAGTTACTTTCTTCCCCTTTTTCAGAGCATCCTCACGGGCTCTCAGTGTGACCCCGGCCCCTGACACGCAGCCTCAAGCCTGAATCGGGGGCTCTCCTCTCGCTGTTTCTGGAGGCGGCTCCACGTTACCACCTCCCTCACACTGAGTTCATGGTGCCACAGGCCACACCTGCAGGGGGATGGGCCCGCCGCCCACCTCTGCTGCCGGGTGGGGCGTCACCTTCCTCCTGGGGAGCCTTAGGGGGCAGCTCTGCACTTTGGGCCACTTTTACACAGAACAGACCTCAGTGAGACAGACACAGTGTCCACGGCGGGAAAGCAGACCATGCCGAGGGTGTGTTCCCAGCTCGAGGGAGGAACTGAGAGGGCAGCGGCGGGTGGGAACGTGGACGCGGGGTCCCTTCCAGCCCAGCACCATGCCCTGCACGAGCATCTCCACTGAGGACCACAAGCACCCCGGGACTGACGCATAAACCCCAGTGAGGCCACGAATCTGCAAGGACACAGTCCCGTGGGCACGCACGATCCACAGCCTGTCTTTCCTTTTCAAATCAGTAGCCTAAGGTAGAGCTTTAAAGACACACAGCCCACAGCATGTTCACGGGTCACCTTCAAGCCATGCATGCGTGCTCAGTCACTTAGTCGTGTCCGACGCTTTGCCACCCCATGGACTGTAGCCCGTCAGGTTCCTCTGTCCAGGGGATTATCCAGGCAAGAACAGTGGAGTGGGTTGCCGTGCCCTCCTCCAGGGGATCTTCCCCACCCAGGGTTGGAACGCGAGTCTCTTACGACTCCTGCATTAGCAGGCGGGTTCTTTACCACCAGCAGCACGGGAAGCCCTCCTTTGAACCAGTCCTCTCCTCTTGCTGCAAAGATACTGACGCGGCTGATTCCAGAGTCGTCACTCGGTGTGCGTAGTGACCACGTGCTGGACCACAACTCCAGCACCTCACACGCCGTCCAGGGGGTTCTGACCTCACTCACCCCTTCCCTCCTCTGGAAGCCACCCCGGCTCCTGTGGGCCTCTGCCTCAGCGCCCCCCAGGGTTCTCCAGTTCGTCTGGGCAGTCACTGTCGGGGTCCCTGGCCACCTCACCCCACTTTGGGCATGCCGTTGAGATGGGTCTTGATTCCTCTTCTCTCTAGAGCAGTGGTCCCCAACCTCCGTGGTCGTACCAGGGACCCGTTTCGTGGAAGATGACTTTTCCACGGATGGGGGGTGGGGGTAGATGGGTTTTTGAGATGATTCAAGTGCATTCCTGGAGAAGGCGATGGCATCCCACTCCAGTACGCTTGCCTGGAAAAATCCCATGGACAGAGGAGCCTGGTAGTCTGCAGTCCATGGGGTCACAAAGAGTCGGACACGACTGAGCGACTTCACTTTCACGAGTGGCGTTCCATTTGCCGTGTGCTTTGTCTTATTATTTATTCCATCAGCTCCACCTCTGAGCACCAAGCATTAGATCCGAGGTTCAGGACCGCTGCTCTAGGGGATCTCTAGATCCCTAGTTCTTCCCTTACTTAAGAACGTATTCTTAAACTCCGACTTACTCTGGTCCGAGTACTACAAGTGAACTGTGTTTTATTTACATACAATGGTTGCTTGGAGATGCTCAATTGCAGTGATTTCTCTTACTTATAAATAATACTACTACCTGTTTCCATATTACTAGTGGAACAGTTAGACCTGTTTTCTAACGACTGGTAAACTGATCAAGTAACCCAGAAGAAGGCAAAGAAAAAAGTGCTTCTGACTGATCCTTATTTTGAATAAACAGAAATGAAAGAGGCAGAAAGTAACTTCAAGCAAATATAATGTCTATAACCATCACTTTCATTCAACATTGTACTCAAAGTCTCAGCCAGCATGAAGACAGGGCAAAGAAGCAAAAATGTGCAAAGCCTGGAAAGGAAAATGCAACTTTCTTATGATTTACTGACAACATGATCATTTTCATAGAAAATGCTGGAAATCAACTATGCTTCAATTAAAAAATTTTTTTTCTTTGGGGGGGAAAAAAAGAGGGAAAGAAAAATAAAGGAACACGGATGCCCTACGCTGGATCCTTACGACAGAAATGAAATCCGAACGAAAGCCAGCTGAGAGGCAAAGATGGAGCAACAGCATTCCTCGGACGTAAGGAGGGCACCTGAGTGACCCTGTGTGAGGAGAGCGCTCACATAGTACACGGAGCCCAGTGGACCTGAAGGAAGCAAAACGATGAACTGATCATCCCTTAAAGGAAGAGCTATTAAGAAACTGAAAAAAAAAAAAGAAAAAAAAGTAGAGACAGACTTACATAAAACCAGGAACGACCTGGGTAAAACCAGCATAGCCATTTCCCTTCTCCAGGGGATCTTTCCAACCCAGGGATCGAACCCGGGTCTCCCGCGTTGCAGGCACGTTGTTTACCATCTGAGCCAGTAGTGAAGCCCCAAATGAAAGTGCAAGTCGCTCAGTCGTGTCCGACTCTTTGTGACCCCATGGACTATATAGTCCATGGAATTCTCCAGGCCAGAGTACTGGAGTGGGTGGCCGTTCCCTTCTCCAGGGGATCTTCCCGACCCAGGGATCAAATCCACGTCTCCCGCATTGCAGGCGGATTCTTTACCAGCAGAGCCATCAGCAAAGCCCAGGAATACTGGAGTGGGCAGCCTTTCCCTTCTCTAGGGGATCTTCCCTACCCAGGAATTGAACCAGGGTCTCCTGCATTGCAGACGGATTCTTTACCAACTGAGCCACCAGGGAAGCCCAGTGAAGCCCCAAATTAAGAACTATCAGGAAATTGAAAGAAATAAAAGTAGAAAGAAACTGAGATGAAACCAGCACATGACTCAAATACCCCATACATAAAGGACTCTTGCAGGACAGACTGGCTAAACCACCTAGAGAGTGCTTTGGAAAAGAGGAGCCCCATCGCCAATAAACTCACGACGAGGTGTTCAATCCCTGGATGAGCAGCAACACGCAAGAACAAAGAGCAGCGAGACATCACGACACACGTACCAGAAGGGCTGAGCTGAGGAAAAGATGGATTCTCCACTTGGGGAGACTGTGGGGAGAACATCTAAACCTCTCTGTGGGCGGGTGCATGGTCCAAGCTCTGTGCAAGACTCTTCTAGGGGTCTATGTCCTCTGACCTAAGAGTCTCACCTCTGGGTGGGGGGAATATGTATGCACATGTGTGACTCAGAAGGTGTGTTCACAGGATGTCCACAACGGTGCTGTTCTTTTCCATCTTTAAGATTCTTTGATGCAGATCCTTTGAAAAGTATTGAATTTGCTACATCACATCTGTTTTATGTTTCGTTTCGCTTTTGGCCCCAAGGCACGTGTGATCCTAGCTTCCCGACCAGGGACGGAACCCGCGACCCCTGCTTTGGAAGGTGATGTCTTGACCACTGGACCAGCAGGGAAGTCCTTCTTCCCAGCCCATCACTGGGGCCAACCAAATCTCCAGCCACTGTTGACAAGAAACGTCACAGCTGGAGGTGTCCCGGGCACAAAACGGTGCAGCAAGATGAGTGGATGAATCAGTGCTTCCTGCAAGAGACTGGGTGAGTGTCCCCCATGTACTGTTAACTGCGGGAAGCCAGGTACAGGTCGTTAAGATCCTATCTGGATAAACTCAAGTTACAGGTACAACATGTGTGCACGTTCAGAAGTCAGGATGTTGGCGGTTTACTCCTCTGAGCCTGATATGCTTTCATCTCCCGTATGTTCACCTTTTCCTTAGATGAGATGCTTACACGTTCGATAATAAAACGTGTTATTTCATTGATACTAATGTCATATGGACGTACGATGCTAATTTTTAATTGGTAAGGACAGTCATCCTCCGATACCCACTGGAGGCTGGGGATTGGACCCCCCACCTTGAATACCAAATTCCAAGGATGGATGCTGGAGTCCCAACAGTGAGCCCTTCATACCTGCGGGTTCTGCATCCTTGGGTTCAACCAGCTGCTGACCGTAGACAAGAGTACGGGACCCACAGACCGGTGAATCTGCAGATGCAGAACCCGCTGATGTGGAGAGCTGACTGTATAAGAGATTAAATAAATTCTATCATTTAATGTTAATATGAATATTAAAATTAATCAACTAATATTAATTTAAATGTTGCAATATGTATACATAATGTTACTTTAGTAATATTGAATAAATTTAACTTAACATATGATAGTAATAAAATACTAAACCTTATTGGTAATGTTATTTTAGCTACAGAATGAATTTGAGCAGCTTGGAAGAAAATTCCAGAACAAGAGCTCCAGCATCAATATCCCGGCACATGAGCTGATAACACTGAGTAAAACGGTACCTCAGAAAAGTAACAATTTTGAAAACTAATTCATGAAACAATTTTGCCTAAAAGAGATTTTGAGTCTTAAAATGCACAGAAGTGATAATACGTATGTCAATTATCTCTAAAAGCAGTATTTCAGTAATGCAAAACAAATACTCTTAGGAAACAAAGGAATGAAAGGAATTTATCTCAAAGATAAAAAGAAAACAGAATCTATTCTAAGGATGAACATTCACTGCAGTATTAACGATAAAACAAATTCTGAAGGCAACTAAATGTTTGGCTACAGTGCAATTACGACAGCACATAATATCCATCAAAGTAACCATTTCAAAATGTTACTAAAAAGACTAACAGTATATAAAATGCAAATATATTATTTGAAAATGTGGTCATTTTACATATACACACACACACATAAAAATGGCTTCCCTGGTGGCTCAGCCTGCAATCCAAGAGACCTGGGTTCGATCACTGGGTCGGGAAGATGCCCTGGAGAAGGGAACGGCAACCCACTGGAGAATCCCATGGACAGAGGAGCCTGGCGGGCTACAGTCCACGGGGTCCCAAAGAGTCGGACACGACTGAGAGACAGTTCGGTTCAGTCACTCAGTCGTGTCTGACTCTTTGTGACCCCATGAATCGCAGCATGCCAGGCCTCCCTGTCCATCACCAGCTTCCAGAGTTCACCCAAACTCAAGTGCATCAAGTCGGTGATGCCATCCAGCCATCTCATCCTCTGTCGTCCCCTTCTCCTCCTTCCCCCAATCCCTCCCAGCATCAGGGTCTTTTCCAATGTGTCAACTCTTTGCATGAGGTGGCCAAAGTATTGGAGTTTAAGCCTCAGCATCAGTCCTTCCAATGAACACCCAGGACTGGTCTCCTTTAGGATGGACTGGTTGGATGTCCTTGCAGTCCAAGGGACTCGCAAGAGTCTTCTCCAGCACCACAATTCAAAAACACCAATTCTTCGGCATTCAGCTTTCTTCACAGTCCAACTCTCATATCCATACATGACCACTGGAAAAACCATAGGCTTGGCTAGACTTGGCAAAGTAATATCTCTGCTTTTTAATATGCTATCTAGGTTGGTTATAACTATCTTTCCAAGAAGTAAGTGTCTTTTAATTTCCTGGCTGCAATCACCATCTGCAGTAATTTTGGAGCCCCCCAAAATAAAGTCTGATACTGTTTCCACTGTTTCTGAGAGACTATGCATACATATATAATAACTTGGTGAGACACGAGAGGTATAGGAAACTTAGCAAAGCGAATCTACTAAAATGCTACTTTTGTGAACTACTGGGAAGAGAATTGGGTTTTTTCCTGTCTTCCAAATTATCTGCATTATGCACCTTTGTAATAAATAATTACTTTAGAACAGAGCTTTACAGTGCAAAATAACGACTGTTTTGAGTGTTTGAACACAAGACCGGCTTTCTAGGAAAGAGGTGAAGACAGGTCCATATCCCTGAAATGATGCAATGTCAGCAGCAGATTTCAGAACGTGGTAACACATTCCTGGGAACCAGGGGCAACCCATTCAAACGTCAGAGCAGCAAGGCATTCGATAAAAGAAGAAAGCGTGCATGCACTTTGTTCAGCTGTTTCCTTAATAGCAGTAGTGTGGCTTGATGGTGACATTTACACAAGCACCCTGACAGCTCAGAACTCTTAAACGCAAACAACAAACACAAAACTCTTAGACGAAAGCACAGGCAGAACACTCTCTGAAATAAATCACAGCAAGATCTTTTTGGCTCCACCTCTTAAGAGTAATGAAAATAAAATCAGAAAATAAACAAACAGGACCTAATTAAAGTTGAGAGCTTCTGCACAGCAAAGGAAATAATAAAACAAAAAGACAACCCAGAAATGAGAGGAAATATTTGCATATGACTGATGAAGCCTTAATCTACAAGCTCATACACCTCAATACCAACAAACCACCCAATCAAAAAACCAGAAGACCTAAAAAGACATTTCTCCAAAGACATGTAGGTGGCTAAGAGGAACATGAAAAGATGGTCAACGTTGCTAATTATTGCAGAAATACAAATCAAGACTACAATGAGTTACCACCTCATACCAGTCAAAATGACTGTCATCAAAAAGTCTACAAACAATAAATGCTGGAGAGAGTGTGGAGAAAAGGAAACTCGCTTGCACTGCTGGTGGGAATGCAAATTGGCGCAGCCACTTGAGAGAACAGTCTGGAAGTTCCTAAGAAAACTAAAAACAGAGCTACCATCTGACCCAGCAAGCCCACTCCTGGACACATACCTGCAGAAAACCGTCATTTGAAAACGTACATGCTGCCCACTGCAGCACTATTGACAACAGTCAAGACGCGGTGGCAGCCTAAATCTCCATCGACAGAGGAGTCCATGTGGCACACAGGCACACAGAATACTACTCAGCTTCGTAAAGACTGAAATCAATGCCACGTGCAGTGACATGGGTAGGGAGGTAGACATGATCACAGGAAGGGAATCAGGGAGAGAAACAGGGTATCACTTCTCTGCGGAATCTAAAAACAATGATACCGACGAACTTATTTACAAAACACAAATAGATTTACAGACTTAGAAAGCAAATTGACAGTTACCAAAGGGGACTGGTGGGGTTGGGGAACACACTGGGAGTCTGGGGTGGACAGGTGCAAGCTACTATATTTAAAATAGTCAACAGGGACCTACTGTATACCACAGGGAGCTCTGCTCAATGTAATCACCTAAGGCTTCCCTCATAGCTCAGTCGGTAAAGAATCTGCCTGCAATGCAGGAGACCTGGGTTCGATTCCTGGGTCGGGAGGATCGCCTGGAGAAGGAAATGGCAACCCCCTCCAGTACTCTTGCCTGGAGAGTCCCATGGACAGAGGAGCCTGGCGGGCTACAGTCCATGGGGTCGCAAGGAGTCAGACACGACTTAGCGACTAAACCACCACCACCACCAACTGGAAAAAGAATCTGAAAAAGAATCAACCTGTGTTTATGTACAACCGAATCCCTTTGGTGTACACCTGAAACTCACACAACACTGTCCATCAACTGTACTCCAATATTAGAATAAAACTCAAGGACAACGATGACTAAGCAATCATCTGCTCACCTTCGGTCTTCTTCCAGTAGACCTTGACCTGCAGCTGGTTGTCTTGGAAGAATGGAGCCCCGACTTCCAGGAGGCGAGCGGGCCGGCGTCTTTGAAGGGGAGGCTGCGTGTGCATCACACTCTTTCTACTTTTCCCGAGCTGTTCTTCTACAAGAGTGCACAACATTCTGATTTACTGGTTAGAAAGCAACATGGAACCTGATGGTAATCCCAGTGCATTTGATTTCTTTCTGTGATCCTTTCCTATTTAGCGCCTGTTTTTTAAAGGAAAACGTAATTCAGCCACAGATTCCTTCCTGCCCAGGTTGACCACACCTCCCCCTTCATCATAGGCTGTAATGCAGACCTAAAAGTATGCTGTGTAGATTACACTGAATCCGCAAATTTAACTTAGTAAGAACATACTTTCACCAACCTTGATAGATGCTCTGATTTCAGTAATTAGTGGAAATAGTATTTCTCACAATACATGAATTTTTTTTTGGCACTTGTGAAGGAAGTCAATGAAGTAATATTAAAATACCATTTCATGAAAACAATATACTCGGTGGGTTTTCGCTGAAGGACCAGCATGTTAGATTCCTCCGTCTTGAGAGAGACAGAGGCGAGTTCACATGGCTTAGTAGGAAAGATACCCAAAACTCCTGGCCTCTGATCTCTCCTTTTGCAGCTCACTGACTTTTAGAAGTTGCACATATAGAAATAATGTCCTTTTCTGCTTTCAGAATTCCAAGTACTCCTATGAGATATAATATCTCAACCTGTATTGATGATAAACCACTAAGCAATGTGAAAAAGTTCACTTAAAACTCAGCATTTAGAAAACTAAGATCATGGCATCTGGTCCCTTCACTTCATGGCAAATAGATGAGGAAACAATAGAAACAGTGACAGACTTCATTTTGGGGGGCTCCAGAATCACTGCAGATGGTGACTGCAGCCATGAAATTAAAAGACGCTTGCTCCTTGGAACAAAAGCTATGACCAACCTAGACAGCATATTAAAAAGCAGAAACATTACTTTGCCAACAAAGGTCCGTCTAGTCAAGGCTATGGTTTTTCCAGTAGTCATGTATGGATGTGAGAGTTGGACTATAAAGAAAGCTGAGTGCTGAAGAATTGATACTTTTGAACTGTGGTGTTGGAGAAGACTCTGGAGAGTCCCTTGGACTGCAGGGAGATCCAACCAGTCCATTCTAAAGGAAATCAATTTTGAATATTCATTGGAAGGACTGATGCTGAAGCTGAAACTCCAATCCTTTGGCCACCTGCTGTGAAGAGCTGACTCATTGGAAAAGACCCTGATGCTGGGAAAGATGGGAGGCAGGAAGAGAAGGGGACGAGAGAGGATGAGATGGTTGGATGGCATCAGTGACTCGGTGGACTTGAGTTTGAGTAAACTCTGCGAGTTGCTGATGGGCAGGGAAGCCTGGTGTGCTGCAGTCCACTGGGTCACAAAGAGTCGGACATGACTGAGTGACTAAAGTGACTGATCTTCAAAGGTAGTAATGCCTAGGCGTGAAATAGGATTTAGATATATGAAAAAAGAGAAGAAAAAGGGATATAACTCAGGAACAGCCAGGTGGCAGAGCAGCATGGGATAGGGTGGGGAGAAGCGGGTGGGGCTTCCTGCTCCAAGGAGTCCCCCTCCCAGCACGCATTCACCAAGTCCAGAACCCTCTGAATCCTGGCATCTGGGGTTTACGGAGGCTTCATTACACAGACATGACTGATTAAATTATTAGCCACCGATGACTGAACTGCACCTCCAGCCACTCTCTCTTCCTCAGAGGTGGTGGTAGGAAGTGGAGACAGAAAGTTCCAAGCTTCCAGTCACTGGTACGTTCCTCTCATGGCCACCCTGTCCTTCAGTGCTGTCCAAAAAAATCACCTCATTCACATAAGAAAACACACCTTCATGGCTCTCGCTGCTTAGGGAATTCCAAGAGTTTCTGGAGCCGTGTGCCTGGAACAGGCCAACACCAATGTCATCTTTAAGTCACAACGTCACAGCCTGTGAGAAGCCTTACATCCAAGTCTACAGACCCCAGCACAGCAAGCCTGGGGCCCAGAGTGGGGGCAGGGTCACAGGGAACCCACAAGACAGGCACCCAAACATGCCCCTTTCTGGATGCCACCGTGGGCTTACAGAATCCTGCTGCTTACACCTAAGGCATGTTTTAAAAAGAATTTAAGGTGTAATGGAATATTACTCAGCCATAAACAGGAATTAAACTCTGCCTTCTTCATAAACATGGAGGGACCTGGAGACTGCCATAGTGTGAAGGAAGTCAGAAAGACAAATACATTAATGCATGTATGTAGAATATAGAAAAATAGTGTAGATGAGCTTATTTGCAAAGCAGAGATAGAGACACACACATAGAGAACACACCCAAGGATACCAAGGGGGTTAAGAGTGGCGTGGGATGAACTGGGAGATAGCAATTTACACACATACACTAAACTAATGAGAACCTGACTCATTGGAAAAGACCCTGATGCTGGGAAGGATGGAAGGCAGGAGGAGAAGGGGACGGCAGAGGATGAGATACTTGGATGGCATCACCCACTTGATGGGCATGAGTTTGAGCAAGCTCCGGGGGTTCGTGATGGACAGGGAGGCCTGGCGTGCTGCAGTCCGTGGGGTCCCAAAGAATGGGACACGACTGAGTGACTGAACTGAAGGTGAATGAGAACCTACTGTATACCACAGAGAACTCTACTCAATGCTCTGTAGTGGTCTATATGAGAAGACATCTGAAAGAGAGGATACGTGTATACATATAACTGCCTGTGCTGTATAGCAGAAACTAATACCAACACTGTGAAATCAACTGTACTCCAATAAAAAGCTTTTTTTAGAAAGTTTAAGGCTTTTCACAAATCTTAAATTTTTCACAAGCTCATTTATGCATCTAATTCCTTAAATAACCTGTCCTGTTAAGAATTCACTGGCAGATAACCAAGACAGTCTAGACGGTTGTTTAACCTCTCTGTGAATATTGTCGTCCTTCGGCCTGTTATATCCCATGGAAATGTTTAGTTTTCACTACCGACGTAAAAAAAGCGTATATATCTCAGGATTGAACGTCTGCTGCTTTACTGAATGATTTCAGCGTGAACCCGCGTGGCCACGCCCCCACACATGGACACGCCCCCACACATAGAGGACACGCCCCCACACAGCACATGCCCCAGAGGACACGCCCACAGAGGACACGCCCACACACAGGGGCACGCCCCCAGAGGACACGCTGACACATAGAGGATGCACAGTCCAACCTCAGCCCTGGGAGTCGTCCCTCCCTCTGAGCGTGTCCTCCACTTCCAGCAGGAAACAAAAATGGAATAAAAGCCGTTTCTCCATATTCTGAAAATGGATGAGGTCTGGTTTATACTCTTTAAATAGTCCTGAAAGTGAAAGAGAACTGAGTGACTAGGCTGTTTCTCCAGATGTTAGATGAACTCTGGAATATTCTTCCAGCTCCATGAGTCCACTACATCAAGCATTTGGAAACTGTCACCCCTGGAAATGTTCCTCCTGCCTCCCAAGAGAGCAAGTTACGTTTCTATTAAAGACAGGATTATGTCTTTCTTTCCTTCAAGGGGCCCTTTTATAAAACTGTGTGAACACGCACCCTTTGCTTTCATAGAAACGTTTATCATGAAAACGCCTAGTAGCCTGCAGCCCTGGAAAAACAGCATTCAAAAAGTAATTTATATGCTGACATTTAGAGCACTGCTTCCTATAAAATATAATTTCCCTTGCTTAAACTGGAAAGTTGTAGTGATTCTTTACTTCTGGTTGGTTCATGATGAAAACTCATTGTGTTCCTGTCACAGGCACACATTACTGTTTATGGGATTATACATCAACGTTGGGTTACAAAGCGTGTCCTGACACACACTCAGCTGTGTCCTGCCTAATCCTGTGTTAAGACAGTCTCTGCTGGAGGCCACCCTGAAACCCAAGTAACATGTATTATGACTGGTACTTTGCAGCATCACTTATTTTTTTTTAATTGTTCTGATCCTTCTGACAGGAATCAGTTAATCCTAGAACAAAGTGGCCTTTGGTAGGTTAAATATCATATCTCTTTCTTGGTTACGTAAAATGGTACATGAGTGCTCAGTCATGTCCAACTCTTTGAGACCTCATGGACTGTAGCCGAAACTACGACCAACCCTAGACAGCATATTAAAAAGCAGAGACATTACTTTGCCAACAAAAGTCCATCTGAGCAAAGCTGTGGTTTTTCCAGTAGTCATGTATGGATGTGAGAGTTGGACCATAAAGAAAGCTGAGAGCTGAAGAATTGATGCTTTTGAACTGTGATGTTGGAGGAGACTCTTGAGTGTCCTTTGGACTGCAAGGAGATACAACCAGTCCATCCTAAAGGAAATCAGTCCTGAGTGTTTATTGGAAGGACTGATGTTGAAGCTGAAACTTCAATACTTTGGCCACTCGATGCGAAGACCTGACTCTTTTGAAAAGACCCTGATGCTGGGAAAGATTGAGGGTGGGAGGAGAAGGGGATGACAGAGGATGAAATGGTTGGATGGCATCACCGACTCAAGGGACATGAGTTTGGGTGGACTCCGGGAGTTGGTGATGGACAGGGAGGCCTGGCGTGCTGCGGTTCATGGGGTCACAAAAGTCAGACACGACTGAGCTATTGAACTGAACTGAGCTGGACTGTAGCCCACCATGCTCCTCTGTTCATGGGATTCTCGGCTGTGGGCAGAAACGCATATTCAATTACAGGACTCATACGGCCCCTTCATGGATCGCAGCTATACCAGCCTCTAAGGGGTGAGGAACGCTGTTTATTGGGAAAACTGGAAAAACACCAAAAGGCCAACTTAACTTTGCACAAGACAGAAATCCCCACCACCAGTAGAAGAAAAACTACCATCTCAGGAGAATCAGACGTTTAAAGGATTTTGGTTTGAGGAGAAATCAGTGAGTAGTAAGTTGGGGAAACAGGAAAGCGTGAGATGTGGGCATAAGTGAAGAGACGGCAGGAATACGTGATGGTCTTGAGAGGGGAAGAAATCTGTGATACTGGTTAATGTTTTCTAGAGACTGTTCTGACAGTCATCTATAAGACAGATATTGAAGAAAGGCTGGAAATGAATAATAATTAGGAGATAAATTGTATCAGGAAGGTGGCAATGGCCTGGACAGTGGGCAAGACCTGGACAGGTCCCCACGTCGCAGGTGAGGTTAGAACACCAGAGGACTTTGATTCCTCATGAAGTGGATTTCTGGAGAGAGGTAAACCGAGGCATGAAAAACGACCTCTCCTGACCTCAGGCTCGAACAGAAGGGCTGAGGGACAGGTGCTCTGAGGGTAGGGCCGTGGAGAGAAACAGCGGTGAAAGGATGAGATGATCGTGGTTTGGAGGATGGTCCATTTCACGAAGCTGTCAGCCATCCCAGTGGCGGTGCCGGGCGGGCAGCCAAACATACAGCTCTGGTTTCTGGGGTGGGGGGGTGGCGGCATCAGGTTGTGGGGTGCCCAGGGTGGCCTCGGCACACGGATGGCAGGACACCCATGGGACTGACTGCGATCTCCAAGGGGGGAAGCTCCTCCTGCTTCATTCCCCGCCCCCACCCTGTGCTGGTTCTCTGCACACACAGTGCTGTGTTCCAGAGCTGCACGTGTGCGGTGTGATGCCTGCTGCTCTGCAAGGCCCAGGAGAGGCCGGCAGGCTCGGTGCCTACTGCCGTGTCAGTCTGTCTGCCTCCACGACTCCCTGGCAGCTCTCTGCACCATGCATGGGCTAGTCTCTCTGTTATCCTGGCCACGTGTTTACAGACTCCACATTGGGCTCTCGGAAGGCTGACATCAGGTGTGTCTAATGCGGTAACGTGTGCGTGAGTTCATGTTAATACATGAAAACATTGTATTATATAGAATGCATAGAAATAGATACATAAAGACTGTATAATGTACACATACAATAGTCTATACTGTATATATATTCACATATATACTTTTTCCTTTGTATATGACATATTTGTTTATACTCTAGTGAGGTCTATGATAGTATGATATAGTAACTGTTCCCATAGTTAGACTCAGTTTGATGAATGAATTAAAGTGTGCAAGTTGCTCAGTCATGTCTGACTGTTTGCGACCCCGTGGGCTATAGAGTCCATGGAATTCTCCAGGCCAGAATACTGGAGTGGGTAGCGTTTCCCTTCTCCAGGGGGATCTTGCCAACCCAGGGATTGAACCCAGGTCTCCTGCATTGCAGGTGGATTCTTTCCCAGCTGAGCCACCAGGGAAGCCCAAGAATACTGGATGAATGGATGTAGGATTGCATTTAAAGAAATTAATGAATGGTGGGTGCAGCCACTATGGAAAACAATATGAAAGTTCCTAAGAAAACTAAAAATAGGACTATTGTATGACCCAGCTACCCCATTTCTGGGCACGTATCCAGACAAAATTATAATCCAAAAAGGTACACGCACCTCTACGTTCATTGCAGCCAACACATGTGAAACAACCCCAAGGCCCACCAAGAGAGGAAGGGATAAAGAAGGTGTGGTACATATAGACAATGGAATATTACTCAGCCGCGAAAAAGAATGAGACGATGCCATCTGCAGTGACATGGATGGGCCTAGCGATGATCATACTAAGCGCATTAAGTCTGACAGAGAAAGACTAATACTGTATGGTCTCACCCGTGGGATCTAAAATGACGCCAATGAACTTACCTATGAAACAGAAACAGCCTCACAGACGTTGAGAACAGACTGGTGATTACCAAGGCAGCCAGCAATGGGGAGGGATGGAGTGGGAAGTTGGGGTTAGCAGATGTGAGCTTTGATATAGAGAACGGATAAGCAACAAGGTCCTATTGTGTATCACAGGGAACTATATTTAACATCCTGTGATAAACCATCATGGAGAAGAATATACTTTTTAAAATGTACATATATATACATAACTGAAATCACTTTGCTGAACAACAGAAAATTGCCACAACGTGGTCCATCAACTGCACTTCAATAAAAAACTTCTTTTAAAAAATCAAGGAAGTTATTACATGCTCAGAAATGTCTCCATGAGAATTTTTACATAAAAGTAGTACTGTACCCAGGCTGATACACAGAAATAGTGGACTTTTCAAATCCATCTAATCTCCCAAAGGACCCATTTCTGAAGTAGGGAGGAAGCTCTTGTTTCGAGAACTCTTTTGAAAAACACCATTTCAAGTGGACCTGCTCCTTTGGATCCCCATTATCTTCCAGGTGGTACAAGATAATTAGGGTTTCCTTCCCAAATGGCTCAGTCAGTGGTTAAAGCAGCCGCCTGCCAATGCAGGAGACACAGGTTCCATCCCTGGGTAGGGAAGATCCCCCGGAGAAGGAAATGGCAACCCGCTCCAATATTCTTGCCTGGAGAATCCCATGGACAGAGGAGTCCATGCGGGTTTGCAGAGTTGGACATGACTGAGCATGCGCACAAGCTCAAGGAACATGGTTATGGACTATCCCTGCATCTAACTCAGAGGAGCCAGCCTCAGTTCAGTTCAGTTCAGTCGCTCAGTCGTGTCCAACTCTTTGCGACCCCATGAACTGCAGCACACCAGGCCTCCCTGTCCATCACCAACTCCCAGAGTCCACCCAAACCCATGTCCATTGAGTCGGTGATGCCATCCAACCATCTCATCCTCTGTCGTCCCCTTCTCCTCCTGTCCTCAATCTTTCCCAGCAACAGGGTCTTTTCAAATGAGTCAGCTCTTCGCATCAGGTGGCCAAAGTATTGGAGTTTCAGCTTCAACCTACTCTTTCCTAAATTCTAGACACTTGTCACACTGTCCTGGTTTGACCCAGGCCTGGAGCCATGATGAAAGGCAGACCTTGTGAGCCTGGAGCAGCAACACTTGCGGAGATGCCTGTGGCCTTTCCCAGGCTGACCGTCCATCAGCCCGGCCCCAGGAGCCTCCCCACGGCCCTACCCGCCACTCCCCAGCTGTCGGCAAAAGCCAGAAACACCACAGCACCCAACATCTGGCTCAGAGACGAGGGTCTCATACGCCCTTCCTCTCACTGTGCTAAGTTCATGGTCACAGACGAGCTTGGTAACACTGGCGCCTAGGATGTGGGCGTGGGGTGACATGGTCACTGCTGCCAGTGCGGTACTGGGTAGCCTTCTGCAGGAATTGTGACCACTGTGTGAAACCCACAAAAAAAAGGGGTTGAAAGCCTCAAATGCATGTTGCATTTGAAGAGGGAATTAACAGTTTCTGAGAGTTTAGCTACAAGGATCCTTCTCGAAGACCCGTACGCGTGTGTGAGGACCCGATCGTGTGAACACAAGCGTTTGCTGGAATGGGACACCTTCTTAAGTGTCCATTGTGACACCACAAGTATCTGTGAAACAGATAAAAGTCGTACAGAAAACTCCAAGGCAGGGCTTCCCTGGTGGCTCAGTGGTAAAGAATCCGCCTGCCAAAGCAGGAGACACGGGTTCGCTCACCGGTCCAGGAAGATCCCACGCGTCATGGGGCAGCTAAGCCCGGGTACCACAGCTAGTGAGCCCGTGTGTCCTAGAACCCGTGGTCTGTAACGAGGAAGCAGCTCAGTGAGAAGCCTGGGCACCATAACTAGGCAACAGTTCCTGCTTGCCGCTGCTAGAGAAAAGCCCTCACACAGCTATGAAGACCCAGCACAGACACATTAAAAAAAAAACAAAAACTATAAAAATAAAGACACATTTGCATAAGGATCCTGAATCGTGTCGATATTGGCACCTGCTGGGATGAGACACCTTTTCTTCTGAAGTTTCTATTAGAATAAGGACCCTGAATCATGTCAATATCAGCATCTGCTAGAATGGGACACCTTTTCTTCTGAAGTATCTATTACAAGAAAGACCCCGAATCACGTCAATATCAGCATCTGCTAGAATGAGACACCTTTTCTGCCGAAGTTTCCATTAGAATAAGGACCCTGAATCATGTCAATATTAGCATCAGCTAGAATGAGACACCATTTCTTCTGAAGTTTCCACTAGAATAAGGACCCTGAATCATGTCAATATCAGTGTCTGCTAGAATGAGACACCTTTTCTTCCGAAGTTTCCATTAGAATAAGGACTCTGAATCATGTCAATATTAGCATCTGCTAGTATGGGACATCTTTTCCTCTGAAGTTTCCATTATGATGCCAAAACACTGCACGCAGAATAGATGAAGACCGTGAGGAAGACGCCAAGGTAACACTTGTGCTGGTTCACAGGACACAGTCACACGCACGCTGGTAGGAAGACCTGCCCGGTGAAGACGGGAAGTGAGGGAAAGGAGCCGTGCACACTCACTGTTGTGGGCGGCGTGCGCAGACGTGAACTGCAGGGACACCTTGGCGCTCTTGAGGCGCGTCTGGCCCCAGTAGGTGATGGCTTGCAGCTCCACAGTGTAGTCGCAGCCCAGCTGCAGCGGCTCCAGGGTCACCGAGTTCTGGGACTGCAGGCGGAGGGGAGACGAGACTGCGTCAGAAGCCGCCCGGACCCTGAGCCTCCCGCCAGCGGTCCCCGGTCCTCAGGGAGCCCACCAGCTCCCACCTGACCTCCGCCAGGACTAAGATCACGGAACCTTCTACATCTTTAGCAAAGCCAGTCGTGCCGTGGATCCAAATAAATGTCACACAAAAGCATCTTTTTCTTTTTTTTGGAAACTGTGTCACTAACCCCATTATTGGATGCTCTGCAGTTATGTGATGATGAATAACTCACTCCTAGAACTCACAGTTCTAGGACTGTATGTGTGTTTGAATTCTGTGCCATTGGCAGGATGTGTGTGTGTGTGTGTGTGTGTATCCTGTGCCTTTTGTGGGATGTGTGTTTGTGTGCGTGTATCCTGTGCCTTTTGCAGAATGGGTGTGTGTGTTTGTGTGTGTATTCTGTGCCTTTTGTAGGACGGGTGTGTGTGTGTTTGTGTCTGTGTGTGTATCCTGTGCAATCTGCAGGGTATGTGTGAGTGTGTGTATTTTGTGCCCGTGCTAGGGCTGTGTGTGTGTGTGTGTGAATCGTGTGCCGTTGGCAGGATATATGTGCGTCTCTGTGTGTGTGTCCCTCACTCCTTCCTGGACGGCAGCTCACAGAGACAATGAGCGCCCTTTATAACAGACTAGCAGAGAGTCACAGCAGCGCACACCTGGAGAGACCCAGCGAACGGACATTCACTGTATTTCCCCAATGTGGATCCTCCGTCTTCTATGAGAAAATTTCCTCCGAAAGTTGTTAAGAAGAATCGACTTGACAGAATGCTTTTAAAAGTATGTTTTTATGGCTTGCGGGTATGATAATAAGGTCCCTTACAAGAACTGGGAATTGAGAGAAATAAGCTTGTGGTCTTAGAATTCAAACATCTGTCAAAAGATAGTACATGGGCAGTTCCGCGGTAGTACACTGCCCAGGATTTGGTGCTTTCAGTGTTGGGGCCAGAGTTCAATTCCCTGTGGAGGAACACATACAGCAAATGGAACAGGACACACACACGCGCACGCACACACACACACACACACACACAATGGAACAGGATGCACACACACACCATGCACACACACACCCAACAAATGGAACAGGATACACATGGCACAGGCTTCACACACACACACAATCCTAGAACTGGAACAAAACACACAACACACACACACACACACCCTGCAAATCACACAGGACACACACACAGACACACACAGACACACACACCCTTCAAATGGCACACGATTGAAACACACACAATCCTAGACCTGGCACAAAATACACATTCACACACATTCCCTGCAAACTGCACAGGATACACAGACAAGCACACACACCCATTCTGCAAAAGCCACAGCATACACACACACAAACACATCCTGCCAGCGGCACATAATTCTAACACATACACAATCCTACAACTGGCATAAAACATACACACACACACATACACACACATATATATCCTACACATGGCACGGAATATACACACACATCCTGCAAATGGTTAAAGACATACACACACAGCAAATAGCACAAAATACACACAGACACACGTCTTGCAAATGGCACTAACACACACACTCATACACAAACATCCTGCACAAGGCACAAGATTCACACACACAGTGATACAGGATACACACACACACACATCTTACAAATGGCACAGCACACACACACACACACACATACACACACACACCCTGCAAATGGTAGAGAATACACAGGCATACCCTGCAATGGTGAGGAAACACACACACTCTGCGAATGGTGCAGGATACACACACACACACACACACACTGCAATTGTCACAGGACACACACACACAAACATCCTGCAAATGACACAGAACTCACACACACACACCCTGCAAATGGCACAGAATACACACAGAGAAACATACACATAGATCCTGCAAATGGCATAGGATACACACACACAGACATCCTGCAGATGCACAAAATACACACACATACACGCACACAATCTCCTTTTAGTCTGCTGCTGCTAAGTTGCTTCAGTCATGTCCGACTCTGTGTGACCCCATAGACGGCAGCCCACCAGGCTCCCATCCCTGGGATTCTCCAGGCAAGAACACTGGAGCAGGTTGCCATTTCCTTCTCCAATGCATGAAAGTGAAAAGTGAGAGTGAAGTCGTGTCCGACTCTTAGCGACCCCATGGACTGCAGCCTTCCAGGCTCCTCTGTCCATGGGATTTTCCAGGCAAGAGTACTGGAGTGGGGTGCCATTGGGGCCACCTGATATCACATGTACTATATATATATTATACGTACACTGTACATGCATATATTTCATCATGTCACATTCTGATTTCCATTTCTGTGATTTCCCACCTTTATCTCCTTCGGCACTTTCTATGAGATGAGCACACATTATCAATTATCACTTGTTGCAGAGCTGTACGAAATAAAACCTGGAACTGTCAGAAAGTTTCTTACAAATAAAACAGCATTGCAGCTGGATATCAGTGATGTGGACTGGTAGAGATGTGTTTTACAATCCTCGATGGCACAAATACTGGAATGTTCATTTAAAAAAAATTGTTGCTGTCTTTTAAAAGCTCTTTTCAACATTAGTTTGTGCAATTCAATCGTATAAATTAGAGAGAAAGTTGTTCGTTTATGTTTTATAACATCAATATAAAAAAGTGTGTAATAAAAGCACATTTTTTTTATACATTAAGCATATGTCACACCAGGCAGAAAGTTCAGTGTTATGGAGATCTCATTGCAAGAAATGTTTTGGTGAAGATTTTATTTCTTGATATGTGGACAATAAGCCATCCCACATCCTTTTAATCCATGAGAAACATATATAGTCAAACATACATCTTGTAAACTGTGTGCAGTTCTAGCAATGACATTACAGATAGGAGCATCTTGCAATACACAACAGAAAAAGTAAAAACTTTAACTCCTCAATTCAGAAGGATCGCTTAAAAAAAAAAGCAAACCTTAATATCAAGGACATTTTGAATTGTACCATTTTCAGTGGCTAGACATAGCATATTCAAAAGCAGAGATATTACTTTGCCAACAAAGGTCCGTCTAGTCAAGGCTATGGTTTTTCCAGTGGTCATGTATGGATGTGAGAGTTGGACTGTGAAGGAAGCTGAGCGCCAAAGAATTGATACTTTTGAACTGTGGTGTTGGAGAAGACTCTAGCGAGTCCCTTGGACTGCAAGGAGACTCAACCAGTCCATCCTAAAGGAGACCAGTCCTGGGTGTTCTTTGGAAGGACTGATGCTGAGGCTGAAACTCCAGTACTCTGGCCACCTGATGCAAGGAGTTGACTCATTGGAAAAGACCCCGATGCTGGGAGGGATTGGAGGCAGGAGGAGAAGGGGACGACAGGATGAGATGGCTGGATGGCATCACTGACTTGATGTACATGAATTTGGGTGAACCCTGGGAGTTGGTGATGGACAGGGAGGCCTGGTATGCTGCCATTCATGGGGTTGCAAAGAGTCGGACACGACTGAGCGAGTGAACTGAACTGAGACAGGTACGATGGACATCATTCCAGTCCCTTTGATTTCTAGAGTTTGTGCTGGCCCTTTGGATATGAGTAAGTCAACAGACGACATTCAAGCGTTCTCAGCCTGAAATGTCCGAGGCTGATTGGCCGGTGTGGTCCTCTGATCACAGACTCTCCTTGGCCAGAGGGCGATGGGAATTCATTCCTCATCCACCCCTCTTCTGGGCTCACTGGAGGCTGCTCTTAAATGGGGCACCTTGAGTTCAACGCCCCCACGAGACACCGGGCCCCCTCCCCGGAATGGGCACTTACCCCATCCGTGGTCTTCCTCCTCTTCTTCTTGGTTGGCACAAGGGACTTGCCGCTGACTGTCCAGCTCCAGAAGACTTTGTAGTGGTGCACCGGGATGTCTGGTTCCTCGGCGACATCCCACGCGATGGTCACAGCCACGCTTCCGTCACTGTGGACGGTGGAGTTCACCAGCCGGAGGTTGGCTGGGGCCGGGGGTGCAGATGGATCTGAAATCGCAGGAGACAGAGTTCAGTTTTGAGGATGACCACAAACGCACCATCGACTCCATGGACAGGAGTTTGAGCAAACTCCGGGAGACCGTAAAGGACAGGGGAGCCTGGCATGCTGCCATCTGTGGGGTCGCAGAGAGTCAGACTCGACTGAGCAACTGAACAACCACGGAAGCGCCATTTCTGCTCATGTGACGACTACAGGGTCAATGCAGGAACACTGCCCTTTATATGTAGGATACTTGAAAACAAGCACTTCAGTTCAGTTGCTCAGTCATGTCCAACTCTTCGCGACCCCACGGACTGCAGCACGCCAGGCCTCCGTGTCCATCACCAACTCCCGGAGTTTACCCAAACTCATGTCCATCGAGTGGATGATGCCATCCAAGCATCTCATCCTCTGTCGTCCCCTTCTCCTCCTGCCTTCAATCTTTCCCAGCATTCAGAAACACTTTTTCAGCCTCAAATTGAAATACAGTCTACAGAAAAGTAGTCAAAGTGAAAATCGCTCAGTTGTGTCTGACTCTTTGCAACCCTATATTCTCCAGGCCAGAGTGGGTAGCCTTCCCCGTCTCCAGGGGATCTTCCAAACACAGGGACTGAACCGGGGTCTCCTGCATTGTAGGCAGATTCTTTACCAATGGAGCCACCAGGGAAGTCCACAGAATGGTAAGACACGTGCGTTTGGACCATGTTTGTAATCTAGACAGTTTCATACCACGGCAACACTGCCCAATTTTCACTGTCCTGAAACTGACAAAATTCTGTAAAACACCGTCAAATTCCATTTAGGTTGGGTGACGTTAAACACGTCAGCAATGGTGAAACACCTGTGAAAATTCTGAAAAGAGAAAACAGAAATCCGGGGCCAGCTCATACAAATAAGTGTTCATCTGAGTGGACCTGGAGCTGAACATCCTTGAGTCCAAAGTTTAGAGCCACATGGAGACATCAGCAAAAACAAACCATTTTTTTTTTTAATCCACATTACAAATGGGATGACAGATGGCTAATATGTTTGTCATTTCACCGTTTCTCGTTTGTTGCATAAACTGAGACCTTCTCAGCCGTTGAGAGAGACCAGGTCCTGGAACACCCAACCGAACCTGTGTCTCCTGCCTGGGCAGACAGATTCTTTACCACTGAGCCAGTTGGGAGCCTACTTTGCCAACACCAGAGTCTTGGCCCCTCCAGCACCTACTCCCCACCACAGACACCCCATCTCAGGAAATGCACAGTCCTCCTTCCCACGGCTCCTTCCCCAAACTTCGAGGCTGTACCCTTCCTGAGCTCTCACTGAACAGCTCCTGTGGGCATATCAATACTAGAGTCTATCTGGAATCCCACTGTCTCTATCAGAATAACACCCTGGGCCCATTTCACCTTCCTCTCTCCCTGATTATTGGGAAGGCCTGTCTGAGTCTTTCTCAGTATGGCAGCTCGTGAATCGTTTTTGTTTTTTTGGCTTCCCTGGTAGCTCGGCTGGTAAAGAATCCAGCTGCAATGCAGGAGACCTCGATTCAATTCCTGGGTTGGGAAGATCCGCTGGAGAAGGGATAGGCTTACCTACTCCAGTATTCTTGGGCTTCCCTGGTGACTCAGACACTAAGGAATCCACCTGCAATGCAGGAGACCTCAGTTCGATCCCCGGGTCAGGAAGATCCCCTGGAGAAGGGAATGGCTACCCACTCCAGTATGCTGTTATTTTTGTTTATGTTTCATTTTATTTTGCTTTTAAATTTATTAGTATTTCTTTGGCCATGCCGGGTCTTCATTCCAGCAGGTGGTATCTTTAGCTGGCACATGGGAACTCTTGCTTGTGGCAGGTGGTACCCAGTTCCCCGAGCGGGGATTGAACCTGGGTCCCCTGTGTTGGGCACACAGAGTCCTAGCTACTGGACCACCAGGGAAGTCCCAGCTGGTGATTCTTCATGACATGAGTTCAGGAGCTCTCACTGCCCACCCCCCACCAAAAAAGAGCTGGCAGTCTCCCCAAAGCCTTGTGCCTTCCTTCCATGCATAACATCCTGAGTCTGCTCTCCTGTCCCTGCTCCTCCTGCTGTTCTGGCCACGCTGGTTCCCAGGTTACTTCTTGGAGATGAAACCAAGAGCTACCGAGGCTCTTCCAATGGTCACTGAGCCTCAACACCTCCCCCCAGGGAGTCCTGACCTGACTGTTCACCTACTGCGGGTTGACCAGATGTCTCGCTATCCAAGTCCGTTATATGTGTTTTCCTCCTCTTACTGGCAGAATATTGTCACCATTTCCTCCTGCCTTCGTGTTCTCTGAGGCTCTTAGAACCAAATCTGTGGCGTGATTCACTCCTAAACCTACGGCAAGTCACTGCAGATCCTTCTCAGAGGAAGCTAGTCTTCAAGCTCATCACCGCTTCAAAGCAAAAGAAAAATTAAAACGTGTAAGGATAATCACAGGCATTCACATTTTCAACGATGCACCTGGATGTCCATGTGCTGAAAATACACGGTTATGCTTCCAGAAATCCGAAGTTCACAGGAAGAGAGCAAAATCATCTACATTTCTAAAGAAAATTCCCAGTTTAGGAAAGTCAACTGGTGGTGTTTCATCATTTCCTTAATCTACTTCATTCATTCTATCATTACTCACCGCCCTGGAAAAATATCTCATGCCTTACATGTGATTGCAATAGTCCAGGACAACATCACCTAGTTTGTGAAACAGGAGACAACCTAACTGATGAAACAGCACTAGGAAATAATGCCTTTAAATAAACTGATAGTATTTGGCTCAAATGTTCTTCCCTGGTGGCTCAAAGAGTAAAAAATCTGCCTGCAATGCGGGAGACCTGGGTCTGATCCCTGGGTAAGGAATATCCCCCTGGAGAAGGGAATTAACCCACTCCAGTATCCTTGCCTGGAGAATCCCATGGACAGAGGAGCCTGGTGGGCTACAGTCCATGGGGTCGTAAAGAGCTGGACACGACTGAGCGGCTAATTCTTTCACTTTCACATTTTCTTAAACATAAGGCCCATTTCAGTGTTCAGAATACCAAGATGGCATATTCCCATAACGAAGATAAGACACTCCAATCTCTTCCTTCCCTCCGCCCCCAAATAATCACTTTAAAATTACAGAGCCAAGAGGGAATAGCAGAGACGATGTGTTTATCAGCCCCAATTAGTCTCTGTAAACCAGCTTTTTGTTTATCTGTTTAGTCACGGAAGACCTCAGATGAGTCTGTCCAACCTGTCTAAGCTGAAGGATCTCAATCAGTCCCAACAAATCCCCACACTGCAGCCATCCATGGCCTTGTGAAGTGGTTCCCTACATTGTGAAATGAAGTATATTTACTTTGTTGAGAGGTACAAAATCTTTTCTTTCAATTTACATAATGTTTCGATTATATGAAAACTTTGAAATGCAGTTGGAAGTTTGTGAAAAACAATTATATGCATATAGCTGACACCACATTATGATAAAGCCTCAAAGGATTCTATAAGCTACTTGTTTGGTCTTTTTGTTTGTTTGTTTTCTAAACTGGTAAGGATCTTTCAATCTTTTAACCCATAGGGTTGAATAGGTGAAGTGGCCTGCCCGAGGTCATTCAGGTAACTGGTGGCAGTCAGAAGTGAGAAAGACAGGGAGGGGAGACAGAGGGGCTGAGATTCTCACACTTCTGCTCGTCTGCATTTATTACTCTGTAATAACGTTATGGTTCCCGGAGGAATGGTTGGGGAAGGGGTAGTTAGGGAGTTTGGGATGGACATGGACACACTGCTGTATTTAACATGGAGAACCAACAAGGACCTGCTGTCCAGCACACGGGACTCTGCTCAATACTCTGTAATAACCTCATGGTTACCAGGTGGAAGGTTGGGGGACGGGATAGTTATGGAGTTTGGGATGGACATGGACACACGGCTGTATTTAACATGGAGAACCAACAAGGACCTGCTGGACAGCACAGGGAACTCTGCTCGGTGTCATGTGGCAGCCTGGATGGGAGGGGAGTTTGGGGGAGAATGGATCCATGTACATGTATGGCTGAGTCTCTTCACTATCTAGCTGAAACTATCACAATATTGTTAATACGCTCTACTCCAATACAAACTAAAAAGTGCTTTTTAAAAAGAGCAGCCATAGACTCATTACAAAAGACCCCAATGCTGGGAAAGATTGAAGGCAGGAGGAGAAGGCAGTGACAGAGAATGAGATGGTTGGACGGCTTCATGACTCAACAGACGTGAGTTTGAGCAAAGTCCACGAAACAGTGCAGGACAGGGAAGCCTGGCGTGCTGCAGCCCATGGGGTCGCAAACAGCTGGACACAACTGAATGACGGGACAAAAACAACAAAAAAATTGACAATATGGCAACAAATGAGCGTGGCTCTGTGCTAATGAAACGCTATTTGCAGAAACAAGGAGCAGGCCAAACATGGCCCATGGGCCACAGAGTGCCAGCCCTGGGTCAGTCTTTCTAAAGCCATGACACCATTTAGTCTCTGGAACTGGACATAAAAGTGTTAGTCGCTCAGTCACGTCCAATTCTTTGCAACCCCGTAGACTGTAGCCCCCGCAGGCTCCTCTGTCCATGGGATTCTCCAGGCAAGAACACTGGAGTGGGCTGCCATTTCCTTCTCCAAGGGATCTTCCCAACCCAGGGATCAAACCCAGGGTCTCAGAAGTGGTGCTTATTTCTAATGAGCTTATGGCTGTATTTTGTTTTTGAAATGTTGGCACCGTGTTCCCATTTTACAGATGAGGAAACTGAGGATCAGCGTTTCATTCACTAGTTGGGGAGTGTAGCATGAGAGGGCCAGAGTCACATCACAAGATGAGAGTTTTCTTAAGGCTTACATGAGAGCATTTCCCCCTATCCCACTTCTCTTTCTGCCTCACGCACTCCCTCTTTACAACCTTCCCAGTCGTCTACAGAAACCCATCTCACGGGGCAGGAAGCAAACACACCCTCAGAGATGAATGGAACAGGAAGGCCATGTAAGCTCCTTTTACAATCTGCGTGATTTCCAGAGCAAGATATATTCAGTATTTAGCAGGACTATCCAAATTCAGCCTTGAAAACAGTTCCTTTATTAACAACTCTATGTAGTGCTTTTGGAAAAGGAAGATGGAACACTTGGATTTCAGAAGAAAGATTTATGGTTTCCTCTCTGAACCTTCATGATTAATTCCACGCGCAAAAAGTAACAGGCACAATGATGGAACAATCCAGCGCCTATGATGCAGAAAATGCCAAATGAAACCACTTGTCACCCCTGGAGAAATGCAGGTCTGTTATCGCACTGACATGAAACCCCATGAGAAAGGAGCCCTTGCTCTGTCCTGCCTGGGGAGAAAAGCCATCATCTGTGAGGCAGGCACCTCAAGGTGTCCCGACAATGCTAATGGTTACATACAGAAACCCACCTCCACATTTGCACAGAAAGCCAGCGTGCAAATTGCAACAAAGAGAGAGACCTTTAGATGGCCATACTGCAGAAGGCAAGCTTCATATAATATCACTTACATGTGGAACCTAAAGAATTGATGCTTTCAAATTGTGGTGCTAGAGAAGACTCTTGAGAGTCCCTTGGACAGCAAGGAGATCAAACCAGTCCATCCTAAAGGAAATCAACTCTGATTATTCATTGGAAGGACTGATGCTGAAGCGGAAGCTTCAATACTTTGGCCCCTTGATATGAGGAGCCGACTCATTAGAAAAGAGCCTGATGATGGGAAAGATCGAAGGCAGGAGGAGAAGGGGACAACAGAGGATGAGATGGTTGGATGGCATCACTGATGCAATGGACATGAGTTTAAGCAAACAGTAGGAGATGGTGATGGACAGGGAGGCCTAGTGTGGTGCAGTCCATGGAGTCACAAATAGATGGACACGACTTAGCGACTGACCAACAACCACAACCCTTAGCTGCTTCCTGCATGAATCAGCTTCAGCCGCTTAGCGGGCCTGTGTCTTCAGTGAAGACACTAGTACCTACCACGAATTCTAGGCGTGTGTTTTTTGCTTCAGACGTGCACTCTGCAATGCTGAATGCTGGGCACATTTGTCAAACCAAGAAATAGAATGATTTAATGGTGAGTGTGGGGATTGCCCAAACGGTGCACCTTCATTCAACGAAAGACCATTCCAACTGACAGACACAGGGCTAATCCAAGACCTGAGCAGTGCTCAGATACGCAGGAAGGGCTGAGGTGACGTGGCCCTGCTGTCTCCCCGGGATACATGCCTCTCTGGAGGTTGGCAGCCACGGTCACGGGACCTCTGCCCAGGTCCCGCCGAGCTCCAAAGGGGATTTGTCCTGTGCAACGCAGAGGCTGGGCACTGCTGTGCCTCGTGTGTGCACAAGCCGTGTTGATCTGAGAGTGCCAGACCACAGGCAGGCAACGGGGCCAGTGGGAACACGGTGTGACCACACACACCTGGACCACGTGTGAACTGGGAAAGTCAAGGCGGAGACTTCCCGAGCCCCGCTTGGATCCTCGCCTCTGAACCCGCCACTGACTATTTATTCACGTGGCCTCTCTAGATCATCGGATCACAGGGAGACAGGCCTCATTCGAGAAAGGTCTCACGTCTCTGTTTGCTATTTCTCTTTCCAGCTTGCTTAGTGTATTCACCTGGGAGCGGGGTGTGCGGGACATACCTTTCTTAAAAGGGCCTTTTAAAAGAAAGAGTTAAAAAAAAATAATCTACAACACAGGGGACTTCCCCAGTGGTCCAGTGGCTAAGATTCCACACGCCTGGTGCAGGGGACCTGGCTTCAATCTCTGGTCAGGGAACTGGACCCCACAGGGTACAGTGAAGACTGAAGGGTCCGCCTGTCACAGCTAAGACCTAGTGCAGGCAATTAAAAAGAAAAAAAGTCTGCAATAAACACTGGAACGGCATCCAAATATTTAAATTATTTTGGCTGCAAATTTTCCACGTGAGACCTGTGATTATCCCGGTAAAGGTGTGGCAATATCATTCTAGCAACATATAGACAGACTAGCTGACACTTATAAGAGCGTGTGTGGGCTCAGTCACGTCTGGCACTTTTGCGACCCCACGGACTGTAGCCCACCAGGCTCCTCTGTCCATGGGATTCTCCAGGCAAGAATACTGCGTTGGGTTGCCATTTCCTCCTCCAGGGCATCTTCCCATCCCAGGGATCAAACCTGCATCTTCTGCATTGGCTGGCGGGTCCTTTACCACTGAGCCACCTGGACATTCTAAATGGAAAGGAATTGCAATTTATAGCAGCCAGTGCAAACCTTCCCATCTTGAAAGACAAGACCGACGTTACACGTCTCACATTATTCATTAACATCACAATGCCTGCCTAAACGGAGGTGGAGTGACCTCCTGTGGACGACGATACCTGCTGATTAGTCAGTGAGTAACCTCACTCATCTCCCATGAAAACGGAGCTTGCTGATCAGCCAGGCTGACATCTCATTAATTCAGAACGCGCAAGACAACTGGAGATGTAAACACAGAGCTATTCTCAATATCCGGCCCAAACATGCCCTTGCAGAATCACAGCCTAAACCAACAAGTGGAAAACTGAGTATTCATCACACCCACAGAGGTTTTAGAACAGCAGTGAAATGAGAAGGGAAGAAAGCGATAGCCACGACACAGTGACTCAGGACGGATTTAAACTCCGCCTGCTGTGAAACAGGAGGTGAATGACACGCATCAGAGCCACTCTTTTCAAGAAACCTGCATCATCTGATGTGGCAAACACGAAAGCCTTCTCTCCAAAAAAATTTAAAGTGAATGGTGCTTGATGCATAAGATGTGGAGAGACCCAGGCAGTGGAAGCTGATTCTAGAGAACGGCCTGTTCCAAGTTGAGAAAACATCATCGTGATGACAGTTTCCGGAGCCTCGCAGAGGTTAAATCCCAGGGATCCTCCCAGCCGTGAATTCATGCAGCTCCTTCAGAGGCATCTGGTCCCATTCGCTCAGCACAGCAAAGCCACGTGCTGGCCAAACACACCCATACCAGCCTGGAGACACCACGGATGTGTCTCCCACCCCCCTGACCTTCCATCGCGAGGTGGGTGGGTCGGCGGGCGGGCGGGCGGCAAGCACCACTGACCTTTGGAGGAGCGGAAGTGCTTGCTGGGGGCGGTGAAGCCTCGGGTCCCGTGCACGTTCACGGCCGCCACCCGGAACTGGTACCACCTGCTGGGCCGGACGTCCGTCAGCTGCACCCGCTCGTCCGTGGTCTGAGGGGGAGAGGCACACAGAAGCCTGTTACCCTGATGTGCCCGCTGCGTATGCTTTGTAAACACACGCTTGACTCATCAGCGGACTTGACACAGTCCCGCCCTCCCCCTGCCCACCTGGGTGAGGACGGGCAACCCTGCTGGGTTCCAGGGAGGGCTGTCAGGACCAGGGAATTCCCAGGGGAGGTTCCAGTGGCTCCATGCCACTCACGGGTATTTATTCCCAAAGACTCGGATGGCTCTGTGGAAGTCAAAATCTCATGATTGAATGCACAGGCTGGTTTTTACCTCTGATGACTACATACAGCTTTGGAGGGTTTTCATTAAAGGAGTATACACAAGCACGAATAATGGGCTTCCCCTGTGGGTCAGATGGTCAAGAATCTGCAATGCGGGAGACCCAGGTTTGATCCCTGGGTCGGGAAGATCCCCTGGAGAAGGGAATGGCAACCCACTCCAGTATCCTTGCCTGGAAAATCCCATGGACAGAGGAGCCTGGTGGGCTACAGTCCGTGGGGTTGCAGAGAGTCGGACAGGACTGAGCGACTGTCACTTCACTTCATGAATGAATAAATATATGAAGCGATCATTACATTACAGAGAACATGAAATCATCTATAGATGACAGAAGGAAAATGCCTCCTACTTGGACACCAAATATAATTCTGGAAGTAGCTATGCGAACCCACACACTTAAATTCCCCAAGTATATTGCAACTCAAGGCTTTTTCTTTTTTTCTTTTTCAGTTTGAGTAAATCATGTAAGATGCGCACAGATTCATGTTCCTGAAGGCTGAGGTGTGTTACTATGTTCAGTTCAGTTCAGTTCAGTCGCTCAGTCGTATCCGACTCTTTGCAACCCCGTGAATCACAGCACACCAGGCCTCCCTGTCTATCACCAACCCCTGGAGTTCACTCAAACTCATGTCCATCGAGTCAGTGATGCCATCCAGCCATCTCATCCTCTGTCGTCCCCTTCTCCTCCTGCCCCCAATCCCTCCCAGCATCAGGGTCTTTTCCAACGAGTCAACTCTTCACATGAGGTGGCCAAAATACTGGAGTTTCAGCTTCAGCATCAGTCCTTCCAATGAACACCCAGGACTGATCTCCTTTAGAAAGGACTGGTGGATCTCTGTGTGGAGGTGGTTTAATCACTAAGTCATGTTTGACTCATGTCTGACCCCACAGACTCCAGGCTCCTCTGTCCATGGGATTCTCCAGGCAAGAACAGTGGAGTGGGTTGTCATGTCCTTCTCCAGGGGATCTTCCCAAACCAGGGATCAAACCTGGGTCTGCTCAATTGGCAGGCGGGTTCTTTACAGCTGAGCCATCAGGAGTGGCTGTATGAATATACCTTAGTCCAATAAAACGTTGCAAAGAAGAAAACTGGACACAGGGACCCATCAACAGGGCTTGCTGTCCCTCTGGTTATGTCCTGAGATCTCAGGCAACCTGACCATATCGTCACTGCCCCGCTTGGTCAAGCTCAGGGCAATATGCCCACTTCCAACAGTGTCCTAGGGCACACCTGAGAACTTGGCCATGACTCTGAGAGAGTCGCTTTCTAGGCAGGTGGATAAGAAGTCCGGGGGTCCCTGAAGAGACAGGGATCTGGGGTTCTCGAGGAGGAGATAGGGATCTGGGATTCTCAAGGAGGAGGAAAGGGCAAACATCTTTTTTCTTTACATTCTTTAGTCTTAGTCACATAAAGGAGAAGGCAACAGCAACCCACCCCAGTACTCTTGCCTGGAAAATCCCATGGACGAAGGAGCCTGGTAGGCTGTAGTCAATGGGGTCACGAAGAGTCGGACACTTATTGAGCGACTTCACTTTCACTTTTCACTTTCGTGCATTGCAGAAGGAAATGGCAATCCAGTGTTCTTGCCTGGAGAATCCCAGGGACGGTGGAGCCTGGTGGGCTGCCGTCTAAGGGGTCGCACAGAGTCGGACACGACTGAAGTGACTTAGCAGCAGTCACATAAAACATTTGTTGATTTTTTTTTTTCCTTTAAGCCTGGAACTGATGATTATACAACAAACAACTCAGTTTAAACTCTGTACTAAGGATTATATAACAACAATGTATCCTTCTTGAGGACAGTTTTTCCTTCCTGAAAACTTCTGACTAATCCTGATATCTTGGACCACATTTTGTCCAAATTCTGATATCTTAGAATGTATATTTTTTCCAGTAGTCATGTATGGATGTGAGAGTTGGACTACAAAGAAAGCTGAGCCAAAGAATTGATGCTTTTGAACTGTGGTGTTGGAGAAGACTCTTGAGAGTCCCTTGGACTGCAAGGAGATCCAACTAGTCCATTCTAAAGGAGATCAGTCCTGAATATTCATTGGAAGGACTGATGAGGAAGCTGAAACTCTGATACTTTGGCCACCTGATGCAAAGAACTGACTCCTTGGAAAAGACCCTGATGCTGGGAAAGATTGAAGGCAGAAGGAGAAGGGGATGAAAGAGGATGAGATGGTTGGATGGCATCACCAACTTGATGGACATGAGTTTGAGTAAACTCCGGGAGTTGGAGATGGACAGGGAGGCCTGGCATGCTACATACAGTCCACGGGGTGGCAAAGAGTTGGACACGACTGAGCGACTGAACTGAAGTGAACTGAAGGATTATATAACAATAATGTATCCTGCTTGAAGACAGTTTCTCCTTCCTGAAAACCTTCTGACTAATCCTGATATCTTAGAATGTATATTATGGGAGTTGGTGTGGTAGGATCTTTCTATTGTCAAGTTCCAAGGACTTCCCTGCTGCTCAGACAGTAAAGTGTCTGCCTACAATGTGGGAGACCTGGGTTTGATCCCTGGGTTGGGAAGATCCCCTGGAGAAGGAAATGGCAACCCATTCCAGTACTCTTGCCTGGAAAATCCCATGGAGAGTCCTGGTAGGCTACAGTCCATGGGGTTGCAAAGAGTCAGACACGACTGAGCGACTTCACTTCACTGAATCCTGTTATCCTAAAATGTAAATTGTGGGAGTGGGTCTGGTAAAATTTTTGCAACCCTGAGACATTCTTTTGATTTATTGTAATAACTAAAAACTATACAGCTCCCTTGCTAACACTAGGGAGGGGGCACTCTCCATCCCCCTTCTGATGTCTGTGTCAGAAGCTTTTTCTGTCTCTCTTCTTACTTTAATAAAACTCCGCTACACAGAAGCTCTTGAGCGATGAAGCCTGGTCCCTGGTCCCAAAGCTAAATCTCCTTCTTCGGAGATCACGAATCCAACATCGTTCACCGTAAGCTATCAACTCCAGGGGATACATGTCTGAGTTCTGTGCGTCATCTGGACCTAGTGCCAGCTGAGCTCAACGAGACGCTCAGTGCATGAAACTGGGCAACAGAACAGAAATGAAATCCTTCTAAACCTCAGCTTGTGATAACTTACTGAAAGGACTGCCACGTGAGCTTCAAAAGAAGCTGAGCACTTCCATGATTAAAGTAAATAAACAGGGTCATCGTTACTGTCTTTCTAAATTCCATATATACGCATTAATATACCATATTGGTGTTTCTCTTTCTCACTTACTTCACTCTGTATAATAGGCTCCAGTTTCATCCACCTTATTAGAACTGACTCAAATGTGTTCTTTTTTTTATCACTGAGTAATATTCCATCGTGTGTGTGTACCACAACTTTGTTATCCATTCGTCTGTCGATGGACATCTGGGTTGCTTCCATGTCCTAGCTATGCAAACAGTGCTGCAGTGAACACTGGGGTACATGTGTCTCTTTCCATTCTGGTTTCCTCAGTGTGTATGCCCAGGAGGCGAGGCTGGGATGATTTGAGAGAACAGCACTGAAACATGTATATTACCATATGTGAAACAGACGACCAGTGCAAGTTTGATGCATGAAGCAGGGCACTCAAAGCTGTTGCTCTGGGATGACCCAGAGGGATGGGGTGGGGAGGGGGTGGGAGGGGCATTCCGGACGGGGAACACGTGGACACTGGTTGGAACACATGTACACATGGCTGATTCATCTCAATGTCTGGCAAAAATCACAATACTGTAAAGTAATTAGCCTCTAATTAAATAAAAAAAAATAAGTAATTTTTTTTTTAAAAGGAAGACGGTGACAAGCATGGATTTCTACCTTATCTGGCAGAATTTGAGACAACATTTCCATTGACTTCTTTATCTAGTTTCAGCCTTCAGTTTAAGGAACGAAAGTCCTTAGTTTAAGGAACTAAAGCATTCTCAGCAGACACAGAAAGGAAGCATTTCGTGTGGAGTTAACCAGTGAAAACAGCAATAATAATAAAAATGATAGAGGTCTTTTCTCTCTCTAAGAAAGAGAATATGAGAGAGAAAGTCTTATCATCAGTTCCTTTCATAAATCTTCAAATTGGTAATTTGTAAATTCTACAAGTAATACCGTAGCACTATTTAGGGGAGAATGCCATGTAAACCAAACATAATTTTAGGCTGTATTCTGAACATCTTTATGTTTTGTTAAAGCAAAAGGATTTAATAAGATAGATATGGAATAAAATTACTAAATATTTCTGACCAGTTCTTTTTTCCCTCTAGTTGAAGATGTTTCTTTTAGATGTGGTACATATATGCAACGGAATATTACTCAGCCATAAAAAAGGAATGAATCTGACTCAGTTGTAATGAGGCGGATACACCAGGAGCCTATTATACAGAGTCAAATAAGGCAGAGAGAGAAAAAAATAAATGTAGAATATTAGTGTATATATATGGAACCTCAAAAAAGGGTAGTGACAAACCTATTTGCAGGGAAGAAAGACACAGAGACGTAGAGAATGGACATGTGGACACAGAAGGGGAAGGAGGGAGTGGGACAAATTCAGCAAGTAGCGATGATTATGCACACTAACAGCACCGACTGTATGCACTACTTTATGTGTGAGATAGAAAGCTAGCAAGAACCTGCCGTGTACCACAGGGAGCTTAGCCCACTTCTCTGTGATGACCTAGAGGGGCAGAAGAGAGGGGTGGAAGGGTCAAGGTGGAAGGGATATTGTACACTTGTGATTGATTCACTTTGTCATACGGCAGAAACTAACACAACGTTGCACGTTATCCTCCAATTTTTAAAAAAAAAAATCATTTTAACATCACATTTCTCATTGCTTTTGAGGTCTTTAAATTACTCTCGTGTTTATCCTCTCTGAGACACTCCTGATGAGAAAGGGATGACATTTTTCTTTCAAACACCTGAGTGTTGCACTGTAGTTTACATGTACTGAAAAAGGAAAAAAAAAAAAATCAAGGGAATCTCGTCTTTGGAGAAACACGGTCTTACACACATCAGCAAAGATTTCCCTATAGCATGTTTACTTGTTGAAAAGCATGAAGCGGTTTCATACTGATCATTTATTCTTTGCTCAGCACTGGGGACATGACCCCCAGGAGGGGTGCCGTCCGGTGGCCCATTGGTTGGGGAGTTGAGCAAGAAGAAGGAGAAGGAAGTACTCAGGGAAGATTCGAGATCTGCCCACTGCTTCCCACCAAGCAGTCTGGTGACAGGATTCTTCGTTCAGCCACTCAACTCCTGTGCGGAATGAAAGCTTAAACGTGGGAGTGAGAGAGTCAAATCCTAGGTAGGTTGATAAGAAGTCCGGGGGTCCCCAAGGAGAGAGGGGTCTGGAATTCTCAAAGAGGAGGAAAGGACAAACTTTTTTTCCTTCTACATCCCTTAGGATTATGTAACAATATTGTATCCTGTTTGAGGACAGTTTCTGGGAAAAAACCTTCTGGCTAATCCTCTTATCTTAAAATGTCAATTATGGGAGTGGGTCTAGGAAGGTCTTTACAACCTCCAGACATTCTTTTGATTCACAGTAATAAGTTATTAAAAAGTATGTAACTCCATTGCTCACACTAGCGAGGGGGCACTCTTTCCGATCCCCCTTCTGATGTCTATGTCACAAGCTTTCTCTATCTCTTTTATACTTTAATAAAACTTTATGACACAAAAGCTCTGAGCAATCAAGCCTCGTCTCTGGCCCCATATCGAATTCTTCTCCTCTGGAGGCCAAGAATCCCACCATCTTTCATGGTTCAGCAACAACGTTTCAGGAGCAATACGGTAGAAGACGTCAAGACATGGCAGGTTAGCAAGTCCTTCGGATGCTGCATTTCCCTCAGTCTAGCGGGTTCTCCATGTATCTCAAGGCTTAAGTGCAGCTCTTGGAGGAAATGAACGTGAACACGCATCGGAAAACGGCTTCCCTGGTGGCCCAGTGCTTTAAGAACCCCCCTTGAAATGCAGGGGACACCACTTGGATCCCTGCTCTGGGGAGATGCCACAGTGCTTGGAGCAAGGAAGTCTGTGGGCCGCCACTTCTGAGCCTGAGTTCTAGAGGCGTGTTCTAGAAGCCACCGCAATGAGAAGCCCTCACTCCACAGTGAAGAGGAACCCCTGTTTGCTGCAATGAGAGGAAGCCCAAATGTCCTAACAGGGACCCAGCACAGCCACGAGTAAGTCAATGGATCTTCTGAAAAGGAGAATTATGTCGCTACACCATGCACTGGCACTTCTCTGGAGGGTCAGACGGTAAAGTGTCTGCATACAATTTGGGAGAACCGGGTTCAATCCCTGGAGACGGAAATGGCAACTCACTGCAGTGCTCTTACCTGGAAAATCCCATTGATGGAGGAGCCTGGTAGGCTACAGTCCATAGGGGTCTCAAAGAGTTGGACACGACTGAGTAACTTCACTCACTCACTCACCATGCATTGTGAGCACGTGAAGCCCACTTTCTCGTGGTACCAGGTTATACACGCATGGAGCTTCTCCTATCTTTCACCCCAAGGGATGGGGGCAGGAGGTGAGGTGTGTGCACAGCGGTTTAAGTGCCTTGCACGCTCAGGCTATTTTGAGCAAGCTACAGCACGTTAACCTTCTCTGTGTAGGTGTGCAGGAGATGTCACCTCAAGGGTGACATTAGGAGACCCAGGTTTGATCCATGGGTCGGGAAGATCCCCTGGAGGAGGAAATGACAACCCACTCCGGGATTTTTGCCTGGAAAATCCCATGGACAGAGGAGCCTGGCGGGCTGCAGTCCTCAAGGCCGAAAAGAGTCGGACAAACAGAGCCCAGGAAGCACTCACCTGTGCCACGGTCTGCCAGTGCGTGGCGTCGTCTTCGCTGGGATGGATCCCGTAATTCCACCTTCTCTGCACCACATAGATCACGGGCTCAATGGAAACATTGAACTTCGAGGACCATTTTACCTCCAGCTGCCCAGACTGGAGTTCCGTGAACCGCAACTCCTTCCTGGGCTTCAGGGGGACACCTGGAACAGAACGACTCCGGTCACAAGAGCCTGCGTGCGCTGTGGACTGTGGTGAATGCTAAGGAAGAAGAACTGAAGAGGAGATGAAACTCATCTCATGACAAAGGACCCTCTGCTTCCTTTCTTAATAGCAGCGTCTCCCTATCAGGGGTTCAGTCTGAAATCATATGATGCCAAGTTCAGTTTCACATTCCCACTGTTTTATAGGGTCTAAATTGATTCTTGACCCTGAACAAGGTTTTGTCTCCCCAGTAACCTCAAGGGTTAGTCACTTAGCTGTGTCTGACTCTTGGTGACCCCCAAGAATGGTAGCCTGCCAAGCTTCTCTGTCCCTGGGGTTCTCTGGGCAAGAGTACTGGAGTGGGTTGTCATTCCCTTCTCCAGGGGATCTTCCTGAAGCAGAGATCGAACCCAGGTTTTCCACATTGCAGGCAGATTCTTTACCACCTGAGCCATAACCTCAGAGCAGTTCTTTTATGTACATTTTTTCAAATGAAAGAAAAAGTGCAAGAACTTTATAGATGGCAGTGTTAGAAAGCACTCCTGCTGAAGTTAAAACTTGACAAATGGGCAGATGGAACCTTTTGCAAGGGGAAGAGAAATACCTAATATTTACTATGTGCCAGGTGTCCCTCTGAACCCCAACTGGGTTCAATTTGGTTTGTAATGAAAAGCTGATAGAATTCCCATTTTCTAACGCATAAGTGAACAGGTGGAATTAGGTCTTGACATGGTCATAAACAGTTTCCCTGATGACTCCAGTGGTAAAGAATCTGCCTGCAATGCAGGAGATGCAGGACACCCTGGTTTGATCTCTGGGTTGGGTGGATCTAATGGAGGGGGGCATGGCAACCCACTCCCAGCATTCTTGCCTGGAGAATCCCATGGACAGAGGAGCCTGGCGGGCTGCAGTCCACGGGGTCACAGGGAGTTGGACATGACTGAGCACGCATGTACACAGCAAGCTGCACATGGCAGCCTAACACGGAATCCACCAGAGACGACAGTCATTAGGAGTCTCAAGTCCTTCTCCACGTAACATGCTCTGCCCCTGCTGCTCTATCTCAGGGTCCTTATGACATGGTTCCTGAGTTTCCTCTCCTCTCCGTCCGAGTGAGTTTTCCTTTTAAGGAAAACATTATAAAGCCCAATGCTCTCATGTGGTCAAAGCATACAGGAATGGTTTCTGAACCACAAGTCTCGTGGATTTCCCCAAGTGACTGCTGGGACTCTCCCTGCTGACTTGCTGTTTAAAATTGGGGGAAAAAAAAGATGAATTAATAATGTTTGGGTTTTGGCACGGGTGAGTGCCTGGCTTCAAAAACAGTCCCTCACAGGTGGCTCGTCAGAACATACTTCATCATTTTGATTTCTCTCTCCCCGCAACGGAGCGAGCAAGTTGCCTGGTAACCCACAGATGTAAGAACCACGGTTCAAAATAGCAGCCATGATGGAAAGGGGAACTTAGAACAAATTCATAATTCCAAAGAGATCGATGGAACTGACCGAATTTAGCTAGAGTGCAGGGCACCCTGATGCTTAGTACCAAGCAAACCAAGAACACCAGCCGCCCGTAAAGCTGTTCTGTACTGAGGATGAGCATTCACCTAGAGCGCTGATGCCTCATTTGAAACGGTGAGTTCGGAGCGCTGCATTCTGCTTTCCATGTCTTCAGTCTCAGCAGAGGGAAGGCTACAAACCACAGAGAAGTTCTGATGCAGGTTAGCGGCATGGCTGACATTCCAACTCATCTCATTCTGATCTGAATTCACGCTGAGGTCTTCTTATGGTGGGAAATTCTAAAGTCGTTCATCACTGATCTGGATGGAGCTGGGTGACTAAAACGCAGCACGTCTGTATCTGCTAAAAGCTCACTGATTATTTTTTAATTAATTGATTTTAATTGGAGGCTAATTACAGTATTGTGGGGGTTTCTGCCAACACATCAACGTGAAATTGGCCACAGGTGTACATGAAAAAAAAACTATTTACTAATGTTTATTCATTTCCAGCTGTGTTGGGTCTTAGCTGCAGCTTGCAGGAGTCTCAGAGTGCGGGCTGCCAATCGACTCCAGTATCCTTGCCTGGAGAATCCCATGGACGGAGGAGCCTGGCGGGCTACAGTCCACGGAGTTGCAGAGAGTTGGACAAGACGGAACCACTAAAGAGAAATAATACACAGCCTGCTTTCGACACCCAGCTTCCCCAGACCACACTGTCAGGCGCTCACTACTGCTATGGTCCGGTCACACGGTCTCCTTCGTTCTGAAATCTCTTGCCTTCGGTTTTCTGACATAGACTCTGGAATATGTCCAGGCTCAGTCCAGATGCCACTGCCTTCTCAGCCACCTTCCCTCAACCTCCAGCTAGAAGTGCAGGGCTCCATTCCTTGCTCTGCCATTCCACGTTGAACCTGTGACCATCGACACAGGCATTCAAGTGCCTCTGAACACAGCCAGCTCTCTGAATGTCTTATCTTCCCTATGAAGCTCAAGCTCCAGGGGTGTGTGTGTGTGTGTGTGTGTGTCAAGAACTGGGTTCTCCTCCACCCTCCTCAGCCCCCCAACCAATGCCCCATAAGGAGCACTCTGCAGAAGCAAGTGGTGTGGAACTGTTCACTGAAAAAAGGGCCTAGCCCACTGCGTTATCCTCTCAGGAATACGCCTGGAAAAGTAGGAGCAGCCCACTTCTTTATTCTTCTCTCAGGAAGAAGTAGGAGGAAGACATGGCAACAGGGGTAAAAATCTCCGCTTGAGAGTCTCAGAGAGGAATCATCGCAGGCATTCACTGCCACCTCCTCTGGGATCGTATGTATTCAAGGAGCTCACGTCTCCCTCCGCCATCAAGGTCTTGGGACTCAAACATTCCTTTATTTCCTGTTTAAACAGAGCAAGGCTAAGCACCAAAAAAAAAAAAATCTACAACAATGAATGCTGGAGAGGGTGTGGAGAAAAAGGGAACCCCACTGCACTGTTGGTGAGAACGGAGTTTACTCAAACTCATGTCCATCGAGTTGGTGATGCCATCCACGCATCTCATCCTCTGTCATCCCCTTTTCCCCCCGCCTTCAATCTTTGCCAGCATCAGGGTCTTTTCCAACGAGTCAGCTCTTCACATCAGGTGGCCAAAGGGTCAGAAGGCCAACATCAGTCCTTCCATACGAACCAGCAATCCTATCAGCAGGCATATACCCTCAGAAAGCTACAACTGAAAAAGACACAGGTACCCCAGTTGTTCATGACAATAGCTAAGCCGTGGAAGCTACTGTGTTTCCATTGACAGACAGGCAGATAAAGAGGTTGTGTTACATACAAACGGTGGGATACTGTTCAGCCATAAAAATGAATTTGACTCTAGTTCTAGTGAGATGGATGAAACGAGAGCCTGTTAATACAAGTAAATCAGAACGAGAATGATAAAGATTGTACATTAACACATGTATGTGGAATCTAGGAAAACGGTGAAAGTCTAAGTGTTACTCGCTCAGTCGTGTCCGACTCTTTGAGATCCCATGGACTGCAGCGCGCCAGGCCTCCCCATCCATCACCAACTCCCGGAGCCTGCTCAAACTCATGTCCATCAAGTCGGTGATGCCATCCAGCCATCTCATCCTCTGTCGTCCCCTTCTCCTCCCGCCTTCAGTCTTTCCCAGCATCAGGGTCTTTCCCAGTGAGTCAGTTCTTCACATCAGGTGGCCGAAGAATTGGAGTTTCAGCTTCAGCAATGAATATTCCAATGAATATTCTTCCAGTGAATATTCAGGACTGATTTCCTTTAGGGTGGACTGTGCTTTATACACACACACACACACACACACATATATATAACATATATGTATTGTATTGTATATATACATGTTATATATACGTGTAGGGCTGAGTCTTGTTGTATGGCAGAAACCAACATGACACTGCAAAGCGATGATCCCCCAATTAAAAATACATTCTTTTTTTTTTTTTTTTTAAAGGGACAGAAGATGGCTCGTTAGGTTCCTAACCTCACAGAGCACTGCCGGAGACTACAAACCCGCCCTTCTCCTTGGCCCTCCACGGAGAATCCTCTAGGGGAAATGCAGCTCCAGTAACTGGCCCAGCGCTGAAGTACCCTGAACTCAGCCGGGGGACCCCCGCCCCCACACCCGCATGCTTTGAGGCCTCGGTCATGAATGTCATCTGACTGCCATGGGCCTCCACACCACATGACTGAGCATCAGGGAGCTGTCAACTCAAATTCCTTCCCTTAAGTATCTCCTTCATTCTGATGGGCAATGATCTCGCCATTTGCACGTGAAGAAATGGTCCATCTGGTCTGCATTAGGGTCGGCTGGCTGCCCTGATTGGGAGGAACTGCACCCTCTGGGCTGTTAATTGTGTGCAGATGGGGCCCGGCCCCCACCGTTGCCCCTTCCAGGAGTCTCATTCTTGCGAGCTCCCCCAGCCTCCTGAAGGCATCCCCGGAACAGAGGACAGAGATCTGTCCTCAGAGTGGTTTTCATTATGTAAATGACTACCATCTTTCTTTATTGGTTTCAAACAACTTCGTCATCTGAAATGTAAACGATTCCGTCAAAAATGTCAGAACGCTATGGTGTAGCATCCTGCAATATATGGGGGTATTTCTTGAAAGCGTAGCAAGTCTAAGGCATGGAAACCCAACACTTCAAAAAAAAATGTTCAAAACAGACTGATGGAAAAATCGACGAAGGCTGGCAGTCGGCAGTTGCAAATCACCCGTGTTGAGTGTTAATAAAAGGACTTGTCACAAGTCCAGGTGTGCAAGTGCACGAAGATACAGAGTTCCAGTGAGTCATTAATTAGTCACTGCATAACGTCTCTCACTTAGCAGCAGCAGCAGCAGCAGCAGCGTCTCTCATAAAGACAGCTATACTCAAGGCATCTGGGTTCCTATCACATGAGGGTATGCGGTCACTGTATTCAAAATGCGAGTCGTCACTTTGTGAAACGTGGTCCACCTCGAAAATCCTGACGTTTACAAATTTCAAATACTGACAGGTTCACGGAAATACTAAAGCAGTGGCGTCATCAGCCCCTTTTGAAAAGAAACCAACTGATAACGCGATTGATTGCAGGTTAGCACCCGCTAAAGATGAGCCCTGGGTCTCGGCCACCTATAAAACTGAAGGCCACGGCTGCCTGGCATTTTTCTGTCTGGAAGAGAAGTTCAGCGTTTCTCCTTCCCTGCCCAAACTGACCGCCGCAGCTGGGCGTCAGGAAAGTGAAAAGTGAAAGTTAAGGTCGCTCAGTCGTGTCCGACTGTTTGCGACCCCGTGGTCTATACGGTCCATGGAATTCTCCAGGCCAGAATACTGCAGTGGGTAGCCTTTCCCTTCTCCAGGGGATCTTCCCGACCCAGGGATGGAACCCAGGTCTTCTCATTGCAGGCAGCTTCTTTAGCAGCTGAGCCATAGGGAAGTCCAAGAATACTGGAGTGGGTAGCCTATCTCTTCTCCAAGGGGATCTTCCCAGCCCAGGAATCGAACCCGGGTCTTCTTCATTGCAGGTGGATTCTTTACCAACTGAGCTATCAGGGGAGCCATGGGCATCAAGAGAGGGCAGTAAATTAAGAAAGAACACCTCTAGACAGAGGACAGTTTGACAAAGCTGTTAAGTAAACGAGAACTAAACTAGGGGGGAATCAAAGGAGAACCCCAACAAACGAGAGCTTGTGAGTCACCCGCAGAAGGTCAGCTTGTGAACATCCCACAGCCTCACAAAGGCGCATGTTTCAGAGACAGGGCCTGGTTCACCCAGCGTAACACTGTCAAGTTTTCGAGACTTGTAACAGCCTTACTTGAAGGGTGAAGGAAAACCTCACTGCTGTTTTTTCCTTCGTGTCAAACCCCAATACCAGCCTGCAGAGGTAACGTGAGGCGTCAGCCAAGGACAGTTCTCACAGCACTACCCCAAGTTACATGCCCCAGGGTAACGGGTCACTCCGTGGACCATCTTTTCAAAACATACCGTGTTTCTAAAAAGTCAAGTTTCCGGCATACGAAGCCTCTGAAGTTATGAGGTCAGCCCGCATCTCCTACACATATGGACTGCACAGAAAGGATATATGTGTTTCCATGAATTTTTATAATTTTTCCTTAGCCCCATAAGAGAGAAAGAGGAAAAATTTAGGGCAGTGGTTGGCCCGTATCAGTTAATGGCAAAAGTTTCTAAAGTGAGTGGTCCACTTAAACAGCAGTGTGTGTGCGTGACCACCTCGATGAGTTCACTGCTGGGCCAGGCAGAGGCTGTGTGCTTCGGTTCTGAACGTCAGTGAAATCCTAGTAACTCCTAGTTCAGTTCAGTTCAGTCGCTCAGTCGTGTCCGACTCTTTGCGACCCCATGAACTGCAGCACACCAGGCCTCCGTGTCCATCACCAACTCCTGGAGTTCTAACCGATGGTCAATATTCACCAAGCGAACAGGGATCCATACTTGTAGACTGAGCTGACCCTTTAGAACTCAAACTGGGGAAGACATTAAGAAAATGCTTTGTGGGCTTTGCCTGGAGGCTCAGTGGTGAAGAATGTGCCTGGCAGTCTAGGAGGCATGGATTCGATCCCTGGTCCTGGAAGATTCCCACATGCCAGGGAGCAACTGAGCCCATGCACCACAGCAAGAGAAACCACTGGAATTAAGAGAGTAGCCCCCACTGCAGCAACTAGAGAAAGCCTGGCAAAGACACAAAGACCCAGTGCAGTAAAAAAATAAATTTATAAACAAAGAAAAATGCTTTTTGGGATTCCCTATGAGATTGACACTTCAGTAAGTTAACAATGAACAAACGGAAATTGAAGACCTTACAGGTCTGTCCAGGAGTGTCTGGTTCTTCACGTGTGTGTGTGTGTGTGTGTGTGTGCTAGTTGCTCAGTTGTGTCCGACTCTTTGTGACCCTGTGGACTGTAGCCCGCCGGGCTCCTCTGTCCATGGGATTCTCCAGGCAAGGATACTGGAGTTGGTTGCCATGCCCTTCTCCAGGGGATCTTCCCAACTCAGGGACTGCACCTGGGTCTCCTGCATTGCAGGTAGATTCTTTACTGTCTATGCCATCAGGGAAGCCCTTCACAAGGTATATGCTTCATGTCTCATTTACATACTGAAAGTAGAAAGTGTTAGTCGTTCAGTCACATCCAACTCTGTGACCCCATGGACTCTACCCCTCGAGGCTCCTCTGTCCATGGGATTGTCCTGGCAAGAATACTGGAGTGGGCAGCCATTCCTACAACTCCAGAAATTAGCTAAAAATTACCTTCAGAGAAAAAAAGCTCCATGTTCTTTATTAGCCTAAAACGACTGGTTAATTAGTGATGGTATTAGATTTAACCTAAGTGATCCCGATATATCTTTTAACCAACCTATAATATAATAATACAGGGGCGCCCAAAGACAGCTTGAAGTTGAGGGCCCTCTTATAGTAGCTGGACAGTCACAATAGAGATGACAGGACAGCTGGGCAGGTGGGATTAGGTCCTGGAGGTGTGTATGATGTCAACCACCAGATCGCCCCAGAGAGGCCCGCAACCTTAGCCTCTGCGTTGCAGGACTAACAGTGGGACTGGCCCAGCTCAACCCATGATGGAGCGTGTTCTTCTTGAGGAAAAAGTCTGTACTTCAGAACCAGTGTTCTGTATCCCACATATTTGTGCTAATATACAATACTTGAGCTTTCCTGATAGCTCAGTTGGTAAAGAACCCGCCTGCAATGCAGGAGACCCCGGTTCAATTCCTGGGTCGGGAAGATCCACTGGAGAACGGATAGGCTACCCACTCTAGTATTCTTGGGCTTCCCTGGTGGCTCAGATGGCAAAGAACCCGCCTGCAATGCGGGAGACCCGGCTTCCATCCCTGGGTTGGGAAGATCCACTGGAGAAGGGAACGGCTACCCACTGCAGTATTCTGGCCTGGAGAATTCCATTGACTGTATAGCCCATGGGGGTCGCAAAGAGTCAGACACGACTGAGCGACTTTCACTTTCATACAATACTTGTCTTTTTCTGACCTACTTCACTCTGTATAACAAGAGTTATACATCACTACACATCACTACATCACTACAAATGAAACCATTTTGTTCCTCTTTATGTCTGAGCAATATTTCATTGTATATAGGCGTCATGGGCTTCCCAGGCGGCTCAGTGGTAAAGAATCTGCCCATCAATGCAGGAGACATGGATTTGATCACTGGGTTGGGAACATCCCCTGGAGAAGGGAATGGCAACCCACTCTGGTATTCTTGCCTGGAGAATCCCATGGATGGAGGAGCCTGGCGGGCAGCAGTCTATGGGGTCACAAAAGAGCTGGACACGATTTAGTGACTAAAACAACAGCAACATCCATGGGCCATGTCTTTATCCCTTCATCTATTGACAGACATTCAGGTCGCTTCCGTGTCCCGGTTATTGTAAACAGGGCTGCAGTGAATACTGGGGTGCGTGTGTCATTTCGAATTATGGTTTTCTCAAGGTATATGCCCAGTAGTGGGCCAGCTGGATCATATCAATGCATGTATGCAGACTCTAGAAAAAATGGTACAGAGAAACCTGTTTGCAGGGCAGGAAGAGAGACTCAGCCATAGAGAAAGAACTTGTGGACATCACGTGGGAAGGGGAGCGTGGGGCGACCAGAGAGAGTACCACTGACATATACACACGATATATACACTGACATATATACACGACCGTGTGTAACACAGATAGTTAGTGGGAAGCTGGTGTACAGCGCAGGGAACTCAGCTTGGTGCTCTGTGACGACCTGGAGGGGTGGGAAGTTTAACAAGGAGGAGATATGTGTACAGACATATGCTTCAGAGAGAAGGGAAAATCTCTCTATGTGTACTTAGATTTTTTCCCCCCCCAAATAATCCTCTATTATCCTTATGCTGATTATGCCAAAATCACTTGCAAGTCAACAGAGCCTGTTTATGGTCTTGATGGTTGGCTCTCTGTGAATGCCCTTTTTCCACAAACATCCACGTCCAGAGTTACTTGTAGCAGACAGGGGACTTCAGCCCTGGAAAAAAACGCATCGTGTGAAGGTTCAAGTGCAAGCGTCCTGGGACTTCCCTGGTGGTTCCATTGGTGGAGAGTCCGCTTTGCAGTCAGCGCAGGGGGTTGCAGCTTCAGTTCCTGGTCGGGGAACTAAGATTCCGCATCCAGTGGATGAACTAAGAAGCCCGTATGTTCTACAAGTACTGAGCCCGGGTGCCTCAACAAGAGAGACCCGGGTCCCACAAACTATACAGAGCCCCCGCAAGCTCGGGAAACCACACACCACAGCAAGGGAGAACACACATACTGCAATAAGGAGCCTGTGCACTGCAACTAAAGATCCTGCATGCTGTTAACTAAGACAGGACACACCCATAAATAAAAAAATATAAAAAAAATAATAAATCGCGGGTATCCTTTAATTGTTAATCATTTATGCTGGCCCTCTCTGGAATATTCCCCTTATTCTCGGTGAACCAGGCATACTTGAAATTCACAGCGACTCTTCACTGCTTTCACACAAAAAGCATAATTTATAGAGCCTCTTTTAACCACCTTACTTTTAAAACAAAAAAGGTTTTGCAAATGGGTTTTCAACAATCCTCCTAATAGCATCCTATTTTTATGGTAAATGCAAATAGTTAAATAGCAAATGATCTCTGATAACAGAAAAGGTTTCCTAAGACTAGACTGTTAAAAACTTAAGTGGTGAGAGATTTTGGCAGAACTCATTCTTTGTGGTTTATAATAAAAAGCGTGGAAATAATAAAACTCAGATCCATTAAAGAAATGTCAGTCTGTTAAGAAAGAGAAAACAGCAATTATTCTGAATTTGAGATAGTAACTATGCCAGGTTTCCAAGGATCTTAGGGTGAGAAAAATGGAAAATGAGATGGATTATACAGACTTCAGATAAGAATGTTTCCAACAGGAAGCTGGAGGAATGCGGTGCAGCTATGTGGCTTCTGGGACACCTGAGTTGTTATAAGTCTAACAGTGGACTTCTGAAAATGTAAGTAAGGACTCAGGAAAATGCTCAGCAAGCACTGAATTCAAAACCAGCAATGCAACAGTATCAACTTGATGTGTGACAGTCAAAGTGACAAAGCAAGAGAGATTTCTCTTTCTGCTTGTAAGGCATAATGCCAAGTAATTCTGTTTTTCTCTTCAAATCACACTCCAAAAAGTAACCAAATGCTACATCTCTCAGAGTATACTTTGGTGGCGTCCAAGACTTGTGCATAACACAATACCATCAGTTTGGCATGAAAGAAGTTGGTCACGTTTGCACAGAGTCAAGTAACACTTAGCATACAGGAGTCAAGTGCCCTAGAAACTGCCTGTGAAGGCAAAGTGTTACATCAGCTAAATTGTTTGACAAGCCTCATCCCGGTCTTTTGGAAGAGGGCAATCTTAGCATCTAGGATCTCAAGTGAAAGTGAATGTCGCTCAGTCATGTCTGACTCTTTGTGACCCCATGGACTATGCAGTCCTTGGAATTTTCCAGGCCAGAATACCAGAGTGGGTTGCCTTTCCCTTTTCCCAATCTTCCTGACCCTGGGATCGAGCCCAGGTCTCTAGCATTGCAGGTGGATTCTTTACCAGCTGAGCCACCAGGAATGCCCAGGATCTCAAGATATTATTAAAAATACTAAAAGTCCCTGCAAACACCCTTCTTTTTTTTTTTTCTAACTTTAAATTTTTTATTTTGTATTGGGGTATATAGGCCAATTAACACTGTTGTCATGGTTTCAGGCGGACAGCAAAGGGACTCGGCCATCTGTACACATGCATCTTTTCTATCCCAAACTCCCCTCCCATCCAGGCTGCCACATGACATTGAGCAGAGTTCCCTGTGCTGTCCAGCAGGTCCTTGCTGGTTCTCCATGTTAAACACAGCAGTGCATCCATGTCCATCCCAGACTCCCTAACTATCCCTTCCCCCATCCTTCACCCTGGTGACCATAAGGTTATTACAGAGCACTGAGCAGAGTTCCCTGTGCTGAACAGCAGGTCCATGTGGGTTCTCCATGTTAAACACAGCCGTGTGTCCATCCCAAACTCCCTGACTATCCCTTCCCCCATCCTTCCTCCCTCGCAACCATAAGTTCCTCCTCTAAGTCTGTGAGTCTGTTTCTGTTCAGTAAGTTCATCTGTCTCATTTTTACATTCCATATGTAAGGAATGTCATAGGACATTCTCCTTCTATGTCTGACTTACTTCCGTCAGTATGGCACTGTCTAGCAAACACACCTCTGTTCTTGCATAATGCAAACAGAAAAACCACAATACTCACGCGTGCATTATGGCTTTTTCAAGGGTGCCACCCCTAGCCTATTTTCCAAAGATCTAAACACATTTACTCCTAGGAAGCCAGTAGAGCCTCGGTGGTTTACTCACTTTCGAGAAAAACACACCATCAAGTCCCTGAATTGATGATGGCCTTCCTACGTGGTCAATTTTGGCAGGATTCATATAACACAGCCATTATTTTTTAAAGAGTTTTTTTTTTTTAATGTGGACCATTTTGAAAGTAATCATTAAATTTGTTACACCATTGTGTCTGCTTTCTGTTTTGGCTTTTTTCACCACGAGTGGAATGTTAGCTCCTAGACCAGGGATCAAACCGCATGCCCTCCATTGGAAGATGAAGTCTTGACTACTGGACTGCCAGGGAAGTCCTGATAATAACTTTAACTGGAGTATAATGATTTTTATTATATATATATTATATTTACACATTTTATTATATATATTTATATATAAAATTTTTATTACATTTATTTTATTATGTATTTCATTATTTTATTATATTTATAAATACATATTCATTATATTGTATGTTTATTATTATATTTTAATATGTATTCATTCTATTAAAATATATTTTATTATATGTACTATATATTAAAATGTTTTATTATATGTATATTTTATAATATGTTTATTATTATATTTAATATATAGTCATTCTATTAAAATATATTTATTATATTAAATATAATATACTTTATTATATTTATATTTTATGAGTTGTCTCTGACTCTTTGCGACCCCATGGCCTGTAGCCTACCAGGCTCCTCTGTCCATGGGATTCTCCAGGCAATAGTCCTGGAGTGGATTGCCATTTCCTTCTCCAGGGGATCTTCCCAACCCAGGGCTCAAACCCAGGTCTCCCGCAGTGTAGACAGACGCTTTACCAGGGAAGCCAAGGGTGAAGGAAGAGTATTATATTTTAATATATATTTATAAGAGTAAAATATACTTTATTATATTAAATATAACATATTGTACTATATTTGATTATATTAAAATACAATATATTTTATTCTTTTTATTCTATTCTATTCTATTATTATTATACTCAATGGTGTTATATTGAGTCACGAGGCTGTCCACAGGAAACCAATATTGTAAATCAACCGTACTTCAGAAAATACATGGATAAGTGTTCACATGGACGATTCACTGCACCACAACGTGAGTTCACAAATTTTCAGATGTTTGTGTGATGCAGGTTATTTTTTCCTGCAGCTCCGTGCTTCCTGGCCGTCGTGACGTCTTTGACTGACACCCTCTCCCACGCGCACACACAAGTCGCTGTAAGGCTGCAGGCCCCTTCACCCCCGCTCTGCCTTGCTCCTCACCTTTGTACAGAGTCTTGGGCACCTGGCAGGTATGCCCGCAGCCATTGGAACAGCACTTCTTAACCCCAGAGCACTCGTCATCCGTGTCGCAGCTTTCCACGCAGGCGGCGGCGAACCCGCTGGCCTTCTCTGGGGAGGGGCAGTCTCCCTGCTTCACCGACAGGATGTACTTGAGGAACTCACAGCTGGTCACGCACTCGTAATTCTTCTTGGGGAACAGAGACTGCGAGAGAACAGAAATCCTTAAATTAAAGACTCATGGGGTCTGATGTCCACGACATCAGAGAGTCAGGTCAAAATTCTGAAGCAACTTCAATGTCCTTCAACAGAGGGATAGATAAAGTGGATGTGGCACATATATGCAATGGAATATTACACTGCCATTGAAAAGAATGAAGTTGTGTCATCTGCACCAACGTGGATGGACCTAGAGATTGTCATACTGGGTGAAGTGAGTCAGGCAGAGATGCAGAATCATTGTATGACACCCCCTGTGTGAAGAATCTAAAAAGAAATGATACAAATGAACTTATGTACAAAACAGAAGTAGATACAGAGACTTAGCCAGGAACTTATGGTTGCTGGGTTGGGGGAAGGATGGGGAGAAGGGATAGTTAGGGAGTTTGGGATGGACATGAACACACTGTTGTACTGAACACTATTGAACACAGAGAACCCACAAGGACCTGCTGGACAGCACAGGGAACTCTGCTCAATACTCTGTAATAACCTTATGGTTTCCAGAGGGGAGGATGGGGGAAGGGATAGTTGGGGAGTTTAGGATGGACATGGACACACTGCTGTATTTAAAATGAATAAGTAACAAAGACTTATTGTACAGCACAGGGAACTCTGCTGTTATGTGTCAGCCTGGATGGGAAGGGCACTTGAAGTAGGATGGATACGTGCATATGCTTGACTGAGTCCCTTTGCTGTCCAACTTGAAGCTATCACAACACTGTTAATCGACTATACCACAATAGAAAGAAAAAGATTAATAAAAAATAAAAAGAAACTATAGTTACTCCTTTTATAAAAGTGATGATCATCTCATAAAGTATCTTTTATGTAAACTCCTATTTTCATATATAGAATATATTTTAGAATTTAAAAAGCTATCTCAAGTCCTTTCTGGAAAGAGTGGAATGTAAACAAATTTCATCATCAATACTGTCAAAATGGAAAAAGAGGAGGGGTGTGCGTATTTGTGTCTGCATGTGGGTAGGGAAGGAAAAAAGAATCTTGCTCCATCAGATTTTTCCTTGAATTGTTTACAAAATAAATGTACTTGCTTTCTTTCCCTCTCAGTCATGTCTGACTCTTTGCAACCCCATGGACTGCAGCCCACAAGGCTCCTCTGTCCATGGAATTCTCCAGGTCAGAATACTGGAGTGGGTTGCCATTCCCTTCTCCACGGGATCTTCCCGACCCAGGGATCGAACCCAGGTCTGCTGCACTGCAGGCAGATTCTTTACTGTGTGAGCCACCAGGTAAGCCTCAAAGAAATGATATGTTGATTTTCTAAAGAAGTATGAGCCATGAACTGTAACTTTATATTAGACGCAACAGATACACATCAATGACACACACACATCCACAGATCATGGTTAATACATTCTGAGTCCTGACCCTGTAAATTTAAAGTACAAATTTAATGTACATGCCATCAGTTCTCTGACAAATACCAGGGGGAAATTTCACACTCTTTAATACAAAAAGTGGAACACTGGAGGTACTAGGTGGAAAAAGTTCAGTCCCAAGGTTTGAATTCAAATTGTAGACGTCAATACAATTGATTGTTAATAATTACATTTAGAGTCGGACAAGACTGTTAGCGACTGAACAGCAACAACAGTCATGTATAAAATTTGAAAATAATATGATCTGATTGGATTAAAATCTCATCTCAACTCAAGAAGTATCCAGGTAAGACAGAAAAAAGGCTACATTTTCAATACTGAAGTAGCATAAATCTGTAGATAATTAAAAAAAAAAAAACCTTGTAAAACATTTAAAGCATTATCAGTTCTTAAGGCTTTTCTCTCTTACTCAGTTTCACAGCTCACTGTTCTCTTACTTTCGAGATCTGTTTTACTTCACTGGCTTTTGGAAAAGTTCTAAATTCCAGTCCAAATCTAAGGAATTGAGGAAGCATGCTAAAGGATCGGGAACAATTGTGGAGTGTTGGTCAACTTTCCTCTTTCAGCAAAGTGTATACATTACATGGGTTAAAAGAAAGCCCTAAAGTTACCCAAATCGCAGGCCCCTGCAGCACAGGCTGAGCTTTGCAAGCAGAAATGATTTTATTCAAGCTGGCAAGTGTTTACTGCTGGCTAAGTTAGCAATCACAGGGACTTAAGTGTGTATTATGGTGTAATCAAATCAGCTGAGTGCAAACTTGTTCACATATGAAAACGAGGTGTAACTTGGAATCAGAAAACAAAGAAAGAGCTCTCTGTCCACGTGACTCTAATCACCCATGTGCCGACCACCATGCCCTTGAACAGAGACAGAAAAACAGAGGTGTTGTCTCCTCCTGTTGCTAGTTTACTCGCCGAGCTAACAGGTCAAAGTCAAAAACAAACACAGGGGCAGAGACAGACCTGGAACGTTGGTTCCCACTGAGAACGAAAGCAGAATGACCATGAAGTGAAAATGTTAGGCACTCAATCCCTACCGACTCTTCGCGACTCCATGGACTGCAGCCCACCAGGCTCCTCTGTCCATGGGGATTCTCCAGGCAAGAACACTAGAGTGGGTTGTCATTTCCTTCCCCATGGACTGTAGCCCACCAGGCTCCTCTGTCCATGGGGATTCTCCAAGCATCCTGGAGAATCCTGGAGTGGGTTGCTACGCCCTCCTCCAGGGGATCTTCCTGACCCAGGGATCGAACCTGCATCTCTTACATCTTCTGCATCAGCAGGCAGGTTCTTTACGATCTGAGCCACTACGGAAGCCCTAATACAAGGGGATGACAGGACTATTTGCTAATTAGTGAGTTAAGTCTCTACAGTTACTATGTGAACTATTGTTCCATCAATTGTTTCAGAGTGTAGTCACTGTGAGAAACCCTTAACAACATTCTTTTTAAAAAAAATATATATATATATATGAAAACAACGTTTTGAGTGTGTCATCTAAATTCAAGTTTATGGTCTTCTCAGTCTTTTTATTTCATTCTCTTTGATTCATCTGAGTGTATTAGTCGCTCAGGCATGTCTGACTCTTTAAAACCCCGTGGACTGTAGGCTCCTCTGTCCATGGGATTATCCAGGCAGGAATACAGGAGTGGGTTGTCATTCCCTTCTCCAAATGACCATGATTTGTACAATAATTTGGATCTTCCAGTGGATGTGAGCGTTGTTCCATACAATTAAATACATCTCCTTTTCGTGAGGGTTTCACAAACGTGATTTTGCAGGAGGATGATTGTTTTGAGGTGCATGGAAAGAAGTTGGGAAAGTTCCTGTCTGTGCTGGAGTTTTCTAGACTGGTCCCTGAGCTTGTCATGTTGCAGATGAGATGACGAGAATTACAAGAGACTGTGCATACAGACAAACGGGCAATGCTGTGCAGAGTGGGTCACACCAGATGCTCAACAGGACTGGACCCACGGACGTCTCTTTTGTTTCCCCACTGCTACAGATTTCCTGTGTAACATTTCCAGATTCTTCTGTTATTCTGACCAAAATGCTACAGAGGCCACAGCAAGAGTAGCTTCCCCAGTGATATGACCACCCACAAGTCTCCAACGTGCCCCGCCTAGGAGGCCCGGCCCTGAGACCTCTAAGGAGGGAACTGGGCCCCCTTGGAACTTCTAAGAAACCATCTGTAGTCTTTGAACTTACATGAAGACAGTCTCACACATCCGTGGATTTAGTAACCTTTCAGAGGCATTCTACTTAATGGTTCCACTGTTAACACGCACTGAAGGCAAATTTTGACGTTCTCTGTCAATCATCTTGGATAATCCTCTTGGATTCGGTTGAAAAATATTATTGGTCTGAACGCAAAGGAGAGAACATTTGGCGTCTGTGCAAGAGGTCTCTTCCCACGTCTTTCATCATCACTTAGTAAGAACTGATGAGTTCAGTGGAATAAGGACAAAAATGCTTACAGGTGACAGAAAATGATGTCAGAGTAAGACAACGTGTCAGTGCTAGTCGCTCAGTCGTGCCCAACTCTTTGTGACCCAGTAGACTGTAGCCAGGCTCCTCTGTCCATGGAATCCTCCAGGCAAGAATACTACAGTGGGTTGCCATTCCCTTCTCCAGGGGATCTTCCGCACAACGAGAGCAAACCCAGGTCTCCTGCATGGCAGCCAGATTCTTTACCAGCTGAGCCACCAGGGAAGCCCAATACATTCAAAGAAAAGCTCAGAAAAGCAGTGCACTCGGGGGAAACGCCATGGGATGCACTGGATTAAGGGGAAAATACTTCTACTTTAATCAATACTCTTTAGTTTATAAATCTCTCCTACATCCCCATCTCTTAGCTCAGAACTAAAGTTGTTTTCAGTACCCAACCTGCGCAACAAGCTAAGATCAACTTTCTTGTGGCCGATGGCGAAACGAAAATGAAACCCTAACAACGGCAGCTGATGGTTCTTGGGTGCTTTTTAAAAACACACCGTTATCTTCATTTTGGTGTACAATGCAAGATGGTGGTGGTGGCGGTGTAGTCGCTAAGTCGTGTCCGACTCTTTGCGACGCCATGGGCTGTAGCCCGCCAGGCTCCTCTGCCCTTGGAATTACTCCAGGCAAGAATACTGGAGTGGGTCGCCATTACCGCATGTTAAAATAATTAGTGTGGAAATCATGGGACGATGAACACAAACACATCAAATTCAGTAAAATAAGCCAATGGGCAAGAAATCACCTAAATAGGAGGTCTCAGTTTCTCCCTGACTCCCCTGTAGCTCAAATGGTAAAGACTGCTGTCGATGTAGGAGACCAGGGTTCGATCCCTGGTTCGGGAAGTTCCTCTGGAGAAGGAAACAGCAACACACTCCAGTATTCTTGCCTGGAGAATCCCATGGACGGAGGAGCCAGGCGGGCTATAGTCCGTGCGGTCTCAAAGAGTTGGACACGACAGAGAGACTAACACACACCTGTACACACTTTCTCCCTAGAAAACTCTGCATTTGGTATTTGGCCAAGTTCACCAAAATTGCACATGAGCCAGGTCTTAAGTACACAGCCTTTGCAGAAAGCAAGGGGCCAAGGGGTTCTCTCCTTGCTCCAGCCAACACACACACACACACACACACACACAGGCGGCTTCAGCGTGGGCCCCCTGAAATGAGTTCTCCACCGTCACCACCGCCATCTCCCCAAGTCCTCACCAATGATGAGCTGACGGACCTTCCATGGCGGGTCAACCTCTGACAACTGCTCAGAGTCTCCCAGACCCTCACCCCCACTTCTATGCCTCCCCAGACCCCACAAGCAGGATTATTTTCACTTGGCGGATGAGACCCTCAGGTAGGCTGCAATTTACCCCAAATTGCACACAAGGAAGCGTGGGGGGCAGCCAAGTTTTATCTCAGGGGTGCTCCGTATCTCAGGGTAAAATTAAAAGATGACTAAGGCAGGGGCTCTAAACGTGCTTCCCTGCTAGGATTATCTGGGGGTTTCCAACACTCCGGAAATACCAAAGACAAGCGCAGAGAGGGAAAATGCACATATACAGGCACACATAAATATGCGCATGTCTATATCCACATACACATACCCAGATGCATGTACCTCATACATGGGGCTTTCCAGGCGGCATTAATGATAAAGAATCCCCCTTCCAATGCAGGAGACCTGGGTTCCCTCCCTGGATGGGAAGACCTCCTAGAGAGGGAATGGCTACCCATTCCAGTATTCTTGCCTGGGAAATCCCATGGTCGGAGGAGCCTTGCGGGCTACAGTCCATGGGGCCGCAAAAGAGTTGGATACTATTGAACACAGGCACACACACATAAATCATACATATGTAAACCAAAACAGCAGTTATAGTCCAGGAATACTGACAAGAATGAGCAACACTGAGACACAGCTTGCAATATTGAACTTCAACAATAGAAATATAATTTTTCAGGCATGCAGACAGAACAGGCAAGTTGATTACGATGGGGAAAATAACCTTTCTCTTGGGTTAATTTCTCTCTATCAGATGTAATGTGTGAAGCCAGTAGAAAAATATATAATACTAAATATGTATATAATATATATAACTATATAATAATAAAGAATACACAATAGTATATAATACTAAAGAATATAAAATAATACTATATATACTATATAATATCAAATATATATAAATACTAAAGAATATAAAACAATAAAGGAGCTCAACTGTTATTTAAATATACATGTGACAGAAATATTCTCAAAGACATAAAGACTCGGAGGATTTAACACTCATGAGTCTTTCTTGCAAAACTATGCAGTGGTAAAATCCAGCTGTTCCACAATTAACAGAAATAAAGAGTAGACTGGCTAGCACAGCACCTCTCCAAAAAAAAGCATATAATACATATGCATACGTAGGGCTCCCCAGGTGGTGCTAGTGGCAAATACCGCCTGCCAATGTAGGAGACCGAAGAGATGTGGATTCAATTCCTGGGTCGGGGAAGATCCCCTGGAGGAGGGCCTGGCAACCCACTCCAGTATTCTTACCTGGAGAATTCCATGGACAGAGGAGCCTGGTGGGCTACAGTCCATGGGGTCACAAAGAATTGGACACGATTGAAGTGACTTAGTATGCACATATATATTATGTGAGAAAACGAGTTTGTACAAATCAATTTGGACTTCAGGTATAACAGAAGGCAGAATCTGTCATGAATAATCTCAAAGAAAATGGTGTCTTTTAAAAGACACCCAGACAGGATCAAATTTAGAAAGCCAGAAATACAGAAATTAGCATAAAAGAATTACTAATCATTTTCTTATCCGCATATATGGGAAACTAAAATGGAAACATTGAAGGCATGAGGAGAAGGGGACGACAGAGGATGAGACGGTTGGATGGCATCACCGACTCGACGGACATGAGTTTGAGCAAACTCCGGGAGTTGGTGATGGACAGGGAGGCCTGGCGTGCTGCGGTCCATGGGGTCGCAAAGACACGACTAAGCTACTGAACTGAACTGAAAATGGAAAAAAGTATGAATGACAGTTTTTGTTTTTTTTTAAAGAGAACATGATATAATAAAACTAAAAATAAAAGAGTATGTCTTTAAAACTTTGGTGGCTTAGAAGGAATGGGGCAAGAAATCTTGAACTTAATTTTAGGACCCCTGTACTCAGGGCTGTGATGGATGGACTGCAGTAGAAAGGTCCAGAGCAAAACAGGCAGAAGGGAAGGGCCCGTGGGCAGAAGTCCAGAGGAAACGAGGTGGAGAGTCTCCCATTGGGTCACACAGGACACACTCAGTCCGTCCAGCCGTGAGTTCTAATAGCACGTGTGGAATGCCGTCATCCAGAGAAGTTCTGGGGGCAGACCTGAGACCCAAAATTCTTCTGGGAGGCTGGTCACTGAGGTTCCTTCTGCCCAGCATGGACCACAATCCAGACTCCCAGAAGGGAACAGGGGCCAACAGTTTAGGAAGGGCGAGCCCCTCTTATCAGTGAGGGGTGGGTGCGAAGCCCTCCCTCCAATTCTTAAGTTCCCAGAAGCCTGCCAAGGGTCAACCTTTTAAGCAGGAATTTCTAAAGACAGTTTTGCTATGGTTAACGTCTCTGTGCAGGTAATCACGGCTATTTCCAGATGGTAGTTGTTGTTGAGTCGCCCAGTCGTGTCTGACTCTTTGCGACCCCATTGACTGCAGGATGCCAGACTTCCCTATTTGTCACCAACTCCCAGAGTTTGCTCAAACTCATGTCCATTCTGTCAGATGCCATCCAACCATCTCATCTCCTGTCGCCCCCTTCTTCTCCTGCCTTCAATCTTTCCCAGCATCAGGGTCTTTTCAAATGAGTTGGTTCTTCCCATCAGGTGGCCAAAGTATTGAAGTTTCAGCTTCAGCTCATTCCCTCCACTGACTATTCAGGGTTGATTTCCTTTAGGATGGACTGGTTGGATCTCCGTGCTGTCCAAGGGACTCTCAAGAGTCTTCTCCAAAACCACAGTTCAAAAGAATCAACTCTTAGGCACTCAGTTTTCTTTATAGTCCAACTCTCACATCCATCCATGACTACTGGAAAAACCACAGCTTTGACTAGAATGGACCTTACCAGCAAAGTGATGTTTTTGATTTTTAATACATTGTCTAGGTTTGAGAATTTGGAATGAAGGTTAAGTTTTACTCTCTCGTGCAGTTTGTTTTACTAGTGTTTCAATGCTCATATACAATTTCTATGAAAAATAAATACATTAACCTGTTGAGACGAAACAACCCAAACTGCCAGCTGCATCTTTCAAAGAAGGCATCTAATGACTAAGTATTCGTGAAATCGGAAAACGCATTCTCAATTCAAACATTTCTAACCTGGGCTTGGAAATGCAATTATGAGTTGCTTGGAAACTCAGTTATATATCCTAATGGATTAAATGTGATGACCATTAACTTGCTTCCCAGGCAAACTGTAGACCATGGCCGTGAATGCTATCAAGTTAGGAGAAAATCAGAAACACGTATTTTAAGAATGCCACTTTCCTACTACCACTCTGATAAAAGTGTACGATCCTTACACTTTACCGGAGCCATTCAGATAATGGCCCCCAGGTTGCACAGGGCTGTGTTCCCTGAGAGCTCACACACATGAGGTGACCCCAGAAATGACCAAAAGTGCACGCCTGGAGGCGGGCTCGGGTCCACAGGGCCGGGCCAGATGTTGACAGGTGCTTCTGAGTTGAGGAGAAAGAGATCAGAGTTTGAGGAAGCTGGGACTTCCCTGGTGGCACAGTGGATAAAAATCACCACCTGCCGAAGGTGGGGACACAGGTTCAATTCCCGGTCTGGGAAGATTCCCTCATGCTGCAGAGCAAGTAAGCCCAAGCACCACAACTAATTGAGCCCATGCTCCAGAGCTCCTGAGCTGCAACTCTCAAGCCTGAGTGTTGCAGTTACTGAAGAAATATGTGCTTAGCGCCCATGCTTGGCAACAAGAGAAGCCACCGCGATGAGAAACGTTGTCCACCAAAACTAGAGAGTAGCTCCTGCCGGCTGCAAGGAGAGCAGTTCAGTTCAGTTCAGTCACGCTTTCCCAGCATCAGGGTCTTTTCAAATGAGTTAGTTCTTCACGTCAGATGGCCAAAGCATTGGAGCCGAAGTTTCAGCTTCAGCATCAGTCCTTCCAATGAACACTTAGGACTGATTTGCTTTAGGATGGACTGGTTGGTTCTCCTGGCAGTCCAAGGGACTCTCAAGCGTCTTCTCCACCATCGAAGTTCAAAAGCATCAACTCTTCAGTGCTCAGCTTTCTTTAAGAGTCCAACTCTCACATCCATACACGACCACTGGAAAAACCTTAGCCTTGACTAGACGGACCTTTGTTGCAAGTAGAGCAAAGCCTGTGCAAATCAACGAAGGCTCAGCCTAGCCAAAATGAAAGTTTGAGGGAGCTGAAATGCATAGGTCCTGTGAGCAAAAAAATCAGGAAGGATGGAACTGGACAAAGAAACCCAGAGAGGTGCGAGGGACCCCCCGGAGTTGGGCTGAATACTGCTTTTCGAACGTGCATGTGGTGAAAGCTCTCAAGAACGGCAGAAAGCACCAGAAGAGAAAGCACCAGGCAAAGCACGCCTGGACTTCCAAGAGCCTAGCACCTCCCATTCCAGCCATCAGAGCAGAGAGGATACAGAATACATAGGGCACTGGACAGAGTCCTAAGAGATACTGCTCAGTGGCTCATTCATGTCTGGCTCTCCGCAACCTCATGGCCTGTAGCCTGCCGGGCTCCCCTGTCCATGGGATTGTCCAGGATGCATACTGGACTTCAGCGCCATTTCCTTCTCTAACCACCTTAGTAACGGGGACACGTGAGCCCCGGACTCAAGGCTGCTCTGACTCTGCGCTAAGAAAGTTTAAAAGCAAGTCTCTGCAGAAGAAACTGATGTCAAGTAACTATCTCCATGCCAGAAGAGTCTAATGCTTTTTACAGAAATACAGCAGAATTGAGAACACGAAAAAGTGACATCTAGTCAAAAATCAGCTGGCGTGCAAAGAAGCAGGAAATTATGGCATGCAACCAAAAGGGAAATAGAGAGTCTAAAGGTGATGTCCTTGGCAGAAAAAGACATGTGACAGGAAATTATAAATATGCTCTGCATACCTTAGGATTATACAAGAAAACATGGACACAGAGAAACGAGAAACAGAAGATGCAAGAAAGACCTGCGTGAGACTTGCAGAAGCAAAGATGAAAACACAAAACCTATACCAGATAGGATTTTAAAAGTGTCAGACATTGTAAAAGAAAAGATTCCTTGATGGGAACTTGGAGTCACAATGATGAAAATTATCAACATGAAGCAGAGAGTGGGGGTGGGTGTGGAAATGAACACCACCACTAACAAAAACAAGATCAGAGAGTCTCTGATGAGAAGACCATGTAAGTCTATCATATATATAATCAGGTCGCCAGAAGACAGGACATGGAGGATTTAAAAAAAAAAAAAAACTTGATGAAAATTATAAGCCTACAATTAGAAGAATCTTACTCACCCCAAAAAGAAGACATATACAGGCTACCCCAGCAAGGTACACCATAACCATATTACAATCAGACACAGAAAAAAAAAAACTGAAAAGAGGGCTTCCTTGGTGGTCCAGTGGTTAAGAATCTGTCTTGCAACGCAGGGGACGCAGGTTCGATCCCTGGTCGGGGACCTAAGATCCCACGTGCCTTGAGACAACTAAGCCTGTGTAGAGCTAGACAGGTCGCATGCCTCAACTACCTAGCCAGTGCTCCGAAATGAAGACCCAGCACAGGCAGAAAAAAAAAAAAAGAAGGAAAACTGAAAGAACAAATATATCACCTCAAGTTTAAAAAAAAAAGCAGGCAGAGAAATAAGAAGATACTTTATATACAGCTTAAAAAAAAAGCAAGTCAGAAAATTTTAAGAAAATATTCAAGACAAGAGTAAATGAAGAGCTATTTTTAAATCACTAAATTAAAAAAATTATTAATATTTCACTTGAATTCTATACCCCATTCAAATACCTTACATTTGGCGGCAGAGACAAGACAACAATTTTAAGTTTGCATTTTAAATGATGCAAAGAGTGAGTGTTCCCCCTGCCACCTTAAAACACCTTTATGAGTCATTGCATACTTTCTTTCTAACGAACAACAGAGAGGATGAAAAGACTTCATCGAGTCGGCAGGCGACACAAACTGAGCGCTTACACGGAACCCCAGGATCTGTGAGCAGCATCCACACGCATGCTTGCTAGTCCTTGACCAGCATCACTGGGACACACAGACCCTGATGCCCACGGCCCACACCTGCTGGGTCAGAATCTGCACTTTAGAAAAAAAAAGAAAACTCCAGATAACGTGTGTGCAGCAGGACCAAGTCTGGTCCCTGGAAGCTGTACAGAGAAGCCGTCTCTCTCCCATCTCTGCACCTGAAACGTGATTCAAAAACCTCACCTCTGACTCCGGAAATCTGGGCTTTTCCCCAGCGCATCTCCCACTGCACACTCCTGTTCATCTCCCCTTGAGTGTATTCAAGCCTTTCCAAGGTGAGAACACACAAGAATCGCTTCCCCAGAATGAAAGCCCCTGACCACAGCCCCTTGTTTCTCGTCTTTCCCATCCAGACAGTCTTGGGAAGGAAGTTAAAACTTTGGAACAGACTTGTGTGCGTTTGCTCTGCATTTCCTCCTGTGTGTTTGCATACTGACGACTGAGCTTTGCTGGGGGGTCAGATGGTAAAGAATCTGTTTGCAATCTGGAAGACAGGGGATTCAATCGCTGGCTTGGGAAGATCCCCTGGAGAAGGGCATGGCAACCCACTGCAATATTCTTGCCTGGAGAATCCCATGGGCAGAGGAGCCTGGCCGGGCTACAGTCCATGGGGTCGCAAAAGAGTCGGATGCGACTGAACAGTGGACGCTTTAACTTTTCTACTGTTGAGTGGGACTTTATCATGGAATCTTCAAAGCAATGACCTGGTACTTTGTCTTCATCATAAAAACACCTACTATTTACCCCATCTCTGTTATGTTCTGTCACTGTTTAAATGCTTTAATGTGTATGTTTTATCATTTACTTAAATTAGCTTTAGCAATTTCTAAGACATTCCACTCCTTGTGTGGCTACCTGCCTAGTCCCTCTTCTCAGACAGGATAAGTCTTTAAATCATTCCAAATAGCCTCCAGTCTTGGTCTATTACAAATTTTCAAACCTCATCAGTTCTCCTCAACAGAGTCTCACATAATTTTATACTCCCCAGCACCACATAAAAATTCACTGAAAATTGAGCCTCACTGCTCGGGGGAAAAAAAGGCTACATTCCATGGAGAACGTGTTCCACCCTAAGAATAATCCACCCAATGACAGCAAAACATCATTCCATATTCTTGATATCCTCATTTTCCAGGAATGTGAAACTGGTTCTAACGAGGACAGCTTCTTTTATAAAACGATGGTAAAGGAAATCTCATAGCGATTATAAAATTCTTCACCATTCTGCGAACCGTTTCAGTTCCATGACTTCCACACCAAGTTGAAAACTTGGAGCAAATTTGCACCTCACCCAAAGATCATGACCCAGAAACTATTGCCAACACGTTTCTTTATTATAAAAATATAAAAGCTAAACGTCCAGCATTTGTAAAAATAAAACCTTATTCGTTGTAGTAATAGGAGATAACACTTTCGGAAAATGTGCAGGTCCTCCTAGCCACCACTGCTCTCAGCAAACCACTCCCTTACACCAACAGAAGAACACTTCCACGCGTCCCCCTTCACACCCGCCCATGCCCGGAAGCTGGGCCCACGTGCCTTCAGTCCAGTTCAGTTCAGTCACTCAGTGTGTCCGACTCTCTGCAACCCCATGGACTGCAGCACGCCAGGCCTCCCTGTCCATCACCAACTCCTGCAGTTTACCCGAACCCACATCCATGAAATGTTCTCACAGCTTCCCTTCTCTCTGCAAGCCGCCCACCCACCCCTCTGGAGCATATCCAGCAGGCTTTCTCTGCAGCCATCTTGTAACTCTGCCCTTATGAAGGCTGCCCACGTCCTGTGCATCACGGCACCCAGTGACCAATTTGCAGACCTCCCCGTCTTGCAGACACAGCCCATTACTGCTTCCTTCTGGTGATTTCCCTGGTCGCTCAGATGCGAAAACAATCTGCAGGGCAGGAGACCCCAGTTTTATTCCTGGGTTGCAAAGATCCCCTGAAGAAGGGAAAGGCTACCCACTCCAGTATTCTTGCCTAAAGAATTCCATGCACAGACCATGGAGTTGCAAAGAGTTGGACATGCTGCTGCTGCTGCTTAGTCACATCAGTCGTGTCCGACTCTGTGCGACCGCATAGACGGCAGCCCATCAGGCTGCTCTGTCCCTGGGATTCTGGACATGACTGAATGACTAATACTTTTCTTGAAAAACTGTTGCTGTGTGTCCTTTAGACCTCTACCCTGGACTTTCTTCTCTGGGAGCACAGAGTCTCAGCCACTGGACCACCAGGGAAGCTCAACTTTCTCCCATCTTAACAGCTTACCTGAGTCCACTGTGTTATCAGAGAAGACTCTTGAGAGGCTCTTGGACTGCAAGGAGATCCAACCAAACGAAATCAGTGCTGAGTATTCATTGGAAGGACTGATGCTGAAGCTCCAATACTTTGGCCACCTGATGTGAAGAACCAACTCATGGGAAAAGACCCTGATGCTGGGAAAGACTGAAGGCAGGAGAAGGGGACGACAGAGGATGAGATGGTTGGATGGCATCATCAATGTGATGGACACGAGTTTGAGTAAGCTCTGGGAGTCGATGATGGACAGGGAAGCCTGGCGTGCTGCAGTCCATGGGGTTGCAAAGAGTCAGACACGACTGAGCAACTGAACTGAACTTACTCCACTTGCTGGGTCTTCTTAGGCTCCCATCCTTATACTACTGTGAGTCAGGGCATAACCCGGGAAGCTCCTGTCTTTCTACCACTTCATCCAGCTTCATGACTTTAAATACTGTCTATCAACCATGATGTGTGCATTTCCAGCCTGATCTCTCCCCTCAACTGCAGACTCGTGGATTGGTGGTGTGCCCATAACGCGTCTCAAGTAGAAGTATGATTCCCGTCTCAGACACAGTATGTACAAACTTTTAGTATATCAGTTCAGTTCAGTTCAGTCGCTCAGTCGTGTCTGACTCTTTGTGACCTCATGAACCGCAGCACGCCTGGCCTCCCTGTCCATCACCAACTCCTGGAGTTCACCCAAACCTATGACCATTGAGTCAGTGATGCCATCCAGTCATCTCATCCTCTGTCGTCCCCTTCTCCTCCTGCCCTCAATCTTTCCCAGCATCAGGGTCTTTTCAAATGAGTCAGCTCTTTGCATCAGGTGGCCAAAGGATTGGAGTTTCAGCTTCAACATCAGTCCTTCCAATGAACATTCAGGACTGATTTCCTTTAGGATGGACTGGCTGGATCTCCCTGCAGTCCAAGGGCCTCTCGAGAGTCTTCTCCACCACCACAGTTCAAAAGCATCAGCACCAAAGTCCATCTGCACCTGTCCCTTCACAGGAATGTTCTAAGCAGGTTAGCTACTGTTCTGATACACTGAAGCCAAAGACTGCTAACGTGTAGCAAATTCTATGGGCCGATCCTCATGAACACACCTGGGCCAGATTACATAATTTTATCTGTTTAGCTCTCATCCGCTTCTGTCAGTACCTTTAACTCTTACAGAAAGGCACCCAGACAGGTGAGGGCTCTGCCTGAATTCCTCAAGTGATGCATTTACTTAACACCCCAGATCGGAAGACAACGAAACTGGGTTGTGGAGGAGCAGAAGGAAGACAAGGTTTGATGGCAAGAAGTGGGGTGTGATGAACACCACAGTTTTGGAGTGTGATGAACACCACACTTTTGGGGGTCTCTTTTCAGTCATGCTGGAATATCCCAAGGTCAAGGAGACCCTGAAGTTAGTGAGGAACCTTGCTCTTCCTTTAATTCCTTGAAGGACCTTGAACGAAGTCTGATTTTGCACAATCAAAGCTTCCTTCTCTTTTGAGAGCAAGTCTCTGAACACACGAATGGTTGGGACAACGACTTTACCTAAGAGACAGGCTCATTCTGTACTTTCTGCTGAGGGATGTAAAACTCTTGTCTTCCACTCCGGGCACTGTGACATGGAGCAGGTTAGACAGAGGTGCCTGGGGACAGAGGGTGGTGGGAAAGAAACATAACTAGAAGTCACACGCCCTCGATTTTATGTCTCATTTCTCTGCCTCTCAACAATGTCATCTCATTTTCTCCTTGCATGTCAGCTTTATTGTCCACAAAGTTTACCTAGCAAAATTCAGACCTAACTTCTCCCGAGAATTGCCATGAAAATCAAATGGAGTAAGATGGAAAAAAATATTTGAAAAATCAGAAAGCACAAAGAAATAAATCAATGTTGCTGTCTGTGGCAGAGTGCCAGCCTCCTTCATGTTCTTATTTTTACCCTGACAAGGACCGGATCACCAGGCAGACCGAATGTCAAGTTCAATACCAACCAGGGACGCTTCTCTCGCTGACTCACACCTGATGTAGGCGAGCTCTCAGCTTTCCAAGACCCCTAGTGCACAGTTCAGATGGCCCGTGTTGACTGCCAGCGGACATCCTGCTAGAGGGGGCATGTTAGGAAGTCAAAAACATCACAGGTAAAGGTGGGAGGTGTGTAAGAAGGCCCTGTGTAAACTACAGTGTATCCTGAGCCATCGAAAGTAAGGCAACAACAGCTGTAACACAGATGATTATCTTACATACTGCTAGCAAGGGAAAAAGGCGCTTTCTCTTATAATTTCAGATTCCATCAATCGTAACAAAGAACATTTAAACATAGGAAGACATGCGTTTTACGACTAGTAAGACAAACTTTCATAGTTTATCGTGGTTTTTAGGATTTTATAAAAGTTAGAGGAAGGGAATAATAGGTAGTAAAGCAACAAAGCACAATCCAGCCATGTGCCTATTGTGGGAAAAAAACACATTTCATACCACATGAGAAATCATCTGTTATGACCCACAGAAAGAGTCCTGAAAGACTCCTGTCCTAACACATTTAACTTTTTTTTGTTTAAAAAATAAGATGGTTAGCTTTGCCTATAACCTGAAACGGTAGCGAAAGCAGAATGGTATCCATACCAAATGAGAAGTTGAAAGGGTCAGTACATGAGAACCGATTCATCACCTTCTCATGTATTGACCCTTTCAACTTCTCATTATATGTGTATATATACGTGTGTGTGTGTGCCCCTGGGGGCTTCCCTGGTGGTCCAGCGGTTAAGAGTTCACCTGCCAATGCAGGGGACGTGGGTTCCACTCCCTGGGCTTGGAAGATCCCACATGCCACAGCAACTCAGCTCGTGCACCACGGCTACTGAGCCTGTGGTCAGGGGCTGCAAGCTGCAACTACTGAAGCCCACATGTCTAGAGCCCATGCTCTGCAATGAGAGAAGCCACTGCCGTGAGCCTACACCACATCTCAACAAACAGTATATTCTCTTCACTGCCGCTAGTGAAGCCCAGTGCCCAGCAATGAAGACCTAGCACAGCCAAAAAACAAACAAACGAGATGCCCCTGAAAATCCTTTCCATGCAGGATAATTCTAAGACCAAACTTACCAAGAACAATGGTTTCTGTTTAGACATGGGTGCTGGTAATACAGATGAAGACACGATGGCAGTCTGACTGGGTAGGGGGGTTATGTGGGGATCATGATGCCTTGTGGTTCTTCTTCCCTGCTGGCTCAGAAGACAGTAAAAGCATCTGCCTACAATGCAGGAGACCCAGGTTTGATCCCTGAGTCGGGAAGATCCCCTAGAGAAGTGAATGGCAACCCCACTCCAGTACTCTTGCCTGGAAAATCCCATGGACGGAGGAGCCTGGCGGGCTACAGTCCATGGGGTTGCAAAGAGTCGGACACGACGGAGCGACTTCACTCAGGAAGTGGGACATACTTTCTGGGAACGGCCAGATTTTCGCCAAAGTTTCAGCTTTATGGACCACAGGACATGTCACAACTACCCAACTCTGCTCTTGTAACACAACAGCAGTTTTATACATTAAAAAAAAAACTGTTCTGTCTATGTTCCAATAAAACCTGAATTACAAAATCAAGGGACAGAGTGGGTTTTGCTCTTCGGGGTGTGGTTTGCAAGCTCACGCCTTTGAAGATAAAGCTTGGACCATTTTACAAGTGAATACACTGGACCAAATCTCTAATTGTCTAGTTGTTTCTGCCAAAGAAGACTAAAATCTGGAGTCATCCTGGGTTCAGACTCTTAGAAAGGGAAAGCTTAAGTCCTTGACAATATGGAACCTGGATACCTTCTTAACACAAAATGTAATAACCAGGAGGATGGACAGGTCTTCTCAATGAATGTCTAGCCTTGAAAACACTGAAACAGGAATGAGTCCTTCCAAGATTCAGTCTCTTTAAGCAAAAGTCAGACATTTATTAGCACAATAAAACAGGAGCAAAAAAAAAAAAAAAAAAAACACATGAATAAGAACAATCAGAGCAACTAAAGTTGAATATTAAGGCTTCAGCTTTTGGACCATTGGGCTGGGAGCTCTCTACAAAGTTCCTCATGTTAAGTAGCCCTCTTTTCCCCACCTTTCAAGTTTCAACAAACCTTTCTGCCACAGCATATCACAATTTGGACACGCATCCCATTTAAAAAAAATATATTTTTGGCTGTGCTGGGTCTTTGCCGCCTCACAGGCTTGCTTAGTTCCTCCTAGAGGGGCCCAACGTTAGTTGTAGTGGGCAGGCTTCCAGTTTCATTTTAATAAACCAGACGTGGTTCAGAAGCCCCCACGGTTATTTCAGACAGAACAAGATTCATAGAAGCCCACTATCACGTCTGAAATTGCACGGAGAAAGGTTTCAAATGACCTTCAGTTGTATTTCCCGTTTCAGGGATCTGACATAAACCCACTAACCCAGACTCAGGGATGTTAATGGATAATGCGTTTCTCAAATGAATAGCACATCTTGTTCCTCTAGACTTGACAGCAGCACATTTTCGTTCCTAGAGATGTGTGGTCTGTGTGCAGAATAGAATACAAAATAAAAGAGAATGTAGGGCATGCAGAGGTGGTCTCGTGCCCATGGTCTTTGCATGCATGCATTGGTTTGCTTTACGTTCCACTTCTGATCAGGGTGCTCTGTTCTGCGTCTCAAGAGACCTGAATCCCCTCTTTTTACCTGCTTCTGTATTAGACACGAGCTTCCCTGGGTCGGGAAGATCCCCTGGAGAAGGACCTGGCAACCCACTCAGGTATTCTTGTACTGTAGCCTGCCAGGCTCCTCTGCCCATGGAACCACAAGAGTTGGACTTGACTTAGTGACCAAACCGCCAACTCTCAATTAGACAGGGTGCAGAGTGAGCCTCACTGAGTCACAACCTGTCTGATGTCATCACCTCCCATGTGTGTGTGTATGTGTGTGTCTGTGTGTGTGTGTGTACGCTTCTAATCAACACAACACGGCTGAGGTTAAGCACTGTCACTGCTGAGATTATGTTGTGTTACATAAAATTCTGTCTCAGCAGGCTGGAGATCAGGACGCTACTGCCAGTCTTAAGAAAAAAGCTATTTTGTGATCTGCCACTGAAGGGGGCCACAGGCACCTCCCAGGAGCTCAGAGTGGACCCCAGCCCCATCAATGCGACAGGCCCACAGTCTCACCACTGCAAGGAAATGGATGCTGCCAACGACTGCAATGAGCTGACAGCAAACTTCTCCCACAGTCGAGCCCCCAGATGAGAAGGGACCCCAGCCAATACCTTGACTTCAACCACGACAGATGCTGGGCAGACAGTGCAGTTAAGCTCTACCCAAGCTCCTGACCCAAAGAAATGGTGGGATGAGATACCAGTGCCCATGAACAGAACGTTAGAGTTCTAATTTTAAAAAAAAGTACGCAACAGGCAACAAAAAGTTTATAGCACAGAGAACTGTAGTCAGTATCTTGTAATAAGGTATGATGGAAAATAATATGAAAAATAAGGTATGTGTTTAAATATAACTAAATCATTTGGGAACATGAAAGACTGTAAGTCAAGTATACTTCAATGAAATATATATATTAAAGAAAAAAAAAACAGCAAGTGAACAAAACAAGATTTGGGTGTGGATTCAGCCACATAAGTTTGAGGGTGATCTGTTATGAGACAAGGGGCATGTAATATAAACATATATTGTACTGAGGCCTTCTCAGGTGGTAAAGAATCCACCTGCCAATGCAGGAGACCTGGGTTCGATCCCTGGGTTGGGAAGATCCCCTGGAGAAGGGAAAGGCTACCCACTCCAGGATTCTGGCCTGGAGAATCCCATGGACTGTATAGTCCATGAGGTCGCAAAGAGTCAGACACGACTGAGCGACTTTCACTTTCACTTTCTGGGCATCTGCAGTGGGTGAGCCCAAGGGCTTGAAAATTTCCAGCCTCCACTCCTGCATGCTTCACGCACAACTCCGATGACCTTCATGTCAATCAGAAGGTCAGATGGTATTGGGAACGTGGATGTATCTCATGGACCTTAAAACTATAGGGGCTGTTACGATGCCACATCCACAGGCATGTCTTCAGGACAGAGTCTGTGTGCCCTCTGAGGTGAAACTCAGGCAACAGGACCACACTCACATGGTCAGGGGAGGGCTTGGGGGGAGGACCAGACCCACCCCTGTGATCATCTGGAACAGTTCGGAAGTTCTGATCGGCCCCGGTTCCATCTGGAGCAGACCTGCAGCAGGGTCTCCCACTGACACCACCCAGGCACGTCTCTGCTTCCCTCCCCACCCCTCCTCAGTGGTACTCTGGTTCCCATGTGGGCCCAACTCACATCCTCGAGGCCCCTGTGGACTTTCTGAGCCTCCTTACACTGAGTGGCCACCGTGTGGTCAGCCTATCTGCTTCACAGCAGGACCCCTGGTCTGCCCTGGAGAATTGCTCTTGTTCAGTTGCTAAGTCATGTCTGACTTTTTGGAACCCCATGGACTGCAGCATGCCAGGCTTCCCTGTCCTTCACCATCTCCTGGAGTTTACTCAAACTCATGTCCATCGAGTCGGTGATGCCATCCAGCCATCTGTCGTCCCCTTCTCCTCCTGCTTTCAATCTTACCCAGCATCTGGGTCTTTTCAAATGAGTCAGCTGTTTGCATCAGGTGGCCAAAGTACTAGAGCTTCAGCAGCACTCCTTCAAATGAATCTTCAGGGCTGATTTCCTTTGGCATGGACTGGTTGGCTCTCCTTGCAGTCCAAGGGACTCTCAAGAGTCTTCTCCCTGTCGTGGAGGATACAGTGCTGCAAAGCAGCACCCTCTTTCTTTGGGACAAGCAGTGACTTTAGACAGCAGTTGCCCAGGACAGGAGAGCTCTGTTATCTAACTGAGAGCACGGGGAAAGGAAGGTGCCTTCTGCACAGGAAGATGTGGGCCAGTCTCAGCCCCGGACTGCGGCCGGCCCAGAGGAAGATCGAATGGTCTGAGAACCCCGCCACTCATAAAATGCGAGTGAAGTGAAGTGAAAGTCGCTCAGTTGTGTCCAACTCTTTGTGACCCCATGGACTGTCCATGGAATTCTCTAGGCCAGAATACCGGAAAGAGTAGCCTTTCCCTTCTCCAGGGGATCTTGCCCACCCAGGGATTGAACCCAGGTCTCCTGCGTTGCAGGAAGATTCTTTACCAGCTGAGCCACCAGCGAAGCCCATAAAATGCGAGGCTCCTTCCAAAAGGCATGAGCATTTCAACCTCATGCCAAGAGCCACCCAGAGAAGAGTTATTCTGTGAGGTGGAGAGGCTGCCAGAGGCTTGTCATTTTTTTTAATTTATAGTAAAAAACAAAAATAATTTCCCTGCCTAATTAATAATGGAAACAGTGAGTGGCGAGGCTTTAAGTGCATGCAAAGTCACTTCAGTCGTGTCCAATCCTCTGTGACCCCGTGGACTGTAGCCCGCCAGGCTCCTCTGTCCATGGGATTCTCCAACTTAAGCATACTGGAGTGGGTTGCCATTCCCTTCTCCAGGGGATCTTCCCGACCCAGGGATCAAACCCGAGTATCTTAAGTCTCTTGCGTTGGCAGGCGAGGTTCTTGACCAGTAGTGCCAGCTGGGTTTTTAGAAGTCTCAACAATTTTGTTGACTGTGAATGTTTACACACACACACACACCCCAGAAGTAAACTGAGCCTTCCAGCCCCAGAAGGACACGATGCCCTCCCGAATGCCCGGGGCTCCTTGGTCCACGGCTTGGCCCGTGGCCGCACACACACCCCTTACCTCGCAGAAGCTCTGGCACTGCTGCTTTCGCAGGTCCCAGGACACCTTGCAGGGCTCCAGGCACTGGGAGAGAGAACAGTGAAGACCGATCAGTGGACACAGGTAACAAACAAGGCCCCAAAGGAAAGGTCCCCACTGTGCACGCCCCAGCGTTTCCGAGAGACTCTGGGAGATCCAGCTAAACCTCCCCCCATCGCAAATGTGCATCCTGGGAAGCTGATGGGATCCCTTGGAAAAGACCCTGATGCTGGGAAAGATTGAAGGCAGGAGGAGAAGGGGATGACAGAGGATGAGGTGGTTGGATGGCATCAATGGGCATAAGTTTGGGTAAACTCCGGGAGTTGGTGATGGACATGGAGGCCCGGCGTGCTGCAGTCCATGGGGTCGCAAAGAGTCGGACACGACTGAGCGACTGAACTGAACTGAACTCTTAAATATGATTTATACACGTGATTTAATAAATCAAAGATAATAGCCAGGATCCATTGTTCAGCAACAATTTTAATAAGAAATAATAATATTATGGAATAAACAAGGTATATATACACATAAACGCACTTTGTTATACATATGTAGTAGTACTTATATAAGTCATAAAATATACATTATCTATATCAAAATGAGAAAGAGATAACAGTCAGGCCTCAGGATTGAAATCAAAATCATACTTCCACATGAATGGATATATGATTCTCAAAATATATTTTAATACAACAGTTAATTATTAAGTTATCCATTATTAAATATTCATTATGTCCGGTTAAGCGCCAGTTATCTAAATGTTGGTATGCTCATGGCTCCCGTAACCTCATGATTATTTCAGAGCTTTCATATATTCAAAACTGCATAAATGAAAGCAAACCACTGACTGTATCAACTGTCAGTCTGTCATAGGACTGCTCCCAACGTGTGATCAGTGACCAGCAACAGGAGCGTCACCTTGCAGGGTATCGGAAATGCAAGCCCACGACCGGCCCCTACACCAACAGAGTCAGATCTCTGGGATAAAAACCCAAGATCCTCTTTCAGCAATTTCGCCTGGAAATCTCGGTGTTGACACTGATCTTTAAAAAGAACTACGTTAGTGTGGTACGTTTTCCAATACACGCATGTATCCAATCTCACACTATATACCCTAAACTTAAACAATGTTATATATGTCGATTATATCTCAATAAAGCTGGGGGGGGGAAAAAAAAACTGCTACAGGATTTGATGACAACAGTCTCTTTCTTCTTCCGTGTAGACTTCAAGGGGCAAGCTATTTCTTCCGAGAATATTCTACATTTTATATTCTTTAATACTGAATATAAAAGATTCATTCTAGGTTACTTAATGAAAAAAAAATGCTAAGGTAATCAATGCTTTTCCAAGACCAGTACAAGCTTGTCCCAAGTTTATTAGTGTCCACCTCTCCCAAGTATGTTAAATGTATTGATTTTCGTCAATATAGCAATTCTAAAAGAATACTATTTTCTAACAGTAATGAAATAATTTAAAAATTTAAATGAAACAATGTAAACAGTTGTCCACCTTACATACTTTATAAACTCCCTAAAGAGTTAATTTGTTTGCTAAACATTAAGTCCAGTGTCTTACCCTCTAAGCTGTCTTCATTCTTTTCAGGACTGTGGCTCCTAGCCAAAAAAGTTGGTGCTTAGCCATTTAATAAATATGTTTAGCCCAACTCCTTCTCAAGACTACTCAAAATGAATCGATGGCACCCTTTAAAAATAACCTGCAATTTTTTTTTTCATCTGAAAAAGTGTCATATGACCAAGAAGGACCACTCCACAAGACCTGGGGATTTCTCCCAGACAGAGGCTGAGCTTCTGACAAGTTAAGTCTCCATCATTTCATTCGGGAAACATCCAACAAGCATCCGTTCCATATAAAAACTGTTCAATGCAATATGGCTAAAAAATATATCGCAAAATAATTGTGTGAATCTTTCTGTCATTGCTGAACGTGTAAATTAGGAAAACAAGGTATTATATGTACACATGTGCATTTTGACAACTATAGACAGCAGTGTATTAAAAAGTCAGTCCTCTGTGATGTCCACAGTACCAAATAACCATAATCCTGACAACCTGTGGAAAAAATACCTTATAGAACACAGACGTCATTTACAAAAAGAGGCATATGTCTGAAACACTAATGCCAGAGATACATGTGTAAAATGCGTTAGCCGCTCAGTCGTGTCCGACTCTGTGCGACCCCGTGGACTGTAGCCCACCAGGCTCCTTTGTCCGTGGGATTCTCCAGGCAAGAATACTGGAGTGGGTTGCCATCTCCTTCTCCAAAAAGGTTGATGAAAGTGTGTAAAACCAAGAAACTACATTTATCTCCTTGTTAATCCACAATCTCCACCTGTCAAATCTAGCATTATTAATGACAGGCAACACTGTCTTTTACTAATCTTCCCTGTAGATGGTAAACAATCTGCCTGCCATGCAGGAGACAGGATTCGATCCCTGGGTCAGGAAGATCCCCTGGAGAAGGGAATGGTAACCCACTCTAGTATTCTTGCCTGGCGACTCTCATAGACAGAGGAGCCTAGTGGGCTACAGCCTGTGGGGTTGCAAAGAGTTGGACACAACTGAGCAACTAACGCTACGGTTGCTACTGTGAAAATTACAAAACCAACCTAGATGCAAACATTTGAGTAAACCTTTGCAGGATGAGTTTGCCAAAGCTCTATTTCTTTATGATGCTACCGGCCAGGTAAAATGATTTCAACAAAAGCCAAAGATTTAAAAACAGGCAGCCATTTCTCTCACACTTCAAACATGAGTACAACACTTCCTATTTCTCCAAGCAATAATAATGATAAAAAGTTTGCCAAAAAAGGTAGCCCCCAAAACTCTCTTCCATGTGTGAAGGGAATTGTTGTTCAGTCATTAAATCGTGTCTGACTCTTTGCGACCCCATGGACTGCAGCACGCAGTGAAGGGAACAGAAGACAGATAATCCTACAGACAGACAACTGCAGCTTTAAGTGCCCGGATCACATACTACCTCAAGCTAAAAATCACTCAATGAATAATAGCAATCAAAATGAATGTTCTAACAAATGTTTCAGGCTTTCAAGTTTTAGGATGATCAACTGTTTGAAATCACTTCCTCCTAGGCTACTTATTCAAACTCAGTGAAGAGAAACTTCAAATTTCAAAGAAACCAACAAACAAAAAGCTGAGTGAGCTAATCACATTGATCGTCATTTGGAATGGAGCTATTGATTTCTGTTTTTACTTAATCTAGAAAGATACCCAGTGGTTGTGTATGGATGTAAAAGTTGGACTATAATGAAAGCTGAGCGCCGAAGAATTGATGCTTTTGAACTGTGGTGTTAGAGATGACTCTTGAGAGGCCCTTGGACTGCAAGGATATCCAACCAGTCCTTCTCAAAGGAAATGAGTCCTGAATATTCATTGGAAGGACTGATGTTGAAGCTGAAACTTCAACACTTTGGCCACCTGATGCAAAGAACTGACTCATTTGAAAAGACCCTGACGCTGGGAAAGATTGAAGGCAGGAGGAGAAGGGGATGACAGAGGATGAGATGGTTGGATGGCATCACTGACTCAATGGACATGAGTTTGAGTAAATTCTGGGAGTTAGTGATGGACAAGGAGGCCTGTTGGGCTGAGGTCCATGGGGTTGCAAAGAGTCAGACATGACTGATTGAACTGAACTGAACTGAACTAGAAAGATATGGTCACAATATTGCTTTCTCAGATGATAATTATACATTACATTACTATTTTAAGATAAACAGTAATACAAGACATAGTCATATAATATCCCCCTCATGGAATAGTGAGCAATGAGACTCTGTGACATTTATTACATTTACTACTCTACTCTCAGCATTGGGTAGCAGCTCAATAAACTGACAAACTGAAATGTTGAATAAACGCATTGATAAATTGAAATGCTCTCATAATCAGCACTTAGGGTTGGGACACCCAAATGTCAATACTTTCAGGGACCAGGCTCACAGTGAGTAAGAGTCAAGGGGGTCCATTGTGGACAATGGGAGGTGACAAAAAGGATGGTCACTGGCGAGGTGAGTCAATTACCTAGGAAACAGCTGCTCTTCCCTGCCTTCTGGTCATTTTCCAGAATTGCCTCACACTCAAACTCTATACAGAAGCCACCAATGGAGAATTTACGTAAACCCTTCCAACTTTTAAATATATTGTACGACACAGTACAGGCTTCCCGGGGGGCTCAGATGGTAACGAATTTGTCTCCAATGTGGGAGACCGGGGTTCGATCCCTGGATTGGGAAGATCCCCTGGAGAAAGGAACGGCAACCCACTCCAGTATCCTTGCCTCGAGAATCCCATGGTCAGAAGAGCCTGGTGGGCTACAGTCCATGGGGTCACAAACAGTCGGACATGATTGAGTGATTAACACACACACACAACACTGTACAAGCCTCTTTACTGGAATTTATTTATAAGATACTAGACAAATTATGGAATTTCTTTGGAAGGAATGATGCTAAAGCTGAAAGTCCAGTACTTTGGCCACCTCATGTGAAGAGTTGACTCATTGGAAAAGACTCTGATGCTGGGAGGGATTGGGGGCAGGAGGAGAAGGGGACGACAGAGGATGAGATGGCTGGATGGCATCACCGACTCGATGGACGTGAGTCTGAGTGAACTCCGGGAGTTGGTGATGGACAGGGAGGCCTGGAGTGCTGTGATTCATGGGGTCGCAAAGAGTCGAACACAACTGAGTGACTGAACTGACTGACTGAAATGGGAGTGATTTTGCATTCCCGGGGTATGGGGTTACTAACACACACACACACACACACATACACAAATACACACACTGTACAGGTCTCTTTACTGTAATTTATTTATAAGATACTAGACAAACCATTTTCATTGCTCTAAGTATGTGCTTCTGAAATGGGAGTGACTTTGCATTCCTGGTGTGTGTGTGGGGGGTGCATTTGGCACTCTGGAGTCATTTTATTTGTTTTGATTAACAGGAGAGGTGCTGACTTATTGTGGGTGAGGCTATGAATACTGGTTAAACATCGTACAATATCCGGATAGCACTCTCGTGATAAACTTATCCAGCTGCAGATGTTAACAGTGTCGAGACTAAGAATTTATGAACATGCCAAGTGACCATGGTAATAGATTTGGTCCTGAGAAACAACCTTCCCAGGATGGAGGATAAAATGCTACTTGGGACTCTGACCTCTAATCATGAAACTGGCCACATTCATCCTACCAAGTCATGGTTTTGAAGATCTGAGGCCACTGATACAACTAGTCAATAATTATTCAATCTAACCCAGAGTACCTGGGTTTACATTCAAAGAGAAGAAAAAGTGTTAGCTACTCAGTCATGTCTGACTCTGTGCAACTGCATCTTCTGTAGCTGGCCAGGCTTCTCTGTCCATGGAATCCTGCAAGCAAGAATACTGGAGTGGGTTGCCATTTCCTTCTCCAGGGAATCTTCCTAACCCAGGGATCGAACTTGGGTCTCCCATATTACAGGCAGATTCTTTACCATCTAAGCCACCAGGGAAGCCCTTACATTCCAAACATCTGGTCAACCAGCAAATCCTGCCCAATTAATGCTTTCAATATCCTATGAATTGCTTCCAGTGAAGCTAGTTGCTTTTCCGTTCCCTAAACCCCAAATCCTTTCTAACCCAACTTTTATCATGATATGTCTTCCTAAAGTGCTTACCTGGTGGCTCAGTGGATAAAAACTCTGCCTGCAATGCAAGAGACCACGTGCAGTGCGGAAGACCCAGGTTCAATCCATGGATTGGGAAGATCCCGTGGGGAAGGAAATGGCAACCCACTCCTGGAGAATTCTGGCCTGGAGAATCCCATGGACAGAGGAGCCTGTCGCGCTACAGTCCATGGGGTCACAAGGATCAGACATGATTGAGCGACTAAATCAACCTGTCTTCCTTACAGACAAGCTATGCTGTTCTTCTCCACTCAGATCAAACCATCTATTTTTGGCCACTGCTGTGCACAAAGCACAAACTGATTTCCCCTCTGTGCAACCAGGTAGGATTTAGAATTTCCCCCAAGAATGCTCACATTGCTGACAGACTGGTGGGAGTCTATGACTTGTACTGAAGTTATAGTATCTCCAAGTCCTGGTGAGGGGGGAACGTGTCTGCTAACCCTTTTATAACCCTTCCCAAGGCATGTGGGACAGAGCATGCCCTCAGAGAGTACTGTCTATGGAAGGAGCCATGGGCATCATGGAAAGCAAAGTCTTGGTCTGAGGCTAACTTGACCATGTGTCTACTCTGCAACTGATAAAATCACACCAACTATTCAGTTTCAGCTTGCTAATTCAGCTGCTTCATGGATCACAGCCTTGTCGTGGCAAAGGGGCTTGTGTAACTCAATGAAGCTATGAGCCATGTCATGCAGTTCGCCAAAGATGAACAGGTCAAAGTGAAGAGTTCTGACAAAATGCAGTCCAGTGGAGAAGGACGTGGCACCCAACTCCAGTATTCTTGCCTGGAAAAACCCAATGGACAGAATGAAAAGGCAAAAAGACATGCCAACACTGGAAGATGAGCCCCCCGTCTCTGCCCCCGCCAGGTGGGAGGGTGTCCATATGCTACTGGGGAAGAGCGTATTAAAAAGCAGAAACAACACTTTGCAGACAAAGGTCTGTAGAGTCAGAGGTACGGTTTTCCCAACAGTCATGTACAGATGTGAGAGTTGGACCATAAAGAAGGCTGAGTGCCAAAGACTTGATGCTTTCGAACCGTGATGTTGGAGAAGACTCTTGAGAGTCCCTTGGACTGCAAGGAGATCCAACCAGTCCATTTTAAAGGAAATCGACCCTGAATATTCACTGGAAGGACTGATGCTGAAACTGAAGCCCCAATACTTTGGCCACCTGATGCAAAGAGCTGAGTCAGTGGAAAATACCCTGACGCTGGGAAAGACTGAGGGCAGGAGAAGTGTGGTGGGGAGGGGCGGGGGGTTGGGTAACAAAGGATGAGATGTTTGGATGGCATCACAGACTCAATGAACAAAAACCTGCACGAACTCCGAGAAACAGTGGAGGACAGGGAAGCTAGGCATGCTGCAGTCCAGGGGTCCCACAGACTCAGATATGACTTCACAGCTGAACAACAACAACAATGCTAATTAAAATATGAGAACACAATCATCCATGTTAACTTACTACAGTCTTGCTGAATGAGAGTGTGTGCCCAGATCTTTATAGACTTATGGAGCATGTTTAAAATGATTTGTTCAATGGAGCCTCATGACAATGAATTGATGGAGGTAACATTAAGTACTACGATTCTATTTTAGAGAGAAGAAACTTCTTTTTGTAGAGGCTGAGGAAAGAAAGCAAGTAAAGATAGTTGAGACTGTGCAAACTGGTGTTTGGAGGCACACTTTGGCCCACTCAAAGGGATGTTATTTCCACTATAAAGCCCTGCCCTATTTCTGCCATGAGCTAGAAGGGCTTAATGAGATGATATATGTGAAAGGGATTTACTCTGCAAATCTATGAGATTACTAATTTATTATGATCCCAAGGAGGATTCACTTCCAGAATGCCCTAGGTGCTACAAATTGCAAAGATTTTATGTACACCACAGATAAAGAGATCCACCTCTTCAGAGCCAAAGTACTGACAAAGAGAAAAATGATTGATATTGCTTTGGTGAACCTCCATCTTTGCTTTGGTGAACCTCCATCTTCACAGTATTTAGCACAAAATCCCATACCTTACATTCAACACAAAACTTTCTCAAACGTACAGCAAAGGAAATTACACTACCTAAATAGCAGTCACAAAAAATTTCTGAGGCAAAAGCGTTCCAATGAAATTCAAATTTTCATACACACCCCATTCTCAAGGAAATAGAACCCATAATTACATTATGTTAGATAGATGGCTTCCCAGCTGGCACTAGTGGTAAAGAATCCACCTGCCAATGCAGGAGACGCAAGAGACGCAGGGACAGTCCCTGGGTCGGGAAGATCCCCTGGAGGAGGAAACGGCAACCGACTCCAGTACGCTTGGCTGGGAAATCGCATAGACACAGGAGCCTGAAGGGCTACAGTCCATGGGGTTGCAAAGAGTCGGACATGACTGAGTGAGCACAAATAGATACAACCCTCATAAAAATAAAGCAGCAGCATTCTATACATTTCAACCTGTTCAAACTAACATCTGCTAAATCAACAAATATGGATTCATGCTTCCTATGGTCTAACTGCTCATCTACTCAGTATTGTGGGGGTAAATATGGTTGAAATTTGTCTTTCCCTGAGGCAGTCTGTAACCTCCATCGGAGAAAAACCTATAGCAACAAATGATGATGCTTTTGAACTGTGGTGCTGGAGAAGACTCTTGAGAGTCCCTTGGACTGCAAGGCAGATCCAACCAGTCCATCCTAAAGGAAATCAGTCCTGAATGTTCACTGGAAGGACAGATGCCGAAACTGAAACTCCAATCCTTTGGCCACCTGATACAAAGAGCTGACTCATTGGAAAAGACTCTAATGGTGGGAAAGACTGAAGGCAGGAGGAGAAGGGGATGACAGAGGATGAGATGGTTGGGTGGCATCACCAACTCGATGGACATAAGTTTGAGCAAGTTCTGGGATTTGGTGATGGACAGGGAGGCCTGGCGTGCTGCAGTCCATGGGGTCACAAAGAACTGGACACGAATGAGTGACTGAACAACAATAACAATAGCAGCAATGTGTACAATAAATGATGGAAGAAGAACCCGTGAGAAGCCAAAGAAGTGGTATGTTGTTCCATATGTGATAAATGGAGACGGTTTCACAGAATGAAGAGCACAGGAATCAGCTTAGAAGGATGAGGACAATCTGATCCCTGGTAAACAGGTTTGGGGCCTGAACAGGACTGTAAATATGTGGAGTATGAAAGCTAAAACAGAGAAGATGCCATAAAACACACAGCTAGAAAGATGGCCCTTGGAATTCAACTAGAGCCATTGACAATCTTACTGGGTTGGCCAAAACATTTGCTTAGGGTTTGCCATGAGATGTTACGGAAAAATCTAAAAGAACTTTTTGGCCAACCCAACAGAGCAGAGTTGCTTGCCCCAGTTTGTGCTTAAAATGAGTGTTAGAATGGGAGGTGGAGTAGGGAGGTGAGATACACAGGAAACCGAACCAGAGCAAAAATTACTATAATGCCTCCCAAACATTCTCCCTGACCACTTGTCGTGTCGACATGCCGTTTGGATGGCAGACGACACTGAGCAAAAGGCAGAGAAAAGTCAACCCGCGAACGGCAAAGTCGGAGAAGTCAGAGTGGCAGAGGCACCCAACTTGCTAATCACCTGAAAGGAGCTGAGGGTGCCCATAAGACAAAGGGTGCAGGAGGAAGATACACAGAGGAAGGGCTGGAAGTCAACATTTAACACGATGAGTCCAAGGTCCTGAGTGGATATACAGGGACGGTTGCCCACTGCACCGCACAATCGTGGATGTGCAGTTCTGCAGAAAGGGTAAAGCGAGTGAGGAGCATTTACAGCATATGTTTTTCTTTCTTCATCATTCATTCATTTTTTTTTCATAAACATATGCTGCATTCCATTACCACTCTGTCATGCAAAGCGATGGTTCTGCTTAATTTATAAACTGAACACACACACACACACACTATCTTCAAGTTCTTCACAGTCTAGAAAGGCAAACAACTCACTTAGAAGCGAAAATCTAAGATTCACATCAAAAGGAAGTAGAGGAAACGTGAATACGGTGTGTAAAGGATTTGGGGAGCTGTGATACGTGAGCGCTAGAATGACAACACTGGAGGTCTCAGGGTTCGGCAGAGCGTTCTTGTGTGATCTATCTTGTCCCCTCTTTTTCTTAAATTAATGTTTACTGGAGTATAGAATGCTTTACAATGTTGTCTTAGGGTCTGCCGTACGGTAGAGCTGGAGAAGGCAATGGCAACCCACTCCAGTATTCTTGCCTGGAGAATCTCATGGACAGAGGAGCCTGGTGAGCCACAGTCCATTGGCTCGCAAAGAGTCAGACACGACTGAAGCGACTGAACACGCACCCACGTACGGGAGAGTGAGTCAGCTATACGTGTATGTATATCCTCTCTGTTTTGGATTTCCTTCCCATTCAAGTCACCAAAGAACACTGAGCAGAGTTCCCTGACCTATACAGTAGATTCTCATTGAAGGTGAAGTCGCTCAGTCATGTCCAACTCTTTGCGACCCCATGGACTGGGGCCTACCAGGCTCCTCCGTCCACGGGATTTCCCAGGCAAGAGTACTGGAGTGGGTCGCCATTGCCTTCTCCGAGTTAGATTCTCATTGGTTATCTATTTCATACACAGTAGTATGTATATGTGAGGCTCAGTCTCCCCATCCACCCCATTTCCTTTACCCCACTTTGGTGTCCAAAATATCTGTGTGTCTATTTCTGCTTTGCAAAAAAGTTCATCCGTATCCTTTTTCTAGATTCCACATATAAGCAACATTATTCAATATTTATTTTTCTCTGACTTCCTTCACTCTGGAAAAGGAAATGGCAACCCACTCCAGTACTCTTGCCTAGAAAATCCCATGGACAGAGGAGCCTGGTGTCCATGTGGTAGCAAAGAGTCGGACACAACTGAGTGACTTCACTTTCACTTTCCTTCACTCTGGATGAGTCTCTAGGTCCAGCCACATCTCTGCAAATGGCACAATTTCATTCCTTTTTGTGGCTGGGTAGTTACCACTTCTTCTTTATTCATTACTCTGTCCATGGACATTTAGGTTAATTCATGTCTTGGTTACTGTCAACAGTGCTGCTATGAACCCTGGGGTATTTGTATCTTTGTGAATTATGGTTTTCTCCAGATATATGCCCAAGGGTCAGGTCACATGGTAGTTCTTTGTTTAGCTGTTTAAGGAATCTCCATATGGTTTTCGATAGTGGTGGCACCAATTTTCATTCCCACCAACAGTTCAAGAGGGTTGCCTTTTCTCCACACCCTCCCCAGCATTTACTGTTTAAAGATTTTTTTTGATGATGGCTATTCTGACTGGTGTGAGGTCAGAATATAGTTCTATGTGCATTATAGTTTTGATTTGCATTTCTCTAATAATGAGTTACCTGAGCATCTTTTCACCTGTTTGTCCCCTCTTTTTGTATTAGTGCGTGGGGAGACTGATACAGGGGGATACACGAAAAAGAAGAGATTAGAAGGCAATGGCACCCCACTCCAGTACTCTTGCCTGGAAAATCCCATGAACAGAGGAGCCTGGTGTGCTGCAGTCCATGGGGTCGCTAGGAGTTGGACACGACTGAGCGACTTCACTTTCACTTTTCACTTTCATGCATTGGAGAAGGAAATGGCAACCCACTTCAGTGTTCTTGCCTGGAGAATCCCAGACCGGGGGAGCCTGGTGGGCTGCCGTCTATGGGGTCACACAGAGTTGGACACGACTGACGCAACTTTGCAGCAGCAACAGCAGCAGAACATATTAGTAGGCAAAAAGAAAGGACCCGACGGAGGCAGTCTGACTGAAGGGCTAGGAGAAACAGGAAGTACTCATCAGAGAATGCTCCAGGGGTTACAACATGGAAATCCAGAATTTTAGAGAGGCAAGAATCTCCGGTGGCATCGAAACCAACCCTGCCTCTTGCAGATTTGGGAACTAACACGTGTTTACAGGAGCAATGGCCGGGTAGCGGGATTTATGTCCACGGCTCCATCTGTGATTGGACACAAACCATTCAATTCACCGCTGAGCTTAGCGGATGTGAGAATCCGGATGCAGAGGCACACACAACGGTCATGAGAAGCACACTGTGTCCACAGCTTTCCGATAAGGTGGGAAAGCGCCGATGACCAGACCCGTGTGCCCTTCTAGGTGCGACTCTTGTGACTAAGCTCGAGAGGTCATGAGTGGAAAGGTAACACAAAGTGAAGCACCCAGAGATGGATGGTTCCAGGCAGGTCTGAGGTTTCTGATACATAAAAGAGTAATATTCACCGTGGCCCTCCAGGTTCATCTTGCCCACAGAATTCTCCAGGCAAGAATACTGGTATGGGTTGCCATTTTCTCCTCCATGGGATCTTCCCGACCCAGGGATCTAACCTGTGTCTCCTGCATTGCAAGTGTATTCTTCATCATCTGAGCCACTGGGGAACCCTCCCCGCTACCCCCACAAAAGAGTAATATTTGCCTCAGAAGATACTTTCTAAAAAAAAATTCATACAGACAACATTTTTAAATGCTCACACAGTGGTGGGTATTCAGGAAATCTGATTCTCTTCCATTTCTAAAAGACCAGTAAGGAGAATTTATTTTCGTTCTCTCAGATTTCCCTGATAACTGCTTTTTTAAATTAAAGAAATGAACATTTCTTTTAATTCTAGTCTCTCAAGCCTGTTTCAGTCATTGTTTCGAAACTGCCAACTTCTCAGCCCCAAGTCCAACAGCTGTGGTTGGATGAGGTGTCAGGTTCTTGGGTGTGGCTGGAAGCTGGAATCAGAAGGAAAATCTGACACCAGAGCATGGTACCATTTATAGGAAATATGGAATGCTCTCATACACAAACATTTCTGTTGAATAAGAAAAAGCTGAATAGTCATATATACTTCACTTTTGCTGCATGTAAAAAATAAATTTGGAGTTTCACACACACACACACACACACACACACAAATCCACTTTTCATTTCACACCGGTATATACTCAAAAAGCTGATGATAATGCTCTCAACAGAAGATTCCAAAGACCTTTGCTGTTTTCTGAATTAAGGGCAGCAAGTTTCTTTGGAAAACTATGGATCTGTTTTGTTTTGTTTTTTCCCCAATTTCTCCCCCCCAATATATTTCATAAAATATGTGTACTGTGCTGGCTTTAGAAGTCTTCATGGACTCTCTCCAACTCTAAATTGGTAGAGAAATTGTTGCAATCCTGTGTGTCGAACAGCGTACCACAGCTTGCCAAAATAATGAAAATTTTCGCGGTCAGCCCACGGATGCACAGCTGCATGACCAGCAGAGCCCTAAACCCGAGAAGATCAGCAAACTAGCCCAACTCTGCCATGTCACGACGCCTCCCGCGTCTCACATCAGAGAAAGTCAGCTTTCTCTGAAATGCTCAGAGGAGAGTCACTCTCCCACCGTGATGACTGTACTTTCTTAGCATCCGGATTCTCCACCTGCTCCTCTGCTACGGCACTTTTTGGCACAGTACTGAAAGACCCAATAACAGCCCACGGTTACTTGTCAAGTTAAAAAGACATTACGTATACTTGGAACTTGGGCCTCCATGACAGCTCAGTTAGTAAAGAATCCGCCTGCAATGCAGGAGACCCTGGTTCGATTCCTGGGTCTGGAAGATCCACTGGAGAAGGGTAGGCTACCCACTCCAGTCTGCTTGGGCTTCCCTTGTGGTTCAGCTGGTAAAGAATCTGCCAAAATGTGGGAGACCTAGGTTCGATCCCTGGGTTGGGAAGATACCCTGGAGAAGGGAAAGGTGACCCACACCAGTATCGTGGCCTGGAGAATCCCACGGACTGTATAGTCCATGGGGTCGCAAAGAGTTGGACACAACTGAGCGCCTTTCACTTTTTATACTTGTAACTTACATAAGATTGTACATCAACTATAGTCTAATTTAAAATATTTAATATGCTAAAAAGATATTAATAATGAAGATAAAGTGACAGCTTTACAGTGGAGAAATCTGGATATAACACCTTAACTAAGTCATAAAGGAAATGTCTCCAGAGGAACCCCATATGGCATGCCCCTGATATGATGCTCTGGTAAAAACACAGCCTCACCACCACCCAGGTAGCATCCTGAATCTTAACGGAACCACCAGGAAAAAAATCTGACAAATCCAGAATGAGGCGCCTTCTATAAAGCCAAAAGCCTCTAGTCGTAAAACATACCAATGTTGTGAGATGCAAGGGAGGGCTGAGGACTGCTTCCTGATGAAAGGAGACTGAAGACACGTGACAGATGAACACAAGGACTGCTGGATGGGCCAGACCCTGAACCAGAGAAAACAATGCTGCATAGGGCATTGTTGGCACAAGCAGTGAAATTTAACCGCAGATCAAATAGGAGATTATCGGGCTACACCCATGGGAAAGTCTCTGAATGTGATCATTCCACGGCAGTTACGTAAGAGATACACGCTGAAACACTGAAGGGTAAAAAGTTGTGATGTCTGCAACTTATGTAAGAGCTGCATGCTAAAACACTGAAGGATAAAAAGTCATGACATCTGCAACTTATGCAAGAGATACATGCTAAAACTTTGAAGGCTAAAAAGTCGTGAGGTCTGCAACTTAGTTTTAAATGGATGGAAAAATGAACAACTCTAAGTATACACCTACACCTATATCTATAGCTATCTATCTAGAGAGAATGTGAATAAACAAATAAAAGTTAATAACCGGTACATGTCGATTAGGGTCAGAAGCTAGAAACCAGGGAGCAAATCTGAATCACCAACTGTTTTCACCAAGTAAAACTTATGGGAACACAGCCACACTCATTCATTAATGTATTGTCTGTGGTTGCTTTTGTGCCACACGATAGCTGAGCTGAACAGCTGCAACAGTTTGGCTAAAGAAAGTGAAAGTCACTCAGTCGTGTCCTACTCTTTGCAACCCCATGGACTATACAGTCCAGGCCAGAAGACTGGAGTGGGTAGCCTTTCCTTTCTCCAGGGGATCTTCCCAACCCAGGGATCGAACTCAGGTCTCTCACATTGCAGGCGGATTCTTTATCAGCTGAGCCACCAGGGAAGCCCTTTTACGGCCAAGCAAGGCAATAATGTTTACTAGTCTTTGTCATCATGGTTGCTGTACTCTGATTCAGAAGAAAGGTATATGAAAGTACTATTCTCAAAAGGTTTCTGGAAGTGTTCTAAATCAAGTTAACAATGAATACATCAAAACAAGGTCTTCTTGAATAGCCACAGGGAAGTATATTCAATATTCTGTGCTAGAGCATCATGGAAAAGAATATTTAAAAAATGTATATATGTGGATAACTGAGTCATTTTTCTCTATAGTAGAAATTAAGGCAACATTGTAAACTAACTGTACTCTAATTTTTTAAAAAATGAATACATCAAGTATTCTTAAAACTACTCAGAACCACAGACTTTGCCTGGTGTGCTGCAGTCCATGGGCTCACAAAAAGTCAGACAGGGCTGAACGACTAAACAACAACCAATCTTCAATAGTAGGCGTCACTGAAATCTAGTACGGACATAGATCTGTTGGTAAAAGGTGATTTAAAACTAGTAAAGGAGTGATGGGAATTTGCTGTATGACTCAGGAAACTCAAACTGGGGCTCTGTAACCAAGAGGGGTGGGATGGGGAGGGTGGTGGGAGGGGGTTCAAGAGGGAGGGGACATAGGTATAAGTCCTATATGTTTGGCAGAAACCAAAAACACAACACTGTAAAGCAATTATCCTTCAATTATAAATAAATAAATGCAATTTAAAAAATCAAGATAGCAAAGTGACTATGAACAAGTTGTGGGAAGACACGGAGAGTCAAAGATGGAGGCTTGGGACCTGAAACTTCATACTGACTGGAGAGCGGGTCTTCCCACATAATGGTTCACAAGAACCTTCCGGGCTCTGCAAAGGTGTGTATAAAGGTTCTGCAAACAGCTGTTTTTTTTAAATCTTTTTATTTGTATTGGGGTATAGCCAATTATACAGCCAATTATAGCAATGTCAAAGAATGTGCAAACTACCGCACAATTGCACTCATCTCACACGCTAGTAAAGTAGTGCTCAAAATTCTCCAAGTCAGGCTTCAGCAGTACATGAACCGCAAACTTCCAGATGTTCAAGCTAGTTTTAGAAAAGGCAGAGGAACCAGAGATCAAATTGCCAACATCCGCTGGATCATGCAAAAAGCAAGAGAGTTCCAGAAAAACATCTATTTCTGCTTTATTGACTATGCCAAAGCCTTTAACTGTGTGGATCACAAGAAACTGTGGAAAATTCTGAAAGAGATGGGAATACCAGACCACCTAACCTGCCTCCTGAGAAATCTGTATGCAGGTCAAGAACCAACAGTTAGAACTGGACACGGAACAACAGACTGGTTCCAAATAGGGAAAGGAGTTCGTCAAGGCTGTATATTGTCGCCCTGCCTATTTAACTTACATGCAGAGTACATCATGAGAAACGCTGGGCTGGAAGAAGCACAAGCTGGAATCAAGATTGCCAGGAGAAATATCAATAACCTCAGATATGCAGATGACACCACCCTTATGGCAGAAAGTGAAGAGGAACTAAGAAGCCTCTTGATGAAAATGAAAGAGGAGAGTGAAAAAGTTGGCTTAAAGCTCAACATTCAGAAAACTAAGATCGTGGCCATCACTTCATGGGAAATAGATGGGGAAATAATGGAAACAGTAAGATACTTTATTTTGGGGGGCTGTAGATGGAGACAGAAATGACAACCCACTCCAGTGTTCTTGCCTGGAGAATCCCAGGAACTGGGGAGCCTGGTGGGCTGCCATCTCTGGGGTCGCACAGAGTCAGACACGACTGAAGCGACTTAGCAGCAGCAGCAGCAGATGGTATAGATACAGATGGTCACTGTAGATGGTGATTGCAGCCATGAAATTAAAAGACGCTTGCTCCTTGGAAGAAAAGCTATGACCAACCTAAACAGCATATTAAAAAGCAGAGACATTACTTTGCCAACAAAGGTCTGTAAAGCTATGGTAAAGCTATGGTTTTTCTAGTAGTCATGTATGGATGTGAGAGTTGGACTATATAGAAGGCTGAGCACTTAAGCATTGATGCTTTTGAACTGTGGTGTTGGAGAAGACTCTTGAGAGTCCCTTGGACTGCAAGAAGATCCAACCAGTCCATCCTAAAGGAAATCAGTCCTTAATATTCATTGGAAGGACTGATGCTAAAGCTGAAACTCCAATACTTTGGCCACCTGATGCAAAGAACTGACTCATTTGAAAAGACCCTGAGGCTGGGAAAGATTGAAGTTAGGAGGAGAACGGACGACAGAGGATGAGGTGGTTGGATGGCATCACCGACTCAATGGACATGAGTTTGAGTAAACTCCAGGAGTTGGCGATGGACAAGCAGGCCAGGCATGCTGCAATTCATGGGGTTGCAGAGTCAGACACGACTGAGTGAGTGAACTGAGCTGAACTGATAGCCAATTAACAATGTTGTGATGGTTTTAGATGGACAGCAAAGGGACTCAGCCATACATATGCATGTATCCATTCTCCCCCAAACTGCCTTCCCATTCAGGCTGCTACATGACATTGAGCAAGAGTTCCCTGTGCTGTCTGGCAGGTCCTTGTTGGTTCTCCATGTTAAATACAGCAGTGTGTCCATGTCCATCCCAAACTCCCTAACTATCCCTTCCCCCATCCTTCCCCCTGGTGACCATAAGGTTATTACAGAGTATCGAGCAGAGTTCCCTGTGCTGTCCAGCAGGTCTTTGTTGGTTCTGCATGTTAAATACAGAAGTGTGTTCATGTCCATCGCAAACTCCCTCTTTCCCCATCCTTACCTGTCAGACAGACAGGTGTTTTAACAACAGTCTCAGGAACCCCGATGGTGCCAGAGTAGTCCTTTCAACCTGGAGTCCGGGGGTAATTCCACGGTGGGTGTGTGATGACCCCAATCACCCCTTCCCTTGCCTCGGTTTCCAATTATAGACACAGGAAGCGAGTGCACTCAGCCCTACGGTCCAGTTTGCCTGTGAGAATGTGCCTCCCTCCTTTGTCCTAAAGAAACCCTCTAACAACATGGATGCAAACTGTGTCTCACAGTTAAAACAGGAAAGAAGTATAAGCCCCTTGTTGCGCTGCTGCAAACCACTCGATGATCCATCCTGTGAAATTATCAGCTTTCAGTACCATTTGCCCAAGCCACCTTCAATTCATACCAAAATTCTGAAAGCGGCAGAAATCAGCCCTTCCCTATTACAAGTCCAGTAACAGGAAAAACTGATACTGCTGTTTGGCCAAAACGGGGGGCATAAGAGAAGGGTGATTTCATTGATTTTTGAATCCGCCCCATTCCTCATCCTGACATCATCGATTCCCTGAGGGCAACGGACTGTAGATGTGCATGGTCCCGGCAAACGATGTGCAAGAGAAGACAGCCTTTCCTCCGGGAAAATAAAACATGTATATTTCATCGGCGTGGGCAGAAAACCAACAATGGCTAAGAAATATGACCTCTACGTCATTTCAAAGCCAGAAAGACACACACACGGTCTGACGTGCAAAAAATATTTTTCAATAGTTTGGTTATAGGCATCTGTGTCTTTTGCAAGCTACCAAATCAGTCAGTCCTCATTCTCCACGAAGGACCCCCAGGTAATCAGAGTAACTCAGGAAAACCCGTCACCGCCATCAGTCAAGATTTCACGGGCTGAGAACCGTCCTTTGCTTTCACTCAGTCAGACTCTCTGCACAACTCGATGGGGATGCCCAGTCACGGCATCCCGAGAGCTTAACCAGCTGGTCCCCCCGCCCCGTGGTGAAAAGCCAGAGTGTGTAATCCGCCCAGCATGCTCCTGACAGCTCGGCGGCCAGGTCTGAAAACCCTCCTGACGTGCCACACGCCGAGTGAGATTAGGGGCCCCCCGCCTTCATGCGATGCCGAGATGCTGAAGCTCATCCAGTGCTGATCCTTACCCCCGAACATATGTATTTTTCTTCACCTGCATATTTTCTTAACAATGCACAGGTCCTAGGGAATCACGTCATCAGTGGCGTTGGAGAACCATGTCAATGGTATTCCCTTGCCGGGTGGTCTGCTGTTCGTCGGCTCTTACAAAATGGTGCCTAAGTCAACAGCAATGAGTGACTCTGCCATGGGGCCCTGTGTTCCATCTCATGGAGCAACTTTGGAACTTATATATATATATATAATATGTGGTTTGAGTTAAGAAGATTATTTATATGCGCAACGCCTAGGTGGATGGTCACTGCAGCTACTCCATTCGAAGCAGGTGGATCTATCTGTCTGGGAGGTGAGTGACTGTTGTAGCAGGTCTCCAGCAAGGACAGGGGAGCAGAGCAAGTGCTTCCAGGTGCACAAATCATCGGGAGTGTTGGCGTTAATCCTTTGCAGAGAGAAGCAGCCTGTTCCCACTGACGGCTTAATCTGTATCTTTGCGGTTGGGCTGTCTGACCACGTCCAGCTCCAGGAAGGCATGGCATGCTCCTGAAAAGACCAGGGAGGCAAGCAAGGTTCGTGAGCACTTCCATGTTTCCTGTCTCCCGTGCCAGCAGGTCAAGCCATCCCAGCTCTGTGGACCGAGATGGGCCTCGAGCACATTACGCCATCCCTTAGGACACCCATTCAAGGGGGCCTGATGCAGTAGCTCTGCTCCAACTTGAGTGAGTCGTAATATCTGTAACTTCCCAGAAGCTGAAAGCCCCGGAGAAGGGGATATGCTTTAGTGATGTGTGGGAGACACTGTTTCTATAGAACCCATTCTGCCTTTAACCCAAACTCAGAACATGCTGAGTTTCACTTGGGTGTTTCATTTCGTTGTCCTTTTCCCCGGAAAAGAGTGATACTGAGGTTCTTGTGTCCAGTGGAATTCCACTCTGATAAAATAACAATGAAAGCTACTTCCATCCATCCATGCTGGCTGGAAAAACCATGGCTTTGACTGATCACACCTTTGTTGGCAAAGTGATGTCTCTGCTTTTTAATATGCTGTCTAGGTTGGTCATAGCTTTTCCTCCAAGGAGCAAGCATCTTTTAACTTCGTGGCTGCAGTCACCATCCACAGTGATTTAGGAGCCCAAGAAACTGAAATCTGTCACTGTTTCCACCTTTTCCCCATCTTTTAACTTTTGCCCCACCTTTTAAAAACCTTGGAGAGTGTTAAAAGTACAAGAGTGCACATTCAACACCCATTACACACTTCTCCCAGTGGGGAAGGAAATGAAAACTACATTCCCCAGATGGCCTCTAAAGGAGGAAGACGCTGTTTCCTTGCCGGCCCGCTCCTCACACCCCATCACCGTTTCTGCTGTACAGAATGTGTGACCTGTCCAGGATTTCTACTGTCTTCCTCAAGCCTTCGTTGCTCAGCTTCTGGGTATCCAGAGAGTCACAGGGGAAGACCCTAGACCTGAGATCATTGTTCAAGAGAGATCTCTAGAGTGACCAAGAGGGTCAGCTCTGTACTGTTCTCGACTCACTTCTGGAGGTTTAGTGGAGAGCCCAATTCCTTCCGCACTTATATTTTAGAAGCACTTTTTCCCCTGGATTAAACTCCTTCCAGTGTGTATACCTGGCGTGGTTTCTTCTCTTGACTGACACTGGCTAACCTGAGCCAGCAAGATGATAGATGTGCGTTCAAATCTAACCTTGATGCCATCAACAACGCAAAGAACTGAGCCACGGCTTTACAGGTCTTACCTGTAAGTGGATAACCACTCTGGTACATCCCTACCTCCCCTGCATACTATTTGTTGGGCCACATCTGTGTGTCCAACACCCAGAGACATGAAAAGTTAGTGGACACACAAGACAGACAGCCTGCTTGGATGGTGAGTGTGATGGAGGAAAAGTTAATTAAGTGCAACACGTGGGATCAATACCATGGAAGAAGAGAAGTACACACAAAGAGTACATAACTCTAGCATAAAGCTGGACAGAGCTCTCTGGATGAACGGATATTCAGGCAGCAAACAGAATGCCAAGTGGGAGAAAAATGAGTAGCAGAAGCAAGCGGGATGTTCTTGTCGGATCCGACCTTCAGAAGCGTGAAAATAAGGTTGTAAATTTCAGCAGTATGGATCCACCCCCCAGCAGTTTCTGCTGGTTTGCGAGAAGAGAGACATAGATGATTTACAACACACAGGCTTCTCAGAGTAAACTTCAGCTGTTGGGAAGTGAGAGCTGGGATCTTACTGTCCTTGGAGTAATTGCTGAATGCGTTTCCAGAAGCACAGCAGAGATGATGTCAAAGTGTAAAACGGAGGCAAGAAAACGACTCTGTTATTAAAGAAATTTATGCTCCCTTTATCGAAGACAAATGATCTAGCTTCCGTTTCTCCAAACACCCACTGCCGTTTATAGAACCAGTTGTTTAATCATCTAATAAATACAGCATGTAGAGTGCTGGTCTATGAAACAGGAACGTTATTAAGTAAGAGTCTGCACGCTTGAAAATAACGTGTGTTAGGACACTCCTGTATTACAAGAGACATGTGTGGTGTTTGTGACATAGCTGGTATATTACGACTGCTTCATCGATTTTAGGGGAGCTTAAAAATGGTCTCATTCACACATGAGAGTATTTCCAAATCTTAGATAAGGTGTTGTTGCTCAGTATGTCGTGTCCGACTCTTCGAGATCCTATGTCCTGCAGCACACCAGGCTTCCCTGTCCTTCACTATCGCCCGGAATTTGCTCTAACTCATGTCCATTGAGTCGGTGATGCCATCCAACCATCTCATCCTGTGTTGTCCTGCTGTCCTGCCTTCAATCTTTCCCACCATCAGGGTCTTTTGCAATGAGTCGGCTCTTCCCATCAGGTGACCAAGATATTGGAGCTTCAGCATCAGTCCTTCCAATGAATATTCAGGACTGATCTCTTTCAGGATGGACTGGTTGGATCTCCTTGCAGTCCAAGGGACTCTCAAGAGTCTTCTCCAACACCACAGTTCAAAAGCATCCATTCTTCAGTGCTCAGCCTTCTTTATGGTCCATCTGTCACATCCGTACGTGACTACTGGAAAAACCATACCTCTGACCACACAGATAAGGTGCACAAACCCCACAAATCTGAGTTGGCAGCTCAGTATAACTGAGACCACTCAGTCTGGTAGGATAAGTGGCTGCAGACATACAAAAGGAAAAGCAAAGGCTATTTCTTCCACAGGTTCTATTATTCTCCGTGCAACTCCTTCAGCTTATTGTCCACCTGTTATTTCCTGAGAGTGGACGAGAACACCTTGCACTTGCACAGCAACACTGCAGCGAGCTCAGCCAGGACACTGCTGACTGATGGTCCGTGGAACCACATCGCGGGCGGACAACCATTGCTTGATTCCTGAGTGCACCGAAGGAAGGCACTTCCACACCCTGAGGAACGCTCTTCTTCTGTGTCTTTTCATATACTCTCAACGTCTCCACGTTTGATATGAAACATTAGCACCTTGCACCCAAGTCATTAACTTTACCTGGGAAATGTGAGCGACTCAAACATGCACGTGACTGCAAAGAGCACTCCGGCAGCTGCAGGAAGCACAGCGTGCTAAGTACTTTTCGACTCAAGACTTGTCTTTTCCATGAAGGGATGAGCTCCTCTCCCTTCTGTTATTTTTATTATTATTATTTTTGGAAACGAAGTTGCCGCTGCTTTTGTTAATCAGACGAAGGCAGGGACCCTCTGGAGCAGAGATCCAGATTTCCGCTGCAGCCCACTCCCACCCAGAGCGACCCAGGGACAACAGAATGCTCTTGTGCTCCCCACCGTGATGGGTCCTCAGGAGCTTTGCAGACCACCTAGCAATCCAGGAAGGCGGGTGGGGGGCCCGGCCGCCTTTGTGTGCTGGCCAGTATTCTCTGTGTCCATTCTCCCTTCCTCCCTCCGGGGGCAGCAGCATGGTTATCACTGCCCTGCATGGTTAGGCAGCCGGAGGCAAAGGGCTTTTCTCTCCGAATTTCACGGCCTGATAAGATGCTGGAGGCTGCTTCCCCCGGGGACCTGAAAGCCCTCCTTTGTGAGCTGCCGGAGGGTCAGGTTAAGTCCTGCATTTTGGCAGCATGCATCTGTTTGTCCTCAGCAAGGTCTCCTGAGGGGAGGGAGAGAGGGGAGTGGGGGTAGGGGAGAGGAAGGCAAGTCCTCTCTGAAAGCCATCTTCGGGGTAGGGGGGTACAAATTCCCTCCTGCCACTCAGCAGGAATCAGGCACATGTAAAAGGGCTGCCCCCACAAGGAGAGCCCCCCACAAATCAGCTCGATTAGGTGTGAGATGCCTAGTCTTCATCCTGCAGTCTCAGCCCTCTCTTCCTGCTCGAAAGTGATGAGGCAGAACCTCTGCTCAGACTTCTTAATCAGCAAGAAGAACTGCAGAAAATAGTATTGGAAATATTAAAGATGCATTTCTTAATGGTGTTTTTTTCCCACCGTTTGCAATAAAATCAGACATAGACCTTGGAAATGAATTCTTCTTAATTCAGGAACCCTGTTGGCCGAGGAAGAGATATTTGCTATGCAAGGCTAACAAAGAGGCCATTCTATCTAAAGACAGTCTCTATGAGAAGAGCTTTACAGGACATGGTTAATATTGAATTATTTCTGTAAGTTATAACTGGGGCTTCCCCAGTGGCTCAGTGGTAAAGAATCTGCCTGCTAGCGAAGGAGACATAAGAGACGCGGGTTCGATCAGCGGGTCGGGAAGATCCCCTGGAGGAGGGGGCAGGGCAACACACTCCAGGATTCTTGCCTGGAGAATCCCATGGACAGAGGAGCCTGGCGGGCTACAGTCTATGGGGTCAGAAAGAGTCAGACATGACTGAAGTGACTGAGCAGGCATGCACGCGTAAGATATGGCTACAATTTCCACTGCAGAAAGAAACTAAAGGGGAGAGATGCCCCCTAAAAAGTTAGATCACTGCATATGACCCAAACCAGTATTCCAAAAATAAGAGTTTTCTAAAGTCATTATAATCAACAGAGCAGTGTTTTTCCATTTTAACAGGACTGTACTTCTTTCTTTGATGTTAAGGCTGTACTTCACTAGCTCAGCTGATGTGAAGAAAAAGAAACATTTTTAAATTATGAGAAAGCTACCAGAAATAAGTAGGTTAGTCAGACATACAGAATGCTCAAAAAGCAAAGAATTTTACAGGGAAGAAAGCAATAATAGTTACTATATTTTATGAGTCTGAAGTCATTATATATACATATCCAATTTATATAATATATAAACTATCATGTATAACAATATTATATTATATAATGTATAATATAATATATAATATAATAATTGATCATTTTTATTATCATATTATGTATATAATCATATATAATATAGTATAGTATAATATATAATAATATAATATTCAACAATATACATGTATATTATAATATATATTATAATCATATATAATACAAAAATATAAGAAATTGTATAATATATATAAAATAGTATTATAATATAACATAATTTATATATCATATAATATAATGCAATTAATATATCATATATAATACAATATAATATGGTATAATGGTATATCATTTATAATATAATATATATTATAACAATATATATCATATAGTATTATAATATAATATATAAACATACATAATTTTATATATATATAAAACCATACACACACACACAACAGAAAGATAAAAGCAATACACTGCCAACTATCTAATTTGCCCTTGGTGAGCAAAGGAGTGATCAATAATCAGACGTGTGAGAAGAGAAAAGAGAGTTTTCAGGGAAATAAAACAACAATCCTTACACTCCCCTTTTCTCTACACTATTATTCCCAACGATCCTTTCCCCCCATTCACTGAGGTAGATGCAATTATTCCACCAGTCTTTTGAAAAGAAAGACAGTATCAGTGGAAAATCTCTCTCTTTACAACTGTGCTCCTTCCTTGATTCATCAGAATACTACGAAGTACAAGACCCGAAAATCCAAAGACTGAAAAGCAAATAAAACACGCCGGCACACACACAGAAATGCACATACTAGTTTATAGGAAATCACTGTAGATATATCAGAGCCCATGAGGTACAGCTCAGATACCAAACGCAGAGCCCAGATACGCCCGTGTGTTCAGGGGAATGTCACTCTGAAGGAACGTGGCTGTGTGCAGGAAGTCTGTTCATCTTTTCTCAAAAGAATTAAGTGAATTTCCTTGAAAGCTGATTTAAGGTTAGTGCTTAGTGCTCCAGAAAGACATCCACTCTGGGTTTGTTTTGTTATTGGTTTTTAATATATTTTATTTTAATTCATCTATTTTTTATTGAAGGATAATTGCTTTACAGAATTTTGCTGTTTTCTGTCAAACCTCAGCATGAATCAGGCATAGGTATACATATATCCCTTCCCTTTTAAAACTCCCTCGCATCCCATCGCTTAAAACTTTATTTTATTTTTAATTGGAGGATAATTCCTCTACAATATTGTGATGGTTTACGCCATACATCAACATGAGCCAGCCATAGGTAGACATACATCCCCTCCCTCCCAAACCTTGTTATTATTTTGATATTGGGCATGAGTTTTATTATGTCAGGAATTTACAATGAGGGTAAAGGATGAAAAAGGTCATCTTGCTATTGTAACAGGCAACTCAAAGAATAAATTTAATGCAAAACTTTCAGGATAAAATATGTCTAATAGGTTTGTAATTCTGTCCACACCACTCAAAATTTGTAGACAAATGTTCACGAGAGCACTACTCATTAACAGTCAAGAAATGGATACCGTCCTAACATGTATTAACTGATGAAGGAATAAATACAATGAAAATGTGCAGTGGAATATTACTTGGCGATGAAAAGGAGCGAAACCCTGATGTGATACATCAGACAGCAAAGATGAACCTCAGCAATATTGTAGTTGGTGAGAGAGGCCAGGCACAGGAAACCACGGACTCTGTGATGCCGTGTTCATGAAAAGTCCAGAAGGAGCCAGTCTACACAGGGACAGAAATTAGATAAGAGGTTCTCTGGGACCAGGGACATGAGAGAGAAGGAAAAGGCAGTGACTGCCAACATCTACGGTGCTTTTCTGGGGGTGGTGTTGAAAATACCCTGTTATTGTGTGATTGGTGGCACAAAGTCTGTGGGTACATGAAAACCCAATGAATTATGTAAATAGGTAAACTGCACAGCATGTGAATCATATCTCAATAATGTTACTATTTCTTAAAAATTATGCTCATAAATTCATCAGTATGTAATATTTATTGAATAATAATTGAAAGTGAAAGTCATGTAGGTTGAGGTTTGCCAGAAAACAACGAGATTCTGTAAAGCAATTATCTTTCAATTAAAAAAAAACAAATTAAAAATTAAAAACGTAGTGTTGTTTGTCCCGTTTTGAACAGATTCACATCGTCAGCCACCTCCATTCCCTTCAGAGGACTGAGCACGTACATCAGTCTTTCAGTGTGTGGGCATGGTCCTCCAATCCCCACACCTCACCAAGACTGGGGTTCAGTCCGAAGGATCACCCCAGAAGAGGTGTCAACAGGAATTCCGGGGTGATGCTTACGCAGTCCGCACTTGAGGACCACGGCCTAAATGATAACCGTGACTTCAAGTCACACCCGGTCCAGAAGAAAATCCTGGCCACACAAAACTGGGACTCTTTGGGGGACTTCTCTGGCGGTCCCGTGGTAAAGAATCTGCCTGCCAATGCAGGGGAAGTGGGTTCAATCTCTGGTCTGGGAACAGCCCACATGTTGCAGAGCAGCTTAGCTTGTGTGCCAGAATCACTCTGGAGCTTGTGCTCTGAAACAAGAGAAGCCCACACACCGAAACTAGAGGTATCTCCTGCTTGTCGCAGCTAGAGAAAGCCCGCACAGCAAAGGAGACCCAGCACAGCCTGAAATCAATCAATAAAATTTTTAAGTGAGATTAAAAATTTTTTTAATAATCTTTAAATGTTTCCACTTCCACATTAACTTTGGAATAACTTTTTTTTCCCCCATGCAACATAATTAACCACCCTCAAGCAATAATCTAGAAAATGCTAGAAAACAAAAGCATTATCTCAAGTTTTACAGGGCAGTCGAAACATTTTTTTCTATTTGTTTGTCACCTAGAAAAAAAAAATGACCTCTTGAAAACGAAATGACCTGTTGAAAAAGGAAATTCTAGACATACCAATGCCAAGACTCGGCACTCGTTCATGGATTCCTGACATTGCAATATGGTATCCGGGTAAAGGTCATTACAGTGAAACAAAACAGAAGGTGGGTTTGCAACTTGCAATCCTTGGACTCTCTTCTCACCAATGTAGCAAAGTGATGTACCATCCTGAGATGCTCAGTTCAGTTCAGTTCAGTTCCTCAGTCACGTCTGACTCTTTGAAGCCCCATGGACCGCAGCACGCCAGGCCTCCCTGTCCATCACCAACTCCCGGAATTTACTCAAACCCACGTCACTGAGTCAGTGATGCCATCCAACCATCTCATCCTCTGTCGTCCCCTTCTCCTCCTGCCCTCAATCTTTCCCAGCATCAGAGTCTTTTCAAATGAGTCAGCTCTTTGCATCAGGTGGCCAAAGTGTTGGAGTTTCAGCTTCAATATCAGTCCTTCCAATGAACACCCAGGACTGATTTCCTTTAGGGTGGACTGGTTGGATCTCCTTGCAGTCCAAGGGACTCTCAAGAGTCTTCTCCAACACCACACTTCAAAAGTATCAATTCTTCTGCACTCAGCTTTCTTTATAGTCCAACTCTCACATCCATACATGACCACTGGAAAAACCATAGCCTGAGATGCTGGTGGCTACAGTTTGGAGCTCAAATCTTCCCCACTGCACTAATGAATCAGGCCCTCTCATTCTAAGTCATGTTACTGTCCTGCTCTGCTTCTGTTGAAGATACAGGTTGAAGGAACTGACGCATGTGACATACTTTTCCTCCTCAACACTGCATCAGATGGGCTTTCCGGGTAAAATTTTGAAGTGAGAAGTTTTTACTATAAACAGACCCACTTTTGAATGCATGTTCCTTGATATGGAATTCAAGGCTCCTTGGAGAAGAAATACACTGAAGCAGAGGAGTAACTGAGTGCCATGTGCAACCTCCCATTGATGGAGGGAGGTCAAATGTCCAGGAGAAATGTCCATGCCCGCTGGACCCAGAAGGGTGACCCAAAGGGCCTTCTGCAGAGGTTGGTGAAGCATCAGCTGACTGAGACTTCCAACTTCTGGTTTCCCAGAAGGAAAACTTGGGTGGACCCTCAGATTCTACATTCAAGACTCTCGGACTTTCCAGGGAGCTTAATTTTCAACTGACAGCTGTGCTGAGCTAATGCATGATAGACTTAAGATGATTACACTTGGTGTTTCTACTATAGTTCCTCTTATTACACCTCTCCACTCACCTTCAAATGTGCTATCCTTACCCTCTTCCGGTTTTTTTGTTTTCCCCATTTCTTTCAAAATTCATCTTCTCTTTCTCTCCTCGGTGAAGAAATATGAACTCAAACATTGCCTGAAAGTTGAGTCTACCTGATACAGTTCCATACGTGTTTGCGTCTTTTACAAAAAGTCCAGGGTGCGGGGAGGTGATGGTATACAGACACATGGACTGTCTCTGATTCTGCAGATTGGTTTAGAACTCCCCGTAAAGAGGGCTTCCCGAGTGGTTCAGTGGTTAAGAATCTGTCTGCCCATGCAGAGGACACGGGTTTGATCCCTGGTCCGGGAAGATCCTCCATGCTGAGGGGTAACTAAGCCCGTGTGCCATAGTGACACTGAGCTCTAGAGTCTGGGAGTTGCAACGACGGAGGCCTTTGCTCAGAAATGAGAGAAACGACAGCCCACACACTGCAACTGGAGAGAAGCCCCCATTCGCTGTAGGTAGAAAAGCCTACACACAGCATCAAAGACCCTGCACAGCCCAAAATAAAGCATTACATATTTTAAGAGCCTCTCCTAACTTACTTTTTCAGAAGAGGCAAGAAAATCCTTAGCTGGACCCAGGCATTCAGCCTTACGGGAATCTTTACCTGGGCACGGTGAGTAATACAATGAATTATGTCTCGCACAGACTCTACCTTTCAAGGCAATAATTAAGAGCAAAGGATGAGCTACTGACTTCAAGAATAAGGGTAATAAACGTGGGACCCTCGAGGAAGAGATCTTCAGGCATGTGAAATTTGAGTTCTGTGGGCCTAATGATTTTGGCAACTGGTGCCAGAATACTGAGGATACCCTTTAAGAACGGCCACATGGGAGAACACTGTCCTTCTCAGCATGACTATTAATGGAAAACATCACACCCATCTTCCATCCTTACTTGGCTGTAACAAAAGCTCTATATCTTTTCTAGACTGCAATTATTAGTAAAGGCTACCCCTCCCCCTGCCCCGCCCAAGGAGGAAAGTCTTTAAAATAGAATTTTAGCAGAACATGTCATGTGGCATTTGGAAGACACCAAGATTGAGGGCCTGACCCCCACGTGGCACGATCTCTCGCACAAAGACCGAATTCTGTTCTTGAAGAGCTGGGGAAGACTCCTGAGAGTGCCTTGGGCAGCAAAGAGATACAACCAGTCCATCCTAAAGGAAATCAACCCTGAATATTTATTGGAAGGGCTGAGGCTGAAGCAAAAGCTCCAGTACTGTGGCCCCTTGATGCCAATAGCCAACTCATTGGAAAACACCCTGAAGACAGAAGGCAGAAGGAGAAGGGGCAACAGAGGACGAGATGGTTGGATGGCATCACCAACTCGATGGACATGACTTTGAGCAAGCTCCCAGAGTTGGTGATGGACAGAGAAGCCTGGTATGCTGCAGTCCATGGGGTCACAAAGAGTTGGACACGACTGAGTGACTGAACAGCAGCAAATCAAGATTGTCTCGATTAATGTTTCTGGGGCACTTTTGAAACGTTTATGTAAGAGGTCACATCTGTTAGTCTTGAAGTGAACCAATGCATTCCCGCTTAGCTGTAAGCAGTAAGCAAGCAGAGTTACTATGTTCCACATTATTCAGAAAAGGCCTAAGAACTCCAGAAAGATGAAGGACATGGGGAAAAGAGAATCATTACATTACTGAAAATTCCATCACTACGCGCAGAGAGCCAAAGGAGTGCTTTAAAGGCACACATTTAGACTGCATCTCATTTGGGCACTGTGTTCTGTTCCACTCAGCCGTCTAATTGAGGGCAACAAATACCATCAAAACTTTCCACTTCTATAGTACTAAGAATCGGAAACCTGGTAAAGTTCATTAAATTGTAATGATGTCATAAACTGTTAGATGAGCCGACTGAAATAATGCTTCTTGGGTTAATCTTCAGAATGGGAAATACTTTAAATGTTTCTTTGAAAGTGGACCAATACAATATATTAAGATACTTATAAAAAGAGAATTCTATTACAAAGGAAACAAATTTAATCAGGTCAAGTAAATGCTAAAAGAAAGCGTTCAACAAATGTTCAGACTAAGCTACTCTTGACTGTAAGTCCGGAATCTAAAATGAGCAAAATAATTCAAAAGTGGGAAAGTTGCTGTTTTTTAAATCATTTTGCTATACGTAAGGCAAGTTGAAGAATAAAACGTCTTAAATATATACTAACTTTATATTTGCTTAAAACTCAACATTCAGAAAACGAAGATCATGGCATCTGGTCCCATCACTTCATGGGAAATAGATGGGGAAACAGTGGAAACAGTGCCAGACTTTATTTTTTGGGGCTCCAAAATCACTGCAGATGGTGACTGCAGCCATGAAATTAAAAGACACTCCTTGGAAGGAAAGTTATGACCAACCTAGATAGCATATTGAAAAGCAGAGACATTACTTTGCCAACAAAGGTTCGTCTAGTCAAGGCTATGGTTCTTCCTGTGGTCATGTATGGATGTGAGAGTTGGACTGTGAAGAAGGCTGAGCACCGAAGAATTGATGCTTTTGAAGTGTGGTGTTGGAGAAGACTCTTGAGAGTCCCTTGGACTGCAAGGAGATCCATCCAGTCCATTCTGAAGGAGATCAGCCCTGGGATTTCTTTGGAAGGAATGATGCTAAAGCTGAAACTCCAGTACTTTGGCCACCTCATGCGAAGAGTTGACTCATTGGAAAAGACTCTGGTGCTGGGAGGGATTGGGGGCAGGAGGAGAAGGGGACGCCAGAGGATGAGATGGCTGGATGGCGATGGACGTGAGTCTGAGTGAACTCCGGGGGTTGGTGATGGACAGGGAGGCCTGGCGTGCTGCGATTCATGGGGTCGTAAAGAGTCGGACACGACTGAACGACTGAACTGAACTGAACTGAACTCTGTAGTCTTTGGGCTTCCATGCTGGCTCAGACAGTAAAGAGTCTGCCTGCAATGCAGGAGACCCAGATTTGATCCCTAGGTTGGGAAGATCCCTTGGAGGAGGGCATGGCGACCCACTCCAGTATTCTTGCCTGGAGAATCCCACGGACAGAGGAGCCTGGTGGGCTACAGTCCATGGGGTCGCAATATATTTCACTTTGCAAAAATAAAGAACCATAGACACTTGTTACTGTACTTTTATTAACAATTTGATATTTACTGATTACTTGTCATTGTAGTATAATGGCTTTACGATATTGTGTTAGTTTCTGCTGTATGACAAAGTGAACCAGCTCTATGTACTCATATATCCCCTCTGTCTTGGGTCCCCTCCCACCACCCCAGTTCCACCCCTCCAGATCATGGAAAGGACTGTTAGTAGTGAAGTCGCTCAGTCATGTCCAACTCTTTGCGACCCCTAGGACTGTAGCCTGCCAGGCTCCTCCGACCATAGTATTTTCCAAGCAAGAATACTGAAATGGCTTGCCATTTCCATCTCCAGGGCATCTTCCTGACCCAGGGATTGAACCCAGGTCTCCCGCATTGCAGGCAGACGCTTTTTCTGTCTGAGCCTCCAGGGAAGGACTCTTCAGAAATCTCTAAAAGGACCAGAGTTACTCAACAGCCAGTTTTAACATACACGCTCATTTCCTTATTAATGTTTTTAGTTTCGTTTCCATATATGTTACTATGTTAACACAAGATCATTTACTTTTTAATTAAAATTTCAAAACATGATAGCCTGTTTTAACACATTCTTATAGACCTATGGGGGTATGATCTTTTGAAGGATATCACACAGGACCAGGTGCCTTCTGCATGTTTAATAAGTACACACTGAACCCACGACTGAACACCTTCCTTCAATATAAAGAACCAAGCAAGGAGTAGCAATGTCTGAAGTCAGCATTGCCTTTACTACCAGTTTAGTTCAGTTGTTCAGTCGTGTCCGACTCTGCGACTCCATGATCTGCAGCATGCCAGGCCTCCCTGTCCATCACCAACTCCCAGAGCTTGCTCAAAATCATGTCCATCGAGTCAGTGATGCCATCCAACCATCTTATCGTTCCCTTCTCCTTCAGACCCTCCCTTATCACCAGACAGTTCCTTAAAAGGGTTCCAACAGAGAAACGTTTTAAGCTGTGAAAAGCCACTAGAAAAATAAAAATGCTATACTGCCACAGCGTACGTCTCTCCCAGGAAGGACATCTGAATTACTTGAGCACCCTGATGAATTTACAAAGGGGCTCATCCTTAACTCCAAGGCAGTTCATAAAGCGCAAAATTCAGATGATCCCAAAGTGTCTGATGGGAACAGACATGGCTGGGATCATCGGAACCACACGTGAGATGGAGAAAATAAAGAGGAAGAGTTCTCAAGTCACAGGAACGATCCTAAAGAGTCTACGGGACCCCACTTTCCTGCTGAGGGCTTGACAGCCCAGGGAGCTGACACGTGTGAGGAACTCAAAGCAACATGTGGTCTCAGGACAAAAGATGGTCTTATGACAAATGCAGGACTGGACGACTCGTTGCCTAGCCTGCCTGCCAGTGCCCCACTCTGCCCCTGCCTCCAAATGCTCATCAGGCTCCCCAGTGCTCACTCGGCCACCAGGCACAGCATCTACCTGAGCTCATGCCTGTCTCCTCCTTCACTCGACCTTCTGCCATGGCCCCACCAGCCTCTTCTCTTGTGCTCACAAAGAGAAGCCTTCTTCTCTTCATCCCCAGATGCGCTCTGCATAAGCAGAGCAGGCATCCCAGGAATGAAGGCAGCCCATCACATTCAGGGGCCCCGGACTGCCGCAGGACCAAGTCCTACAATGTAAAGTTTGTCACGCACATGAAAGGTCAGGTTGTTCAGTCGCTCAGTTGTATCCAACTCTCTGCGACCCCGTGGACTGCAGCATGCCAGGCCTCCCTGTCCATCACCAGCTCCCGGAGCTTACTCCAACTCGTGTCCATTGAGTCGGTGACGCATCTTAGCCTTCCCCAGCACAAAGTGGGGCTCCCGCAAGAACCAGCCATTTCTGAGGTACACCTTCTCAGGACCTTCATTCTCCAGGCACTTAAGCAAATTCCCCAGGGTGTGCCTGAAGTTCAAAGCTCAGGGCTCCTCACCCATCACGAACCCTCTCAAAGCCGTGTACAAAATTTACAAAACTAACAAATCTTCATTCGTTTTTCTTAACTATATAAGGAGATCAAACCAGTCAATCTTAAATGAAATCAACCCTGAATGTTCATTGGAGGGACTGATGCTGAAGCTGAAACTCCAACCCTTTGGCCACCTGATGGGAAGAGCTGACTCATTTGAAAAGACCTTGATGCTGGGAAATATTGAAGGTGGGAGGAGAAGGGGATGACAGAGGATGAGACAGTTGGATGGCATCACCGACTCGATGGACATGAATTTGAGTAAACTCCAGGAGTTGGTGATGGCAGGGAGGCCTGGCATGCTGCAATCCATGGGGTCGCAAAGAGCCGGACATGACTGAGTGACTGAACAACAAACAAGAAACTGTGTGATGGCTTCTGTTTCCCACAGCTCCATCACATGATGGGGACAGGCTTTATTTCTGGCAAAGGGTCAGTCGGTATCAAGTTTGATCTGCCGCCCACGACAGCTGCCAGGGCATTCTGACATGGTCCCCGCGTGGAGACATGCAACCGCGTCTTCCAGAGGACGGAGGTCTCCAGGGTCTGTGCTGGGTGTGAAACTGTTCCCTCTGTCCGTTTCAGCCCTGTCCACGTACGTGCCCTTTATAAAAACACCCTCAAGGTCTCCTGAACGATCAGAAAGAGACACGTGAGGATCAGAGAGTGTCAGATCACGTTCTACTTGTAAAGACAGAACAACATTGTCAGAACGGAGAGGCAACCAGAAGGTGGGGTAAATAGGACAACTGTGTGTGTGTGTGTGTGTGTGTGCGTGTGTGTGCGTGTGTGTGAGTGTGCACGTGTGTGCGAGTGTGCACGTGTGTGCGTGTGTGTGTGTGTGAGTCACTCAGTCTTGTCAGACTCTTTGCAACCCCACAGACTGTAGCCCGCCAGGCTCATCTGTCCACAGGATTCTCCAGGCAAGAACACTGGAGTGGGTTGCCATTTCCTTCTCCAGGGGATCTACCCGACTCAGGGATCAAACTGCGGTCTCTGGCACTGCGGGCAGATTCTTTACCATCTGAGCCTCCAGGGAAGCCAACTGCACCGTTACAAAAAAAAAAAAGAAAAGACACAGCCAACAAGAGCGGATGGAAGGCATCCTCCAATGGGACACAGTCTGATGATGGTAAGTGGTACCTTCAGGAGTGTGTGCTTTTAACCACAGGCCCAAGGCCATAAGAGGTCCAGACAGGCTGGGGGTTGGGGGATGCAATTTGTAATCCCAGAGGGAGGACCGGGTGAAAACTGTGTGAAAAGGAGTCAAGGCTTAAAGCACTAGTTTATCAATGGAAGACATTTCAAAGCCCTTAAAGGAAAACCGCTAATGACCATTGCTAATGAATCATTCCACAGATTCTCATGCAAATGTCCCCGGGGTGGCTTTGATCCACACTGACACCTGAAAGAAAGCCGGCAGCCTCTGCACTCTGGGCAGATGACTGGGAAGGAATGGCTCGGCCAGGACACAGAGCCCCGCGCCGCCTACCCTGGGAACGCCGGGGCGGCTGGCGCGGGGTGGCTGGGCACGGGGGTCCTTCCCAGCCCACCCGAGGGACTCGGAGGATGCTCAGAGGTGGCCCGACCACCTCTCAAACCGCAAAACACGTAGCCTGCTCAAAAGCAGACGGCCTTCTCACGCCCTCTGTCTTCGAACCAATGCAAATCACTTCCCAAGACCCTCCAATAGTACTCTGGCCATGAAAAGGACCCCAGAATACATTAAATCCTCGAACTGGGGGGAGAAAACGTGAAATAAAATTCGCCAGAGAGTGGCAAAGTGATAAAACTCTAGGGCGAAGAGAAGATTACTCGGCAGGAATTAGAGAGAAATCCTTTTCCAGGACCGCATTCTCAGCTGATAGGTGGCCAAAGGGCCTGAAATTCATCATTTTTTTAAATCACATTTTTTAGAACAAGAGTGTGTCTGGGGGAGGGGCCGCTGATTTGTGGACTATGCCAAGTGGGTGCTCAAAAAACCATTTAAAACTATTAAATCAAGAAACAATTTCCCCAGCTGAGATTTCTGCACTGGCTTCCCACAAGGTCACCAATAAAACACTTCAGAGTGGAGAACGGCACAGAGAGAAAGGACTCAGATGGCTATGCTCTTATCTACGTGAAATAAACTCCTGTCAAACCAGTGGTTCAGCTGGAATTGCATTTCCTGTCCTAAAGGTTTCATCGTAATTAGTGAGGTAAGGGATTGGGGGTCGGGGCCAGGCTAAAACACGCAGACAGACACGGTGGACAGTGGCTACAGACAATGGCGACGGGCCGCCAGCAGCAGCTTGGAGGTACATCAGAGCCTTGGGCTTTCTTTTTAGGAATGATTTTCAATGATACACTTATTCATAAAACAGACAAATGACCTACGTTGGAAGCCTATGAGAAGAGATAAGAGGAAATAAATCATGAAGAATGCTGACTGCTGAAGAACTGATGCTTTTGAAGTGTGGTGTTGGAGAAGACTCGTGAGAGCCCCTTGGACTGCAAGGAGATCCAACCAGTTCATCCTAAAGGAGATCAGTCCTGGGTGTTCATTGGAAGGACTGATGTTGAAGCTGAAACTCCAATACTTTGGCCACCTGATGCAAAGAGCTGACTCACTGGAAAAGATCTTGATGCTGGGAAAAACAGAAGGGGATTACAGAAGATGAGATGCTTGGATGGCATTACGGATGGACATGAGTTTGAGCAAACTCCGGGAGTTGGTGATGGACAGGGAGGCCTGGCGTGCTGCCGACCATAGAGTGGCAAAGAGTCAGACACGACTGAGCAACTGAACAGAACTGATACCAAATTACACCCTGTGGAGGTCTTAACGTAAATACTGGTCTCAGCTTTTGACCGGCCAACAGGAAAAGGAGACCCTGATCAGTCCATACAATTCAAGTACTCAGATGTCACAAGCAAGAAGGAGGCTGCAGGAACAATTGCTCTCAACACAGATAGTAAAAACAACGTTCTGATACTGTCCATGAGGAGCCCCTTCTGGTGATGGAGCTTACACGACAGTATCCTGGGAGGGCTTCCCCACAGCTCAGTGGTAAAGAATGTGCCTGCTAATGCAGGAGGCATGGGACCGATGCCCATGGTCAGAAAGATCCCCTAGAGAAGGGCAAGGCAACCCACCCCAGTATTCTTGCCTGGAGAATCCCATGGACAGAGGAGCCTGGTGGGCTTCAGTCCATGGGGTCGCAAAGAGTCAGAGTCAGAGTCGCAAAGAGTCACACTACTGAGAGAAAAGTGTTTAGCGGGGACCTTTTGCTAAATAAACACTCCCTTCCTCAAACTCCGTCTCCCCCAGATTTGCCTTCAGTGTTCTCCCTTGCTCTCCTCGCCAACCAGCATAATTTAGATTTGCTTCTTCTGTGTCTTGTTTCTCCTCCACCCTAGACGGTCCTCCGTGAGGACATGGAGTGGTGTGCACACTTTCATTCTGGAATCACCAGAGTCCCGCACGGTCTCGGGCACGGAGCAGGCACTCAACACACGTTCAGTGCAGGAGTGAGGAATGAACGGATACGGGGCAATGTCTTTGTTCTCCAGCTGAACTGGTGAGTGCCAAGCAGGGAGCCAGGTGCTGGGCGATTCAATGGGCACCAAAATAGACATGGCTCAGCTTCCAAGGGGACTTCTCAGCTGGCTTCCTGGGCACTGGCCTCAGTGGGATGAAATTCAAGGCTTCGCATTTTAGCTTTGGCCTCAGACCGTCTCTGGTCTCACTTTCAAGGCCAAATCATCCAGGCCCAGGGCCAGAGCTGACACCTCTTTTGCCAGCCGTGTGCCCTTGAAACTGACCTTGTGTGTTTCCCCTCACAGGTCTGGATACAGGGAGGCAGAGGTTACTGGTATAGGATGTCAGTATTGGCATTTAGATATTTACAAACGACATTCAATAAAACGGAATACAAGCTCCACCCCACCCCACCCCCCAAAGAAGCCGGTCCTCTGCTAGCAGGAAATATCAATGTAATCCCCATAAAAGAAAGAACAGCTGTGGTCCTGGTGAAGGTCGGTCTCTACTGGGTTTGCCCAACAGCAACAATGTATATTTCTGACCTTTTGCTACAAATTCACCATGATGAGGACCAAAAAAAAAAAAAAAAAAGTCCGTGTTTGATGCTTTCGAATTGTGGTGCTGGAGAAGACTCTTGAGAGTCCCTTGGGCTGCAAGGACACCCAACCGGTCCATCCTAAAGGAGATCAGTCCTGACTATTCATTGGAAGGACGAATGCTGAAGCTGAAGCTCCAATACTCTGGCCACCTGATGTGAAGAGCTGACTCATTGGAAAAGACCCTGATGCTGGGAAAGATTGAGGGTGGGAGGAGAAGGGCACGACAGAAGATGAGATGGTTGGATGGCATCACCGACTCAATGGACGTGAGTTTGAGCAGGCTCCAGGAGACGGTGAAACTCAAGAAGATAGTTGTGCTGCAGTCCATGGAGTCAAAAAGAGTCAAACACGACTGAGCAACTGAAGAACAACAACAAAATACATGTCTGATCTTTTGCTACAGATTTACTATGATGACAAAAAGTCCATGCTAAGCAAACAGACAACAGTTGCTATTCCTGATTCTTGCTTTTTATCTCCATTTAATCCACAAAGTGGCTCCGATGGTAAAGAGCCTGCCTGCAGTGAGGGAGACCCAGGTTCAATCCCTGGGCTGGGAAGATTCCCCTAGAGAAGGAAATGGCAACCCACTCCAGTATTCTTGCCTGGAAAATCCTCCAGACAGAGGAGCCTGGCGGGGCTACAGTACGTGGGGTCTCAAAGAGTCGGACACCACCGAGTCCAGGAATTGTCAGCAGATTTTTAAACAAATGAACACAGAAAGCGTTTAACGTCTGTCCAGGAGCAGAACTTAGCCCAGGGCCTGAGCCCATCTGTGTCCCATGACACAGAGCTCACTCCACGGGGCTGGCATGACTCCTCTCCTGGCTGATTCCTCCCCTAGAATCCTCAATGAGCTCCTTAAAGCAGGGGCTGGTGCGGTCATTCAGGGCTTGGCAACGTCAGGCCAAACTAGCTTGACACCTGTTTCTCTACAGTCCACGATCTAACTGCCTTTTTTTTTTTTTTTAATAATTTTTTCAATTTATTTTTATTTTGGGTTGCCCTGGGTCTTCATGGCTGTGTGGGCCTTTGTCTAGCTGTGGCATGTGGGTGTCTCATTGTGGTGGCTTTCTCTCTGGTGGTGGAGCCTGGATTTCAGGGCACAAGGCCTCAGCAGTTGTGATGGAAGGGCTTTTAGCTGCTCCTTGGCATGTGGGATCCTCCCGGATCAGGGATCCAACGTGTACCTCCTGCAGTGGCAGGCAGATTCTTTACCACTAGGGCCACCTGGGAAGCCCTAACCATGATTTTAAAAAAATTTTTTTGAATTTATTTAATTGGAGGCTAATGACTTTACAGTATTGTAGTGGTTTTTGCTGGAGAAGGCAATGGCACCCCACTCCCGTACTCTTGCCTGGAAAATCCAATGGACGGAGGAGCCTGGTAGGCTGCAGTCCATGGGGTCGCTAAGAGCCGGACAGGACTGAGCGACTTCACTTTCACTTTTCACTTTCATGCATTGGAGAAGGAAATGGCAACCCACTCCAGTGCTCTTGCCTGGAGAATCCCAGGGGCAGGGAAGCCTGGTGGGCTGCCGTCTATGGGGTCGCACAGAGTCGGACACGACTGAAGCGACTCAGCAGCAGCAGCAGCAGCAGTGGTTTTTGCCATACATTGACATGAATCAGCCATGGGAGTACGTAGTTGCGGGGATGTTCCTGGTGGTCCAGTGGTTATGAATCCACCTTCCATGTAAGTCAGAAAGAGAAAAGCCATCATATATTAATGCATATGTATGGAGTCCAGAAAGATGGTACTGAGTCCAGAAAAATGGAACCTATTTGCAGGGCAGCAATAGAGATGCAGACACAGAGAATGGACAAAGGACAGGAAGGGAAGGGTGAGTCAAGTTGACAAAGCAGCATTGAAACATATACACTACCATATGTGAAATACAGCAGTTGAGTTCAGTTCAGTTGCTCAGTCGTGTCCGACTCTTTGTGACCCCATGGACTGCAGCACGCCAGGCCTCCGTATCCATCACCAACTCCTAGAGTTCACTCAAACTCAGGTCTATGGAGTCGGTGATGCCATCCAGCCATCTCATCCTCTGTCGTCCCCTTCTCCTCCTGCCCCCAATCCCTCCCAGCATCAGAGTCTTTTCCAATGAGTCAACTCTTTGCATGAGGTGGCCAAAGTACTGGGGTTTCAACTACAGCATCAGTCCTTCCAATGAACACTCAGGACTCATTTCCTTTAGGACAGACTGGTTGGATCTCCTTATAGGCGGTGGGAATTTGCTGAATGACTCAGGGAGCTCAAACCCGGTGCTCTGTGACAACCTAGAACGCTGGGTTGGGGTGGGAGGTGGTGAGAAGTCTCAAGAGAGAGAAGACATACATCTACCTATGGCCGATGCATGCTGACGTACGGCAGAAAGCAACACAATACTGTAAAGCAGTTATCATCCAATCAAAAATCTATAAATTAAAAAAAAAAAAAAGACAACAATGAAGATGGAGGGTACATGGACTCAATCCCTGGTTGGGGAAATAAGATCCCACGGGCCACGAGTAAGTCTGCACAGGGCAACTACTGACCCCAGGTGCCTGCAACTAGAGAAGTGTGCAGGCTGAAACTAGGCCCTGATGCAGCTGCATGAATTACTTTTAAAAATAAATGCAATCTTAAAGTTAATAAATTTTATTTATATTTAATATAATTTATATAAATATATATTTATATGTGAGTGAGTGAAGTGGCTCAGTTGTGTCTGACTCCTAGCGACCCCATGGACTGCAGCCCACCAGGCTCCTCCATCCATGGGATTTTCCAGGCAAGAATACTGGAGTGGGGTGCCACTGCCTTCTCCAGGGCATGTTCCCGATCCAGGGATTGAACCTGGGTCTCCTGAATTGTAGGCAGATGCTTTACCGCCTGAACCACCAGGGAAGTCAATATTATAATATACATAATATATTAATATATAATATAATACATATTATATTTTATATAATATATGTATATATAATTATATTTATATAATATATGTGAAATAATCTATTTCATATAATTAAACTGATTTCATTTTTAAAATTAATTTTAAAAAGAAAGTTAATTTACAAAATAAATTAATGTACAGAATATATTAATATATAATACATAATATATTATATTTTATATATGTATATATAATTATATTTATATAATATATGTGAAATAATTTCATATAATTAAACTGATTTCATTTTTAAAATTAATTTTAAAAAGAAAGTTAATTTACAAAATAAATTAATGTACAGAATATATTAATATATGATACATAATATATCATATATATTTATAATATATAATATGAGTACATATATGAAATAATATATTTCATATAATTAAACTGATTTCATTTTTAAAATTAAGTTTAAAAAGAAAGTTAACTTACAAAATAAATTAATGTACATAATATATTAATATATAATACATAATATATCATATATATTTATAATATATGAATATATATGAAATAATATATTTTGTATAATTAAATTGATTTCATCTTAAAATTAATTTTAAGAAGAAAGTTAATTTACAAAATTAATTAATTTTAAAAACAAATTACTTAAATTTAAGGGACTTCATTAATAATTACATTTAATACATAAATTAATTTAAAAACAAATTAATTCAAGAAACAAGCTAATTTTTAAAATAAATAAAATGGTTGAAAGAGATCACATGAAGAACTAGAGTTTCACAGTCTGTGACAATTACGTGGAAATCCAGGGCAGAACCCAGGTGGGACTGCCACATGAGCCACGCGATGCCCGCTGCCCACAGCTGCCTCCAGGTGGGCAGGAGTGAGTAGGTGCAACGGGTCAGTCGGCCCCACGAAGCCCCAAACCCCTGTTCTCTGGCCATTTAGAGAAAAACGTGTCAAGCCCTGCTCTAATTCATCACTTCTCCCCACGCGACAGCAGGAACCTAGGACCCAGCCATCCGTCCTCAAATCTGTATCGAATTCACATGGGCAGAACTCTCAGCTCTGGAAAGAATCCGGGACCTCAGAATCGTTTTCTTTTATCTCACAGCGTTAGTCACTCAGTCGTGTCTGACTCTTTGACACCCACCAGGCTCCTCTGTCCCTGGGATTCTGCAGACAAGAATACTGGAGGGGGTGGCTGTTCCCTCCTCCAGGGGATCTTCCCAACCCAGGGATCGAACCCAGGTCTCCTGCACTGCAGGCAGATTCTGTACCGTCTGAGCCACCAGGGAAGCCCTCCTTTCAGTGGCATCAACACAGCAGTGCCCCGGCGGGTACAAAGCAAGCTGATCACCCTGAAGGGAGCAAAAGTAAGGAATCCAAGTACTGAAAGAGGCCTGCAGGATGTAGGTCTGCAACGGCTAACCCACGCCCTCCATATTCCCAGCACCTTCATAAGACCTCTTCTTGCATTTCTGCAATCGCCTACAATGGGAAGAACCACCCCCCACCCCTTATACAACAGCAGGGCTTCCCTGGTGAGTCAGCGGTAGAGAACTCGCCCACCAATGCAGGAGACACGGCTTTGATCCCCCATCCAGGAAAATCTCCTGGAGGAGGAAACGGCAACCCACCCTAGAATTCTTGCCTGCAGAATCCCAAGGACAGAGGAGCCTGGCAGGCTGAAATCCATGCGGTCGCAAAGGAGTCAGACACGACTGAGTGGCTAAACAACAAAAAGCAAGGAGCCTCCTATAGCAAGGAGGCTCCTGCCACCAGTACACTCTGGACCCAGCAGTGCTGGTGAAGAACACAGGCTCGAGGAGGTGAGAAAGCCCCACTGGGAAACACCGTGTGAACCCGGCAACTTACATAGCAGTTCCCTGCCGTGGTTTTCTGATCAATACCATAGGGGCAAAAAGACACCTCCTGGTCCTGCCCACTGCTACGCAAGGCAGCCACTTTCTCGGTCACCCTAGCAAACGGCTTACCCGGACACTGTTCACCTAGCTCAGCCCTGGGAGCTCTGCATCCCCTGGACCAGACCCTGGTCCACAGTTCAAAAGTATCAGTTCTGTGGCGGTCAGCTTTCTTTAGGGTCCGGCTCCCACATTCGTTAAAGAGGAGGAGTGTAAGAATTTAGGAATTCGGGAGTGCATGCCCTAGTGTCTGTGACATGCTGAGCACCTTGAAAGGGAATGCTGTACATTCTGCAGTGGCCAGGAGGGAACAGCAGATAAGCTGGTTTTATACTGAATGAAACCGTGGCGTCTCTCCAAGACGTGGAGATTGGCATCGCTTGTGAGAAGTGCCCTTCAAGCTGGTATTTCCTCCCAGCCTCCAGACATCTTGATAACTGGAAAATTCTACCCTCGGGGGTTCCATTCAACCTTAGGAGTCCTGAGATCACACCCAAGAGCTGACACCATCGCTGCATGCCGGCAATCCATTTTTCGCTACCCACCCCGGACAAGCACGCCAACTGTTCACCGGAGGAGCAGACTGGGAGAAAATACATCTTGCTCCAGGACAACCAGACGTGTGAAGAGAACTCAAACTCCAGCCATCACCCACAGGTGCAGAACTGTATAGAGACTCTGAACAGAAACTCCGTCCATATTCTTCCACCAAGCCCTATCCCATCAGACGCTCTCATGGGTTGCTGACCCTTTCCCTCCAAAACCCAGGACGCATCTAGGAAAATTCAAGTCTAAAATGAAGAGGAAAGTGAGTTTACACTTCGCTCGGAAGAGATTCAAGCCTTCCTGAGGGCTTCCCTCATAGGTCAGTCGGTGAAGAATCTGTCTGCAAGGCAGGAGACCCGGGTTCAATCCCTGGGTCGGGAAGATCCCCAGGAGAAGGAAATGGCAAGCCACTTCTGTATCTATGCCTGGAGAATGTCCCAAGGACAGAAGAGCCTGGCAGGTTACAGTCTCTGGGGTTGCAAGAGTCAGACACGACTGAATAAACACACACAGTGGAGGGTGTTTGATCCCACACACCAGCAGAGATGAGGGGAGCTTCTCTGGGGGCCGAGTGGGTGGACTTTAAAGAATTTTTGTTGCCAAAGACCAGAAAGGTCCGATCGCTTTCTAGAAGGTCGTCCCTTAGGTCTGCCTGGGTCAGGAGAGCAAGATTGCAGCTGTGCAAGAGCAGATGGAAGCTCGGAACATGGACTTGTTGGGTGAGGTGTCCCAAGTTTAAATCCCATCTCCCTCACATTCTACAGTCAGGGGAAAAAGAGTAACTTCTACTTGATAAGACTGCAGTGGGATCTGGCCAAGACTTGCGACTTGCCAGGTGCTGGCAACTGCCAGAAGCAGAGAGAGAAATGTGATGAGTGTAGAGAGGGAGAATGGACCCCAGGCTGACTCAGCCTCTGGCCCTGCCCCTTGGGGTCACAGCCCTAACTGTCCATGATGCTGAGTCCCTGACTGCCTTCATGAACAGAAAGGTGCTTGTTAAGTCACCAAGTTGAGAAAGCAGTGATGGACACTCTCTCCATGCACTCAGAGTGCAACAGCCCACGGATCCTCGTAGGGAGCTTCAAACACTGTGCAGTCACGGAAAACATAACTTCACGTCTCTCGTCCCACCCTCTCCTGAGCCGGAGACCTCAGACATCTCTGCCTACGAGCTCAGTCTATCACATCCAAAAGGGAGTTTCGACATGGTCCAGCCCTCCTCGCCCAACAAGGAAGAGCATTTACGGATGTGAGGGTTGGACCATAAAGAAGGCTGAGCACCGACGGATTGATGCTTTCCAACACTGGTGTTGGAGAAAACTCCTGAGAGTCCCTTGGACTGCAAGGAGATCCAACCAGTCCATCCTTAAGGAGACCAGTCCTGAATGTTCATTGGAAGGACTGATGCTGAAGCTGAAGCTCTAGTACTTTGGCCACCTGATGCGAAGAACTGATTCATTGGAAAAGATCCTGATGCTGGGAGGGATTGGGGGCAAGAGGAGAAGGGGAGGACAGAGGATGAGATGGCTCGATGGCATCATGGACTCGATGGACGTGAGTTTGAGCAAGCTCCGGGAGACAGTGAAGGACAGGGAAGCCTGGCGTGCTGTAGTCCACGGGGTCGCAAAGAGTCAGACATGACTGAGCAACTGAACGATAACAATAATCAAGGTACCTGTTATGTGGGACACACTCTCAATTCCAGAACACAGAGGTTAAATACCAGACTCTCACTAATATGTCCAATTTGAGGTATGTATACAAGGTCAAATAATCTACCTCAAGGAAAGATGTTTTCATCTCCATGAAGGGAAATGGCTTAATTTAAATATTTAACATTCAAATCTATATATATATATATATATATATCCCCCCCAGAAAAGTGGGTCAAGGCATGCAGAGATCAGATAAGAGGCTATTTGTAGAAAGGTGCAAATTATATTTCCTCTCTGGTTGTTACTGAGGGACGCAGTGCTAAATTAATCTTCTGAACAGTAATTTCCTGCTAATTTATAAAGAGAGAAAAAAAGAGAATGTGGTTGTGAACCTTAGTACAGGGCCAGGATGTTACGTGTGCTCCTCTGATTTAGGAAAGGCTTCTGCACGCTTATGAAAACCAACCTTGCCTCAAGTAAAGCAACATGTGCCCCTACTTGATATTATGATGGTACATATTATGTGTTTATATACTATGCGTGGTGAAGAATCTGCCAGCAATGCAGGAGACCCAGGTTCCATCCCTGGGTCGAGAAGATCCCCTGGAGGAGGGCATGGCAACCCACTCCAGTATTCTTGCCTGGAGAATCCCAGGGACAGAGGAGCCTGGTGGGCTACAGTCCATGGGGTCGCCAAGAGTGGGACATGACTGAGTGACTTCCCCATCACCAAGTGTGTAAAAAATCCAGTGACAAATTAATTTCCTTGAATGGATTAAAATAATCACTTCTGCAGAGAAACTGCGTGCACACACACACACACACACACAGAGTCCTGTTTGCATCACATGGCTCCCCAGACCTTAGAGAGAATTTAAACTTGGACCCACCCCATTGACAATGCCAAGGAGAGTTTGAAACCCTGCTTTATAAGAGGAAAATGCCAGGCTCTCCCTGGAGGCTGCAGGTAAATTGAGGGACATATGTGGATCCACCTGCTGCCCTAACCTGTGCGTAAAAAAATTTCAAATCCATCAGCTCAGCTCCAATGAATGGTGTGTTGAGGCTTGGCCAGAAGCAGTGGAAAGTGTCCCACAATGCCACAGCACTCCCCGACAAGTGACTGCGGGTCAGCTGCTCATCCATGCCGGGGTCTGGGGATGTCCTTGCTCCCAATGTGGGAGCCGGGCATTGGTAACAAGACTGGCTACAGCGGGGCACAGTGGCTTATCCCCTGGCAGCCGGATGGGAACCGAGAGAGCTAGACGGCTTCGCCCTCAACCGGCCCGTCACGGGGCCAACCAGCCTGTTAATTCATCAACTGGGCTCTTCAACCTGAACACCAGTCATATCCTGATGGTAACAGGAAAAAACTCCTCACCCAGAAGGTGGCTGGTAGCTCAGAGCAGGAGAGAACCGTGGACCTTCCCAGTCTTCTTCAAGGAGGCAAAAAAAAAAAAAAACAAGAGTGTGAACAGAGGGTTTTCCAAATTGCTCCAGGGGACATAAAAATAAGGAAGACCTACTAAAATAATAAAACCAGAGAACTTAGAGGTTCACCGAGGTAAAGTGAAAAGTCAAAGTGTTAGTCGGTCAGTCGTGTCTGATTCTTTTGCGACCCCGTTGACTTTAGGCTACCGGGCTCCTCTGTCCGTGGGACTCTCCAGGCAAGAATACTGCAGTGGGTTGCCATTCCCTTCTCCAGGGGAATCTTTCTGATCCTGGGATCAAACCGGGGTCTCCTGTATTGCAGGCGGATTCTTTACCATCTGAGCCACCACGGAGGCCCACCTAGGTAAGCACAGAACTAAATACTACTTACTATGGAGAATTGCTGTATTCAACGCTATTACATATATTGCAGAATAAAACAGAACAGTGTGGCTGTTTTTTTAACACTGAAATCATTTGTTACCTTAGATACCCTTCAACATAAAAATAATGGGGCTTCCCTTGTGGTCCAGTGGTTAAGAATCTGCCTGCCAACGTAGGGGACACAGGTTCGATACCTGGTCCGGGTGGATGCCACATCCTGCAGAGCAACTAAGCCCGTGTACCACAGCTACTGAAGCCCTGTCTTTCCAGAGCCTGTGTGCCACAACAAGAGTAGCCACTGCAAATGAGAACCCTTTGCAATGCAATCAACAGGAGCCCTTGCTCGCCACAATTAAAGAAAGTCCCTGTGCAACAAGGAAAGCCCCACACAGCCCAAAATACATTTAAAAAACTAAAATATGAAGGTGATGGAAAACGATTTTAAGACAAAACTCATATTTAATAATTTTTTTTTACTGCACCCCCATCATCCATTCAGCTTGGGGCATTAATTAGGTAAATGCTTACTTAATGCTTCCTGCACAACCACCCAGGTGGCTCAGTGGTAAAGCACCCACCTGCCCATGTTGGAGATGTGGATTCAAAGCCGGGGTCGGAAAGAGACCCTGGAGGAGGGCGTGTCAACCCTCTCCAGTATTCTTGCCTCGAGGATCGCATGGACAGAGGAGCCTGGTGGGCTACAGCCTATGGGGTCACGGGAACTGACAACCCACTCTAGTATTCTTGCTTAGGAGAATCCCATGGACAGAGGAGCCTGGTGGGCTACAGTCCATGGGGTCGCAAAGAGTCGGACACGACTGAGCGACGAAGCACAGCACAGCCACCTACCACCAAGCTCATGTCCTTTTCAAACTGGCGTGGAACACTGAACTTGGCTGTTTTCTGTGTTCCCTGACATCATAAGCAATGATGCTCCATTGTTCTTTTTCAGAAACTGACAAGAGATGTCATACAACTTGACGGCACTTCAAAAACAACGCTGGGGACGATGGAACTTGGCAGTTGCACGCGTTTCTGTTCACCATGACTACAGTCTTCAAGGAAAAGGGAAGTCTCTGGCGGACAGAGCTGTGGAGGTTTCCCAAACGCTGTCCAAATCAGAAACCCCGGTTCGTACAAAAAGAGCAGCCTGTAGACACATCAGATGGTCCAGACCCAGGACGCCACAGGCAGTGATGTCACCTTACAGGTGGGTCTCAGGTGCTCCACTGTGGCACCCTTGACAACTCCTGTCTCCAGACCGCCCTCCTCTATGTCCGCATTCCAGGAGGGATAAGAAATGGACAATGGGACTTCCCTAGTGGCACAGCACTTAAGATTCTGCCTGCCAGTGCAGGGGACATGGGTTCAATCCCTGGCCTGGGAGGATTCCACATGCCCAGGGGCCTGCTGGGCCCATGAGACACACCTACTGAGCCCGTGTTTCACAGCAAGAGAAGCTGGAGAATTGTGGTCCACCCCGACCAGGAACCACAACCACAACGAGAAGCCTATACCCCACAACCAGAGAAAGGTCTATGAAGATTCAGAGCAGCCAAAATAAAATAAATACAAATGTAAAAAAAAAAAAAATTGAGAAGTGGACAGTGAGTTCTGTTCCACCTTGAAACGTCAGATAAAGTTAGCTCACATTTTGAAATGATTGCTGTGGAATCCTCACCCCGGATCGCCACGGAGATGATGACGCTTAATCCGTTTTCCAGGCTTAGCGTTGTCAGTGTTCCAGTGAGACGGACAGGCCAGAAGGGCAAATGCTTGGGGAACGTGACCAGCAGGGCAACCGGGGTGTGGAGGACGCTGGATTGAGCATGACACCCCAGGCAGGCAGGCCAGCTTCACAAGGAGCCACCCCACTCCCCCCAGCCCCCCAACCCCCTACCAGAACTAAGATCTGCCCTGCAAGGCTGCCTCTGGCCTCTCTCTGCCCAAGGTGTCAACCAGCCCATCGCCAGGCTCCAAATGCCAGCAGTAAAGGAAACTTCACAGGCTCCCGAGAAGGGACCCATAAACAAAACACAAGCAGCTTTTGGCTTATTTCCTTACACCGACAAACTCACAGTCTGGATTTCCTTTCTTCTTTTTTTTTTAACGTGGGACGATTCCGCAAAGCCCTTCACTTTTACATGATGGAAAAAGGACACGCAGACTCTCCGAACAGTTTGCAAAACCAAGATTGGATTTCCTCAGGGTCTCAACCAATGTATGTCTCAAATATATTACTCTTGTTAATTTCTTTTAGAAATGTTAAGAATGCCTACTCTGTTTTGTAGTTTATGTTAACAATTCTGTGATCCCATTTAAGTCACACTTACAAAATCAACAAGCCTCACAAATAAAACCACAAATGTTACTGAGGGATGGGATCGCTGTATCTGAGTATTCACTGGAAGGACTGATGCTGAAGCTCCAATACTTTGGCCACCTAATGGGAAGAGCTCATTCATTGCAAAAGACCCTGATGCTGGGAAAGGCTGAAGGTGGGAGGAGAAGCGGGTGATAGAGGATGAGACAATTAGACACCATCACCAACCCAGTGGACATGAGTTTGAGCAAACTCTGGGAGACAGCGAAGGACAGAGGAGCCTGGCGCACTGCAGTCCACAGGGTCGCAAAGAGTCGGACACGACTTAGTGACTGAACAACAACAATTGCTTTATCTCCTTTCTGAGGTCTTAAAGACATAGATGTCTCAAGTGACGTGCATAAAACTCTACACATGAAGAGTTCCTAATAAAATGCATATGCCTCGCTGATGTGAAATTCACCACTCACACACAGAAATCCCTGAGTTGCCTCTAAAACGTGCGGGATCCCTGGAGCAATAGAGGAATTGCAACAGGAAACCGTGGCATCCGTACATGAGACCTCCCGACGTGGCCATGTCTGCCCCGTCTCCGCACAGTCAGCTCCACGTATTCTAAAAGCAGGTTCTCACTTTCTCAGTCCTGTTTCAACATCAGCGTCGTTCTTTCCAAAGACGATCTGGAAGGCATATATGGGCCACAGAAGGCAGTCGAGAAACTGAGTCTTGCGTGCATAGACTGCCATATATCCCATCCCAGAAAGGAACTTCTCGAAACCCACAAGCTATGAACTTGGCACTGCTGGATGAGAACAGAAATTTCCTTTCAAAAGCTGGCACCCCTCAACGGGCACAAAAGTTAGCAGAGTGAATCGCCCCGAGTATTCTGTAAACATAATGTACTGCACATTTTCCCCAGGCATCGTCTTGAGGCCAAAACATGTGCTAATACATAAAGACATACACTGATCATATGCTGCCCGCAACTCTCAAAGCGTAGGAGAACAAGATCTCCTCAAAGGAAAGGCATGGGAACCATTTCCCCAGAGATCTCCTCCTCGCTGGTATGCTGAGAGAGTCCGTCCAGATGCCTGGTGAAGTCATAAGAAATCGATGACAGCGGTTGTCTCCGTATCTGAATGTGCTCCTAAACCAGCTCTGGGTCTCAGCCTCTGGGAGAACGCAAGCATCAGCATATGTAAATATAAGAAGCCCTTCTCTTTGGTCTCTAAAACCACACATTTCCATCTCAACAGTCCTGTTTGTTTAGAAATGGTTAGGAGGAGTTTCTCCTTGGGTGTCCTAGCTTCTCTTACTTGCTGTTTTGACTGATTTTCACTTAACTCAAGTGGTAAACTAGCCAGGGTTGACTATGGGGTTCCTTTATAACTGGTTCAATATCACATACTTTGATTTCCTCTCCAGAGTCACTCACTGGGTTGAAATGGCATAAGTGTAACTGTGTTAGGACATTCACAGCTTTCCCTTTGAAGGAAACTAAGAAATCGTAAGAAAATTCAGTTCAGTCGATCAGTCGTGTCCGACTCTTTGCGACCCCATGAACCTCAGCATGCCAGGCCTCCTTGTCCATCACCAAGTCCTGGAGTTTACTCAAACTCACGTCCATCAAGTCGGTGATGCCATCCAACCATCTCATGCTCTGTCATCCCCTTCTCCTTCTGCCTTCAATCTTTCCCAGCATCAGGGTCTTTTCCAGTGAGTCAGCTCTTCGCACCAGGTGGCCAGAGTATTGGAGTTTCAGCTTCAACATCAGTCCTTCTAATGAGTATTCAGGACGATTTCCATTAGGATGGACTGGTTGGATCTCCCTGCAGTCCAAGGGACTCTCAGGAGTCTTCTCCAGTACCACAGTTCAAAAGCATCAATTCCTCTGTGCTCAGCTTTCTTGATAGTCCAACTCTCACATCCATACATAACTAAGAAAATTAGGCATATGCATATGCTATCTTTATTTGCACAAGCTAATCTGGGGGAAAATGATCGTTCCAAAGATGAAAAATAAAATGATACTTTTGGGAACATGGTGCATCATTCATTGGTAAGTCCCACTGAAGCTGGGCTGGACGGGAGGGATGTCTTCCCTTCTTATATTGAGATTGTACAGTAAAATATATATTTGTGAAAACGTGATTTGTCAACTGAAGAAGATCCATACCTGTCTCATGATTGTTCGATGAGGAGAAAAAGAACCACACTGTCTTGATATCTTTCTTTCCCTTCCGAGACTGACCATGGAAAAGAGAGATGCAAAAACGACTTGGGATTGGAAGAGTTGGCCTATTTCTGAACATCATACGCTGACTACTTCAGACTGCTTTCTCAAAGGCGGCGGTGGTGGCAATGTAGAGAGGGTGTCAGCTCCGAAACCGGGATACCTGGGCTCCATGAGCCACGAGGTCTTCTATTGAAAATACACGAGTTCATTCACATAGACGGTCAGAGGTTTCGCTCCACACTCTCATTTTTACACACTGGTAAAATGCAAAGCTGATCTGTGTTGGGCATCTGCAAAACTTCAGTGAGACGGTGGTGAAGTGACTGTCCCTCGTGGATTGTACAGAACAAGGTTGAACACTAACATTACTAACAGTGTGACTTCAAGGAGGGTCGTCGTCTCCCGACACTTAAGAAGAGATTGTCTATGGAAAAGGAATCCAGGGACTTCCCTGGTGGTCCAACCCAGGGAACACGGGTTTGATCCCCGGTCCAGGAAGGTCCCATATGCCGAGGGGCAACTAAGCCTCGGCTCCGCAACAGTGAGAAGCCCGTGGACCTCAGTGGGAGAGTAGCCCTGTGCTCACTGCAACTAGAGAAAAGTCTGCTAAGTCACTTCAGTCATGTCCAACTCTGTGCGACCCCATAGACGGCAGCCTACCAGGCTCCGCCATCCCTGGGATTCTCCAGGCAAGAACACTGGAGTGGGTTGCCATTTCCTTCTCCAATGCATGAAAGGGAAAAGTGAAAGTGAAGTCACTCAGTCGTGTCCAACTCTTAGCGACCCCATGGACTGCAGCCCACCAGGCTCCTCTGTCCATGGGATTTTCCAGGCAAGAGTACTGGAGTGGGTGGCCACTGCCTTCTCCAAGAGAAAAGTCTGCTCAGCAACAAAGACCCAGCACAGCCAAAAATAAAGGTGTTTTGTTTTTTTTTTTTAAGAAAAGAAAAGGAATATAGACTCTGCAGTACCTTGTTCAGAGAAATCTCCTTCAGAAGAATACCACTTCCCAGCTCTCGCCCGGAGAGTCACTATGAGTCACGTCTCCTCTCTCACCTTAGACAGGGCAGTCTGGCAGAACTGGGGAAGTGGGGTGGGTTTGGGGTGGGGGGGATGTTCTCCATCTCTGTTGTTCCTCCAAACACACATGGCAGCCTCCAGCTGTGAGTGGTCACTGAGCCCCTGCAACACAGCGAGTGGGGACTCTTTGTACTTGAGTGCTACTGATGTTTTGGGTCAAAGACTTCTTTGATGGGGGGCTGCCCTGGGCACCGCAGGGTGCGGAGTGCAGCACCCCTCCCCCGCCGCAATGGGGTCCCAGCACCACCTCCTTCTCCCAGTGGTGACAACCAAAGCTGTCCCTAGACACCGCCAGGCGTCCCCTGGGGGAGCAAAACTATCTCCCTGTTGAGAACCATGGGGTTATTGGAACCGAATTTCTAACCGCATCCAACTTAAATAGCAAACCTTGAATATGCATTGGAAGGACTGATGCGGTAGCTGAAACTCCAATTCGCTGGACACGTGATGAGAAGAGCCGACTCACTGGAAAAGACCCTGATGCTGAGAAAGATTGAAGGAGGGAGGAGAAGGGGGCGACAGAGGATGAGATGGTTGGATGGCACCACCAGCTCAATAGACATGAGTTTGAGCAAACTCAGGGAGATGGTGAAGGACAGGGAAGCCTGGCGTGCTGCCGTCCATGGGGTCGCAAAGAGTCGGACACGACTAAGCGACTGAACCACTGCAGCAAATGTGTTGACCAGCTACTATTTGAACAGCATTATCTTAAAACCCATGAGATTATTATGAAAAGCTAGACTGACAGCAAATACGATGGGAAGTTCAGGATTTTTTCTTCTCCCTGAAAGGGCTAAAGATTAAAAACAATAAAAACTTCCACTTTATTTGCATAATAATTGTTTTTTCTGCTGTCTTTAGCTCAGGGCACTGAGAGCAATGGTAACCCAGCAATGTGTGAAAAAGGTACAAGATTCATAATAAAAGAGGATCTTTAAAAAACCGCCACAGGGTTTTTTGGGTTTTTTTAATCCCTACCTGCCACCCAGGGAGGGCATAATGAGATGAACAGAGATCCCACAGTAGCAGGGGCCTGAACCAAAGAGGGAGTTAAGAGCCGTGACCACCCCAAGCTGTTCCTGCTGGCTCTCACTCCCTTCTTCGTGAATAATCCCCCCCCACCACACACACACACACACACACACACACACACACACACAAAGGGGACCAGGTGCGACTGCTTTGGGCAGCCTAACTGACCTGATCCAGCAAGCTGCATGCCCCCAGCCCGCCACGGTCACCCCACTTCCACTGCTGGATACTGAGCTGACGCCAGGGCCTTTCAAGTGGGGTTACAAGGGTTCATCCGACACACGGGAAGCTTAGAGACAGGTTTTGTTTGAGCAGAGAGGACAATCCCCCCGGGGACAGGAGATGACTGTGTCAGGTTGGAGAATCCCGGGAACAAGAGTGAGACCCCCCCGCCCCCCAGAGTGAGTCCAGGTTCAAAGGCAGAAGCTCAGAGAGCAATCCGCCTCGCTGGAATGTCGAAGGCAACTGACCAGCAACAGCCCTGGAGGCTGAAATGTCTCACCTCCCAAGGCTACATCCCAGGAAACACACGGGTACTGCTGGAAATAAACAATATGCAGTGTGGTGAAGCACTAACATTTGATGGTTTCCTCCCAAACACTCGGAGGGGGCATCCACTCAACATTTCTGCTGCCGGCAACACCCGGTTAAAGTCCAAAGAAGGAACACGGGCTGTAGAGACAAACAGTCCTGACATTTAGCCCGCAGTCGGCCAGTTTTCGGGGACCTCAGACAAGTCATGATTTCAGCTGAGGTCCAGCTTTCTGAACTGCAAAAGGGGAAAAATAACAGCCACTTCCTGGGGTTTCTGCAAAAACTGAAAAGAGCATCTTGCAGAGTGTGCCAAGCCATACATTTTGCCCATTTCACATGCCCTGACTTCCAGTCTCCTTTGACCCAGAGTATTATTTGGTGTTCTTGGTGGTGGAAGATGCAGAAAAGAAGAGAGTGCCCCGCCCAGCAAGGCGCTCAGGGAGCCCCAGACGGTGTGAGCACACAGTCTCCTCACTGCAGGAGACAGGCGCATAAACACCCCCGGAGATGAAAGAGAGACACGGTGGGAACACACCACTTATCGGTGGAGCAAGCCGGACGCCATGGCTCATATACTTTGGAGAGGAAATGCCCCCTAAGTGAACAGCTACCAAAAGAGAGCAAGATAAACAACTCTCTTAAATTGTGAAAAAAAGGCGGGGAGGGGGTGTCTCGGGCATCTGTGAGTTTCAAGAGCTCTTCCCACAGGAGAAATAGCTCAAAACCCATTCATTCACACGAGTCCTTAGTCAACTCAAGAGTCCTCGAGATTAAATGATGACACTGTTCCCAACAACTTTTGTTTAGACAATTTAGATTAGAGGAAAAAAAAACAAACAATGAGGATCAACTCAGCAACAACTTGATTTTAAAAGGTGTGCATTCAGACATATAGAACAGACTGGTCATGACTGCTGAAGGGGCAGGGGCTGGGAGAGGGATGTAGGGGGACGTCGGGGTTAGCAGATGTGACCTTTGATAAATATACAGGATGGATAAACAAGTTCCCACTGTACAGCACAGAGAACGGTTTTCAACATCCTAAATAAACCATCATGGAAAAGAATACCTTAAAAAAAAAAGCATGCATATATATGTAGGTACAACTGATCACCTTCCTATGCAGCAGTAATTAACACTGTAAATCACCTATACTTGGATAAAAAAAAATTTTAATTGAAAAAAATTAAAAGATGAGCATTACAGAGAGGGAAAGGAGTTGGACACAAAATGACCGAATGATCTCATTTATATGAGGCTCGGAGAGGAGTCTCGTTCACAGGTGCAGAGGGTGGAAGGGTGGGTGTCAGGGGCTGCGGGATAAAGAAATGGGGAGTCAGGAGCTTGGTGAGCGCAGAGTTTGGGTTTGGGATGATGGGAAGGTTCTGGAGATGAATGGTGGTGATGGCTGTACAATCATGAGCGTGCGCGTAAAGCCCCCGGACTGTGCGCCTCCAGGTGATTTACAACGGTGACTTGTTAACCTTATGTGCCTTTTATCACAATCAAAAGAAAAGATGGGGACTTCCCTGGTGGCCCAGTGGTTAAGAATCCACCTTCCAATGTAGTGGACATGGGTTCCTGGTCGGGGAACTAATATCCCACGAGCTGCAGGGCGACTAAGCCAGGGCGTTGCAACAAGAGCCCACCTACCTCAAGATCTCGCGTGCTGCCACTGAGATCCCAGGAAGCCAGGTGGATAAATACGTAAATATTTAAAAAAAAAAAAGGAAAAGAGAAGATAAACAGCTGGTTATGCAGCACTTCTAGCTATGAGGCAGGTGTGCACACACACATACAGACACAGGCTCACACACACTCAAAGGTTCACACTTCCACACACACAGGCTCACAATTACACATACACACAGGCACACACACACACACAGGTTCACACACACACATACAGGCTCACACACACAGACACAGGCTCACACTTACACAGACACAGGCTCACTTAGACATACACACACAGAGAAACAGGCTCACACATACACACACAAACGCAGGCTCACATACACAAACACAGGCTCACACTTACACACACATAGGCTCACACACACAGACGTGGGTTCACACATACACACACCAACAGACACAGGCTCACATACAGATGTGGGCTAACACCTACATACAGACACAGGCTCACACTTACACACACACACAGGATCACACACTCACACAGACACAGGCTCACACACACACATATAGGCTCACACACAGAGACACAGGTTCACACACACACACACAGGCTCATACACACGGACACAAGCTCACACACACAGGCACAGATTCATGCTTACAGACAGATACAGACACAGGCTCACACATGGATACAGGCTCACACACACACATGCAGATATGGGCTAGCACCTACACACACAGAGACACAGACACAGCCTCACACTTACACACATATACAGACCACAGGCTCACATATACCTGCACACAGACACAGGCTCACATTTACTTACACACTCACACACACACACACTTGGCACACTTACTTACACACACAGGATCACACACTCACACAGACACAGGCTCACACTTACTTACACACACACACACACTTGGCACACTTACTTACACACACACACACACTTGGCACCTATACTCCGCTTGGCATAAAGATGGGAGATGACAGCAGAGAAACCTCTCACTGCCTCTCAGGGCACACTCCACTCACAGGAAGGAAACAGCCCCGAAAGCATGTCCTGGGACACCGGTCTCTCCAGGGGGTGAACCGCAGAACCGGTGCTGAGGGGAGAACGCTACATGACTCTCCTCGCTGCAGATACGCTGCTGAAAGTGCCTCCCTGTCTCCTGCCGGTAGGGGTTTCCTGGTGGCTCAGTGGTAAAGAACACGCCTGCAATGCAGGAGACATGGGTTTGATTCCTGGGTTGCAAAGATCCCCTGGAGGAGGCAACGGCAACCCACTCCAATATTCTTGCCTGGAGAATCCCACGGACAGAGGAGCCTGGCGGGCTGCAGTCCAGGGGGTCACTGAGAGTCGAACACGACTGAGTATGAGCACTCCTGCCCACTGCCCGTGTCCTGAGGGTGGAACGTGACCCATTTGTCTTGTGACCACATCAAACAAGTTTCTTTGCTTGATGAGCGAGCAGCTGAGCCTAAGAAAAACATTTTTAAAATTCCTATTTTAGGCAAGTATCTCCTTCTCTAATGACAGTAGAAGTTCCTGGAACTCAGCGTGTCTGGGTTACTTTCAGTTTGTGGAGAAATACAGTCCTTTCATGGCATAGGAAACAGAATCATTTCCATTAGGAGCAAAAAATAAAATAAAATAAAAAAGATAAACCAGGTATACACAGCAAAAAGGAAAGTTCACTCAACTATGTGTCATAACCTTTGCCACTAACGGGCACTGATATTCTAGATATGATGCTACCCCCACCAAGGGCTGTGATGTTTACAGTTTATTGGTTAGAGCCTTGCTCCTCGAGCTGTGGTCCACAGACTAACAGCGTCGGCATCACCTGAAAACCTGCTGGAAATACATGAATCTCAGCCGGACCTGCTGAACCTGAATCTACATTGGAACAAGACCTTCGGGTGATGCAAACTGAACCTTGAGGAGTCCCATCTAGGTAAGCAGGCCCCCCAAACAGGGTCTTAACACATGAGCACACATGTGGGTGACACAACTCCAGTAAGTTGTGGTCTGTAATAATAGCAACAACAGTTGTCAAGATCAAATACATACAAGCGTCTTGCTTGGCTTCTCAGAGGCACAGTCGCGTCCGACTCTTTGCGACCCTGTGTTCTGTAGCCCACCAGGCTCCTCTGTCCATGAGATTCTCCAGGCCAGAATCCTGGAGTGGGTTGCCTCTGCCTTCTCCAGGGGATCTCCCTGACCCAGGGGTCGAACCCAGGCCTCCTGCACTGCAGGAAGATTCTTTACCGTTGGAGCCACGAGGGAAGCCGGAATACATATGGGTAAATCCGCATCATGTTCCATCTAAAATGAAAGTCTCACACGTTTGCATTTCTCCATAAGGTTCCCTGGCTGGGAAACAAAGTCAGGGGAAGGGAGAAGCCACAGTCAAGGCCAGAAATTTCCCTGGCCGCACCCCTGGGATAATAAAGCTTTATTAAGACATCAAGATGTTACGTAGAATAACGTGAAATAATTCAAAATTTTAGCTGATAGAAAAATTGTTTCCAGCAGAGTATATTATGCATATGCGTGCATGTTCAGCTGCTCAGTCATGTCCAACTCTCTGTGACCCAATGGACTGTTGCCTGCCAGGCTCCTCCGTCCATGGGATTTCCCAGGCAAGAATACTGGAGTGGGTTGCCATTTCCTCCTCCAGGGGATCTCTCCTACCCTCTGCATCTCCTGCACTGGCAGGCACATTCTCAACTGCTGAGCCACCTGGGAAGCCCCATGATCAGAGCACATTAAACACTGCATGCGGGTTTTTAGAACCGTCCCAAGACCCTGCCATTTTTCTTTACCTGCACCACAAAACTAGCACACCTGCCAAGTTCAGCCAACACATCAAGCTGGGGAAACTGAGAGGGTGGAGGAAATGTTTTCCTTATATGCCCGTCTAGGCCCCTGGCAGCTATATAGCAGGCAAAGATCAATATCCAAGCAAATGAAATAGAATGCGAGGAGAAATGTTTACTCATAGACATTCAAGAGAATAGAGCTAAATCTACCATTTTTAAGAGATTGTCCTGTTTCTCAAAATCCCAACTCCTGCCTTTATTGCTTTCCTCACGGCCAAACTACAAAACGAGGGGGCCCCATCAGTTCAGTCGCTCAGTCGTGTCTGACTCTTTACAACCCCATGAACTGCAGCACGCCAGGCCTCCCTGTCCATCACCATCTCCTGGAGTTCACTCAAACTCACGTCCATCGAGGCGGTGATGCCATCCAGCCATCTCATCCTCTGTCATCCCCTTTTCCTCCTGCCCCCAGTCCCTCCCAGCATCAGAGTCTTTTAAGAGATTGTCCTGTTTCTCAAAACCCCGATTCCCGCTTTTATTGTCTTCCTCACGGCCAAACTACAAAACGAGGTGCCCCATCAGATCAGATCAGTCGCTCAGTCGTGTCCGACTCTTTGCGATCCCGTGAATCACAGCATGCCAGGCCTCCCTGTCCATCACCAACTCTCGGAGTTCACTCAGACTCACGTCCATCGAGTCAGTGAGGCCATCCAGCCATCTCATCCTCTGTCGTTCCCTTCTCCTCTTGCCCCCAATCCCTGCCAGCATCAGAGTCTTTTCCAATGAGTCAACTCTTCGCATGAGGTGGCCAAAGTACTGGAGTTTCAGCTTTAGCATCATTCCTTCCAAAGAAATCCCAGGGCTGATCTCCTTCAGAATGGACTGGTTGGATCTCCTTGCAGTCCAAGGGACTCTCAAGAGTCTTCTCCAACACCACACTTCAAAAGCATCAATTCTTCGGCACTCAGCCTTCTTCACAGTCACTCTCACATCCATACATGACCACAGGAAAAACCATAGCCTTGCCTAGACGAACCTTTGTTGGCAAAGTAATGTCTCTGCTTAAAGAGCATCAAATCTCCTCCTTTGCACATTTTCAATGCATTCGCAGTCAGGTTCTTGTCGTCCAGGCTCACCTAGTCCTCTCTCCGTCGTTACCAAGGACACAGATGTGAGTCCCCTGTGCCCACATCTTACACATTAGCCTCAACACACGGAGGGGGCTACTCCCCATACCGTATGCTACACAACAGTCAAAGAAAGTCGGTGCTTTCCCTCCTCTGTTCAGAATGATGCTTTGCAAAGCAAATGGTATTAATTTCAGTGAAGACATCTGCAGGCTGTAAATCTTAACCAAACGAAAGACCTGAACGTCAGGACTGAAGATCAAGCCAAAGTCACCATCAACACATTTCCAGAGCAATCTAGAGATAATATAAATGTCAACTTACCAGCAACGCATGTTAAGGAAGTGAAAGAATTCTACTGATCAGAAGGTACTTCTGAGAACAGAGAACTGAAGAATTCTGATCGGATGATGAAATTTATACCCAACCCTTCTCTTCATCTTGCTTGACCCTCCATAAGCACTGGGCCAGGCACACAGACATAACACAATTCAAGTTGAAATAATGGAAAGGGAGTGAAGAGAGATAAACAAATTATAATAAATGGGGTGAGGGTAATGAGGTTCCATGCCTTGAGAATCTTGCGTTCCATATGCAAACACACAGAAAAGAAAAAAAAAAAAAAACTCCAAGTGAAGACAGTAGATAAATATCAAGATACCGTTTATATGTGGAAATTAAAAAAAAATCAAACGAATTTATTTCCTAAAGAGAAATAAACTCACAAACATAGACAACAAACATGGTTACCAAAAGGGAAAGAGGTGGGAGGGATAGGCTAGGAGCTTGGGATTAACTACACACTGCTGCTGCTAAGCTGCTAAGTCAGTCGTGTCCGACTCTGTGTGACCCCATAGACGGCAGCCCACCAGGCTCCCATCCCTGGGATTCTCCAGGCAAGAACACTGGAGTGGGTTGCCATTTCCTTCTCCAAAGCATGAAAGTGAAAAGTGAAAGTGAAGTCGCTCAGTCGTGTCTGACTCTTAGCGACCCCATGGACTGTAGCCCACCAGGCTCCGCCATCCATGGGATTTCCCAGGCAAGAGTACTGGAGTGGGGTGCCACTGCCTTCTCCAAACTACACACTAGTATATGTAAAATAGGTAATCAACAAGGACCTACTGTATAGCACAGAGAACTATATTCAATGTCTTATAATGTACAACAGAAAAATACGAAAAAGAATATCTATACATCTATGTATATATGTAAACTGAATGACTTTGCTATATACATGAACCATTACAAACCAACTAGACTTCAATTTTTTAAAAAAATCAAAAATAGGAACAAAGAACAACAGCAACAAATAAAACAGTAACAAATAAGAAAGATATTAGCCCAACCAAATCAGTAATCACTGTAATGTCTAAATGCACCAATTAAAAGACACTGATTGTCAGAATGAATAAAAAAAAAACAGACCCAGTTATACGTTATCTATAAGAAGTCTGCCTTAAACGTAAAGACACACATACATTAAAAGGATGCTAACACTAATTATCTGGAGAAGGAAATGGCAACCCACTCCAGTGTTCTTGCCTGGAGAAACCCAGGGATGGGGGAGCCTGGTGGGCTGAAGTCCATGGGGTCGCACAGAGTCGGACACGACTGAAGCAACTTAGCAGCAGCAGCAGCAGCAGCAACACTAATTATCAGAGAAGGCAATGGCAACCCACTCCAGTACTCTTGCCTGGAAAATCCCATGGACGGAGGAGCCTGGTGGGCTGCAGTCCATGGGGTCGCTAGGAGTTGGACACGACTGAGCGACTTCACTTTCACTTTTCACTTTCATGCATTGGAGAAGGAAATGGCAGCCCACTCCAGTGTTCTTGCCTGGAGAATCCCAGGGACGGGGGAGCCTGGTGGGCTGCTGTCTATGGGGTCGCACAGAGTCGGACACGACTGAAGTGACTTACCAGCAGCAGCAACACTAATTATAACAAACCATGAGTAGCTATATTAATTTCAGAGAAGATTTCAAAGTAAAGAAAGCTATCAAAGATTAAAAAAAAAAAAAAGCATTACATAATGATAAAGTGGTCAATTCTCCAAGAAGATGTAACGGTTCTGAACAAACTCCATGAGACAAGACCAAGTAGAACCACAAGGAGAAATATTAATAGATGTGTTCACTATCATAGCTGGACACGTCAACACCCTCCTCTCAGCAACAGACAGATCCAGTGGGCAGAAAATCAATGAACACAAAACTGAACTCAACTGCATATATGCCAAGTCACTCATTCGTGTCCGACTCTGCAACCCCGTGGACTGCAGCCCACCAAGCTCCTCTGTCTGTGAGATTCTCCAGGCAAGAATACTGGAGTGGGTTGCCATGCCCTCCTCCAGGGGATCTTCCCAACCCAGGGATCGAACCCAGGTCTCCCACATAGCAGGCAGATTCTTTTACTGTCTGAGCCACCAGGGAAGCCCCAACTGCATATAATTGATGTCAGATGTACATTCAGATCAGATCAGATCAGATCAGTCCCTCAGTCGTGTCCGACTCTTTGCGACCCCATGAATCTCAGCACGCCAGGCCTCCCTGTCCATCACCAACTCCCAGAGTTCACTCAGACTCATGTCCATCGAGTCAGTGATACCATCCAGCCATCTCATCCTCTGTCGTCCCCTTCTCCTCCTGCCCCCAATCCCTCCCAGCATCAGAGTCTTTTCCAATGAGTCAACTCTTTGCATGAGGTGGCCAAAGTACTGGAGTTTCAGCTTTAGCATCATTCCTTCCAAAGAAATCCCAGGGCTGATCTCCTTCAGAATGGACTGGTTGGATCTCCTTGCAGTCCAAGGGACTCTCAAGAGTACATAATTGATATTATATATAGAACTCATCATTCAACAACAGCGGAATACACGTTTTTCTCAAGCTCACATGGAATCTTCATCAAGAGAGGCCACATTCTGGGCCACAAAACACACCGTAACAAATTTAAAAGGAGAGATAACCTATAACGTCTGCTCCCAGAATACAATGGAATGAAAACTAGAAATTCGTAACAGGAAGATCACTGGAAAACCCACAGACATATGGAGTTGGTGGTATCATCTGCCAAATCTCACAAGAAGAGGTGACCTGAATACAACTGTATCTACGTTAAGACATTGAGTCAATAACTAATAAAAAGCAGCAAAACCCAAATGGGTTCACTGGTAAATTCTACCAAACATTTAAGGAAGGAATTATACTAATTCTCTTGGAGAAGGAAATGGCAACCCACGCCAGTATTCTTGCCTGGAAAATTCCATGGACAGAGGAGTCTTGTGGGCTACAGTCCATGGGGTTGCAAAGAGTCAGATATGACTAAGCACACACACACACACACACACACACACACACACACACACACAGAGGCATCTAAGAAAATACCTACAATTATCATCAAACTTAATGGTGAAAAACTTGAAGCTACCCTGGACTGGCAACACCAGAATCCAGTGGAAGTCTCTTAGAAACACAGCATCTCAAACCCTACCCAGACCTACTGAATCAGCATCTTTGGACGTGGGGCCCAGGAAACTGTATCTGAGCAAGCTCCCCAGGAGACACTTGAGCAAGCTGATGTTTGAGAAGCACTGCTCTAAGAAGTTGGGATCCATGAAAAATAGAACTAGGGAGAAAATGGAAGTCATGAGACGAGTGTATTTCAGAGACAACTCATATGTGAATAATAGAGAGGATGGCAAATTAGCTCAACATGAATCTCAAGAGCTTTGCAGAAAGATGGGTAAAAAGTTAAAGGAGAGGGTGGCCCTAAAGAGGATTTTGAGTTTTTAGGCTGAATGATTGAATGAATGCTCATGTTTTTCATTAACATGGAGATTCCAGGGAGAGGACTTGGTTTGGGGAAGGCAAGTAAGCAACTTGGGCCAGGTCACAGAGTTTACAAATCACAGCCTCAGGCCCACGGCCCAAAGACCAGACTTGCCACATGCCATTCACAGCCTCTCATGCACAGGGCAGAAGAAACGTGTCTCACTCAGGGCACAGAGACTTAAAGGGCTTTTAAAGAACCATAAATCAGAACGGATTGATATGAGTCGAATCCACACCTCAGGATAGAAATACTGTTTCAGGGAAGAACCTGTTTACGTTAACCTTTGCTTCCCAGTGCTTTTACTAAAAGGGTACCTCTGTACATAAAGGCCTGCGTCAGGGAACCCTGCCCTCTGCCTGAAAGTTAACACATTCCCCTTCCCAACTGTCCCCAAGGCTGGCCATTCCAGGAGATATTTGCAAGATCAATGGCCTTTTAAACTTTACTTCCTAATCTCCTGTCTCTGTGTGTTCTATAAAAGAACCTGGCATCCAGACTCCAGTAAGACAGTTATTTTGAGACATCAGTCTGCCATCTTCTCAGTCTGCTGGCTCTCCCAATAAAGTCATTATTCCTTGCTGCATCACCTCGTCTCCCAACTTACTGGCCTGTCATGCACTCAGCAGAGCAAATTTGGACTCGGTAAGAATATGGTGGTGGTTTATGCACATATGGACAGAGCAATATCAGAAAGAATGAGGCAGGTAAAGAAAGGACATTTCATTGACCAAAAATGACATTCTCATTCTTCCTTCCAAATATCAGAGGGCAAGTACCACTGTCCCATTTCCATTAGACGCTAGGGATTCAGAAAGAGCCTTCAACTCCATACATTAAGGATCTTAAGTCTTGATTTATACTACTATAAAGGCATTCTTGATGCACTCTTACAAGTGAAAGGAGAATGCAGGCCGCCTAGCCTTGACTTCCTCCTGAGCAAGACACAACCTCTCAACAGATGGCAGCTTAATGTGATAACGTACAAGGTTTCTGCACAGTGGCTCACAGAGGGCTGGAGATGGGACTCACCTAACCTAGGTTATTTTTTTTCCTCCCAAACTCTGTCCCAGGAGTGAGCAGAAAATGATTTAGAAGTCAAAGAGAAGAGCCTCCGAGTGTGCATAATTCAACATTCCACCAGAGTTCACATCTCCTAATAATATTCTCCATTACCAGTTGGAAAACAAAAGTTGTAAGGCGTTTCATTGTCTTTTTGTCTCCAAGTGACAAAGAGACGAAATAAACATACGTGGGATGCCAAGCACAAAAGCAGAGAATGGGTGCAGGACGGAGCTGCATCCCAGACCCTTAAAATACAGCAAACCGATGTGTTGGTGGCAAACCTGCCCTGGGGTCTTGAAATTAGTGTCTGTCTTTAAAGCAACAGGCTTTCCTGGGGAACAGGACACTTTTCGATGTAGCTCCATGCAGTAGGTTGGGGATGGCCGAGATTTACAGTTGATTAACCTGCATAGCTGAGTTGCTTTCTCAAAGGCTTCTAGGAAGGGATTACTTCTGTGCCCAAAGAGCCCGAGAGAATGGGGAGGGCGGCTCGCGGCCGTAATGTGCATTCCCCAGGCTCCGTACACTGTGCTCATTGAAGCAGATAAAGCAAAGTTAAAGAAGCATTTAGTTCTTCAGAATGGCAGCCTTAATAAGTATCTTTTTTTGTGTGGAAGGATTTAGGAGGAGGGGAGGGTGAGCCTTAGTGAAGGCATTATTTCTTCATACAAAAAGAGAAAACATGCATACAGTGAAATGCATAAAAAGCCAAAACGCGCCCGGCTCCCCGCCTCCCTCCCTCCCCCAAGGAAAAGATGCTGAACACACACTCCCCAAACGCCAGAGCATGAATCTTCACAGCTTAATAGTCCCGGGGCCATTGTGCACTTTCTCCTGGGAAAGGGGGCTCATTCATCTGCAACCGCCCAAGTTCAACCTTTCAGCTGTGAGAACCAGGGTGGGGTGAGGGTAGGGGGTGTGCACTGCCCTCCAGAGTCCCACCGTCTTTAGCAGGAGGAGGCCAGAAGAGGTGCCATGTCCGTCCGGTCGCGTCCTGAGGAAGAATGGCTTGGCTTCCCCGGCCCCTCGTTACAATGCTACCATCGAGGCACGGGAGAAGAGTCTGCGAAAGGCTGGGCCAGCCCCACCTGCAGGCAGCCGAACCCTCAAAGTGACCTTTGCCTGCACAGTGCAAGGCCCAGGAGCCTCCACGGCTCTCATCATAAACAGCATTCCCGACATGGAATCTGACAAAGAATCAGTCCCCTGTAGTGAATTCAAATGCACGCGGTTTAATAAGGCAGTGGCTTATGACCCCACTTCTCCTTCTTCTCAGCTCGGCCTTACCCACAACCTGTCTTCCAACGGGAAGAGACGTTAGCAGGAACGGAGCCACTGGTGTAACGAAAAGTGCATCCGGGTTGTGGGGTTTTCCATTTAGCTAAAGAAGGTGATTAATCCAGTTCATCCACACCTGTGTCTCTATGCCAAAAATTTTCAAGAGGGACTTCCTATAAGCTAAGGCAGATTGGGAAGGTTTGTCTTTGAGGTCCACAGACATTTGGGACTGTAATAGAAAGAAGGAAGGAAGGAAAGGAAAAAAGAAAGAAGAGAAAGAGAGAGGCAGAGAGAGAAAGAAAAAAGAAAGAAACAGGAGAACGGAAGGAGGCAAGGAAGGAGGGGAGAGAGAAGGCAGGCCATCCTTACAAAGTGCACTCTTGAAGCCAGTGCATCCCTCGCACCAATGGAAAATGAACTCACCCACACTGGTCGCTCCGCTCTGAAAGGACGCAGTTGAGAGAAGTCCTTTCTTTATTGTGTGGTTTTAAAGACTATTCTTTGACCTCTGCTATTTATGACTTGAAAGCTGTGAAGACAGGGCCAGGCCCCTTTGGCTCCAAAAGGCGCTGACACACAAAAGCTTTTCACCTTTGTTCCACGTACCTCATTCCACCCCCCACCCCCCTGACTCAGGACACATCCCTACCGCAGCCCCCTGGTTTCACAGACTGAACTCTCCCCTTTCTCTGGCCCAGTTACAGCCATTGCCGAGCTGACAAGTGGCCACCTTCGCTCCTTTGCAGGGAAGGAAGTCCTGGTCGTCACCACCCGGCTGAGAGGGGGTCTGGTAGGAATATAGATGTCTTGTCATCTCACGTCAGTTAACCATGAAATTGTAGGCAGAATGGTTCAGGAAACCAAGCAACGCACGGGGGCAAGTTTCAGCCACAATGTGGGATTTCTCGAGTTATTCTTTTACCATTTACAGATTTATCTGTTCCCTTTCTCACTCTTAATAGCATTCGAGACAGTTTTCAAAGTTCCATCGGATATAGCCAGAAAAACAGATAAAAACTGGACAATAAAAACTGGATCAGTGATAAAGCTAGTTCCCAAAATACATGAGATAAATTTCAGTAACCTTGCTAAAGTAAGTGATTTTATTTACCGCTGAGCCTTCCAACAGCCAACTCTAAAGGAAAAATACAGTGTCCAAGGGCTAAAATATATACCAGTTTCTGCTGCTGCTGCTGCTGCTACTGCTAAGTCACTTCAGTCGTTTCCTACTCTATGCGACCCCATAGACGGCAGCCCACCAGGTCCCCCGTCCCTGGGATTCTCCAGGCAAGAACACTGGAATGGGTTGCCATTTCCTTCTCCAATACCAGTTTGTAGGGGAAGAATAATTCCTGTTGATTAGATGAGCATGCCTGAAGAAGGCATGGCAATCCATTCCAGTATTCTTGCCTGGAGAACCCCATGGACAGAGGAGCCTGGCGGGCTACAGTCCACAGGGTCGCAAAGATTCGGACACGACTGAGTGACTAAGCACACAACAAGATGAATACGATGAATGCCCTCCCAAGTTTTCTCCTAAAAACGGCACGGAATAACAGACTGATGTCCTCGGCAAGTTCCTCAGAGTGTTCCCCAACGACTGAGTTTCTGAGACAGTCTCTGAGAATACTGCATGCCTTGCATTGCAGCAACATGGGGTTCAGTAAATGTCATTCATTAAAGGACAATTTCGAGATAGTGAAGGGACATAGTTGAGTCCTGTAATCAAGGCATGGATGGTACAGCATCTGGAAACTCTATATGCATGGAAGTGAAAGTCGTTCAGTTGTGTTTGACTCTTTGCAACCCCACGGACTATACAGTCCATGGCATTCTCCAGGCCAGAAGACTGGAGTGGGTAGCCTTTCCTTTCTCCAGGGGATCTTCCCAACCCAGGGATCGAACCAGGATCTCCTGCACTGCAGGCAGATTCTTTATCAACTGAGCTATCCATGAGGCACATACAAATGTTGGTGCTCTGGGTGACTTTCTGTACTGCAAGGATACAAAAGGTTTGAGCTAGCCTTGGCAAGTATCAGCAAAGCAGTGGCGTGTGGATTATCACTGTCATTTCAGAGGCAGCGGAGGTGCTGTTAGCTCTGATACCCACAGCAAAAATTACATATCCTAACGAGGATGATTGTTCGGATAAGAATGTCACCCTAACTCTGCCTACACACACATCAAAGAAGGTGAAGGAAGTACTTGGTCAAGATCCTTCTTAGGAAATAGTACTTTCTCTTACAATATGGAAGAAACCAAAAAGGTACAAGCTCAATGGGACATCCTACCCATGGCTGCAGTAATTTTAGGCTGAAAGAGAGTTTAGAACAAGTGCCCAGCTTACCATTAGACACACATACACAGTTCATATTGGAATCAAGCAGAGCCTTATGGGACTTTCCCAAGATAGACCTCCCCCAAGTCCTCTGACTTCCTCCTGATTCTTCAAAAACTTTAGCCTCCTAGGCTTTCCCTGAGATCCAACAAGCAAAGTTAATCTGAAAAGGGAGAGAATGCAAGAAGACGGGAAAACAGTCAAGAAGACAAAATAATAACAGTTTACCCATTAAACAAAATCAAGGATGGCTGTTTCCTCCTCAGGGGCTACAGATAATATTCTGAGCTATGTCCTTGAGCCATTTTACGGATACCGGAACCCCACCACGTGAAGGAAGTTTACTTCATGTTGACCACAAGCATTCCAGACCCAATAGAACCAGAAGTCTGATAGGTTGATTCCCAAAATACCACTTGTGTACCTCACCACCAACCAAGCAGAATAATGTCCATAAGCTGATCACACACCTGCAACCCCTCTCCCGCACCCAGTCATTAAAAACATTTCCCTATACGCTATGACATCCCTGATACGTAGAATCTATAAAGAAATTATACAAAGGAACCTACTTACAAAACAGAAAGAGACTCACAGACTTAGAGAATGAACTTATTATGGTTGTCAGGGGGAAGAGAGGGAGTTTGGGATGGACATGTATGGACGTGTGGGATGGACACGCTATATTTAAAACTGATAACACCAAGCAACCACTGTCCAGCACAGGGAACTCTGCTCAGTGTGGCAGCCTGGATGGGAGGGGAATTTGGGGAGAATGGATACATGTGTATGTGTGGCTGAGTCCCTTCACTGTTCACCCGAAACTGTCACAAGATTATTAATCGGCTATACACCAAAACCGGAGAAGGCAATGGCACCCCACTCCAGTACTCTTGCCTGGAAAATCCCATGGACGGAGGAGCCTGGTGGGCTGCAGTCCATGGGGTCACTAGGAGTTGGACACGACTGAGCGGACTTCACTTTCACTTTTCACTTTCATGCATTGGAGAATGAAATGGCAACCCACTCCAGTAATTTTGCCTGGAGAATCCCAGGGACAGGGGAGCCTGGTGGGCTGCCGTCTATGGGGTTGCACAGAGTCGGACACGACTGAAACGACTTAGCGGCATACACCAAAACAAAACAAAAAGTAAAAAAAAAAAATTTCCCTGAACTTCCTTCATGGCCCCAGGTTACCACTCCATGCTTTCACTGCAAGGGGCACAGGGTCAATCTCTGGTCCCCTGGTTGGGTGAATTCCACTTTCTGGCTAAATCAAACCCTGTTGTTGAGTCCCTACGTCCTGTCCGACTCTTTGCGGCCCCGTGGAATGCAGCATACCAGGCTCCTCTGTCCCCCACTGCCTCCCAGAGTTGGGCTCAAATTCATGTCCGTTGAGTTGGTGATGCGATCTAACCTCTGATGGAATACATTACACCTTCAGAACATCTGGCAGACCGTCATGACCATGCAATGCATGCTTACAGAGATGCTTTTCATACGGTCCATGGACAATCCCTTTCCCAAGTCAGCTTTCAGGAACTCTTCCTCAGTCATGGGCCAAGTAAGAGATTTCAGTTGTGTCTCCTTCCGCGAGATGGGAGGAGAAATCGAGGAAGAGATGCGGAAGGGGTGGGGATTACAAGTTACACGGAGGTGCTTTTTCCCTTCGCCATGTCTTTTCTTTGAAGTTTACGGCAGGTGGACATTCTTTCATCCCCGTAAAAACTGATAGGGAACAATCAGAAACACGTTGGGCTATTCGCGTGCCACATGCTGGACTTGAATCCAAATAAGAACCTGTTCTTTTCCTTAAATATTGATTGTGCTACTGGCCAAGTGTTGCAAGTTACTGCAGCACACAGGCTAGTTTCTAGGCTAAAAAAACCTCAGAATGTTCCAGCTACGGCTGGCTAATGATGCCCCAAAGCACACTAATATGTTTGATAAAAGTTCCCAGCGTGAGGGCGGAAAACACTTACCATAAGAATGACGGTGTGAGGCAAAGCAAATCAACAACACTGCTATAGCCTGCCTTCCACGCTAGAGGCTCCAATTAGAGCTGTGAACCTGCGTTCCAGGAGGCTGCGTCAGATGGAAGGGTGCCTCAGATCTCTCGTTGTTAAAACCATTAACTCACCAATCCACCTGCCCGGCCGGGCAGCGACCCTGCTAAGAGCCTTCAGCACTTACCACTTCAGACACGAAGCTCGGAAACTAGGTATTTATTTAGCTGCACCATCTGCCTCAACCTGACGCAAAGAGACCACTCAGGGAAAAAAGACCCTTGATGCTGGGGAAGATCGAGGGCAGTAGAAGGGGGCGACAGAGGATGAGGTGGTTGGATGGCATCACTGACTCAACGGACATGGGTGTGAGCAAATTCCAGGACACACTGAAGGACAGGGAAGCCTGGTGTGCTGCAGTCCATGTGGTCGCAAAGAGTTGGACACGACTTTGCAACTGAACAACAAACAACCATCTGTAACTTGTTTTTGTTTTCATGGGCTCCACATTCTCCCACTTCGTTCTTTCTCTTTTCTCCACTTCTGCCTTTAAGTCAGAGATCATATCGACTTGCATGTTTCCCTACAGCGATACTGGATGGAGGACTGGAGACTATGGTGGCACGTGGAACCCTAACTCAGACTTGCTGACTGTGTGATTTGCAACTGCACGGAGACCAGGAACTCTAAGAGCTCAGGTCTCCCAGAGGAGAGACTTCATCACTTGGCGAGCACTCAGCGGTCTTTGGCGTCCTCGAGATTATGCCATTTACTGTCATGGTGTTATAGCAGAGTCTGAAAAATGTGCATTCAACAGGTTTTATTCATCATGCTGGCACAATATTGCATTACTGACCGATTTTTCAAAAGAACAGTAGCCAAACTTTAACACACCTCACGATTTCTTTTCCTATGTGTTCCATACACATTTTAATTCCACCACTGGTTTAAAGAAATAGAATATCTCTCTTCCTAAATTATCACATCCCATTTACTTAAAAATGAAGTTATAATCAAGGGGGTGGCAGAGGACAAGATGGTTGGATGGCATCATTGACTCAGTGAACATGAGTTTAAGCTAACTCAGGGAGATCGGAAAGGACAGGGAAACCTATCATGTCCGTGGGGTTGCAAAGGGTCAGGCACGGCTTAGCAAGTGAAGATCAACGCCATGATCATTACTTATGAAAATAATAACGCTAATATTAAAAATAAAGGGAATTAATTACAACACTCGAGAAGTTTTCTACTCTTGCAGCAGCATAAACCTACAACTTCTCTTGACACATTACTGGAGACTGTACTTATGAAAGAAAGTGAAGTCGCTCAGTCGTGTCCAACTCTTTGCGACCCTATGGACTGTAGCCTACCAGGCTCCTCCGTCCATGGGATTCTCCAAGCAAGAATACTGGAGTGGGTTGCCACTTCCTTCTCCAGGGGATCTTCCCGACCCAGGGATCGAACCCAGGTCTCCCACATTGGAGGCAGACACTTTAACCTCTGAGCCACCAGGAAGCTTAATGAAATACTTTGTAAACTCCCAAAAGACATCAATACGTTGGACAAGAGATGCTCAATATACATCAACTTTGTCCCTGAAATGGATATTTATACAAAGTCAGGGAAAACTGCATGAATATCGGTAAGTATTACCATAGGTTTTAAGTGTTTTAAAGTATAAGGAACAACTGGAATTTCAAACTGTTGCATATTACAGCACTGTAAAAGATAAACTGTTCAACTTTGGTTTTTTGGCTATTTGGACATAGCACATTTCCATGGGTGCCTGAGTTTTCATTTTCCTCCTTAGGATGTATTTTCCTGGGGTTCTATGGACTTACAGTCATTACCACATAAATCATGGAAAGCATTGAACACAAAACAAAAGCCTCCAACAGTCACATTCAGTTATGTTTCTGGGGTTTGACCTTTATCCAATAAATTTCACAGATGCCAAATGAAGCCATCCAGATGTTCATACAAGCAAAACCAATCTTCCTCACCTCCAAATTTGGCTTCAGAATACGCCTGGAAAATCACTAAGCATCTGGAGTTATGGCCCTTATAAGAACAGAACTCCCACTGAGATCAAAGTAACAAGCCACCACACCAAGATTGAGCTCTGAATTACTGCTTTTCAACTCAAATCCTCACAACCAAATGGGAAACAAAAGTGAACCAACAGAGTTACAACATCCAGAAGGAGAAGGATGAGCACGCATGCACCCCAGATGGGTGGCTGTCACCAAGAGTGCCAGTCTTAGGCGCAAGGTTCAGAAAGCTAACAGACCATAAGGTCAGAGCATACTTATCTAACAAATGCACGACTGTCGTGCAAACATAAAATGAACAAGTGTCAAATATTGAACTCATGAAATACTACCAGGACCAGGGATATCTTACATTTGGTTCAAAGGAGAAATCCAAGGAATACAAACATACGGACACACAAAAAGGATCACTTGAGTGGATTTACAAATACACGCAAAATGCTCTGTTGATGGGGAAGCTTCAGTTGCAGTCCCCTGCACACAACCATTTGCATTTCCACGGACAAGAGTCATCTGCATTCTTATCAGCCTCCTACCATTTGCAAAGGAAGAAAACAGCTCAAAGATATGAACAATGTAGATAAGCCACAAGATGCAAGGTGGAGAGCATCCAGCCACCTTTCATTTTGCCCATTCTGAAGTCCTCCACAAGTCTTACTTGTGGCAGAGGATGAGATGGTTGGATGGCATCACCGACTCAATGGACATGAGTTTGAGCAAACTCTGGGAGACCATGAAGGACAGGGAAGCCTGGCATGCTGCAGTCCATGGGGTCACAAAGAGCTGGACACTGAACGACTGAACAAGTCTTACTGGGATTCCCAGGTGGTGCTAGTGGTAAAGAACCCGCTTGCCAATTCAGGAGATGTAAGAGACATGGGTTTGACCTCTGGGTGGGGAAGATCCCCTAGAGAAGGGCATGGCCACCCACTCCCATATGCCTGCCTAGAGAATCCCATGGATAAAGGAGCCTAGCAGACTACAGTCCATGGGGTTTCAAGAGTCGGACATAACTTAGTGATTTAGCACACATGCACAGCTCTTGCTGGCTCTAATAATCACTCAACGTTCAAAAAGTAATTGTGATTTAATATTTTCTTCCTATTGTTTGGGCTTCCTTGTGACTCGGACGGTAAAGCATCTGCCTGCAATGTGGGAGACCCGGGTTCGATCCCTGGGTCAGGAAGATCCCCCAGAGAAGAAAATGGCACCCCACTCCAGTATTCTTGCCTGGAAAATGCCATCGACGGAGGAGCCTGGTGGGCTACAGTCCGTGGAGTCGCAAAGAGCTGGATACGACTGAGCGACTTCACTTTCACTTTCCTTTCTTATTATTTACCATTCATTCAGTCAACGAATCCTCAAAAGCTGATCAACAATCTTCCACCCATGGTGTTAAAAACGGTCCATTTATTAGTTTCAATACATCAAGATACGTCTTTGTATTGAGAGAAAAATACTACTTTACTGTTTTGTTTCTGCTTGCTTTTGCTCATGGGAATGCCTTGGCAGACGAGAGAGGCTGGCAAACTACAGCAAATGGGCAAAGCCAGCTCAGCACCTGTTTTTGTACAGCTGGCGAGCACAGAATTGTTCTTACTTTTTTAAATGTGGCTGGCGAAAACAAAATTTCATGACATGGAAGTTATATAAATTCCAATTTCCGTGTCTGCACATAACGTTTCATTGGAAAACAGCCACTTACCTTTGTTTATCTCCTATCTATCACTTTTTTTCAGGCTACAATGGCCACAAGAGTAGTTGCCACCGAGACCTGAAGCACTACAAAGATGAAAATATTTACTATTAGACCTTCTACAGAAACTGTATATGGTGAGAATCAGAATTCCTAACATTATAATGGGCCTCTGAAAAGGTGCTAGGCGCATACCACATGGTCAGTAAATCATGTGTTTATTTCCCTTCAAGTTATAAAGTAAAACTTCTGAGAACAGAACTGTGTTCTTCAATTCTTTTTGTTGCTGTTCAGTTGCTCAGTCATGTCCGACTCTTGGGGACCCCATGGACTGCAGCACACCAGGCTTCCCTGTCCGTCACCATCTCCCGAAGCTTGCTCAAATTCATGTCCATTGAGTCAGTGATGCCAACCAACCATCTCGTCCTCTGTCGTCGCCTTCTCCTCCTGCCTTCTCCCTTAATTCTTTTTTATAACTTGCAAAATGGACAGACAAAGGCTTCTGAACCTCTCTTAGCACTATTGAGATTGAAGTCAGGAAACTCCTCACCGTGAGGGAGTCCTGCGTGTTGCGATTGTCAGCACCCCTGACCTCCACCCACCAGATGCCAGTAGCTTCCCACCACCAATAGTGACCACCAAAAATGTCTCCCCGCATTGCCAAACATCCCGTGGGGAGCAAAATCGCTCTAGCTGGGTAACCAGTGGCCTCAAGCTATGCTGGACATTAAGTCACTGTTCTAAATTACGAAGGAGCTGAAAGCTGCTAATGAACCCTGACTTCATTAAAGGAGGAAAAATTTCCTAATTAATAATAAATGATCTTTATTTATTATTAATTAAGAAATAATTAATTACCTGCCTCCTGAGAAATCTGGAGGTCAAGAAGCAACAGTTAGAAGCAGACATGGAACAATGGACTCGTTCCAAATTGGGAAAAGAATACTTCAAGGCTGTATAATGTCACCCTGCTTATTTAACTTACAGGTAGAGTACATCAAGCAAAATGTCGGGGTGGATGAAGCACAAGCTGGAATCATGACTGCAGAGAGAAAGAGAAATATCAATAACCTCAGATATGCAGATGACAGCACCCTTATGGCAGAAGGTGAAGAGGAACTAAAGAGCCTCTTGAACAAAGTCAAAGAGGAGAGTGAAAAAGTTGGCTTAAAGCTCAACGTTCAGAAAACTAAGATCATGGCATCCGGTCCCATCACTTCATGGCAAATAGATGGGGAAACAATAGAAACCACGACAGACTTTTCCTTGGGCTCCAAAGTCACTGCAGATGGTGACTGCAGCCATGAAATTAGAAGACACTTGCTCTTTTGAAGAAAAGCTATGACAAACCTAAACAGCATATTAAAAAAAAAAAAAAAAGCAGAGACATTACTGACAAAGGTCCATACAGTCAAAGCTAACGTTTTTCTAGTAGTCATGTATGGATGTCAGAGTTGGGTCATAAACAAAGCTGAGCGCCGGAATGGATGCTTTTGAACTGTGGTGTTGCAGAAGACTCCTGAGAGTCCCTTGGACTGCAGGGAGATCCAACCAGTCCATACTAAAGGAAATCAGTCCTGAATATTCATTGGAAGGGCTGATGCTGAAGCTGAAACTCCAATACTTTGGCCACCTGATGCAAAGAGCTGACTTATTGGGAAAGACTCTGATGCTGGGAAAGACTGAAGGCAGGAGGAGAAGGGGACAACAGGGGATGTGATGGTTAGATGGCACCACTGACTCGATGGACATGAGTCTAAGCAAGCTCCAGGAGTTGGTGATGGACAGGGAAGCCTGGTGTGCTGTAATTCACGAGGTCACAAAGAGTCAGACAAGACTGAGCAACTGGACTCAACTGAGTAAATGATCACGCTGCATTACTCAGATACAAAATGGATTGTATAACTTATTTTTTCCCTGAAGGTAGTACAGTAAGAATGTACTTTGGAGGAGGAAGAAAATGTAATGTATACATTTCATTCATGGATAATTCACAAATACTTAATGAGCACCAGCCAGAATGGCTATCATAAAAAATATCCACAAACAATAAATGATGAAGAAGGTGTAGGGAGAAGGGAACCCTCCAGCACTGTTGGTGAGGATGTAAATTGGTACAGCCACTATGGAGAACAGTATGGAGGGTCCTTAAAAAACTAAAAATAGAGCTATGGCCCTGCCCCCTTGGAGAATGAAATGGCACTCCACTCCAGTATTCCTGCCTGGAAAATGCCATGGACGGAGGAGCCTGGTGGGCTACAGTCCACGGAGTTGCAAAGAGTGAGACACGACTGAAGCAACTGAGCATACGCACATGACCCTGAAATCCCGCTCCTGGGCACACATCCAGAGAAAAACCTGACCCAGGAGGATACATGCACCCCAGTATTCACCGCAGCACTGTCCACAACAGCAAAGACATGGAAACAGCTCACACGTACGCCAACAGAAGAAAGGCTGTAGCAGCTGTGGTGCATATATACAACGGGGTATTACTCGCCGTTACAAAGAATGACATCACGCCATCTGCACCAACATCTATGGGCCTAGAGATTGTCACGCTAAGTGAACCCAAGTCAGATGGAGAGGGGGAAATGCAGTATGACCTACCTGATATGTGGAATCTACAAAGACATGATACACACGAACGACTTACAAAACAGAAAGAGACCAACAGACCTAGAAAACACACTTACAGTTGCCAGGGAGACAATAATCAGTGAGTTTGGGATAGACATGTACTCTGTTATATTTAAAATGGATCACCAGCAAGGAACTAATGTATAGCACAGGGAACTCTACTCAATCCTCTGTAATAAGCTTATGGTCACCGGGGGCAAGGATGGGGGAAGGGATAGTCAGGGAGTTTGGGATGGACATGGACACACTGCTGTATGTAACATGGAGAACCAGCAAGGACCTGCTGGACAGCACAGGGAACTCTGCTCAATACTCTGGAATAACCTTATGGTTCCCAGGGGGAAGGATGGGGGAAGGGATAGTCAGGGAACTTGGGATGGACATGCACACACTGCTGTATCTAACATGGAGAACCAGCAAGGACCTGCTGGACAGCACAGGGAGCTCTGCTCAGTGTCATGTGGCAGCCTGGGTGGGAGGGGAGTTTGCGGGAGAATGGATACATGTATATGTATGACTGAGTCCCTTCACTGTTCACCTGAGACTATCACAACATTGTTTGTGATTAATCAGCTGTACCCCAATACAAAATAAAAAGTTGAAAAAAAAAAAAAAAAAAAACCCAAAACACAAATGCTCGGTAAGCAACAACTCTGTACCCAAACATGTTTCTAGGCTTCAAGATACCACAATGAACAAAGCGGGACACAATCAATTGCTGCCTGAAGCTTATTTTCTGGTGAAGGACACAGAATCGCAGAGACAAAGAAATAGGTATATAAAACGGCAAGGGTGTAACATGGCCGAGGACACTGTAAAGGTGTGGGAGATGATACAGGAGGACAATGCTGAGGAGGCGGCATTTGTGCTGAGATGTGAATGAGGGGTGGCGGGGGAGGCGGTGGTGCGTGGTGAGCTGGGCGTCATTGGGAGATGTCTGGGAGGAAGGAAAAGACTCATTGAAGGGTGTTGAACACAGGAGGAAGTGGAGAGAGACCACAGGCAGATGAGAAAGTGTTTACACTGAAGGAGATGCTTAGATATTAAAGGGCGTGAGGCAAATGGCAGCATGATTCAGATTACACGTGGAAAGGGTCTTTCCAGCACCCGCATGCACACAGGAGAATCTGGGAGCCCAGAGAGCATGCTCGTGGACTGGTCCAGATGAGAGATGCTGGCAGACTGGACAAGGCTGGCAACTGGATGGGAGGAAGAACCCATGTTCTGGAAAGATCTTGATGGTGACCAACTTTGCAGATGCAACCAGAACTAATTAGAAACTGTGTACTTTCTATAAAAAGTAGAGACGTCCCTTTGCCAACAAAGGTCTGTATAGACAAAGCTATGGTGTTTCCAGTAGTCATCTGTGGATGCGAGAGTTGGACCATAAAGAAGTCTGAGCACCAAAGAATTGATGCTTTTGAACTGTTGTGCTGGAGAAGACTCTTGAGGGTCCCTTGGACTGCAAGGAGATCCAACCAGTCCATCCTAAAGGAGATCAGTCCTGAATATTCACTGGAAGGACTGATGCTGAAGCTGAAGCTCCAATGCTTTGTTCACCTGATGTGAAGAGTCAACTCATTTGAAATGTGTAAAATTTGAAAGGACCCTGATGCTGGCAAAGATTGAGGGCGGGAAGAAGGGGACGGCAGAGGATGAGATGGTTGGATGGCATCACTGACTCAATGGACATGAGTTTGAGTAAAGTTGGGGAGACAGTGAAGGACAGGGAAACCTGGCGTGCTGTAGTCCATGGGGTCGCAAAGAGTCGGACACAACTTAGCCACTGAACAACAACTTTCTATGAAATATTATGTAAACTCTATCTTTTAACATACATTCAGTTATCTCATCTGCATAACTTTTTGACTTGGTGGGGTTTTTTTTTTTAACTCTTCTGTCCCAATATTTGTTCAAAACAGTTTTTAAAGTTGTAGATCTTTATTCAAGACCACAATGGAGACAGCATTCCCAACTTGAGTTGCCTCTATTGATTTGCTTGCCTTGGAAGTCCAACGGACAGAGAATCCTGGCTGGCCACCGTCCGTCGGATAACAAAGAATCAGGCACGACTTAGTGACTGAACAACCACCACACCCGATTTGCTGAGTTATTTCAGGGCCATTATCCAATACGTATGTGCTTGATTTTCCCCACGTGTAAAATGGAGTTATCATCGCTTACCCTTCACTTCATTAACCAGAAGATCAAGAGGAAAAGCTTACACAGCGCTTCAAAGTCTGAAAAGAAATGCAAATTATCTGCGAATGTACTCAGTGAGGATAATATCCAAAGGAGATAAACTTTGATTAACATGTAAGGTTCATCCCCATGGATTCAGACTAAAGACAACCCTGAAATTTATGTCAGCTTTGTAATATATTCCAAAGGTTCTGTTGCAGTTAGCCGTGACTTATTGATTCATTTTTGCTTTCAGGCAAAAGGAATTGATTTCTGTTCTTGTGAAATTCAGTCTCTCATGTCAGCCTTGATCATTCAATTATGAAATATGGTTCAACGATCTGTATTCCCCAGAGTTGCAATATTCTTTAATTAGGGTATTTTAGAAGCAGTTCAAATGAATCTCTCCCATTCAAATTTTAAATGTATATAAAAATTAATTTCTTGATGGGGTAAGGATAAAAGGGGTGCTAAGTATAAATAATACAGATACAAAAAAATTACCATGATGTGAAGGCAAGTTATGACCAACCTAGATAGCATATTAAAAAGCAGAGATAATACTTTGCTAACAAAGGTCCATCTAGTCAAGGCTATGGTTTTTCCAGTGGTCATGTATGGACATGAGAGTTGGACTGTGAAGAAAGCTGAGCCCCAAAGAATTGATGCTTTTGAACTGTGGTGTTGGAGAAGACTCTTGAGATTCCCTTGGACTGCAAGGAGATCCAATCAGTCCATCCTAAAGGAGACCAGTCCTGGGTGTTCATTGGAAGGACTGATGCTGAGGCTGAAACTCCAATACTTTGGCCACCTGATGCGAAGAGTTGACTCATTGGAAAAGACCCTGATTCTGGGAGGGACTGGGGGCAGGAGGAGAAGGGGACAACAGAGGATGAGATGGTTGGATGGCATTACTGACTCAATGCACATGAGTTTGGGTGAACTCCATGAGTTGGTGATGGACAGGGAGGCCTGGTGTGCTGCAGTCCATGGGGTGGCAAAGAGTTGGACACGACTGAGCAACTGAACTGAACTGAATAGCCAACCAACAAAACTGGAAAAAAAAAACTACTTATGAAATTTAGTCACGTAGCCATATATTCTTATACACACACACACACAATCTTTTTCTGTAGTGACGACATAAACAAATTCAACACTAGTTGAAGAACAATTAATATAACAAATACCAGAAAATGTCTTATGACGGCCAATGTTTACGATACTATATAAAAAGGAAAAGGATCATAAACCAGACATTCCATTTCGGCCCAGAATCTCGAGAGTCAGAGATAAGCAAAGCTTGCTTTCACCAAATTATTTCACATTCACACGATTATGCAATTTTGACTGTAAAATAAAAGAATGCTTCAATTTTCAGTCTCATAGTAGCACCCACGAAAGAAAATTCAGCAAACTCTACTACAATCGCAAAGCAGTCCAGTATGTATAGCAGGTTTCAACTGTATTCACTTATACTGTCTGAATATAAAGCAACTTTCAGGCTAGAGCTGAAGCATATACATACACACATACAGATTCTTATAGCTTATGATGTTTTGAGACTGAGAAATTTACGCCATCAAACATATGAATGAGAATAATGTGAAATTTAGAATATGGGTGTGCAACAAGAAATACTCAGAAATAGAAAAGAGACTGCTTAGTTAAAGAATCGAATTACTTAATGAGCAGTTCCTGCCCACAAAGTAAACACATACAAAATAATTTAGCTGTAAGTCGAATGCATTAAGTCCTCTGGTAGAATCAGAAGATGTTTTCTTCTTAAAAACATTTTTGACTAAAATAACTATAGAATGGAGAGACAAATAAGGTAATATATAGAAATACTGATAATCTTGATTGAAGCAGTGACTACATTAACGGAACCTATACATGTGATAAAAACCTTACAAAACTGTATTAATACATCCCTTGTACCAATGATGATTTTCTGCTTGTAATACTGTGCTATGAATATATAAGGTATAAACATTGGTGGAAAGAGGGTGAACAGTACATGTGATTTCTCTCTTACTACCTTTGTGGCTTCCTGTGACTCTACACTTATTCCAAAATTAATTTAAAAAAAAAACACTGATACAGTTGTAGGGAACATACCTTTGAACATTGCTTGTGATTCTGGCACCAAACCAGGGAACCATTGTTCTGCAAAACGAAAAAAGAAACATTGACTCATTAGATATTTTTCTATTTGAAAACTACATACACCTGCGTGCATTAATATAATTTTAAAATATCCGCCCTAATGAAAGACCAACCTGCCACCCTGCTACATCTTTCTTTCTAAAACAGAAAAGTGGGTTTCTAATGGAAATCGTGTTTTGCCCTTGACTGCATGATACAAATACTTATAAAATAATGAACAATTTCAAGCTGTTTTGGGAAGGAAAAGTGTGTGAGCCATCTCTCAGGGGTGTGCTGGGTGATGAAATACAGACCAGCAGGAAAATGACCCGCAGAGGTGTCTTACTGGAGGCTTTTCAATTTCAACTAATCAGTAAAAAGAGTTTGAGCCTGGAAGTCAGATCCCATGGGAAAAACATTCTCTCTCTCTCTCTCTCTCTCTCTCTCAATCTCTCTCTCTCTCTCTCTTTCCCCCTTCTCTCCATGTGTGACTCTGGACAAGGGACTTACTATGTCTGTCCCTCAGTTCATCCATCTGTAAAGCATAAAGACATTAGCTCTTGCATGTGGTCAGTGGTATAACTAAGTGAGGGGATACGCACAAAGCACTCAAACATACCAAATGCCAGGACTAGGATTTATTCAAATTCAAATTGATTTTATTGAAGTATAGCTGATTTGTAATGTGTTAATTTCTGCTGTACTGAGTGACTTTGTTATACACACACACACATATATATATACACATATATATACACACATTTTTTCATATTCTTTTCCATTATGGTTTATCAGAGGATATTGAGTGAATGAGGACTGATGCTGAAGATGAAACTCCAATTCTTTGGCCACCTGATGCAAAAATCTGACTCCTTTGAAAAGACCCTGATGCTGGGAAAGATTGAACGCAGGAGGAGAAGGGGACAACAGAGGATGAGATGGTCGGATGGCATCACCGACTCAATGGACACGAGTTTGAGTAAACTCTGGGAGTTGGTGATGGACAGGGAGGCCTGGCGTGCTGCAGTCCATGGGGTTGCAAAGAGTCGGACACGACTGAGCGACTGAACTGAGCTGATTGAGTACAGTTCCCTGCACTCTACAGTGAAAGTGAAAGTGAAGTCGCTCAGTCGTGTCCGACTCTTCGAGACCCCATGGACTGCAGCCCACCAGGCTCCTCCGCCCATGGGATTTTCCAGGCAAGAGCACCTGATTGGGGTGCCATTGCCTTCTCCATTGCCACTCTAAAGTAGAACCTTGTCTATTCATTCTATATATATGTGTGTGTTTCCACCTGCTAACCCCAAACTCCCAATTCGCCCCTCTCCACCACCCCACCCCCTTGACAACCATCAGCCTGTGCTCTATGTCTATGAGTCTCTTTCCGCTTCATAGATAAGTTCACTTGGGTCGTATTTTAGATTCTACACGTAAGTGACATCATATGCTACTGATCTTTCTCTGTCTGACTTATTTCACTTGGTATGATAATCTCTGCATCCGTCCATGTTGCTGCCAATGGCATTATCTCATTGTTTTCTGTGGCTGACTAGTATTTTATTGTATATATAAGTTTCTTTACCTACTCATCTGTTGACAGATATTTACATTGCTTCCATATCTTGGCTGTTGTAAATACTGACACCAGGAATATAGGGCTGCATGTATCTTACCGAATTACAGTTCTGTAGAACTATGATTTATTATCCCTGGATTCTGAATTTCTGTTTGAAACTTGTCCTCATACATGACTAAAATTTTGGTTGGATTATGATACTTTACATCAGACTGTGCTAGGTTGGGATAGGTTGGGAGAGCTAATGGAAATGGTCACCTGGTAATTAAGATGCTCTGACTTCCTGTTCTCTGAAGTTCAAAGTTGGCTACAAGATTAAAGTAGCCCATTACCTATGGCTGAATGCCTAAACTTGTAATTTTAAGAATGTCATAGTGAATAGAAGAGTATCACCTTTGTTTGCACTCAAAAGAACACTGAACCAATAATATACCTTTTAAAAAATATTCTTATTACAAATTTACTGATATATACTTCACATATCCAAAAATCACTCATTTAAACTGTATAATTCAGTGGTTTTTAGTAGAAAGGCAGTGCCACCATCATCACTCATTGTTGGACTTTTTCATCACCTCTGACACTAAGCTGTCCGTTTTGCAGTCCCTCTCTTCAGACTCTGACAACCACTAACATACATTCTTTCTCTAGAAATTTCCTTACCCTGGACACTTCATGTAAATGGAATCAGAACATACGTAGTCTTCTGTGTCTGGATTATTTCGCTTCATCTTGTTTTACATTATGCTCTTGAGAGTCCCTTGGACAGCAAAGAGATCAAACCAGTCCATCCTAAAGGAAATCCATCGTGAATATTCACTGGAAGGACTGATGCTGAAGCTGAAGCTCCAATACTTGATGCAAAGAGCCGACTCATTAGAAAAGACCCTGATACTGGGAAAGATTGAAGGCAGAAGGAGTAAAGGGCGACGGAGGATGAGATGGCATCACCGACTCAATGAACGTGAGTTTGAGCAAGCTCCAGGAGAAACAGTAGAGGACAGAGAAGCCTGGCGTGCTGCAGTCCATGAAGTCGCGAACAGTCGGACGCAACTTAGCAAGTGAACAGCAGTCTTTTTGCTTCATCCATACTGTCACATACATCAATACTTCATTCATTCTTGTTTTACGTCATATCCTATTGTATGGATATCTGCTCTTCCATTCACAGTAACATATCTTCCTAATGCAGGATTCTCAAAATCACAGGGTAGATCTCAACTGTTTAGGATTAGAAATTCCCCTCTTCTATCTAAAAATCATTTGGCTAAAAGATCTCAGTCCTGCAGGAGAGCTTTCCCCATTAAGTGTCTCCGTCACACTAACTCAAGTCTCCTTTGCAAGCTTAACTCCCCCAAATGTGCTGAATGCCCCTAACAATTTTAGATAATCTGCTCTTAACCTCCTTACCCCCTCGCTGAGCTGCACCCAACCTCAGTGGTGCCCACTGATATCTCCCTACATTATCAATACCTACCAGTCCATCAATAAGGGCTGGAGCTGTGTATGAACAGCCTGGACTGAGGTCAGGCATGGTCTTCTGTAGGCTTGATATCAGAGAAATAAGAATTTAATAGACTGGGTGGGGGCCAAAGCTGGACAAACAGTGGACATGGTTTCAGTTCAGATCAGTCGCTCAGTTGTATCCAACTCTTTGCGACCCCATGAGTCGCAGCACGCCAGGCCTCCCTGTCCATCACCAACCTGGTTTAATTACTGGCAATAATGTGTTCAAGAAAGAGGCCATCATGGGAAAACCCGGTGTTTCATAAAAACCGGAGACAAAGTTCACAAGGGCTTTAGGCAGACCAAGGTATTGGTCACAAGCAGGGTGTGCTGTGTTCAGACATGTCTCAGTCATGTCTGAGTCTTTGCGAGCCCTGGGACTGTAGCCCACCAGGCTCCTCTGTCTGTGAGATTTCCCAGGCAAGAATACTGGAGTGGGGTAGCCATTCCCATCTCCAGGACATCTTGCTGGAGATACAGGGATCAAACCTGCATCTCCAGCATTAACAGACAGGTTCCTTTCCACTGAGCCGCCTGAGAGGCCCATAAAGAGGGTTAACAATAGCAGCAAGAAGCCGGGGCCAAACGCTAAGTATGCTGTTATGGCAACGCTGGGGGCAGGGTCTGGGGCATCCGGAGAACTTTTCTCCTCATCGTCCTGTCTGGGAGGGTTTCTGTGGCCTGTCCCATGTGGGGTTGGGTCCTGCTGGGACTTCCAAGGACCAGGTCTGGCCAGACCACAGCCTGACCCCAACTTGAGTGCCCCGTGCTCACACCCCAGAGATGGGAACCCGTGAGGTTCCTTCCAAAGAGACACAGGGCTAAAGCGAATGGACTCCCAACCTTGGAGACTAGGTCAAGGCCAGATCTTGACCACCTCCTTCAGCAGGGTCATGGTCTGAGGGGGGCTTCCCTGGTGGCTCAGACAGACAAGAATCTTCCTGCCAGTGCAGGAGACCCTGGGTTGGGAAGATCCCCTGGAGACGGGAAAGGCTACCCACTCCAATATTCTTGGGCTTCCGCTGTGGCTCAGCTGATGAAGAATCTGCCTACAATGCGGAAGACCTGGGTTCAATCCCTAGGTCAGGAATATCCCCTGGAGAAGGGGATGGCAACCCAGTCCAGTATTCTTGCCTGGGAAATCCCATGGATGGAAGAGCCTGGCGGAGCTACAGTCCGTGGGGTTGTAAAGAGTTGGACACGACTGAGCGACTCCTTGACAACAACAGTGTGGTCTAAGGACCTTCTGCCTTCGTGAGTCAGGTCAGCATGTCCTGCCCCTTGCCCTGGGATCCCTGAGCTGGGATCCCTGACCTGGGACCAGCTTCCACCAGCTTCCCCTCCAGGTCTTCCTTCCCCTGGACACATGTGCAGGCCCTCTACAGCTCTGCCTCTGCTCTTGAGAGATGCCTCACACACCCTCCTGCTCTGGGATCTCTTTCCCCTGATCTGAGTCTTAAGCTCCTCAGCGGGAGTGTGGTCCTGGAGACAGGGCTTCCTGTTTCCGCTCCACTTGAAATCTTCACACTGGCAACTGGACCAGCTTCTTAGGCCAATTGCAAGGGTGCCCAGAGCTTCAGAAGCAGGCATGGCAACTGCTTCCTGCCCCCAGTGATGGGCTGACAAAAATATTACCAGCGGGGTCATATGCTACTGACCTGAGTATTATCGATAAATTTCATGATTGAGACAGTACAAGCATTTGCTCTGGTTATCTGTCATAGTCACCTACATGATCAATCCATGGACCACACAAGCTTCCTCTGCCCATTTGACACTGAAGGCACTTGGAGTCAAAGAGGGCAAATAATATATATATATACACACACACACATTCTGCAACCAGTGGTGAAACTCAGCTACGAGTGCCGTGGTGAAGAAAAGCGAGGGAGACAGACAGAGGCTGAGAGCGGGCTGTGAATGAAATCTCCAGGTGTGTAAACCACAAGGAGAGTAGGAATCGGACCAGAGAGTTCCCAACATTGTAAGCTCGGAGAATATCAGATCAGGTGGCGCGGCTGGAGCAGGGAATAGCAGAGGAGATGCGGTGAACACGCAGGAAGCGGAGCAGGTTACAAATTACTGGAAAGAACACTTTTCACTTAGTATATATCAGAGGGTTAAAAAAATAATAACAACATAGATTAGAGCTGTGAGAAGATCCATTCATGGCACATCTTGGTTAGAATCCTTCTGTTCGCTTTGCAGGTAAAATGGTCAAATCTCAACAACAGACGAAACCAGGGAAAGGTGCCTTCAGCCGCCTGGCAAACGCAAACACGACTGCCAGCCCCAGGCTGAGACACACATTGCCGCAGGTCCCGTTGGCCTGCACACCCTATCCCGACAGCCTCTGAGCCCATCTGTCATTGACATTTTCCTGGGATTTAATACCAACGCATTTCCTCCACCGAAGCACTTTCATTTGAGGCCAAATCTCCCATTAATCATAAAAAATGAAAAGCTGTCCTTAGAAAGAAATATTGGGGGCAACAGCAAGCAGGCATGAAAGGTTTATTACGATTATAATCGTTAACTTTTTTTATTACAAAAGATAGGATGTCATAGCTTGCTGGGGAAGATTAAAAAGATAATCCACGTAAAGTGTTTAGCAAAATGGGTGGCACAGAGTTAGATGTTTAAAAAAAAAAAACAAAGACGATTGTGATTATAAATTTTACTATGTTTGCCATTATTTTTGTTCTGAGGAGTGGAAGAGTAATTCTGGACTTTCAAAGTCCCAGCTCCCATGTACAACACGCACCCCATGCTAACTGGAGCCTCTTATTAGTGAGGCTCAGAAGGTGAAGGGGTTTGGGGTACTGAGATGGGTCGGGTTGGGGTGGGAAGTACCGTATTTTCTTCCCTTCAGTTCAGTGCAGTGGCTCAGTCGTGTCCGACTCTTTGCGACCCCATGAATCGCAGCATGCCAGGCCTCCCTGTCCATCACCAATCCCAGAGTTTACTCAGACTCATGTCCATTGAGTTGGTGATGCCATCCAACCATCTCATCCTCCGTCGTCCCCTTCTCCTCCTGCCCTCAATCTTTCCCAGCATCAGGGTCTTTTCCAATGAGTCAGCTCTTCTCTGAGCGGTAGCAATTTTCCAACATTGGCCAATGTGATGAGAGGGCAATTGCTTTAATTGCCTTTTATTGGCCATTTGTATTTCCTCTACAGAGAACTGTCTCTGTATTTTAGCATTTCTATTTTGGAGAGTCCAGCCTCTTCTTAGATACTGTAGCAACTATTAGTACCAATTAGACTTAGTCATAATTTGCCTGTTATTTACTGCTTTAAGTAAAAGATTTCCAGTACATTGTTTGACTTTTGAATTTACTCATGGAGTTTTCTCCACGTAGAAATTTTCTACACACACACACACACACACACACATTTTCCTACCCAAAGTGTCTCTATTTCCTTTTGGGGTTTTGAGTTTCCTGTTTTCTTTAAAGCAATCACCCCCCACCAAGCCCGCCCATGACAAGGTTTTGCAGCTGCCCTATGCTTTTGGTTTTATCAATCAGCATCTTCCACACAATTTATCTGTACAAAGAACTTCTAAGAACCCTGCCTAATGGCATGGCGGATGTCTGTAAATCCCTGATTAGCTCCGGCCCCTGTGTTTGGGCCAGGTGTGCAAGAACTCCCCACCATCCACCTATGCAGCTTACCTGGAATGCTCTCTGAGCAGAGGAGCAATGGAAAAATATAAAAACCCTGAGCATTTCAACATCCCGCCCCGGGGGGAAGTTTTTAGCCGGATTACAATAGCCTTCACCAGTTAAGCCACTTGACAACAAAAAATAAAATACAGTATCTCCAATAAAGTCTCACTCTGGCTGAAAGCCAGCAAAAATAAAGGCCAAAGTACATTAGGCATGAAAGATATTTGCCTCTAGAATCATCACTTTAACCTCCAGGTAGCATCAGACAGTGGGACTTTGGTAATTATAGAAAGATTACATCCTGTATTTTATTGGTTTAACGGGATCAAACATGAATGCCAGTCAGTCCAACTTTCAAAGAGTTTGTGTAAGTTCAGTCAGCTGCACCCAGACACTATTTCAATGATATTTTCAAAGTCGCTTCATTTCCAGCCTTTTGATTTTTCCCTTCAAGAAAAAAAATAATAATTCTTCAAAAGCTTCAAGTAAAGAAAACACTTCACTCAAAGACGACCCACAAGGGAAGGATAAAGACAGATGAAAACTAGCTATCTCAATACAGTCATTTGCCGAGAAAAAAGAGAATTAGAACAGATCCCCCTTGTTTTGGAGGTGATATTGTGGCATAACCCATAAGGACTAACCAGGGTGCAGTTTCAGGAACGTGACACTGAATGAGTGCCCAACAGCAAGACGGAACATCTGACCTGAAACCATTCCAGAGAACCCATGACAGACTGAAGCTTAACAAATCAGCCCTTTGAAACCCCAATATCATTAGCTGTGACTCAATCGATTTTCTTTTCGTGGTAAATGGAGGGTTTTTAAAAAGAGGGCATGGATTGAAATTTAGGAATTTCCTTTTAATCCGGAATATTTTTCTGTGACCTTGGAATTAAGAAATAAAATACTTGATTTCATTCATCGTTGCAAGGATATTCCTTTGTATTGTCGATATACTCACAAGTTTCTCGTATATTCAACAGCAGCTAAGAGGGGTGTTCAGAGACTTCGATTGGGATTAGACATTTTCATGGCTCAAAGTATTAAAAAAATTTTTTTAAACATTTATTTTTATTCATATGGCTGCAGCCATTCTTAGTTACAGCAAGCAGATCTTTAATTGCAGCATGCAAACTCTTTTTAATTGTGGCCCATGTTTAAACTACTTCCCTGACCGGGGATCCATCCCAGGACACTTGCATTGGGAGCGCAGAGTCTTGGCCATCGGACCACCAGCAAAGTCCCTCAAAGTACTTTTTTTTTTTTTTTAATGAGTCTTTGCTAGTGACCATCACAACTATACATCCATTCTAAATATGTCTCAGGAAACTTAAATGCATATTGCTAAGTGAAAGAAGACAATCTGAAAAGGCTACGCATTGTATGATTCCACCTCTGCGACGTTCTAGTAAAGGCAAAGCTATGGAGACAGTAAACGGATCAGTGGTGGCCAGGGGTTGCGGGGAGGGAGGGATGAACAGGTAGACTACAGAGGATTTCTAGGGCAACTCTGTGTGACACTGTCATGTGGACACATGCCATTATGCATTTGTCCAAAACTCACGGAATGCACAAGATGAGCCCTGATGAAAACTGTGGACCTGGGGTGATGACGATGCGTCAGTGGGGGTTCCTTAGCATAGCAGATGTACCACTAGGGTGGGATGTTGGTAACGAGTGAGGCTGTGCATATATGGGGCCATGGGGTGTATGTGAACTCTTGGTATTTTCTGCTCAATTTTTTTGTGAAGCTGCTGCTGCTGCTGCTAAGTTGCTTCAGTCGTGTCCGACTCTGTGCGACCCCATAGACAGCAGCCCACCCGGCTCCCCAGTCCCGGGGATTCTCCAGGCAAGAACACTGTAGTGGGTTACCATTTCCTTCTCCCTTTGTGAAGCTAAGAAGCTCTAAAACAAAATCTACTTAAAGAGAAGAGGAAAAAAAAAAGCTCAATGTTTATATTTGTTGTTTACAGTACAAGTTCTTTTGTTATGGATTATCCTCAGTAACAGAGAAGGCAATGGCACCCCACTCCAGTACTCTTGCCTGGAAAATCCCATGGACGGAGGAGCCTGGTAGGCTGCAGTCCATGTGGTCACTAAGAGTTGGACACGACTGAGTGACTTCACTTCACTTTCACATCCTCAGTAAACAAGCAACCTTTTCATTAACCCCTCCCCATAAATTTCCCTCTACATTCGACAATTATCTCACAGTGAACTGAATTCTACAGGAAACACTATCGGACCACACAAACCTACCCCCTCAAACACCCAGCCCTCCCCTGTGGCCCCCACCACTGGAACCCAGGGTCTGGGCACGCTCTCTGCTTCATTTCCTGACACCTGGCAGCCTGTCCAGGAATGAGAACCTCTGTAAGAGCTGTTCTCCCATTCGGGACTTGTCCGCTCCCCAAGGTGACTTCCACGCCACTTCTTCCAGGAAGCCCTCCCTGATGCCGGACTCTCTGACTACGACAGCTCCCCAGCAGCACATGCCCTGGGTTTCCCTGCACTTCTGTTCCAAAGCACTCTAAATGGCGGTCAAGTATAAACGTATTTGTATTGTTTTTGCTTAATGATCATCACCACCTCACCCCTCACCCCGCTGCCTATGAGTTCCTCAAATACAAATGTGTCTGTATCGCCCCCTCACCACTGGCTTCCTCATGATCTTAAAGAATACTGGCTGAATAATAAATGAATGGAATAGGGAGTCATAAAAGAAATTACACTTTAATCATTAGGTCATGAGGAACCAAAAAGAAGGAAATAGAGAGAGATGAACAAACTGTTCATCTTCACTAGGTCGAGACTTCAGAAAATGGCTTTACTAGTTTGCATCCTATGGCACCCCACTCCAGTACTCTTGCCTGGAAAATCCAATGGACGGAGGAGCCTGGTAGGCTGCCGTCCATGGGGTCGAGAAGAGTTGGACACGACTGAGCGACTTCACTTTCACTTTTCACTTTCATGCATTGGAGAAGGAAATGGCAACCCACTCCAGTGTTCTTGCCTGGAGAATCCCAGGGATGGGGGAGCCTGCTGGGCTGTCGTCTATGGGATCCCAGAGTCAGACACGACTGAAGCGACTTAGCAGTTTGCTTCCTGTAGAGAAGAGATTCAGCGTCCTAGAGATTCAGCATGAGAATATGAAAAACTGAATGAAGGCTTGTATACAAAGTCAAGTGTAAATCATTTAAGAAATAATCATGCTGACAATCTTTTTATAGATGTAAATAAAGTCATCTAAAGAAAATTTATAGAAAAAATAAAGTCATCTAAAGAAAATTTATAGAACGGCAAGCATTAGACAATGCCATATGGGAAAGCATTCCTTTTATTAGCACTTGACTATGAATTTTAACAAGCAATATGCTTACAAATTCCATCTTGGGGAAAGGACTGCATACAAATTTTATTACTCACTCTCCCCAATGGAATGAGGGGAGCCATCATGGAATTACAGAATTGGAGGTACCAGCTTCTGTTAGCACATCCCAAGGAACAGTCTTCCAACTTTAATCTCCTCCAAGAAGATGTGTTAATTCTGAATTCATCCTTGCCACAGCTGTGACTGCGGATATGTAAACTACATTTGGTATTCAAATGTACATTCTCAGAAGAAAATTCTGGTAAACCGTGCCCTCTCCACGAAAATCACATTAAGCCCTGCAAGATATTTCAAGACAGAGTAAGTGACTTGTGCGGAAAGAAATCCAACTTTCGGTAGGTTGAGAGGGAGCGTTAAAGGTAATAACTAAAATTGAGTTAATGACTCATATTACAAAGTAAGGGAAGCGTGAGCAACAGAGCAGCTACATAAATTAAACAACGACAGCATTGTTCCCGGGAAACCTAAAAAAAAAAATAAAGAAAGGTCTGTATAAACCTCATTCTCTTCCCACCTCCTGCTTCACAGCGGAGACAAGGAACGGCGATGAACGCAGCCTATAAAGGCAGGCGTGCTCAGACATCGCTCTCAAGTTCTTGCAAATTGTGTGGATCCTCCCCGTTCCAGGAATTTCTCCCCCATCGCCATACCTGCTTGTAGAGAAAGTAAACAAGTATGTATGGAATAAAGTGTCCAGGCTGAAAGTGCAGAGATAATGGCATTCCTCAGGTAGGAATGACCATCGACTTCAAAGTTCTGGAAGGGTTCTTTCCAAGGCGGGACAGCCACACACCCTTGCATTTCTAACCCTTACTTCAAAGTGGCCCTAACTTCAGTCTGAATCACCTGTGTGGGTCTCAGTGTTGGTGGGAAAGATGAGACGGGGAAGAGGAGAAGGAGCCATAGAGAGGAAGGAGAAGAAACAGGGAAGAAAGATAGAAAAAGTCCCAAAAGTCTGATGTAAAGGGCATATTAGGTCCCAGGGCATAATTGTGAGATGTTAAAACCCCTTTGAAAACCCCTTTGAATATTAAAGACAGACTTTATTTTCTTGGGCTCCAAAATCACTGCAGATGGTGACGGCAGGCATTCAATTAAAAGACGCTTTGCTCCTTGGAAGAAAAGCTATGACTAACCTAGACAGCATATTAAAAAGCAGAGACATTACTTTGTTGACAAAGGCCCATATAGTCAAAGCTATGGTTTTTCCAGGAGTCGTGTATTGATGTTAGAGTTGGCCCATAAAGAAAGCTCAGCGCCAAAGAAGTGATGCTTTTGAACTGTGGTGTTGGAGAAGACTCCTGTGATTCCCTTGGACGGAAGGAGATCAAACAAGTAAATCCTAAAGGAAATTAGTCTTAAATATTCATTGGAAGGACTGATGCTGAAACTGAAGCTCCAATCCTTTGGCCACTTGATGTGAAGAACTGACTCATTGGAAAACACCCTGATGCTGGGAAAGACTGAAGGCAGGAGGAGAAGGGGACTACAGTTCAGTTCAGTGACTCAGTTGTGTCTGACTCTTTACGACCCCATGGACCGCAGAACGCCAGACTTCCCTGTCCATTACCAACTCCTGGACTCATGTCCATCAAGTCAGTAATGCCATCCAACCATCTCATCCTCTGTCATCCCCTTTTCCTTCTCCCTTCAATCTTGCATCGGGGTCTTTTCCAGTGAGTCAGTTCATCGCATTAGGTGACCAAAGGATTGGAGCTTCAACTTCAGCATCAGTCCTTCCAATGAATATTCAGGACTCATTTCCTTTAGGATGGGCTGGTTGGATCTCCTTGCAGTCCGAGAGACTCTCAAGGGTCTTCTCCAATGCCACGATTTCAACAAAAGTAAGTAGATATGAAGTGTATTTCTCAGAGATGAGGGTGGGGAAGGCGTTAACCCTGTGGTGGGAAGACCTAAGAGCAGTATGGAGGGGTAGCCCCTTCGGTGTGGAAGAGGAACGTGGGTTCACATGAAATAGGAGATGAGCAGGTCACCACTTCCGCCCAAAGACACATCTCCCCATTTTAAGCCCCAACAAAGCTTTTCCTCAATGAACCAAGCTAGTTTAGGGAGCACTGCAATTTCACTGGAGGTTAAGATAGCTTTCCTGAAACTGAGAGAATCGTGCTGTCTTGAGAGTATTCACCAAAGAACGTATTGTTGTTCCAATGTGTTTTGACTCGTTATTGGCAGCTGCGTTCATCTATACTTTCGTGTGAGTCTGCGTACCAAGCAACTGAAAGGAACAGTGGAAACATTGTTTAAGAAAACACCTCCGAGTCCCTGTGAAGAATTCAAACCAAGATCAAAGGAGACAGAAATGCAAGAGCAATGAGGAACCACAATTTAGAAACATAACTTTCCGCAACTGTTAATTACATCTCTCACTACCTTTCTCTGCAAAGACAGTGATGTGGATATTCGAAACTCGCTAAAAATTGAGGTCAGCAGGTGAAGGGGGCGACAGAGGATGAGACAGTTGGATGGCATCATCGACTCGATGGACGTGAGTTTGAACAAGCTCCAGGAGATGGTGAAGGATGGGGAAGCCTGGCGTGCTGCAGTCCATGGGGTCGCAAAGAGTCCAACCCCACCAAGCGACTGAACAACAATAACAAAAACACACTTTAGGCAGCATTAGAGGACGAGAAATGTCTAGAAGTCCTCTTAGGCCTTTTCTTTCCTTAATTATTGTTGCTCTTATGTTTTTATTGAAGGCTGTTTTATAGGTGGACAAGACAGAAAATCAGGAGACCTCCTAGCAAAAACTAACGGGACATAGTCAGCTACTAAAGCAATGACTTCACTAGATTTCTGAGCTACAGCGGGATTTAATCTTGTCCTGCCTCGGAAGGGTAGTGTACAGAAGCTGCTGTTATCTGTAAGCAATTGAAAACCAATTTTTTTTTTTTTTTAACTATATCAAAGCTAACTGAGGGCTCTTAGAATGCTGACTCTGCATCATTTGTTAAATGAGTCCGGTGGGATTCCAGGGCTCTCTTCAAAATTACTACCAGGCGGGCTTCCCATGTGGCTCAGACGGTAAAGAATATACCTGCAATGCAGGAGACCCGGGTTCAATCCCTGGGTCGGGAAGATCCCCCGGAGAAGGGCATGGCTACACACACCAGTGTTCTTGCCTGGAGAATCCCATGGATAGAGGAACCTGGCAGGCTACAGTTCATGGGGTCGCAAAGAGTCGGACATGACTTAGCGACTAACACTGTTTTCACTTTTGACTTTTCTTGAGGCTTTCTTTTTTTTTTTTTATCTTTCATTTTCTGTCTCTTGAAAGTCATATGCAGAGGTGTAGGTTTGAGTCATTTCTGCCACCTGTTCAGTGAGCTTGTGGACCTGAAGTTTTGTGTCTGATGGCTTCCCTGGTGGTCTGGTGGTTAAGTCAGTGCAGGAGACTTGGGTTCATTCCCTGGGTGGGGAAGACCCCACATGCCCCTGAATAGCTAAGTCCGTGCGCCATGACTATTGAGAGTCTGCTCTAGAGATCGGGGGCAGAAACTACTGAGCCTCTGCTGCAACTGCTGAAGTCCAAATGCTTTAGACCTTCTCATTGCATTGGCACCGCCATGAGAAGCCACCACAATGAGGAGCTCTGGGACCACAACTAGAGAGGAGCCCCAGCTCTCTGCAACCAGAGAAAAGCCCACGCAGCAACGCAGACCTGGCATGACCAATAAATAAATAAATAGAATTATTTTCAAAAATCACTAACGGTCATCTTGCATCTGTGCCAGTGAGCATTTCTGTCCATCTCTGTCTTCAAAATGTTCAGATCTATCTGATACTAGCACCAAGCCTGTGCTCTAAGTACAAACAGAACAAGGAAAGGAACCCCAACCATGACTCCAAACACCCACTCGAAATGTTTAGAAACTGCAGGGTTCTGAGTCAGATGCTCCCAGTGGAATTACAAGTCAGAGAAGACCTTTGAGGGTCATGTAACCCCTCTTCTTGCTGAACGCAAGACACATGTGAGCTGTGAATGACATGTCATTGTCTTATAATACAGAGAACTTTGCAAAGCAAAGAGGTTACAGGGCCCCAGTTAACATGTAAGCCTGTCTCATGCACTTTTCCAACCCTGGAATCCAACTCAAAACTCTCAAATCCATTCAAGAGCAGAGGGTGAGAGATTAACTTTCAGACCTTCTGCCTGCTAACATTTTATCCTCTAATAAACTAACGTCTCTAACTGTTGTTTCGTTGCTAACTCGTGTCCAACTCTTTGCGACCCCATGGACTGTAGCCCACCAGGCTCCTCTGTCCATGGGCTTCTCCAGGCAAGATTACCGGAGTGGGTTGCCATTTCCTTCTCCACGGTATCGTCTCGACCCAGGAATCGAACCCTCATCTGCATTGCAGGCAGATGCTTTACCACTGAGCCACCAGGGAATCCCAACACCTCTAATAACTCTCTGCAGAACACTGACAGTGTCCACGAAGAAAGGTCAAAAGCAGATGAGAAAGACACAACACAGGGTCCATCCAGTGTGAGTCTTAGGAGGGAAGACCACAGAGACGCATGGTACTCAAGGGTGGGAAGACCACAGAGACAGGTGGCCCTCAGCCTCACAATCGATAAACTCAAGGGCCAGACCAAAATGATGATGCAGATGAGCCACATCTTGGGCACCAACGTGAAACGGGAAACCTTCTGAGAAATGCCCAGCAATGTCTGAGGAGAAGGGCATTTGCAGAAAGGCTGGGGAAGGAGGTTGTTAAGTCCAGCAACGGCACAAATCCCAGAAGGACCATGCCGGAGACTGTCTGGCCACACAGGTCACTCATTATCATGGATCTGAAGAACCCGTGCAAGCCATGAGCAATGCTGGCAACAACAGGTGCTAGAGAAAATTCTAGATCCAGGAGAATTCTGACAGGTAAGAGAGACTGAGGACCAATGTCCTCTCTTTAGAGACACAGAGAGTAGAGCCTGGGAAGTCAAAAAAATACGAAACACCTTGTGGATTCCAATCAAAATAATTTTCATAGAAAGCACATCCCACATGGAGTCAAAAGACCCTACTTCACATCCCGGGTTACCTCTCCATCATAAATTGTGAGCTCTCGAGAAAATGAGTTTCTTCTTTTCCTAAAATGTGAGGAAGAGTGTTTTTATAAAGATCATCACAGAGATGTTTAGCAAGACACCCTGGGATCATCTAAAGTCAAGGCTTCTGTCTAGGTCCTGCATACTCAGTCACATCCGAATCTTTGCAACCCTGTGGACTGTACCCTGCCAGGCTCCTCTAGCCATGGGATTCTCCAGGCAAGGATATTGGAGTGGGTTTGCCATTTCCTTCTCCAGTGACTGTGAACCTCAGTGCAGAGTATGGAATTCTGCAGGCAAGAATACTGCAGTGGGTTGCCATTTCCTACTTCAGGGGAAATGTGCAAATGGTCGTGTCTAGGTGTCAACATACAAATCTCTCAGGCTTCCCTGGTGACTTGGTGGTAAAGAATCTACCCCCAGTGCAGCAGACATGGGTTCCATCCCTGATCTGAGAAGATTCCACATGTCATGGGCACCTAAGCCCGTGTGCCACAAGTATTGAGTCTGTACTCTATATAGTCTGGAACCACGACTACTGAAGCCCACGTGTGCCCTGGAGCCTGTGGTCAGTAACATGAGAAGCCACTGCGATGAGAAGCTCTGCTGGCTGCAACTAGAGAAAGCCCACGTGCATCAAGGAACAAACATTGTTTCAGTAAATCTTTGTTACCAGTACGGCAAAAAAAAAAAAAAAAAAACTGATGCAAATCCATGTATAGGAGAGCTCTCAGCACAAGGAATGACTCTTAATAATGTAGAAGACATTCACAGAAAGTTCTGGAGTCCTGCCTGCCTCACATGATTGATGGACTGTGGAGAAGTCAGAATTCTGAGAGGCCTCAATAAGTTCTGATGTAATGATAAAGAAAACGATTTTCCACTGCTTGGGAATAAGGTCAGTGTTATGAACTGCTATGTTATTTGGCTCTTTGGAGTCCTTCTAAAGGCATATGGTCTACAAAAAGCTTAGAATCAGAACACTGCTTCAGTGCAAAGCTGCACTAAAATGAAATCCATAACTCCTAGCCCCATTTGGGGGAACATAAAAGTCTCATATCAGCAAACACTATTTCTTTGGGGTTCCTGGATCCAATTCCAATATGCATGCTGCCAGGGAGTGGGAGGGATGGTGGTTTTCCCACACCACCAGGCAATTCGCTTGCACAAACAGGTTGACTTGACTCTGACACTGTCTACCCTGAGACAGCTCAGAACTCACGGGCTAAGGGCTCAATCCCATTGGACTGCCCCCACACCGCCTTCAGATGCCAACAGCAAGCCCAGGCTGCCATCAGAGCTTTTGACCAACCAACTACAGATCAGAGAGTCCGACGATCCCTGTGGTATGCCAAGTCACTTCAGTCACATTCCACTCTTTCTGACCTTACGGACCACAGTGCACCAGGCTCCTCTGTCCATGGGATTCTCCAGGCAAGAATACTGGAGTGGGTTGCCATGTCCTCCTCCAGGGGATCTTCCCGACCCAGAGAGCGAAGCTTTGTCTCTTAGGTCTCCTGCATTGGCAGGCAGATTCTTTATTACTAGACTACCTGGCAGGCCCCCCGACAATCCTTCCTTGGCTTTAAACACCAGCTGCAAGTTCAAACTGTTACCTGTACTCCTGGCCAACTGTCTACAATAGATAGTCCCATGACCTCTATTGGGTTTGATTGGATTGGATTGGATTAACTTTTGATTTACTTGCTGGAGCAGCCCCCAGAATTCAGAGAAACATTTCGCTTCCTAGATTACTGGGCTATAACTCAGGACCAGAGCTTCCCAAGTGGTTCACCAGTGAAGAACCCACCTTCCAATGCAGGAAACGTGGGTTCAATCCCTGGGTCAGGAAGATCCCCTGGAGAAGGAAATGGTAACCCAGTCTAGTATTCTTGCTTGGGAAATCCCAAGGACAGAGGAGCCCGGCAGGCTACAGTCCATGGTTGGAAAGAGTCGGACAAAAACTAGTGATTCAAAAACAACAACAGACTAGAAGGAAGGTTGGTCAGAACAAGTATGTAGGGGCAGGGAGGCAGAGAATGTAATGCGTCAATACTTTGAAATTGGTTCAAGTCACCAGGCAGAGAAAGACACCAGAGAGAAGCCCTAGAACATACATAACACCACAGCAGTGGTTCTCCAAGTGAGATCTTGAGACCAGCAGCATCGGCCTCACTTGGAAGCCTATTAGACATGTCAGTCTTGAGTCTCACGCCAGATCCACAGAATCGGGTGCTCAGAGGGTGGGTGCCGAGAAATGTGTTTTAACAAGGCTCCCGATGATTCTGATCCTCACTGAAGCTCGATGACCTTGCTGGGAAGGGAGAAGGACAGTCCATCATACTGGGCTACACGGGACCTCAAAGAACCACACGGAGCCAGTGCTCCCAAGGTTGGCACCGTGCCCCTCTCCTCTCAGAGTCTTGTGAGCACTTTGTGTAGCCCTTCAGGTATCTCCTTGCAATCCAGGTCCTGAGAAAGACAACCCTCTTTATCAACTAATAAATTGATCACTGGAGGCACGTGTGTGCGTGTATCATTTTCCACTAGTCCATGTCCATTTCTGCTTCTCAGCCTTTGGGCTGATCTCCCTCGGGGAAGCATGTATTTCCCAGGGCAATGACCCCCAGCATGGTCCAGGCCCCTCTCCCCTCCACCCTGTCTCAGCGTCACCTCCGTCTGCATAGAGTCAACAAGTCTAGGAAGATGCTGTGTGTTCATGGGGATGACAGGGTGGAAACACAGCCGACTCTAAACGCCCTCTCAAGTTCCCTGTTATTCTTCAAAATAGATGCTTGGCAGCTGTAAAGCTCAAAAGGGCGACCCGTGCTTCATAATAAGTTCCCACGAGGCACATGACGGCCTGGATTCTAGCATGCTAACCAGCAGAGGTTAAGGATCAATTTAAAATTGTCAAGCTGGTTACTCATAAGCATAAACAGCAACCAGAGACAATATATCGGCAGGCAATATGCACTGGAGTCTCTTCTATTGCTGTTATCACCTGCTTGTTTTTATTCAGCTGCTCAGTGGTGTCTGATTCTTTTTGACCCCATGGACTGTAGCACTCCAGGCTCCTCCTGGAGTTTGCTCAGACTCATGTCCATTGAGTTGACGATGCTATCCATTATCACCACAACCATTTTAAAAAATGTTACTTGAAAAAATAGACAATACCCCGTAAAGGAAAACTGTTTGTATTTCTCCAAAACAGTTTAGTATCCCGTTTGGGGATACAACAAATCCTAGAACTACTTACTTTACTACTAAAGCAAAATCCACCACCTTGATAAACACACACAAGGGATGGAAGATTCAGGACTGGTTCAGCTGAGTTTCATTTGTAGTGGGGAAAATCTAAGCAGGGAAAAACAATGACTAGCTGTACTACATGGCTTTCCCATTCTACTTGACTTTACTAAGTCAGATTTCTGTTGCTTGGTTTTCCTGGGATATATGCTTCTTCACGGTGCTAATTTATGTGTTATTCATTAGAGAGTACAGGATAATTAATCAAATTAAAACACAGCATCTCATAGTCCGTGATACCCTGGCTCATATGGTATTCTAGCCCATTCATCATGGTACTGAGTTATTTTCATACAAAGTTCAAAAGATAGCCTGTTTTAATGAGAGATCACTTGAGAAAACATGATGAATTAAATCGGTTGGAAGAGAAGGAGCAATAACCTCAAGACAAGACCTCGATTTGCAGGAAAAAAAAATTAATTGCAAGAAAAAAAAATGTCGTATCTGCAGATTTATAAGCACCTAGCATCTGGGAAGGCAGGTTATGTTTTCCTAACAGAATAGATGACCTAGAATTCAGTGGTCTTTTCTTCTTATACAATAGCTAGGCAGGACTTCACACTACAATTTAAAAATCTACTTAAGCTATTCCCATGCATCACACAGGAAAAGAAAATCTTTAAGTGGCGAGAGCGGATAAGAGATCTGAATCTCATTCTCTATGGAGAACTAGGCGCTTTCCAAGAAACTTCAAAGGGTAAGGTTTTCAAATTAAATAATAAATTAAAAATTATTTCTTTTTCATTTTTAGAGCAATTTTAGGTTCGTAGAAAAATTAAAAGAAATGCACAGAGAAAGGCACTCATATAGCCCCCTGCTCCCCGACACGCACAGCCTTCTCCATCATCAACACCCACACCAGTGGCTCATTTGTTACAAGTGATGAACCTACAGCGAAACATCATTGTCTCCCAGAGCCTACAGTTTACTCCACGGCTCACTCCTCGTTGTGCATTCTAGGGATTTGGACAAATGTATGACTACTTAAATCCGTAATAATAGTATACAGAATAGTTTCACTGCCTGAAAAAAAAAATCCTCTGTGCTCCACCTGTTCATTGCTACCCACCCCAGCCCCCGAAACTACTGATCTTTTCACTTTCTGCATAGTTGTGCTTTTTCCAGAAGGACACACAATTGGAATCCTGCAGTGTGCAGCCTTTTCAGACAGGCCTCTTTCACCCAATAATATACATTTTAGTTTCCTCCATGTCCCCTTCTGTCTTGACAGCTCATTTCTGTGTAGTGCTCAGTAACAGTCCAAAATCTGGATGGACCTCACTTTATTCATTCTATTTATGCTTTCAGCTACTGGAGGACATCTTGGTTGTGTCCAAATTTGGACAATAATCGATAAAGCTGGTCTATACATTCATGGGCATGGATGTCTGCTTCATTATGTACAGACATTTTCATCCCATTCAAACAAATGCCGAGGAGTAAGGGTATGTTTGTTTTGTAAGAAACTGCCTGCCCCACTTTGCATTTCAGGCAGCAAGAAGGGCGAGTTCCTGGTGCTCCATCTCTTCAGCATCATCTGATATCATCAGTCTCCCGGATTACGGCCACTCTAATGGGCATGTGCTGGTATCTTGCTGTTGGAATCTGTCCTTTTCCTGATAACATGTGACATGGGCCATGTTTTTCATATGCTTCTTTGCCATCTGTCTATTTTCTTTGGTAAAGTGTCTGTTGCTGTCTGTGATTCCTTGGTTAGATCGAGTTGTTTAAATTCCCTTGCACTGCACAGAGTTGCACATGACTGAAGCAACTTAGCAGCAGCAACAGCAGCCCTCACTTCACAGACCAGCCTGTGAAGACTGAGGGGTGCCCAGGATTCATTTTTGCATCCCAAGCCCTTCAGCACCAGGGCCTCGCTCATCTTAACAACAGCAGCCAAGACTTGTGCAGAGCTGAGGATTGATACATGTGAGGTTCTGACCCAAGTTAATCATGTGGCATCGTAGCAGGGTCCAAAGAGGCAGCGTTACCACGGCCACCACTTTACAGGTGACACACTTGATATGAAGAGCACACGGAGGGCTTCCCTGGTGGCTCAGTGGATAAGAATCCGCCCACCAGTGCAGGAGACACAGGTTTGATCCCTGCTCCAAGAAGATCCCACGTGCTACAGAGCAACTAAGCCCATGACCGAAACTACTGAGGCTGTGCTCCAGAGCCTGGGAGCCACAACTTCTGAGTCCGCATGCCCTGGAGCCCGTGCTCTGCAACAAGAGAAGCCACAGAAACGAGAAGCCTGCACACTGCAACTAGAGAGGAGCCCCTGACCACCTCAGTTAGAGAAAAGGCCATATAACAACAAAGAACCAGAACAGCCAAAAATACATATTTTTTTAAAAAAAAAAAAAAGAAGCATGTAAGAAGGCTCAGAGACAAAAGGTTGTTTGAAAAAGGCAAAGAGTTTACTTGCAAAGAAGTCACAAGGGAATCCGATTTTAGGACCCGTGCACCAAATTTTAAGAACATAGTGGATATTTTAAGGAAAAGATGCTCTATGATCAACTTCACATTAGCCTGCTCATGGCTGGAAAAAAAAACCAATTTTCTTACAAGCTATCACATGCACATATGCCATGACCCATCTCCAGAATCATCACTGCTGAGGAAAGAGATACAGCTGTTTGCATTCAGGAGAATGAACTGCTATAGAATGGGAGCCAAGCATTTTTCTATTTGCACTTTGCAGAAACAAGTACCTCATGCTTTCCTAGAATCTCAAATGACAGAAATGAGCATGTTTCCAAACTCCCATGTTATAAGGAAAAAGTGAAAAAGTGGCTCAGTTGTGTCCGCCTCTTTGTGACCCCATGGATATACAGTCCGTGGAATTCTCCAGGCCAGGATACTGGAGTGGGTAGCCTTTCCCTTCTCCAGGGGACCTTCCCAACCCAGGGATCAAACCCAGGTCTCCCACCCTGCAGGCGGATTCTTTACCAGCTGAGCCACCAGGGAAGCCCAAGAATACTGAAGTGGGTAGCCTATCCCTTCTCCAGCAGATCTTCCTGACCCAGGAATCGAACCGGGGTCTCCTGTATTGCAGGTGGATTCTTTACTAACTGAGCTATCAGAGAAGCCTAAGTGAAAAAAGAACGTTGTTACTGCAATCAATCTACTAGCTCATGTATCTAAGTTTACTCTTTCGAAGAAGATGACTGTATACGTCATAGAAGACGCATACATATACATTTAGATATGGATATGCATGTCTGAATACAGATACTGATCTAGACACATGTTGATCGAGAGAGATAAGTAACAAGAGAGAAAACTAGATCAGTGGTTTCCAACAGGAGTGACTTTACCCTCTGGCACAGATTGTAATGTCCAGAGATATTCATGTGTGTGTGTGTATGTGAGTGTCATGATTGGGGGTGGGAGGAATCTACTGGGTAAAGACCAGAGGATTGCTCAGTGCTAAAGAATCCATCTGCCAATACAGGAGATGCATAAGACACAGGTTTGATTCCTGGGTCAGAAAGATACCCCGAAGGAGGAAATGGCAACACACCCTGGTATGTTTGCCTGGGAAATCCCATGGACAGAGGAGCCTGGTGGGCTACACAGTCCATGGGGTCCCAAACAGTCAGACACGACTAAGCACGCACGCTGGGTGCTGCTGAACAGCCCAACAATGCACAGGACAGACCCCATAACACAGAATAATCTGGCCCCCAAAGATCAACAGTGTCAAGGCTGAAAAACCATGAACTGGACATTATTGGGTAACACACATACAGAGATAGATATGAAAAAAAATAATTGGGGTCCTAATTTTTTACAGTTGTTCAAAAAGGAAGAAGAAAAACTTCCTCCTTTTTTTTGCAAAATTGTGGAGTAACAAATGAGATTAGAGTACACAAGTCTTGCCCAAGAAAAACAGGTTTAAAATATTATACAAGTCCATGGCCTCCGAATAACAGAAAGATCAAAATACAAATGGAGATCTGTTCTATGGAACCTCACCTCTACATGTCTTTTTCTAGTGATAGTTAACAAGTAAATATATCCTGCACAGAAGTAATTTTTTTTTAATTTCTTTGCAGCTGTGAGGACATTATCTCATAGCTCCGGATACAAACACGTGGAAACAACAACGGAAAATGTTCCCTACTTTCCTTTAGATTGTGGCCCAATGGGAAAAATCACTTCCCAGATGTTGGCCATTTCTGGAACGATCAGCGAATGGGTTTGGCTGTGCAGCTTTCAAAACGGGACAGCCAAGTGTCAAAATAAAGGAAGGAGAGGAAGAGAGGAGGCGGGGTGACAGAGAGAGAGAAAAGATGCATTTCTAGTCAAAGATGCCTCGGGGATATTCGCCAAACCCCTACTGTGGGCCTATCTATGTCTAAAAGAGGAAGAAAGGAACTGGGGTACCTATTTTAGGTTTTAAAGGCAAAGTTTCAGTTCTAAATGGCTATGATAGCCCAAAACATGGAAGAGAAAAGCATTAGAAGCCAAGTAAGTGCCCGCCTTCAACCAATGACTACCTTTAATTGTGGCAAGCATCTCAGGTGATGCTCTGCAGTTTCTTTCCACAGAAGAAATTTTTAAAAATTGCAGTTACCAATACATCTCAATGGCAACCGGCAGCTCACTGTTTCTGAAAGTCATCAGTAACTTCTACACATACTTGGCATTCTTACCATTAATAAACTTCCACCCCAGAAAGTGAGGTCCAAGTTGGGATTTGCTGTAACTTTACCCCTATTTGACTCACCCATATGGGAGGACCGCTGAGCAAGATTGGACCACCCCAGATGCCTGGGTTGTGGGGGGGGTCTTCTGATTCTTGTTTCACACCAGGTTTCTCCTCTGTGGTGAGAAAAACCCTATTCATTGGGGGAATGGCCATCAAGGGAAGTACTGACTTCAGTAAGCAGGGGCAAAGTAGGTAGCCCCATCATGATGTGTAAAGTGTGGAAATCTGAGTGTCTCAACAGAATTGTTTGTACAGAGATTTCTCAGGGAACTGTGTCACAGTTCCAAACGTGGGGATGTTGACGATGAAGATGGGAAGATGGGGATGACGATATGATGCTGGTGATGGCAGTTATGATGATAATAATGATAGTGATAATGGTGGAGGCATTACGGTCACGATGGTAACGCTGGTGATGGCGGTGATGGAGGGGATGGTGGTTATGATGATAACGATGGTGGTGATGATGGTCATGATGATGGTGATGGTAGTGATGATGGTCATGAGGATAACGATGGTGGTGATGATGGTCAGGATGATGGTGATGGTGATGGTGGTGATGATGGTCATGATGATAACGATGGTAGTGATGATGGTCATGATGATAACGATGGTAGTGATGATGGTCATGATGATAACGATGGTAGTGATGATGGTCATGATGATGGTGATGGTGATGGTAGTGATGATGGTTATGATGATAACGATGGTGGTGACGATGGTCATGATGATGGTGATGGTAGTGATGATGGTCATGATGATGGTGATGGTGATGGTGATGGTAGTGATGATGGTCATGATGGTGAAGATGTGATGGTGGTGGTTATGATGATAATGATGGTGACGATGGTGGTGGGAGTGATGATGGTCATGATGATAATGATGGTAGTGATGATGGTGATGATGATGGTAGTGATGATGGTCATGATGATGAAGATGTGATGGTGGTGGTGATGATGATACTGATGGTGATGATGGTGGTGGGAGTGATGATGGTCCTGATGGTGATGGTCGTTACGACGATGGTGATGATGATAGCGGTTGTGGTGGTGATGACAATGATGGTGGTGGTAATGATGATGCTCATGATGATGGTGGTGGTGGTATGGATGGTGATGATTATCATGATGGTGATGATGGTGGTGGTGGTAAGTGATGATGGTTACGATGATACTGGTGATGGTTATGATGATGGTGGTGATGGTGGTGGTCATGGTGATGACGGAGATGATCATGATGATGGTGGTGGTGATTCCCTCACAACTGGAAATGGTCTTGGTATTCGCATCCTGCGGGGGTCTGTTCAACTGTTGGAAAGCAAGCTAATGATGCAGAGATGCCAGTTTCCTGAGCATCAACAGTTGGAAAGCAAGCTACTGATGCAGAGATGCCAGTTTCCTTGGCAAATTTGCTTTTTCGTAACAGCACTGAGCAACCTGTCCAGGGGTCAGCGTGACATATCACTTGTAAGATGTGAGTCCTCTTGAAAATCTCTCTCTCACTCTTCTAGGTTTGCGAGTCTTTTCTCAATTTTGCTTCCAGTCCACAAAGCACAACAGAGAGTGTACATTCATTCCTCTAGTGCAGGCATTTAAAGACAAGGGCTGAGACATCTATAAGACTACAAACTGCCATCTCTCTCAATGATGTCTCATCAGAGAATGAAGCAAGGGTTGGTAAAGTGTCATCAGAGGGACCGTTTGTATGAATCCAATAAGGACACCATAAGTAATCGGAAAAAATCACGTTTAACCTGAAACTTCTACTTTTTGTTTGCATTTAGTGTTTCTTGACTGTTTTGGTCTTTCTTTGAGAGAAGCTCTCAGTCACCTCCCAAGAATGTGCCCCCTCTGGCTTGTTCTTAGATAAGAACATCACTTGCATTGGAGGGAGATAGGAAGGACAAAACGTTGTGCTGTGTTTCAAACACAAATTATTAATGCATTGGAATAGTACAGTGGGATTGAAAAAAAGGTGCAGACTGAGAACACAAGATGGAGAAAAGAGCTGTAAATTGCTTACGTACATGAATTCCCAACACTTCTGTTGTCCCCAGCAGTGGCATGATTAATGACATTTTCGGAAGGTGATGGATTACTTTGCAAAATTAATGTTTCTTGCTTCATTAAAAGGACTCTGTTTTATGTTTTCATTTATGGACTTATAAAATTGTCACTTCTTTGGCTATCATTAGAAATTAGCTATGAAACTTTAAAAGTCATCAGGTTTAGATTCAGGACTGGGAGGGGGCGGTGGCGGGACATGCATTTTTGTTCTCTGAAGGTTCTTTGAGATCCTGCGTGTGCCAATAGGACCATGCACTTCCCTACAGTGAAGACGCTGATCACCAGCCATATGACTCTTTCCAGTGGAGACAGCATATGTCCTTTATCTTTCAAAGAAAGAAGGTACCAGGGAATACGGAATTATGTATTTTGAGGCCACTCTAATACAGTGTCATTTTCTCCAGCTGGCAGGGTGTTAATCACCTGGAGACGAAAAAGCTTACTAAATGAAGGAAGCTACCATTTAAAATGAAAGGATAAATAGCATGTGAATGAAGAGTTTTATATTAGCGTTTTTTTCCCCCTCTTGATGAGCCATTGTTCCTCAGGTTCCCCTGAGGATAGACTGTTGGACTTTAAGGGCGGTTACAGAATCGCAGGTCATCACCATTTTCTTTCCACATGCAGCCTTGACAATTTTCTACATTCTTTCTCAGAATTCCTTATTGTCTAATGCTTATGTATTATTGGGAAGCTGGAAAGAATGATCAAGTGTAAACACACACACACCACTCAAAACAAACAAAAAAAGCAAGTGAATGAGCATATGACAGGTCTTGGAAGTTGCTATTCACATACCTACAAGCTACCATCACCACTGGCAAATACTCTGAATATGTCCTGTTACAGAACAGCAACAGCAGCCAAGAATGAAGGTCAAGGCTGAAGTCCTGAGACCTCTGGGATTCCCAGACAACAGATTCATCCTCTATGACATTAAGAAGTCCAGCTGTTCATGAAATATTTCTGCGAGGATTATAATACTTCTCTGCTATTTGGGTAGACAAGGGGAATTCTGGTAGGCCTACACAAACTCAGGACGTCCCAGGTGGCACCAGTGGTAAAGAAGCCACCTTCCAATGCAGGAGACGTAAGAGCCACGGGTTCGATCCCTGGGTCGGGAAGATCCCCTGGAGAAGGAAATGGCAACCCACTCCAGTATCCTTGCCTGGAGAATCCCACAGACAGAGGAACCTGGAAAGGTACAGTCCATGGGGTTGCAAAGAGTTGGACGTGACTGAAGCAACTTAACACAAACTCAATTTATAAGGGAAAAGTCTTCATCTAAGAAATTACAACTGTGTGTCAAATGGCTGTATAAAGATTTAAAAGACGACTAATGATTATAATACTTCCTTCACTTCCACAACTGTTCGCACAAATGTCTATCAGTCTCTCCCTCTAGTAGAAAATAATTCTTCTGTGGGCGGGAATCACGAAACACGCTGAGTCCCCAGAAACTAAGCTACTTGAATGATAACTGCGTGTGACAGATTTGTGTTGGTTGGAAGAACTAGGATAGATGAGGGCACATGGGATCTTGTTGATGGAGTGGTATTTTTAACATATCTTTTTCTTCTATCACGCCAACAACCTTTCACTTCGATACTTCGTGACACAATGGTGGTTCCAGGAGGCAATGAATCCATGTCCCCCCAGACTCAGCGATCCTTGATGATATTACAGCTGACATGTTAACTCTGTCTTCTCTCCCTGTTAACATGTTGAGAAGTGGATCATTTAGCATAAACGTCTGGCAATGTGACAAATAGGGCTTGAGTTTCTGCCACGAAGCCTTGATTATCTCACCTTCCAATGGCTTTGGTTGTCTTATCTATCAAAATAATGCTCCTGACCTCAAAAGAGTTGCTGTGAAGGTCAGAGAGAGACGGTGATTGCAGTCATGAAATTAAAAGATGCTTACTTCTTGGAAGAAAAGTTATGACCAACCTAGACAGCATATTAAAAAGCAGAGACATTACTTTGCCAACAAAGGTCCGTCTAGGCTACAGTTTTTCCAGTGGTCATGTATGGATGTGAGGGTTGGACTATAAAGAAAGCTGAGCACCAAAGAATTGAGGCTTTTAAACTGTGGTGTTGGAGAAGACTCTTGAGAGTCCCTTGGACTGCAGGAGATCCAACCAGTCCATCCTAAAGGAGAACAGTCCTGGGTGTTCATTGGAAGGACTGATGCTGAAGCTGAAACTCCAATCCTTTGGCCACCTGATGGGAAGAGCTGACTCATTTGAAAAGACTCTGATGCTGGGAAAGATTGAGGACAGGAGGAGAAGGGGATAACAGAGGATGAGACGGTTGGATGGCATCACTAACTCAATGGTCACGGGTTTGTGTGGACTCTGGGAGTTGGTGATGGACAGGGAGGGCCTGGCATGCTGTAGTCCATGGGGTCACAAAGAGTTGGACACGACTGAGCGACTGAACTGAACTGAACTCTGTCAACATCAAGACTGCATAAAAAATAATGAACACCAAATAACCTAGCCTGTGGCTTGGTCGTTCAGCAGACATTCTGCTTTGGGTCCAGCCCCACCAATTCAGAAGTGGGATCCTACTGTAAGCCAAAGTGTGACTGCAGGGAGAGGGGAAAGGCAGTCCTTTCTTTCTTTTTGATGCTCAGCTGGGGCTTTTTCTCAGGGAGTGCTGGCAAGGATCTCTAGAGAGATCAACTCAATAGCCTAGGGCAACTGGTGGTGGAGCCCGAAGTTCAACCAGATCAGCAAGAACCAGGAAGACATCGCCAAGTGTGATGACTTGCTCTCAACCTGTCCTGCGGAACAACGGACTTGAGCTTTGTAACAGCTTTCACCAAAAGTCCCCAACACCTGGCTGCTGTCTGGGTGGGCTGACGCTGTATCCTGTCCATCACGAGCCACCAAGAGGTCCCCAGCAGACAGACCGCACTCCCGCAGGACTCTGCATCGACTCACATTGGCTCTTCTACATTGGAAGAGCCCACAGTGGCTGTGCTTAGCTCGTATCATCTCCCTTGGGAAACATCCGCTCAAGCAACAGGACCCCTCCTCTGAGATCTCACACAAATAACTCTCCCCAACCCCTCCCTGGTGGACTGCTGTGGTCTGTTTATAAGTCTTAGTTCTTATAGCAGACTCTAAATCCCTCAGGATTTTACAGCCTCATCTCTGAAATTGCAGCAATCCATCGATATCAGCTGAAATAAATGGAAGTGATTAAAGTGACGTGCTTCTTTTTTTTTTTTTTTTTAAGGGAGAAAGAGATCCAGCATCTACAGTGTGAAATTTACATGAAACTGAGCCATAGACAAGGCTTGCATCAATCACTCTTTACTTGTTGGCTCTCAGGGATGACCACTTTTATCCAACCGTCTGTCCCAGAGTTGGGGAAATGCCTCAGCTCACCACTTTGAAACCGTGGGCATGTAAAGTCTTTTACACATATGGAGGGGACTCGGGGTCTCTGGTGGCTCAGTGGTTAAGAATCTGCCTGTCAATGCAGGAGATGCAGGTTCCATCCCTGGGTGGGGACTATCCCCTGAAGGAGGAAATGGCAACCCACTCCAGTATTCTTGCCTGGAGAATCCCATGGATAGAGCAGCCTGGCGGGCTACAGTCCATGGAGTCACAAAGAGTCAGACCCAACGGAGTGACAACAACAACAAATAGGTCCTGGGGGGACGTGGCACCCTTGGTCACTTGCTGAGTAAATCCAGAGCTGCGTAATATCTGAACTAACTGGTCTTCCTTGCCTCTTCTTAGACCTGCCGGGGGTACTGAGGTTACTGATGTCCCCTGACGCTATCTACTGTCCAGCTCTCACACACTGTTTCAAGCTGGCTTCATAGTACAGTTGTCCCGTGAGGACTGTGGGCTTCTGGGACCCCCATGGGTATTAAAATCTGCGGACACTCAAGTCTCATACACAGTGGCAGAGTAGAGCTGGCTCTCTGTCTCTGCAGGGTCCTCATCCCTAGATTCGCCCAACTGCAGCTGGCAGAACCAGCACATACACAGTGCCGACTGTATTTATATACAGGGATGAGTGTGTGTATTTGTGTGTATTTCACACAGGCAGTGAAGAAGCATGATATATGTGATGTGTGTGTGTGTGTCTGTGTGTGTGTATTTCACACAGGCAGTGAAGAAGCATGATATATGCATGTGCGCACACGTGTATATTTACGGGGATATACTTATGTGTTAGGATAACACATGATATGCTTATGTGTTAGGATCAAGATTTTAATCTTTCCACTGAAATCATCAGGAGAGAAAACTAAAACAAATAACAGAAAACGTCCTGACTCTCTGAGTGCTTCCTGATCTAGAACAATTAAACAGAAACGGACTCCCAGACTTGGAAACCAAACTTATGGTTACCAAAGAGGAAAAGGTGGGGGAGATAAACAGGAGTTTGGGACTGACATGTACACGCTACTCTATATAAAGTAGATAACTAACAAGGATGTTTAACAAGGATGTACAGCACAGGGAATTCTACTCAATACTCCGTAATGACCTACCTGGGGAAAGAATCGGAAAAAGAGTGCATATATGTCTATGCATAATCCATTCACTTTGCTATGCAGCAGAAAGTAACACACCATTGTAAGTCAAGTATGTGAAAGTCGCTCAGTCGTGTCCGACCCTTTGCAACCCCATGGACTATACAGTCCATGAAATTCTCCAGGCCAGAATCCTGGAGTGGGTAGCTGTTCCCTTCTCCAGGGGATCTTCCCGACCCAGGGATCGAACCCAGGTCTCCCACATTGCAGGCGGATTCTTTACGAGCTGAACCAAGCAGACTTCAAGTACACTGAGCTGCGTCAGGTATACTTCAATCTACAATAAACATTAAATAAATAAAGGGGACAGTGGGGAAAAGTCTGAACTGAGGGTTGTGGAAGCTGGGTCATGTTTTTACTTCTACAGTCTATTATCTGTACGAGATTGAATGAATCATTCCGATAAGAATCAAGGTGTGTAACCTGCAGGAGGAAGGGGCTGAATTAGGGTAGAAGAGGCACCTGAAGGGAGGTGTCTGGGCTTCCTGGAGGCATTCATCTCTGTGAACGTGATGGATAGGGGAAGCTCTCAGAGGAAGGGGAGGGAAGGGCAGAGGTGAAGCAGGCATGCCGTCTCAGGGAGAGCCCTGAGAAGCTTGGCCCCACGCAAGGCTGCAGAGCATAAACTGAACCAGAGCTGATCCCAGCAAGAGGGCTGGCCTCCTGGATCCCCCCTGCGGTGAGCCAATGACCATGATTTGCCCTCATCAAGGAAGGAGGATGCGCGACCCTGCTGGCAAGACGGTGCCCAGGGGCGAAAGGTCAGTCTCCAAGGGGGAGCAGCTGTAAGCTATTAGCAGCTGATCCAGGGGCTGGGGTGGGGGGCGGCGGAGCAGACCGGGGGCCAGAAGGTCACCAACAGCATCTCCTGAGATGGGATAGGCGGCTATGCCCCAGATCCATTGCTTCAGGGAAGCCAAAGGAAATTACACATTCTCCTTAGACGGATGGTGCAAAAAATAACTACAAGGTCGACGATATCCGTTTTATCAGTCTACTTTGGTAATGCCTCATTACCTCATGCTGATCTGAAGTTGGAAGGACTTACAGATATCTTTGATTAATGGGAAGAGCAAAAACTAGGTCACACTTAATAAATGCCATATGTTGACAGACAATCAGACTTTCAGAATATGGAGTCCAGGGTGAGTGCAAAAGAAATGTGGAAAGGTGGCTGACTTCAGAACTCTCAGTCGGGGCTTGGCGCTCAGACAGTGTACCAACAGTGTTCGGAGTTATGGAATAATTTGACAAAGCATCCCAACGGTTCAGTTCAGTTCAGTCGATCAGTCATGTCCGACTCTTTGCAACCTCATGAACTGCAGCATGCCAGGCCTCCCTGTTCATCATCAATTCCCAGAGTTTACCCAAACCCATGTTCATTGAGTCGAGTCGGTGATACCATCCAACCACCTCATCCTCTGTCATCCCCTTCTCCTCCTGCCCCCAATCCCTCCCAGCATCAGGGTCTTTTCCAATGAGTCAGCTCTTCGCATCAGGTGGCCAAAGGGGTGGAGTTTCAGCTTCAGCATCAGTCCTTCCAATGAACACCCAGGACTGTTCTCCTTTAGGATGGACTGGTTGGATCTCCTTGCAGTCCAAGGGACTCTCAAGAGTCTTCTCCAACACCACAGTTCAAAAGCATCAATTCTTTGGTGCTCACCTTTCTTTATAGTCCAACTCTCACATCCATACATGACCACTGGAAAAACCATAGCCTTGACTAGACAGACCGGCATACGCTATTTCCCCCAGTACTACCGTTCAGATACCAAACATCTGTCAATAATATGGATATGCTTCACCGATCATCTTCCCAACCCCAACCCTCAAAATTGTTTAAGAGTCAGATTTCTGGAAAGCAATGACCAAGTCATATGTAGTTCAGTTCAGTCGCTCAGTCGTGTCCGACTCTTTGCGACCCCATGAATCGCAGCACTCCAGACCTCCCTGTCCATCACAAACTCCCGGAGTTCACCCAGACTCACGTCCATCGAGTCAGTGAGATGGCTGGATGGTGTCACATGTAGGGACTTCTGCATTTCTGAGTTAATACAAGCAGTGCCTGCAGAGAGTGTTATAAGTTTCTTTACCTAGCCTGAAAGTTGTATGCCCATTCACTGAAACACACCAAGGGAGGTTATACAATGAAAACTGATGAGTCTATCTTTAAAAAATATAATAACCTCACATAATTTTTTTAGAACAGGAATGACTACACAAAGAACTGAAGTTTAGCTTTTAAATGGAAGTCTCTAAACATACATACGTGTATGTTTTTTATTAATATGGGTGAGTAAGTGAAAGTCGCTCGGTCGTGTCCAACTCTTTTTGACCCCATGGACTGCACAGTTCATGGAATTCCCCAGGCCAGAATACTGGAGTGGGTAGCCATTTCCTTCTCCAGGGGATCTTCCCAACCCAGGAATCAAATCCAGGTCTCCCACATTGCAGGTGGATTCTTTACCAGCTGAGCCACAAGGGATAATATACTGAAAAGTATATAGATACATACTACACACAATATATAAAATATATAAACATATTTCTCCTCTAATGATACACAACACAAAGAAATCAATAAGTCCACAAGTATTTTCCAATGTAGTTTTATAACGTTCTATAATAGTCACAATAAGATAGACTTTTAAATCATGTTCACTGAGGGATGGAATGGGGAGGGAGGAGGGAGGGGGTTCGGGATGGGGGACACATGTACACCCATGGCTGATTCATGTCAGTGTATGGCAAAAACCACTACAATATTGTAAAGTAATAAGCCTCCGATTAAAATAAATAAATCATGTTCAATGAGAAACAGTTTATTAGAAGCAAGAAAATTTGCCATGTATAACCTAATGTTTGGGCTTCCCCAGTGGTAAACAATCTTACTGCTAATGTGGGAGACCCAAGAGACGCAGGTTCGATCCTTGGGTCGGGGGGAGGAAACAGCAACCCACTCCAGTATTCTTGCCTGGGAAATCCCATGGACAGACAAGTCCAATGAGCTGCAGTCCACGGAGTTGCAAAACTGAGCGACCGAGCATGCATGCAAACAACCTAATAGTGTTTAGTTTTGGGTCAAAGTTAGAAATTCTTGGAGACACAACTAGAGATCCAGCAACCCAGACCAGGATATACGAAGGTGAAACTTGAGGATGGCCTTTCTTCCCAGAGACTATCAGCACGTCACTTCGACCTCACTGCAGGCCCAGCAGACACACCAAGACTTGAGTATATTCACCACAAGATCGTTGCTTTAAAACTCTGCCAGCCTGGGGCTGATTCGTGGCTACCGAAGGCTTCCGAAGCGCTAATTATTTGCTTACTTTTTCTGAGAGCAGAGGCTAGTCCTCTATGCAGAATGAGCTAATCACCAGCTCTATTCTCTCTTCTGCCAAAACAAACAGCCTCCAATTACTGCTAGAAGAAAGCCTCTGATCTCTAATCAGTTACCTAAACCAGGCTCTCAGTGCTACTTGGAAGAGTGAATCATGTCCCATTAAGCAAGAATCTCTTCGCACTAATAAAATCCTAGAGCCCTAGGACCAAGGCCGCCAGCAACCTGCTACTTATCTTCCAAGACTCCATCCACTTCGCCCCATCAGGTCCCAAAATCTGGCCAAGAAATAAGGCTCACTCAGACTTTTTATTCCACTCAGGCTATTTTTCCTCAAGCCCTCGTCTACTGCGCCTACTTTGAGAATACCCAGGCACAGGAAGAGCAGGTTGCAGGTCTGCTAACATTCAGGGATAGGACTCCTCTCTGCGAGGATCTGAGGCTCAGCTCCATCACAGCCGTGATGCGCAGAACCTGGGGAGACAGGCGGGGTGGCCACCAGGAATGTCCCAGCACAAGCAAGGAAGCCACTCAGGCAGGATACGTGAGATTCACCCAAAAAGACACAGAGCTTCTTTCAGGCTTAGTGTCCCTCTTGTTTAATCTTCTAGTGAAGGAAGCCCCCGTACTTAGGCTACCTGATGGGAAGAGCCGACTCACTGGAAAAGACCCTGATGCTGGGAAAGATTGAAGGCAGGAGGGGAAGGAGACCACAGAGGGTGAGATGGTTGGATGGCATCACCGACACAATGGACATGAGTTTGAGTAAACTCCGGGAGTTCATGATGGACACGGAGGCCTGGCATGCTGCGGTTCATGGGGTCTCAAAGAGTCGGACACGACTGAGCAACTGAACAGAACGGAGAAAATAAGTGCAGGGCCAGGTTACTCCCAAGTGAACACGTCAGTTATCAGATCTCTGAACACTAAGGACAACCTATGAATAAATCCCCAGGACAAGCGGGCGTAACCGCTTCCAGGGGTTGAACAATCCAAACCAGGGCCGGCCCCAGGGACACAGATCCGTGCATGTGGTTCAAGCTCAGAAAGAGCCCTGCAGCTTGGGGGTGACCGCGCCAAGACCACCTATTGGAATTCTCAGTGATCTCGTCTCTGAGTCTGCATTTTTCAATGTGGAATCTGCTGGGATGCTGAAGCATGTTCTGGAGATCTCTGCAGGCATGATGCCTCTCACCTCCCTCTCCTCTCCAGCAAAGGTTCTGAGCTGCCTAACACTCTGGGGCCCCCCGGAGCCCCAGTCCTCCCCAACCTCTCCCTGCCAACGCCCCCCCCCCATCAAAGTACTGTCACACTCTGCCCCCTGCAGCAACCTGAGAGTGGGCACAAGGAATGCTGGGGGGCGCGTGCATGCTTTGACGCGCCCACAGTTTAGTGGTGGCCATGCCTGTCCCACGCTGGGAGCTGCAAGCTGTGTTTGTGGACGACCAGCCACAGGCCACAACGCCACAGGAATGAGCCTGTTACCCATTCCTGGTGCAGGCAGCTAACTGCCTCTGCTAAGGCAGTCTGAGCACCCTTGTGGGGGGGGGGGGCTGCCCATCCACTATAGGTTGAGCAGGAGGAAGGGGAGACCTCTAGTTCAACTTCCTGAAGTCGCTCAGTCATGGGCAACTCTTTGCAATCCCATGGACTGTAGATTACCAGGCTCCTCTGTCCATGGGCCTCTCCAGGCAAGAGTACTGGAGTGGGTTGCCATTTCCTTCTCCAGGGGAACTTCCCAGCCTGGGGATCGAACCTGGGTCTCCCACATGGCAGGCAGACGGTTTACCCACTGAGCCACCAGGGAAGCCTAACTTCCCGAAAGTGAAAGGGAAAGTGGCTTAGTCGTGTCCAGCTCTTTGCGACCCCATGGACTATACAGTCCATGAAATTCTCCAGGCCTGAATACTGGAGTGGGTAGCCTTTCCCTTCTCCAGGGGCTCTTCCCAACCCAGGAATCGAACCCAGGTCTCCCGCATTGCAGGTCGATTCTTTACCAGCTGAGCTATGATCTAGCTAAAACAAGGTCCAACGCGTTGGCCCAGCAGCTGGCAGGAAAGGACACCAGGCGAGCGTCATGCCTGAGCAAGTGTGCGTGCTCATCAGATCCTGGGTATCCATGATGGTCTACACACATCCTGCGACATTCCCCTGTGGGGCATCCATTGTGTACACCCCCACACAGGGCACTTTGGGAGGTGGGCTTCCCTGGTGACTCAGACGGTAAAGAATCTGCCTGCAATGTGGGAGACCCAGATTTGATCCCTGGGTCAGGAAGATCCCCTGGAGAAGGGCATGGCAACCCACTCCAGTATTCTTGCCTGGAGAATCCCATGGACAGAGGAGCCTGGCAGGGCTACAGTCCATGGGGTCGCAAAGAGTCGGACACGACTGAGCGACTAACACTACCTCTGCCACCTTTCTGAGTCTGGCCCCAGCTTGGCCCTCGAGGGATGAGCCAGAAAATCCAAATTGTGTACTGCTGGTAATTCCAAGTGAAACGTCTGATGTTTGGGTATAACACAAGCACTGTACAAGAGAAAGATGAACGGTGAAATCCACGCGAATGACTTCATCTTTAAATTATTCTTTATCGAGAAGAGTGCTGGAGAGCAAATTTAAAACACCACGAAGAAGCCAAGAGAGAAGGGTCACAGCAGAAAAAACGGGTTTGATAGTTTAGTTCCTTCCACAACACTTCTTACTCTTTAACGACGGACAGCGCGTTTCTATGTGGCCCCGGGGCCAGAAAAAAAGGCAGCTGGTTCTGAAGTAAATCAACCTACTAACCTTGGAAGAAAAGCTGTGACCAATCTAGACGGCATATTAGAAAGCAGTCATTGCTCTGCCGACAAAGGTCTGTCTAGTCAAAGCTATGGTTTTTCCAGTAGTCATGTATGGATGTGAGAGTTGGACTCTAAAGAAAGCCGAGGGCCGAAGAATTGATGCTTTTGAACGTTTTTGTTGGAGAAGACTCTTTAGAGTCCCTTGGACTGCAAGGAAATCCAACCAGTCCATCCTAAAGGAAATCAGTCCTGAATACTCATTGGAAGGACTGATGCTGAAGCTCCAATCCTTTAGCCACCTGATGCAAAGAACTGACTCATTTGAAAAGACCCTGATGTTGGGAAAGATTGAAGGCGGGAGGAGAACGGGACGACAGAGGATGAGATGGTTGGATGACATCACTGATTCGATGGGCATGAGTTTGAGCAAGCTCCGGGAGTTGGTGATGGACAGGGAGGCCTGGCATGCTGCAGTCCATGGGGTCGCAAAGAGTTGGACACGACTGAGCAACTGAACTGAACTCAACTGAGAGTCCACACGCTTGTCTGGCCTCCAGGCTGCAGGCGAACCTTCCTCCACCCTTACAAGCAGGTCAGGAACCACGCAAGAGAAACTGGGAACCGCTACCTGCACCAGAGACAGCCTTCCACTCGGGCTTATTTGCACAAGTGTGGGTGGCTGGGGTATCCCTGACAAAAGGCACTGTTCCAAGCCCTTTCTCCAGCCCAGCCCTTCCCACCAATTCACAAATCCCACCTGCAGTTGCCCCCTGCCTGATACCTCAGCATCCTTCCAATTATTTAAAGAGGGGAGGGACGGGGAAGCTTGAGGTTTTATAAGGAGCGTGCGCCTCTGTCTTTTCAAATCTTAAGAAAGCTTAATCCCTGCAATTTAGATAAATCAGATAGGCATTACCAGGGTAGGGTTAAACCTCCAAGAATGGCTTTGCCATTGATTGCAGAAACAGCAGTTATTAAGTCCTAACTGAGTAATTTGCAGCTTAGTTCACCCCCCACCCCAGCTAATTAAAATGTAATCAGGATTGTCTGGCAATGTGTATTCTGTCAGCAGTTTTTTCTTCCGAAGAGAAATCATGCCAAGAGACCACAAGAAAAGCCTTTCACGGGAATTGGCTTGATCTGCACTGTTTCTTTAGGCGCTGAAACTGTAAAACAAATAAATTACAGCGACTGACAGTTCAATTTAAAGAAGGAAGGAAGGGAAGAGGAAAAAGAAAAGACAGTCTTTCTCCCTGGGAACAGGATGCTGTTTTATGTCGTTGTTTGAACAATAGGGTGGCATTGCCTCAGAAGAGCGACCGCAGGGCAGGGCAGGGGGGCAAGAATCCAGGTGGCTGGGAGGGACCCTCTCCAGGGTGTCCGCGGAATTTCAGCGCAGGAGACCACACCCCCGGGTCCCTTCCCTGAAGACCAAATGGGATCGCGGAGTTTTCTCAAACCTACGGATGCCCCTTCTCTGCGAACACGCAGAACCGAGCGTACTCGGGCGCGTGCAGACTTGGCCAGCGGGTTCACTCTCTGCACATCCCAACTTTTAGCTCTTCGTGGGCCATTCTGGCCAAGGTTTCATTAGCTCTCTCACGCCAGAATGAACAGGGCTTAAAGGCTTCGGAGATTCGTCCCAAACTCCACGGTCACTACGATGGCTCCCATCGCAGCTTAGTGCCCGCGGACCCTTGGAAGGCCCCTTTGACCCCGCGCAAGCGCGAGAAGCGCCTCGTTTATTTCAGAGGGACTCCGCTTAGAAACCCACCGAGGAGCCGCGCGGCCCCTTTCTGGGAGCCGCAGTTTTCCCTGCGGCCAGAAGTTGGGATCTTATAACAGGTGAACGACTATAAGGCTAGAGAGGAGACGGCGAGGGCGAGAAGCTAGCACACGAGAGAAATTAGGTTATACGCGTGAATGATTGCAGAGTGCGCGCGCTCCGATCAGCTGGGGACCGCGGCTGCGAGACGCGCCTGGGGCCGGCTCGGGAGCGGTTCCCGCGCGCCCCTCGGCACCCAGGGTCCCTGAGTCACTCCCCGCTGTGGTTCCCCCCAGCATCCCAGCCATCTACTGGCATCAAGCGTCCTGTCCCCTGAACCTTCTACACACGCACACGCGCCCCTATACCCCGAAGCCGGCAGAATCTACGAGGGTTGGAAGAGATACTGGCTCCGGGAGTCCTCTCGGGAACATCCGAACTTGACGCCTCCAAGTCCCTTATCCGTTGCCATCTCATCCCTTAGTCTCCACGCCACTCGCTGGCGACACCAAGAAGCTCTGAGGCTCCGAACTGGGGAGGCACAGTCACCGGCAGTAACCAGCACCCCACCCCACCCCGCGCAACACAAACTCGCTGAAAGATACGACCCCTGGCCGAGGCTCCAAGGGTGGACCGCGAGCTCTCGGCCCGCCGAGTGCGAAAGCAAAGCTCAACAGAGACAAAAAAGTCTCGGCCGGCGGGCACCTGCGGCGCCGGGGCTGGTCGCGCGGGGTCCTCGGGCGCAGCGGAGCGCGGGCCTCGCTCGCTCTGCCCGCGACGCGGAGGGCCGGGAGCGCCCGGGGACTTTGAGGGGAGACTGGCCAGAGGCCCGCAGTCCCGCGGCGGAGGTCCCGGGGCAACTCACAAGCCCACAGCCCACCCCACTCCATCCTTGGAAGCCACAAAACCGCTCTCCCTTCCCAAGGGAAACCGCCTTTTGGTTTTCCCCGGGGAAGAAGGGAGTTAGGTCGGGAGCCGACTAGGAGCTGCAAAGGGGGGATCGCCCACCGCCCCCTCTCCCCTAAGGTACAACCCACCCCGCGCGTAAAGCCGGACCCCGGCCGGCTGCCGCTGAGCGAGAAGTTTGAGCGGCGAGGCTGGAAGGCGCGCGCCCCGCAGCGCCAGGGGAGGACCCGGGCGCGCGGCTGTGCGTACCTGGAAGTGCTGGAAGAAGGCGGAGATGCGCGTGATCTGCAGGCTGAGGCACCTGGAGGCGCAGCGGGCGCGCTGTACGCTCCCTGCCGCCAGCGACTCATCCAAGCGCCGGGCAGCGGCCGCGCCGGAGCCGGCAGCCAGGCAGCCCGCGGAGGCCGCCAGCCAGAGGCAGAGGGTCAGGGCCGCGCCGGGCGCCCCGGCCGCCATGGCTGCGGGTCGGAGGGCGCGCGGGCGCCGGGCGCTGGCCGACGCTGCCAGCTCCGCACCGCCGCCGGGGACCGCGCGGCCGCCGCAACTCCGCTGGCAAAGTTCAATCAGGCCACTCCCGCCCGGCGCCCTCCCCAGGCCCCGCCTCCTGGGGGGGCGGAGCGAGGGTGACAGACGGCCGCGCCATTGGCTGAGAGGAAAGTGAGTGACAAGGATGGGCGGGGCGGGCGGAGGGCAGTGGGCAGGTCCAAGCTAGCCAGACGCGCGCCCGCCTGCCGAGCGCGCCCGCCTGCCGAGCGCCCCCCGTGCGCCCCTCTCCTGGGAGTCCGCTTCCGCGCACTCCGCCTACGCTCCCTCCTGCCCCTCAGCACCCCCTCGCCAGTCGGGCCTCAACAGCAGGCCCCGGGCCTGGGTGTCAAGTGCTGGCCTGGGCATCAGGGCCTGGAACCCCACCTGGACGTGAGAACAGGTTAAGGATAGACGGAAGCGCCCCCCGAACTTGTGGGCTTCCATCCCTGCTTCCGACTCCAGTGGTCCCAGGTCCTACTCATATGCTTTGGAGTTTTTGGATTTCCCTTTTCCGAAGAGCGGAAAGGAGCGAATGGACAGAACTGCGCTGGGCGCAATAAGAGGAGACAGGCAGGGACTTTGACCCCACCCCCTTCCCCCAAATCCCTCCACCCCCTCCCCCGTTCCTTCTTTCCTCATCCTTTGCCCTCTTCCTTCCTGCTTGCTTCCTTTCCTTCCTTCCCTCTCTTCTTCAACTGCGTCCACTGAGACCTTTCACTAGTCTTTTGCTTCCCTCTGAACGAGCATGTATCACCTAGAAATCCATTAAGGCAGGTCGCTAGGAACATTTATGGAGGAGAAGGGGACGACAGAGGAGATGATTGGATGGCGTCATTGACTCAATGCACATGAGTTTGAGCAAGCTTCAGGAGTTGGTGATGGATAGGGAAGCCTGGCATGGTACAGTCTATGAGGTTGCCAAGAGTGGGACACGACTGAGCTACTGAACTGATGACATGGCCGCACATACCTCGTCTCCGCAGGTGTAAGGCCTTACCTGGCCAGCACGAGGGACCTATTCAAGTTGGCAATCTTTCCTGAACCCTGCTCATCTTTGCCCCCAGTCTTTTGATTTGGCCCTTTGAACAGCAAGACAGCCACTGGCCCGGAGAATCCCCAGGGACAGAGGAACCTGGTGGGCTACAGTCCGTGAGGTCGAAAAGAGTCAGACACGAATGAGCGACCAGGCACAGCACACCACACCTCTTGTGATCTTTTCCCACGCTCTCTCACCACCCACGCTCTCTATCCGGATGTGGACACTGCATCATCTGGACTACACCCCCTCCCTCTGACAAAGCTCTGTACTTCCCGGAGCTGCACGGGGAAGGGACAGTGCTCCAGCCCTCTGCAGGTAGGAGACCCCACAGACAGCTGGGGTCTGAGGAAGGCTGTGCTCCACACCTGGGACATTTATGTAACAGTCGAATCCAGAAGACCCAAGAACACTAGCTGGGAGGCAGGGCAATGGGACTGACACTCCTGTGCACTGACACGAGCTGGTACTCATGCACGACTGCACGCACACATTCTAAAGGAGGGGCCTGAGCACACCACCAAATGCAGCGGCAGTTCTGTCTAGACGCACGCAACCTGCTCAAAGACAGAGCGCAAAGCTGGAGTCCCCTTCCCATGGAGCCCACGGCTTGCTCCAATTTCCAGTTCTCTCTTCCTAAAATTCCCCACAGTTTCCACCCTGACACTCTGAGATCTTCCTGCAAAGTGATAATGACAATGACAACCATCTGCCGTGATCCTTTCATACCCCCCCTTTTTTTTTACATCATTTTGTGTATATATTTCTTCATATAGTTCAAATCAGCAGGGCCAAGAGAATTAACTGTTTAGCGTGTTTCCCCCAGTGGGTTTTAAAAATCAGTCGCTTTGTGCAAAAGGCTCTGTAGGCAGAGCTGGTCTCATGGCTTGTGTGACCTTAGAAGGATCCATACTTCGTGTAATGTTCATCTGTCACAATCTTGATTTTCATTTTCAACATGGTTCTCTGAATTTTCATTTTGCCCGAGGCCCTACAAATGACACAGACGACCTCATCGGTAGCTTTTAGCATGACAGTTCTAAACATGAGCCGGAACCATAAAAAGTTTAGACGTGGGCTCACATAAACTCATAAGTTTGTTGAAAAGATGTTAAGAACTCCAGATGGAAATCTTTTTAAAGTATGTTAAACATAGCTTCCTAAAGGTCATCAGCCCTGAATATTCATTGGAAGGACAGATGCTGAAGCTGAAGCTCCAATACTTTGGCCACCTGATGCAAAGAGCTGACTTGGAAAAGACCCCGATGCTGGGAAAGATTGAGGGCAGGAGGAGAAGGGGACAACAGAGGATGAGATGGTTGGATGGCATCGCTGACTCAATGGGCATGAGTTTGAGCAAGCACCTGGAGACGGTGAAGGACAGGGAAGCCTGGCGTGCTGCAGTCCATGGGGTTGCAAAGACTGGGACGTGACTTAGTGACTAAACAACAGCAACAAACACACTTAAATATTGACTAAGAGCAAAGAAGAGCATCTTCTTGGAAACTCCAAGCAGGAAGGTGTGTTGAGCCTTAAGTCAATGAATGGAGAACAAACATCCGAACACAGGAACTGTCTTCTGAATGTTATCACTTTCATCTAGGAATTACTAAAAACATTTCTAAAAGCTGTATCGGATTCTGGAGTTTGCATTTTAAAGTTAAGCAAAAACTTGTCTCTGTGAAAGCAAGGGTATCATGCATGCCTGTATTTTCTTAAGGTATGTTTGGTTTATAACTCTGCATGTTATATCATTAAATTTATATTCTAGAAAGTGAAGTCACAAGGACAAGCATGCTGAGCTTTTAAGTGTTCAAAGGGATCACTGTACTTTTTAACAAAGCAATATGTTTGCTGCTTATATGTCTGACATAGCATTTTCATTTCCATGAATAAATGCATTTTATCATAAACTACAAAAGAACATCTAGTGAGCTGCACAGGAAGCTTAGTTTAAAGGTATAGGGTCTGCTTTCTTATGCATATGTTACAATAGTACCTGTGGTTATATAGCTTTCTTCTTTTAGAAGTATCACAGACATCCTCAAGGACTGTAGCCCGCCAGGCTCCTCTGTCCGTGGGATTCTCCAGGCAAGAACACTGGAGTGGGTTGCCATGCCCTCCTGCAGGGGATCTTCCCCACCCAGGGATCGAACCCACGTCTCTTACGTCTCCTGCATTGGCAGGCGGGTTCCTTCCCACTGGTGCCAACTACAAAGCCCGAAATTCTCTAACTGTTGACATGACTAGTTAAGCCACACCCTACGTTAGTCAACACCAAGTACCTGAGAGGGGAACCTGAAGTATGTCCCAAAGGAATGATGACTGGTAAATGGCTGAGTGGGAATTGTCCAGATGCATTAGTAAGAAAGCACTTAGTATGTCTTTCCTCTAAGCCAAGGTGGACCTGATTGTCCGAATTTGTCTGGAGAAGAAATGAACCTTGTAATCACTTTGGTGGGACTTGGACAAAACACCCAATCTATTAAAGAGAATCTAGAAGAACCCCTTGATTAACTCCATGAGAAAAGAGCAGAATACATGGCCTGTCTCAGGTTACCGATGAAACGGAAAACAAGTCCCCAATTCCCAGTTTCCTAAAAGTTAGCAATGCTTTTCCTTGCAACTGATTTAGGTTATCAGTCTCTTTTCTTTTTTATCTTTTTTTTTTTTTTTAATCCTTAATCAGAGAGGCTTGCTAAAGGTGTACTCCAGGACTCCCATCCAGAGATTCTGGGTCAGCCTATGTGAGATAAAGCCGCCGTGGACTCTCAGCTTTGAAACACCACCTCCTGAAGCTACAAGCAAGTGAGCCAAGGGCCGGTTTGGGAGGAGACTGAGTCAGAAAACATGCACCCCATTTAAAATGGAGCAGAAGCTTTGATTGCAAGAGCACGCGTTTCTTCATTTTAAGGGCCTTCTTGAGGTATGTGTGCTGACATGCCTGTCGACTTCTTAGTAATCACATTGATATATTTTCCCCCAGAAACGTTTAGCCAAGACCCTCTTAGACTCATTTTTGGGAGCCAGCAGCTTGTCTCTTCAAAGGCTTTTCAGTGGCATTCGAGAAGGATAAACTGGGTAGGAAACAGTCACACTGTTTTTCTGACGTTCCCCTGTTGGAAAAGCAAACTGAGAATGCACTCTAAACTGGAGAAGAGCAATGCTTTAATCTGATGGTGTTCCTGAGCTGTAATATGAGTGTGGTCCACGCTCATTGGTTACGGGTTATAGGGGACAGTCACGTGCAGGCAAGAAAGTGGCCCAGGGTGCCCAGTTCCTTCTTAATGGGGACTTTCCTGGTGGCACAGATGGTAAAGAATCTGCCTGCAGTGCAGGAGACCTGGGTTCGATCCCTGGGTCAGGATGATTCCCTGGAGGAGGAAATGGCCACAAACTCCAGTCTTCTTGTCTGGAGAATCTCATGGACGGAGGAGCCTGTCGGGGCTTCCGTCCACGGGGGTCTCAGAGATGAGACCACTTTCCTTTTTCCTTCCAATGGCTTTCATTTGATGATGCAGTAACAAGCCTCTTCTCTCAGGGATGGCAGTCAACGTCCAGAGAAATTAAGGTTGTGTTTTAAAGATTAGAAATTAGCATCACGAGAGGAACCGGTAAGTGAGCTAGGCCCACACTCAAGCTCTATGTCTGCGTGTGGAGTTGTCAGGATTCGGCGGCCAGATCTCTTCTGACGACCACTCTTCTTCAAGTGTGCCTTTCTCTTCCCATCCAGATTTCACTCTCTTCTGCTCAGCTTTGCACTTCAAAACACGAGTGATGTGAGGTGCTCAGATGCAGTTAAGAACTGAGTGGATATAAAGAATCAAATCTGCATCCTTTGTAACATGATTTCAGGCAAGGATGGGGTGACCCCCCTCTCTGATGCTGTACCAATCTGCTCCCTCATGGCAGATTTAACCACTGACAAATGAAAATTATAGTTTTCTGCCCCGGGTCACTGAATATACACTCTGCTTTTTGGGGCAGGACAACAGTGTCCGTCTGCAATGATCTGCTTTCTTTTATCATCTTGCAGGGGAAACAGCCTACTTGGAAATAATTTTTTGCTTCTTTTTTCCTCTTCGGCACGATTATAAAAATTCAGCTGCACTAGACATAGGTTTAAAGGTATTATTTTTAATCACCTTGATGTTTACTAAGATGTTACTGAAAAGCATCAGAAATGTGTTTGCTATTACTTTTGTGGGTGAAGGCATATTTTAAGGAAGATTTTTGAAAAATATACAAAGAATTGTCAAATATCAAGGATTTGTCTGCTTGCTTTCCTCCCTTCCCCCAAAGTCACCATTAATCCATCGATTAGTGTTACATTTGATACCTGTTTTGTAGTCACGCTAAGAGCCTGTTCTAGATTAAGTGATTGCTACACTTTTATTCTGTCCTTGCCATAGTTACTAAAATTTAATTACTAAAAAATAAAGTGTGTTGGAGTGTGCATTTTTACATTTGAAGGATCGGCGATAAACATGTTCAACTGTGAATGCTTTTTTCCCTTCCCAACCCCTCTGCCCCAGGAGATTTTGACTTTAGTTTATTTGAGGACATTTGTTGATTTTAAGTGTCTCGTTGAGCATAACAGCTTCTGGACCTTATGGGGAACACAGAGTTTTTTAAAACCCAGTGGTTTCAAAGAATGTTCAGTGTCACTCAAGTTGAACACTCGTCTCAGTGACTAGGCAAATTAACTGATTTTTTTCCCCAAAGTTTAATGCTGGCAACACTCCAGTGTACAACCAGAAAGAGCCAGGGTCCTCATATCTGATTTTACATCTGAACCATAGATATTGAAAAGCATACACAGAGCCTTAAAACAAATGCTATGTAACAGCCAAATGCAGGAGACTAAAATATATCAAAGGTGACTTTTGTACTTCAGGTTCTTGACCAAAGTATTACTGGTTTGCTCCCAATCATGCATTTTGAGAAGCATAAGCAAGTTAGTAGAATTGGAAATTATGCAATTTTAACCAAAGTTATATAATTTGGGCTTTCTTTGTGGCTCAGCTGGTAAAGAATCCTCCTGCAATCCGGGAGACCTGGGTTCAATCTCTGGGTTGGGGAGATCCCCTGGAGAAGGGAAAGCCCACCCACTCCAGTATTCAGGCCTGGAGAATCCCATGGACTGTATAGTCCGTGGGGTCACAAAGAGTCAGACACGACTGAGTGACTTTTTTTTTTAATGATATAACTTTTTTCATTTCTCACTTCTGAAGGGCCTACTTTTCATGGGAAAGGAATAATGAATTTCTCAGTAAAATTCCTATTTAACACTTGGTAAAATGAGACTCCTTTAGCTTTTTGAAATGAAGCTCAGATAAATAATCATAGTTTTTATTCTGATTTTCATCCCGAGACATGAAAGAAATCCACACAGGTGCTCTTTAGAAATACTGAAGCTCTGTTCTGTTGACAGACTTAAGTGGGGCTGTTCTTTGATGCTGCTAAGCCCATGGAAATTTACATTGAGCCATGTAAATACCAGAGATTTGGATAGACTTAATCTGATAAAGAAACGAACAAGGCAACTTTTAACAGGAAACAGCGCCACATGGCGGCCATCTGAATAAAACGCGACAGCTTAGTTCAGTTGCTCAGTAGCGTCTGACTCTTTTGCAGACCCCCACGGACTGACTGCACGCCAGGCTTCCCTGCCCTGGCGACAGCAGTCAACAATCCAGTCTGATAACCTAGTTTGAAGACTGCATTGTCAACTATAAAGCTTAAATCCAACTGGCGTCATCATGCACCCTTCTCAACTAATACCAACTAGACTAATTCCACTGCAGACTTAAGCAAGGGAAAGGTTTCCCGAGTAACTACAGTCACGCTGAACTAAACCGGGGAAATGTGCAAAGCTGTCTTCAGATTAATTTTAAGCACTCCTCTGTTCACTGCGAAACTAAACGACAGAGGCAGACTTGTGTGAATTATATCCGAAGTAGCTCCTGGTTCGGAATATCTCTGCAGCTCAGACATCATGTGCTTGTTCAGATTGGGATAAAATTCAAAGCCAGGGAAAACTAAAGAAAGTTGACAGGCTTTATCTTCAGTGTCAGCAAATGGAAAGAAAACCCAGACACACTGCCTTTCATCACTCCGTGGCCACTGCACGCAAGATTCCCATCAGTCAGGAGGTCAGAATAAACACATTTGAGGAACTCAGGGAAGCACCGTGATACCCTGGAGCCAAGGGAAAAGACCGATGAATGTGACTGAGGCCTGAATTGATAGGTTTCTCTTCTGAATCCACAAGTCTTAGTCACTTGGTTGTGTCTGACTTTTCACAACTCTGTGGACTGCAAGGAGGTCCAACCAGTCCATCCAAAAGGAGATCAGTCCTGAGTGTTAATTGGAAGGACTGATGTTGAAGCTGAAACTCCAATAGTTTGCCCACGTGATGCGAAGAGCTGACTTATTTGAAAAGACCCTGGTGCTGGGAAAGATTGAGGTCAGGAGGAGAAGGGGATGACAGAGGATGAGATGGTTGGATGGCATCACCGACTCAATGGACATGAGTCTGAGTAGACTCCGGGAGTTGGTGATAGACAGGGAAGCCTGGCGTGCTGCAGTGCATGGGGTAACAAAGAGTCGGACACGACTGAGCGACTGAACTGAATTGAACTGATGGACTCTAGCCCACCAGGCCCCTGTGTCCATGGGATTCTCCAGGCGAGAATACTAAAGGAGGGGGTTGTTATTTCCTCCTCCAGGGGATCGTGTCAATCCAGGCATGGAACCCAGGTCAGCTGCATTGCAGGCATATTGTTTATCATCTGAGCTACCAGGGAAGCCCTGTGAATCCACATGGGGCTTAAAAAAAAAAAAAAGTACACCCTGGGACCAAAACAAAACAAAAATGTTTGGGTGTAAGTCCAGATTTTTCTATCCTGGCTAACTGGAACCAGCTGGAGAAAACTCTGATCCGCTCTGGGTGCTTCCAGGAGTCCGAATCTAGAGGTCATTCCCTCTACTCCTCTGACCATCCAGCAGCCTCTGGACCACGGGTGCAGCCTTCTCACACACAAGGCTGACTTTGAATTCCAGACGAGGAATGCTAAGCCCTCTTTGGTCGGTTCTGCTCTGTTTTCTCAGCAATCTGTGCTTCTCCGGGACACAGGCTGCCAGGAGTGGGCTCTCAAAGCTGGTAAATGGGGCTCCCCCTCGTGTGTAAGTGGCATTCCTAGCGGAGCCGTGTTCCCTGCGGTCCTTCTGGCTATTGAATCACGTAGAGCAAGTCCTTGTTGACACGGCAGCAACTTCTCAGCTCAAGAAGAACTTCAGGGAGGGCACAGACGGGAACTCAATCCATCCCTTTCTCTTCTGCAAATACTTAGTAGCTACCATTCCCGATGATTCTACAGACACCAGTCATCCTAGAGATATTTATTTTCAGTATCTTGGTATTCGTCCTGCTCTTTATAGGTGAGGCTAGGAAATGTTTAGTTCAGAGCAATGTTGTGGGTGGATGTGTTCCTGGGTCACGGATACAGAATAAGCCAGTTAAGACGAGACTGGGATGTTAAGAGCCGGCTGACTGTCATATTAGCAAGATCTTACTAAATGAATTACAGTTTCCTGGCGTTACTACAGACAATGAAAGAAATGAAAGTGATCTAAGCCCCTTTCTGTTTTTAGAGAATTAGGCGCACATGTTCAATGTCAGTTTAATGCCAAATCTACATAGAGGTTTTTCCCTCTCTGCCAAAGTAATTAACTAAAATTATACTTGTATCTACAAAAATTTTGAAGTCATGACTTCATAATTGCCTTTTCCGATATCAAGGGATTATGAGAAATGACGTAGTGTGAAGACTCAAAGGAGTGAAAAGTATCAGCTCGAAATCGACCTGGGGTTGAAATCTCAGCAGGAGAAATGAGGGACGTGCTACCCACACAGATTCCTTCACTGCCCTTCATTTCTGTGTCTTCGCCTTGTAAAACAGAGGTCGTAAAGGAAACTACCTCTCAGGGTGATTCTCAGGTAATGGTGAAGAATCCACCTGCAGTGAAGCAGACCACGGTTTGACCCCTGGGTTGGGAAGATCCCCTGGAGAAGGAAGTGGCAACCCAGTCCATTATTCCTGCCTGCAGAATCCCCATGGACACAGGAGCCTGGTGGGCTGTAGTCCATGGGGTCACAAAGAGTCGACTAACACTTTCACACTTCTACTTAAATACTTCAAAAACATTAGGTACAGACCTTCAATTAATAATAAGTGCCCAAACCCGGCAAGGTAGATACAGCATTCACGGTATTAACCAATGGATTTGTAACATATGTTTTGGTTTTGACTATTCTTTTAGTGCCTAGAGAATCCCACGGACAGAGGAGCCTGGCAAGCTACAGTCTGTGGAGCTGCAAAGAGTCAGACACGGCCGATCGACTTTCACTTCTTCTGTGCCATTTTTGTATAAATTTCATACCTAGGTTTTCCCCCAAGCTGCAGGCCATGGGGTCACAAACAGTCAGACACAACTGAGCATCAGTTCAGTTCAGTGGCTCAGTCGTGTCCGACTCTTTGCAACCCCATGGACTGCAGCACACCAGGCCTCCCCGTCCATCACCAAATTCCTAGAGTTTACTCAAACTCATGTCCATTGAGTCAGTGATGCCGTCCAACCATCTCCTTCTCCTCCTGCCTTCAGTCTTTCCCAACATCAGCGTCTTTTCTAATGAGTCCGTTTTTCGAATCAGGTGGCCAAAGTATTGGTGTTTCAGCTTCAGCATCACTCCTTCCAGTGAATATCCAGGATTGATTATCCTGAATAATCAGTTTTCCAACCTCAGTACTAGTGACTCTCAGGGATAATTTCCCATAGGGAGCTAATCTGGCTTCTACTCGCTAGATGTCAGTAGCATCCACCCCATCCCCCAACAGGGACAGCTAACAAAACTGTCTCCAGATAGTATCACATGTCTCCCCGGTGGGGGGGCGGGGGGGGGGCCGCAAAATGACTTCCAGCTGAGAACCGCTGAGTTACAGCAATGCCTCTTTAGTTCGGAAGAGTCAATTCGAAGTAATGGAAAGGTAAAGATGATTTTTAAATGAGCACTGAAATGAACATTAGCTTCTGAACATAAAAATGAAGTTCACTTTCCAAAATGATTTCTCAGAACAACTCATTTGAGATTCATGTTGATGTATGGCAGAAATCAGCACAATATTGTCAAGCAAATATCTTGCAATCGAAAAATTTTTTTAAATTAAAATAACCAAATGGCTCATTTGACAATGTGTTGGGGTTCAGTTGCTAAGTCATGTCTGACTGCGATCCCATGAACTGCAGCATGCCAGGCTTCCTAAATGATGACAGACTAAAAAGAAAAGCAAATACTCAAGTACAACTCACAGGTGCCCGTCCAGAGTATTCAAGATAAGCAGTCCAGCCACAGGTATTATCCAAAAAGAACCTGCACAGCAGACGTGAACACCAGAGTCACTTTTCGACACCTGGTCAAACATTCTACTTGACTTTAAACACCCCTCTTTAAGAGCTTGCAGTATAAAATTTCATCGTTGTGGAATTAGATCATACATTTTTTTCCCCTTTATTTAACTCTTTACTTCTCAGTCAGTTTTACTAAGATGTATTTACTAAAATAGAATTAACTTACAGAAAATAACAATTTGTAAATTTTAAATGAGCAATTTGACTGTGAAGACATCCTTTGCCTTAAAGTCTGCAACCGTGTGACTACCAATTCGACAGCCATCTAGAATATTTCCAGCACCATACACACTTCTCTTCTCTCTCCTGTATCAATATCCTGCCCTCACTTCCTGACTCCGGCAATCTGATTTCTGTGCTTCCATTTCTGTGTTTGCCAGAACGTCATATAAATGATGGTAGGCAGTGTTGTGTCTGGCTTTTTTTTTTTTTCCTCCCACTGAGCACAATGGTTCTGAATTCAACATATTCGGAGCAGGAACAGTTTATTCCTTGATTCATGCAAGGTGTATTTTTTAAATTTTTATTTCTTTCTTTTAGCTGTGCTGGGTCTTCTTTGCTGTGCAGCGTTTTCTGTAGTTGCAGAGCAGGGGCTCTAGAGTGGGTGGGCTCAGTAGTTGTGGCTCCGGGAGGCGGGTGGTGCTCTAGAGCACAGGCTCAGTAGCTCTGGCTCCGGGGTGGGTGGGGGAGGGGGGAGGTGGTGCTCTAGAGCACAGGCTCAGTAGCTCTGGCTCCGGGGTGGGTGGGGGAGGGGGGAGGTGGTGCTCTAGAGCACAGGCTCAGTAGTTGTTGGGGGGGGGGTTTAGTTGCCCTGCAGCACGTGGGATCTTCCCAGACCAGGGATCGAACCCGTGTCTCCTGCATTGGCAGGCGGATTCTACACCACTGAGCCAGGAGGGAAGCCCCTATGCAAAGTGTTTGAAAATACGATGGAGGTGGGATGGGGCAGGGCTCTGTTTACTAACAGCATAGGAATTAGGTGAAATTCTTGAGACCCCCAAACGACCACGTGGTTCTCTCTGCTTCCCAGCATGCAACTGGGCTGATTTAAAAGCAGCAGCCCCTGGTCACAGCTGCCTGCAGGGGGCAGCAAAGGGCTGGGAGGCAACACCAAGCTTTGCACCCGGAGTCAGAGGGCTGGAACCTCAAGAGGGAAGCTCTTTCCCTGGAGAAACTGTTTCCGACTCAAAGCTTCAGGAGGCAACCCGGATTCACCCTCCAGCAAAACCTGAATTAGGCTCAGGGAAGTGAGGAAGTACTCAAACCAGTATCTGACAGGAGAGAACAAACCTGGGCTGAGATCAGAGATAAATCCTGAACAAAGACCAGACAAAATACTCCTTCAATAAAACACACAATGCATTTGTTGTAGGAAAGGGAACCCGTTTCAGGGCCCGAAACTGGGCTCTTGTCTAACACTCGGAAATGAATTGTCCGAGGAGACACATGTGCCGACAAAGCAAGAGATTTTATTGGGAAAGGGCGCCCGAGCAGAGAGCAGGAGGGTAAGGAAACCCAGGAGAACAACTTTGCCACATGGCTGGCAGTCTCCAGCTTTATGGCGATGGGATTAGTTTCCGGGTTTTCTTTAGCCAATCATTTTCACTCAGAGTCTGCTGGTGGCCAACGCCTTGTCCAGCCAAATGGATGCAAGGAGAAGGATTCTGGGAGCTGGTAGGACATGTGGTGTCTCCTTTTGACCTTTCTCGAACTCTTCCGGTTGGTGGAGGCTTATTAGTTCTTTACCAGGACCTCCTGTCGTAAAGCACATATGCAAATAGTTACTGTGGTGCCTGGCCAGGGTGGAGGGTTTCAATCAATGTGCTTCCCTTAACACATTCACTTAAATGAAAGATACATGAAGTTGCGTTAAAAATTACGACACAGTGTTCATCCAAAACATCCTAGAGAAAGAGATTCAATACACAGTAGGAGAAAATATTTTCCCAATACGACTGACAAAATACTAGAATGAAAACTGGGGAACGGATTCCTACAAATCAATAAAAAGAGCATGAACAGACCAAAAGGAAACTAAGCAAAAGTTATGAACGAGCACACAGAGAAACACGTAGTTTTTAAAGTTAAATGAAGAGATGTTCAGCATCACTGATGACCAGGAAAAAAAAATATCGAAAATAAGAGGAAAGTGACGGGACTTCCTTGGTGGTCCAGTGGCTAAGACGCCACCCACCCCCCACCCCCCACTGGGTTTCCAAGCCTAGCAACCCACTCCGGTATTCTTGCCTGGAAAAATCTCATGGATAGAGAAGCCTGGTAGGCTACAGTCCATGGGGTGGCAAAGAGTCGGACACGACTGAGCGACTTCAATTTCATTTTACTTTCACTTTCCAAGCCTCAGTTCAGTTCAGTTCAGTTCAGTCGCTCAGTCGTGTCCGACTCTTTGCAACCCCATGAATCACAGCACGCCAGGCCTTCCTGTCCATCACCAACTCCCGGAGTTCACTCAGACTCATGTCCATCGAGTCAGTGATGCCATCCAGCCATCTCATCCTCTGTCGTCCCCTTCTCCTCCTGCCCCCAATCCCTCCCAGCATCAGAGTCTTTTCCAATGAGTCAACTCTTCGCATGAGGTGGCCAAAGTACTGGAGTTTCAGCTTCAGCATCATTCCTTCCAAAGAAATCCCAGGGCTGATCTCCTTCAGAATGGACAGGTTGGATCTCCTTGCAGTCCAAGGGACCTCAGGAGTCTTCTCCAACACCACAGCTCAAAAGCATCAATTCTTCCAAGCCTAGCAGGAACATTAACAGGACCTACGAGGAAGGACCGAAACAAAAGGCGTGGCACTTTTTATGATACTCTTATAATGTCGATGCTTACAGCTGCAAAATGTGAGGTCTGTAGTTATATCCATTTATGAAGCACCAGTAGATGGTTTAAAACATTTTGACTCCTGTGACTGTGACCTTCCGACTGTATGTATTAAAAATCTCCATCCTTATAGAGCTATTCACTACTTTTGTCTCTGTATATTGATATGGCATTTAAACAAAGGGCTTCCCTGGTGGCTAAAGAATTGGTAAAGAATTTGCCCACAGTATTGGAGACCTGGATTTGATCCTTGGGTCGGGAAGACCCCCTGGAGAAGGAAATTGCAACCCACTCTGGTATTCTTGCCTGGAGAATCCCATGGATGGACGAGCCTGGCGGGCTACAGTCCATGGGGTCCCAAAGAATTGGACATGCCTGAGCAACTAACTGGAGAAGGCAATGGCAACCCACTCCAGTACTCTTGCCTGGAAAATCCCATGGACGGAGGAGCCTGGTAGGCTGCAGTCCATGGGGTCGCTAAGAGTCAGTCACAACTGAGCGACTTCACTCTCACTTTTCACTTTCCTGCATTGGAGAAGGAAATGGCAACCCACTCCAGTGTTCTTGCCTGGAGAATCTCAGGGATGGGGGAGTCTCGTGGGCTGACATCTATGGGGTCACACAGAGTCGTACACGACTGAAGTGACTTAGCAGCAGCAGAGCAACAAACACTTCCCTTAAATATTTAGAAGATGTGGTTTCCCTGCACTACATCTTGTATTCCCTAAGAACAACCCATTAGTTGACTATCTCTTATTAATACATACTTCCAGTTTATGGGCTTCATTTGCAAATAGAACAGTCAAATTAAGGGGTCACTGGAACTTTATGAAAATATTACAAAACAGTAAACTAATAATTGGAGGTTTCATAAACCTTAACATTTTCTACTGGGTTCAGTGATTTGTTCAGTTTTCTGATTTGACTTGTTATGTCGTAAGGAAGAAATCCGAAATTGCTGCAATGCCTGGTACTTTGGTACTTTAGGATTGTCATTTAATGTTAACTAGGATGCGAAGGCAATGGCACCCCACTCCAGTACTCTTGCCTGGAAAATCCCATGGACGGAGGAGCCTGGTAGGCTGCAGTCCATGGGGTCGCTGAGGGTCTGACACGACTGAGTAACTTCACTTTCACTTTTCACTTTCATTCTTTGGAGAAGGAAATGGCAACCCACTCCAGTGTTCTTGCCTGGAGAATCCCCAGGGAGGAAGGAGGCTGGTGGGCTGCCGTCTATGGGGTCGCACAGAGTCCGACACGACTGAAGCGACTTAACAGCAGCAGCAGCAGGATGCGAAGGCAATATCATTATCTGAGTCTTACAGGTAAGGAGATGAATGTGCACAGAAATCAATCAATTGCCCGATTTGCACAATGTTAAGGATGGAACTCTTATCCAAACCCAGGTCCAGCTACTCCATGACCATCTTCCCAGGGACCAAAAATAAAAGATTTCAATGGAAAGAAGCAAGTCACTGGAGGCAGAATAAACGCACCTACAGCTTCACCTGTGATAACCTGAAGTTAAAGGCTAGCATTCAAATCTTATGCAGAAGTAAAAGATTAGTAACCAAAAAGTAAATACTAAGAGCAAGGATATTATTCCAGTGAACTCTGAAAAGGATCATCTTAGTCAAGAGATTAAGTGAACCTACAAGGCCAGGTTGTGCTAATGGTAAAGAAGCCGCCTGCCAGTGCAGGAGATAAAAGAGACATGGGTTCAGTCCCTGGGTCAGGAACATCTCCTGGAGGAGGAAAATGACAGCCTGCTCCAGTATTCTTGCCTGGAGAACCCCATGGACAGAGGAGCCTGGCAGGCTACAGTCCATGGGGTCGAAAAGAGTTGGACACGACTGAGTGACTTAGTAAACACACACTAAGTAAACACACACACCCTCTGGATGGGGGTGGGTACTAGATTGGGTCAAAATGTCCTGTAGAATGGATCCTTGGAAATGTGAGCAGATTACTTGGCCACAGTCTCTTGCATGGACCAGACATCAGGAAACGTTACCAGTGATCCAACACTCTAAGGTAGGGAGGTAGGTTTAGTTACTCAGTCGTGTCTGACTCTCGCAACCCCGTGGACTGTAGCCCATGAGGCTCCTCTGTCCACAAGATTCTCCAGGCAAGAATACTGGAGTGGGTTGCCATTTCCTTCTCCCCAACACTTTAAAGCAGCTAACTGAATCCTGTGTGCCCTCTCTTGGTGCAAATAAAGTTTTATTGGAACACAGACACTTCCACTCACTAGCATAATGCCTACTGCTGCTTTTACATTACAGGGACCGACGTGAGTAGCTGTAATAGAAACCATATGATCTGCCCAGCTGCGAAGATGGACTAGCTAAGCCTTTATGGAGCAAGTCTGCCCACCCTGAGTGCAAAGCGGGGACTGAGTCACCCTGAGCACAAATCGGGGGCCGAGTGTGCGGGGCAAATGCGATCTCAACGTGATGGAAGCACCTGGCTTCCCTCCTGCCTGTGTGCTCTTGTTCAAGTCTTTTGCAACAATATCATGTTGCACAGCTCCGGATACACCTCAGTCACATCTGACCTCCCCTCAGGGTGCTCTTTTCTGTTCGCTGCTTCCACAGCTGTTGAGGCAGGATGGGGGGGTCTTCTTCACCCCTGCCCTTCACAGCAACATCAGCAGCTGCTGAGTCACTGAGTCGTGTCTGACTCTTTGAGACCTCATGGCCAGGCTCCTCTGTCCTTGGGATTCTCCCAGGCAAAAATACTGGAGTGGGTGTTCATTTCCTCCTCCAGGGGATCTTCCTGACCCAGGGATCAAACCCACGTCTCCTGCACTGGCAGGCGGATTCTTTACCACTGAGCCCTCCAGGCACAAAGCAGGTGATGGATCTCTCCTCCTTCGAATCCCATGGACTCCATGACTTGTCGATTACATTCAATCTCTCTTCCCTGTCCTCTAGTCTGTCCTGATTTGCCCGGCCTCCCTCTGCTCTTGTGTCCTCTCTGGATTTGTCCATTCCAGCCCCAGCACTTATCCAGCTGGACTTCCAGCTTGTCCCTTCCTCCAAAGACAAGCAAATACTTCCAGAGCCAAAGACGTTTTTACACCCAGTCAGCCAGCCCTTCATCCTCCAGTACCCACTCATGTCTCACCACCACTTTCTTGGCTGCAAGGAAGATAGTTCTGAAAAAATTCCAGCAGAAATAACTCTAGTCTTTACAAGTATTGCATTTTGAATGTCATTGAACAAGAAATGGCAAATATCCTCAAAATTCTCGATACATAAACCATGGCATATAAAAAGAAAGAGGAAAAAAGAGCATGGCATATCAGCTGATTTTTGTTTCCCTATCATCACTATACCAAAAAAAGTTGTAAACTCGCTTGTAATAAGCCAAGAAAAATATGTTTTTGTTGAGTACTCATTTGTCCGTCTCTTGTCCAGTATATCAGAGAAGGCAATGGCAGCCCACTCCAGTACTCTTGCCTGGGAAATCTCATGGACTGAGGAGCCTGGTAGGCTCCAGTCCATGGGGTCGTGAAGAGTCAGACACAACTGAGCGACTTCACTTTCATTTTTCACTTTTATGCATTGGAGAAGGAAATGGCAACCCACTCCAGTGTTCTTGCCTGGAGAACCCCAGGGACGGGGAGCCTGGTGGGCTGCCGTCTATGGGGTTGCACAGAGTCGGACACGACTGAAGCGACTTAGCAGCAGCAGCAGCAGCAGCATCAGTCATATATATACTCTTAATTCCATCACTCACTAAACCCTGTTTTACTTTCCTTCCTGACATTTATCTCTGCCTGAAATTCTATTTATTTGTGAAAGTGCAAGTGTTAATCTCTCAGTCATGTCCAACTCTTTGTGACCCCCATGGACTGTAGCCTGCTGGGCTCCTCTGTCCATGGGATTTCCCAGGCAAGAATACTGGATCGGGTTGTCATTCCCTTCTCCAGGGGATCTTCCTGATCCAGGGATCGGACCAGGATCTCCTGCATTGCAAGTGGATCTTTACCATCTGAGACACTGGGGAAGCCCATTTTTGTTTTTATTAGTACAACTATTTATTTAATTTACTTGCTTGCTCTGTGTCTCTAATCAGAATGTAACTTTCACGGAAGCAGGGTTTGATGTGTATCACACTTACCATCCTTGACATGTAATAAGAACTCAATATTTATTAAGTGTTGGCTGGGACTTCCCTGGCGGTCCAGTAGCTACGAATCGATCCACCAGTGCAGGGGACGCTGGTTCCATCCCTGATCTGGGAAGACCCCACATGCCTCAGGGTCTTCTAAGCTTCTGCCTCACAACTGCTGAGGCCACAGGCCACAGCTACTAAAGCCCATGCACTCCAGAGCTTTTGCTCCACAGCAAGAGAAGCCATGGAGACGGGAAGCCCTGTACCACAACTAGAGAGTAGCCTCCGCTGCTAGTTAGAGCAACTAGAGCGTCGCCTCCACTACTAGTTAGAGCAACTAGAGTAGCCTCCACTACTAGTTAGAGCAACTAGAGAGTAGCCACCACTACTAGTTAGAGCAACTAGAGAGTAGCCTCCACTACTAGTTGCAGCAACTAGAGAGTAGCCTACTTCTAGTTAGAACAACTAGAGAGTAGCCTCCGCTGCTAGTTAGAGCAACTAGAGAGTAGCCTCTGCTGCTAGTTAGAGCAACTAGAGAGTAGCTTCCACTACTAGTTGCAGCAACTAGAGAAGGGCCAGCAACCTGTAGCAACGATGACCCAGTATACTCAAAAATAAATATTTTAAAAAAAAATAAAATATTAGGTGACCTGTCCGTGATGTTGGATAAAATAGTCCTTTATAACACACAGCTGGGAGACTGGAAGTCGTGACCTGTCCGTGATGTTGGATAAAATAGTCCTTTATAACACGCAGCTGGGAGACTGGAAGTCAAGGCCAAGTTTGGGCAGATTCAGATTAGGGCACTAATCCACTCATGAGGGCTGCACCCTCGTGACTGAGTCACCCCCAAGGGCTCCACGTCCTAAGAGCACCACACAGGGGGGAAAGCATTTCAGCAGATGACTCTGGCTGAGGGAGGGGGCACACAGTCCCTGTGTTGTACTGTCCTCCCTTCCTCACATCAGGGAGTATCCCCAGGCTCTCCAAGGAGCCCACAGCAGGTGACCCCCAGGAGGCTGTGTCTTTCATGAGATCCCAGCAGCTCCGTGGCTCCGGTTCCCAGCAGGCGGTGCAGCCCCTGGGTCTGGAAATCACTGCTTCCTTCCTACCTTCCTTTCCTGAGCCCCACTCAGGAAACAGGATCTCAAGGGCCATAAGTGAGAGCTCATGGGACTTGCAACTAAAAATCCCTCATGCTATGACAAAGACTGATGGCCCCCTGTGCCACCACGAAGACCCAACTCGGCCAAATTAATAAATAAAAATAAATATTTAGCAGAGATGTCACTTTGCTGACAAAGGAGGATCATATAGTCAAAGCTATGGTTTTTCTAGTCAGACATGTGAGAGCTGGACCATAAAGAAGGCTGAGCACTGAAGAACTGATGCTTTCAAACTGTGGTGCTGGAGAGGACTCTTGAGAGGCCCTTGGACTGCAAGGAGATTCAGCCAGTCCATCCTAAAGATCAGTCCTGGGTATTCATTGGAAGGACTGATGCTGAAGCTGAAGCTCCAATACTTTGGCCACCTGATAGAACAAGAAGACTCATTGGAAAAGAGCCTGCTGCTGGGGGCGGGGGGAAGACTGAAGGCAAAAGGAGAAGAGGGTGGCAGAGGATGAAATAGTTAGATAGCATTACCGACTCAATGGACATGAGTTTGAGCAAACTCCGGGAGATGGTGAAGGGCAGGGAAGCGTGGTGTGCTGCAGTCCATGGGGTCTCAAAGACTTGGACTTGACTCAGAGACTGAAGAACAACAACAGAGTTATCATTATGTAGACTATAATAATTCTGTACAACATAGTTACGAGTAATATAAAATGCTGATGGTTTAGCAGGTCTCCCTAAAAGGCAGGCTTTGACAAGTCTTCCTGGAGATTGCTCTCTGCTTCTCTTCCCACCCCATGTTGCCCATCACGTTCCTGAATTGTGTTTCCTCTGTTTTAAATACTCGGAGTAGTTTTTGTTTTCCTGGAAGACTCTTGAAATGCACACTCACATTTCTTCTGGCTTTTAACACCTTCCCAGAAGTCAGGTCAGAGAAAGCCAAGCGAGGCAGTGGTTGCCGACACACTCATGACTCACTGCAGACCGAAACCAAGCAACTTAGCTGCTCAATGGGTTTAGCAGATAAGCTCTGGTTTAATAGGTTTCCTCCATTATCACAAGAGAGATGCTCTATAAATCACCGTTGTAGACAAGAGCTATAACCCCATGTACCGTAGAATCGCAGTCATATACGGCAAAGTCATTCATCATGTGATTTTAATTATATGAAGAGACACACTGGATTCATCTCTGCGTCCCCATCATCCACTTCAATGCCTGAAATGTTAACAGATATTTGATAAATGCTCATTTAATGGTGAAATGGATGAACTGAAAATATTCCAAATTACGCACGCTGCGCTTTTCACATGACGGTATAAGACGGCACAAGAATTCTAATAACCCACGAGTATATGAATGAGGAAAAATCTTTCTAGAGTTTGAAGCAGGAACTGCTGAGGGCAAATGCTTGTGCTATTGCATGAGAATCACGAGAGGAAGGATCTCTGGGGGCACCTAGCTGGCAAAGGGGCTTCCCTGATGGTTCAGACAGTAAAGAATCTGCCTGCAATGCAGGAGATGAGGGTTCGATCCTGGGTCAAGAAGATCCCCTGGAGAAAGGAATGACAACCCGCTCCAGTATTCTTGTCTGGGAAATCCCATGGACAGAGGAGCCTGGAGGGCTATAGTCCATGAGGTCGGAAACAGTCGGACACGACTGAATGACTAAGAGCAGGCTGGGAAGATCTGCAGTGACCACACCACTGGTCACTGCCTTCTCCTCAATCCCTGTGCACCTTGGAACTGACCACAGAGACTGACATTCACGATGGAGATGAAAGTCCTCAGAAATTAGACCTGTACTGGGAAGGTCACTCCCATGTGGGGGGATTCCAAGCACGTTTCAGGGCACTGGGGTGTCATGGACAGACACTGAAATCGGTGCAGGACACAGACCAGGAGGTGAGGAAACATAGCACAGGGGAAGCTAGTTTATCTAGTTGTCTTGGTCATTATCACCTTTTCTAAATGAGTAGCTGAGAGAGAGAACGCGGATTCACTAAGTTCTGGTCTCAGTTTCACGAGCACACACTCCCATGTAATCATCAACACTCCCGAGCCAAGGCTGGCAGCAGAGACTCCTTGGAGAGTTACTACTATTAAGAGTTACCACTCCTATGCATGAGACGGGGTGCTCGGGCCCGGTGCACTGGGATGCCCCTGAGGGATGGGATGGGGAGGGAAGTGGGTGGGGGGTTCAGGAAGGGGAACACATGTACACCCATGGCTGATTCATGTCAATGTATGGCAAAAACCACTACAGTATTGTAAAGTCATTAGCCCCCAATTAAAATAAATTTAAAAAAAGAGTTATGACTCCTCTTACTACTGTAAGAGCTGCTGAGAGATTCGAGGGGACCCCGGCTGTGGAGTGGTGGAGTACACAGATTCCTTCCCTCTGATGCCGAGCGATTCTCAGTAGGAAACGCTACATGGTTGGTACCCGGGCATCCTGCATGGCCCTGCTATGGGCCACGAACACAGAGCTTGACCACAGTCTGACCCACATCATGGAGAGATGTCCTGTGATTTCATGGGGAGCTCCAGACCTCTGCCATCTGCGTGCCTGAGTTCTCTGCTACCAGCTGGGACCTGATTCCCAGGGCGCTGATGCCAAGCTGACCGTGTGCTTGCTGCCTGTGTAAGTCACAGCTCTCTGCATCTATCTGGATGCCTAGTGTCCTCAGCGGCCAAATCCATGGAACAGTGGCCAGCACAGACCGACCAGTAGACACTGCTAGGCCAGTGCTTAGCAATGGAGAACTGCGAGGCGTGGATTCATCTCTGCATCCTCGGTTAACGAACTCCTTAAACTTTTTGTTTTGCAGTGAAGTGAAGTCGCTCAGTCGTCTCCAACTCTTTGCGACCCCGTGGACTGTAGCCTACCAGGCTCCTCTGTCCATGGGATTTTCCCGGCAAGAGTACTGGAGTGAATTGCCATTTCCTTCTCCAGGGGATCTTCCCGACCCAGGGATCAAACCTGGGTCTTCCGCATTGTAGACAGATGCTTTACCGTCTGAGCCACCAGGGAAGTACAATTAACAATATTGTGACAGTTTCAGAAGCACAGCAATGGCACTCAGCCACACACATACACACACACACACACCCATTCTCCCCCAGAGAAGTTGAATGGTTCTATGATGACCTACAAGACCTTCTAGAACAAACACCAAAAAAAAAAAAAGACATCCTTTTCATCATAGCCCAGTTGGTGAGAATCTGTCTGCAACGCGGGAGACCTGGGTTCGATCCCTGGGTTGGGAAGACCCCCTTGAGAAGGGAAAGGCTACCTACTCCAGTATTCTTGCCTGGAGAATTCCACGGACTGAATAGTCCATGGAGTTGCAAAGAGTCGGACACGACTGAGCAACTTTCACTTTCATCATAGGGAACTGGAATGCAAAAGTAGGAAATCAAGAGATACCTGGAGTAATAGGCAAGTTTGGCCTTGGAGTACAAAATGAAGCAGGGCAAAGGCTAACAGAGTTTTGCCAAGATAATGCACTGGTCATAGCAAACACCCTCTTCCAACAACACAAGAGACGATTCTACACATGGACATAACCAGATGGTCAACAGTGAAATCAGACTGATTATATTCTTTGCAGCTGAAGATAGAGAAGCTCTATACAGTCAGCAAAAACAAGACTGGGAGCTGACTGTGGCTCAGATCATGAACTCCTTATTGCCAAATTCAGACTTAAATTGAAGAAAGTAGGGAAAACTGCTAGACCACTCTACTATGACCTAACTCAAATCCCTTATGATTATACAGTGGAAGTGAGAAATAGATTCAAGGGATTAGATCTGATAGACAGAGTGCCTGATGAACTATGAACTGAGGTTCGTGACATTGTATAGGGAACAATTATCAAAATCATCCCCAAGAAAAAGAAATGCTAAAAAGGCAAAATGCCTGCCTGAGGAGGCCTTGAAAATAGTTGAGAAAAAAAGAGAAATGAAAGGCAAAGAAGAAAAGGAAAGATATACCCATCTGAATGCAGAGTTTCAAAGAATAGCAAGGGGAGATAAGAAAGCATTCCTTGGGCTCTGAAATAAATGCAGACAGGGACTGAGACGTTAAATTAAGACGCTTGCTCCTTGGAAGGAAAGCTATGACCTACCTAGACAGTGTATTAAAAAGCAGAGACATCACTTTGCAAAAAGTGGTCTGATTTTTCCAGTATTCAGGTATGGGTGTGAGAGTTGGACCATAAAGAAGGCTGAGCACTGAAGAATTGATGCTTCCAGACTGTGGTGTTGGAGAAGACTCTTGAGAGTCCCTTGGACTGCAAGGAGATCAAACCTTTAAGGGTTAAAGGTTAAAGTGAAGTCGCTCAGTCGTGTCCGACTCTTTGGGACCCCATGGACTGTAGCCTACCAGGCTCCTCTGTCCTTGGGATTTTCCAGGCAAGAGTACTGGAGTGGGTTGCCATTTCCTTCTCCAGGGAATTTTACCAACCCAGGGATTGAACCCAGGTCTCCCGCATTGCAAGCAGACACTTTCTCCTCTGAGCCACCAGGGAAGCCCCTACCTTTAAGAGTCAGTCTTAAAGGAAATCAACCCTGAATATTTATTGGATGGACTGATGCTGAAGCTGAAGCAATGACCTACATTTATGCCATGAGCACGAATACCCTTCTGGAACACTGGGCAGGAGGCCCCAGCTCTCACCAAGCAGGTGGCCTTGACAAATTCTACAGGAGAGCAAGCAACACAGGGTAGCCAAGCTCAGAGCTGAGACCCTAATCCACGGCTGGGGAAAGAGAGACTGCTCCATTTCTCCTGGGTGTTTCTCCATGTCCATTATTGGGGAAGTCCCTCTCCTACTCTCAGAAGGAAATACCCCCATCCATGTCTCCATCATTTTCCTGAATACCAAGAGCAATCACAGTGTGTGTAAAGTAGTGGTTACCTTCTACTAGAATTTCAAGACTTGATGTGGGTTTTTTTTTTTTCCTATTAAAATTTCCTAAGTCAAGTGAACATTCCATAATTTGGTTATCTGTCCTCTGTGAGATTTTTGTATCTTGTGGCCAAGGTGCTCCTTAGACATGAACAGCATTTCAACACTTACAGAGGCATTTGATTAAACAGCTAGAAGATTGAGATGTTTTTCACTGGATAATTTATTCCATATGCACCCAGCAGCAAGCATTTGGCAAGAGACCAACTGGTATGATTTAGAAAGCCTGAATAGCTCATGCAGGAAATAAGTAGCTGACAGATAAAAGGAAAATGGCAACTTTATGCTTTAAAGGCAATGTGAAGTATTTGGAAGGGACATTTATCAGTTCAACAAGGATCGATTTTCTTCCACTCTCAACCCCTGGAACAAATCTTGTCCTCTGAAAACGTAGGCTCACTGGGCCTGGTAATTTATTTGTTTGTGTATATAAATAGCCCATTTCCAGACACCCTATAAGACATGTCTCTCTGGCACATATTTCGTCTTGATCCTGGGTGGAAGATAACAATGACCGACTGACCTGTTGAACAAGGCACCCTCGGAGTTCAGGTAAAGAAATGTGATTTAATGTGCATCAACACTCATCAAGGCAAGTGTTGTCTGAACATTCAGACAGGGAGGCAGACGGCAGGGTGACCCCTGCTCCTAAAAGAGACGTGAACTATTTGAATTGCCTGGTTGTATGTATCCCCCTTGATATTTTAAAATGATGTAAGTCAAAAGAGGCATAACTTAACTAGTGAAAATCTCGAAACAGAGCATTTCTGGTTAATTCACAGAAAACAGGGAACTTTGAACACATTTCAAGACAACGTTTTTACTAGGGGGGAGTTAATTCTAGCATGAGCTGAACACACAGAATGGAGAATTAATGTTCAGTCAACATTATCCAATTTATTCCTTATCGAAGGAATAATCAATCATTCATTTAGCAAATGTTTATTGAGCGCCTCTCTATGCCTGGGTTCCAAGAATATAACCATGAATGCAATAAAAGTTTCTCCTGTTAAGTAAATAACAGCCATAATACGTGATTTGAGAGCTATGGAACCACTATAGAGAGAAGAACAAATACCATTTTGTTTGAGAACCAACGGACAATGGTGCAAGAAAAGGTGAAGGATAAAGTGACTTCGAACGAAACAGAAGTGAAAGAAAGAAGTCTCTATAGACAGAGACTACGATGTCTGCAGAGCCAGTTATGATGGTTAAACACCAATTACATCCATCTTTACCAATTACTCACTATTTATTCTGAGGCAAAGTACTAGCATTCTATTCTCTGTCTTTATGCCCATAGAGATACTAATAATACCTAATTTACAGGCTATTAAAGGATCAATTGAGATAATAAGCCTTGAACAGCGTAGCCCTTGGCCACGAAAGGCTGATCTTGTGGTGCATTCCAATTAGTTAGGTTACCACCCCTTCCCAAAGGTTCTCCTCTCTTCTCCCCCAGAAGGATACAGACAACTTTGAAGACAACACAGAGCACGAAATTAAAGTTCTGTTCTTGTTGTTTAGGTGAAGCAATTCAAAGCTATCTTCAGTGGCTCCCTGGATTTTACTGTTCCTCATATCTCCAGTTGTTCTATCCCAGAAGTTCTTGTCATTTTAGCATTGACTTTTCTACATCATCTTTTATCATCAAAAGATTTCAAGTGAGGTCGAACTGTGGTCAAATCCCATCCCTTTTTAGGGACCGACATTTTTGCTGCTGTACACTGGGACTCAGATTTCTCTTGAAGTACTTCCACTTCCCAAATCATATTTTCTGGCAGTTTGGTCAATGATTTATAATTTTATGGGATTAAAATTAGCGAAGGTGAACCGTATACAATTGCTGGCTTTTTGTAGTTTCTACTCCCTCCTACAAGGGGCTTCCATTGTAGCTCTGTCGGTAAAGAATCTGCCTGCAGTGCAGGAGACCGGGGTTCGATCCCTGGGTTGGGAAGATCCCCTGGAGAAGGAAATGGCGACCCACTCCAGTGTTCTTGCCTGAAGAATCCCACGGACAGAGGAGCCTGGTGGGCTGCAGTCCATGGGGTCGCAAAGAGTCAGGCACGACTGAGTGACTAACACTTACATTCCTGACACTCGTGTAACACTTACTTACACTCCTGACACTCATGTGCGGCTTCCCTCTGGGTTCATTCTTGGTTCAAGTGATGTTGTTGGCCCTTTGAGATGTAGAAAGAAAATGAAATCCAGGAGTTAGGAATCCGCCTCGTCATGCAGCGGACTGGGGTTTGATCCTTGGTGGAGGAACAGAGATCCCACATGTGTTTAGTCAATCTGTCATGTCCGTCTCTCTGTGACCCCATGGACTGTAGCCCCCCAGGCTCCTCTGTTCATGGGATTCTCCAGGCAAGGATACTGGAGTGGGTTGCCACTTCCTCCTCCAGGGGATTCTTCCTGACCCAGGGATCGAACCTGGGTCTCTTGCATTGCAGGCTGATTCTTTACCAGCTGAGCCACCAGGGAAGCCGAAACTCTCACATGCCGCAGAGCGACTAAGCCTACAAGCCACAACACCTGAGCCTGCATGCCACAACCAGAGAGTCCCTACCCTGCAAAAAAAAGATTTGCATGACACAATGAAGAATCCCAACGGTACAACTATGACCCGAAGCAACCACATAAATAAAACAAAAGTGAGGGCAAGCCCATGATCGTCTGCTCTGGGGAAGTGGGACGCGCTGATTGGCCGTCGGACGCCCCTCCTGGTTCACTGGCGGATGGAAGAGGCGCTCTGTGTGTTTAGTCATCCTCCTAGTACCCACGTCTGACCGATGGTACCTACGCAGTAATATTCTGCAAGTGAGTGAATATTTATTCTGAATCTCCTGCAAAGAGCAATGCCTAATTTTATAACATCTTAACAGAAACAGAAACCAAAGTAAAAAGATCTGTTGACAAGTCTCATCATTTTCGAACATTTAATGTATTCCACCGGTCCTCTGGCAGGTTTGAGGGCAGGAGGAGAAGGGGACGACAGAGGATGAGATGGTTGGACGGCATCACAGACTGGACGGACATGAGTCTGAGCAAGCTCCAGGAGATGGTGAAGGACAGGGAAGCCTGGTGTGCTGCAGCCCATGGGGTCGCAAAGAGTCAGACACGACTGTGTGACTGAACAGCAACCAGTCCTCTGTCGACAGAGTGAAGGTATTCCACCTGCTCCGTGTTATCAGTGAAGTACTTACTGCAGCACAAAGACAAAATTATCATAAGCATGAGTTCCAAGTTAAAAAAAAAAAACAAGCACAAACACTTAAAAAAATATGAAAGTATGACTATATTTCTTCAAGTAGCCAAACACACTGAGAAACTATCTGATGGTCTAACAACATCATTAGACTTGAAAAGCCAGACGCAAGAAATGAAATATTAACTGTGGCATTGCTTAAAGTAATTCCTCTTCTTGTCCAAGGGTTTTCAGCCCAAACACAAGCTACCAAAGACAGCCAGAGTGAAAAATGCAGCAGCATTTCAGGGGAGTTGAAAGGAAAGACATGAGCTTTATGCGTATATCAACAGACACATTTTTTTTTTTTAACTTTTACTGGTGACGGAGTGATAGGAGAAATTGAGATTTTCCAAATGCCCTTAATATGTCTTTGACTCACGCTATTCATGTATGTGTGAAAAAAATCTGCAATATCTCAAAACATTGGGACCAGAGTGAAGACTTACATGAAGAAAGCTATTTACTTAACTGGGATCCCTAACTGTACATCATTTAGCATTATTAGCTGTGACTGGGGACTCTGACAAATGAAATGAAAACTGCTGGATTAGATGATTCTTCAAAAACAATCACACAGCTGGGACTTCTCTGGTGGTCCAGTGGTTAAGAGTCCACCTTGCAATGCAGGGGACTCTGGTTCAATCCCCACTCGGGGAACTAAGATTCCACATGCCGTGGGGTTGTAGAGCCTGTGCTCCTTAATAAGATAAGCCAGCACACTACAACTAGAGAGAAGTCCCCACACTGTAACTAGAGGAAACGCAGTTGAAAAAGTATATACATGAAGTGAAGTTGCTCAGTCATGTCTGACTCTAGCCTACCAGGCTCCTCCATCCATGGGATTCTCCAGGCAAGAATACAGGAATGGGTTACCATTCCCTTCTCCAGAGGATCATCCTGACCCAGAGACTGAACCCGGGTCTCCCATGTTGTAGGCAGATGCTTTACTGTCTGAGCCACCAGGGAAGTCCCTGAAAAAGTATGTAGCTCCCCTGCTAAGGCTAGCTGTAACAGAAGGAAGAGGGGCAGGGCACAACTGCTAAAAGAATGACATAGCCCAAGGACACAACATAAGCCAATTAGAATCCAGTGGGACCAAGATGGCAGACGAGACTAGACCTTGATCCTCAATCAGCAGGTGAAACGAGACACTCACAGGTGCCATGGCAGTTCCAGTTCAGTTCAGTCACTCAGTTGTGTCTGACTCCTTGCAACCCCATGGACTGCAGCACGCCAGGCCTCCCTGTCCATCACCAACTCCCGGAGTTTACCCAAACTCATGTCCATTGAGTCAGTGATGCCATCCAACCATCTCGTCCTCTGTCGTCTCTTTCTCCTCCCGCCTTCAATCCTTCCCAGCATCAGGTTCTTTTTAAATGAGTCAGCTCTTCACATCAGGTGGCCAAAATATTGGAGTTTCAGCTTCAGCATCAGTCCTTTCAATGAATATTAAGGACTGATCTCCTTTAGGATGGACTGGTTGGATCTCCTTGCAGTCCAATGGACTCTCAAGAGTCTTTTTCAACACCACAGTTCAAAAGCATCAGTTCTTAGGCACTCAGCTTTTTTACAGTCCAACTCTCACATCCATACAAGACTATTGGAAAAAACAAAGCTTTGACTAGATGGACCTTTGTTGAAAAAGTAATGGCAGTTCAAGGCACTGTTAAAATACCAGGGAGTGACGAGTGGCCCAGATTCTGGAAATCTCAGCCCGTTCACAAAAATAGTTGGAATAATCCTCCCGCTCATTGGCAAATGAAATCACCCAGCCTATAAAAACTAATAAGGCCACATTCTCCGGCCACACTCACCCTCTGCGATGACCCACACACTGTCTGTGGAGTGTGCTTCTCTCTGAATCTGAATAAATCCACTTCTTACGGATCACTTTGTCTCTCATGGAATTCATTCTTCGATGAGGCATCAAGAACCTGAGCCTCATTAGGTCCTGAAACCAGGTACCATGGGTTTTGGCTGGATTTGAGTCCCAGTCACGTGGGTTCAAGTCCCAATCTGCGGTAAACAGCTTCATAGCAAGGGGGCCACTCTCCATTCCCCCTTCTGACGTCTATGTCAGAAGCTTTCTCTGTTCCCTTTTATACTTTAATAAAACTCTGCTAGTTGCTAAATGAGCATCCAAGACCCAGCAAAGCCAAAAAAAAAAAAAAAGTCACATAGCTATGAAATTAAGTAGGATCCGTATTGGTTCTCAATTCTCACTTCTCTTAAATGTTTTCATTATGGCCTCTGTCGTAAAATTCTTTTAAGTGCTTCACAGAGAAAATGAGAATATTTTTTTTCCCTTATCTTCAAATGGAAATTGATGAGGTGTTTTTTTTTTTGTTTTGTTTTTTCTTTGAGATATAACTCACATACACAAAACCCACCATTCTAAAGTGTACAGGTCAGGGATTTTTAAAATTAATTTATTTATTTTAAATGGAGGCTAATTACTAAAGTGTACAGGTCAGAGATTTTACTCTATTCACTTCCACTGAACTGACTCCAAAAAGAAGCCCATACCAATTAGAAGTCACTCTCTACTCTCCTCTCCGCCCAACCCCCAGTCACCAAACATCTACTTTCTGTCTCTATGGATTTGCAAGTTCTGGAAACGCAATCCTAATTGAGTGATCCAACAGGTAGCGTTTCATGCCTGCTTCTTTCACTGAGCAGCACATTTTTGAGGGTCATTCATGTCATAGCGATAGCTTACAATGATAGGTGAATGATGTCAGATTTGTGATCTCTGAAGAAGAAGATTTAGCTTCAGGACCCGGCTGGATCACTCAAGAGCTTTTGTGTAGCAGAGTTTTATTAAAGTATACAAAGGGACAGAGAAAGCTCCTGACAGACATTTGGAACGGGGGCACAGGGTGCCCCCCTCAATAGTCTTAGCAAGGGAGCTATATACTTTTTCAACTGGTTATTACAGTTAAATCAAAAGAATGTCTCAAGGTTGTAAAGGGCTTGCCAGACCCACTCCCACAGTTTGTATTAGAATTAATCAGAAGGTTCTTGGGAAGGTGAAACGTGTCCTCAAGCAGAATACATTGTTGTTATTTAATCACTGGTACACAGTTTAAGGAAAATCATACCCTTGAGCAAGAAGATGCTTGAGAATCCCTAGGACTGCAAGAAGATCCAACCAGTCCATCCTAAAGGAAATCAGAGCTGAATGTTCATTGGAAGGACTGATGCTGAAACTCCAATACTTTGGCCACCTGAAGGGAAGAACTGACTCATTTGAAAAGACCATGATGCTGGGAAAGATTGAGGGCAGGAGGAGAAGGGGACAACTGAGGATGAGATGGTTGGATGGCATCACTGACTCAATGGCCATGAGCTTGAGTAAATTCTAGGAGTTGGCGATGGACAAGGAGGCCTGGCATGCTGCACTCCATGGGGCCGCAAAGAGTTGGACATGACTGAGCGACTGAACTGAACTGAATAAAGTAAATAAAAGAATATTACATAGGAGACCTCAGACAGCTCTCCGAGAAAACCTCACCCGCAAGGTCAGCCCTTGGCTGGCAACTGGGAAAGTGGAGCTCAGAAAGTTTGCTGTCAGTCCTGTTAAGAAGGGCTCACTGAGCTACACGTGGTTTAATATCTGCTCCCCTGAGGGTCTGGAATTTGGGTAGGAGCTGTGTACGTAGAGGGTGGGGGCTTCCCAGGTGGCGCAATGGTAAAGAACCCGCCTGCTAATGCTAGAGACTCAGGAAACCCAGGTTAGATCCCTGGGTCAGGAAGATACCCTGGAGGAGGGCATGGCAACCCACTCTAGTATTCTTGCCTGGAGAATCTCATGGACAGAGGACCATGGTGGGCTATAGTCCACGGGGTCGCAAAAGAGTCGGACATGACTGAACAACTCAGCACGAGGCAGAGGGTACCTATGTGACTAGCCCATGATTCTTTAATGAACTTCCCTGGTGGATGACATTGTGCAAATGCTATCTCAAATAAATAATTCTCACTCACACAAGCACACACACAGAAGAAGCAAACAAAAATCTGACCCCTTTCATTTATAAAGGACAGAGGGCCGTTGCAGGTTTAGAAGTGATAGACAGTCATCACTTAATTATGAATTAATAAAAAATTTTAAATGTGGTTTAGATAGGTGAGGAATAAAAAAAGACACTTAGTCTCCTTAATAATGAGAAAGAAATTTGAAAGCTACGTATGGTCCAAAACCCTTGAACAATCAAACTACTTCTGTCATAAACAGAGACTTTTTTTTTTTAATATGAATTTTAGTCCACATATAAGGAGTATTTCAAAAAATCCTGATCATAAAGATAACAGCCAGCATGTTGAAATGAAGCAGTGTTTTTTAACCTGGTTTATTGACTTTGGCATGATCTGATTACCTCGATGCTAGAAAAATCACATCCTGGTGTACTGTTAGATAATGACTTGTGAGAAGAGAAGCCCAGCCTTATTATTCACTGACATTACAAAGCAGTGTTCCCTTCTTTGCTCCATTACTCTTCCAAACTGGGGGATCATTTGTAGGCAACAGACCTGGATCACGAGTCCCTTTGGTTGATTTTATGATACAGGAAAATTAATGTCCTGCTGTCTTCAGGCCGAGGGGAAAAGATGACCTTCACCAAATTTGTATATGTCAACTCCTTGCAAAAGCAAAGTCCCTGGAAGCCTCCTAATGACTTCTGGCATTAGCCTTCAGACAAGCAGTGGCAATCCCTGTTATTTTAGGAAACAAAAATCTTTTTAAAGTACAAAAATAAATCCATTTCCCACCCCCACCTCCATTTTCCATATTACTACTATACTGTATTTTTTCTTTTAAAATTACTTTAAAACATTTTCCCTTCTCTGTATGTAGTGGCCCCAAAATGCTTTCCATATGAGGACAGGTACATTTTAAATTGTATTTTTTTAAGATAAATGATAAAATAGGATCTATATTCTTAGAGTTAGTCTTTCTATTCAAGCTTCATAAGATCTCACAATTCTTACTAAATACTGAAAGTCTTAAGCATCATGGACTCAATGGACATGAGTCTGAACAAACTCCGGGAGAAGGTGAGGGACAGGGAAGCCTGGCACGCTCCATGGGGTCACAAAGAGTCAGACATAACTGAGCCGCAGAACAACACCAAAGCCAAGTCAACATGTGTGTACATACTAAACCTTCAAAAACCATTCACATATGCAAAAACTATAAGCTTTGGAGACAATAGGAAAATGTGAAAAGGCCACTTTGGTGTAACCCATGAGACCAAAATGTATATGAAAATTCTAAAATGCAAACGAAGCCTAGATGGTATTTTCTAACGTCCCAGGGGATAACTCATCAGCACTGCAATGGTTTTAATTTTCCACCACTGGGCAAGATGCCATGAGTAGCTCCCACCTTGCTGTGGATATCTTTTACTGCTTGAGAAATGAAGAAACATGGATTTCAGCGAAAGCCCCAAATAAGCTGCTGATCCATTTCCAGTAGTTCAGAGGCGTGAGCAGGTCTGGAGAGGAAAGCAGAGGACAAGAGCTCGTTTAGGTTACAGCAGCGTGAGAAGGACAGGAGACGTGAGCTCGTGGATGCAAGCAGCTTGTATCGTCTTTTCGAGACCTCTGGCTATGGATTTATACAGCACACCCAGAATCAGAAAAGAGAGGCAGAAAGCAAACTGGGGCTTGCCAGGGGTTGGCCAGGGGACACAGTGACCACTCATGGTTACAGGGGTTCCTTCTAGAGTGATGAAAATATTCTGGGACTTGACAGGATATTCTGGTTGCTAAACACTCTGCCTGGACTAAATAAATGCCACAGAACCGCACACTTTAATATGTTGAAGACTGGGATATGCACACACTGCTGTATACAAATTAGGTAAGTAATAAGGACCTACCATACAGCTCAGGGAACTCTGCTCAGTACTCTGGAATAACCTTATGGTTCCCAGGGGGAGGGATGGGGGAAGGGATAGTCAGGGAGCTTGGGATGGACATGGACTCACTGCTGTGTTTAACATGGAGAACCAGCAAGGACCTGCTGGACAGCACAGGGAACTCTGCTCAATACTCTGGAATAACCTTATGGTTCCCAGGGGAAAGGATGGGGGAAGGGATAGTTAGGGAGTCTGGGGTGGACATGGACACACTGCTATATTTAACATGGAGAACCAACAAGGACCTGCTGGATAGCTCAGGGAACTCTGCTCAATACTCTGTAATGACCTATATGGGAAGAGAATCTAAAAAAGAGTGGATATGTGTATGTGTCTAACTGAATCACTTTACTGTACAGTAGAAACGAACACAACATCAATTATACTCCAAGAACAAAATTTCTTTAAAAGAGCTTTAGATTTTAATACTGAAATGTCTAAAATAATCTGATAAAGATAACATTTAAATGACTTTTAAAAAGCAGTAATAAATCATGCCTAAAAGAATAATTAAAAGGAGAGTCTTCCACTTGGGAAAAAAAAAAGATCGAATGCCATTTTCAAACGGTTAAAATGGTTATTTTATGTTGTACGTGTTTCAACACACACTAAAAATACAATTATGAAACAAGAGACAGATGTGAGGTGATGGGAACACAGTTCCCCCCCTTCTCCCGCGGAAGGAGATAATTGTCCATTTGTATAGGGCTTCCTTGGTGGCTCAGATGGTAAAGAATTTGTCTGCAATGCAGGAGACCCAGGTTCTATCCCTGGGTCGGGAAGAGCCCCTGGAGGAAGGAATGGCAAGCCACTCCAGGATTCTTGCCTGGAGAATCCCATGGACAGAGGAGCCTGGTGGGCTGCATACAGTTTGTGGGGTTGCAAAGAGTCGGGCACGACTGATCAACTAACCACTTTCACTGTCACAGGTTTTCATAGCTTGAAGCAGGAGACACACTGGAGCTGGAAGAACTGAGAGTAGGCGCTGAGAACAGGGCTCTGGGCTCAGGCAGGGAGATGACCTTGACAGGCAAGAAACAGAAAGGGCTAAATAAGCAGGCACAGTCAGGTACTTCTGACTTGATCGTTTCTCCATCTAGAATAAAAAGGAAACTAGTTATCTGAGGATCCAGGAAAACAAGAATTGAAAAGGATGCCAAAGTGAGCAGTAAGAATTGTCCTTAAAACCACCTTGGGTATCGTCGGAGGAAGCTGTGAAGAAAAAAAGTAGAAGCATCTGAAACTGGTACCCAGAGCCCGGGTGAAACTGGAATTCACAGCAGAGCCCATTGGCACCTGCTGGGGTGCTCTGCTTGGTTCCTTGTTTTTATTTTCATGGCAGGGCACAGTTTTCTGATGCTGGATGGGAAAGAGCAGATGGTTGTCTCAGTCTAGGGTTGGGCTTGGCAAAATGGCCAGAACAGGAAGGCAATGCGAGATCTCGAATTTCCGGCAGGACAATCCAGAAATGGCAGGAGAATCCAAAATGCTTTGTTGGATCTTGTATATCCTGTGGTTGGAGTTTCCAGAACTGATGTGCTCTTTTTGATGATCTTTTCCAGTTTTGTCAAGGCTTTTGGGGGAGACGGTTTGCTAAGCTCATCATGCAAACATTCTTTCTGGAAGTCTCCCCCTTCAGCCCAAGAGGTTTTGGCCACTTTAATGCCACTGCATCTAGATATTAGTACATCATTCAAAATTAGATTTCAGGGGGCCTATTACTTTAAGAAATGCTGAGTGACAAATAATTAAGTAGAGAACTATCATATGACCCAGCTATCCCACTTTTGGGTATTTATTCAAAGAATATGAAAACGCTAAAAAGACGAGTCCATCCCCATGTTCATACGACAGTGTTTGCAACAGTTGGGATATGGAAACAAAGTGCCCATCGACGGATGAGTGGACCAATAAGATGTGATATACCCCACCCCCACCAAAAAAAAAAAAAAACAAAGCAAAACACACCATCAGTTCAGTTCAGTTCAGTCGCTCAGTCGTGTCCAACTCTTTGCGACCCCATGAATCCCAGCACGCCAGGCCTCCCTGTCCATCATCAACCCCCGGAGTTCACTGAGACTCACGTCCATCGAGTCAGTGATGCCATCCAACCATCTCACCCTCTGTTGTCCCCTTTTCCTCCGGCCCCAAATCCCTACCAGCATCAGAGTCTTTTCCAATGAGTCAACTCTTTGCATGAGGTGGCCGAAGTACTGGAGTTTCAGCTTCAGCATCATTCCTTCCAAAGAACACCCAGGGCTGATCTCCTTCAGAATGGACTGGTTGGATCTCCTTGCAGTCCAAGGGACTCTCAAGAGTCTTCTCCAACACCACAGTTCAAAAGCATCAATTCTTTGGTGCTCAGCCTTCTTCACAGTCCAACTCTCACATCCATACATGACCACAGGAAAAACCATAGCCTTGACTAGATGGACCTTTGTTGGCAAAGTAATGTCTCTGCTTTTCAATAAAAGGGGAGGAGTGGGCTAAGAGAAAAATAGGTAAAGAAGGTTAATGGTATGGTGACAGATAGAAACTAAATGTGTGCGGTAAGCTCACTGTAAGTTACAGAGAAGGAAGAAATATAATATTGTACACATGAAACTTATGTAGTGCTATGAATCAATGTTTCCTCAATAAAAAAATTTCTTAAAGACAAAAACGCCTACTAAGAAAAATGAACAGGGTTTTTCCCCTTGCTCCTTTTCAGATTAATGTGAGATTATCATACTTAGTGAAGTAAGTCAGGCAGAAAGGCAAATACCATACCATATCCCTTATATGTGGAAAGATGTAGTAGGTATATACAGTGGAATATTGAAAGTGAAAGTTGATCAGTCGTGTCCGACTCTTTGTGACCCCATGGACTATACAGTCCATGGAATTCTCCAAGCCAGAATACTGGAGTGGGTAGCCTTTCCCTTCTCCAGGGGATCTTCCCCACCCAAGGTCTGAACCGAGGGCTCCTGCATTGCAGGCAGATTCTTTACCAACTGAGCTATCAGGGAAGCCCATAGTGGAATATTACTTGGCCGTTAAGAAGAATGCAATGATACCATTTGTGTTAGGGAAACCACCGACTGAAACCACCTGCCCTGGCCAGGCACAAGAGTAACCACTTGCATGAGCTGGCTTACAACAAGAGGTCCTGGTGTGGAATGCAGCACTGATGAGCCGCCACAGACTAGAAGAGTCATCAACAGGAGAGAGGCCAGTCCAGACATCCTACTAGCCTCCCAGAATAAGTGGTGAACCACCAGGATGGACCCTGAGTCAGAATGAAGGGCCAGAGATGACCCAGAAACTAATCGCAACTGAGACCATGAGCCACGTGACAGAGAAGTTCTCCTGGGTTCCCTCCTGCTTTCCCCTTCAGGCGCCCCTTTCCTAATAAAGTCTCTTGCTTTATAAGCACGTGTGTCTCCTTGGACAAGTCATTTCTGAGTGTTAGAAAGAGCCCACTGGCTGGCTGGAAGGGGTCCCCGGCTTCCTGCCCCATTTGCCCCACCATGGATGGACCTGGAGATGACCATCCTGAGTGAAGTAAGTCAGACAGAGAAAGACAAGTCTCATGGCATCACTTACATGTAGAATAGGATAAAAACTATGTAAATGAACTTGTTGACAAAGCAGAAACAGATTCACAGACTTAGAGAACAAAGCTACGGTTACCAGCGGCGGGGAAGGCTGGAGGGTAGGGGTAGATTGACAGTTTTAATTTACACGTACACATTGCTATATTTAAAATGCATAACCAACAAGGACCTACCGTATAGCACAAGGATCTCTGCTCAATACGCTATAATAACCTACATGGTTAAAGAACTTGAAAAAGGATAGCTACAGGTATAACTGAATCATTGTGCTCTATACCTGGACAGTGTTAATCAACTATACTCCAGAATAAAGTAAAAATTTTAAAAAAATGAAAAGATATAAGTGTTCTGATATTACAGTGAAATCAATTAAATGCAGACCAACTAGACTAGTTTTGAGCCGGCTTCTAACTAGCTGCATGAGTTTGGGTAAGATAATAAAGTTCAAAAGCTTCTGTGACATGCAGGGGCCTGGACTGACTAATTTAACCTTGAAAGTCCCATGAAATGATGAGGTCATGGACTATAGCCTTCTGGTCTTTATTAGGAAACTATATATTAATTTGCAGGCTTCCTTTACCAGGTTAAAGGATTTCTCTTCCCTCGACCACATACTATATTTTAAACTGTTCTCATGACTTATCTCTATTTCTGTTTTGTATTTGAATGACACTCCACTCACCCAGATTTTTAAGAGAGCATTGCTAAAACTCTCAGGAGATTAGGCTGGCAGGCATCATTTATAAAATATTTACAACATCCCATAGAACGCTGTGAATAATAAATGTCTTCTGTTTAAATGATGATAGGCTATTTAACATTTTCAACTTGGCTTTCTCAATAGATGTAAAATATTCTCAGTCTCACTTGACTTGTGGTCTTACTTTAAAAATAGCTCTAATGAAATATGTAATTTAATAATCTTATCCACAGACAATTTTTAATGTATACTTTTGGTTTTGCTTTTTTGTTTTATGACTATAATAGGGAAGGATCTCCAACAAAATCAGTTCTCTTAGATTAAAGTTGAAAGCCTCTGTTTTATTTTTGAAAAGCTACAGTTAGTCTGAAATGCATTATTAAGTTGTCACTAATGATATTTAAAAGCTAGAGGAGTTTAATTTCACAATAGCTGTTTTATTTTTAAAATTTTGACACATCTTCGGTTTATGTAATATGTCGGAGGCTGCACAGCTGTTTTTATTTATAGTCTAATGGGGGAATTTCACTTGTCAGAGACGCTATGAGAAATAAATCTCTTTGTGTGCATTGCATTCTGGGACACAGTCCACTTACAAGCCAACAAAATGTCAAGGAATATGATGAAAATCCTTTTGGCTGCAAAGAGACTAAATTATCATTCTTCTCAAGTTCTTCCTCTTCAAGGACTATTACCGGAGAAGTTCACATGCAAAAGAGGCAATTAATTTACATAACATGCCTACTATTTTTAATTAAGAAAGTCAAAGTCGTCTTCAGACCTTACTATGAGCAACATCCATCACTAGTAACAGGAGGGCGATGTATCACAAGGATGCAAAGACTCTGATAACCCAGCAGGCAGCGAGGAGGTGTTTTTAAGGAGTTCCACTGAAGAGTGATGGGTTTGCCTAGAGGAGAGATAACTGGTCAACCGCCTGCCTCTGTCTGATGTGGGTTACATCCTGGGCTTCTGTCAAAAAGCTGCCCAGTACAAAGACTGTACATATTCTAGGGACTAGCACTGCCACTTGGCAACTGCCTGGCTCTCTTACCAAGCACGCATTGTATTCATTTTCCTCCCTACAAGCGCATGATCGATCATTATTTCCGAGCAATGATGACTACAAGATACCTCTGCCACTTCTTCTTCAATAAACCTCAGCTAGTTCCCTGCTCATCCTTCCCATTGAAAGCTGGCCATAGGAACCCAGAGCGACCTGGGTCTTCCCTCTCCATGCCTTATAGCTGATGTGCTGATGGTCAAGATCGTTACAGGAAACACAGATCGAAACTGCCTACTCTGCAGGGCACCATAGTTACCATTTGCATGAGTTATTTTACGGCAGGAGGTCCTGGTGAGGAATACAAAGCTAACAAGCTACTACCACCAACCGGAAGAATTCAGGAAAGGTCAAAGGAAGATGTCACGTGTCCTACCACCTCCTGGAAGCCTTCTCGCCAGCCCTCCATCTTGGCGAAGAAATGCGTGAGCCACCAGGAAGGACCCTGGGTCAGAATGATTGGCCAAAGACAACCTAGAAACTGACCCCATCACCATAAAATGCAGGACCGTGAGCCACATGGCAGAGTAGTTCTCCTGGACTCCAGTTACCTTGCTGTCTCCACCTGGGCAACCCCCCACCCCACCCCCCACACACACACAATGAAATCTCTTGCTTTGTCAGCATGTATGCCTCCTCGGAAACTAATTTCCCACCCCCAGTTTTGGACAAGAGTCCCCTTTGGGCCCTAGATGGGGTGCCCCTTCCTGCAACTTGGGATGCACCCAAGTCAAGGTTTTTTTCAGGATCAACACAGTCCACATGCCACGGATTGATAGTCATTCCGTGCAAGACTATCTGAAGAGGTATTAACAATTCATGTATTTTTATTTCTCTCTCCTTTTGCTTGGCTTGTTTTAAAACACAATTCTGCTCGTGAATACTTTGTCACCGAAAGTTTTTGGAATATACAAGGTGTGTTACCTCATTGTGCGTCTTTGACGTTTGTATCTGTGGGACCTCTGCTGCAGTGCTTTAGGAACCAAGAAGAGCCAGTCTTTGGTTGCTGCTGCTGCTAAGTCACTTCAGTCGTGTCCGACTCTGTGTGACCCCTGAGACGGCAGCCCACCAGGCTCCCCCGTCCCTGTAGACAGTAGTAAAACCGCATTAGTGTCTCATCAGTATTGGGAAGACTTTTAACAAGTTGACTGCCTTTGACAACATGAATAATGGGTTTGCTATTCATGATACAAAACAAAAATTTATTACAAAGATAAGTCAGACATGACTCTTCTGTCATGGCTACTCAGCAGAAAGTTCTGTCTGGCTACTCTTCTTCATATGCCTTTCAAAACACCTTACTGTGCAACTTATTCAGATATTTTGAATTCAGTAAAGTGGTCAGATGTTCTATTACTTAAAACTATGTGTTCATACACACAGATTACCTGAGTTATTTCCTGCCTTTTCCTTTAACTTCTTATTTCACATTGTTATTTTTTCATTTGCTTCTGAGAGTTGCGTTTTTATAATAAAGGCTCCCTTTTCTACAGATTTGGTCTTCTTATGAAATTACTCCACACTACTTTTCTAATTCTCCAAAATGTGGACAATCAAAATTTTTTTTTTTAAGTTAGGGTGAATTAGTCATTTCTCCCCAACAGCACGACAGCATTCCGGCAGTTGGGAAACTGAAAGAAATGGTGGGATTGCAAGCAACGGTGATACAGCTGTGGGAGAGGTACAAGGTCGACTAAGAGACATCACCCCAAAGCCCCTTCTGTCAATTCATTTCAGAAAAAGCAGTGAAAGTTGCTCAGTCCTGTCCGGCTCTTCGTAATCCCACAGACTGTACAGTCCTTGGAATTCTCCAGGCCAGAGTCCTGGAGTGGGTAGCCATTCCCTTCTCCAGGGGATCTTGCCAACCCAGGGATCAAAAAAGCAGTACATTTACCCAACCCACTCCCAGATAGAAGTCTGTCTCTGATTCTTCAGCAGCGACGTTGTCGGGTCAGAGACCAAGGCTTTCCATTAAAAATTTCTAGCCTCCAAAGTTCCTCTAATGCAAGCAATATCAGCATGTCTTTTCTCTCCCTCATCTCAAACGAAAATAGCACTTTATTCTGCAGCTTTAAAGTAGAAATTTTCAATCTCTAGTAGCAGATGGACTTGCCTGAATTTATATGAAAATATCTATCGCTCTATTTCCCAACTTGCTTCATTGTATGAATGTGGAAACCATCTCAGTGAGACAAGCGTTAATTTTAGTAATTACCAAAATCTATCTAATGCAGACTCCTCATCAAAAAACACATTGATGTTTTTAAAAAGATATTTGAGTACTGAAGAATAAAGCTCCACCATAATCTCTGGGAGTTATAAAAAGGTTGCAAAGAACGGATCGGTGTAAGCCTATATCAGTCAGTTCAGTCACTCAGTCATGTCTGACTCTTTGCAACCCCATGGACTGCAGCACATCAGGCCTCCCTGTCCATCACCAACTCCCAGAGTTGACTCAAACTCATGTCCATTGAGTCGGTGATGCCATCCAACCATCTCATCCTCTGCCGTCCCCTTCTCCTCCTGCCTTCAATCTTTCCCAGAATAAATATTGGTATTAAATAAAGTATTATCACTGTTGTTCAGTCTATAAGTCTTTGAGACCCCACGGACTGCAGCATACCAGGTTCCTCTGTCTTCTATTAACTCCTGGAGTTGGCTCAAATTCATGTCCACTGAGTCAGTGATGCTATCCGACCATCTCATCCTCTGCCACCCCCTTCTCCTTTTGCCCTCAACCCTTCTCATCATCAGGGTCTTTTCCAATGAGTCAGCTCTTCGCATCAGTTGGCCAAAGTACTGGAGCTTCAGTGTCACCATTATCATAAAGCTTCTCATAAGGACTTAGCAGCATTGCTTCAGCAAGATCATCCAAAGACACAGAAATGGTACAAATGAAAATAGAGAAACTAGAGAAGTCGGATCCTGCAACTAAGCTGTGAGAACCCAGTCCCACCACAGGGAAGCTGAAAAGAATGCGGAATACCCTCTGAACACTTCAGAAACTCCCGGTACGTAACCCAACATTGAAATACATTCTGTGGGATGCCAACCAGAGTTCAATCTCTGACTGCCCTTGGTTTCTGCAGGATGAATCCACTTTTTTGCAAATCCTGGGTATGCTGATCTCATGTCTTGCTCACACTTCTTAGACAGTAAGTGACATGGGGACTTTCTTCAACCATCAGCAACAGCAGGCAGGTCTCGTAATTATTCAGGGCTCCAAGCACCTCTAGAGAGCTCGCTGATGGCACTGGGGACAGAACTTGGGCAGAGCTGTACTTGGTCCAGCGCACACAGAGGCCCTCCTAGGGACTGCAGGAGGAGCTGAACTGTGCCTATGAACACAACTTCGCATCCTCTCCCCACCCCCACGAGGCCGTGTTTAACTATCAGTTGGCGGCAAGGCACAGGCAAAGACAATAGGAAGACTTTAAAGCAGTTGGTTTCTCAGAAGGAAAAACATACTATACGACCTAATGATTCCCTTCCTTTATATGTGCTATTGTATATAATGCAGACTTCAGGGCTGTCAAAGCAGACCTCGGAGATGGGGGGAAGGCTGACAGGGGAAAAAGCCACACAAAACAGCCCGGCTTTTTTTCAAGGACTCGGGGACTTCCAGTTCAATTATATTTCCTCGCTGTCTAAATAATGGCCTGCAGTGACCCATCCAGCCTGAGGAGAAAATACATCAATACAACAGTGTCCAAAGAATTTACTCCTTTTCCTATCTGCTTCGCTTCAGCCCATTCCGCTTGAATTTCTGTTACTAGAATTGATAAATACATTGAATGCCATGGGGTGAAAATAACAACCTCTTTTAGAGAAAAGATCAAGTTTTCATGGGCCACAGACAACAAATTTTTTTTTTTTTTTTTTTTTGAGACTCAATGCCAAGCAGTTCACTGAGGTTAGATGTTTGCCATCATCTGTCCTTGGTTTAAAACCCTTAAATCTTTGAGGCCTGGTGTCCTCGGGGGTCTCTCTGGGATGACACGTGAGGGAAAAACAAGTCATCAGGAGGGAGGTCCAGGCAATGCGGAATTAACTCTGCTGAGTACAAAGCAGAGAAAGAAGATATATATATATTTTTTCAGAACTGTTTAAATAAAAGTCATTCTGTTTATTGAAACAGAAAAATCTGGCAGGAGCTTCTTGCCATATGGGGCTTTTGAAAATATATTAGAAACATGTGATTATGCGTTTGGTCGAATATTATTAAAACTGTATGCAAACCTCTGGGAGAGCTTTTGGCCAAAGTTCCCTAAAATCACCCTCTGGAGCATCCTATGTATTTTTACAGATATAAAATCATCCTGATATAAACAAAACAGAGCATCTATGAAGCACACACAATCCTCCATTACTGAACTGATTCCATGAGGAACCGCTAATTATAAACATCCAGAAGCATTCATTTTTGACTTGAAGGATAATTTAATAAAGCCAGAACCTGTAGTTTGCGATAGAAACAGGATCAGGATAAAAATGAGGGTCTCAGTTAGGAAAGATAACTATAGCCCACAGGCCAGAAGAGCAGGTAGCTGGGAGACTGAGGTGTCGGAAGAGGAGTATGACCAGTGGTCAGCTCACGTTCCCCCTTGAGACATCTACACAGCATCAGGTCCTCGGTCACAACCCCACGTCCACTGTTGAAAAACCAAAGTTTGCTCCCAAGGAATGCAACTTCAAAACCAGGGACCATCTAAAGTCGTGGGAGGTCAAGGACACTCTTATGTCCTCTGTACTTGCAAGTTCAATCAGCTGTTTACCCAATGAATAGATTTAGATGTGAATTTCATGTCAAGTGGTTAAGCAGAGCCTGATGGTAAATATTTCAGAGTCAGATATACAGAATGTAAGAGTTATCTCCTTGGAAGACAGGCTGGGATAAACCCAGACAGCATATTAAAAAGCAGAGACATTACTTTGCTGACAAAGGTTCGTCTAGTCAAAGCTATGGTTTTTCCAGTAGTCACATTGGATGTGAGAGTTGGACCATAAAGAACGCTGGCATTGAAGAACCAATGGTTTTGAACTGTAGTGTTGGAGAAGACTCTTGAGAGTCCCTTGGACTGCAAGGAGACACAATCAGTCCATCCTAAAGGAAATCAACCCTGAATATTCATTGGAAAGACTGATGCTAAAGCTCCAATACTTTGGCCACCTGATGTGAAGAGCCAACATACTGGAAAAGACCCTGATGGTGGGAAAAACTGAGGCCAGGAGAAGAAAGGGGTGACAGAGAATGAGATAGTCAGATGGTATCACGAACTTTAATGAACATGAGGTTTTGAGCAAATTCTAAGAGATAGTGAAGGACAGGGAAGCCTGGCGTGCTGCAATCCATAGGGTCACAAAGAGTCAGACATGACTGAGCGACGGAACAACCCCAAGAGTATTTTTATGAGAGGGACTTTAAAGCTGTTGCCATTAATGGGTGAGATATAATAGAGTCAAAACCGTTGTTTACAAACATCAATTTGAAACCCGAAGTCTCACTGTATCAGGTTCCGGGGACAAGGTGAGTGCTCAGGTGAGGACAACATCCGGATGCCCTTCTCAGACCAGGATTCCTCCCTGACGTTAAGTCCATCACTCAGCCTTCATCAACGTACACGGTTGGCTCATTCATTCATTCATTCCCTTACTGTCTCTATTTTCTAAAATATTTTCATGATGAATTCTGGGGGTGGCGGTTTCCCTTTGTAGTTCTTGGAGAGTGATCTAGGGGAAGTGGTGTAGAACACTCAGATTTAGGAAGATCAAGACAAAACTAGGGGGGATTAGGAGCAGAGTTAGGCCATCACAAGTGTGTGTGAAATCAGTGGAGCTGTGACTCAGCAGTTGTTTTCACTCCATGGCAATTTCAGCACCTTCCGAAATCTGTCATTTTTGCTGCCATCTGTACCTACCATCCAGAGATGATGCAATAAATATTTATGAAGTGCTAGACTGTATGCTGGAGAAGGCAATGGCACCCCACTCCAGTACTCTTGCCTGGAAAATCCCATGGATGGAGGAGCCTGGTGGGCTGCAGTCCATGGGGTCGAGATGAGTCGGACACAACTGAGCAACTTCACTTTCACTTTTCACTTTCATGCATTGGAGAAGGAAAGGGCAACCCACTCCAGTGCTCTTGCCTGGAGAATCCCAGGGACGGGGGAGCCTGGTGGGCTGCTGTCTATGGGGTCGCACAGAGTCGGACACGACTGAAGCGACTTAGCAGCAGCAGCAGCAGCAGCAGACTCTATGCTAATTTCCTACCTGTGGAACATGGATTTTTTTTTTCCTTGTTTCTCCCAAGTGTGTAGAATATTTCATCAGTCTAGGTTATGGCATAATTGCTTTGCAACAAGGCATCAACTACTGTCTGCATAAATCTGTTTCTTCAATGGCTGTCATCAATCAACACAATGGGATGCATTTCTAGAAGTGGAGTTTTTGGTTCCTTATTTCAAGTCTATTTGTCATTGTTGGGGTACGTTCCCTAGAGCTCTACCACCGTGGAAAATGAACATGCTATAAATTTAAATCGTAAACAGAGTCACTAGATAAAAACCCAAGATGCCCTATTAAATTTGAATTATATTTTCTTGGGATGTACTTCTCCTGAACATCGATCTGATGTTTATAGGAAGTACAACTTTAACCAGGCATCTTGTATTTCTATTTGCTGAATCTGGCAAAGCTAGCCATAAATGCAAATTGGACATGTTCACAAAAGAGCCAGCATTAGAGGAGAATGAATTAATATCTGTTTTCATTCCTGCATGATATAAATAACAAAATACGAGGAGGGTACAAGTCAATAATCCTGTTGGTGGTAACTCAAGGAAGACTGGGGGTGGAAAATCCCTCGATCAAAGCAAACCTTTGATTAACTGTGAAATGGAAGACCCGCTCGCATGTGCCAGACATGTGTTAATGTGCATGGCAAGAATAAAGCATGGGAAATATATTAGTCAGAAACATCTGTAACTGAAGCATCTGGAATCACCCACAAATAATTAATACAGCTTGGCATGGAGCAAGCCAGCATCAGGGGACCCAGGATTTCCTATGTAGAAATGTATCATCTGTCCCGGCTACCCTCCTCCATCACTGTAACTCCAATGCAGCCCCAGACAGCACAGAAAGGAATGGGCGTGACTGTGTCCCAATAAAACTTTATTTACACAAACAGGTGACTGTGTCCCAATAAAACTTTATTCACACAAACAGGGGGTTGAGGGGATTTGACCCCCAGGTTCTAGTCTGCCACCACCCCCTCAACCTAAGGCAAACAGAGAGTCTGGAAGGACCTACTTGTATCTGTGATAAGCTTTTTACTTATCAGAGGAAGGAAAATCAATTGCAAGAATTATTGAATGCTATCAATCTATTCTAATACAATACCCAGGAATTTTAAAAAGGCTTTTGGTTTGGTGATATTATAAAAAAGTCTCCATGATGGCTAAGAGGAGTTAGTTTATCTTGCTAACGAAGTCAACTCATTTGTTAAATAAAGTCTGAGTTTGAGTTTTGGAAAGATGAAGAGGTCTGCATACCCATGGTGGATTAGAAAGAAAGAAAGTGAAGTCGCTCAGTCGTCTCTGACTCTTGGCGACCCCATGGACTGTAGCCTGCACCAGGATTCTCCATCCCTGGGATTCTCCAGGCAAGAGCTCTGGAGTGGGTTGCCATTTCCTTCTCCAGGGGATCCTCCCAAGCCAGGGATTGAACCCGGGTCTCCTGCACTGCAGGCAGCCGCTTTACCATCTGAGCCATGGGTGAATGAAGAACACACACTCTCTCTCTCCTTTTCAAAGCTCACGGCAGGGCTCCCCTGGTGGTTCAGTGGTTAAGAATCCGCCTACCAGTGCAGGGTACACAAGTTCAATCCCCAGTCCAGGAAGACTCCACATGCTACGAGCAACTAAACCCTTGTACCGCAACTACTGAGCCCACTAGTCTAGAGCCCATGCTTTGAAACAAGAGAAGCAAGTGCAATGAGAAGCCCCGAACACCCCAATTGGAGAGTAGCCCCTGCTTTCCACAACTAGAGAAAAGCCCGCGCAGCAAGGAAGACCCAGCAAGGCCAAAAATAAATAAATAAAGCTCACAATAATGGCATTTCAATCAATGTACTATCTCATACATTGGGCTTTCCTGATGGCTCAGCTGGTAAAGAATCTGCCTGCAATGCAGGAGACCCTGGTTCGATTCCTGGGTCAGGAAGATCTGTTGGAGAAGGGATAGGGCTACCCACTCCTGTGTTCTTGGGCTTCCCTGGTGGCTCAGCTGGTAAAGAAACCGCCTGCAATGTGGGAGACGTGGGAGACCCAGGTTCGATCCCTGGGTTGGGAAGATCCCCTGGAGAAGGGAAAGGCTACCCACTCCAGTATTCTGGCCTGGAGAATTCCATGGACTGTATAGTCCAGGGGGTCGCAGAGAGTCAGACATGACTGAGCGACTTTCCCTTTCACTAACTCATCAGGACAGACAGAATGGGGAAAACGAGACTGAAGGTGAAGAGATTTCAACACATTTTGGAAATTGGGAAGTGAATGCAACATGTTCATTGATTAGAAGTGAAGTGCAGTGAAGTCACTCAGTCCTGTTTGATTCTTTGCGACCCCATGGACTGTAGCCCACCAGGCTCCTCTGTAGGTCCATGGGATTTTCCAGGCAAGAGTACTGGAGTGGATTGCCATTTCCTTCTCCAGGGGGATCTTCCCAACCCACGGATTGAACCTGGGTCTCCTGCATTGTAGGCAGACGCTTTTACTGTCTGAGCCACCAGGGAAGTCTAATCAGGAATTGATTAGAAAAGCAAGTAGAATTACAGATTCAAGCTCTGCTCACACACTCTGTTTGCATTTCAGGAGAGGGGTGGGCTCTGAAATGAGGACTCTGGGCTCTTCCTGGCATGTTCTGACCCGAGACGTGCTATAGAGGGTGGGCAGTGTGACATTGACATCGACATCAGTTTTTCTTAACCAAAACCTCAATCTCAGCTTTCTCCGAAGATAAGGCTGTCTTTCAAGAGACATCCTTTGCTGGTAATAAAGTAAAAAGAGCATGATATTAAAATGTCAAATAAGAAAAGTTATTTATCCCATATAGCTCGATGCAAACAATTCTCAGTCTCAACACACAGTCCAATGGCGTGTCATGAGTTTGAAAGAAAAACATCTTCCAACAGCTAAATCAGTACAGGTTTGTAACCTTGATTTTATTAAACGCAACTGACAGGCATCAGAATCTACCAATCTTCACATGACTTTTCCATGTAAACCTTTAGAAGAAAAAAATCTGATGAGATTTTTTTGGGATTTGGTGTGTTAGCTTCCACGGTAAAGAATCTGCCTGCAGTGTGGGAGACCCAGGTTCGATCCCTGGGCCAGGAAGATCCCCTGGAGAAGGAATTGGCAACCCACTCCAGGATTCTTGCCTGGAGAATCCTATGGACAGAGGAGGCTGGTGGGCTACAGTCCATGGAGCTTCAAAGAGCTCGACACGACTGAGCAACTAACACTTTCAGTTTTTCCAACAACAATGGAAATATACTTTACCAAAACGAGCAGAACTGGATTTACTTAGAGTCAATCCTACCTTATTTCATCATATAAAATGTTTAATATTTTATTTGTCATTCAGTTCAGTTCAGTCAGTTGTGTCTGACTCTTTTTGACCCCATGAACCACAGCACGCCAGGCCTCCCTGTCCATCACCAACTCCCGGAGTTTACTTAAACTCATGTCCATTGAGTCGGTGATGCCATCCAACCATCTCATCCTCTGTCATCCTCTTCTCCTCCTGCCTTCAATCTTTCTCAGCATCAGGGTCTTTTGCACTGAGTCAGCTCTTCGTATCAGCTGGCCAAAGTATTGGAGTTTCAGCTTCAACATCAGTCCTTCCAATGAACATTCAAGACTGACTTCCTTTAGGATGGACTGCTTTGGTCTCCTTGCAGTCCAAGGGACTCTCAAGAGTCTTCTCCAACACCACAGTTCAAAAGCATCAAGTCTTTGGTGCTCAGCTTTCTTTATAGTCCAACTCTCGTATCCATACATGACTACTGGAAAAATCATACCCTAGATGGACCTTTGTTGGAAAAGTAATATCTCTACTTTTTAATATGCTGTCTAGGTTGGTCATAACTTTTCTTCCAAGGAGTAAGAGTCTTTTTATTTCGTGACAGTAGTCACCATCTGCAGTGATTTGAGCATCTGTGTTTGAGCATCTCCTGTGGAGTTATATACGGGTCAGCTTTGGTACAGGGGCTCTGGTTGTGGGTATGGCATAAGCCCTCTTGGAGGAGGTCACCATTAACCCCACTATAGAGCTGCCAGAATTTACATCAGATCAGATCAGATCAGTCAATCCGTCATGTCCGACTCTTTGTAACCCCATGAATCGCAGCACGTCAGGCCTCCCTGTCCATCACCAACTCCCGGAGATCACTCAGACCCACGTCCATCAAGTCAGTGATGCCATCCAGCCATCTCATCCTCTGTCGTCCCCTTGTCCTCTTGCCCCCAATCCCTCCCAGCATCAGAGTCTTTTCCAATGAGTCAACTCTTCACATGAGGTGGCCAAAGTACTGGAGTTTCAGCTTTAGCATCATTCCTTCCAAAGAAATCCCAGGGCTGATCTCCTTCAGAATGGACTGGTTGGATCTCCTTGCAGTCCAAGGGACTCTCAAGAGTCTTCTCCAACACCACAGTTCAAAAGCATCAATTCTTCGGTGCTCAGCTTTCTTCACAGTCCAACTCTCACATCCATACATGACCACTGGAAAAACTATAGCCTTGACTAGACAGACCTTTGTCGGCAAAGTTATGTCTCTGCTTTTCAATATGCTGTCTAGGTTAGTCATAACTTTCCTTCCAAGGAGTAAGCGTCTTTTAATTTCATGGCTACAGTCACCATCTGTAGTGAGTTTGAAAGTGAAAGTGACAGTGAAGTTGTGTCCAACTCTTTGCGACCCCGTGGACTGTAGCCTATCAGGCTCCTCCGTCCATGGGATTTTCCAGGCAAGAGTGCTGGAGTGGATTGCCATTTCCTTCTCCAGGGGATCTTCCCGACCCAGGAATTGAACTTGGGTCTCCCGCATTGCAGACAGATGCTTTACTATCGTGAGTTTGGCCCCAGGTAAACAGCAGGGAGGGGACACAGCCCCACCCATCAACAGATAATTGGATTAAAGATTTATTGAGCACGGCCAGCCCATCGGACAACACCCAGTTTCCCCCTCAGTCAGTCTCTCCCATGAGGAAGCTTCCATGAGCCTCTTATCCTTCTCCATTGGAGCAAGACAGACTGAAAACCATGGTAACAGAAAACTAACCAATCTGATCACATGGGCCACAGCCTTGTCTAACTCAATGAAAATATGAGCCATGCCATGCAGGGCCATGCAAGACGGATGGGTCATGGTGGAGAGTTCTGACAAAACGTGGTCCACGGGAGAAGCGAATGGCAAAGCACTTCAGGATTCCTGCCTTGAGAACCCCATGAACAGTATTTCTCAATAATCAGACATAAAACGCACCGGCTCCAGGGATGATTTTTAGTTTGTTATCTTTTCTTTTTCATTAAATAAAGAGGAAAAACAAGACCATGATGTCTCACAGAACTAATATAGTTATGTCTGAATTTTATAGATGATTCTTAATTACTGATTGCCCAAAGCCTAACACCTGCACATGTATTTCCCCAAAGAATATTATGTCATTTATCACATCCCTTGCTTAGTAAAAATCCCTTGCCATTTTAAACAACACATCACATTGCGTTGCTGCAAATTAAATAATGAGCAACAGAATTGTAGATTCATTCTTGTTTGTACAACCTACAATAAAAATGGATAAATTCATTATATTAGCTCTTTACTTCTTTTCATAATCAGTCTTAAAAATGTCTACTGTAAATTTATTCCCCGGCAGGGCTTATAGTATTCTTTGAAACACAAATTAACTCATTCGACTCATTTGAACTGTTTCATCTGAATGTTTTGACGGAAAGGAGATCTGATATGGTTGATTACTTTGGGGGAAAAAGAAAAGGCTCATTTGCTAATTAGTTTCACGGTACAAATTTCTCATTTACTGAGAAAGGAGGATACACAGATGCAAGGTTTTGACAAAAGGATGTGTAGGGCACATTTTTATTAAAGAAAAAATGTGTTGGGAAAGGTTTATTATAATTTAACAGTGTTTCGATTGTCATGAACTCTGTTTATGGGGTCTTCCCTGTTGACTCAGACGGTAAAGAACCTGTCTGCAATGCAAGAGACCTGGGTTTGATCCCTGGGTTGGGAAGATCCCCTGGAGAAGGGAACAGCTGCTCACTCCAGTATCCTTGCCTTGAGAAGTCTATGGACAGAGGAGGCTGGCGGGCTACAGTGAACGGGGTCACAAAGAGTTGGACACAACTGAGCGACTAACACTTTCACTTTCAAAGGAAAAATTATAAAGTTAATGGTCATTTTACAAGTCCTGTTATAACTCTTTTTGGTTTAATTATGAGAATTTGAGGAAAAAACGAACTTAGTGATGGGTCATAAATCCTTTTGAAGGTCATTATTTCCAAGTGCTTATTCTCAGAAAACTGAAGGGTGACCCAACGGAATAGCCGGCAGGGTCATTTTGGAGGGAAGGGGAAATGTGCTCCCCAGGGGAGACCTGGCAGAATCCATAGGCATTTTTGGATGACTTAACTGACATCTAGTGGAAGAGACCAGAGACACCACCAAAAATCCCACAATGCATAGGACAGGTCCATCCCCGCAAAGGAATTATCCTGCCCCGACGTCAACAGTATCCAAGCTGAGATACTCTTACATACGGAAATATATAAATAAATTTAAAATGAGGGGAAAAGCTTCTACTTCATCAATGAATGATTCATTTAAAGAAATTTCATTTAATAATCATGAAGGCACATGCTTTATTTAAACAATGTCTGTTTATGTGGCTTTAACTATATAATGATAATAAATTCAATGACAACACAAGCTAGAAAAAAATGTTTATAAACTCTTCAGTCTTATGGTTACAAGACACTGTTAAAAAGTAACATTTAGGGAGTTCCCTGGTGGTCCAGCTGTTTAAAACTTTACCTTCCGTTGCAGGGGATGTGAGTTTGACCCCCTGGTTGGGGAGCAAAGATCCCACGTGCCTCCCAGCCAGAAAACCAAAATAGAAAACAATAATGTGACAAATTCAATAAAGACTTTAAAAAATAAATAGATAAAAGTAACATTTAAAATAATTTATAGTTTTGTTTCAGGTGTCTTAGTCTGTTCAAGTTTCTGTAACAAAACACAGGCCTATCTTGGAGCTACTGCAGGTTTGGCTCCAGGCCACAGCAAGAAAGCTAATGCTGCAATAGAGTAAGTGGTACTAATTTTTTGGTTTCCTAGTGCATTATGAAAGGAATGTTTATTCTATATTGTAGTCTGTCAAGTGCACAATAACATTACCCTTGAAAAACAACCTATAGATCTTAAAGTGCTTCATTGCTAAAAAGGGCTAACCGTCACCTAACCCAGGCTGGACACACATTTTCAATTTGCAAAATCTGAAGTATCCTGCAGTGCAGCAAAGTGATACAAAGTGCAAGGAAACGAGTTTTGTCTATCTTAGTTGATCATAACCCCACCAGCTTTTAAACAATACAGGTAACGTTATGGCTTATTCAGTTCAGTTCAGTTTAGTTCAGTCGCTCAGTCATGTCCGACTCTTTGCGACCCCATGAATCGCAGCACGCCAGGCCTCCCTGTCCGTCATAGAGATAACTAAATTTTCAGTTTGTAAAATCTGAAGTATCCTGCAGTGCAGCCAGGTGATATGAAGTACAATAAAATGAGATATGCCTATACTAGTCAATCATAACCCTACCAGCTCTTAAACAATACAAGCAACCTTATCACTTAAATAAAGTTATTAGACATAGCTAAATAATATTTTGATGCAATGAGATCAAGATAAAAAAATTCTGCATTGCTAGATGTCAATAGTAATTCTTCTGTATGAAGAGAAAGGATGACTCAGATGCTTTTCTGGATTTTAAATTTAAATATTCATTGCTGCTGCTGCTGCTAAGTCGCTTCAGTCGTGTCTGACTCTGTGCGACCCCCCGAGACGGCAGCCCACCAGACTTCCCCACCCCTGGGATTCTCCAGGCAAGAACACTGGAGTGGGTTGCCATTTCCTTCTCCAATGCATGAAAGTGAAAAGTGAAAGTGAAGTCGCTCAGCCGTGCCTGACTCTTAGTGATCCCATGGACTGCAGCCCACCAGGCTCCTCTGTCCATGGATTTTCCAAGCAAGAGTACTGGAGTGGGGTGCCATTGCCGGTATTTAAAAAATATATATCATACTCAGTCCCTGATGAAGAAAAAAAGCTATTTATAGGAGATGAAGAGCTTTCCCTACTTAGTGAAATCCAGGAGCTAGAAATATAAAGATTTTATATCTATTTTTCTTGAAGGCAGTTGAATAACACTTAACAAATGCAACACAAGAGGGCAGTCATTCCATCCTTTAATTCCGTTACATACTCAAGAGAAAAAGAAAGAGTCGGTGTTTCTATGGTGATGAAAGTGGGGAGGGGCGTACTTCTAAAATCAGCATTGCCTTTATGGACAGACATTTAAGTCAGTGAATTCTCTTTACACTATAGATGTGACGAATTTCCTCATAGACTTCACTTAAAAACCAGCTCACAATTACTGATCTTTTTCTTATCTATTAAGGCAGCACCATACAGATAGATTACCTATATTAACACTGACAAAGAATAAAAAGGAAAAATGAAGAAAAAACAGAAAGTGAAATTGCCGAGCTAGCATAAAATATCAGCAAATTATGGCTTAATTCAAACGTTCATTTTTTTCTTTGGGTTAACAACTCAGGTAACTTTACTCAAGTCTAATATAATCACATAGGTGACTAATACTTATGAAATTGAGTGACTGAACTGAACTGGTCCTCATTCAACAATGCAAACCCAGAGCAACAGTTATGACTTAGGTCACAATGCAAGTCCAGGGGGAATCCCTGAGATTTCAGCAAATGTCAGTCTTTTCCCAATTCACACTGCACTATCTAATCCGACACACTGCCCTTGGGTATTTTTTCATCTTTCTTAAAGAAAACATAAAGGTCAGCTGAGCAGAGATGTTTTGGAGAAGGCTGCTGGGAGTTGGGGCTTATCATTTGCAAGGAAGGCTTGCTCCTGAACTCAAGAGCAAAGTGTAGCCCGGGCGTCACCAAGGAAGTGCCCCAGGCATCACCCTCTTGGACCAGTCTCCTTCTCTGGGCTTCTCCATCTATTGTGACTCCAAACCTACATCTCCGCCTCGGCTCAGAGCATGCTCTTAGCTCTTACAAGAAATAAGAGTTTTCTCAAGTCAGTCAGTCAGTTCAGTCGCTCAGTTGTGTCCAACTCTTTTCGACCCCATGGACTGCAGCACGCCAGACCTCCCTGTCCATCACCAAGTCCCGGAGCTTGCTCAAACTCATGTCCATTGAGTCAATGATGCCATCCAATCATCTCCTCCTCTTTTGTCCCCTTCTCCTCCTGCCTTCAATCTTTCCCAGCATCATGGTCTTTTCCAGTGAGTCAGTTCTTTGCATCAGATGGCCAAGGTATAGGGGTTTCAGCTTCAGCATCAGTCTTTCCAATGAGTATTCAGGACTAATCTCCTTTAGGATGGACTGGTTGGATCTCCTTGCAGTCCAAGGGACTCTCAAGAGTCTTCTCCAACACCACAGTTCAAAAGCATCAATTTTTCGGCGCTCAGCTTTCTTCACAGTCCAACTCTCACATCCATACATGACCACTGGAAAACCATAGCTTTGACTATTTGGGTCTTTGTTGGCAAAGTAATGTCTCTGCTTTTTCACATGCTGTCTAGGTTGGTCATAACTTTTCTTCCAAGGAATAAGCGTCTTTTAATTTCATGGCTGCAGTCCCCACCTGCAGTGATTTTGGAGCCCCCCAAAATAAAGTCTGTCACTGTTTCCACTGTTTCCCCATCTATTTGCCATGAAGTGATGGGACCAGATGCCATGATCTTTGTTTTTTGAATGTTGAGTTTTAAGCCAGCTTTTCCACTCTCCTCTTTCCCTTTCCTCAAGAGGCTCTTTGCTTTCTGCCATAAGGCAAGAAATCTGTTGTGGGTCGTGGAACTTTCTTAACAGTGCAAGAATTTATTTGGTATAATTGCTCTGTAGTTTGGTGGGTCGTCTGCTCGGGGCTCTATGGTGGGGTTAATGGTGACCTCCTTCAAGAGGGCTGATGCCGCAGGCTATGTGACCCGGGTCTGCTGCACTCAGAGCCCATGGCCCTGTAGCAGGCCACTGCTGACCCAAGCCTCTGCAGGGGACACTCACACACTCAAAGGCTGGCAGAACTCCTCAGACTGTTCAGTTCAGTTCAGTTCAGTCGCTCAGTCATGTCTGACTCTTTGCGATCCCATGGACTGCAGCACACCAGGCCTCCCTGTCCATTGCCAACTCCCGGAGTCCACTCAAACTCATGTCCATAGCACCCTATTTACCTGCCGTGCCAGCATGGAACCTGCAAACACTGACTTCTCCTCATCCCATTAATGATGACCGTGACCACAACATGGGGCTGTCCAGCTGGGTCAGTGGTAAAGAATCTGCCTGCCAACGCAGGAGACAGGGGTTCAATCCCCACATCGTGAAGATCCCCACGTCGGGAAGATCACCTGGAGGAGGAAATGACAACCCATGCCATGGAGAACCTCATGGACAGAGTAGCCTGGCAGGCTACAGTCCAAGGAGTCCCAAGGGGTTTGAGACTAGGGACTGAGCACACATGGCTCCCTGCAGGCTTCCTCCCAGCTGCTGACTCGCTGTGGAAATCATGCATGTCCCAGGTTGCCCTGATGATGGCGTTGTGCACATGTAAACCCTCAAACCGATCTTTCCCAAAGGCACAGGCTGCTTCCTAAACCTTCTAAACAAATGGTATTTTCTATTAAATGCGGAGTCTTGACGGCAGAGCTCCCAGGAGCCACAAAACCCAGCTGCTCTCACCCGAACAGCATCATAGAAAAAAAGCCGTATTTTATCCCATTCATTGGACTTTCAAGGAGTCCGCAGTCAGTAAAACAAAGCAGAGCTGGCTGTTTCCAATAAAGAAGCTGGAATCCCAGGTCTTCCTCCCCCAGGGTGCTGTTGGCAACTTCAAATGAAAAACTACGCCCCTTTGTGCTAGGCCCTTGGTTCGGATGTCAGGTTTTGTATTTTCTTGCCCTGGATATGGAGGTGGTACCCTAGTTCAGCTTCCCTGATAGCTCAGTTGGTAAAGACTCCACCTGCAATACAGGAGACCCCGGTTCAATTCCTGGGTCGGGAAGATCTACTTGAGAAGGGATAGGCTACCCACTCCAGTATTCTTGGGCTTCCCTGGTGGCTCAGCTGGTAAAGAATCTTCCTGCAAGGTGGGAGACCTGGGTTCAATTCCTGGGTTGGGAAGATCCCCTGGAGAAGGGAAAGGCTACCCACTCCAGTATTCTGGCCTGGAGAATTCTCATGGACTGTATAGTCCATGGGGTCACAAAGAGTCGGACAGGACTGAGAAACTTTCACTTCACTTCACCCTAGTTCATGTCTAGGTTTGGGGAGGAACATACACACTCTCTTAGAGGAGGAAATGGCAACCCACTCCAGTACTCTTGCCTGGGAAATCCCATGGACAGAGGAGCCTGGCAGGCTACAGTCCCTGGGGTTGCAAAAGAGTGGGACAGGACTGAGAAGACAAGTACATACCCATGTATCCTGTGCACATGACCACACACAGCCATCCAGAGAATTAGAGATCCAGTCCCAAGAGGTTCGGTCTGTAGAGACCAGCGCGAAGCCAGTTGCCTCCGCTCTTGCAGTTGGGCATCGCTGTGCATGAGCACGCTCAGTGGTCAAAGGGCTTTTCAGGGGCACAAGTTCACAGGCATGTGGATAGCACTCACACGGCCCCATGGAAGCTCTGAGGTCAGGTGGGCAGTGGGTCTCTACCGGGCTTGTTCTACCAGATTCTGCCGTTCGTAGGCACCTTCGCTCAGTTGCGTCCAGCTCTTTGCAACCCCATGGACTGTAGCCCACCAGGCTCCTCTGTCCATGGGCTTTCCCAGGCAAGAATACCAGAGTGGGTTGCCATTTCCTTCTCCAAGGGATCTTTCCGAACCAGGCATGAAACCCGTGTCTCCTGCACTGCAGGCAGATTCTTTACCATCTGAGCCACCAGGGAAATCCTTGCTATTTCTCACATTGTCTTTATTGACTTAAGCCGAAAAGGGTTTTACGGAATAAGCCCAACTTGTATCCAAGGAGAAAGTAAAAATATTTGGGGCTGACCGTCATCTCCTGACACCGTTTTACTTTCCCTCTTAAACATTACTCAGGTCACATGGCATTTAGCTGCCTCTTTCAGAACGGATAATCTAAACACTGTCAAACATTGACCTGAAAGCTGTCAAAACGTTTGTCTAAAACTTGTCAAATATTAGATTACGTGACGAAGGGTCTCTGCTTCCTTCGCGCGTTTTCCCTCATGGCGTTAAACTGCCACATGAACTTAAAATATCCAGTTCTCAGAAATATCTGTTTCCTGTGGACCTCAGGTTCAGCACCGCAGAGCTAACTTGTTGCTGATGACCACTCCCTGGAGAAAGATGCTCTGTGAATGTGCTGGCCCTGTATTTCCAACAAGACCTCACATCAAGTCTCGGATATAAATAATGTTCTCTGCAAATAAATCATTTCCTGAGTTCGCCATTGTCTAACTGGTAACTAAACCCCTGTATGACGTGTTCAGTGGAAACACACATGGTCCAGCTGGAAGGAAATCTGTCTCCAGCTTCACATCTTTGCCAAAAGTTCTCCCTGTAACACAAAGTTTGAGTGGACTTTACCAGGCCCACAGGTTCCCTAAGATCCCTTATTTTGACCCCTTGATTCTCCAGAGATGACAAAATGGAGAAGACACCCTAAATCATTCAGAAACACTATTAAAATCAGAGATTGCTTTATGTTTACTCTCTTATTAATTTTTTTTATTATAACAGAAATTCTTAAACCTAGACCCAAATAGAATAGAGTCATAAACCTTTAGGTACCTGCTGCTCAATTTCACCATCAATATTTTCCAAAGCTCCATCCATGTCAAAGCAAACCTCAGACGGAAAGACCCGGTGTCCATATCTGCTCTGGACTATCCCAATCTTTTTGCCTTTTCATACTGTTCATGGGGTTCTCCAGACTAGAATACTGGAGTGGGTTGCCATTTCCTTTTCCAAAAGGAGAAGGGAGGTAGCAGAGGATGAGATGGTTGGATGGCATCATCGACTCAATGTACATGAATTTGAGCCAGCTCCAGGAGATAGTGGAGGACAGAGGAGCCTGGTGTGCTGCAGTCCATGGGGGTCACAAAGAGTCAGACACAGCTAGTGACTGAAAAACAATCAGTTCAGTTCAGTTCATTCACTCAGTCATGTCTGACTCTTTGTGACCCCATGGACTGCAGCACATCAGGCCTCCCTGTCCATCACCAACTCCTAGAGTTTAACCAAATGCATGTTCATCGAATTGGTAATGCCATCAAACCATCTCATCCTCTGTCGTCCCCTTCTTCTCCTGCCTTCATTCTTTCCCAACATCGGGGTCTTTTCCAGTGAGTCAGTTCTTCGTATCAGGTGGCCAAAGGATTGGAGTTGCAGCTTCAGCATCAGTCTTTCCAATGAATATTCAGGACTGATTTTCTTTAGGATGGACTGGTTGGATCCCCTTGCAGTTCAAGGGACTCTCAAGAGTCTTCGACACCACAGTTCAAAGGCATCCATTCTTCAGCTCTCAGCTTTCTTTATAGTCCAACTCTTACATCCATACATGACTACTGGAAAAACCACAGCCTTGACTAGATGGACATTTGTCAGCAATATAATGTCTCTGCTTTTTAATATGCTGTCTAGGTTGGCCATAACTTTCCTGACAAGGAGTAAGACAACATCCCAATCTTAGCACTGAAAGTCCCGTACCTCAGGAATCCACTTAGGCCCAGGCAAACCAGTATGATTGGCTATCCTGAGTCAAAATATCATCCTTTACCTAAAACTTTCTTCACCAGCTATCTCTAGTTCAGGCTTTTAAAAACTCAATCACAATACCAGAAACAAATTTAATAAGTATTCCTAAGTATCATTTCATTATCAGCCATGTTCACTTATTTATTTAGTTATTTTTTACTTCCTGCAGGAAGATAAAGCGTCAATAGGTAATCTGAGTCAGGACTCCTATGACTGGTATGTCAGCTAAAACTCCTTTCAGTTCCCCAGCATTTTCCTCCTGTGCCATTGATGTCTTTAAGAACTTAGGTCCATGTTCCTGTAAGACTTCCCACAATCTAGGTATATTACACGTTACAATCTTGTGGTGGCTTTTTTTTATATACTTCTTTATTGCATGCATGTAAAAAAATAGTTTATTTTTTACTGAAAGATAATTGCTTTACAGAATTTTGCTGTTTTCTGTCAAACCTCAACATGAATCAGCCATAGGTATATACATAGATATACAAAGTGCTATTTAGCTCTAGAAACTTGATTAGCTTCAGAGTTGATTTGGTGGGGGAGGGGAGTGGCACTAATCATACCGGTAAGACTGACCTATGGTTCTGGAGGGTGGAGGGGTCACCCTGATGGAACCATCTGAAAACCCCCATCAGCCTTTCACATAAAGATTCTGGAAGTCGCTGGGGATCACAGCTTTGATGTATGACATCATTACAGGGTAGCGAGTGTGATATGCTAATTCTATTACCCCTCCTTCCTGTCTTCATGTGATTCTCTACAAGGAATAGCTTTCCGTCATGGACAATCTGGTTATCTCGAAGTAGATTCCATTCGGAAAAAGACCAGAATAGATGTGTGATATTTTTCCTTTCATTTATTACATTTAAGGATAAACAGTAGGAGTCCGAAAGACGATCGATAAAGCTTCGGTTGCAGGGGAGGGAGGGGAATAGAGGAGGGAAAGGAGCAACATTTTAAATTCTCTGGGGCCTGCTCTTCGATGCATTTTCATAACTCATTGAGCTGCTGTACACATGCAAATAGATTTGCTGCACTCTATCATAACTTCCTGAGCAGGTGTGCACAGGCAAATTTGCAAGAAACCCATAAATATATGGTGCAGTACCTTCCTTCAGTTGTCTTTACTGGGAAACCTTCACCCATTTCAGGTGCAAGGGCAAGAACGACCATGGCAAGCAAATCAACACGTCATGAAAACGTGCCTGCACATTTCCGTCTGGGCACTGTCTCATAGCTGTCTCATAGCTCCTCATCTGTGCACACTGATTTCTCAGATGACCAAAATCTACGTTCACAGCATCTAGCCTAGCAATCACCTGGCCATGCTAGGCTTCAAAAGTGTCCTCTCTGGTGACAACTGTAATTCCAAAAGATAGACGCACCCACAATGCTTCACAGAGACACTGTTTACAATAGCTAGCCAGGACACCAGTTCAGTTCAGCTCAGTCGTGTCCAACTCTTTGTGACCCCATGGACTGCAGCACGCCAGGCCTCCCTGTCCATCACCAACTCCCGGAGTTCACTCAGACTCATGTCCATTGAGTCCGTGATGCCATCCAGCCATCTCATCCTCTGTCATCCCCTCTCCTCCAGCCTTCAATTTTCCCCAGAATCAGGGTCTTTTCCAATGAGTCAAGTTCTTCGCATCAGGTGGCCAAAGTACTGGAGCTTCAGTTTCAGCATCAGTCCTTCCAATGAATATTCAGGGCTGATGTCCTTTAGGATGGACTGGTTGGATCTCCTTGCAGTCCAAGAGACTCTCAGGAGTCTTCTCCAACACCACAGTTCAAAAGCATCAAGTCTACAGTGCTCAGCCTTCTTTATGGTCCAACTCTCACATCCATACATGACTACCGGAATAGACAATAATCTAATGATTCAAGTTTTGCCTTCCTTTCTGGATGAACAAATATGATTTTTATTACACATGATGCTATTCTATTCTTCCCAAGCCAGGTTGATTTTGACTGGTAAGGCTAATAAGAGACATCCTTCCCTCACTTATGATCTTCCAAACAATGTTTCTTTTGGGGACAACAGTTCCAGGAAACATCAAATGCCCACAGAAACAAATTCTCTTGTCTCCCCTCAACACCTCCCCCTTTAGGGTACAGTCACCTTTGTGAAAATTTCAAGGCATTTCTAAAAACCAATGCATACTCTGAAAGCATAAGGAGTACAGACTTTACAAGATAATTGTTCCGAAGACCTCTAAAATGCATCCGTATTGTCCATCATAACTCACTTCTGTTAAAGTTTCCCCTTTGGGGATTATATATGAGAAACCCTGCATACACTATCAGAGGCCAGCAAATACTCAGTATCCCTTTCTGTTGACAGAAAAGGCTATTCTTTGGCAAAGTGAGTGAAGTGAAGTCACTCAGTCATGTCCAACTCTTTGGGACCCCAGGGACTGTAGCCCACCAGGCTCCTCCGTCTATGGGATTTTCCAGGCAAGAGTACTGGAGTGGGTTGCCATTTCCTTCTCCAGGGGAACTTCCTGACCCAGGAATTGAACCCAGGTCTCCCCAGGCTTCCCTGGTGGCTCAGAGGTTAAAGCATCTGCCTGCAATGTGGGAGACCTGGGTTCGATCCTTGGGTCAGGAAGATTCCCCTGGAGAAGGAAATGGCAACCCACTCCAGTATTCTTGCCTGGAGAATCCCATGGACGGACGAGCCTGGTGCGATATTAGTCCACAGGGTCGCAAAGAGTCAGACACGACTGAGCGACTTCATTCACTTCACTCCCTCGTTGTAGGCAGATGCTTTACCATCTGAGCCACCAGGGAAGTCCAAATTCTTTGGCAAAGGGTGAATAAACTCTTGTCTCTAGAGGCTTGAATTTAATTCACATTCAACCGCTTTGATTAAATTCCAAACTCAGCAAATTAAGTTCCCAATTTGAGGAAACCCCTTGAGGCTCAATAGGGAAGAAGGAAGAAGGATTGAGGTGGGGGAGAGTGACACTTAAAGTCATCACTGGGATTTGACGCAAGACCTCGTCACATTCCGTCTCAATAATATCCAAGTTTTAAATCAGCCAAGGGCACAAGAGGGTTAAAACAGTTTCAGAATATTAAAAGACCTTTCCCCATTCAAACGAACAGATAAGAAAATATTGACAGTTTTCTACTTGGCACAAAAGAACAGTTGTGATAAGAGTCTGCCGATAAGAAGATGAAATGGACAGTGATCACAAGGAGGAAAAAGAAATCACAGAGTATTTCTGACAACACAGAGAAATCAACCCTACCTTTCGGTCTTGTTATAGTACCTCCTTGCTCCCTGGGCCAAGTCAGCACAGACAAATCTCAACTCTGTACATTTTCAATAAAAGCACATGATCAGATACAACAGGAACACAGAAAATGCAAAATGGCATCATTAATATGCAACACAAATTGTCTAAAGAATGAGATCGCCAAAGTAGAGATTTGTTCCATCCTTTGTCATGAGATGACTGCCCTTAGCCTTGAATCTGACGATGGAACCGTGTCTCAGGTTAAAAAAAAAAAAAAAGAAGCTCAAATGGTTCCATTTTTAAATACTGGAAATGGATTATAGACTTTGGAGAACTGAGCATTACAAAAAAAATCTTATCTTGGCTTCTTTGTAAGATGCCACACCATTTGTGCAGACAGGGTTCGCTCAAAATAATAGAGGATGCTCCCTCTCCTGGGGGAGAATGAGGTCTTCTGGCTGCATGATGCAGGACGTGGCTTATTTACAGCTTACGAGCCAGGACTTGGTGGGTGTCTGTCAATAATCACATTAGAATTTGGCAAAGAAATGGTTCTTCTATTAAGGCATGCTTATCTATGGGAACATCTGACAGAAGATCTCTAAATCAGAGATGATTCATTCTACCGTGGAAACCTACAGCACACACATGGGTTAGTCTCTCAGTCTTGTCTGATTCTTTGCGACCCTGTGGACTGCATGCAGCTTGGCAGGCTCCTCCATCCGTAGGATTTCCCAGGCAAGAACACTGGAATGGGTTGCCATTTCCTTCTCCAGGAGATCTTCCGGACCCAGATATTGAACCCGTGTCTCTTGCCTCTCCTGCATTGGTGGGTGGATTGCTTACCATTAGCAAGCTTCCCTAGTGGCTCAGATGGTAAAGAATCTGTCTGCAATGCAAGAGACCCAGGTTCGATCCCTGGTTGGAAAGATCCCCTGGAGACAGAAATGGCAGCCCACTCCAGTGTTCTTGCCTGGGAAATCCCACGGAGAGAGGAGCCGTGCGGGCTACAGCTCATGCGGTCGCAAAGAGTTGGATATGACTGAGCGACTGCTGCTGCTGCTAAGTCGCTTCAGTCGTGTCCGACTCTGTGCGACCCCATAGACAGCAGCCCACCAGGCTCCCCCGTCCCTGGGATTCTCCAGGCAAGAACACTGGAGTGGGTTGGCATTTCCTTCTCCAATGCATGAAAGTGAAAAGTGAAAGTGAAGTTGCTCAGTCGTCTCCGACTCCTCACAACCCCATGGACTGCAGCCCACCAGACTCCTCCATCCATGGGACTTTCCAGGCAAGAGTCCTGGAGTGGGGTGCCATGGCCTTCTCCACTAACACTAACTAAAAAGCACCATCTAGGAAGCCCTCAAACCTAACTATTCACAGCTTCATGACATTTTACATTTGCAAATAACCGTAAACCACCACCCAAATAGAAAAGAACAGTTTGATCCCTCAGAAAGTTTCCTCCTGCTCCTCCCAGAGACTGATTCACAAGTAATAAAACCTTAAGATGAGGCTAGTGTATATATAAATCTTATAAGAATATGACTTTGGACACTTTTTTTCAACAGGTAAAGGGCAAAACCTTCAGCTGTTGTATGTGAATCTTTGAATAATTGCTTTGGAGAGAGTTTGAAATGACCTGCCAAGTAGATGGTTTTGATTCCTTATTGCATTTGCTGAACAGCCCAAGATGTGACACTTTATAGCTTTCTTTGGAAAATGAACATGGACTCAGTATAATTAATCCCACGTACAATGATTATATCTAACTCTGCGCAAGCCATTACTGGTAACTTTACAGGTTATAACTCAATTAATTGGATCTATTATGTATAATGGTTTTTGTTTTTTTTTTACCTTGCAAGTCCGGAATAGAAAACGATCTTTTGACTTAAGACACAGTTCCATTATTCATGAAACAGAGTACCTGAAAGGGGCGATCAATTCACTCAATTGATTTGACAGCCTTGGGTTTTTGTTTCTTTTTTTTTTGGAGAATGAATGTAGAAATGCTGAAAGTTCTTTGGCAGGAGGATATGAGAACAAGCTGACTGTTTTCAGGAGAGAGCATCGCGTTTTCTGACACTTCTTCCTGCTTTTTTCATCGTAACAAATTCTGGATCATTCCTTTCTGATAAGAAATTGTTAACGCAGGAATGGTGACTTCTAAGCAGAATTTGTGGAGAAGGAAATGGTAACCCACTCCAGTGTTCTTGCCTGGAGAACCCCAGGGACGGGGGAGCCTGATGGGCTGCCGTCTATGGGGTTGCACAGAATCGGACACGACTGAAGCGACTTAGCAACCAAGCAAGCAAGCAGAATTTGAGCAAACTCCGGGAGATAGTTAAGGACAGGGAAGCCTGGCGTGCTGCAGTCCACGGGGTCACAAAGAGTCAAGACACGACTGAGCGACTGAATGACAACAGAGCAGTTTGCCTAGATGATTTCCTTTGTTGGGTTTTTGCTCGCCTTGGAAAGTAGGCTCTCCTCCAGCACTTCTTGCCTCATGTCCCTTGTGAAAAGGGTGCTTTATTGAGGTACAATGCCCTAAGTGTTTAAAGGGTGGCGGGGGAGACAACATGTCGGGGGTAAGGTTAGGGTTAGAGTTAGGCTCCTGGAGATGGGTATAAGTTTTAATACCTGGAGAGGGAGAGAGTTGGCAGGCCTGGGGAATGGCAACAGGACTACTGGCTGGGCGTACAAGGCTAGTGTGCAAGAGTCACAGAGCATCTGACCTCCTGTGTGTGTGTGTGTGTGTGTGCCTGAAGCAGAGAGTATGAAGGACTGCCTCTGTGGGCAGCTCTTGGTTACCTCTTCCTACAGACACCACCACGTGCCTCCCAGAGAACAAGGATGACATTTCACTGACCTCGCATCCTCTGCCACACAACCCTCACCAAGCGAACGGTGAGCCCTAACGGAATTCAGGAAGGAGAAGAATCCCTGCTATCTAACAGCCATCAGACTGCAACCACTCCCCATGGATGTGAAAATACAGGATGCTGGCCCCCAGTAGCTGAGACGCATGTGAAAGAACAATTTCCGGGCCCCCCCCCCACCAGATGCTTGAAGCTTCCCATACATGTGCTTAGTCACTTCAGTAGTGTCGGACTCTTTCTGACCCCAGGGACTGCACCCCACCAGGCTCCTCTGTCCATGGGGCTTCTCCAGGCAAGAATACTGCAGTGGGTCGCCATGCCGTCCTCCAGGGGATCTTCCTGACCCAGGGATCAAACCGGGGTCTCCTGCATTGCAGGCGGATTCTTTACCAGCTGAGCTACCAGGGAAGCCTCCTTCTCACAGACAGAAGAATGCTAAATACCTTAACTTGAGATGTCTGCTTTTCCTTAAGTAACAATAATCTTTGATGTTCAGACGACCTGTCCCTTTTTGTTGCAAACTTCTATATAACTTGGCTCCCCCCAACCCCCCAACAACGGTTCTCCCAGGGGCACTTGTGGCTGCCTGTCAAGCTTAAAGTCCTAAGAATTTCCACTGAATAAAACAACTTTCTGCTTTCAGGTTGTCGCTTATCTTTTTTTAGACAAAAATGGCGAACACCACCCAGGAGGGATATTGACGGCTCATGGGAGGAACTGGACTTGAGTTCTGATGCAAAGTCCACGCACAGCCCTTCCACTCTCCTACCTGCTTTTCCCTCTCATCTTCTGCATCCGTTCCAGTCAACCAGCCACAGGCGCTCCCACCTCACCTCGAGCAGATGGTCTAAGGCCCAGTTTAGCAAAACCAAAGAGGCCATCAGTGGGAATCGCTTTATCTTCTTGCCTCTCGGCTGAGCTGCAACTGATGCTTTGCTCTTATTCTGTTTATAAACACATCTGTTTCCATGAACCACAGACATGGAAAAACAGACCTGTTCAATAATAGGAAAGGGGTACGTGTCAAGACTGTACACTGTCACTCTGCTTATCTAACTTCTATGCAGAGTACATCATGTGAAATGCTTGGCTGGATGAATCACAAGCTGGAATCAAGACCGCTGGGAAAAATAACAACCTCAGTTATGCAGATGTTACTCTAGTGGCAGAAAGCAAAGAGGAATTTAAAGAGCCTCTTGATGAAGGTGAAAGAGGAGAGTGAAAAAGTGGCTTAAAGCTCAACATTCAAAAAACTAAGATCACGGCATCTGGTCGCATCACTTCATGGCAAATAGATGGGGGAAAGAATGGGAACAGTGACAGACTTTATTTTCTTGGGCTCCAAAATCACTGCGGATGGTGACTGTAGCCATGACATTAAAAGATGCTTGCTTCTTGAAAAAAAAAAGCTATGACCAACTTAGTGTATTAAAAAGCTGAGACATCACTTTGCCAACAAAGGTACATATAGTCAAAGCTATGGTTTTTCCAGGGATCATGTACATAGGTGAGAGCTGAACCATGATGAAGGATGAGGGCTAAACTGATGCTTTTGAACTGTGGTGTTGGAGAAGACTCTTGAGAGTCCCTTGGACTGCAAGGAAATCCAACCTGTCCATCCTAAAGGAAATCAGTCCTGAATATTCATTGGAAGGACGGATCCTGAAGCTGAAACTCCAATACTTTGGCCACCTGTTGTGAAGAACTGACTTATTGAAGAGACCCTGATGCTGGGAGAGATTGAAGGCGCGAGGAGAAGGGGACGACAGAGGATGAGATGGTTGGATGGCATCACCGACTCAATGGAGAAGAATTTGAGCAAACTCTGGGAGATAGCGAAGGATAGGGAAGCCTGATGTGCTGCAGTCCATGGGGCTGCAAAGAGTCGGACACAACTGAACGACTCAACAACAGTTCCCATGAAACCCTGGTTGCCAAACAGCTGTTTCTCCAATATCCGGGATATGAACATTAGCCGCCTTCTCTCTCCTGTGTTCCTCTCATCACTTCTCCACTGGCTTCTTGTCAGCAGGACTCAAATATGCTGATGTCTCTCCTACCTTAAAACAAAGAAGTATTTCCCTGGAACCTCTTCTTCCAATTAAAAACCACCTTTGCTTTCCCTTTCATGAACAAGCTGTATAGGTCTGGGGGTCTGATCGTTAAGAATCTACCTTGCAATGCACAGGACGTGGGTTCGATTCCTGGTCGGGCGACTAAACAGCTTGCTCTAGAAACCACACTCCGGAGCTCACACACCACAACTGGAGAAGCCCACACGCCACAACAAAAGATCCTGTAGACTGCAATAAGACCCGTTGCAGCCAAACATATACACACACTTACATAAAAGATATGTAGAGCCACTGTGGCTTTGTTTTTATTTCCCTGTGCCTCTTCACCTACGTAGGCAGACTTCTGCCCCCACCATAAACTGAAATCTTTTGTGCCACAGTGTGTGAGCGGTGGTCCTAATCACTCTCAATTTCTTAAGGATGCTGACTGCAGCCCCTTCCCCCAGCCTGCAGGAAACGGCCCTCACCCTTTTTTCCTTTATGCTCATTATCATTGTCCATCACTTAAAGCCAAGCTTGGATCGCTATTGCAAGTGAAACTCCTTTGCGGCTTGGAAACCTCTGCCTTTCAAACAGCTCCCAGGAGATTCCTTTACTCGAAGCTTTCAGAAACACTGTGATAAGTACGTATATTCCTCAGAGGCCTGCTCCACGTCTTCAGTTCACCATTTATAGCAGAAGTTGGTAAAAGACAGCCCAAGGACCAACTCAGGCCCACCACTCGTTTTTGTAAATAAAGTTTTATTGGAACCAGCCACACCCACTGGTTGGCATACTGCCAATGGCTGCCTTTGAGCTGCTGCAGCTGAGTTGAAGAGTTGCAATGGAGACCCTATGGTGCACAAAGCTTAAAACATTCACTCTCTGGCCTTTCATAGAAAAAAGTATGCCAACCCCTCCAGTTTACATTCTCCCAGCTGCTCTCCCAACATTCAGAGTCTTTTCATGTGACCTTTCCGCCACACTTCAGACTCAGAAAGCTAACAATGTATTGGAAACCCGCACACGAATATGATGACACTCACCTCTGAAGCCCAATGTATCCAGCTGCATTTCCCATCTTCTTCCTGACTTGCTCCTCCATCCACAATGTTATAGGATTTCCTGGTGGCTCAACTAGTAAAAGAATCCACCTGCAGTGCGGGAGACCTAGGTTCCGTCCCTGGGTGGGGAAGCTCCCCTGGAGAAGGGAAAGGCTACCCACTCTAGTATTCTGGTGTGGAGAATTCCATGGGCTGTGTAGTCCATAGCCCAGGAACAAGTACCACCATCCACCCCATCACCCAGCTCCCGAGCATCGTCTCTTCCAGTGCTCCGTCTCTTTTAGCTGCAGCCCTATGCTCACCTAGCTCCAGCATCCCAGGCTCCCTCATCTCATCACTGAGGTTAGTGCACTTGATGGAAGCTGACTGATGGGCACTAAACTAGGCATTTTCCTGTGGTCCACACTTTAGGTGTGGGGAGGGGGCAGCTGTGACAAAGGTTTTTGGAGGAGACTATTGGGGAAGGGGCACAGAGCAGAGCCGCAGTGGAGCAACCTATTCAAAATGATCACAGTTGAAAGAGGTCTCGTTATTCGTTATCCGCAGGTCATCGTTCAGTACCAACCACAAACAAGGAAGAGCAAAGGGCGTCGGGATCCAGGCTTGAACCCAGTTTGCTGTAAGGGTAAAGGAAGGTCCTGCCTGGGGAAGCAGGGGAAAGGGGTGCATCAGAGGGAACCATCATCCTGAGAAGTTAGGGCTAGAAAAGTGTTGAAAGGAAAGTGTGTTTCTAACTGTGGGCAGAGGGAAATCTCACAGGGAACTGAGACCTCGTTTAAATTCAGAGAGATACGCATCGCATATTCAGATGCAATCAAGTGGGTGCCAGGATTGATTATCTTTCATTTGAAGAACTCGGGAGTCGTATTTCCCCAAAGCAGACGCCGGGCATTTTTATCCCTGCACTCCTGTTGAGTATGCGATGCTGTTACTGGATCAAAAGTCACGTTATTGATGGAAATACAGTTGTCTGTGCTTAACATTTCTTCACATGGGGAAGGAAAAGATCTACTGTTGCATTTTTAAAGCTGCATAATGTAAATAATACCATTTTTGCTCCCGTAAAAATCCTCTTTTACTGACTTTCAAGATTGGGAAAGCGTTGAAAGGCACAATTTTCTTACTTTCAGCCTCTTATCCAATATTATTTCCGCTGAAAATCACAGCTTGTCTTTTGAAATGCTCATTTGCAGAACTGAAGACTCGGCATTCAACATTCCTAGGGTTAAATGGTGAAAAAAGCGGGTTTAAGTTTCAACACATACAGGTTTGCTATAAGCGCCTGTAACCACTGATATGAAATCTTCCACTTGAGGAGGTATTATCTGACTCATTCATGTTACTAATCGGCCTTGTGTAAAAGGATGTATACGGTTTGCAATCTGGGTTATAAAGGTGCTTTCAGATTTCTAGTGCACAGTCACGTAGGTGCTGTGTGGAAATCTACAACTCAGAAATTCTCCCCCAAGAGGTCAGTTCCTGCCCTGATGGAATACGTGTTTTTTTTTTTTTTTCCTTCATGTTCTGTGCTTCTTACGGAGTCATAGGATGGCCTTTAAAGTCACTATTCCATCCCAAGCAGGGCCATTCACAGCGCTAGTACTGAAAGAACCAAGTAGACAGCTCATTAAAGCCGCAGTACTACCCATAAAATGGAAATAATGTACCATTTCCAAAACAATGGCAGAGAGTATTAGAGTGTAGAATTTTACTACACTCTGCTGACCCAAAGAGGAGCTATATATTTTAGGACAATCCTTTAATGAAAACATAATGAAAGAGTGTTCATCTGTCTGGAAAGATAGTTCAAAGAATGTGTGCGACCTTAAAAAGACTTAACACATTCCACTCAGTTGGCCAGAAAGTTTGTTTGGCTTTTCCATCACATCTTACACAAGTGAACTTTTTGGCCAATCCAAATAAAAAATTAAAAAATCACCGACAAAATGGACATGGATTTGGGTGGGCTCCGGAAGTTGGTGATGGACAGGGAGGCCTGGAGTGCTGAGGTTCAAGGGATCTTGAAGAGTCGGATACAACTAAGTGACTAAACTGAATTGAATTAAAAAAAAAACAACTTCAAATCTATTGAAAGAAATGATCCTTCATGACAAGGAGTACTTTATAAATTAAGATTTTAATTTAGTACATTATATATTATATATATTATTATATATTATAATATAATATATATAACATTATATATTATATATATTATATATGTATAATTATATATGTATAATTAAGTACATTATAAATTAAGATTTATAATGATCTGAGACTGGCACAATAGCTTCTTTTTTTTTTTTTTTTTGGTACAAATGTCCTGGTTATGGTTCTGGCATAAAATGTAGTATATAACTTATCTCTTCATTTTAGCAAGAGTTGCCAGGAACCATTTCTTCTTCAAAGTCAGATCTTCCACAACTAGATTTTGAAATATCAACTGATAAGGTTTCATTTTAGTTTGAGTTTCTAAAAAAATATAGAGACTTAGTTGTATTCTATAACGCTGTACACACATATGCAAAACATTCGTTAGGTCAAAATAAGCAAAAGGTGAACAATTATTGCAAATTCTGCAGCAAGAGAAGCCTTCTGAAGATAAATAAATTGCTTTTTCTGCAATACCAGTTTTGTTATTAAATTTCAGACTCCAAAGTCACGTCTGATGACACAAAATCAATAAAGATTCTCGAGCTAGTCATCGCATGAATTCTGACTTCCCAGGTGTGTGTAATTGTTTAGTGCGTATGCCTTGCAAGACTCCACACACGTTGCATAGCGGCATGGTGGAAAATGAAGGAAGAGCTTTATCTTCTCTTGCAAGCAAAGCTTCGAGTCAGGTTTCCGATTATGCATTATGGTTTGCACACCTTCCTTTATGAGCTTTTCCAGGCCCTTTGTCATCACTGAAAGTAAACTAGTGTTTCTGAGTTTTAATCGGGTCTCTCTTGCCATGAATTAATGCCCTTGCACTCTTCCTTCTACTAATTCTAAGTTTGCTTCTAACTCTCTTCAGCTTTGTGCAATGTTCCCTTCCCTTTCCCCTCTTTTTCCTCCCTCCTCCATATTCCTTATGGATATATACATATTCCTTACCAACTATAAGCAAAGTAAGCAACCTCTTAGTCTTTGCTAAACCTCCCTTGACTGTATGAATGCCTTCCCCATCACTGTATCCTTCACACACAGCTGACAACTGGGTGCTGTCAACTCTGGTACTGGAGACAAGCGAATGGACTCACATCCCTGCCTTGCCAAGTGCCAGCTTACTTGACCCTCCTGAAGGTCTCCAAATGCCACCCACTCTGTCTGTAATATTCTCATGACAATGCCAACTTTGCAGAGCTGTTGCAAAGAAGGGTGTCATATGAAAAATTAGCTGGCCCACCACATGACACTGATAAATAATGAATTGCGGAAGAAATTAGAATTATGCCACTGACATATATCAAGCACCAGTCATATGCCAGGCAGTTTGGGAAGCGCTGTGCATATCAAGAAGGTCGTCATCTCTGGATGAGCCTCTGTGGTTCTTACTGAGAAAGTGTTTTGTCTTTTTTTTCTTTTTTAGGCTTGAAATTTTATTTTTTAGTTGTTAATTTATTTATTTTTTAATTGAAGGATAACTGCTTTACAGAATTTTGCCATTTTCTGTCAAACGTCAATATGAATCAGCCATAGGTATACATATATCCCCTCCCTTTTGAACCTCCCTCCCATCTCCCTCCCCATCCCACCCCTTGTGGTCACAAAGTTCTCTGGAAAACTCCTTTTTTACCAGAGAGTAGGTGAGACGATATAGTCTTTGAAATCTTAACCTAAGGACACATTTCCTTGGAGAAGGAAATGGCAACCCACTCCAGTGTTCTTGCCTGGAGAATCCCAGGGACGGGGAAGCCTGGTGGGCTGCCGTCTCTGCGGTCGCAGAGAGTCGGACAAGACTGAAGCGACTTAGCAGCAAGGACACCAAATAAGATCACTATTTTCTCTTTCGTTTGGGGGACCCTGAAATAGATCGGTGTCATTATTGTCATGCCATGCATGACATCGGCCTGTTTGCAGACTCCCTCCTTTCCAACACTCTGAGAACACAGAAATTCTCTTACACTTTTAGAACACATGGATTTTAGAATGCATAGACACCACCTGTGCCATTTCTTGCTTATGGTTTCTGAACAACTAATGATCCTGGACAACTTAGTTTCTTCGGTCCTATTTCTGAGTATTCAAACCTGACTGATATCCTAGGACTTCCCTGGTGATCCAGTGGTTGACAATTCGCCTTCCAATGCAGGGGATATGGTTTGATCTCTGGTCGGAGATCTAAGAACCCACAAGTGGAGGAACAGCTAAGCCTGTGCATAATTACAGAGTCCACGCACTCTAGAGCCTGCATGCTACAACCGGAGAGCCTGAGAGCTGCAGCAAGACCTGATGGAGCAAAATAAAAAGGAAGAAAAAAAAGGATAACCTCACATTTCTTCTATTGCTCTTAGTGATCTGTGGCTCCTGACCTCAAGTGGAAAGCTGTGATTAGACGCCCTGTATTTTTCTTTTAAAAATACGTATCTCATTTGCTGAATTATAGTTATAATAGAAAGTGCATCAGAACAAACATTTCAAAATCTGTGCCCATTCCGTGAGATTAAGATACTTTTTCTCTGCTTCATGCATTTGCTGATGACTCTAGCTCATTGACTGAAAAACACTGTTTTAATGAGTTAGTTCCTTATCAGTCTCATTTAAAGTATATTAACCATAATGATAAGCAGAAGTCAATAGTCTTCATGACTCTAGCAAACTGAGTTGCTCAAGCCACTTGATTGTTTAAAATGGCCACTGGGAGGAATCTGACTTTCCAGGAGAATTAAATGCGGTTTCTTGTGGTGACTGATTTTCAGCACAAGAGCCATGCATTTTTCTCCTACAGTAGAGGAAATAATTTAATTAGTCTGTTATTGTAAATGTTCTTGATTTTAATACATTAACTTGTGGCCCACGGCTGATAGAAAAACGAAATTAACACTGATTCCTTTAGACTGTGGAATGAATTGGACTTTCCGGGGCAAGAAAATTAATTATAAATGTTCCCTGCTTAAGACTGCCAGATTTTTTAAATGATAAATGATGCAATTATTAGCTGTCAAGTATACAAATAGTCGTGCATTGACATTTCAGCTTATTAATTCCAACATTCACCATAGTGTATAACATATTCATCACATTTAATTGCTCAATAAATGGGAGAAAAAAAAATCATTGTTCTTTGGTCCTCCCTGTGATTTTCAGGCAGTAGATTTCTGAAGACACAGAGCGCTGATCCACTAAATTTCTGATGACAGCCTCCTGTTTCATTTTGAGCCAAGACCAAAGCAAACAAAAAGAATCCATGCAAAGGAGGTTAAGGCTACAGAAGCGGAGACTAACTGCATGGGAAGTGTGACTCTCAAGAGTGAAGTTTGTCCAAGACTCCTCTCATGTTTGTTTTCCCGTCTCTCTTCTACTTGTTTCTAGGATGGGAGGCGGAGTACCCAGTGCCCTGAGGATCCCAGGATCATCCCCTGCCTAAGCGATGCCCTTCCTTACCAACCAGTGTCCAAATCTTTGCAGCGCAAAGTCAACTGCATAGCTTCAAAAGACCCTCCTCCCTGAGACAATACGCGTGAGTCATGACTAATGAAGTACATTACCCTTTTAATAATTCTGGAACACTTTTAAATACATCTGTATTTTATTCGTCCTATCTGTAAAGCTCACTTTTATGTGTCAACGTCACTGGACTACAATCCCCAGCTATCCAGTCAGACACTGATCCACATGTTTTGGTGACAGTGTTTTGCAGATGTGATTAAAGTCCATAATCAGTTGACGAGAAGTGAGGGAGATTTTACGGGGTTGTCTGAGTCCAGCTGATGTAACCACAAGCGTCTTTATAAGGTGGAGGCGAGAGAACCAAAGTCAGAAAAGAGAAGATGAAGAGAGAGGCAGAGTTTGAAACGTTGCACTGTGAAAATGGAGGAAGGGGCCAGGAGCCCAGGAATGTGGGTGGCCTCTAAAAGCTAGGGCTTCCCTGATAGCTCTCTTGGTAAGAATCCGCCTGAAACTCAGGAGACCCTGGCTTGATTCCTGGTGGGGGGAAGATCCCCTGGAGAAGGGAAAGTCTACCCACTCCAGTATTCTGACCCACAGAATTCCATGGGGTCCATGTACAGTCCATGGGGTCACAAAGAGTCGGGCATGACTGAGTGACTTTCACTTTCTAAAAGCTTCAAGCCAGGACCAAGGGGCCAGCCCTGTTGACACCTTGGTGTTACCCCAGTGAGGACCACTGTGTGCTTCTGATCCCAAGGACTGGAAGGTAATACAGTGATGTTGTTTCACGACACTAAGTTTGTGGTAATTTGTTATAGCAGGCATAGGAGACTAATATACTTTTTTTTAATGTCTTTAAATTAAAAAAAATTTTTTTAAAAGAATAGTATTTCATGACTTATGAAAATTATATAATGTTGAGATTTCAATGTCCATGAACTATTTTTTTTTATTGGAGAATAAAAGCTTTACAAGGCTGTGTTGGTTTCTGCTGCACAGCAATGTGGATTAGCCGTAAGTTTACATGTAGACCCTCCCTCTTTAGCCTTCCTTCCCATCCCCATCCCGCATCTTGAGGTCATCATATAGGACTGAGCTGAGCTCCCTGTGCTATACAGCGGCTTCCCACTAGCTATCTGTTTTACATGTGGTGGTCTGTATATGAGAAGACTAATAAACCTGATACATGCGAAAGGTTTGTAGGCAAATTTAGTGTGATTATTCAATCTACACGCATTCAATGCTTCAGCTCAGTTCAGTTCAGTCGCTCAGTCGGGTCCAACTCTTGCAACCCCATGGACTGCAGCACACCAGGCTTCCCTGTCCATCATCAACTCCCAGAGCTTTCTCAAACTCATGTCCATCACATCGGTGATGCCATTCGGCCATCTCATCCTCTGTCGACCCCTTGTCTTCCCGCCTTCAATCTTTCCCAGCATCAGGGTCTTTTCCAATGAGTGAGCTCTTCACATCAGGTGGCCAAAGTATTGGCGTTTCAGCTTCAGCACCAGTCCTTCCAAAGAATATTCAGGGCTGATTTCCTTTAGGATGGACTGTTCAATGCTTATATTGCTACATGTCCTTGCAGTAACTCTGTGGTACCTGCAGAGCCATAGTCTATGATATCTGCTGTGACCAACCACAAAACGCAAGAGTAGACATGAAAACAACTCCCTTTAGTCCTGGCTGCAGTGTTTCCCATGAAGCCTGGACACGGTCTCACTGCCCTTCTCCAGGCAGCCCCATCTAGACACGCAAGGTGGAAGTTGTCACCAGCCCCATCAGTGACCTGTACCATTTTCGATTCTCATTTTCCATCCATGATGTGCAGAAGTATAGTAGGGACTCCAAGATTCCCACCCCTTTCCCACCCCTATTCCCACACAGGACGTGCGTACATCCTATGTCATCCACTCCCCCAAGACTATGGGCAGAACCAATGACTGTGGAGGACATCAGTCCCCTGACTAAGTCCCTAATGAAAATAACTCTGAGTTAATCTAAAGGGAGACCATCTGTGCTGGCCTTGTAAAAAGTGACAAGGAGCAGCAGCAGATACAGTCCTGGTCAAAGAGGGAAGCAAAAGCCACGTTGTAACATACACACAGGGCCCATGTGGAAGGAACTGCAGGCAGCTTCCCAAAGCTTTGCCTTGGAGAAGGAAATGACCACCCACTCCAGTCTTCTTGCCTGGAGAATCCCACGGACAGAGGAGCCTGGGGACGGGGGTGTTCCATTCCATGGGGTCGTAAAGAGTTGGACACGACTGAGCGACTAACCCTTCTAAAGCTGGGAGCAGCCCTGGATGATAGCCAGCAGGAAAACAGGGACCTCAAGCACACAGCTGCAAGGAAATCCACTCTCTCAACAACCCTCCGAGCTTAGAAGAGGACCCTGTGTGTGAGAACGGAACGGAGCCCCGGCCAACACCTCGTCAAGAACTGAGCAGAGGAGAGACAGCCTCAACCACGCCTGGGTTCCTGACTCATGGACACTGGGAAATAATCATTTGTGTGGTTGTAAGCTGCTAAGTTGGTGGTCGTTGGTTATGCAGCAAGAGAAAATAAATCCACCACCTTGCAGAAAAGCATTCCTCAGCTAGCAAAACAAGTAAAAGTAAATGATGTTATTAATAGTTTACAACCTTAAGTGTGCTACCGAGCATGTGGGATGCTTTCTAAATGAAAAGAAGGTGTGGTCTCAGAAGAATGAGAGGCTGGAAGAGTTCCATTGCGGCACAATAAATGTCGCCTCCAATCTCCCCACGTAAGGGGATGCCTATGTGTTTGCTTAGATGCAAACCAGCCCAGGCAGCAAGGAGATGCACTGAACCCTGTCTGGACCACTGGCTTCTGTGTCCTGCCTTCTCCCACGGCCCTGTGGTCTCTGCCACTCTCTGGATCTTGTGTGCAATGATGGACTCATGGAATTACCTATCTTTTGGGAAAGGAGGGTTCCATCTCCCCAGTGTGTGTTCAAGTGTTCAGTCATGTCGATTCTTCATGATCCCATGGACCATAGCCCACCAGGCTCCTATATGCATGGGGTTTCCCAGGCAAGAACACTGGCATGGGATGCCATGCCTTACTCCAGGGGAATCTTTCCAACCCAGGGATTGAACCCACGTCTCTTGTGTCTCCTACATCGGCAGGCAGATTCTTTACCACTGCACCATCTGAGAAGCCATCTCTCAAAACAGATCTGAGAAGTCTCTAAAGGCCTGGTCAAGGAGGCAGGACTTGGAATCTTAAGAGCTGGTTTACATCCTAATGTACCATTTGATGTCTGCACCTTGGGTGGAAAGCTTTTTTACTCTCTCTGCACCAAAAATATAGTTGTAGCCATACCACATGAGTAAACTTGTAAAGATCGTATGAGTCAGCTTATCTGGAAGTATCTCTCACGTGACCTTTCAATCACTAAGTGTTCAGAAAAAAAGTTCATTCCCTTATTGTGGAAACATGGCACCAAATATGGTTAATTTATGATATGATTCGATTTCTCTGTCCCCTGAAATTGCCATTTGCAGCATGTTGGTTATTTGTCAGCCAAGAAGAGCTTGAACAACTCATGCCTCTGGGAGGCACACCCCCAAATGTGCCTGGGGTTTTAGAAGATTAGACATCCCACATCCCACACACAATACTGAACCCAGCAAAGAGCTGCCTCTACAATTCCCCTGGAGAGAAAAGCAGAGATTTCCCTCATATCAAAATCACTTCTTTTTCACCTCATTAGCAAACCCCGCTGAGCATGACTTTCTGAGAGTGAGTGCCAAAGAAGTGTTAGGGGAAGCACACTGACCGAAACCGCCCACCCTGGCCAGGCACCATAGTAACCATTTGCAACAGTTGCTTTACGACAGGAGGTCCTGGTAAGGAACATGGAACTAATAAGCCACCAGCAACCGGAAGAGTTCCAGAAAGGTCGAAAGCAGACACCGCATGTCCAACCACCTCCTAGAACCCCGCTCGCTGGCATCCACTGTGGCTGAACAAGACGTGCACCACCAAGAAGGACTCTGAGTCAGAAGGTTGGCTAAAGACAACCCGGAAACTAATCCTATCACCATAAAACCCAAGACCGCACATGGTAGAGCAGTTCTGCTGGGTTCCCTTAACCCTAGGGCTCTCCACCCGGGCACATTTTCCCAATAAAATCTTTCACTTTGTTAGCACACGTGTCTCCTCGGACAATTCATTTCTAAGTGTTCGACAAGAGCCCAGTTTCGGGCCCTGGAAGGTATCCCCCTTCCTGCAACAGAAAGATAGCCATGTGGAGGGAGTAAAGAAGGCTGCTCATTCTCAGACTGCAAATAGAGAGCGCGATTTCCACTTCAGCTGATAAGTTCTCATTCTCTCCACTCGCCTGAGAAGAGGCAACTCTAGGAAATGCTAATGAAGTCAAGCCCATTTCACATGGAAATTTCCAGATTCTGCCCCACTCCCCACCCCCAAATGAAGTTCTTACAAGTGATTTAAAGAGGAACTGGCTTCTGGGTAAATCTGCTGCTGCTGCTAAGTCACTTCAGTCTTGTCCGACTCTGTGTGATCCCACAGACGGCAGCCACCAGGCTCCCCCGTCCCTGGGATTCTCCAGGCAAGAACACTGGAGTGGGTTGCCATTGCCTTCTCCAATGCATGAAAGTGAAAAGTGAAAGGGAAGTCGCTCAGTCGTGTCCGACTCTTAGCGACCCCATGGACTGCAGCCTACCAAGCTCCTCCATCCATGGGATTTTCCAGGCAAAGTACTGGAGTGGGGTGCCATTGCCTTCTCCGCTGGGTAAACCTGCCTTCCAGCAAATGGCACCAGTCAGTAGCTTGCTGTTGGGAGGGTAATGCTGCCTTCCAAGTTGCCTTTGGAAGAACTCTGATAGGAGCGGTTGTGGCGGGTGGGGGGGTGGGGCGCGGTGCGGGGGCGGGGATGGGGGTGGGGTGGGGTGTGGGCTGTGGCACGTGTGTCTTTCTCTTCCCTGTTTCCATAACTAATGCAGCACTTCTCTCCAGCAGATAGCTCAGTTGGTAAAGAATCCATCTGCAATGCAGGAGACCTGGGTTCGATCCCTGGGTTGGGAAGATCCCCTGGAGAAGGGAAAGGCTACCCACTCCAGTATTCTCGCCTGGATAATTCCATGGACTGTATAGTCTGTGGGGTTGCAAAGAGTCGGACACGACTGAGCAACTTTCACTTTCTTTCATTTTTTCCTCCAGCAGAGAGAGCTGTAAAGGGGATTCTACATCACTAGGAATGGAGGAGACATGAAGGGTGTTTTTGCCTTGTCTCCCCAGTCATCATTGAATCACACATGGTCACAATGTTCATTTCTTTGCTTCTATCTCCAAATAATGTACCAGATGGTAAACCCTAGGAATCATTTGACCGATGTGGTAAAAGTCCTTGGGCCGTAACTGTTTGAAAGTTAGATTTGAAGGAAAATGTGGCACAAAGTGGGGGACTTCCCCAGTGTCTCAGCAGTAAAGAACCTGCCTTTAATGCGGGAGACCTGTGTTCAATCTCTGGGGTTGGGAAGATCCCCTGGAGGAAGGCATGGCAACCTACTCCGGTACTCTGGCCTGGAGAATCCCATGGACAGAGGAGACTGGTGGGCAGTAGTCCGTGGGGTCACAAAGAGTCAGACAGGACTGAAGCGACTTAGCCCAGCACACGGGTGGACCGAAGGAAGCACAGATCTAGTGCTGGTGCTTATGAGACAGCAGTGAATCAAGTAGAGGGAGAGCTTTAGAGTTCTTTATCACTGCGTCTTGAGCGTGTAGCTCGGAAGTTTTCAGAGTGGATATGCAGGAAAACATGACTCACAGGAAACCAAGGGCTACTGTGATTAAGAGAATGCTTGCTGGTTTAGAATCCGTTATGTCCACACATGCACAAACTATATCCCAGCTAATGCAAAGACGTGAAGACCAGAGCACGGAAATACCGGCATCACAGTCTGAGGATGACAGAGAACGGGTCAAGTTTCAGACTTTAGACAAACACTGCAGTTTTCAAAAAAGGCAACACGGGTATATTCAACCACCTGTTTTTTTTTAGCATCACACTCATTCCCGATCAGTTATTTGTAAAGAAAGGATGCAAATGTCCTCGCTTACTAAGTTACTAGAGAAAAATATCCCTGTAGAAGTATTCACCTACCCAACCATCCATCCATTCATTCAGGAACTACTTACACTGCTACCACCCAAGCCAGTCACTACTACAGACGCATGGTGCATAAAAGGACTCCTAGGCAACCTCTCCCTCTAAAGGAGTGTTCCGGTTAGAAGGTGCCGCGTTGACTGTGGTAAGGACTATTACAGAAAAGTACACAGGCATATACAAGATCGCAGGTGAAAACAGCATAGAAGGCTTCCGTAAATGTTACGAGATCTTTCCCTTTGCGTGTGTGTTTATGCGTGTTCAGTCATTCAGTCGTGTCTGACTCTTTTGTGACGTCATGGACAGTAGCCCACCAGGCTCCTCTGTCCATGGGATTTCCCAGGCAAGAATACTGGAGTGGGTTGCTATTGACTTCTCCAGGAGATCTTGGGTCTCCTGGCTGGAAACTCAGGCAGAATGTCTATACTGCAGTCTGGAGGCAAAGTTTCTTCTCCCTTGAGAAATCTCAGCCTTTGCTATTAAGGCCTCCATCTGACCAGACGACACCCGCACAACAGCAGGGACGGCAATCGGCTTTACTGAGAGTCAAATGATTGCTAATCTTAGGCACATCTCAAAAATACTTCCACAGCCACATCTAGACTACGGTCTGGCCCAAGAACTGGCCACCAATTCCTAATCAAGCTGACACATCAAATTAACCAGCAGGGGCCTGTCAGAGTGAACCACAAAGAGAAAGGCAAGCCACACCCTGAAACATTTCAGCAGATGCTCACGTGGGGAAGGCATCTTAGAGCATGAAAACTGGTTAGAGGGGAAAAGGAAAAAGTGAAAGTCACTCAGTCGTGTCCGACTCTTTGTGACCCCATGGACTGTAGCCCGCCAGGCTCCTCTGTCCATGGGATTCTCCAGGTAAGAATCCTGGAGTGGGTTGCCATTCCCTTCTCCAGGGGATCTTCCCGACCCCAGGGATCAAACCCAGGTCTCCCATATTGTAGGCGGAATCTTTACCATCTGAGCCACCAGGGAATCCCAACAGGCTCCTTTCTTGCAGCAGCTCCTGATCAAATATTTACTCAGCTACACACCATGCTAAGGGCTATGGAGACAGACAGGAGCCAAACAGAAGTGGTCCTTGCCCTCCTGGGACTGACAGTCAAGACCAGGGGTCAGCACACTAAAGCCCTGTCTGGTCTGCCTCCTACTTTTGTAAATAAAGTTTTATTGAAACACACCTTGCCTATATGTTGACATACTGTCTTATCTGGTGACTCAGAGTCTGCCTGCAATGCAGGAGACCTAGGTTTGATTTCTGGGTCAGGACGATCCCCTGGAGGAAGGCATGGCTACCCACTCCAGTATTCTTGCCTGGAAAATTCCGTGGATGGAGGAGCCTGGGGGGCTACAGTCCATGGGGTCCCAAAGAGTCAGACACGACTGAGTGACTCACATTTTCAGTTTCGTGGCCATATGTTGATACAGTGTGTACAGCTGCTTCTGCACAATGAGGGCAGAGCTGACCGTGTGGCCCACAAAGTCTACAATATTTACTTCCCGGTCCCTTATTTTAAAAAGCGTGCTCACCCGTGGTACAGACCTTTGCATAACAAGGCAGTAAAACCTCTAGGACTCCGGTCTTTGGTATGAGGAGCAGTTAACCAAGGCTGGATGTGAACTGCTTCTCAAGAATCAGAGAAGATGAACAGGAAGCCTTCAAATATGGGGACTTCTGGTAGAAAAAGTATTCCCTGTACGAACTGGGGAAAAAAGAAGACTCTGCCTCTGATGTTGCAACTGAGAAGACACGGCTTCTGTGAAAAAGAGGAGTCCACAAGGAGAGAACAAGTGAAAATGAAAAGTCGATGAGAAAGACGTGCAAATACGGTCAAAGGAGCCGGAGCAGAAGATCAAAACCAACACGGAGAAAAACCCAAGTCAAGGATGTATGAAACAAACGAGATACTTTCAGAACTCAGAGAAAAGGAATAGAAATAAGTAGATTTAAAAAAACAACATAGGATATAGAAATGAGACTCAGTGTAAATTGCTCTTCTCAAGGAAGCCACGAAAATCATTAAAAAAGGAAGCGATTACAACTTGCATTAAGTAATTGTTATGTTCTCCACTCTGCGGTAGGCACTTTGCATCTGTCATCACATTCATCCTTACAACAACCCTTTGAGACACAAACTAATAAAATATCTCTGCTTTGCAAATGAAAAATGTGCTATGGGAAATGCGTAAATTAGCCATAAAGAAGAAAGTCGCTCAGTCGTGTCCGACTCTTTTGTGACCCCATGGACTGCAACTCACCAGGCTCCTCTGTCCATTGGATTTTCCAGACAAGAATACTGGAGCAGGTTGCCATTTCCTTCTCCAGCGGATCTCTCTCACCCAGGGATTGAACCCAGGTGCCCTGCAATTGCAGGCAGATTCTTTACTGTTTGACCAACCAGGGAAGCCTCTTTTTAAATTAGCCATATTTAGCTAGTAAATGGATAAAAGTGAAAGAAAGTGCAGTTGCTCGGCCATGTCCGACTCTTTGTGGCCTACCAGGCTCCTCTGTCCAGGGGATTTTCCAGGCAAGAACACTGGAGTAGGTTGCCATTTCCTTCTCCAAGTAAATGGATAAACCAAGAATCAAATCCTAATCTGACTAAATTTAACACCTGGTATTCTATATCCCTAATCAAAGAAACAATGAAAATTTCACAGAAAGAAAAAAAAAAAAATGACCCTACCTCGTGACCAAAACAGTTCACCCGTGTTGTCTTTCAAAGTAATGAAGAGCAATTCACATGTCATTTTTATGCAAAACAGGAAGCAAGTGTATATACATCTGGGGGACGATTTCGATCACCCTAGGAACCAATAATGTGTTGTGCAAAAGCAGCAGATGCAATTTCAGGCTGTCCCAGTGAGAATGATATTGTTTGGTGGGGAAAAAGGTAATAATACTCTACACCTGACCGGTTCAGTTCAGTTGCTCAGTCGTGTCCGACTCTTTTGCGACCTCCATGGACTGCAGCACGCCAGGCTTGACAAGGGACATCCAAACCAGAGTCCAGTTCTGGGAGTCATTTTTAGGGACTGAGGAAATGAGCCCTTTCCTTGCAGGCAACCCACTGAGCACTGGCTGAGGTGTTCGGAGGATGTGTATAGGTAGGTGTTGACTCGGCTAAAGAGGGGAAGACGAAATGCTGCTGCAGGAGGTGGGCAGGTGAAGGCTCGCCTGTCTTCCAGTGTAGACGTGCTGCCAATACTGCTTATGCTGAAGCGTGACCCGGGCGGTGCATTTACAAACCCAAATGCAATCCTCCTATTCTGTCACATAGACGCTGTTCAAATGAGATCCTGAGCAGGACGAATAAGTCTTGCTTGAAATATTGGAGGAAAATAACATTTCACTGTTTGTTTGTTTGTTTGTTTGTTTTTTGCTAATTTGCCATTCTGTTGTTTATGAAATTACCTGGGCTAGTTCAGTCATTATTATTGTCATTTGGGAATTATCATTTACAAACGAGCCAGAAAAGAACCATAGAGGTCTGAAGATAATGCCACTCTGAGCTGCCCCCAGAAACCCTGGAGCTGTCTGTGGATGCTAACAGCAGCTGAGTAAAAGTTCAACCCAAGCTCTTAGGAGGGAAAGAGTAGCCAAAAGAAACAAATAAATATGCAAGACTAACAATTTGTTTCACTGGTGCATCAGTAATACAGAATAATCAAATGGAATACATTCAAAGTTTTGTTCAGAACGTGCTGAAACAGTGACTATTTTGTGAATACTCCTTACTGTCAATTATTATTTATTATTGATACTCCACCATCAGATTAAAAAGCAGACGTATGTGTGCGTGCTCTATTTCACTGTGGTTTCTCTCTCTCATCATAACAGTTCCTTCATAAGTAATTAAAAGTGAAAGTCACTCAGTCGTGTCTGACTCTTTGCGATCCCATGGACTATACAGTCCATGGAATTCTCAGGCCAGAACACTGGAGTGGGTAGCCTTTCCCTTCTCCCGGGGAATCTTCCAAACCCAGGGATCAAACCCAGGTCTCCCTCATTGCAGGCAGATTCTTTACCAGCTGAGCCACCAGGGAAGCCCAGTAAGTAATTAATGATCTGGCAAACTTAGACAGTGCAGTCTAAATATCAGATACTGATGTTGATATGGGGGGATATTCTCTTGTGTTCTCTGGTTGTTTATAAAATTTTGATTACTGGTAAATATATGATACTTTTTCTAAGATCTACTTCCAAGTAGCCCTATTTGATTATATAATTCTTGTTATTCTAATTTTTCAAAAAAGACTCAACTCTACATAAGCTTCAATTTCAAAGCTTTTCCTTAAATCCATATATGAGTATGATGAGAAGGGCTCCAGAGATGTGCAGATATATATTTCAGTACAACCAATTGCATCGTGTCTCTGAACTCTGACTCAGGGAAATGAGGGTGAATTCTTCCGTAAAGTGAATTTTCCCATGAAACGTCTGAGGCTGAACTTCCAGACATTTGTGCATCTCAGAGTTAACAGAAAGTGTTGCTATTCTCACTTAAGCATCACCACAGTCCTATGAAGTAGCTATTTCTAATTTCCGTATTGCATACGAGGAAACTGAGGTGTGGACCCTGAGTTCCTCAGGGTCTAAGAGCTTTGAAAACACACAGCCAGGTGTTCAAAATACTGGCCAGATTCACTCCACATGCCCGGCCACCTCTCTGCCTGAAGAAGGGAGCTGAGGAGCAGATTGAATCCCAATGATGATGTCCCTCCTTCTCCAAGGTCAACAGGAACGCGACACTCAAGTTGATCTGGGGATTTTAGACGTTTTTAATGTGACTTTCATTGGAAGATACAATCCTCGTAGGGGTCTTGAGGACAGTTATGTGATAGGTAACATAGTCACTAACTATGGGGAGTGCATCCTAAACGCTTCTCCTTTTTCACGAGAAGCTGGGCCAGTGCCTTGTGTGAAGCAGACACGTGGTCGTATCTGCGGATGGAATTTGTAGCTGAGCTTCCGTGTGCCTGCAGCCTGTGTGAGTGTTGACTGCCCTCCTTTAGATTCTGGTTTTACAAGCCTCAAGAAAAAAAAATTCTATTTAATCCATTTAGCCTATTAATAAGTGATCAGTGCAATGAGAAAGAATCAAGCTAATTGACTACTTTTATCGAGTTACCAAACTGACCTCTCCTCTCAGTTAAGCAGCCTGTTGGTCCAGCTGGACCATGTGGTCCCAGAGAATATGACACGCAGATGGGGCTCCCTGCTTGCAAGATAAGGACTTGCTCCAACAGCCCAGCACAGCTTCAGTGCCTGGGGCCAGAAGGAAACATTCTGTTCTCCTCTGGACGTTTTGATATGAGGATAAAAAAAAAATGATGACACTGGATTCACCCCCAAACCTTACAATCATCACCGGAAGTTGAGAGAACCCTAGCACCACAAAATGAGAGTCCACAGTCACCAAATTTCAGGCACAATATCTCACAGAAGGATGGAGAAAGTCCAGCCAATCAGTGGAATTCAGAGCTTAAGAATTCAGCCACTAAGAGGCATAATTGCTGTAATTAGTCAAATGGTGTAATTACAGTAAACACATGATAAGTTGCCGCTGAAGCACATAATTGCAGAGTATAATGGCGTTATTATGATTTCTGATGATATCATATGATTTGGATATATAATAAATACCCATGACAATAAAGACATTGTTCATTTGTGAATTTTCCTAGAACTTTTGATTTGGCTTTCTTAAAATTGCTAGGTTTCTATCTCAGTCACATAGGAAATCTGGCTATTTTTTTTTCTAATTTTATTTTATTTTTAAACTTTACATAATTGTATTAGTGTTGCCAAATATCAAAATGAATCCGCCACAGGTATACATGTGTTCCCCATCCCGAACCCTCCTCCCTCCTCCCTCCCCATACCATCCCTCTGGGCCGCCCCAGTGCACCAGCCCCAAGCATCCAGCATCGTGCATCGAACCTGGACTGGCAACTCGTTTCCTACACGATATTTTACATGTTTCATTGCCATTCTCCCAAATCTTCCCACCCTCTCCCTCTCCCACAGAGTCCATAAGACTGTTCTATACATCAGTGTCTCTTTTGCTGTCTCGTATACAGAGTTATTGTTACCATCTTTCTAAATTCCATATATATGTGTTAGTATACTGTATTTATGTTTTTCCTTCTGGCTTACTTCACTCTGTATAATAGGCTCCAGTTTCATCCACCTCATTAGAACTGATTCAAATGTATTCTTTTTAATGGCTGAGTAATACTCCATTGTGTATATGTACCACAGCTTTCTTATCCATTCATCTGCTGATGGACATCTAGGTTGCTTCCATGTCCTGGCTATTATAAACAGTGCTGCGATGAACATTGGGGTACACGTGTCTTTTTCCCTTCTGGTTTCCTCAGTGTGTATGCCCAGCAGTGGGATTGCTGGATCATAAGGCAGTTCTATTTCCAGTTTTTTAAGGAATCTCCACACTGTTCTCCATAGTGGCTGTACTAGTTTGCATTCCCACCAACAGTGTAAGAGGGTTCCCTTTTCTCCACACCCTCTCCAGCATTTATTATTTGTAGACTTTTGGATCGCAGCCATTCTGACTGGTGTGAAATGGTACCTCATAGTGGTTTTGATTTGCATTTCTCTGATAATGAGTGATGTTGAGCATCTTTTCATGTGTTTGTTAGCCATCTGTATGTCTTCTTTGGAGAAATGTCTATTTAGTTCTTTGGCCCATTTTTTGATTGGGTCGTTTATTTTTCTGGAGTTGAGCTGTAATGGATTAAAGATCTAAACGTAAGACCAGAAACTATAAAACTCCTAGAGGAGAACATAGGCAAAACACTCTCCGACATACATCACAGCAGGATCCTCTATGACCCACCTCCCAGAATATTGGAAATAAAAGCAAAAATAAACAAATGGGACCTAATTAACCTTAAAAACTTCTGCACATCAAAGGAAACTATTAGCAAGGTGAAAAGACAGCCTTCAGAATGGGAGAAAATAATAGCAAATGAAGCAACCGACAAACAACTAATCTCAAAAATATATAAGCAACTCCTATTTTTTTTTTAATGAAAGGAAACATGAATATTACCCAACATAATATCTTGGTGAGAAGGTAGGTAGAAACAGATAAAGGATTTGAAGTTGAGTGTATACAGTCATTAGAATGACCCCTGATGGCTCAGATGGCAAAGAATCCACCTGCAATGCAGGAGAGCCTGGTTTGATCCCTGTATCAGGAAGACCCCCTGGAGAAGGGAATGGCAACCCACTCCACGATTCTTGCCTGGGGAATTTCATGGACAGAGGACCTTGGTGGGCTACGGCCACAGGGTCGCAAAGAGTTGGACACAACTGAATGGCTAACATTAGACTAGAAACAGAAATTAATGACTATAATGCAAGCTGTAAGAACACTTGTACAAACGTGGTTATTTTGTCACTATATTCCATTTTTCAGGACTTTCCATTTTAAATATGGCCACCTGATGGGAAGAACTGGCTCCTTGGAAAAGATCCTGATGCCGGAAAAATTGAAGGCAGGAGGCGAAGGGGACAACAGAGGATGAGATGGTTGGATGGCATTACCTACTTGATAGATGTGAGTTTGAACAAGCTCCAGGAGCTGGTGATGGACAGGGAGGCCTGGCGTGCTGCAGTCCATGGGATCACAAAGAGTCGGACACGACTGAGCAACTGAACTGAACTGAAACTATCCATGAATTCTTCCTCTTCATAAATTCTACACTGCAGTCTTCTTCTCGCTTCCAGGAGAAAGATGATGCTTCTAAAATATTTGAATACAACTAGTGGAGCCTGGTGGGCTGCCATCTATGGGGTCGCACAGAGTCGGACACAACTGAAGCGACTTAGCAGCAGCAGCATCTCAAAGCGTGTCTCCCCTAGAACACGTGTCTGTATTGTGAATACAAAAACAAGTATCTCTGTTAACGATGCCTCACTGCTATTTATTCTCTGGTGGGTCACAGCCAACCCATCAAGATTCTGTGTAGAGTGGGACACAGGTACTGAGACCAGAGGTGGGCCAACATTTTCTAAAACCACTCAGATGGTATTTTCCGCTTTGCAAGCCACAGAGCTCTGTACCAGCCACTCCACTCTGCCACTTTACAAAAGGGGACACACAAAGTGAATGAAGAAGGATGACTGTATTGTAATCAAACCTTATTTTCAGAAAAATAGGAATCAGGCTGGAGTGGATGTGCAGTCTGCTGACTGCTCATCTAGGTGAGTCTGAAGCAGAAAAAGAGCCCTGGGGAATTGCGACTGCTTTTCTCTGCACACTAAATTTCTGTTCATCTAAATTTGTGTTAAAAAAAAAAAAAACCCATGAAGCATACTACCCATTTTTACTGAGGATACAACTAACAAAACTCTCTAGACTGTCCCTGTCTAAGAGAACATTCTGTGATCATGGAAAACTCTCTGTGCTGTCCAGGATGGTAGCCCCTAGCCACATGTGGATACTGAGTACTCGAAACATGCCTGATGCATGCTATGGAGTGAAGGCTTCTTTATTTTACATAACAAATGTTTATTGAGCTCTTCTGTGTTCCTGGAATTATGCTGGACTGAGGGACATTAAGATAAGCACATCATGATGACCGTCCTCAACAGGAGAGGAGGACTTATAAATAAACAACTGCAAATAGAGAGTGATGAGCTTTACTTGGGGGGTATGTACAGACACACGCAGAGGCACAAAGAAAGGAGAGGTCCATTTAACCTGAAGGAAACACCTAGACAGCGTACATAGTAAAAAGCAGAGACATCACTCTGCTAATAGGCTTCCCTGGTGGCTCAGATGATAAAGAATCCACCTGCAGTGCAGGAGACCCAGGTTTGATCACTGCATTGGGAAGATCCCCTGGAGAAGGGAATGGCAACCCACTCCAGTATTCTTGCCTGGAGAATCCCATGGACAGGGGAGCCTGGTGGGCTACAGTCCAGGGGGTTGCAAAGAGTCAGACACGACTGAGCGACTAACATTTTCACTTTGCTGACAAAGGTCTGTATAGTCAAAGCTTTAATTTTTCCAGTAGTCATGTACAGATGTTGAGAGTTGGACCATAAAGAAAGCTGAGCACTGAAGAATTGATGCTTTCAAACTGTGGTGCTGGAGAAGACTCTTGAGAGTCCCTTGGACTGCAAAGAGATCAAACCAGTCCATCCTAAAGGAAATCAACCCTGAATATTCATTGGAAGGACTGATGCTGAGCTCCAATTCTTTGGCCACCTGTTGCAAAGAGTTGACTTATTAGAAAAGACCCTGACGCTGGGAAAGATTAAGGGCAGGAGGAGAAGGGGACGACAGAGGATGAGATGGTTGGATGGCACCATCGACTCAACGGAGATGAGGTTGAGCAAACTCTGGGAGTTGGTGATGGACAGGGAGGCCTGGCGTGCTGCGGTTCATGAGCAAAGAGTCGGACACGACTGAGCTACTGAACAACTGAACAAAAGGAACTATTTCTCAGAGGTAGTAACAACTGAGCTAGACCTTAAAAGATAAGATACTCTCCATGCCAACAGAGGGGAAGGGCAATCTAGGGAGGGGAACCCCTGGGACAAATGACCAAAGTCTAAAGACAGAAGAGAACTCAGGGAACTGCAGGCAGTTGGATGAGAAATGGGACATTTAAGCGTCAAACATAATGTACATAAACATCATCTCTTACATGCATAGGATACACATATCTTCCTATCTTTGTGAAGTTGGCATCAGATAATTATTCCCACTTTGTTGGCACATGTATCATGAACTTACAGTCCCTATGCCAAGAATTCATCAGCTCACCTAATACATTTTTAATTTATTCTTTAATTGGAGGAAAATTGTTTGACAATGTCGTGTTGGTTCTGAACGTCTAATCCTAATTGACTTATGTTTAAATTTAAAAGCCCATTGAGTGGCGACCACGTTGGAGAACACTGTTTTCTGTGCAGACTACTCTTCCACACCAATCTGCTCACTAATGCACTGAAGACAGTCACTGTTACGTTTACACACAAAGTATCTTACCAGCATCTATGCAAACATAGAGCTTGGAGCATCAGAGACGTTCCATAAATATTAATGGAGATCAGTAAACTGAATCATTATAGATAATGAAACAGCACAACAAAATAGAAGATGTAATTGGAATCCGTCTTGCTTTTATTGACAAAGATTTTCCATGGAACTGGGAGCCATGATGGCACAGTGGTGGAGGGTTTCACGATTTTAAGTTATTTTAATGGATTTTACACTTTAGATATTTATCTGAAGGTAATCCAAGCTTTTCCTATTTCATATGCCCCTGGCATGAACACGGATCGGAGTATGAATTTCCAAGAGCCTTTGTTTTTCTTCTTTTGTACCTTGAAGACTCAAATTTGAGCATGCATTCTTTATTGATTAATTTCATTCAAACTCTAGAGAAAGGGGAAAATGTTGCTTTATCCTAATTTCGAAGAAAGAAAGAAACGAACCAGAACAGTAGACAACAACAAAAAAAGGGAAGAACTGTGTCCTGCTGTAAAGTTTATGCAGTGAGGACAAAAGTATTATTCAAAATGCCTTGCCTTTACTACACCCCTGAACTTATTTATTCCCCAAAACTACTGTTAGCCTTGCAAATTCAAGAGTAAACTGAATGAACGCAGATTCTGTGTTGGGGAGCTGACATCCCATGAAGACGACAGACATCCTCAAGGGACCTCAGAAACTAAGAACCACTTAGAAGCGATGTGCTGGAAATCTGCACAGCAGACGACCAAGGTGCGTGGTGCTGATCAGGAAGAGGTGACATTTGGGGTGACATCTGAGACCAGAGCAGTAACACGTGCATATGAGAGAGGGAGCACGCAGGTGACGAGTGAGGAGACAGGGAGGGCTGTGTGCCCAGGGCCGGGCCAGAGAGTGGACACATAGGTTCTGGTCACTGTCCCAAGACAAGCATTGTTTAGTCACTCAGTTGTATCTGACTCTTTGAGACCCCATGAACTGCAGCACACCAGGCTTCCCTGTCCATCACCAACTCCCGGAGTTTACTCAAACTAATGTCCATTGAGTCGGTGATGCCATCCAACCATCTCATCCTCTGTCGTCCCCTTCTCCTGCCTTCAATTATTCCCAGCATCAGGGTCTCTTCAAATGAGTCAGTTCTTCGCATCAGGAGGCCAAAGTATTGGAGTTTCAGCTTCAGTATGAGTCGTTCCAATGAATATTCAGGACTGAGTTCCTTGCGGATGGACTGCTTGAATCTCTTTGCAGTCCAAGGGACTCTCCAGAGTCTTCTCCAACACCACAGTTCAAAAGCATCAGTCCTTCAGTGCTCAGCTTTGTTTATAGTCCAACTCTCACATCCATACATGACTACAGGAAAAACCATAGCTTTGACTATATGGACCTTTGTTGGCAAAGTAATGTCTCTGCTTTTTAATATGCTGTCTAGGTTGGTCATAGCTTTTCTTCTAAGGAGCAAGCGTCTTTTAATTTCATGGCTGCAGTCACCATTTGCAGTGACTTTGGAGCCCCCCCCCCAAATAAAGTCTGGCACTGTTTCCATTGTTTCCCCATCTATTTGCCATGAAGTGATGGGACCATATGCCATGATCTTAGTTTTTGGAATGTTGAGTTTTAGGCCAACTTTTTCACCCTCCTCTTTTACTTTCATCAAGAGGCTCTTTAGTTCTTCTTCACTTTCTGCCATAAGTGTGGTGTCATCTGCATATCTGAGGTTGTTGATATTTCTCCCGGCAATCTTGATTCCTGCTTGTTCTTCATCCAGCCCACATTTCGCATGATGTACTCTGCATGTAAGTTAAATAAGCAGGGTAACGATATACAGCCTTGACGTACTCCTTTCCCAACTTGGACCCAGTCTGTTGTTCCATGTCTGGTTCTAACTGTTGCTTCTTGACCTGAATACAGATTTCTCAGGAGGCAGGTCAGATGGTCTGGCATTCCCATCTCTTTCAGAATTCTCCATAGTTGTGATCCACACAGTCAAATGCTTTGGCATAGTCAATAAAGCAGAAGTAGATGTCTTTCTGGAACTCGCTTGCTTTTTGATGATGCAATGGATATTGGCAATTTGATCTCTGGTTCCTTTGCCTTTTCTAAAACCAGCTTGAACCTCTGGTAGTTCACAATTCACATACTGCTGAAGCCTGGCTTGGAGAATTTTGAGCATTACTTTGCTAGCGTGTGAGATGAGTGCAAGTGTGCAATCGTTTGAATATTCTTTGGCATTGCCTTTCTTTGGGATTGGAATTAAAACTGACCTTTTCCAGTCCTGTGACCACTGCTGAGTTTTCCAAATTTGCTGGCCTATTGAGTGCAGCACTTTCAGAGCTTCATCTTTCAGGATTCGAAATAGCTCAACTTCCTTCCAAGTATGCTTCAAAGCAGGCAGCCAGTGCTTCCCAAATGCTGCCAGCTGAACACAAGCAATGTACCGTGGACTTCAGCATCTCTATTGCCTTGGAATGAAAAAGGGCAAACAATTGCCATCTACAGGCTTCAGGTTTTGCTGACTCACACAGGCTATTTCCAGTCCTTACCTCATCCTGGAACAGATCCATGTGCTTTCATGATGTGCATTAGCCTTGTGGGGCTGTGATCACAAAATACCACAAGCTGGGCAGAACGAAACAAGAGAAACTGACTGCAGGCCAGTTCTGGAGGTGAGGAGTAGGAAATGCAGCTGTCGGGAGGTTCTCAGGAAGAACCTTCCTAGTTTCTGGAGTCCTCCTGCAGCCCTTGACTTTCCCTGATGGGCTTTCCCTGATTTCCTCCAATCTCTGCCTTGTCCGTCCTCCCCGTCTGTCTCTGCGTCCAGCCTTCCCTCTTTGAATACCAGTCATCTGATTAGCGTCCACCCTGACGGTCTCATCCTAACACGATTTTATCTGCAAAGATCCCTGTTTGAAAACAAGGTCATGTGCATAGGTCCCAGGGTTAGCATTTCAACAAATCTGGGGAGACACCACTCAACCCGCACCACCAAGCACTGAAGCACTTGTGAATGTTTCTTCTCTACTATCCCCTCCCTGTAACTCCAGGTATGAAAGGAAGAAAAACCGAGACAAACATTCAACCACATCCTGGCTGTCTCTAGTATTTGCACAAGATTTTATTATCACCTATCTGACTGTAACAATTATTTGACTGTGTATCTGTTCCCGCCCCTCCCCAGCTTGGAAGTGAGGTCTTTCAAGACATAGGATATTAAATAGGACTTGCATGTCATTTACTAAAGAAGACATATTAGACACAGGTCTAATTCCAACTTAGTGCTCAATGCGTGTCACATAGAGGGGCCTCGATAAATGTTGAAGTGAGAGAAAGAGGAGAGGGGAGAAGGAAAGAGAAGTGGAGTGCAGCAACTTTCTGTTTCATGTTCAGCTTCAGTTTTAACTAGATTAACCTGCCTTTTCCCTTAACCTTTCCTGATGGCCTACATTAATTCCTCTCTAGCCTTGCAAGGACTGAAACTCATCATCACACAGTCCTGATAAGCCATGAAGGGAGTGATAAAGAGGAATGGTTTGGTGATTAATCTGAGATCAAACAGATGACCTCTGCGGGGTGGGGGGGGGGTGGGGGTGGGAGGGGCAGGGTGGTCTCTTGAGGACCCACGATTCTGCAGACTGCTAATAAAGAAGGCTGTAATGGGGGTTTGCCAGGCATGGTTAGGAATTGAATGACGTTGAAGGAATGAATTCAACTTCATTTAGAATATCAATGGGTGTCAAACCCCTCCCCCAATACTGCAGCGTAATGCCAAGTACCCAAATATCTCATCTGAAAAATGCCCTTGGCTACAGTAAAGGGTTCTGTGTGAACAACCTCCATGACAAATGCCTGCAGTGTGTTAAGTCTCCCACCGCTGTGTAACAAGAGGCCCACAAACTTGGCGGCTAACAACAACAGCTATCCCCTCACTGCTCACTACACTTAGCAACCAAGGCTGGATTTCTCAAGAAAACTCGAAGGGCACAGGCTTCGAAGGATCCAGTGTACAAGGATAAGCCGACAAACATGTCAATGTCTACCCCCCATCGTCCATCAATGACTAGCTTAACTCGGACTGAAGACAGGCTCTCTTGCTGTTTACTCATCAAATATTTATTCAGCATGGATCAGTGAAATAATGAAAGCGAGTATGTACAACTTGCACTAAAAAAAAAGAGACTTTCATTTCTGGAAAGCACTCGTGGTATAAAACCACTATACTTTGTAGATAAGCACGTTTACCAGTAACTTCAGGATAACTGTTGCGCTGAAACTAGGGAGGTCAGACATGACAGGGACACAAGAAGGGGGCGGGGTAAGCAAACCTGGGAGTAGAGATCACTTCCTGTTGATCTGGTGCCCGTGTTCTCAATACCTAAGAAAAAGGGATGCTTGCTCGGTCATGTCTCCTTGCAACCCCATGGACGAGAGCCCGCCAGGCTCCCTCTGTCCATGGGATTCTCTAGGCAAGAATACTGGAGTGGGGAGCGTTTCCCTTCTCCAGGGGATCTTCCTGACCCAGGGATGGAATCCAGGTCTCCTGCAATTGCAGGCAGATTCTTTACCACTGGGCCAGCAGGGAACTGCAGGAGATGGGGCCAAGCTTGTGGGGAAATCGGCTCTGAGACTCCTGCACACTCCTGAGCCTCAAAGGGCAGGAACCCTGGGGAGAAAATGCTCCAAGGGTGAGTGGTAAATACATTTGTCTGATGGAGCTTTAAATGGATTGCAAAAAAGCATAACATGGCTTCCAAAAATTCTTAAACCCTAAATTTTCACCTACGTGCTTCCAGATTTGCCAGTACAGCACCAGTGATGCCTGAAAGACTTCAAGCCAAACATTTTCATCAAAAGTATCCCGTGTTTCTCTCTACCTGCGTTCCCAAAGTACACCGAAATCCTTGCATACTGCTTTCTGATGATTGCTATGTTGTGTGTTGTGACCACCTTTCTTATTGATGCACAGAAATGGAGTTTATGTATCTTGATCTTATTTTAGGCAACCTGCTAAAGTGTCTTATTCACTCTGCTGCTTCCTTAGATTCTCTAGAGTTCTCTCAGTGATTCATCGTATCATTTGCAAATACTGGCAGTAATTCTCTTTCCAACTTTTAGGTTTTGCTTTCCTTTTATTTGGGGCTTAGTAGAGCACATCAAGGCTGTATACTGTCACTCTGCTTCTTTAACTTTTATGCAGAGTACATCATGTGAAATACCAGTCTAGATGAATCACAAGCTGGCATCAAGATTGCTGGGAGAAATATCAACAGCCTCAGATACACAGATGACACCACCCTTAAGGCAGAAAGCAAAGAGGAACTAAAGAGCCTCTTGATGAAAGTGAAACAGGAGAGTGAAAAAGCTGGCTTAAAACTCAGCATTCAAAAAACAAAGATCATGGCATGCGGTCCCATGACTTCATGGCAAATAGATTGGTAAAAATGTCAAAACAGTATCAGATTTCATTTTCCTGGGCTCCAAAATCAATGCGGATAGTGACTGTAGCCTTGAAATTAAAAGGCGCTTGCTCCTTGGAAGAAAAGCTATGACAAACCTAGACAGTGTATTAAGAAGCAGAGACATCACCCTGCTGACAAAGGTCTGTCTAGTCAAAGCTGTGGTTTTTCCAGTAGTCACGTATGGATGTGAGAGTTGGACCATAAAGAAGGCTGAGAGTTGGACCATAAAGAAGGCTGAGTGTCCAAGAATTGATGCTTTTGAACTGTTGTGTTGGAGAAGACAATTGAGAGTCCCTTGGACTGCAAGGAGATCAAACCAATCAAATCAATCCTAAAGGAAATCAACCCTGAATATTCATTGCAAGGACTGATGCTGAACCTGCAATGCTTTGATCACCTGTTGCGAAAAGCCAACTCACGGGAAAAGATCGTGATGCTGGGAAAAACTGAGGGCAGGAGGAGAAGGGGATGACAGAGGATGAGATGGTTGGATGGCATCACTGACTCGATGGACATGAGTTTGAGCAAGCTCCGGGTGTTGGTGATGGACTGGGAAGCCTGGCGTGCTGCAGTCCCTGGGGGTCGCTAAGAGTAGGACACGACTGAGCCAATGAACAACAAGGACTGCTAGTATAATGCAGTATGGAAATGACAACCGGCTGTTTACACAGGCTTTTCTGGAGGATAACCTGAGCCAAGACCAGAACAGTGACCTGACTGCAGGCACATTTGACCTTTCTGCACGTCCCTCTGCAGACAACAGAGGGACCAAAGCTTCACGCAAAGGGAACAACATGTACACAGACTCAGAGCGGGGAACACACCTGGTGTGTCTGAGCAGTCACAGCAAGGCTGGTGGGCTGAGTACAGAGGTCAGGCAGGACAGCTGTAAAAATCAACTCTTGCCCATTAACTTGGTCAGCTCCGGAGGGCCACGTGCAAGTAGATACTTATTAAATGGTTCCCATTTGTTATGTCGATGAAAATAACCCCTAATGCCCAGAATGACTGGCGCTACATGACCTTGGGTCCCGCCGGCGTGAGGTCACAACCATGAGGTTACCGGTTTGTCATGACGACTACTCTATTTCATGCTCCCTACTTCCCTCCGCATCAGAACGTACAAGTGCTCCGTTCTCTTCACACTGCGCTCACTTGGGTCAGTCCCACCTAAAGAAGAGCACCCTCTGTAGACTGCGTGGTGTGTGTTATCAGTCGTGTCCAGCTCTTTGCAACAGCCCCCATGGACTGTAGCCCACTAGGCTCCTCAGTCCATGGAATTCTCTAGGCGAGAATACTAGAGGGGATTGCCATTTCCTTCTCCAGGGGATCTTCCTGACTCAGGGATCCATCCCGCGTCTCATATGTCTCCCGCTTTGGCAGGCGGGTTCTTTACCACTGAGCCACTAGGGAAGCAGTCTTAAGTTTGTAGACTCAGTCTCATGCAAACAGAGCTCAGCAGTGAATCACTGCTTTCCACGCTGATCAGAGACACACCAGATGTGTGGTTTAATATGTCAGCCTCCCTAGACAGTTGTTCTTTAGAAGAGAACTACAGGATAGAAAATGCCTCAGCTATATTATGTCAGCTCTCTGTATCCACAAGTTTTGCATCGTAGGCTTCAACAACTATGGATCAGAAATACTTTTTTAAAAATTCCAGAAAGTTCCAAAAGGCAAAACTTGAGTGCGACGCGCTGGTAACTATTTCCATAGAATTTCCATTGTATTTACAACTATTTGCACAGTGTTTGCCTGGTACTGGTATTGTAAGTATAATGTAGAGATGCTTTAACCCTGGCAGCTCAGAAGAATCTGCCTGAAATGTAGGACACTGGAGACTGGGGCTCCATCTCTGGATCGGGAAGATCCCCCGGGGAAGGGAATGGCAATCCACTCTATTCTTGCCTGGAGAATTCCATGGATGGAGGAGCCTGGCGGGCTGCAGTGCATGGGGTCATAAAGAGTCAGACACGACTGAGTGACTAACACTTGCACAAAGATGTCACAGTATTGGGAGTGGTGCAACTAGAGACTCCACAGACCGCAGAGAAGACAGAGACCCACCAGCCAAAACCAAGACCTAGAGCAGCCAAAATAAATAAATAAGTAAATATTTTTTAAAGTATTTGGGAGGATTGTATAGGTTATATGCACGTTCTAAGACACTTTACAGTATGGGCTTGAGCATCCTGGGATTTTGGTTATCACTGGGGGTCCTGGAGCCAAAGCCTGCCATGGACACTGTGGGACCACGGTAGCAGGTTTAGTTCTGACAGCGTCCTCCGACACGAGTTCACTGTCCCCTGCTGTGACTCAGACATCCTAGGTGACCATACAGCCATGGGGATGTTCATCAGTGCTAGTTAAGAAAAGGCGGAGAACTGAGATTCGGGAAAGGGAGCCCTGCTCTCAGTAGCATCTATCATATTCCTTTAGACTTTGCATTAAACGGTGATCAACCGCCCTGTGCTGTCCGTAATTTCTCTCTGCTTCCTACACTAGATGTCACTGTGCAGCTCATTATTAACCAGCCTAAAGGAAACTCTCCATAGAGAAGAGGAGACTATAAATCCTGATGAAGGGAGCCTAACATGGCAGCCTTCTCCTCACCCACATGACACTTGGCAAGGACACAGCGAGGACCCTGTACACGACTCAGCGTGAGGGAAATGCTAAGGAGACTCACCCACAACTTTCACTGCTTCCTGTCTTTCCCCCATTTGCATGCCTGTCAACCCGATACAGAGTGAGAATTTGGGAAATGCAAATTGCCTACTTATGAAATTTAATGATTGCACACACATGCTCTATTCTGGAACGCTGCAAAAAATACGAATTTCCTTGACACCTAGCAAAATGATCCCTTCCAACGGTGTGGAGCTGAAACAGAGAAAGGACCTAAGACGACGACCTTTGCTTTTCTGACTTCCTGTTTCTGTTGTGTCACTGACCTTAAAGTAACAAAGGTGTTGAATGTTTTTGATAGGTAGGGTGACCAACTGTCCCGGATTGCCCAGGTCTCGGGGAGATTTAAAACCAAGACGAGTTTGATGAACGCATGAAGATTCGTTTGTTTACATCATTACGAACTCCCTGCCCCATGGGAGAATTCCTCTGCACACACACAGAACCCCAAGTTCTTACACCTAGGAACCAAAACAAGACAAGCAACGTTACTCAGCCTATAAGGCTTTTTGAATTCCACCACCAGAATGACGGGTTTGAGTTGCTAGTTGGCACTCAGAAAGAAAAACATTATTTTCCAGGATGCTTTCCAGAAAAACCATTTGGCCATGCCCAAAGCTCTAACAAGAGTGACTGCAGAAATGGAATGGTTTGAACAGTCTCTAAAGAGTGCAGGGTAAGAAATGTGCAGGCTACGGTAAGTACAGTCTGGCAAAAAGGATGTTCCTATGCTAGATAAGGCTGCAGTCTATGGGGTCGCTAAGAGTCGGACACGACTGAAGCGACTTCGCAGCAGCAGCATGCTAGATAAGAGGGCTAAACTTTCTTTAAAAAAAAAAAAAGAAATGTAAAGAACTGATGAGATGCATGGGTCTCAGGCATTCTACAATGTGATAATCGTGTAGTAACACGAATACAAAAGCCACAGTTTTGATGAAGTACGTATGTGCATGCTAAGTTGTTTAACTCTTGCGTGTCTGACTCTGCGACCCTCCAACTGTAGCCTGCCAGGCTCCTCTGTCCATAGGATTCTCCAGGCAAGAACACTGGAGTGGGTTGTCATTTCCTCCTCCAGGGGATCTTCCCAGTGTAATATTAGATCATCTTTGTCCAGTGAAGTGCAGATCAAAATGTTCTATTACTGGATTAGGAGCTGATGACCATGACGATGCATCTCTCTAACTTCATTCCTAACTCTTCAACAACTACCCTGCCAGGAATGTACCCTTATCTCCACTTTGAAAGTGAAAGAAAGTGAAAGTGAAGCCGCTCAGTCATCTCCGACTCTGTGCGACCCCATAGACGGCAGCCCACTAGGCTGTGCCAACCCTGGGATTCTCCAGAAAAGAACACTGGAGTGGGTTGCCATTTCCTTCTCCAATGCGTGAAAGTGAAAAGTGAAAGTGAAGTCGCTCAGTCGTGTCCTACCCTCAGGGGCCCCATGGACTGCAGCCCACCAGGCTCCTCCGTCCATGGGATTTTCCAGGCAAGAGTACTGGAGTGGGGTGCCATTGCCTTCTCCATGATTCATACATAGCTACTATAGAGCTATTGTACGTACATAGACATGTATAAATAGCTCTAGGCAGTCTGTGGTTAATCTAGCAGGAGAGTCAGATCTCCTTTCTGGAGGAAGACTGAGCTTTCATTTGGGAATAGAAATACCACAACAGGTTGTTTGGATACATAAAGAGGAAGCCTCATCCTAGTCTCAAAACACAGAGTTGAGAGTCAGGAGGAGTTAAGCGACTCTGCACGTTAACACAGGCTGCTTCTGCCGCTGTGGGCAGAGATAAGACCCCAGAAAGACTACACATCTTCTTCTGCTTACAATGGGGTATATCCACACACACCTCCGACCCGAACTTAGCCCCGTCTGCCTGACGTGTGCTCAGAATCCCGACATCAGCCCACAGCTGGGCAGAGCCATCTAACACAGAGTCTATATTATAATAAAACCTTGGACCATCTCAGGTAATTGATTGAACACTATCCCGAGGGTGAGATGGTTGGATGGCATCACCGACTCAATGGACATGGGTTTGGGTGGACTCTGGGAATTGGTGATGGACAGGGAAGCCTGGCGTGCAGCAGTCCGTGGGGTCACGGAGAGTTGGACGCAATTGAGCGACTGAACAAGGACACTCCCGCACGTGGGCTGGGACTGCCGCGTTCTTCCCACTCCTGGTGACAAGCGCCACCGAGGTCAAACCTTCAGACGTTTGCTCGAGTTCAGGGCTGTCATGGAACACCAGCTCTCGGGACTTTTCAGATGACATCGTGCGTGCCCCCTGACTCACACAGAGTCGGCGGTAAGGAAGGACAAGATTAGCACTGTGGTTTGCCGAGCACCTCTGTGCTTAACTGGCGAACACGGTCTTGTCTTCACAGCTATGAAATAAGTATTTACTTCAAAGCGCGGGGCATGCCTCAAATTTAGAGTCTCGGTTCTACCAAATCTAATGAGTCACGATCTTCATTAGGTGTGAAAAGGGTCTCTTGGATAAATTTGCCGAGGGTAACTCACACTAAGTCATTTAAGAGCGTGCTAAAAATCTGGTAGCCATGACAACCAGCTACTGTAATACAATGCCCTTGTTTACCTCGTACCTGGGGAAAGAGATTTACAATTATCTTGGCTTATTAGATGACTCCATAATGACCGGTCACACTCACTCTGCATTCACTTCAAAAGCAAATAATTCATTTTCGGAGTATATATATTTTAAACAATGAAGGTGAACATTACTTTGTAAAATAAAGTCCATGACTACATGTTTATTTTACACCTTCTACTGGGAGAGTAAATAGAGTTTTAAAAAAATATAGTGGAACTAGCATCAACTTTAAATTCTAAAAAATATGTGCTGTGTGTATACTAAGTCAGGTAGGGTGTGTCCAACTCTTTACAACTGTATCTATGGACTGTAGCCCACCAGGCTCCTCTGTCTACGGGATTCTCCAGGCAAGAATACTGGAGTGGGTTGCCATGCCCTCCTCCAGGGGATCTTCCCGATCCAGGGATGGAAACTGTGTCCATTCTTCTCCTGCACTGGCAGACACATTCTTTACCACTAGCGCCGTCTGTGAAGCCCTCCTGTTGCTGCTGCTGCTAAGTCATGTCAGTCATATCCGACTCTGTGCGACCCCATAGACGGAAGCCCACCAGGCTCCCTCGTCCCTGGGATTCTCCAGGCAAGAACACTGGAGTGGGTTGCCATTTCCTTCTCCAATGCATGAAAGTGAAAAGTGAAAGTGAAGTCGCTCAGTCGTGTCCAACTCTTAGTGACCCCATGTACTGTAGCCTATGAGGCTCCTCCATCCATGGGATTTCCCAGGCAAGAGTACTGGAGTGGGATGCCATTGCCTTCTCTGGAAGCCCTCCTAGATGATATAAATAATTTAAATTTCTACTATATAAAATTCCTTTTCAATGATTATATGCTTAAAAATTGGACCCTTAAATATCATATATCCTACTTTATCTCCCTATTCCCCAATTCATTCCAACAAAATTAAATGGGACACAATTTGTGTTTTAAAAAGTAGGTATTCTGTTTAGAAATTGAAATTTGCAAAGAAACCTTCCTTCATCTGAAGGCCCGTGTACAGCCTGAGATTTGGGTCCTCCGGGGAAGAAAGTGGTACAATTGCTGGATCTGAGCCCAGGTCAATGTGCAGAGCTGAGAGCTGTCGATTATGGAAACGAAACAGCAGGAATGACGCAGAAAACCAGAGCAGATAACGCTGAAGGCTCCATGTAAAACTGAAACCTTGTACGTGAGGTGAGATCACTACCAAAGGCAGATAAGACCTGGAAGCTGGGTCGATTTATCATAATGCAAGATGGAACAAGGCCATGGACTTAGAACTGTGGATAAACTCCAGAGGAAGATGACCAAAGCAGGACCATGAGAACAGACGCTTGGTGAAGAAAAACTCACATAAGTATCATCCAAGCATCATGGGACTTCTCTAGAAGATCAAAGCTTTGCAAGACCGGAACTAGAGTTAAAGAAATGCTAAGAGGGAGGAAAAAAAAATTTGAGGATTTTTCTTTAAGGAAATGAGACAAAAATACAGAAAAATCTTGTACACAGAGATTCTTCTAAGAATATGATTTATAATAGGAAAGATTAGAATCAATGGAAACACAGAAAGTTAAGCTATTGCTAAGTAAATTATGGTTCCTCCATTTGACAGGAAAGCATACAGAAAATTGGACTTTTAATAATAAAAACAACAATAATAAAAGCTAAGAAAACAGTCATGGTTCAGGGAAGCTGGCTAAAACATCTCAAACTAAATGAAAGGTCTATTATGGTAATTTTTCAGACCTGGGTCCATCCTCTTGTTTGCAGAGTCCAAGTATCTTTAATAAGAAAGGATAGCAGCACAGGAGTCTGGATTTTTCCTAAAACTTTCCAGAAGATTTCTAGCACTCTTACAATCACTGACACCAAGATTTTTCACCTGGCCACAGGAGTGAGGCCTGTAGTACTATTTCTAACTGTGTGCTTACTTTGAGATTCAACACATTATCCTTACATTCATCGGAAAATCTTTAGATGAAAAACAAGCAAAAAGAGGGTGGAATGATGCTACTCTGAAGCAAGGATCTGGAAACAGTTTTTATCTGTTCTTTCATCCTCAAGCCCCCGCTATAAAGACTTTATTTCATCCTGTTCTCAGCCACTGCCAAGAATGTGACCGACCTTGGTTTATCATCTTCTCTTTTCCCACTAACTTTCTCAAGACCTGTTCGGTCTTGGTCTGTGACACCTGCTGGGAGTCACAGACTCAGATTTCACTAAATTCATTCATCTGTGCACCTGCTTCTGTGAAGCATCATGTTAATGAGACACGAACACACAGACGCCCACCACGCAGGCAGGTAGACAGGCATGGAATACAGAGCTAACCACGCAGTCACAGTCTAGATAAGGGCTAGTGAAGAAACAGAGCTTCTGGAGAGACTGCAGAGCTAGACCTCTTTAAGCGGGGTTCTCAAAGAAACAGACCCCGAGTCTGAGGTTCGACCACGAATGGTCTGTTTGGAGGGACTCATTGGGGAGAAGAGAGGGAAGTTATGGAAGGGAAGGCAGCCCATGGAATGGATGCTAGTAAATGAGCTATCGTGAATTGCAACTGGGACTTCATCCCGAGAGCCAACAGTGGAGGCTGGGCTGAAATGCCAGTGCTGGAATTATCTCACCCAAGGGGTGAGGAAGCTGGGCTATTACAGAACAACCTGCATCTGTCTGGGGAGAAGGGACAGTTAGGGAGTTGGGGGTGGACGCGTACACACTGCTGTATTTAACGTGGAGAACCAACAAGGACCTGCTGTCCTTGAACTCTGCTCAATACTCTGTAATAACTTTATGGTTCCCAGGGGGAAGGATAGGGGAAGGGATAGTTAGGGAGTTTGGGATGGACATGGACACATTGATGTATTTAACATGGACAATCAGCAAGGACCTGCTGTCCAGCACAGGGGACTCTGCTCAATACTCTGTAATAACCTTATGGTTCCCAGGGGGAAGGATCAGGGAAGGGATAGTTAGGGAGTTTGGGATGGACATGGACACACTTCTATGTTCAACATGGAGAAGCAACAAGGACCTGCTGGACAGCACAGGGAACTCTGCTCAATGTCATGTGGCAGCCTGGATGAGAGGGGGGTTTGGGGGAGAATGGATATATGTGCATGTATGGCTGAGTGCTTCTGGTGTCCGCCTGAAACTATCACAAGATTGCTAATCGGGTATACTTTAATGCAAAATAAAAAACTTTAAAAAAGGAGTTTTAAAACTTGCATGTGTTATCTGTGGACGACACTTCCCAGGGAATGTTTTGCTGCCCAGCACTCTGGGGCCCATGGCACACACAGGCACATCAGCCTTCAAGGTCCTGGAAGTTTCCGGCGCAATGCCATGGCTCAGCTCCTGGGGATGCGCAACGCACATGGACCGCATCCAGTACTGGGCTAATCTTACAGCACGAGCGCTGTGCTGACGAAAGACGACTTCAGTTGAAGGAAAGTCCTTGTGGAAACAGATCTGACTACAGGAAGCCAAGGTTATGTCTTTAGAAGAACAGAGAGGTCAGCGTAGCCAGAGTGCCAAGCGGAACCGTCAGCATGGGTAAAGGTGATTCAGGACCTCCAAACCCATGTGCAGAGTGAGGGTGGGCCAAGGGGTCTGGATGTGGATGATGGAAGCGAATCAAGGAGGGTCTCTGGGCCCCTTTACACACACACATGAGGCCGAAGGAGTGCTTTACATTGGCCAGAGTAGACACACAGGACATGGCATCCTGCCCCAGCAAACGGCACTTCATTAATCATGGGGTTACTATGAGGAAAGCTGAGTGCTGAAGAATGGATGCTTTGGAACTGTGGTGCTGGAGAAGACTCCTGAGAGTCCCTTGGACTGCAAGGAGATCTAACCAGTCCATCCTAAAGGAGGTCAGTCCTGGGTGTTCTTTGGAAGGCTGATGCTGAAGCTGAAACTCCAGTACTCTGGCTACCTGATGCAAAGAGCTGACTCATTTGAAAACACCCTGATGCTGGGAAAGATTGAAGGCGGGAGGAGACAGGGACGACAGAGGGTGAGACGGTTGGATGGCATCACCGACTCAATGGACATGGGTTTGGGTGGACTCTGGGAGTTGGTGATGGACAGGGAAGCCTGGAGTGCTGTGGTTCATGGGGTGGCAAAGAGTCGGACACGACTGAGCGACTGAACTGATCTGAACAACTGAACTGAAAGGATGACTATATAATTCTATTGTCCAGACCTGGAGCCTTATACTAATAAGAAGAGAAACTCGCTACTAATTATGCCAGGACTGCAGGGCTGAACCTGCCCTGTTCCAGGAAAGGCAGGAGGCGCGTGTCCACGTGCACAATCAACACGACGTAGGTGTAAGGCGTTCACACCGTCATCTCAGCCAAAATCAGCCGCACTTTATCGTCAGAAGGTTGATGCTTGATTCACACCCTTGCATTCATATCAACGGCACGTACACACTTCCCTGCTGGCTCAGTGGTAAAGAATCTGCCTGCCAGTGCAGGAGATGTGGGTTCGATCCCTGGGTGGAGAAGATTCCCTGGAGGAGGAAATGGCAACCCACTCCAGTATTCTTGGCTGGGAAACCCCATGGAGAGAGGAGCCTGGTGGGTTACAGTCCACGAGGTCACAAAGACTTGGACACAACATAGCAACTAAACAACAACAGCAATCAACAACATGTGTGGGTGTGGTTGAAGCTAGACAACAACTCCGGAGAGAGGGCCCTTGAGAACGTCATTTCATAAGTACCCAAAAGCTCCATTCTAGTATGGGGTTCTTCAGTGAAGGTTCAGTGGTTGAGCAAAAGAGAAGGCCGGGCAATTAAATTCTCATTATCCTTTCTGCATAAATGCTTCCTCTCCACGTAGACAAATACCTCGAGGTTATTATCTGGTCCACCACCAACCACTGAATTGTATCTTTATGGCAGGAGCTTGCACAACAGGCTAGATGTGGAAAGGGAAAGGCTGCAGGACAGAAAGACTGGCAGCACTGAAAAAACCACGCTGTGAATGAGAAACCCTGTTACCTTTCAGGTTCCCCTTTACTTTTTAAAACTTTTTATTTTACACTGGAGTATACTTGATTAACAATGTTGCATCAGCTTCTGGTGGATAGCAAAAGGACTCAGCCATACACATACAGGTATCCATTCTCCCCCAAACTCCCCTCCCACCCAGGCTGCCACATGACACTGAGCAGAGCTCCCCATGCTGTCGGTTCAGTTTAGTTCAGTCACTCAGTTGTCTCTAACTCTTTCGACCCCATGGACTGCAGCACGCCAGGCTTCCCTGTCCATCACTATCTCCTGGAGTTTGCACAAACTCCTGTCCATTGAGTTGGTGATTCCATCCAACCATCTTATCCTTTGTCATCCCCTTCTCCTCCCGCCTTCAATCTTTCCCAGCATCAGGGTCTTTTCCACTGAGTCAGTTCTTCGAATCAGGTGGCCGAAGGATTGGAGTTTCAGCTTCAAACTGAATGAATGATCACTCCTTCCAATAAATATTCAGGACTGACTTCCTTTAGGATGGACTGGTTGGATCTCCTTGCAGTCCAAGGGACTCTCAAGAGTCTTCTCCAACACCACAGTTCAAAAGCATCAATTCTTCAGCTTTCTTTATGGTCCAACTCTCACATCCGTACATGATTACCGGAAAAATCATAGCTTTGACTAGACGGACCTTTGTTGGCAAAGTAACGTCTCTGCTTTTTAATATGCTGTCTCGGTTGGTCATAGCTTTTCTTCCAAGGAACAAGAGTCTTTTAATTTCATGGCTGCAATCACCATCTGCAGTGATTTTGGAGCCCCCCAAAAATAAAGTCTGTGACTGTTTCCACTGTTTCCCCATCTGTTTGCCATGAAGCTGTGCTGTACTGTAAGACGACAGACTCTGAGCCATTACAAACTTTTCTAACTTCTGACCCTCTTCTAAATACCCTTGACGGTGATGAAAATTGTCAGAATCTTTGAGCAGATCTCTAGACCACCTCCTCACTTCCGTGTGACGTGGGTCCTCTGAGAGCTCTGACCCAATCTCCAAGCTGACCCTCTTGTTATGAGTATCACCATACACATACATGTATCCATTCTCCCCCAAACTCCCCTCCCACCCAGGCTGCCACATGACACTGAGCAGAGCTCCCTGTGCTGTCGGTTCAGTTCAGTCCAGTCACTCAGTCGTGTCCAACTCTTTCGACCCCATGGACTGCAGCACGCCAGGCCTCCCTGTCCATCAGGAAAATGTCAGTGAATATGCCTGTGACTTTCACCATAACTGCAGAAGATGGTTAAATCCAGCGGTGGTTGCATAATCGAGCCGCCATGAGGGCAAAGACGGTGGCTTGGGTCTGCTTGGAAATGCCGTCACTTTGTCAGACACCCCCTTCCCGGACTGTGTCTTTGGGCATCTGGCAGCTTCTCTAGGGTGCATCCTGGGAGTGGAATAGCTGGCACTCACGGCAGGCGTTGTTGCCACGCCCCTGGATACCTGCAAACTGCCCGCACACACTGGCCTTGCTGATACAGTGCTCTCAGGTTTACAGATTTTGCCACTCTGATGGAAGTAAAAACGTTTCTCTCTCTTCTTTTTAACTGCATTTTCCGCAATACCACTGAGCTTGAGCGTGAGCATCTCTTCAAGTTTTACTGCTATTCCATTTCACTGTCGTTATTGCTAATTTCGGAGAAGGCAATGGCACCCCACTCCAGTACTCTTGCCTGGAAAATCCCATGAACCGAACACCCTGGTGGGCTGCAGTCCATGGGGTCGCTAGGAGTCGGACACGACTGAGCTTTTGACTTCACTTATGCGAGGTTTTAATCATTTTTCCTTTGGCTGTCTTTTTTTTTTTTTTCTCCAATTGACTTGCTGGATTTTTATATCCAAAACAGCAATCTTGTGGTCTGATACAGATACATGGTGTGTGTTTGTGTGCATGTCACTTAACTGTGTCCAACTCTTTGTGACCCCATGGACTGTAGCCCGCCAGGCTCCTGTGTCCATGGGCTTCTCCAGGCAAGAATACTGGAGTGGGTTGCCATTTTCTCCTCCAGAGAATCTTTCTGACCCAGGGATGGAACTCTCATCTCTTGCATTTTCTGCATTGGTAGGCAGATTCTTTATCACTGAGCCACCTGGGAAGCCCAGATACACCGTTGAGATAGAAAAACAGATGAACAGCTATTAATATGAGATAGCAGATATTGTCATCTATTCTTCTGTGTACCTTTAAGTTTTAAATTCATGGTGATATGTCATGAAAATACTTTAGATTTTGATAAACAGATATTTAGCAATCTTTTACTTATGAGTTTTGGTTTTTGTATATGGATTTAAAATGCTACCTTTTATTCTAAAATGATAAAGATATTAACCATTTTCTTTCAAATAGCTTCAAAGCTCTGTTTTTCATCTTTAGATTTTAATCTGTTACCATCTATGCTATGAGATAGAGATCTAATTAATTTTTTTTTCCTTTTTCCTAGATAGAAAGACAAATATCTCTACATTGTTTACTGAATTCAAATATATGAAAGGGTATATATTTGGGGGTCAGTTTCTGTACCCACACATCTAGGATTTTATTACAGCACTTTGCAAAAATCTTGATTTTTCAGTTATAAAAGAACCCTTTATTATGTTCTTGTTTTTCAGAATTTCCATTATTATTCTAGTTATTTTGCAAAGACTGCTATTATTCTTAAACCTAACCATGTTTGCCAAACATCAACAAAACAAAATAAATTTATTTATTAGGATTTTTATTAAATGTTCTCTAAACTTTTTCACCTCTTTCTAGAGAATCAATATTATTATCATAAAGTCTATCCATCAAACAGGACTTCAGGTGGCTCACTGGTAAAGAATTCATTTGCCAAGCAAGAGACATGGGTTCAATCCCTAGGTCAGGAAGATCCCCTGAAGGAGGAAATGGCAACCCACTCCAGTACTCTTGCCTGGAGAAGCCCATGGACAGAGGAACCTGGTGGGCTATAGTCTACAGGGTCACAAAAGAGTTGCACATGACTTAGCAACTAAATAACAAGAACATCCATCAATCAACTCATGTTATTCCATTTATTGGGTCTACCTATATTGCTGAGCTTTATTTCATAATTTTTCTGTGTGCACATACTTCTTTTGCTTGGTATATTCCTGGAAAATGTCCTGATGGCCAGACTGGTTATTCAACTCTCTAACATATTCACTTGAAAGTCCCAAAATGGAAATAGTTACTCTCCTTTTTCCCTATGTCCATAAATGTCACTATTATCCATTCCCCGCCTTGCTCAAGTGGCTCACCAGCCTTCTTTGGTTTAGTCTCTCTCCTCATATTCAATCCTTCTGGGAGTCCTACACGTTCCACCCTCTCATGAAAAATTTTAGTTTCCACTGGAGATTGCTGGCTTCAGGTCTCCTCACACACAGACCTACACACAGAAACACACGGCACTTATTAGACGCAGTGTTTCTGATGTGATAGATACTGGGCATGTATATGTGTTGAAGTGAAATAGCTCAGTGGTGTCCAACTCTTTTCGACCCCACAGACTGTAGCCCGCCAGGCTCCTCTGTCCAGGGGCTTCTCCAGGCAAGAATACTGCAGTGCGTTGCCATTTCCTTCCCCAGGGGATCTTTCTGACCCGAGGATCGAACCTGAGTCTCCAGCACTGCAGGCAGGCTCTTGACCGTCTGAGCCACCAGGGAAGCCAGTTTGTATGTATTAGTCATCCACTGTTAGATGACAAGTATGACAAAATGAAGGGCTTGGCTTTCAAATATTTGTCAGCAGCAAGCACTTATTACCTCACAGATTCTAGGCGAGGTGGAGCCACAGATTCTGCAGGCGCTGTGATCACGTTAAGGCTCAGCTGAGCACAGACGAGCTCGTGACCTCACTCAGCTGTTTGTGTGCCACGCTTACGCCTCACTGGCCGTTGAACCAAAGACACCTTTTTTTCTTTATTTACATGGACTTCTGCACAGGGCAGCTCCCAACACTGCAACTGGGTTCCTCAGAGCAAGCCGGCACAATCAAGAGAAAGAGCGTGCACCCAAGACAGAAGTCACAGTCCTTGACATTTTCGTCTCGAAGTGGCATCCATCCCTTCCTCTCTATTCTATTTGTAAGCGGCAAGTTACTAGACCTGGACGACACTCGAGAAGAATGGATTATAGAAAGACACGATACGGATCCCAAAAGACCGTTAATGTTCCCCGCAACTCATCCAAACTTTACACAGATTGCTTCTTGACTACCTTTACTTAAGGAATTCACTTCAGAAAATTGGAATTGCAAATTCTTTCTGTGGCTCTTTGAGATCAGCCAGCTGGCTTTCCTTTTGGCTCAGCCGGTAAAGAATCTGCCTGCAATGCCTGGGATCGATCCCCGAGTTGGGAAGATCCCCTGGAGAAGGGAAAGGCTACCCACTCCTGTATTCTGGCCTGGAAAATTCTATGGACTATACAGTAGCCAAGAGTTGGGCAGGACTGAGTGACTTTCACTTGAGATCAGCACCTTCTTTCCAGGACCTGCCAGTCTCAACACCCAGGAGAGTCTTTTTCGGGCATCCTGGAGCCCTCCTTTGGAAACTTAATGATCAGGGAAGACAGGACCCCCAGCTCCCAGCCTCTGCACGAGGGCAGGAGTCTAACTCTTACCAACCAGCAAACATAGATAATCTTACCACCCCGAGCAACCTCCCCCAACATCCTCCAACAGTTTTCAACTAGTGTTCCACAGGACTTAAAATCTCTATCAATTTTTTGTTTCAGGAAAATTGAACTCAGGTTCTCTCTCTTACTGCAAGAGTCTTGAATAAAATCTTTCTTGCCACTTTAAAGAAACATCCAGAGGCATTTTTCTTTTACAATAGGAAGAGACAGGGAATCTAGAGACCCTTTCAGAAGCTGTCTACCACTGCGTGTTACTAGACTGCATGTATATAATCAAAAATGTCATTTCAGCTCCTTTTAACTGATACTTTTTTTTTTTTTTGGCATATCTACATAGTAAAGAGACACATTTGGTGTTGTGAAGTTGAGCTGGCAGATTCTAATGGATACAAACAAAAGCTTTAATATCCTTTATAGGATCAATGCTATTTAGATGACCTGCTACTGACAACCTACAGAATCATCAAGAAAAAAACCCACTTGGTACAATCAGAATTACCACATCTCAGCAGTACCCCCTTCAAAGGGGAAAAAGATTAATTTCTCACCGGTAACCAGTAATCTGTGCCCCATTAGACCGAGGGCTGCCCCTGGTCCTCATCACGAATATTCACCAAATGAAAACAAACACAATTTGGGAGAAATAAACAAACCTCCACTGCCTTCATTGGGAATTTACTATACTACAGCCAGGCTTGACATTAACATCTTAATAGCTCTGACAGAATCACTTAAGAACCCAGCTTCATGTAAACAGGAAAAAAAAAAAAAGTTAATGAGAAAATGTGAATGATTAATAGATGTGATTGAAATGAAATGACCTTTACTTATTCACCGAGTAATTAACGTAATCAAGAGAGATCCAGCCGTGATAAAAGCTGTGGGAGAATAGACCAAAATACAGTTTCAAAAAAAACACACAACATTCTGTATGCTTTGCAGAGGACAGTGCTTTTAAAAAATGGCTTTTTAAAGTTAAATAGAGTTGTTGTTGTTGTCGTTTTTCTGATTGTCTGGAAAATGTTCTTACTTCAGAGCAGCGTGAGCAGTATAAAAACACAAGACTGAAAAAGACAATCCCTTTGGGGATAAAAAAGGACCATGCAAAAAGATCTATCTAATGAGTCCTGAGAGATCCTTTGAATTCCAATCATGTGTTCCCCATGGTGTGTGACATCAGTCAGGAAACAGTGGCTCAAAGGTACCTGATCACCTCAAGTTTCTTTGTTGTTACTCTTGGGAAAGCAGGGGGTCAGGAATTCGTGGTCCCTGAAAGGCCTCAGCCCCTTTCTTTTGGCAGCAAAACAAGCAACCTCCTCCAAAGATCTGGGCAGAAAACCACTCTGCGTTCAAGGGTCAGTGATCCAGCTGTCCTGTATGGGACTGGCTAGGGGCATCTGGGCACCAGATTAATTCCTTAATTAATTAAGGGCACCCCTTAATTCCGGCATTAATACACATAATGTGTAATCTCCCACTCCTTTCATTTTATGTATAAATACATGGATGTTAAGACTGAAGGCAGGAGGAGAAGGGGACGACAGAGGATGAGTTGGTTGGATGGCATCACCAACTCGATGGCCATGACTTTGGGTAAACTCTGGGAGTTGGTGATGGACAGGGAGGCCTGGTGCACTGTGTGGTCCATGGGGTTGCAAAGAGTTGGACACGACTGAGCGACTGAACTGAACTGAACATGGATGTGTGCACTCAAGCTCAGTCACTAAATCGTGTCCAGCTCTTTGCCACCCCATGGACTGTAGTAGCCCACCAGGCTCCCCTGTCCGTGGGATTTTCCAGTCAAGAAGATTGGAATGGGTTGCCACTTCCACCTCCAGGGGATCTCCCTGACTCAGGGATGGAACCTGCATGTTCTGCCTGGCAGACAGATGCTTTACCACTCTACCACCCAGGAAGCCCTTCATCAGAAAGTACCATCCTCCTCCAAAGTGCATGTTACCTGAGGGCAAAAACTGAGGTTTCAGTTCACAACTTCCCACACACTACACACCCAGGCACTTAATAGATGCTTGCTGCTGCTGCTAAGGTGCTTCAGTCCTGTCCGACTCTGTGCGACCCCATAGACGGCAGCCTATCAGGCTCCTCTGTCCATGGGATTCTCCAGGCAAGAACACTGGAATGGGTTGCCATTCCCTTCTCCAGAGGATCTTCCCGACCCAGGGATCAAACCTGGGTCTCCTGCATTGTAGGTAGACGCTTTACTGTCTGAGCCACCAGGGAAGTCCATCATTGAAGGAGAGATTTGGGCAAAAAAAAAAAACCAAAACACACAAAACTTTTGATTTGAGCTCATCAGTTTCATCAAACACATTAATGCAGGTGGTAAGGGTGAAATCCCACATCGATGTTTCTTCCCAGGGGGGTGGGTGGGTGGATGTTTTGCTCCTTATTTTGAAATAACTGTAGAAGTATTAACTTCAGAGCTACTAGGGGATCAGGTCACTTGTTCCAGAGTCTTCAGTTGCCTCTGGAATTAATGACAAAAGGCCTCTTAATCGTGTTTAATGTCGATAGGGGAGTCAGGCCAGGGGAAATGTTATACAGAAGATTATCAGGATACACGGAGAGAAAAGGAGGGTTGTTTTTCTTGACTCCCAAGACCATCTTGGGAAAAGAAATCTCCATTCTACGCTTACTCGTTTCATGGCTTGTCTTTCTTTTCTTTGGTACTTTTCCACTTTTATCTGCCTGCCTGTGCTATGTTTCCCTGAGATGTCAGATGTTTCCTTGCCCAATTTTCTTCAATCTGATGGCTGTTTTCTCTCTGGTATATATATATTTTTTAATCCTTCTCTTTATGGCCCTCCCTTCTCCTGATTCATTCTTTTCTTCTGAGTCCTCTTTTTCCTTTCTGTAACTGACGCGTTGACTTGAATTCATCACAGTTATTTAAATACTTGTGTGACGGCCATAGAGCAACCACGAACAGCCAAAAGGGAACTGGGATTCCATGAGCAGCGGCGAAGTCAGGAGTGACAACACCCTTTGTGACAACCACAGAGGGAGGTTCTGCATATTTTTATAAAGAGAAATTGAGCAGCTGCATGCAGAGATAGATGGTTAGGGCAAGTTGGGCACAGGCTGGAAATGAAATACACAGAAAAAATATATATATATCAGCCTGCCAGTGTCTGCAAATGCTCTAATTTTAGGCGTTCAGCATTCAAGCAATAAATTGTAAGACATTCAAACCGGATTGGAACGTTTAATTTTTAAGCCCTACGCATTCTCCGTCCATGGTGTGAACTTCCACGCCCACCACTGGTCAGAGCTGAACGTGCTATAGGTATTTTCCTAGTAAATTCTTGCGCAGATAAAAAAGCTGATCCGATTTCATCCCTACGGAGGTCAACCAGGTACGTCTACAGATAGGTCACAGCTAGAAGACCCACCTGGACTGAGTTCAAAGGCCATTCCAAAGAGTTTTAACACGGTGATAGTGAATTTCGTGTCCACTTGAGTGGGTCATGGAGCGCCCAGATATTTTGGTCCAACATTACTCTGGATGTGTCTGTGAGGGCGTTCTGGGATGAGGGTAACATATTCAGGAGACTGAGGACAGCAGACTGTTGTCCATAAGAGAGCTGAAGACACGAGTAGAACTCAAGGGCTGACCATCCACCATGTAAGAATTCTTACTGCCTGACACCTTCAAATCGGAATATCAACTTCTCTCCCACGTTCAGACTTGAACTGACACATTGCTTCCGCCTGGATCTCAGGGTCTGGGGTTTAGATGAGAAATAATACCTTCGGCCTTTGCAAGCCCGCAGCTTTCTGACACACCCTGCAAAATCTTGTCTGACCTGCCAGGTTGAACCATCACGTGAGCCAACTCCTTAACCATCAATCGAAGAAGACTTTTCGTGTTGATTCTGTTCCTCTCAAGTGAGGTGAAGTGAAGTTGCTCGGTCATGTCCAACTCTTTGTGACCCCGTGGACTGTAGCCCACCAGGCTCCTCCGTCCATGGGATTCTCCAGGCAAGAATACTGGAGTGGGTTGCTATTTCCTTCTCCAGGGGATCTTCCCAACCCAGGGATCAAACCCAGGTCTCCTGCATTGCAAGCAGACACTTTAACCTCTGAGCCACCAGGGAAGCCCTCTGTTCCTCTGGCTGCTAAGTTGTGTCCGACTCTGTGCGACCCCATAGACGGCAGCCCATCAGGCTCCCCCGTCCCTGGGATTCTCCAGGCAAGAACACTGGAGTGGGTTGCCATTTCCTTCTCCAGTGCAGGAAAGTGAAAAGTGAAAGTGAAGTCGCTCAGTCGTGTCCAACTCTTAGCAACCCCATGGACTGCAGCCTACCAGGCTCCTCCAACCATGGGATTTTCCAGGCCAGAGTACTGGAGTGGGGTGCCATTGCCTTCTCCACTGGAGGACCCCAATTAATATGAAAATGTAAGAAAATTCAAAGTCATTTATCAGAGCATCATCATATTCTTCCAAGTAAGGCAAACAAGGCCTGTAGCACAGACAGCAAAGAACCTGCCTGCATTGCAGGAGACCTGAGTGTGATCCCCAGACTGGGAAGATCCCCTGGAGAGGAGAATGGCAACCCACTGCGCTATTCTTGCCTGGAGAACCCCATGGACAGAGGAGCCTGGTGGGCTACAGTCCATAGGGTCGCAAAGAATTGGACACGACTTAGCGACTGACACTATCATATTCTTATGTGTAAGACAAGCAAGGCCCAGGAAGATCTTTACAGGTCTCAGGAGTTCTAGGGCATGCATGCTAAGTCACTTCAGTTGTGTCCAACTCTGAAACCCCATGGACTGTAGCCCATCAGGCTCCTCTGTCCATGGGATTCTCCAGGCAAGAATACTGAAGTGGGTTGCCATTTCCTTCTCCGCTGTCTTCTCTAGCACGCCTAATAACACTGGTGTACCATTTCCTTCCTTTTTTGAGACATAAGCACAGAATAGGGGTGTCTGGGTGGAGACACTACTGTCTGGGGAATGTGTTTTTCATCTCTTTGTGAAATATCCATGACTTACTCTGAGGTACACAGATTAAAAAAAAAAAAAAAAAGACTTAGGACCTTGGGTAAAGATTGAAGATTTTAAAAGGAAAGCAAACACTCATTTTAGGGCACCAGAAAATGGAGAATTATGGAGCAGTTCTGAAAATAACCCAGTAACAATTTGGTCCAAACAAGATAGCAGAGGATAAGAAAGTTTTCTAAAGACTTTGCTGACGTATCAAATGGAACGTTCTGCAAGGAATTCCTTTTTCAAGCAGTGCTTCTCGACACACTTTCTGTCATCACGTCCAGAAAGTTCTGGCTACTGAAGCTTTATCGTGCAGGTCAGAGGCTCCTGCAGCCTCTGAGGTCCTCTAGAAGCCAGACCAACTTCCTGCGGTCCTCCTTAGGGAGCCATCTGCCTCCCAAGTCCCTTCTTCCATGGAAGAAGTAAATATGGCTGTCATGACAAGCTGAACCTCCTCTCTCTGCTTTTGCTTAAACGGTTCAGTTCAGTCACTCAGTTGCTCAGTCGTGTCCGACTCTGTGACCTCGTGGACCGCAGCACGCCAGGCCTCCCTGTCCATCACCAACTCCCGGAGTTCACTCAAACTCATGTCCATGGAGTTGGTGATGCCATCCAACCATCTGTCGTCTCCTGCTTAAATGGTAAATATCATCTATTGCAAAGAGCCCCTGAAAGCAACTCCAGCTTCAGTTTCTCACTCTCTGGGGCAGGAAATCCCTCTCAGGACTGATGGCTGGTGCTCTGTCGATCCTGTCCCGTGTTCATTCGAGCCTTATGCTGCTGCTAGGTCAGTTCAGTCATGTCCGACTCTTTGTGACCCCATGGACTGTAGCCTGGCAGACCACTCTGTCCAGGGGATTCTCCGGGCAAGAATAGTGGAGTGGGTTGCCGTGCCCTCCAGTCTTTAAAGTGAAAAAAAAAAAAGATTTTGGAAGACTTTAAGCAATGGCACAGTCATCCAAAATGTTTATGCGGGAGGGGATAAGACACTCAGCGACTCTGAAGGCAGCTCCACTGAGTGGAAGACCTGCAAACTAGTGACGTCTATGTGTGCTTAGTCGCTTCTGTCGTGTCTGACTCCTTGCACTCCCCAGGACTGTAGCCTGCTAGGCACCTCTGCCCATGGGAATCTTCTGATAAACAGGCTTTAAATACCATTACTCATATTAGTATATAAAAGTCTTCTCTAATACATCTAAGTCTATGATCCCAACTATAAGTGCCTATCATGGCTATCTTTCAGATATTGTTCTTAAGGGTTTTGGTCCTAAGAGTGAATATGAACACAGGAAGATAATTTGATAAAGCATCTAAATTTAAATGAAGCAGATTTCCGCCTTCCCTTTTAATGCTGGTGGTTTTTCCTCTTGTTACACAAGGACCACGTGCAGACATTGCCCAAACAGATGACAAGAGAAGCAATAATCCATCAAGCGACGAGCTGACAACTAGAGCTATTTTCCCTTCCTTATTTAGAAAATAATTCCCTTTCCTTCCAAGAAACAGCCCCATTAAAATAGTTGGTTTTACAGGCAACAGTATTTATTTTATATGAAATGTATCTTCAAGCAGTTTATTTGTCTCATTACAGTTTTCCTTGGTTTTTCCACAGGCTAACTGCAAAGATTTGCACCAAGAAACCAACACTAATGGGTGAAGTGAAGTGAAGTGAAAGTCGCTCAGTTGTGTCCGACCCTTTGCGACCCCATGGACTGTAGTCTGTGAAATTCTCCAGGCCAGAATACTGGATTGGGTAGCGTTTCAGCTATTGATTTCCCAGTAGTCATGTATGGATGTGAGAGTTGGACCATAAAGAAGGCTGAGTGCCAAAGAACTGATGCTTTTGAACTGTGGTGTTGGAAAAGACTCTTGAGAGTCCCTTGGACTGCAAGGAGATCCAACCAGTCCCTCCTAAAGGAAATCAGTCCTGAATATTAATTGGAAGGACTGATCATTCATTCAGTTTGAAGCTGAAACTGCAATCCTTTGGCCACTTGATGTGAAGAACTGACTCATTTGAAAAGACCCTGATGCTGGGAATGATTGAAGGCAGGAGAAGAAGGGGACGACAGAAGATGAGATGGTTGGATGGCATCACCGACTCGATGGACATGAGTCTGAGTAAACTCTGGGAGTTGGTGATGGAGAGGGAGGCCTGGTGTGCTGCAGTCCATGGGGTCACAAAGAGTCAGACACGACTGAGCGAGTGAACTGAACTGAATTGAGCCTTTTTCCTTCTCCAGGGGATTTTCCCAACCCAGGGGTCGAACCCAGGTCTCCCTCATTGCAAGCGGATTCTTTAGCAGCTGAGCCACAAGGGAAGCCAGTTAGTGAAGAAGGCAGCAGATGAAATATGCATCATCAGGAAACAACTGTCATGGAAAAGTCGAAAGGCATCACACATGGACGTGGATTTCCTTTGTTGATGCTGCTGCTCTGGCTCAGCTAGTATTATTTCCAAAATGTAAACTTGGACTTATGAGGAGCGAAGGACATGCTACTTCCCTTCAGTTTTCATTACGTGGTCAATGTTTGACATCCAGGATGTGCCTAGTGGTCCAGTACTTACGAATCCATGTGTCAGTGCAGGGGACACGACTTTTGTCCCTGGTTTTGGACAATCCCACATGCCTGCAGAGCAACAAAGCCCGTACTGCACAACTGCTGAGTCCACGCACCTAGAGAGCCTGTGAGCCACGACTACTGAAGCTCACGTGCTGCAGCCAGCAAAGCCTGTGAACCGCAAATACTGAATCCAAGTGCCCTAGAGTCTGTTCCCCACAAGAGGAGTCGCTGCAAGGAGAAGCCCACATGCCACAATGACAGGCAGCCCCTACTCGCCGCAACTAGAGAAAGCCCACAGCAGCAACAAAGACCCAGCACAGCCAAAAAAAAATTAAAATAAAAAAATTTTTATTTTAAACTATGAGATCCTTTAAAGTAAAACCACTCTCTTTGGTTGAAGAGATGCCAGTGGAAGGATGAGATATCTCTTGTTGTTCTTTAGTCACTAAGTCGTTTCCCCATGCAACCCCATGGACTGCAGCCCTCCAGGCTTCTCTGTCCATGGGATTCACCAAGAAAGAATACTGGAGTGGGTGGCCACTGCCTTCTCCAGGGGATCTTCCCAATCCAGGGATCAAACCCGAGTCTCCCATATCTCTGGCACTGCAGTGGATTCCTTCCCACTGAACCACCAGCTTAGGAAGGCCTTAAGCTATCAATAAGCTATCTACAGGAGCTGGAGATTGCTCTCTAAGTGCCTAAGTGCCCCATCCAGGGGCTCAATTATCCCAGAAAGTTACTCAATACACCATTTCTGAAAAGGACCAAAAGTCGCCTGATGACTCAACAGATCTGCTCCAGAAATGTCCGAAGCCAAAAAAATAAATAAATAAAAAGCATGGGGGCTGAGGACCCAGGTGAATGAATCAGACATGCCTGGCTTCCAGTCTAGATGTTCTTATCACCCAGGGCTGTTTTGAGGACCTCAGCTTCCTCCTCTGTGATTTGGAAAAAGTGATGGTCTATCACAAGGAGTCATTTTTCAAAATGAAAAAGAGGGATGAAACAGCTTATCAAGGTGTGCTGTTGGTGTTCAGTTCCTAAGTTGTGCCTGACTCTCTGTGACCCCATGGACAGTAGCATGCCACGCTTCCCTGTCCTCCACTGTCCCCCAGAGTTTGCTCAAATTCATGTCCATTGAGTCGGTGATGCCATCCAACCATCTCATCCTCTGTCGCCCTCTTCTCCTTTTGCCTTCAATCTTCCCAGCATCAGAGTCTTCAAACACCCTAAACATCCCTCCTCTGGTGGGTATAATTATCACTGTGATTGCTGGGCCATCTAAGTATGTCATCATTTCCTATCAACCAAGAGTTCATCAGATAGCCAAAGACATAAACATGTAAAAAGCGAAATGAAAATGTCTGGGTTTTATAATATGTGTCTCCCATCTTCAATCTTTCCCAGCATCGGGGTCTTTCCCAATGAGTCCGCTCTTCACATCACGTGGCCAAAATATTGGAATTTCAGCTTCAGCACTGGTCCTTCCAACGAAGGTCGATGAACCAGTAACCTAATCACAGGACGGGTCTCTCATCATCTTTGTCATACTCATGGGCCTGCCCACCCTCAATGGGTGGGATCATAAGTGTGTACACACTAAAGGGCAGGGATATTGGGACCACCATAGAATTCTGCCTACTAGTAGAGGAAGATGTCATTACACATCTGTACACCACACGAAGAATTACGTGTTGCCACGGATGATTTCAGAGTCCTGTGACAATCGTGATGAAGAAAAGAGCTGAGTAAAAAGAAAAGATTCCTTATGGAGAAAACTATGCGAAACAAGTATCAAAACTTCTGGGTTTTAAGATTAGTATCCTTACCCACATGCTCTTTGGAAGCATACAAAGTTTAAGCTTTTCTTTTGTACAAGGATTAAAATAGAAAGGTTGAATCGAAAAATTGAAATAAAACATAAGACAATAAGGGGAATCCATAACATCATGTAATCCAGAAAGAGTCTGAGATTCATGGGCTTATGTCTGCGGTTCTTGGAAATAAGTCTTCTGCCCTAACCTAAAGAGAAGCAGGTCTCAGGGATCCCTGTCAGTAGCCCTCTAGCCAGATGGTTGGCTGTACTTTCAATGCTGTTAAATGTGGCTTTCGTTGGGAAGATGGACTTGAGGGCACCGCTACGCTAAGAAAACGCTGAGCAGCAGCTACGCGAAACCGTGACTGAGCCAACAAAATGTAAAGCAGACCATTTGGAACATTCGTACATCGCTGGAGGAAGTATAACAAACACAACCTGTTTGGAAAAGTCTGTCAAAGCTGAGTACGTACGTGTCTCACGACCCATCAGAGCCACTCCTAGGATGACCACAGCTCTAACCTTTGTAACAGCCCAACTCATCCGTAGATGGTCAACCCAACTACTGCCCGCCAACAGCAGAATGGAGAAAAGGCAGATTGCCACCTTCATGCAAGGTAGTTCTATAAAGCAACGAAAACATACAAGGTGGGTCTACACCACACAAACTACACAAAGTTTGTGCGTCTACACAAAGCTGCAGGTATTCCTCAAACATAACCTTGAGCAAAAGAAGTCGGAGACCAAAAGGTCCTTACTGTATCGTTCCACTTATAAAAACTTCAAGGAAAGGCAAACAACATCATTTGAAGTCAGCAGAGTGGTTACCCACGTCTTCGGAAAGGTTCCAGGGTGGGTGGGGACATCTGAAGGGCTGACCATTTTCCAGTTTTTCTTTACAAGAGTGGTGTGTTTTTTATTTACAGACGTGATAATTCCAGGAACATTTCTGTGAGCTGTATAATCATGATATGTGCATTTGTTCATGTGCTTTCAATTCAATAGAAAGTTGACTTAAAAATCATTCAGGCAGGAATAGGCCGTTGGTAATGTCAGTGGAGTGAAGCGACCCCACGCACTTGGTAAAACTCTTAAAATATGCTTGAAAGCTTCTAAAAAGAGACAAAAACTGGAGGGGAGTTTACCCTCAAACACTGCCAGTTGTAAGAGGAAGACGTGGTAGACTTAGAGCACCACCTAAGACTGGAAAACTATGTAAGCGTATCCACGCCTTTGCTGGGTAAAGGTTAGGAGGGCAGAGGGAAATACGATGGGGAATCCTGGGGGAGCATGATAGCCTGCGAGGGATTTAAATCCAAATTCGGAACGCAGTCTGCCCAGATCCCTAGGAGACAGACTGCTTAACCACAGAAGTACCAGGAGACCCTGGAAACAGAGCAGCGAGGAGCAAAAATGTGCCAAGTTGGTGATTTTCTTCAATGAGTGAAAGTGAAAGTCACTCAAGTCGTGTCTGACTCTTTGTGACCCCATGGGCTGCAGCCCACCAGGCTCCTTTGGCCATGGGGAGTCTCCAGGCAAGAATACTGGAGTGAGTTGCCATGCCTTCTCTAGGGGTTCTTCCTGATCCTGGGATTGAACCCAGGTCTCCTGCATTGCATGTGAGCCCCCAGGGAAGCCCAGCTATAAATCAGTACCTTCTCTAAACATGAACAGCTTGGAGAGCAGGGAGCCAGATGGGTCACAGTCTACAGCCCAAACCCGGAAGAGCAGCTGAAAAAAATGAACAGCATCCCTACCCTGTATCTTTCCCAAATATTCAGCTGATTGTCAATTCACACAGGCCCAGGGGAGACCCACAAGACCCAGGCCAAGAACGTAGAAGTGGAAAGAAGCAGAACAGGGCAGAGATGTACATAAACACACCATGTACAAAGTACTTACTGGAAGCAGATGTCCATCAACATACATCATTCGACCGGCCACAGAACCAGTGCCATCAAGGTTCAGTTCAGTTCAGATCAGTTGCTCAGTCGTGTCCGACTCTTTGCGACCCCATGAATTGCAGCACACTAGGCCTCCCTGTCCATCACCAACCCCAGGAGTTCACTCAAACTCATGTCCATCGAGTCAGTGATGCCATCCAGCCATCTCATCCTCTGTCGTCCCCTTCTCCTCCTGCCCCCAATCCCTCCCAGCATCAGAGTCTTTTCCAATGAGTCAACTCTTCACATGAGGTGGCCAAAGGACTGGAGTTTCAGCTTTAGAAATATCTAAATATTGCAGAGTACCTTTTGTGTCCGAAATGGAATTAACTCAGAAATCAACATAAACATAGCAAATGTCTAGAAATTAAAGAACTCACTGAAAACACACAATATCAACATACTTAGAGGAAGTCCATCCAATAGTGTTTAGAGGGACTTTATGGTCTTAAATACATATATATAAAAACAAACAAACAAACAAAAAGGTCACTAATTAATGATTTTAGCCAGTGGTTGCCAAACCTTTTCCTAAAAATGCCAGAAAGGGAAGGCTTTAGTCTCTGTGGGCCACATTGTCTATGCTGAGTTTACTCAATTCTATTGTAGCACAAAACCAACTATACACAATATTTTAAAGGAATGACCATTACTGGATTCTAATAAAGCTTTAATTATAGAAATAAGCACTGGGCCATATTTGGCACATGGACCCAAGTTTGCTGCTGTCTGATCTAAGCTCTCACCACAGGAAACTTAAAAAAGAAGCAAAAATAAGAACAAATTAACAGGGTGGGAGAAGCAAGAAATATATAACATCAGAAATTAATAATTAATAACAGAAAATTAATAAAACCAGAAGATTGCTCTTTGAAAATGCAAACCTTACTGATAAATTTCTAACCAGAAAAATCATGACAGACAGCGAGAAACAGGGGAGAGAAAAAAATGCTAATTAATAGCATCACAAAGTAAAGAGAGGAAGTAAATATTTAAAGCCTATAGATGTTTACGAGATACTTTAAAAAAACATGAACATTTTGTAGCCATAAATTCAACCACTGCAATGAAATGGATACTATTTTTGAAAGATGCAAATTATCAAATATTGTTTAAGGAGAAACAGAAAACCAAAGTAGCCCTGTTATTAAGAAATTGAATTATTAGTAAAAAAAAAATAAAAAACAACAACACATACACACACACACAAAAACCCACCTGACCCAAAATTCCAGAGTCGAATGGCTTCACTGGTGAGTTTTATAAAAGAGTTTTGACACAAACAATACCAATTGTACAATATTACTTTAACATACAAAAATCACATCAAGCTACCAAAAAGGTAGAGCCATAAAATCATGTCAGTAGAGGCAGAAAAAGCATTTGACAAAGTTCAACACTGATTTATGATACAAAGTCTCAGAAAGCTAGGACTAATAGGGAACTTCCTAAATTTACAAAGTGTGTCTACTGAGTTACTGAATCAGCAAAAGACTGAATTATTTCTCCTCAACATAGGGAAGAAGGACGCTTTCTCTTACCACTTCTATTCAACATTGTGCTTGAAGTCCTGGCCAATATACTGTACAAATGAACAGAAATTAAGCGCACACAGAGTTTTAAAGAAAGAATTAAAATTTTCTCTACTCAGAGACACGGAATAATAAAATGTTTGGAAAATCCTAAATCGGCTATCAAAAAGCAGGCAGTAAAATCAGACATGCGTTTAGCAGGTTGCAGGAGACAATGTTAATATGCAAACTGTATTTGTATGTAACAGTATCTGTCTATATTAGAAACAACAAAAAAATTGAAAGTTGAAATGGGTTGCCAGCAGTTGAGCAAGGTAAGAGAAGGATTTTCCCTTTAGTTGGGAGAGGAAAAAAAAAAAAACAGGAAGATTTCTTAGGGGTTTGATCCAGTTGGAAGAGAGAAAGGATAATTTATAAGATGGGGCAGTGCAGACAAATGCATGATCAATAATATCCTTGAGTCAGTGGAGCGTATGATCTAGGAAATGACTGAATGAAGGAGTTGGTGTGAGATGGCATTATGGATCACTCACCTTAATGAGAGGGAAGGATCTGGTGATGGGGGGAGCAGTGCAGAGGCTGATAATGTGGGTAGATGGGCTAGTGGGAGTCTGTGGGTTTCACTTTCTGATCGCTTTAACCTCCTTAAGTGAATCAGGAGGAAGCGGCTCAGCGACACATGAAGATGAGAGAAAAAGTCAAGAGTTTAGAAAGCAAGAGACAGAAGATGGGAAATAATGATGCAGAAAGTAAATCCGTGAGTCTTAAGTGAAATGAATCCTACTCCGATGTTTTGACAGCATCCAGGGCAACTATTTGAGGTCTTGGATACAGAAGGGGAACAGACGGCAGTTTTTCTCCATCTGTGTTCACTTGCTCGTTGACATGCAGGAGACAGAGGTTTTCATTCATCAACACCGTCATTTGGCCAAGGGAGTATAAAGGAGTGGTGGAGTCATGCACAGGTAACCCACTCCAGGATTCTTGCCTGGAGAATCCCATGGACAGAGGAGCCTGGCGGGCTACAGTCCAAGGGGTTGCAAACAGTTGGACACGACAGAGTGACTAACACACACAATGACTGATATTTAAAGACGGTTATGGAGGGTGGAGAAATCTCAGGGAGGTGAAGGACAGTCAAAGGTGGTCGGACTAACAGGTTGGAATTCACAGTGAAGCCGGAGAAATATCAGCTGGAATATATGACTAGAAGGCATATGCTGGCAAGATGGAAGGTGGTGATAAGAAGCTGGAGTCACGAAACTGTGATTATGAAAAGTGTCTAATTGTTGGTATTAAGCATGGAAGGAGCGAGCAGCTCCACAAAACTGTGATTATGAAAAGTGTCTAATTGTTGGTATTAAGCATGGAAGGAGTGAGCAGCTCCAGTGAGACGACACGGTTATTAAAGAGAAGTTTAAGGAAGAAAAATAATGGGAAAAGCTGCAGGTACATCTGTATGTATGTGTGTATTTCTTTAATGACCAAGAATTAAGACTAAAATTATGTTAAAGAAAAGGACAGCAAACTAGGAGCTAAAGCTATCCAGGAGTGGGCATGGATGACCCAGGACTTGTGGAAAGACAGCTGAGATGATGGGAAGTTGCTGAAATAATACAATGACATGACCTTCAAATCTGGGGAATTTCAGACATACAGAGACAGAAAGATCCAGAAACTGAAATAATAACAAAGTCTGAAATTTGAAAGATGACAATTAATCCTGCGGTTATGGAACCTACTAGAGATTTTTTCAGAAGAAATTAATGACCCCTCCTCATTGAACTCCCCTCCAATGTCAACCCCCTACAGCAACAAATAAGATTTAATTTGACATGCAGTTTTTCAGCTTTCACTCTGAGTCTTTTGGGACTTAATATTTTATTTTTTTATATTTTTAAAATTTATTTTTGTTGAAGTAAAGTTGAGTTACAGTCTTGTATTGATTTCTGCTCTATAGCAAAGTGATTTGGAGAATATATATATTCATTCTTATATATATATTCATTCTTATGAATATATATTCACATATATATTCATTCTTTTTCATATTTTTTCCATTATGCTTATCACAGGATATTGAGTATATTTCCCTTTGCTATACAGTAGAATCTAGTCATTTACCCATTCTCTATATACCACCTTGCGTCTGCTAAGCCTAGACTCCCAATCCACCCCTCCCGCTCCCCTCCCCCTTAGCAACCACCAGTCTGTTCTCCATATTTCTGATTTTGTTTCTGTTTCATCAGCTCAGTCCAGTTCAGTCACTCAGTCGTGTCTGACTCTTTGCGATCCCATGGACTGCAGCACGCCAGGCCTCCCTGTCCGTCACCAAAGATAGGTTCATTTGTGTTATATGTTAGATTCCACATATAAGTGATGTCATATGGCATTTGTCTTTGTGTCTGACTTACTTCAGATAATCTAGTTGCATCTATGTTGATGCAAATGATATTATTCTGTTCTTTTGTGTGGTGGAGTAGCAGTCCATTGTATATAGGTACCGCCCCTTCTTTAACCATTCATCTGTTGATGGACATTCAGTTTTAACCATTCATCTGTTGATGGACATTCAGTTTTAACCATTCATCTGTTGATGGACATTAGCTTGTTTTCATGTTTTGGCTTTTGTGAATAATGCTGCTATGAACATAAGGGTGTATATATCTTTCTGAATTGTAGTTTTTTTGTCTGGCTATATGACTAGGAGTGGGATTGGGTGATCATATGGTAATTCTGCTTTTGGTTTTCTGAGGCACCTCCGTTATCCTTTTCCACAGTGGCTGAATCAATCTCCACTCACAACAACAGTCTTGGAGGGTGCCCTTTTTGCCACACCCTCTTCAGCATTTGCTATTTGTAGATTGTTTTAAATTGGTGGCCATTCGGACTGGCCTGAGGTGGTACCTCACTGCAGTTATGATTTTCATTTCTCTAAAAACTGGAGATTTGAGCACCTTTTCATGTGTCTACTGGCCATTTCTATTTCTTCTTAAGCTATATTTCCTTCCTCTTTTTTTACGGTTTGGGTTTTACTACATGACTATTGTTAAAGTAGAACTTAGAATATTAGATGGAAACTGGAAAATAATAGTCAACATGGAATAAACTAGATTGATAGTGTTCATATCTTTCCACCCAGAAAATAGGCCATATAGTTTTAAGAAGATCATATCATATCCTGAAAAGAACAGAAGTTGAATTTAGAATTCTCTTGCAGTAACTAGCACATGGATCTACAAAATTGCCTATACTTTAAAATGCGATTATTAATTGCTTTATTTTTATCAAACAGTAAATGATCATTATAAGAAAAACTAAACTACATTGAACTCTACAAAATAGGAGTCATTTTCCTTTTTTTGACCTTTATAGATTGACATAGCAAATTTTGTTATAACATTCCATCATTTTTATACATATAGCTAGAGATATGGTTATAAATATAGTAATTTTCCAAAGATGAAATTATCACACATATGCTTTCTCTGAGCCCTCTAAAAAATTAAACATTAATATTAAATATTAAACATATTAAACATGTTAAACATACTAAACATGTTAATATGCCTTCTCATTTAAAACGACTGCATTTTGAACAGTTGTATAGCTGTAACCAAAACTTTTTAAACACGATCCTATTAATGAACATCTAGGTTACTTCTATTAGTATTTTAAAAACTATAATGTTGATTTTAAAAAGCCCATCACTTTCTACAGAAAAAGATTTTGAAGAGCATCTCTTAAGTAAAAAGGGGCAGCCAGTTGACCTTTCAGTGTATGGCATAATGGACTTGATTTCTCAGCAAATACACTCATCAAAAATGTCTTCAATATGACCTTCAATGTAATAAAAATATTACATAGTGTCCTGCAGGCATTTCAGGAAATTTGTACCTCTTTCCTCAAAGACTACCCTGACAAGTGGAAAATCATTACATCAATGTTACCATTTGTTTAGCATATTTATATAACAAATCTTTCTAGATGACAAAGAAAAGACACATATTCTTGGCACTGTGAGGTTCCATTTCAGAAAAGGCCATCAACATTGGGCCAATGTTCTGAGGCAATATCTCAGAAATACACCTTCCATAGGAAAAATATCCCAGGAGTATAATGCATTTGGAAGTAGCTCCTATTTGGAACATGTTACAAGTTTTATTGATACTTAATTACTCTTTTAATATTATTGGATTTCCCTGGTGGCTCAGATGGCAAAGAATCAGCCTGCGATGGAGACTCAGCTTCACTCCCCGCGTCAGGAAGATCCCCTGTAGAAGGGAACAACAATCAACTCCAGTATTTTTGCCTGTGAAATCCCATGGACAGAGGAACCTGGTGGGCTACAGTCCATGGGGTTGCAAAAAGTTGGACACAACTGAGTGACTAGCACTTCATCAGGCAGCATAACACATCAGAAACACCCCTTCTCTAGGAAAAATATTCCAGAAGTATAATGACCCTGGAAGTGGCTTCCACTTGGAACAGCTTAAAATTTTTATTGATATTTAATTGCCAAAAAGGTCCGTCTAGTCGAAGCTGTGGTTTTTGCAGTAGTCATGTATGGATGTGAGAATTGGACTATAAAGAAAGCTGAGCACCAAAGAATTAATGCTTTTGAATTGTGGTGCTAGAGAAGACTCTTGAGAATTGCTTGGACAGCAAGGAGATCCAATCAGTGCATCCTAGAGGAAATCAGTCCTGAATATTCACCAGAAGGACTGATGCTGAAGCTGAAACTCCAATACTTTGGCCAGCTGATGTGAAGAACTGACTTATTGGGAAAGATCCTGATGCTGGGAATGATTGAAGGCGGGAGGAGAAGGGGACGACAGAGGATGAGATGGTTGGATGGCATCACCAACTCCATGGACATGAGCTTGAGTAAATTCCAGGAGCTGGTGATGGACAGGGAGGCCTGGCATGCTGCAGTCCATGGGGTCGCAAAGAGTCAGACACGAGTGAGTGACTGAACTGAATTACTATTTTATTATTATTAAACTATTATTACTATGGTAGCCACAAACACATCAGCTTGCTATGTACCAGCTACTGTTCTAAGCCTTTTCCACATGTTAGCGCTCATGTAGCCCCCCAACAGCAATATGAGTTGCAACTACCATTGTCTGCACATGAGGGAAACTGAGGAATGGAAATATTAGCAATGCCATGCATCACCCGCCTGCCCCTCCCCCGCCAAGATCACACAACTCTGAGGGACGAGAGCTCCTGTTTCTTCAGATGCAAATAAAGGGCGAAATGTCTCTTCAAAATACTGTGGAAAAGGTTCTGTTTAAATCCCATCATCAGAGTAACCCACACTGGGAAAGACAAGAGAGACCCACTTAACATGGACAACCATCATGGACCACCCAGACCTGATTTCAACATCAAAAACTTTATACTGGGGGGACTTCCCTGGTGGTCCAGTGGCTAAGACTCTGCTCCCAATGCAGGGGGCTTGGGTTCCATCCTCAGTCAGGGAACCGGATCACACAGGGCACAACTAAGACCCAATAAATAGCTCAGCTGGTAAAGAATCCGCCTGCAACGCAGGAGACCCCGGTTCAATCCCTGGGTCAGGAAGATCTGCTGGAGAAGGGATAGACTATCCACTCCAGTGTTCTTGGGCTTCCCTGGTGGCTCAGCTGGTAAAGAATCCACCTGCAATGCGGGAGACTTGGGTTTGATCCCCGGGTTGGGAAGATCCCCTGGAGAAGGGGATCTTGGACTTCAGTGTTCAGGCCTAGAGAATTCCTTGGACTGTATAGTCCATGGGGTCGCAAAGAGTCAGACAAAACTGAGTGACTTTCACACACACACACACACACACACACACACTTTAAAAGTTTCATGGTGGGAACAGAAATTAAAGAACATGTTAAGATGAATGGCTTTAGGACAGGACATTCTTTTTTTTTTCCCACCATAAAAGAAGACTTTTCCTCCAGAGAGGTCCTAGCAAGCAATGGAAAGTAGCCCTTCAGGGCTATTAGCGGCTTTGCAGGTGACTCAGTGGTAAAGAATCTGTCTGCCAATGTAGGAAACGTTGTTTGAGACCCTCCCCTGGAGAAGGAAAGGGCAACCCACTCCAGGATTCCTGCCTGCAGAATCCCACGGACAGAGAAGCCTGGTGGGCTACAGTCCACAGGGGTTGCAAAAGAGTCGGACATGACTCAGCAACTAAGCAACAGCATAGAGGGGTATTAGAGAAATAAAAATGGAAAGAAAGGCCACAGATAAGATTAGAGGAACATGGCACTGCAGTGTGGCTCAGTCAGGATACCTGCTAGGCATTGAGGATACCTGTCACTCCAGACCAGCTCCGCTGGAGGCCTTGTCATTTGTCAAACACAAGCCCTTCCAGGGGGCCCAACCCTTCTATCTGCTCACCAGCATCCTGCAGGTATCCCAGGCAGGCTCTCTCAAGTCAGCTCCAACGTCCATGAAGCCAATCAAGGTGGACCCACTCCGTGCTTTTTGTCTGAACAACTGGGGGAAAGAAATGTTCATTACCTGCAGTACCCGTAATAAAATAAATTTAAAAATCAAATCGTCATGCATTTGGAGACCTGTGAAAATAGCTATATGTTTGCAATACAAAGAAGAGCAAGAAAAAGGAAAATAGAGGGGCGGTAGGGTCTTTCAAGGAGAAGGCAATGGCACCCCACTCCAGTACTCTTGCCTGGAAAATCCCATGGACAGAGGAGCCTGGTGGGCTGCAGTCCATGGGGCCGCTGAGGGTAGGACACGACTGAGCGACTTCACTTTCACTTTTCACTTTCATGCACTGGAGAAGGAAATGGCAACCCACTCCAGTGTTCTTGCCTGGAGAATCCCAGGCATGGGGGAGCCTGGTGGGCTGGTGGGCTGCCGTCTACGGGGTTGCACAGAGTCGGACACGACTGAAGGGACTTAGCAGCAGTAGCAGCAGGGTCTTTCAAAGCAGACGTCATGAAGGAGTGATGGTTGGACTCCACTCAGGTTTGGTCCTCTCTTCTGTATGAGATGCACCCATCTTTATCAGGCATTGTGGGTTCCAGTCTTCATGGGCAGTGCAAAGTGTAGAGAAACATCTGGGCAGAAATTCAAAGGTCATCACCCTGGGTAGTTTTGTCAGCCTCAGCAAGATGGTACAGAGTACACATGCATGACCAGCGTTACCGGCTTTTCTAGTTTTTCAAGGAGAGCGGGAAAATGCGGATTTTTTTTTTTTAAGTGAATACTCTTCTTTTTAAAAGCTGGCAACCCACTCAATGTTTAATTACTGCAATCGAAAGAAAAGATTGTGTCGTAAGGTTATAGGCTTATATTTGACCCAGGAACCTGTTTAAGATTTAGCTATGTCATCTCTACTATGAATCGCTAACATTTAAGACTTAATGAAATATAAAACATACCATGAGGCTGAAACCATTCTTACTGTCTGGAAACGCGCGGTCTTGTAAGCAGGGGTTGTTTGTGTTGCTAAGTGCTCCTACTGAGAGTAGCAGCTTTGTACTGCTAAGACAAGTTTATCTCATCTGTAAGGGTCAGTTTTGACACTTACGCTTTTGGTTTATTTTTAAGGAATCATCCTAACTTTAAAATCTTTCTCCACTTGGGTCATCTATCTTTTTACTGTGAGGATGAAAGAGAAGGAAAATAAATAAATAAATCCTATGATTATCCAAGCACTCGATCCAACCATGTATCTTCTCTGAAGAAAAACAAGCAAAGCCCTGTACTGCAAAAAAAAAAAAAACTATGGATGTGATAACAGGGGGAGAAGAAACAGCAGTGAGCACTTAAATTGGGAAATTTACAATTAAAATTAAATGACTGATAATAAGACCACTGAGAAGTACAATGAGTGTTATCACTCTTAACGTAGAGGAAGCATACTATAAAATTACAAATAATGATGATGAAGCATATGAAGTGACTTGCGGTGAGGGGGAGAACTAAAAAGTAGAAAAGATGTTTTCTTGTTTCTGTAGCAGGAAGACGGAATAGCTATGGATCCCTTGACATTAATGGGAGAGTACAAGTTAGAAGGGTTGTAATTGTGTGAGAGAGGACAGGAACACAGAAGGCTCCTTTCTCTTGATCTGGTGTAAATAAGCCGCAGGAATATTGAAATTTACATACACAGAGATCTGAGTACAATAGTGACTTTAAGATGAACATTCATACTATTTAGTTAATTAAAACTAAGTATTGGTTTGGCCAAAAAGCAAATTCAGGTTTCCCTATTAATAAAACATCTTACGAATAAACTGAAACTTTTGGGCCAACCCAATTTTAACTTACCAAATTAATCATAACTACTACCCACCAGCATAATCCACACATTAATAATTAGTATTAACATTGCTAAGCAGTACTGCCCAAGAATAAACAGAAAAGCTTTTGGTCTTGCCAGATATTTCATCCAGGGAAATGGAGAGAAGAAATCCAGTCAATGGAGGAATAAATTTAAAAGGGAGTTGTGTGTTTGAGTGAAATCCGGGAGTTGGTGATGGACAGGGAGGCCTGGCGTGCTGTAATTCATGGGGTCACAAAGAGTCGGACAGGACTGAGCTACTGAAATGAACTGAACTGAACTGTGTGTTTATTCCATGAAACTGCTGTTTCAGTATTACAGTTGTAGTGATAGTCATTCAGTAGTGTCTGACTCTTTGCCTACCCTATGAACTGTAGCCCATCAGGCTTCTGTGTCCATGGGATTCTCCAGGCTCAAGAATACTGGAGTGGGTTACCATGCCCTCCTCCAGGAGATCTTCCCAACCCAGGGTTCAAAACCTGGTCTCCCACCTTGAGGGCAGATTCTTTACCAGCTGAGCCACCAGGGAAGCCCCTTAAATATTATAGTCAAACTAACTAAATTGGGACACAATATAGATAAATATTTTCTTCATTTTGCAACAATGAGTTAATATTTATACAAAATTCTAACCAATTTGCCACGTGTAAAATAAAGAAAAAAACAATCATATTTATTAACACAAGCAAAATATTAGCAGAAATCAGAAGCTATTTTATTAAGCATTATCTTCAAGAAAGAAGTCGCTGAAGGAGAGTTACTGAATTATTAACCATCTTTTACAAAGGAAAGTGAAGTCACTCAGTCGTGTCCGACTCTTTGCCACCCCATGGATTGTGTAGCCTACCAGGCTCCTCTGTCCATGGGATTTTCCAGGCAATAGTACTGGAGTGCATTGCCATTTCCTTCTCCAATGTATCTTCCCGATCCAGGGATGGAACCCAGGTCTCCCGCATTGTAGACAGACACTTTACCGTCTGAACCACCAGGGAAGTCCATCTTTTACAAAAGGTTATGTTTAGTGGGAATCTGGAAAGGCATGGGATGAAATTCAAAATCCATTCATATGAAAATTCTTTAAAGACATATACCTGGCCTGTCTGTAAGATGTCAAAAGTGTCTGTATTTGTGTATCTCAAAAGTCACTATCCTGCTTAAAGAGGAAACAGAAAATATGTGTAACTCACACAAAAGAAAGGAGACTAATTCCCTTAATATATAAAGATTTCAAATCAAATTAAAAAAACTCAACTCAAAAAGAAATGAGCAAAAGATACAAACAGGCAGGTCGCATAAAAGAAACAGCAATGACTTACAGTCATAAAATGATAGTTCATTCTGTTTCAGGAAATGTCCCTTAAAAAGAGAAATTTAAATTTCACAAGTCCAGATTGGCAAATATGAACATGCACGGTGGAAGACACAGCTGGCTAGTTTTCTGAGACGGCCAGGAGGAAAGCGGAGCAGACCCCAGTGTGCTCCATCTCAGGTTATGGCGAAGGGAACATGATCACCCTGATCACAACCCAAATAGTCACAAACTGAGGCTGTTCAGGTATATAAAACACCTTACATGCATGAACGGCATACACATATGTACTTTTCTGCTTGTCTGTACATTTAAAATTTCAGAAAGGGCGCTGAAGGCTATGAAGAATTTCTCCAGAGGGTGGCCCTCGATTACTTTGGCATGCTTTGCTTTGCTCTTCTATTTCTTTTAAGCCTGTACCCGTGTGTGTGTTCAAAAAGACATGGTTAATAAGAATAAAGGTGGAAAACCAGGACATAAAAAAAGTCGACTTCAGAGGGAGGAAGGGAGCTAAGAGACAGCATCAGAATTGTTTTTGTTTTGCTTCTGGTGTGGATTCTGCCTGTCTGCTGGTCCCTTAAGCTTCGCTCATCCCAGGGAGAAGGCGGGAACGCTCTCCAGAGGGTTACTGTTGTAACCTCTCCTCGAGGCTGGCGAGGAGGCATTTTCTATGAGAGCCAGCTGCTGGGTAGTAAGTGTGCCAACCAGCACAGTCACAGACATGCTCCGGTGGGGAGATTTACTTGGAAACAGCATGACAAGTGGCTGTGAAAACACACCCGTGCTGTCCTTGAACCCTTAGCTGGGTAGATTTCCACTGGATTAACAAGCTCTTCTAAAGACCTCAAGCGTGTGTGCTCAGTCCTCAGTTGAGTCTGACTCTTTGCAACCCTACAGACCATAACCCACCAGGCTCCTCTGTCCATGGGATTCTCCAGGCAAGAAGACTGGACTGGGTTGTCCTTCCCTTCTCCAGGGGATCTTCCTGACCCAGGGATGAAGCTTGTACCTCCTGCGTGGCAGGCAGATTCTTTACTGCTGTGCCACCTGGGAAGCCCATGCCTCTTCTCAATCCTCTGTCAATGCCAGCTTGCCTTCCCCAGACATTCAGCACCACCAGAGGGTTCCTGAGCAATGCCCACCTCTGAGAAATACCACCTGCTGCTGGGTAGACCCCACCCACACCATGTTAAATGGCCGGGATTGGCACACTCAGGCACAGACATCCACCACTCCCACCTGGCCCACGCCCCAGGGCAATAACCTGCTCAAAAAAAAGGCCTTTTTCTGTCACCTGACTACCCCTTACAGAGTCATCAACACTTCATGAGGTGAGTCTCTAGTTACACAAGACATCCACAGATCTCAAGAGCTGCTCTCAGTGAGAAAGTCACCCACCACTTACAATTGGATTTCACTACACTTGTCAGATATTCTTGGTCAAAACAGTCAAAATCCTAAATAAGAACGCTCAAGCAAATCTTCTAGGAAATCGTGAACACTCTGCAGGAATGCCCGCATCTTCCTTATGTGCTCATTGTGAAAGGCATAAGAAGAGACTGAGTACCACGACTTTGAAAATTTGTTGTTATGGTTCAACTCTTTGCAATGCCATGGACTGCCGCACGCCAGGCTTCCCTGTCCTTTACTATTGCCCAGAGTTTGTTCAAATTCATGTCCATTGAGTCAGTGATGCCATCCAACCATTTCATCCTCTGTCATCCCCTTCTCCTCCTGCCTTCAATCTTTCGCAGCATCAGGGTCTTTTCCAATGAGTCAGCTCTGGGCATCGGGTGGCCAAAGTACTGGAGCTTCAGCTTTAGCATCAGTCCTTTCAATGAATATTCAGGACTGATTTCCTTTAGGATGGACTGGTTGGATCTCCTTGCAGTCCAAGGGACTCTCAAGAGTCTTCTCCAACACCACAGTTCAAAAGCATCAATTCTTCAGTGTTCTTTATGGTCCAACTCTCACATCCATACATGTCTACTGGGAAAACCATAGCTTTGACTAGATGGACCTTTGTTGGCAAAGTGATGTCTCTGCTTTTTAGTATGCTATCTACGTTTGTCAGAGGTTTCCTTCGAACCTTGAAAATGGAAATGGTTAAAAGCTCTCTGTTCACAGCCCATTGTGAGCGATCCTGTCCAAATGGCAACATGCAGGCCTGGGTTACATGCAAAGGCAGTGTTTTAAACCACTTCCTCCCTCCTAAATCACTTCCTCCCTCCCAAACAATGTAAACATCACCAGGAGGAAAGGTAGCTGTGGAACTGAAGCCCCATTCAACAGCTCAGGGTGGGACGGGGGGAAAATCCAGGCCAGTGTTTCTCCTTCCCTTCTACAGGCATCACTTTAGACTTGCACCTTGGAGGGACCGCCTGCTCTCACTGCTAACCGCCATTCTTGGATTCTGCACTAATTCAGCACGAGTTACAGTACAATTTAGAAGCCTCCAAATTCTACCTTTTACGACTTGACTGAAAGCTAATGAGACGTACCTTTGCTTACAAGGTGCCCTCCAACACAGGACAGCACTTAGCACATGGAGCATTGTTCTCATATGAATTACTCCCCCACTGAGGACGGAGGGTGTATGTTTCCCTTTCTAAGTCTTCCTGTTGTCAGAGCAAGTTGCCCTTTCAGGGGGAGCTCTCCCAGCTGAGCAGCTGATAATGTCAGAGCAGTTCTCAGAGTGAGTGTGCAGGATAACTGTTCTCATTGGAAATGGAACAAACAGAGAGTCCGTGAGGATTTCTCCACTGTGTTTTATTTGGCTCACGTGTAGATAAAATTAAGGGTAGAAATGACGGGCAATATACTCAAATGATTTTGAAGGTTCTTGATGTAAAAGTTTAACACAGAATATGCTGACTGAAAACTCACTGAATTTCAACAAGCCGGAATGTTCAATGTAAAAATCTGACCTCCAAAAATATCTTTGGCTATGGACATCCCTTATGGCTCAGCTGGTAAAGAATGCGGCTGCAGTGTGGAAGACCTGGGTTCGATTGCTGGGTTGGGAAGATCCCCTGGAGAAGACAACAGCTACGCACTCCAGTCTTCTGGCCTGGAGAATTCTATGGACTGTATAGTCCATGGGGTCGCGAAGAGTCAGACACGACTGAGCGACTTTCCCTTTCGCTTTCACTATGGACATCCCACCCTGATGCTGGGAAAGACTGAAGGCAAAAGGAGAAAAGGGGGCAGCAGAGGGTGAGACGGTTAGACAGCAACACAGACTCAATTGACATGCATGTGAGCAAACTCCAGGAGGCAGTAGACAACACAGGAGCACAGAGGACACAGGAGCCTGGAGTGCTGTAGTCCGCAGGCGTGAAAAGAGTCAGACGCGACTGAGCGAGAGGAACGATACGGACACTGCTGCTTATACATAAAGTTTTTAAAAATTGATTTATTTATTTTAATTGGAGGCTAATTACAATATTGTGGTGGCTTTTGCCATACACTGACATGAATCCACCATGGGTGTACATGTGTTCCCCATCCTGAACCCCCCTCCCACCTCCCTCCCCATCCCATCCCTCTAGGTCATCCCAGTGCACCAGCCCCGAGCACCCTGTCTCATGCATCGAACCTGGACTGGCGATCTGATTCACTTACGATAATATACATGTTTAAAACCTATTCTCTCAGACCATCCCACCCTCGCCTTCTCCCACAGAGTCCAAAAGACTGTTCTGTACATCTGTGTCTCTTTAATGGTCTCGCATATAGGGTCATCGTTACCATCTTTCTAAATTCCATATATATGCGTTAGTATACTGTATTGGTGTTTTTCTTTCTGACTTACTTCACTCTGTGTAATAGGCTCCAGTTTGATCCACCTCATTAGATCTGATTCAAATGCATTCTTTTTAATGGCTGAGTAATACTCCATTGTGTATATGTACCACAGCCTTCTTATCCATTCGTCTGCCAATGGATATCTAGGTGGCCTCCATGTCCTGGCTATTAGAAACATTGCTACAATGAACATTGGGGTACACATATCTCTTTCAATTCTGGTTACCTTCGTGTGTATGCCCAGCAGTGGGATTGCTGAGTCGTATGGCATGAATCAAAACTCCCCAATCCCCAACTCCACAAAACAAAGTGCCTAAAATTAGACAGTAGTCTACTTCCTGTTACAAATTAAAACATCTTTGAGTTAATCAGATACCTCTTTCACTGGCCAACTTTTCCCTCAGTTCAGTTCAGTTTAGTCGCTCAGTTGTATCCAACTCTGTGCGACCCCATGAACTGCACCAAGCCATATTGATGAAAATCATTATTCGAGTTACATATAAATTTAAGGGGTATTGTCCCTTCATCAATCAGAAATATTTTATTTCATTTTGAAGGACACAAACAAAATAGCCAAGATTAAAATAAAGATGGATGACTAGCTCCTATGACAAAAAAGAAACATGTAAATCCATGTTTAAAGGCAAAGATTTAGCTTTAATTAATGTTAATAGTTAGGTAAGTAGTCATATCATACTGTTGAGGAGAGAATAATTTTTGCAGGCAAAGAATAAGCAAAGAGATTGAGTCAGTCCATCCTAAATGAAATTAACCCTGAATATTCATTGGAAGGACTAAAGCTGAAGCTCCAATACTTTGGCTACCTGATGCCAAGAGCTAACTCATTGGGAAATACCCTGATGCTGGGAAAGATTGAAAGCAGGAGGAGAAGGGTGCGACAGAGGATGAGATGGCTGGATGGCATCACCGACTCGATGGATGTGAGTCTGAGCAAGCTCCAGGAGATGGTGAAGGACAGGGAAGCCTGGCGTGCTGCAGTCCATGGGGTAGCAAAGAGTCGGACACAACTGAGCGGCTGAATGGCAACAATGAATGACTGGAGATTTCTCAGCTCACAGAACTGGAGCGAGCTGGCCTCAAATTAAATATGAGTGGGTAGCAAGAATGTGGAGTGATCAGAAAACGCCTACAAGATCTCCTTTTTTGCCATTAAATTGGGTTAAACCCTTTCTCCAAGTGCTTAAGTGCTTAATAACAAGGAAAAACCCTCTTATGCATGTGGTGAGCATTAAACTTTCCAGCAGGATTGTAAAGGTTAGGGCATGGAGTAGGTGGAACCCACACCCTGAGCTGTGGAATACTTTATCAGTAACCTTGCACAGAATTGCCAGTGAGTGGTGATAATAGACAGGAAGCAGACATTTAGCCTGTCTTATCATTGTCATAGTCATGAAATTAAAAGACGCTTACTCCTTGGAAGAAAAGTTATGACCAACCTAGATAGCATATTGAAAAGCAGAGACATTACTTTGCCAACAAAGGTCCGTCTAGTCAAGGCTATGGTTTTTCCAGTGGTCATGCATGGATGTGAGAGTTGGACTGTGAAGAAGGCTGAGCGCCAAAGAATTGATGCTTTTCAACTGTGGTGTTGGAGAAGACGCTTGAGAGTCCCTTAGACTGCAAGGAGTTCCAACCAGTCCTTTCTGAAGGAGATCAGCCCTGGGATTTCTTTGGAAGGAATGATCCCAAAGCTGAAACTCCAGTACTTTGGCCACCTCATGGGAAGTTGACTCATTGGAAAAGACTGATGCTGGGAGGGATTGGGGGCAGGAGGAGAAGGGGACGACAGAGGATGAGATGGCTGGATGGCATCACTGACTCGATGGATGTGAGTCTGAGTGAACTCCGGGAGTTGGTGATGGACAGGGAGGCCTGGCGTGCTGCGATTCATGGGGTCGCAAAGAATGGGACATGACTGAGCGACTGAACTGAACTGACTGAACTGATCATTGCTTTTAGTTCTCTGGAACTCCTGTCCACGGCATTTCAGGCTGCTTATAACCTTCCCTTAGACAGACATTGCTTTGGTGTTGAGTGCTGGAGGGGCCACTCCCATTGCTAACAACCTCAGACACTGCCTCCAAGGCAGTGGATGTCACTGCTGGTATTTTAAGGTGAGGACACTATGCCTCAGAGCTGCTAAATGACTTAACGAACTAACTAGCTAATGAACTGACACTGAATGAAGAGCATGCATTTTAAACCCACATCCACGGTTAACCACACAATATAGTCTATATTCTGAACGTGTAATCTGACAATCTATGATTGCCAATGTCTTTAAAGATTTTTTTTTTTTTAATGAGGCCCATTTTTAGACTTTGCTTCCCTGATAGCTCAGTTGGTAAACAATCCGCCTGCAATGCAGGAGACCCTGGTTCAATTCCTGGGTCGGGAAGATCCACTGGATAAGGGATAGGCTAAAGATATAGACATCTGAATGCAGAGTTCCAAAAAATAGCAAGAAGAGATAAGAAAGCCTTCTTCAGTGATCAATGCAAAGAAATAGAGGAAAACAACAGAATGGGAAAGACTAGAGATCTCTTTAAGAAAATCAGAGATACCAAAGGAACACTTCATGCAAAGATGGGCTCGATAAAGGACAGAAATGGTATGGACCTAACAGAAGCAGAAGATATTAAGAAGACATGGCAAGAATACACAGAAGAACTGTACAAAAAGATCTTCACGACCCAGATAATCACAATGGTGTGATCACTGACCTAGAGCCAGACATCCTGGAATGTGAAGTCAAGTGGGCCTTAGAAAGCATCACTACGAACAAAGCTAGTGGAAATGATGGAATTCCAGTTGAGCTATTTCAAATCCTGAAAGATGATGCTGTGAAAGTGCTGCACTCAATATGCCAGCATATTTGGAAAACTCAGCAGTGGCCATAGGACTGGAAAAGGTCAGATTTCATTCCAATCCCAAAGAAAGGCAATGCCAAAGAATGCTCAAACTACTGCACAATTGCACTCATCTCACACGCTAGTAAAGTAATGCTCAAAATTCTCCAAGCCAGGCTTCAGCAATATGTGAACCGTGAACTTCCTGATGTTCAAGCTGGTCTTAGAAAAGGCAGAGGAACCAGAGATCAAATTGCCAACATCCGCTAGATCATGGAAAAAGCAAGAGAGTTCCAGAAAAACATCTATTTCTGCTTTATTGACCATGCCAAAGCCTTTGACTGTGTGGATCACAATAAACTGTGGAAAATTCTGAAAGAGATGGGAATACCAGATCACCTGATCTGCCTGTTGAGAAATCTGTATGCAGGTCAGGAAGCAACAGTTAGAACTGGACATGGAACAACAGACTGGTTCCAAATAGGAAAACAAGTACGTCAAGGCTGTATATTGTCACCCTGTTTATTTAACTTCTATTCAGAGTACATCATGAGAACCGCTGGGCTGGAAGAAGCACAAGTGGAAATCAAGATTGCCAGGAGAAATATCAATAACCTCAGATATGCAGATGACACCATCCTTATGGCAGAAAGTGAAGAGGAACTCAAAAGCCTCTTGATGAAAGTGAAAGTGGAGAGTGAAAAAGTTGGCCTAAAGCTCAACATTCAGAAAACGAAGATCATGGCATCTGGTCCCATCACTTCATGGGAAATAGATGGGGAAACAGTGGAAACAGTGGCAGACTTTATTTTTGGGGGGCTCCAAAATCACTGCAGATGGTGACTGCAGCCATGAAATTAAAACATGCTTACTCCTTGGAAGGAAAGTTATGACCAATCTAGATAGCATATGCAAAAGCAGAGACATTACTTTGCCAACAAAGGTCCGTCTAGTTAAGGCTATGGTTTTTCCTGTGGTCATATATGGATGTGAGAGTTGGACTGTGAAGAAGGCTGAGCGCCAAAGAATTGATAGTTTTGAACTGTGGTGTTGGAGAAGACTCTTGAGAGTCCCTTGGACTGCAAGGAGATCCAACCAGTCCTTTCTGAAGGAGATCAGCCCTGGGATTTCTTTGGAAAGAATGATCCCAAAGCTGAAACTCCAGTACTTTGGCCACCTCATGGGAAGAGTTGACTCATTGGAAAAGACTGATGCTGGGAGGGATTGGGGGCAAGAGGAGAAGGGGACAACAGAGGATGAGATGGCTGGATGGCGTCGCTGACTCGATGGACATGAGTCTGAGTGAACTCCGGGAGTTGGTGATGGACAGGGAGGCTTGGCGTGCTGCGATTCATGGGGTCGCAAAGAGTCGGACACGACTGAGCGACTGATCCGATCTGATCTGACCCACTCCAGTATTCTTGGGCTTCCCTGGTGGCTCAGCTGGTAAAGAATCCACCTGCAATGCAGGAGACCTGGGTTTGATCCCTGGGTTGGAACATTCCCCTGGAGAAGGGAATCCAGTATTCTGGCTTGGAGAATGCTCATGGACTGTATAATCCATGTGGTCACAGAGTTGGACACGACTGAGCGACTTTGACTTTCATCCATTTTTTTTAGTCTCTATAGAATTTGTTACAACCTTGTTTCTGTTTTTCCATTTTGGTGTTTTTGGCCTCAAGGCATGTAGCATCCCAGCTCCCCAATGAGGGGTGGAACACACAAACCCTCCTCTCCCCACCAGTGGAAGGTGAGGTCCTAGCTCCTGAACCACCAGGGAAGTCTCTGACTGCTAATGTTTTAACAGCAGGATATATCTGTTCCATGAAATGATATTCGGAATCCAGTGTTCTTGCAGATGAAACTTGAAGCACCTTCTGCTCTGTGGCTCCAAGGACCCCCTGAAGACTGGAGAACAGGGTCCCAGTTGGTCTTGGGGGACGGGAGACTCAGAGACCATGCAAGGTATTCTGAGACCACACTCTGGGATGCTGGGCAGTCAGGAAGTCTCAGCAGGGGCTCAGGAGACCCGGCAACCACATGGAGGCTGAGCAAGCACCCCCAGTGCTGGCTTTATCATGTTCCGTCACTTGAGTCCCGTGCTGGGAGATAATTCTATTTCCAAAGAGAGTCCGTCTTGATTCTCTCAGCTGAGTACTCCCTTCAAGGCATCCCCAAGAAGATTCTTTATAAAATGTGCTCACATTTCAGCGCCTTTGATTTCTATGGTCAGACTCGACCTTTCTACACAACTGGAAGGGAAAATTAACTCTCGTGTCCAAGTTTAATGCTCGTGTGTGTGTGATCCTGTAATTACTGTCCTTTGAAAATATGAGTTTAACCTTAGGACACTGGCAAGCTCTCGTGTTATTAATCCTTGGTTTTCCCCTAGGATTGGAAAGGAGTTCCGAGAAGCCGGAGAGAGCCTGGACTTGCTCCAAATCTTGGCCTTTTTTCATCTCTCCCACCTCTGTTTGTACAGCGTGGAAAGAATGGCTTTTTCGGGCCACCTCCCCGTTTCTGCAGCTCTCTGCTCTGGCTCTCTCCCATCTCAGCTAAGCCAGGAGGTGCTTCCTTTGCACAGCTGAGCCTGCTGTTCCAACTGTAAATGCATTTCTCCAGGAAAGAGGCAAGTGATGCTCTCAGTCAACAGGCAGGATGTGTTTACCAGTCCAAACAGATCTTTGCAAGTCATTCTGTCTGCCGAGGAGAGACACAGAGAGTGAAAAGAAATGAAGAGGGCAATCTTTTCTGTGCCTCTGGAATTGCAATTCTTTAAGGAGATAAAACTCTTCCCAGCCCTTTCTCTCTAATTATGTGAAGCTAAAATGATGTGATACTGAAGCTGAGGCTGTAGTACTTTGACCACCTGATGTGAAGAGCTGACTCATTGGAACAGACCCTGATAATGGCAAAGAGTGAGGGCAGGAGAAGGGCATGACAGAGGATGAGATGGTTGGATGGCATCACCGGCTTGATGGGCAGGAGTTTGAACAAGCTCTGGGAGTTGGTGATGGACAGGGAGGCCTGGCGTGCTTCAGTCCACGTGGTCGCAAAGAGTCAGACATGACTGATCGAATGAACAGCATCATGTGATGCTAAGGATGCCCTGCTATGGAAACCCACCCCCAAGGACACACCCAGGGCAGGTCGAGTCTGCCAGGGCCTCCAGCCTTGTCGAATCCCACCACCTGAGAGGTGTTTCCCCACCTTGCAATCTGAATCCAGTTCTTGTCACAAGATTTTTAAATGAACTGGATGCTGGACGACCAAAGTCATCACCGAATTTTGTCTTCTTTCATTCTGGAAATCGCACACCATGGTACATGATCATTATTTGCCTGCACATGGGAACTTCCTCAAGGTGGCTTGGGTTAGGTATAAATGAACGAGCACGTTTACCCCTAATGTACGTGACTTCTCCTTGGTCCACAGTCCTCCTCTCATCCCCACAGAAACAAGTCTTCCTAACACACATTTGTCATACATGTGCATGTTAAAATGTGCATTGCTCTTCTCAGCTCCAGATGTGTGCGTATCAGTTCACTTCAGTGACTCAGTTGTGCCTGACTTTTTGCGACCCCGTGGACTGCAGAACACCAGGCTTCTCTGTTCGTTACCAATGCCTGGAGTTTACCCAAACTTATGTCCATTGAGTCAGTGATGCCATCCAAGCATCTCATCTTCTTCTCCTCCTGCCTTCAATCTTTCCCAGCATCAGGGTCTTTTCCAGTGAGTCAGTTCTTTGCATCAGGTGGCCAAAGTATTGGAGTTTCAGCTTCAGCATCAGTCCTTCCAATCAATATTCAGAGCTGATTTCTTTAGGATGGACTGGTTGGATCTCCTTGCAGTCCAAGGGACTCTCAAGAGTCTTCTCCAAGACCACACTTCAAAAGCATCAATTCTTCGGTGCTCAGCTTTCTTTAGAGTTCAACTCTCACATCTATACACGACTATTGGAAAAAACCATAGCTTTGACTAGACAGACCTTTGTTGGCAGAGTAATGTCTCTGCTTTTTAATATGCTGTCTAGGTTGGTCACAGCTTTTCTTTCAAGGAGCAAGCATCTTTTAATTTTAAGGCTGCAGTCACCAACTGCAATGATTTTGGAGCCCCCCAAAATAAATTCTGTCACTGTTTCCATTGTTTCCCCATCTATTTTCCATGAAGCCATGTCTATATGATTTTTTTTTTTTTTTGCATGAGTTGCCATATGCTGGACACAGCTGTTTTGTGTGATAGATTACATTCTGCTTCTTGTTCTCACTCAGCACTGCTGTCTGGATCTATGCGTAAGGCAGTATATACACAGAGTACATGGCTTCCAACCGCAGGACAAGGGGCCCATGCCTCTACCCTCTGCATTCCAATACACAGTCTCTCTCCCCACTCTTCAGGGACGTCTATGGTTGCTGACCAAACACACAACACCAGGATGAACCCTATCATATGTGACTCGCAGCAGACCTGCTGTAAACATTTACTGGAGTTAATACTCAGAGCACAAATTTGGGTCTTTCGCTACTGCTGCTACGTCGCTTCAGTCGTGTCCGACTCTGTGTGACCCCATAGATGGCAGCCCACCAGGCTCCCCCGGCCCTGGGATTCTCCAGGCAAGAACACCGGAGTGGGTTGCCATTTCCTTCTCCAATGCATGAAAGTGAAAAGTGAAAGTGAGGTCACTCAGTTGTGTCCGACTCCTAGCAACCCCATGGACTGCAGCCCACCAGGCTCCTTCGTCCATGGGATTTTCCAGGCAAGAGTACTGGAGTAGGTTGCCACTGAGAGTGGTTAAATTAGACATATTTTTTGTACTGTTTCCACATGGGTCTTTCTAAGACACCCCAGTTGTCTTATGTTTTTGTCCTTTATATCAAACTGTGCTGTTTTGATTATAAAAGATTTTGTGTATGCTTTAATGTCTGTAACTGGAGCAGGAAATGGCAACTCACTCGGTATTCAGTTCAGTTCAGTCGCTCAGTCCTGTCCAACTCTTAGTGAGCCCATGAATCGCAGCACGCCAGGCCTCCCTGTCCATCACCAACTCCCGGAGTTCACCCAGACTCACGTCCATGGACTCAGTGCTGCCATCCAGCCATCTCATCCTCTGTTGTCCCCTTCTCCTCCTGCCCCCAATCCCTCCCAGCATCAGAGTCTTTTCCAATGAGTCAACTCTTCGCATGAGGTGGCCAAAGTACTGGAGTTTCAGCTTTAGCATCAGTCCTTCCAAAGAAATCCCAGGGCTGATCTCCTTCAGAATGGACTGGTTGGATCTCCTTGCAGTCCAAGGGACTCTCAAGAGTCTTATCCAACACCACAATTCAAAAGCATCCATTCTTCGGCGCTCAGCCTTCTTCACAGTCCAACTCTCACATCCATACATGACCACAGGAAAAACCATAGCCTTGACTAGACTGACCTTTGTTGGCAAAGTAATGTGCCTGCTTTTGAATATGCTGTCTAGGTTGGTCATAACTTTCCTTCCAAGGAGTAAGTGTCTTTTAATTTCATGGCTGCAGTCACCATCTGCAGTGATTTTGGAGCCCCCCAAAATGAAATCTGACACTGTTTCCACTGTTTCCCCATCTATTTCCCACGAAGTGATGGGACCGGATGCCATGATCTTTGTTTTCTGAATGTTGAGCTTTAGGCCAACTTTTTCACTCTCCACTTTCACTTTCATCAAGAGGCTTTTGAGTTCCTCTTCACTTTCTGCCATAAGGATGGTGTCATCTGAATATGTGAGTTATTGATATTTTTCCCGGCAATCTTGATTCCAGCTTGTGCTTCTTCCAGCCCAGTGGTTCTCATGATGTACTCTGCGTAGAAGTTAAATAAACAGGGTGACAATATACAGCCTTGATGTACTCCTTTTCCTATTTGGAACCAGTCTGTTGTTCCATGTCCAGTTCTAACTGTTGCTTCCTGACCTGCATACAGATTTCTCAAGAGGCAGGTCAGGTGGTCTGGTATTCCCATCTCTTTCAGAATTTTCCACAGTTTATTGTGATCCACACAGTCAAAGGCTTTGGCATAGTCAATAAAGCAGAAATAGATGTTTTTCTGGAACTCTCTTGCTTTTTCCATGATCTAGTGGATGTTGGCAATTTGATCTCTGGTTCCTCTGCCTTTTCTAAAACCAGCTTGAACATCTGGAAGTTCACAGTTCACATATTGCTGAAGCCTGGCTTGGAGAATTTTGAGCATTACTTTACTAGCGTGTGAGATGAGTGCAATTGTGCGGCAGTGTTAGCATTCTTTGGCATTGCCTTTCTTTGGGATTGGAGTGAAAACTGACCTTTTCCAGTCCTGTGGCCACTGCTGAGTTTTCCAAATTTGCTGGCATATTGAGTGCAGCACTCGGTATTACTGCCTGGAAAATTCCATGGATGGAGGAGCCTGGCGGACTACAGTCCATGGGGTTGCAAAGAGTTGGATACAACTGAGCAGTTGAACAACACAATCGCGTCTATTAGGGCAAGTCTTCCCTCTTTAGTATTTTTTGTCATACTTTTGCCTTTTTCATGGAAATGACCCCCCGAAAATCAAATTCTTCGATAAAAATTTTAGGTTGTGTTCTTCATGTTTCTGGAGAAATCCAACTGAAATATTGAATTTATAGATTAATTAGGAGAACGGACATCTCTTTAATACTAAAATGCATCATCTCAAGAAAGTAATGTCTCTTCACATATTCAAATTACCTTCTAGGTCCTTTAGGAGAATTTTACATTTTTTCTTTATAGCTGCTGTGCATAAAGAAGATACTGGATTGCTTTTACTGCCATTGTGAATGGTATCTTATGCTTGATTATACATTCAATCTGCTGGTATACACAACTGCTTTAGCTTATTTTAAGTTTATCTCCTTTCCAACAACCTTGCTGAACTCTAATTACAGCTGTTTATTTATTCTATTGTTTTTTGTATGTAGATAATTGTTTCATCTGCAAATGTTGTAGTATATGAAGCCCTGTTCCATAGCCAAAGGAGAATAAAATCAATGGGAAGTTTAAGGATGGGACTATTTAGATACATGCCCTGTGAGTTTGCAAAAAATAATGCATACTGTTTGCTGTCATAGAGTTTTAACTAACTATAATATCTCAAGCTTATTAGTCGTGTCCTTCAGATCTTTATAATCATTATTGGGGGGGAAGCTTTATCAAACAATTTCTTAAAAGCATCACAAACTACAGCTGTTGGTAGATCTATTTCTCTGTAATACATGGTCATAGTGATTTGGAATTCTTACAGCAGTGTTACTTATACAATCTACTACACCTCTTTGTCCTTCATGGTACGTCTTAAAATCTGTATTGCCCTGTTTTAAGTTTCTTACCCCATCGTTCACTGCTTCATAATGGACATCCACTTACTTTCACATTTTCTCTAGCCTGCAAGCATGACTCTACTTGGCAACAAGTGATTGAATGTTATTTTGTAGCCTCCAACGTTTAATTGGTAAGTATAGGATTTCCCAATTTTTATATATTCATTTGTTCTACCATCTATGACACATCTCTACTTGCTATAATGTATGTTTGTTTCTATACTCTTTCTGTGCTTCCTATCTATAGACGATTTTTTTTCCTCCCTTGGCTGATGTAAAATGTAACACATTTTATTTTTCTTCTGTTCATGGTCAGTCTTTATTAAGATATTCAGTTGCTTCCTGTTGTTCAGTAGCTCAGTTGCGTCTGACTCTTTGCAACCCCATGGACTGCAGCACATCAGGCGTCCCTGTCCTTCACCATCTCCCGGAGCTTGCTCAAACTCATGTCCATTGAATCAGTGATGCCATCCAACCATCTCATCCTCTGACCCCCTTCTCCTCCTGCCCTCAATCTTTCCCAGCATCAGGGCCTTTCTTCTCTAATGGCCACATCAGGTGCCAGAGTATTGCAGTTTCAGCATTCGTCCTTCCAATGAATATTCAAGGTTGATTTCCTTTAAGATTGACTAGTTTGATCTCCTTGCCATTCAAGGGACTCTCAAGAGTCTTCTGCAACAGCATGGTTCAAAAGCATCAATTCTTTGGTACTCAGCCTTCTTTATGGTCCAATTCTCACATCCATACATGACTACTGGAAAAAACCCTACCTTTTAGTATAAACACCTTCGTCGGAAAGTGATGCCTCTGCTTTTTTATACGGCGTCTAGGTTGGTCATAGCTATTCTTCTAAGGAGCATATTCAGTACTGGTTTCTTAAACTTAGGAATATTGCAGGTCTTTCTTCAATAGGATATGTATTTAAGCAAGTTCCCTTATGCCTTCAATCTCTCCACCGTCACTCACCATTTGATTCTGTCTAGAATTTTACTTGTGGGTTAAGATCTCTTTTGTCTTATTTTTTTCTTACCCTGGTCTTATATTAGACAACAACAAATGAACTTAGTAGGTATCACCTCCCTTCATGTAGATTTCTTACAGCTTCTTCCTGGAGTTGACCAATTTTTCAGACTATTTTCAAAGTGGATTTTTGTCTAGAGAAATCTTCTGAAAATTAGCATGCCTGAAAATATTCTTGTCACACTCTCACATTTAAGTGACATTTCGCTTAGATGGAAGGTTTCTAATGTTTGAAGTTATTCTAAAAATATTAGTCTGACTGCATTAGTCTGCTCCCAGGGCCATAACAAAATGTTGGGATGGCCAAAGAAGGTCGTTCAGGTTTTCTGTAAGATTGTCAGGAAAAACTGGAATGAAATTGTTGGCTAGCACAATGCCAGGGCCGAGGTGGCTTAAACGACAGAGAAATGTCTTTCCCTGTGGTTCTGGAAGGTAGAAGTTCCAGGTGAAGTTGCCAAGCTATCAATCCTCCTGGCTTGCAGGTAGAACCTTCCAGCTGAGTCCTCCCCTGACCTTTCCTCCGTGGGTATAGGGAGAGACTGAGAGAGCAGGCTCTCTGACTTCCCTGCCTATAAAGGCACCAATCCCATCATGAGGACGTCCTTCTCACGACCCCATCACCTTCCATACATCATCACACAGAGGACTAGGGCTTTAAGTTACGAAGCTGGGGAGGACACAGACATTCAGTCACGACACTGACCTCTCAGAGGGTAGAGCTGGTGTTGAGAAACACGTCGTCAGTTTGACTCTTGTTCTTGGGAAACCTCCTGCTTTCTCCTTGGAGCTTCACAAATTCCCTTCGTTTTGCACTTTAAAGTTTTTCCTGTCTTAATGTGCCCTCCTGTGGGAGCCATTTCCATCAAACATGTCTCATCATTTTCTTTTTTTTTTTTAATAGTTTTCTTTTTTTTTTTTTTAATTATGGAGGCTTCTCCTGACTTCTTTTGTGACAACGCTTCCTCTGTTTTTCCTTTCACTTTCTGGGTCTCCTCTATGTCTTGCTAGTTCTACTTGTATTCACCATGTCCTTGGTGTTTCTAATTCTCTCCTGTTTAGACTTGTCTGATGTTTCATGGGACGGAGAACGTCGGACTTTTGCAAGTCTTAGAACTTATCTTGCCGCTTAGCCATGCAGCAGGCTTTCTTCAGCTGTATTCATTCTGCTACTCAGTCCATCGCCTGCATTCTTTATTTTAACTGAGCCTTTTTCTCAGTTGGTAAAGAATCTGCCTGCAATGCAGGAAACCTGGGTTCAATCCTTGGATCCCCTGGAGAAGGAGATGGCCACCCACTCCAGTATTCTTGCCTGGAGAATCCCATGGACAGAGGAGCCTGGTGGGCTTCAGTTCATGGAGTCACAAAAGGGTCTGAGTGATTAAGCACACAGGACCGTGTTTTCCACACTACACATTTCTACTTGGTTCATCTGCATGACTTACCATTACCTGTTTTATATTGCTGCCTTCTTCCATTATCTTACTGAGTATGTTTAATAACATTTACATTTTGGGGCCATCTGTGCAATTCTGCTTCAGTGGATATGCGTTTTTCCACTTGCTTCCTCCTTAGAGGTTGGGCTGTTTGGGTCTCTAGTTGTTCCAGTCCAGGAGTGTGTGTGATTCCAGGATGGGGCTTTCACCTGGAGCGTTGTGACTCTAGCGTCTCATGTCTAGCGTTGCCTCCCGGGAGACACATGGCAACCTCTGCAGCTATTTCTGGTTGTTACAACCGGGAGGATGGAGATGCTGGGGGCACCCCGTGGGTAGACTGCAACCATGCTGCTCAACAATGCAGTGGATGGTTCCCCAACCCCACAACAAACGAAAAGTCGGACCCCCCCCAAATCTCACTACTGCCAAGACTGAGGAGCCCTCAGCTAGAAGTCCCAGCCGCCAGCCAGGGGCCGGGTCCCCGGGGAGAAAGCCCAAACAGCGGAGAAGCACTGTGGCCACTTCCCTTCCCTCGACAGGATCAGGCAATCATCTCTGCCCAGGGTCTCCTCTGAGACTCTGGTCTATGTCTTGTCTCCTGAGTTGGACGGGGTTCCCCTCTGCTGGGTGTTTAGACGGGGTGTGGGCTTGGGAGAAGATGCCAGAGGGAGAGGGAGGTGAGACCCAAGGAGACCCTTTTCGTCAGTTCATCACCATGGTGCGGACACTGGGCTGCCCTGCTGTGATCACCCACCCCAAGCATATCAGTGGCCTGGCTACTGAAACAGCTTCCTGCAGCAAAGGCGAGCAGAGCAAGACCACAGACACACACACACACACAGCACACACCTCACACACACACCTGGCTGTTGAAATAGCTTCCTGCAGCAAAGGGGGGCAGAGAAAGACCACACACACACACACGCACACACACCTCACACACACATACCTGGCTATTGAAATAGCTTCCTTGCAGCAAAGGGGTCAGAGAAACACTACACACACATACAACCCACACAACTCACACACACACACACACCTGGCTATTGAAATAGCTTCCTTGCAGCAAAGGGGGGGGGCAGAGAAAGACCATACACAAACACACACACACTCAGGCAGAAGTAAGAGGAGAAATTCCCTCTTCCCTCCAATCCTGCCACTGCTCCTTCACCAGCCTGAAGTGAAGTGTTAATCGCTCAGTCCTGTCTGATTCTTTGTGACCCCATGGACTGTAGCCCACCAGGCTCCTCTGGCCTTGGGGGTTCTCCAGGCAAGAATACTGGAGTGGGTGGCCACTTTTTTCTCCAAGGGATCTTCCCAACCCAGGGATTGAACCTGGGTCTCCTGCACTGAAGGCAGATTCTTTACTGTCTGAGCCACCAGGGAAGTCCCAAAGATTTTCGCATCCTCTGCCCCCCTGAAGTTAGGGACCTTACTTTCCCCACCAGGGAACCCAGAGTGTCATTGGTGATAGCTAGAGTCCTAACCACTGGACCACAAGGTTCTAGCTTAATTGAAGCAACCTCCCAAGTGAGACGCGATTCCCTTTCCAGCATCTTTCAGTCACCGCAGGGAGCTCTGGGGATTTTATACGAGGTGCGATCCCGTCTCTTCCAGCCCTCCCTTCTGCTTACACAGCTGTCTACGGTTGATCTTGGTGTTTCATAAGAAACTTTCTACTTAAAAAAAAAATTATTGGACTTCCCCAGTGGTCCACCGGTTAAGAAACCACCTGGCCGTGCAGGGGGACACGGGTTTGATCCCTGGTCTGGGAGGATTCCACATACCAAGGGGCAGCGAAGTCCATGAGCCACACCTCTTGAGAGACTGGGAGTCACAACAGGCAAAGCCCCCACAGCAAGACAAGAACCCCAACTAGACAGTAGCCCTACTCACCACGAAAGCCCACGCACAGCTACAAAGACCCAGCATAGCCAAGAAAAAGATTAATTGTAGGTGCCTTGGACTGCAGGGAGATCCAACCAGTCCACCCTAAAGGAGACCAGTCCTGGGTGTTCATTGGAAGGACTGATGCTGAGACTGAAACTCCAATCCTTTGGCCACCTCATGCTAAGAGTTGATTCATTGGAAAAGACCCTGATGCTGGGAGGGATTGGGGGCAGGAGAAGAAGGGCACGACAGAGGATGAGATGGCCGGATGGCATCACTGACTCGATGCACGTGAGTCTGAATGAACTCTGAGAGTTGGTGATGGACAGGGATGCCTGGCGTGCTGTGATTCATGGGGTCGCAAAGAGTCGGATACGACTGAGCGACTGAACTGAACTGAACTGTAAAAACTAAGATATTGAAATGAATGTTTCTATAATTACATCTAAATTGCATTCTTCATCTGTTTTATCATCTATAAATTACATTCTTCATTACTTGGGTTTCTCTTCTGTTCAGCACTGCTTATGATATAGTAGAATTTGATAAAATTCTACTTTTATCAAATGATAAAACAGAACCTTTCATTGTTTTAATGACATGGGCTATATTGATAAGACAATATATCTTTAAATACGGTTTAATGACGTGGGGTATATTCACGAGTTGTTAATTTTCCTTCACCTCAGACACAAAATTATTTTTCCCTTGACTCTGACAGTTACCACATACATAAATCTCTAAATAATAAAAGAGAACCTAAGTGTTTTTCCCCCTGTTCAGTTTCTACTGAACTCTGTTTAGCATCACAACTTTTTCTTTTATCTCAGGAAACAGCATCTCATTCTAAGTCACTGATAGCATTAATCAAAGCAGTCTCTTATGACATTTAAATAAATGAATTTTCCATTGCACACACAAGGACAATACAATCTGTAAAAACTAGGTGTTTATCACAGGGATATATTCCTGTTATTACACTGCAATTATTTAGCCACTGATTCAGGGAAAGAAAACTGCTTAGAATACGAAAATAGCAGGATGTCAACATAAACGATGGAGAAGGAAATGGCAGCCCACTCCAGTACTCTTGCCTGGAGAATCCCATGGGCGGAGGAGCCTGGTAGGCTACAGTCCATGGGGTCGCAAAGAGTCATACATGACTGAGCAATTTCACTTTCACTTTTAACATAAACAAAGAAAGAGCCAGGGTGAAAATCAAGGATGGCCTTCGTGGCTCACTCTCTCTTCTTTACTGTTAGAAATTACTTCTGTGGCTTACAATCATACTTGAAACAAACTTAATAGGAATAATACTTTTTCATGACCAAACAGTTTTTCATTTATATGTGTAATTCACATGCAAAGTATGTTTTTCAAAAAAAAAATTAAAAAGAATCCTAAATACTCTACTTTGAAATTAAGTTTGTATATATTCAAATGTCTAAGGGAAAACTTATTTGTTTTCCAGCTAAATGTCTGTTTACTGGGACGTTCCCCTCAGTGGTAAGACTCCGAGCTCCCAAATGCAGGAGGGCCAGGTTTGATCCCTGGTTGGGGAAATAGATCCCACATGCTACAAGTCAGAGTTCTCATGGTACAACTAAAAAGAACATGCATATCACAACAAAGATCAAAGATCCTGCCTCCTGCAACTAAGAACTGCTGCTCCTGCTAAGTCCCTACAGTCGTGTCTGACTCTGTGCGACCCCATAGACAGCAGCCCACCAGGCTCCCCCGGCCCTGGGATTCTCCAGGCAAGAACACTGGAGTGGGTTGCCATTTCCTTCTCCAGTGCATGAAAGTGAAAAGTGAAAGTGAAGTTGCTCAGTTGTGTCTGACTCTTAGCGACCCCATGGACTGCAACCCACCAGGCTCTTCCATCCATGGGATTTTCCAGGCAAGAGTACTGGAGTGGGGTGCCATTGCCTTTTCCATAAGACCTGGTACAACCAAATAAATATATATATTTTTTTACATCTGTCTATTGACCAATCATTTATTTTGGTGATTTGGTGCATAATAATTTTCCATAAACTTCCAGTTAAGAACAACTGGTTGGAGAAGGAAACGGCAAGCTACTCCAGTATTCTTGCCTGGAGAATTCCATGGACGGAGGAGCCTGGCAGGCTGCAGTCCACAGGGTCGCAAAGAGTCAGACACGACTGAGCAACCGAGCACAAGAACAATTAGTAAAGTACAGCCCATATTTTTCAAACTCTAGAAGCACAATAACTACACACGCAAGTTTTTTTTTTTTTTCAAATTCTACTGTGTCGTAACCATTGCTGAACAGAATAGAAACCCACGTTGATGAAAGTGGAACATACTATCTCAGATAAATGCAAGAGTAACCTGGATAGCTGATAAGATTTTATTCAAGTAAATGAATACAAAACTTGCACATACTCCAGACACACTAACCAAGATAAAGAAAGCTGAGTGCCAAAGAATTGATGCTTTTGAACCATGGTGCTGGAGAAGACTCTTGAGAGTCCCTTGGACTGCAAGGAGATCCAACCAGTCCAACCTAAAGGAGATCAGTCCTGGGTGTTCTTTGGAAGGACTGATGCTAAAGCTGAAACTCCAATACTTTGGCCACCTGATGCGAAGAGCTGACTCATTGGAAAAGACCCTGATGCTGGGAAAGATTGGAGGCAGGAGGAGAAGGGGACGACAGAGGATGATGGTTGGATGGTGTAATCAACTCAATGGACATGAATTTGAGTGAACTCCAGGAGTTGGTGACGGACAGGGAGGCCTGGCATGCTGCAGCCCATGGGGTCGCAAAGAGTCAGACACGACTGAGCGACTGAACTGACTGACTGACTGAACCAAGATAAAACAACCGTCTCTCAATTCAGGTTTTTCCATTCTGGCCCTGTGTCTCAGAGGCCGGACAGCCTCCACTCTTTGGTCAAATCTGGCCCACCATCCTTTCTGTAAACAAAGTTTCCTGGGGACACAGATAGAACCAGTTGCTGGTGAACAGACTATAACTGCTTTCGCATTGCCAGCATTAGGGCTGAGGTCCTCTGACCCACAAAAACCTAAAACTCCTTATGGAGACAGTTTGCTTGCTGAATGCGGTCACAGGCAACACACACATGGACACACTCACACTCACACACACACACACACACACACACACACCCTTGTGAAAGTGGCCATGCTTGCCTTGGCTCCTCCTGTAGCAGTGGTTGGAATGGTCTCCCCATCACAGCAGTGCTGACCTGGGGCTCTCCCCGTATCTCCAACACAATGAACCTTATCCTCGAGGGCTCTCTTTGGTTCTGGACTGCCATGAACACTTTTCTCTGCCACCCTAGCTCCTTCTGATATCGTCCAAGTAATCTCACACTTTCACTCTTGACTTACTCTAAAAGTATTCGCACAAACATCCCCTTTGTGCTAAGCTTGGATGAGCAGTGATTTATAAGTTTGTCGGCGAGATGAGAATCTTGATTAGAATCAATAATGTCAAATAGCTGCCATTCATTAAAAATGCTTCCAACCAAGCTTTGGTTGCAGAGTTTTATAAATAGATACAGTCTTGATTTATTAGGGAGTGAGGTGGCTGCACAGTGAAAGGTATTGATTTTTGTGTGTGGGTTTGCTTTTCTTTTTTTTTCCCAAGATACTGGTAGCATACAATTGATTTATGGTATCATTAATGTTGTAATGGTTCTAAGCATTTTTTTAATTACCATTGTTATTTCTCCTGTGACCCAGGAGTTATTGAGGACTGCATTTTTCAGTTCCCAAATACATGGGGTTTTACTATCTTTTTTATTATTATTATTATTGACTTGTCATGTATTGCCTGTGGTCATTCTTCATATTTGGAGTGTAACTTTGTGTATATATATAATATACCACACTTTGGAATGTCATTACTTAAACCTTCTGTCTACTTTCTACTGTTCTGTCATCTTGATCTACCAATTTCTGGCTGCTTGAACCATCAATCCTCATACCAAGCATGTTAATTCTTAGGTAGGCTGATAAGGAGTCCAGGGCCCTCAGGAAGGAAGGGGTCTGGAGCTCTCAAGGAGGAGCAAAGGACAAATGCTTTTCACTACATTGCTTTGTCTTAGTCACATAAGACGTTATTTTCTTCAAGCCCAGAGCTGATGATTACACAACAAAACAACTCCTCTCAAACTCTGTGCTCGTGATTAAACAGCAGCAATGAATCTTGGTCGAGGACATGTTTCTCCTATTAAACAGGAACCTTCTGACTAATCTTGTTATTTTAAAGATGTATATTGTGGGAGTGTAAGATCTTTCCATTGTTAGTTCTAATCTTGTTCATTTAAGATGTATGTTGTGGGAGTTGGTCTGGTAAAGGTATGTAAGGCCTTGCTAACACTGGAGAGAGGGGCATTCTTTGTCCCCCTTCCAATGTCTATGTCAGAAGCTTTCTCTGTCCCAGTTTATACTTGAATAAAACTCTGCGACACAAAAGCTCTTGGGTGATCAAGGCTTGTGCCTGGTCCCGAAGCTCGATCTTCTTTCTTCAGAGATCACAAACCCGATGTTGTTCACAGTAAGCTATGACTATGATGCTTAACTTTATGTGTCAACTTGACTTGACCATGGAGGACCAGACATTGAGTCCAGATTCTCTGTATGTTGGCTGAGATTAACATTTTCATTGCTGGACTTGGAATAGAGCACACTGCCCTTCAGAAGGTAGGTGGACCTCATTCCATCAGTTGAAGGCATGAATAGAACAGAAAGACTGGCCTCCCCCTGAGCAAAGAGGAATTCTGCCAGAAGGTGACCTCCAGACTTAAAGCCAACATCAGCTCTTTTCTGACATTCCAGTCTGCTGGATTATCTGCAGACTTGGGACTTGCCAGCCTCCATAATCATGCCAGCCAATTCCTTATAGTAACTCTCTCTCTCTCTCTCTCTCTCTGTATCTCTCTGTCTGTCTGTCTCTCTCTACTTGCACACACAAATGCAGAGACCCTTAACTGCTGGTGAAGTTTCTCTGGCGTGTAATAACTAATATACACCTCCAACTCTGTCCAGATGAGATATAATAATGGCATGTCAGGCTTCTGCTCTCTGATAGAGAAATTCAACTAGATCAGACCTTGTTCCTGAGTGACTGGATGGCTTAGTCCAAGCATTGGTCCTGAGGCTCTGTGTTCCTTAGCCTCTCTAAGCCTATAGTTGGCTTTAAAACAGAGCCTTAGGCAGTGGGCAGTCAGCAGCTTTGTCCCCCGGCCTCTTCACTGGGGTAGGGAAGAGAATCGCACCTAAGCTCTTAACATGTCAAAGTGATCATGGATCCAGGAACACTGTGGCAGGAAACTCACAAACCACACCTACAGATGAATACCAAGTATGCATACCTCTGTCTTCTTTCTGTGACAATCAAGGAACAGAAAAGAGTGATGACTTCTACGGGCATATATTTTGGAAAAACATACATTTTGGAGAAAAAGGACTTCATGTACAAGAGCCAGAAGATGTTTTGCTAAGGAAGAAGCTTTTATAATTGATTGACAGCAGTCATGGGTACTGTGTGTGTGTGTGTGCTTAGTCACTCAGCTGCGTCCAGCTCTCTGCAACTCCCTGGACTGTGGCCGCCTGGCTCCTCTGTTCATGGAAATTCTCCAGCCAAGAATACTAGAGTGGGTTGACATGCCCTCCCCTCCAGGGGATCTTCCCAATCCAGGGATTGAATCCATGTCTCATGCATTGCAGGAGGATTCTTTATTGTCTGAAGTCATGGTTTCTACAAAAACAACTTGTCATACAGGTTGAGGTTAAAAGATGATGTCATGAGATGCAGAGACATGGTATTCTTATACAATACCCCTCTACCTGTCCCTACCTGTCCCCTTTTCAGGTTTCACACTAAATATTTCTTTGCTTTTGCCTTGAGTATCAAATAAGCATCAGTTGCTTAATCATGTCTGACTCTTTACAACCCCATGGACTGTAGCCTGCCAGACTCCTCTGTCCATGGGATTCTCCAAGCAAAGATACTGGAGTGGGTTACCATTTCCTTCTCCAAGGGATCTTCCCAACCCAGGGATCGAACCCAGGTCTCCCACATTGCAGGCGGATTCTTTACCATCTAAACCACGAGGGAAGCCTTGCTCAGAGCCTATTCCTCCTTGTCAGCACAACCATCAATTACTGATTTAATTTCCCTCCTGCTTACTCCGAGGACACCCAGGGTTGACCCCACTGGCACATTCCACAGGTGTTGTTAGAATGTGCTTGTTATCCGCGTCATTCATGATAAAATGTGAATCTCTTAAGGGCTGAGACCTCTTCTACCTGTGGACATCTGAGTTGGCTGTACCTGGATCTGAGTTTGGCGTGTGATTAACCCCCAAAGAACACATCTTGGACAGTCAGCTGGCTTCTCTGGCTATTCCTGGGCATTTAGGGTGTAAGCACAAAGGCATTCCTATGAGACTGTATATTTTACAATATGCGTGTGGTTCACTGAGGCGCTGTGTTTTTTGGGGTGCATGTAGACCCTGCTGTGTTTCTCTGCAGACCCCTGAGCATTTTCTGAGGTGGAAGTAGCCTGCTCAGCCTCGCATGCCATTCCACCCCAGCCTACGGAGGTGGACTGTTTATGAATTTTCCCTTATACTTTCCTAAAGTGCCACGCTAAGTCGTGTCCAACTCTTTGCGACCCTATAAACCGTAGCCTGCCAGGCTCCTCTGTCCATGGGATTCTCCAGGCAAGAATCCTGGCGTGGGTTGCCATTTCCTACAGAGGGTGACGCAAATCCAAGACGACTTCCAGCTTACAAAGCAGCCTCAGCCTTTTCGAATCTTACGTGGCTCTGGAACAAATCAGAAATTATACCAGCACTTAAGAAAAGGCCATCTCGTCTCGGTGGAATGCTACAAACTCATGATTATGGGAAAGCAGATTTAAAACACAAGCGCCCTGTGAGAAGTTTTCCTCACATCTTCCAATCAGAAGTCCCACAAGGCTCAGAGGAGAGGGTGGCGGAGGTCTGATGTGAATGCAGAAAGGTTTGCACTGATTACGGCATCCGCCTCCCTCATCAGCGGGAAGGGTCGGGAGCGCCTCTTGTAGGAATAAAGAACCTCACAGCGGGGAGAGTCATCACGCCCCAACTCAAATACATTGCCAGGCTGTTAACACTGCAACTGAAAAGAGTTCTGGGGGAAAGCCGCCCCGCCCCCTCGGGTCTCCGCCAATTAACCTTTGGAGAACACTTCAAAATGCAGACTGTCAGCTAAAGCAAGACACTCGGGAGGGTGATGCGATACAGAACAAGCCTTACATAACTGGAACCTGAAAAAGACACGTGGCATCAAGAAGGAAGAGACCCACACTCAGTTCCAGGCAAAGATTTCTTTTCTCCCTCAGACTCAAACGTGCAGATGTCATTTAATGTTTCAGAAGCGTCAGGCAGGGGGAAACAAAGGCATTACCCCACACACATCCGAATGTCTCAAGGAAAACAACAGATTCTCAAAAAAAAAAAAAAAATTTTTTTTAATGTTTTCTCCACTAAATTTGCCATGACTTTCTCAAATGACTCGCAGGAGCACAGATTTGTGTCAGTGTTCATATAAGCACTCTGAGCCCTGAGCCATTGGAGGAAGCTGCTTCCAAATATTCTAATATGAGGTTTCCATCTAAAGGGGGCAAAGACGAGTTGAAACGATGATGGTATCAGCAGAGAAGGGAGATGAGGGGTTGGCTGATAGGATAAAAATACCGTAAAAGCTTTTTTCTTTTGCAATTTCATTTATTTTTGGCTGTGCTGAGTCTTCATTGCCGCATGGGCTTTTCTCTAGTTATGCAAAGCGAGGGCTACTCTAGTGGTGCAAGGGTTTCTTACTGCAGTAGCGTCTCCTGTTGTGAAGCAGTGGTTGTAGGGCACACAGCCTCAGTCATTGTGGCCCCAAGTCTCTACTGCACAGACTCAGTACATGTGGTACATGGGCTTAGTTGCTCCAAAGCCTGTGGGATCTTCCTGGACCAGGGATAGAACCCATGTCTCCCGCAGTAGCACGTGAATTCTTTCCCACCCAGTCACCAGGGAAGCCCCCGAGGAAAAACTTGAAGGCAAACGCTGACTTGATGCTCTCACCGCACTTCTTATCGACTTACTCTAAGCGGAGATTGCAGGTCTTTATTCTACCAGGTAAAGATCAAACTAGTCCGTCCTAAAGGAAATCAACCTGGAATATTCACTGGAATGACTGATGCTGAAGCTGAAGCTCTGATCCTTTGGCCACCTGATGCGAAGGACTGACTCCTTGGAAAAGACCCTGATGCTGGGAAAGATTGAAGGCAGGAGGAGAAGGGTGTGACAGAGGATGAGATGGTTGGATGGCATCACCGACTCCGTGGACATGAGTTTGAGCAAACTCCGGAGAATAGGGAAGGACAGGGAAGCCTGGCGTGCTGCAGTCCATGGGGTCACAGAGAGTCAGACACAAGTGAGCAAGAAAATTAACCACGCAAACCTAAGGCAGTAGGGCCCAGAGCCCTCAGAGGAGGGTGTGCAGAACTTCCCTCTTCCCTCATCTGCCTTAAGAAACCCCAATCCTTCCCATGACTGCTGGTATCAGAGCCTTGGGCTAATTTACACAAGCATCAAAGAGTCCAGAACATCACAGAGGTGACATCAAAAAGCCCTTTTCTTTGGAATCTCCAGCCAAAGGGAGGGGGGTGGGGTTCTGCCCGCAGGAAGAGGGCAACTTTTGAGCATGTGAGCATCTAGGCTGGTGTTCCATGCCCACGTGTGTGTGTGCTCAGTTGCTCTAGTTGTGTGTGACTCGTTGTGACCCACCAGGCTCCTCTGCACATGGGATTCTCCAGACAAGAATACTGGAGTGGGTTGCCATGCCCTTCTCCAGGGGATCTTCTCCACTCAGGGTGAAACAGCAGCAGCCTCAAAGCAGCAGGCTGCCGTAGCCTGGTCTCTGGGAGCAATCTGGAGACAGGAGTGACTTGCAAGGCTTCTCCCTGGAGCCTGCTTCACCTGTGAGCTTCCTGACCGAAGGCTAAGCGATCGGCCTTTTCTGAGCTCATCTGGACACCACACAGCCCAGGCAGTTTAGATCTCCATCTATTTACTCTTCTGTCCTGGTTATTTAGTCACTGTCAACAAAAACAACAGCAAATGAGGCTTCCCTAGTGGCTCAGTGGTTCAGAATCTACCTGCCGATGCAGGAGACATGGGTTCAATCCCTGGTCTGGGAAGATCCCGTATAGGTCAGAGCAACTGAGCCTGTGAACCACAATGACTGAGCTGTGCTCTAGTGCCCGGGACCTACAACTATTGAGTGTACGTCTCACAACTACTGAAGCCCACGAGCCCTAGAGACCGTGTTCCACAACCAGAGAGCAGCCGCCTCTCGCCACAACTGGAGAAAGCCCGCGAGCAGCAATGAAGACCCAGCGGAGCCAAAAATAAACAAAATGGCATATATTTATACTTAAAAAAACAGCAAAACAATGAGATACCATTGCCAAGCAACACTAACACTCACAAAGAGACACAACTTCTTAGCACCTACCGATACCTACAGATTGTCTGCACATATTACATGCGACACCCTGCTTTGCGTTACTTTGCCAACAAAGGTCCGTCTAATCAAAGCTATGGTTTTTCCAGTCGTCATGTATGGATGTGAGAGCTGGACCATAAAGAAAGCTGAGCACCAAAGAATTGATGCTTTTGAACTGTGGTGTTGGAGAAGACTCTTGAGAGTCCCTTGGACTGCAGGGAGATCCAACCAGTCCATCCTAAAGCAGATCAGTCCCAGGTGTTCATTGGAAGGACTGATGCTGAAGCTGAAACTCCAATTCTTTGGCCACCTGATTCGAAGAACGAACTCATTTGGAAAGACCCTGATGCTGGGAAAGATTGAAGGGATGAGGAGAAGGGGACAACAGAGGATGAGCTGGTCAGATGGCATCACTGACTCAATGGGCATGAGTTTGAGCAAGCTCCGGGGGTTGGTGATGGACAGGGAGGCCTGGCATGCTGCAGTCCGTGGGGTCGCAAAGAGTTGGACATGACTGAGCGACTGTACTGAACTGAACCCTGCCTTAAGATGCTTGAGAAGGCTGAGCTGTGCTAACACCGTTCATTTGCTCATTACACACATCTTCATCAGCAGGGAAAAGGTAAATTCCAGGCCAGATGGGGATGGCATGAAAAACCCCAAACGAGTGGGTTTCACAGCAATGAGTATTGAACATTTTTAAGTGTTTTCCGCTTCCAAGGCCACCAACGTTGTTTAATTCATCGTCTGTGTGCCATTCTCCGTGCCTATGTCAACAATGCTGACCTTTTAAAATCCTTTGACATAGTCACGTCACAGCGCTAGTTGAGGATTCAGCCACTGGCAGCTGAGTTTCTGGCCGTGGTTACAGGTTGTTAAAGTGCACACCGGTCGATGTGCAAATGAACGTTCTCTCTGCAGAGAAGCTTGTAAACTTGTGCTCTCCCTACCTTGCACCCTGGCTTCCCCACCCCCCCACCCCCTAATGTGCCCTTAAACATCTGTTGTTATCTCTACTCCAGAATTTCCACTCTGGGTCCGTGTGCAGAGGGGTCTGTGCTTCTCGCTGGGTGTGGAGGACACAATTTCTACATGGTAAGAGTTTACCCATTCCCCCGCACCCATCCTTGATGGCTCAGATAGAAAAGAATCTGCCTGCAATGTAGGAGACCTGGATGTCATCCCTGGGTCAGCAGGATCCCCTGGAAGAGGGCATGGCAACCCACTCCAGTATTCTTGCCTGGAGACTCCCATGGACACAGGAGCCTGGCAGGCTACAGTCAGTCCTTGAGGCCACAAAGAGTTGGCCACGACTGAGCAACTAATAATTTTACTTTTTCACTTTCACCCATCTCCGATGCCACTTCCTCCAGGTAGGCTTCTCTGATATGCTAAATCCTAGGACTCCTTACACGTCCTCTGAATGACATTTATCATCTTCTCCTTAACACGTATCTGGGTGTTGTGCTGTGCAAGTCACTTTGGTCATGTCCAACTCTTTGTGACCTCATGGACTTTAGCCCTCCAGGCTCCTCTGTCCATGAGATTCTCCAGGCAAGAATACTGGAGTGGGTTGCCATGCCCTCCTCCCGGGGTATATTCGATTTCAGTTACTGTTAACAAATTCATTCTTTTTAGCATCTGAATTGCATTTCCAGAATCAGTATAACTAGACTGAGAAGGCATGCCACGCTCACTCTCCATATGGTCATGAAGATACTTAGGACATGAAATGACTGAAAGTTTTAGGGATGGGGCTGGGGGCTGAGGCTGGGGCACTGGAGAATGGAAAAACAACCCCAGCTCGACCTTGGGCTAACTATCTCCAAGAGCCCAGTGGGCTTGTTTATAACCCAAGTGGATTGTAGATAGACAGATGCATGCTAACGCACCAGAGAAAAGGCAGGAGCAGACAAGAATTGGGGAGCGGTATGTGCAAAGGGCAGAGAAGGCAATGGCACCCCACTGCAGTACTCTTGCCTGGAAAATGCCATGGATGGAGGAGCCTGGTGGGCTGCAGTCCATGGGGTCGCTGAGTCCAACATGACAGCGACTTCACTTTCATTTTTCACTTTCAAGCATTGGAGAAGGAAATGGCAACCCACTCCAGTGTTCTTGCCTGGAGAATCCCAGGGGCGGGGAGCCTGGTGGGCTGCCGTCTATGGGGTCGCACAGAGTTGGACACGACTGAAGTGACTTAACAGCAGCAGCAGCATGTGCAAAGGGCCAGTGGAATGCACAATTATTCAATGCATCTGCACAAACAAGAAGCAGACTGTCCAAGTCACCGTGGCGTTTTCCTGCTGAGCAGAGGCAAACGGCACATTTTAAAATTTTCCGCTGAGTGTTTCTCCATTCACGGGAGGCTTCGATTTCATAGCTGCCAACGAGAGGCACAGGCTTCGCAAAGTTCAGTGATTCATTTCACTGTGGTATGGTTAGAGAAAAGAGAACAAATTTCTGTAAAAGATACTCGGCTGCAGGCACGGCAGAAGCTAACCCATCTGCAGCGGTGCCTAACAGGCTCACCTTACAGCAATTAAATGTCGCAGAGAAGTGAAACGTTAGTGCAGATAGAAAGTCTTCTGCTACCTTTATAGGGCGCCTCCAGCTCCGATGGTGTGAAATTAGTGTGGACAACCCTGGGTAGGAGTGCTTCTGGGTGATGAACAGGTGACAGTCCTTTGGCAACGACCCTCCACGCAAAACAGGGCATCAGAGCACAGGGCTGGCAGCTCGCTTCCACCAACCAACCTCCAGATTCCATCTTAAATGCTGCTTATTCAGAAAAAGCTCCTTTCCTGAGATGTCCCATCCAAAAGTACCCCCTCCCCACTAGGGACTCTGTCACAGTGTTTGCTCCCTTCAGCGTATTTATCTATCTGCGATTTCTCATCTATGTGTCTAATTCATGCTGACTCTCCTTCAGGTAGAATATCAGCCGCATGGAGATAAGGTCACCAAGGGTATTCCCAGATTCCAGCACAGGGTATGGAGCAGAATAGATGTCCGTTTTTCAGTGTACAACTTAGAGAACCCCCTAGGGGATAATTTTGCCTCCCAAATTAGACCAAGACTATGCCTTTCGACTCCATGGACAGAGGAGCCGGGCTGGCTACAGTCCATGAGGTCGCAAAGAGTCAGACACGACTGAGCTTTTTTCATGCCTTTCTAGGGGCTTCCCGGGTGGTATCATCAGTAAAGAAACCACATGCCAGTGCAGGAGATGCAAGAGACGTGGTTTGATCCCTGTGTCGGGAAAGATCTCCTGGAGAAGGAAATGACAACCCACTCCAGTATTCTTGCCTGGGAGAATCCCATGGACAGAGGAGCCTGGCAGCTACAGTCCACGGGGTCTCAAAGAGTCAGATGGGACTGAGCACACACGCGCGCCTTACTGTACGACAAACACCATGCTTTTCTGAACCTGTCTGAGTGCCAAAGACAATACAGGACTCATACAGCATCAGTAAACCTTTGTTGCATAATAATAACAACCTTGGTCCTCACTCGGAAGGTCACTGGAGGTCCATTCTTAAGAGAATTTGTTGGTAAAAACCATCTGCCGTGGGAAAGGCCATTGCAGAAGAGCAAACAAAGGTTCTGGAACTTACACGCCTTACTCGTTCCTTGCTTCATAATGAAGGGCCGCTTGCCAGCAAGTTTCCCACCACAGGAGCTGACCTCCCTAAACCCAGGTCGAGGGGGAAATAGTGCAAAGACAAAGGGCAGTCAGACCTGCCCAAGTCACTCCTCTCTTGGGAGACAAGCATCCCTCCTCTAAGATGTAGTTCCTGAACCCAAAGAGCTGTATTCACTGAGATCATATTGGTTGGCCGGAAAAAAAAAAAAAAAGGTTTGTTTGGGCTTTCCCATAAGATGCTATGGAAAACAAACTTTGTTCGAAACTCTCTGGCCAACCCAGTACATATAAAGAGCTTGCGGCCAAGACCAGTATGAGGTGGATGTTCATTCGTTGATGACATCTTCCTAGTCTCTAAGGCCTGTGGCTGTAAAGTAGCAATATCTCTAATCCTTAAAGTCTACCCTTCGTGTATTTGACCTACTTTACATCTAAGTGAATTGGTAACTTTTGTCTTTCCTTTTCAAGCAAAGGGGAAAGGGAAGGACCTGGGAAAGGACCACAAGGAACCCAGGGCTCCAACTCCACGTGCGATCGCGTGAGCGGAAAATGCTTCCATTTCTGTGTTTCATACTTGCTTGAAAGGGATTCATAATTGGCCCTGGGAGACACTCTATCTGCACCTCAAGGCCATCAGAACGAAGCAGGGCTGCCCTCTGCTAATTTTCTGAACTACACTGACTAAAAATGGTTAGAGAGAACGAAGGGGTACTCGCAAGGAATCTAATGAGTCATAAACACTTCTAATAATGCTAGACACCATGGAGACAAACGAAAAAGATACCAATGTGAGTAAATTATGCTGGTCTCGCCGGCCTTTCAGAAGCGTATTAAGAACGAGATTTCAAATGCACAAATACGAGTGACCTCTAATTTGAATATACGAAAGAGAGATGACCTGGTTTATAAATCACACACATCACTAGTGTATTCTATTTTTCTTCCTCCAACTACCAAGCTTTTGATCCAGTCACCAAATAATGAAAAGTTGTTCCAAAGGCTAGCCACATGACAAGAGAATAATAAAAAGTAGCTCCTTTTTTGTACATAAGGTTCTCTTGCCAATTTGTGGATAGCTAGAAGAGCTGAAATATGTTCCGAGGTAATATTTAGATTACATTGAGCTATGCTTTCGCTCACCTCTTTGTAGTGATAGTTGCAAATTATGCTGCTGCAAATAAAATATGGGTATATTGCAGAAGGGCATGGCAACCCGCTCCAGGATTCTTGCCTGGAGAATCCCGTGGGCAGAGGAGCCTGGAGGGCTACAGTCCATGGGGTGGCAGAGAGTCGGACATGACTGAGCGACTAACACTTTCACTAAAAAAAGTACAGCCCATTTAAAGAAAAATGTTATATACGAAGAAAAGGAGAGAAGGGACACTCCACTGATTTGCAAGAGCAGACCATACAAGATATAGATTTGGCAAAAACACAGTGTTATTTCAAAATATCTCTTTAAGTGTACAGTGAGGTTTTTTTTTCTTTTTTACTACATTGAAACCATATGAAGACCTATTCTTCACTTTACTGCTATTGTTCAGTCGCTAAGTCGTGCCTGACTCTGCCAGTTTAGATAATATTATAGACAAGGGATTAGCAAACTTTTTCCTCTCAAGGGCTAAATAATAAATATTTTCCTGTGCTGTTATGGCATAAAAGGAGCCATAGATGATACATAAATAAATGAGTGTGGTTATATCCTAATAAAATTTTATTAAAAAAGAAACAGATGGTGGGCCAAATGTGGCCCATTTGTGTTCTTTGCTGACCCCTGCAACGGAACATCATAAATCTATGCTTCCCAAAATAGAGGCAGCTCTAAAGTGAAAAAAAAAATTAAATGTATGTGCATAGCCTGAGAACAGTAAGAATAAGCCACTGGGGGGGGGGGAATTAAACGTCCGTTTCACTGTGTGTTTTAATCACTACCAAAGACAGATAACTCTGTCCCACTAACCCTTCACAGTGACCCCCACCTCTAAGTCCTGGCAACCACTGACCATCCCTAGTTTCTCTTTTGGAGAATCTCAGATAAGTGGAATCATACAGCATGCAACCCTTTGAAGCTAGCTTTACACCTTATGCAGGATTATGTCTTTAAAATGCATGCAAATTGCTGCAGGCATCATTTTATGGGTGAGCAGTAAACAATTGTATCCAAGTAGCTTTCTTTTTTATTTTTTTTAATCCATTTTCCTATTTAAGGATATCTGGATTGTTTCTAGGCTTTGATTATCACAAATAAAGCTGCTCTGAACATTCAGCTTGAGACCTTTATGGAATGTAAGATTTTGTTTCTCTCGGGTAGATACCGAGGACCAGTATTGCTGTGTTTTATAGTAAGGATATATTTTCCAGTTGTTCAGTCCGCTCAGTCATGTCCGACTCTTTGCGACCCCGTGGACTGTAGCACGCAAGGCTTCCCTGTCCATCACCAACGCCTGGAGCTTGCTCAAACTCATGTCCACTGAGTCGGTGATGCCATCCAACCATCTCATCCTCTGTTGTCCTCTTCTCCTCCTGCCCTCAATCTTTCCCAGCATCAGGGTCTTTTCCAATGAGTTGGCTGTTTGTATCAGGTGGCCAAAGGATTGGAGTTTGAGCTTCAGCATCAGTCCTTCTAATGAATATCCATGACTGGTCTCCTTTAGGATGGACTGGTTTGATCTCCTTGCAGTCCAAGGGACTCTCAAGACTCTTCTCCAACACCACAGTTCAAAAGCACCAATTCTTCAGTGCTCAGCCTTCTTTGTGGTCCAACTCTCACATCCATACACGACTATTGGAGAAACCATAGCTTTGACTCTATGGACATTTGTCAAGCAAAGTGATGTCCCTGCTTTTTAATACACTGTACGAAGAATTGATGCTATTGAACTGTGGTGTTGGAGAAGATTCTTGAGAGTCCCTTGGGCTACAAGGAGATCCAACCAGTCCATTCTGAATGAGATCAGCCCTGGGATTTCCTTGGAAGGAATGATACTAAAGCTGAAACTCCAGTACTTTGGCCACCTCATGCGAAGAGTTGACCCATTGGAAAAGACCCTGATGCTGGGAGGGACTGGAGGCAGGAGGAGAAGGGGACGACAGAGGATGAGATGGCCGGATGGCATCACCAACTCAATGGACATGAGTTTGAGTGAACTCCAGGAGTTGGTGATGGACAGGGAGGCCTGGCATGCTTCGATTCATGGGGTCGCAAAGAGTCAGACTCGACTGAGTGACTGAACTGAACTGAAAAAGAATATATTTTGCAAAACTTCCAATCCTTTTTCCACTGTAGAGGTTTTCTAATCTCTGCACTTGGTATTTTTCCATACTGGGAAGTAACATCCAGCCAACGAAGATCCCACAGGTGTTGGCTGAGCCACCCTCTCGAGCAAGCTCTTCAGCCTCTAACACTGTTGCCTACTTTTAAAAATGAGGATAGCCCTGACTCTTATTTCACATGGGTCATGAAAGTTCGTGAGATGATGGTGCTAAAGCACTTGGGCCGGAGACCAGACTAATGGCTCGAGACTAGGGCAACCGCATCATTAAGAATCTTGGCATCACCTACAGGTGTATTCAGTTGTCACGGACCGAGGGAGCCCCTCTCAGGCAGCTGGTGGGTAGAGACCACATATACCACCCAACACTCTGCATGAACAGGACAGCTCCTCCAACAAAGGCTGACCCAGGCCCAGACTTGAGAAGTGACTCCAAAGTTGAGAAACCCTGATCTACACACGAGAAAAACACTCAATAAATACCTATGTCATCATCATTATCATTATCATCATCACCATTATCATCATCACCATCAAGGGGGATATTTATTCGAACTCAGCATATTACCCAAGTCACTCAAAAATTCTAGGCAAATAAACTGCTCAAAAAGAATACCAACTTTAAAGTAAAAAGGAGCAATTCTATATTATCTTAAAATCAAGAAAGTGAATATGCAATCAAAATAAATCATCGCTGATTTTTTTCTCCTCTTAAGATTTCTTTAGAAAATGTTAATGTCCAAACATTTTCTGAAGCTCCCCTTGAAATCCTGCGTATGTCTAGAATCCTCGTATGATTATCATCCACGCTAAAAATAATTTTTAAAACATTTCCGCACTTTTCACCACACACAAAAAAGCTATCTTTTGAATTTTAAAATATACTGTAAATGTTGCTAATCACCCATTCACATCAGCTCAGTTCAGACAGACATTCTTGATGAGTATAAGAGGACAGCTATAGATTTAACCCGAGATGAAACTGGGATGACAAGTGGAAGGGACAAAAATGGTCCTGTCCCTCAGTGTGACTTCAACAGATGTGTGGTCCCCTGAGGTTCTCTCCCCCAGCCTTACTCTCTTGCTGGATGTGAACAAGCAGAAATTCAACACTATGTAACGCCATTGAGCTTGACATGACTCTGGACCTCCTGAACCAGTGGTCTCTCCATCTGCAAACAGATGAAGGTACCATCAAGGCACCAAAGGTACCTTCAAGGTGCCCAGCAGGTCAAATGTGCCCTGGGTAGGTTCCATCACCAGTTACTTGTAGGACAGCCCTCGGAAAGAGCCTGGGGACATGCTTCCAGCCACACCTCCACTTTTTCCGCAAGTCCCAGAGCAACCTAGAGCAACCAACCCTCTCAGGCTTTAGCCATCCCACTGCAGGATTCTTGCCTGGAGAATCCCATGGACAGAGGAGTCTGGCAGGCTGCAGCCCATGGGGTCACAAAGATTCGGACACGACCGAGTGACTATCACTCACTCACTCGGAATTTATCCAAAGTGCATTGAGCAGCCTTGGCAAGAATGTTAACATGACTGTATTTACATTAATTGCTTTGTTTTCTTTTTTTTTTTTTCTCCTGTTTTGCTATTTGAGACAGCTTTTTCAATATGCAACTCACGTATCCATAAAGGTCACTTATGAAAAGTGTGGACCTCACTGGTTTTTAGCACATTCACAGACTTGTGTAGCCATCACCACAATAATCTGAAAGCATTTCACCCCCCAAAAGAAACCTCATATTCCTCTGAGTTGTCCCACACCCCAACACGCCAAGTTTAGCTCTATGAATAATCAATCAAAGCAAACCTCACGGAGAAGGCAATGGCACCCACTCCAGTACTCTTGCCTGGAAAATCCCATGGACGGAGGAGCCTGGTGGGCTGCAGTCCATGGGGTTGCTAAGAGTCAGGCACGACTGAGCGACTTCACTTTCACTTTTCACTTTCATGCAATGGAGAAGGAAATGGCAACCCACTCCGGTATTCTTGCCTGGAGAATCCCAGGGACAGAGGAGCCTAGTGGGCTGCCGTCTATGGGGTCGCACAGAGTCGGACACGACTGAAGTGACTTAGCAGCAGCAAACCTCACAAAACGCTTCAAAGGCTGCTCAATGCCTGTTTTCCTTTTTAACATAATTGACCATGATTTGCTCTGGTTTTTGACTGGCAACATTTATTGCAAGGCTATGCATAGGTGAGGTAAGTAACTGGTCTCCAGTAGAAAATCTAAGGCAACTCCAAAGCACTCAGACATCAAGATAATTAATATAGTAATGCAACATTTAAAAATGAAAATGAACACAAAAGCTCCCGTATTATAAGTTTTTTCTTGCTGTTGTTTAGTCACTCAGTCATGTTTGACTCTTTGCAACTCCATGGACTGTAGCCTGTCACACTCCTCTGGTGATGGGGTTTTCCAGGCAAGAATACTGCAGTGAGTTACCATTTCCTTCTCCAAAGGATCTTCCTAAAACAGATTGAACCCATGTCTCCTGCATTCACAGGTGAATTCTTCACTGCTGAGCCATCAAGGAAACAATAAAAATAACTGCAAGTTAGAATCCCCTAATCCTTTCTCTGATAAAATGTTATTTACAAAAACAGGTGGCCAACCCTTGGCCATAGCTTACTAACTTGATCCTTGAAAATACTGTATTGTGATCTTACATATCTTAGGGGCAGGGTAAGTAGGGGGATGGTAAAATGTGCTAATGTTAATTTATTTAGTTAGTAAAAAACTATGAGTTCAGTTCAGTCACTCAGTCATGTCCAATTCTCTGTGACCTCATGGACTGCAGCATGCCAGGCCTCCCTGTCCAACTCCCGGACTTTACTCAAACTCATGTCCATAGAGTCGGTGATGCCATCCAACCATCTCATCCTCTATCGTCCCCTTCTCCTCCTGCCTTCCATCTTCCCCAGCATCAGGGTCTTCTCCAGTGAGTCAGCTCTGCACATCAGGTGGCCATTGTATTAGAGCTTCAGCTTCACCATCAGTCCTTGCAGTGAATATTCAGGACTGATTTCCTTTAGGATGGACTGGTTGGATCTCCTTGCCATCCAAGGGACTCTCAAGAGTCTTCTCCAACACCACAGTTAAAAGGAACAATTCTTCAGTGCTCAGCTTTCTTTATGGTCCAACTCTCACATCCATACATGACCACTGGAAAAACCATAGCTCTGACTAGAAGGATCTTTGTTGGCAAAGTAATGTCTCTGCTTTTTAATATGCTTTCTAGATTGGTCATAACTTTTCTTCCAAGGAGCAAGCGTCTTTTAATTTCATGGCTACAGTCACCCATCTGCAGTGATTTTGGAGCCCAAGAAAATAAAGTCTGTCACTGTTTCCACTGTTTCCCCATCTATTTGCCATGAAGTGATGGGACCGGATGCCATGAGTTTAGTTTTTCGAGTTTTAAAAAGTTGAAAAAATATGAAGGAACATAAAAAACAGAGCAATCTAATAGGGCTAAGTGAGCTGTCTGGTAAAATGTTAACCCAGAAGGGAATAATTTCAGGAATAAAACCCAGAAGTACTTAGGAAAAACAGCTAATGATATATGGCCCTGAGAACCCACTGCTCTGGCAACATGTGGAGCAGAAAGGTGTTTGACTACCTGAGTGAAAGAGTATGGGAAAACAAAAAGATACTAAATTGTGTTCGGTGCCTAACAAACTTCCTCCTCCCATAACTCCCCCACCACCATCTCCCCCACAATGGAAGCTTTTCAAAAGAATTGTGACACTTTCGATTAAGGAGCCCAAGATGGGGGAGTCAGAGGTCCTGAACACAGTCATATTTTTACAAAGCGGTCCGATGAGATCAACACCGCTCAACAATAAGGAGGCCTGAAGGACACACACAGATGAAATGCCAACTTTGGGGGCTGACAGTGAGAGAGGATGGGAATGCCTGGGATTATGTTATCAAATTGTAGGAGGTATCAGAACAGGAAGGAGCAGTGACCAAGAAATTGTGCAAGGTCATGAGTGATGAGATACAAGAGCCAGATGATAGCAAACAAGCAGCGGAAAACTAAATGCTTCCTGCCCGAGGCACGGTAAATCCGAGGTGCCCACGCTCCACTGTGAGCTCGAGGTGAGCTACGCTGGAAAGGGTGAGAGTTGGTACAGTCAGCCCAGGCAGAGAACAGCATGGGGCCTCCTCCCAGCTCCAAAGCAGTGGAGAAACCAGAGACCCTCCTCATGATGAGCTGTGTCTCAGCGCACAGGGACACAGTGGAAGCAGGACCAGCTGGACCCACATCGTGTGGGTTTTGTCTGCATGTGCCCGGTGACACTTTCTGCTCTTTGCTACCCTGGCTATGCTCTGAGAGTATGACCTCTCTGGACTGTGTCCGTGGGTTCCTCCATCTCAGACTTCTGGCTCAGTAATGGGCAGCCCAGGAACAGGTGATGGAGAGGGTCCCCGAGACTTTCCAGTGGTTTTAGAGCCACGGAGAGTGACCAGGACAACTGGGGAAGACCTAAGATCGAGTCCACACCTTCAGTCAGGACCTGAGGCTCCTGCCTTCTGTGCCTTGTGGGTTGCAGCAGCAAGACCAACGTGAGCGCAGGCCAAGATCGTCACCATTGGGATTACCCCTCAATTTCTCCACAGAGGCAGTCCAAGGGTGTCCACTGAACAGACAAGCGTCCCATGACAAAGTACAGCCCTTTCATGACAAGTTGTGGGTGGTCTTCTTCCCTTCAGGGTTGTAGTGTTTTATTTTTATTATAATTTTTTTTTATTGTGGGCTTCCCTGATGGCTCAGAGGTGAAGAAGCCACCTGCCGGTGCAGGACCCACGGCTCCATCCCTGGGTCGGGAAGATGCCCTGGAGGAGCAAATGGCAACCCACTCCACTATTCTTGCCTGGAGCATCCCATGGACAGAGGAGCCTGGCGGGCGACAGTCCAGGCGGTCGCAAAGAGTCAGACACAACCGCAAAGACTGAGCACACACACGCACATGGACCTCTTTTCATCTGCGACTGCCCCACAATATACAATGAGAGGGAACCTAAAAGCCAGAAAAATCGATCAGGTTTTCAAAAGGAGAAGGCATCCTTTTACAGCATAGATTTTATGTCAGAGCAACTTCTAGGTTGCCAAGAATCACGCCAAGGAGTTACAGGATTGCAGAATGGAGTGCTACACTGCTCCTCCACCATCAATGCGAATCTATCTATACCCCCACGATTTTGTGATATGTCCAAGCTTTTAAATCTCTTATGACTGACGAAGGGGTCACTTCAACGAAAATGGGGCCCCTCTGCATCCACTTAAGAGCCAAGATACCAAAAATTAAGAGTAGATATTGTAGAAATGATTGGCCTGGCTTTCAAATTAGCAAACTGATTTTTGTGTCTTGTGGTCTATGGATGTGTGTCAAGGCTACAAAGGGAAGAGTGAAGAAAATATTAAGGCGGAAAAAATGTACAGTTTAGATCTATTTAAATATTATCGATCAGTATTGATTTAGTTTCTTAAAAATTTTGGAGGCCTTTTATAATTACTATAATCATTATCTCATTGATCATGCCTAATTTTTTTAATAGAAAGCATTTACATGTATTGTTATGAGCAGAATTCCGTCCCCCTAAAATTCATACATTAAAGTCCTAACCCCTAAACTTTTTGGAGGCATTTTATACTCATTATGTCATTGATCACGTCTAATTCCTTTTCTTAGAGAAATCATTTACATATATTGTTATGAGCTGTATTCTGTCCCTCCAAAATTCATATTAAAGCACTAATCCCTAGGACCTCAAAATATATTTGAAGATACGGCTTTAAAGAGATAATTAAGGCAAAACCAATACAATATTGTAAAGTAATTAACCTCCAATTAAAATAAATAGAATGTATATTTAAAACAAACAAACAACAAAAAAATTTCATCTACCAAAAAGAAAAAAATTAGGTCAGCAGCTGCTGCTGCTGTTGCTGCTAAGTCGCTTCAGTCGTGTCCGACTCTGTGCGACCCCATAGACGGCAGCCCACCAGGCTCCGCCGTCCCTGGGATTCTCCAGGCAAGAATACTGGAGTGGGTTGCCATCTCCTTCTCCAATACATGAAAGTGAAAAGTGAAAGTGAAGTCTCTCAGTCGTGTCTGACTTTTGCGACCCCATGGACTGCAGCCCACCAGGCTCCTCCATCCATGGGATTTTCCAGGTAAAAGTATTGGAGTGGGGTGCCATTGCCTTCTCCGAGGTCAGCAGAGTGGACCCCAATTGAATAAGACTGGTGTCATTATAAGAAGAGATCAGAACACAGCTTCCAAAACCATGAGGACAAAAAAATCTCTTTTTAAGGACCCAGTCTGTGGTGCTTTATTCTGGCAAACTAAATGTATGTATTATCTACATCAACTGCTGAACTTCTGTGGATTCCATAACCGCCTACTTTACTGAGGGCCTGCCATGTACCTGGCCCAGGACAATGGGTTTTATGTCCAACACTCAGCCTATTCTCTGAGCAAAGATAGACAATATCCATGAGCAGGCCCAGTTTATGAACAACTGCACAGAGATCGTGTGATGCATTTGCCCAAGGTCACAGTAGAGGAGGCAGCCTCTACTGAGGAGGCAGCCTCCTGGAGGAGGTAGACCTCCAGGGCAGACACACCCAAACCAAGTCTTGCTCTGCCTCAGTAGGGTGACCTCAGCCTCCAAGACTCAGTGGGTTTAACGAATGAAGTGTATGTCCCTGAACTGTTGGGAGAAATTCAGGTGCCCTGGTGATGCCGGGAGCCACTTGGGAGCTGGGTCACGCCCACCATCAGCTCCGTGGTGACGAGGTGCGGACCACCCTATAGGGGAAGGGGCAACGTGGGTTTCCGAGCCCACCTCGTCCGCTGCAGCAGAGCGTGTGTGGACTACCTCAGGGGAGACACAATACGAACACACTTGTCTTCTCTGCCCCGTGCCACTGTGTCTCCATGGGCCCGATTCCATTAGCCACATCTCTGGATTTGTCCGCTATTGCTGCATAACAAATTGTGTAACATTTCAGGATGTCATCTGGAGATTGCACAAGGAATCCATTTCCAGGACCATTCAGTTCAGTTCAGTTCAGTCACTCAGTCGGGTCCAACTCTTTGCTATCCCATGGACTGCAGCACGCCAGGCCTCCCTGTCCATCAGCAACTCCTGAAGCTTGCTCAAACTCATGTCCATCGAATCGGTGATGCCATCCAACCATGTCATCCTCTGTTATCCCTTTCTCCTCCCACCTTCAATCTTTCCCAACATTGGGGTCTTTTCAAATGAGTCAGCCCTTCACATCAGGTGCTCAAAGTATTGGAGTTTCAGTTTCAACATCAGTCCTTCCAATGAACACCCAGGACTGATCTCCTTTAGGATGGACTGGTTGGATCCCCTTGCAGTCCAAGGGACTCTCAAGAGTCTTCTCTAACACCACAGTTCAAAAGCATCAATTCTTCAGCACTCAGCTTTCTTTATGGGCCAACTCTCACATCCATACATGACTACTGGAAAAACCATAGCCTTGACTAGATGGACCTTTGTTGGCAAAGTAACATCTCTGTTTTTTAATATGCTGTCTAGGTTAGTGATAACTTTTCTCCCAAGGAGTAAGCATCTTTTAATTTCATGGCTGCAGTCACCATCTGCAGTGATTTTGGAGCCCAAAAGAATAAAGTGTGCTACTGTTTCCACTGTTTCTCCATCTATTTGCCATGAAGTGATGGGACCGGATGCCATGATCTTAGTTTTCTGAACGTTGAGCTTTAAGCCAACTTTTTCATTCAGGTTGCTGCCTAAATTCAGTTCCTTTGGTTGTAGGGCTGAGCTCCCTGTTTCCTTCATGGCTGTCAGTCAGCGAACACTCTCTGCTCCCACAGGGCCGCTCCGATGCTTCCTCTCATGGCCCCTCCATTCTTCAAACCAGCAACAGTGCTTTCTGCTCCTAAAGCACTTGTGTGACTACATCAAGCCTGCTCAACCCCCAATAATCTGTGTTTGCCCATAAGGCAACATACTAAGAAAGTCATGTAACAGATTCACCCCACACTCAATGCAGAAGGGATTATCTGAGGCTAATGGTCATCCTTAAGAGTCTGCCTCCCACTGCACATCACAAATACCCCTGTTCTTGTCATCTCTTCCTTCCATTCCACACCATTTTTCTAACTGACCTCTCCTCCTTCTAACCATGCCTCCGAACTCCCATTTTCCACAGTAGAGAGATGGTGATTTGTTCTCAAACCTCCATATGACCATGTGATTCCTGAGGCTAAGTCCTCGTTTCATTCACTCAAAATTTACTGAGCACCTCTGCATTTATCGAGCACTCCCTAGCTCTTCTGAGCTCCACAGAGAAGCCAACCAGAAAGCTCATGAAGAAGGTTGTGCCCTTAGTGGGGCAGAGTGACCATTGAGAGAGTTCATTCTTAGGTTGATAAGAAGTCCGGGGCGCTCCAGGAGGAGAAAGGGACAAATGCTTTTTTCTTTCTCTATCCCTTTGTCATAGTCGCAGAAGACATTTTTTTTTTCTGTAAGCCCAGAGCTAATGATTACACAACAAAACAACTCGACTTGCTCAAAGGTATGTTTTTCCTTAATCTCTGAACTAATGATTATATAACAACAATGTATCTTGCTTGAGGACCTGTTTCTCCTTCTCAACAAGAACCTTCTGAGTAACCCTGTTATCTTATGTGGGAGTGGGTCTGGTAAGACTTTTCTATTGTTAGGAACCAATTGAAAAAGTATACAAGCACAAGTCTGGCGAGGGGTGGGGGAGCACTCTCTGTCTCCCTTCTGATGTCTATGTCAAAAGCATTCCCTGTCTTTTTTCAATGCAATAAAAATTCTGCCACACAAAAGCTCTCAGTGGTCAAGCCTGGCCCCTAGTCCCGAAGCTAAATTCTTCAGAGGTCACGAATCTGACATTGGTCACCATAAGTCGTCACCTCCAACAGGCAGGCAAGTTTAATGGGCAAGACTGCCAAAAGGCCGTGATAAGACTGAAGAAGAAAGTGAACAGGTGGTTGGACTGTGGAGGTGGCAGGGCTACACGTCAGGGAGGCTGAGGAGGGAGAGAGCCGGGTGGAGAGATGGAGCCACATCCACAGGATGCTCCACGGAGGATGAGTGTTCCTCCCAGAGACCCTGACAGGGGGAGGGCTGGACTGACTGAGGAGCTGGGGGGCATGTGTAAAAAGGGCATAGTCCCCAACCCAAGAGAAGTTCTGTGAAGAAACGCAGTCACCCAGGGAGCTGCAGCCTGGGTAGAGGAACACAGCCATCTGGAGGGGAGCTCCTGGGCATGGACGGGTTTGGGGGACACATACCCTGACCTTCCTCTCTCCTCTCTGCCTCCCTCCATCTCCTATCAGGGACTCACTCTTGGGCCGCTTTAGGTGGGACCCAACCAGAACCCCAAGGTCATGCCTGCAGTTGACAGTGGTCCGTGGCGATAGCCTCTGGGGCGGACAGGGGATGAGAAGACCACAGAGTGGCTTTGGAAGAGTAAAAAAGACCAGCACAGCCCAGGAAAGGTGCCCAGGTGGGTGGGTGGACTTCCCAGCATCAGGTCTCTTACACATTTATTTATTTTTTTTAATTTAATTTAATTTTTTAACTTTAAAATACTGTATTGATTTCACCATATATCAACATGAATCCGCCACAAGTATACATGTGTTCCCCATCCTGAACCCTCCTGCCCCCAGTCCCTCCCAGCATCAGAGTCTTTTCCAATGAGTCAACTCTTCGCATGAGGGGGCCAAAATACTGGAGTTTCAGCTTTAGCATCATTCGTTCCAAAGAAATCCCAGGGCTGATCTCCTTCAGAATGGACTGGTTGGATCTCCTTGCAGTCCAAGGGACTCTCAAGAGTCTTCTCCAACACCACAGTTCAAAAGCATCAATTCTTTGGTGCTCAGGCTTCTTCACAGTCCAACTCTCACATCCATACATGACCACAGGAAGAACCATAGCCTTGACTAGACGAACTTATGGCAAACAACAAATGCCAGAAACAAAACATTCTAAGGCCTAGCCATAGGGAAATGAACACGTCATGCCACTTTCGTAAAATGAAGTCGATCGTGACAATTAAGGGCTTCCCAGATGGCCTCATGGTAAAGAATCCACCTGCCCATACAAGGAGACGATTTGGGTGTGACCCCTAGGTTGGAAAGATCCCCTGGAGGAGGAAATGGCAACTCACTCCAATATCCTTGCCTGGGAAACCCCATGCACGGAGGAGCCTGATTGACTACAGTCCATGGAGTCACAAAAGAGTCAGACACGCCTTGGTGACTAAACACCACACCATGACAATTAAAATAAAGAAACCAGAGCTGCTTGTGTAAACACAGGTATACCTGGAAACACTATGTTGAATGGGGGAAAAAAAGAATTTTGAGAAGTCTTTGACAAAATTTGTATGAATTTTTTAAAAATTGCCAACAATCCACATGCTGGAAAAACCTAAGAAAGATGATTTAAATTGTGCTGACTGGCTCTGGGAGGGAGGGAGGAGCCGAATGATGGCTACAGAACCGTACCCACGACACTGAGTTTCCTTTAGAACGCTCTGAAGCAAAATGACGAAATGTAAAGACTGCATTGAATCTTTTTGCTAAGAGGGCACCCTTAAGATACAATTTCATAAATGAGATTCTGGACCATTCGGAGGCCTGTCCGCAAGAATAACTCAGCTCGGTGGCAGAAGGGTTTGGGGGAAAACTAGAGCGGTTATTGTTCTTTACTAGTAGGGGACTCGGGTTGCTGAAAAAATAAATGCGACATCAGCTGGATTGCCGAAGGGACAGCACAACACTTCATAATTAACAGCGTTCATATATTATTAAAACTTTCTTTTTTTTTTCTGAAGAACTGCGACCTCAAGCTCTACCCAAGTAATCTCATGTTTGTTTTTAAAAAAAAAAACCAAAAAAAACGAATTGTCTAGTAATCTGAGAATGCATTTCCTACTGCTTTATCTGTAGAATTATTAACAACACTGGTTCTGTATTACTCATGAGAAGAAACAGGAATCTCCTGAACGGAAATGTGGGTTGCAGCTTCCGAAAGAGAAAAGTGCTGGGAAAAATAAAAATAAATGCAAAAACAGACCTGGATTAGTCAGTATGGAATGTGTTCACCGTTGTTTAAAGAATATTATGTAATAGCATTGCTGAACCTGAGTAAGCTCTTATCAGATGGTAAGAAAATCTCTCACTTCCGTTTCTCCAAATGACCCTGAAATTGTGAACAGAGAAATACCGAGTTTCAAAGTTGGTAAAATAGAATTGAAATCTGTAGGAACAAGGGGAAATAATGAGAATCTATAGTTATTACTTATGTTTTCCAAACATATCATTAGCAGCAGTGACATTTCTAATAACAAGCTTTTCTATTTACATCTACTGGCATGATAAATAAAAATATTCACTGTTATCTTCTGTTATTCTTCATGTGAAATGTTGCAGTGGCTGTACTGAACTCATGTGGGGGGTGGTCTGAAATCGCATGAACTAACTCAGCACAAAAAATGGGGAAAAGTCAGTCAAGAAGCATTTTATAGGTAGCGTCTGCCTTTCTCTTGCTTCCTGTCTTCAGGAATATTCCTTCAGTCCATCAATCCCATATGCTATAGAACATGTTTGCTGTACCATCGTCCTTTTCCAAGTATTTGTTCCTAAATAAAAAGAAAGAAGGAATACAAACTGGTTCTTCATAGCAAAAATAAAGCAAGAACCTCCAGATTGGCCAGATTCATCTTGATGAGAGGAGGCCATGAACCTTACTGACCGGAGACCCACAGAATTGGAGAGGAAAGGCCCAGGGATTTTGGATGAGCATATGAAAATATATTACTTAAAAGTTGTCCAGTTGCTAAGTTGTGTTCTCTTTGCGAACGCATGGTCTGCAGCATGCCAGTCTCCTCTGTCCTTCACCATCTCCCAGAGTTTGCTCAAACTTATGTCCATTGAGTCAGTGATGCCATCCAACCATCTCATCCTCTGTTGCCCCCTTCTCCTCCTGCCCTCAATCCTTCGCAGCATCAGGGTCTTTTCCAGGGAGTTGGCTCTTGGCATCAGGCGGCCAAAGTACTGGAGCTTCAGCTTAAAAGTGCCCTCACCCATTCTCTTTTGTTCAGAGGATCCCCCATTGTTGTAACAGGTAATGAATGAATGAAAGAGAATGAATGAATCCCGAAAGAGACTCATGACTGCTTAACCCCTGAACAAGCACACTGCCCCTTGGGATGCAGAGGGTTTACCTGAGGGACCCAAATGCCACTCATAAATGTGCCCCAAATGCCTGAACCTCGGAACATGTTCACTCTCTGACGTGTCTGCGCACAGACATACCTGAGTAGAGAACTGTCTTATTTACCATCCTAGGACATTCTCAACTTTTCAACTAACTGATTCGACATGATGCTATTTAAAGCCAGGTATGTACCACATGGGGCTTATTATCATTCTAAACTTTGGCACCAAGAACTGAAAGATTGGTTAAATGGGAGCTCCATGGTGGTTTCCTAGTTTTGCAATTGGAACACGTGTTTTAGGAACACCACCAGAGCAGAAAATGCCACACGTCCCCAACATACCTGGAGACCTAACTACAGAGATCACTTGGTGTACCACTCTGCTTCACTTATCCATTCATCTGATGGTAAATGTCTGAGCACTTCCTAGGGGGCCCAGGAAGCAGCAAAGGCTGGAAACCATGCAGGCAACAGAATCTGGGATGCTGTCATGACAAGGCATGGACGCTGCTGGAGAAAGCACTAGGGCTTAAGGAAGGGGATACACTGAGTGCCGTGTTGGGGAGCAGTTTGATACAGATGGAGGAGACAGTGTGGACAAGCGAGGAGAAATCAGGGGATCTTGGAGGTAAGACAGCGGATCCTGGAGATACGACGTCAGTAGGAAGAGCCAGATGGGGACCCTGAGACCCAGCTGCATGACACTAGGGCAGGTGAGAGGCAGGAAGAGATGGTGGAAGAATCACTCGAGCAGAGTAGGAAGCTGGAGCCCCCATGGAAAGCTTCGCATGTAGGAACAGCACGCATGCTGTTAGAGCATGTCGAGGAAAGAGTGGACTTGGACTAACTTCTGCTTGCAAAGAATGGCTCCACATAGAAAGAGGAAGAAGGGAAGTGGGCAGGGAAGAAATGCAAAGACAGCATCTTTGCCATGCAGTCAAGGTCAAAACATCACAGAGGACAGTCAACACATATCCTGGCTAAGATGTGGAGTGCCCTTCACCTCTCGTCATATGAAGTCTTGCCTAAAACTCCAAAACCCAACCTGATCTTGAGAAAGCAACAGACAAACCAAACGGAGGGTCTTTCCACAGAAACTACCTGACCAGTCCTGCTTAAAACGGCCATGAAAGACAAGGAAAGAACACGAAATGGTCGTAGCTCAGAGGAGAGTAGGAGACGTGATGACTACATGCAGTGTGGGATCCCAGAGAGGATCCTAGGACAGAGAAAGGTCATTCGTGGAAAATCCTGGGACATCCAAATACATACTCTCTAACATCCCTAATCCTAATGTGACCACGTTCCTGGCTTTGTTTTGGCAAGTGTACTGTTGTGGAAGGTGTTAACATCGGGGCAAGTTGGACAAAGCATATATGGGAACTGTCCACGCTATTTGCCATTTTTTTCTAAACGTGAAAACCATTCTAAAATAAGAACATTTTGTACAAAAAAAAAAAAAAAGTAGTCTGGCCATTTCACAGAGACAAGTATGACGTTAAGAGGACTAGTTAGACATGAGCAGTGATTCAGAGGAGGATGGGAGGAGTAGAAATTCGAGGAAGGGGGACAAGTGGGATGTTTGGGACACATTTTGGCAGAAAAGCCCAGGGAACTTGCTGGAAGATTGGATGTCAGTAATGAGACAGAGAGAGGGTCCAGGATGATTCCAAGTCTGGGGGGCCGGGCAACAGGAAGCATGGATGAGTCAGGGAGTGAGCTGGGCAGGAATGAGGCAGGCAACAGGACTCGAGGAGAAATCAAGGGTTGGCTTTGGATGTGTGAGGTCTGAAATGCCTACGAACCGTCTGAGCAGAGAGGTAAAGTCAATACATGGGAATAAATGAGTCTGCAGCTCAGAAGAGATCAGAGTTTAGGTACCGATGGGTCGTTATCAACAATAGGTATATGTATCCCCCAGGGAAGTGAGATACGGTCTGCAGGAGCTGGAGGGGTGGGTATTCTGGAGGGAGGTGAGGGAGAGGGGGAAGGAGAGATGGAAAAAGGACAAGAGCACAGGGCAGGCAGGGAGGGAGGGAGGTCAGTTAGGGAGTCCTGTCCATCACCAGATAAAAATCCTGCAACCTATCCCACTGCTGGGCATACACACCAAGAAAACCAGAGTTGAAAGAGACACGTGTACTCCAGTGTTCATCACAGCACTGTTTACAATAGCCAGGACATGGAAGCAACCTAGATGTCCATTGGCAGATGAATGGATAAAGAAAGCTGTGGTACATATACACAATGGAGTATTACTCAGCCATTAAAAAGAATGCATTTGAGTCAGTTATAATGAGGTGGATGAAACTGGAGCGCATTATACAGCGTGAAGTAAGTCAGAAAGGAAAACACCAATACAGTATATTAACACATATATATATGGAATTTAGAAAGATGGTAACAATGACCCTATATGCGAGATAGCAAAAGAGACACAGATGTAAAGAACAGACTTTCGGACTCTGTGGGAGAAGGCGAGGGTGGGGTGATCTGAGAGAATAGCGTTGAACATGTACGTTACCATATGTGAAATAGATCACCAGTCCAGGTTTGATGCATGAGACAGGGTGCTCAGGGCTGGTGCACTGGCATGACCCAGAGGGATGGGATGGGGAGGGAGGTGGGAGGGAGAGTCAGGATGGGAGACACATGTACACCCATGGCTGATTCATGTCAATGTATGGCAAAACCACTACAATATTGTAAAGTCATTAGCTTCCAATTAAAATAAATAAATAAATTTTTTTTTAAATTCCTGTAACGTAACTAAGATTAGGTTAGTTTCACAGCTTTCACAATTCAAAAAGGATTTTTGATGGAGGCTTTGCAGTCAGGATGGTGAATGGCCAGGACAACGGGGCTGGGAGTATGTCATGGAATTGTATGAGGGAGCATATGCGTATGCTCATTCACTCAGTCCTGTTTGACTCTTTGCGATGCTGTGGACTGTAGCCCAACAGGCTCCTCTGTCCATGGGATTCTCCAGGCAAGAATACTGGAGCGGGTTGCCATTTCCTCTCCAGCATGTATGTATACACACTGTATAATACACGCACATATGTACGCATTTCACTTTGCACATTGTCTTTCCTTAAATATAGGTCCCTTTTGAACCCTTCTGTACTGTTGGTGGGAATGTGAATTGGTACAGCCCCTGTGAAAAAGAGTACGGAGGTTCCTCAAAAAACTAAAAATGCAACTGCCATATGACTCAGCAATTCCACACCCAGGTATATACCCAGACAAAATCAAAAACATTAATTCAAAAAGATACACGCACTCCGATAGTCACAGCAGCGTTATTTACAATAGCCAAGACCCGGAAGCAAGCTAAGTGTCTACAACAGATGAATGGATGAAGCAGATATGGTGCGTATATACAATGGAATACTGCTGGTGCTGCTAAGTCGCTTCAGTCGTGTCCAACTCTGTGCGACCCCATGGACGGCAGCCCACCAGGCTCCCCCGTCCCTCGGATTCTCCAGGCAAGAACACTGGAGTGGGTTGCCATCGCCTTCTCCTCAGCCGTCCAAAGGAATGGAATGATGGCATGTGCAGCAACATGAATAGACTTGGAGGATATTGTGCAAAGTAAAGTAAGTCAGACAGGGAAAAATAAATGCTGCACACTATCACTAGTATTTGGCTTCTATAAAGCGCAATAAACTAGTGAACATGACAGAGAAAAGAAGCAGAATGCAGGGAGAGGCAAGGGGGACGGGTAACAGAGCGGCAATGAGTTAAGAGGTCCAGACTATTATGTAGCAACTAAGCTACAAGGATATATTGCACAGCAGACGGAGTATAGCCAGTATTTTACAATAACGATAAATGAAGTATAACCTTTAAAACTTGTGAATCACTAATATTGTACACCTTTAAAAATTGCGAATCACTAATATTGTACACCTGTAATTTATAATACTGTGTATCAACTATACTTCAATGAAAAAATAGGTCCATTTCCAAGATCCTCGAGGATTTCTGACATATTGCATCATCACCTGCATCCATTCACTTACAATCCATTTGCACAGCAAAATCCAGGTAACAAAGGGGAAACATTCTGTGCCAAAGGGCTTAATCTGGAGCTAATTACCACTGACAGGGGTAATGACTCTCCTGACTTGGATAGTCAGAAAAAACTCTTCCGGCTTAAGAAAAGAATGAGGTCAGTAAATCAAGTCCACCAATCTACCCAGAAAGGCAAACCTCACAGCATTTAGTACAGACGAGAACATTTCCCCCTTGCACCCTAGCTTTCACGGGGCATTCACGGAGTCCTGTAGAGAGAGTTCTGTATAATCCTGTAGGAGACTGGAGAGCTCTGAGTCACAGTCCCTGTGGGGTTTCTTACTGGGAGATTTGACTGCATTGAAATCAGATGCTACATGATCCACATTACTCTTTTAAGTGGGTGTTTTTCAAGCCGTTAAATCACCCAGAAACAAGGGGGTACGCTATTCCACTTACACCTTTCATCTGCTGATTTTCCTTCAGCCCTCCTCAAAGCTTTTTCTCTGGGCTTTCAGAACGGATTTTCATGGGGACTTTCTGCTGGTGAGAGTATCACAAGTGCCTCTTGAAGACACATCATCTCTCATTCCTGCTGGGAACCCTTTTCCTCTGAGACAGAGAGGCGTGAATTCAAGGAGGAGTTGCAAATAGTGATTCAGATGTTTATCACCTCTCCTTCCTGCTGGGTACGGTTTTCCTCTGCACAGAGAGCCCTGAATTCAAGGAGAAGTTGCAAATGGTGATTCGGGTGGTGTTGTTTTTTTTGAAGGATCCTGTCAGATAAACAAATACGGACTCAGAAAGTAGATTTCTTCGAAAGGATTATGATAAGGGAGGGAGAGGAAAGAGACTGTTGCATTCAGGGAGAATGGCTACCTCGAGAAGGAAAACACTGACCGTAAACACTGGGGCGTCTCCAAAGTTAGACAGAAAGGGGGTTTCTATTATAACAATGACTAAGCAAGCCTGGAAAGAAGTGGGGTGAAAAGGTGGCCTGATCAGACAGTAGATCAGAAAACAGTTCGCCCTGAGGCCAGCCTGTCTTCAGGAGGGGCTGCCTAAGTCGTTCGGGCTGAGGGTGGGTCCAGGTTCGGGGTTCTGGAGGAAGCAGAGACGCTGAACCAAAGTCTGCTTATCAAGTGACTTATCTGCTTAGTCTATTCTGGCCGCTGTAAAAAAATGGCACCTTAATCATTTTCCACTATATACGTGTATCAAAGCCATCACCTTAAACTGAGACAATGTTATATGCCAATTACTTCTCAGCAAAGCTGGGGAAAAAATATTAATACCATAGACTTAGTGGCTTATTAACAATGGAAATTTCTCTCAGTTCTGGATGTTGGAAGTCTGAGATCAAGGCGTCAGCGTGGTCAGGGGAGAGCCCTCTTCCTGGTTCATAGCTGACAACTTCCTGCAGGATCCTCAGGTGGTTGAAAGGGTGAGGAAGCTCTCTGGGGCCTCTTTCATAAGGCCACTAACCTCATTCGTGACAGCTCCATCATACAGTCACTTCCTGAAGACCCCCACCTTCCATTAACATCACCTTTAGGGATTTCTATTTCAATACATGAATTAGGAGACATCAACATTCAGACAATATCAATGAATATCCCCTCCCAGTTGATCATTGAGGACAAAAACGTGGCTCATCATTTGAGGGACAATGAATGAGAATCTGGAGGGACTGTGTCTGGCCTTGTCCCAGGCAAACATGGGATGTAGAGGGTGGAAAGGACACCCACAAGTCCTAGATGAACAAGGGGTCACCTGTAAATCCTATGTAACATTAAACAGAGACACCACTTTGCCAACAAAGGTCCGTATAGTCAAAGCTATGATTTTTCCAGCAGTCATGTATGGATGTGAGAGTTGGACCATAAAGAAGCCTGAGTGCCAAAGAACTGATGTTTTTGAACTGTAGTGTTGGAGACTCTTGACAATCCCTCAGACTGCAAGGATATCAAACCAGTCAATCCCAAAGGAAATCAAATCTGAATATTCACTGGAAGGACTGATGCTGAAGCTCCAATGCTTTGGCCACCTGATAAGAAGAGCCAGCTCATTGGAAAAGACCCTGGTGCTGGGAAAGATCGAAGGCGGGAGGAGAAGGGGATGACAGAGGATGAGATGGTTGGATGGCATCACCGACTCGATGGACATGAGTTTGAGCAAGCCCAGGGAGTTGGTGACGGACAGGGAGACCTGGCGTGCTGCCGTCCATGGGGTCAGAAATAGTCAGACACAACTGAGCAACTGAACAATAATACAGGGATTGATTCCTTGAAGTCAGTGGTTTTCCAGAATTCAGATTTATTTTATTAAGTAAATTAATTAATAAAAAATGAATAAATATAAACACAGATTTATATTTCTTAACCATCACAATTTTTCATGCTCAAGGCTTGAGTAAAGTGTGATATTGTCAGTACAAATGAAAGAAAATTCTAAAGTATATAATCAAAGGACAAGACACTTAATGGTGAGAAACTGAGAATCTAGGCAACCAGGAAAGCTTTCCATAAGTCACCCCCAGAAAAACACACTAATAAGACAAACCCATCTCGTCACTTCTTGAAATCAAATAACTACTGCTCTCTCATGTCAGGAGAAAATGAGAAATCCTATGAACTAGAAATGTCACTGTCTAGGTGACTATGAAAATGCCAAGCTCCCCTGCCATTTAGAGTTTCTTGGAGACTAAAACATACAGGAATATCAAATCTGTGAGCCATATATACCTTGTGATCACCTTGAGACCAGATTGGAGGGAAGGACTGAAGCAGTGAAAACTCCCCACTTGCCTCTTCACCACTGCAGAGTCATTTCCTTTAACCCTTCATTAAAAAAAAATATATATTTTACAATTCCCCCTTTAAAAGGTCCGTGCCTCTATTTAATAGTAGAAATATTGGAAATGGACATGGAAGCAACCTTAAACGTTCATCGACACTTGAATGGACAAAGAAGATGCGGTACGTGTGTACAGTGGAATATTACGCAGCCATGAAAAAGGAATGAGAAGTGAGCCACTTGTAGTGATGTGGGTGAACCCAGAGCCTGTCATCCAGAGTGAAATAAGTCAGAAAGAGAAAAACCGATATCACATATTATCACAGATATATGGAATTTGGAAAAAATGGTACTGATGAACCTATTGCAGGGCGGGAATAGGGGCACAGACTTAGAAAACCGACTTGCGGACACAGAAGGGGAAGGAGAGGGTGGGATGAACTGAGAGAGCAGTGCTGACATATATACACCCTGCTGCTGCTGCTCCTGCCAAGTCGCTTCAGTCGTGTCCGACTCTGTGCAACCCCATAGACGGCAGCCCACCAGGCTCCCCCGTCCCTGGGACTGTCCAGGCAAGAACACTGGAGTAGGGTGCCATTGCCTTCTCCAATGCACGCATGCATGCTCAGTCCCTTCAGTCGTGTCCGACTGTGTGTGACCCCATAGATGGCAGCCCACCAGGCTCCTCTGTCCACGGAATTCTCTAGGCAAGAGTAGTGGAGTGGGTTGCCATTTCCTTCTCCAACATAGTAAAGCAATTCTATTCTAATAAATAGAACGGAATAAAAAATTTTAAAGTCAGTGCTTCCGGGAAGGACCTCAAACTGAGAAGAAGCCCCTGTTTTGATTTCGTTCGTTCACTTTAATGGAGAGTGGACAGAGGGCTTTTATCTCGATGCGTCTCATGTAAGGACCACCCCTTTCCCAAAGCTCACCTGCCTTCCCCTCCACACCTCCCTGGGGGTGGATCTGTGTTCTTCACCACCTCACGGGCTGCTGGACACAGCGGAACCTGCCCTCTGGGGACTCGTACGAGCATGTGCATGCTAAGTCGCTTCAGTTGTGTTCAACTCTGTGACCCTATGGACAGCAGCCCACCAGGCTCCTCAGTCCACAGGATTCTCTAGGCAAGAGTACTGGAGTGGGTTGCCGTTTCCTTCTCCACTGGGGACTCATAAAGTTTCCCATCTCAGTGGACTCCAAGTCAGGTACCGTGTTTCTTTAAATGTGTTCTTTCCACATTACAGTGGTTGATTTCACAAAAAGGCTACCATTATGAAAACACTCAGTCACGTGTTTGCCATGCAAGAAAATTCACAAACGAAAACAAAAAAATAACACTGCCGTTTCAGTTATTCGGATATTAGTGAGTCACTGTAGTGGTAATGATTTGGATGGCTTGTATTGATTAAAAAGTAATGGCTCGAGTGGAGGACAGAGCACAATTCAGAGTTTATGCTGCTCATTGCCAGTGCAGACATAAAATCACCACCGCCAAAATACATAAGCAGGATTGTCGTTTTCAATATAATGTTGCTATTCATGCTGCCTGTTTGGATTATATTTAACTTTACTTAGCTGCACATTAAATCTATCACGGAGAAATCAATCCCATTATCTTTGTTATTGAAAGCTCTTTATACATCCGAGCAATGACTCTATTAAATATGAATTGAGGAGAAACTTGGCAGCCAGTTTCTAAAGGAAGCTGAACTACACCAGAGGTTACAGGCTGTGGACTCTCTAACCACCTAGAAAAAGAAGACGTGTCCCAGGGCTTTCACTTGGATTATCCCTGCTTAATCAAGGCCAGTAGCATTGTGGAGCCTGGGCCTCTGTGTCCAAGAATTGAATTCAATGAATGCTGTAAGCAAGGGGGTTAAAGAGAGCCTACATAAACGTTTCCATAAACGCACAGAATCTACTTGTGTCTATTAACAGAGTTGAGGTGGCAAACACACGTTCCCACCACCACTCTTGACACTGCTTTGGGGGTGGAGTGGGTGGGGAGGGAGGCAAAGGCAGTTTACTTTCGGAAAAGAAATGATAAAAGACTCCTAGAGGGAAAAGATGGTGAACAGGTGTTCACAAGGAATCAAAATTTTAAAACAGACACAAACCATATCCAGCAAGTCAAACGCCATTTGCACCGGTTTCTGGCACACTTGCCAAATAAGATTCAGGGGAGATGGTGGGCAAGGCGGTCTGAAGAGACAACTCCTTGAGAATGCGTGACACGATTCTCACAGCTCAGTCCTACAAGCGGGAGATCTTAAGAGCGGGAGCCACTTAACATTTATTTATATTAGTGATACTTACCGTGGCCAAACCCACACAGGCTGGGTGAGTTAGAAGTACCATCGTAGAGAAAAAACACTATCAGATTGTTTTCATCTCAAGGTTTTTTCAAGGTTTTTAAAGGAAAGCGTTAGATTTCAATGTGCATTATAAATAAAGGGCATGAAGTCTCCTTAGATGAATAACATTTTATCTAGTTAACTCCCCATTAACCTCAAGCAGATTATCTACAATTTAATTTGATGCAATTATTGACTATCACAAGGCCCCACCACGCTAACTGCTGCAGATAAGAGAATAAAACAGCAACCCTGCTGTCCTGCGTATTCAAAGTCTAATGGAAAGAAAAATGCATAAGCAACCAATTACAATGAAATATGATAAACGCTCCTTGGAGAAGAACAGCAAAACCAGTCTGCTTTTTTTTTTGTGGGGGGAGGGGTGTTTGCCAGAGGCTGAAGAAGGTATCAGAAAGTTAAAGACGGACAAGATGACAGTTGAGCTGGGCATATAATGAAAATGAAAGTTGCTCAGTCATGTCCAACTCTTCATGACCCCGTGGACTATATACAGTCTGTGGAATTCTCCAGGCCAGACTACTGGAGTGGGTAGTCTTTCTCTTCTCCAGGGGATCTTCCCAACCCAGGGATGGAACCCAGGTCTCCCACTTTGCAGGCGGATTCTTTACTAGCTGAGCCAGAAGGGAAGCCCAAGAAGACTGGAGTGGGTAGCCTATCCCTCCTCTAGCAGATCTTCCCAACCCAGGAATGGAACCAGGGTCTCCTGCATTGCAGGCAGATTCTTTACCAGCTGAGCCACCAGGGAAGCCCCAGGCATATAGTCCTCTGGGCTTTAAAAAAAAAAAAAAATGGGGGATGGATATTCCCAGCTGAAAACCAGGGTGAGTGCAATGTAGGTTGCAGCACAGGACACACAGAGGCGAGAATAAGGCAGGAACTGCAGGGGTAAGGGAGGGACAAGGCAGGAAGCCTCATCAACAGTTCATACTCGGTGGAGTGGGTTGCCAGGATCTGTGCTTTAAGACCCATAGCTCAGGGTGGGGGATGATCAGAATAGTGGGATGCCGACGGTCCAGAGACCCCTTGGGCAACCAAATGATGAGGGACATCTAGGCAAGAGCACTTTAGAGCACCAGGCAGGAAAACATGAGCAACTGTAAAGACTCCACCGAGGGCACTTGATGACCAGGCAGAGACGTGAATTCAGCAAGGAAGACCCTGAACGCGACACGTCCTCAGCTAGGCAAGTGGAGAGTGTCATGGCTCACTGTGCTAGGAAATACTGGAGGAGGTGCAGGTGGGAGGGGACTCGATGGGGACCAGGTGTATCCGCTTTTGGGGACCACCGATCATGAGTGGGATATAGGACATCCAGGTGCACACAGATGACCACAGGCTCAGAAGAGGACTGTTGTTGTTCTTCAGTCGCTCAGTCATGTCTGACTGTTTGTGACCCCGTGGACTGCAGCACGCCAGGCCTCCCTGTCCATCACCAACTCCCGAAGCTTGCTCAAACTCATGTCCATCGAGTCGGTGATGCCATCCAACCATCTCATCCTCTGTCATTCCGTTCTCCTTGCCCTCAATCTTTCCCAGTATCAGGGTCTATTTCAATGAGTCAGTTCTTCGCATCAGGTAGCCAGAGTATTGGAGTTTCAGCTTCAGCATCAGTCCTTCTAATGAATATTCAGGGTTGATTTCCTTTAGGATGGACTGGTTGGATCTCCTTGCAATCCAAGGGACTCTCAAGAGTGTTCTCCAACACCACAGTGCAAAAGCATCAATTCTTCAGCTTTCTTTATGGTCCAACTGTCACATTCGTACATGACTACTGGAAAAACCATAGCTAGCGATGGAAAACAGAGTTGAACACCATCATCACATGGAATCTGATAAAGATGCAGCAGTCCTTTAAACATATCTCCCAGAAACAGTGCAATTCAAGAAGCCCTGGGCAAGGCGTGAACCCAGTTTGGATTGGGTTCACCCTCCTCGTCTCCTTCATAAGGCCTCCGAGTACCAGTTTCTACCTCTCTCTTCCAGGAGAAACGTTTGCACGATCTGTTTGGATTCGGGAGTTTTCTTTGCGATTTCAGTGCTGGGTCATCTGATTCAAAGCTGCTTCTCAGTTCATGAAGTGAACCTCTCCCTTCCGCATGGACAGACGCTCAACAGTTCTCCTGAGTTCTGATCTGCACCTTTTGGTCTTGACTTTGCGTTTCAAGGAGGGCAACTTGTACGACAGCTTCTGAGAGGAAGAGGTGACAGTGGTGGTGTTACCGAGTACAAGTTTGCTCTGCTCGCTGCCCAACGGGCCAATGAATCTGAGAGATGAGAGAGGTTCAGGCAAGGAAGAGACTTTAATCGGGGAGCTGGTAGACTGAGAAGATGGCAGGCTAGCGCCTCACAATAACCATCTGATTGGGGCCTGCATGCCAGGTTCCTCTATGGATCAGAGGTTGGGGAGGTGAGGAAGCAAAGTGAAACGGCCATTCATCTTGCAAACATCTCCTAGAATGGCGAGCCTCAGGCAGGGGATGTGTTTCTTCCTTGCTGCCATCTACAGGGGGACAGGGTTCTGAACAAAGTCAGGCAGACGGGCAGGAGATTCTCTGAGGCAGGTCATCATGTACGATTATAACAACAAAAGCAATGAAAAGCAAGTCAAAGAAACAGTTCTAACACGGAGTCAGAGTTGGCTGCTGGTCTGCAACAGTTTCCCTTGCTGCTCTGAACAGCTTTCCTGGTGACTCAGCTGGTAAAGAATCTGCCTGCAATGCAAGAGGCCTGGTTTGATTCCTGGGTCGGGAAGATCTGCTGGAGAAGGGATAGGCTACCCAATCCAGTATTCTGGCCCAGAGAATCCCATGGACTATATAGTCCATGGGGTTGCAAAGAGTCGGACACGACTGAGTGACTTTCACTCACTGCAGCAGTAAAAGGAGAATGCTGAACGCGGCACCCAGGGAAACATCAACATTTTAATGAGCGAAGGAAAGCTGGAGAAGGAGGGCAGGGAGGCAGGCTCTGGGAACAGAGATGAGATGGTAAGAATTCTCGACCAGAGAGTATTTCCAAGACGTTGATGTTGGCTACTTGGAGCCAGGCGGAGAGTTAACCTCTGCAACTGCAGTTTGCAAGGGGAACCACCCCTTTGTCACCATGAGGATCTCTAGCATGCAGTACTTGTTACCTTCCCAGTATCAATTTGCCTTTTCTACTGACTGTCAGAATCCCGTATTTACATAGACCAGCAATATTTCAAGCCAAGAATACTCATTATCATAACCTCTCCAGTAGCTGAAGGAGGCAGGGAGGAAACTGGGATGAAATACGATTCTAGATCATGAGACAGAGGGAGAAGTCCCTGGGTCAGGAATCCATATGTGAATCAGAAGATACAAAGGCTGGAACAGGAAGGATTTAATACCTGATCATTCAAACAGATCATTGAAAACGTGATTTTAGGGTATCACAATATTTTTGCAAAGGACAAGAAATACAGAACTTGCTCTTTATGACTCATGACCTTCTTTTAAATGGGAAGAACGAAATGCTATTGAGGTTCTTTTTTTTTTTTCTTTTTTCAAGATGCCCTGCCTTTTGGCATACGTATCTGGACCAAAATAACTCAGCAGCAGGAACTTCCAGTCTCAGGGAGCCGTGAGTGACATCTCAGACTCTTAGGAATGTAGGGCTGCTGGGGCCTGGCTAGCAGAGCTGACCTCTGGCAGGACAGAGCCTTTTCAAAGAAGAATGGAGGAGCTGTGCTTCTGCAGTGGGTATTTCCCAACACCAGTGTGTCAGTTAGCTACGGCTGCATAACAGACATCCCCACTGTTTTAAAGGAACAAGGACATATGACTTCTCATGACTGTGGGGGGTGACTGGGCACTTCAGCTGATTTGCCCAAGCTCTCTCATATGGCCATAGTTACCAGCTGAACATCCTAAGAGGGCATTACTCAACTGTCTGAGGCCTTGGAGGAGATGCTAGGATGCTGGGAATGGCTGCCCCCATCCCCACACACATGTGGTTTCTCCTCTCTGGATGCCTCATAAAGGATGGTCTCAGGATTCTAAGGGTGGAAGCTGCAAAACTTCTGGAGGTCCTGACTGGTAGGTTCACCATGTCCCATTCTACTAGACAGAAGGAAACTGCCCCAGATTTGAAGGGGTGGAGAAAGAGACCCCACCTCTAAGCAAAGGAGCTGGCAAGAGTCAGAGGCCATTTCAATTCACTTCAGAAACTTAGAAAGCCCTCACGCCTCCACCCAGCCCAGTCCCATGCCAGCCTGGACAAAAACTGATGGTTAATTAAGAGCCCCCATCGCCTTACAGAACTTCAACAGGGCCACCCCAAAGTGGGATTTTCTACAGCGCACTCTTCCAGCTGAAGTGGCAGAAGGAAATAGAATGCCATGTAAGAGACGACAGTTTGAAGGGAAAGTGTTAACAGGCATCTTTAACTGGAGTAGGAACCACAGTCAGACGGCAGGGCTGTAAATTTACAGACATCATCTGCAAAGTTTGGCGATTCTTCATGTGACATTTACTAGTTTTAAAAAACAACTGATTATAAATGCAGGAGACAATACCCTCAATGAATCCCTTCATATCAGAAATTCCCAATTAATAAGTGACAAGCTACAGACAGTTGGCATGTATATTTCTACACTTCTAACAAGAGTTCACAAAGGCTCATTATCATCACCCCATCAATACATGGAATCAATATAACCCACCTTACAGAGTCTGCCTGATACTCAGATATGTTACTGGGTGCCCATTTCACTGAGCTGTCTGGAACATAAGTAATCGATAGCATTCAGTGTAATAAAAACTATTACTATGCCATCAAAAGAGTCTATCTTTCCAGTAGGAGTAAATTCTGTATTTCGTTTCAGAAATCAGAACAACAATCCATTTTTGCTTTTCTATAGGATATAATAACAAAGGTTGGTGTATGTAGGGTATATAACACACACAGGCTATCAGGGTGGCCTCAACCAAAACTTTTGGAGTGAAGGAGTTGCAGTCTGCCTTTAGAGTGACTTAATTCAATAAACACAAAAACAATGCTTGCCTTATGCCATGGACTGTTCTAGAGAGTTTATGGACATTATTAATCATTGCTCCCCAGAACAAACCTATAAAGTGGGTATTTTCATTGTTACTGTCGTTCATTCGCTAAGTCACGTCCAGCTCTTTGTGACCCCATGGACTGCAGCACACCAGCCCTCCCTGTCCTTCACCTTCTCCCAGAGCTTACTCAAACTCATGTTCATTGAGTCAGTGATGCCATCCAACCATCTCATCCTCTGTCGTCCCCTTCTCCTCCTGCCCTCCATCTTTCCCAGCATGATGACCTTTCCCAGTGAGTTGGCTCTTCACATCAGGTGGCCAAAATATTGAAGCTTCAGCTTCAGCATCAGTCCTTCCAGTGAATATTCCAAGGATTTCCTTTAGGATTGACTGGTTTGATCTCCTTACAGTCTAAGGGACTCTCAAGTGTCTCCAGTATCACAGTTGATGAGCATGAATTCTTCTTTGCTCAGCCTTCTTTATGGGCCAACTCTTAAATCTATACATGACTACTGGAAAAATCATAGCTTTGACTGTGCTTTGCTGTGCCGAATCGCTCAGTCATGTCTGACTCTTTTCGACCCCATGGACTATAGCCCACCAGGCTCCCCTGTCCATGGGATTCTCCAGGCATGAATACTGGAATGCGTTGCCGTTCCCTTCTCCAGGGGATCTTCCTGACCCAGGATGGAACCCAGGTCTCCCACATTGCAGACGGATTCCTTACCATCTGAGCCACCAGGGAAGCCTCCGTATAGCTTTGATTATATGAACCATCATTACGTACATTTTAAAGACAAAGAAGTCCAGGCATGGAAAGAAGTCCGTGGCAGTAAATGGAAGAGCTGTGACTCCAGCACAGATGGTTCTGCTCTAAGAATCATTGCTTTGGCCTTTACCCTGTCTTCGACTCCACATCCTGCTGACCAACTCCTCACTCGAAGCTCAGCATGGCGATGTAGATAGCAAGGTGCGTCCTGTGTTAAATTAAAAGCCCATGAGAACTAATGTACCAGAGAATGCCGTGTGTGGCACTGGCCTGAATATCAGTGCTTTACGGATGAAAAAACAAGTATAAACTTAGTTTATAGGTTTATGAAGCTTTGTTCTAGATGTTCAGTTGCTTTGTTGTAAAAATATGTATCAGCATGCCTAAGGGGGAGAGGGGACTGGAGAACACTAGGGTTCAGGACTGTAAGTTCAAGGTCGTCTGTCTTTAGACTCCAATTTGGCTGAAAGGGACCATGGATCATGTAGTCCTAAAGTCCAATTCTGACTTCTGAAAGCAAAAACGCTGCTGACAAGAGGCAGTGATCTGAGGACCAGCTTCATTCCATGGGCAGTAAGAACAAAGAGAGGATGCAGGAAGACAATTACTCCATTTTTATGAAAACGGGACATGCTGCGTGCATGTTTATTAATGTTTCTCTGCAAAACACTGAGAAATGCCCATGATCATAGCTCTGCTTTGGTTTGAATTAAAATTGAAGATGAATCATAGAAGCTAAAGGTGACGAGGTCTCCTCTTCCAAGCCCTCACATTTATCCTTCAGTTCCCTGCAGTTACAAAAAAAAAAACAACTTTGCAGCAAATGGAGTTCCTTCTCCCACGAAGCCAAAAAGTACTGGGTGTGGGTGGTGGTCTTGGCAGCAACTGGGAGACTTCTAGGAGTGAGAAAGTCCTCCAAAGAGACATTGTGCGGCGTTAAGAATTCAGCCCGTGATGATCAATTCAAACAGCAATCAGGAATGTAAAGAGGGTCCCCTCTGCTTTAATACTGTCATGAAAAGTAGAAGTCAAGTTAATCTGGGAGCCTGGCTCAGCTGCCACTGACCTCCACCCACTGCTCAGTGGAATGATAAAAAGGCACATGCTTGCTAAAATGAGTTTATGCTTTAAGGTCATTTTAATCCTAGCGGTCTGTTCCAAAGAGCAGAGCATTCTTTAAAAGCTTTATACTGTGATTAGATGATTGGGGTTTTAGGGCTGAAGTGCTATTTTTCCTTCCGCAGAAATCTGCAAAAAATTGAATAACTTTTCAACAAATAGTTGACCGAAATGAAAAAGCCTTCCATTTTTCTTCGTGTGATTGCAACCTTGACCGTATCATCATTGGACTCAGCTGCTTTTAGACGGCTTGGCTTAGCTAGGCAAGAAAATGCATGGAAAACGCCTTCATTTAAAAATGCACAATTTTCCAAGGCACATTTTGAGCGCAAACTAATTTCACACATTCGTTTAGGGACAATCGGCCACAGGAGGTGAGATTATTAAGAGGATCTGCTTGTATACATATACGAGTTCTGTCCAACTCTTTGCAGCTCTATGGACTGTAGCCCACCAGGCTCCTCTATCCATGAGATTCTCCAGGCAAGAATACTGAAGTGGGTTGCCAACGCCCTCCTCCAGGGGATCTTCCCGACCCAGGGATCGAACCCATGTCTCTTGCATCTCCGGCACTGGCAAGCGGGTTCTTTACCACTAGGACCACCTGGGAAGCCCATCTCCCCATAGATGGGCCTCGTTTCAGGAGACTGAATTTCCCAGGGGAGACAGTCTAGGGTCCTGGCTCACAAGTCTGTGTCCGGACAGCCTAGAAGTTTCTACGATGCAGTCCATGATTTTTTTTCCAACGACATGGGTTACGTCTTAACTTCTGTGTTTGACAACAGGGAAAGTAAGCATGAGACGCTGTCCCGAGGGATCGTGTACAAACGCTGCACAAAAATACAATCCAGTTCTGTTCGATGGTTTAGTTTTTCTTGGGAAACAGAAACCATAAGGATGTCCCCCTCAGGGACTCAAAAAAGGACAATAACAGTGAAGAGCAAGTCCCGGGCAAGAGTCTCCGAGCACGTCCAGAGTCAGCACAGATGCCTGGCATCCAGGGAGATGGCAGATAGAATGAAGACCCTGTGGAAACCTAGGGGTCCACGTGGAGGGACCCAGTGGACAAACGCACCCCGTGGTTCCTGCCCGGCTCTGGTGTGAGTTAGGACTGGCACCAGTATCGAAGAATGAAGGTCTCTCCTTGGACAGGGTGAGAAATCAAATCGTGATGTCCTATGTCGTCCGGTGACACCCATGATCAGATTTTTTTTTTTTTTCTCCAAGTGGCCCTGGATTACCCAGGAGGCCCCATGGGAAACTGATTTTTTTCCAAGTCTTTGCTCGAAAGGCACTTGTCAGTGGGGCCTGCCCTTGTCACGGGATGAAATGTGCCCTTGCCCAAGCCCGTCTTCCCCACCACCCTTGTGGCCTTCCAGCAACACATGATGTACGTTCCTCCACGAATCGGGCTGTTTGCCGGTCTCCCCCACCAAGGCTGGAATTTACATGAGGACAGGAGCTCTGTCACCTGCATTGAGGAGGCGCTCGTGACTGGTCCGTTAGGACTGGTACCCACGCATGCTGAGAGGCACCATGGCACGCCTGTCTGGGCAACAGGGTTTTAGAGAGCCCCCCGTCTCTGGGGTCACACAGAGTCCGACATGACTGAAGCAACTTAGCAGCAGCAGCAGCAGCAGCCCTATCCTAAACTCACTGAGACATCTCAGCTGAGTACTGGGGGTGGGCGGGTGGATGGGAACTCGGCCAACCGCAAAGTGAGATAAAGACACTGCAAGCTTGTGAGTGGGGAAAAAAAGAAAACGGTGGAGGTGGGAGGGAGCAGGAAGTCTCAGAGGAGTGAGGAGATGTGCAGCATGGATGCGGTAAAGAAAGCAGACAGAAAACCACACAGGTCCAGCTGGGCCCCGGCTGCTGCTGCTAAGTCGCTTCAGTCGTGTCCGACTCTGTGCGACCCCATAGACGGCAGCCCACCACGCTCCCCGTCCCTGGGATTCTCCAGGCAAGAGCACTGGAGTGGGTTGCCATTTCCTTCTCCAATGCATGAAAGTGAAAAGTGAAAGTGAAGTCGCTCAGTAGTGTCTGACTCTTCTCGACCCCATGGACTGCAGCCCTCCAGGCTCCTCCAGGGGAGCAAAAACCACAGAGAGACTTACTTACGGGTCTGAAAAGGCGAGACACCACACTGGACCTGAGATGAACAAAAGGTTTGAGTGAGCCTTCCTAGAGTCAGGTATTGACAAAGAACTTTCCAGTCATACAAAAAGTCAAGCAGGGCCCGGCAAGATGGGCTTTTCCCCCTCAATTGCAATGGAAATGTGAGCTGTTCATCACCCCAGTTTAGTTTCCAAGGGGGCGGTGGCCCAAGGAAGCAGCTCAGAGGATGTCATGGCCAAGACAACAGACTGCAGTCCCGCTCAGAACACAGAGCCCCGTCTACGGGTCGTGACTAAGGATGCTCTCCGTTTTCCAGTAACTAGAAAAAAGGGAGGGACTGGCAAGCCAGACATCCTCGGGATTCATTTCTAAAGGTCTGACACGGACTGGGCATGCTTCCTCACGCACACTCCCCTCTTCTGCATCGGCAAAGTCTGGCTCTCTGTTCTCCTGATTCACTAACATTCTGGTGGCCGCTTTCCTCAGGTGTCTGGTAAGTAGATTCTTTCCAAGGACTGTCTTGGGGGACTTGCATTTTCACACACGTGAGAGACATTTCCTGTCGACCTTTCCACGACCTGTCGACATGGGAAGCTTTTCTGAGAGAATCAAAACAAAGAGCTGGCGCCTCCTTTATTAATTTTTTTTTATTTTGTTACTTGTTTTTCCTTTTTATTTTGAACACTCCACTTATTTCAACTAACCACAGACACAAAAGCCTCCCTTTCCCCCATTGCTTGTCGTCCACTCCTTATGTTCTTTGTGTCAACGCACCATTTAAAAAAAAAAAAAAACAATCTCCAATTTCACTTTTTAAATAGCTTTTCGAAAGGAGGGCTGCTACAAGGTAAATGCAAATGTGGAATTCCTGGGTATATACCCTGGAGTCTTTCCCTGACCATTTTTGGCCTTGATGAATTCATATTTAAACCAAATCCCTCCGGAAATGCATTTATCAAATTGAGTACCACAAAATACGAGATGCAACACTTAGCAAGGAGCCTCAAGACCTGTGATCAAGAGCCATCGTTCCGCGCTCCGAGACACGGAATCCATTTTCCTATACTGTGTGACATAAAATAGCTCTTTTTAATTCATACTTGATACGGACAACGTTTAACGTGATTCTGCCTGAAGAGTAGCGGGCTGTGATTCATTCTCGCCAAACTCCGTGCATACAAACGACCGCAGCGGCTTCATGGACCTCGGCGGGAGAGACAGCATCGTTCTGGAGTTACAGACGGTGGGCAGCTAGAGCAGTGGCTCCTTTAGGAGATGACGAAAGCTCTCAGAGAACACTAGGTCACGCAGCATGCAGACCTAGATTCCGCCAAGACAATCACACCAGGAGGCGTGCCTTGTGTTGTTCCTCCAAGGTCGGGATCTGTACTTGACCCAGGGCTTGGAAGAGGTTACAGTAGTTAGCAGAAAAAGGGATCCCAAATGCCCTGATCTCCAGACCCCGTAAATATGTTTCCTGTGAGTGCCCACTCGCTCAGTCGTCTCCGACTCTTTGCAACCCCATGCCAGGCTCCTCTGTCTGTGGAATTCTCCAGACAAGAGCACTGGAGTGGGTTGCCATTTCCTTTTCCAGGGGAGCTTCCTGACCCAGGGATCGAAGCTGCATCTCCTGCACTGGCAGGTGGGTCCTTATGCTCTACCGCCAGCCAAGTCCAAATATGTTTCGTGACACAGCAAAAGGAACTCTGCGGATGTGATTAAGAACGTGGAGCTGGGACTTCCCTTGTGGCCCAGAGGCTAAGACTCCACGCTCCCAATGCAGGGGCCGGGGTTCAATCCCTAGTGAGCGGCAATTAAGAGTTCACATGCTCCAGCTTGGAGAAGGAAATGGCAACCCACTCCAGTATGCTTGCCTGGAAAGTCCCCATGGACAGAGGAGCCTGGTGGGCTTACAGTCCAGGGGGTCGCAAACAGTCAGATACGACTGAGCAACCAAAGAAGAAGATGCTACAACTAAAGATTCCCAACGTCAACACAAATATCCTTCCAGGAGGGTGGCAGAAAGGGGGCTCTGATTCCAAAAAACGAGTATCACAGTGATGCAAAATCCCAGAATGAGAGACAGACACTGAGCCAGCCATTGTTGGCTCCGAGGCTGGAGGATGGGGCCTGATTCACTCTGCTACATCTCTGAAACAAACACAACACTGTCAATCAATTATACCCCAATAAATTAAAAAAAAAAATCAGATACATGTACATGAATGTTTGCTCCAGTGTTATTCACAGTGGAAACAAGGGAACAATTTACCAAGAGATGAACAGATAAACAAACCATCGTCCATCCACACAAAAGCAAGTAAGCTGGTCATGAAGAGGAATGAAGTACCGATATGCACTGTAGCACACGTGAACCTCGAAAGCATTACGGTAAGTAAAAGAAGCCAGTCACAAATTCACATGACTAACTGTGTGATACCATTCATATGAAGCATTATCCACAAGAGGTAGTGATTTATCTAGAGACAAAAAGGAGATCAGTGCTGATCTGGGCTGGGGTGGGAGGTAATGGGGAGTGAAGGCTTAACGGAGACAGCGTTTCATTTTTAAGTGAGGAAAACGCTCTGGAATGGGAGGTGATGGTTGCACAGTCCCATGAATGTACTAAATGCCACGGAACTGTTCACTTTATGATGATGAACATGGCAAATTTTTAGTGTATGTGTATGCTACTGCATTTTTAACAAAAGCTCAAGAAAGAAAAACAACTCTCTTGATGTCAGGAAGTCAGACCACTGTTTTCCCACTTCTGGGAGCAAAAGGCGGTGAAATCTCAGAGTGGGTCTGAGCAAATTGGGTCCGAGTCCTAATTTGACTCAGAGCCAGCCAGGCCAGCTTTCGTGAGGCTCATTTTCTGCCAAGTGGAGAGGGCTATGTTCCAGGTCTGCTCAGAGGCGAAGAGGGAAAAACAGGCCATTGCCTCGGGCGTACAGTAGGCTCTGTGATAAAGCTAAGCAGCAGGCCATCCCGGCCTGGGTGGTTCCATCTGACCCGACAATGCGCCCAGTCCTTCTGCAAGGCCACACGAAGCCCCCATTCATGGGCTTGCATTTTGCAGACTGTACCTAAAATCTGAGGCAAGGACTAACAAGTCAGACACCACCCTTCATTTACAGAGAGCAAAGACTAGCTAGGTTGTGTAAAACAAGGAAGACAGTCAAGTATTACTGGAGGGCCAGCAACATAGCAAGAACACTACCCAGGCCATACCTTCCGATCAGGCAACCCCTGGTGAACCCTGGTCTCTACTCAGCTCACAGGGTTGATTCCATCACCTCTGCCTTACAAACAACAGCAAAGCAAGGCCTGAAAATGGAAGCTTAAATGACAGCATAGCTTTTGTCATCTTTCACAACTTTCAACCAAGACACACTTGGCTGGGCTTATAATTTTAACACAGATCTGTTGTTGTTTTGATGCTCAGTCATGTCCGACTCTTTGTGACCCCATGGACTGTAACCAGCCAGGTTCCTCTGTCCAGGGGATTCTCCAGGCAAGAATACTAGAGCGGGTTGCCATTTCCTCCTCCAGGAGATCTTCCCGACCCAGGGATCGAACCTGCATAGCCTGCAATACCAGATGGGTTCTCTACCACTGAGTCACCAGTTGCCACAGAGGCTCTCTAAACATTTCTTCCATTTTTTTTTTTTTCTCCAAGAGGTAGCTAGGAGGAAAAGAAAAGCGTGATTCTTCTCCATAAGAAAATTGATGGCTTAGCCAGGCAGAGTTCCAGCAATGCAGTTTGTCAAATCTTTTGTAAAATTTTTCTTCTTTAGAGATGAATCAGATTTATGCAATAAAATATCTCAGTGGGGTTTTTCTTTTATTTGGATCATTCTTCACTATCAGGAGAACATATGTCCCCACGATATCATCTGAATGAAAGAGAATTGAAAATGAAATTTGTAACTAGGCAAGGAAGTCGCTCGCCACACACGGGCAGAGTCCTTGGAGGACGTGGATCCAGAAGGCAGCATCCAGCCCAGACTCACAGAGCAGCTCTTGTCAACCGGGGTACGTACTGGGGTCACCTGGGGGCTCTGTTACCAGGCAGATCCCTGGGTCACCCTGAGATGCCCTAGCAGTAAGTGTGCAAAGAAGACCAAGCAGCTCTACTAACCCAGCATCAACAGAAAGTGAAAGTGAAGTTGTTCAGTTGTGTCTGACTCTTTGTGACCCTATGGACTGCACAGTCCATGGAATTCTCCAGGCCAGAACACTGGAGTGGGTAGCCTTTCCCTCCTCCAGGGGATCTTCCTGACCCAGGGATCGAACCCCGGTCTCCCGCATTGCAGGCGGATTCTTTACCAGCTGAGCCCCAAGGGAAGCATGAACTGAAGACACTTGTTAAGTCAGGACACATCCACAGAAGCTTCTCTTTGTCCCAACCAGCCTCCTTCATTTTTTAAAAAAAAAAAATTTATTCATTTGGCTGTGTGGGCCTTCTCTGCATCATTTGGGATCTTTTCTGAGCTTAGCTGCCGCACAGCATGTGGGATCTTAGTTCTCCGACCAGGGATCAAACCTGTTATTCTGTTGCATTGCAAAGAAGATTCTTAACCACTGGACCTCCAGAGAACTGCCCCACTTTAAAGTAGGCACTCCAGGCTCTGAACCGCTTCCTCCTGATTCCAGTCTTTTTGCCGTTGAACACCATGTGGAGTAAAAGGGAAATTCAGCGGGTGGGTGAAGTCAAGGGCAGGACAGGCAAAGAAAGGAGCTGGGAAACTTGCTTGTCTCTGGAGACACAGTTCTAGGGCGTGATGGCTGTTGGTTTGCCCCTTCCATGAGGCATCTCCCCAGGCATAGGCGACTTGATTCCAGGTGTGTTGAGCCCCCCATGTTCATGAACCTGGAGGCCCCCGGGTGTTGTCTATGTGTCTCTGAAGCACTATGCTGAAGAGACTTGACATTACCCTGCATTTGCAGAGAAAATACCTGCCAACCTCCAAGTAAACAGCGCATGTGCCTATCACATTCCGAGCAGGAGACTGAAGCCACCAGTGTGTCCTGGAGGAAACTGCAGGGGTAATGACTTCTCTGCAACAGCACACGTGTGTGTCTGTTAGTCACTCAGTCGTGTCTGACTCTGCGACCTCCCATGGACTCTATCCCGCTAGGCTCCTCGGTCCATGGGATTCTCCAGGCAAGACTACTGCAGTGGGTTGCCAATTCCTCCTCCAGGGAATCTTCCCAACCCAGGGATCAAACGTGGGGTCTCCCGCATTGCAGGCAGAGTCTTTACCTTCTGAGCCACCAGGGAAGCCCAGCATAGGTCCATTTTATGAGCAATGCTGCCTTTTAAACCAGCGACTAAAGCAGAGATGGGCACACCCACGACAGACAAGCTCAGAGCAAAATGGCACTTGGGCCAGGCTTGAATGTGGTAGCTCAGCGGAACATCTGAGGTCCATCTGAGCTCCAAACTTGCAGGGTTCATACTCACTTAGGTTTTCAAGGGGCGTATCTACCTGGGGTTTTCTTGGGTAAGAGAACATGCCCCACTTCTCAGCTCCATGGTGACTAGTCCATCCTCACAGACAGAATAGGAAAATTGGGTAAGTTAACATCTGCAGAGCAAAGAGGAGGTAAAACTCCAGCATAGACCCATCTGGAATGGGCTGCCACAGCCGTCACCTGGCCAGCCTGGTCACAGAGATTCACAGTGACACAGGACAGGATTTAGAGAGTTAATATTGTAGCTATCCCTCCTTCAATGAGCTTATTATTGAAAAATCAACCATTTCTCCACGGTGCATCCTAAATGAGAGACGTGGTTCCTTTAAGGAAGGTAGAACAGCCGACTCTTTCTAGGTGCTGAATGATTACTTGAGCTGCTCACTTCTAACAAAGGCCCTTTGTCCCTGGCTTGGGAGAGGAAAGCTTCTCAATCCCGGATGTGTAACCCATGATGCATCCTTTCTGGTAACTTGGGAGGCTGAAGGCCACAGGGGAACGAATGCACAGAAGCACCACCTGAAGACCACCAACCACTGATGTGCTCAGCCGTGTGGACTCTCCACGGGGTGCTGGTTGTTTTTTCAGTCGCTCAGTCGGGTCCGACTCTTTGCCACCCCATGGACCACAGCACGCCAGGCCTCCCTGTCCTTCACCAACTCCCAGAGCTTGCTCAAACTCATGTCCATCGAGTCGGAGATGCCATCCAACCATCTCATCCTCTGTCGTCATACACAAATATCACAGACTGGAAGGGAGACCAGCATTTTCAAAATACCAACTCCCAACAACCTCCACATTAGGACCTCAAACACATTTAAAGTCTGTCACACGGTTCCCCTTCTATTGGACTAGTCTCCAGGAAAGCCACATTTGCCCCTCATATGTCCCTTATATTATTAATGTTTCATCCCAGGCTGCCAAAATGCTGTCCAAATTTCAAACTCACCCCAAACCTTTCACCTTCAGTTCACTGTCCACTGGTGCTTTTAACTGTGTAAGACACTCTTCCTCTCCTTTAAACCCACGTGGGGCTTCTCTCTGTCATGAGAAGTTCGACTTACGTTATGGTTGTTCAGTTCAGTTCAGTTGCTCAGTCGTGTCCGACTCTTTGTGACCCCATGGACTGCAGCACGCCAGGCCTCCCTGGCCATCACCAACTCCCAGAGCTTGCTCAAATGCATGTCCATCGAGCCGGTGATGCCATCCAACCATCTCATCCTCTGTCATCCCCTTCTCCTCCCACCTTCAATCTTTCCCAGCATCAGGGTCTTTTCTAATGAGTCAGTTCTTCGCATCAGGTAGCCAAAGGATTGGAGCTTCAGCTTCAGCTTCAGCATCAGTCCTTCCAATGAATGTTCAAGACTGATTTCCTTTAGGATGGACTGGTTGGATCTCCTTGCAGTCCAAGGGACTCTCAAGAGTCTTCTCCAACACCACAGTTCAAAAGCATCAATTCTTCAGCACTCAGCTTTCTTTATAGTCCAACTCTCATACCCATACATGATTGCTGGAAAAACCATAGCCTTGACTAGACAGACCTTTGTTGGCAAAGCAATATCTCTGCTCTTTAATATGCTATCTAGGTCGGTCATAACTTTTCTTCCAAGGAGAAAGCCTCTTTTAATTTCAAGGCTACAGTCACCATCCGCAGTGATTTTGGAGACCCCCAAAATAAAGTCTGTCACTGTTTCCAGTGTTTCTTCATCTATTTGCCATGAAATGATGGGACCAGATGCCATGATCTTAGTTTTCTGAATGTTGAGCTTTAAGCCAACTTTTCCCCTATGGTTGTTAGGAAGATCATATTCCCCCCCACTAAGCTATATCACAAGCTTAGGGACAGTTTCACATAAGTCTGTGTGTCATGGACTAAAGGTACACTGACTACACTGAATCGAATAAAACTGAAAGAAACGGACCTTTTCATCTTAAGACAGCTCTGCAAAATAGAAGAAAATATAAAGAAAAAGCCCAAATTGCACACTACTTCGATTTGAGTAGTTTTACTAAGTGGTATTTCTGAGGAGTCCTGTATGCTCTGGCTGTACGTTCCTGAAAGACAAGATTGCAGATGATTGCTCTGCTCCACAGAGACAACTCAGCAGGTGATTCTGACCTGTGAGGGGTCTGGGTTGTTGCTGTTTTCTCAGAGTCCAGGAACGGGTTCATAATTCGCATAATAGAGGTCAGCACCTTTCTGAATTGTGGGGAGACAACACTAGTGTGTCTATGTTAGATGAGCCAGTGTCTTTATTGAATCTCTCTGTGTATCCATAGAAAGCCCCTAGACAACAAGGAGATCAAACCAGTCAGTCCTAAAGGAAATCAACCCTGAATATTCATTGGAAGGACTGATGCTGAAGCTCCAGTACTTTGGCCACTTGATGAGGAGCGCTGACTTGTCGGAAAAGATCCTGATGCTGGGAAAGATTGAGGGCAAGAGGAGAAGGGGATGACAGAGGGTGAGATGATGGTTGGATGGCATCACCGACTCGATGGACAAGAGTTTGAGCAGGTTCCATGAGATGCTGAAGGACAGGGAAGCCTGGCGTGCTGCAGCCCATGGGGTTGCAAAGAGTTGGATATGACTGAGTAACTGAACAGTAGTGTATCCATTATTATTTCCTAACTCCAAGGGCATTTCTGGGGCACTTTTCTCCCTGCACGGCTGCAGGTCACTACAGGGAATGGAGTTCAGAAGTCAAAAAGAGCTCTCTTTCAAGTGACTATAAAGTAATAGGAATTATATGAGATCATATAAAGAGCAGAGAAGGCAATGGCACCCCACTCCAGTGCTCTTGCCTAGAAAATCCCATGGATGGAGGACCCTGGTGGGCTGCAGTCCATGGGGTCGCTACGAGTCGGACACGACTGAGCAACTTCACTTTCACTTTTCACTTTCACGCATTGGAGAAGGAAATGGCAACCCACTCCAGTGTTCTTGCCTGGAGAATCCCAAGGACAGGGGAGCCTGGTGGGCTGCCGTCTATGGGGTTGCACAGAGTCGGACATGACTCAAGCGACTTAGCAGCATATAAAGAGCAACTCAGACACCATGAGTGACACCGCTCTCGTCGATGTGATTTCCCACAATGGTGAAACTCTCTTTTAAACTTATGAAGAAAACAATGTGCAAGTCTATCTTCAAATTACATAAGCATTCAGTGAGTTCAGTTCAGTCGCTCATTCGTGTCCAACTCTTTGCGACCCCATGAATCGCAGCACGCCAGGCCTCCCTGTCCATCACCAACTCCTGGAGTTCACTCAAAACTCATGTCCACGGAGTCGGTGTTGCCATCCAGCCATCTCATCCTCTGTCATCCCCTTCTCCTCCTCCCCTCAATCTTTCCCAGCCTCAGGGTCTTTTCCAATGAATCAGCTCTTCGCATCAGGTGGCCAAAGTATTGGAGTTTCAGCTTTAGCATCAGTCCTTCCAATGAACACCCAGGACTGATCTCCTTTAGGATGGACTGGTTGGACCTCCTTGCAGTCCAAGGGACTCTCAAGAGTCTTCTCCAACACCACAGTTCAAAAGCATCAATTCTTCGGTGCTCAGCCTTCTTCACAGTCCAACTCTCACATCCATACATGACCACAGGAAAAACCATAGCCTTGACTAGACGGACCTTTGTTGGCAAAGCAATATCTCTGCTTTTTAATACGGTATCTAGGTTGGTCATAACTTTCCTTCCAAGGAGTAAGCATTATAATCTGGAAAAGTCTAATATATACTAACATTGTAGGGGAAATTTTTCCTTTACATGTAAAACTGTGTAACTCTAGCTTTAGACAAGTCTTTCTTTTTTTACTTATTTGGATGTCAAAATGACATCTGGATGATCATGCTACATTGTTCAAGCTATTCGTCAGGCTCCCCCCTTCCCTACATGGGCTTAGCTGGTATAGAATCTGCCTGCAATGAAGGAGACCTCGGTTTGATTCCTGGGTTGGGAAGATCCCCTTGAGAAGGGATACGGTGTCCACTCCAGTATTCTTGGGCTTCGCTTGTGGCTCAGCTAGGAAATAATCTGCCTGAAATGCCAGAGACCTGGGTTCGATCCCTGGGTTGGGAAGATCCCCTAGAGAAGGGAAAGGCTACCCACTTCAGTAGTCAGCCCTGGAGAATTCCATGGACTGTATAATCCATGTGGTCGTCAAGAGTCAGACACAACTGAGCGGCTTTCACTTTCCTCTTCCCCATCAAATGCAGTAAAACTCTCCAATCAATAAGCCTGTAAAAGACTCCTCTATGAAAATCCAGAAGTATCCTGGGGCAACCCACCAGGTGCAATGACAGTTCACTGCACTGCCATGTAATGTGTTAAATGTTTCAGTTTGGTGTAAAAGTGGCTTCCCTGGGAGTCAGACACAAAGAATCTGACTGCAATGAAGGAGATGGTTTGGGGAGAAAGGTGATCCCTAGTTCAGGAAGATCCCCTGGAGGAGGGCATGGCAACCCACTCCAGTATTCTTGCCTGGAGAATCCCATGGACAGAGGAGCCTGGTGGGCTACAGTCCATGGGGTCGCAAAAAGTTGAATACGACTGAACTCCTCTTGGCTGGAACAAACTCTTCAGTGGCCTCATCATGTATAAAGGTTAAATATCAGGGACCTGGTGGTTATTTATTTCCAAAGTGTTAAACACACTGGGCTCTGATAAACATGCTCAATGTGTCACAGTCAATTAGAAAGCCTTCCAGAGTGAACGAGCTTCTGACTCTGAGGAATGCCACTGGCATGAGATAAACAGAGAGCTGGACAATGTCCGGGACCACCACCTTCCGTCAGATACCAAATGCAATCCCAACCGACCGCAAAGGCAAGCGTGCAAAGTAGCTGCTCGTTCTTTGGGACTAAAAATACATTGTTTTTCTTCAGGCAGTGGGGTTTCTTGTGACTCCAGCACAACTTTGTGTAGCTCAAAAATAAAGAATGGGCATCATACATCACAAGTTTCAACTGGGCTCTTTCTGTAAGGATGGGACAGTAGGTATATATGCATCAGGATGGACAGATGGAACTAGAAATGTCTTCTTTACAGTGTGACCAAACCTTAGACTGAGTCATGCCTAGGCAAAGGACCCCTTAGGGAGAGCACCCTGGTCATAAAGAGTCTGACTTGCTTTGTTGTTGTTCTCCGGCTAAATTGTGTCCAACTCTTAGCTGCCCATGGGCTGCAGCACACTAGTCCCCTGTCCTTCACTATCTCCTGGAGTTGCTCAAACACACGTCCATTGAGCTACCGTGACGGAAAACTGGTATGTGTAAAGGGTTGATGCCAAATTACATGCTGCAAAGTTATACAAAGGTCAACAGAGGTCCTTTTTGCCAACATAGATCTGTCTAGTCAAGGCTATGGTTTTTCCAGTAATCATGTACAGACGTGTAAGTTGGACTATATAGAAAGCTGAGCACCAAAGAATTGATGCTTTTGAACTGTGGTGTTGGAGAGTCCCTCAGACTGCAAGGAGATCCAACCAGTCCATCCTAAAGGAGATCAGTCCTGGGTGTTCATTGGAAGGACTGATGTTGAAGCTGAAACTCCAATCCTTTGGCCACCTGATGCAAGGAACAGACTCATTGGAAAAGACCCTGATGCTGGGAAAGATTGAAGGCGGGAGGAGAAGGGGACGAAGAGGATGAGATGGTTGGATGGCATCACTGACTCGATGGACATGAGTTTGTGTAAGCTCTGGGAGTTGGTGGTGGACAGGGAGGCCTGGTGTGCTGCAGTCCGTGTGGTCACAGAGTCGGACACGATGACTAAGCAACTGAACTGAAATGAAAGTTATACAGTACAGAGTGAAGGAACCCAAGCTCTGTGCCTATTTCTAATGCTACAGCTGCTGCTGTTGCTGCTGCTAAGTCGCTTCAGTCGTGTCCGACTCTGTGCGACCCCATAGACGGCAGCCCACCAGGCTCCCCCATCCCTGGGATTCTCCAGGCAAGAACACTGGAGTGGGTTGCCATGTCCTACTCCAGTGCACGAAAGTGAAAAGTGAAAGTGAAGTCGCTCAGTTGTGTCCGACTCTTAGCGACCCCATGGACTGCAGCCTACCAGGCTCCTCTGTCCATGGGATTTTCCAGGCAAGAGTACTGGAGTGGGGTGCAATTTATTTGTGGTCAATTCAGATGACCTGAATCAAATATCCTTATTTCTTACCTCAATACTAAAAACTTGGGTTGAGTTTGGCATTAATGTAAGGGCAGGTGTTTTTGTGTGACTAGAATATTATCCAATTATTCTTACTTGTCATGTGAACTACCTTTGAAGACTGCCTGAACATTCTACATTTTTCTCTATTCAGGTAAAATATTGGACAGCATTATTAACCAAACTGACTGAATTAACATCTATCCAAGACAAGTGCCAGAGACAACTGGATAATACATATTTCTTTCAAGAGCATTTCAAACATTCACCAGGATATGGCCACTCTGCACTGGGCCATGAAACAACTCGAAAGCAACTGGAATCACACAGGAGACGTTCTCAGACTACAATGTGGTTAAAACAGAGATCAGTCACAAAAAAAGATAAATTCATCACTATGTGGACAAAGGTCCATCTAATCAAAGCTATGGTTTTTCCAGTGGTCATGTATGGATGTGAGAGTTGGACCATAAAGCTGAGTGCTGAAGAATTGATGCTTTTGAACTGTGGTGTTGGAGAAAACTCTTGAGAGTCCCTTGGACTGCAAGGAGATCCAACCAGTCCATCCTAAAGGAAATCAGTCTTGGGTGTTCATTGGAAGGACTGATGCTGAAGCTGAAGCTCCAATACTCTGGCCATCTGATTCGAAGAGCTGACTCATTGGAAAAGACCCTGATGCTGGGAAAGATTGAAGGCGGGAGAAGGGGCTGACAGAGGATGAGATGGTTGGATGGCATCACGGACTCAATGGACATGGGTTTGGGTGAACTCCAGGAGTTGGTGATGGACAGGGAGGCCTGGCATGTTGCAGTCCATGGGGCTGCAAAGAGTCAGACACACCTGAGCAACTGAACTGAACTGAGCTTAAGCCTGAGAACCTGGGCCGTGTCACCTCTTACTCTGAGCTCTTACCCACCTGCTTTCAAAGCGTCTGGGGTCCTCCCCCGACCACTGTCATCGCTAAGCCCTTTTCCCCAACACCACCCCCAAGCCCTCCTCCTTCCTTCCTAAAGCACCACTAACCCAATCAACACACTTCACTTTGCCAAGGACTTGGGTAAAAGAAGGGAATAGTGGCAGAGGAAAAAAAATTACAAAATAATTGAGTGTGAGGTACCACATTAAAAGTCCATCAGCCATCTTATAGAGAAGTCCTTATTAAAAATTCCCATATTCCTGAGCCTGCCCTTCCTCACTCTAGAAAAAGATCTTCATTCATCCGGCAAGTACTTGTGAGAAGCTTCCTTATTTACCAGTCCTGGGTGTATGCACCAGAGATTCAGCAATAAAGAAAACAAACTCGGCCATTGTGAAATTACAGTCTCGGAATCCACCCACCCATTCTGTTCTTAGCCCTGGATTCCTGAAGCCCATGGATCAGAAAGAGACAACGGAAAATGCATGTTAGCCCTGGTATGCGGAGCCGTCTTGCCTCCCATTGTTTTGATCTCCCCCTTTCAACCTAGGCAAGGGGCTTACATTTTAGAACCAAAAGAACAATCACACTGCTTTCCTAAGCTAATGAGCGGCATTCATCTTGATATGCATTCTGCCTCCTGTAGTCAATTTTTAAATCAATGTTTCATTCTCTCTGCATTTGCCGTTTCAAAATTCCCCTTAATTGAAGCCATTTCTCAGTTGTAATAGCACCAATATACAATGATAATAGTATAAAATGTACCTCTTTAGATGATGGGAACTGCATGCTAAGTCACTTCAGTCACGTCCGACCCTGTGCGACCCCGTGGACTGTAGCCCACCAGGCTCCTCTGTCCATGAGATTCTCCAGGAAAGAATACTGGAGTGGGTTTCCATGCCCTTCTCCAGATGAGAACTAGGTATCCCACCAAATATTTAAATACAAGCTGTTAACAACCTAGATAGCACATTCAAAAGCAGAGACATTACTTTGCCAACAAAGGTCCATCTAGTCAAGGCTATGGTTTTTCCTGTGGTCATGTATGGATGTGAGAGTTGGACTGTGAAGAAGGCTGAGCACCAAAGAATTGATGCTTTTGAACTGTGGTGTTGGAGAAGACTCCTGAGAGTCCCTTGGACTGCAAGGAGATCCAACCAGTCCATTCTGAGGGAGATCAGCCCTGGGATTTCTTTGGAAGGAATGATGCTAAAGCTGAAACTCCAGTACTTTGGCCACCTCATGCGAAGAGTTGACTCATTGGAAAAGACTCTGATGCTGGGAGGGACTGGGGGCAGGAGGAGAAGGGGACGACAGAGGATGAGATGGCTGGATGGCATCACTGACTCAATGGAGGTGAGTCTGAGTGAACTCCGGGAGTTGGTGATGGACAGGGAGGCCTGGCGTGCTGTGATTCACGGGGTTGCAAGGAGTAGGACACGACTGAGCGACTGAACTGAACTGAACTGAACAATATTTCTGGGAAAAACCAGCTACATGCGTATGTGAATCTAGAGGATGTAAATTCAGAAGTCTAACTTATGTGATTGAGGCAAGAATATGTTTAAACGGTGATCTCTGGCTTCCCTGGTAGTCCAGTGGTTAAGAACCCGTCTACGAATGCAGGTGACGTGGATTCGAACCCTGGTCCAGGAAGATCCCACGTGCTGTGGAAAAACTAAGCCTGAGCGTCTCAACTACTGAGACTGTGGTCTGGGGCCTAAGAGCCGTAGGGACTGAGCCCACATACTGCAACCACGGAAGCCCCCACTCCTAGAGCCTCACAACAAGATGCTTCACAACAAGAGTCAAAGTCAAAGTGCTAGTTGCCCAGCTGTCTCTCCCTCTTCGAAACCCCACGGACTGTAGCCCGCCAGGCTCCTCCGTCCATGGGATTCTCCAAGCAAAAATACTGGAGCGGGCCAATTGCCGTTGCCTTCTCCAGGGGTCAAACCCAGGTCTCCTGCATGGCAGGCTGATTCTTTGCCATCTGAGCCACCAGGGAAGCCCACACACCACAGCTAGAGAGTAGCCACTGCTCACTGCAGAGCCAAAATACAGAATTAAATAAATACATCTTTAAATAAAAGGCAATCTCACGGACATTATTCAGTAAAAACTGTTAAAATAAGTCAGCAAAGGGATCAGAAATAATGCATGTTTTACTCCAACACTCTCTCCTTGAGTCCTTGCCCTCTGTATGATACAGTGTTACATGCTTCAGAACACAAAGACAGAAAAGTGTCCTAGACTCCTTCATGTCCATTCCCATTTCACCCCTCTTCAGAGACAAGCTTCTTGGAAGAGCAGTCACCATTAAGTTCATTTCTTCACCTCCCAGTTCTTCTTGATCTGTCTTCATCTGCTTTAACCTCAACCACACTCTTAGAAGTGGTTTTATCAAGACCTGGCTTGCTTTTTGTTCCTCGTTTTACTTGACTGTTGAAGAAGGAAATGGCAACCCGCTCCAGTATTCTTGCCTGGAAAATCCCCTGGACAGAGAAGCCTGGTTACAATCTATAGGCTACAGTCCATGGGGTCACAAAGAGTCGGACACGACTGAGCAACATCACTTTACTCGACTGTTCATAATTTTTGACGCTGTTGGCCACCTCCATCTTTCTCAAACTGTTTACTCCCTTGGTTGTCAAGGCAACGCACACTTGAGCTCTAGTCTCTCTCTCGGGCTGACATTTAAAGGTTAGGTGCCATCCTCAACTCTCTTTCCTCTCATCCTTTCTGAGATGAGCAGGCCCTCATTCACACGTGCCCTTCCCATTGCCTCTAGAATGTCTACCACTGCCAATGACATGTCTCTAGTCCATCTCTCTCTCTCAGCCTGCAGAATCGTATTTTTAACTCTCTAGTGGACTCTGTCCACCCAAATGCTTTAGTCAACCCCCACCGAAGTCCAAACTCGCTGCTTTATTTTTCCTTCCTACCTGCTCTCATCACCCTCAAGATGCAATTCCCATGTAGAGTACCTTTGTACCCTAACCATCCACAGCAAAAAGTTTCTGTCATCCACACCATCTTTCTTGTCCACCAACGTTTCAGTCACTGAAAGTGAAAGTGAAAGTTGCTCAGTTGTGTCCAACTCTTTGCCACCCCATGGACTCTACTGTCCATGGAATTCTTCAGGCCAGAATACTGGAGTGGGTAGCCCTTCCTTTCTCCAGGGGGTCTTCCCAACCCAGGGATTGAACCCAGGTCTCCTGCATTGCAGGCAGATTCTTTACCAACTGAGCTATTCAGTTCAGTTCAGTTCAGTCGCTCAGTCATGTCTGACTCTTTGTGACCCCATGAACCACAGCACCCCAGGCCTCCCCGTCCATCGCCAACTCCCTGAGTCTGCCCAAACCCATGTCCATTGCGTTGGTGATGCCATCCGACCATCTCATGCTCTGCCATCCCCTTCTCCTCCTGCCCTCAATCTTTCCCAGCATCAGGGTCTTTTCCAATGAGTCAACTCTTCACATGAGGTGGTCAAAGGATTGGAGCTTCAGCTTCAACATCAGTCCTTCCAATGAACACCCAGGGCTGATCTCCTTTAGGATGGACTGGTTGATCTCCTTGCAGTCCAAGGGACTCTCAAGAGTCTTCTCCAACAGCACAGTTCAAAAGCATTAATTCTTCTTTGCTCAGCTTTCTTTATAGCCCAACTCTCACATCCATACATGACCACTGGAAAAACCATAGGTTTGACTAGATGGTAATGTTGGTAATGTCTCTACTTTTTAATATGCTGTCTAGGTTTAATATGCTTTTCTTCTTTTAATTTCATGGCTGCAATCACCATATGCAGTGCTTTGGGAGCCCAAAAAACTAAAGTCTGTCACTGTTTCCATTGTTTCCCCATCTATTTGCCATGAAGTGATGGGACCGGGTCCCATGATCTTGGTTTCACCCTAGAACCCAACAATTCCATTTCTTGGAATACACCCTACAGATATGCTGAGGTAAGCTCACCAAGAAACATGCACGGTATCTTCAGAGCAGCTGTATTCATTGTGACAAAGAGTAGAAACAATCCAGACGTCCATCAGTCCATGAATGGATGGGTAAGCTGTATAACATTTACACCATGGAATACTATCTGACCATGAGAATGAGCACCACGCCACGTGTAAAAGTCTGGATGACTCTCAAACCCAACGCCGAGTAAAAGACATCGGTACAAAAGGGGACATACTGTTTGACACGCCAAGTACCGGAAGGAGGACAGTCAGTCTCTGCTTTTTGAAACCAGGATGGCACTCAGTGACCGAAAAAGAGCCAAAGACGTGATTGGAGCGTATTAATAGGCTGGTGACTCGAGGGTATTAAGAGGCTCCACCATTCATTTAGTTCCGCATTACTGGTCGTCTTCCATTTGTGAACATTCAAGCTGCACACACAGGGTGTATGCGTTTTCTATCTCTCAAGCTGCAACAAAAGGTTTTTAAGTGTATACAGCTTAACGAATTTTTACTCAGTAGACATTCCCATATATAAGTAACATGGATGAGACAGCATATTGCTGGCAGCTCAGAAGCCCCTTCACACTCCAGCCCATATCAATTCCCTCAAAACAATTTCTGTTTTGACTTTTACCATGGTGGCAGAGATTCCCACCTGTACTGCTGTTTCCTCCATTTCAACAAAATACATCGGCATGCTATAGGCTTTCTTATAGATACACGTTGAACTAATAAATCACAGGAAAAAATGGAGGAGTCAACAAAGATATCTGAAACCTTAAGTGTGGTTCAGTTCAGCTCAGTCGTGCAGTTGTGTCCGACTCTTTGTGACCCCATGAACTGCCAAGTCCATTAAATTAAAAGGATAAAGTGAGGGAAAGAAGTTAAGAAGGAAAGTGTAGTTCCTTAGAGAATGTCTATATCTCGTAGAAAAAAGCAATACTGAAGGGTAGTCTGAAAATCAAACCATATTTTTACGTCATAAATGCAATGTACTAGTTGCTTAGCAACCAACTGATAAGAGTTCTGGTTTGTATGACTAGGGGCTTCCCTAGTGGCTCAGACAGTAAAGAGTCTGCCTGCAGTGTGGGAGACCCAGCTACAATCCCTGGGCTGGGAAGATCCCTTGAAGAAGGAAATGGCACCCCACTCCAGTATTCTTGCCTGGAAAATCCCATGGATGGAGGAACCTGGCGGGCTACAGTCTATGGGGTCACAAAGAATCGGACACAACTGAGAGACTTCACTTTCTTCCTTTCTTTGTATGACTGACCAACTATGGACCAGTCAAAAACACTTCACTTATGCATTCTTTTTGGTGACTTACAAGCATCTTTGTACTCACAATACAAGGCTCTTAAATGTATGCCTTAGATCCGTATTGTGTGCTTTTTAAAATCAACTTGAAAATAGAAAGAATTTCAGCTTCCAAACAACCTTTGGACCCGAGCGGTTAGTAATTGCACAAGGATCACCAAGTCCGATGTTAAAAATTTACAGCATTTGAAAAGCCCACAAGCCACACAACTGATTTTTGTTCAACTTCCTGGTTCATTACGCCTGGTACTGGGCATTCATTGTATAGAATGGAAGAGGCTGGAGGACCCAGGGTGAGAGGTTGGCTTCCCCATTCATTCGGATCTGCACTAGCATAGTACCTCTCTTGTCTGAGCCCCAGGAAAGGAAGGGCAATCTCCAGACAGTGAACTGTAAATTATTATAAAATAAGAGCATACACACGGGAGTGGACTTTTGCCTGCCCTGAGTTTGTATGGTTTCGTAGGTGGAGTCTTCCGAATCACAGCAGGCCCACATCCCACGTACAGCTCTTTCTTCCATTTACATTCTGTTCGAGTTTCACTCTGGGTTTGGTCACATTCCCTCCCTCTGGACTTGAATAGCGCCCAGGGTGTGAAATAAGCATTGAGATTCACTGGTGTGATTGACGCTCTGCTGTGTCATCTAAATTGGTCTGTTAAAAAGTCCCTTGACTTGAGGTATAAAGACTCTGACATCCCATTTGGATCACAAAAAGATAGTATGGGGCAAAGAGAGAGGGGAAGACCTTGAAAAGGTGTTCGTTGTGGTTCTTTTTACATCTGGAAATATTGCAGAATCTCCCCAAACGGTTGGATCTCCGTGAATGATAACTGAACTTAAGAGTTGTTTAGAGAAAGATAATGGTTTAGGAAAAGATGCTTCGTAACTCATGCAGATAGGTAATTTACACACCATCCGCAGACAGTGCTGACGTGACAAAGTGATTAGAAGGGGACGGCAGCTTCGGCTCATTAATCAGTAGAGACAGGACAAGGAAGGCCCCACGCTTGGCAAAGCCCCAACGCACAGCTCAATGCCAAGGACGCCATATTAGCTTCCTCCTCTCGAGACAGAAGACAATGTCAGGCCTCTCTCACAGGTTACGTGGCCAGAGATTCAGGCCTGCTCCTCAAGGGACTTATCATCTGGTATTTCCTCGGTGTTCTTTTATCACCTTTAACCAACTCATGTTTATTTTTCAAAGTAGCGCACATTCATTGAAATCAGAAAAATTTCAAAATAGTAGAAAAACAGAGATCATAAACATTTACACTGTTTTTGCATGCACTTGGTCTTTGCTATGGATATTTTTATGTAGGATGATGACATGGAATACACCAGGTGACATAAACCTTATAAATCAGCAGGCACAATTTCATAAAGAATATGTATCAAAAATTTCATTTTAAAAAACTTGAAAAAGATGCTCCAAGTCAGTGCAGATTTTTCCTGCGTGTCTCTCAATCTGCTGACTCTTCCTGAATGCGTCACTATCAATCTTTTCGACGAAATCTCACAGAGAAGTCCTTTGGGACCCAGTGGAGAGTGCAGACTGTGGGCAGATATTCTATTAAACCAAGCCCAAAACATTCCACTGGTGGAAAGACCTCCATCCTTGGTCCAAACAACTTTGACCTGGGTCTCACGATCACGTTATAACCAGGATGACCACTTGTGACCTTCTCAGTGGGAACTGTGGACACAGAAGTCCAGGGGACAGTATCACAGTGGTCTGGCTTGCATCATGAGCTCAGCTCTCTTCAGAGGTTGGGTATCCTAGTCAATGAGCCTGAACCCCAAACTCAGTTTTACACTGGGCAACATAGAGCTTCCAAATAAATGAGCTATGCCACCTAAAAATAAATGAAGAGCTGTGTGCATGCGTGCTCTGCTGGCTGCTAAGTCGCTTCAGTCATATCCGACTCTGCGTGACCCCATAGACGGCAGCCCACCAGGCTCCCCCATCCCTTGGATTCTCCAGGCAAGAACAGTGGAGTGGGTTGCCATTTCCTTCTCCAATGCATGAAAGTGAAAACTGAAAGTGAAGTCGCTCAGTCATGTCCGACCCTCAGCGACCCCATGGACTGCAGCCTTCCAGGCTCCTCCATCCATGGGATTTTCCAGGCAAGAGTACTGGAGTGGGGTGCCATTGCCTTCTCCGGCATGAGTGCTCAGTTATGTGCAATTCTTGGTACCCCATGCGTTGCAGTCCAACAGGCTCCTCTGTTCATGGGATTCTCTGGGCAAGAAGACTAGAATGGGGTGCCATCTCCATTTCCAGGGGATCTTCCTGACCCAGGAATCGAACCCGAGTCTCCTGCATTGGCAGGCGGATTCTTTACCACGCACCACCAGGGAAGGCCATATATAGATATCTTCCAAAGAAAGAAAGAGCTATGTCATCTAAAAAAAGGAAGAAGAGATTCTGGAATTTCCAGGTGGAAATTCCACTGAATTTTTCATGCTTTGTCAACAAATCTTTTTCCTCTTTCTAGCGTGTACATTGTCAATACATTTTCTTGGGAGCGCTTCTTAATAAACGAAAGCAATTTTTCCATTATGTCTCTTCTGTTTTCCGCCTCAAAGCCGTCTCAACCGCCTCGAATGCCCATTTTAATTCTACCAGCACACGCTTTATTTCCCTGCTTTCCTCTCCCATCTCAATTGTCTTGTTTCTTTATGTCATCCTTAATTTTTTTTTTTATCTCCACCCATCTTTTTCCCCTTAGGACTTCTTTTTCTACCTTGTTGCCGTGCATGATATTTTGAATCCCAAAGAGTTTTCTAGCATTCCTTTCTCCTTCCTGCCTTGCTTAATATTATAGCACAAAGCCACTCTCCTGAGTTTTCAGGGCAGTATCGCTTTTAAGCCTGCATCCTTTCCCGCAGGCTCTGTGTGTTCTGGTTTATCACTGTTTACTTGTCGCGTGGAAAGGAGACTTCTCTGTCTGTGGCGTGTGTCTGAAGTCAGGCTGCATGTGACCCCATAGTCTATATGGGCTCCTCTGTCCATGGGACTCTCCAGGCAGGAATACTGGAGTGGGTTGCCATTTCCCAGAGAGGGGTGCCGCTATTAACATCCCAGTGGGAATGGAAATGAGCACCTCTGTCCTGAAGGGGGACCTGGGAGCACGTTACAGGGTCTTCTGCAAGGACAGTTTCCACAGCTTCGTACGTCAGACGGCTGTCAGGCTATATAACAGATAACCCTGAACTTCTAACCAGTTCATAAAATGAGTTGCTGCTGACTCAAGCTCCTTGACCAACACACAGTCAGCCCTACTCATCCATGTCACTTGAGGACCCTGGTTTGTTTACAAAGGCTCAAAAGGGTATTCTCCTGATAACCTAGGTCGAAGGACAGAACCATCAGGAATCACGGCCTGCCTTAAAGGGACCCAGAAGCATGTCATGCTTCATCCAGTCAATTCTGTTGGCCAAATGCTGTCACATGGCCTAAAATCTACCCAGTGTCCAGACAAAAAAGAGAAGCAGAATATCCATGACCTGATAACCATCCCGAGAAACAGCCTAGTCTGGGGTCTACAGATGTTAATTGGCGATCAAAACACTGACATACCTTTTGTTAATCTTTGCACATTTATTCTTTAATTATAACTGGAGGAGAAGCAGAAGAAAAAAGTACACTTGAGAAGCTGTAACTTCTAGATATTAAAAGTAAAAAAGCTGAATATTCCCATAAAGCCCTGCCACAAAGGAATCACAAGAAAACACAAAGAAAGCAAGTATGGATGGCATTTAAGAAGAGACTGGAGGAATTCCCTGGCGGGCCAGGGGTTAGGACTCCATGCTTTTGCTGCCAAGAGCACAGGTTCAAGCCCTGGTAGGGGAACCAAGATCCCACAAGCCACATGGGACAACCGAAAAAGAGAGCGAGACAGGAAACTCTGTACATTCTCTGATGCTTTTGTCCATCTTTTAAGTACCTGAAGTTTTGAGCATAAAAATCGTCAGAACAAAAGTCTCTCTGTATTTTGGACAGAGTGGCAAAGTGAAGAAATGAGACAGGGTTGACTTCTTCAGTCCTTTACACAGTAAAGCTGAAGGAAGAAGAATCCTCAAACTTAAGGAATGATAGTATTTAAAAAAAAAAAAAAAAGGGTGGGGAACATGTGATCTTCTGAAAGGAAGAAAGAAAGTCTCAGTTCAGTTCAATCACTCAGTTGTGTTCAACTGTTTGCAACCCCATGGATTGCAGCACATCAGGCCTCCCTGTCCATCACCAACTCCTGGAGTTTGCTCAAACTCATGTCCATCAAGTCTGTGATGCCATCCAACCATCTCCTACTCTGTCATCCTCTTCTCCTCCTGCCTTCAATCTTTCCCAGCATCAGGGTCTTTTCAAATGAGTCCACTTTTCGCATCAGGTGGCCAAAGGATTGGAGTTTCAGCTTCAGCATCAGTCCTTCCCATGAATATTCAGGACTGACTTCCTTTAGGATGGACTGGTTGTATCCCCTTGCAGTTCAAAAGACTCTCAAGAGTCTTCTCCAACACCACAGTTCAAAAGCATCAGTTCTTCGGTGCTCAGCTTTCTTCACAATCCAACTCTCACATCGATACATGACCACTGGAAAAACCACAGCTTTGACTATACGGACCTTTGTTGGCAAAGTAATGTCTCTGCTTTTTAATATGTTGTCTAGGTTGGTCATAGCTTTTCTTCTGAGGAGCAAGCATCTTTGAATTTCGCTGCAGCCACCATCTGCAGTGATTTGAAGCACAGCAGCTACAAACACACATGATATATGGCCTTGACTGTGTGTATTGTGTTGTGTGTATGTGATGTGTCTTTGTGTGTTTGTACATGCACACATGTGACCTGGGTTGCTCAACAAAGCACTCAGATCGCAACAGCAGAACACAGTCAGTGCAGAGATGAGCTGAGCGTGTGATGTTGTAACTACCTCTACATAGCCACTTCGAAAACCTGAATTTCTTCAACTAATAGTGCTGGGAAAGCCAGATATCCACATGTAAATGGATGAAATCAGACCCCAATTTTACACCATTCAAAAAAAATTAACTTTAAATGGATTAAGGGCTGACACTGTTAAACTCCTGGAAGGAAACACAGGGTATAAGTTTCATAGCGTTGGTCCAGGTAATGATTTCTTGGATAGGAAGCCAAAAAAAAAAAAAAAAACAACTCACAAGCAACACAAAAAAACCACACAGAACTACATAAAACTAAAAGGCTTCTCCACAGAAAGAAAAAACCCAACAAGTTAAAAAGGCCACTTAATCAATGGGAGAAAATATTTGTAAACCATGTATCTGATAAGGGGCTAATATCTAAAACAGAAAAGAGATTGCTACAACTCAACAGCAAAAAAACAAACAACCTGATTTTAAAATGAGCAAAAGCCTCAATAGACATTTTACCAAGAAGACATATAAACGGCCAGGAAGACACATGAAGAGATACTCAACGTCACCACTCATTAGGGAAATGCAAATCAAAACCACAACAACACATCAACTCACATCTGCTAGAATTGCCATCCTCAAAAAGACAGAAAGTAAGTGTTGGCAAGGATGTAGAGGAGAGGGAAACTGTGCATCGTTGGTGAGCATTAAATTGGCACAGCCACAGGGGAAAATACAGGGTAGAAGTTAGTCAAAAAATTAAAAATAGAATTACCATATGATGCAGCAACCCCACGTCTGGGTATATACCCCAAAGAACTGCAAGCAGGATCTCAAACAGAGAGTTACACTCCCACGTTCATCGAAACATTATTCACAATAGCCAAGACATGGAAACAATGTTAAGTGTCCACTGACCAAGAAACAGAAAAACAAAACGTGATATACACATACAATGAAACGTTCAGCCTTAAGAGCAAGAAACCCTGTCATTTGCAATAACACCGATGAATCGAAAAGACATTATGCTAAATGGAATAAGCCAGTCACACGATTCCAAACATTTCATGATTCCGTTAAAAGGGGGAATCTAGAAGAAGCAGACACGTAGAGCTAGAGTCAGATTTTATTACACGCTGCTTTAAGTGATAGTCCATCGATTGTCTTTTCATTTTGTTCATGTTTTTCTTTGTGGTACAAAAACATGCGTTGGTGGTGGTTTAGTACTTAAGTCGTGTCTGACTCTTGTGACCACATGGACCGTGGCCCGCCAGGCTCCTCTGTCCGTGGGATTCTCCAGGCAAGAATGCTGGAGTGGGTTGCCATTTCCTTCTCCAGGGGATTTTCCCGACCAGGAATCAAACAATGCAGGTCTCTTGCATTGCCGTCCGATCCTTTACCGAGTGAGCTATGACGGAAGCCCATGTAAGTTTAATTAGATTCTATTTCTTCTTATTATATTTTTGCTTTTATTTCTGTTGCTTTGGGAGACCGACCTGAGAAAAGGATGCTACGATTTACATCAGAGAACGTTTTGCCCATGTTTTCTTCTAGGAGTTTTATGAATTTAAGACATAATAAGTAGAGAATTTTCTATTATCAGTAATCAAAACAAAATATGTATTTGAAAAACCGAAACAGAAACTGGAGCCTATTATACAGAGTGAAGCAAGTCAGAAAGAAAAACACCAATACAGTATACTCACGCATATATATGGAATTTAGAAAATGGTAATGATAACCCTGTATTCGAGACAGCAAAAGAGACAAAGATGTACAGAACAGTCTTTTGGACTCTTTGGGAGAAGGCGAGGGTGGGATGATCTGAGAGAATAGCATTGAAACATGTATATTATCATATGTGAATCAGATCACCAGTCCAGGTTCGATGCATGAGACAGGGTGCTTGGGGCTGGTGCACTGGGATGACCCAGAGGGATGGGATGGGGACAGAGGTGGGAGGTGGGTTCAGGATGGGGAACACATGTACACCTGTGGAGGATTCATGTCAAGTATGGCAAAAACCACTGCAGTATTGTAAAGTCATTAGCCTTCAATTAAAATAAATTAATTTAATAAAAAATAAAATAAATAGAATTTTAAAAAGAAACCCACTAATAAAAACCATTTCAGGGTTGCAAAGTCATGGGCTGTGTACACTTGAACATGACAAATGATTCAGGTCTTACGGAGGCATGAACTGATGGAGCTCAAAGTCCGAGTGAGGCTTCATGCGTCTGCAGACCCTTACATGACTCTCTTTTCCCGGCGCACAGGCTCCACGGAGACCACCAGGTGCATCATCTGCTTCCAGGTCTCCTTGGGCACCTTATGACCATCAGTTATCGGCTGGACTTCCTACTGATTGCTACGGGAGGGCCTCCAACGTCCCGGAAACGTTTTCCCCATCTGGGCATTCCTGGCCTTCTGTGATCCACTTCTATTCTTCAGCGCAGTTTACTTGCCTCGCACTGATGATGAGCACACACTTCCTGTAGGTCTGCTCCACGCTTTGCAAAAGAAACACTCCCTGTAGGTCACTTAGGGCAGCACGTAATTGCTGACGGCCCCTTTCCAAAATAAAATAAACACGCAAATGAGTCTACAGAAACAGATTCCGGCAATGGCCTTTTTCCCCAAAACGTATCCTCTGATTCCTCAGTTTCTCTAGTAAAGGTGGAAAAGGGTGAAGAATAGGTGTTTCTCTTGCTAAACTCCGTCAGCAGTTTACTTTTTTTCTTGCTGGTTTACAGGAGAGACTAACTAGAATTACTGATCATCAAGTTAACCTTTGCATCAAAGGAATGGTTTAAGGTAATAAGCAATAAAACCGTAAATGAACGTTTTATTTCTAAGTCTCCCCGCTGCGTTTCCTAAATGGTGAAGTTCCAGAGTCAACTCTAGGCTGTGCTTCCCAGCCTTCAGCAATGAGAAATGGCAGATAGGAAGAAGACTAACAAATTATCAGACCACGCTGAGGACTTAAAGTTAATATTGCAGGTTTCCAGGCACTTTTAAGTTTAGCAGGTAAATCTCAGTTTCCTAGTTCTGTAATCTCAGAACAAGCAACCACTCACTTTGATTTTTTAAAAACACATTCCATCTCAAATACAGTTCCTTCAAAACTTGCTGTATTTAAATTGCCTTAACTCTGTCTGTGAAGTGCATTCACTTGAGGAGAGCACGTGAGGAGTTTAAAGGATAATAATTTTCTAAAAATACCCGTGATTTGCACATTCTTTCCATCTCAAAGCAACTGGATTTATTATGTATTTTCACCCACTTGTCAGGCATGGAGAAAGTGGTGAGCAAGAACTCTCAAGTCCTACTGTGCTTTTTAAAAGTAAATGATCGGCCCAAAATCTAAATTTGTCATGCGAATGACAGTCCCTGTGTTCTCAGTGAGACAATGGCAGGCACTGTTCCTGTAAACCAGAAGATCACTTTATATTCTCTAGGGTTACTCATGTGCTTGCCTTTCAGCTTTTTCAGAAAATGGGGTTGCGGCAAGCATCTTTGCCCAATTTCTTTAGAGAAGGGAATACATGCCACGGGTCTGAATATATGGATTACCTGTCCATCATTATTATAGTAGTTCCTCCCCTGGACATCTGATCAATAGCACAAAGTCTTGCTCACTTGCCTCCTCTCAAGTCTTGTTAAATAGTTTCTAAACATAACCACATGCAACAGAAGGGCCAAGAGAAATATACATATATTTCCCAGTAAATAGTCTGTGAGGTGCAGTCACGTAAAAATACAAGAACGCCTTTGTCATTAAAGGTTGGAGAAAGAGATTAAAGTTACATAAATTCTTTAGGCAATATGGCTCTCAAAAATGGAACACATGTATACCTGTGGTGGATTCATTTTGATATTTGGCAAAACTAATACAATTATGTAAAGTTTAAAAATAAAATAAAATTTTAAAAAAATGTCTAAGTTAATCACCATTGCTAACTGAATCTAAAAGGTGAATGTATATAGCTTAGCCATTTGTGAAAAGATAAGGTTTCAGCTGAGTCTTTATCTATACATTTGGGGATTTCTTTAGATTCTATGAGAAGAGGGATAATAACAACTCTTTCCACATGTGATACTGAAAATATTTCAGTACTAATATGATGTGCCTGGCAAATCCCATGGATGGAGGAGCCTGGTAGGCTGCAGTCCATGGGGTCGCTGAGGGTCAGACACCACTGAGCGACTTCACTTTCAGTTTTCACTTTCACGCATTGGAGAAGGAAATGGCAACCCACTCCAGTGTTCTTGCCTGGAGAATCCCAGGGACGGGGAGCCTGGTGGGCTGCCGTCTATGGGGTCGCATAGAGTCGGACATGACTGATGTGACTTAGCAGCAGCAGCAGCAGCAGCAGCAATATGATGTGGGCTCCAGCCAAAGAGAAGGGGCAATGACAAGTCACACTGGCCATGGATTACCGTGAGCCATACCAAAAGGCATCAACCAGCCTGGCCTCACTCACAGGTGAGGGTATTAGAAGATAAGGGTCCTTAGCAGAGTCTGACATGTAGGATATACTTGGAAAATATCAGCATTCTCCAAAGCAGGTATCCTGCCATGGTAGGTCTTTAATGCAACTGTATACACAGTTACAGGGGGCTTCCTGTAAATATTAAGTATGGACAGCAAGAACATCACACCAGTCCATCTGAAAGGAAATCAGTCCTGAATATTCATTGGAAGGACTGATGCTGAAGCTGAAACTCCAATCCTTTGGCCACCTGATTCGAACACCTGACTTACTGGAAAAGACCCTGATGCTGGGGGAGATTGAGGGCAGGAGGAGAAGGGGCTGACAGAGGATGAGATGGTTGGATGGCATCACCAACTCAATGGACGTGAGTTTGGGTAAACTCCGGGAGTTGGTGATGGACAGGGAGGCCTGGCGTGCTGCCGTCCATGGGAGTCGCAAAGAGTCGGTCACGACTGAGCGACTGAACAGCAACAACACTAAGTATTAAAGAGTGACACCTAAGTATCTGAAACTTGGGTGTGAAAACCTCAGTAACTGACTCTGCATTTTTAATCCAAAGGTAGGAATGTATAGAAAGTTCAAGCCACAGTCAGAGAGACAGGGAGAAGCATAAACTCTGATAGACGTGAACGCTTCTGGAGCCATGGGTCACTCACGACAAACAGGGAAAGGGCAGGGAGAACTAACTCCACAATTAAAAGGTGCTTCCTTAAATACTGAGGAGTTGGAAGAACAGAACTGGATGAAATTTTCAGAGATGCACCTTGCTCACATTCAATGTAACTTCCACTACAAAGAAATTCTTGGGAGAATAGAAGTAGCCAAATCCTTAGATGATTCTTCACTGAGCGCCTCCCCAATCCAAGGACTCCTGGTATGCTGAAATTTTATTGGATTTTCAGGGATTTCGGGGGCTTCCCTGATGGCTCAGTTGGTAAAGAATCCGCCTGCAATGCAGGAGACCCTGGTTCAATTCCTGGGTCGGGAAGATCGGCTGGAGAAGGGATAGGCTACCCACTCCAGTCTTCCTGGGCTTCCCTTGTGGCTCAGCTGGTAAAGAATCCACCTGCAATGTGGGAGACCTGGGTTCGATTCCTGGGTTGGGAAGATTCCCCTGGAGAAGGGAAAAGCTACCCACTCCTGGATTCTGGCGTGGAGAATTCTCATGGACATGAGTTTGGGTAAACTCTGGGAGTTGGTGATGGACAGCGAGGCCTGGCGTGCTGCCGTCCATGGGATCGCAAAAGAGTCAGACACAACTGAGTGACTTTCACTTTCATGGTGAATGTTTTCAGGAACACACGTGTCTATGATGCCAAGCACATACCCACAATTCTCATTTTTCGAAAGGAAACGCCGGGACCTGTGGCTGTCCCGGTTGCCATGGAGATGACAAAGCTCTTGGGTGAAGTCCACAGGCCAGAGTTTGCGGGAGTGCATGAGAAGCAGCCGCAGGAGTTAGAATCTTGCTGCCACATGGATTCCGCAGCTGCCAGACCAGAAGTTGGTTTTCTTTTCCCCCCAAAGTTTCGTATTGCCGTAGAGCCGATTAACAATGTTGCAGTCATTTGAGATGAGTGGAAAAGGGATTCAGCCACACATACACACGAATCCTTTCTCCCCTAAACCCTCCTCCCAACCAGGCAGACCAGCAATGGTACAGAGAGGAGGTCAGATTGAAGACGGAGAATTCTGCTTCCTGCTGGAAAAAAAAGGGAAAGAAAAGCAATGGGCAAGTGGTTGCTCTAAATGCTATTACCATACTTAATGAATCCACCACTGCCCACGCTATTTGAAACCTATCTCAAATGGTTAGGAAATTAATTCCAGCGTGACTTTAGTCACAGAACATTTATGGGAGGAATTCACACAATCTGAGTAATTGCAGCTATCAGCTGAAATCACAGCGGGAAGCTGAGAAAAATAGGTCAGCTATTCTGGGAGATGTCCCCTCTGACGTCTTGTGCACAACCTTTGTAGAAAGCAGGCAGGCCCATCTTTCTGTTTTCAAACCTGTGTGCAGGGGTTATACATCTGCAGTTCAAGGGCTGGCCGATGATAGTGTCCCGTGACCAATTACTCTCCACTGCAAGATGAGGTCATTACCTTTCAGAGGTTTCTCTTTACGATTATGTAACGTCCCAGAGAACAGGTGCATGAGTAGAAGTGGACCCTAATAGAGCTTATGACAATGGTAGACTTTCTACATACAGTGAGAGATTTTCTTTAAAAATCAACTGCAAAATGATTTATTAGATCACTCTCTATTTAGTATTTAGCAGTGTACATCCAAGAACTGATAGCACAGGGTGTGTACCAGAAAGCTTGGCTTTGCTGTTGATTATCTGGGGTTTTGTTTTGTTTTGTTTTTGCCTGGAATAGTTATGAACCAGTGGAGAGACATGTTGTCAGATGCATTAGACCTTTTTTTTTTTTGCTTCAGCTGGAGAAATCAAAGCCAAACAAATGTCCTTCCAAGCGTGAGGTCAGAGTTGAGTTATTAGCTGGCTAATGGCCAAGGCATTCAGTCATTCCTAGGAAGCATGCTCCCTGTTCCAGGATTGTGTTGGTGGGTAAAAAAGGACAGGACAGCATGGCCCCTACGGTTCATCTGCCGTAAGTTAGATAAGGCATCTATACATGCAAAGCAGTGACGTTCCGGTCATACGGACCCACTCCAACATCTTCTTCTCTAGTTACTGCTCAGTTACATACTCTGGTCTCTTTACAATTTGTCATTATTAAGCTGTAAGCTGTCATTATTAAGCCTCTCCACCCAGTGGAGAAGGCAATGGCACCCAACTGCAGTACTCTTGCCTGGAAAATCCCATGGATGGAGGAGGCTGGTGGGCTGCAGTCCATGGGGTCGAGAAGAGTCAGACACGACTGAGTGACTTCACTTTCACTTTTCACTTTCATGCATTAGAGAAGGAAATGGCAACCCACTCCAGCGTTCTTGCCTGGAGAATCCCATGAATGGAGGAGCCTGGTGGGCTGCCGTACATGGGGTCACACAGAGTCAGACACCACTGAAGCGACTCAGCAGCAGCAGCAGCAAATTTCTAGTACTAAAGAAGATATTAGAAAAGATGGAATAAAAAAGGAAGTCAGTTTCCTTTTCTCAGAGAACAAAGAATCAAATGGGGTTTGGGTTGTCGAAATGGGTGTGTGGAGAGAAATTCCAACTTCCCCTGTGGCTCAGCTGGTAAAGAATCTGCCTGCAATGCAGGACACCTGGGTTCGATCCCTGGGTTGGGAAGATCCCCTGGAGAAGGGAAAGGCTACTCACTCCAGTATTCTGGCCTGGAGAATTCCATGGGCTAGCAACTTCCACGGACCGGAGAATTCCATGGGGTCGCAAAGAGTTGGACAGGACTGAGCAACTTTCACTTTCACTTTCCAACTTTCCTGATTCCAGCAGTGGAAATGCCTCGGAATCTCAGAATATTAGAACTGTGAGGCAATTCAGAGGCCAAAAGCATCAAACAGTACTGCTGCAGAGATGTCAGAACTCAAAGTCGGGAAATGCGACTAACTTTCTCTCTAACTGCTGTTGCCTAGACAGCAATGCCAGCTGCCTTCGTATGGCAGAAGGAAGACCTGCTTCTCACGTGCTCAGAAGCTCACTGTCTATTCATGACAGATGAATATTCCACGGAGAACCTGCCTCTGTCACGCTTTGGGCAAGAGCTCTGGTCCTCAGGATTCAGTAGAACCTGAACACAGAAGGGGGAGCTTAAGTAACAGAGTTTCTTACTGTTATTAGTAAGCAAAAGTGAAAGTGAACGTCGCTCAGTCCTGTCCAACTCTTTGTGACTCTCCAGGCCAGAATCCTGGAGTGGGTAGCGGTTCCCTTCTCCAGGGAATCTTCCCAACCCAGGGATCGAAGCCAGGTCTCCCACTGTGCAGGCGGATTCTTTACCAGCTGAGCCACCAGTGAAGCCCATTAGTAAGCAAAATCTCATGGAAAAGATTACTGATGACTGGTCCATGTGAGTCAGAAATAATATGATTTACAGTTACTAAAAGGAGAAGAGGACAGCAGAAGCTGAGATGGTTGGATGGCATCACTGACTCAATGGACATGAGTTTGAGTAAGCTCTAGGAGTTGGTGAAGGACAGTGAATCCTGCTGTGCTGCAGTCCATGAAGTCACAGAGAATCAGACACAACTGAGCGACTGAACAACAGTTACTTATGATCTTCTTTATGTTCACGCTATTTCATTAGCATGAGCTAAAAACTTGCTTCCGATAGAATGTTTAATTGAATGGCTTCACTGCAGCATGTCAGTGGAACCAAATCAAGAATTTTCATCACTCAATCAACTGGACAATATATATTGCATTCCACTCATATGGTCTTCTTATAGTACTGTTTTTCCATTTACTGAGAAATTGCCCGAGGCAAAGCATCGTGTGAGTAGCGTTATTTACGTTATTTCTTGAAGCTGTTCTAAAAGGTGAGAATTATTATCCCCATTTTCTGGACGTATGACCATCTTCAGAGGGATTAAGCCATTGACCTAACATTACACTGTGTGGACAGAGTGAAACCCACGGCCCCCAGGCTCCAAAGCAGGACTGTCAACCACACATCACAGCCTCCATCACTTGTCAGCTCTTCCACAGTCACAGAAAATTAACTATTCACTTGCTTTTAAGAGATTCCCCATATCATCAGAAAGGAAAGATACTAAAGATCCAAGTGCAAATCCTACAGGCATCAATGAATAATTGAGGCTTTCTACAGTAGCCAGAAATTGGAAGCAGACCTCCTGTACAGTTGGAATATAGTTCCAGTTTATTTAGCTAAAAAGGGAAATTGGTGATTGATCTTCACATAAGGTCTGGAGTCATTTCAAATCAGCCCACACAGAGGAATAAGAAACGAAAGCCTCTGTCAGGAGGCAAATATTAAGTATATTCCAGGGTGAGACCCAGGACTATGAAATTAACAGAACACAAAGGCAAGACAAACCCTGATATCTTTCCCTCAGCCAGCTGGATCAGTGATTTTTCAAAAGAGATAGCTGGAGCAATGCTGAGATGTTTTCACATGAATTCAACAGGGTCCCTTCTTTCACATACCAGATGTTCTATTTATTCCATTTTCTGTTCAATACTGTTTTTTTTTTTTTTTTTAGTTCCTGGGAAGACTGCATAGTCAGCTTCAAACCTGTCCCCTTTGGGTTCTGCCTCATTCCTTCAGCAGAAAACATATCAGAAAATACTATCACTGGGAACAATGTTACGAGCATGTGCACAATGACAGATTAATGAACTCACGCAGGGTCAGGGGGCTGTGAATCCACAGGGCATGACGTGAAGTGTGATGTGTCTACATTCGACACGTTCTCGTCATCTCTGTTTTAAATCATCGTGGCCCCAAACAAATAGCTGTAATCCTCTCTCATCCACATCCTTCTCCCTGAGTGGGGCTGGGCTGGGAAGATGTCAAAGATCTAGCAGGGGCTCAACAAACCACAGCCCAGGGGCCAAATCTGGCCCACCACCTGGTTTTGTAAATAAAGTTTTATTGGAACACAGCCACAGCCATTTGTTTACATCCTGCAGATGTGGTTGCCTTGGTGTTGTTACTACGGCCCAGTTGAGTCATTGTGACAGAGATCATACAGCTTACAAGTGGGAAATATGTGCTATCTGTGCTTTTACAGGAAAAAAAAAAAAAGTGCCAATCCCTTGTTAGGACATGGAAAGAAAAGACCGAGGTCCAGAGAAAGTCAAATGTGACTCATCAAAAGAAATCTAAACTCCTAAATACAGAGGGGGAAAAACAGGAGAGAACCACGCAGGAAAATGGCACGAGATTTCTCCCACCTACTCCAGAAGAAACGTGGATTTTTAACCAGGATTTTAAACACGGATTTTAACTCACAGAGGACAGTACCTTTGTGGAAGTCTCCAGGAGTCCAGTGGACAGGTTCCAAGATCTCCCTGAAGGAGAAAAAACATTTTTTAAAAAATCCAAGGTTAGACACAAGATAGAGGGTAAGAGGAACAGCTGGATTCTGCCATGTCATCCCTTCCCCCAGGGAGCACAAACCAGCTACTTCCTGCCCCATCCAGAAAACTGAGAGGAGTTGCATGCCTGAGGGTAGCGGAGGGGTGGATAGCACCATAGCCACGGGCTCTTGGAGGATACGTCTGCCTATAATGTGGGAGACCCAGGTTCGATCCCTGGGTCGGGAAGATCCTCTGGAGAAGGAAATGGCAACCCACTCCAGTACTCTTGCCTGGAAAATCCCATGGACGGAGGAGCGTGGTAGGCTATGGTCCATGGGGTCTCAGAGTCGGACACGACTGAGCAACTTCACTTCACTTGGAGGATGACAAAGGCGCACAGACCCTCCTAACTGCTTCACAGGCTCCATCGGGAAGCCAGTGCTTGAGCTAGTGGTGCCTTCCCCAGGGATCCCCTAGCTGGCTCCTGGGCACCCCCAGTGGTCCACACACCTCAACCGCACACCCTCTCCCGAGCTCCAGCTGCCCCAGTGTGGGACTGGAAGACAGCACACAAATGTGAGTGTCCAGCAACACTCTAGGGAAAGGGAAGGGAGGCTCTCCAACACTCAACCTGGCTCTGCAACATCAACAGAAGGCACCCACGCTTAAGCACTTCCCTTGAACGAGGGAACAAGAAGTGGGAGCAGCTGCAATTACAGAAAAGGTCGGAGAAAGCCTCAGAATCCCCAGCAGGGCTGGCAAAAGGTGTTGCTCTTCCGAAGCCCATCGGTCAGATCTGGAGGAGGAGACTGCTTCTTCGAAAGTGAAGACAGCGATGCAAGACTTCAGGGCACACAGAACATCAAGGAAACATGACCACCAACGAATATGGTAGTTTTCCCATGCCCGACTCCAGGGAAATGAAGATCTGTGATTTGTTTGCCCAATCAATTCAGTTCAGTCGCTCAGTCATGTCCGACTCTTTGTGACCCTATGGACTGCAGCACGCTAGGCCTCCCTGTCCATCACCAACTCCCGGAGTTTACCCAAACTCATGTCCATTGAGTCGGTGATGCTATCCAACCATCTCATTCTCTGTTGTCCCATTCTCCTCCAGCCTTCAATCTTTCCCAGAATCAGGGTCATTTTCAAGGAGTCAGCTGTTTGCATCAGGTGGCCAAAGGATTGGAGTTTCCAGTCCTTCCAATGAATATTCAGGACTGATTTCCTTTAGGATGGACTGGTTGGATCTCCTTGCAGTCCAAGAGACTCTCAAGAGTCTTCTCCAGCACCACCTTTCAAAAGCATCAGTTCTTTGGTGCTCAGCCTTCTTTATGGTCCAACTCTCAAATCCATACATAACTAGGGTAAAAAAATACTGTTGAGTATATGGATCTTTGTTAGCAAAGTGATGTCTCTGCCTTTGAATATGCTATCTATGTTGGTCGTAACTTTCCTTCCCAGGAGTAAGTGTCTTAATTTCATGGCTGCAGTCACCATCTGCAGTGATTTTGGAGCCCCCAAAAATAAAGTCTGTCACTGTTTCCGCTGTTTCCCCATCTATTTGTCAGGAGATTTGCCCAATAAATAATTCAAAATAGTTGTCTTGAGAAAGTTTAGGAGCTACAAGGAAACACAAAAAGAGAAGTCAGTAAAATCAGGAAAACAACATACAAACAAAACATGAAATCTAACACACAGATAGAAACCATAAGCCTTGAGAAGGGAATGGCAACCCACTCCAGTATCCCTGCCTGGCAAATCCCATGGACAGAGGCACCTGGTGGGCTACAGTCCATGGGGTCACAAAGAGTCAGACAGGACAGAAAGGACTTAGCAAGCAAGAAAACATAAGAAAGAATCAAACAGAAATTCTACAGCTAAAGAATACACTGAATGAAATGGAAAATGCAAAACCCAAGAAGGACAAGTCTGCCCTGGGAAGGCCCTGCCTTTTGTGGGAAAGGGTTTACATCCAGTAATTGCGTTGACACTGGCAAGCTACTCTCTGGAAACTGACGCCATAATCACGTGGAACACAGCCATGAGGAGTGGAAATACCAACCAAATTTCTGACTAACGCCTGTGGTGCAAGCGTTTCCTTACGTACAAAGGGACATGTAGCCCTGCAGGCTACAATGCGTGGGGTTGCAAAGAGCCGGGCATGACTGAGTGACTAGCACTTTCAACTTTCACTTGTTCAACAAACGCTGCATGTCAGGCATGGCTATTTGTTGTTTTTGTTCAGTCATTAAGTCACGCCTGACTCTCTGCAGTGCCCACGGACTGCAGCAGGCCAGGCTCCTCTGTCTTCCGCTGTCTCCCGGAGTTAGCTCAAATTCACGTCCACTGAGTCCGTGATGACACTGAACCATCTCATCCTTTATCATCCCCTTCTCCTCCTGCCTTCAATCTTTCCCAGCATCGGGGTCTTTTCCAACGATCCAGCTACAGTCCATGGGGTCGCAAAGAGTCAGACATGACTGAGCGGCGAAACAATGGCAATCGATGTGACAACAATTTATGAGATACACAGCAGCAACCGCCAGCTGCGAGGGCTGACCCGGCGTCTACTTTGCTAACACCCACATTGTTCCCATGAGACCACACCTTTCCTGTCTGGCAGACGAGGACAGTGGTGTTAACTTTCCAGCTTTCTGTGTGCCACCTGTCCTGATGCCGCAGGATTTTTTCCCCAGTCCTTCATCTCTCCCTGTACCACTCCTTCGAAGACCTTTTCTCCCATTCTTCTCTCCAGCTACCTCTTTACTGCTGAGAACAGGTTCTTGCATTAACCATGGCCCTCTCCTTCTCTTTTGCCAACACAATCACTACTACTCTATCAACTGTTGTTGCTGTTGACTCACTCGGTTGTGTCCAACTCTCTGCAACCCCCATGGACTGTAGCCCGCCAGGCTCTTCTGTCCATGGGATTCTCCAGGCAAGAATCCTGGAGTGGGATGCCATTGCCTTCTCTAGGGTATCTTCCCCACCCGGGGATTGAACCCACGTCTCCTGCACTGCAGAAGGATTCTTTACCACTGAGCCACCTGGGAAGCCCCATTAAATTATTCAGCATCATGGTAAGTGACTCTTTCATCCGATTCAGAGCAGGGCACACAGAGTTACCACAACTAAATTCACCTGCAAGGTTTCTCTCTGATTTTCCACGCATATGCTAAGAATAGCTGAAGAGCTGGAGGGGACGTGTGTGTACCTGTGGCTTGTCCATGCTGATGTAAAGCAGAAACCAGCACAATAGTGTAAAGCAATTATCTTCCAATTAAAAAAGAAGAACAGCTGAAGCTGAACATCGGTGACCATGAGCAGTAGGTAAGTCTTCAGCTCCACCTGCTCAAACTGCTGCGTTGCCACGGGCCCTTCCAGTTCTTCACAGAGCCCGGTCTCTACCTTGCTACTCTTTCCCCACCCCCTTTATACTTGACATCACACCTCCCTTTCTCTATTACTTGCCTCCTGATCTCCCAGAAAGCTGAGCCCACTGGCTAATAATTCTCCCCGTTACCATCAGTTTTGTCTATGAATCAATGCTTTCCCCATCTGGTCTGTCTTTCAAAAGCCCTTCCAGGGACCCCCCCACCTTGCTCCCCGACCTCCACATCTGGACAGTCTCTTCTTTGCTGTCACACAGATAAACTCACTGCAAAACTCGTGGAGGAGTCTTCCGTTTCTATACTGAGATCATATGAAAGTGATCAAGGATAGCGTCACGACAAGATGCATTTTAAAATATGACTAGGTCGTAAAGGAGCATCTTTAAATATCTAAACAAATGAGACGTGACATCTTAGTTTCTTGAAGTGCTTTCAAGCCATTTGACCTTGGTGGCCTCAAGACAAGATTTATTGAAGCAGAACGAAAGAGTTGTTATGATGTACTTTCTTCACTAAGGGTTTTGCTGTTGATATTTGGTGGGGGGCAGGGGTGGGTGGAAACACGTTCTTAGAAATTGCTAAAAAACACTTTTCCAATACTTATTCCTCTCCTCATGATCAAAACAAGCATGGCAATGTCTACATTTGCCAGAAAAAATGTACAATATTTTCCCACTGGTTTTTGAAACCCCTTGAAAACCTCTGTAACCTGCTGCTATGTTTTCAAAGTAATTGAAGCTAAATTGGGGCTTAGAGAAAAATGAGGCATTCAATGCAACTGAAGGAATTCCATTGCAATGCTACACAGATTTTCCAAACGCTCAACTTTTCCCCCTGGTATAAATTTAGCCTTTATCATGAAATTGAACAAACATTTTTTTCTAAATCTGTCTCTCAGGAGCAAGCCTCCTTTGCACATGATGGAACATTTTATCCTCCAAAGATAGGCTGAAAGCTCTAAATTACTCATTATATGGCTTAACAAAAGAAGCTCGTCGTTACTTAATTGGAGATAATACGGCCTTGTTCCCTGATGCAGATATATTAAAATTGCTGGTTATTTATGTAACTAATCTTTTCTGGGGGAAAAAAAGAAAAACTCTCAGTCATAAAATTTATCTTCTTGTGATAAGAAATGAGATAACATGAAATAAATATTCGATTTGGAGCTAAGGGGTGGAGAATACTAAAGAGGCTGCCGCTGCTGCTAAGTCACTTCAGTCGTGTCCAACTCTGTGCGACCCCATAGACAGCAGCCCACCAGGCTCCCCCGTCCCTGGGATTCTCCAGGCAAGAATACTGGAGTGGGTTGCCATTTCCTTCTCCAATGCATGAAAGTGAAGAGTGAAAGTGAAGTCGCTCAGTCATGTCTGACTCTTAGCGACCCCAAGGACTGCAGCCTACCAGGTTCCTCTGCCCATGGGATTTTCCAGGCAAGAGTACTGGACTGGGTTGCCATTGCCTTCTCTGAGGGGACTCTTATTTCTGAAAACCTTGCAGAATGTCAAGTCTCCCAAATGGTATTCAACCCAGTCATCTCAAAGATATACATATTTCGGTCAAGGCCATGGCTAGACTGAGAACAGTGCTTAGGGTGAAAAATTTAACTTGCCTTGCCCTAGTCCTGGCTCCTGTTGGACACCTGATCCATACTCCCTGAATCTGCATCTTACCTAATCTTGAATGAGTCATTTAATCGCTCTCTTGTTTCTGGACTTCTCTCCTATGCTTTTATTCATTTTGCCCTCTGGACCTTTTATTCAGTCCATGACAGCTATGACACGGATACAGGGTTCCTAAGATAATGGACTGCTTGGCGATCACAATGCCCCTGGAAGACGTGGCTACTGCTGCCAAGGGCTTACGCTCCAGAGGGGAGAGTCCAACAGGATGACGGTTTCTTCTTCCTCAGAAAACCCTCTGCCCTTCAAGCTGGGGTCTTAATTACTCATGCCTTGCCTTGCCAAATGTCACACGTTCCCGTGCCCAGCACTCTTCTCGGCGTGAACTTGAATGAAAGCCCTGTGAAACCATGGGAGACCTCCTACATCATGGCCAACCCCGAACTGTGTAAGCATCACTGAATGTCATTGACTGAGGCTCTTTGGATCACTGAACACCCCTTTCGTCTCCAGCGTTTCTCCTCACTGTCATGACGGCTTGCCTCCAGTAGCTGTGATCCCTCTCCACCTCCTTCAACAGCATCTCCATACTTTCTCACCCCATCAGCTCCTTCCTAAAGGTTGACACTGTTTAGACTTAGAACCATCTTCTCTTCCTGCTAACTGTGACCTCCCTGGGACAATCCCAGCCCTTGAGAGAGTCCACTGCATGCATACACATGACTGGCTTCACAATCGGGACCCAACGCCAAACCCTTTCCACTGGGAACCACGTGCTTCTATCTCTTCAGATACACTTACTAAATTACTAACTTCCTAGGTATCCACAAGAGCTTCCCTTGTGGCTCAGCGGGTAAAGAATCCGCGGCAATGCTGGAGATCTGGGTTTGATCCCTGGGGTTGGGAAGATCCCCTGGAGAAAGAGAAAGGCTACCCACTCCAGGATTCTGGCCTGGAGAATTCCATGGATGGTATAGGCTATGCAGTTGCAAAGAGTCGGACACAACTGAACGACTTTCACTTTCACTACTTTCTTTGAGTTATCCTGAGCGCCTCGATGAACCAGATGGTCTGAGACTCAAACCCAGTGGACGATGCTAATCTGTTTGGAAAAGCTCACAACACAGTGAGTTATTGCTGTTGTTCAGTCACTTCAGGGGTGTCCAGCTCTGCAACCCCATGGACTGTAGCCTGCCCGTCTCTTCTGTCCCTGGGATTCTCCAGGCAATAATACTGGAGTGTGCTGTCATGTCCTCTTCCAGGGGAGTCTTCCTGACCCAGAGACCGAAATCAGGTCTTCTGCATTGGCACGTGGCTTTTTTTTTTTTAACTACCACGCAACCAGAGAAGCCAATATGTATTATAACTAAAGCATACATCTGTGCTCTAGGGAGGTATCACTCAAACTCCAGTGTGCAACCCAACAAACGCCTTGTAAAAATGAAGATTCTCAGGAGGACTGGGGTCTTCAGAGAGCCTGAAGATTCTGCATCTCCACCAGCCTCCCAGTGGTGATGCTGCCAACCCAGGGATTGAACTCACATCTCTTGCATTGGCAGACGGATTCTTTACCACTGAGCCACCAGGGAAGCTCTTAAAGGCTGTGCAAAGAAAGAAAGAAAGTGAAGTCGCTCAGTCGTGTCCAGCTCTTTGTGACCCTGTGGACTGTAGCCCACCAGGCTCCTCCGTCTATGGGGTTCTCCAGGCGAGAATTCTGGAGTGGGTCACCGTTTCCTTCTCCAGGGGATCTTCCCAACCCAAGGACTGAACCCGGGTCTCCCACATTGCAGGCAGGTGATTTACCCTCTGAGCCACCAGGGGAGCCCTAAAGGGTGTGTAGTCGATTCCTTTTGTTGTTGTTGTTCAGCCACTAAGTCGTGTCCAACTGTTCCGCTTCGACTCTGTGACCCACACCTACTTACTGACTTACCCTGTGAGCTTGGTCAGGTGAGTTTACCTTTCAAGTACCAGCCTGCCTCATCCGACACTGAATCAGCTCGACAAGATCCTCGACCCCTACGTGGTACAGCACAGAGCCTCAAGACAACATGTTGCACTGAAGAGCCTGAGTAAATCACAGGGCAGGGCAGGGGCACGGGTGAATAAACACAGACATTAGCACAGCTATCAGCCTGGACATTGCAACCTTAAAGCAGCCTCCCCTGCTCTGAAAGAGGGGGAAGCATGGCACATTTAAGATTGCTAAGGTCGGACTTCCCCGGTGGTCCATTGATGGAGACTGTGTGCTTCCAATGCAGAGGTCACGGGTTCGATCCCTGGTCAGCAAACTAAGATACCCACAGGCCATGTAGCATGGCCAAAAGATTAAAAAAAAAAAAAAAAAGATTGCTAAAGAGATTAAACTAGTCCATCCTAAAGGAAATCAACCCTGAATATTCACTGGAAGGACTGATACTAAAGCTGAAGCTCCAATACTTTGGCCACCTGATGCAAAGAGCCGATTCATTGGAAAAGATCCTGATGCTGGGAAAGATTGAAGGCGGGAGGAGAAGGGGACGACAGAGGATGAGATGGTTGGATGGCATCAGCGACTCGATGGACATGAGTTTGAGCAAGCTCCGGGAGTTGGTGATGGACAGGGAGGCCTGGCGTGCTGCAGTCCATGGAGTCGCAAAGGGTCGGACACGACTGAGTGACTGAACAACAACAAGGTCACTCCAACTCGACACTTGGTCGCCTTTTGTGGGGGCTTGTAGGGATGCTTCTGGTTTGGGGCCTTTGTATTTTATGGTTTTTTAGGGTTTGGTTCTTTTTATAATCTACAAATAGAGGCAAAAATAAAGCAGTAGCTTGTGCATGATTCACTTGATTGGAACAGACATGTTTACTGCATTCAGATGGTAGAGAAATCAGTCTATAAACCCAGCACCTGCCTCCACACTGTTTAAAGTTAACTGAGCTTCAGTCAGGTCGTTAAGCCCCGAAGAATACACAGGTGAGAAACCGAGCACTGCCTTCAGCTAAGGTCAACTGCAGGGCTTTAGAGAATGACACCCAAGAGTCTGCGTTTCCTTTCTTTTTTTCCAGAAGATCAGCAAAATGCACTTGACACCTCAGTCTCTTAAGGAAACTCTTCTGTTTGCTTTTAATGTTCCAGTTTAAGGTGAACAAATCAGTGAGCCGGTCGCAGGCCAGGGTTCCGTATTCAGTTCTGTGAGCCCCGTGTCAGCCAGGGCACCCGGCACCCAGCTGGCACTCAGTGGGTGCTTCTCAGGTTCAAGAGACAGCACTGGAGTCCTCGCCTCGGGTCCTCCAGCATACTGACTACACATAACAAGCAGGACTTACGCAGTGCCCGTGGGAGGGAGGGCAGTGACGGCGGCATCCTCTGCCATCACCAGGTGTGGATGAAGAGGCAGAAGGCAGGTGGCTGAGATTCAGAGGAAGCTCACACAGCTCTGTCCACGCCCGCCACCTGGAAGGCAATGGGACAGCAGGGAGCCGCCTCATCTTTCTCACCCCCGCCCTGGGCCAAACCCTGCAGCATTTTTTTCACCTACCTTAACAAAGGTCTTTCTTTTCAGTTTATTTGACTTGAAAATCTTTCTATACACAAACACAATTTTGAACTTTAACGGTGGCTCAGCGGTAAAGAATCTGCCTGCAATGTGGAAGACCCCGGTTCGATCCCTGGGTCGGTAAGATCCCCTGGAGAAGGGATAGGCTAGCCTCTCCAGTGTTCTTGGGCTTCTCTGCTGGCTTAGATGGTAAAGCATCTGCCTGCCAGTGCAGGAGACGCAAGTTCGCTCCCTGGGTCGGGAAGATCCCCTGGAGAAGGGAATGGCAACCCACTCCAGCATTCTTGCCTGGAGAATCCCATGGACAGGGGAGCCTGGAGGGCTACAGTCCATGGGGGTCACAAAGAGTCGGACACAACAGAGCGACAAGAAGGAGCAATATGTACCCACAGGCTGACCCCTTTGCAGGACACCAGGAAGTCCTACTTTAGGTAAGAGCAGGAAGACCCACGCTAGAAGGTGCTCAGCTGATCTAGTATTGATTTCACACTCTGTACCCTGAGACCTTAATCCTTACTGAGCCTCTTTCTTCATTTTGTTAAAAGGACTCAAATACACATATACATATGCATTTTAACGTTAAAGGGGTGACAAGATTATGTGCATTGATCAGGCCAAGATCAAACTAAAGCCAAGAATCATGAAAGGATAGCAGAGGGCATCCCATGTGGCACTAGTTGTAAAGAACCCTCCTGCCAATGCAAGCGACTCAAGAGATGTGACTCTGATCCCTGAGTCGGAAAGATCCCCTGGAGAAGGGAATGGCAACCCACTCCAGTATCCTCGCCTGGAGAATTCCATGGACAGAGGAGCCTTGTGGCTTACAGTCCATGGGGTCACAAAGAGTCGGACATGAGTGAAATTACTTAGCATGCAATAAACTAAAGGAAAATCAATTCACAGAAAAGAAAGAAAGAAAGAAAGGAATGATAACAGGACATTAAAGCCATTTTTTTCCCTAAGGGCATCTGGTCAACCTAGCGGATTTTTTTAGTTTTCATTTTTAATTTCTCATAGAGTACAACAGACGGAAGACAAAACCCAGGGCTCACCCAGGGTGGGAAATCTAATAGAGGACACTTCTCAAATTTGGGATCTCTAAAATGCTACACCTGCGATGTAAGTTGAAAGTGAAAAGGACTCCTATCAATGAAAGTGAAAAGGACTCTTATCAAACTACACAGAAAAACACAACAGGGACACATCCTTAAATGCTGAGAAAAGCAGCAAAGGATTAAATGTGGAGACGCTGTAACAAAAACTAGCACTCACATGAATCTGCAACCTAACTTATCAATACACATTAAGTGCGAAGTCCAAAAAGTGTTATCAATTTTGTTCAAAACAGAACCTCTAAAACTACCCTGATGGTGAAGTACTGGGCTGTTTGCTTCATTTCCAACCCATGAGAAGTTTTGTAAAATGAAATAAAAATGAACCGCACAAAATCATGATATGGAAATAAAAGGACAAACACAGAACAGTGATGCTAACTATAGCAATGTGAAGTCGCTATAAAAATTTCCAAATGTCACTCTCATTTTCCATACTTACTGCGCAAACAGTTATGAGATTTTGTGGAACAAGACCTGGTCCCAAGAATAGAGCAGAAGGAATACAATTCCTCTCTGTGGAACACACTCACCTCAGGGAATTCTCACAATAATTTTCCAAGGCAAAAAGCACGTTTCACAAGTAAGAGAAAAATCACCAAACGCACCAGGTAACTAAGCACCGTGAGGAGAAACTAAATTAAAGAGACAGAAAACCTGACTTTCAAAACCTTCAGATACTGACATCATCAAAACCTGAATCTATAACTTGCCGATTATATGAGAAAGAATGAAATATAAGAGACTGCTATAAAAGTGAGCTATGCTCAGTTGCTCAGTCGTGTCCAACTCCATGAGACCCCGTGGACTATAGCCCACCAGGCTCCTCTGTGGGCAGTACTCTTCCAGGCAAGAGTACTGGAGAGGATTGTCATTTCCTCCTTCAGAGGATCTTCCAATCCAAGGACTGAGCCCATATCTCTTGCCATCTCTTGCATTGGCAGGCAGATTCTTTACCACTGCACCACCTGGGGAGCCCTAAAAATGACCTCAGTTCAGATCAGATCAGTTGCTCAGTCATGTCCGACTCTTTGCGACCCCATGAATCACAGCACGCCAGGCCTCCCTGTCCATCACCAACTCCCGGAGTTCACTCAGACTCATGTCCATCGAGTTGGTGATGCCATCCAGCCATCTCATCCTCTGTCGTCCCCTTCTCCTCCTGCCCCCAACCCCTCCCAGCATCAGTCTTTTCCAATGAGTCAACTCTTCACATGAGGTGGCCAAAGTACTGGAGTGTCAGCTTTAGCATCAGTCCTTTCAAAGAAATCCCAGGGCTGATCTCCTTCAGAATGGACTGGTTGGATCTCCTTGCAGTCCAAGGGACTCTCAAGAGTCTTCTCCAACACCACAGTGCAAAAGCATCAATTCTTTGGTGCTCAGCCTTCTTCACAGTCCAACTCTCACATCCATACACGATCACAGGAAAAACCATAGCCTTGACTAGATGGACCTTTATTGGCAAAGTAATGTCTCTGCGTTTGAATATGCTATCTTGGTTGGTCATAACTTTCCTTCCAAGGAGTAAGTGTCTTTTAATTTCATGGCTGCAGTCACCATCTGCAGTGATTTTGGAGCCCAGAAAAATAAAGTCTGACACCGTTTCCACTGTTTCCCCATCTATTTCCCATGAAGTGATGGGACCAGATGCCATGACCTAGTAGACTAGAAAAGAACAGAATAGAAACATCAAGTAAAGCAATACACAGAAAGACAGAGATCACATGACATTGTTTCCTTGAGGAATCTTAAAAAAAAACACACAATACAAGTGAACCTATTTACAAAACAGAAATAGAGTCACAGGATATAGAAAAAGTTGGGGGAAGGACAGGGATCAATCAGGAGACTGATCCTGACATATGCACACAATTGTATATTAATAACTAATAAGGACCTACTGGGTATCACAGGCAACTCCATTCAGTCCTCCGTAATAACCTAAATGGAAAAAGAATCTGAAAAGGAATGGATATACGTATATGCATAACTAATTCACTGTGCTCTACAGCAGAAGCTAACACAACATTGTAAATCAATTATACTCCAATAAAAATTAATTTTTTAAAAAATAAAATTCCATAAGAGAGTGTAGCAGCATTAAATTCCATAAGAGAGTGTAGCAGCATTGTAGTAGATTAAACAATTAGGTAACAGAAATTCAGTAACAGAAAGATAGGGCAGAGGGTCCCTTGTATTGCAAGATCCAACCAGCCTATCCCAAAGGGAATCAACCCTAAATATTCACTGGAGGGACTGATGCTGAAGCTGAAGCTCCAATACTCTGGCCACCTGGTGAGAAGACCTGACTCATTGGAAAAGATCCTGATGCTGGGAAAGATTGAAGGCGGGAGGAGAAGGGGACGACAGAGGATGAGATGGTTGGATGGCATCACCGACTCAATGGACATGAGTTTGAGCAAGCTCCCAGACTTGATGATGGACGGGGAAGCCTGGCATGCAGGAGTCCATGGCGTTGCAAATAATCAGTTCAGTTCAGTTCAGTTCAGTCGCTCAGTCGTGTCCGACTCTTTGCAACTCCATGGACTGCAGCATGCCAGGACTTTCTGCTTCAGCATCAGTCTTTCCAATGAATATTCAGGACTCATTCTTTTAGGATGGGCTGGTTGGATCTTCTCGTTTCCCAAGGGACTCTCAAGAGTCTTCACCAACACCACAGTTCAAAAATATCAATTCTTCCACACTCAGCTTTCTTTGCAGTCCAACTCTCACATCAATACATGACTACTGGAAAAATCATAGCTTTGACTAGATGGACCTTTGTTTGCAAAGTAATGTCTCTGCTTTTGAATATGCTGTCTAGGTGATTCATAACTTTTCTTCCAAGGAGCAAGCGTCTTTTAATTTCATGGTTGCAGTCACCATCTGCAGTGATTTTGAAGCCTCCCAAAAAATAAAGTCTGTCACTGTTTCCATTGTTTCCCCATCTATTTGCCATGAAGTGATGGGACCAGATGCTATAATCTTCGTTTTTTAAACGTTGAGTTTTAAGCCAGGTTTTTCACTCTCCTCTTTCACTTTCATCAAGAGGCTCTTTTGTTCTTCTTTGCTTTCAGCTGTGCTTTAGTTCCTCTTTTCTTTCACAAAGAGTCGGACGGATATGACTATCAGAGTGAATGACAACAGCAGACCAGAATGCAGTACAAAAGATGAAAGAGAAATTTGGAAACACACGGGGTGGAGCTGATGTACAGTGCTGTCTCAGAGTCCCAGAAAGAAAGCAAGGGATGTAACACAAGGAACATTTTTCCAGAATGCATGATAGATGTCTATCTACAAACTCAAGACTTCCCAGAAATCCTAAGGAAAATTCCTAAACATACACACCTGCCTAAGCCATTGCAACACTGAAGCATGCCAAAGAAAATCATAAAAGGAGGAAAAGAAAGACTGTCCTCCAAGGAGTGACAGGCTGACAGCTGATTTTCGACAAGAAACACAGAAGCTGGGGGAGAAGGGACTGAATCCTGCTCTCAGCCATACTAAGGACCCGGGAAGCAAGGCCTCTTCCAGGTGAGCCTGGCCGGCCAACACTCTGACTGTATATATAGCCTGTGACAGAGTCTGAGCTACAGGACCCAGCTGACATGCACCTGCTTTCCTATGGAAATGGTGACAAGATAAATAAATAAAAGTGAGATTATACATGATTACAATGCTGCTTTGAATGTCTAAGCTTGAGGGCAATTTGTTCTGTAGCAATAGACCACTCATACTGTTATACTGTGCTAAGTTGCTTCAGTCGTACCCGACTCTGCAACTCTGTGGACTATAGCCCGCCAGGCTCCTCTATGCATGGGATTCTCCAGGCAAGATGACTGGAGTGAGCTGCATTTCCTTCTCCAGGGCATCTTTCCAACTCAGAATGGAACCTGCATCTCTTTTGTCTCCTGTGTCGGCAGGCGGGTTCTTGACCACTAGAATCATCTGGGAAGCCCCACCAATACCGTTAGCATCCATAATTTCTAGGGCTTCCCAGGTGGCTCATTGGTGAAGAATCTGCTTGCAATGCAGGAGAGCCATGAATTGGGAACACCCCCTGGAGGACAAAATGGTCACCCACTCCAGTACTCTTGCCTGGAGAAATCCCACGGACAGGAATGCCTGGTGGGCTACAGTCTGTGGGGTCACAAAGAGATGGACATGACCGCGTGACTAGGTACACACACACACATCAGAATTTCTACCTGCTAGCAATTTCCACTACTCAGCAATTAAAAAATGAAGACACAGTGCAGGCTGGGGGATGGAAAACCCACATTCTAGTCGACTGTCCCTGGAGAGGGGAGAATGCACTGTGAAATATTATTAACAACTTACCAAGGCTGCCATAGGGAAGCCCCATAGTCTGGGAGCACAAGCAACAAGAATCTGTTGTCTCACAGTTCCAGAGGCTGGAGTGGGACCCTCCTGGGGGCTGAGAGGGAAGGGCTGTCCCAAGCTATTCTCTGTGGCTTGCAGATGGACCGTCTTCCATCTCTCTTCACGTGGTCTTCCCTCTACACATGTCTCTCTTTTTGTGCAAATTTTTCCTTTGAACAGGATACCAGTAATATTGGATTCAGTTCAGTTCAGTTCAGTTCAGTTGCTCAGTCGTGTCCAACTCTTTGTGACCTCATGAACCGCAGCACGCCAGGCCTCCCTGTCCATCACCAACTCCTGGAGTTTATCCAAACCCATGTCCATTGAGTTGGTGATGCTATCCAACCATCTCATCCTTTTTTGTCCCCTCCTCCACCTGCCTTCCATCTTCCCAGCATCAGGGTCTTTTCCAATGAGTCAGTTCTTCGCATCAGGTGGCCAAAGTATTGAAGTTTCAGCTTCAACATCAGTCCTTTGGGACCCATCAAATGACTTCACTTCAACTTGATTCTCTCGTAAAGACCCAATCTCTATGAAGGGTCACAATCTGAGAGCCATGAGGTTTAGGACCTCAATGTACGAATTTGAGAGGGGGCACAGTGAACCCCATAACACACAGGGAGGGGCATTTAGAAACAGACTGCATATTATTCAGAGACTCTGTGTTTGGAATCACAAGTTTATCCTAGCCCCAAATACTTTCGGCATATTGTTTCACTTTATTCAGATAGAGATTAGCACTGCAACATTCATTTAGCTTGCCTGTCATTTATACAACTGTGGGGTGTGATATGGTTTGGAGGGGTTTTTTAATGGTTTTGTTCTTTTGTCATCAGATTTAAGAACTGTAATAAAAGCCAACAGACTGTCTACTTGGAATGTGATGTAACCAGGATAACGTGGCACTCTGCTAAGTTCAGTCGCCTCATTGTTTACGGATAATCTTTTCAGTTCATCCGCGTAAATCACATCTAAACTAATGAAAATCTCAAGTGGAAATGTATGTTCAGATCAGAGCAGATCAGTCTTTCAGTCGTGTCTGACTCTTTGCGACCCCGTGAATCTCAGCAGACCAGGCCTCCCTGTCCATCACCAACTCCCGGAGTTCACCCAGACTCACATCCATTGAGTCAGTGATGCCATCTAGCCATCTCATCCTCTGTCGTCCCCTTCTCCTCTTGCCCCCAGTCCCTCCCAGCAACAGGGTCTTTTCCAATAAGTCAACTCTTCGCATGAGGGGGCCAAAGTACTGGAGTTTCAGCTTTAGCATCATTCCTTCCAAAGAAATCCCAGGGCTGATCTTCAGAATGGACTGGTTGGATCTCCTTGCAGTCCAAGGGACTCTCAAGAGTCTTCTCCAACACCACAGTTCAAAAGCATCAACTCTTCAGCCTTCTTCACAGTCCAACTCTCACATCCATACATGACCACTGGAAAAACCATAGCCTTGACTAGATGGACCTTTGTTGGCAAAGTAACGTCTCTGCTTTTGAATATGCTGTCTAGGTTGGTCATAACTTTCAGTTGTCCCATAGCCCAATTCTGTACTGAATCTATCTGTAATGAAATATGAAGATACTAAAATTATTCTAGGGGTCACAGCCTACGATGTGCGTGTTCAGTCATTCCGTCATGACTGACTCTTTGAGACCGCATGGACTGTAGTCCGCCATGCTCCTCTGTCCATGGGATTTCCCAGGCAAGAATACTGGAGTGGGTTGCCAGTTTCCCCTCCAGTGGATCTTCCAGACACAGGGATCAAATGCACGTCTCCTGCATCGCAGGTGGATTCTGGACCGCTGAGCCACCAGGGAAGCCCACAGCCTATCTACACTTGCACAACTTATCAACCATCCCCTGCATGCCCACCACAGCTGACACGATAGCAGAAACGAAGCCAATGAAGCCAGGGGGTGTGTAAGATGTTCTGAGTGCAGCCTGCACTGTGAATTAAAGCTTCATCTCCCTGCATGGAGGGTAGCAGCTAATTGCCAGAGGTGCAGGAATCAATCTCATGTTTCAGAAACAGCTCTGTTTTCTTTAAACACAGGAACTACATTTGCTCTAAGACTGCTCAGGTGTGAGTCTGTGTGTCCCTCATTCCAGGAAGCCCTCAGTTCAGTTCAGTTCAGTCGCTCAGGCATGCCTGACTCTGCAACTTCATGGACTGCAACACACCAGAGCTCCCTGTCCATCACCAACTCCTGGAGTTTACTCAAACTCATGTCCGTTGAGTCGGTGGTGCCATCCAACCATCTCATCCTCTGTCAGCCCCTTCTCCTCCTGCCCTCAATCTTTCCCAGCATCAGGGTCTTTTCAAATGAGTCAGTTCTTTGCATCAGGTGGCCAAAGGATTGGGGTTTCAGCTTCAGCATTAGTCCTTCCAATGAACACCCAGGACTAGTCTCCTTTAGGATAGACTAGTTGAATCTCCTTGCATTTCAAGGGACTCTCAAGAGTCTTCTCCAACACCACAGTTCAAAAGCATCCATTCTTCAGCACTCAGCTTTCTTTAGAGTCCAACTCTCACGTCCATACATGACTACTGGTAAAACCACAGCTTTGACTAGATGGACCTTTGTTGGCAAAGTAATGTCTCTGCTTTTCAATATGCTGTCGAGGTTGGTCATAACTTTTCTTCATGCAGCCCTGGTTCCCCTTAATAAGAACGAAGCTTTATTTTTTTTTTTTTAGAACAAAGCCTTTAAACCAAAGACTTTGGGTTAAGGCTGCCCCAGAGGACATCTGGGAAACCAGGAACGAGCTGGGTGATCCTGTGGATGTCTTTGCTGCTGAGAGCAAGGATTACATCAAGGCAGTCCAATTTCTGCTAGACTGGACTTTCTGGGATGAAAGCACAAGAAAGCAATTACCCCTGCAGAAAACGACATGAAAAGGAGAGTATGAATATAGTGAAACCAACTTGTGAAACACTACGGTGTACTATGTCCATTGAGTAATACTAAAAATTGCTACACTGGGGAATTCCCTGGTGGTCCAGTGGTTAAGACTCTGCTCTTCCAATGTGGGGGCGGGTAGAGGGGTGGTGGTTCAAATCCTTGCTCGGGGTACTAGGATCCCACAAGCCATGATGCACAGCCGAAAAAAAAAAAAAAAGTTGCCACATTGTCTGAAGGCTATGAAACGATCCATATTCTGGAAGAAAAAAGCAATAGAAGAGTAGCGTTATTTCAGGCAAGGCAACATACTAAAGCAATGAATGTTCAAAGGGGGATATATGTCCCAATAATTAAAGCGATATTGCAAGCAAAGATTCTTAGCTAACGCCTGCCAAACTCCAGGGGAGGGCCAGTGAAATAAACGATGACGCAGAGACCGAGTCCAGAAACACACAAGGGTGCCTTGGCTGGCAAAGAACACTGCTCCTCTAAGGATCCGCCTCAAGTTTTGTTTTGTTTAACTGGGGGGCTGTGCTTTCTTAGTTCTCACGTGATAGCTTTCAGAGACAGCTGGTTTTTCACACTGTCCAGAATGGGCTTCTGAAAAAGAAATTAATATGTTTATGAACTGTGCTGCATCAAAGTAAATGCTCAGATTCACCAGGGTTTCAAAGAAAGAGGGATCCTCTCCATGAAGTCATCCGCAAGACTGAAAACAGAAATGAGCCAGCGACAGACGTGCACGCCGCAAAACTTCTCTAAGCAAGATGGACGTAGCTGTGACTGAAAAAGATATTTAAATAAGATTACTCCAAATTTTCCTTCTGTCCTTAAAATCTGTATCACTACTCACAAATTTCAAAAACGCTCCCCTCTTTGGGGAGGAGAATCAGGTTTTTTTTTAATACCCATACATATCTGTCAATCCCAAAGGAAATCAGTCCTGAATATTCATTGCAAGGACTGATGCTGAAGCTGAAACTCCAATCCTTTGGCCACCTGATGTGAAGAACCGACTCATTTCAAAAGACCCTGATACTGGGAAAGATTGAAGGGAGGAGGAGAAGGGGACGACAGAGGATGAGATGGTTGGATGGCATCACCAACTCAACGGACATGAGTATGAGTTGGAGTTGGAAATGGACAGGGAGGCCTGGCGTGCTGCAGTCCATGGGGTCGCAAAGAGCCAGACATGACTGAGCGACTGAACTGAACTGATACATATCTGAAATATAAACAGGAGAAACAACAGAAATTAATTTGGCCTACATAATTAGCAGATGATTATTACAAAGAAGTTAAAGATCTATAACTCGCCCGCGGAAGCAGTAGTTCTTCAAGTTTACTGTGATCCTAAGGCAAGTGAAGACACCTGAAACCTTCTGTATGGGCACATGAGCCAGCCTGCCACCATAACACCGACAGAACAAGTATTTACGGAAGACCTTCTTCGTGCAAAGCCGTGTTCAAACTATCGGGACCATTGCTGTTACTGTTGTTTAGTTGCTCAGTCGTGTCCAACTCTTTTCGACCCCATGGACTGTAGCCCACCAGGCTCCTCTGTCCATGGGATTCTCCAGGCAAGAATACTGGAGTGTGTTGCCATTTCCTTCTCTAGAGGATCTTCCAGACCCAGGGATTGAACCTGTGTCTCCTGCATTGCAGGCAGATCGGTTACCATTGAGTAACCAGGGAAGCCCACTGGGGCCATAGTAAGAAATAAAACAGTTCAAGCTGCATGCCCTCCTAGCATCCACAGTCTAGCAAGGAAGAGAGATAATAGACAGAAAAAAGGAAATATATTTTAGATGTTAGTTATTGGTTTCCTATGACTGCTGTTAGAAATTACAACAAACAGTGATTTAAAACAACACAAATGTGTTATCATATAGTTCTAGAAGTAAACAGTCGAAAAGCCTTCCTTGGAGTTGGACACTTGGTATTTCAGTGAGAGGCAATAAACTGTATTCCAAAGCAACAGAAACCACCGGAACAAAAGTAAGACACTGTGTGAAAAGAGTAAGGTTATATGAGAAAATCAGACAAGACAATTTCTAGAAAGGAGAAAATATAGTCAACCTATTAATGGAAAGAAGGTTGTAGGACAACCTCTCTGAAATAGGTAAAAATGAATTGTGTTTGGAACTAGTGACTTTCTTCATTATGTTAAATTATGTACCTCAAGGAATAACTTACTTCACCCTCTGTGGAGCTCCAGCACCAAGATTCGTTGTTGTTCAGGTGCTCAGTCGTGCCCGACTCTGCAACCCCACCAACTGCAGCACACCAGGCTTCCCAGTCGTTCACCATCTCCCGGAGTTTGCTCAAACTCACGTCCATTGAGTCAGTGATGCCATCCAAGTACCGCCAAGGTGATCAACCTGAATAACTGGGAAATCAAAGAGCAGAGGTGACTCTTTCAATTGTCACCAAAGCACAATTTCTCTATATTCTTTCCAGGTCCCTCTTTTGTATTCTATGATACAGGATACTATATCCAAAGTTACAGAAACATCAAGTCCATCTCCTTCAAATGTCTTTCAGCATCAAAGAGGAGATGAAAATATCTAAGTCCTGGAGCTCCTGAAGTTTTCAGGGATCCAGGTATTTGTACAGACAGCAGTCCTGACTCTCTCTGTTCTAAGATAATATATACATAAAAGCTTGTTAGGTAAAACGCAGTGAACAAATTTCCTATCTGCTCTAAATAGAACTTATATTTCTCTTACAATACAGACATTACAATTACAATTGCATAATGGTACAATTTTCTGCTGCCTGTGCCTTCCATACAAGTAAGAATATTTGTCAGCTGAGAAATAATATAGCTTGGATGACTCACCAAAACAAAGCTGAATAGCTGCAGGTACAGTCATAAAATTAAAAATACTTCTTGAGCACTAGGGTGATGCACCTTGAGATTACAAACTTGGTTTGCAATAAATATTTTGGTGAGCCACTAATAACTGAGTAGCATTTTATCTAAGCAAGAGTATTAACTAGATAAACCTTCTACGTTCTAAAAAATAATACTTCCAAATGTTAAGCTATGATTTTCCCCTAGATCAAAGTGGGGGACTCAACTTTCTGAAATGGAACACTAAAATGGAACTCATCCTTCTGAAAATATAGCCTAGATGGTGGGAGTTCAGAAGTGGTCTGTTTTCCCCATTATATATTCCCCCTGTTTAATTTCAAGTCAGCCTAGGGAGTCCCAGTGAGTATGACCCGTGATTCCGAAGATGATACTGCTGCTCTATCTACATGGATGAATGCAAATACGTGCTAGAAGGCACCTCCTGACGGGATCAGTCATCCAGTTCTCACCAGAAATGCTTCCTGCTAAAAGCAGGACAAGAATAGCAGTGAACGTCCCTAAGGACTCAGCTGTCACTTGTAATGAAAATGTCCTTCATGCAGAAGATGGTTTGGACAAAACCTGCGGAGGTGACTGCACTCATTTTTCTGTTTAGAAATAGTGGGGGAAAAGTCACTGTGTTCCAAACGCAGAAGCTAGCCCACCTGTGAGATCCACAAAACAGAGGAAGTTAAAATGAACTGTGGATGATAAGTGCTAAGTAACAATAAAATTAAAGTGTTCCTTTCAGATCAATGTGCCACCCTGAAACTACTAGATCAAATGCAAACACAAATCCTCTCACCTTTCACTGCATATCTAGTGGGTATACGTTTTAGGAAAAGGACTCATGATCCAGATACGCAGACAAGAGAAACCTTCCACCCTCTACCTACCTACCTACTTTTTTATTAAAAGGGCACAAGTATTCACTCTAGTGGAGAAGGCGATGGCCAGGTACGGAGACAAAAGAAACCTTCCACCCTTCTACCTACCTGCTGCTGCTGCTGCTGCTAAGTCTCTTCTGTCGTGTCCGACTCTGTGCAACCCCATAGATGGCAGCCCACCAGGCTCCCCCGTCCCTGGGATTCTCCAGGCAAGAACACTGGAGTGGGTTGCCATTTCCTTCTCCATCTACCTACCTACCTACTTTTTAATTAAAAGGGCACAAGTATTCACACTAGAGAAATATTCTTCTCTGTGCCTCTTCACACCCCAACCCCTGGTCAGAGACAGAACACAGAACATCAATGAAAGGTTTAACTAACTTAGTGTAAGTGCAAGTGTTAGTCACTCAATCGTGTCCAACTCTTTGTGACACCATAGGCTGTAGCCCGCCAGGCTCCTCGGCACACAGAATTTTCCAGGCAAGAATACTGGAGTGAGTTGCCATTTCCTCCTCCAGGGGATCTTCCTGACCCAGGAATTGAACCCGGGTCTCCTGCATTGTAGGCAGACGCTTTACCATCTGAGCCATCAGGGAAGGTCTTAACTAACCTGGAGTGAAAGAAAGTAAAAGTGAAACTCGCTCAGTCATGTCTGACTCTTTGCGACCCATGGACTAAACAGTCCATGGAATTCTCCAGGCAAGAATACTGGAGTGGGTTGCCATGCCCTCCTCCAGGGCATCTTTCCAACCCAGGGATCAAACCCCGGTCTTTTGCATTGCAGGTGGATTCTTTACCAGGTGAGCCACAAGGGAAGCCCTAACTAACTGAAGTGAAGTTGCTCAGTCGTGTCCAACTCTTTGAGACATTTTCCAGGCAAGAGTGCTGGAGTGGATTGCCATTTCTTTCTCCAGGGGATCTTCCCGACCCAAGAATCGAACCCCGGTCTCCCACATTGCAGGCAGATGCTTTACCGTCTGAGTCACCGTGGCTTCTAGATCTTCTTAAATCTTTCCTCCAGGTGTTCCCAACAGCACCAGAGGCAGAGGGACATACCTTGGGAAGTCCACAGCAACACTACCAGCGTGGAATTTCTTTCAAAGTAACTGTATTTTTTTAAACATGTGATTTCTCTCAAGAAATTAATGCAAATTTTGCCTTTGACAGCTTCTCCAAGTCATGCATACAGGCAAGTTTTAATACGGCAAATTTTAAGTTTTAATATCGTCAGGACGCTTTAGATTACTTGCTATCATGTAAGCCATAGGCCAAGGTCTATGGTTAGGTAACCTGTTTATCTTACAGCTTTTCAGATTCCCTGGCACACTTCCTCAAACCCCTGAGGATAACCCACACATCAGGCTGTGGACATGAGGTTAACAGATCTTAAAGTCTACTGGACGACTGTGAAAACTCACAGCCCTGAAACATACTTTTGACAACTTATCCAGGTAGAAAACTTTGAAAAATCCAAACATTTTTGCTAAAAGTGGTAGAGAGAGAGAGTACATAATCAAGCTCAGTCAGAGACTTATTTTCCTGCTATGATCGTTATGCACTTCACGAATCCTGGGCTGACATCACAGCTTGTCTAAATCACCATAGCTCTATGGAGCTATGTCTCATCTTTCAACTATGATGGGGCAACTGGTCAACTCATGAGAGGCAGGGACTGTGCCTTGTAATTCTCTGAATGCCCTAGTACATTTAGCAAAATAGGTCTTCAATATTATCATATGTGAAACAGATCACCAGTCCAGGTTTGATGCATGAGACAGGGTGCTCAGGGCTGGTGCACTTGGATGACCCAGAGGGATGGGACGAGGTGGGAGGTGGGAGGGAGGTTCAGCATGGTTAACACATGGACACCCATGGCTGATTCATGTCAATGTATGGCAAAAACCACTACAATATTGTAAAGTAATCAGCCTCCAATTAAAATAAATAAATTTAAAAAAAAAGAATATGTGACTGGGACTTCCCTGATGGTCGAATGGTTAAGAATCTGCCTGCCAATGCAGGGGACACGGGTTGGGTTCCTGGTCCAGGTGGATCCCACATGCCATGCAGCAAGTATGCCTGTGCACCACAACTCCTGAGCCCACGAGTCGCAACTGCTGAAGCCCACACACCCTAGAGCTGGCGCTCGGCAACAAGAGAAGCCACCGCAATCAGAAGCCTGCAACTAGAGAGTAGTCACCACCCACCGCAACTAGAGAAAGCCCACACGCAGCTACGAAGATCCAGCACAGCCCAAAATAAACAAAAATAAATTATAAATTTTTTGACACTTGAAGAATATGTAGAATGTAATAGAATGTAGGAGGTACAAAGCGAAAACAAAAAACAAGAAGCCCTCTCTGTGGTGCAGGAAAACAAGGAGTGTCTGAAGCTGAGGGTGGATGGGAACATTGAGAAAAACCCTCCAGGAAGACAGTGTCGATCCTGAGCAAAAGACGATGTGATAGGAACCTGAAGCTCCTGGTAAACTAAAGTTACACCACCACCACAATATCCAGCAATATCCAACAGCAATATCCAGGAAAAACAAAAAATATCCAGCTCTCTTGACAGACTCAACCCACAAGCCAGTGTCCTAGCGTTAGAAGACATGTGTCCATTCCAGGCATAAATATTTTTTATCTCAGTCCATACTTATCTACACATTCCATTTGTCTAGCGTTCGATTAAAAGGAAAGTGAAACGCACAGAAAAGCAAAGGAAAAATACACACACATGTGCTCAAGAGAAAGAGTAATCAACATAAGCAAATGAAGAGACAATGATAAGCTAGAAACCATCGCACCGTGAATAGTTACATGAATATATGTATTTATATTCATATGAATGTCTGAGAATAACTATGAATAATATGCTCAAAGTACTTGTGGACTGTGTGGAAAATATGTGTGAAGAAACGGAGGACTTTGAACAACAAAAACTACCCAAAGAAAACACGGCTCAACATCTGAATAGACATTTCTGCAAAGAAGACATACAGATGAGCGACAAACACAGGAAAGGAGGCTCGTCATCGCTAATTATCAGAGAAGTGCAAATCAAAACCACGAGGAGGTACCAACTCATGCGGGTCATAATGGCCATCACTAAAACGTGTGGAAATAAGAAACGCTAGAGAAGGTGTGCAGAGAAGGGAACCCTCTTAGACTGTCGGTGGGAATGTCAGTTGGCATAGCCACTATCGAATACAGTATGGTGATTCCTCAAAAACTAAAAACTGAACTACTAAATCCCATATAATTCAGCAACCTCACCCCTGAGTATATTTGTAAACAACGGAAACACGGATTTGAAAAGATATGTCAATGTTCACAACAGGACTGTCTATGATAGCCAAGCCATGGAAGCAACTCAAGAACCTGTCAACAGAAGAATGGGTAAATGAGATATGCAGGGAGATCCAACCAGTCCATCCTAAAGGACACCAGTCCATCCAAAGGAGACCAGTCCATCCTAAAGGAGACCAGTCCTGGGTGTTCATTGGAAGGACTGATGCTGAAGCTGAAACTCCAATCCTTTGGCCACCTGATGGGAAGAGCTGACTCATTTGAAAAGACCCTGATGCTGGGAAAGATTGAGGGCAGAAGGAGAAGGGGATGAGAGATGGTTGGATGGCATCACCGACTCAATGGACACGAGTTTGAGTAAACTTTGGGAGTTGGTGATGGACAGGGAGGCCTGGCGTGCTGTGGTTCATGGGATTGCAAAGAGTCGGACACAACTGAGCAACTGAACTGAACTGAACATACATACGATGGAATATTATTCAACCATAAAAATGAATGCAATAATGCCTTTTGGAGCAATGTGGATGGACCTAGAGAATGCTGTCCTTAGTGACATAAGTCAGAGAAAAACAAACACTGTATGATATCACTTACGTGTGGAATCTAAAAAATAATACAAACGAATGAATATGCAAAAGAGAAACAGGCATACTGATGCAGAAAACAAACTCGTGGTTAGCAAAGGAGAGAGTGAAGGGGAAGGGACAAGCTAGGGGTATGGGGTTAACATGTAAAAATACAGAATCACTATGATATACACTCAAAACTAATAAAACATATTGTAAGCCAACTATACTTTAATTAAAATAAAAATAAACACAGATACCTGACTAAACTCAATGTAATGAAACTGTAGAAGCTAAAGATGAAGAGATCATCTTAACGGTAGCAGGCTGGGGTGGGGTGTTGGTTTGTGTTATATAATTACACAGATGAAGAAAGATAAGCATTACAGCAGACTTCTCATCAGAAAACTATGAAAGCTGAAACATGATGGTGTGACATCTTCAAAATGGTAAAAGAAAGAGAAACTGTCAGTCCAAATTCTACATCCACAGAAAACAGCTTCCAAAATGACAGAAACAAAAACTTTCAGACAAATAGAGGAAATCTTCATTACCAGAAGAAGTGAGGTACAAGAAACATTAAAACAAGTGCTTTAGATAAAAAGGGTATGATAACAGAAACTTGACTCTAAACAAAGAAATGAGGATTTCCAGAATTGGAAAAAAATAAAAAATACCCTAAAAGACCAGATACTATAAGACTCTTAGAGGAAAACATAGGCAGAACACTCTCTGATATAAATCTCAGCAACACCTTGTTTGACCAACTTCCTACAGTAATAAAAACTAAAAACAAAAATAGACAAATGGGACCTAATTAAACTTAAAATCTTTTGCACAGTAAGAGAAACACAAAGACAACCCACAGTATGGGAGAAGATATCTGCAAATGAAGCAACCAATAAGGGGTTAATCTCTAAAATACAGAGACAGCTTGTGCAGTTGAGTATCAAAAAAATAAACAGTCCAATCAAAAAATGGGTAGAAAACCTAAAAAGACGTGTCTTCAGAGAAGACATACAGATAGCCAGAAAGCACAGGAAAAGATGTACAACATCACTAATTTGAGAAACACAAATCAAGACCACAGTGAGCCATCACCTCATGCCAGCCAGAATGGCCATCATCAAAAAATCTAGAAAGAATAATTGTTGGACAGGGTGTAGAGAAAAGGGACCTTTCCTAACACTGTTGGTGGGAATGTAAATTGGCACAACCGTTACGGAGAACTGTATGGAGGTTTCTTTAAAAACTAGATACATAACTACCGTGTGATCCAGCAATTCCATTCTTGGGCACATATCCAAAGAAAACTGTAATTTGAAAAGATAACGTGCATCCCAGTGTTCACTGCAGCTCTATACACAACAGCCAAGACAGGCAAGCAACCTAAATGTTCATCAACGGAGAAGTGAATAAAGATGTGGTACATATAACAATGCAATATTACTCAGCCGTAAAGAAGGACAAAATAATGCTTTGTACAGCAACACGGATGGATCTAGAGATGGTCATACTGAGGGAAGTGTGTCAGAGAAAGGCAAATATCGTACGGTTATCACTTACATGTGGAATCTAAATTAAAAAATGGTACACGTGAACTTATTTATAAAATGGAAACAGAGTCACAGATGTAGAAAACAAGCTTATGGTTACAAGGGGGAATGACGGACGATAAATCGGGAGGTTGGGATTGACATATACACACCACTATATATAAAATAGATAACTAATAAGGACCTACTGTATAGCACAGGGAACTCTGCTCAATACTCGGTGATGACCTATAAGAGCAACGAATCTAAAAGAGAAGGGATATACGTATATGATTAACTGATTGACTTTGATATACCCCTGAAACTAACACAACATTGTAAATCAACTATACTCCAATAAAAGACAGAAAAAAGAAACAGAGAAGATATGTTTTAAAATATTGCTCTGCTATGCTAAGTCGCTTCAGTCGTGTCCAACTCTGTGTGACCCTGTAGACAGCAGCCCATCAGGCTTCCCTGTCCCTGGGATTCTCCAGGCAAGAATACTAGAGTGGGTTGCCATTTCCTCCTCCAATGCATGAAACTAAAAAGTGAAAGTGAAGTTGCTCGGTTGTGTCCGACTTGTAGCCACCCCATGGACTGCAGCCTACCAGGCTCCTCTGTCCATGGGATTTTCCAGGCAAGAGTACTATGACCACTAATTTTCTCAGGAAAAAAAATAGAAGCAACATCATGTGTGTCTACAGCAGATGTAAAAGTTAAATGTATTCCAAAAAATAGCATAAATGGTGGGGGGGGGGAGTGGGGATATTGTGATAAAGTCTTTATGCTACTTGAAGTGTTACAATAGTGTTTGTAGCTAGATTTTTAACTAATAAAAGGAGTGTATTTTAAACCATAGAACAACCAATAAAATTTTTAAGAGGTATCTATAATAAGGGGCTTTCTTGATGTCTCAGATGGTAAAGAATCCACCTGAAATATAGGAGACCTGGGCTCAATCCCAGTATTGGGACGATCCCCTGGAGAAGGGAATGGCAACCCACCCCAATATTCTTGCCTGGAGAATCCCATGGACAGTGGAGCCTGGTGGATACAGTACATGGGGTTGCAAAGAGTTGGACACAATGGAATGTCTAACACTCATCAACAATAATAACACTTTGATAATAAGGCAATAATAGAGATAAAGTTGAATCGTAAAAGTAATTTATCAAGACTAGTAACATAACTGATATATCATGAATTTAAAAAACTGGACCTTTGTAAGTGCTTTAAAACCTATACATTTACATATATAAAAACAAGCATGGAAATCAAGGATCCAGCCAAGGTTCTAAGGATCTCCAGCAAAAGTCATCAGTAAAATGCAAACAATAACCATTTATCTTTTAAAAATGAAGTTAAACTATGAAAACACACTAGTTACAAATACGACTGAAGATCTGAAAAAGTAAGCTATGAGAGTAGGCACCCCTTTCTCGTGAACATGTTTTCTAATCAAGAAGGTCACATTAGCCATCGAGCAACGTAAGCTATTGATTCAAATTCACTTTCACACTGACTCACTCATTCCTGACCTGCACTTTTTAATCCTCTATTCTTTTTGACCTTTCATTACTGATATACAAAGGGAAAGCTTCTCTAGCAAAAGCTCAGTAAAAGCCATTTCATTTGGTTTTGGTCTTTGAACCTGAGTCAAATACATCAGAGCAAAACTAAGCGGTCAGCCGGCTTCATCAGCATTACATGAACATTCCCCACGAGAGAAAAATCGGTCTTAAAGCTCCTTAGAAGGACCTGCAGTAGCTCAGTCCCCACTATGGAAACAAAGTTAAAGTCACTCCAACATAATTGGAGGTTTATAGAATAAGACTTGTTCATAATTCCACCTCTCGTAAAAAGAACACAATGTTACCATCTTTCTCCATCTCTCCAGTAATCGGTGATTATGTAACATATTCATCTGTGGGCTCCAGAGATATTTATAGATCTATGTAATGCTGGTTCTAAAAATTAAATAAATAAAATATAAATTAAATACAGTTCTAAATTAAACTATTTCCATTTCTAATCATGATAAATTGAAGCAACAAAGTTAACAGGTCACAATATACTCGGTGGAAGAACAAAAGAATCATTAAATTTCCAAAATACTTTTCAATGTACTGACTTAGGACACAGCTACAAAAAAGGTCAACCTCAAAGGGTCATTTCCTACTTAATTTTATTTTTTTTTCCCCAAACAAGTCATTTCTGAAACTGAACAGGTCATGGAAACAGTATTTAATTTGGAGACTTCTGAGTTTTCTGTTAATCCATCAGCAGATACTTATGATGGTGTTCATGCAAATATCTGAGATGACAAGATGTTTAATACACCCCACATGACATTCCCCTCCTGATTGTATCCCCATCCATTTATATACATGGATATGAAGTGAAGTGAACTGAAGTGAAAGTCGCTCAGTCGTGTCCAACTCTTTGCTACCCCATGAACTAACTAGTCCATGGAATTCTCCAGGCCAGAGTACTGGAATGGGTAGCCTTTTCCCTTCTCCAGGGGATCTTCCCGACCCGGGGATTGAACCCAGGTCTCCCGCATTGCAGGCGGATTCTTTACCAGCTTAGTCACAAGGGAAGCCCAAGAATACTGGAGTAGGTAGCCTATCCCTTCTCCAGCGGATCTTCCCGACCCAGGAATCGAACTGGTGTCTCTTGCATTGCAGGCGGATTCCTTACCAACTGAGCTATGTGAAACTGCCAATTGGACTTGCTTTGATTTGCAAAAGGGCAACTTCATAAGGCTCAGCTGACGGTCTTAGTGACCTGGACAAGCAGCAAGACATTCTTCCTCTTATTTCTTCCATCTCTACATTGTTGATTTCCCAGATCATCTCTGAGATTTTTTTTTTGTCATAAAAATGCACATGTGTGATCTGAAAAAAAATAAGAGATGAAGACAACAACCCAAGGAGCTGACAGTCTATTTCCAGAAGGTAAAACACACACACACACACACACACACACACACACACACACACACACAAATCCCAAATACTATAGATTTGTTCAGAGAGTAAAGTGCCCCAGAGTGTTGGGTTTTTTTTGGGGCTTTGGTTTTTGTTTTATTTCTTACAGAATTTGTGGTCAAAATTTTTGGTGAGATAAAGGACACAGGAAAAGTGTTGAAACATATCTCACTCTCATGAGGCAATTTCTGTTAAGATAAAAGAAGTCACCTCCTCCTTTCAGTTGCCGGCTTTGGGACGTACTCGGGATTATTTTTTCAAAGCTGGGCTATCTGCTTACCACATGCCTGCACAAATAGCAGAGACTGTCGGTAACACTTACATAACCAAGAGTTATAAGCCTTGGCTATAAATCTCCTGTCTTCCTCATATCACCAACACCACAGACTATACTTTCCCCAGAGTTGCCTAAGCCATCAGTTTTCCTAATAAATCCCAAACTCGAATATAGCTATCCAAGACTTGTTTATCTCTCTACCACCTTTTCGAAAAATTGATAATACGTTATCTTTCCAGAACAACTGCCTCACTCCACCTTATTTCTGTTTTCATTTTCCTATCTTCCAACCCAAGATAGCTGGTTTCTGCTAATTGAAAATTCTTAGAGCAAGCTCCTGAGGCCTGAGAGAAGCCAACCATTTTGATCCAGTGACTTCTCATCTGCTGAAAACAGACTCAACGGTTTCCTCAACTAAGATTAAAAAAAAAAAAAGTGAAATGTTAATTGCTCAGTCATTGTCCGACTCTTTTGTGACCCCATGGACTGTAGCCCACCAGACATCTTTATCTGTGGAATTCTCCAGACAAGAATACTGCAGCTGGTTGCCCTTCCCTTCTCCAGGGGATCTTCCCCACCCAGGGATAGAACCCACATCTCCTGCGTTGCAGGCAGATTCTTTACTGTCCCAGGCACCAGGGAAGCCCCTTAAAATGTTAATCGCTTAGTCATACCTGACTCTTTGCAATCCCATGGATTGAATGATCTTCAAGGGGCCAGAGGAGAGGAACATGACATCAGTAATATTTAGAAGAATGAGCAGTAGTAGTATGCTTGAGCGGAGAAGACAATGGCACCCCATTCCAGTACTCTTGCCTGGAAAAGCCCATGGACAGAGGAGGCTGGTGGGTTGCAGTCAATAGGATCGCTACGAGTCAGATACAACTGAGCAACTTCACCTTCTCTTTTCACTTTCATGCATTGGGAAAGGAAATGGCAACCCACTCCAGTGTTCTTGCCTGGGGAATCTCAGGGACTGGGGAGCCTGGTGGGCTGCTGTCTATGGGGTCACACAGAGTCGGACATGACTGAAGCGACTTAGCAGCAGCAGCAGCAGTATGCTTGAGAAGGTCACAGCTGAGAGCTGCTTCAATATTCACAGCTTTTTTCTCTCCCTTTATTATTCTTATTATTCATTTCAAAGTTTGAGAAAGCTGATCACAGATAAACTCCTATTGGCACACACTTGCCTAGGACACCTTGCTCCAATAATAAGTTCGTGTATGCATACTAAGTTGCTTCAGTTGTGTCTCACTCTTTGCAACCCCATGGACTGTAGCCCACCAGGCTCCTCTGTCCATGGAATTCTCCAGGAGAGAATACTAGAGTAGGTTGTCATGCCCTCCTCCAGAGGATCTTCCCAACCCAGGGATCAAACCCACATCTCTTAAGTGTCCTGCGTTGCAGGCAGATTCTTTACCACTAGCGCCACCTTCGAAGCACTCCAATAATAAGTGAAAGTGAAGTCGCTCAGTCGTGTCCGACTCTTTGCGACCCTGTGGACTGTAGCCCACCAGGCTCCTCCATCCACGGGATTCTCCAGGCAAGAATACTAGAGTGGGTTGCCATTTCCTTGTCCAGGGGATCTTCCTGACCCAGGGATCAAACCCAGGCCTCCTGCATTGCAGGCAGATGCTTTAACCTCTGAGCCACCTGGGAAGTTCCCCAATAATAAGTAACCTCATCTAATTTACTTGAGTGCCTTTCACAACCACAGTGACTCTGTATGGCAGCCATGGCCTCAAAACCTGAACATACTGAAGTATTTATTCTGAGGGTGGTGCGTTGTATTGCCCATGAGGTAATCTACTTTTAAAACTGTTGAGTACATCACAGTGCAGTGAATATGCATAAGTGCCTCAGTTAAACTCGTATACCAGAGGTGATTTACTCAGCGTAACCAGGAACTGACACCTCAGTGGTAATTTTCAGACACTTCTACTGTTGTTATTGAAATGGACACCAGAAGGCATATTAATTAAAGACACAAGTGCTGTTGGATATATGTGTTTATGAACAAGGAAGTATAAGATTCAGCAAATTGGGCTTCCCTGGTGGCTCAGATGGTAAAGAATCTGCCTGCAATACAGGAGACCTGGATTCCATCCTTGGATTGGGAAGATCCCCGGGAGAAGGGAATAGCAACTCACTCTGGTATTCTTGCCTGGGAAATCCCAAGGACAGAGGAGCCTGGCGGGCTGCAGTTCATGGGGTCGCAAAGAGTTAGACACGACGGAACACACTTGCATGCACGCAAGCTACATTATCAAAATCCCTGCTATCTACCATTTTCAGTCCCCTTCAGCATTTCTGGGTTGCCCAGAAGATTAATAACATGTTGATTTCCTCTGGAGAAATCTGAACCTTCTAACAGCCTATGTGTGATTGGTTCTCGTGTTATGTAATCAGTCTGGGACACCAAAAACTGCAAACTGATCGAAGCCGACTTGGTTGATCAGAATGGTGAGTACCTTTCAGTAAACACAGGTAGGCTCTGAGACTAAGAGCTTTACTTTTATCGGTCCTAACTCCTGGCCACTGCTTGCAGGCGAGCCTCAGTCTTCCCTGCCCTCCGGGAGACAGGTATGCCAAGCGGAGCCCCTGAAATCATGATGAAAAGGAAGTTGAAAGAAGTTAGTAAATTCTCTTCCACAAGATCAAGCTTTGAACCTCTTGTTAGGTTTTCTCCTACCCTGGGGCAACACGCTTCCTAGTTCTTGGGTGTGTTTGAGGTTGGATGATAGAGAGAAACTAAAAAGGAAAACGACACGCAAGGGGAGATATTTGTAAAAAAGAAAAAAACGGTCCCCTTAGACTAGTAAGATGAGATGATGCACCCGGAATGGCTCAGATCGGTGGTTAAACCCGCAAGTGGTCTAGAACTCAGAGAGGTAGAAGCCCAACCCTGGAAACTTTGTGGGAACCCCGATCACACAGGTAATGACTTTTAACAAAATTCGTAATTTTGTTTATAACTGACAACAGTCAATATTAGTGACAGTATAAGTTGTTCGGTTACATGATTTCTGTTGATGTACATGAATAGGTATTAGAGGGCTTATGCGATATGGGTGTAAAGCATTTTACGTGCTAAAGAGAGTTCCATGTCAACTGAGTTTAAGCCAAGTCAGGGTCAACATCAAACAAGGGGATTCTCATATGCTCATATTCCATGGAAATCTTCAGTGGCTACAGAAGAGCAAAATACAGAAAGGAAGCACTTTCCTAAAAATACTCCACCAGAGCAGCCATGTGTGCAGTTACAATTTGTTCTGTTTCCGTGAGGTGGAACACACTTTGGGCAGAGCTGATTTTAGGTACGAATTGTATATATTATTATTGGGGAAGGCAATGGCAACCCGCTCCAGTGTTCTTGCCTAGAGAATCCCGGGGACGGAGGAGCCTGGTGGGCTGCTGCCTATGGGGTCGCAGAGTCGGACCTTTGCGACTTAGCACATAATTATTACTCCTCCTGTTAGACAGACTCTTCAACATCAGGGAAACTGAGATATGAAGTATGTGAGGCCCTGTTATAAGGCAATGGAAGGAAAGAGTCGGTGAAAAGTTGTTCCGAAATATCTGCAGGCCACTGGCGTCAAAAACAATAGAGGCTTGCAAACAGTCAGCCTTGGGCAGCCAGGGAGACAAGCTCCCCTCTTCCCACCTTATCTTGACATCTATGCCAGGGAAGAAAGAGACACACTCAGGGTGCGTGTCCTATCCTCACCACCACACCCTCCAGGCCCCCAGGACCCCATGTCCAGCCAGCTCTGGGGTTTCGCAGGAGGCAAGAGTTTTTATATCAGTCAGAAATTTAAGTTCAAGATGGACAGTGCCAAGGCTTAACAACCAAATAAGAGTCTTTCAGGAATAAAAACTCGATGTTTAGTCACTAAGTCATGTCCGACTCTCTGCGACCCAATGGACTGTAGCCCACCAGGCTCCTCTGTCCATGGGATTCTCCAGGCAAGAATACAGAAGTGGGTTGCCATTTCCTCCTCCAGGGGATCTTCCCCACCCAGGGACGGAACCCATGTCTCCTGCATTGGCAGGCGGATTCCTTACCACCCAGCCACCAGGGAGGCCCAACCTCAGATATGCAGATGATAGCAGAAAGTGAAGAGGAAATAAAAAGCCTCTTGATGAGGGTTAAAAAAGTAAGATGTCATAAAAGACATCCCCAAGAGATTTCACGTCGAATAGGAAAGAGGGGCAGAGATCCCCATGATGGCTGTTACTGGAGGAAATAAAAGTACTTTCCTGCTTCAGACTCATTTGAAAAGACCCTGATACTGGGAAAGATTGAAGGCGGGAGGAGAAGGGGACGACAGAGGATGAGATGGTTGGGTGGCATCACTGACTCCATGGACATGAGTTTGAGTCAACTCCGGGAGGCCTGGCATGCTGCAGTCCATGGAGTTGCAAAGAGTCGGACGTGACTGAACGACTGAACTGAACCAAACTGAGAATCCTCAGCCCTGCCCAGGATCCTTCCTAAATAAACCAGGTTAACCCCTCTGAAGTCCTCTCCAACTCAAAGTCTATGAATTTCTCATTCCTTCTCTCTAAACAAAATGCTTTAAAGTGCTTAGCTTGCTCTAAGCTGACCTTGCCAACAAAAGCAAACAGTGGTGTGGGTGGCCCAAAAATTTTCCACGATTTGACTTCTAATGTCAAGCTGTTCCCTTGCTGCAGAATCCTAGCATTCACGCTTAACTTTTCCTTTCAAGGACAGTCTCCCTTACACTCCATCTCAGTTAGGGAAGGCAGAGAAGGACCTTTAGGCTTCTTCAGCAGGACTCATCTGTGACGGAAACAGAGTCACAAGTTGTATCTCTCTTGGGAAGCAACAGAGCTAGGCAACACAGTGAACCAGTGGGGAGAAAGAGTTTGCCTATCTCCTGGTCCTCTGTAAGCTTCCTTCAATAACACATGGCTGATAATTGGAAAGGTTCTTTTTTCCAAGACTCGTCCCTTTTTAAAATCTGGCAAAAGTAGGTGTTTGCTGGTTTTGCCGTTGCTGTGATACAACTGACTTAGAACCACAAATAAGGCGTCTCCCATCCTCTCACACTGTCTGCTGATACAAAGTATTAATACATATGGTAATGTACCTACAGATCAACAGGATTTCCCCAAGTTCAGGGCTATCCTTCACTGCTTGCTTTTTTTTTTTTTTTTAAACGGAGATTGGTTTAGTGCAGAAATGTTACACTGACAGCTTTCATTTATTCAAAGTCCTAAGAGTGTCACCCTAAGATTTCCAGACCTCTGTGCTACTTAGGTAATTTTTAATTGTCTACGTTCACCCTCATCTGCTTTTACCAATTTATCCTGTCTTCAGTGTGCATGTGAGACTGCTCCTTACCCTGCCGATTAAGCTTATAACTTCTGGATGTGACAATTCACCTTTATCTGTCTCTCTGTCTATCTCTCCTATGCCTTCATTTTCAAAAGAGGCTTATATCCGAAGTGGTTTACAACAGGGTCCCTCAAACCTGTCAGTCTGGGCTTCTGAAACTAGATAATTCTTTTTCTTCTTTTAACTTTTAATTTTATATTGGAGTATAGCCAAGATGGCTGGATGGCATCACTGACTCGATGGACGTGAGTCTGAGTGAACTCCGGGAGTTGGTGATGGGCACGGAGGCCTGGCGTGCTGTAATTCATGGGATCGCAAAGAGTCGGACACAACTGAGCAACTGAACTGAACTGAATTGATAGCCAATTAACAACATTGTGACAGTTTCAGGGGAACAGCGTGTACGGACCCAGCCATACATGCATCCTTCTCCCCCAAACTCCCCTCCCACCCAGGCTGCCACATGACACTGAGCAGAGTTCCCTGTGCTGTCCAGCAGGTCCTTGCAGGTTCTCCATGATAAATACAGCAGTGTGTCCATGTCCATCCCAAACTCCCTAACTGTCCCTCGCCCCCATCCTTCCCCCTGGGAACCATAAGGTTATTACAGAGTATTGAGCAGAGTTCCCTGTGCTGGACAGCAGGTCCTTGTTGGTTCTCCATGTTACATACAGCAGTGTGTCCAGGCAACCATAAGTTCATTCTCTAAGTCTGTGAGTCTCCCTGTTCTGTAAATCCATTTGTATCATTTCCTTTTAGAGTCCACATATAAGGGGTGTCATGAGATATTTCTCCTTCTCTGACTTACTTCACCTGGTGGGACACCCTCTAGCTCCATCTGTGTTGCTGCAAATGGCATTATTTTATTCTTTTTTAATTGCAGCTAGATAATCCTTTGCTGTCAGGGTCTGTGAGGAACCATCCCTGGCCTATACCTCCTAGATGTAGTATTCCCTGCCACCTCCCAGCTGTATCTCCGGATATTGTCAAACACTCCTTGGGGAAAAGGGACAGAAATCACACACACACACACACACACACACACTGAAATCGCTTACCACATAACAATGGGGAAAGGGTTCCTCGGGTCCCTCCAGTGTCTTTTGTGGGGAACACAGTCATCCAGGCTGCCAGATGAAGCGCTTCCTCCAACACCGGCCCAGGGTCGCCATTAGGATGCGAGCAGAGTATAAATAACGCCCGGAGAACACTGACCTTCTTCCTTCAGAGTCACAGTCAGCCAGGAGTCCCTTTGAACAGAAAGGTTGGGACATCTACAGACGACGATCCAGGAGAAGAAACCAGGGCTTGAAAGCAGGTGATGGCATTTAGGTGCCAGGCAGCTCTGGGGAGGAGATTCAGGAAGACTGGGATAACTCAGGTGCAGGATATCAAAGCACGAAACAGGACCCCCAAGCTGGGAGCTTCAGTTCCGTTCAGTTCCATTGCTCAGTCGTGTCTGACTCTTTGCGACCCCATGGACTGCAGCATGCCAGGCTTCCCTGTCTATCACCAACTCACGAAGTTTACCCAAACTCATGTCCATTGAGTTGGTGATGCCACCCAACCATCTCATCCTCTGTCATCTGCTTCTCCTCCCGCCTTCAGTCTTTCTCAGCATCAGGAATTTTTCCAATGAGTCAGCAATTCACATCAGGTTGCCAAAGTATTGGCATTTCAGCTTCAGCATCAGTCCTTTCAATGAATATTCAGGACTGATTCCCTTTAGAATGTACTGGTTGGATCTCCTTGCAGTCCAAGGGACTCTCAAGAGTCTTCTCTAACATCACAGTTCAAAAGCATCAGTTCTTCGTCACTCAGCTTTCTTTATAGTCCAACTCTCACCTCCATACATGACTACTGATAAAACCATAGCCTCGACTAGATGGACCTTTGTTGGCAAAGCAACATCTCTGCTTTTTAATATACTGTCTAGCTTGGTCATAGCTTTTCTTCCAAAAAGCAAATGTCTTTTAATTTCATGGCTGCAGTCACCATCTGTGGTGATTTTGGAGCCCCCCCAAAATAAAGTCTACCACTATTTCCACTGAGGCAAACATGCCTCTCTACAAAAATCGTTCCTTCACCCAACCTGCCTGTGATTTATTATCCCTAACTGTTGCTATGCACAGCTTTTCTTTTCTTTCCTCCTAACCCCCATTTCTGCCCAACTTTCCTCCTTGCCTGAAAAATCCCCAGGCATGAAGTCCCATTTCTCTCACTGATGCCAGCCAGCTCCACGAGCCCATCAGAGGAGCCAGACCCCGTGGACTGCCTCTTCTAGCCTGCCTGGGCCTGCCTGGTATTGGCCAGGCACCACGGCTGTGATAAGTCAGGGAGCTACTGGAGTCTGAGCGGAATTCATGCAGGTCGAACAAAGATGTCCACATGCACAGGCATCCCGGCCTGTCAGCTTTGGAGAAGTGGCAGAAACAACAGCCAAGGTCTGCAAGAGCTGTCGGTACTGTCACCGGTGACATTCCCACCACGCCTCCCCTGAGTCACAAACTCATGCGTGGGCACAGTTAAGTAGGAGGAGAAACTTCCAGAAGGATCGCTGCTCCCACCTAATCTCCGCCTCCCTAATCTCCATCGCCTTGCCTGGTCATCAGAACTGACCCTTTCCCACCTGTTTCCCCTACCAGTATCCTTGAAAGGGACGATCATAACTCCAAGCTTCTCTAACTCTGTCATACACTTTTCAAGCTCTAAACCTGCACCGCCTAATTCTGGATCAATAAATGCTGAAGGAGGATATAAATCTCTGGGAAAGATCCTGCAGTGTAATGACAGCAACAGTGCAAGTATTAAAGATTCATAAATAAGAGCAAACTCATGTGCTGATCTCACAAAGAGTTCTTGATATACACGAGTGCATTCATTCAAGTCGCTCAGTCGTGTCCGACTCTTAGCGACCCCATGGACTGCAGCCTACCTTGCTCCTCCGTCCATAGGATTTTCCAGGCAAGAGTACTGGAGTGGGGTGCCATTGCCTTCTCTGATATTAGAAGGTAGACATATACAAATGCCCTTCACAACACCGATCCATCTTTATATCAAATTTCCTAACAGGGCACTGAATCAAAGCTTGGAAACTGCTGTTTTCAGCTGCCCAGATCAGCTTCTACCATCAGATTACCCGAAAGTGAAAGTTGCTCGGTCATGTCTGACTCTTTGTGACCCCATGGACTATACAGTCCATGGAATTCTCTAGGTCAGAATACTGGAGTGGGTAGCCTTTCCCTTCTCCAGCGGATATTCCCAACCCAGGGACTGAACCCAGGCCTCCTGCCTTGCAGGCACATTCTTTACCAGCTGAGCCATCAGGGAAGCCCAAGAAGACTGGAGTGAGTAGCCTATCCCTTCTCCAGCAGATCTCCCCAACCCAGGAATTGAACCAGGGTCTCCTGCATTGCAGGCGGAGTCTTTACCAACTGAGCTGTCAGGGAAAACCACCAATTCTACATCCTAAGAGTAGATCGTACCCAGGATTCTACTGCTTCTCAATTCTACATCCTAAGAATTTAATTAAATATTGGTGAATAAAATATTCTAAAAAAGTGGGGACAAAGCTGAACAGGCTTGGTCTGTTCTCTAAATCCCTTGCTTTGTTACATTGCCATTCCTTATGGCCCTGGAGAGGGTGTCTGCTGCAATCAATATGCAGATAGGCAGAGTTCCTGACTCACTGTCATATATTTTAAATCATGTGCCACCTAATATGTCCATTATTTTTGCATAAGGTAAGCATTTGGGTTCCTCAGTATAAGGGACTACAGTTGTGATCAGTTCAGTTCAGTTGCTCAGTCGTATCTGACTCTTTGTGACCCCATGGACTGCAGCACGCCAGGCCTCCCTGTCCATCACCAACTTCCGGAGTCAACTCATGTCCATCGAGCTGGCGATGCCATCCAACCATCTCATCCTCTGTTATCCCCTTCTCCTCCTGCCTTCAATCTTTCCCAGCATCAGGGTCTTTTCCAATGAGTCAGTTCTTCCCAACAGCTGGCCAAAGGATTGGAGCTTCAGCATCAGTCCTTCCAATGAATATTCAGGACTGATTTCCTTTAGGGTGGACTGGGTTGATCTCCTTGCAGTCCAAAGGACTCTCAAGAGTCTTCTCCAACACCACGATTCAAAAGCATCAATTCTTCAGAGATCAGTTTTCCATAAAAAAAGTTTTCACGGTGGTGATCAGTTTTCCATGAACACTCCCAAGGAAAAGCGTCCTGTGAATGTAAATTTCTTAGCATGCTACACTTCAGCAAATCAGAGCACACAGCTATTTAAAAGAAAAAAAGAAAAAACTGAACGCTTATTATTTTAAAATATAAAAATTAAGTATTTGTTCTCAACTCCTCCTAAATTACCAATTCACAATGGAAAGCATAAAAAAAAAAAATAGCCTCAAGAGAAGGCTCAGAAAAACAAACACTCTGCAGGAAAGCTTTGGGGAGCATGTTTGGTGCACCTAAAGATTCACTCTTGTTTGGTTCTCCTAAGGATGACAGATGAAAGCTGGGACTCAAATCCAAGTCTTCTGGCTTTAAGACCAGCAAATCTCTCTGACAATCAAAACCATCTGTATCACAACACACACACACTGGGCTGGAACCCATCACATTTCTTGTCCATGATCAGCACTGTAAAGAATGCAGATGAGGGCATGCTGAGAGGCAAACAGTGGGCAGTTCACAAGGGCTTGTTCCTTGCTGGTCTTAAGAGCCCTCCTCAGCGAGTTTCAGGTCACTAAAACAGATTGGTGGGGTCCCACAGCAGAGAAAGGGCACAGTTCATTCATGAGATGGAAAGGTAGGGATATCAAGATACACAGAATTCTCCGCAGGCTCAGTAGATCCTCCACAGGACTGCTCACAAATAATAATTAATTAAGATTGATACCTGGTGGCTCAGATGGTAAAGAACAACCTGCCTGCAATGCGGGAGACCCAGGTTTGATCCCTGTGTGGGGAAGATCCCCTGGAGAAGGGAAAGTCTACCCACTCCAGTGTTCTGGCGGGGGAAATCCCATAGACAGGGAAGCATGGTGGGCTACAGTCCACGGGGTCGAGAAAACAGTCAAGTCTTCTCTCTCCATGTTAAACACATATTTAAGAAAATGCTTTTGGACCAAGAACTGGTTGAGGTGTTGCGGCTGCTGTGCTGGACAAGTGAGACCCACAATATGCCCTGGAAAGAGATTGTATTATGGTGAGAAACCTGCCCGCCTCCGAGAAAAGTAACCCAATAAATAAAAGGGTTACAAGTCCTGCTCTACAAAAGAAATGATGTTCAGAATCTCCGGACTTCAGAAAAAAACAAGTTAATCTTTTCCTTGCACAGGCAACTGTACTTCACTTAACAAGCATCATCTCTTAGCCTTATCTGTGGGCTTTATGTTTTATGGAATGAAGCTCTGCATGCATGCATGCTAAATAACTTCTTTTCGACGCTTTGCAACCCCATGGACTGTAACCTGCCAGGCTCCACTGTCCATAGGATTTCCCAGGCAAGGATGCTGGGTGGGTTGCCATGACCTCCTCCAGGGAATCTTCCCAACCCAGGGATCAAACTCACATTTCTCACATCTCCTGCGTTGGCAGGTGGGTTCTTTACCACTAGTGCTGCCTGGGAAGCCCACTGCTCTGAAAGTGAAAGTGAAAGTCGCTCAGTCGTGTCTGACTCTTTGTGACCTCATGGACTATGCAGTCCATGGAATTCTCCAGGCCAGAATTCTGGAGTGGGCAGCCTTTCCCTTCTCCAGGGGGTCTTCCCAACCCAGAGATCGAACACAGGTCTCCCAAACGGCAGGTGGATTCTTTACCAGCTGTGCCACCAGGGAAGCCCAAGAATACTGGAGTGCGTAGCCTATCCCTTCTCCAGGGGATCTTCCCGACCCAGGAATCGAACTGGGGTCTCCTGCGTTGCAGATGGATTCTTTACCAACTGAGCTATCAGGGAAGCTGCTCTACTTTATGTCCCTGTGTGGGAGGGAGCTTTCTGTATCTCTACGCAAGCTCCAGGAGTTGGTGATGGACAGGGAAGCCTGGCGTGCTGCAGTCCATGGGGTCTCAAAGCATCAGACAGGACTTGAGCAACTGAACTGAACTGAACGGATGCCCCTCCATACCCCCACTGGGAGTTTCTCGCTGAGATTCTCTTCTATGCCATGGCCTTCTGCTCATGAACATCTCTGCATGAGTCCTGACAACCCAGGGACTCATCCTCATCTTCTTTTTCTTTTCTGTTCTTCCCTCTTAAAGCAGTACTCCCCGCTGGGTCAGGAAACTGGATTCTTACTTACAAACCAGAACCGATTTGCCTTCTCCTCTAGCAAGGGGACCAGCCGCACATACAGTAACCCTATTTCACAGCCATCACCATGAAGAAGTGGACAGAAGGCAGGGACACGTGGCAGGCGTCTTGCTGGTTGACATTTTCTCAGTGGAAGGCACGTCAATTGTCAGTACCCAGTCTTCAGAGAAAATTCTTTTACCGAGGCTACACCTCTGTTGTATTTTAGGCTCCCCATGTGTTAGCTTTACACAGATCTTTGAGTTTTTAAGAATGGAATTCTGGTGTTCAGAGGTAGGTGGTTGTATATGTGTGGGATCCCAGTCCTTTGGACCTCACAGGTGACCATCCTACAGGTCTTGGGATTCCTCTTGGAAGTGTTAGTCATGTCCAGCTCTTTGCAACCCCATGGACTATATTGCCCGCCAGGCTCCTCTGTCCATGGGGTTCTCAGAATCCTGGAGTGGGTTGCCATTCACTTCTTCAGTGGATCTTCCTGACCCAGGGATCGAACCCACGTTTCCTGAATCGGCAGGCGGACTCTTTACCATCTGAGCCACCTGGGAAGTCCTCCCCTTGGAAGTGAGTGACAGTTAGTTGCTCAGTCATGCCTGACTCTTTGCAACCTCATGGACTGTAGCCTGCTGGGCTCCTCCGTCCATGGATTTCCCAGGCAAGAATAGTGGAGTGGGTTGCCATTTCCTTCTTCGGGGGATGATCTTCCCGACCCAGGGATTGAAGCCACGTGTCCGGCATTGCAGGCGGATGCTCCACCTGATGCTAATTTATTTTTTAATTGGAGGAAAATTGCTTTACAATGTTGTGTTGCTTTCTGCCATACAACAACATGAAGCAGCCATAATTTTATATATATATATAAGATATATATATATATACCTCTTGAGCTTCCCTCCCACCCCAACCCACCCCTCTAGGTCATCACAGAGCACCAAGCTGAGCCCCCTGTGGCATACAGCAGTTTCCCACTCGCCATCTATTTCACACAGGACAGTGTATACATCGGAGAAGGCAATGGCACCCCACTCCAGTACTCTTGCCTGGAAAATTCCATGGACGGAGGAGCCTGGAAGGCTGCAGTCCAGGGGGTCGCTAAGAATCGGACACGACTGAGAGACTTCACTTTCCCTTTTCACTTTCATGCATTGCAAAAGGCAACCCACTCCAGTGTTCCTGCCTGGAGAATCCCAGGGACGGGGGAGCCTGGTGGGCTGCCGTCTATGGGGTCACACAGAGTCAGACACGACTGACGCGACTTAGCAGCAGCAGCAGCAGCAGTGTATATATATATCAGTTCTACTCTCTCAACTCATCCCACCTTCTCCTTCCCCTGCCGTATTCACAAGTCTGTTACCTACATCCGCATCTCCACTCCTTCCCTGCAGGGAGGCTCATCGGTACCAGTTTTCTAGATTTCACATATATGCGCTAATATATATATTTTTCTTTTTCTGTCTTCCTTCACCCTCTATAACAGGCTCTAGGTTGAACCACCCGACTACCGTTTCTGTAAAATACAAAACCTCCCCTTCCAAGCGCACCCTGTCTCTGCTGCAAAGTGATTTTTCCTGGCTGGAAATTTCTTGGACACAGACTCACTGAGCTTCAGAATCGTATGGTAGCATTTATGTGTAGGTGACCTTTAGAGGTGGGCTTCCCCAGTGGTGCTAGCGGTCAATAACTCGCCTGCCAATGCAGGAGGTGTAAGAGACGTGGGTTTGATTCCAGGGTCAAGAAGATCCCCTGGAGGAGGGCATGGCAACCCACTCCAGTATTCTTGCCTGGAGAATTCCATGGACAGAGGAGCCTGGCGGGCTACAGTCCATGGGGTTGCAAAAAGTCAGAACTTTGTGACTTAGCAGACATGTATACATGACCTTCAGAGAGATTTCTTTTAAACCACTTTTCAGAAAAAAAGAAAAATGTTTACTCTCCTCATACTCACATTTCTGTATAAGTTTTTACAGATTTGCATTTATTTTCTTCATCTTTTGTTACGACCCAAATTGTAGTACACAGTTTCAGTACACAGTTTCTTACATAGGTGAGGAATTCTCACTTTTGTTATTTTTGGAGTTTTATGGCATTGCATTGTATTTTTCCCACATATTTAAACTGAACCTTATCCAGCTGATACTAACTCACATTTCCAATTGCCCGCTATGTTGTAACATTGGGCTAACTTTTAGGTATTCACCACTGATGTGCGTATTTTTAGATCCCCAAACGCCATGTGAGCTCAGCCGCTGTACCTACTTCGTAATCCACCATTTGGGTCTTGAAGTATGCCTGTTCCTGGCACCTTTAATCTCCTTTAATCTCATTTTCACCGGGTTTACTACCTTTCTTGGCCTGAGAGACTTATTACAGTTTTTAAAGTCCTGAACGTATTACCAGAGACTTTTTTTTTTTTTTCCTTTGTAGCAAAGGAAAATTGGTTCCACTTTTTGGAGGCTCTAACGCACACGAACTTCATTTCATTCAAGGTTCTTTATCACCCTTGGAGGAAGTAAAATTTATGTGAAAATGTTCTCAGCTGTAGATAAAGACTGATCTAATAGGAAATGAACAGTGGCAGAATACCCTAAAAAATAACAGTGAGAAAAACATCAAAAGGTCTTTTCTAGGCTCCGATATTTGAAGGCTGACTGAGGTCACGCTTTAAACTAGCTTTGGACATCTCCATCTGCTGTTTAAGGGACATCATTTGCAATTCCCTCCCATACATCCACATGCTCAAGTGGTCCATGGTGTGACTGATGCTCTGTGAGCTCACGTACATTGTAACAGAGCTCATCTGACGTGGCCGTAATACAGAATACGTTTTTAGAAAGCAGTTAATTAAAGTTAAGAACGCATAATTTGAAAGATGGTTACATTCATTTATTTTTCCTAGCTGATGGGTTCAAGGGCTCCTAGGCTTATTAAACCATTCCTGCGACACCGTCCATTTAAATTCAGATTATTATCTGGATTTCACCCTCTCTGTCATATCTGGTCTTGTTCATATCTAGTGTTTGCTAAGAAAATAGAAAATCAGAAGGACAAATTGTCTCTTTTTACACATACACATGCACACGTACACACACACACACTCAAGCACCACTTTTTCCTCTCGGAAAATCTTCTCAGGGTTGAGAACAAGCTTCTCCTGACTCATCAAACTCGAGTGTCACGTTATCGGGTGACCCTAAACCAAGGACGTCGTGGTGAGGAACAGCCTTCCACAAAGATCAGACTCTTCTGGGTCTGAGAGTCCACACTGTACTTAACTACGGTAGGAAATTGTGAGAGACTGTGTGCTATTCTCTTTTATATGTTTCTTCCCTTAATGCTTATCGGGGCTTCCCTGGTGGCTCAGACAGTAAAGCACCTGCCTGCAACGCGGGAGACCCGGGTTCTATCCCTGGATTGGGAAGATCCCCTGGAGAAGAAAATGGCAACCCACTCCAGTATTCTTGCCTGGAAACTTCCATGGACGGAGGAGCCTGGTAGGCTACAGTCCATATGGGGTCACAAAGAGTCAGACACGACTGAGCGACGTCACTTCACTTCTTCCCTTCATGCTTCTGTCCATTCACATCTGAAAAGTAATGAAAAAGAATTCAGGGTTTTCCTGATAGTGATCATCTCCCCTTCATGAGGGCACAGCAACCAAAGTCACTGTTGGTAACATGGGCATTCTAGGAACTCTTTACAGCTCCTGCTGAGATTCACAAGGCTAGCCTTATCACCTCTGTGACCTTCTTGTTGCCTCCTTCATCTTAACCTCAGCTCCTGCAAGTCTCCTGTAACAATCACAGCTCCCACCAAAGCCATTCCCTGAGATGGTCCCCCCAGCGGAAACAGAAAGAGAATGTAGAAATTTGTTAAACCTCGAATTCTACTGATGTCTATTTTTAGGTTTTAGTATGCAGACACCACCTACTCAAGTCCAGCCAAATGATACTTGGGGAAATGATGTCTCCATGAAACCCAGATTCTGAGAACCAGAGTAGAAGGAACGTAACCATCCCCCTACCCCCACCCCAAGCAAACTCCCAGTAGGTCAGTAGAAAAGCCTTGTCCTGGTTAAACTCTGCAAGCTTTCATTTTTACGTGTTCAAGTCCCTGTCCTACTTGTAAAGATATCGCCTAATAACACAGGCTCGGGAACTCACCAGAGCTGACAGACTTTGTTTTCCATACAGATTCTTCCTTTTTGGCTCTGATCCTTAAACTTCTACTCTGCCCTCATTGTTCCCTAGTATCTCTCCCTATTTAAAAAAAGTACACCCAACGAACACGAGATATTGTCTTCTGAGAAGCTTTGTGTTGCTTGATTTGAGCAACGATGCAATGTAACAGTGAAAAGCAGCTTAAAATCTCTGTTCTACAACATACTGACTGTGTGATCCTGGGCTAGCTACATAGCATCTCTCTTCCTCAACTCCATCATATGGGCATGGGGATGTCATTTTTTAAAAAACAAATTATGTACTTATTTGGCTTCACTGGGTCCTCAGTTCAGTTCAGTTGCTCAGTCATGCCCAACTCTCTGCGACCCCATGGACTGCAGCACGCCAGGCTTCCCTGTCCATCACCAACTTCCAGAGCTTGGTCAAACTCATGTCCATTGAGTCGGTGATGCCATCCAAGCATCTCATCCTCTGTCGTCCCCTTCTCCTCCCGCCTTCAATCTTTCCCAGCATCAGGGTCTTTCCGAATGAGTCGGCTCTTCACATCAGGTGGCCAAAGTATTGGAGCTTCAGCTTCAGCATCAGTCCTTCCAAAGAACATTCAGCACTGATTTCCTTTAGGAGGGACTGGTTGGATCTCCCTGCACTGGGTCTCAGGTGCAGCATATGGGATCTACTTCCCTGACCAGGGATCAAACCTGGACCCCTCTGCACTGGGAGGGTGGAGTCCTAACCACTGGACGACCAGGGAAGTCACAGGGATGTCACCTTTTCCACAAGGATTTAAAACACGTGTGAACCTCCCTGACACGGCCTGACACCGGAAAGGTTACGACAGGAGGATGGGCTTGGTCTGTTTGGATGGTACAGGTCTCTCACCTATACCACATGTTGACCAGAGACTGCAAATCCCACCTTCTCACTCTCTTTCATGCTGTGCTCCAAGACCACACCTCCCAGAACCCCTCCTACCTTCATAAATAGCCCTTCTCAACCGTGGGAACGAGTTTTACTCCTATCCTCCCCTTTAAAGGATGTCAAGTAGAGCAAACCACACTAAAAGCTGGGTAGCCAGAGTTCCTTCCTGTGGCCTTCACTGTCTGTGTCCTGTACCCCCTCTCTAGGGCTGAGAAGGTTTAGGTGAATAATGGGGTGGGTCGGATGGCATCACCGACTCGATGGACATGAGTCTGAGTAGGCTCTGGGAGCCGGTGATGGACAGGGAAGCCTGGCGTGCTGCCAGTGGGTACCACTAATGCAGGCATTAGGGAAGCGAGCTGTGAAAACCTAGCTGGGGAGGGAAGACTCTCTGAGAAGCTTGTTCTTCCTGTCTGCTCTCTACAGAAAGGGGGACAGATTCCAGACGGCCTTTCGTTCGTCCCTAGTAGTACGTGCTGGGCAGGGCACTAGAATTCATCATGAAAACTGCACACAGGAGGGAGGAGCGGGAATGATGGATGATAAGGAAGTAATCAGAAGGGGCGTTTCGGAATCTGCACCCTGTACCAGACCCAGGGCGGAGGGCCTCCCTGTCCACCACCCCAACGTGGCTCACAGAAGTCCCCTTGCTATACAGGGCTTGAGCGGTGACCCGATTCTCCCAGGCTGGGCAGGCTTTTTAAATAGTGGAGGGTGAGGCAAGCCCATTCCTAACTCTGATTCAGATCCTTTAGGAACCTCGTAGTCCTCAGATCCTGTTAGGACTGATGAAAAAAAAACCTACTATAAGTCAGTTTGCACGCAGTACAGATAAGCTGTAGAAACATGGTCTGAACTTTGGGAAGCATACACATGTAAAGATACATGGAAACACACACACACAGTTGTAAAGGTAAGTCACTATGTGGACACAGACATCAGGCATTTAAAGCACTGACATCGGCTGCGTTTAAAGCATTGAAATCTCTCAAATTCTGGAGATATTTTGTATCCTCTGACCCAAACGACAATGGCAACCCACTCCAGTACTCTTGCCTGGAGAATCCCATGGATGGAGGAGCCTGGTGGGCTGCAGTCCATGGGGTCGCCAAGAGTCAGACACGACTGAGCGACTTCACTTTCACTTTTCACTTTCACCCACTGGAGAAGGAAATGGCAACCCACTCCATTGTTCTTGCCTGGAGAATCCCAGGGACGGGGGAGCCTGGTGGGCTGCAGTCTGTGGGGTTGCACAGAGTCGGACACAACTGAAGCGACTTAGCACCAGCAGCAGCAGACCCAAATCGAAAAATACTCACCTGTTAATTACATAACTGAGTTCCAGAAAAGCATCTATTTCTGCTTTATTGACTATGCCAAAGCCTTTGACTATGTGGATCACAATAAACTGTGGAAAATTCTGAAAGAGATGGGAATACCAGACCACCTGATCTGCCCCTTGAGAAATGTGTATGCAGGTCAGGAAGCAAGAGTTAGAACTGGACGTGGAACAACAGACTGGTTCCAAATAGGAAAAGGAGTTTGTCAAGGCTGTATATTGTCACCCTGTTTATTTAACTTATATGCAGAATACATCATGAGAAATGCTGGGCTGGGAGAAACACAAGCTGGAATCAAGATTGCCGGGAGAAATATCAATAACCTCAGATATGGAGATGACACCACCCTTATGGCTGAAAGTGAAGAGGAACTCAAAAGCCTCTTGATGCAAGTGAAAGTGGAGAGTGAAAAAGTTGGCTTAAAGCTCAACATTCAGAAAACTAAGATCATGGCATCCAGTCCCACCACTTCATGGGAAATAGATGGGGAAACAGTGGAAACAGTGTCAGACTTTATTTTTCTGGGCTCCAAAATCACTACAGATGGTGACTGCAGCCATGAAGTTAAAAGACGCTTACTCCTTGGAAAGAAAGTTATGACCAACCTAGATAGCATATTCAAACGCAGAGACATTACTTTGCCAACAAAGGTTCGTCTAGTCAAGGCTATGGTTTTTCCTGTGGTCATGTATGGATGTGAGAGTTGGACTGTGAAGAAGGCTGAGTGCCAAAGAATTGATGCTTTTGAACTGTGGTGTTGGAGAAGACTCTTGAGAGTCCCTTGGACTGCAAGGAGATCCAACCAGTCCATTCTGAAGGAGATCAGCCCTGGGATTTCTTTGGAAGGAATGATGCTAAAGCTGAAACTCCAGTACTTTGTCCACCTCATGCGAAGAGTTGACTCACTGGAAAAGACTCTGATGCAGGGAGGGCTTAGGGGCAAGAGGAGAAGGGGACGACAGAGAATGAGATGGCTGGATGGCATCACTGACTCGATGGACGTGAGTCTGAGTGAACTCCGGGAGTTGGTGATGGACAGGGAGGCCTGGTGTGCTGCGATTCATGGGGTCGTAAAGAGTCGGACAGGACTGAGCGACTGATCTGAATCTGATCTGAATCTGAATTACATAACTGAGTAAAGCTCTAGAAAGGAGATAAAATGACCAATAGGTGGGTGGATAGATGAGAGAGATACATGACAGATACATAGATAGATAAACAGATAGGGAGATGATGAACAGATAGATGATAGATAATTAATACATGTAGTATAGTTTTGACAAATGGCTCTATGATGGAGACTTGATTAATCACTTAGTTTAAGGAAAAGCCAGCCTGGAATTCACCAGCAATGAAGACCCAGTGTGGCCAAAAATAAAATAACAAGAATAAATAGGCAAATAAAAATAAGCTCTAAAAAGAAAAGAGCTTGGGGGGCAGAGCAGGAGCTTGGTGGTGGGAATATGCAAGTGTGTTAGGCATGAAGAAGCAATGAAGCATCCAGGAGGCAGAAGAGACAGCAACAGGATGGCTGGGCCAGGTTCACTGGTTTTGTGGGCTCTGTGGCCTGAATGCTGATGGTCCCCAGATAACAGGATGTGGGGCCGTGAGGCTATATACAAAGAGGACGAAGCTTGCACTGGCCCCTTAAAGGAAAGCCAGCACTCCCGAAGTCTGCCCACCCCAAAAGGGAAACGGAAAAAAAAAAATACCCACTGGTGAGGAACCAGGCAGGTCCGCCATGCCCTCAGCCTGTGTCAAGAAGGAGACACAGTCATCTGAAGACGTGGGAAACCTGAGCTTTTGCTGTGCTCAGTGTTCAGACTTCAGCTTTGTTCATTTCTTGGTATGGAACCTGAAACCAAGAAATTCACACAAGAACTCAAAGGGGGACTCACAGAAGCAAAGATAATATTGCTCTGAAGCACATGTTTCAGCACCCAGAGAGGGCACATCCTACTGCCATTAAACACTTTTCGAAACTGTATTGCAGATGAGCTAAAACAAAACGCAAAACATCAGGAAAGGAGCTAAGAGGGTAGACAAAGGCTTCCAGTGGGAGATAGCCAGCAGCCAGAGGATGCAAAATAACCATGCCATCCTAAAGAGACAGTAAGCTCATAAACAGAATGAAAGAAAAGAACAGACCAGCAGTGCAATAAGACACTGTTTTTTAAAGGAACAAACAGAGAAACTTAACATCCAAAAAAATACTAAATGTTGGTTTAAAACACAACATTCAAAAAGAACTAAGATCATGGCCTCCGGTCCTATCACTTCATGGCAAATGGATGAGGAACAGAAGGCAATGGCACCCCTGGAGAATCCCATGGATGGAGGAGCCTGGTAGGCTGCAGTCCATGGGGTCACGAAGAGTCGGACACAACTGAGTGACTTCACTTTCACTTTTCACTTTCATGCATTGAAGAAGAAAATGACAACCCACTCCAGTGTTCTTGCCTAGAGAATCCCAGGGATGGGGGAGCCTGGTGGGCTGCCATCTATGGGGTCGCACAGAGTCAGACACGACTGAAGTGACTTAGCATAAGCATAGTTCAGTTCAGTTACTCGGTCGTGTCCGACTCTTTGCGACCCCATGGACTGCAGCACGCCAGGCCTCCCTGTCCATCACCAACTCCCTGAGCTTGCTCAAACTCGTGTTCATCGAGTCAGTGATGCCATCCAACCATCTCATCCTCTGTCGTCCCCTTCTCCTCCCGCCTTCAGTCTTTCCCAGCATCAGGGTCTTTTCCAGTGAGTCAGTTCTTCGCATCAGTTGGCCAAAGTATTGGAGTTTCAGCTTCAGCATCAGTCCTTCCAATGAACACCCAGGACTGATTTCCTTTAGAATGATCTGGTTGGATCTCCTTGCAGTCCAAGGGACTCTCAAGAGTCTTCTCCAACACCACAGTTCAAAAGCATCAATTCTTTGGCACTCAGCTTTCTTTATACTCCAACTCACATCCATACATGACCACTGGAAAAACCATAGCCTTGACTAGACGAACCTTTGTTGGCAAAGTATTAGCTCTGCTTTTGAATATGCTATCTAGGTTGGTCATAACTTTCCTTCCAAGGAGTAAGCATCTTTTAATTTCATGGCTGAAATCACCATCTGCAGTGATTTTGGAGACCCCCAAAATAAAGTCAGCCACTGTTTCCACTGTTTCCCCATCTATTTGCCAGGAAGTGATGGGACCGGATGTCATGATCTTAGTTTTCTAAGTTTCTTAGTTTTCTAAAAAGCCAACTTTTTCACTCTCCACTTTCACTTTCATCAATAGGCTCTTTAGTTCTTCTTCACTTTCTGCCATAAGGGTGGTTTCATCTGCATATCTGAGGTTACTGATATTTCTCCCAGAAATCTTGATTCCAGCTTGTGCTTCATCCAGCCCAGCGTTTCTCACGATGTACTCTGCATATAAGTTAAATAAGCAGGGTGAAGATATACACTCTTGACGTACTCCTTTTCCTATTTGGAACCAGTCTGTTGTTCCATGTCCAGTTCTAATTGTTGCTTCCTGACCTGCATATAGGTTTCTCAAGATGCAGGTCAGGTGGTCTTGTATTCCTATCTATTTCAGAATTTTCCACAGTTGGTTGTAATCCACACAGTAAAAGGCTTTCGCATAGTCAATAAAGCAGAAATAGATGTTTTCCTGGAACTCTCTTGCTTGTTCTATGATCCAGCCAATGTTGGCAATTTGATCTCTGGTTCCTCTGCCTTTTCTAAAACCAGCTTGAACATCTGGAAGTTCAAGGTTCACGTATTGTTGAAGCCTGGCTTAGAGAATTTTGAGCATTACTTTGAACATTACAAAATAGATGGGGAAACAATGGAAAAAGAAAACAATTTCTCCAAAACCACTGCACATGGTGACTGTAGCCATGAAATTAGAAGACATTTGCTCCTTGGAAGAAAAGTTATGACAAACTTAGACAGCATGTTAAAAAGCAGAGACATTACTTTGTCCACAAAGCTCCATCTAGTCAAAGTTATGGTTTATCCAGTAGCCATGTACAGATGTGAGAGTTGGACCATAGCCTGAGTGCTGAAGAATTGATGCTTTGGAAATGTGGTGTTGGAGAAGACTCTTGAGAGTCCCTTGGACTGCAAGGACATCCAACCAGTCCATCCTGAAGGAGATCAGTCCTGGGTGTTCATTGGAAGCACTGATGCTGAAGCTAAAGCTCCAATCCTTTGGCCACCTGATGCGAAGAGCTGACTCACTGGAAAAGACCCTGAAGCTGGAAAAGATTGCAAGCAGGAAGAAAAGGGGGCAACAGAGGATGAGATGGTTGGATGGCATCACTACTCAACGGACATGAGTTTGAGTAAACTCTGGGAGTTGATGATGGACAGGGAGACTTGGTGTGCTGCAGTCCATGAAGTCACAAAGAATCAGACATGACTGAACAACTGAACAAACAAAAAATAGAGAAAAATGGTGCTTCCATGGTGCTTCCCAGGTGGCTCAGTGGTAATGTATCTGCCCGCCGATGCAGGACACACGAGTTCAATCCCTGGGTAGGGAAGATCCCCTGGAGGAGGGCATGGCAACTCACTCCAGCATTCTTGCCTGGAGAATCCCATGGACAGAGGAGCCTGGTGGGGCTACAGTCCATGGGGTCGCAAAGTGTCGATCACCACTTAGCGACTATACAACATAGAGAAACACTAGGCAGAATTTCAGAATGTACACACCAGAAGCCAGTGGGGGCCTCCTAGATTGATTTTGGGCGGGGAAGAGTATTGTGCTGGGTTTTCATTGCTACACACAGGCTTTCTCCAGCTGCAGCAACTGGGGGCTGCCCCTCTAGTTGCAGGGCACAGCTTTAGTTGCTCCATAGTATGTGGAATCTTCCCAGACTGAGGATGGACCCTGTGTCCCCTGAATTGACAAGCAGATTCTCAACCACTGGACAACCAGAGAAGCCCCCCAGGCTGAGGTTTAGGTGAACATCTGGGACCAGGGAAGAAAGCATATATCGGACACCAAAGCCATCTGTGCCTTCGCCTCTCTGGGAGACAGGATGTCACAGCAACCTTTAGTTCCCAGGCTGTGAAAAGCAGCACCAAGATGACAGAACTCTGGTGGGGCTTGGGGGACACCTTGCCCTGGAAGCTGGTCCTCCGAAGGGCTAGAGAGATGAGAACAGAGAGCGGAGAAGGTGGGCACGACCTCCCTGTGCCCAGCCCAGGGGGCTTCGATCTGAGCAGACAGAAGAGAAAGAAAGTAAGCAAGTGGGCAGCGCATAGGTGGACGCTGTGGACAATTGCTCACCGTGACCAATTCAAGAAGGAGGAAGGTAAGGATAGCCACTATCGCCTTTTCTGTGCATTGTGCCGGAAACCTTAGCGTGAACTAAGGGTTTTTTAAAAAATGGTATATAGGGATTTCTCTGGTAGTCCAGTGGTTGAGACTTTGCCTTCCAGGGCAGAGGGTGATGGTTTGATCCCTGCCTTGCTCAGGAAGCTAACATCCCACCTGATTCCCAGTCAAAAAACCAAAACACTAAACAGAAGCAATATTGGAACATATTCAATAAAGACTTTAAAGGGAAAAAAAATTATATAAAGATATATCTTTACTTTCCAAGATATATATGTGTGTATTTGTGTGTACACATATATAACGTATAAATATCTATTTTTAGATAGATATAATAGAGAGAAATATGCTTGCATAAATACAGAAACATATTTTAGCAGAAGACAACATTTTCATAAATTGAAGACATATGCCTGTCTAATCATGGAAATACTAAGGGAATCTACAATCCAACTCTTGGAACGAAGAAAACAGTCTGGCAAAGTTTTTGGACACTATCAAAATACAGACGTGGAAAGGTTCCCACATGCCAACAAAAATTAGCTGGAAAAAAATGTTAATAATCTCATTCACGCTAGCAGTAAAAATATGCTGTGCGTGTGTTTGTGTCTGACTCTTTGCAACCCTATGGACCAGAGCCCACCAGGCTCCTCTGTCCATGGAATTTTCTAGGCAAGAATATTGGAGTGAGTTGCTATGCTTTCCTGCAGGGGCTCTTCCCAACCTAAGGATCGAACCTGCATCTCTTACATCTTCTGTATTGGCAGGTGGGTTCTTTACTGTGAGCACCATGTAAGAAGCTCCCCACCAAGATAAGTCCTAAATAAAAGAAGTATAAAATCGGTAAGGAGAAAACGATATGGACATATAAGAAGACATAGCAATTGCACCTCTAAGGATTTAGCACTCAGAAGATAAAAATGGATGTATATGCATGCGGTAGCTTTACGCATAATTACCAACACCTGGAAGTAGCAGGAATGTCCGACTGATGAGTAAAGAAGCAAAATAGGGCACATTGATACAATGGAATACTACTCAGCAGTAAAGTGAAATGAACTATGGAGACACAGAACTTGGATGAATCCCACAGGCATTATGAGTCAAAGAAGGTTGTCGTGAAAGATTACGTGCTGTACGACTTCATTTATAGGACATTCTCCAAGAGAAAACCATTGTGTTGGAAGGCAGACCAGGGGTTACTGTGGCGAGGAGTAGGGAGGTTGTCACTTCAGAGGGACAGTATGAAGGTGTTTCAGGCATGATGAAACTGTTTGATATGTTGCCTTGGGTGGTGGTTACAGAAATCAATGTATATGTTAGAATTACCAGCACTGTGTATATTAAAAAGTCAATTTTACTGTGTGCTAATTGAGGAAAAGGGCTTCCCCAATAGATGGTAAAGCATCTGCCTGCAATGCAGGAGACCTGGGTTCGATCCCTGGCTTGGGAAGATCCCTTGGAGAAGGAAATGGCAACCCACTCCAGTATCCATGCCTGGAGAATTCCATGGACAGAGGAGCCTGGTGGACTATAGTCTATGGGGTCTCTAAGAGTCGGACACGACTGAGTGACTAACGCACACACAATTGAGAAAATAACATATACAGTTACAAGAATATTTTTTAAGATGGACACCTAAAAAAAATCTGTACACGATGTCATGGGAAGATAATTTGATACAGTAAAGATGACATTCTCCCCCAAATTAATCTATACATCTGGTGGATTTCCCAAACAGCCAACAGAGTTTTAATGAAATTTGACTAACTTATACTAGAATGCCTTTGGAAGAATAAAGACCTGGGTGGAGCCATTTCGAGACCAATGGAAAGGAGAGAGCAAGGACATGCCTTATTGCATATCAAGAAGTCTTATAAATCTCTAAGAATTAAAACAATGAGGAGGTGGTTCAGGGATAAACAGATCCTGAAGGGGTGACCTAAGTATTTTCTTGTTGTTCAGTCGCTCGGTTGTGTCTGACTCTTTGACACCCCATGGACAGCAGCACGCAGGGCCTCCCTGTCCTTCACCACCTCCCGAAGTCCGCCCAAGTTCATGTCCATTGTATCGGTGATCCAGCCATCTCATCCTCTGTCACCCGCTTCTCCTCCTGCCCTCAGTCTTTCCCAGCATCAGGGTCTTTTCCAACGAGTCAGTTCTTTGCATCGGGTGGCCAAAGCTCTGAAAGTTCACATCAGATGACCAAACTCCGGAGCTTCAGCTTCACCATCAGTCCTTCCAATGAGTATGCAGAGTTTGATTTCCCTTAAGATTGACTGGTTTGATCTCCTTGCTGTCCAAGGGACTCTCCGGAGCCTTCTCCAGCACCACAGTTTGAAGGCATCAATTCTTTGGTGCTCTGCCTTCTTTATGGTCCAGCTCTCACAACCCTACTCGACTACTGCAAAGACCACAGCATTGACTATACGGATCTTTGTTGGCAGAGGAATGTCTCTGCTTTTCAACAGGCTGTCTAGGTTGGTCATAGCTTTCCTGCCGAGAAGCAATCGCCTTCTGATTTCATGGCTGCAGTCACCATCCGCAATGAGTCTAGAGCCCAGGAAGAGGAAACCTTTTTCCCTCCTATTTGCCATGAAGTGATGCGGTCGGATGTCACGATCTTAGTTTTTTTTAATAAGTATAGCAGGAGCTTTATAAATGACTATTCATTTCTATAAAGACATTAGGTATGTAGTAAGTAAATAGATCTCTATTTAGTTCTCCCATTACCGCAGGCACGAAAAACAATTTCAGTTGTATTACAATCCGAAATACAAAAAGAAAAACTTAAAAAAGAGAATATAAAGAATTGGTGCAAATCAATATTTAAAAACAAATCCGAAAAAAAATGGCAAATGATATGAAAAGGTATGCTCCAGCCATGAGCTAAAAAAAAATTAAAGCAATAACATTCCATTACATGCCCATAGAATATGCCAAAGTGTACGCTTGGCATACAAAGCGCTGGCAAGGATGGGGGAAATGGAATTTCCTAATAGATTTTTTGAGAGCATCTTTACGTGAACAGAGACATTTCAGAAAGCACAGAGAGGTCCCAACTATGCCTCCACAATTAACATTTTGTGTTACTAAGGTACTTTTGTTGCAATTCACAAATCCATATTAATACGTTGTTGTGAAGCGAATTCTGTAATCTGCATTAGAGTTCACGCTTTGTGGCACACACTGCGTTTTGACAGACATATACTGTGATGTAGCCACGATTCCAGCATCAAATACAATAGTTTCACTGCCTTGAAAATCCTCTGTGCTCTCCTCATTCATACCTCTCCCCATTCCCCTGGCTCTGTGTGAGTGTGTGTGTGCGCGCGCACGTGCACGCCACCGCCGGCTGACCTTTTTACTATCTCTATGGTCTTGCCTTCTCCAGAATATCACAGAAGTTGGAATCATACAGGCTTTTCGGATAGGCTGTTTTTTTACCTAGAAGTACGCATGTCAGCTTTCTCGCTGTCTTTCCGGCTTCCCAGCTCATATGCTTACATTGCTGAACAATTACCGCACTGTGTGAATGAACCACGGTTTATTTATCCATCCGCCACCGGAAGAGCTAACTCGGTCGCCATGAATTTTTGGCAATTATGAGTAAATGGGCTTTTTATACAGCGCTGGCAGGAAGACAGCATCCTAGAACTGGTTTGGAGGAAAACTGGCCACGTCTAGTGACCGTGAAGGTGTGCACACCCTGAGCTCAGAACTTTCATTCCTGGGAACACATCGCAGAGAAATTCATGCAAAGAAACATACAGAAAAAGGCTCATTAAAGACTCTGTGTAACAGAGAAAAAAAATCAACAAACTATAACTGTGCAAATGAGAGAACTGGAATGGCGACAATTCTCCATGTTGTTGACTTGCTATTTAGTGGCTAAATCCTGTCTGACTCTTTTGTGATCTGTACCCCACTAGGCTTCTTTGTTCATGGGATTTTCCCTGGCAAGGCTGGGTTTCCATGCCCTCCTCCAGGGGATCTTTCTGACCCAGGTATTGAACTGACATCTCCTGTGTCTCCTGCACTGCAGGCAGATTCTTCACCCCTTGAGCCATGCTGCTGCTGCTGCTGCTAATTCGCTTCAGTTGTGTCCGATTCTGTGCAATCCCATAGACAGCAGCCCACCAGGCTCCCCTGTCCCTGGGATTCTCCAGGCAAGAACACTGGAGTGGGTTGCCATTTCCTTCTCCAATACATGCAACTGAAAAGTGAAAGTGAAGTCGCTCAGTCGTGTCCGACTCTTAGCGACCCCATGGACTACAGCCTACCAGGCTCTGCCGTCCATGGGATTTTCCAGGCAAGAGTACTGGAGTGGGGTGCCATTGCCTGCTCTGCTTGAGCCATGAGGGAAGCTCTTATACTTAACAGTTGTTGTCCAGTCGCTCAGTCTTGTCCAAATCTTTGTGACTCCATGGACTGCAGCACGCCAGGCTTCCCTGTCCTGCACCATCACCCTAACAGTACTCTGCTATATACCTGCAAGTTGCCAAGAGAGTAAATCTTAAAAAAGAAACCACTAAAAAGAAATGGTAAGTATGTGACGTGATGGAGGCAGTCAGCTAAACCCACAGCAACAATCACCCGGCAATATACACATGTGTCAAGTCCATGTAAGCTTGTACACCTTAAATTTACTCAATGTTCTATATTTATTGTTCAATATTATTCTATAGTCAATGTTCTATGTTCAACTATATCTCAGTACAGCTGGAAAAATAATAATAATGTATGCCTGTTAGAGGTGGGCCTTTTTTTTTATCAGAGTGAGTCCCTGCTCCTTGAGATGAGCTTGTGTGGACACATCCGGATTGATTGGACAACTGTCACAAGAGCCAATAGACCGGGGCCTCAGCTTCGCTCCTGTGACCCTAAAGCACAAATAAAGTAACACATCTGTAGGAAGAACACACCCTCTGGCCTGGATGCTCCCCCTTGTCATTTTTAACGCCTCTTGAACACCACCACAATCAAACAGCGGTGACTAAGCCACACTTGTCATCCACTCTGACCTTCCGTGTCAGCGCCGGTTGTAACTTCACTTCCTGCCTTCAGCCACGCTCTGCGAAGCGATAAATAGAAACAAGTGTGTTTTTTTTTTTTTAGGGCGTTTTTATTGCAGCATATTTTTCCCACCTTCTGCCATCTTATTACATGATCGCGCCAAATGCCAGAGAAACATGAAACAGATGTTCCAAAGAGGACACACCAGAAAGGGAATTTCCCTTCCAGCTACCACAGCAAGGAAGCTCTCAGAGCTCCACTCTGCCCATCACTCATAAGGCTTGGAGCCCTGAACCTACAGGACAGTGACAGGCTCGAGAACGAAATGGATGGCTCAGTTTGCCTCTGTGGAGTAATGCAGATTAAAAAAAAAAAAAATGCCTTGGCAGTTCAATAATAAAAACAGGAAGCCAGAGGTCAAAGTCTCTAATGACAAATGATTTGAGATAGTACCCAGATGTCTTTGCAAAAATGGGGGGGAAAGATTTGCAAAAATAGGGGGAAATGATGTGCAAAAATGTTATTTGGAATTAAGGATACTTTTTTTGCAAACACATTTTTTTTTTCCCTTGGATGGCATGGCTGTATTTCAATGGTGTGTTCAATTTAACAGATTTAACTATGCATTTTCTATATCAACATACACAAAAAGCCTCACCTTTTAACTTGTGAGAAAAGAACGAAAAAAAAAAATGAGGAGCAGGAGATAGGACTTTTAAAGTCCTAGTTGGTTCATTTAAATGTATTTAAAGATAAGCTATCAGATTATCTGTAGGCTCAGGGAACTCTGTGTCTGTTATTGGAAATATAAACAGGACTAATTAACAATGTAGGTCTCAGGCTTCCGATTCAAGAAAGGACACTTGGCACATATTTTATATGATCTCTCTCTTACAAATATTTTACAAATAATTTTATTTATTCAAGAATAAATATAAACTGATATATATATATTTGGAATATATGGTGGGAGTATAAACTGATATAGACACTATGGAAGATGGTATGGAGATTCCTTAAAAAGCTAGGGATAAAACCACCGTATGACCCAGCAACCCCACTCCTAGGCATATATCCTGAAGAAAACAAAAGTGGAAAAGACAGGTGTACCCTAGTGTTCATTGCAGCACTATTTACAATAGCCAGAACATGGACGAAACCTAGATGTCCTTTGGCAGACAAATGGATAAAGAAGCTATGGTACATATATACAGTGGAATATTACTCAGTCGTGAAAAAGGAATGCATTTGCATCCGTTCCAGTGAAGTGGACGAACCTAGAGTCTATTACACAGAGTGAAGTAAGTCAGCAAGAGAAATGCAAATATCATGTACTGATACATATATATGGAATCTAAAGAGATGCCACTGGTGAATTCGTTTTCAGGGCAGAGTTAGAGAACAGACCTATGGATGTGGGGAAGGAGAGGTGGGAGGGGGAGATGTATGGACAGAGTAACATGGAAACTTACATTACCAAATGTCAAATGGACAGTCAATGGCAACTTGCTGTATGACTCAGGGAATTCAGATGCGGGCTCTGGGACAGGCTGAAGTGTGGGATGGGTCGAGGAGTTGGGAGGGAGGTTTGGAAGGGAGGGGACACAGGTATACCTATGGCTGATTCTTGTTGATGTATGACAGAAATCCACAAAATTCCGTAAAGCAATTATCTTTCAATTAAAAATTTTTTTAAAAATATAAATAATAGTATTTATTAATTCATTTTTGGCTGGGCTGGGTCTTTGCTGCTGCACAGGCTCTCTTCTAGTTGCAGAGAGTGACAGCTGCTGTCTCGTTGGACTGTGCGGGCTTCTCACTTCGGCTGCTTCTCTTGCTCTGGAGCAAAGGCCCTAGGGCACTCGGGCTCGGGAGTTTTGCTTCCCAGGCTCCAGAGCACAGGCTCATAAAGCTGGGCTTAGTAGCCCAACCTGCATGTGGGAATCTTCCCAGACCAGGGATCAAACCCGTGTCTCCTGAATTGGCAGGCAGATTCCTTACCACTAAGCTACCAGGGGAGCCTGCAACTTTTTAGACAGACAGTACATGCATGATTAAAATAATACATCCATGACAACAACCATTTTGCAGTATGAAGTCACTAATGGATGCACGATTTCTGCAAGAGTCTAGATTGACGTTTTTGAGCCACGGCAGTGTTGACATCTGGGGCTGGATGTCTATGGGGTGTGGGCTGCCCTGTGCTATTGTGGGAGGTTTACGGGCATCCCTGACCTCCACCCACTAGATGCCAGGAGCGTCTTCCCCAATTAAAACAATCCAGGCATCTCTGCAGACATTGTCAAGTGTCTGAAGGGCGCTGCCCTGATTAAGAACCACTGGTCTAAAGACAGAGAGCGAATGGAGGAATATTGAGTCACACAGCTGAGCAGAGGAGACTGAGGCCCGCAAGATTTATAGAGGGGATGAGAATGCCCGAGACAGGGCAGCTCCAAAGACAGTCCTGACAAGGATGCTACAGAGACGCTCCAAGGAGGGAAACACAGCAAGCCCTGGCAGTGAGTGAAGGTTTGCAGGCACGGCAGTAGAATAAACACACACACACACACACACAGGTGCAGAGGCACACACACTCTCTCACACGCACACACATGCTCCTTCACACACACCCTCACAAATTCATGCCCACATACACTTAGGCATGCACACAGACACACACACACACTCTAGGCAGGCAAGCGTAAAGCCAAGCAGGAGATGCTAGTGGTAAAAAAAAATTAAAAAAATAAACCTGCTTGAAAACATAGGAGACTTAAAAAGATGCAGATTCGATCGCTCAGTCGGGAAGATGCCCCTGGACGAGAGCATGGCAACCCACTCCAGGATTCTTGTGTGGAGAATCCCATGGACAGAGGAGCCCGGTGGGCTACAGTCCAAGGGGTTGCAAAGAGCCAGGCAAGAAACTGAGAGACTGACACAAACCTCAAAAGGGGGGTCCTGAATGCTTGAGAAAACAGTCGCAGGACAGGACGTGGTCAGAGAAGGCAAGTGACAGATTGCCATGGGAGGGCGACAGGGGTAAAGACGGCAGAACAGTAGGAAGGGGACCCTGACCCACGGCTCCCTGGCAGGGGCTTAGCCTGGTCCACGCCAAGCTGGAGTGGGAGGAAGGCCTTCACTTGGGTGAGACGGCACTTTTGCTACTAGATTACAACCCCTGAATTGATGTCTGCTCAGTGCCAGAGGGAGAAGGCAATGGCACCCCACTCCAGTACTCTTGCCTGGAGAATCCCATGGACGGAGGAGCCTGGTGGGCTGTAGTCCATGGGGTCGCTAAGAGTCGGACACAACTGAGCGACTTCACTTTCACTTTTCACTTTCATGCATTGGAGAAGGAAATGGCAACCCACTCCAGTGTTCTTGCCTGGAGAATCCCAGGGACGGGGGAGCCTGGTGGGCTGCCATCTCTAGGGTCGCACAGAGTCGGACACGACTGAAGTGACTTAGCAGGAGCAGCAGCAGCAGTGCCAGAGATATGTGGTCACTGGGGGGCTGGAAAGTTCAAAGCAGGGACCACAGGGAAATAAGTTTGGAATCTAATGGCCTCCTTGTTGAGACCGACTCATGCACCAAGGTGACTGCACTTATAAACCCTGAAATCTGTTCTCCTTATTCACCTTTGCACACCCTTCTGGGCCCTCCTCTTCACTACAAAGCCCTGCTATTCAAATCCCGGCATCTTCAGGGAACTTGTGATAAATGCAGATTTCCTGACCCCAGCCCAGAACGACTACATAAGAAAGTGAAAAAAGTGTTAAGTGTCAGCGGCTCAGTTGTGCCGGACTCTTTGTGACCCCGTGGACCGTAGCCCACCAGGCTCCTCTGTCCATAGAAATCTCTAGGCAAAAATACTGGAGCGGGTTGCCATTCCCTTCTCCAGGGGAATCTTCCAGACTCCAGGTATCGAACCCATGTGCCCTGTACCGGCAGGCGAATTGTTTACCACTGAGCCACCCGGGAAGACCCGGGACACTGACCTAGGTGCTTTGAAGCAGGTCGGTCACTCAACAGCAGGCAAATGGAAGTCAGATTGCCGCCTCCGAGGATGAGAGGCAAGAAACTCTGAATTCAGTTCCAGGTAATTGAAATTCCAAAGTGAATTCTTCTCTTTGATATAATGATTACACAGGACAAAGTGAGGAGGAGCTGGCAACTCCTGAATATTGACATTTGAGTGTGCAAAATCATGGAATTTTATGTTTCAGAAACCTATAAACAGCAGAGATACAGCATCTCTCCCTCTCTCTCACAGACACACCCTGTCTCTTTAATTTATATTCCATGTGGTGGTCGGGGGCGGTGGTTTAGTGGCTTACTAAGTCATGTCTGACTCTTTTGAGACTCCGTGGACTGTAGCCCGCCAGGCTCCTCTGTCCATGTGATTCTCCAGGCAAGGATACAGGAGTTGGTTGCCTTTCCCTTCTCCAGGGTTTATTTGGACACCATACGGCAATTGGAATAGGGCCTGCCAGAAGGGATCCTCCATAAATGAGAGCTCTCTAAGGTGCTGCATCTTTGGGGATACATTACGCAGTTTCAGTCGCTACAGAAGTAACACAATGAGCCAGTGAATCTGTTGGAAAGAGGGCTGAGGAGCAGTGATTATGACTGTAAGAATGTGATTGAGTCACACGGCAAGTACCCAGTGGAGAGTGTCTGTATTCTCTACATCCAGAGTGAGGACTCCAAAGCTCCTGTTACAGACACAGAGTCATCACTAAGTTGGAAAAGAAGACTTAAGAGTGGATCTATGATTGGCAGCAACTCGGACGGACCTGGAGAGTGTCATACTGAGCAAAGTAAGTCACACGGAGAAGGAGTGGAATCTGAAAAGACATGATACAAATGAACTTATGTACGAAACAGAAATAGATGCAAAGATTTAGACATGAGCTTATGGTTGCTGGGTGGGGGGAAGGATAGGGGAAGGGATAGTCAGGAAGTCTGGGATGGACATGGACATACTGCTGTATTTAACATGGAGAACCAACAAGGACCTGCTGTCCAGCACACGGAACTCTGCTCAATACTCTGGAATAACCTTATGGTCACCAGGGGGAAGGATGGGGGAAGGGATAGTTATGGAGTCTGGGATGGACATGGACACACTGCTGTGTTTTACATGGATAACCAACAAGGACCTGCTGTCCAGCACAGGGAACTCTGCTCAATGTCGTGTGGCAGCCTGGATGGGAGGGGAGTTTGGGGGAGAATGGATCCAAAGGGACACGACTGAGTCCCTTTGCTGTCCATCTGAAACTACCACAACATTGTTCATCAGCTATAGCCTGACACAAAATAAAAAGTTTTTTTTAAAACTGGGCCTATGAACAAGAAGGGTCAGGGCTATCATATGGACTATGTGGACTTCCCTGATAGCTCATTTGGTAAGGAATCTGCCTGAAATGCAAGAGATCCTGGTTCGATTCCTAGGTTGGCAACGTCTGCTGGAGAAGGGATAGGCTGCCCACTCCAGTATTCTTGGGCTTCCCTGGTGGCTCAGCTGGTAAAGAATCTGCCTGCAATGTGGGAGACGTGGGTTCGATCCCTGGGTTGAGAAGATCCCCTGGAGAAGGGAACGGCTACCCGCCCCAGTATTCTGGCCTGGAGAACTCCATGGACTGTATAGTCCATGGGATCACAAAGAGTCAGACACAATTGGGCAACTTTCACTTTCACTCACCATGGACTATGTTGTTTCATTATGAACACTTCATTACTCTTTGAGATTTTGACCCTATCCTAAAAATTCTACTTGTTAATTTAGCATTTACAGATCAACTGAATTGTAGTATTGGGAGATATCATAAAGGTTTCAGTCTAACATCCCAATCAAAACAGGAATCTATGAAGTAAGTCAGAAAGGGAAAAGCACATATCATATAGTAACGCACGCATGTGTGTGGAATCTAGAAAGATGGTCCTGTTGAACCTATCTGTAGGGAAGCAATGGAGATGCAGACACAGAGAACAGACCGTGGGCACACGGTGAGAAGGAGAGTATGGCATGAATTTGAGAGTAGTATCAAAATATATACGTTGAAAGTGAAAGTGAAGTCGCTCAGTCGGGTCTGACTCTTTGCAACCCACAGACTGTAGTCTACCAGGCTCCTCCGTCAGTAGGGTTTTCCAGGCAAGAGTACTGGCGTGGGTTGCCATTTCCTTCTCCAGGGGATCGTCCCGACCCAGGGATTGAACACAGGTCTCCCGCATTGTAGGCAGACGCTTTACCACCTGAACCACCAGGAGAGCTCCAATAGATACATTACCAAGTGTAAAATTAGACAGCCAGTGGGAATTTGCCGTATGCCTCAGGGAACTCAAACCAGGGCTCTGTAACAATGTAGAGATGTGGGATGGGGAGGCAGGTGGGAGGGAGGTTCAAGATGCAGAAGACATAGGTACACCTATGGCTGATTCATGATGATGTATGGCAGAAACCAACACAATATTATAAAGAAATTATCCTCCAATTGAAAATAAATTTAAATAAAAAACTGGCATCTATAGAGACTGTCATACAGAATGAATTCAGCCAGAGAGAGAAACAACCGTTTTGTGTAGTCACACTTCTATACGGAATCTAGAAAACCCGTACAGATTAATCTATTTTGCAAAGCGTAAGTAGAGACACAGCCGAAGTGAGAACAAGTGAATGGACCAAAAGAAAGGTCAGGGAGGGGGGATAACCCGGGGGGTTGGGACTGACATATATTCACTACTATGTATAAAATATTGAACTAACGAGAACCCACTGTATACCAAGGAGGAAAAAAGAGATACAGTCTCTTCGTAGGAGATATTGTTAACCTTAAAAATGCATTGCAGTATACAGTCATTCATTCAGTTCAGTCGCTCAGTCATGTCTGACTCTTTGACCCCAGGAACCGCAGCACACCAGGCTTGCCTGTCCATCACCAACTCCCGGAGTTCACTCAGACTCACGTCCATCGAGTCAGTGATGCCATCCAGCCATCTCATCCTCTGTTGTCCCCTTCTCCTGCCACCTTCAATCTTTCCCAGCATCAGGGTCTTTTCCAATGAGTCAGCTCTTCCCAGCAGGCAGCCAAAGGATTGGGGTTTCAGCTTCAACATCAGTTGAAGCAGTATCCAGTAGGTGCAGACAAATACTGTTTGATTGCACTTAGACGAGGTACCTAGATTAGTGAAATTCATAGTCTGAAAGTATACCGGTAGATGCCAGGGACGAAGGGGTGAGGGGGTAGGGAGGGGGAAAAGGTAGTTAGTGTTTATAGGGGAGAGAGCTTCAGTTTAGGAAGGTGAAAACTCGGGAGATGAATCATGGTGAGAACTGCATAACAGTGTGAATGTACGGAACTGTTGTTAAATGCCACTGAGGGCACGAGTGAAAGTCGCTCAGTCGTGTCCGACTCCTTGTGACCCCGTGGACTGTAGCCCACCGGGCTCTTTTGTCCATGGGATTTCCCCAGGCAAGAATACTGGAGTGGGTTGCCATGCCCTCCTCCAGGGGATCTTCCCGACCCAGGGATCAAACCTGCATCTCTTGTGTCTCCTGCATTTGGCAGGTGAGTTCTTTACCACTAGCACCACCAGGCGGAAGGAACGCTTCACTTCTCACAGCCAAACGCCAGCCTCCTTGAGATCACAGACAGCGTCTTGAGATCATGGTCCCGCTAGACGTTCTTCACACAAAACTCCCCAGTACATTCAGCTCTTCTCCAGAGGACGTGTTGCCCGGTATCCTTCCAGAAACATCCACCGCCACCACCCCCCTCATCCCAACATTTCTTAGACTGGCGCTGTCTCACTTTAAAGTTGACTCCACAGCCCTGCAGGATTGACCTGACCTGAACAGAGAAGGTGGACCGCGACTTTTTGGATCTGTCCACGTGACCGCCTGCATCAGTCAGCTTTCAGGCACAGCTAAATCCTCACAGCCTTCTCCCACCAACTTCCCTCTCAAACGAACGCTCCCTAAACACGTTCTTAGTTTTTAAAGACGACAGCAGACTTGGCATGCCCCGCTCACATTCTGTCCCGTTTCTGTGAATTACATGAGGATTTTGCAGAACTTCACAAGTAGTCACACAGGGCAACTTCTAAAGTGCCAGGCTGTGAGCCTTTCACAAATATTCAATCCCTTGATCTTCCCCACCATCCCAAGAGGGAGGTGCTGATACCATCATGTGTACAGATGCAGAGACTGACAAAGGAGCTGGGGAACACTCCGAGATCTCTTTCGTGGCCAGGACTGAATTTCCACCTCAGCAGGCCTGCTATGGGCCGTTTTATTCTCTCTCTCTCTTTTAAATCTTCTTAATGTTCATTTACACCGTTGTATTAATTTCTGCTGTACGGCAAAGTGATTCAGTTACACACAGACATGTTTTCATATTCTTTTCCGTGATGGCTTATCACTGGATGCTGAATGTATTTCCCTGTGCTGAACGCTGGGATCTTGCTGTTCGCCCATCCCATACGTACTACTTTGAGAAGACCATATTGTCTTGATGGCAGCGCTCAGCTCCCCGAGTCCCAATTCTGCCATGTCGTGTAGGTGCCACCCTTTCCCAACTTTTCTGCGGCTGTTGTCCCATCCCCAAGTCGTGTCTGACTCCCTGCGGCCCCATGGACCCCAGCACACCAGGCTTCCCTGTCCAGCACCATCTGACAAGCAGGTTCGTCCACACCAACCTCCAAGGTGGAAAGAAGCGTTGAGAAGAATGAGACCAGGGAAGACCCCTTTACAAGAACAAATCTAAGGCAAAGCTGTGAAGACCCACCCGACACCCCGGCAGGGAGAATTGCCCCTCCTTCTGCAAGCCTTCAGGGACCCTGAAAGTGATGCTGGAGAGCATTACTGCACTGAGTTGTTTGGGGTGCAGATGTTCTACCAGCTTTTGGAGGGTTCCTCTCCCTGCCCCATGGGACATCTGGCCAGGACTGAAGACAGTGCTGGTTGTCACTCTGGGGTGAGGTGTGGGAGGTGTGATACCATCATCCTGAGGGTAGAGACCAGGGATGCTAGGAGACATTGCACAGCATGTGGGACAACGCCCTCCCCAGCAAAGGATGAGCCCAACCAAAATGTCAGCAAGGCCAAGGCTGAGAAGCTCTGCTCTAGACGATCTACTCACAGAGTCAAAGACAATAATACGTCCTAAGTGTTGATATATCGAACGATGTAAGGAAAAAGAAAAGGTCCACTGAATTGGTGAAAGATACCTTTCACTTAAATTTCTGCAAGTAGCAAAATGGAACAACCAATACATCAGAATCAGGTATCTCCTCTAGCAGATTTCTCCACGCCTGGGTTTACACTCTCCAGGCAACAAGACCGTGTGCTTAGGCTGCTTGCTTTCAGTTCTAAAACATCATCGACTATAGAGAAGGGACTTGTGGTTACCCAAAGGGAACGCGGTGGGGAAGGAAAGGGCTGGGAGTTTGCGGTTAGCACATGCAAACTCTAACATATAGAATGGATAAGCAACAAGGTCCTACTATATAGCACAGGGAGCTATACAGTGTATATTCAATATACAGATGCATTCAATCAAAGAGAAGTGTTAGATGCTCTGTCATGTCCGACTCTTTGTGACCCTATGGACTGTAGACCCACCAGGCTCCTCTGTCTACGGGATTCTCTAGGCAGGAATACTTCAGAGTGGGTTGCCATTTCCTTATCCAGATATATTTAATATACTATGATAAACCACCATGGAAAAGAATGTATATATATATATAACTGAATCACTCTACTGTACAGCAGAAACTGATACATGACAAATCGACTATAGTTCAATAAAATTTAAAAGCAATAAACTCTCATCAGTTGCAGCTTTATTATTTTTTCAACTACATAGAATAAGCAGGGTATTCATCTTTTTGGGGGGCATCAAGGCACGTGGGAATCTGAATTCCTTGAAGACAGATCAAACCTACGATCCCTGAGATAAAAGTACAGAGTCTAAACCACTGGACTGCCAGCAAGTCCCTAGCAGAGTATTTTTTAACATAAGCAGTTGCTCTAAGATGCTGAGCATAAATTATTAGTTCAGAGCATTGCACAATTATCATTTCAAAGCCTTCTCCTATTTCCTCAGATTTCCTTATTTGCATTTTTATCGCGATGTTTTCATGTCAACCAACTTCTGATTTATTGTCCTTAACAGATAAACTTCGAATGTTTTTTCTGCTGTTTTCTTAGTGTGTCTCCACTTTCATAAACAGCACAAAGGTGATTTATTTATTTGCAAACTGAGCACCTAGCAGAATGTCAGCAAGTAATTACGACTTTTTAATTCTCTTTGACATTTATTTTTATAACACTCAAAATAACACTCCAATTAAAACTTGTTTCTTCCATAATTGAAAAGACACATGTACCCAAATGTTCACTGCAATGCTATTTACAACAGCTAGAATACGGAAGCAAACTAGAAGTCCATCAGCAGAGATGAAAGGATAAGGAAGTTATGGAACATGTAGCCAATGGAATTTTACTCAGCTATAACAAGGGACACATTTGAGTTAGTTCTAATGAGGTGGATGAATCTAGAGCCTATTATACCTAGGGAAGTAAGTCAGAAAGAGAAAGACAAATACTGCATATTGACCCATATATATGGAATCTAGAAGATGGTACTGACGATCCTACATGTGGGGCAGCAAAGGAGACACCAGCATAAAGAAATGACTTTTGCACACAGTGGGAGAAGGCGAGGGTGGGATGATTTGAGAGAAAAGCATTGAAACATATATACCATTAGAAAAGACCTCGATGCTGGGAAAGACTGAAGGTGGGAGGAGAAGGGGACGACAGAGGACGAGATGGTTGGATGGCATCACCGATTCGATGGACAAGGCTTTGAGCAAGCTCCGGGAGTTGGTGATGGACAGAGGAGCCTATCGAGCTGCAGTCCATGGGGTCGCAGGACATAACCGAGAGACTGAGCAAAAATATGCATTACCAAGTGTGAAATAGATAGCCAGTGGGAGTTTGATGCGTGACGAAGGGAACCCAAAGCTGGTGCTCTGTGACAATGTGGAGGGGTGGGGTGGGAATGGAGATTCAGGGGGGGAGGAGACATGTGTCTGCCTATGACCAATTCATGCTGATGTATGGCAGAGGCCATCAAAATACTGTAATTATCTTCCAATTAATATGAACACATTTTTTTAAAAAAGAAAAGAAAAACTTGTTTCTTAGATATCTAATTTCTACAATGACTTATTGGCCGAAATAAGGGAAATAATAAAAAAGCAAAATAATGGAAATAATAAATAATAAAGAGCCCATAAATCTTTTACTTTCCTACAACTACCTGAAATATAAATATAGATCAGTCAGAAACGCCCAAACTGTCTCTGCCACACAAGTCACAGTGACAAGCCAGTGGCCAACGACCTTTGTTTTTCAGATTCTCAGTGGTCAGAGGGCATTGCCTTAAAAATCACCCTGGCATGCAGTGATTGAAAAAGGACCTTTTTATTTTATTTTCCCCAAAGACCTTGATGCTGGGAATGATTGAAGGCAAAAGAAGAAGGGGATGACAGACGATGAGATGGTTGGATGACATCACTGACCCGATGGACATGAGTTTGAGCAAGCTCAGGGAGGCCTGGCATGCTGCAGTCCATGAGGTCGCAAAGAGTCGGACACGACTGAGCCACTGAACTGAACTGAAAGTCCTCTAAGAGAGTACTGCAGAGCATTAGAGAATCATGATAATACAAACATCTTCCAGTCAAAGACCAGACAAAGAAATAACTGCAGATAACTGTGGGTGGCTTTACTGATTCACTGCAGCCAGGGAGACCACTCATCTTGGGAAGTCTAGGGCATCTCCCTGAGGAGTTACTACACAATACGGGCTTGCGTTTAGGTGATTTGAGGGAAGGACTCGAGAATGTGGGGATTGGCTTTGAACTGGATGCTATATAAGAAGGCAGAGGTTACTGTATCACTGAGCATTTTCATGAAGTCTTCTAGAAAGGCAGGAAGTGAGAGGGGAGCTGTAATCGGTAAAGAAAGAGCAGTCATTCATATTAACCAGGAAAAGGGGCATATTTGGACATTTGGTGGTTTGGAGAATGTGTGTGTTTTTGTTCACGTTCTGACTTGACAATGCAATGGTCTTGGTTTGTTTTTTTTTTCCTTGACCATTGTGGTTTTAGGTTGGCCTTGTCCAACACTGGTAATTCTGTGAAATTGTTTCTCAACAGTCAGAGAACACCAAACAGTATTAGGTGCTCAGTCGTGTCGGACTCTCTGCGACCCCATGGACTGTAGCCCACCAGGCTCCTCTGTCCATGGGATTCTCCAGGCAAGAACACTGTAGTGGGTTGCCATGCCCTCCATCAGGGGATCTTCCTGACCCAGGGGTCGAACCCACATGTCTTACGTCTCCTGCACTGCCAAGCGTGTTCCTTACCACTAGTCATTACAGATTACTAAATTGGCTAATAACAGTTAATCAAACAACAACTTCAATCAAACAACGACCTTTAGTCAAACAATTACTTCAGTCAAACATCAACCAACCCACCGCTAAGCTTCTTCTTTTTGTTTGAACGTGCAATTGACATTTTTTAAAAAATTAGTATGAGGCTATTAATTATTTAACTGTTTGATTTTTAAATTTAAAATCAGTACTGTCATTGGAGAAATTGAACCAACACATTTCCTTTTACTTAGAAGTCTTTATTGAATTTGTTATAATACTGTTTCTGTTTTTGGGTTTTGGCATTTTGGCCCCACAGGATGTGGGATCTTAGTTCCCTGACCAGGAATTGATCTTGCCCCCAACCTCTGCATTGGAAGCTGAAGTCTTAACCACTGGCCCACCAGGGAAGTCCCTAAACAGAATACTTCTTAACTGTGGATACATTTGAACAATTAGCTACAGATAAATGATTATTTATTAGGTTAAGAAATAATGTGTAACTTCATTTTTACCAATGAATTCATACCAGCAGAATTAAAGTTCACCCTATATATTGGCTTCCCTGGTGGTTCACACGGTAAAGAAACTTCCTGCAATGCGGGACACCTGGGTTTGATCTCTGGGTCGGGAAGACCCCTGGAGAAGGGAAAGGCTACCCACTCCAGTATTCTGGCCTAGAGAATCCCATGGACAGAGGAGCCTGGCGGGCTACAGTCCATGGGGTCTCAGAGAGTCAGACTCGCTGAGTAACCAACACTAGCACTATTTACACACCACACTGTGGAGGGTAAAGGATTTTTTAGTTATTTATGCTGTGGTAACCTTTTGTGGTATCCCAAAGAAAGGCAATACCAAAGAATGCTCAAACTACCGCGCAATTGCACTCATCTCACACGCTAGTAAAGTAATGCTCAAAATTCTCCAAGCCAGGCTTCAGCAATATGTGAACCGTGAACTTCCTGATGTTCAAGCTGGTTTTAGAAAAGGCAGAGGAACCAGAGATCAAATTGCCAACATCTGCTGGATCATAGGAAAAGCAAGAGAGTTCCAGGAAAACATCTATTTCTGCTTTATTGACTATGCCAAAGCCTTTGACTGTGTGGATCACAACAAACTGTGGAAAATTCTTCAAGAGATGGGAATACCAGACCACCTGATCTGCCTCTTGAGAAATCTGTATGCAGGTCAGGAAGCAACAGTTAGAACTGGACGTGGAACAACAGACTGGTTCCAAATAGGAAAAGGAATACGTCAAGGCTGTATATTGTCACCCTGTTTATTTAACTTATATGCAGAGTACATCATGAGAAACGCTGGACTGGAAGAAACACAAGCTGGAATTAAGATTGCCGGGAGAAATATCAATAACCTCAGATAGGCAGATGACACCACCCTTATGGCAGAAAGTGAAGAGGAACTCAAAAGCCTCTTGATGAAAGTGAAAGTGGAGAGTGAAAAAGTTGGCTTAAAGCTCAACATTCAGAAAACGAAGATCATGGCATCCGGTCCCACCACTTCATGGGAAATTGATGGGGAAACAGTGGAAACAGTGTCAGACTTTATTTTTCTGGGCTCCAAAATCACTGCAGATGGTGATTGCAGCCATGAAATTAAAAGACGCTTACTCCTTGGAAGGAAAGTTATGACCAACCTAGATAGCATATGCAAAAGCAGAGACATTACTTTGCCAACAAAGGTTCGTCTAGTCAAGGCTATGGTTTTTCCTGTGGTCATGTATGGATGTGAGAGTTGGACTGTAAAGAAGGCTGAGGGCTGAAGAATTGATGCTTTTGAACTGTGGTGTTGGAGAAGACTCTTGAGAGTCCCTTGGACTGCAAGGAGATCCAACCAGTCCGTTCTAAAGGAGATCAGCCCTGGGATTTCTTTGGAAGGAATGATGCTAAAGCTGAAACTCCAGTATTTTGGCCCCCTCATGCGAAGATTTGATTCATTGGAAAAGACCCTGATGCTGGGAGGGATTGGGGGCAGGAGGAGAAGGGGACGACAAAGGATGAGATGGCTGGATGGCATCACTGACTTGATGGACGTAAGTCTCAGTGAACTCTGGGAGTTGGTGATGGACAGGGAGGCCTGGCATGCTGCGATTCATGGGGTTGCAAAGAGTCGGACACGACTGAGTGACTGATCTGATCTGATCTGAACCTTTTGAAACAGTAACTATTTTTGCTAAAGAATTCTTAACTTTTTATCCTGAAAGAGTTTGAAATTTATAGAAGAATCACAAGAAGCCTAGAAAGCATTCCATGTGCCCTCAGCAAATTTGCCAGCTAAAACTTTTCATTCACTTTGTTTATCTTCTGTGTGAGTGTTTTCTGAACCATTCCTTTGCAAGTGAACTGTTGACACCCTATCATTTAACCCTAAATACTTGCGACCCCATGGACTATACAGTTCATGGAATTCTCCAGGCCAGAATACTGGAGTGGGTAGCCTTTCCCTTCTCCAGGGAATCTTCCCAACCCAGGGATCAAACCCAGGTGCCCCACATTGCAGGCAGATTCTTTACCATCTGAACCACTAGGGAAGCCCAAGAATACTGGAACGGGTAGCCTATCCCTTCTCCAGTGGATCTTCCCCACCCAGGAATCAAACCAGGGTCTCCTGCATTGCAGGCAGATTCTTTACCAAATGAGCTATGAGGGAAGCCCCTTCCTAAGAACAACGTGATTATTAAACTGAAGACATTTAATACTGATACATTACTATTGTCCCATTCAGATTTCGCCAAATTTCCTAATCAGATTTTTATACTCCTCTGATCCATATTGCATTTACTTTCCAAGTCTATTTTCTCTGTCTTAAATGACACTGGCATTTTCCAAAAGTACTGGCCAGTTGTTGGGAAGAGTGCTCTCAATTGGGACTGGCCTGAAGCTTTCTTCTGATTAGATTCAGGGAATGTACTTTTTGTTATTTCTTTTTTGGCAGAAATGTCAAATTTGACAGCAATGCCAGAAGTAAAGCTGTGGGAAGAGGGTTCAGGATGGGTAACACATGTCCACTCATGGTTGATTCATGTCAATGTGTGGCAAAAAACCACTACAATATTGTAAAGTAATCAGCCTCCAATTAAAATAAATAATTTTTAAAAAAAAGCAGCTGTGTCTGCAGCATTTTGTCCCACTGTTGGTAGTGATAACAAGTAAGAATTTTCTTTTTTTATTTTATTTATTTATTGTATTTTTGGCTGCACTGGGTCTTCGCTGCCATGCACGGGCTTCCTCTAGTTGCAGCGAGTGGGAGCTCCTCTCTACTGTGGTGCACGAGCTTCTCATCGCAATGGCTTCCCTTCATTGCAAAGCACCGGCTCCAGGGGCTGGGGCTCAGTAGCTGCAGGTCCCAGGCTCCAGCGTGCAGACTCACTGGAGTGCAGGCCACGGGCCTCGTTGCTGCACAGCATGTGCAATCTTCCCTGACCTGGGATCGAACCCATGTCCCTTGTGTTGGCAGGCGGATTCCTAACCACTAGGCCATCAGGGAAGCCCCAGAAATAAGATTTTTTTTTTCTTTTCAGCAGTTCTTTAATGTTCCCTCCAGCCCACATTGTGAACACAGACCCTTGCTGGCTTCGTAAATAAGAGGCTTGCTCGCGATGCCGTGACTCCATCTTTAAGATCTATGCCTCTATCACATTTCTCTCTAGTCTCCTCAGACAAATCGGCCCTGCCCATTTATCTTAGTCTCCCTTGAATAACATGGCAACGAATAAACAGACTGAGGCAGGTGGTTGTCAGTGTGGCGATGATTACCAGCGAGAGCAGTCTGCAGAAATAACCAGCTCGCTAAACTTTCCGTAGGAAAACCTGCCCTCGTCTAAAAATGCCCAAAGCGGTTGGGCTTGCAGGATTATTTTTAGAAATTGATTATCTTAGATTATTTCTCAGAGCAGACAAGCTGCCACTGTGGAATACACTTTAAACAATGGGTTAGCGACCTCAACTTGGGAGCCAGCTGAACTAAAAATGGAAACCAAAATTCGGCCCATAAATAGTCATTTCACACAGATCAGCAACGGAGTCCTGGGACCTGGGGATTGTTCTATTCTGCTCTCCAACCCCCTGTGGAATGACTGAACTTCAAACTTCTCCCCAAGACTGTTTTCACACCCTTGCCTAGAAAGTTTCCTGAAAGCAATTTTCACACTTTGGTTGGGAATCCCTTCTAAAGTCTCAGGATACATTTAGTTGCTATTTGTTGTTCAGTCACTAAGTTATATCTGACTCGTTAATACCCTATGAACTGCAGCAGGCCAGGCTTCCCTGTCCTTTGCTCTTTCCCAGAGTTTGCTCAAACTCATGTCCTTTGAGTCAATGATGCCATCCAACCATTTCATCCTCTATCTTTCCCTTCTCTTGCCTTTACTCTTTCCCAGCATCAGGGTCTTTTCCAGGATACCTCTAAGCCTGAGGATTTAATCTGGGGCTGACGGGGCAGGGGGCAGTGTACCTGAAATCCCTCCTTTCCAATTTTTTTCTGGTCCCAACCTGTGAAGAAGTAAGAACATTTTGCTTCTCTTAAGAATCAATTGGAAGAATCCTTGGAAGAAAAGTTATGACCAACCTAGATACCATGTTAAAAACCAGAGACATTACTTTGCTGACAAAGATCCATCTAGTCAAAGCTATGGTTTTTCCAGTAGTCATGTATGGACGTGAAAGTTGGACCATTAAGAAAGCTGAGTGTCAAAAAATTAATGTGATGTTGGAGAAGACTCTTGAGAGTCCCTTGGACTGCAAGGAGATCAAACCAGTCAATCCTAATGGAAATCAGTTCTGAATATTCATTGGAAGGACTGATGTTGAAGCTAAAGTTCCAGTACTTTGGCCACCTGATGCAAAGAACTGACTCATTGGAAACGACCCTGATGCTGGGAAAGATTGAAGGCAGGAGGAGAAGGGGAGAACAGAGGGTATGGTTGGATGGCATCACTGACTCCATGGACATGAGTTTGAGCAAGCTCCGGGAGTTGGTGATGGACAGGGAAGCTTGGTGCGCCGCAGTCCATGGGGTCACAAAAAGTTGGACATGACTGATCAACTGAACTGAACTGACTGAAGAATCAATTTTATGTGGGAGCACACAGAAAGGGATTGAGCAAGAGGGGGGAGACTGGAGGGGGGATTCTAATTCACTGAGTTTTTACCTAGACAATTCTTCTTTAGTCTTAAAAAACTCACATTACAAACCTCTGGATCCTCCCATAATCTTCATGATGACTGTCTTCTGACTTGCTAACAGTGTTGGATACATCGTAATTTATCAATAAACATTGTTCAATGAATGCACAAATGAATAAACGTCTTCTTTTGTCTTCTTTTGAATCTGCGGTCACTCAAATTGTAGCTTTGTTATCATAGTGCATTAAAATACTCATTTTTCCCTTTTGTCAATACATGATTCATTCTACAATTAAATTTGGGCAATACATAGATGATATTAAACATGCTATCTGCAAGGGTGACTGGCTGAATTAGAGATCGGCATTCTGGTATTCTAGTGTATCGTTCACTCCTGCTGTATAATAAGCATCCCCACAATTTTAGCAGTAAACAAAAAAAATAAAATAAAAAACATTAACTCACTCACAGGGCTCTAGGTTGGCTTAGGGTTGGTTGACTTAGGTTGCATTCAGATAGGTGGCTCTGCTGATTTTGGCTGGACTTGTTCACAAGTTCTGGGAGTCAGCTGGCTCAAGCTGGTTCTTTCAAGTCTCACTCCATCATGTCCGCTTATATCCCACTGGCCAAAGCAAGTCACATGGCACCCTGAGCATGGACAAGAATGTTCCCCCAACGAAAGCAAAGAGTGAATATATCAAAGCAACCTAAACTAAAACACCCTCACAGCACACAAACTAGCTCCCAGCTCTCACTTGAGAACTGTAAAAATAAACATGGATTTTTCACAAAATATCTGACTATTTCTAGCCTCCGGGCCTTTACACATGCTGTTCCTCTGCCTAGAGTAATCTCCCATACCTTCCTTCCACATCCATCTCTATTACTTGCCAGGTTAACTCTTGCCCATTCTTTCAGAGTATTACATCACAGAAGCAGCTTCTTTAGAACCCAGAATCCAATATTCTTGCCAACCCCAGGTTCTCCCACTGTGCCCTATGCTTGAAAATTGCCCATTTTTCTCTCCTCTCACAGGATAATCTTTGTGACTACAGACTGCATCCTTCTTACTAACCTTTGGGCCCCCAGGCCCTAGGTTGGTATCTGGTATACAGCAAATATTCAAAAAGTGTTTGCTGGATGACTAAGTGGGATATAAATGTTCATCGTCTGTGAGCCACACACACTGACCTGGCCATAAATAGCCTACCTACTGACATTTTCTTTCTCCAATTTTTTTTCTTAGTATTGTTAAGAATACAAATAATTTAAAACTCTGCCTATGCAGAGCTGTAAACTCAAATCAGACACATGAGCTCAGACTCAAACTAAGCAATCCACCCCATTCCTCAGGAGATAATCTGATGTTCACTAGAATTTTCAAAGCACACACACAAAAAATGAACTATTTGGACGAAAATAAACCAGAAGTGGTAGTGTGAACTCTTTGCCAGTCAGGGTATATTTCTGACATTTAAAACATATTTTCATGGCAAGGGGACACTGACTACTGCAAATTGGAACTGCCGGTTTTATTGAAGCTACTAACGTCCGTTTCTCCAGCTGATCCCTAACAAAACCTATAGGACAAAAGGCCCCTGAAGACTGAATGCTCATTCCTAGAAAATAATTGCTTGAAGAAGGATCCACGGCTGCCTGCTCATCTAAATGTAGTTGATGTTTGTCTTTCACGGGTCCTTTAAAAAATACGGGCTTCTCAGGAGGATTTGCGGGCCTCTCGATGACATCTGAAGGACTTGTCTATTAGCATCATCACCGAAAACATCATCACATAAGCACTTCATCATACATCCATTCATCAGAAGTAAACCACTGAACCCGCTCCTCTCCAACAGACTGATTGTCTTTTCCCAATGCACTGCAATGAGCTCCACAAACGCTCAATTCACGGTGACAGACATTCTCAGAAAGAACATTCAGCAGCATGTTCTCTAAAGCATTTCCTTAGGCTTGCAACATGATGATCCAGAAGGCATTGAAAGCAGCTGGTAAGAGGATTTCAACAATCCACTGTGCCCTCTAATCAATAACTAATTCACCGCTACTAAATGGCTTCTTCAGAGCGCAGACACGTGAGAGAATCAACGAAATGGAATGTCCATCACAGCATCTCCACACACTCTCTTTAGGAAACTGCAAGAGGCTGGCAGAAGTCGTCAACGACTTTTAATAAGCGCAACTAAAAATAACACGTTGGGGTGTCTGTGACTATTTCTTACAGTCCTGGTATCATTGGATGGTGTCTGGAATATGTTTTCGGCGGTGGCATCCCAGAAGGGCAGTGATACTGGCATCGAGTAGGCAAACGCCGGTGCATGACTGCTTAGTCGCTCGGTCTTGTCTGAGTCTCTGAGACCCCCATGGATCACTGTCCATGGGATTTTCCAGGCAAGAATACTGGAGTGGGTTTGCCATAAATATCCTATGTTACAGGAGATAGCCCTCCCTCCTGCTACACAATAACAGGATTGTCCAGCTCACAATGTCAACAGTGCCAAGAATGAGAAACCCTGCCCTCGAGAAAGTTCACAGATGTAATTCCTACAACTGCCCAATATGGCAGCCTTGGACTGCAAGGAGATCCAACCAGTCCATTCTGAAGGAGATCAGCCCTGGGATTTCTTTGGAAGGAATGATGCTAAAGCTGAAACTCCAGTACTTTGGCCACCTCATGCAAAGAGTTGACTCATTGGAGAAGACTCTGATGCTGGGAGGGATTGGGGGCAGGAGGAGAAGGGGACGACAGAGGATGAGATGGCTGGATGGCATCACTGACTCGATGGACGTGAGTCTCAGTGAACTCCAGGAGGTGGTGATGGACAGGGAGGCCTGGCGTGCTGCGATTCATGGGGTCGCAAAGAGTCAGACACGACTGAGCGACTGAACTGAACTGAACTGAAGCACGAAGATCCCCTGGGGAAGGCAATGGCAACCCGCTCCAGTACTCTTGCCAGGAAAATCCCATGGATGGAAGAGCCTGGTAGGCTACAGTCCATGGGATCACAGAGAGTCAGACATGACTGAGAGACTTCACTGGTCACTGGTAAGCACATGGAGCTAATGAGCTTCTCAAATGTGGCAAGTCCAAATTGGGAGGCCCTGTAAGTGAACAATACACTCTAGATTTCAAAGACTTAGCATGAATGTAAGATTCATAAAAGAAGAAATGTAATTCAATGAAACAAGAATGTAAAATATCTTAATGCTTTTATGATTAGCTATATAAATGATAATGTTTTGGATATTGCACTGAGGAAAACATATTATTTAAATTAATTTCATCTCTGTAAACTTTTTAAAAATGTATCTAGTAGAGAGTATAAAATGCTATGTTTCAGATTGTACATCTTTATGGACAGCACTCAGCTAATGTTTTTTTTGTTCCTTTGATGACAACCTGTCTCTACCCATGAAACCTGCATTTCAATAAGAGATTCTCTCAAAGTAAATTTAAGTTTATAAAGCCCCGGTCTGTGTCCATATAAGGTGAATATAAGTGCCAAGCTATTTAATCAGATGAAAGATACTTGAGCTGCAAGATGACGCTTACCGATTTATAGTCATTTACAAAACTGGGCTGAGGTTAAGAAAGCAGAGGCATGGAATTGTGTTTTTCTTTATGCTCAAACGGTTAGGAATTAATTCATTAGCAAAAGGCCCCACAGGTAAACAGATTAAAAAGCTAGAAGACAAAGAAATGGGGGGTTTCAACACCAGGCAAATATTTCCAAGAGGCAAGCACAGAATCTAGCTCATTAGGAAGAATGACCCTGAGAACAGCAGAGAAATTAGACAAATCTGTGAAAGAGCCTGCTGATGAAAGTGAAAGAGGAGAGTGAAAAAGCTGGCTTAAAACTCAACATTCTAAAAACGAAGATCATGGCATCCGGTCCCATCACTTCATGGAAAATAGATGGGGAAACAATGGAAACAGTGACAGGCTTTATTTTCTTGGGCTCCAAAATCACTGCAGACGGTGACTACAGCCATGAAATTAAAAGACGCTTGCTCCTTGAAAGGAAAGCCGTGACAAACCTAGCATATTAAAAAGCAGAGACATCACTTTGTCAGCAAAGGCCTATATAGTTAAAGCTATGATTGTTCCAGTAGTCATGTACAGATGTGAGAGTTGGACCATAGAGAAGGAGGAGCACCAAAGAATTGATGCTCTCTAATTGTGCTGGGAAAGACTCTTGAGACAGTAAGGAGATAAATCAGTCCATCTTCAAGGAAATTAACTGTGAATATTCATTGGAAGGACTGACGCTGAAGCTGAAGCTCCAATCCTTTGGCCACCTGATGCAAAGAGCTGACCCACTTGAAAAGACCCTGATGCTGGGAAAGATTGAAGGCAGGAGGAGAAGGGGATGACAGAGGATGAGACGGTTGGATGGCATCACTGAGTCGATGGACATGAGTTTGTGCAAACTCCAGAACATGGTGAAGGACAAGGAAGCCTGGTGTGCTGCAGTCCATGTGGATCGCAAAAAGTTGTACATACATTATTGAGAAAAACTGAACAAAAACAATGAAGTGGTCATTCATGACTCAAAACCCCCACTGTTCATACTACCATGGAGCCAGTGATGGAGCGTAAAGGCCATAGCTCCTTTTTCAAGAAGTGATGACAATGACTGGTGATGTTCCAAATGAGAGTTCAGCTTTAAAATCTCAATCGCCGAGGCATGGGATTCAGGCCTGGAAATAAAGATAGAATTTAGACTGACGAAGAGATGTACTGAGGACAGAAGTCTAGAAAGAGGAAGCCTAGTGAGTGAGCCGACGCTCAGAGATGACGTCAAATCTGAGGTTTGCGACGGAGACATTCAGTCGACTGAATGAGGCACTACATTCATTCCAGGATAAGTTGAGCAATAGAAGAGAGTTCTTCATCTTAAAGACCAAGCTGAGAATCTGGAACTTTATTCTATGGAAAGTGGGGAGCCAGAGAAAGCTAGGGAAATAGAAAGGGGGGTGTCAGGAGGAGAGTGTTGTCGACACACAAGTGAGATGAAAGAGAGAGGGAAGAAATGACGGGAGACGAGTCATCAGCCAGAACGTGCAGCGAGGAAGCCAGGGTGACGGCAGACAGTCTGGGGGAGAAAGCGTCAGGAATGGAGAAGAAAGATGACTCTGATTTTCAGCCTGAGCATCTGGGAGAGGGAACCTGCATGGACATAATGAGGAATGTAAAGGGAGGCATTAATCGTCCGGTATTTATCGTCAACAAAACTCCAAGCAAAGCTAAACTCGGCATTTTAAAGTTAACTGCATTGGCCGTGAGAACACCGTGATGCCTGACAATTATTAAGCACCAAGATGGTAACTGAGAATGGGTTTTAAATATTATGTTTTAAAACATCCTATCATCTAATCTCCAAAAACATTGAGGCCAACAATGAAGCCGATTTAACTAGGAAGGAGCGTGCTGTGGTTCATGGGGTCACAAAGAGTTGGACACGACTGAGCAACTGAACTGAACTGAACTGAGTGTTAATCACTCAGTCATGTCTGACTCTGCAACTCCATGGACTATCACCCACCAGGCTCCTCTGTCCATGGGATTCTCCAGGCAGGAATACTGGAGTGGGTTGCCATGCCCTCCTGCAAGGGATCTTCCTGACACAGAGATTGAACTCACATCTCCTGCCTTGCCAGGTGGATTCTTTACCATTGAGCCACCTGGAAAGCCTCATTTTCTAAGAAATAAAGGATAAATAAATTCATATGTCAAACCCTGGGTCAAGAGGAAAGGCCAGCTCTCCTGGTACATGGTACTCCTTCTTTTCCACAAAAAAAATCCAGAAATAAAATATTTCTATGTGCAGAAATCAAGAGCTTTCCTTTTTTGAACTTCGGGTCAGCATCAAATAATTTTTTAGTATGTCTCAAATTCAATAGTTTTCTTTAAGTGGAAAAGTGAAAGTTGCTCCATCGTGTCTGACTCTTTGAGACCCCATGGACTGTAGCCTGCCAGACTCCTGTGTCCATGGGATTTCCCAGGCAAGAATAATGGAGTGGGCCACCTTTCCCTTCTTCAGGGGATCTTCCTGACCCAGGGATCGAACCCAGGTCTCCTGCATTGCAGGCAAATTCTTTACCCCCTGAGCTACACATATTGGAAGATAAATTTGAAGACAAGGTAGGTACCATTCAAAATAACAATAATAAAGATAAAATGCTTAGAAATAAACTTAAGAAGCATGTAAGACTTCAGGAAGATAATTTTTAAGTTCTTCTGATATGGGGGAGCAGAAAATTTAAATACATGAAAGGCATTTCAAATTACAAAGTATGAAGAATCAACATGACTCTCTCTAAACCTATTTAAAATAGAACCCAAAGGATTTGTTTTAGGATTATTTGGCTGCAGTCCATGGGGTCGATAGAGTCAGACACGACTGAGCGACTTCACTTTCACTTTTCATTTTCATGCATTGGAGAAGGAAATGGCAACCCACTCCAGTGTTCTTGCCTGGAGAATCCCAGGGACGGGGGAGCCTGGTGGGCTGCCGTCTCTGGGGTCTCACAGAGTCGGACATGACTGAAGCAACTTAGCAGTAGCAGCAGCAATATGCTGGTCCTAAATTTCATAGGAAACCATAGATACATAAGAATGCACGTGTGCTAAGCCACTTCAGTCATGTCCCACTTTTTGCGACCCCATAGACTATAGCCCGCCAGGCTCCTCTGTCCACAGGGATTCTCCAGGCAAGAATACTGGAGTCGGTTGCCATGCCCTCCTCCAGGGGATCTTCCCGACACAAGGATCAAACCCATATCTCTTATATCTCCTGCATTGGGCAGCCAGTTTCTTTACCATTAGAACCACCCAAGAAGCCCTAAGTAAGACGAGCCAACAGAAATCTAAAGGAGCTCAATTATGAAATGAAAACCACTCAATTAAAAACAGATGAAGATTTTAACAGACAATTCATAAAGGCAAGATATTCAAAAACACGATAAGCATGGTAAAAAGGTTCAACATCATCACTTAGTTATCAGCCAAATGCAAAAGAAAACCATGATGGGAAACCACCATATACCCACCCAGTATGAGGAAAATATAAAACAACGACGTCAAATGATACTGCGGAACAAAGACAAGTGGAACTCTTATACATGCTCAGTATCAGTTCACTCGTTCAGTTGTGTCCGACTCTTCGTGACCCCATGGACTGCAGCACGCCAGGCTTCCCTGTCCATCGCCAACTCCCAGAGATTGCTCAAACTCATGTCCATTGAGTCGTGATGCCATCCAACGCTCTCATCCTCTGTCGTCCCCTTCTCCTCCCACCTTCAATCTTTCCCAGCATCAGGGTCTTTTCAAATGAGTCAGCTCTTCACACCAGGTGGCCAAAGTATTGGAGTTTCAGCTTCAGCTATACATGCTGTAATACATGCTGCTACTGCTGCTAAGTCACTTCAGTCGTGTCCAACTATGTGTGACCCCATAGACGTCAGTCCACCAGGCTCTCCTGTCCCTGAGATTCTCCAGGCAAGAACACTGGAGTGGGTTGCCATTTCCTTCTCCAATGCATGAAAGTGAAAAGTGAAAGTGAAGTCGCTCAGTCGTGTCCGACTTAGCGACCCCATGGACTGCAGCCCACCAGGCTCCTCTGTCCAGGGATTTTCCAGGCAAGAGTGCTGGAGTGGGGTGCCATTGCCTTCTCCATAATACATGCTAGTGGGAGCACAAAATGGTTCAGTCACCTTGGAGAAAGACGGGAGGTTTCTTTAAAAGCTAAAAACCTACCCTAGGACACAGCCATTTCCCTCAATCTGTGTTTTCCCCTGCTGCCCTCTAAAAAGGAAAAGAAACACATGGGCCATAAAGTAGATGGTGCCAGAACCTTCGTGGAGGTTTTATTCAGAAGAGCCAAAAACTGCAGAGTCCAGCTGTTGTTTAATAGGAGGACAAATAAACTAAATATGGTACTTTCACATATAGAGTATCTCTCATCAGTAAAAAGAAAGAAGCTACAGATATATGTAAGTACATGGTAAAGTCTCACTTACACTTAGGAACAGAAACCTTCCTCAGAAGCATGCACACTGTGAGAAATCAGAACAGCAGTACCTCTGGGTCGGGGTATCAGGATTGACTGGCAAGAGGCATGAAGGAATTTTCCAGGGTGGTAGTTTTGCTCTGTAAATGGACTGTATAGTCCATGGAATTCTCCAGGCCAGAATACTGGAGTAGGTAGCCTTTCCCTTCTCCAGGGGATCTTCCCGACCCACGGATCGAACCCAGGTCTCCCACATTGCAGGCAGATTCTTTCCCAGCTGAGCAACCAGGGAAGCCCAAGAATACTGGAGTGGGCAGCCTATCCCTTCTCCAGGGGATCTTCCCGAGCCAGGAATTGAATCAGCGTCTCCTGTACCTCAGGCAGATTCTTTACCAATGAGCTATCAGGGAAACCCATGCAAGCATATGCACTCAACAAAACCCACTGACTATGCATTTATCATTTGAGAAGGTGTGTACGTTTTAGCTCAAAACAAGAAAATATCCTAAACAGTTACTAAAGTCTAGGTAACGATAATGCATGCTAAGCTATTTAGGCGGAAGTGCAATGCTATCTCCAATTTACTTGGTGGTGGTTGTATTTCAGCCACCAAGTCGTGTCCGACTCTATGCGACCCCGTGGACTGCAGCACATCAGGCCTCCTGGTCCCTCACCATCTCTCAGAGTTTGTCCAGGTTCATGTCCATTGAATCAGTGATGCTGACCCTGATGCCAGCAAAGACTAAGGCAGAAGGGGAAGAGGACGACAGAAGATGAGATGGTTGGGTCACATCACCGATTCAATTTACTTGGACATGAGTTGAAAAAAAAAAAATGTACGATGGATCCAGCGTCTAGAGAATAGATGTGTGTAAAGCAATGTTAGTGAAATGTTAATGGTAAAATCTTGCGGTGGGCAAAATGAATGTTCACTGTAAAATTCTTTCAACATTTCCATATGCTTGAAATTTTTTGAAATAAAATGCTGAAAAAAAGTCTGAAGAAATTAAAAGAGTAATGAAGACTAGTCTTACAGCATGCTAAAACTTACTTATCTAACATATCAAACATAAATAGAAAAAAGATGAATGAAAAAGAGTACAAAATTCAGAAATAGAACTCCCCCAAATATCGAAATTGAGTGCTATCGATGAGTACAAAATTTCAGTTATTTGAGATAAGTTCTAGAGATTTGTTGTACAGTGAACAATACTGTGCTGCTAAGTCACTTCAGTCGTGTCCGACTCTGTGCAACCTCATAGACGGCAGCCCACCAGGCTCCCCCATCCCTGGGATTCTCCAGGCAAGAACACTGGAGTGGGTTGCCATTTCCTTCTCCAATGCATGAAAGTGAAAAGTGAAAGTGAAGTCTCGTCCGACTCCTAGCGATCCCATGGACTGAAGCCGACCAGGCTCATCCATGGGATTTTCCAGGCAAGAGTACTGGAGTGGGGTGCCATTGTAGTATGCACTTAAAATGTTGAGGATGGATCTCATGTTAAGCATTCTTACCACAATTTTAAAAAATGGAAATATAGTATCTGTTACTGTTCTTAGGGTTCTCATGGAATTCAAAGTCAAGTGGGCCTTAGGAAGCATCACTACAAACAAAGCTAGTGGAGGTGATGGAATTCCAGTTGAGCTATTTCAAATCCTAGAAGATGATGCTGTGAAAGTGCTGCACTCAATATCCTAGCAAATTTGGGAAATTCAGCAGTGGCCACAGGACTGGAAAAGGTCAGTTTTCATTTCAATCCCAAAGAAGAGCAATGCCAAAGAACATTGAAACTACTGAATAATTGCACTCATCTCACACACTAGCAAAGTAATGCTCAAAATTCTCCAAGCCACACTTCAACAGCACATGAACTATGAACTTCCAGATGTTCAAGCTGGATTTAGAAAAGGCAGAGGAACCAGAGATAAATTGCCAACATCCGCTGGATCATCAAAAAAGCAAGACAATTCCAGAAAAACATCTATCTCTGCTTTATTGATTACACCAAAGCCTTTGACTGTGTAGATCACAATAAACTGGAAAATTCTGAAGGGGATGGGAATACCAGACCAGCTGACCTTCCTCCTGAGAAATCTGTTTGTAGGTCAAGAAGCAACAGTTAGAACCGGACATGGAACGATGGACTGGTTCCAAATAGGAAAAGGAGTACGTCAAGGCTGTATACTGTCACCCTGCTTATTTAACTTAAATGCAGAGTACATTATGCAAAATGCCAGGTTGGCTGAAGCACAAGCTAAAATCAGGATTGTCAAGAGAAATATCAGTAACCTCAGATATGCAGATGATACCACCCTTATGGCAGAAAGTGAAGAGGAACTAAAGAACTTCTTGATGAAAGTGAAAGAAAAGAGATTGAAAAAGCTGGCTTAAAACTCAACATTCTAAAAACAAGGATCATGGCATCCGGTTCCATCACTTCATGGCAAATAGATGGGGAAACAATGGGACCAGGGACAGATTTTGTTTTTCTGGGCTCCAAAATCAGTGCAGATGGTGACTGCAGCCATGAAACTGAAAGACAACTGCTCCTTGGAAGAAAAGCTATGACCAACCGAGACAGCATATTAAAAAGCAAGAGACTTTACTTTGCCAACAAAGGTCTGTCTAGTCAAAGCTATGGTCTTTCGGTAGTCATAAGAGTTGGACTATAAAGAAAGCTGAGCCCCAAAGAATTGATGCTTTTGAACTGTGGTGTTGGAGAAGACTCTTGAGAGTCCCTTGGCCTGTAAGGAGATCCAACCAGTCCATTCTGAAGGAAATCAGCCCTAAATATTCATTGGAAGGACTGATGCTGAAGCTGAAACTCCAATCCTTCTGCTACCTGATGCAAAGAACTGACTCATTGGAAAAGACCCTGATGCTGGGAAAGATTGAAGGCAGGAGGAGAAGGGGATGACAGAGGATGAGATGGTTGGATGGCATCACCGACTCTATAGATATGAGTTTGAGCAAGCTCCTGGAGTTGGTGATGGACCAGGAAGCCTGGCATGCTGCAGTCTATAGGGTCGCAAAGAGTTGGACATGACTGAGCGACTGAACTGAAGTGAGTATATGTTACAGGTTGAAACTACGACCAGAAGGGAAAAGATGGATCACTTAGTGAATAGTGTTGAGACAAATGGGCAGCCTTCTGGAGTCATGTAATTGGATCTATGCCTCACACTTTATGCCAGGATAACTCCCAGACAGATCAAATATTTAAACATCACATAGAGTGTAGAATGAACTCATAAACCAAAGAAACCACAGGATAAATCTTCTTTCAACACTAGACGGGAGAAGTCTTTTCACACTATAACCAAGCACCACAAGCAACAAAAATACTGATGAATTCAGCCACGTAAAAGTCAGAACTCCTCAGGGCAAAACTGCAATAAGCAAACTCAAAGACAGATGACAAACAGCAGCAAAATCGTAATAGATCACAAAGTTAGTTTCTCTAAAACATAAGTAACTCATAGATGTAACGTCAGCAACTCAATAGGTATAAAGGGGGGAAGTACATCAGCAGAGAATTCACAGAAAAGACAAATGGTTTTAAGTCCTTTGAAAATATTCTCAGCCTCAAACATGTAATTGAAAAAATACACATATCTGTGAGGTTTTAATTTGCATTGGGATGGGGGAGCCTGGTGGGCTGCCGTCTATGGGGTCGCACAGAGTCAGACACGACTGAAGCGACTTAGCCGCAGCAGCAGCAGACGTGAAAAAAAGAGAGCTATAGTACCAATAATTCACTTTAAAAAGGAGAGAAAGAAAGCACACATATACATAACACACATAAACATGTGTTTGTGTGTATTTTTTAAATCTCCAGAGAGGAACACGAGAAAAAATAACACACGTTGTTTGTTCAGTGATGGAGATTTCTTTCACAGTATAATCTTCTATACTTTTTGAGTTTTTAATCCCATAAATATAGCAGCTAATTAAAAATTGGTCCTCTCTTGTGGATCAGCGGAAAAGAATCTGCCTGCAGGTTCAGTCCCTGGGTCGGGAAGATCCCCTGGAGATGGAAATGGCTACCCACTCCAGTATTCTTGCCTGGACAATCCCCTGGACAGAGGAACCTGGAAGGCTATAATCCATGGGGTCGCAGAAATTCAGACACAACTGAGCACAACCACAGGAGAAAAAAACAAACTTAGATGTAAAAACATGAAAAGAATTCTATTGCAAACAAAAGCAGCAGAGATTGGGAGGCAGCCCCAGTCCTAGCCCAACTCTGTTAACTAATTAACTATGTGAACTTGGGCCAGCCTCAGAACCACTGACTGCTCTGGCTACAAAGGATCTCAGGAATATTCTCGTCCCTCACTGTGGTTCCACAGAACAGAAAACAAAACAAAACACAGAAGAAATTAAATGGCTTAGCCCCCATCACAGACAGTCAGGTTTCGGCAGAGCCAACAAAAGCTGTCGAGTGTCAGTTCCTTCTCATTTAAGATTGAGTAGTGTCATTAAGAGATGAAAAGACAAGCCACAGAGACCGGGAGAAAATATTTGTCAACCACAGAGATCACAGAGAACTCGGATCCAGAATGTAGAAAGAACTCTCACAACTCAACAGGAAGAAAGAAAACAAACTAACACCTGAAAAGATGCCCACCATCCTTAGCTGTCAGGGAAAGGCAAATTAAAACCACAGTAAGATACCAATAGGCATCTACGATACCAATAGCCGTCTTAGAATGGCTAAGACTTCTAAGCGACACTTATCAAATGGTGGGAAGACCATGAAGCAACTAGAATTCTCACACACTGCTTGTATACAAAATGCTGCTGCTGCTGCTGCTGCTAAGTCGCTTCAGTTGTGTCCGACTCTGTGCGACCCCATAGACGGCAGCCCAGCAGGCTCCCCCGCCCCTGGGATTCTCCAGGCAAGAACACTGGAGTGGGTTGCCATTTCCTTCTCCAATGCATGAAAGTGAAAGTGAAAGTGAAGTCGCTCAGTCGCGTCTGAGTCTTCACCACCCCATGGACTGCAGCCCACTCAGCTCCTCTGTCCATGGGATTTTCCAGGCAAGAGTACTGGAGTGGGGTGCCAGTACAAAATGCAGAAGGGTGCAAAAAACACTTTAGAAAATTTGCTTACCGTATGTCTCAAAAAGCTACACACAAATGTTTAGAGCAGTTTTATTTGTATCACCCCAAAAAAATCTACAGAAACAAGCAAAATGTCCTTCAACTCTTGCACATCCATACAACGGGACACTGCTGCTGGTGTTCAGTTGGTAAGTCGTGTCTGACTCTTTGCAACCCCGTGGTCTGTAGCATGCCAGGACTACACAATGACAAAAAGTAGCAAAGTATTGATGCATGCAACCTGGATGGATCGCAAACGCATAATGTTGGTTGAAATCAGCCAATGTCAAAAGACTACAGGCTTCATGATTCTTTCAACTACACCTTGCCACTGGCCACGGGGTCTTGTCATCTACCTCTGTGTGTGAAAATCGCTCAGTCGTTTCCAACTCTTTGTGACCCCATCAACGGTAGCCCGCCAGGCTCCTCCGTCCATGGGATTCTCCGGGCAAGAATACTGGGGTGGGTTGCCATTTCCATCTCAGGGGGTCATCTGCCTCTACAAGGATTCCGTCCTGTGCTGCTGCACCTGCTGACCTTCAATGCACCCTGAAAGGAGTTCAAGGTAGAGAGCAGAATGAGGCATCTATGCCCTGGGGGAAAGCTGGCAGCACAAGTCTTCAGACAGTAAGATATTTTCAGGTGCTGATTTTACGAGCTCAGTTCTTTGCACCTCTTCATGTCTAGATAAGCGCTAACTTCCTTCATGATGATGACTGTCCCTCGAGACTAGTGAAAGCTTCTGCAAAGATATGTGTTTGATGACAAGCAGTCCCCCTTCACCAAAATCACTTATGTAATGACCTCCCCTCCCCAACCCACTCCACATCTCTTTGGAGCATTTTCTCAGAGCTATCTGAGGTGCTGTCTCCTGGGCTACAGTTCTCATTCTGTCTCATGTGAAACCTAATTTGCAACTCTCACATTGTGGATTTTTTTTAAGTCAACAGTCCCATTTATATGACCCCTGGCAACAGAAAACCTGAGGGCATGGTAGCATAGATCAGAATTGCCAGGAGCTCATATAGTGAACGGAGAAGGCAATGGCAACCCACTCTAGTACTCTTGCCTAGAAAATCCCATGGACGGAGGAGCCTGGTGGGCTGCAGTCCATGAGGTCACAAGAGTTGGACACGACTGAGCAACTTCACTTTGACTTTTCACTTTCATGCATTGGAGAAGGAAATGGCAACCCATTCCAGTGTTCTTGCCTGGAGAATCCCAGGGACGGTGGAGCCTGGTGGGCTGCCGTCTGTGGGGTCACGCAGAGTTGGATACGACTGAAGTGACTTAGCAGCAGCAGCATGTAGCGAAATAGACTGACCAAAAGGGGAGGCGTGAGGAAATACGGGGGACACGAGAGGATGGCTCTATCTCATGATTGTGGTCCAGGAGGCACAGCTCTGTGTGTTTGTCAAAAACCATAGAATTGTGACTCACAAAGAGTAGCTTTGTCAACCGTGTGTGAACTGAAAAAATGATTTCTTAAATGGAATCTGGAATCAAATGATGTCTGCGATGCTTTCCATCTCGATAAAGCTTTCTCATTTTTTAAAAGGCTGACAATTTCACTGCAGCAGACTAACGGGGATTTGCATTACACGTGGGAAATTTTTTCATCTTTTGTGCTCAGCATGTCTAAAATAAACTTTATTCTGTTTATACTAGCCCCTGATGCCCTCATGCTTTCTTGCCAGATGCCTTTGGAGCAGGTGTTTTCTGGGTTGGAGCTTTCCGACCCTTCTAAGCTTTGGGGGGCTTCCCAGGTGGCGTTAGTGGTAAAGAACCCATCTGCCAATGCAGGAGAGATGTGGGTTCGATCCCTGGGTCAGAAAGTTCCCCTGGAGAAGGGAATGGCAACCCACTCCAGTGTTCTTGCCTGGAGAATCCCATGGACAGAGGAACCTGGCAGGCTGCAATCCATGAGGTCGCCAAGAGCCAGACACCACTGAATGGCCAACACTTTCACACTGCCTTGTCTCAGGCTTTTCAGACGTACTTCTGGCAGGCACCATGGGGGAACTTGAGGTTGAAGTCAGGCAGCAACATGCATTAGAAAGGTGTAGCCTGTCTCCTCACTTTGAGTGCAAGGTTCATCCATCAAAGCCCTGTTCTGATCAATACCATCTATAATCGTGACCAGCTTCCCAGCATGAAGCCCAAAGGAGACACAGGCCATTCTGCCAAGCTCCAGGAAGCACTGGAACATCATCCTGGAGGCAACTGGCCAGAAGACTTTTCTTGTTTTCTTTTGAGAAGAAAAGGCCTGAAGAACTATGAAATTCACAACGAAATGACAATATGGAGAAATGGGAGGCCCAGAAAAGGGTGTGAAAATAGTGGCTCAGAATTTCATCTCGGTTGGAAGTGCTTAACAAACAGCAAGATGGAGCCAGTCTCAGGTTCGACTGTTTAAAGTTGGCTATCATGTTTTTAAGGGCTTCCCTGGTGATTCGGATGGTAACAAATCTGCCTGCAATGCAGGAGACTTGAGTCAGGAAGATTCCCCTGGAGGAGGGCATGGCGACCCACTCCAGTATTCTTGCCTGGAGAATCCCATGGACAGAGGAGAGTGGTGGGCTACAGTCCATGAAGTCACAGAGTCAGACACGAATGAGTGACTAACACACAGACACACACACACATCATGTTTTCCAATTCCTTTTTATTTAAAGGTGGGATCATTGGTTGCATAAAGTGTGGATCTTCCCCTAAGTATTCTGTTACCCTCAAAGCGTGCTTTTGCGTCATTTGGACTGTCCAGAGGGACACCATCCTTCAAACCACTTCTTACTTAATTTTGGTTTCTTTGGCTCCATAAACTTAAGGGAAAATACACCTTACCTTGGGTTTCTTACCCCTTAAGAAAGGTTATGCATCCCATTGAGAATCTGATGTAAGCTATGACCGTATTTATGAGGATTAAAAACAAAAAAATCATGTGCAGAGACTCCTCTGGGGGTCCAGTGGTTGAGAATCTGCCTTCCAATGCGAGGAATGTGGGTTCAATCCTTGGTCAGGGAACTAAGATCACGCGTGCAGTTCTTATTATTCAGTCGCTCAGTTGTGTCCACCTCTTTGCGACCCCATGGACTACAGCACGCCAGGTTTCCCTGTCCAACACCATCTCCAGGAGCTTGCTCAAACTCATGTCCATCGAGTCAGTGGTGCCATCCAACCATCTCATCCTCTGTCGTCCCCTTCTCCTCCCGCCCTCAATCTTTCCCAGCAAGGGGAAGGACAAGGAAAACCGTGAGCCACAACTATTGAATACTGCGTGCTGCAACAAAGACCCAGCCCAGCCAAGACGATTAATAAGTAAATGAAGTCCATAAATGAACCCCACAGCCACAAGTCCAGGTACAAGCACAGAGTCCACAGGCTCCGAGTCCTGTGGGTGCCGGGGCTCCAGGGTTCCAGGTGTGAAGAGGACAGGCTCCCGAGAGGAGCCCCGGGTTCAGATCCTGACGCTTGCTCCTTGCAAACGTGCTTGGACTATACACTGTGACTTGAGACGCAAGTTTCTGACCTCAGACTCAGTCTCCTCATCTGTAAAATGGGGGGAAATAAATTGAAACTGCCTTACACAGCGTAGACACATTTATTCCCCCTCTGCCTCGGTCTGCTCATCTGTCAAGCCAAGTCAGCAGTGTCTCCAGGATTCCACTGCGCCTGGCCCCTGGAAAGCCTCCAAGGAGACGAGCTGGGAGGAGGCCAGGGAAGGTCTTGATAATCCTCTCAGCAAACAGGAGGCAGAGCAAAGACTACAGAGCTGACTGTACAACTGATGAGGGCAAGTTTCCCTGAGGCTAACAGGGTGCATGGCCGGGAAGGCAGTGGAAGCACCCAGAGCCAACCCTGGTTCCCCCGCCTGTCAGAAATCTCTCCATCACTCAGTGCGCCCTGGAAACCTCAACCCACTGTACAAATTGAAGGTATCATTTCCACCCCATTACACCATGTCCCCGGCAATAAGCCAAACCTTTTTATTGCAGAGATACTAAAAAAAAAAAAAAAAAAAAACAGTAATGCTAGGGGAAACATAGAAAGGCATTTATTTATATTATTGCAAGCTTTTTAAAAATGACTTCCCCTAAATAGGCCACGTGCCTCTTTCCAGGCCAGCTTTTACCATTTTTATCTACCGGGTGTAAAACGTTATGTTTCCCATCTGTCTGAAAAAGACTGCAACCCTCTCCTGTCCATACATTTACCAACCTCCCACCGCTCTTCAGGGAGGGGACCGCAGGAGGAGACAGGCATCCTGGGAACATGCAGGGAACTCACAGCCTTGAATGCACCTCCCTCCACCACGGACCAGAGGTAGGAAGAGGGTTAGTCTGCAAAGAGGGAGAATCACCTACTTCCTAAGCAGCAGCCGTCGTTAAAGCTATTTTCCAAGCAATTTAGTCAGCTAATTTCTGGAAGGTGATTTGATTCTTTCGGCCTGATGAGGCAATGAAATGAAAACGTTAGAGAGAGAGAAAGACACAGAGAGAGAATACACAGGAGTTCTTTCTCCCGATTACGGTTCAACCTCCTTGGAAGAAAAGCTATGACCAACCTAGACAGTATATTAAAAACCAGAGACATTACTTTGCCAACAAAGGTCCATCTAGTCAAAGCTATGGTTTTTCCAGTAGTCATGTATGGATGTGAGAGTTGGACTATAAAGAAAGCTAAATGCCAAAGAATTGAGGCTTCTGAACTGTGGTGCTGGAGAAGACTCTTGAGAGTCCCTTGGACTGTAAGGAGATCCAACCTAAAGGAAATCAGCCCTGAATATTCGTTGGAAGGACTGATGCTGAAGCCGAAACTCTAATACTTTGGCCACCTGATGCAAAGAACTGACTCATTGGAAAAGACCCTGATGCTGGGAAAGACTGAAGGCAGGAGAAGAAGGGGACGACAGAGGATGAGATGGTTGGATGGCATCACTGACTCAATGGTCATGAGTTTGGCTAGACTCCGGGAGTTGGTGATGGACAGGGAAGCCCGGGGTGCTGCAATCCATGGGATTGCAAAGAGTCATACAGGACTGTGTGACTGAACTGAACTGAACTGAACACCTGATCTAATCACTGTCGCTCCTGACAGTGCTCTTGGGACTTTAGGAGTCGTATTAGGCAGCTCTGAAGAGCCTCCTAATTGCCTGGAACCACTGCCGGTTTTCTGCCTTGATTCCACCACCCTCTTGCTCTTCCGAGCTGGTCACGGCATTGCCAAGTCCAAGCTTGCTCTGCTCACCACACGACAGGCCAGTGAATCCGAGAGATGAGGTGTCGAGGCAAGGAAGAGACTTTAAATCGGGGAGCTGGCAGACTAAGAAGATGGCAGGCTATCGCCTCAAAATAACCATCTTATTGGGGTCTGGATGCCAAGTTCATTTATAGGTCAGAGAGAAAGAAGCAACGAGGAACTAAAGTTAAAAGGTAGAATAGAGAAGGAGAGGCAGTGGGGAAGTAAAGTGAAAGGGTCTTCAGTCTTGCAAAACATCTCCAAGGGAATGCCCCGCCTTCGTAAGGGCTGTGTTCATCTCCTCTATTCACAGGTGGACGGGGACAGACTTCTCTCTCCTTCAGCTAAACAAAGGCACTTTAGTTTACAGTCAAGCAGACGGGCAGGGTTTTCCAGTTCAGTTCAGTTCAGTTGCTCAGTCGTGTCTGACTCTGCGACCCCATGGACTGCAGCACGCCAGGCCTCCCTGTCCATCACCAACTCCTGGACTTCACTCAAACTCATGTCCATTGAGTCAGTGATGCCATCCAACCATCTCACCCTCTGTCATCCCCTTCTCCTCCCGCCTTCAGTCTTTCCCAGCATCAGAGTCAAAGGATTGGAGTTTCAGCTTCAGCATAAGTCCTTCCAATGAATACTCAGGATTGATCTCCTTTAGAATGGACTGGGTTGGATCTCCTTGCAGTCCAAGGGACTCTGAAGAGTCTTCTCCAACACCACAGTTCAAAAGCATCCATTCTTTGGCGCTCAGCTTTCTTTATAGTCCAACTCTCACACGTATACATGACTACTGGAAAAACCATGGCAGGGTCTTCCAGGCAAGCCATTGAGGATGATGATAATATTAAAAGCAAGTCAAAGGAACATTTCCAACATGGAGTCAGAATTGGCTTCCTCCCTGCAACAAGAGCAGTTTCTGTGGCGTGCCTTGGTCTTCAGAGCACTGGGGCTCAGAATTTTGGTAACTGGCCCAGGGTCGGGTCCACTCCGGAGTTGCTGAGCCAGATTCAGACTAGCAGCAGAACGCACATTCTGTCTGCTACACTTCCCCACCATCAGAGAACCGAACAGAAGGCTCACCACAGATTCATCCCAGAGAAGGTTTAAAGCACCCAGAGCTCTGAGACAGGCAGCATGCCCCCTCTGTTCTTCCAGGATGCCCTGCTCACCCAGACCCTGGAGAGGAACCAAATCAACAGCAGGCAGACAGGCACAGCAGCTGACCAGAGGAAGCATGCTCTGAGGCCCTCACCCAAGGGTGCATGCTCAACTGCTCAATTGTGTCAAAAAAAAAAAAAAAACCAACCACAATTGAAAAATGATTACCATGACTGCTTGCCTGCTGCTGCCTGCTTCTGTCATGTCTGACTCTGTGCGACCCCATGGACTGTAGCACCCCAGGCTTCTCTGTCCTTGGGATTCTCCAGGCAGGGATCAGACCTGTGTCTCTCATGTCTCCTGCATTGGCAGGCAGGTTCTTTAGCACTGGCTCCACCTGGAAAGCCCGATTAGTGTGACTACTGTGTATAAAATAGATAACCAGCAAGGACCCACCATATAGCACAGGGTACTCTACTGAACACTCTGTAATGACCTATATGGGAAAAGAATCTGAAAACAAGTGGCTATACATATAAGTGAATCACTTCCTGTACACCTGAAGCTAACAAAACACTGTAAATCAACTAAACTCCCTTATGAAAGTTAAATTACAAAAAATAAAAAACTTCCCATTTCCCAAACAAGTATAAAGCCAAAGTCTTGATTCTTATGAAAGAATTACAAGGGTAAACAAAAGTATGAATGTATTATTTGTACTTCAGTTGTCATGTAATCCTCAAAAATGAGTTTGTGCCATGCAATTTCTAAGTCAGTTAATGTATGTCAGCAGTTAAACAAAAACGATCATTGTATGTCAATTGGCTGAGACAACTCAGCAAGTAGAGGGGTAGAAATATGACAAAATTTGTTAGTTGCTTGTGTTGAATAAAATTAAATCTGTTAATGCAATAAAATCAACTAGAAGGCAATGGCACCCCACTCCAGTACTCTTGCCTGGAAAATCCCATGGACGGAGGAGCCTGGTAGGCTGCAGTCCATGGGAGGATGGCGGAGCCTGGTGGGCTGCTGTCTATGGGGTCGCACAGAGTTGGGCATGACTGAAGTGACTTAGCAGCAACAGCAGCAGCAGTATGTACTTGATAGTAAGAGCCAAGATTATGAGAACAAAAAAAAGTTGAAGAGAACCTATATAAAATAGGAAAAAGATTACTAGGGCTTCCCAGGTGGAACCAGTGGTAAAGAGCCCACCTGCCAATGCAGGAGACACAAGAGACATGAGTCAATACCTGGGTTGGGAAGATCCCCTTGAGGAGTACATGGCAATCCACCGCAGGATTCTTGCCTGGAGGATCCCATGGACAGAGGAGCCTGGGGGGCTACAGTCCCTGGGGTCGCAAAGAGTCAGACACAGCTGAAGCGACTTAGCACAGGCACAAAGGATTAATTGGTGCAACCTTTTGGGAAACCACTATTTTCAGCAATAATTTGCTATTGTTTGTAATAAATATGCAACTACTGACAAAAAATTAAATCTCTTAATGTGTCAGCCTTAAATTCCCAATTTTTAAGAATTTAATTGAAAATTCTATAGATGCAAATTAATAGTACTGCTCGAACCACTTGAGAAACTCCATGTATTACTTGGCTGGCTTTTAGACTTGAATCAAATTTTAAATAGCTTTCCAAAGTATTTGGAAGATTTTTCTTTTTTTTTGTAAAGAAGACAAACTGGGTGATGAAAATCTGTGACTTTGGGTCACTGGGCAGCAATTAATCAAGACATGTTTGAATAAAAGTCATTAAATGCCTTATCACACAAGACATGCTTAAGACATAATGATTATCAGTATATATAAATGTGAACAAATGGCCTAAAAACATCAATGAGGTCTCATTAACTTCTGTAAATGGCCCTTAGACACGTTTCCCATCTGTATCTACATTTATACCAGCAGTACACATGTGACTTCAGAAAAATCCCTCAACTATGTTGATCTTTAAATAGAAAATTACGCTTCTCTATGTGTTTTAACCCAACATAAATGAGATCCTTGGAAGCATTATTGCTGAATGTATTTGAACTTGCCTTTTCATCTGTGTTTGTAAAATTTGGAAAATAATTACTTGACGCTAGACTTGAAGTGTGGGTGTGTTTGTCACACGGGTCCTCATCCTTTGGGAAAGTTATCTCCTTCAGTACGCAGCTGTCAAAGTGTATCAAGTGCTCCAAGCGCGTACGTGCTTCAGTCATGTCCCACTCTTGGTCACTCCAGGGACTGTAGCCCCCCAGGCTCCTCTGTCCACAGGGTTCTCCAGGCAAGGATACTGGAGTAGGTTGCCAGGGCCTTCTGCAGGGGATTGAGCCCGGGTCTCCAGCATCGCAGGCAGATTCTTCACCATCTGAGCCAGCAGGGAAGCCCTGACTGCAGAACAGATGCAGCCAACCCCGCTCCTCCAAACGCAAGTTGTTGGGACCTGTCACCCAGGACTCGGTTTTCCTCATGTCCTGTTCTCTTAGTCAGTTGCTCCTGCAAAATACATGCACACACACCCCACACATGACACACACACGACACACACCCCCAGATGACACACACAGCGCACACATGACACACACAGCACACACACACACCACATACACAACACACAGAACCCACATATGACACACACCCCCCACACATGACACACACCCCGCATGCAGGCACACACAGAACACTACACACACAGAGGCACACACATGTGCTTTATCTGAGCACTGACAGCTCGAAATGTTTTCTTTAAGTACTGACCTCTTTCAAGTTCACCTATAAAAACCATGTACATAGTGTCAGGCAGCCCAGAAAGGCATAAAGAGCAGCGGGGAAATAAACCAGAGCGCCAGGCACACTAGGACTGCTAAAGAGAAGAGTTTGAAGTTGAAGAAGAGGTTGGCTTAAGCGTGACCCAGGGATCCGAGTCCACACTGTGCAAAACCAAAACCCTTCACACGGTGGGCACGGGGCCAGACCCAGATTGCTCCAGAGCATCGCGAGAGGCCCAGAGACAGCCAAGGGTGGAAAGGAGCAGGACACGTGAAAGCTACCTAGAGAGAGACCGTGCTGGGTGATCAGGCTTGTGGGAGAAAGTCATTAGTGCGTTTAAGACAATGTGGGTGTACCTTGAAATATTCCTATTTTAAGGGATTTGAAAGGCAAAGGGTAATTAAATCTCAGCATGAGTCTCATACCTGAGCTCAATTAAGGGGGAAAAAAAAAAAAAACTCCCCCAATCTCAGGGGAGCATTTCCACGCCTCCAACAGGAAAGAAAATGTCCTGTGCCACCAGCATGTGCCCCAGAGGCGGACGAGTCTCCATCTGACAGTTGGAAGACCTCATGCCCAGCCTTACCCTCTAGACTTCCCTGCCCTGGTGCTCCCGCCAGTAGGTGCGATGCAGAGAGGTAATGGGTGGAGAGAGCCATAGACTCAAGCAAAGCCAGCCACAGCTCCCTGCCCGTGGTGGAAGCTTTCTGTCCACTCCCTCCTGCCCACAGTGGTGCTGAAAGACTCCAACCGTCCTCAGGCAGCCCAGTTCAGTTCAGTTCAGTTCAGTCACTCAGTCGCATCTGACTCTTTGCGACCCCATGGAGTGCAGCAGGCCAGGTCTCCCTGTCCATCACCAACTCCCGGAGCTTGCTCAAGCTCGTGTCCATTGAGTCAGTGATGCCATCCAACCATCTCATCCTCTGTCCTTCTCCTCCTGCCTTCAATCTTTCCCAGCAGCAGGGTCTTTTCCAATGAGTCAGCTCTTTGCATCAGGTGGCCAAAGGATTGGAGTTTCAGCTTCAGCATCAGTCAGCCCAAACCACGCCTTTGCTCAACCCGCCTTCACTCCCTGTCCTTCACTCAACAACTGTTACAGGCGAGCTGCTCTGTGACCCGGTGGGGCGGGACACTTCCTAGCCAGCTGCTTCAAGCCTGCCACCGTGTGCATCTCTCCTAAAGCTATTTCATCTTTTTTTCTGGGGACACTAGCCTCTTGCATGTGGCTGCGTCAAAAGGGCCACACTGGAACAAGAGAAGCGTCAGCATGGAAGAGGAGAAAACGGTGGGTAGTTAGATGATGCCCATCAACTCGGAGATGGCTGTGGTTCGCTCTACTAGTAATTCAACTCCAACGGGGACACTGCACACACATCCACACTCCTGCACCTTTCCCGAAGCTCTTCCCAACTCTTTCTCAACAGCTCTTGTGAGGGAAGAAACAGAAGAGGCTGGGATCCCATTTAGACACAGTAAAACTACCCACTTACCCAGATTTATACAATTTTAAAGGCAGAGCTGCAGGCAGAATCCAGCTCTCCTGACTACTGATTATCTTTTTTTCCTTACTCTTGCTAATTTTGTGACATTCAGTTTCCACTAAAAATTGGTCATGGTTGTTGCTTTATCACAGAGAAGGCAATGGCACCCCACTCCAGTACTCTTGCCTGGAAAATTCCATGGCCAGAGGAGCCTGGAAGGCTGCGGTCCATGGGGTCGCTGAGGGTCGGACACGACTGAGTGATTTCACTTTCCCTTTTCACTTTCATGCATTGGAGAAGGAAATGGCAGCCCACTCCAGTGATCTTGCTTGGAGAATCCCAGGGACGGGGAGCCTGGTGGGCTGCCATCTATGGGGTCGCACAGAGTCGGACACAACTGAAGTGACTTAGCAGCAGCAGTTGCTTTATCAAGTTTGCTGTTGGTGTTCTTTAGTCGCTAAGTCATGTCCAACTCTTTGCAACTCCATGGATTGCAGCCTGACAGGCTCCTCTGTCCATGGGATTCTCAAGGATACTGGAGTGGGTTGCCATGCCCTCTTCCAGGGGATCTTCCCCACCCAGGGATCAAACCCACGTCGGCTCTGTCTTCTGCATTGGCAGGTGGGTTCTTTACCACCAGTACCACCTGGAAAGCCAGAAAACACCTATCTGGACCTTTGCAGAGACACTGCTGACCACTCTGTTCCGTGACACACAGAATAAGTGAAGTGAAGTGAATTTGCTCAGTCGTGTCTGACTCTTTGCAACCCCGTGGACTGTAGCCCGCCAGGCTCCTCCATCCATGGGATTTTCCGGGCAAGAGTACTGGAGTGGGTTGCCATTGCTTTCTCCACGGCGTACACAGAATATTGCTGTTTTAATCCTGGGAGACAACAAAGTCCACTTCTCTCAGGGAAGCTGAAGAAGCCAAGCGGGAGAATGGCTGAGCACTTCCTAGGACTTTCAGAGGCAGTCTAACCTGTCCCTGCCTCTTCTTTACCCGTTGCTGTTGTTGTTATCATTCCGTCGCTGATCTTCAGATCGTGTCTGATTCTGTGACCCCATGGACTGCGGCACACCAGGCTTCCCTGTCCTCCACCATCTCCCAGAACTTGCTCAAACTCATGTCCATCGAGTCAGTGATGCCATCCAACCATCTCATCCTCTGTGGCCCTCTTCTCTTCTCCTTCCTCCCTGCCCTTCTCCAAACACCACTCTCAAGTACCTGCCCTCTAGGACCCAGAGGCATCATGACCACGTGACTCCTTCTAATGACGTCCTTACCCTCTGGGTCCTCGCCGTCTCTCTAGAAAGACCCCAGCTCCAGGCCATCCTGGCATTCGCATCCTCATACCGGAGAAGGAAGGGAACTAATGCTGGACTTGACCTCGGCCCCTTCTTAACTTGCCAGCGGAGCGCCTTCTCCCCCAGATGTTTGCCGCTGGGAATGGCCTTACACATGGGAACAAGACTTCTGAAAGCGGGAAGAGCAAAAAAGGTAGGTTTTTAACCAGCAAAGTCTAAACAGCCTCCATGGACACATTGCTGAGCACCAAGCCCAGCTCCCCACTCGCCTCACAGGACGGCCAAGAAGCTGTACACACAGTGAGGAGACGAGTCCAGTGGCTCCCACTTGGGTACCCCAGATCCTCCAGGACCCCAGGACACTGGGTCCACCACTAATCAGCCCCGTGATGAGCAGCTGGTGGACACATAGGCTACTCCTTGGCTTCGGACAGTGCTAACAGGGTTCATCCTCTAACTCATGTGGACTGTTAGATTTTTTTAATGAAAGCCACGTTTCAGGGACTGTGATTTGCCCCAGAACACTCTTCTTAGTGAAGTGAAAGTCACTCAGTCATGTTTGACTCTTTGTGACCCCATGGCCCATGGGATTCTCCAGGCCAGAATACTGGAGTGGGTAGCCGTTCCCTCCTCCAGGGGATCTTCACAACCCAGGGATTGAACCCAGGTCTCCTGCATTGCAAGTGGATCCTTTACCAGCTGAGCCACCAGGGAAGCCCAAGAATACTGGAGTGGGCAGCCTATCCCTTCTCCAGCAGATCTTTCTGACCCAGGAACCAAACTGGGGTCTTCTGCATTGCAGGTAGATTCTTTACCAACTGAGCTATCAGGGAAGTCCCAGCACTGTTCTTGAGCAAACATTGGAACTTCTAAAGTGATAGTCACCCAGTCATGCCCAACTCTTTGTGACCCCATGGACTGTATTACACTAGGCTCCTCCTCTGTCCATGGGATTCTCCAGGCAAGAATACTGGAGTGGGATGCCATTTCCTTCTCCAGGGGATCTGCCCGACCCAGGAGTTGAACCCGGCTCTCCTGCATTGCAGGCAGATTCGTTATAACTTCTACTGCTCCAAAAATGAAACCAATGTCACATAGGGCTGCCTGTACCCCCAAAGGCCAACTTACTGGGTGGTGTCGCGAGCTCTTACCTAAACTGGTTTTAATCTGTTAGCTGTCTTCTATTACAGGACAAAATTCTTCAACCTACTAACATAACATGGTCATGGATGCCTGCAGTTTTTTGAAGTTTTTGATTGGGATTTTTTTTTAATGCAAAAAAAAAAAAAATTCTAAAAATCAAGGAAAAGAGGGATGAAAAGATGGAAGAAAGGAGAGAGAAAGGATAGAGAGAGAAACCAAGACAGAGAAATCAACAAGACGAGGAGAGACAGAGAGATCAAACCTATGCAGAAAGAATCACATGGGGCCCAAAGTCTTTAACCCGTCAGTTAATCCCCATCACACGTAGGACTCCAAGACCTTCAAAGTGAGCCTGGCCCATGCTGTGTAAAAGGGATCAGCGTTAAGAAAACTGCAGGTAAACTTTCCCCAAGAAAAGAAAACAGGCTCAGAAGAACATAAGGTTGTTTTTTTTTTTTTTTTGCTTCATCCAAGGAATCAAACAATGACTCGAGAAGCACCCATCAAAATCAAAGATGACAGCAGCTTCAAAGCTTCCAAGAGGATCAAAGGCAGAGAGAAAAGAGAAGTAAGAGACGGCAGGGAGAGGGTCCTTGCAGCCAAACGTGAAGCCGTAATAACCATTAACTCCAGTAAGTTCACTGCTGCTTGTAAAATCAGCTTTGAGGCTTCTCCTAGGGAGCTCTAGGCAAAACCCTTTAGCACAAACAAAAAATGAGGCATTTTAGCAAAAATAGTGCAATCAAACTCTACTGGCAGACAGCTTTCAGGACATTATCTTGTCTTGCTCCCAGCCTAGAAAGACTGTCCTGCTGGACTTTATATATTCTAAATTGAGTTTCAGTAGACAGCCCCAGAGTCTGGGAATATTTTCAGTTAGATCACAGTGGAAGGGGTTTATTTTTGTAATTTTATTAAACTTGCTTTACAATGTTGTGTTAGTTTCCATTGTACAGCAAAGTCAATCAGCTATACATATGCATTTATCCCCTCTTTTTTGGATTTCCTTCCCATTTAAGTCAGAGTAGAAGGGTTTTGAACTCAATATATTTACCTAGGTGGTAAATACCTAGGTGGCATTGCAAAATGTGACTTTCGACAACCTCGCCAAATGCTGGAAAGAAGAAAGAATGGCAGGCAAACGACTCTTACCTTCTTAGAATCTGATGACTGATTTCTGTATAGTTGGTCAGAAGCTGTCTCTGCCTCATCCTGCTGCCATTATAAAATATTTCTCCCTTCAACTCACGTCTTCCAGAATACTCGTACTATGCAATTACATAGAATTAATTCTATAGTATTTGAGTGGAGTGGATTCACATAGTTAGTTGGACATTGGCGAGCGATTATACTTGGTTATGGATGAAACTCACAGGTCCTCGTACAAAGAAAAATTTTCAGGACGATGGTGTGTTGACCCAACAATTGTGCAAAACACTGCTTACAGTACAATCTCCATTTCTTTTTTCTTTCTTTTTTTTTTTTTTTTTGCTCTGGAAGCATCGTCTCCAAATGAAGTCTGGAGCACCACTCCAGGGACTAGGACTCCATCTAAGTCCAAGACAGCATCTGTCCCAGCATCCTTTCCCTAGTGGTCCTCAATCAGAGTGCTTGTAAGGGAACACAGAGAAGGAAGTCAAGGATATAGCATAGTCCTTGCCAGAATAAATAAAATGTGCAATAAAATGCTGCCTGAAAACTAGTTCCTCAGAACACTTACTGACAAGAGAAGACACACACTTTGAATCTCACCCACCCCCTCTCTCCATCCTTCCTGTGTGTAAAATAGATATTTCCTGCTGCCCCAGGCCCTGCACAACCATGTATTCCTAAAAAATAATCCGAGATACTTGAAGGGAGTGACAGAGGGTGAGATGGTCAGACAGCATCACTGACAAATGGAGGCGAATTGGAGCAAACTCTGGGAGACAGTGAAGGACAGAAGAGCCTGGTGTGCTGCAGTCCATGGGGTCACAAAGAGTCGGATACGACTTAGCGGCTGAATAGCAACAACTTGAATGGAAGTTTCTACCTGAATAGAAAACCTGATTATTAAAACCCAGATCCAAAGTATGAGGTTCATAAGAATGAGTCTTCCCAAATACTTTTCCTGTGGTTCATTCCTGTAGCGTGTACAGTGCTGGGGCAATAGACCCACACAAACATACACGTACACCCGATGTAATAAACATAAAGATCCAGAACAGCCTTACAAAAGAGTGTGTGTGTGGGGGGGTGTTAGGCGCTCAGTGTCCAAGCCTTTGCGACCCTATAGACTGCAGCCCGCCAGGCTCTTCTGTCCATGGGATTTCCCTGGGCAAGAATACTGGAGTGGGTTGCCATTTCCTTCTCCAACAAAGTGTCTATACTTGTCGTCAATGTATTGCATCACCCTGAATCATATCGAGGTGTATTTTCAGTTCAGTTCAGTCACTCAGTCGTGTCCGACTCTCTGCGACCCCATGAACCGCAGTACGCCCGGCCTCCCTGTCCATCGCCAACTCCCGGAGTTCACTCAAATTCATGTCCATCAAGTCGGTGATGCCATTCAGCCATCTCATCCTCTGTTGTCCCCTTTTCCTCCTGCCCCCAATCCCTCCCAGCATCAGAGTTTTCTGCAATGAGTCAAGTCTTTGCATGAGGTGGCCAAAGTACTAGAGTTTCAGCTTTAGCATCATTCCTTCCAAAGAACACCCAGGGCTGATCTCCTTTAGAATGAACTGGTTGGATCTCCTTGCAGTCCAAGGGACTCTCAAGAGTCTTCTCCAACACCACAGTTCAAAAGCATCAGTTCTTTACTTGTACTTTATCCACACCTAAATACCACCAAAGTGTATATTTTGCCTTGTTGGAATAGACTGTGGGGACAATTTACAAATTTGTAAATAAGCAAGCAAATCTATATAGACCTCAGTGAGTGTTTTTTTTTTTTTTACCGTATTTATTATTTTGTGTTGCTACATTCAGGCTACTTCTATAAAGCATACTCAAGTTTGCCAACCTCTAAACCAATGGGTTCCATAGTAGTTCAGATGGTAAAGCGGCTGCCTGCAATGAAGGAGACCTGGGTTTGATCCCTGGTTTTGGATGATCCCTTGGAGAAGGAAATGGCAACCCACTCCAGTATTCTTGCCTGGAGAATTCCATGGACAGAGGAGCCTGGTGGGCTATAATCCATGGGGTCGCAAAGAGTCGGACACGACTGAGAGACTAACACACACACACAAAGCATTAACTTTTCAGAAAAGCTATGTTCTCTGCAAATATTCTACTCTGATGTTTGTTCCCCTGAAACAGGTTAAAGACTTAAAAAAAAAAAAAACTGGCTGATTTTTAATGTGACCAATTTTACAGAAGCAGATGGTATATGACCCTTCTAATTAGGGAACATGGAAAAAATCTCATTCCAAAAGTAAAGCTATCCTTTGATTAGACATCCTGCAAATCAGTTAACCAGCCATAAAGATGAGTCTGCCGAGGTTTTCTCCCCCGCCCCTGATAGCATCAATCATGTTGCTTCCCCTTCTCTGCCTCATTCCTTCTGCCCTTGGGTCATTTCTCCCTGTATTTACCGACCTTATGACCAAAAAAGCGGTGGCGTGATGACTGAGTGCAGTATCAGTAAATATCCACATTAAAAAAAAAAAAAATGGACAGAACAACCAGAGGGCAAAACCAGAAGTGCGTGCACCATATTGACGACAAACTCCGGTGACACCAAGTAGCCACACTCCCTAAACCACAAGATGTAGGAACCAGCAGCTGTGTGAGAGGGAGCTCGGGGAAGCCTGGGGTCCCCACAGACCCGGGAGGAGGAGAACACCTCCGAAGAGCCAGCAGGTTTGCACTGGTGAGTGTAGTGAGCCAATATGAGGTCAGCAGCTGGAACTGAGATAGATCTTGTTCAACTCAGGAGCAAATGGGCACAAGACATCCATGCGGGTCTGAAGACACCCTTGCGTGTCTAAAAGGGCTTGGGCAGTCTGGCCCCCAAACTCTTGCAACCAGCCCACCGGCTTCCCTTCAGGGAGAGGGTCCCCACGGTAGAGTTCAACCCAAACTGAGCGGGACGCCAAAAAGACAGACAAAGAGAATGGCCCACAAATTCATCATTGCTTTTAACATGAAAACCATGGAACAGGGAGACAGGGGAAGCTACAGAGCAAGTGCGCAACGGCTACTTCTAAACGTTTAGGGAAACGAACTTTTGTGTGGAACTGAACAATAGATCACAGATCACAGTTGAATCTGATTCAAATTTACTATAAGAAAAGAAAGAATGTGAAGCAGAGTAACATCCCGAGAGACAAAAAAAAAAAGCATGCCAGAAAATGCATCCTTATAAATCACTTGCAAACGACAATTTGATATTTCAAAAAGAGCTAAAAGGCACTAATCAAAATGACACATAAAAGTACAACGTAAATCAGAAACAGAAAGTCTCAGAAATCAGAGGACAGAACTCAAGACAACTCTAAATAAGGAGGAAAAAAAAGAAAGAAAAAACTAGGGGAAGGGATATATATAATCATCACTGATTCGTGTTGTGGTATGGCAGAAACCAACACATAATTGAAAAGCAATTGTCCACGCATTAAAAAACAAATAAAATTTTAAAAATAAAAAAAACTAGGAAAAAATATGAGAATAAGAAAGAAATAATGGCTTATGAGAAATAAAAGGAAATTTTCAAATTTAAAAAAATTTGAAGATATACAAGGATTTGAGACAAAGTGACAAGTAGTTACATTAGCAGAGAAGACCCAACATGCTGACAACAGAAATCCCTGGAGAAGGAAACTGAAATAAGAACAAAACAAAACAAAATACTAAAAATGATAATTATAGAAAAAAATTTCAAAATAAAGGTTTGAAGTGACACAGGAAATAGCAACCCACTCTAGTATTCTTGCCTCGAGAATCCCAAAGATAAAGAAGCCTGGTGGGCCACAGTCCATGGGTCGCAAAGAGTTGGACAGGACTGAGCAACTAATACTCACATTTAAAGAGGAGCAAAATCTCTAAGTATATTGATTTAGAACAGCCCACATGGAATAAAAGCTACGATAAACTTAAACAGCGTATTTAAAAGTAAAGACATCACTTTGTCTACAAAGTTCCACTTAGTCAAAGCTATGGTTTTTCCAGTAGTCACATACAGATATAAGAGTTGGACCATAAAGAAGACTGAGCACTGAAGAATTGATACTTTCGAACTGTGGTGCTAGAGAAGACTCTTGAGAGTCCCTCAGACTGCAAGGAGATGAAACCAGTCCATCCTAAAGAAATCAGTCCTGAATATTCATTGGAAGGAGTGATGCTGAAGCTGAGGATCCAGTATCCTGGCCACCTGGGGAGAAGAACCAACTCACTGGGAAAGACCATGATTCAGAGAAAGATTGAGGGAAGGAGAAGAAGGTGACAGAGGATGAGATGATTGGATGTCATCACTGAATCAGTGGACCTGAGTTTGAACAAACCAGGAGACAGTGGAGGACAGAGGAGCCTGGTGCGCTGCAGTCCACGGGGTCACAAAGAGTCAGACATGACTCAGCAGCTGAATGGCAACAACATGAAGATATAGCCCAGTAAAACTTCTGAATCGTTCCAGAAAAAGAATCAGGAGCAATTACAGGCAAAACTAGAGAGGGACAGATAATGGAAATAAAATTAGATCATGATCTGACTTTGACATCAAGGCTTTAGTTCGATATAAATGGAGTAATGTATCTAAAATATTTAGGCAAGGTAAATAGGACCCAAGGTCTTTATATACAGCAAGTTGAAACGAACATAAAGCTACTGGTGAGCGTTAAACATTGCTGCATCGTGAGGGGTACTCAAAACCCAACCGACAGTTAAAAGGCAGAGAGTATAGCAAGTAATGGCCGTACCCTCAGACAATGTAAACACACTACAACTATTTTAAAAACGAAGGAAGAGTGAGGTCAGCAGGAACTTCTCTGGTGGGTCCAGTGGTTAAAAATCGATGCAGAGGACATAAGTGTAATACCTGGCTGAGGACCTAAGATCCCACAATCTTTGCAGTCATGCAAAAAAATTTAACTTTTTTAGTAAGCATATCAGGAGTATTATTATTGATACTGTTGTGTGTGTGATGCAAGATAAAGCAAATGGGTAATTATATTTTTTTATTAAAATGTAGTTGATTTTAAATAAAGTGTGTTAGTTTCTGGTATACAACAAAGTGACTCAGTCATCCATACAAACATATATTCTTTTCATATTCTTTTTCATTATAGATTATTCAGTTTAGTTCAGTTCAGTCGCTCAGTCGTGTCTGACTCTTTGCGACCCCATGAATTGCAACACTCCAGGCCTCCCTGTCCATCACCAACTCCCGGAGTTCACTCAAACTCATGTCCATCAAGTCCGTGATGTCATCCAGCCATCTCATCCTCTGTCATCCCCTTCTCCTCCTGCCCCCAATCCCTCCCAGCATCAGAGTCTTTTCCAATGATCCAGCTCTTCACATGAGGTGGCCAAAGTACTGGAGTTTCAGCTTTAGCGTCATTCCTTCCAAAGAACACCCAGGACTGATCTCCTTTAGAATGGACTGGTTGGATCTCCTTGCAGTCCATGGGACTCTGAAGAGTCTTCTCCAACACCATAGATTATTACAAGATAATAAATACAGTTCCTTATGCTATACAGTAGGATATTTTTGTTTATTTATTTTATATATAGTAGATTGTATCCGTGGTGTTGCAAAACACTCTTGATAGTCCCTTGGATGGCAAGGAGATCAAACCAGTCCATACTAAAGGAAATCAGTCCTGCATATTCATTGGAAGGACTGATGCTGAAGCTGAAACTCCAATGCTTTGGCCATCTGATGGGAAGAGCTGACTCATTGGAAAAGACCCTGATGCTGCGAAAGATCGAGGGCAGGAGGAGAAGGGGATGACAGAGGATAAGATAGTTGGATGGCATCACTGACTCAATGAACATGAGTCTGGGTGAACTCCAGGAGTTGGTGATGGACAGGGAAGCCTGGTGTACTGTGGTCCATGAGGTCACAAAGAGTCGGACACAACTGAGTGATTGAACTGAACTGAATGCCATGAGAACCAAGTGGAAGAGGAAGCGAACATGCAGGCTGAAGCCCAACAGAAGAAAGACAAGGCTGAGGCTCAAGTCAACGTGTGCACCCGTGGAAGTCAGGGAAGCAGAAACAAGGGACTGCACGCCTGCTCTCTAGAGCTTGTCTCGATGGGTCTGGAACCCCTCTGACGGCTCTGATTGCCTCCACCACCTGTGAGAGACCTGTCTTGCGCATCTCAGAGCAGTCCCTTTGGGTCCCCTGCCCCGAACCTGTGATCCTGTGGACTAGGTCTCTTCTTGGTTGGGGCTGAATGTATACTATGTACAACAAGTCATGCATTTTGCTGTGTTAAAGAGAAAAAAATCTCATAGTGTGTATGTGGAGGTATGTGAATGGAGTGTGCCTTGGAAGGGGCATAGCTGGTTGATGTTCTACCAACATCTCTACAAGGGTGCTTGCCGTGTAATCTTTATGCACTTTGTGGGGGAAGGGGGCCACTTTTCTGTAATTAGGTCTCAGTTTACAATGAAAGCTTGAGTTTCAAAGGTAAAATAATCATCATAATCATGTCGCCTCAAATTCATAAGGAAAAGGAACAATCAGAGGTCAGAAGTACTAGAAGATCTGAAGATCTGGGGTGAAGCCGGGACTGGAGTCCCGTGGTGGTGAGCCGGGTGGACTGGCTGAGAAATTCAGGAATCCTGAATCCCCGGGGTGGGGAAGGTGGGGAAGTATGTGGACTGGGAGGGAGCGCAAAGCATCAGCACCTCGTTAGGGAAAGTGTTAGGGAAACGTAGGCTCAGGTTCCCAAGGACTTAAGTGTCCATCACTAGCTGAAGGAGGGCAAGGCGGAGAAAGACAACCCCACAGGAAGCCTTAAGTATAGGGCTACATCTCATCCCCGGCACATCCAGTATTGACGAGCTAGAAACAGGCTGTAAATATAAAAGCACTGTGAAAGGAAAAGACATTCTGGAAGATGAGCTGTTTTTAAGAGAACTGTGATCATTTTTTTGAAGAACAAGAAGAGGTGTGTGAGAACTTTCCTGGAGGGACCCAAAATGAATGTCTTGTAGGTCCCTGTGGCAGAACACCCTCCCTTTCCTCCTCCTGATTCAGGTGGCGTGGTTTGGTCATCACGCCCTCCTGGCCCGGTCTGTCCCTGGGACCATCTGCCACATACCGACCTAGCCACCACTGCAGTGACCATCACGAGGGGCTCACGCTGACCCTCGAACCCCAGAGCACACGTTGACAATACCTTGGCTCCTGCCTCATCATGCACCTTTGACTTGTAAGATAACATATGCACCATTGTCGTTCAGTTGCCAAGCTGTGTCCAACTCTTTGCGACCCCATGACTGTAGCCCACCAGGCTTCCCTGTCTGTCACCACCTCCCAGAGTTTGCCCCAACTCATCTCCATTGAGTCAGTGATGCCGTCCAACCATCTCATCGTCTGCTGCCTCTTTCTCCCTTTTGACTTCAATCTTTCCCAGCCTCAGGGTCTTTTCCAATGAGTCAGCTCTTTCGCATCAGGTGGCCAAAATATCGGAGCTTCAACTTCAGCATCAGTCCTTCCAATGAATATTCAAGACTGATTTCCTTTAAGGTGGACTGGTTGGATCTCATTGCAAGAAGATCAACCACATGCACTGCTCCAGGACGTATTTAGGCAAGCCACGGTGCCCTCGTCCTTGTCTCTGCTTCCCTGGGATTTTGCTCCTCAGTAAAACATTTCTACGTAAGCTCTGGGCTCAAGCTACACTGTTGAGAAAAATCAGACTCCCAAGACAGTTGGGACCAACAGGGCCTCAGAAAGTCCACCTCAGGAGAGGATTTTGAAAGTGGGTAAACGTGTCTGAGAGCATTAGGGACCTGATCACTGATCATAAACAGGATGGTGACCATTCCTGGTGTGGAGTGGCATCAGAGCTACTAAGGCTTCACTGTGGTTAGTGGAGAGGAGACACAGGTGGAAGGGGAGGTTTGCATAGGGGTCAATGTAGTTACCAGAATTGAGTACAGGAGGAATTCTCTTGATGGCATTAGAAGCTTGGCAAGAAATGTACAGGCTCAGGGAAGCTAGTCATCAATTTAGGATGCTCAGTTCCAGCAACTACAGGGCCCACTGTCCTGAAAATAAGGCCCAGGTTCTTATTTTCTGAGCAGCAGAGTTGCCAGAGGGATTGAATGTGCAGCCCGACTCCTAAGTCAAAGCCAGTCAAAAACGCCAAAGTCATCAAGAAATCCAAGTCAAAAGTCATTCAGAAAAAGAAGTCATTTTTTTTAAAGTTAAAAGTCATTAAAATCAAAGCTTTAATGAGAAAAGTGTGAGACTCTGAGACAGCAAGTGAGTGTTAGTCGATCAGTCGTGCCTGACTCTTTGTGACCCCGTGGACTGCAGCCCACCAGGTTCCTCTGTCCATGGGGTTCTCCAGGCAAGAATCCTGCAGTGGGTTGCCATTTCCTTCTCTGGGACTGAGACAGACAGGCACACTAACCTGGACATTCTGAGCATTCCAACCCCCAAATTCTCTCCCAGAAGCAGAAATACTTCTTGCTGTCAGAAGAGATGAGCGGCCCTTGGTCAGAGGCCTCACAATGGCTACACCCGAAGTAGGTGTTTCCCTGGATGCTGCTGCTGCTCTTGAAGACAGCAGGTCTGCAAATCTCTACAGAGTCTTCGAAGGCTCCTTCTAGCAGCCTCCCTGCCCAGGGCTCTGCCCAGAGGGCGGTTCAGACACGGCTCCTCCTGAACGGTCCTTCCACCCACACTTCCTCTTTTGCACTTCTGGGGCCCCAACAAATATTTTCCAGTTTCTTGGGAAAGCCATCTCTCCTCAGCCCAGAAAACTTCTCAGATTTCCTAGCTAAGAAAGAACTCTGTGCTTTTCCTAGGATCTGAGGCTCCTGGAAACCAATGCTGAGCAGAAAAGGGTCCTGTCATTTTCTGCTTTGTGCAGTGAGGCAACCTCACTGCTGAAATGTGGGAAAGGAGAAATAAAGGGAACAATCAGGAAGGGGCGGGGGATGTACAATGTCAAAGACCAGGAAACACACATGGAAAAGTAGATGGAAAAGTGATGGAGGTGCTCACAAAGCCGAGAGAGGAGGAAAAGTCCATGCCAGACCTAAATTCATACAAAGACATCGAACACTACACACCGGCTGCATCGCAATCACTACTTGCCATCTAATTTAAAACAGGATGTAAAAAAACTTCCCTGGTGGTCCAGCGGCTAAGACTCTGCACTTCCGATGCAGGGCGCACAGGTTCGGGAATTAAGATCCTACGTGCGGGACAGCGTGGCCAGAAAGTAAATAAATAAAATAGGAAGTAATAAAAGCAAAACAGAGAGACAGGCAAACTGACGAGCAACTTACCACAACCTTGATTCCTTCCCAGTAGCTTCTGAAAGACCCTTTCAAGTAATAACACTGACTCAAAAGGAAAAAGCTTCCAGTGTTAAGTACTAAGGACATATAGGGGACAAAGTCTATACAGTCAAAGCTACGGTTTTTCCAGTAGTCATGCAATGGCACCCCACTCCAGTACTCTTGCCTGGGAAATCCCATGGACGGAGGAGCCTGTAGGCTACAGTCTATGGTGTCGCGAAGAGTCAGACATGACTGAGCGACTTCACTTTCACTTTTCACTTTCTTGCATTGGAGAAGGAAATGGCAACCCACTCCAGTGTTCTTGCCTGGAGAATCCAAGGGACGGGGGAGCCTGGTGGGCTGCCGTCTACGGGGTCGCACAGAGTCGGACATGGCTAAGCGACTTAGCAGCAGCAGAATGTATGGATGTGGAGTTGGACCATAAAGAAGGCTGAGCACCAAAGAGTTGATGCTTTTGATCTATGGTGCTGGAGAAGACACTCAAGAGAGTGTCCCTTGGGCAGCAACAAGATCAAACCAGTCCATCCTAAAGGGCATCAGTCCTGAATATTCACTGGAAGGCATCAGTCCTGAATATTCATTGGAAGGACTGATGCTGAAGCTGAAGCTCTAATACTTAGACCACTTGATGGGAAGAACCGACTCACTAGAGAAGAACCTGATGCTGGGAAAGACTGAAGGCAAGAGGAGAAGGGGATGATAGAGGATGAGATGGTTGGATGACATCACCGAGTCGATGGACAGGCGTTTGAGCACGCTCCGGGAGTTGGTGATGGACAGGGATGCCTGGCGTGCTGCAGTCCGTGGGGTCACAAAGAGTCAGACACGACTGAGCGACTGAACAAAAACTAGGGATGTAATGTACAGCATGATAAATATAATTAACATATTTTAATTATAAAATATTATTTTTGATATAAAATATACTGTATATCATATATGAAACTTAAGAGAAGAAATCCTAAGAGTTTGCATCACAAGGAAAATGTGTTTTCTATTTATTTAATTTTGTATCTGAGATGATAGCTGTTTACTAAACTTATATGATAATCATTTCATGTGGTGTGCCGATCAATTTATTATGCTTTACCCCTAAATTTATATACTGCTATATGTCAGTAATATTACAATATAGTTGGAAGGAAAGAAAAACAGAATCAGGGCATCAGGGTAAGCAAAGGTGATTCTTTGGAAACCAAAGAGACCACAAACTGTTGATTGTTAATAAAAAAGAAAAGAAAAAGATACAAACTAAAAATACCACTGACTCAAATTTCTCTAATTATTACTTGGCCCCATGGAATGACACGAGCTTTTCATATCTTTTAGGTGAATTTTTTTTTTTTGATCGTCTTGTTTCAGAAGTACGTCAAAAGTCATTGCTGGGGCTCCCTTGGTGGTTCTGTGGTTCAGAATCCGCCTGCTAATGCAGGAGACACAGGTTCAATCCCTGGTCCGGGAAGATCCCACGTGCCACACTAAGCCAGTGAGCCACAACTACCAAGCCTGTGCTCTAGAGAGCACAAGTCAAAATAAATAAATAAATAAATTGCTGAAAGACACTCATAATACCCCAGCAAGGCACACATCTCTGAATGGAAACAAAGACAACCACATTGGAAAATGATTTTCACAGGCCCCATACAAATGCACACCATTGTCCTCTACATCCAGATCCATGTGACACACTCATTGTGCACTTACACACTCATCCTGAAGCAATCCTCTCCCAGGAAGGTATATGCCATAGCCTAAGATTGGAAGGCCAGCTGGAGCACGTATCTAACATCAGGACTACTATACCAGAGTCCCCAAAATCCCAGAGGGAAATATAAACCAATCTTTGGTACACTGATTTGTTCATAGCCCCAAAAGCAACCCGTCCATCAGCCAGTAGTCAGGACAGAGTTTAGGGCAATCTAGGGACGGGGGAGCCTGGTAGGCTACAGTCCATGGGGTTGCTAAGAGTCGGATACAACTGAGCAACTTCACTTTCACTTTCCACTTTCATGCATTGGAGAAGGAAATGGCAACCCACTCCAGTGATCTTGCCTGGAGAATCCCAGGGACAGGGGAGCCTGGTGGGCTGCCGTCTATGGGGTCGCACAGAGTCGGACACGACTGACACGACTTAGCAGCAGCAGCAGCAGGAGATGCCTTCAACCTGTATATTATGGCTGCCACGAGTTGCCCTAGAAGAGTCTGTCTCGAGTTATTCATGAAATGATACAAGTTGATCCCTTAAAATAAAATAGAAGTTGGAGTCTTCCCCAAAGCTGTCCCGAATGCAGACTGCAAAGCTCACCATCTGGAGAATTTTCCTTCTCAGCTCTCCACCACTTTGATCATCACACCCACTAAACAAAGAGGACTCTTATCAGAGCTCCAGGACAGACAGCGTCCTGTTAGGGGATCCGAAGGGCAGGATATCCCTGAGATGAGCTGGAAGGCCTGAATTCTCTGGGGGCCAAACAGTCACAGGTTTCACAGCCCTGAGAAACTGGAGGACAGACGCGCTTTCCACCTAAGGATCAGCGAGCATTCCAGCTGCTCCTTAAAGAGAGGGAATTAAACTGTGTGGATCAGTCACACTTGACAACCGCCTGGAACTCGTCTGGGACACAGCCAATCTCAGCAGAAGCTTCCTCGTACTCACCGAATATAATGGAAACTTCAGCCAGGAACAATGCAAACCGTATTTGGGGCTGACAAGAGCTGAAACACAGCCATGCTGCCTGCCAAGCTATCTTAGCTTTTTCATTACAGAGGCAGGCTTCTCTGCTGCTTTCCCATGCCATTGTCCTGCAATAAACTAAAGAGGGGATATAAGTATATTATCTTAAATGTATATGAAGGGAAAATATATCTGCATGTCTTAAAAAGAGACATAAGACTCAGGTGGATATACCAGTGAGAGAAGAGAAAGACAGAGACAGAGATATTTATATGTAACTGTATGTGCTTCCCTGATAGCTAAGTTGGTAAAGAATCCACCTGCAATGCAGGAGAAACTGTTTCTATTCCTGGGTTGGGAAGATCCGCTGGAGAAGGGATAGGCTACCCACTCCAGTATTCTTGGGCTTCCCTGGTGGCTCAGCTGGTAAAGAATCTGCCTGCAATGCAGGAGACCTGGGTTTGATCCCTGGATTGGGAAGATCCACTGGAGAAGAAAGGAAAGGCAACCCACTCCAGTATTCTGGCCCAGAGAATTTCATGGACTGTATATATATATATATATATATATATATATATATATATATACTTATATTTATGAATGTTTCAAATTTCATTTTCAAAATTTATAGTGTATAGCATAGGGAATATACCCAATATTTTATAACCATAAATGGAGTATAACCTTTAAAAATTATGAATCACAGACACATAAAAAATTGTGAGTCACTATACTGTACCCCTGAAACATGTAATACTATACATCAGCTGTACCTGACAAAAATTATAAGAAAAATATAAATAAAAAAATAGCTTGTCCGTGGATCACATCCTGGTCTTAGCAGAGTAAGAATCTAGGTTACGAGCGCCAGAGAAACATTAAAGAGACTGAAGTTTTCATTGCCCACAGACACAAGACGGAAATCATTTTCAATAATTTACAGTGGAAGGGACAAAGAGCTTTTCGATTTCTGACCTGTGAGTGAAAATTCTCATCTCTTAGCTCTTTCCCACCCGAGACCCAGGGCAAAACTGCCTCCTGACGCACTTCTATACACACATGAGGTACCTTTAGTCATAAAGCCCAGGAACCACCTCCACCAAGATGTAGCCAGGTAAGGCAATTTTTTAAAAAAAGCAATGGAGTCGGGTAAATGCAAAGATAGAGCTTCATTTGCAAGCGGCACTGTCCAATGCTACATTGCATGGCTATATAAAATAAATAGATTTTGTAAAGATTTCTTGCCAATGTGCAACAGTTTCCAGTTTTGAACTCCAGACCTCCGTTTCTTCCCAGTTATCCTTCTGACAGCTTTGCTTTCTCTTTTATCCTGTGCTATACCGAGCATCCTGAATTCTCTGCCCTGCCTATTTCCTTCACACATGCCCAGGGATCTGGGTCCCCCGTGGCTTTCTCTCTGCCAGCATCCTGTTTGGATTATTGATGGGGGGAAGCTGGGTCTTTGGAAACCTCTCCTCTTTGAAAGAGTTGTCAGGCTGCAGTTTTGCAAACGGCAGCATGCAAACACTTCAATATTTATGCTCCATGTACCGACACTGAGTAAATTAAGACCCTGGAATACCTGCCTGATCCAAACCATCTGCTTCACAGCATTTTTTTTTTTTTAAATGAGTAGGTAGGGGAAATTTATGAGTACGTTCTCTTATCTCTTGTTGCTAGGGAACCTATTTTTTCGGATAGGGATAATCCTCGCCATCTCGAAAAAAGCAGGAGACAGGCTTCCTTCGGCTCCTCTTGAAATGAAACCTATGGTCTCCCCCACAGACCTCTCTCCAAAGTTACACTGGCCAAGTGGTCCTCAGGGACATAATGTGTGTTCCCCAGCTAGTTGAAAACACACACACAGCGCTGAATTTTCACTTTACATTTTCACCGTCAGCCTCAGCCGGTTGGAGGAGTCTACCAAGTTCATCTCAAAAAAAAAGGAAAGGACCGTTTCCACCCGAAGCGTTGTTATAAGGGGTTATTTTGCCATCTGCACCCCTGCGACTCAGGAGGGAAACGCAAAGATCCATTTTGCCCCCATCAAACTGGAAGCCGTTTTACTGAAAGAAACCCTTGTATGATGAAGATGAAATGAAAAACTAATAATAATAATTATGTTTGGTTCCACGAGGCTCTCTGCCTGAAAACATAAAAGGGACCCTGCAAGCAGAGGGGGAAACTACCCACAGACTTCTCATTTCCTCGGGGCGGGGGGTCTCGAAAAACACATCGCTCCCCCAAGTACACAGCCCACGCCCTTCCAGAGGAGAGAAGGCAGAGAGAAGAACTTTTGAAATACGGCATTTGTGGATTTGTGAGCTTGCTTGTTTCTGCACAGCATGAGTCCCCAGCAGCAAGTTATGTTTCAGAAAAGCGGCTGTGGGCAGAAGGGAACACGGCTGTGGACGACGAAGTGCCTTGCCTTCCGCTCTGGGAGACAATGCCATCCTACCCCCAGTTCAAGTCAGATGTGCAGAATTCGGTGATGGGACTCTGGCTTTCGTTCCCTGAGGCCACAACTACGGTTGGGGTCATGGGTGAGAAGACCCAGCTTCAAATCTTCTCGGACTCTGGCTTTCGTTCCCTGAGGCCACAACTACGGTTGGGGTCATGGGTGAGAAGACCCAGCTTCAAATCTTCTCGCCCTTCATCCCCAGAGCAGCTGCTGCTGGTGGTAAAGAACCTGTCTGCCAATCCAAGAGACACAAGAGATGCAGGTTCGAACCGTGGGTCGGGAAGATCCCCTGGAAAAGGAAATGGCAACACACTCCAGTATTTTTGCCTGTAGAATTCCATGGACAGAGGAGCCTGGTGGGGCTACATACAGTCCATAGGGGTCGCAGAGTCAGACATGACTGAGCAACTAACACACACACACATATAATCCCCAGAGCAGAGACCGTGGGCATTGCAGTTAAGCAAGTGGGCCCAGCTGCTAAACAAGGACAAACCTCAAAAGGCTTTCTGCCTTACGCTTTAGTGTGATATCCAAGAAAGCAATCAAAGAAAGAAATGGTCAAGCATCCCAGCTGCTGATGGCAAAACTAAGTCACCATTGAATCTGGATCAATTTACAAATGGTTGTGAAAAAACTCTACTTGGATTACTGATCCCCCATTTATACTAAGCAGGAAAATCAGTACAAAAGGAGCCTGAAAGCTTAACTGCAATTTTTCATGTTAACTCAGCTGCACAGGCATGGCTTGATAAGTCCCACGATCAATGCCATCAATGGCCAGTATATATGAGACCAACACAAGACCCAAGCATGGGGCTTACTAACTCGTTTGCCTATATTAAGTTGCCAATAGCAGGCTTAGCTGAGTCTGTAAAAATTATTACCAAGACCTAGTTTTAGAGCAACTCAGTGCGCGGTCTTTAGCTCAGCGGCCACATCAGCTAGGAGTTTATTAGAAATTTATACTCTGAGATCAAACCAGTCCATTTTAAGGGAAATCAACCCTGAATATTGATTGGAAGGACTGATGCTGAAGCTGAAACTCCAATACTCTGGCCACCTGATGCGAAGAACTGACTCATTTGAAAAGACCCTGATGCTGGGAAAGATTGAAGGCGGGAGGAGCAGGAGACGACAGAGGATGAGATGGTTGGATGGCATCACCGACTCAATGGATGTATGTTTGAGCAAGCTCTGGGGAGATGGTGATGGACAGGCAGGCCTGGCGTGCTGCAGTCCATGGGGTTGCAAATAGTCGGACACAACTGAGCAACTGAGCATCAACAACAGACTCTCAGGCCCCAGCCCAGACCCAGCAGGTCAGAATCAAGGGTTGAGGTTCCCCCACTTGTGTTTAGGCAAGTCCTCCAGGTAACCCTGATACACTCTCCTTTGTGAGAACTGCTATACTCCAAAACCCCCAACGACCTCATTTCTGTCACTGATGAACTCTCTGCTTATTACAGAGATGAGCTATATATCACTGTTAGTATCATGCATGATGAATCCAGGTCACAGAAATACAGACCACATTAGCCAAGATCCTGTTTAACAGGCATTAACTTCATAGACCATGGGCTTCCCTTGTGGCTCAGCTGGTAAAGAATCCGCCTGCAATGCAGGAGCCCTGGGTGTAGAAGATCCCCTGGAGAAGGGAAAGGCTGCCCACTCCAGTATCCCGGCCTGGAGAATTCCATAGACTGTATAGTCCGTGGGGTCACAAAGAGTCGGACACAACTGAGCCAGTTTGACTTCACTTCACTTCATAGACCATGGTTTAGTGAATCCTCGAAGAGATGGGAAAAAATAAGGAAATAGAAAGGGGGAAGGGAAAAGAAATTATTTAAGAAATTGTGCTGCCTGAGACTTCCCTGGTGGCCCAGGGGTTAAGAATCCTCCTCCCAAGGCAGGGGACATGGGATCGATCCCTGGTTCAGGAAGATCTCACGTGTTGCAAGGCAACTAAACGCATATGCCATAACTGCTGAGCCTGCGACCCACAACCACCTAAGCCTCTGCACCCGGAACCCATGTCCCACAGCAAGGGAGCCACCACGATGAAAAGCCTGAGCACCAAGGTGAAGAGCAGTCCCCACCTGCGGCAACTAGACAAAGCATGAACACAGCAACCAAGACCCAGGGCAGCCAAACACAAATAAATAAAAAAATTTTTTTAAAGGATCAACATCAAAAAAAAATAATACATAGAAAGCAAAAATCTTTTAAAAAGAAGAAAATTATGTGGCCATTAAATATGATGTTTGAGAGCAATATGTAAAAATTTGGAGAAATACATTATAATATTCAACTTGAAGAATGAAAGTCATTCAATCATGTCCGACTCTTTACGACCCCATGGACTATACAGTTCATGGGATTCTCCAGGCCAGAATACTGGAGTCAGGTAGCCGTTCCCTTCTCCAGGAGATCTTTCCAACCCAGGGATGGAACCCAGGTCTCCCCCATTGCAGGTGGACTATTTACCAGCTGAGCCACCAGGAAACCCCAAGCATACTGGAGTGGGTAGCCATTCCCTTCTCCAGGGGAACTTCCAAAGTCAGAGATCGAACCCAGGTCTCCCACATTGCAGACGGATTCTTTACCAGCTCTGAGCCAGCAGGAAAGCCCATGAAGAATACAAAATTATATATTTCTTGTCATCCCAATCTTAGAGTCTAGACTTCTTTTAAGCATGGAAGGAGATTCACTGGAACGTCAGCAGTTAATGTCTTTGGGTGGTAGAGATGACAAACGATTTTGCCCCTCATCTCTTTTTACTGTTGTCTGTTTTTCATGCTTTCTAATTGCTCTTTTAATGGAAAACACAGTTGAAAATACACATTAAGGCAGGACCAGGTTACAACCAGCTAACACATCAATAAAGCAAGCATTTGTCTTTAACACACACTTGCACTGTTTTTCACAGTCAGTTATCTACTCCAGCTCACATAGGCCAGATGTGAGGCAGAACTGAGTCTCTCCTGGGGCTGGTACTGAGAGACAGATATAGTGAGCCTACGTTACTAGACAACGCTGTGGAGCACCTCACACGCATGAGGAGATGATATATCAGCCTGGAAATAGCTGGGGGTAGTGGGGAGGATACATATATATGTATATTTATATAGCTGGGCTTCCCTAGTAGCTCAGACGGTGGAGCATATGCCTGCAATGCAGGAGACCCAGGTTTGATCCCTAGGTGGGGAAGATCCCCTGGAGAAGGAAATGGCAACCACTCCAGTATTCTTGCCTGGAAAATTCCATGGACTGAGGAGCCTGGTGGGCTTCAGTCCATGGGGTTGCAAAGAGTCAGACATGACAGAGCAACTAACACATACACACGTATAGTTGCTCCTGCTAAATCTCTTCAGTCGTGTCTGACTCTGTGTGACCCCAAAGATGGCAGCCCACCAGGCTCCGCCGTCCCTGGGATTCTCCAGGCAAGAATACTGGAGTGGGTTGCTATTTCCTTCTCCAATTCGTGAAAGTGAAAAGTGAAAGTGAAGTCACTCAGTCGTGTTCCACTCTCCACAACCCCATGGACTGCAGCCCACCAGGCTCCTCCGTCCCTGGGATTCTCCAGGCAAGAGGACTGGAGTGGGGTTGCCACTGCCTTCTCTGCATATATAGCTATATAAATATATATCTTCCTCAGTAACTCAGCAGTAAAGAATCTGCCGTGCAGGAGCTGCAGGAGATGTGGGTTCGATCCCTGGGTTGGGAAGATCCCCTGGAGGAGGACATTGCAACCCACTCTAGTATTCTTGCCTGGAAAAGCCCATGGACAGATGAGCCTGTCAGGCTACAGTCTGTAGGGCTGGAAAGAGTTGGACATAACAAAAGCAACTTAACAGCGTGTATATATATATATATATATATATATATATATACACACACACACACAGCTCAAGGGGTGACTTAGAAATCACACGGGTGTCCACACAGATTCCTTTCTAAAAAAGACAAGCCATTCAGGTTAAGATGTGCATGCTAAGTGGCTTCAGTTGAGTCCAACTCTTTGTGACCCCATGGACTGTAGTCCACCAGGCTCCTCTATCCATGGGATTCTCCAGGCAAGAATACTGGAGTGGGTTGCCATGCCCTTCTCTAGGGGATTGTCCAAACCCAGGGATCGAACCTGCATCTCTGTCTCCTGCACTGGCTGGAGACCAGCTCTTGACCACTAGCACTGCCTGGGAAGCCCAAGACATCCATGCCTAATTCACCTCTCCTGTCTCCTGCTCCAGGTCTCCTCAATGCCCTGAGAATGACAGACACTTGAGGGGAAAACCTAGGCTCCCCACTCTGAAATCAAGTCATTTCTTGACCAGTTCCCTAGCTACTGATGTACTTAAGCTTAAAACCATCCCAACGGTTTCCACCCTTCATATATTTCCTGATTCCAGGGAAGCGGACGTCACAGACATTCAGAAGCATAGGAAAAGTGATGCCCGCAAATCCTAGAGAAGATGGATTTAAAGTGTCCTTTCGAAAATAAATAAATAAAGTGTCCTCTTGGCTGATTTGAAGGAGACTCCCGTAGAAGGCTTTTGTACACGAAGTGACGTCTGCTTTTCCGTAACATCGGTGGCTCTGGTCACTAATGATGAACGAGAGGTGAGAAGCGGTTGCCCTGAACACGGTGTGGGCTTTAGACACGCATGGAGCAGGGGCTGGAGTCTGGGGTCTACTGACCCCCGGTCAATTCTGGATGATGCTCCGTGCATCAGCTGTAGTTTACTCCTCTGCAAAATGAGCATAACAGTGCCTGTTTGACAAGGTCGCTGAGAGCATCAGAGGTGCAAAGAATGCACCGCGCCCTTCCTGCTCATTGTAAAACGGTCAGGCAGAAGGCGGTGATGTGCTGGGGTGCTGGACGGCTGCGAACCGTAGCAGTGAGTCCTGTCTGACTGAGGAGAGGAGTCTGTCCCTCCATTCTAAATGACCAAAAGAGGAAAACACCTTGCTGTTGAGTGGAGAGACTGGTTACATTTCAGGGAAATGATGCCCAGCCTCCATAGACTACTCCAACTCCTAAGACCCAAGAGAAGCTTAGCACACGTGCTCCAGGAGATCTGACTGACAGTCCACTCCCAGCAAGCACTGTTTGTAAGAGCAAAAGGCTCAACACAACCCAGATGCCCTAACACAGCTGAATGGATAAAGTCATCAGGGCATAGCTCCCCGGTGAAATACTTCATAGACCTCAAATTGAATGAACTACATCATTGAAATAAAGGTTGAGCAAAAAAAAAAAAAAAAACTAGTCCCTATAGGATATTCTTTATATAAAATTTTTAAAAAGCAAGCAAAAGCAAATCACATATGATTAATGTATATACATGCATGGGATAAAAAGAGCAAGAAAATCAAAACAAGCGAATGGAAAATCCAAACATCAGGTTCCTAGTTACCGCTGGGGCCAGGAGGCAGGAAAAATAAAGAAGTGAGTGCTAATGGGGTAAGTGATTAGCAACTTTCTAATTCTTCTGTTCGGTGAATGTTCCATATATCATCCCGTGAAAGGAAGAGCAAAGGGAAAGCCATGGTGGACTCATGATAATAGCATCTTCAATTCTGTGCCATCTTTTATTCCATGCCAGATTTTTTTTTTACTGCTGTTTAAGACGGACACAACATTTCCTCTCGAGGATGTTCCTAGGCTTAGAAAGAAGTGGAATCAGGAGAGGAGACTCAAATTGTTGAAGAGTAGTTAAGGGCGCAGAGAGTGGGGAGATAAAGGTTAACAAAGTTATGGAAGTAAAAGCAGGTAAAGCAAAACAAGGAGTTGTGAGTATGTCTATACTTAAGATGGAGAAAAAACAAGGACCTGCTGTCCAGCACAGGGAACTCTGCTCAATACTCTGAAATGACCTTATGGTTCCCAAGGGGGAAGGATGGGGGAAGGGACAGTCAGGGAGTCTGGGGTGGACATGGACACACTGCTGTGTTTAACATGGAGAACCAACAAGGACCTGCTGGACAGCTCAGGGAACTTTCCTCAGTGCTCTGTAATAACCTCATGGTTATCGGGGGGAAGGATGGGGGAAGGGATAGTTAGGGAGTTTGGGATGGACATGGATACACCGCTGTATTTAACATGGAGAGCCAGCAAGGACCTGCTGGACAGCACAGGGAACTCTGCTCGATGTCATGTGGCAGCCTGGATGGGAGGGGAGTTTGGGGGAGAATTGACTTACGTGTATATGCGTGGCTGAGTCCCTTCACCGTCCACCTGAAACCATCACAACACTGTTTGTTAATCGGCTATACCCCAGTACAAAATAAAAAGTTACAAGAAAGGGAAAATGTTGTGAGTTCTGAGCAACCTCTAAACCGTGGGGAGAAAAGTCAACAGAGAGAAAGGGTGACAGGTGGGAGTCTGTGAAGTTCAGACACACTAAGCTCCAAGTTCAACGCTGGAGAGTCACCAGGCTGAAGGCTGGAAAACTCCTGCAACAGTGGAAGGAGACTTCCACCTGTCTACTGAGCTCCATCTGAAGTAATTCTCTCCTTTGAAGATTTCTTGCTCCAATTAACACCTACACATCACTTTACCTGTATTTTTAAAGATGCCTATTTCCACGTTTTCACGGTCCTTTCAAAGAGAGGGGAAAAGGGAAAGAATCTTCACATGCTAAACGATGCTGTCACTGCTTCAGAAAAAAAAAATTGAGATGAAGCAAAGTGGCAATGCTTTCTGCATTTATTGAGCAATTACTAAGTGCCTCGCAATCTTTAAGTGCTTTTATTTATGAGTTCATTTAAGTCTTGCTACACTGAGCTAGGACTCTCAGCATCTCCCTATGTATCAGATGAAGAAGGCTTGTTCTTCAGTCACTCAGTCGTGTCTGACCCTTTGCAACCCCATGGACTGCGGCATGCCACATGTCCTTGTCCTTAGCTGTCTCCTGGAGTTTGCTCAAACTCGTGTCCGTTGAGTCAAAGATGCCAGCCAACCATCTCATCCTCTGCCATCCCCTTCTCCTCCAGCCTTTAGTCTTCCCCAGCAGCAGGGTCTTTTCCAATGAGTCAGCTGTTCACATCAGGCCAAAGGACTGGAGTTTCAGCTTCAGCATCAGACCTTCCAATGAATATTCAGGACTGATTTCCTTTAGGATGGATTGGTTGGATCTCCGTGCAGTCCAGTGGACTCTCAAGAGTCTTCTCCAAAATATTGGAACTTCAGCATCAGTCCTTCCAGTGAATATTCAGGACTGATGTCCTTTAGGATGGACTGGTTGGATCTCCTTGCAGTCCAAGGGACTCTCAAGAGTCTTCTCCAGCACCACAGTTCGAAAGCATCATTTCTTCAGCGCTCAGACTGAGAAGCCTTCAGGCGGCTTACAGGATGAGAACTTAGGTCTCTGGGAAGACGGCCCAGCTGAGCTATTTGTTGCCTGAGCCCCTTTTCTTCTCTGATCCACATAATCTTGGAAAAGGAGAAGGTGAGCTGGAAGGTCACCACTCCACCCAACCCCCTGGTGATATTCTGGGTCCCACCAAAGCCTCCCCCTCCTCGTGCTCCACCCCCACTCCAGGACCACCCTAATTGCCTGGCTATTTAGGTCCCTTAATTCTCTCTAGGAAACTAAACCTGCAATTAAAAGGGAAGTAAACAGCGACTGCAATTCCCACCTCACTGCCAGGGGCTGGTGCTGGTAAAATCGATTATTTCTCTCTTCTTTGCATCACCAATGAGCATCCCAGGCCTTTAGCACAGACGGGACTCTGCATACAAAAGAAACAATGCCCACTGGGGACCAGGAGGGTCCAATGACCTCAGGCCCTGATGGCTTTGTTGTTCGAAGGAAGGGCATCACTTCTTTTAATTGAGGGGCTGAGAATCACAAAACTTAAACTCGGTGTGCTGAGACGCTGAGATGTCTTGGGTGATTTCATTATTCTCCTCTAATTATGTGAGAAAGGAAGGGGGCTGATGGAGGAAGGGCCTTTTAAAAGGCCTGATGTCTACATCACGTCCCCAACTGTAACACTATCGTCTCTGGCCGGCTCCCCGGGAGGCCTCCGGGATGTCAGCACCCAGAAACTTGGAGAGAATGAAACAAACACAGAGATAATAACTGGAAAGGAGCTGGCAGATATTCAGATGGTTTTCATTTACAGTGAAGTCGGGGGAACAAAATCAATTATCCCTATGTCTTCTCGCACTGAAACATTTTAATTTTTGGACAAAGTGTTATGCACAAATAGTATTTACTAAGGGGAAAAGGGAGAGATTTCACCCAGTTACGATGCTTTAATCTCTCTTTGAAGTTTTGATTCTGGGCGGGTCTGCCAGGGCTTTCTGCCCTTTGATATTTGTACAAAGGTATCAAGGAGAATCCAAAAGGAGACTTCAGCTCAAAGGGGCGCCTGCCACCCGTCACCTCCTGGGAGTGTGGGGGAGTGTGGTTTTATCTGTGGGACTCACTTGCCTTGAACTTGATCTTACCTCAGATGAGCGAACAAGTGAGTGAAAGTTGCTCAGCTGTGTCTGACTCTTTGCGACCCCATGCAAAGTCCATGGAATTCTGTGGGTCAGAATACTGGAATGGGTTGCTGTAATCTTCTCCAGGGCATCTTCCCAACCCAGGGATCGAACCCAGGTCTCCTGCACTGCAGGAGGATTCTTCACCAGCTGAGCCACCCTGGAAGCCCAAGAATACTGGAGTGGGTAGTCTACCCCTTCTCCAGCGGAATCTTCCCGACCCAGGAATCGAACCGAGATCTCCTGCATTACAGGTGGATCCTTAACCAGCTGAGTTACCTGGGAAGCCCCTTAAATGAGTACGTTATCTCTGTTAATTCTCCAAAGAGACCAGAGCACCCCTCTAAAAATTTAGGTTCCCAGAAAAGACAAATAATCATGTCTCCCAAAATTTACATTATTAATTACACAGCAAATGCAATGGGAAAATCTGTTTATTTTTTCTTCAAATTACATCAACTGTTTTCCAGAAGTAAATTAAACTTTAGTTTCCCCACTCAGCTTTTAAAAACAAAATCCTTCCAAAACAAATGAGGGAGATATTTCAGATAAACATATCCTCATTATGTATCTCCTCCAGGCCCTGTACCTAATGGGGATATATTCTGATACACGTATACACTGTACATACTATTTCTATGTAAGAAGTTGATTACAGATATATCAAAAATAAGCTATCCAGTTATATGGATATAACTGAGTAACATGTACATGTAATTGCATATAAGATTACGTTCAGATATTCATATGGGGCTTCCCCGGTGGCTGAGACAGTGAAGAATCCGCCTGCAATGCCGAAGCCCCGGGTTCAATCCTTGAGTCGTGAAGAACCCCTGGAGGTGGGAATGGCAACCCACTGCAGTATCCTTGCCTGGAGAATCCCATGGATAGAGGAGCCTCGAGGGCCACAGTCCCTGGGGTCGCAAAGAGTCGGACACGACTTATGACTAGCACTTCCACTACTTTTTCAAATATACATATAATAAGTTGTTTGTTTATATTTTGTATGTTTTAATTTTTACTTTTTCTTCCTGTTTATTTTTAAAATTTTTATTTTATATTGGACTATTGTTAATTAACAATGTTGTGTTACTGTGTCAGGCATCCAGTGAAGTGACTCAATTATAAATCTATATGCACCTATTCTTTTTAAAGTTCTTTTCCCATTGAGGTTATATTTTGTATTTTTTATATTTCATTTTATTTATTTGGATGCTTGTGCACATTGATATACATTTAATATATTCAAAATGATTCTAAGCAATGAATTTCAGCCTTATAAACTCAGAAAGTTGATTTGAGTCAGACAAAGTTAGTTTGATCTACTTAATTGGATCTATTAACTTTAAGATGATGATGGAGTGTTTTACTCAGTACAAAACAAATTAACGTGTATCTCAGAAAACTTAGTTTTGCAGAGTTTCAGAGTTATTTACTGAACCTGCTTATTGAAATCCATCTAAATCTCATTTGGTAGGTTCATGGACAGATGTGAGTGTTTGACTGTAAAGAAGGCTGAGAGCCAAAGAATTTTTGCTTTTGAACTGTGGTGTTGGAGAAGACTCTTGAGAGTCCCCTGGATTGCAAGGAGATCCAACCAGTCTGTCCTAAAGGACATCAACCCTGAATATTCACTGGAAGGACTGACGCTGAAACTGAAACTCCAATACTTTGGCCACCTGATGGGAAGAACAGACTTACTGGAAAAGATTCTGATGCTGGGAAAGATTGAGGGCAAGAGGAGAAGGGGACGACAGAGGATGAGATGCTTGGATGGCATCTCAATGGACATGAGATGGGTGTGAGTTTGAGCAAACTCTGGAGAGACAGTGAAGAACAGGGAAGCCTGGCATGCTGTAGTCCATGGAGTCCCAAAGAGTCAGACACCACTTAGCAACTGATCAAGGAGAACAATAAGAAGAAAAGGGGAGAGAAAGAGTTCTTGACAATATTCAAATGTCTCAGCACGCAGGTCAATTTGTTTTCAGGGTGAGAGGGAGACTCCCCATTCCGTTCAAACGTTCAGACCATTCGTTAAGCATCGCCATGGAGAACTTTCCAGAAGAAGCCGGCTTGGATGCAATGAGAGGACACGGACGGCCCCACATACCCTGAATTCTTGTCAGAATGAGGAACATGATGGTTTAGTTCATTTTCTTCTCCATATTTGAACTGGCATCAGTAGATGTAAACTTTGAAATGGATTTTATTTTAGATGGACTCGTATTTCCCAGCCTCCTGCCAACCCTTTTATAACCGGTTACTGATCAGCCTTCGAAAGCCAGGCTCACAGTGGTATGTTTTGGTTCCACTGATTTTACAGACTGGCAGAATGCGCTGTTCTTACTTACGTTACAAGTTGCGAATGTTTTTGTTCCATTTACTTTTACCCCGTGACCTCAGGCAGGGCTTGGCAAGCTGCTTCTGCAGAGGGGCAGACGGTCACTGTGTGAGGCTCTGGAATTCCAACACACCATGCACAGTGTGTGAGGTGTGCACAATATGCAGACAGGTGGGTGTGGCTGGGCTCCATAAAACTGTATTCGGAGGTGGTGAAGTCTATCAAATGTTCCCATATCAGGCAATTCTATCTTTTGATTAAAAAAAAAAAAACATTTAAAAATAACAAATCCATGATGGTTTGCCAACCTCTGCTGCTGCTGCTGCTGCTGCTAAGTCACTTCAGTCATGTCTGACTCTGTGCAACCCCACAGATGGCAGCCCACCAGGCTCCCCCATCCCTGGGATTCTCCAGGCAAGAACACTGGAGTGGGTTGCCATTTCCTTCTCCAATGCATGAAAGTGAAAAGTGAAAGTGAAGTCGCTCAGTCATATCTGACTCTTAGAGACCCCATGGACTGCAGCCTACCAGGTTCCTCCGTCCATGAGATTTTCCAGGCAAGAGTACTGGAGTGGGTTGCCATTGGCTTCTCCGTTGCCAACCTCTAGCCTAAGATAAAAGGAGTTCTTGCAGTGGGTTCTTAATCTTGGAAAGGCGCTTTCCGGATCCTTCACTCAGTCTTCATCCCCTATGTGCACATGGCCGCAAGAAATTTCTCTTCAAGTGCAGGGACAGAGCCCATGACACAAGACCCTGGGCTCAGACCACAGGACGTGGGCATCACGTGTCCACAGCTTTCTCCTCTTAGGTGCTGGAGAGTCAATAGCTTTTCACGATCACCACATAAAAACACTAGCAGAAGGGACTTCCCTGGCAGTTCAGAGGTTTGGACTCTGCACTTCCACTGCAGGGGATGGGGTGGGGGTTCAATCCCTGGTCAAGGAACTAAGATTCCCGAGTGCCCTGTAGCTCAGTTCAGTTCAGTTCAGTAGCTCACTCATGTCCGACTGTTAGCGACCCCATGGACCGCAGCACGCCAGGCCTCCCTGTCCATCACCAACTCCTGGAGTCTACTCAAACTCATGTCCATTGAGTCAGTGATGCCATCCAGCCATCTCAGCCTCTGTCGTCCCCTTTTCCTCTTGCCTTCAATCTTCCCCAGCATCAGGGTCTTTTCCAATGAGAGCTCTTCGCATCAGGTGGCCAAAGTATTGGACTTTCAGCTTCAGCATCAGTCCTTCTAATGAATATTCGGGACTGATTTCCCTTAGGATGGACTGGTTGGATCTCCTTGCAGTCCAAGGGACTCTCAAGAGTCTTTGGCACCACAGTTTGAAAGCAACAATTCTTCGGCGCTCAGCCTTCTTCACAGTCCAACTCTCACATCCATACATGACCACTGGAAAAAGCATAGCTTTCACTGGACGAACCTTTGTCGGCAAAGTAATGTCTCTGCTCTTTAATATCCCATGTACATTTGTCATAGCTTTTCTTGACGTGCATCCTTTGGTAATCCTACCTCTGGGATCTCTGCTCAACAGAGGTAACAAGAATAGTTACCTGATGACACTGGTTCTCATACATGGCTTCCCACAGCATTCATACTCGGCTAGGGTACAAGTAAGAGGCCCATCCTCTCTCAGGGATTCTGATGTAATGGTGAGGGGTGGGATCTAGACACTGGAACAGCCACAAGGCCCCCAGGGAATTCTGACTTGCAGACTGGCAGCAAAGCTGGAGAGACCGGCTGCCTTGTGGAGCTGCAGTGACGGAGCAGTGAGAGGCTGAGGACTTCCAGTGGTGGAGTGCCCAGGAAAACGTGCTTTAGTTATCGTTGTTTGGGGGAGAATAAGACGCTCAAAGTGAGAGGACTCAATGGCCCAAGCTCACACTTTTTTTTTTTTTTTAAATATTGATTTCTTTTGGCTGCCTCTGGTCCCAGTGGCAACACATGGGATCTTTGCTGTGTCATTCGGGATCTTTCCCTGCAGTGCACAGACTCCCAGTTGGTGCTAGTGGTAAAGGACCCACCTGCTAATGTGGGAGACGTAAGAGGCCTAGGTTCCATCCCTGGGTTGGAAAGATCCCCTGGAGGAAGGCATGGCAACCCACTGCAGTATTCTTGCCTGGAGAAGCCCATGGACAAAGGAGCCTGGTGGGCTGCAGTCCATGGGGTTGCAAAGAGTCAGACACGACTGAAGCGACTGAGCACAGCACACACACTCTCCAGCTGTGTTGCGCAGGCTCAACAGTTTGCGGCACTCGGTGGGGCTTAGTTGCTCTGGACATGTGGGGTCTTAGTTCTCCGACCGGAGATGGAACCTGTGTTCCCTGCGTTGCCCTGTGGATTCTCAACCACTGGACCTGCAGAGAGGTCTAGTCGCATATTTAAGTAGGAGGTCTAGCATCAAAATACAGCTCAATCTTGTAGCATCTGATTTAAAAGAGCCACAGACTATCACTCTAGGTCACTGTTCTTTAATTTTGTCCAAACTTAAGACCTCAGAAAGAAACCCATGGAACAGGGATCATTAAACTGCAGCCTGTGGGCTAAATCCTACCATTGCCAACTTTTGTTTAAAAAAAAAAAGGGTGGGGGGATGTAGTAATAAAGCTGTATAGGAAGTTTCCCATTCATTGATTGCTTCTGTGCTACCATAGCAGAGTTGAATAGCCAAGACAGAGCTGAAAATATTCAGTATCGCCCTTTATCAGAATGCTTTGGTCAGTGCTGCAATAAGGAAATGATAACCAAGATGATGTTTTATCGGGGTGGGTGACCTAACTGGTCTCCATGTAGTCTACGGGGAGTTTCCCAGAATGTTAAAGAGAAGATGCATTTGAATAACTGAAACCCTCGACTTCCCAAGAAAGTACACTGAGACCACGGGAGGTATTGGGCCAGCTCAGGTTGGAAGGTCCCCCAGGAACCAGGGCATAAATGGAATCCAGATTTTCTACTTCCACACACTGCTGCTTGCGAGCCAGTGCATTTATCTTAAATAAAACAGCTAATCAAGGGGTGGGGCAGTAATTTCCTTCGGTTTTCTCTTTGCTCCTGCAGAATCACCAATAATTTCAATGGACTGGACAAAAACAGTGCAGGTTTTAATCAAAAGCGATGCACTCCAGAGTTAGATGCTAATTATCTGGATAATGTAAACAACTTTCTTCTTCCGCTTTGAGAAGAGCTAATGAAATAGACCTCTAAGTGGAACCAACACCATGTTTAAAAGCTTTGAAGAACCGCTCCACTCTATTCAGCTCTGAATGGGTGAAATTTCAGTCTCCAGTGAGCCCTGTTTTAAATGGAAATCTTTCTCTTTTGTTATCAAGCCCGCTGTTTCAATTGCCGTAAGCCTTCTGTGTGCAGGATAAGCAAGTCCTCGTCAAGTCGAACATAAGGAGAAAATCACCTCTGGGAGTCGTTTGTCTTCCTTTGAAGTCTCTTGGCCACCGGTTATCACACTGCAGATATTTCCCAGGGAGAAAAATCACTGAATCTCAAAAACATTTTTAAATCATTGTTGCTGTCATTCAGTTGCTAAGTCGTGTCCGACTCTTGGCAACCCCATGGACTGCAGAATGCCAGGCTTCCATGTCCTTCACCATCTCCCAGAGTTCACTCAGAGTCACGTCCATTGAGTTGGTGATGCCATCCAACCATCTCATCTTCCGTCACCCCCCTTTTCTTTCTGCCCTCAATCTTTCCCAGCATCAGGGTCTTTTCCAATGAGTCAGCTCTTCACATCAGGTGGCCAAAGGATTGGAGTTTCAACTTCAGCATCAATCCTTCCAATGAATATTCGGGACTGATTTCCTTTAGGATGGACTGGCTGGATCTCCTTGCAGTCCAAGGGACTCTCAAGAGTCTTCTCCAACACCACAGTTCAAAAGCATCAATTCTTCAGCGCTCAGCCTTCTTTACGGTCCAACTCTCACATCCATACATGACTACTAGAATAACCATAGGTTTGACTAGACGGACTTTTATTGGCAAAGTCATGTCTCTGCTTTGAAATATGCTGTCTAGGTTGGTCGTAGCTCTTCCTCTAGGCTGACTCAGCATCAGTGGGTCAGCAACTAAGTTCTAGCAGTGATGCTGCCTTCTAGTCACAGGGTCGACTCGCACCCAAGGGGAGGGGAATCACACAGGGGTGCCCGCCATGGAGCAGAACCCTGCGAAACATCTTAGAAGTCTGCCTCCCACACATGGCGGCCCCAGACCAGGGGAATACAAGGGCAAACAGCAGGGACATGTGTGAGTCCATTTCTGCTCAGAGAACAGTTCAATGCCTATTCTCAGTTAAGAGGAAATTGTGAATAAGGAGGACAGAGGCTGGATAAAAGGAGTGGATAAACTTGAAGCCAGGCAGGATATTGGATGAATTCAGTGAGCCTCAGCTCTGTGCTCTTCAAAGTGGGGTCTATAGGCCGACCTACATCACCACCTGGGAGCTAGCCTAGCCCTACTGAACTAGAGTGTCTCCAGAAATTTGATCAGATCCCAGAGATAGCTATTCTTTAGCCTTTTCAGCAGCTGAGGCTTCTCAGACACATCAACAGGGTATCTGGTATACCATCATCAAGAAGCTCTCAAGTCAGGGCTTCCTTGGCAGTCCAGTGGTAAATGGCAAAGCAGGGCACGTGGGTCGACCTCTGGGTCAGGGACCCAAGGTCCCACATGCCACAGAGCAACTAACACCGTGCACCATATCTACTGACCTTGAGTGCTGCAAAAACTACTGAAGCGCAAGCCCGAGCATTCTGGACATCGCACCTCAACTAGAGTCGGTGTGCCTCACTGAAAGATCCCACATGATGCAGCAAAGATACCATGTGCCGTAACTCAGAGACAACACAGCCCAATTAATTAAATTTAAAAAATTTAAATCATTATTTAAAAACAAGATGTTCTCACAGTAGCCGTATTTAAGCTCTGCTGTCTTGACATCAGCAAAGCCAATGGGTAGTGGAAACTTTGGGTCAATTTGATGACTTTAAAAATGGAAGTTCAGCAACGACCCTGATGACTTGTGTGGAAGGGTGGCCTGAAGACTTATAAGCTCTCTGTTCACCAGAGAAACTCCTGCTGCTAGGACTCCCGTGACTCACACCAGGCATGTGGATACACCGCAGGGTGAAGCTCAGGACAGAAACACGGCGGCTGGGGGTTAGGAGGTGAGGTGCGGGGTCTCACAAGCCTGCAGGGGAACTCTAGCACTCCCACCAGTCAACCTTCCATGTCCCAGATTGTCTCATCTACATGAAGGAGCCAGTGGTAGCGCCATCTTTCTCTCGTGAGGGCCAAATAATGCAGACACCACTCATCAATAAGAAGAAGACTACCCAACTGGAACTGAACAAAGGAGTCAAACACGCCATTCCTCCAAAGAAGACATACAAATGCTCAACAAGTATGTGAAGAGATGCTCAACATCATTAGCCATCAGGAAGATAGAAACCAAAGCCACAATGAGATAGCACTTCATGTCTAGTGGGATGGCTAAACTAAAGTACAGGTAATAACAAGTGTCAGTAAGAATGTGCCAAAGCTGGAATCCCCATACACAGGGAGTGGGAACACAGAGCGTACAAACAGTGTGGCCATTCTACTCAAGGTTAAACAGAATTACCACATGACCCCCATATAAATGCAAGAGAATGGAAAATATGTATCAACACAAAAATTTATATACAGACATTCATAGAAGCATTATTCCTAACAGCCAAAACACGGAAACAACCCAAATATCTGTTAACTGATGGGCAGATAAACAAAATGAGGTCCCTTCATACAATGGAATATAATTCAGCTATAAAAAAAAATATTATAGTACTAATCCTTACTACCACATAGCTGAACCCTGAAAACAAACCAAGGAAAGTCAGTCACAGAAGACGACTAATTATATGATTCCCTTTCATCGAATGTCCAGAACAGGCTAACCCATAGAGACATAAAGCATGCTTACTCGCTCAGTCGTGTTCGACTCTTTGGGACCCCATGGACTGCAGCCCGCCAGGCTCCTCTGTCCATGGAGTTTTCCAGGCAAGAACACTGGAGTGGGTTGCCATTCCCTTCACCAAGAGACAGAAAGTAGATTAGTGATTACCAGAAGCTGGGAGAAGAGAGGAATGGAAAAGTCAATAAAATCTCATGGGAAATACTCTGGAACTAGATAGCACAATTTTTGCAAGACCTTGTGAATGTATTAAAAGTCACTGAATTATACACTTAAAAGAAGCAAAGCTTCTGATATGTACATTGTGACTGAATTTTAAAAACTAGAAAAATTCACAGAAGACCTTATCAGAGTCCCCAGCACACAGACAATGAATAAAAGCTATCAACACAATAATGAGACTCGTGGCAGTGTGAAGTAATGATGCAGCCACTATGAAAAACAGTATGGTAGCTCCTCAAAAAATTTAAATATTGTATTGCCACATGATCCAGCAATTTCACTTCCGGGCATATGTCAGGGAAATTAAATAAATAGTGCTGTTTAGGCTTCAGAGACAAAGCAGAGCAGGCTTCTGACCTTGCTTCTAACCTGCCTGGATACTGCCCTGACTGGGAGTGTCTGGGAGTGACTACCTGCTGTGAGGGTAAGACTTGCAGCACCAGAGATAAGAGGAGGGAGAAATCTTGAGATTGTTGAGCCTCTGGAGGAGGGCCTGGCCAACCAAGTCCCAGGCTTAGTCACATTCCAAGTTTTACAACATGAAACAAACATTATTAACATGAAATCAGAGCTGCAATTTGCTCACGGATTGCTGGTGATACCAGTTGGTGACCATCCTGGGATTAGAAGCAGAATCCAAACTGCGATCTTTGAAGTCTCACCCACAGAGTGGACGCAGTGCCTGGGACCCTTTGCCCAGCTGCCTGGGACTCCAGATACGTTTCTCTGATATGACACGGAACTTCTCAGAGCTGATTAAGTCTGGATGTTGGTCTAAACCCAATTTGGTGATGTATTCTCTGCTCTTTCTTTTTTCTTTTCAGTTCAGTTCAGTTCAGTCGCTCAGTCGTGTCCGACTCTTTGTGACCCCATGGACTGCAGCATGCCAAGCTTTCCTGTCCATCACCAACTCCCAGAGCTTACTCAAACTCCATCAAGTCCATCAAGTCAGTGATGCCATCCAACCATCTCATCCTCTGTTGTCCCCTTCTCCTCCTGCCTTCAGTCTTTCCCAACATCAAGGTCTTTTCCAATGAGTCAGCTCTTTGCATCAGTGGCCAAAGTATTGGAGCTTCAGCTTCAGCATCAGTCCTTCCAATGAATACTCAGGACTGATTTCCTTTAGGGTAGACCTGTTTGATTTCCTTGCTGTCCAAGGGACTCTCAAGAGTCTCCGCCAACACAACAGTTCAAAAGCTTCAATTCTTCAGCGCTTAGCTTTCTTTATGGTCCAACTTTCACATCCACACATGACTACTAGAAAAACCATAGCTTTGACTAGATGGACCTTTGTCGGCAAAGTCATGTCTCTGCTTTTTAATAAGCTATCTAGGCTGGTCATAGCTTTTCTTCCAAGGAGCAAGCATCTTTTAATTTCATGGCTGCAGTCACCATCTGCAGTGATTCTGGAGTCCCAAAAAAGTAGAGTTTCTGCTTGAAAGCATGAAAAAATTCTGCACGTGGAAAGAAAGGACATTTTCACACCAATGTGACTGCACTTAATGTCACTGAACTAAAACACTTTAAAATGGCTAAAAATAAAAATTAAATTTTTTTAAAGTTAAAAAAAGGCTAAAAATGTTAATTTGTTTTTTCTTTTAGTTGAGTGAGAGATTCCTTAAATTCTATGTGTTACGAATACTGAGGAGCACGTTTCTTTTCAAATTAGTTTTTGTTTCTTTCCGATAAAAACCCAGGAGTAGAACTTCTAGGTCATATGGTAGTTCTATTTTCAACTTTTTGAGAAACTTGCATACTGGAAAACTATAAAAGTATGTGTATTTTATCACAGTTTTTAAAAAGCAAAGATGTAGGAAATAAACATGATTATCAGGGCCGTGGTTAGAAGAGGGGAAGGATAAATTGGGAGATTGGGATTGACATGTACACACTACAGTATATATAATGTACGTGCTGAGGCACTTCAGTTGTGTCCGACTCTCTTCAACCCCATGGACTGTAGCAAGGCAGGCACCTCTGTCCATGGAATTCTCCAGGCAAGAATACTGGAGTGGGTTGCTATGACCTCCTCCAGGGGAATCTCCCTGACCCAGGGATCAAACCCACATCTGTTACCTCTCTTGCATAGGCAGGTGGGTTCTTTACCACCAGTGCCACCTGGGAAGCCCATACATATAATACATAACTAATAAGGACCTACTGGACAGCACAGGGTACTCTACTTAATTCTCTGTAATGGCCTATATGGGAAAAACATATTTTAAAAAGTGGATGTATGTATACACATTACCTATTCACTTTGCTGTACACCTGAAACAGACACAACACTGTAAATCAACTATATCCTAAACAAATTTCAAAATGAAAAAAAAATTAAAAAAAATTAAAGTACAAAGTAGAGGTAAAGAGATGAAGTACATGATGGAGGCCATGTCTTTCAATAAATTACTCAATAAGTACTCAATAGTCAAGCTCTAGTAAAATGATCATTATGCTTGTCTTTTCTTTAAATAATGAGAAGTTATATATTCCCCTCACTGCAGTGGGTCAAGGACCGAAATGCAGTCCCAGGAGAACCACAGAGGGCCTCCAGGTTTGGGGTGAGGTGGGGGTGGGACGGGGCAGGGGTGAGGTGGGGGAGGGGCAGGGGTGAGGTGGGGGAGGGGCAGGGGTGAGGTGGGGGAGGGGCAGGGGTGAGGTGAGAGAGACCACTGAGGGAGCCTCCGCAGGACTCCTGAATGGTCTCTGCTTTCTGGAGAGCAGATGAGCTGACACCAGAGCTCTGAAATATTAGCACTCCCGCTTTCCCGTGGCCTCCGTTTTAGCCGTGCATTCCCAGAAGAGACGTCTCAGGTATCTCTGGAGCTAAACCCAGAGGCGATCAGCACAGAGGGGCTGCCTTTCAGAGGACAAGTGGCCAGCCTTATCCCACAGGCCACACTTGGAAAGGCTAGAAAGAGCGATCCAACTGGGGGTTCATGAAGTCTTTGGAAAGCTAACTACAGGTTATCACGATGCTAGGTCTTTGTGTGGTCACTACTTGCCCGGAATGAATAGTGAATTTTCTTCACAGAAAGGCTTATCTGGTTGGCCTTGTTAATGGTTTTCAGTTGCTATCAAAGAGTTTCAGAAAATGCTATACATGCAGAACAAAATAATGATCATAATCTCTTAAAAGTATTCAGGAAACCCCTAAAATTCCCGAAAGACACTATAATTACATAAGAGTTCTGCTTGGTATGCTTAGCTTTATTTCATGAGACACATAATGCCTCTTTGGTTTGATTTAATACTTCATCTTATACCCCCAAGAGAAATTTGTAGAGGAAAAAAATGTCTTACGATACACACCTGCTTTTATTGTACAATTTCTCATACAAGTTGTGGTGTTTGCTCTCTGAGCTTCACAAAACGAATAAAAAGACCAATAAATATTCAATGTGTCTCTAAGGAGACAACACATACACAATGAAAAATGAGTTTGAAATTGTTTTTCCTATTTCACAACCAAAACATAACATTTCAACCGTTTATCTGACTGATTAAACCAAATTTCTGCACCATATAAACTCAGTCCACTTTTTAAAATGACTTGACTTCCGGTTAAATCTTGCAAATGTAACCCATGCGTTAATCTCTAATCCATCCCAGAGCTTAGTAAAATGAGAACAAAGCAACAAAAAGAAGAATTTAAAAAACAGAGGAGGCACCTCCCTGGTGGTCCAGTGGTTAAGAATCTGTCTTGCAACTCGGGGGAATGTGGGTCGGATCCCTGGCTGGTTGACTAAGATCCCACAAGCCTCACAGCAACTAAACGACCACACCACAATTACTGAACCCACAATCTGGAGCCTGTATGCCACAATGAGAGTCTGTGTCCCACCAGGGAAGATCCTACGTGACGCAACACAGATCCCAAGTGCCAAAACTAAGACCTGACACAGCCAAATAAATAAATAAACAGGTTTTTTTTACAAAAAAAAAAAAAAATAGAGGACACGACAGCAGACAAGAGTTGCCAACAAAAGGTGTTGAACCTAGAAAGCAGATGTGAACAATTAGCAAGGCAGAGAATGTTCACTGAATGCCCAAGACCCAGAAGAGCAGAGGACAGAAGCAGTCAAGCCTGTTCCTATAGCATAACCCCAGAAAAACTTAGGTACAGGTGCCAGAGATCAGGTAGCAGCTATGGGGCTGAACACCCTGGATGAGTCGGAGGTCAGTCTAGAAGGACTGGCCCACATGTCATCTCAAAGTCAATATGTTGAAAACAACAACCCCGGACTTCCCTGGGGGTCCAGTGGTTAAAAATTCACCTGCCAAGGTAGGGGTTCCATCTCTGGTCTGGAGAGATCCCACATGCTACGGAGCAACCAAGCCCGTGTGCCCCAATTTCTGCAAGAGAAGCCACTGCAGTGAGGAACCTGCACACCACAAGTACAGAGTAGCCCCTGCTCAACACAACTGGAGAAAGCTGGCAAAGCAATGAAGAGCCAGTGCAGCCATTAAAAAATGATTTTTTAAAAAAACCCACTTTCTCAAAACCAGCTGCCTCCCAGCGGTGCTGCACCTCTATTCTTGTGATCACCAGGCTGCAAAAGCTACAGTTCTGCATGGTACACTCACTCCTCCTTGGAAGGACTGATGCTGAAGCTGAAGCTCCGATACTTTGGCCACCTGATGTGAAGAGCTGACTCATAGGAAAAGACCCTGATGCTGGGAAAGATTGAGGGCATAAGGAGACTAGGGATGAGATGGTTGGATGGCATCACTGATTCAACTGAAATGAACTTGGGCAGGCTCCAAGAGATGGTGAGGGACAGGTAAGCCTGGTGTGTTGCAGTCCGTGCAGTCGTGAAGAGTCGGACCCGACCGAACAACAGCAAATGCTCCTCTTCATTTGCCATATTGACAAAGAGTCAGAGTCCTGTGGACCTTTTTCCATGAAGGGTTTCCAGGATTATGGAAGTCTCCAAGATGGCCCCCAATGGTCTTGCCTCCTGGTATTCAATTCATATTGGTTTCCCTCGTGGCTAAGACAGTAAAGCATGTGCCTGCAATGCAGGAGACCCTGGTTCCATCCCTGAGTCAGGAAGATCCCCTGGAGAAGGAAATGGCAACCCACTCCAGTACTCTTGCGTGGACACTCCCTTAGACAGAGGATCCTGGTAGGTTACAGTCCACAGGGTCACAAAGAGTTGGACACAACTGAGTGACTTCACTTTCTTTTCTTTGTTCATACCACAGTATAACCATTTCCCACATTAAATTAGGGCTTACTTAGACCGCCCATGGAGGAGGAAATGGCATCCCCCTCCAGGATTCTTCCCTGGAGAATTCCATGGACAGACGAGCCTGGCAGGCTGTAGTCCATGGACTCGTAAAGAGTCGGACACGACTGAGTGACTAACACTAGACCTCCCAGGAGGCCCACTGCTTAGAAATTCTCCTGCCAAGGCAGGAGACATGGGTTTGATCTCTGTCCCCGAAGGATAACACATGCCAGTAGACCCCTGCCCATGGGCCACAATTACTGAAGCCTGAGCACTGTAAAGCCTGTGCTCCACAACTAGAGAAAGCCTGTGTGCAGCATCAAACACCCAGTGGAGCCAAAAATAAACAATTTTTATTTATTTATTTTTTTTTTTTTACAAAAAATCAGTTCGGTTCAGTCGTTCAATCGTGTCCGACTCTTTGCTACCCCACGGACTGCAGCAACCCAGGCCTCCCTGTCCATCACCAACTCCCAGAGTTTATTCAAACTCATGTCCATCGAGTCGGTGATGCCATCCAACCATCTCATCCTCTGTTGTCCCCTTCTCCTTCTGCCTTCAGTCTTTCCCAGCATCAGGGTCTTTTCCAGTGAGTCAGCTCTTCACATCAGGTGGGCAAAGTATTGGAGTTTCAGCTTTAACATTAGTCCTTCCAATGTATATTCAGGACTGATTTCCTTTAAGATGGACTGGTTGGATCTCCTTGCAGTCCGAGGGACTCTCAAGAGTCTTCTCCAAAACGACAATTCAAAAGCATCAATTCTTCAGTGCTCAGCTTCCTTTATAGTCCAACTCTCACATCCATACATGACCACTGGAAAAACCATAGCCTTGACTAGATGGACCTTTGTTGATTTTCATTTCCATACTATAGAAGTGCTCCATGACCAGGTCAGCTTTCACTTTGACCTCTTAGATCCCTTTTTTCTGGGTGTAGCTTGTCACCATGTCATGAGGACACTCAAGCATCCATAAGACAGCCTACAGAGAAAGGAACTAACTCGTCAGCTCCAAGTTGTGAGTCGGCCATCCTGGAAATGGATTTCCCAGCCCTGGTCAAGCCTTCGGATGACAGCAGCCCCAAGAAACACCTACTCTGCTCTCTCTCTACTTCTGCTGTGACTCTCATTATCCTACTAGACCAGCATCAATGACGAGCTAGGTCAAGTCCTGTTCTCTTTTTCCTTTTAACTTTTTATTTTGACTCAATTATATAATCACAGGAAGTTGCAAAACAGTTCATAGAGTCTTGTGTACATTTCAGCTACCTGATGGAGACATCTCATATATAACTGTAGTAAAATATCAAAGGGCTTCCCTGGTGGCTTAGACAGTAAAGAATCTGCCTGCCAGTGCAGAAGACCTGGGTTCAATCCCTGGGTCAGGAAGACACCCTGGAGAATGGAATGGCAACCCACTCCAGTATTCTTGCCTGGAGAATTCCACAGACAGAGGAGCCTGGCGAGTTACAGACCATGGGGGTCACAAAGAGTCAGACACAACTGAGCAACTAGCACAATATCAAAAACAGGACACAGATAAAGCAAAAAGGAAATTATCTCTTTTCACCTGAACTTTACTTAGTAGCTATGCAACCCTTGGCAAGTTACTTCTTATCATAAGCTCAGTTTTCTCATCAACAAAATGGGATGATAGCTCCTGCTCCAAAGGTTTATGGGAGAACTGAGGTCATATTCCTAAAATATCTAGAATGATACTGAGTTTGGCATAAATGGGAGCTGTTGTGGTTATTCTGGGAGTTTCACAAGGAAAAACAAACGGTGAGTTCTCAACTCATACACACTGATTGTCACTCGCTCTCTCTCCTTCTCTCTCCCTGGGATCAGTAGCAATAACACTGGATTTTTCATTAAGAGTGCCTCAAAACTTGACATTATCAAGACTTCAAGGATAAAGAAAACATACTTCAGACACTCAGGAGGCAAAAGCAAACCACTGACAAAATAGGGGGAAAAATTATACTTCTCTGCAGCAACACTGAAAGCAGTCAGTAAGGGAGCAATGACTAGCATCTTGAAGAAAGAACTTGAGACCCACACGGAACCCAGTCAAGATGTCGCTCAAGCAAAGAGGCAATATACAGATATTCTCTAGCATGAAAGAGCTCAGAGAACACAGACCCCATGAGCCCTCTTGATAAAGCTGCTCGAGCATGAAATCCAGACAAATGAGAAGTGAAGCATTAGTCGCTCAGTTGTGTCCAATTCTTTGTGACCCCATGGACTGCAGCCCACCAGGCTCCTCTGTTCATGGGGATTCTCCAGGCAAGAATACTGGAGTGGATTGCCATTCCTTTCTCCAGGGGATCTTCCCAACCCAGGGATCAAACCCGGGTCTCCTGCATTGCAAGATAATTCTTTACCATCTGAGGCCCCAGGGAAGACAAAACTGAAGCCTCATAAATGGGAACTTTTTGGCCATACAAAGGGCAATGGGCAGAGAATCCATTTAAACAGAACCAAGTGAAGTGAAAGTCACTCAGTTGTGTCCGACTCTTTGCGACCCCATGGACTATACAGTCCATGGAATTCTCCAGGCCAGAACACTGGAGTGGGTAGCCTTTCCCTTTTCCAGGGGATCTTCCCAACCCAAGGATCAAATCCAGGTCTCCTGCATTGCAGGCAAATTCTTTACCAGCTGAGCCACCAGGGAAGCCCAAGAATACTAGAGTGGGTAGCCTATCCCTTCTCCAGCAGATCTTCCTGACCCAGGAATTGAACCAGGGTCTCCTGCATTGCAGGCAGATTCTTTACCAACTGAGCTATGAGGGAAGCCCTTAAACAGAACTAGTATTAACCAATTGTGAGAGGTATCATTACAAAGTGCAATGTGACCATTATACAAATTATCACAGCAAGAAAATAATATACAATAATGAAGAAAGTCAGAAGTGCAAATGGAAAGAAATATGAAATTGCTAATGCCCTGAAACTTCATAGCAGGAAGTCAGTCAGTATCATCTAAAATCGAAAGCTGTAATTCAAAGATACATACTGTCCTCAACTTCTTAATGTTATTCATAATCTACTTTCTTGACCTTGAATCAGTCCTTTAAGAGCTAGTATCTCTCGAAGGAAAAAAAGAAACATCATCTATTTGAAGTTTAACCTTTCTCTCAGTTCCAAATCAGTTTCATTTCTTCCTGTGAAATGCTATGAAGTCAATCATAATACTTATGCAAAATTGGATAAATACCACACACCAACATGCAGATGCATTTTGCTGTCATTGTATGTCCACCTTCCATCCTTCCTTCTGGAGATGGACTCTCCAACATGTTCAGTGTGATGGCTGCTTCTAGTTGATATCTACTTGCGGGTGATGGGGAAGGTTGATGATGCATAGTTCTAGTTGGTGGGGATTCTGGGTAGGACTTTATTTTACCTTTGTCAGTTTCTGTATTGTTTCGTCTTTATAACAATTCTTATATTCTCTTTAAAAAAAAAAAGCAATTGCATGTATTTATTTTATTTTTGGCTGTGCTGGGTCTTTGTGGCTGTATGGGCATTCTCTAGTTGTGGTGAGTGGGGGTCTACTCTGTTTCCATATGAGGACCCTGTGTCTTGGATTGGCAGGCTGATTCTTTACCACTCAGCCACCAGGGCAGCCCCTGTGTATTCTCTTACTGCAAGGAACAAAGTCCTCATGACCTGGTCTCTCATTCAGCCTTTTCTATTTTTATTCCAAGTACTGCTCAAGGGGTGTAAACTAGAAAAAAAAATTTTTAAGTGGGTTTTGATATATATCCATGCTGTCATCCATGAAAACCCAAAAGTCCAGCCCCTTGCTTCCTATATGCAACAAACGCGGTCCCAGAAAGCCGCAGCATCATACTGGAGCCCGGAAAGAAAAGTCCTCGATGCTTGGTTGCAGTCTGGGTTTTGTTCTCAGTATTTAAAAGCCTATTGCAGGATCTTTATTATCACACTCTCTTCTATAAGACCTGTGAATGAAGTGAAAGTCTCTCAGTCGTATCCGACTCTTTGCAACCCCATGGACTGTAGCCTACCAGGCTCCTCTGTCCATGGAATTCTCCAGGCAAGAACACTGGAGTGGGTAGTCATTTCCTTCTCCAGGGGATCTTCCCAACCCAGGGATCGAACCCACGTCTCCCACATTGCAGGCAGATTCTTTACCATCTAAGCCTCCAGGGAAGCCCTACAAGATGTATGAACTGTACCCCAAAAGAGTTAAATTCTGAAATCCTAGATGAATCCATTTTCCTGGGTGGGTTTTTGTGGGTTTTTTTTTTTTTTTTTTTTTGGCTTCTATACAAAGATTCTATTGTCTCTGAAACTCAGAGCGAATAAGTAAACCTTCTTCTTTTAAGTTCTTGGTTAATTTTCACTGAACAACAACGAAAAAGATACATTTTTGGAAATTTCTGCAAGGTGTTAGTGCTTCAGTTAATAAAATTCAATTCCGATTTATATCTATAATCAACAAAACTGAGATTTCCCTTCAGCGGGGCAGAAAGGAATATTTGCCACCAGCTGCTGAGTCATAGGCTCTGATTCTATCAGGTAAGCTATTCTGGAACAAGCTAGAAATGCTGACTTCCACGGAAACCAGCAAGAATGGATGTGTGTGCCTGACAGATTCAAACCAACATGCATCGCTTGGGTGACAAGCCAGCGTGAGTCTGAAAGGACACTGACCTACATAAAACCCCCAGAGTTACTAACGGAAGTCTATGAACTTCAGGAGACTGAGAATCTTCTTGGAAGCCTGCAGAGAAGAGAAAGAAACTCACAGAGCTTGAGAAGCCCATTTCCTCTCTGCTTTTAGTGACTTCAGTTCAGTCGCTCAGTTGTGTCCGACCCTTTGTGACCCAATGGACCTCAGCACGCCAGGCTTCCCTGTCTATCACCAACTCCCGGAGTTTACCCAAACCCATGTCCATGGAGTTGGTGATGCCATCCAACCATCTCATCCTTTGTCGTCCCCTTCTCCTCCTGCCTTCCATCTTTCCCAGCATCAGGGTCTTTTCCAATGAGTCAGTTCTTCACATCAGGTGGCCAAAGTATTGGAGTGACTTAGCAGGAGCCTTTGCAGAAGGGCTGTGGAAGCTGTTATGCTTTCTAACTGCTCGTGGTCTCAGCCATTTGCTCCCAATAATAAGAGTCACCTCCTCCCACTGTCCCCCCAGAAGTGTAGGGTACAGGATTGTGGGGTCCCCCCCATGCTTCGGCTGGACTGCACTGCACAAGTAACCTCTTCTCTGTAAAGTGCAAAGAGCTTCAGGAATGCACAGCACAGCACTCTCTGTCTGCGCTTCCTCTTGTAGCCTGGGGCACACTCATGGTGACATGCGTTACTCTGTGTGTGTGTGTCCCCAGGAATCTATATGACACGTGTTATGAATATACATTATATACAGTTACCACCCCAGTGGCTCGGACAGGAACGAATCTATAATTCAGGAGACCCAGGTTCGATCCCTGGATCAGGAAGATCCCCTGGAGAAGGAAATGGCAACCCACTCCAGTGTTCTTGCCTGAAGAATCCCATGGACAGAGGAGCCTGGAGGGCTACAGTCCATGGGGTCGCAAAGAGTCAAACACAATTGAGCGACTAACACATATCACAAGTTGCACTAATGGTGTGCGTGTGTGTGTGTGTTCCCAGGAATCCTTTATATGATGGATATTATGTTGTGGTTCAGTCTCTCAGTCATGTCCGTGTCCAACTGAGCGATTGAAAAACAGCATAATATGTATCATTGCATGCATGCATGCAAAGTTGCTTCAGTCATGTCTGACTCTGTGCGACCCTATGAACAGCAGCCCACCAGGCTCCTCCGTCCAGAAGATTCTCTAGGCAAGAATGCTGGAGAGGGTTGCCATTTCCTTCCCCAAATGCATATCATTAGTGCAATTCATATTATGAATATACACTATATGTCTATGTACTACATCACAAGTTGCATTAATGGCGTGTGTGTGTGCATGGTACATATTTGTGTGTGGTATCTAAGGTCCCCTTTTTTGTAACATGTCCTAAAATATGATTTTTGAGCAAAAATTCAAATTATTTGCAAATACTTCAGGAATCCCACAAAAAGTGGTGACTCTGAAAGGTAAAAAAGAACCTCAGTATAGGGCAATTCACACACCTCACCACCTAAACCCTCCACAACCCCGTTACGTCATACTTGAGTATATTTGGCCTGGAGGAGGATGTGGCAACCCACTCCAGTATTCTTGCCTGGAGAATCCCACAGACTGGCCGGCTACAGTCCATGGGGTCGCGAAGAGTCGAACACGGCTGAGCACATACGCACTCAGTGTATCTGGAGGGAGGTGGAAGACCCCTGTGTAATCTAGAATCACAAGGCATCTCTCCTGTGCCAATTTGTGAACACAATAGCTTTCTTTGCATGGAAATGTGTGTGTCGGATCTGCCCTTGGGCACATCGGAGAAGTAAGCAGAGCTTATCTTTCTGCCACCTTTTCTGGTCCTTCCGCTCTTTCCTGGGACCCACCTCCCAGGGCCCTCAGGATTCCGTATCCCTCAGGCTTCCTTCTTTCCCAACTGCTATATCATCTCTCCACAGGAAAGGATTTGAAAAATGCATTTGCGTGAAGCTCTAAACAGCCAGTTAAGTATGTGCAGGACGTGTCGCATATGCACCTTCTGTATTAAAGCAACAGGATTTGTTAAGTGCTCAGAAGAGGTTTTCGCAAATAGGACGCTGCTCAGAGAACGCTCGTGAAATTAGAACAGAATTTCCTCTCCATGTGCGAGTCCTCACATTTCAGCAAAGATGAAAGGTTTGGACCCAGGCAAGGAAAACCTAACGGACAGGCACCCTCTTCCTACAGGCATGTCTGCATCAGCGAGGCCTTCTGCGGGTCCCCAAAATGCTGCAGAGGCAGCCACCTTCGTCCTGGGGCTGCTGGCCTGACAGGCTCATTAACCCAAGTTTCAATCTGTTCATCCTTCAGTCCACAGCTGAGATTCCCAAAACGCATGCGTTGGGCAGGGTGTTAACACACAGGATAAAGGGATCCTGGGTCAAATAATTTGCTCAGACGCTAGCAAAATGAAGTGGACGTGTGTACGGTGGACTTTTCCGAGGGTTAACCAGGCCCAGGTGCATCTCAGGAGCCTCAAGAGCGGGATGTATTCCTTCAGGCTTCTCAAAAGTAATGTCTCTTAGCTCTAAGCCCTGAAACACAGATCTTAAGCAGTGGTTCTAACACACAGATTTTCACTGAACAAAATAATCATCCTGGGGTTCTGCTGCAGCAATGGATGCTGCTGGGAACACAGTTGAAACGTTGCCATCCAAATATTACACCTATTCTACAAAATACCCTAGACCGCGAGCTTGCATGCTTGCTCAGTCGTTCCGTCCTGTCTAATTCTTTATGACCCCATGGACCATATCCCCTCCAGGCTCCTCTGTCCCTGGGATTCTCCAGGCAAGAACACTGGAGTAGGTTGCCATTTCCTTCTCTAGGGGATCATCCCGACCCCAGGATTGAACCCATGTCTCCTGTGTCTCCTGCATTACAGGTGGATTCTTTACCATGGTTCCACGGGAAACATTTCTCTCTATCACGGTTCTCAGGCTGAGAAGTCCGAGATCAAGGTAATTTGCAGAGCTGGTTTCTGATGAGGGCCTTCCTGGTTCTCTCTGTGTCCAGGTCAGGTGGAAAGAAGAAAGGAGCTCTCTGGGGCCTCTTTTAGGAGGGCGCTAATCTGATTGATGAGGGTTCCACCCTCATAAACTAATCACCTCCCCAAAGACCACACCTCCTCCTACCCTCACACTGTGGATTAGCATGGACACAGGAATTTTGAGAGGCACCCCAACATTCTGGCTATGACTTTTGGAGACTTTGGATCTGCAGCATAGGATGAAGCCCTTCCCCCACAACCCTTCTTTCTCTCTTTACACAAAGGACAGTTCTGCATCACTCTCTGCAGGCTCTCTCTGCCTTCTGCTCCATCCTGTGTCTTTCTCCTTAGCCCTATACTTCTCCCTCACAGGCATCGTGGAAGCCAAAAGATATGTCTACCCAGAACCTGTGAGTATGACTATTTGGGAAAAAAAAATAGTCTTTGCAGATGTTATTAAGTATCTCGACATCATCTTGGATTTGGGGGTCACCCCTGAATTCAATGACAGTGTATTAAAGAGCAGAGACATCACTTTGCTGACAAAGATCTGTAGAGTCAAAAGTATTACATCTTTTCAGTAGTCGGGTATGGACGTGAGAGTTGGACCGTAAAGAAGACTAATTACTGAAGGATTGATGCTTTTGAACTGTGGTGTCGGAGAAGAAAGAATCTTGAGAGTCCCTTGGACTGCAAGGAGATCCAACCAGTCCATCCTAAAGGAAATCAGTCCTGAGTATCCATTGGAAGGACTGATGCTGAAGTTGAAACTCCAATCCTTTGGCCACCTGATGCGAAGAGCCGACTTATTGGAAAAGACCCTGATTCTGGGAAAGATTGAAGGCAGGAGGAGAAGGGGACTGCAGAGGATGAGATGGTTGGATGGCATCACTGACTTGATGGACATGAGTTTGAGTAAAGTCTGGGAGATGGTGATGGACAGGGAGGCCTGGCATGCTGCAGTCCATGGGGTCGCAAAGAGTCGTCCATGACTTGGCAGCTAAACAACAAGAAGAACAGAAGCCTCGGGAGGGCTCATCACAACACAGACTCCAGAGGGAGTTTCTCAGTCAGTAGGTCCGGGATGGGGCCTGAGAACTTGCCTTCTAACACGTCCCCAGGTGCTGTTTACGCTGCTGGGCACAGAACACACTCTTGGGAACTACCGAGCTAGAGGAAGACCCGGACGATCCCCTGAAGGATTCTCAGGGCCCCTTCCCGCCTTCCAGCATACAAGAGTGCCACAGACAGCTGAGAAGGTCCCACCGTCATTTCTTCTCTCGTTGTACACATGAGCAAGCAGGGGCATGGACCTCCTGCTACAGTCTGCATCCCCTCAAAATTCACGGTGGCTCAGTCACGTCCAACTCTTTACAACCCCGTGGACTGTAGCCAGTCTCCTCTGTCTGTGGGATTCCCCAGGCAATACTGGAGTGAGTCGCCATTATATTCCAACACAAAATTTAAAGTTATAAAAAAATAATAATAATAGAAAAAAAAAAAGCACTCAGCACCTGGAGCAGGGGCAAGTATGCAGGAAAGTCAGTCACGTGAGTAGGCATAAGTCCAGCAGGCCTTGTTCCAGCAGGGGACGTGCAGAGAACAAGAGAGCAGCCATCTTGTGGGGCCTGGGCCTGCACTACTCAATCCATCTCTCCAGTCTCAGGCCGCTGGAGTCAGAACGCTTGTCAGCAAGCCCCAACGTCTGTGTCAATCACACGTCAGGCTTTTGATCTGTGGTTTCCGAAAGCTGGAATCAAGTCCGAAGTTAAGAAGAGAATCGCCACCCCCAAGTTTTGCTTAAATAGTCACTGAGCAAATCAAGTGTTCTCTTAATGTTCTTAAGATGCTGTGACTAAATTTAGAAGTCACCTAAATGGCAGCCAGTGGAGCACTAAAGAAAGCAGTACCTCCTTGAATTGGAAGGGTACCGTGCCATTAATCACCATAGTTTTGAAGAATATATACTGACATGGGAAAATGCTGCAGACACAGCGATTGCTGCTCTGTGCGACCCCGTGGACTGTAGCCGGCCAGGCTTCTCTGTCCATGGGATTCTCCAGGCAAGAATACTGGAGTGGGTTGCCATGCCCTTCTTCAGGGGATCGTCGTGACCCAGGGATAGAACCCACGTCTCCTAGGTCTCCTGCATTGGCAGGTGGGTTCCTTACCACTAGCGCCAGCTGGGAAACCCTATATTATATATATATGTTTGTCCAAAATAAAAAGCTAAAATTAGAAAACTGTGGTGTTGGAGAAGACTCTTGAGAGTCCCTTGGACTGCAAGGGGATCCAACCAGTCCATCCTAAAGGAAATCAGTCCTGAATATTCATTGGAAGAACTGATGCTGAAGCTGAAGCTCCAGTATTTGGCCTCCTGATTTGAAGAGCTGACTCACTGGGAAAGACCCTGATGCTGGGAAAGACTGAAGACAGGAAGAGAAGGGGATGACAGAGGATGAGATGGTTGGATGGCATCACCAACTCAATGGACATGAGTTTGAGCAAGCTCTGGGAGATGGTGATGGACAGGGAGGCCTGGCGTGCTGCAGTCCATGGGGTCGCAAAGAGTCGGACATGACTTAGCAACTGAACTGATTTTCTATAGAAACCTTCTTGATATTAAATTATCAAATTATAGCTTTGCTCAGAGGAAGTGGTTGCAAAATACGGCCAGTTATCAAGACTATTTTCACATCTAAACTACCTCCTTCTTTCTGCGGCACCAATGGAAAAACTCAAACACGACAACACTTCTTCACGGGAAGCAAGGTCACCTCTCTCCAGGGTCTTTGTCCGCTTTTGGCATGGGGTGATAAACACTGGTATCAGTTCTGTGGATCTTCAAGAACATTAATTTCTAAATCAAAAACCGCAAAGGACACAAGTCTCCACTCCCAGATGAACTCAGGAGTGAAAAAGAGTCTAAGGCATGACAGGCATTTTTAAAGCATAGTGGGGTAGGTTGCTAAGCCCAGGCGGCACTGAAGACAATGGAAACAGGAGGCTTGGTGAGGATGATGGGGCTGGTAGTATGTACTTTTGGTGTTGTTGTTTGGTCACTAAGGTGCGTCCCATTCTGCGACCCCATGCACTGCAGCACGCCAGGCTTCCCTGTTTCCGTACTCTTTATGGGAGTACTCTTTATGTCCCCTGGAGAAGGACATGGCAACCCACTCCAGTATCCTTGCCTGGAGAATCCCATGGACAGAGGAACCTGGCGGGGCTGCAATCCACTGGGTCCCAGGAGTCGCACAGGACTGAGTGACTAAACCACCACCACCACAGGCATGAAGACTGGCGTGGGTGGCCATGTCCTCCTCCAGGGGACCACGTTTTGTCAGAACTCTTCACTACGACCCGTCTGTCTTGGGTGGTCCTGCATGGCAATGGCTCACGGCTTTACAGAATTACACAAGTTCCTTCTCTAGGACCAGGATGCGGTTCATGAAGAAGGGTGGTGTGCATGCTGCCTCCCACCTCCACACCTTCTGATGGCCGGGTGAAAAGACAGAATGACAGAGGAGGAAAGAAATCCACTGAGGAAGGGCAGAGGTGAGGAGGTCAGGGGAGGTACATGTCCGGGGCTCCAGCAGGCAGCAATGAAAATTAAATCAGATGTGCAAAATGCGCTCAGGGCCACGGAGTCAAGGGCAGAGCAGAAAGGTGAGCTGTCTCTTTGCCATCCCACCCTGCCTTCTTTGCTTCCCTGGAGGTGCACCCATACGTCTCAACCAATAAAACAGAAAATGACTCAGGATGACTAGAACAGCAGCCAGGCATGAACGTAAGTGCCAGGGGCAATACCCTGAGCTGTGCTGTGACTCCTTGGAGATGGGAGGTTACACTGGTGGTTAACTGTTGCTTTGAGGTCCTTCCACAGTTCCTCGGGAGGTTCCAAAGGATGGCTCGCGATACCTTGGGCCACTTGTTTCCAACGTGGATGCAAAAGCAGGTGAGTATGAGACACCAGCTGGAGAATTTTCAGAGCAAGAATTTCTCAAAAATAAAGGCAGCTAAACCCAGAAACATTTATTGGAAGGACGGATGCTGAAGCTGAAGCTCCAATACTCTGGCCAGCTGGTAAGAAGACCTGACTCATTGGAAAAGACCCTGATGCTGGGAAATATTGAAGGCAGGAGGAGAAGGGGACAACAGAGGATGAGATGGTTGGATGGCATCAAGGACTCGATGGACATGAGTTTGAGCAAACTCTGGAAGTTGGTAATGGACAGGGAAGCCTGGCCTGATGCAATCCATTGGGTCGCAAAGAGTCAGACACAACTGAGCAACTGAACTGAACTGAAACCCAGAAACATTCAGGGCAGAATTTCCTTCTGAAGTGTGTTGTTGTTGTTGTTCTGTCGCCAAGTCGTGTCCGACTCTTCTTGACTCCATGGACTGCAGTATGACAGATTTCCTGTCCCTCAACATCTCCCAGAGTTTGCTCAAGTTCATGTCCACCGAGTCAGTGATGCCATCCAATCTCATCCTCCGTCACCCCCTTCTCCTCCTGCCTTCAATCTTTCCCAGCATCAGGTGGCCAAAGTGTTGGAGTTTCAGCTTCAGCATCAGTCCCTCCAATGAATATTCAGGACTGATCTCCTTTAGGATGGACTGGTTGGATCTCTTTGCAGTCCAAGGGACTCTCGGTAGTCTTCCCCAACACCACAGTTCCAAAGCATAGTATCATGCAAAACTAGGCAGAATCAGGAGGCCTTCAAGGGAACATCCTCCATGACCCTAATGCTCAGCTTCTCTCAGGCGTGTTTTCCTTATGCCCGAGAGTTTGGGGCAAGTTAAACACTAAGGCCCCCTCTCCAGTTCTGAGATTCCAGGAATCCACAAATTCTCGACCATACAGACGACATCTCTGCCACAAGGGACCGGTGAGGTTAAGATGGGACCCAAGTTCAACTGCATTCACCGCAGCCGTGTTTAGCACATCTCTCTCGGAATAGAGAGAGACGGATCTTCAGGTTTCTCCGTGGCTTCTCCACCCGAGAATTCTGACATTTCCCATCCGTCAGTGCGTCCAGTGTAACAGGGTGACTCAGTGACTGTGCCTTGGGTGTGTGGCCTTGTGCTTGGCCAAGCCTGCTGCACAACCTGTTTGGCCTTCTCTGCAAACAGTCCGGGATCAATGAGACGCAGCAGAGACTCCGGTACAAAGAGATCAGCAACAAATGATCTGTCTTCACCCCTTATTTTTCTGCGCCAGGGCTGAAGGCAGTGAGACACAAGCATGGCACTCAACAACCTCTGGCAGGGGTACCAGGGCCTCCAGGACATGCATTCCCAGGGCCAGCCAGGACTCACTTCCATTTCTCCCCACACAAGCAAGGTGGGCGGTGGGCGGGGGCGGGTTGCTTTGGGTTTGGCTGCATGAGAACTCCATTCTGAACTTTTTCATTCCTCTCTGCAGTAACATTTCTTAAAAGCAACGAACGCTCTTTGCATCTCATTTCGGGGCTGTGCTCACACTGATCAAAGATCATGACCTTCTTGGCAAAATGAATGATACCATTTTCTCAGCTCTGTCTTTTCCCAGTACAGTGTGCTGGAGCAGATTTTAGGCAAGGCAGGGAAGTGAGGGGGAGGACACTGACTCCCGTTGCTGTGGCAACCCCTACACACAGAAAAAAAAAAATGCGCTCACTCCGTTTCTGAGTGAGTGAGCTTTCTACCTCTTCAATATCATGGGTTGCTGCAACTCAGAGATGCAATGAGCCAGGTCTGTAGAGGAGGGTGGCTTCTCGCTCACTCTGACTCAAGTAGGTGCTAGAAGGTCAGGCTGAGATGAAGCCTTTTCACGGATACAATCACTGGGAGTTTCAAAAGCAGGTGAACTTGGGATGCAGAGTCACAGGGTGTACATGAAGGCATCCTCCTCCAGACCCCTTGATGGGAGATAAACACTTTGGGAAGGGCGCGAGGTCGTCATCATAATGTACTGTGCTTAGCTGCTCAGTCGTATCTGACTCTGCAACCCTGTGGACTATAGCCCGTCAGGCTCCTCTGTCCATGGGATTCTCCAAGAATACTGGATGGGTGGCCATGCCCTCCTCCAGGAGATCTTCCCCACCCAGGGATTGAACCCAGGTCTCCCGCAGGGCAGGTGAATTCTTTACTGCCTGAGCCACCAGGGAAGCCCATCATGTAATAGTTCTCAGCATAGAAGCCGAGAAGTTACCCGGAAAACTTGATGTGTAACACTTGGAGCGGCTCATCCCTCTCCTGGGATGCTTTTAAGTTGCCCGCATGGTGCAGGGAAGCTTTGTGGTTCTAGTCTAGGACAACTGTCACACTTAGAACAGGTACAGAGCATGCTTTCTCTGCAGGGCAATGGGTAATGAATGCCCTGTGGACGGCAGGGGGTAGGTGCCACCAGCAGACACAGGAATTGCAAGGCCGGCCTTCAGCAGCTTCATTGTAAACGGAGGAAAAGTGCAAATAAATTACATAAGAATACGCACCACAGAGACCTCCTTTCCATCCACTGCGTCCGTCGTAACACTTGCCAAGGAGATCTTCTAATTGAATCTCATTTTTTAACGTGTTTTTCTCAATTGCAGATCACTTTTAAATTCTTTGTCGAGTTTGCTACAACACTGGTTGGGTTTTACGTTTTGGCTCTTTGGCAGCAAGACATGGGAATCCTTAGCTCCCAGACCAGAGATCGAACCTGCGTCCCCTGCGCCGGAAGGCAAAGTCTTAACCCCTGGCCCACCAAGGAAGTCCCAAAGAAATCTTCTGAAATGGAAGCCATACTTCTCAGGAGTAAGCAATGGACCCCCTGCTGCCTACAGAATAAAATTGCATTTGTCCACGTGGAATTCGCAGCCTTCTTTCACCTGTCCCAGTTACATGTCCACCATACTTGTTCTGGAAGCCTCTCCCAACATACACAAACCCTCTGTCTCCAAGACCTCTGATCATCATTTGTTCTCCAACCCCCGGACCATCCCTTTCAGCTCTGCCGGCCACCATGTCGCTTCTAGGCACTGCCTCTGTGTGAATGCATGCCTGCCGAGTCGCTTCAGTTGTTTCCGACTCTTTGCAACCCTACGGACCATAGCCCTCCAGGCTCCTCTGTCCCTGGGATGCTCCAGGCAAGAACACTGGAGTGGGTTCTCATTTCCTCCTCTAAGGGATCTTCCCGACCCAGGGCTCGAACCGGTGTCTCTTACGTCTCCTGTGTGGTCAGGCGGGTTCTTTACTGCGAGCAACACTTGGACCTCTGGCCCCTCTCCAAGCTGGCAAAGTGCTCTCAGCTTTCTTAGATGACTTCAGACTCCACTTTTATTTTATTTTTTTTCAAGAAGTCAGCCCCAAGGTGCCCTGCCTTTGCGTTCTCTTGCCTCTGTTTCAGCATCTGGGATCTCGTGTTTATTTGCCTGTTTCCCTCCTTGAAGGTGAAGCCTGGGCCTCATTCCACTCCAAATTTCCACACAGCTTACCAGACTGCATTGCACAAAATAAGCCCCTAAGAGTAACTGCGTGTTGCGTGAACACATTCATGCAAAACCTGCAGGTGTGGGCATGTGCTTGTGTGTAAGATGGGCACCCAGCCCCATAGACCCGATCAAGCCCTGGCATCTGTGGGATGGATTGGAATAGGTTTGGGATCACCTAGTCCTGAAGCCCCACCTTTAGATAAGGTCAGGTGGGGCTTATCTAAAATTAGACGAAGGAGGAGTCTTGAGCACCATGTTTTCAGGAGACAAAGAATCTACGTTGCTTTAAAAAAAAATTACTGAAGTATAGACGGTGTACAGTATTATATAAGTTACGGGTATACAGTATGGTGAGCAAGAATCTGTTTTTGCAAAGAAATGAAAGTACATTCCAAACACACGGGACCCAGCGTGTGGAAAGGCTGAAAGGTCAGGAATGCAGCAGTGACAGGGAAGTTGGTTTCCTGGAATGTCCATTATTAGCTCGATTGTAAATGGGTTTGAGGGGAATGAAGGGTTATTTCAAAGCATCCTATGCTATTTACTGTTCCTTCTTCCATGAAGAGTGCAAGATACAGTTTACAGAACGAAGGCATGGAGCTGAGTGGCCTATTTATAAAGCCCACTTCTATTGCTCAGCATCTGTGTAAGACAAACTACCTAACTTCTGCAAGCCTCAGTTTTCTTACCTATAAAATGGGAACAATGCCTTGTAGTATGGATTCGACAGCATATTACAGACAGCCGCCTTCATTCTATACAAAGACAAAAAAACTCATCTACATTTTCCCCTACCGAGTCACATCTTACCGAATACATGTAAGGATTTAATTCCAGCTCAAAGTAACTCTCAACAATATCTGAACTACTAAGGAAAATGCTCTTTTGTTGACTTTTTAAAATTAGAGTATAAGACGATGGCACCCCACTCCAGTACTCTTGCCTGGAAAATCGCATGGACGGAGGGGCCTGGTGGGCTGCAGTCCATGGGGTTGCTAGGAGTCAGACACGACTGAGCAACTTCCCTTTCACTTTTCACTTTCATGCATTGGAGAAGGAAATGGCAACCCACTCCAGTGTTCTCGCCTGGAGAATCCCAGGGAGGGGGGAGCCTGGTGGGCTGCCGTCTACGGGGTCGCACAGAGTCGGACACGACTGAAGCGAGTTAGCAGCAGCAGCAGCAGCAGGTTCATCCGCATCACTACAAATGACCCAGTTTAGTTCCTTTTGTGGCTTGTACACTGTGTATGCGGACCACACGCTGGCGGTCCACATCGTACATGTGGACCACGTACCGTAGGTCTATATTGTATATACGGATCATATATACATGTGACTGCTGTCCACTGTGTATATGGACCGCATCTTCTTTTCTCCTTCTTCTGCCAATGGACATTTAGGCTGCCTCTGTGTCCTGAATACTACATACAGTGCTGCAATGACCAGTGAGGTGCGTGTGCCCTTCTATGATTTTCTCAGGGTACGTGCCCAGCAGTGGGATTGCTGGGTCATCTAGTAGTGTATTTTTAGTTTTTTTTTTTAAGGAAATGGGCTTCCCTGAGCGCTCAGTTGGTAAAGAATCCACCTGCAATGCAGGAGACTCCACTTCCATTCTGGGTGGGGAAGATCCCCTGGAGAAGGGATAGGCTACCCACTCCAGTCTCCTTGGGCTTCCCTGGTGGCTCAGTTGGTAAAGAATCCGCCTGCAATGCAGGAGATCCAGGTTCAGTCCCTGGGTTGGGAAGATTCCCTGGAAAAGGGAACAGCTACCCACTCCAGTATTCTGGCCTGGAGAATTCCCTGGACTGTATATCCATGGGGGTCGCCAGAGTTGGACACGACTGAGCGACTTTCATTTTCACTTTTTCTTATTGTTTTCCATAATGGTTGTTCAATTTACATTCCTAGCAACGCTGTTAGGAGGGTTCCCTTTTCTCTACACCCTCTCCAGCATTCATTGTTTCTAGATTTTTGATGACTGCCCTTCCAACCGGTGCCAGGTGATACCTCACTGTAGTATTTATTTAAATTTCTCTAATAATGAGCCAAGTTGAGCTTCTTTTCATGTGTTTGTTGGCCATCTGCATGTCTTCTTTGGAGAAACGTCTGTTTAGGTCTTCCGCCCACTTTCTGATTGGGTTTCTTTTCTTTTTTTTATATTGAGCTGCATGAGCTGCTTGTACATTTTTAAGATTTCTTTTAGTATTTTTAAGTGCCTCTTTTCTTCTATAAACTCTATTTCATCATTAAAGTGGTGGCTATGAGCTGCAAGCATACTGAACCAGAATTGTAATTTACAGGTGCTCACTCAGGGCTGTGCATGCAACCGAAAACAGCCTATAAAATTAATGGTCACCCTGGATGGAGTGGCTTGATTCCAAAGAACAGAGTATGGAAATCGAAAGCAGAGGATAACGACAGCAGAGACCGTGTGGCCAGCCAGCACTGCCCTAAACAAGTGACAGAGGTCAGCATCACCAGCCACCCACTAGTGGTCCACTCCTGAGCACCTCATGGGCCCTACCAGAATGCAGTGGGGAGGGCACTGCACCTCTCTGTTTTAAGTTGTTCCTTGTTGTTCAGTCAATAAATTGTGTCCCACTGTTTGAGACCCTATGGACTGCAGCACGACAGGCCTCCCTGTCCATCACCAACTCCCAGAGCTTACTCAAACTCATGTCCATCGAGTCGGTGACGCCATTCAACCATCTCATCCTCTGTCGTCCCCTTCTCCTCCCACCTTCAATCTTTCCCAGCATCAGAGTCTGTTCCAATGAGTCAGTTCTTCTCATCAGGTGGCCAAAGTATTGGAGCTTCAGCTTCAGCATCACTCCTTCCAGTGAATATTCAGAGTTGATTTCCTTTAGAATGGGCTGGTTGGCTCTCCTTTCCATCCAAGGGACTCTCAAGAGTCTTCTCCAACACCACAGTTCAAAACCATCAATTCCTCAGCCATCTTTATGGTCCAACTCTCACATCCATACATGACTACTGCTCCTTATTGCAAAATTCAGACTTAAATTGAAGAAAGTAGGGAAAACCAATAGGCCATTCAGATATAACCTGATTGGTCATATGATTATACAGAGGAAGTGATGAATAGATTCAAGGGATTAGATCTGGTAGACAGAACGTCTGAAGAACTGTGGATGGAGGTTCATGACATTGTACAGGAGGCGGTGTACTAAGTTAGGAGGGGAAATGCAGACAGAGCATTCGGCTTAGGTTAGCCAGCAATTGAATGAATCTGATCAGCGTGACAGTGGTGGGGCCAACATCTACTTTTTGACTGGAGACAGCACAGAGAAACAGAATAAAAAAGATTGTACGGGGGCATTTACTGCAAATATCTGTAAAAGCCAAACGATCCTATTATTGCTGTTGGAGCAGGGAGGGGGCGGGTCTGTGCCTTGTAGGACTTGACAATCCTTGGACTTTGCCAAATTGATAAAGTGAAAGTCTCTCAGTCATGTCTGACTCTCTGCGACCCCATGGACTATACAGGCCAGATTCTCCCAGCCAGAATACTGGAGTAGGTAGCCTTTCCCTTCTCCAGGGGCTTTTTCCCAACCCAGGGATCGAACCCAGGTCTCCCACATTGCAGGTGGCTTCTTTACCAGCTGAGCCACCAGGGAAACTCAAGAACACTGGAGTGGGTAGCCTATCCCTTCTCCAGGGGATTTTCCCAACCCAGGAATCAAACCAGCGTCTCCCGAATTGCAGGCAGATTCTTTAGCAACTGAGCTATTCCAAACAGAGGTGAACAGCACCCTCAGGTGTGACAACCAAAACTGTCTCCAGACACTGACAAGTGTCCCCTGGGGTGGGAAAGAAGAGGGAGGGGGAAGCTGGGGACATATCTGATCCCTCACTCAGGCCTTCCACCTGTTTAAGAGCCACCAATACAAGAAAACTGGGCTGACCTTCCAAAAGGTCAATGTCATGGAAAGCAAACAACAAAATATAAAAGATGGAAGGTGGAGGACTATCCTTGATGAGACACAATAACCCACTGCGTTCCGGACACGTGACCAGCAAGCATTTCCTAAAGGTAAAGACCAAGTTCACACGTAGATGTTGGACCACGCTGAGAGCTCATTGCAACTGTGATGCATTTTAACTGGCACACCAACCTCCCCAGAGCACTCCTATCATGCAGGCTCTGACTCTGCAGACTTGGGCAGGGCCAAAGGGTCTGCCCTGACAACGAGGCTGCCCTCAGACCACACCTGGGGGAGCCGGGTCACTGGAGGGAGGCATGTCTGCGGTAGACCCACGAGAATCTGAAATTCACTTCTTGATAAAGAGGTGCCATAAACTGGAGCTGTTGTTTCCAAACATATACATGTTGTCAGTTGTTTTTCTGTTCAGTCCTGGCTGACTTTGTGACCCCGTGGACTGTCACCCTCCAGGCTCCTCTGTCCATGGGATTTCCCAGACAAGAATCCTGGAACAGGTTTCTGTCTCTTCCCTGATAGCTCAGTTGTTAAAGAATCGGCCTGCAATATGCGAGACTCCGGTTCGATTCCTGGGTGGGGAAGATCCCCTGGAGAAGGGATAGGCTACCCACTCCAGTGTTCTTGGGCGTCCCTTGTGGCTCAGACAGTAAAGAATCTGCCCGCAATGCGGGAGACCTGGGTCTGATCCGTGGGTTGGAAAGATTCCCTGGAGAAGGGAAAGGCTACTCACTCCAGTACTGTAGCCTGGAGAATTCCATGGACAAGTCCATGGGGGTAGCAAACAGTTGGACACGACTGAGTGACTTTCACTTCACTTCACTTCTATTTCCTACCCCAGGGGCTCTTCCTGACCCAGGGATCGAACCCGCATCTCCTGCACTGACAGATGGATTCTTTACCACTGGAGCCTCCTGGGAAGCACCCACCCCTCCCCCCCCCAAAAAAATACCGCTGACAGGATTGGTGTAAAGATTTCCTGAAACATTCAGGATATCACTCCACCACGGAGAGGAGAAGCAAGGTGCATGCGGGTTAAGACAATTGGGTCAGGATGCTCTAGTCTGTACTCTGGCTCTGCTTGCTTAGCTGGTTCATTTGCTGCCCCTCCTGACTGCCAAAGGTGGTTGAGGGGGACTCTGTCTGCCCACCCAGCTTAAAGTAGGACCACTGCCTCGGTGCTCCAGCATCCATGATCTCCATCACTTAAGTGAGCACTTTCCTCAACAGGTACCACCTACCTTTCCCAATGGCATACTTCTATTTTTCCTTTCCATTTCCTTCACACTCCCTGCCACCTTATACGTTTTGTGAATCCCTTCAGACGCTCACCTATCAGCACGATCTTGCAACTCAGTTCTGAAACACTATGGGGTTTCATTACCAAGCCTGGGAAGTTTTTTTTGTTTTTTTTTTAAGCAGCAGCAGTGAAATGCAATGGCACCCCACTCCAGTACTCTTGCCTGGAGAATCCCATGGATGGAGGAGCCTGGAAGGCTGCAGTCCATGGGGTCGCTGAGGGTCAGACACGACTGAGTGACTTCACTTTCACTTTTCACTTTTCACTTTCATGCATTGGAGAAGGAAATGGCAACCCACTCCAGTGTTCTTGCCTGGAGAATCCCAGGGATGGGGGAGGCTTGTGAGCTGCCGTCTATGGAGTCACACAGAGTTGGACATGACTGAAGCGACTTAGTAGCAGCAGCAGCAGTGAAATGAAAAACTAGTCCCGGCTCTGGCACGCAGACCTTCCCGCTGACCCTACACTAGGCCTTCAGAGAACAAAAAAAGGAAGAAATTACCTCTGCCTCTCATCACGTCTCCGAGACTGGAAGACACGTCCCCGAAGCAACCCGTGAGAGCCATGAACAACTGCTTCATTATGGGATACGGCTCCTAGAGTGCCGTCTGTCTCTCTCATTATTTGGACGAAGACCGCGTGGGACGTGCTGGGCAGACCTCAGAGAGGTGGCTGCCAAGTTTCCGTGTTTTGTTTAAAAAAAAAGGCCAGGGGGGTGAAGTTTGCATGGTCCTGGGAGAAACGATGCCGCATTCAGGAAATAACACATTTCGAATACTTCCTCCGCTTCAATTCCTGCTCCTTCTCTAACTTACCTGGAATGGCACCACCCGAGGTGGTTTTGTCTGGCCACAAAATCGACCTGGAACGCAGAGGTTTGTAACATCAGGCTATTGCTTCTCTTTGCCTAACAAATCAGTTTTCTTCATTTTTACAATTGGAAATGGACTGCCTTCTATCCACGTGAAGAGGGCAATCCCATGGACATGGACACACTGCTATATTTAACATGGAGAACCAACAAGGACCTGCTGGACAGCTCAGGGAACTCTGCTCAATACTCTGTAATAATCTTATGGTCCCCAGGGGAGAAGGATAGGAGAAGGGATAGTTAGGGAGTTTGGGATGGACATGGACACACGGCTGAATTTAACATGGAGAACCCACAAGGACCTGCTGGACAGCACAGGGAGCTCTGCTCGATGTCATGTGGCAGCCTGGATGGGAGGGGAGTTTGGAAGAGAATGGATACATGTCTATGTGTGGCTAAGTCCCTTCACTGTCCACCTGAAATTATCACAACATTGTTAATTGACTATACCGCAATAGAAAATAGCAAGTTTAAATTAAATAAAGAAGGCAAGCCCAGGTTGCCTGGAGAAGCTGGCCGAAGATCCAGACTTGTTTAGGACAGTGTGTCTCAGTGGCCCAGGGAAGCAGGACCACCAGTCACGAGATCACCCGGGGAGCTGGTTACGCTGGTGGGTTTCTGGGTGTTATCCCAGACCTGCTGAATCCAGGTGGTATGTGTGTGTGTGTGTGTGTGTGTGTACTCAGTCATGTCCAACTCTTTGCAACCCCATCAACTGTAGCCTGCCAGGATCCTCTGCCCTTGGGATCTTCCAGGCAAGAATACTGGAGTGGGGTTGCCATTTCCTCCTCCGAGGCGATCTTCCCAATTTGGGGATACAACCTGCTTCTCCTGAGGCTCTTGCTTCTGACAGACAGATCCTTTACCACTGAGCCACCTGTAACAAATCCCCCCGGGGGGATTCTCGCACCAGAAAGGGAGGGAAGTAGAGGTTTTAGGTTTCTGGAGCTGAGATCACCCGTATCCCCAGCTCCTAGGGTTCCGTAGCACGTGGACACTATCCGTGGGGCTTGAGAGAAAAGGCTGTCCTGGTGGGCTTATTACTCTTTGGATCATCCGTACTAGCCTCTGCCATGAGTGCATCGTCTCTTTGAGTTACGCAGCAGGCCCTTTTAGCTTTGCTGACGGCTGTGTAGGAGGAGAATGAAGGGGAGCAAAGGGGTCTCGAAAGCGAGAAGGGGAAAGGCGCTCCTTGGAAGAGTAAGACAGGACCCTGTCCTTTTGCCATCTTCACAGCCCATCTTGCGGTGGGAGGAAAAGCTTGCTGAATGCCCCGTCTTCTCGGGCTTGTGACGGGCAATCCTGGCAGGCTGATCTAACTTGGTGGGTATTTCTCAGTGAGAGAAACGCCAGGGGAGCAGCGTGGAACCCGGTCTTAAACAGCAGTGCCAAGAGCCAGGCCGTGAACCTAGCCCATGGCTTCTGTGTTGGGAGGCAGGGAGCCATGATGCTGAAATCCAACTTGGAACACGCAGGGCCTCCCAGCTTCCTGCCAGGAAGTCGCCTCTGGAGGAAATTACCGCCCACTAGAAGGTGCATTTGGTCCTGATTATGTTGAATCGGTTTGACAGTGCTTTTCAGGTCAACTGTATTCTTCTGGGCTCCCTGGGTGGCACCCATGGTAAAGAACCTGCCCTGCCAGTGCAGTGAGATATAATAGACCCGGGTTTGATCCCTGGGTGGGGAAGATCCCCTAGAGGAGGGCATGGTGACACACTCCAGTATACTTGCCTGGAGAATCCCATGGACAGAGGAGCCTGGCAGGCTTCGGTCCATGGGGTCGGAAAGAGATGGGCATGATTAATAATTAATAATTTTAGATCATTCTTCATATAACTTTTATTTTAGGTGGTTACTCATAAAATTAATTGTATAATAAATATAACATTACATGTAAATACAAATATTATATATTATTAATAATTATAATTATATATATAATTACATATTAGTATATAATATAGCATATATTTTATATATAGTATGTATAATAGTGTGTATAATATGTATGTATTATGTATAATATGTATATTATTATAATATATTATTATATGTATATGCATATATTACACATACATATTACACATACATATACATATATTACATGTATATGTATATTATTATAAAATATATTATATGTATATATTATATGTATAATATATATGTGTATAATAATATGTATAGTATGTATAATATGTATATAATAATATAGTATGACTATATATTATAATTGTACTATATTATTATATGAATTAATTAATACATTAATATAAGATATGATATAATTTATTAATATATCATACATTATGTAACAATTATATTATATTTATATTCTATATAATAATATAACTAACCATAATTAATATATTACAATGCATGATATATTATTATATATAATATGTGTTACATTATATATATCATATATCACATATATTATGTGTATGTAAATAAAGATACAGTATATATCATATATAATTATTAATATGGAATATTTATGCTTTAATATAAGTGAGACTTCCCTGGTGGCTCAGACAGTAAAGCATCTGTCTACAATGCAGGTTTGATCCCTGGGTTGGGCAGATCCCCTGAAGGAGGACATGGCAAACCACTCCAATACTCTGGCCTGGAAAATCCCATGGACAGAGGAGCCGGGTAGGCTGCATTCCAGGGGGTCACAAAGAGTCGGACACGACTGAGCGACTTCCCTTTCACTTCACTTTCATAAGTGATACAGCATATAATGATTCAGTTCAGTTCAGTCGCTCAGTTGTGTCTGACTCTTTGCGACCCCGTGAATCGCAGCACGCCAGGCCTCCCTGTCCATCACCAACCCCCAGAGTTCACCCAGACTCAAGTCCATCGAGTCAGTGATGCCATCCAGCCATCTCATCCTCTGTCGTCCCCTTCTCCTCTCGCCCCCAATCCCTCCCAGCATCAGAGTCTTTTCCAATGAGTCAACTCTTCGAATGAGGTGGCCAAAGTACTGGAGTTTCAGCTTTAGCATCATTCCTTCCAAAGAACACCCAGGGCTGATCTCCTTCAGAATGGACTGGTTGGATCTCCTTGCAGTCCAAGGGACTCTCAAGAGTCTTCTCCAACACCACAGTTCAAAGGCAATCAATTCTTTGGCACTCAGCCTTCTTCACAGTCCAACTCTCACATCCATACATGACCACTGGAAAAACCACAGCCTTGACTAGACGGACCTTTGTAGGCAAAGTAATGTCTCTGCTTTTCAATAGGCTATCTAGGTTGATCATAACTTTCCTTCCAAGGAGTAAGTGTCTTTTAATTTCATGGCTGCAGTCACCATCTGCAGTGATTTTGGAACCAAAAAAAATAAAGTCTGACACTGTTTCCACTGTTTCCCCATATATTTCCCATGAAGTGATGGGACCAGATGCCATGATTTTCGTTTTCTGAATGTTGAGCTTTAAGCCAACCTTTTCACTCTCCTCTTTCACTTTCATCAAGAGGCTTTTTAGTTCCTCTTCACTTTCTGCCATAAGGGTGGTGTCATCTCCATAGCTGAGGTTATTGATATTTCTCCCGCCAATCTTGATTCCAGCTTGTGCTTCTTCCAGCCCAGCGTTTCTCATGATGTATATAAATTTATATCTAAAATTCGTGCTTATTTATATTCTAATATACAATAAGTCCCACACATACAAACGAGTTCCCTTCTGAGAGTGCATTTGCAAGTCCAAGTTGTTCCTAAGTCCTGTGGACAGTGCAGCCTGTCGGGCTAAGGTCCATAGGATCACAAAGAGTTGGACGGGACCCAAGTGATTTGGCATGCACCCCGACAAAGTCAGCCTAGCTACTCGACTGACACAGATGGCTGCACCGTATGGCACTGTGACACGTTTATGATACCTCTCACACAAATGCAGTGTATGAAAAGCAAACACAAGAAATAAAGAAAGCTTCTTAAATCTTACAGGAGAGGACCTTGAAAACTACAGGAGTACTATACAGCTGGCATCCAGGCGCTGGCATTGACCGAAAAGGGCAAGACGACTGCACTGCTGCCTACAGGAAGCACAGGAGGTGGGAGATGGTAGAGCTGAAGCGTCAGCAACAGGGGTCAGAGGGCAAGCTACAATGCCACTCATGCCTCATCTGGACGGAACCCACGTTCACACCTTTAAAAGTCTGCAACTTGAAGGCTCTTAGGTCGGGGATTTAGTGCATAAATTATTTGAGGGAATTTATGTGCAATTCTATAAAAGTTTGTATGTTTAGAAAGAAAGAAAGTGAAGTCGCTCAGTCGTGTCTGACTCTTTGCCACCCCTTGGACTGTAACCCATCAGGCTCCTCCATCCATTGGGTTTTCCAGGCAAGAATACTGCAGTGGGTTGCCATTTCCTTCTCCAGGGAATCTTTCCAACCCAGGGATCGAACCCAGGTCTCCTGCATTGCAGGCAGACGCTTTTACTGTCTGAGCCACCAGGGAAGTCACATGTTTACCTTAATTTAAATGTAAAGATTTTCATGTTTTTACGACCCTTTGTGTAAAGATGCATCTAATCCATGCTGGATTAACATCGTGCCTTTTCTCTTGATTTCAAAAGAAAATAAACCATTTTCACAGGCCCAAGGCACTGGGCCTCCTATGCCAAGAATTCCGTGCTGACTGTTATGAAGGTACCTATAATGCTGTCTTCCAGGAGGTGAAATAAGTGGGTATTCTGCCCTGGAGAAGATGAGACATTATAAACTCAGCAGGATTTTGTGCGCAGCCCACAGGGACTCAGTAAATGTTTCATGATGATCCTTGATGTTATTTATTTCCAGGCAGTTTTATGTGGCTCACTTTGAGGTGTATTATAACCCCCCGAATCCAGGGAATTTAATTGAATTTCTCTGAGAGTTCAGGTACACACATCACCAACGGACTAGTGGAGGGAAAGCCCTGGGGAATTCTATCCTTCTCTGCAAAATGAAAGTTTTGCTCAGCTTGATTCTCCCCATTAGAAATAGCCCTGCTCAGTAACAGACGCTGATGCTGTGGGCACAGGACTTTGCTTACCTGCACCTTTGGTATCAGGAAAAAAAATTGTGGAAGATTTCATTCTTCTATCTATAGTGAAGTACAAAATCCAAAAAAAAAAAAAAAAGTGAAATGGTGTGGGGGAAAAAAAAAAAGCCTCAAGGGATGATTACATTCATTGGAAAGGATTTAAAACTTGCTGAAACGTGACTGATATTCATCTGATGGGAACACAGTGCCCAAAGCATTTTCCTGCTGAGAAAAGTAAGGGAACACAGGAGCAAGGAGAGTCATTTTTCTAGATTTGACATATATGCTGTACTACAATATTTGTTTGTCTCTTTCTGACTGACTTCACTACATATGACACACTCTAGGTCCATTCAGTTAGTTCAGTACAGTAGCTCAGTTGTGTCTGACTCTTTGTGACCCCACAAACCGCACGCAGCAGGCCAGGTCTCCCTGTCCATCACCAACTCCCAGAGTTCACCCAAACCCATGTCCATTGAGTCAGTGATGCCATCCAACCATCTCGTCCTCTGTCATCCCCTTCTCCTCTGGCCTTCAATCTTTCCCAACATCAGGGTCTTTTCCAATGAGTCAGCTCTTTGCATCAGGTGGCCAAAGGATTGGAGTTTCAGCTTCAGCATTAGTCCTTCCAATGAATACTCAGGACTGATCTCCTTTAGGATGGACTGGGTTGGATCTTCTTGAAGTCCAAGGGACTCTCAAGAGTCTTCTCCAACAACACAGTTCAAAAGCATCTATTCTCTGATGCTCAGCTTTCTTTATAGTCCAACTCTCACGTCCATACATGACCACTGGGAGGGGACTGGAATGCAAAAGTAGGAAGTCAAGAAACACCTGGAGTAACAGGCAAATTTGGCCTTGATGTACAGAATGAAGCAGGGCAAAGGCTAACAGAGTTCTGCCAAGAGAACGCACTGGTCATAGCAAACACCCTCTTCCAACAACACAAGAGAAGATGGTGCACATGAACATCACCAGATGGTCAACACCGAAATCAGACTGATTATATTCTTTGCAGCCAAAGATGGAGAAGCTCTATACAATCAACAAAAACAAGACTCGGGGCTCACTGTGGCTCAGATCATGAACTCCTTATTGCCAAATTCAGACTGAAATTGAAGAAAGTGGAGACCATTCAGGTATGACCTGAATCAAATCCCTTATGACTAGATCCATTCATGTCTCTACAAATGACCCAACTTCATGCCTTCTTATGGCTGAGTAATATTCCATTGCTGAACCTACTTGCAGGGCAGGAATAGGTATAGATGTAGCTGTAGAGGATGGTCTTCTGGACTCGGGGCGGTGGGGAGGGTAGAAGTGAAGGGAGATTGGGGTTGACGTATATGCATATATACACTACTCTATGTAGATACATGTATAGACTATCATGTGTATAGGAAATGGCAACCCACTCCAGCATTCTTGCCTGGAGAATCCCATGGACGGAGGAGCCTGGTAGGCTACAGTCCACAGGGTCACAAAGAGTCAGACACAACTCAGCAACTTCACTTACTTACTCATACATGTACATTACCATGTGTGTAGACGTATATACACTCTCATATGTGTATATGTATTTACACGAGCATGTGTAAAACAGAGAGCTAGTAGGAAGCTCAGCATATTGAAAAAAGCAGAGACATACTCTGCCAACAAAGGTCCGTCTAGTCAAGGCTATGGTTTTTCCAGTGGTCTTGTATGGATGTGAGAGTTGAACTATAAAAAACGCTGAGCGCCAAAGAATTGATGCTTTTCAACTGTGGTGTTGGAGAAGACTCTTGAGAGTCCCTTGGACGTCAAAGAGATCCAACCAGTCCATCCTAAAGGAAATCAGTCCTGAGTGTTCATTGGAAAGACTGATGTTGAAGCTGAAACTCCAATCCTTTGGCCACCTGATGTAAAGAGCTGACTCATTGGAAAAGACCCTGATGCTGGGAAAGATTGAGGGCAGGAGGAGAAGGGGACCACAGAGGATGAAATGGTTGGGTGGCATCACTGACTCAACGGACATGAATTTGAATAGACTCCTGGAGTTGGTGATGGACACGGAGGCCTGGGGTGCTGTGGTCCATGGGGTTGCAAAGAGTCGGACATGACTGAGCGATTGAACTGAAGTGAACTGAGTAGGAAGCTGCTGTTTTGCACAAGGGGCTCAGCTCACCGCTCTGTGATGACCCAGAGAGGTGGGACAAGGGAGGGGGTGAGAGGTAGACCCAAGAGGGAGGAGATATATGTAAACATATGGCAGATTCATTCTGTTATACAGCAGAAACTACCACAAATTTGTCAGCAACTATATCTCAATTTTTTTAAAGATGAAAAAGAAAATCACCTATGGTCAATGATTTGACTTCTCTGGTGGCTCAGTAGTCAAGACCCTGCCTGCCAATGCAGGAGACACAGGAGATGTGGGTTCAATCCTCTGGGTTGGGAAGACACCACCCCCCACCCACCCGGAGAAGGAAAATGGCAACCCACTCCAGTATTCTTGCCTTAGAAATCCCATGGACAGAGGAGCCTGGTGGGCTGTGGTTCATAGGGCCACAAGAGTCGAACATGAGTTAGTACCTAAACCACCACCATGGTAATGATCTAATCAATCGCACTTGTGTAATGAAGTCCCATTAAAACCAAGAAGATGGGGTTCAGAGCATGTCCGGTTTGATGTTCACGTCATGACGGGATAGCAGCACTGGCTGGGGAGGACATGGACACTCTGCCTCCTTTGCCCACACCCTGGCCCATCTCTTTCCTTCGACTCCTTCCTGAATCACATCCTTTTACACCAAACTGGTAGCCTGGTAAGTGACGTGTTTCTCTGAGTTCTGTGAGCCACTCTAGCAAATGAATTGGACCCACCAAGGAGGTCGTGGGAACCTTCAATGTACAGCCAGTTGATCAGAAGTACCTGGACTTGCAGTTCAGTATCTGAAAGGGCAGGGGACGGACTGCAGTCAAGTAGGACGGATAACCTGTGCAATCTGATGCTATCTCCACATACAGTGTCCGAATTGAGTCAAATTGGATACCCAGCTGGTATCCCAGAATTGCTTGCTATCTGTGTGGGTCACCCCCCAACACACGCTGGAATTGGTACCAGATTCCATGTACCAAGTTTCAGTTGCGTGACTGAATTGTTTTCTTCCCAAATAGAAAATACTCACAAATATTTCAGGATTCCCAGAAAGGAAAATGAAGCTGGAAGAATCAGGCTACCTGATTTCAGACTGTACTACAAAGCTATAGTGATCAAAACAGTATCAGATCAGATTAGATCAGTCACTCAGTCATGTCCAAGCCTTTGTGACCCCATGAATCGCAGCACGCCAGGCCTCCCTGTCCATCACCAACTCCCCGAGTTCACTGAGACTCATGTCCATTGAGTCAGTGATGCCATCCAGCCATCTCATCCTCTGTCGTCCCCTTCTCTTGCCCCCAGTCCCTCCCAGCATCAGAGTCTTTTCCAATGAGTCAACTCTTCGCATGAGGTGGCCAAAGTACTGGAGTACGGTACTGGCCAAAAATAGAAACATGGATCAGTGGAACAGGATAGAATGCCCCAAAATAAACCCACATAACTATGGTGAATTTATCTACAATAAAGGAGGCAATAATATACAATGGAGAGAAGACAGTCTCTTCAATGACTGCCACTGGGAAAACTGGACAGCTATATGTAAAAGAATGAAATGAGAGCATTCTCTAACACCATACGCACAAGTAAATTCAAAATGGATTAAATACCTAAAGTTAAGGCTGGGCACTATGAAACTCTTAGAAGAAAACATAGGCTGAACACTCTTTGACATAAATTACAGCAATATCTTTTTAGAACAGCCTCCGAGAGTAATGAAAATGAAAACAAAAATAAACAAATAAGAACTGGTTAAACTTAAAAGCTTTTGCACAGCAAAGGAAGCAGTAAACAAAATGAAAAGATAACCCACAGAATGGGAGAAAATATTTGCAAACAGAGCAAGCACCAAGGGATTAATCTCCGAGATACTCAAACAGCTCGTGCGCAGCTAACTCACAAAAACAAACAACTCAATCAGAAAAGGGGCAGAAAATCTAAACAGACATTTCTCCAAAGAAGACATACAGATGGTCAAAATACACACGAAAACATGCTCAATATGACTAATTATTAGAGAAAGGCAAATCAAAACTAGAATAAGGTATTACCTCACACCAGTCAGACTGGCCATCATCAAAAAGTACAAACAAGAAATGCTAGAGAGTGTGTGGAGAAAAGAGAACCTCTTGCATTGCTGGTGGGAATGTAAACTGGTATAACCACTGTGGAAAACAGTGTGGAAGTTTCGTAAAAAACAAAAACTAAAAGTACCATATGATTCTGCAATCCCACTCCTGGGCATATACACCTGGATAAAACCGTAATTCAAAAGGTGTATGCACCCCAGTGTTCATTGTAGCACTATTTAGAATAGCCAAGACATGCAGCAACCTAAATGTCCATTGATAGAGGAATGGATAAAAAGATGTGGTACATATATACAATGGAATATTACTGAGCCATGAAAAAGAATGAAATGATGCCATTTGCGGCAACCTGAAGATTATCATATTATGTGAAGTAACCCACACAGGGAAATACAAATATCATGTTCTCACTTAAATGTAGAATGCAAAAAAAAATGATACAAATAAACTTATTTATAAAACAGATTCACAGACTTTGAAAGCAAACTTACGGTTACCAAAGGGGAAGGGTAGGGGAGAGGGATAACGTGGGAGGTTGAGATTAGCATATATACACTACTATCTGTAGAACAGATAATCACCAAGGACCTACTACCGTACAGAACAGGGAACTCTACTCCGTATTCTGCAGTAAATTATATGAGAAAAGAATCTGGAAAAGAATGGGTGCATGTATATTTATAAGTGACTCATTTTGCTGTTACCCCTAAAACTAACACAGCACTGTCAACCGACTACACTCCAATGTAAAATAAAAATTAAATAAATTTAAAATATATTTTTTATACCTCATTGAGTTTCACTACCTCAATGAACATGGCAACACCACTGGCAAAACCACAAGAAACCTACAGATTTCCTATTATGACACGCTGTTCATGTCCAGTGAGATGAGAAGCACAGTAGCACTTTGTCATGTAAGTGAAGGATGCTACAGACATCAAGCCATCACGTCACAGCCTCCAGCCGGTGAGCTCTGAAAGAACTCGAGATGCAGACCAAGGGAACTGCCAAGTCCATCTAGCAGTCAGCCATTAAAACCACCCTGACCGTGCACCCAGAGAAAGCTCCGGATGTGAGAAAACAGAGAATACTGGCTCCAGGTAGCTGGAGTGCGTATCCAAGGAATGACTTCAGTGAGCCCAGACTCCTACTTTCTTCCAATACACAGGAAAAGCGCTAAATTCCTTAACTCAAGATATCTGGTTTCTTTTATTAACTGTCATCTTTTTATGTTTAGACTACCTGGTCTTTTGTTTAAAAAAAAAACTTTATATCCTGGCTGTCTGACATGCCTCTTTGGAACAGTTTTCTTAGCGTTATCTGAGATGCTGTCTCCCAGGCTTGAAGTCCTAAGACTATCTGCCAAATAAAACACAACACTCAAGTTTTAGGTTGGGATTTTTTTTGTTTTTTTTTTTCTAGTGGACACAGAAGGAGATGGAACTTTCCATTAAAGGTCAAGATGCTGCAGCAACATTCGTTGTAAACACCTTATGCAGCCCATTGGTGGAGGATTTTGGAACTGTGGTTATAACTTGACCTACAATTTCTTCGTTCACCTTTTCGACTTTGTTAGTGCCCGTGATGGCTGATCCTTGGACATTAAGAGTTTACTGTTTCTTTGCCCTGTTTCAGCAGCTGCAGATAGAGGCCATGGGGAAAAGTAACAATTGTCAAATACTCGGAAACAACACAGATTCCAGATAATACTGTATGAATATTCTCTTGCTTCTGTAACAAATTACCGCCAACGGAGTGACCTAAAGCAACACCAGTTCCTTCTCTTAGAGTTCTGGAAGTTCAGTTCCGTTCAGTCGCTCAGTTGTATCCGACTCTTTGTGACCCCATGGACTGCAGCATGCCAGGCTTCCCCGTCCATCACCAAGGACTGAGGTACACAATCATTTTTTTCTAATTTTATAAAAATCAATATCATCAGGATTCAAAACATTTCCCCTTCAAAAGACAGTAAAGGAATCCCAAAGGAAATCCACAATCTGGGAAATTTTTGCAAAACACATCTGACAGAGGACTCATATCCAGAATATACAGGTAACTCATAATCAATGGGCTTCCTTGGTGGCTCAGCGGTAAAGAATCTGCCTACCAAGGCCGGAGACCCAAGTTCAATCACTTGGTCAGGAAAATCCCCTGAAGAAGGAAATGGCTACCCACTCCAGTACTCTTGCCTGCGAAATCCCATGGACTGAGGAGCCTGGAGGGCTACAGTCCGTGGGGTTGCAAAGAGTCCCGGATGTGACTGAGTGCACAGGCACACCGACCATAGTCAATAATGATGACATAACCTGATTTTTTAATTGGCAAAAGTCTGGAATGGACAGCTCAAAAGAGAAGACATAGAGAGTCAGTATGCATATGAAAAAGATGCTCAAAATCATTAGTCATCAGGGAAAGCCAAATTAAAAATTGCCGCACACCTACTGGTACAGCTAAAGTTAAAGAGACCTGGGATACCAAGTACTGATAAAAATACAGAGCTGGTGGGGCCCTCATACGTTACCGGTGGAACTGCACAATGGTTCCCACAAAGGTAACCACTCGCTTGCCGTAGGACCCAACCACTCCCCTCCTCAGCATCTCCTCAAGGGAAGTGAAAACATATGTTCCCACAAAGACCCGAACGGGAATCATTCCAGTCACTTTATTCACAATTGCAAACCACTGGAAACAGGCCGAACATCATTCAACAGGCAGATAGACAAAGGGTAACCCACTCATAAAACTGAAAGGTCTTCGGGGATTAAAAGGGAAGGATCGCTGACACAGGCAACACTGTGGAGGAACCTCAAAAGCATTATGCAAAGTGAAAGAAGCCAGATACACAAGCCTTATTCTATATCCTTCCTTTTATGTGGCACATTTAGTTCAGTTCAGTCGCTCAGTCGTGTCTGACTCTTTGCGACCCCATGGACTGCAGCACGCCAGGCCTCCCTGTCCATCACCAACTCCCGGAGCTTACTCAAACTCATGTCCGTTGAGTCGGTGATGTCATCCAACCCTGTCATCCTCTCTGGTCCCCTTCTCCTCCCGCCTTCAAGCTTTCCCAGCATCACGGTCTTTTCCAGTGAGTCAGTTCTTCACATCGGGTGGCACTTTAGGAAAGGCCTAATGGGCTTCCCTGGTGGCTCAGTAGTAAAGAAGCTGCCTGCCAATTCAAAAGACAGGGGTTCCACTCTCATTGGAAAAGATGGTTGGATGGCATCACCGACTCGATGGACCTGAGTTTGGGTGAACTCCGGGAGTTGGCGATGGACAGGGAGGTCTGGCATACTGCGGTCCACGGGGTCACAGAGTCAGACACGACTGAGCGACTGAACTGAACTGAAGTGAAAGGCACAGGGCCATCCCCAGAGTTAACATATGTTCCCGTCAGTGAGGAGAGCCACTGATTATGGTACAAATGAGATTCCACTAGCACTGAGGATGGAAGCTGTCAGGAAGGAGCCCTGCACTGCCCACTGCTTCCACACTCTTCTGAAGGCCATTCCTCCTGCTTGAGGGAGAGGAGTGCTTTTCCATCAGGGGAACTTTTCCGAACTGACACGAAGGTTGAAGCAGCAATTTGGGTGGGAAACTCTGGCTGCATTTCCAAATTATCTGATGCTGTCAGCAGGATGCTCTACACAGCCTTGCCCCTCACACGGCAAAGTGCTTTACAAGCACGAGCTCATAATTCTGCTGTGAGGTAGGTGGGAGGAAGGTTGTTATTTTCCCTGTTTTACGGGTCTCTAAAGCCTGTGAGGGTGTAAAGGGTTGACGTGTGTTCTATTTTTGAAGCCACAGAGTTGCCATAGTGCCGTTCTCCAGTGATGGAAGGAGGGGAGCTAGAACTGAAAACATTTCCATTCAACGCTCCTCTCCTCGTTCTTTGGATTCGTGAGGATTTGAGTCACACAGATGGTGTTTTATCGTCCCCAGAAGAAGGGTGAGTGAGCAGGCTGGCAGCTTCTGAAGACCTGGCCCCAGCATACCTCGAAAGCAAGGCACGGGGGGAAATCACAAATATGCTTGATGCCTTTGAAGAAAAACGCTTGTGAGAAAGAAGGCAAAAGTCAAGATTTCCCTGTGTTCATTGGGTCTAGAGCAGAGCCATCAGTAATCTAAGAAGGTTAAAGGGCACAACATTATAGCCAGAGGCAGATCGTAAGGTTGGCGTTAACTCAGATGAGGGGCCTTCATGGTGGCTCAGATGGTAGAACATTTGCCTGCAACGCAGGAGACAGGAGTTCAGTCCCTAGGTCAGGAAGATGCCCTGGAGAAGGGAATGGAAACTCGCTCCAGAACTCTTGCCTGGAGAATCTCATGGACAGAAAGGCCTGGTGGGCTACATCCACTGAGTTGCAAAGACTCGGACACGACTGAGCAACTCACATGTACGTATGCACTCATGTGATGTGGGAGGCGGGGGGAAGCCATTGAAACTTATTCTGCTGTACACTAATTTATCCTTATTTCAAAAGAAGTTTTTTTCCCCCCCACAGACATGGATGCTACAAATGAATTTTCCTCAAAAAGTACAGTGTTCATTAAGTCTTATCTTGCGCTCTAGTTACTATTGTAGCATAGCAAATTATCTCAGATTTTGCTCACAGTCTGCTGGGGGTAGGGGATTGGCGGAGGCAGCTCATTTCTGCCCCTGGTGGTCTTCACGGCGGCAGCTCAAAGGCTGCAGCTGGAATCATCTGAAGACATGATTTTAGAAGAAAGAAAAGGAAGTGAAGTTACTGAGTTGTGTCCACTCTCTGCAACCCCGTGGACTGTAGCCCACCAGGTTCCTCCACCCATGGGATTCTCCAGGCAAGAGTACTGGAATGGTTGCCATTCCCCTCTCCAGGGGATCTTCCCAACCCAGGGATCGAACCTGGGTCTCTCGCATTGCAGGCAGATGCTTTACCATCTGAGCCACCAGGGAAGCCCCAGCATTACACACTCATATGTTTGGAAGCTGACGCTGACTGTCGGCTCACATCGCAGCAGGAGCTATTGGTTGAACAGCCTACACAAGGCCTCTTCAAGTGCCCTGGGATTCCTCACACCATGATGTGATTCCGAGAGTGTGCATATTCGGGAAATGAGGTGGAAATATGCTGAATTTTATGACCTAGCCTAGGAAACATACTTCTACCACATTCCATCTTTTCTGATGGTCACAGAGCCCCACTCAGGTTTAAGGAGAAAGGAAATCAATTCTACCTCTTGATAAAAGAGGACTTTCCTGGTGGTTCAGCTGGTAAAGCATCCGCCCGCAATGTGGGAGACCTGGGTTCGATCCCTGGGTTGGGAAGATCCCTTTGGAGAAGGGAAATGGCTACCCACGCCAGTATTCTGGCCTGGAGAATTCCATAGGGTCGCAAAGAGTCGGACACAACTGAGCGACTTTCACTTTTTTTCTGATAAAGAACAACGAGTTGGACTTCCCGGGTGGCACAGTGGGTAAGAATCCGCCTGCCGATGAAGGGGACATGAGCCTGATCCCCGGTCTGGGAAGATCCACATGCTTCGGAGCAACTATCCCTGGGCCCCACAACTACCAAGCCTGCGCCCTAGAGCCGTAACCAACTGAGCCCGTGTACCTACAACTATCAAAGCCCACGCATCTTAGAACCTGTGCTCTGCAACACAAGAAGCCTCCGCAACGAAGGGTAGCCCCACACTCTTCAACTAAAGAAAGCCAGCAAAGAAGATCCAGGGCAATCAAAATAATTAATTTAAAAAAGAAAAAAAAAAAAAAAAGGACAGCAAGTTTCTAGAAGAGCATATGGGATCAGAGAGTTTACCAGATTCCACGACCTCCACTTTGTCAATTTAACAGGGTGGCTGTCCCGGACATTCTACTGAGTGTCTTGGAAACACAAGCTCTTGGAGATGATTGTGGGGCCATCAAAAGAGACAGAAACATCACCCAATGCTCAGTACATGAGCATTTGTACAAAAAATGCTCAAAATGCATCAAAAAATGCTCAGCACACACAGATCAGCCACAGAAGAAGGAAAAGTCGCTTACTGTTTTTTATCTACCCGCAGCAAAGGCACAAGGCTGTTCAATCTCACACTCACTAGAGAATTTAGCATGAAAGCAGATATTATCTCAGAGTATAGGCCCAATGTCTTTGTCCAGAGAAATTAAGATGAGACGTGCAGTTCGTTTACAAACCAGCATTTCCTTTCTTGCATGCTGGCTTTGAAACAGCAACGGCGATGATTTTTGATTTGTTATGTGTTAAGTATTTTAATTACATTCTGAAGTAAGCAGCACTCTGGAAAAGACATGGTCAAAGGCAAACTAATTAATTCTTGAAGGTAACATCCTAATATATGCATTTTTCATGGCAAAAATTAATTACGCTCAAGACAACTGTCTTTTCCTTTGTAAATTAGGACATTTCTCCCCTAATTAGTTTAAATTGCCTGTAGGAGATGATCACCACTGAGCTACGGAATTTCCTTCAGCAGGTGATTCCAGCTACCAAAGACAAGAGTTTAAAAGACAAATAAGAATCTTGGCTTTTTTTCTTTCTCAGGGTCTTGGACCTAGAGATTGTCATGCTGAGTGAAGTACTTCAGACAGAGAAAGAGGAATACAGTAAATGTTTATGTTATATAACATAAATAAATATATTTATTACATATATAGTAAATAATTAATTTTTAAAAATTACTATACAGTCCATGGAATTCTCCAGGCCAGTATACTGGAGTGGGTAGCCTTTCCCTTCTCCAAGGGATCTTCCCAACCCAGAGATCGAACCCAGGTCTCCCGCATTGCAGGAAGATTCTTTACCAGCTGAGCCACCAGGGAAGCCCTTATTATATATAACGTATATTATATATTTATATATATATGGGAGGGGAGTTTGGAGGAGAATGGATTCATGTGTATATATGGCTGAGTCTCTTTGCTGTTCACTTGAAACTATCACAACATTGCTAATTGGCTACATTTCTATACAAAATAAAAATATTTTTTTAATTTTTAATTTTCTAAATAAAATCCTGTCTAGACTTTTAAAAATATGTATACCCGTGGCTGATTCATGTTGATGTATAGGGAAAAAAAACTCACACTATTGTAAAGTCATTATTCTCCAATTAAAATAAATTAATTAAAAAAATACAAAGCAGAGTCTTGGGCTTTGGCCTGTTTCTGTTCAGCAGGGCTGAGAATAAAAAATATAAAACCACCTATGACTGCATCATCAAGTATGTTCTAGGTGGGCTTAGTCGCTCAGTCATATCCAGCAATTTGCGACCCCATGGACGGCCACCTGCCAGGCTCCTCTGTCCACGGAGATTCTCCAGGCGAGAATACTGGGGTGGGTAGCCTTTCCCTTCCCAAGGGGATCTTCCCGACCCAGGGATCGAACCCAGTTCTCCCGCATTTCAGGAGGATTCTTTACTGTCTGAACCACCGGGAAAGCCCTTGTTCTAGGCAATTATATGGTGAAAGAGTGATCAACATCGCCGCTTCATGGAACACACATTTCAGTAGAATTTCATAGACTCCACTCCAAGTTATGTATAGAAACAGATCAAGTGCACAAGTATTATTTTAAACCAATTGGCTGTGACTTGTTTTCCAGTTGTTTGGTGGAATTCTCTTTCAAGTTGGTTTCCATGTAAAAACCCTGAGACTGGAATTTGATCCAGTTTTTTTAGAAAAAATCTCTTACAGAGTATGTCTTTTTCGCAAGGTGTAATCTCTTGCAACGCCAGGAACCCAAAGCTATGACAACCTGCAAGCTCTTCTATGTCAATCTTGCTGCAGGATAACAGGAGACGATGAAGTTTTCAGATCCTTCCTGTGCCTGTATCAGGTCATACCAACGTGAATTAAACGTAATGCTGAACAAACGAAAGAGCCTGGGGGACGTCCGTGGTGCTCCGCTGGTTAAGAATCCTGCAAACACAGCAGACATGGGTTCAGTCCCTGGTCCGGGAAGATCCCACGTACTGCAGGGCAACTGGGGTCATCTCAACTCTAACCTCTTAGCTAATACTATCCATGGAAACCAGGGTCACCCTACCCAGGTTAGAGCTTGCTATTCAGAACCTACTTCACGAGGATACCCAGACAGATAGATACACAGATAGATACAGGTAAGAGACTAGACTAGTAGTCTAGTAGATTGGTGGACAGCTAGATGACTGCATGGACGGATGAATCCATGAAAGGCAGATAGATCGCCTTGAGGATTTATGCGTGTATATCATTGTGAGAAGAGTCAGATAAAATTCTTGAGTAGACTGATACGCAACTAACATATGATGATGATGGAGGTTTAGTCACTAAGTCTTGTCTGACTCTTGTGCCCCTGTGGACTGTAGCCTGCCAGGCTCCTCTGTCCATGGGATTCTCCAGCCAAGAAGACTGGAGTGGGTCGCCGTGCCCTTCTCCAGGGGGATCTTCCTGACTCTGGGATTGAACTCGGGTAATGAGAAACGCTGGACTGGAAGAAGCACAAGCTGGAATCAAGATTGCCAGGAGAAATATCAATAACCTCAGATATGCAGATGACACCACCCTTATGGCAGAAAGTGAAGAGGAACTAAAAAGCCTCTTGATGAAAGTGAAAGAGGAGAGTGAAGAAGTTGGCTTAAAGCTCAACATTCAGAAAACGAAGATCATGGCATCTGGTCCCATCACTTCATGGGAAATAGATGGGGAAACAGTGGAAACAGTGTCAGACTTTATTTTGGGGGGCTCCAAAATCACTGCAGATAGTGACTGCAGCCATGAAATTAAAAGACACTCCTTGGAAGGAAAGTTATGACCAACCTAGATAGCATATTCAAAAGCAGAGACATTACTTTGCCTACAAAGGTCCGTCTAGTCAAGGCTATGTTTTTTCCTGTGGTCATGTATGGATGTGAGAGTTGGACTGTGAAGAAGGCTGAGCACAGAAGAATTGATGCTTTGGAACTGTGGTGTTGGAGAAGACTCTTGAGAGTCCCTTGGACTGCAAGGAGATCCAACCAGTCCATTCTGAAGGAGATCAGCCCTGGGATTTCTCTGGAATGAATGATGCTAAAGCTGAAACTCCAGTACTTTGGCCACTTCATGCAAAGAGTTGACTCATTGGAAAAGACTCTGATGCTGGGAGGGATTGGGGGCAGGAGGAGAAGGGGATGACAGAGGATGAGATGGCTGGATGGCATCACTGACTCGATGGACGTGAGTCTGGGTGAACTCCAGGAGTTGGTGATGGACAGGGAAGCCTGGTGTGCTGCGATTCATGGGGTCGCAAAGAGTCAGACACGACTGAGTGACTGAACTGAATTGAATGTACGATACATCACCCAAATCAAATCTCCTATGTTAGGAACACATTCATGTACGAATTTATTTACTCATCATATCATCATTTATATACTCTGGCATAGTAAGTGGCGAAAGATTTCGGGGGTTTGGGGTGGTACCTGAGCATGAACGGTCAGAAAAGGCCTCTTGGGGAAATGAAGAGTTATGTGCATATCTGTGTGTGTGTGCGTGCACGCACGTGCTCACTCACGTCAGTCGTTTCTGACCCTTTGCGACGCCATGGACCGTATCTCCCCAGGCTCCTCTGTCCATGGGGATTGTCCAGGCAAGAATACCGGAGTAGGATGCAGTGCCCTCCTCCAGGGGATCTTCCGCACTCAGGGATGGGACCCACGTCTCTTGTCTCCGGCGTAGCCAGGCGTGTTCTTTGCCGCTAGCGCCCCCTGCTGGGGGAAAGGGCTGCAAATCAACAATTCTGCACGTGCAAATGCCCCAGCACGGGACAGAACGAGGCAGGCTGGAGGAACCCAGAGAACAGTCCGCTACTCGCACATCAAAACACAAGGAGACGACAGTTTAAGAGAGGGAGTCGGCACCCCCGGGGCTCCGGGTCAAATAGGCCAGCGGATGCCACAGACCCTTGGGGTCCACACGCCTATCGCCACTTGAAGACTCAGCTAAAGGCCTTCAGGATTGCAGAGGAACTTGCAAAACCCCACGGGAAGCCAGCCTCCTGTTTTTATCTCTGGCGTTCACCGGTTCCTGAAACCCAGGGCAGCCTGAATCAGGCGCCCACAGGCTGTAAACCTTGGCGAGGTGAGCGAGGCGTTCTTGGTGAGATAGACGTTTCTTTCTCGCTGTTTTTGTGGCCTTTCACGTGTGACTGTCTTATGTTCCTTTCAGACGGTGCATCTCTGTGCAAAATGTGCCAGGGGCCAGGTAGCATGGAGAAACAGAGCTGTGTCTATTTCTAGGCTCAGGTCTCAGTGTCGCCCCCAGGTCTCCAACCTTACTGCAAGGGGCGCAGGGAAATGTGCTGAAACCCAGTCCAGCCTTCCAGAGCGTCCAGACCGGGTTTAAAGCCATTCTGGAGCCAAGGACATTTTTCCTGAATCCCTTCCAAACTAGAACGAAGATGCTGGTGCATGATAGTTTTGCAAAACATGCAGGCTCAGGAATGGACAGACTTTACATTTATGTCAAACGTGGAGAAACCATTTTCCAATCCTTGCTGCAGAAAGGCAGCTTGTGTGCAAGCCAAAAATAATAGCATGAAGAATAATAACAAAACAAAGCTGGCACGAAACCTCGTTATCTCTTGAAGAGGGCCAATTTTTACTCTGATAGCACTGATTCTTGGAAGCCAAAAGGGAAATAAATTCCTACCCACACAATCTGCATTGTTCCTGTCTGCCTCATGTTAATTTTATCTCACACCTCCAATGCACAGACTCATTTATTTTTTTCCTATTGAAAATGCAAGGTGTTTGTTCTAAAAATAAGTCATCTGCATCTGACGCCATAAACAGTTTCTTCCTGATGACTGCTTTAACTAAAGTTATACCCTGGGAAATAGATGGGGAAACAGTGGAAACAGTGTCAGACTTTATTTTTGGGGGCTCCAAAATCACTGCAGATGGTGACTGCAGCCATGAAATTAAAAGACGCTTACTCCTTTGAAGGAAAGTTATGACCAACCTAGATAGCATATTGAAAAGCAGACACATTATTTTGCCTACAAAGATCCGTCTAGTCAAGGCTGTGGTTCTTCCTGTGATCATGTATGGATGTGAGAGTTGGACTGTGAAGAAAGCTGAGAGCCGAAGAATTGATGCTTTTGAACTGTGGTGTTGGAGAAGACTCTTGAGAGTCCCTTGGACTGCAAGGACATCCAACCAGTCCATTCTGAAGGAGATCAGCCCTGGGTGTTCTTTGGAAGGAATGATGCTGAAGCTGAAACTCCAGTACTTCTGCCACCTCATGCGAAGAGTTGACTCATTGGAAAAGACTGTGATGCTGGGAGGGATTGGGGGCAGGAGGAGAAGGGGACAACAGAGGATGAGATGGCTGGATGGCATCACCGACTCAGTGGACGTGAGTTTGAGTGAACCCGGGAGATGGTGATGGACAGGGAGGCCTGGCGTGCTGAGATTCATGGGGTCGCAAAGAGTCGGACACGACTGAGTGACTGAACTGAACTGAACTGATAGGAAAAAAATTAGACATATGTTCTTCCAGTGTTCTTTTGAGATGTGTGTGTGTGTGGGTGCACAGTCTTTGTAACATGAAGACTAACTGCCCATTGCTGATTGTGGTTTAGTCGCTAAGCCGTATCCAGCTCTTTGCAACCCAGTGGACTATAACCCTCCAGGCACCTCTGTCCATGGGATTCTCTGGGCAAGAATACTGGAGTGGGTTGCCATCTCCTCCAGGTGATCTTTCCGACCCAGGGAATCGAACCCGCGTCTCTTGTGTCTCGTGCACTATCAGGTGGGTTTTTTACCCCTGTGCCACCTGGAAAGCTCCCGTCATAATACACTTGATCTTAGCCAAATGGGGAACGTGACCTTAACACAATCCGCTGGCCAGCAAGGAGCTGCTAAGAGGATGCTCCCATGATAACTGCAAGAGCGCTGAGAGATGCCACCACCAGGATACCCCCACGCCCGCCACTGCAAACCTTCCAGGAGGTCACATTTATCATCTGAAAAGCTCCTGGGTTGGGACTGTCCTAAAAGAGAGGCGATAACTGACAAGGAAGCTTATGGTGGAGAGGTGAGCTCCCTGGGCAATGTAGAGATGGGGAGAGATGGCCATCATTGGGAATTTCCCCCAAGGCTCAGCTTGTGGCTCAGCTGGTTAAGAAGTCGCCTGCAATGTGGGAGACCTGGATTTGATTCCTGGATTGGAAAGATCCCCTGGAGAAGAGATAGGCTACCCACTCCAGTCTTCTTGGGCTTCCCTGGTGGCTCAGCTGGTAAAGAATCTGCCTGCAATGCAGGAGACACAGGAGATGCGGGTTTGATCCCTAGGTCAGGAAGATCCCCTGGGGAAGGGTATGGCAACCCACTCCAGTATTCTTGCCTGGAAAATCCCACGGACAGAGGAGCCTGGCAGGATACGGTCCATGGGGTCACAAAGAGTTGGACATGACTCAGGCACTTTAGCACTTGTAAGGCTGTCATTCCCACCCAGGCCCCAGAGCACAGGGCTTCTCAGGGAAAATGGTGCCCACCCGGGGCCTCATCTGACATGTGGTCAATTGTTTAGCCTTTTAAGTCCCTTTAAAGCAAAATTCTTCATGAGCCCTTAGAGTATTAAACGAGACGTTGCACAGATTACTACATCATGATAAAGAAACCCTTTCATATGGTTTGCCACCAGATACAATGACAGTTCTGATGGAAGTTTCAAAGACATACTGTATGAGAGAGAAAGCAATTTCTGGCCATGATTAGGGATCAGCACCTGTAGTGTGGTGCTATTAATAATAGTTAATATCAGTCAACTATTAATAGGTAGTAACAGTTAATATTAATTAATAGTTAATAGTTAAATTTTATAAATTTATTATAAATAAATTTATATAAATTTGATATAATATAAATTGTATAATATATAACAATATGTATAATACATTATATATAATATATTATATAATATATATAATTTATATGAATATTATATATAATATATTTGTATATTTTTTATAAGTAAAATTTATAAATATAAATATTTATAGTTAAATAAATATCAATAAAGTTTATAAATTTATTATAAATAAATTTTATATAAATTTTATATAATATAAATTTATATAATATGATATAATATGATATGATATATAATAATATGTATAATGTATTATATTAATATATGATATATGTAATTTATATAAATATTATATATAAGAATTTATATATAAATAATATATATTTGTATATTTTATATAAATAAATAAAATTTATAAATATTAATAGTTAAATGAATATTTGTTGAAATATTTATTATTTACTTTAATTTTATTATTAAATAAAAAATTAGTTAAAATAGTTAAATAAATGAAAACAGTTAACTCTTTGCTCTGCTGCTCCTGAGGTCTTTTTCCTGTGTTTTATTTTGAGACGTCAATGGTGTATTGGACAGAAGGGTTTACACTCTGTTTTGTCACCTACGTCTTTGAAATGAACTGCTTTTCTTAAACACGAGTGGAACAGACGCATTCCAACGAAAGAACTACGGTCTGAGGCAAAGGCTGAAGTTTCTACGTCTTTTCTGTAAAAATTAGGATGAACATAGGATCTGGGAGAAAATATTTCCATCTGAGAATAACACCAAGATATATTATTCCAGTCGACAGGACAAAACTTCGCAAAGCTCTGTCCTGTGATGCTTCTGAAAGCAAAGATTTTATGCCCATGACACAGACTCAGCTGTGGACTTTAATTACTGTTTGCGTTCATGCATGCGTGTGCTAAGTTACTTCGGTCATGTCTGACTCTTTGTGAGCCTATGGTCTGTAGCCCACCAGGCTCCTCTGTCCATGGGATTCTCCAGGCAAGAGTACTGGAGTGACTTGCCCTGCCCTCCTCCAGGGGATCTTCCTAACCCAAGGATCGAACATGCATCTCCTGTGGTTCTTGCATTCAGCCAGATTCTTTACCACTGAGCCACTGGGGAAGCCCATTTAAAATATAAAGCTCTAAGTAATTGAACATAATTATTTTCTACCAACGAGATCATTTATAATATGCCAGGAACCAGGATGAACGCTTTACATATACTATGATTAATCCTTACAGAACCTGGTGGAATCAGGTTCTTCCTGTCTTAAAAGATGCTGCTACTACTAAGTCACTTCAGTCGTGTCCGACTCTGTGCAACCCCATAGATGGCAGCCCACCAGGCTCCGCCATCCCTGGGATTCTCCAGGTAAGAACACTGGAGTGGGTTGCCATTTCCTTCTCCAGTGCATGAAAGGGAAAAGTGAAAGTGAAGTTGCTCAGTCGTGTCCGACTCTTTGCGACCCCATGGACTGCAGTCCACCAGGCTCCTCTGTCCATGGGATTTTCCAGGCAAGAATACTGGAGTGGGTGGCCATTGCCTCCTCCAGTCTTAAAAGATGAGTGAACCCAAAAGTGAAGTGCAGAAAGGTCAGGACTTTCCTGGCAGTCTGCTGGTTAAGTATCTGCCTTTCAACGCAGGGGACGCAGGTTCAATCCCTGGTCCGGGGACGAAGATCCCACATGCCGTGGGACAACTAAGCTCACGAGTCCCAACTACTGAGCCCAACCTGCCAGCAGCTAGAGCAAGAAGCCCATATGCCGCAACCAAGACCAGACACAAAGAAACAGAGGAAGAAAGGCTTAATTCCCTGCCCAAGATCACAGAAGAAATTATGGGGGGGAAATGCAGACACAAACCCAGGTGTATCTGATCCTGAAGTTCTGGCTTCTAACTGACATTTTATACCGTTTCTCATCACCTTCCCCAAAGGCTGGCAAACGCCTGCCTGTGGGCCAGTGCACACAATATTAATGAGAGGGGGCAGAATTGCATCTGATCCTCAAAGCACCTAGCCTATCAGCCACGGCTAAATTGATGCTTTTGAACTGTGGTGTTGGAGAAGGCTCTTGAGAGTCCCTTGGACTGCAAGGAGATCCAACCAGCCCATCCTAAAGGACATCAGTCCTGGGTGTTCATTGGAAGGACTAATGCTGAAGCTGAAGCTGAAGCTCCAGTACTTTGGCCACGTGGTGCAAAGAACTGACTCATTAGAAAAGACCCTGATGCTGGGAAAGACTGAAGGTGGGAGGAGAAGGGGACGACAGAGGATGAGATGGTTGGAAGACATCACCAACTCGATGGACATGAGTTTGGGTAAACTCCGGGAGTTGGTGATGGACAGGGAAGCCTGGCGGTACTGCAGTCCATGGGGTCGCAGACAATCGGGCACGACTGAGCAACTGAACTGAACTGAATTACCTAAAGGCTCAGTTACACTCCACTCAAACTCTACAGAGGAGCAAAGAAATCCATTACACGCAGAAAACCATCCTAATAAAATCATTAGCTTCAAGAGATAATGGCGTTGCATTTCAAACTTTGAAAGCACAAGTGTCTGATGATGGCTTATGGCATTACAAGATTCTATCCTGCTTGTAAATGAAAAAAAAAAAATTTGTTGGTGTGTTTTATGTGTCAGGTAAAAACTGTATCACCTAGCCAGTGATACAGTTGCAGAGGAGTCCTTTTTCCACCCAGGTCGTGATGAATGTCTGCAAAGCGAGCCCTCTCTGTTCAGTAATATTCAGAGCACAAGTTACATGGCAGCAGGACAGAGGTACTGCTGTCCCTGAGAAAACAGCCAGCATGTTTTTTCACCAAAAAAGAGAGGATAAGCAGAATAATATTCTGCATATTCAAACTGAGCAGTGAAAGATCCAAAAGCAACATGTCAAGAAACTCTTATCTGTAGGTGGAATTAAAAACACCACCACAAAAAGACCGACGTCTGCCTGAGGTTTGTCTGGGGCCGTTTCAGTTCTTCTGTCGTGGAAGGTATCGATTGGTGCTTACAGCCACAGCAATCAGACTTCATTACGGATAGTATTTACGTCTGAGAGATCTGTTTTGTCTTCCCCATGCCCTGCCCCGACCCCCCAGAAACTGTGGTGTGAAATTAACCTGAAATCAGGAGAACATAAGTAGCTTTCCCAGCAGAAGGCAGGAGGCTCCTTCTGTGGACAATGGTGCTGTCCGTCTCTGACACCCTGTAGCAGACGGTTCCCAAGCTCTCTATCTTCATGCCTATCCCTGGCTTCATGCCTCTGATGCTTTCTCAACACTACAGCTTCACAGCTCTCTGCTCCATCCCGTAAGTACCAAAACCCAGCTGTGGTATCAATGGGCCTGGCCACAGAAGAGCATGCCAGAGGTTTATCAAGGGTAACAACTCCATCACTTTGCTCACAAAGATCCATCTAGTCAAACCTATGGTATTTCCAGTAGTCATGTATGAACATGAGAGTTGGACCATAAAGTAGGCTGAGCACCAAAGAATCAATGCTTCCAAACTGTGGTGTTGGAGAAGACTCTTGAGAGTCCCTTGGACTGCAAGGAGATCCATTATTATTCCTTGACTGCAAGGAACCATCCATGATTCCATTAGTCAAACCTAATGGAAATTAGTCCTGAATATTCATTGGAAGGACTGATGCTGAAGCTCCAATGCTTTGGCCACCTGATGCAAAGAGCCGACTCACCAGAAAAGACCCTGATGCTGGGAGAGATTGAGGGCAGAAGGAGAAGGGGACGACAGAGGATGAGATGGTTGGATGGAATCATTGCATCAGTGGGCATGAGTTTGGGCAAACTCTGGGAAATAGCGGAGGACAGAGGAGGCTGGCGTGCTGCAGCCCATGAGCTCGCAAAGAGTTGGACACGACTTGGCGACTGAACAGCAACAACTCCTCCCAACCTACATAGAAGTGTTTTAGAGAGCTCTTCTGCAGAACGCTTAGAGTCTTAGACACAGCGTATCATTCTGTCATCTGTCATGATCTTGCACTGTCTCCCTCCCTCCACTGGCATGCAGACCTGTGACCCTTGGGCATCTGTGTATGTTTCCATACACTGATACATTTATTATCCCAAATGTAAGTGCAGTACCTGGGAATTCCTGGCAATAGGTGCCCCATCAATGTGTTGAATCAAGAGTAATTCCACAATATGTGTTAAATGTGTTGAAACTTCCCGTTTTTAGTGCACATATTTTTTTTTAGCAGTATTGGCTTGTAATCAGACTATATTTATGCCCCCATGGGGAATTATGAGAGTTAGAGTTGCCAAAAAAAAAAAAAAAGGAAATAGAAATAAAGAGCCTACAAAACAATTGAGATCATATGTTATTCCCTATGGAATCCCATGGACAGAGGAGCCAGGTGGGCTACAGTCCATGAGGTTGCAAAGAGTCAGCCACGACTAACCAAGTAACACCCATCTAACAATGATAGGCGAGCAAGCAAAGATGATCAAGATCTGGTGTCAAGGACAAATGGTGGGATTCTCAGGTCTTGCGCTGTGTTCATGCACAGGATACGTGGGTCCATGGGGTTTCGTCAGCCCCATAGAGGTGACTGTGCCTGGCGTGATGATCATTTTTGTAGCAGTCTACAGAGTGGACTCCTCCATTCTCTGTTTTGAGATGACAGCTGTCTTGACTTGACACGAGGCTGCTTATATGGACACTTCTCAAAGCATTCGGGGAAAACAGGTTAAATGGAAGTGCATGCTGAGTTGCTTCAGTCATGTCCAACTCTTTGCGACCCCATGGACCATAGCCCCCACTAGGCTCTTCTGTCCATGGGCTTTTCCAGGCAAGAATACTGGAGTGGGTTGCCATGCCCTCCTCCAGGGGAATCTTCCTGACGCAGGGAGTGACCCCCCCGCCCCCCGTTTCCTGTCCAATTTGCATTTCTGAAATTCAGATCTAACAACGTGCAGATTCTAACCTCGGTGACTCCTTGTCCCTCACAAGCTACGGGCTGATTTCTCTGTGTGGCAAATTTGCTTACCTCTTTGGAACGTTCTCCAGCCAGCCATTTCCATATTTAAGGTTTCATCACTGCCCCCCTTCCCATTTCCCACAGATCTTTGGACCTGGGGCTCCAGGTCCGCCTTCATGAAAAACCGAGACAAAATCATCCTTTAATTTGTCACGTTCTCATAACCCCTAAGTCCCTCTTTGTCCAATAACCACCCATTTATTTTATTTTGTTAATATTTATCTCTTTCTTTGGTTGCGGCAAGCAGGCTCTCCTACTTTCATTGTAGAATGGGGAGTTTTTAGAGGCGGCATGCAGAAACTTTAGTTGTGGCATATGGGATCTTTTTCCCTGACCAGGGATCAAACCTATGCCAATGTATTGGGAGCTTGGAGCCTTAGCCACTGGCCCACCAAGGAAGTCCCATCATTCATTTATTTTAAAACAAACAAATAACCACAGTTCTAGCTGAGGAACAGCTAATCTACCAGGCATGGGGCTTTAAAAAAAAGAAAAAGAAAAAGAATTCACATGATTATTTCACTTAACACTAAAAAATTCCTATCAACACAAATGTCATTGTACATGTATAAATATAGTCACTCAACAAGTACAACTGCACTTCACCCAAGAACAGATAAGAATGGCATATAATCACAAGAGAAAAATGTTCAGCATCTTTAGTCATTGCTGTTGTTGTTCAATCACTAAGTCATGTCTGACGCTTTGCGACACCATGAACTGACCAAGTCACTCACGCCAACTGTCCTTCACTATCTCCTGGAGCTTGCTCAAACTCATGTCCACCGAGTCAGTGATGCCATCCAACCATCTCATCCTCTGTCGTCCCCTTCTCCTCTTGCGCTCAGTCTTGCCCAGCATCAGGATCTTTAGGCAGCAGGAAACTACAAATTAAAATAATAATGAAATACCACGAGTTGGTGATGGACAGGGAGGCCTGGCGTGCTGCGGTTCATGGGGTCACAAAGAGTCGGACAGAACTGAGCGACTGAACTGAACTGAACTATTAAATGAATAATTTTTTAACTGATCATACCCAGTACTCTCAAGGATGTAGAACAACTGGGCCTCTCATGCATTTCTGGTAGGAAAATAAAACAGCACAGCAACTTTGAAAAGCACTTTGGCAGACTTTTTAAACAGTAGAACACACGCAAGGCTGCAGTCACAATCCTGGGTTACAAGGGAAATGAAATCCTGTGTCTACACCAAGACTTGGGTACACATGTATGCACTGACTTTATGCACAGTCACTCAAGCTTGGAAACAACCCAATGTCCCCCTCCTGATGGGTGGATAAACAAACTCCAGTATGTATACCCACACAAGCGACAAACTCAGCAATGAAAAAAAAACAGTACTGATGCTCTCGACCAGTGGGACAACCCTCTGAGATGTAAAGCCAAGGGAAAGAAGCCAGATCCCGAAGCCTCATTCTGCATGATTTATTTCACATGAGATTTTGGAAGAGGCCACACTGTGGACAGAGATAAGATAGGTGGCTGCCAGAAGCTGGGATGGGGGAGGCGTTGACCACAGAGGGACAAGAGAGAACATTTCGAGGGTGAAAGAACAATTCTGTACTGATTACAGGGTTGTGAGCGTTTGCCAAATCTCAGACTAAATCAATAAAATGGATGTGTTCGGATGTAAACGGCACATTGACAAAGATCAGAAGAAAAAACGATCAGTCAATAGAAAGAAACGCAAGGACCGTGTCATAGACCAAAAGGCTCCTGAATGGTCAGGCTGGAGCTTGGACTTGCAATGTGTTTATTTACCTATTTACAAACGATTTACCTATTTACTGATAATAAATATATTTATATACTGATAATAAATATATTTATAATAAATATATTTATTATCAGTAGTAACGTCAGTCGGGAATATCTCACAACACAAATATGTACATGGGGAAACATCTATCGTTATCAAACTTGGACATAAAACCATACCGTCTTCTTGATAATTTTTATGTATTTTTTCCAGGGGAAAGGGGAAGAGTGTTAACTTTTGGCCAGATCCGACAGGCATGATGTTTTGACATCACAATATCAAATACAAATGCGCCATTTTCTCGTGGTTTGCTGCGCTTGGAGAATTACTCTTGACATCAACAGGCTGTCTGTTTTCAAACATCTTTTTTAAGTCAAATGTGTTCCCGGGGTTAGTGCTACATGTACTCAGCGATGTGATCCCTAGATTGCCTGCCCACACTCGGGTAAGGTGAGATACCTGCCAGTACTCTGGGTGCTGTGTCGTTGAATTCTCTCTCGTTTTGCTTCTTTTTAAAAAATATATATATTTCTTTATTTGGGTGCTTCGGGTCTTAGGGATTTCTCCGGTGGCTCACACCACAGGAAAGAACCCACCTACACTGCAGGAGATGTGGTGAAGCCATCTTAAAGCCATCCCTGGGTCGGGAAGGTCCCCTAGAGGAAGGCGTGGCAACCCACTGCAGTGTTCTTGCCTGGAGCATCCCATGGATGCAGGAGTCTTCACTGTGGCACTTGGGGTCTTTGTTGCATCTGTGGATCTTCTGTTGTGGCACACGGACTCTCTCAGCTCCAGAACACGGGCGCCGGAGCACGGGCTCAAGGAGTTGTGGTGTGCCAGATTATTAGCCCCGCAGCATATGAGATCTTCCTTCTCCAGCCAGGAATCAAACGCGCATCCCTTGCCTTGCAAGGTGGATTCTTAACCACCAAACCACCAGGGAGGCCCCTCATCCCGCTTCCAACATGCACATCTATCACGCAGCTTGGGTGTGAGCACCTGGACGGATCTATGTGCACGTCAGCAATGCTAGAGACTGCCCAGTATTGTCCTTTATTGCTTTATTCTTTCAAAACGTTCTAGCATTTTCTTCCTGCATGCAACAGACTGCTGCAAACACCTCCTTTGATGTTCGCCCACCTGTGGAGATGTCTAATCTGACTGGCCCCCTCTTCCTCATATACCTGAAGGACTTGTCACAGATTTAATTTCTTGGCCAAGCCTTATCCATCTTGAAGCCATCAGACCTGAAATACACTGTGCGTGCGTCTGACTTCCCTTTCCCTGTTTACTGAAAACGATCCTCTTTCTTGCTAGTGTCATTCTGGGACATTTCTCCAAGAATGACATTTCTAGGACTCTTCCTCAAGAACGACATTTAGAGAAAATTCTTCAGCGCGCGTTGCTTGAGGATTTCCAGAAACAAGTATAAATAGTCTAAAGGTCTCTTGCAGGTAACTTAACTGCCCTCCTTCCCTAATCCCACCTTTCAAGGTTGGGAGTTACTTTGCTTTCCTTTCCCAACACCAAATGCAGTGCTAGGGTAGTCATTTTCCTTTAGTTTGATGACCTTCTTTTTTTATTTTTTTAAGATGCATTCATTTGTTGACTCTGGTGGGTCTCCTTTGCTACATGTGGGTTTCCTCTAGTTTCAGCAAGTAAGGGCTAGCTCTGGTTGCGGTGCACAGGGTCCTCGTTGTGATGGCTCTCTTGTAAAGCACGGCTCTCCCATTGTGGTGCACGGGCTTCATTGCTCCTTGGCATATGGGATCTTCCTGGACCAGGGATTGAATCAGTGTCTCTGACACTGCAATGCAGATTCTTACCCACTGGACTACCCGGGAAGCCCCCATTTGATGACTTTCCATGGTGCCGTGCTCATTAAAACCTAGGGACTCCTCCGCAGTCTGGTTTTTTTTTTTTTTTTCCATTCACCCAAGAAGGCTGGGTCAAAATTTTATTTCAAATATTAAAAGTTGAAGTTGAGACAAGTAATTTAAAAAAAAAAATCTCGAATTTAAAACCCAAAAAACTAGGGCCACATACAGCCTATTGCCTAAAATACAGTCTCTGATCAAACGTAGGAAACCATACTATCTTACATGACAAGTGCGTATTCATAAATGATGGCTCCATCACCTGCAGACTCACATCAGACTGAGACCCTGACCTTCCTTCTGCTGCTCTGCTGACCGGTCATGACAAATAGGTGTTTTCACCAGACGGACCAAAGCTCTTTCTTAAGACCTAAACTCTTAATATCTTAGGTCAGGATGCATAAAACACTAGGCATAAAGAAGTTTCTAGATCATGTGCAGATGTACCCAGGGTTGACTCTGTTGGAGCTATCCTCATATACCTGTAGTCATCTGTAACAAAAGCTAAAGCTCTTGAAAGGGGCTTCCCAGAACCTGCCTGCCAATGCAGGAGACGTAAGAGATGAGTTTTCGATCTCTGGGTCGGAAAGATCCCCTGGAGGAGGAAACGGCAGCCCACTCCAGTATCCTTGCCTGGAGAACCCCATGGACACAGGAGCCTGGCGGGCTACCATCCATAGGGTCACAAACAGTCGGACATGACTGAACCGACTTAGCATGCACGCACACACACGTGCAAAGCATTTGGACATTCCTTTTTCTACCTTTTTTCCCCTTCGCATTTGTTTACAACAGACATGGTACTGATTGGAACCATGACTCGACGGGTGGTACAACTGAGGTCAGATGAGCAATCGGCCCAAAGTCTAGACGGAAAGAGAACCAGAAGCACAAAATCTAATGAAAGCCAGTTTCCGTGCCAGAATTAATACATAAGTCATATGGTTTGGAAGAAAATGGGGGGTGAGGGGTGGAGCTCAGCCTGCTTTTCCCACTTTTGACCACACTCCTTCAGTTGTCACTTCCCACTGCTATGTGCAGAGCTTCAGGGTTTCTGTTTGATATTTCTCTTTCCCTGTAAGCTCCAACATCAAACCATGAAAGAGGTTTTTCTCAACTCATCGCTGTGGACATTTGGGGCTTAAACCACTCTTTCCTTTGGTGACGGGTGGGAAGCGGGAGGAGATTGGGGGCAGGGTGTACCCTGTGCATTGTAGGTGCTGGAGCCGCACCATCCAATTATCCCAATTATCCTCCAATGAAATAAATTTATTTTTAAAAATAACCCAAAAAATGTGAAGCAGTTATTCCCCAATGAAATAAGTTTATTTTAAAAAATGATTTAAAAAATATTGTGAAGCAGTTATCCTCCAATGAAATAAATTTATTTTTTTAAAAAGTGATAAAAAATGTGAAGCAGTTATCTTCCACTGAAATAAATTTGTTTTAAAAAATGATTTAAAAATATTGTGAAGCAATTATTCCCCAATGAAATAAATTTGTTTCAAAAAATGAAAAAAAAAAACATTGTGAAGCAATTATCCTCCAATGAAATAAATTTATTTTAAAAAATGACCAAAAAATATGAAGCAATTATCCCAATGAAATAAGGTTATTTTTAAAAATGACCAAAAAAAAAAGTGAAGCAATTATTCCCCAGTGAAATAAATTTTTTTAAAAAATGATTAAAAAAATATTGTGAAGCAATTATCCTCCAATGAAATAAATTTATTTTTAAAAATGACCAAAAAATTGTGAAGCAGTTATTCGCCAATGAAGTAAGTTTATTTTAAAAAATGATTTAAAAAATATTGGGAAGCAATTATTCCCCAATGAAATAATTTGTAAAAAATGATTAAAAAACATTTTGAAGCAATTATCCTCCAATGAAATAAATTTGTTTTAAAAAATGATTAAAAAAATATTGTGAAGCAATTAATATCCCCAATGAAATACATTTGTTTTAAAAAATGAAAAAAAAACATTGTGAAGCAATTATCCTCCAATGAAATAAATTTATTTTTAAAAATAACCAAAAAAATGTGAAGCAGTTATTCCCCAATGAAATAAGTTTATTTTTAAAAATGATTAAAAAAATATTGTGAAGCAGTTATTCCCCAATGAAATAATTTGTAAATAATGATTTAAAACAAAAACATTGTGAAGCAATTATCCTCCAATGAAATAAATTCATTTTAAAAAATGACCAGAAAAAAAGTGAAGCATTTATTCTCCAATGAAATAAGTTTGTTTTAAAAAATGATTTAAAAAATCATGAACCAATTATTCCCCAGTGAAATAAATTAAAAAAAATGATTAAAAAAATATTGTGAAGCAATTATCCTCCAATGAAATAAATTTTTTTAAATGACAAAAAAATTGTGAAGCAATTATTTGCCAATGAAATAAGCTTATTTTTAAAAATGATTTTAAACAATTGTGAAGCAATTATTCTCCAATGAAATAAATTTGTTTTAAAAAATGATTAAAAAAATATTGTGAAGCAATTATTCATCAATGAAATGAGTTTATTTTAAAAAATGATTTTAAAAAAAGTATTGTGAAGCAAATATCCTCCAATGAAATAAATTTATTTTTAAAAATGATAAAAACATATTGTGAAGCAATTATTCACCAATGAAATGAATTTATTTTTAAAAAATGATTTTAAAACGTATTGTGAAGCAATTATCCTCCAATGAAATAAATTTATTTCTTAAAATGATGGGAAAACCACTATGAGCTACCATTTCACGCCAGTCAGAATGGCTGCCATCCAAAAGTCTACAAGTAATAAATGCTGGAGAGGGTGTGGAGAAAAGGGAACCCTCTTACACTGTTGGTGGGAATGCAAACTAGTACAGCCACTATGGAGAACAGTGTGGAGGTTCCTTAAAAAACTGGAAATAGAACTGCCTTATGATCCAGCAATCCCACTGCTGGGCATACACACTGAGGAAACCAGAAGGGAAAGAGACACGTGTACCCCAATGTTTATCGCAGCACTGTTTATAATAGCCAGGTCATGGAAGCAACTTAGATGTCCATCAGCAGATGAATGGATAAGAAAGCTGTGGTACATATACACAATGGAGTATTACTCAGCCATTAAAAAGAATACATTTGAATCAGTTCTAATGAGGTGGATGAAACTGGAGCCTATTATACAGAATGAAGTAAGCCAGAAAGAAAAACACCAAAACAGTATACTAACGCATATATATGGAATTTAGAAAGTTGGTAACAATAACCCTGTATACGAGACAGCAAAAGAGACACTGATGTATAGAACAGTCTTTTGGACTCTGTGGGAGAGGGAGAGGGTGGGATGATTTGGGAGAATGGCATTGAAATATGTATAATATCATATATGAAATGAGTCGCCAGTCCAGGTTCGATGCACGATACTGGATGCTTGGGGCTGGTGCACTGGGATGACCCAGAGGGATGGTATGGGGAGGGAGGAGGGAGGAGGGTTCAGGATGGGGAACGCATGTATACCTGTGGCGGATTCATTTCAATATATGGCAAAACCAATACAATATTGTAAAGTTAAAAAATAAAATAAAATTTTTAAAAAATAAATAAATAAAATAAAATGATGGGGAAAAAATGTCTCCAGACATTACCTGAAGTCTCCTTGGGGACACGACTGTCACCAGTTGAGAACCACTGCTTGAAATGACCCATTTCATTTAAAAGAAGACCCTCAGGGACTTCCTTGTCAGTTCAGTGGCTGGGACTCTGGGATCCTAACGCAGGGGACCCTGGGTTCAATACCTGGTCGGGAAACTGGATCCCACTCTCTGCAGCTAAGGATCTGTCATGCTGTAACTAAGACCCACTGCAACCAAATAAATAAATAAAACTAGTTTAAAAAAAAAAAAAGAATACCCTCAGCACTAACAGTTCAGGATGCTATAAACGAGGAGAACAATGATTCTATCAAATTTGCCAGCAAGCTGCAAGCAATATCTAGCAGCCAGTTTCTTAGCAAAACAAAAGTACTCAATTTCTTAGGGGAGACCAAGAAAGTCTTCCTTTTCAAAAAAAAAAAAAAAATTCATTCCAGGTATTTATCCTGCTTCTCTAGAGAAGTGCCATCTAAGGATATCTGTTCCTTCTCCCACGACAAGCCCAAAGAGATGAGAGCTTCCCTTCACCTCCGGCTGCAAAGAACAAGCCAGCCGTATCCAACAACGCCTCACGCTCAGCCCATCTGAACAACGGGGATAATACGGCCAGCGCCTGCTCACTAGAGCAGCAGTAGGGTTACATGAGTTAACACAGAGCATTTGAAATAGCCCTCCTTTGCAGTGAGCAAAGCACTTTCTTACTGCTTTATAAGGAGTAGCTCCTTACATGATTATAGACCCATGCATGTGTGCTAAGTCGATTCAGTTGTGTCCGACGTTTTGCGACCCTGTGCTCTATAGCCCACCAGGCTCCTCTGTCCATGGGATTCTCCAGGCCAGAACACTGGAGCGGGTTGCCATAACTTCCTCCAGGGGATCTTCCCAACCCAGAGATTTAACCCACGTCTCCTGCATTGGCAGGCGGATTATTTACCACTAGCGCCACTTGGGAAGCCCCTGATTATAGACAGAAACCACCATTACTCACTCACTCACTCAAATTCTCACTTCACATCAACCAGTCTCTTTTAAATTTTTAATTATTTATTGTCCACATCAAGCGGCACATTGGACCTTAGTTCCCCAACCAGGGATGGAAACCAGATCCCCTGCAGTGGAAGTGCAGACAGCTAACAACTGGACCGCCAGGGAATTCCCCCACACCGACCAGTCTTTACCGAGCATCTGTGCTAAGGAGATGCTCTGCTGGAGCGAAGTCACTGTGCTCAGGAAGGTTACAGTCCGTAAGGAGAAGGTGGTGATGAACATGCAAACAAGATACAAAGCCTGCAGACGCAGGCACCTGCATCCGGTCCCATCACTTCACGGCAAATAGATGGGGGAACAATGGAAACAGTGACAGACTTTATTTTCTTGGGCTCCAAAATCACTGCATATGGTGACTGCAGCCATGAAATTAAAAGACACTTGCTCCTTGGAAGAAAAGCTATGGCAAACCTAGATAGCGTATTAAAAAGCAGAGACTACTTTGCCAACAAAGGTCCGTCTAGTCAAAGCTATGGTTTTTCCAGTAGTCATGCATGCATATGAAAGTTGGACCATAAAGAAATCTGAGCACTGAAGAATTGATGCTTTTCAACTGTAGTGTTGGAGAAGACTCTCGAGAATCCCTTGGACTGCAAGGAGATGCAACCAGTCCATTCTGAAGGAAATCAGTCCTGAATATTCACTGGAAGGACTAATGCTGAAGCTGAAACTCCAATACCTTGGCCACCTGATGCAAAAAAGCTGACTCTGGAAAAGACCCTGATGCTGGGAAAGACTGAAGGCAGGAGGAGATGGGGACGACAGAGGATGAGGTGATTAGATGACATCACCAACTCAATAGACATGAGCATCAGGCTCTGGGAGTTGGTGATGGACAGGAAGGCCTGGCGTGCTGCAGTCCATGGGGTCGAATGAGCGACTGAACTGAATTGAACTATTTCTAGAGAAATCAGGGAGGACTTCCTGAAGGAGATGGCAGCTGAGCTGACACCTGAATGACAAGAAGGTTAGACGGCACTTCGTTCAGAAGTAAAAAAAAAAAAAAAAAAAAAGGCTAAAAGTCCAAGGGCGTGAGGTAAACGTGACATTTTTAGGAAATGAAACTTTAAAATCACTGTCAGTAAAAACGTGTTTGGGGGAGTAGTGGAAAATGAGGCTGAAGAGGAAGCCGGGGGCAGCTCGTGACTCGCCTTGCTCGGAAAGTCCAGCCCTTTCCCGGGATGCACCGAGAACAGAAATGCCATGGGGTGTTAAAAGGCCGAAGAGTGGGAGGTGCGGGGTCACCCAAGACCATGAGAAATGCCAGGTCAAATCTAAATGAGTTTCTTTGACTTCAGGACTTTCCAAAACATTTTTAAAATGCCAGAGGGGGCTGTGAGTTTCCGAAAGGAGACTCTGTAAGTGACAGTAGCCAGCTTGGGGGATAATCCGGTAAGAAGAGAGCTCGGAAAGGGACCTGGACATGGAAATATCAATGAGAAAATGAGGAGACAGTAAAGACTGCTTTTAAAAAATAAATAAATAAAAGGAATTTCATCGCCAGTTTTGCACAAGAGAAATGTTACTCTAATCTGACCAACATGGACAGATTAAAGGGGATCAGAGTAAGCCAGAGAGGCTGGGGGGAAAAAAAGGAGGGAGACGCATGTGATATTTCAAAAACGGAGGGATGGGATGGGCAGGGACGTGGGAGGGGGATTCAGGATGGGGAACACATGTACACCCGTGGCTGATTCATGTCAATGTATGGCAAAAACCACCACAATATTGTAAAATAATTAGCCTCTAATTAAAATGCAAAAAAATTAATTAATTAAATTTTTTTTTTAAAGGATGATAATAGACCCAGTTAGGGCCACAGACCGTGGGCGTGAACAGGAGAGAAAGCCTTGGAAAGATTGTTAAGAGGTAAGAACGATGTGATGGTGGGTAATGGCCGTGAGGTTGAGATAGAGCAAGAAAACACCCCAGATGTCACTTGAAGCAGTTGGTTTGACGCTGGAACCACTTACTAAGATAAAGAAATCAGAAGGAAAAAGAAAATGGTTTGAGGAAGAAGACGAGGAGTACCATTTTTATTTTATCGTTCATTTCTTTCTTTTTGTCTATGCTGGGTCCCGCTTGCTGCACAAGGGTTTTCTCTAGTTACGGTGAGTGGGGCCCACTCTCTGCTTGTTCTGTATATCCTTGGCTTCTGTTATTGCCGACCAAGGGCTTAGTTGCTCCATGGCATGTGGGATTTTCCAGGACCAGGGGTCAGACCTGTGTCCCTTGGGTTGGCAGGCGGATTCTTAACCACTGGGCCACCAGGGAAGTCCCAGGGAGTCCTGTGTTAGAGTGTCGCACGTGAGGGATGTGTGAATTTTCATGGGTATATGTTGGGGGGTGTGGGCACTACAGACCGAGACTGTAGATAGAAATTCAGAAGCTGTTGACAGAGAACTGGATTGACACCTCTGGCATCAAGAGGACCGGCCAGAGAAAGCTGGCAGAGTGAGAGAAGAAGGTGACCCAGATCAGACCAGCAGAAGAACACCATTTACGGAAGGAGGAGCCCGAAGCACAAGTCACGAAAGAGGTGGCATTCAGAAGGACAGAGTGCCGCCCTGTGATGTAGGAAGGGCAGATAAATACAAAGGAGAGACCAGCTTCGATCTGGCAGAAGGGGAAGTCAGAGAGAGATGTCGGGGATCCCACACCAGATGCTCCTGGAAGACAGGGAGGATGACACCCTTCCAGGAAAACAGCCACGGGAAACTGTTCACATGAGCGTGCATCAGCTGCAGCCTGTGGGGGCTGCCCCCAGAGTTTCTGACCCCTTTGGTCCCAGGAGATGCTGATCCATTCAGTTCAGTTCAGCTGCTCAGTCGTGTCCAATTCTGTGCAACCCCATGAACTGCAGCACACCAGGCCTCCCTGTCCATCACCAGCTCCCGGAGTTTACTCAAACTCAAGTCCGACGAGTCGGTGATGCCATCCAACCATCTCAATTTCTGTCGTCCCCTTCTCCTCCGGCCCTCAATCTTACCCAGCATCAGGGTCTTTTCCAATGAGTCAGTTCTTCGCATCAGGTGGCCAAAGGATTGGCGTTTCAGCCTCAACATTAGTCCTTCCAGTGAACATTCAGGACTGAATTCTTTTAGGATGGACTGTTTGGAGCTCCTTGCAGCCCAAGGGACTCTCAAGAGTCTTCTCCAACACCACAGTTCAAAAGTATCAATTCTTCAGCGCTCAGCTTTCTTTATAGTACAATTCTCACATCCGCACAAGACTATTGGAGAAACCATAGCCTTGACTAGATGGCCCTTTGTTGGCAAAGTCATGTCTCTCATTTTTAATATGCTATCTAGGTTGGTCATAACTTTCCTTCCAAGGAGTAAGCATCTTTTAATTTCGTGGCTGCAGCCACCATCTGCTGTGATTTTGAAGCCCCCCAAAATTAAGTCTGCCGCTATTTCCACCGCTTCCCCATCTATTTGTCATCAAGTGATGGGACCGGATACCATGATCTTCGTTTTCTGAATGTTGACATGCTGATACTGCCCGGGAACTCTTCTTCACAAGCACAGCTCTAGAGAAAGGAACCTGAGCTTTCCTGTCTCCTATGAGCAGACATGACAGTTGGCTAAAGCACAAATGTTTCATCTCTTTTTCCCTCTCTGGCCTTCTAATTCCGGAAGACAGAAGTAATGCAGTTTATTGCACCCTTTATATTATCTTTTTAGGATTTTTTCCCATTGTGGACCATTTTAAAATTCTTTATTGAATTTGTTACAATACTTCTTCTGTTTTATACTGTGGTTTGTTTTTTTTGTTGTTGTTGTTGTTGTTTTCAGCTGCAAGGCAAGTGTGATCTTAGCTCCCTGATCAAGACCGGAACCGGCCACTCCTGCACTGGAAGGCAACGTCTTAACCCACTGGACCGCCAGGGAAGTTGCAGTTTTCTCCATTCTAATTCCAACTCTGGAGGAGGAAATGGCAACCCACTCCAGTATTCTTGCCGGGAGAGTCCCATGGACGGGGGAGCCTGGTGGCCTACAGTCCACGGGGGTCACAAAGAGTCGGACACGACTGAGCGATCCAGCGTTCTAACTTCAGGAGCCCAAATCTGCCGCATTTCACCAAACATTACAGGGTTTAAAGCACAACACAAACCTGTAAGCAAAAAGAAAAGGATACCAACAGTTATGCCATGTGGCCAAATGTAGGAAGCATCCTCATTTCAGAATATGAAATCCTACCAAAATGTACATTTCGGAATTGACAGAATACGGCCGGCCCCATCCTCTAGGGCCATCTGGGAGAAGTCCGAATGCCAGCAGACAGTGTGATTCTCTGTGTCATCCACTCTTCCGATTGTGGGATATATGTAGGCACACAGTAACACCTGCCCATCAGACCCAAGGAGTCTGCTCCTCCTGGGATCTCCTAGTAGCTGGTCCTTCACCTGCGTCTCGTACAGCTAGGTGTACAGTCGCCTAGGACAGCGCCCCGGTTTCTCAGAAGGCGTCAAAAGTCATTATTAAATGTATTTGCTCATCTGCATGCATTTCCTGCACGTACCCAGGACAATGAGTTAGCCTGTGTGGTTCTAGTCCACACAGTCCACCACAGAAACAATCCATTCAAGAAATGGCATCGCCATAAACAGCAAAAGTTGAAAGGAAGCAGATACCCTCACGCTAACTTTTCTCCTCTTCACCAGGAGAAATCTTCTGAGTCGCTTCTATGATGAGTTCCAAATGGCTTATAACCAATGGTTACCGTTTAAGTGAACCTAGATGCCAGATGTTTCTATCTGTATGTTCTTTCTCAAAAGAACCACTCGAGGCAGATATTTTAAAATCTGAAACCAAGACTCAGATGTTGGTGGTGGAGCCAAGATTTAACAACTAATAGGGATTATTTCAAGAGCATAAAATTTTCATACACAAGCTATTATATGAATACTCCCCCTAACCTGTAGTCATGTACAGATGTGAGAGTTTGACCATAAAAAAGGCTGAGCGCCGAAGACTTGATGCTTTTGAACTATGGTGTTGGAGAAGACTCTTGAGAGTCCCTTGGACTGCAAGAAGATCCAACCAGTCAATTCTAAAGGAGACCAGTCCTGAATATTCATTGGAAAGACTGATGCTGAAGCTGAAACTTCAATCCTTTGGCCACCTAATGCGAAGAGCCAACTCACTGGAAAAACCCTGATGCTGGGAAAGATTGAAGGCAGGAGGAGAAGGGGGCAACAGAGGATGACGTGGTTAGATGGCATCACCGACTCGATGGACATGAGTTTGAGCAAGCTCTGGGAGACAGTGAAGGACAGGGAAGCCTGGCATGCAGCAGTCCACGGGGTCGCAAAGAGTCGGACACAAAGGAGAGACTGAACAACAACAAGCCCCTAGCCTGACTCGGGCCAGTGTCCACAGTCACAATACTGAGGCAAAACCCAAAGCACGAGAGATCCTCTGACCTTCTGCGGCACCCGGAAGAAAATGACCTTGACTCCAGTGTATGGAATGAACTCCGCACAGAAAGTCACAGCAGAACAGCCAGCTCTGCTCTTTCAGGGAGTGGGGAAGGGGCATCTCACAGCACTCCTCTCTCTTTGGTGAGAATTCTGCTGACCCACTGTGTGCCTCTTCACTCTCAGAAGTACAAGGTGAAGGCAACGTGTCCATTTCCAGGCATTGCTGAGGTCGTGGCATTGCAATCACCAACACCAACCTGACATGTGTCGGGTTGAGCCCTTTACACGTGTTCTACAAAATGTGAAAACGTCTACACAGAGACATCAGAACGAGAGGGAGACCCAGTTGAGACACCTCTTTGGTTCTAACCCTGGGGCCACAGTTCCTCCAAGGGGACCCAGAGCTAGAATGAGCCACAGTCAGAATCTTTCACACCATGTGCTTTTCACGTCATAAAAACACAGCAGAAGAAAGGTCAGCCAAAACATCTGCCTTGCACAAACAGTCACGAACATAAAGTCTTTTTTTTTTTTTTTTCCTTGAGAGGGGTCTCTGAAATGACAGGCAGAAACCTGATCCCTACCTGAATGTCCCCAGAGAGTGCCCCATAGTAGCAAATCCTCCAAGAGGGTCAAAGTTGCCTGTGATGTTTAAAACCTGAAACTTAAAATAATCCCAGACCCCCTCAACCACATGTCGTTAAAAAAAAAAAAAAAAAGCCAGATAAATTATACACATGGAATTGATTCCAACAATCCACCAGAGAAAGAGAGGTTGGGGCAGTGGGGGGGAGGGGGGGGCGGTTCTCTCGAATTTGGCAACATCCCGTTTCCGTATGGAAAGAATTAGGTAGAGAGAAGCGGGCTGGGGAAGGCTGGTGGTGATTCCAGTGAGATGAACCACACCAAGCCATCAAGAGTGGAGGGGTCAGAACGCAAGTCATACAGCGCGGGGCTTAGAGGAAGAACCCGGAGAGAGCTTATCCTCTCAAAGATAGTTTCAGATGTCTGTTTCTTGCTCTGGCAAGCATTTTTTTTTTTTAACCTTTCCCAAATCTGAAAGCCATTAGTCCTTCGTCTTCAAGCTCCAGTATTTGGAAAAGTCACCGTTATGAAGAGGTCGACTCTGAACAACCTGCAGGATTGTCAGCCCTCCCACACGTGGGAAAATTCTGACCCGACATCTGTTTCCCAGTAAGATCCTGTCTTGAACACAATTTGATAAGTACATCTGCTTTGTCCCCAGGTGTTGGGAGGTCAAGGAGAGATCCACAGAAAACCAGGCTCCCTTTTAATGACTGCAATTCTTCCAGGACGGTTTCAGAAGTAAATGGGTTCCAGGAAAGCTCAGAGGACATACCCCATATCTGTGGGTCTGGTTTGGTTAGAAGACGCTTCTAAGTAAAGCACCATTCCCACAGTCTGCTTCTGAGTTTAGATACAGCCTTTCAGGCCCTGTCATTGAAATTCTGTGAAACTGCATGGCTCGCTGGAACCATCACCGACCTCTCCTGGTTTCTTGCAACTGCCAATTTTATTTACAAAAAGCAGGTGTTATCGAATGCCTCGGTCCTCGACGTGTGTTTTAAGAGGCAGTGGCCCCAGCATCTCCTGGGAGCTTGTTAGGAGCACAGAACCTCTCCCCCACCTCAGGTCTACTGAAATGTAAGTTTCATTTTAACAAGCTCCCTAGGAGATGTCTATGCAGACTGAACTGGAGGAGGGCTTCCCTTGTGGCTCAGCTGGTAAAGAATCTGCCTGCAACGTGGGAGACCTGGGTTCAATCCCTGGGTTGGGAAGATCCCCTGGAGAAGGGATAGACTATCCACTCCAGTATTCTTGGGCTTCCCTGGTGGCTCAGCTGGTAGAGAATCCGCCTGCAATGCGGTAGACTTGGGTTCAATCCCTTTGTTGGAAAGATCCATTGGAGAAGGGAAAGGCTACCCACTCTAGTATTCAGGCTTAAAGAATTCCAAGAATTGAAAAAAAAAAAGAATTCCAAGAATTGTATAGTCTGTGGGGTCACAAAGAGTCAGACACGACGGAGCGACTTTCACTTTCACTTCAAACCAGGGGAAGTGAGACAACGGTGTGCAGGACAAACCCAGGGCCATCCTTGTCAATAAAGTTTTATTGAAATACAGCCAGAGCCATTAACTGGTCCGTGCCGGCTTTCGCACTCACACAGTAGAACCAAGAAGCAGCAGATATGTTCCTTGCGGCCCTTTACAGAAAAATGTTGACTGACTTCCGACCTCAGCCTTTCCCCGTGGTGGCAAAGGGGATGTTAGACACCCAAACCTGCTAAAACCACGGCAGGAAATTACCATCATGACAAAGCAGTCCTTGTTTAGCTGTTCAGTCGTATCCGACTCTTTGTGATCCTATGGACTGTAGCCCACCAGGCTCCTCTGTCCATAGGACGGATTCTCCAGGCAAGAAGACTGGAGTGGGTTGCCAGGGCCTCCTCCAGGACATCTTCCCAACCCAGGGATTGAACCTGGGTCTCCTGCAGGTGGCTTCTTTACTAGCGAGCCACTAGGGAAGCCCAATGACAAAGTAGACCATCTTTTTTTTTTTCTTATTTATTTGTGGTTGTGTTGGGCCTGCATTGCTGTGAGCCAGCTTTCCTCTAGTTGCAACAAGCGGAGGCTACCCTAGGTGCCACATGCTTCCTGTTGAGGTGGCTCCTCTTGTTGTGGAGTATGGGTTCCAGGGCCCACGGACTTTGCTAGTCGCAGTACATGAGCTCAGCAGTTGTGACCCTCACGCTCTAGAGCCCAGGTTCAGCAGTTCCTCTGGCAAGGTTTTTGGTTGTTTTTTTTTAACCTTGCACAGGTCTTAGCTTGGCTTCCCTGGTGGCTCAGCTGCTAAAGAACCTGTCTGCCAATGCAGGAGATGCAAGAGAAGGGAGCTCAATCCCTGGGTTGGAAAGATCCCCTGGAGTAGGAAATGACACCCTGCTCCAATATTCTTGCCTGGAGAATCCCATGGACAGAGGAGCTTGGCAGGCTACAGTCCATAGGGTCACATAGAGTCTGACACAACTGAGCGGCTAACACTTTCACTTTCAGGCTTAATTGATCCTCAGTGCGTGCAAACTTCCCAGACCAGTGATCATCCCATGTTCCCTTCATTGGCAGGCAGATTCTTCACCACTGTACCACCAGGAAAGTCCAACATTTGCCTTATTGAAGGTTTACGGAACTATCGTGACCTAACTTTTGTGGACAGCTGCAAGAATCAAAGATTTTGACACCAAGAAGTGGCAAGCAGCCAAAACCCCTCCCCTTTTAGTATAAAAGAAGCCTGAATCCTGACTCAGCAAGATGGTGTTCTAGCACATTCGTCTGCCACCTCCTCAGAGTTCTCACTTTCCAGATAAAGTCGTTATTCTTTGCTTCAACACCTCGTCCTACATTTTATTGGCTTGTTGTGCAGTGAACAGAGCTAGTTTGGACTCTGCAAGAGTTCCGGAAAAAACATTGCTGTTGTTCAGTGGCTAAGTTGTGTCCGACTCTTTGCGACCCCATGGACTGCAGCACGCCAGGTCTCCCTGTCCATCACCAATTCCCAGAGCTTGCTCAAACTCATGTCCTTTGAGTTGGTGATGCCATCCAACCATCTCACCCTCTGTCATCCCCTTCTCATCCTGGCCTCAATCTTTCCCAGCATCAGGGTCTTTTCCAATGAGTCAGCTCTTTGCATCAGGTGGCCAAAGGATTGGAGTTTCAGCTTCAACATCAGTCCTTCCAACAAGTGTTCAGGACTGATTTTCTTTAGGATGGACTGGTTGGATCTCCTCGCAGTCCAAGGGATTCTCCAGAGTCTTCTCCAGCACCATAGTTAGAAAGCATCCATTCTTCAGCCTTCTTTGTGGTCCAACTCTCACATCCGTATGTGACGAGTGGACAAACCATAGCTTTGACTTTATAGAGCTTTGTTGGCAAAGTGAGAAGACGTGGGGAAAATGAGAAGATCTTCAATCTGAGTCCCACCTCCACCACGTCCCTCTCTGAGAAGAACCCTGGCCAACAGGAAACACACAGGCTAGACCCTGCATGGAGAAGGAGAAAAGCAGCTAGGAGGAGAAAAGGGTCCCAAAGAGAAGACCCTGGGGACACACTGGGGCTGAGACTCCCACAGCCACGTGTGTGGAACCTTCCGGGTACCTCAATATCCACACGGCCCCAGGCGGCAGGCGGCCTGCTGCTGTTTCTTCTTCCTCACGTGCTAACTGGTCTGTGGTTAGGTTATCTTTATGCAAACTGTGGGTGATCACCCTACTGCATGGTTCTGGTTATGCTCAAGTAAACATGCTGTAAAAAAAAAAGATCACAAGTACTAAAAAAAATACATCTGTTTCCATTTTAAAAGTTTAGAGTAATAGAGTCAAAAAAATAGTCTGACAACAGTACTCAGATGAGCAGAAATGGGGCTCAGTGGTTGTCCATAGAGTATCACGCCTCACCACCGAGACGAAGTCTCCCCTCTGATCCAAACACGAGCAAGAAAAATTAACTTTATGTCCAAGGCAGGGCCAAGCACCCTGTGCTTAGTCGCTCAGTTGTACTCAGAGAATAAGACCTACGAGTGTGCAATTTCCATTCCATAAACACACAGCCTGGGGCGCGGTGGTACTAAAATGCAGTGGACGAAGCCCAAGAATGGCAGGCCAAGATTTCAGAGTGGAGACTAGAAACATACTCCTTTTCAGCAAGCTTGTGATGCAACCACATTTAACTCATGAAGTAGCTCGTCCTCTGAAGCCACCTGTTGTCCACGGGCAAGTTTTATCCACTCGTACAGTGTCTTACCAGTACCCAGGAATGGCGTCAAAGGGACCAGAAACGTCTGTTATCCCTGGCACCTCCAACACCGCTAGTCAGTTCACAAGTTTTCTCATTAGACTGTCCTTTCTTTACCCTGAAATAGGTCCACGGATGAATCCTCAGTCTTCTGTAAGATACAAAAATATATAAAGGGAAAGATCCAGCAATTGTGCTCTCTGGTGTTGGTCAAATGAGTGGAAAAGTTCTGTCTATACAAAACCTTGCATGTAGATGTTTATAGTATGTATAAAAAGCTATATTCTTTTTATTAAACTCTCATAAGTTTATGCACTTTATTTCCCTTCTCAATAAAAGTAGGAATCATGGTCATTTCAGATGTGGCGACGAGAGTCTATTAAATCATCATTTCTGAATGACTCATCCAAAAAGGATAGGTGATATTGGCAAACAGCAGTGACTGAGAATATCGAGAAAGACAGATTTCTTTAAGTCTTCCTCAAGAATAGAAAAGTCTATCCCATTACTAAGCATAAGTTTTGGAGCTTTTTAAAAAACAATTTTTATTGGCGTATAGGTGTTTTACAGTGCTATGTTAGTTTGTGCTGAACGGCAAAGTGAATAAGCTATATGTACACAAATATCCATCCTAAAGGAAATCGATCCTGAATATTCATTGGAAGGACTGATGCTGAAGCTGAAACTCCAATCCTTTGGCCACCTGATGCAAAAAGCTGACTCATTGGAAAAGACCCTGATGCTGGGAAAGATTGAGGGCGGGAGGAGAAGGAGATGACAGAGGATGAGATGGTTAGATGGCATCACCGACTCTCCGGGAGTTGGTGATGGACAGGGAGGCCTGGCGTGCTGCGGTTCATGGGGTCGCAAAGAGTCGGACACGACTGAGCGAGTGAACTGAACTGAACTGGTACATATATCCCATCTTTTTTTTTTTTTTTTGGATTTCCTTCCCATTTAGGTAACCACGGAGCACTGAGTGGAGTTCCCTAAGCTACACAATGGTTTCTCATCACTTACCTATTTTATTCACAGTATCAGCAGTGTCTATGTGTCAGTTCCAGTCTCCAGGTTCTTCGAATCCTCCCCCCTTTACCCCTTGGACTAGCTTTATTCTTTAACTGCCAAAATTTTGAAGCAACCTAGATGTCCTTTAACAGGTACACATGTGCATGCTCCTTCAGTCGCATCTGACTCTTGGTGACCCCATGCACTGTAGCCCCGCCAGGCTCCTCTGTCCATGGGATTCTCCAGGCAAGAATACTGGAGTGGGTTGTCATGCCCTCCTCCAGTGGATCTTCCCAACTGCAGGATCAAACCCCCATTTCCTGGGGCACCTGCCTTGGCAGGTGGATTCTTTACCACTGAGTCACCTGGGAAGCCCTCTTGAATAGGTGGATGGACACATAAGCCATGGTACATATAGGCAATGGAATATTACCCAGAGTCCAAAACAAATGAGTTATCAAGCCATGCAAAGATGTGGAGGAACCTTAAATGCGTATTGCTACGTGAAAGAAGCCAATCTAAGAACACGGCATACGGTATCATTCCAACTATACGCCATTCTGCAAAAGGGGAAAGCGCAATAGCGGCTGCATGTGGAGAGGAAGGAACTGGCAGAGCACAGAGGGGTTTTAGGGCAGTGAAAACAGCCTGTATGATAGAATCATGATGGATGCCTGCCATTATACATTTGTGCAAACATAAAGAAAATATCACGCCAAGAGTGAACCCTAAGGTAGTATGGACTTTAGGCGATAATGACATGTCAGTGTAGGCTCATCAACTGGAACAAATGTACCTCTCTGATGGGAGATGTTGACAAAGGGGCAGGCTATGGGGAAAGCAAGGACCATATGGGAAATCTCTGTATCTTCTGTTTAATGCTGCCGTGAACCTAAAACTGTTCTAAAAACTAAAGTGTACAGGAAGAAGGAGGGGGAGAGACATAGGGAGTTTGGGATGGACACGCACAGACTGTTGTATTTCAAAGGAATAACCAACAAGGATCTGCTGAACAGCACAGGGACCTCTGCTCAATCCTCTGTAATAACCTTATGGTCACCAGGGGGAAGGATGGGGGAAGGGATAGTTAGGGAGTTTGGGATGGACATGGACACACTGCTGTATTTAACATGGAGATCCAACAAGGAGCTGCTGTCCAGAACAGGGAACTCTGCTCAGTGTCTTGTGGCAGCCTGGATGGGAGGTGGTTTGGGGAAGAAGGAATGCATGCATACATATGGCCGAGTCCCTTCACCGTCCACCCGAAACCGTCACAACACCATTAATCAGCCATACATTTGTGCATGCTAAGTCGCTACAGCCGTGTCTGACTCTTTGTGACCCTATGGACCATAGCCCAACAGGCTCCTGTGTCCGTGGGGAGTCTCCAGGCAAGAATACTGAGAGTATGAGCTGCCATGCCCTCCTCCACGGGATCTTTCCTACACAAAGATCGAACTGCGTCGGCAGGCAGGTTCTTTACCACTATCGCCGCCAAGGAAGCTTCTTCATCAGCTATACTCCAATATAAAATAAAACGTTCTTTTTAAAAAGCACATATAAGTATATGTATGTCTATAAAGGTCGAATCCATCATTTATCAACGTACCCATACATTTTTTTTTTAATCTGCCAAGTGGAGAGGTGGTTGGGAGACAGGTGTGGACTGGGGAAGGGACGGGGAAGCCCCTCTTGGAAGGGAAAGTGAAGATCAGGACAGACGGGATCAGGCTAGAATGCCCCCCCCCCCCGCCACCTTACACTCTACCTCTGCCGGGATCAGAACCTACATCAGACCTTGGCACCGATGTACTCATCAACCTCGTATAAAGTCTGGATTTCAGATCTGGAAATATGAGAGACAAAATCTTTATGGCCTGCAGACAGCTAGTCCTTTCCAGATCTTAGTGTTTGGAATCTTAGTAGAGTTCTGTACACCAAAGGCCCTTGCCAGAATGAGACCCTGAATGTGTGAGAAACTGATTTTTTTTTTTTTTAAAGAATCGTATTTGAATTGCCCAAGTCCAAATAAGCCAGTAACATAAGGCAAATAGCCTGTCTCTTGGAGAGCTGGAAAGCGAGAAGGGTCAGGACGGGAAATCATAAAATATACAAATCGCTGCTATGAAAATTTACACGGCTCACCCCACCTCTGAAAGGAGAGTTCAAAAGAGAAACACTTACTCCCTAACCCTGCTTATTGTATCAAGATGTGCTGAATTCGTGGCTTTGCTGGTTGCCATTTCTGCAGGATAGATAGATCTCCCACCCCCACTAGTTGGGTTTGCTGCCTCCTCCCCACACACCCAGATAACTTGAGAGCAAATCCCATTTAGAAGATGTTTTGTCTAGAGGCAGCCACGCGGTTTCATAACAAGGCAGATGTGGAGATGCAATTTCCAGCGCTAGTGTGAAGCCCAGAGCTAATTACCTGTAACTGAGGAAACGAGGCAGAGATGGATGCCCTGCGTGTGTTCAGGCTGGAGGCGAGCCCAAGAGCTGTCTGCTAAGCCGGGGCGGAAGAGAGCAAAGCTCACCAGCACCACCCCAGCCCCAGGTCCCATCAGGAGCTGGGGGTGGGGGGTTGCTTCAGGGGCAGGGGGCCTTGGAGGCATCCCCACCACATCCCAGGGCGCCGTCCTGAGACATCTGAACTGGGAGCCACTGAAGACTAAAGCAAAACGACCATGCAGCTGTGCTATCAAAGAGGAGACTCATAACCCTGCCCTGCAGGAAGTCCTGGCTAGATCGGAGAGAGTGGGATGTTTGGAGAGACTAACATGGAAACTTACGTCACCATCTGTCAAGTAGAGAGCCCACAGGAATTTGCTTTGTGACTCAGGGAACTCATACAGACTGTAAAGCGTCTGCCTGCGATGCGGGAGACCTGGGTTCGATCCCTGGGTCGGGAAGATCCTCTGGAGAAGGGAATGGCCACCCACTCCAGTATTCTGGCCTGGAGAAATCCCATGGACAGGGGAGCCTGGTGAGGCTACAGTCCATGGGGTCGAAAAGAGTGAGTGACTTCACTTGACTTCACTCAGGGAACTCAAACCGGGGCTCTGAGACAACCTGTAAGGATGGGATGGGGAGGGAGGCAGGAGGAAGGTTTGAGAAAGAGGGGACATAGGTATCCCTACGGCTGATTCATGTAGATGTTTGGCAGAAACCAACACAACACTGTACAGCAATTATCCTACCATTAAAAATAAATAAATAAATTTTAAAAATCAACAAATGTAGTCAGTAGGTAGCTCAGTTGGTAAAGAATCCACCTGCAATGCAGGAGACCCTGGTTCAATTCCTGGGTTGGGAAGATCTGCTGGAGAAGGGAAAGGCTACCCACTCCAGTATTCTGGCCTGGAGAATTCCATGGACTGTGTAGTCCATGAGGTCGCAAAGAGTCAGACACAACTGAGCAATTTTCACTTTCACAAGATGCAGTCCACGGGGGTCAAAAAACCAAAAATACACAATATTAGCACACATTCTGGTTCCTTAGGTCTTTTTCCCTTCACTTTCCTTCCCTATTTTCCATTTAACAGCTCTCTCTTTTTTAGAGAAGTAATTAGTGATGAAAACTTGGTATACTTTAAAACTGTGTTTAAAAGGGAAAAGATGGCCCAAATGTATTCTGGCATTTTATAAAGCCTGACTTTCTTCAAAATTAATTCATTGTAGTTTAGACGTGGGGCGGGGGGAAATGGAAATGGAAGAAGAACAGCAGAAAAGACAGGATACACCTAGCATTTTTTAGTGGTAACGATTCAGTGCTAAGAACTTTTAGCAAGCTCCTGAAATTTTTAAATATCCAATCTTTGAAAGGCTCGATGTGGGAGATACTGATTCCACAGCCTTCCTGTCTCGCCTGTCTATAATGTCCTACCTACTTACTCTGCCTCATCTTTCAAATCCACAGTGTTACCAACTGCAGCCCCTGGATGAGGGAGACACGGACTGCATGCTTGGAATTAGCAAATACCAACCATCCTACATAGGGCTTCCCTGATAGCTCAGTTGGTAAAGAATCTGCCTGCAATGCGGGAGACCTGCGTTCACTCCCTGACTTGGGAAGATCACCTGGGGAAAGGAAAGGCTACCCACTCCAGTATTCTGGCCTGGAGAATTCCATGACTTTCACTCACTCCCTCAACCATCATATATGGAACAAATAAATAATAAGGTCCCACTGTATAGCACAGGGAACCATATTTAATGTCCTGGGTTAAACCATAATGTAAACGAGTATTAAAAAAAAAAATGTGTGCGCTTCCCTGGAGGCTCAGTGGTGAATAATCTGTCTGCCAATGCAGGAGACACAAGTTCGATCCCCAGTCCAGGAAGATCCCACCTGCCACAAAGCAACCGAGGCCGTGAACCACAACTATTGAGCTTGTGCTCTAGGGCCCGGCAGCCACAAAACTGCTGAACCCACGAGGTGCAACTCCTCAAGCGTGTTTGCTCCACAAGAGAAGCCACACACACAGTGTGCACCACAGACAGACAGCAGCCCCCCGCTCACTGCAACTAGAGAGAAGCCCACCCAGTAACAAAGACCCAGCAAAGCCAAGGATAAATAAATGTACTTTTAAAAGATTGTCAAAGAGTATAAAATGTTGAAAGAAAAATGATGTGAGTGAGTGTGCGTGTGTGTGTGTGTGTGTGTGTGTGTGTGTAGAGAGAGAGAGGTGAGTCTCTTTGCTGTACAGCAGAAATTACCACAATCAACTATCAGTTCAGTTCAATCCCTCAGTCCTGCCCGACTCTTTGTGACCCCAAGGACTGCAGCATGCCAAGCCTCCCTGTCCATCACCAACTCCCAGAGTTTACTCAAACTCTTAATCATGGAGTCAGTGATGCCATCCAACCATCTCATCCTCTGTCATCCCCTTCTCCTTCCGCCTTCAATCTTTCCCAGCATCAGGGTCTTTTCCAATGAGTCAGCTCTTCACATCAGGTGGCCAAAGGATTGGAGTTTCAGCTTCAACATCAGTCCTTCCAATGAATATTCAGGACTGATCTCCTTTAGGATGGACTGATTGGATCTCCTTGCAGTCCAAGGGACTCTCAAGAGTCTTCTCCAACACCACAGTTCAAAAGCATCAATTCTTCAGCACTCAGCTGTCTTTATAGTCCAACTCTCACATCCATACCTGACCACTGGAAAAACCATAGCCTTGACTAGATGGACCTTTGTTGGCAAAGTAACGTCTCTGCTTTTTAGTATGCTATCTAGGTTGGTCATAACTTTCCTTCCAAGGAGTAAGCATCTTTTAATTTCATGGCTGCAGTCACCATCTGCAGTGATGCAAATCAATTATATTTCAACTCAAAACTACATAAGTAAATTACTCAAATTGCACCTCCTTTTCTAAGCACCTTTCGTAAGCCCTACCCCAAACTATTTTCCAGTGCTTAAGAACTGACTACCCTAATTCTCTGCTTGTCATTCTTAGGTATCTTTTTCGTGTATTTCTCTCTTACATGTCTCCACTTGATTACAGGCTCCTTAGAGACAGAGACTGTCTCACGCGTCGTCTTTGCCACGCATCTGCGTATCTTTTCTCACTCTTTGTATCTCGCCTCACTCGGAAGTGTTTCCAACGTCAGATCAAAGTAAAAAGCAGGAGCCCTGGATTTTCAACAGGGGTAAAGAATATTTTCCCCTCATATGCTTAAACAACTGCGGGCAAATTAAAGTTTAAATCAGAGACAGCAGGGCTATTTCTCTGCTGCCTGGCAGATGGAGCTAGTCCAGACATACTTAAAAAACATGATAAACACCATGAAATGTGCCGGCTGAAACCTGCCAGTAAAGCAAAGCTTTCCAAGGACAAACTGACTTGGAAATACTATTTTCATTTATGATGTGTAATTAGTAATTTATAAACCAGGCTGAGTGAATTTATACTTTTTCTTGAAATATAGTCAAGAAAAATGAGCTGCAAGGATAATATTTTCATTAAAATATTTGGAAGAATGGCGGGGGGAGCAATAAGCATTCGACTGTAATATAGTGTGTTGCAAAATCAGTCGTAATATCTTTTACAACCAACTGTGAAATTACATATTACATTAGTACAGATATAAATGTATTATGTACAAAGGAGATCCAACCAGTCCATCCTAAGGGAGATCAGTCCTGGGTGTTCACTGGAAGGACTGATGGTGAAGCTGAAACTCCAATACTTTGGCCACCTGATGTGAAGAGCTGACTCATTGGAAAAGACCCTGATGCTGGGAAAGATTGAGGGCAGGAGGAGAAGGGGACGACAGAGGATGAGATGATTGGATGGCATCTCAATGGACATGAGCTTGGGTGAACTCTGGGAGTTGGTGATGGACAGGGAGGCCTGGCGTGCTGTGGTTCATAAGGTCACAAAGAGTCAGACACAACTGAGCGACTGAACTGAACAAAGTGTATTACAAACACATATAGTTTTTTGCTGGGCTTATTTATTTTATATATAATGTGTTTGTTTTTGCTTTGTTCGCTTGGTTTTCATACAGTATGCAGGATCTTAGTTCTTCGAGCAAGGATCAAACCCACATCCCCTACGGTGGAAGCTCGGAGTCTTACCCACTGGACCCAGGGAAGTCCCTCGGCTGGTTTATTTTGGATCAGTTTTATGGTTTGGATTATTAGAGTTTGAGCACTGGCCTCACTTCCCCGTTAAACGATACATTCGGAAGCAGGGGTCCTGTTAGAAATCGCAGTTGGACTTTCTAGAGTTGAACCTCTCATCCCTGCAGTTTTATTACCTGTTTTCTCTTTTTCTTTTGTTAATATTGGGAGCTGTCTCTAACGCCTTGCTCCATCCAGCTTGAAATGACTTCCCAGGTCTCTCTACACGGGAGACATGGAATGCTTCCATGAAATGCTAAGTACGGCGTCCAAATATCTCCATGTGCACAGTCGACTGTCTCTACTCACCTGACGGCATCCATACTGTGAGGACACAGCATTTCCCACACTCCAGCCTTGCTATCCAAGGCCTTCCGGCCATGAAGCTGCAAGGAGAAAGCACAAGAATCAATCGGTCCTGGTGCAAGAGCTCCATGTCCAAGCTCAGGCTCCGTCACCCCTTGGTCTCAAGCTCCCTGGTTCTGACTCTACTGCACTCCACATTCCATCTCCAAGATCCCACCCACCCCCTTTTTCTTTCTTTTTTTTTTTTTAATTTTCCTTTCTGGCTGGACCACAAGGCACGTGGGATCTGTTCCCCGACCAGAGACTGAATCCACTCCTTGTCCCCAGCATTGGAAGCGCAGAGCCTTAATCACTGGGCCACCAGGGAAGTCCCTTGAAGATTCCTCTCTGTGCCATTTGCTGATGAGCCGTTTAGGACCCGCCTCATCACAACATCCTGGACGGGCTTTCAGTATCTGTACACCCTCCCCACGCTGCCCACAACCACAGCAGAGGGGCGCACACACTCTCACCAGCCCTGCGGACAAGCCCTGCCATATGGGGCCAATTCCAGGCCAGATGGGAACCGAGGCGCTGCAGAAAATCAGGGATAAATCTTAATCAGAGGCTTCAGTCTGGAGTGAGCGCCACCCAGCACAGTCTCCCTTTCAGACTTTAGCTGATGAGGCCTGATGATATCTCAGAGCAGATTAGCCCTGTTTCTTGAAAAAGACAGCGTGACTGCAAGACAGACACATGCATCGAACTTCCAGAAAAGCATCGACGCCTCTCTGGGTCCCAAGATGACAGGTGCATTTCACTGTGGCCGAACTTCCACGTGATTCTAACTCTATGCGACCCCCTGGACTGCAGCCTGCCAGGCTCCTCTGTCCATGGGATTCTCCAGGCAAGAATACTGGAGTGGGTTGCCACGCCCTCCTCCAGGGGATCCTCCCGATCCGGGGATGGAATCTGTGTCTCTTATATCTCCTGCACTGGCAGAGGGATTCTTTACCACGGAGCCACCTGGGAAGGCAGAGGGGAGAGAGAGACTCTTCAAACTGTACTTTTCATGGCCAGGCAGTCAGCTCCACTGTGGGGCACAAACGTAGGTGTCTCTGAAGCCTGGTGAATCTTTGAAAGAATTCTGAGAAGAAATCTTTCTTGATCTCCTGTGACATTACACACAGCTGTGTTCACCATCCCTTTTGTGCCTGAAACACCAGGATTCCTGAATAAACAACTGGAGAGTTTGTTGTTTTCCAAAGGAGATTGTTCACCACATATAACAATTTAGAACACCTGGAGATCTGTTCTTAAGACTTATTTTTTGAATTGGAATAGTAGAGTGTCAAACCTTGGATGAGTCTCCTCTAATCAGTTACTCCCAAACCAACTTGTAACTTGCAGAAACAATGACCTTCTAAGCAAAGAAAAATGCACCATTTTTACACACATTTAGAGCAGCACTAACCACAATTGTCAAAAGGTGCAAATGACTCAAATGCCCATTTAAAGCTGAATGGATATACAAATGGTGCATTATACATACAATAGAATATTATCCAGCCATAAAAAGAAAAAAAAAAAAAATACTGCCACAGGCCACAATGTAGATGGACCCTGAAAACATTGTGCTAAGTGAAAGGAACCAGACATAAAAAGACAAATATTTTATGGTTCCATTTAGATGAAATATGCAGAAGGGGCAAATCCTCGGGGACAGAAAGCAGACTGGGGATAACCAGAAGCTTAGGGAAGGGAAAAGGCAGTGACTCTCTAGTGGATACAGGGTTTAATCTGGGGGTGTTGAAAATGCTTTGGATCTACGTAGAGGCAGTGGTTTGTACCCGGATTTCCCAGGTGGCGCTAGTGTTAAAGAAATCTCCTGCCAATGAAGGAGACCTAAGAGACGCAGGTTCGATCCCTGGGTGGGGAAGATCCGCTGGAGAAGGGAATGGCAACCCACTCCAGTATTCTTGCCTGGAGCATCCCATGGTCAGAGGAGCCTGGCGGGGCTACAGTCTATGGGGTCGTACAGAGAAGGACATGCCTGAGCGACTTAGCACACATGTACAATGTGTGAATGTACTAAACCCTGCACAGTTCCAAGGTTGCACAATGCTGTGAATTACTCAAGGCCAATGAATTGCTCACCCTCAAATCGTTAGCTTTATTTTATGCAAATTGCACCTCAAATTTTTTTTTTAATGATTTAAAGCTCAGTCCCTGGCTTTCTGTAGAGACCAGCAGAATCAGCGTAGCCTAGGAGAAGGCAATGGCAACCCACTCCAGTACTCTTGCCTGGAAAATCCCATGGACAGAGGAGCCTGGTGGGCTGCAGTCCATGGGGTCTCGAAGAGTCAAACACGACTGAGCAACTTCACTTTCACTTTTCCCTTTCATGCATTGGAGAAGGAAATGGCTACCCACTCCAGTGTTCTTGCCTGGAGAATCCCAGGGACGGGGGAGCCTGGTGGGCTTCGGTCTATGGGGTCGCACAGAGTCGGACACGACTGAAGCGACTTAGCAGCAGCAGCAGCAGGAGCTTCTTAGAAATGCAGGTTCCGGCACAGAATTAACAGTTACAAACTACACACACACACAAACACTTAAAGTAGATAAACAACAAGGATTTACATTACAGACACAGAGGGGAATTCACTGCGGGTCCAGGAGTTAGGGCTTTGTGTTTTCACTCCCAAGGGCCCAGGTTCAATCCCTGCTCCAGGAATTAAAATCCCACACTTGATACATAGAAAGAAAAAGATTCATTCCCTTCTATGTGTGCGTGCCAAGTCATCTTTGAAGCTTTGCGACTTCAGTCATCTTTGAAGCTCTGCGACTCCCTAGGACTGTATCCCTGTCCAGGGGGACAGGCTCCTCTGTCCATGGGATTCTCCAGGCAAGAATACTGAAGCCGGTAGCCAGACCCAACTCCAGGGGATCTTCCCAACCTAGGGATCGAAACCGTGTCTCTTACATCTCCTGCGATGTCAGGTGGGTTCTTTCCCACTAGCACCACTGCAGAAGCCCCTGTGTCCCTTCTACAACATTTGTAAATCCACTATCCTTCAAATTTTTTTTACTCTTTTTAATTTAAAAAAAAGTGCAGTATAGCACAAGGAATTATTTCGAATATCTTGTAATAACCTATAATGGATTATAGACTGCGAAAATAACTGAATCACGGTGTACTATATCTGAAAGTAGCACTCTATTGTAAGTCAACAACACTTCAATTTTTAAAAAAGAAAGAAGAGGGAAAAAAAAGACCAGAATACTGGAGTGGGTTGCCAGGCCCTCGTCCAGGGGATCTCCCCAACCCAGGGATCAAACCCAGTCTCCCGTATTGCAGGCTAGATTCTTTACCATCGAAGCCACCAGGGAAGCCTAAAAAGAAAAGAAAGAAGACAAAATAAAACAAGTGGAGGATCTCAGCCCCACTCAGAACTACAGGATCAGAACCTGAACTTTGAAACCCTCCCCAGGCATTCGCGTTATCACTCCGGGATAGGTTGACTGGCCCTCACTGTGAAGTCACGCTATTTTGCTTTTTAACAAAATACCTCTCCAGGCCTTCAAAAGGCATCTGCACAAAGCTGGCTTCTCTCCCTGCCTCCAAGTCAACCAAGAACCTTCCATGCTGCCTCCCTCTCCATCGTCCTCACCCACCAGACCCCTGCAAGAGGCAAGACTCCGTCAAGCGATGCCACACAGCCTGGAAGCCCAGGGAGAATTTTCTCACCAAATTCTTACCAACCAAGACAGATTTGATTGCCTCACTCAGAAACGGTTCTCTCCTCCTGTCTTCTGTCACTGATAAACAGACCAGCTGGTCCTTCTTCCAGCTTCCCTGGTAACTCAGCTTGGTAAAGAATCCGCCTGCAACACGGGAGACCTGGGTTCGATCCCTGGGTTGGGGAAATTCCCCTGGAGGATGGTGTGGCAACCCACTCCAGTATTCTTGCCAGTGACCCCAGGATAAATTGCTTGACTCTGGGCTTTCCCAGTGGTTCAGTGGTAGAGAATCCACCTGCAACACGAGAGAACTGGGTTCGATCCCTGGGTTGGGAAGATTGCCCTGGAGAAAGGAAAGGCTACCCACTCCAGAATTCTGGCCCGGAGAATCCCATGGACTGTATAGTCCACGGGGTTGCAGAGAGTTGGACACGACTGAGCGACCTTCACTTCACTTGGTTCTGCTTCAGCTCCTCTGCTCTCTCATAATTCTTATTCATCTGCAGACCTCTTTATATCCCTTAATTCCCACACAAAAAAAATCACTTCTAACTACAGTTGTTATGTATAAAAGTAATGTTCAGAGGGCTGCAGAAGAAAGATGGTGGTGGCTCAGAGCAGGAGAGGTTGGGTGGAAGTCGCTCAGCCACGTCTGCCTCTTCATGACCCTGTGGACCGTAGTCCGACAAGCTGCTCTGTCCATAGAATTCTCTCGGCAAGAATACTGGAGTGGGTTGCCATGCCCTATTGCAGGGGATCTTTCCGATCCCAGGATCGAACCTGTGTCTCTTATATCTCCTGCATTGGCAGCAGGGTTCTTTAGCACTGAGCCATCATCATGACCCGTGAAAGTCAAATGTAATTCAAATCTGAGTGTCCATGCACCAAGCTTTACAGGAACTCAGTCGTGTTCATCTGCTTAGATGTTTCTCTGGCTGCTTTCCACACTACACCAGCCAAGTGGAATCCTTACAACCGACTATGCGCCTCAAAGAGCTCAAAATGTTAGCTATCTGGCCCTTCCTGGTACAAGTTAACCAACCCTTGGTCTAACCCAGACTGGTTCATTTCTGGTGTCAAATACGCTACATTTCGCTTCTCTGGGTGCAGTACGTTCAGCGTTCAGGCGTTTCCGTGTTTCTGGCTAAACCAAGTTACAGATTAGCAATCATCCACTTCCTTTGCTTCTGCAGTTCGTGTTCATCAGTTCATACGACACAGGGATCTCAGTAAATGCAACAGCTACAGTGATTTCGGAACAGGGGTTGTTGTTGTTATTCAGTAGTTGGGTCGTGTCTGACTCTTAGCAACCCCGTGGACTGCAGCGGGGAGGCCCCCTTGTTTTTCTCTGCGTGAACTCGGAAGGTTTCGCTCAACCGCAAAAGTACGAAGCAGAAGAAGGACTCCTCTGGCCTCTGTATGATCTGGAAGGTTTCCACCATTTCGTCCAAGCGCTTGATTGCCTCCATGACGCTTTTCTCCATCTCACGTATAAACACCGCTGCTTTCCAGCTGCCGCAGCTGGGATTCAAAACCACTTCCTTGGCCGGTGATTTAGCATTTCACTCTTTTACACACCAGCTTTCCCGGGGCTGCCATAACAAAGTCAGAGCCAGCATTTAACAAGTCTGTCTGAGCTCAAAGCCGAAAAATAATTCCCACTAGTCCATCTTTTCTGGTGATCTCTCCACACTGGGATAAAAAGTCATGAATCTATTTCCTACCTATCCCCCACCATATGTAGATTGACTGATTTCATCAACACTTTCTGGTTTATGGATCCGTTTTCTCTGCCTGAAAACAAAACACGTGCTTCAAGGTTTTCACCAACTCCATACTTGAATTCCTAAACTCAGCCTCGTCCTTCACCTACTCTTCTGTATACTTAACACTGGATTCCCCAGGTTGGCGTAGTGGTAAAGAACCCGCCTGCCAGTGCAGGAGACCCAAGAGAGGCAGTGTTCGATCCCTGGGTGGGGAAGATCTCCTGGAGGAGGGCATGGCAACCCACTCCAGTGTTCTTGCCTGGAGAATCCCAGGGACAGAGGAGCCTGGAGGGCTACGGTCCATGGGGTCGAAAAGAGTTGGACACAGCTGAAGTCAGACTTAGCATGCACACACACGCTCAACATAATCTGACAGAGTAATGATGCAACGGATGGAAACTATCAAGAACTTTTTACATCTGCATTAAAGCTTTATAATTTATCATGAGTTTTTTTAAATCATGAGTTGTTTTTTATCATGCTTATTTATTTATTTATTTTTTACTGGCTTCCACATACAACCTGCCCAGAAGGCTCCTCCAGGCTTACTCCTGGGGGCCCACCATAGCTCCCTGCAGGCCAGCTAGTATGTCCCAAGATACAGGATATAATTAGCTTCCCACATCAAACTAATTTCATGACTACACCTTGGCCAACTATTGCTGTCATTTGTAAGCGACTGCCACCCGATGAAACCACATATTTTTTAATCAATTTTTTTTTTTTTTTTGCTCTTTCAGCATAATTTACCTGTGGTTTACCAACTACTCTTTCACTTGCACAAATTTCCCTGACACCATATACATCCCTGGGCAACAACTTGATATAATCAGTAAATAAAATCCTCAAAAGTTTCAAGGTGTTTTGAAAAACAAGTTCAGTGAATAAAATCCTCAAAGTTTCAAGGTGTTTTGAAAAACAAGTTATTTTATTAGGTCATGGACATACCACTGCCACCAACCCTCCCCCGCCCCCCAAAATTGTAAGCCAAAACCTATTATGTGACGTTACAAATTCTGTAATCAAGTGATTATGCCTTTTAATGGGAGGAGGGGATAAAGGCAACATTAGCTGCGGCCCAAATCCAAAACCTGGAAGTAATGCGAATTACCACCGAACGGTCTTCGGGCAGAACAAAGACCAAACATTTCATCATGTAGCCAAGATCCCGATCCGAATTAACTCATAATAATGAATTAATGGCACAGATGGTGGTCATGGTGACCTAATTTTGGCTTTACATAATCTAGATGTCAGATGACACATGAGAATATTGCTAAAATAATGAACAACTCCCATGCTTTAGGTTCCCAGCATCTTTGACCTTCTTACATTTAAACAGCTTTCTAAATCCATCTGAAAATATTCAGGACAGCACTTAGGCCTCCTGATTTATGCTAATAATTTGATCGTCTCTCCCTTCCCTTAGCAGAGCTAACCACATTTGAATACACTGAATGGTTTAACTACCTCCACAGATTTCCGATCAAAGCAAGTGTGAAATAATTTTCCCCCACTTTGTACAGCAAAATCCTTTATGCAAGTGAGTCAACAATACGGAGAGGAGATAACGCAATTCAAAAGGCGTGAAGACAGAGCTTATGGAAGACGTATTTGCTAATATTATCATGCCAAATTGTTTCTTTTGTTTTCTTAAGTCTCAGCTGGGAGGCGGCGGCCACTGAAAGGAGGTTCTGCCCACATAGCCTGGTCTTTAGCATACTTTAGGGAATGAAATTACTTTCTAATCACGAAATCCACCAGACTGTGGAACAGCCTGATACAAGAAGTCACGTTGTGCCAGGAAAGCACTGGGTCATTCTGAAGTGAACTCACAGGGCCCTGCAGTAACCTGCCTGAGGCCATCGCTGAAATGAAAGCCAGTGAGACAACCCCAGAGCCCTGCCTCCTGCTTCAGCATCCAATTTTCATTACATTGGCCTCCTAGGGGTGAGGAGCCTGCCAGGTAAGGAGTGGGTAGGAAGAATCTGGAGTTTGTAGTCAAATTGAAAAACCAGCTTCTTCCCCGTGGAATCTCCCAAGCTGTGACCCTTTGAGGAGAAAATGTGCTGCTCGGGAATAATTATAAACCCAGCTGTCAGCCTTTACCCTGATGGCAAAGAGGTGGAGCACTGATGACCACGTGGGTAGCAACCAGAGTTGTCTGTCACGTGCCCTCCCCGCTGCTGTGAGTATCTGCCTTCTCCCTCCTGCTCAACCCCCTTGGGCCCAGCTAGGTAGGGATCATATTGTGGGAGGAAAGAATGCGACCTCAGGATCTGCAAAGACTGCAGAGCTCGGTGGAGCCAAGAGTCCCAAACTTCAGGGCCAACGATAATCAGCAAATCCCCGGAGGAGGACCGGTTGGAACACCAAGGGGGGCTCCACCTACTTCCAGAGTGTCCCAAACAGGTCCCCCATATTTCTTTCTTTTTTTTTTTTAAATTTTGATTGATCTGGCTGCACCAGGTCTCAGTTGCAGCGAGCAGGACCTTCAATCCATGGAGCCCGCCATCAAGGTCACAGATTTAGAGTTTTGTACCAAGGCCACGGAGGCAGAGAGCCCTGCACCCAGGTCATCTTGGAACTGACTGAGCCCCCATAGCAACTTTTGCTATGAGCCCCCTCACCCCCTCCTTGATCTAAACCAGGCGGCTCCCTGACCTCATTGTAAGTAGAAATACCCACCCTCCCAGGTAGCTCAGTGGCTAAAAGAATCTGCCTGCAAAGCAGGACACCTGAGTTTGATCCCCAGGTTGGGAAGATCCCCTGGAGAAGGGCATGGCAACCCACTCCAGTATTCTTGCCTGGAGAATCCCATGGACAGAGGAGCCAGGCGGGCTGCAGTCTGTGGGGTTGCAGAGTCAGACACGACTGACACTTTCATTCACCCTATTACTCACCCTACAGCAGCCTAACCAATCACCCAATGTCACCCTCCAGCAGCAATTTGCTTTGTCCTAGGCTACAAAAACTGGCTTCTACCCCACCAAAGGGGTTGCCTCTCCCTGATCCATCAGGAGGTCGGCCAGCTGAACTTGCTATGCTGCTTCCTCTTAATACATCGCTCGTTTCTGAAATACTCTTGTGTCTGAAAATTCTTTGCAACCTGTGTTCCAACCACGCCATGATTTTCGTTGCAGCATGGAGGATCTTTAGTCTCAGCGTGTGAACTCTTAAGTCGTGGCATGTTGGATTCAGTTTCCTGACCGAGGATGGAACCCAGCCCCCAGGCATTTGGAGGGTGGAGTCTTAGCCACTGGACCCCCAGGGAAGTCCCCCAAGACGGCACCCTTCCAACCAGCTCCCCCTCACCCACTCTTGCAAAACCACCTAGAGTTGAATGTAATAAGCCATGGGGAAGAGCTGAGATCCCGATTGCAAGCTCATCCTTCAGTGCTGTCTCACTAGAGCTGTGTTGCTGCAAATTTTCCTTTTACACCTGTCTGGCTCCGGCACATGTTGGACTCAGATGGGAGGCCGGCTTCCCCAGTTGAGAATCACAGCTTCCTGGTACTGTGCCGTCTTCAGGAGAGCTCACACCATCTCCCAGTGACTGGAGAGAAACTGAGCAAGGCTTTCACTGAGGACTAAGGGTGATGGGTGGCAAGGCAAACACAGCACCCAGACCGCCTGCAAAGCCCCGAGGAAGCGAGGTGGCTTTCAGCCTCACCTTGACTGTCTGTCCCATGACTCACAGAGCACAACCAGCACTAATAAATCAACCGTTCTTTAAAGCACCCTGGTCAGCTGCTTGTTTTTCTGTGGATGCTTTTGAGCTGTGGTGTTGGAGAAGACTCTTGAGAGTCCCTTGGACTGCAAGGAGATCCAGCCAGTCCATCCTAAAGGAGATCAGTCCTGGGTGTTCATTGGAAGGACTGATGTTGAAGGTGAAACTCTAATACTTTGGTTACCTGATGCGAAGAGCTGACTCATTGGAAATACCCTGATGCTGGGAAAGATTGAGGGCGGGAGAAGGGGATGAGCTGGTTGGATGGCATCACTGACTCGATGGACATGGGTTTGGGTAGACTCCAGGAGTTGGTGATGGACAGGGAGGCCTGGCGTGCTGCGGTTCATGGGGTCGCAGAGTCAAACACGACTGAGAGACTGAACTGAACTGAACTGTGCCAGCCAGATACGCAGTTTAGAGCCTCCTCGGCCCGGATGATACTGACCGGCAGTAGCGGGTATTTCAAGCTTTTACATTTAAGAAGACAACTTACAAACGATAGAGAGAATGGGTACCTAGATCTCCTAAAAGGGAGCGTGTTGAAAGTTGAAGGGTTTATGGCCATAATCTTTATTTGGTTGAGGAAGTTTCTTCCAGTCCCTAGTTTAATAAAAGGTTTCCTTTATTTTTAAAAATATTTTACAAATTTTTTTTTTACAAAATAAAAAGATATTTTATTTATTTTGCCACACCAGGTCTCCGCTGCAGCCTGTGAAATCTCAGCTGTAGTATGTGGGTTCTACTTACCTGGCCAGGGATCGAACCTGGGCCCCTGCATTGGGAGCTCAGAGTCTCAGCCACTGGAAGTCCCAAAAAGGTATGATGATGAGGTGTTTAACTGTATCAATTTTTCTTTTTCTGTATGTACTTAAAATCTTTGATTTTGCCCTTTAGTGTAATGATGTAGGATGCATCACTGATAAAGTGTTCCCATGTTAAATATCATTGCACTCCTGGAATAAATTCTGCCTGATAATCCTGTACATAAATATATATATATAGATACAAAGTATACTTATACTTTTTGTATCCATATATTTATATTTTATTTTGAAAATAAAGTATTAGCTACATGAATTCAACATTTTATGTATATATTTATGTATAGGATTATCAGGCAGAATTTATTTATATTATCTATATTATTTATATTTATTATTGTATTTATTGATAATATATTAATAATATTATTACAATTCATATTTGTTATATTTATTTGTTTATATTTATTTATATATATATACTTTTTATATCCATACTTTTATATCTATACTTTATTTTGAAAATAAACTATTAGCTACATAAATTAACTACATGAAAAGTATACAAAAAGTATATTTTTGTACTATATTGTATTATATACAATTATTACAGTGTATTATATATTATGGGCTTCCCTGGTGGCTCAGACGGTAAAATGTCTGCCTGCAATGCAGGAGACCAGGGTTCAATTCCTGGGTCAGGCAGATCCTCTAGAGAAGGAAATGGCAATCCACTCCAGCACTCTTGCCTGGAAAATTGCATGGACGGAGGAGCCTGATAGGCTACAGTCCATGGGCTCGCAAATTATAAGTGAAATGATACATAAATTATGTATCTTTTCTTGTATTATCCTTACCTAGTTTTTGAGTAAAGATTACACTAATCTCAGAAGAAAAGAAGGCTTAGTAGGAAATTAAGCAAAATATGGGAATAAAGATAAGGAAAGTTTGAGGAGTAAATGTTACATCTCCAGGAAAAACACAGTGCTGTCTCAAGATAAATACTGTGCCAGATTTTTCATCTGAACATGAGAGTTGCCTATAAAAATGATTTTTTAAGTATTTAATTTTTTTTTAAGAAGGGAGAGAGGGGAGGGGTGGAAAGGGGTGAAGAGAAAGGAGAGTGCATAGAAAAAGAAAACAAATAGAGAGGGACACAGTGGAAAAGGAGCATGTCCAAGATCAGTTATTCTTTCTGTGGTTGAGCAGACAGCCCGTGGTGGTCACTGCAGAACTGGTTTGTCCTCTGTACTCATAACTACGCAGCTCCTACAGTCTGCACAGCAAGCTGAAGCCCAGTGCACGGCATGGAGCCACTCAAGCTCTGCAGACACCTCACCCCTGCCAGCTGGGGCCCTTCACAGGAGCCCCACAGCAGCTTTGGTTACCTGAGCCCTTCACCCCCGTCTCCAGGCAACGGGCACCCTCCCACCTCCAGCGAGCAGGGGAGGAACCTGCTCCCAGGACACCTTCCTTCCCCTTGCGGCCCCTGATTTGCTGGGAGTCGTGTTTCAATCACCTCTCTCTTCCATAATCAGCCTGTCCCTCCTGACCCATTAACTCCATGAAGCTGCCGTCTAGCATTCGGGGGGCCTCGAAATTATTTCTGATTACAAACATCAAGCATGCAGCCGTAGCGGGAAGACAAAGGCTCAGTTCAGTTCAGTCGCTCAGTCGTGTCCGACTCTCTGCAACCCCATGAACCACAGCACACCAGGCCGCCCTGTTCATCACCAACTCCTGGAGTCTACCCAAACCCATGTCCATCGAATTGATGATGCCATCCAACCATCTCATCCTCTGTCATCCCCTTCTCCTCCCACCCTCAATCTTTCCCAGCATCAGGGTCTTCTCAAATGAGTCCGATCTTCACATCAGGTGGCCAAAGGATTGGAGTTTCAGCTTCAACATCAGTTCTTCCAATGAACACCCAGGACTGATCTCCTTTAGGATGGACTGGTTGCATCTCCTTGCAGTCGAAGAGACTCTCAAGAGTCTTCTCCAGCACCACAGTTTCAAAGCATCAATTCTTTGGTGTTCAGCTTTCTTTAAAGGAGAGGTTATGACAGGTTGTGTACAATGATCAGATCTCTCTCTCTCTCTCTCTCTCTTTAGTTGCTAAGTCATGTCCGACTCTTGTGACCCCATGGACTGTAGCCCACCAGGCTCCCCTGTCCATGGGATTCTCCAGGTAACAACACTGGAGTGGGTTGCCATTTCCTTCTCCAGGAGATCTTCCCAACCCAGGGATTGAACCTGGGTCTCCTGCACTGCAGGCAGATTCTTTACTGACTGAGCTATGAGGGAAGCCCAATATATAAACAAATAGAAACATGCATAATATAGACAAACATAAACATGTGTAAATGCACAGACACAGAGGCACCAGTGGATACACATATACACATCTGCGTGCCTGCACATGCACACACGTGAAGGCACGCAAACCTGGACACACCCATGCATGCACACACACATGTGCCCACAGACAGATGCACCCACGGGCACACTGTTAAATTAATGAAACAACGAGGCTCTAAACAGGACTTCAGTTCAGTTCAGTTCAGTCGCTCAGTCGTGTCCGACTCTTTGTGACCCCATGAATCTCAGCACGCCAGGCCTCCCTGTCCATCACCAACTCCCGGAGTTCACCCAGACTCATGTCCATCGAGTCAGTGATGCCATCCAGCCATCTCATCCTCTGTCGTCCCCTTCTCCTCCTGCCCCCAATCCCTCCCAGCATCAGTCTTTTCCAATGAGTCAGCTCTTCGCAAGAGGTGGCCAAAGTACTGGAGTTTCAGCTTTGGCATCATTCCTTCCAAAGAACACCCAGGGCTGATCTCCTTCAGAATGGACTGGTTGGATCTCCTTGCAGTCCAAGGGACTCTCAAGAGTCTTCTCCAACACCACAGTTCAAAAGCATCTTCAGCACTCAGCCTTCTTCACAGTCCAACTCTCACATCCATACATGACCACAGGAAAAACCATAGCCTTGACTAGACGGACCTTTGTTGGCAAAGTAATGTCTCTGCTTTTGAGTATGCTATCTAGGTTGGTCATAACTTTCCTTCCAAGGAGTAAGTGTCTTTTAATTTCATGGCTGCAGTCGCCATCTGCAGTGATTTTGGAGCCCAAAAAAATAAAGTCTGACACTGTTTCCACTGTTTCCCCATCTGTGTGGATCACAATAAACTGTGCAAAATTCTGAAAGAGATGGGAATACCACACCACCTGATCTGCCTCTTGAGAAATCTGTATGTAGGTCAGGAAGCAATAGTTAGAATTGGACATGGAACAACAGACTGGCTCTAAATAGGAAAAGGATTACATCAAGGCTGTATATTGTCACCCTGCTTATTTAACTTATATGCAGAATACATCATGAGAAACGCTGGGCTGGAAGAAACACAAGCTGGAATCAAGATTGCCGGGAGAAATATCAATAACCTCAGCTTTGCAGATGACACCACCCTTATGGCAGAAAGTGAAGAGGAACTAAAAAGCCTCTTGATGAAAGTGAAAGTGGAGAGTGAAAAAGTTGGCTTAAAGCTCAACATTCAGAAAATGAAGATCATGGCATCTGGTCCCATCACTTCTGTCTGGGAAGGCCTTACAAATAGCTGTGAAAAGAAGAGAAGTGAAAAGCAAAGGAGAAAAGGAAAAATATAAGCATCTGAATGCAGAGTTCCAAAGAATAGCAAGAAGAGATCAGAAAGCCTTCTTCAGCGATCAATGCAAAGAAATAGAAGAAAATAACAGAATGGGAAAGACTAGAGAGCTCTTCAAGAAAATTAGAGATACCAAGGGAACATTTCATGCAAAGATGGGTTCGATAAAGGACAGAAATGATATGGACCTAACAGAAGCAGAAGATATTAAGAAGAGGTGGCAAGAATATACAGAAGAACTGTACAAAAAAGATCTTCATGACCCAGATAATCACGATGGTGTGATCACTCACCTAGAGCCAGACATCCTGGAATGTGAAGTCCAGTGGGCCTTAGAAAGCATCAGTACGAACAAAGCTAGTGGAGGTGATGGAATTCCAGTGGAGCTATTTCAAATCCTGAAAGATGATGCTGTGAAAGTGCTACACTCAATATGCCAGCAAATTTGGAAAACTCAGCAGTGGCCACAGGACTGGAAAAGGTCAGTTTTCATTCCAATCCCAAACAAAGGCAATGCCAAAGAATGCTCAAACTACCACACAACTGCACTCATCTCACATACTAGTACAGTAACACTCAAAATTCTCCAAGCCAGGCTTCAGCAATACGTGAACCGTGAACTTCCTGATGTTCAAGCTGGTTTTAGAAAAGGCATAGAAACCAGAGATCAAATTGCCAACATCCTGTGGATCATCGAAAAAGCAAGAGAGTTCCAGAAAAACATCTATTTCTGCTAATTCAGTGGAGGCCTAGTCAAAAACCAAAATCTAAGCCTGTGAAGGCCTCAAGGTCACCAAACTGAAACCTAAGCACAACCAACCCCAAATAGCCAACTGGGCTTTAAGGGACAACCAACCAACAATTTCCTAACTTTGCTTCTGCTTTTCTCTATCAAAGTCTACCTCACGCCTGTTGGTGGAGCACTCCCAACCACTTCTGGTTAGGCACGGCCTGATTCAAATCAATGTTTGCTCAACTAGATTCTTGAAATTGTTAACATGCCTCAGTTTATCTTTGAACCATGCACAGCATACAGAGACACAGACATCCCCATACACACTCATCGATTCTCTTTTCAAGAGCTAACAAATTGCATGAGTGCACATTGGTGTGAAGGGCCTCTCTCAAGACAGAGGTCATTCTTTTCCACTGTGAACTGAGGCAACAACATTCTCAAGACAGAGACTTTGAACCCCGGGCTGGCAGTGCGCTTCCATCACCACTTCAGGGTGGTGATGTGTGTTCTCTCACCCAAGTAGCCAAGGTCTGGTCTCAAGCTTGTGCTAAGTCGCTTCAGCCACGTCCGACTCTTTTCGACCCCGTAGGCTGCAGCCCGCCAGGCACCTCTGTCCATGGGATGCTGCAAGTAAGAATACTGGAGTGGGATGTCATGCCCTTCTCGAGAGCATCGACCCCGAGTCTCTTGTGTCTCCTGTATTGAACACTAGTGCCACCTGGGGATGCTCCTAGGAGGCACAAGGAAACTTTTCACACCTGGAGTTTGAGTCAGAAGGACGCAGTAGCCACTACATCTCCTGTATTGACCTTCCACTACCATGCTGGTCGTAAATTTAGCATGAAAGAAAGTGCAAGTGAAGTCGCGTCTGACTCTTTGCGACCCCACGGACTGTAACCCACCAGGCTCTTCCGTCCATTGGATTCTCCAGGCAAGAATACTGGAGTGGGTTGCCATTTCCTTCTCCAGGGGAATCTTCCCCACCCAGGGATTGAACTCGGGTCTCCTGCATTGCAAGCAGACGCTTTACCGTCTAAGCCACCAGGGAAGTCCTTAAATTTGAGCCACCAGGGAAGCTTTCAATTTAGCATACTAAACCCAAACTTCTTGTATTCCCAGGTTTGCTCCTGGAAAAAAAAAAAATAATAATAAGGTCCCTTGAGCCAAACTGAGAAAATCATGAAGCAAGCACAGCACAGAAAAACAGTCGAATAAAATTGGATCAGCTCAGAGAGTAGGAGAGAGGGACCTGCTCCCTGTACCAGGAACTAGGTCCTCCTGGTAGATAGGCAGGTGCCCACGTAGGGCCCAGCCACGGATGAGAGGGGAAAGGACCAGGAGGCAGACTGTGCGTGGCATACGCTGTATTCCTCTTTGCAGACCTGACTCAGCTCCCCCTGGGCGTGAGCAAAGAAGAACAATTCATCATTAAAGGTTTTCCCGGATGCCTGCCAGGATCAAAGCCTTTGGAAGAAAGCTGCCTTTCTCTCTCACTTTAAGCCTTCCCTCTTATGTAAATATATTCCTTAAAAAAAAAAAAAAAACGCCTGCAGTATTTTCAGTAAAATGACACCGCAAACCTGCCAGCGGTCTTCCGGCTGGCTGGGTGCTTGGCAAAACATCTTTACCATCCTTATTAAAATGTGGCTTGGATCTGCAGAGTACAAACAGAAGCAGATGAGCAGGAAGGCAGAGTCCCTGGGGGAAGGAAGCGGGATACAGGTAGCCAGGAGCTTCAGATGGGCCTCTGTTTCTAATCTTTATCAGATAATCCTAAGTAACCAGGATGAATCGACTTGCAAACGAAACCCGATTTTCAGACTCCAAAGTCTCCAATGGACAGACTTTGTATTTTTTGGTGTAAATTTCACCCAAAGGGACAACCGTGAGCGTTACCGTCAGCGACTTCGGATGTCTGGCATCCCCCATTCTATCAAGAGTTTCCAATTAATTTCAACGCTGTTTCTGTCCTGCGTCTTCCAAAGTAAATAAGCTGAACGTCGGAGATGTTCATGAGGAGTTAACATTAAATTGTTATGCTGTCGTCACTAGAAAGAAAAACAAAGCCACAGTATGAAGGCACTGCATTTTCAAAAACTTCACATGTTGTGCAAAATCCTTCCAAATGACACAGTTTATCAGTTTTTCATTCCAGGGCTGACAGGGAAGAAGATTATATTTCATGTTAGCTTTGTCTGCCACAGGAACAATTTATTATGTTTGTAGCCATTGATAATAAGGCTGAAAATATGCTTTGTGCTAACTGTACAGGTAAAAACTCAGGGTAATCCTGGTGTATACATGACCATATATTTATTTTAATCACACTAAGTGAATGTGCCCGTCACCACACTGCGATTTGATTTGGTTAAATATCAGCTGCGTTGCATCAGGCTCAGGTTCTGTTCTGCATTGTAATGCATGCTGTTTGAGCTGTCCCTTATAATGGTGTTTGTCTTTAATAATGCAATTACTTTCAGAAGTTTAACATGATGTACTCTGCATATAAGTTAAATAAGCAGGGTGACAATATACAGCCTTGACGTAATCCTTTTCCTATTTGGAACCAGTCTGTTGTTCCATGTCCAGTTCTAACTGTTGCTTCCTGACCTGCATACAGATTTCTCAAGAGGCAGGTCAGGTGGTCTGATATTCCCATCTCTTTCAGAATTTTCCACAGTTTATTGTGATCCACACAAAAGTCAATAAAGCAGAAATAGATGTTTTTCTGGAACTCTCTTGCTTTTTCCATGATCCAGCAGATGTTGGCAATTTGATCTCTGGTTCCTCTGCCTAAGTCCATCCTAAAGGAGATTAGTCCTGGGTATTCATTGGAGGGATTGATGTTGAAGCTGAAACTCCAATACTTTGGCACCTGATGCACAGAGCTGACTCATTGGAAAAGACCCTGACGCTGGGAGAGACTGAGGGCAGGAGGAGAAGGGGACGACAGAGGATGAGATGGTTGGGTGGCATCACCGACTCAATGGGTTTGGGTGGACTCCTGGAGTTGGAGATGGACAGGGAGGCCTGGCGTGCTGCGGTTCATGGGGTTGCGATGAGTTGGACATGACTGAGCAACTGAACGGAACTGAACTGAACTGTATGTCATAACCACAACAAAAACAGAACAGAGTGGAGGCAGGCCCAGTAAAGTATCTTATCAAACCCTCACAAGAAGCTTCTGCTATCTCCCCAATCACAAACGAGCACACAGATGCAGAACAATTAACGGCCTATCCAGGATCCAGGGGGCCAGGTTGGATGCTAACCTGCTCAATCTGCCTCTCACGCGTGTCCTACCTGTGAATCCTTCACTCTTTACAGACAAAACATACAATTCCTCACCTACAATGAAACACACAATTTCTCACCTATAACATACGTGCTTCCATCCTGTCTCCCGGGAAGGGCTCTCATATTATACCTTTGCAAGTGGGAAGGAAAGAAATCTCACCCTCAAAAGGTAAAGAGCAGGATGAAGGAGACCTTATACCAATTCCAGCAGCCTATCGTATCCATCCAGGGTCTCAGATAAACTCAGCGGGGAAACGTCTGGCTCCTGGAGCCGACACGCTCATTTTAATTCAATTGCATTTCTGATCTCAATTACATTTTACATACCATGTCACCTTTGATCTTTGCATTCTCACATCATGTCTGATGTTTCCAAATTAATAAATACTGAGAAGTACTGAATTACTGAGTACCTTAGTAAAGGTACTCAGCACCTTTACTAAAGTACCTTTACTAAGTACTTAGTAAAGGTACCTTACTAGTAAAAGTACCTTAGTACTTTTAACATATTAAGTACTTTAAAAATACTTATTCATGTCCAGGGCTTCCCTCAGAGCTCAGTTGGTAAAGAATCCACCTGCAATGCAGGAGACCCTGGTTCAATTCCTGGGTCAGGAAGATCCCCTGGAGAAGGGATAGGCTACCCACTCCAGTATTCTTGGGCTTCCCTGGTGGCTCAGCTGGTAAAGAATCCACCTGCAATGCAGGAGACCTGGGTTCGACCCCTGAGTTGGGAGGATCCCCTGGAGAAGGAAAAGGCTACCCACTCCAGTATTCCGGCCTGGAGAATTCCACGGACTGTATAGTCCATGGGGTTGCAAAGAGTCGGACGTGACCGAGCGACCTTAACTTTCACTTTCACTTTTCATTCATGTCCTGGATGGAAAATACCATGTGGGCACTTTTGTAGCCCAAACATTATAATCGTCTAGCAAACAGGCAGGGGACTTTGCAAAGGAAGTTCTGGTGGGCGCTGGACTATTATATACAGTTCTTGCTTCTGTGGGACACGTTGCACTGAAACTTGGCCCTCTAAAACATCATGACCATGACCTCCTAATTTCAAAGGATCAGGCATTTGGGAGCAGCCTATCTGTATGCTTCTGGTTCAGGGTCTCCTGTGAGGTTGCAGTCAAGACCTGAGCCAGGGCTCCAGCCATCTGAAGGTTTGACTGGGATTGAAGGAGGATGCAGTTTCAAGAAGAGGTGTGCACAGAGCTGTCAAGTTGGTGCTCGCTAGTTGTCAGGAAGCCTCCGTTCTTATTAATTATCACAAATACATTTCCATGGGGCTGCTTAACTGTCTTCGTGACATGAGAACTGGCTTCCCCCAGAAGCCAGGTGACCCCAGACAGAGCAAGGCAATAAGTGGCAACGCCTTTTGTGATCCGTCTGCTGAAGTCACGGTCGAAGAGGTCCCTAATGTTCTATCAGCAGTTATCATCCTGATGAGCCCTCATTGATGAGGAGTCAACTGTACAAAGACACGACTATCGGGAGGGCAACTCACTGGGTGTCATCTGGGATGCGGGCCAAACCATACTATTTCCTAGAAAACAATGAATTTTCAAACCCCACAGACCCCGCTGGACCCTTGGTGGGCAAAGAAGGGTCAGGACCAAATCTAGGCCTGGAGACTTGTACCAGAAAGGTCCCCAGTGCAAATTTCAGCATCCAAAGGTGTATGGCAAATACAGGGTCCTTCTGAGATAATGAAAATCCCAAAGATTGCAGGCAATCCACTCCTGTGAATGGCCGAGGCAGCTAGAGAATCGCCCAGAGTCAAACAGATGGCAGTGTTATCCTTCCAAACGGTGCACTCAGCTTGGGGCAAGAGTCCAGGCAGAAGCTGGGGAGAGAGAAGCCACCCCACCCCCTGAGATAGGAGTTGGCTGCAGATCAGGGTAGGTCTCCAGGCTGTCAAGTGAATGACGGCTAATCATGAATCAAAGACCCAGGTCAGAGGCTACAGCAGAGTTCTGTAACCCCAGAGGTGCCCGCCACCTTTCCCTGAAATACTGCTATAAGCGAAGGGTTAGGGTTAGGGTTACTACAAATCCAGAGCCCATTCCTGGGTGGATCTGACTTTCCTACCTATTGTGGAAAGTTCTGGATCTAGAGATTTTTTTTTTTAATAAAAGAAAAAAACAAAAAAGAAGGAGGTGATGGCATTTGCCAGACTGAGCGACTTCACTTTCACTTTTCACTTTCATGCATTGGAGAAGGAAATGGCAACCCACTCCAGTGTTCTTGCCTGGAGAATCCCAAGGACGGGCAAGCCTGGTGGGCTGCCGTCTATGGGGTCGCACAGAGTCGGACACGACTGAAGTGACTCAGCAGCAGCAGCAGCAGTGAGCTGAGAAAACCACAGCAGTTTCCAGGGATGTTTGTCAAACCAGATGCCTGCATCTCAGGACATGTTCCGTGATGAGCAAATAAGCTCCCTACACACACACACACACACACACACACATACACATCGCCTGTTTCATGCCAAGCACGTTCCATGACAAGCAAATAAGCTCCCTACACAAACACACACACACACACACACACACACACACGAGTTTCTCACCAAGCCTTGGGGCTCCAATCTGAGAGGCAAGCCTGTTAAGAGCCAATGCTTGTGGGTCTCACAGATGCAAGCCTCCTTGCTCTTGAAGGCTACTTATTGGGGGGCTCCTCTCTTACATGCATGCTTTCAAAGGTGGGGTGCCTCAAGTGGGGTTCCAAGCCTTTCTTCCTCAGGAGTGAGGTCAGGATTCGCCGAACCCCAGGTCTTCCTCAAATCTTCTCTGTGTGGCTCCTTTTCAATACACAGGGCTGCCCCAGAAATCACGCATTACTACAACTCTGCCCAAAGCGGATTTTTTCCAGGACAATAATAGTTCTTTGAGTTCCTCTGTGCAAAATGAGAATTTTATGCTGGACAAGAAGACATTGATGTTGCCCTCATTTGCCACCGCACAAAGCAAAATCTTCCGTAAATGGCTGTGAGAAAGCTTTGGCTCCGTGTGACGGATTCTGACCTTCCCAGGTTCTGTTTTCGCCTTCATTCTCAGGTAGACAAGGCTGACTTAGTTTCACACCCTAAAGTGCTTTGTAAAAATTATTCACCTCCCCAGCTTCCCTGGAAGCTGCAGCTAGCCTTGGTGTGTCGTTGGAGGTGATGAGACCTAAGGGGCATACTCCTGGAGATTTCGGCAGTATTTCAGGAGTATTTCTAGCTTTCTGCTGAAATCTAGGAGATTTCTGGCTTTCTGCTGGAAGCATTTTTCCTCCCTTCCTCCCTCCTCTTTTTAATTTAATCCTGCAACACACACATTTGGGGAACTATCTTGCAAAAGGAGGCAGTGAGCATGAACACTGAGGGTACGAGCTGAAGACAGAGGCGAGGGAGACAGCCTGGGGTGTTGGTGTCAACATGGAGTCACTTCAGCTTTGTCACAGGCGATCAACCCCCAGCATAATTAGCACGATTAGCCCAGTATGGCCCAAAGTTATACAGACAGAGACACTCTTTTTCTTTGTAGAATCTATCCACCATAGCTCACAGAATTGTTGTTCTGCAGAGCATAGCTTAGGAAAGACTGACCAGTGTCGTCCAAAAGGATTTAAGTGAGGCAGGAGTTTGGGGGGTGTGGGTTCAGCTCCTCTACTGTGACATTGTAAAGAGCTGGTGCTTATGTTGAATTATTGTACATGGAAGAATGTGAGTTATTGTACATGGAACCTATGCACTGCTCCTTGTGACAGGAAAGAGTAGAGAAGCCTGGGAAACAGGGGTGAATCTTAATGCTGTGTTACCACAATTGAAAATAACTCAAAGCATGAAAATCAAACCCTGGAAGCCTTAGGTCAAGAGTGTAATAGTCACCTTTCTCTTCAGATCCCAAATATTGTAAATACCATCTCCCAAATATTTTAAAGATTATCTCCCACCGTGAAGTTGATAATGCGGTCTTTATTACTCACTTGCACATCTTGTGTGCATGCTCAGTCGTGTCCAACTCTTTGAGGCCCCATGGGTGGACTACAGCCCACCAGGCTCCTCTGTCCATGGGGTTTTCCAGGCAAGAATATGGGAGTGGGTTGCCATTGCCTTCTCCAGGTTTCCATATCTTAGACGGGTTAACAGTTAAAATATCTCCCATGAACGAAATATACCTCCCCAGTACTTGCTACCCCTAACTGTCTTCCATTTGCAATAATTCAAAATAAGCACCAACTCTTTACAGTTAATATTTTATAAGTTCTAAGCCTGAGAGGCAGGGTGCGGGTGCTGGGAAGGAAATGACACAGGGCTTAAGGGCTGTCCTGAATCTATGCCATCCAGGAGGGCAGCCCGTGGCCACATGCAGCTGCTAAAGCCTTGAAATGTGACTAGCCTGAATTGTGACACCCTGTAAGAGTGTTTCAAAGACTTGCTGTAAAAAAAAAAGAATATAAAATATTCATTAATAATATTTATTAATTACGTGCTGAAGTGATAATATTTTGGATGTATAGGATTGGTTGCATGTTTTATTAAAAATTAATTTCATCTGTTTCTTATTATTTTTTTCATGGCATTGCTCTGAAGTTTAAAATTAGAAATATGGCTTGTCATCTGGGGCTAGCATTACATTTCTCTTAGAGGTTGTGTTCTAGATGCTCTTTGTCCATGACTGGATTGTGAGTCTTTGGGGAAGTACTGGGGACTCAGTCTCCCCACCCATAGAATGAGGTGGCTGTAACATGTTGCTTACAGTTTTAGCTGTATGAATTATAAAAGCTGTGCATTTCTCTTTCCATTTTTCGTCTCTTAAGTAAAACACTCGTTTTCCTGGGAAGAACACTAAGTTGAGCGGCAGTAAGCTTGGTTTGAATTCTGTTGCTTCTTCTTCTTGACCTGGTCACCGGCCACCAATTTTTTAGCATCAGCTCAGTGGTGGGAGGGCTTCCCTAGTGGCTCAGACGGTAAAGCATCTGTCTGCAACGCAGGAGACCCGGGTTCGATCCCTGGGTTGGGAAGATCCCCTGGAGAAGGAAATGGCAGCCCACTCCAGTATTCTTGCCTGGAAAATCCCATGGATCGAGGAGCCTGATAGGCTACCCTCCATGGGGTCGCAAAGAGTCGGACACGACTGAGCGACTTCACTTTCAGACTTTCACTTTTATTTCAACGGTGGGAGGCACCCTGATTGGAAATGTTCCGGAGACAGTGAAGCTGACTGTCAGTAGATACGTGGTTGCCTGGAAAGTGTTTATAAACACAGAAAACACCATATAGGAAAAAATATTTTAGGTGACGGAGGAACATCTCAGCAGGTTGCAGCTGGCAGCCTGAAGTAGGGAAGTACATAAAATGCCTCCCACAAGGGCCCCACGTTACTCAGCTTCAGTCATTCTGCAGAAGGCCAAGCCATTACCACTTAGCTTCCCAGCAGCAAGAGAACCTCAGTGAGAAAACAAATATATGCCACATGCTATTCAGGAACTGGGAATACAGTTGGGGGAATAAAAAAATCAGGCCTGGCTTCTTCTCATGCTGGTTATTTTTCTGCACAGGCCACAGGGTACAGCATTGCACAGATCTATGCAGTAGCAATCAGGAGCATAAGCGGCACAGGAGGCGGGCAAGGGGCAACTTTTCTCTAAACCTGATACAGACTTTTCTCCAAACACGATACAAAGTTCCTCTCTGTTCAGGTCGTAACCTTTGAAATATTCCATGTAAATCGTCCTAAGAATTCTGCAGTGAGTTTTCTCGTTGTTGTTTTTAAGTGCTTTATTGATTTATTTATTTTTGACTGCGCGGGGTCTTGGTTGCTGCAGGCGGGCCTTCTCTAGTTGCAGTGAGCTGGCTTCTCATTGCAGCGGCTTCTCTTGCTGTGGAACACAGGCTCTTGGGCTCATCAGCTTCAGTGGTTGTGGTGCATGGGGTTAGCTGCCCCGTGGCATGGGGGAAGTCTAGTTTACAACTGAGGCATCCACCCCACCGTCCCCTGGCATTGGCATTGGCAATTGGCATTGGCAGTTGGGTTAACCCCTGGACCGCCAGGAAAGTCCTGCGGTGAGTTGTATGTTCTGTGATACAAGCAAGTGACTGGTCAGGGTAGCTTAAGGACTATAGGATGAATAAGAAGAGACGAAGCAACTCAGAAGATAATAGATACCCAGGGTGATGCCACATGCCAAAGGAAAGAAAAGTCTGGCAATTGCGTGGGGCCATTTCTTGAACTTATACGTTAGAGTAAAACCACTCCAAAATCACTGCAGATGGTGACTGCAGCCATGAAATTAAGAATCCGCTCCTTGGAAGAAAAGCTGTGACCAACCTAGATAGCATATCAAATAGCTGAGACGTTACTTTGCCAACAAAGGTCCTTCTAGTCAAAGCTATGGTTTTTCCAGTAGTCATGTGTGGATGTGAGAGTTGGACTATAAACAAAGCTGAGTGCAAAAGAGTTGATGCTTTTGAACTGTGGTGTTGGAGAAGACTCTTGAGAGTCCCTTGGGCTCAAGGAGATCCAACCAGTCTATCCTAAAGGAAGTCAGTCCTGAATATTCATTGGAAGGACTGATGCTGAAGCTGAAACTCCAATCCTTTGGCCACCTAAAAGACCCTGATGCTAGGAAAGCTTGAAGGCAGGAGGAGAAGGGGACGACAGAGGATGAGATGGTTGGATGGCATCACCGACTCAATGGACATGAGTTTGAGTGAACTCTGGGAGTTAGTGACGGACAGGGAAAGCCTGGCGTGCTGCGGTCCATGGGGTCGCAAACAGTCGGACATGACTGAGCGACTGTTCTGAACTGAACTGAACACGTTAGAGTAGTGGGTTTTAAGACCTTGAGCTGAGATGTGGGTTTTCAGACCTTTGGACCAAGGTCCAAACTTAAAGGTTTACCTCTGGGCCAATGGGTCACAATTAGAAGCCACTCTGTAGGTTTAGCTGGATAGGCTTCCTCCCCAAAAGTCTTTGTACATTTGTACTTCAGCTATTATGAAATGATGCGCAATTCATATACTGTCACAACTGACGTCACTCAAAACACCTGTGTTCATAAAGACTCAAGATAAAACTCTGTACCTAGATACTTTGCAGAATTCTAGCTCACGGAGTAGATATAATCAGACACGTGTGATGACCTGGTCACTGGAAGCGGAATAGTGTCCAGACAGGCTCTTTTCCTTGTTTCATTTTTCATTCATCCACTGTGTCTATACGAACTGCGTGCCTGTGTTTTGGGTCAAATGGTGTTCCCCCCTCACACACACAAAGTTCATGGGTTTGAAATCCTAAACTCCCTAGGAGCTCAGAATGTGACCTCGTTTGGACACAGGTCTGTTTCAGGAGTAGTTAAGTCAGAATGGTACTTCTGAAAATGACCTGGTTCCAAATAAGGTCACGTGGGGGGTCGCAGAATGTTGGACACGGCTGAGAGCCTAGCATGCTGAGTTGAAATGAGGCCATACTGTCATGGGAGCAGCAGAAGGGACTCATTCAGTGTAACCGGCATCCATATTTGTTTATTTTCAGCTGGACGGGTAGATGCACTCGGGCTTTGTGTAGCTGCAGGAAACGGGGCTACACTCTAGTTGTGGGGCTCGGACGTCTCACTGTGGCCCTTCTCTCGTTGTGGACCATGGCCTCTAGGGCTCACATGTGTCACTAGTTGCAGCCCGAGAGCCCAGTTGCCCCTCGGCTTCTGGGAGATTCCCAGACCGGGGGTGGAACCTGTGTCCCCTGCACCGGCAGCCAGATTCTTAACCACTGGACCACCAGGGAAATCCCAGGACCGACGTCCTTACGAAAAGAGGAATTTGGCCCCAGAGACAGACATGCAGGAGAACGCCTTATAGAGACTGGAGTCCGGCTGTCACAAGCCACGGAACGTACCAGCTGCTAGGAGAGAGGCCTGGAACGCACAGATCCTTCCCTGCTGAGTGCCAGGTCTGATTCTGACTGCTGAACAAGACCCATTCAGGTCTTGCCCTCACAGAATTTAGGTACTGCAGGGCTGAGATGGAAGTCAGTAAGATGATTTCAGACAGTGATCAGGAACACCCCGTACACACAGCTCATTACAGATTCTTCTTCTTTATGTTAGTGATCACAAAAGTGTGAGCTGTAAAGACTTAAACTTGAATAACTGTGATGGTGGTGTGCGTTCCATTCTGGAAATGAATGGCCTGTCGACTTTTATTCAGACATTCAGACACTCAGAATCTCCCATTATAGAACCTCATACTTATAATTTGGGTTGTGTGTTGCTTAGTCATTCAGTCGTGTCTGACTCTTTGTGACCCCATGAAATGCAGCACACCAGGCTTCTCTGTCCATCACTGTCTCCCAGAGTTTGCTCAAACTCATGTCCATCGAGTCGGTGATGCCATCCAGCCATCTCATCCTCTGTTGTCTTCTTCTCCTGCTGTCTTCAGTCTTTCCCAGCATCAGGGTCTTTTCCAATGGAAGTCCAAAGAGTTAAAATTCTATCTTCCATTTTTTTTCTCAATGTGCATTATCACTGTTTAGTATGATACCTCCTAATCAGCATTACTTCTCTTATATTCCTTCTGTGTAATATAAATTTATATCTTTACACTACAAGTCTGTAAAACCTCATGTAACATATAGCCAAGTTACCTAGGCAGCTTTTAAAAAATAATTCTTTTCATTGTATATCACTGGGCATTTTTTAAAATGTTAACAGAGGATTAGAGAATCGTCTGAATAAAAAAGTGGAAAGTTGGGATGATTTATGGGCCACACGGCTGGCACCCTCCGTGAGAGTGTACTCAGGAGTGTGTCGTGTAGATTAATGAATGAATAAAACAATATTGGCATGAAGGCAGAGAAACAAGCTGCCTAGTTGGAGGTGCTCATGGAGCTTTCCATGGGTTGATGTGAATACATAAATTTAAATATGTGCTACAATGTCAAACTTAGAAAAACAAGGCCGTTGACAGTATACATTTTGCCATTGCCTCAAGTAAGTCTTCACGAGGAAAAAAAAAAAAAGTTTTATGAGTGTACATTGACAAATAGCAGATGAATGGATAGGTACACAGATAACTGGCTATAGACTATTGTGTCTAGGAAATAAAATGGAGAGTTTTTCCAAGCCAGTGTTTCAAGCTGTCTCCTCAAGTCCAGAAGCGCCCCTTCCCTCTGGTGGGACCTTTGCATTTTCTCAGGATAAATCTTTATCATGCAGAGCTCTTCAGCGTTTCAGGGGTTTGCCATAACGGACCTAACAAACACCTCTGTCTTGGGGATGAGGAAACCCCTCCCTGGACACTTTTGAGTCCCAACCTTTATGTGTGTGTATATATATATATATATATATATATACATATATATATATATACATATATATGTCTGTGTGTGTGTGTGTATATATTTATATTTATGTATGCATGTATATAAAATCTGGGGGTCTCCCTGGTGGCTCACACATTACAGAATCTGCCTGCAATGCAAGAGACCCAGGTTCCATCCCTGGGTTAGGAAGATCCCTGGAGGAGGAAATGGCACCCCACTCCACTGTTCTTGCCTGGAGAATCGCATGGACGGAGGAGCCTGGTGGGTATGGTCCGTAGGGTTGCCAAGAGTCAGACACTGAAACTCATTTTCATTGTACGTATACTAGCCTGCGTCTGTTAATCCCACACACCTTATTTGTTCCTCTCTCCTCCCTCCTCCCCACTGGATACTGCAAGTTCGTTTTCTACATCCGTGAGTCTGTTCCTATTTTGCATATGCATTCATTTGTGTTATTTTTCAGATTCCACATGTAAGCAAGAGCATACAGGACTATTTGTCTTTCTCAGTCTGACATTTCATTAAGCATAAGATTCTCTCAGTTCATCCATATTGCTGTAAACGGCAGTATCCCATTCTTTTAATAGCTAATATTCCAACTCTATGTATAAATCATATCTGCATAAGGCAATCATCTGCTGATAAGCACTTGCATTGCTCCCGCATGCTGGCTACTGTAAATAACGCTGCTGTGAACCCTGGGGCGGATGTGTCTTTTTGACTTGGAGTTTTCATCTTTTCTGGGTGTATGGTCAGAAGTAGGATTGCTGAATCATACGGTAACTCTATAGTGTTTTGAGGAACCTGCAGACTGTTCTCCACAGTGACCGGACCGATTGACGTTCCCACCAGCGGTGTACATGGGTTCCCAGGTCTCCACATCCTCCCCAGCATTTATTATTTGTAGACTTTTGGATGATAGCTGTTTGGCAAGGCTGAGGTGATACCTCACTGCCGTTTTGATTTGCATTTCTCTAATAGCTGGTGGTGTCGAGCACCAGTTTCTGCCTTTACAGCTGCAGCTGACCGAGGATGGTCCTCCGAGATGCCATGGACTGCTCTGAGCTGAAGTCTGAGCAGCGGGACTTTTTACAGTTCCCTGGGTGCTTGGAACGTGCAACCCAGGCTTGAAAGTGCTGCTCTTAAACCTTGTTACTCAAAGTCCGCTCCATGGATCTGGTTACTCAGAGTGTCGGCATCACGCAGGGGCTTGTTGGAAATGCAGATCCACAGGTCCCATCCCATATCAGAACTTCCTACGTGAATCTGTGAGCACCTTTAAATGCCATTGACTAATAAGCCCCTTCTCCTCTCTTTGGTTGTGGCTCAGCTGGTTGAGAATCCGCCTGCCATGTGGGAGACCTGGGTTTGATCCCTGTGTCAGGAAGATCCCCTGGAGAAGGCAAAGGCTCCCCACTCCAGTATTCTCGCCTGGAGAATTCCACGAACTCTATGGTCCACGGGGTCGCAAAGAGTCGGACCAGACTGAGCAACTTACACTTTTCTTAACTTCCTCTCTTTGGTAAAGTGGTTATTCCAGTGCCTTCAGACACCAGCTCTACATAGATGACTCCCAGATGGATCTTCCCCGATACTTTATAACCCTGTTTGTACTGGGATAATGTAAGACTGCGGGGGCTTCCCGCTGGTTATGACTTTGAGAGCCGTGCTTGTGGTTTGAAGTCTGCCGATGCTCTGACTCCCGGCTTCACTAAAAACGTGACTTTGGCAGTGCGCCATTGTTTTTCTTACAGCTTCGTGCATTTTCTGTGAGGAGGAGATAGTTCAGAACTGAGCTGCCACCGTGTGCCAGCTCAGAAGCGGAAATTACTTTCTTGCACTTTAAAAAAAAATTATTTATGGGTTTGTTTGTTTGTTTGGTCTGGAGCTCCTATTATTTAGATATTGGACCTACCGGAGTGGTCCTCTGATTTTCCTTCCTTTCTCTCCTGTTATCCATCTCCTTGTTCTTTTATTCCATTTTTAATGGAGCTCCTCATTCTCACCTTCAGTCTTACTTGTGTCCCCTTGGCACAGACATTTTCACGTCTGCCAGGCTGTCTTCCAGCTGCTGACACCCACGACTCTTGGCTGGGACCTTTCTGTGCCAATGACTGCTCTCTTGCTCTTGTGAGTAGCAAACCAGAAATGCCAAGGAATAATCCTGCCATCAGAACAAGCTTCAGTTCACTCCTGACAGGCCTTCGGTCAGCATACTTCCCTGGAGAGACATCCAAGCTGTTGTGTGAATCCACAGCCTGTCCCTTTTCGTTGCCTAGTAATATTCCACAGTATAGTCATTCCACAGTTGGTTTAACCATCCATCTGTTGAAGGACGCAGGGAGCTGTTTCCAGTTTGGGGCAATTACCGATAAAGCAGCTGTGAACATTCATACATGGATCTTTGCGTGAACGTAAATTTCTTTCCTCTGAGACTGGAGTCCAAGAGAGCGGTTGGTGGGTTTTAGAGTATTTGCACTTGTCACAGTTTTTGATGGATCATCAGTGCTGACCTGGAGGTGTCTGGACTTCACCTAACAGTCACAGAAAGTGTTACATGCTTTTGAGCAGATAGGATGTGATCACAGTACTGTTCTATGAAAAATAATCGTCTCATGCAGTGTGGAGACCTAAATTGGACGCGAGTCTGAGCCACTGCTGTAATCGTTAAGTTGAAGGATGAAGGGCAGGAGCCGGAAGAGAGTCAATGGTGGAGAAGAGAAACCGATCCAAGGTTAATTCCACACTGGAAAAGGATACCGTTGTAAAAAAAAAATATGACCCATGGACTTTAACCCCACAGAGGATATTTGAGGAGAACTCAAAACAACAAAGCAAAGCAGAAAGGAAACTCATTCTGCTTGCATTTATTTTTAATTAACGTAGCCATAGAATGTTAAAAAAACATTTCCTATAAACAAAACTCTGGCTTAAAGAATAGCGGAGGGGGAAAAAGAAAATCACCTCATTTTTTTCCTGTCTGCACCCTCTGGGTACTGCTTTTAATAAAATGAAACATGATGTGCCTCTGTGGGTAAATGATGATTTTTCCCCTAATATATTCTGATTCAGACTATTTTCAGAGAGCCTGATCTGAAAATGGCTCCCATATCTATAAAAAGCACATGTATTTTGAGAAATAAAAGATGAGAAACAAGCAGGAAAAAGATACTTTAAAAAAAAAGGAACAAAATACTGCAGCCTGTCTAGTTATAACTGGAGCCAAGAATTTGATGTCTTGAGAAAAGAATTCTCTGCAACCGTTTTAGAAAAAGGTAGAACCCAGATAAAAATAAGCTTCTAGCAAATGGAGCCTGGACAAGAAGTCACAATCCCCCCAAAAAAATCTAATTAAAAATATGTATTATCTCACTTGCACATGTCATTTTTGGTACCTTGAAGACAAATTACTATTCAATCTTTTCAAAGAACTGTCCCATGCTTGTCAGAGCTTTCTATCTCTTTGTGGTTTCTTTTTAAAGAGGTAAAATCGGGGGGTCAGGGGTGGGCGTTTCTTGTTTTCCTGGTAAAATTGCTTTTCCTGACAAATACTTCAAGGTAGAGAGCAAACCCATCATTCCATTCAAATTTGGTTGGTCAGGAAAGCCAGTTTCACTACAGAAGAAAAATCAAGCGAGGAAACAGGAAACCTACAAAGGTACAGCTGGGTTCAGTTTGGATGAGCTGGAGGGTCGCACCATTGTTGAAATCCGTCATACAAAACCCCAGTCAGAGAGACTAGGGACTCGAGAAGCTGGGTATGGCGTTCTCTGTATTCATCTCTTTCTGCAGTTAGCTCATTCTCCAGCCTGCGCCAGAGTTCTTCTACACAGGGGACATAGGGTTTCTGTTCCAAGGCTGCCTTTAATGAGGCATTATGCCTTGCTTCAGGTCATGGTGTGTGTATACATTCTAAGTCACTTCAGTCATGTTCAACTCTTTGCGACCCCATGGACTGTAACCCACCAGGCTCCTCTGTCCATGGGATTCTCCAGGCAAGAATACTGGAGTCGGTTGCCTTGCCCTCCTCCAAGGGATCTTCCTGACCCAGGGTTCGAACCTGGGTCTCCTGCATTGCAAGCTGAATCTTCACCATCTGAGCTACCAGAGACACCCTCATGTCGTGGAGCTACCCCCAAAACCCCCGAAGCTCCTTCTCCTGAGGTTGTATCAGAAGCATCCCAGATACTCTGAAGCATATGTGGTTTTTCTACCATATTTATAGACGCCAGCATGCTCCTTCCACAGCCTCCAGGGGTGGAGAGGTTTTATGGAATCAGTCATACGTCAGACTTTTTTAGCTTGCAGACCCCCAATTTCCCAGGTTCTCTTCCATATCAGTGAGGCCATTATCGAATCATAGCACACATACGGGGGTTTTCTGTATCTAATGACCAGTTCCTCAAATAGGTGTTAAAGTCCTCAAGTATATATAACTTCTAACCAAGCAAAGGGGAAAAGCCTAATTCCAAGCTTACGAGCGATTGCATACAGAACAGCTTTTAAATCTGTTATTCCTTTAAGAAGGAAAGTGAAAGTCACTCAGTCATGTCCAACTCTTTGCAACCCCAACGACTATACAGTCCATGGAATTTTCCAGGCCAGAATACTGGAGTGAGTAGCCTTTCCCTTCACCAGGGGATCTTCCCAACCCAGGGATTGAACCCAGGTCTCCCGCATTGTAGGCTCAGTCTTTACCAGCTGAGCCACAAGGGAAGCCCTTTAAGAAGGAAGTACCTTTAAAACCACTCTTTGGTGCAAAAGCACATCACTTTCGTGGTTCTCAAAACTTGCTGTGTTTGTTCTTTTTAAACCTTAAAATTATTTTCCTCCAAGTAGATCACATCCATTCGTTTGTGGGAAAATTGGTATTTTTACCAAGCACACTCTCAAACATCGATAAATGCAAGTGACGGAAACACGTGTTGCATGGAGCCAGACCCAAGACAGCCCCCAGGGATGTTGACCAGCTGAATTCATGCCCTTGTGGAGTCCACTTCCACCCTCGGTGAGGACCCTCAAGCAGCATCTAGCAAGGCAACAGAGGGGCTAAGTTGCCAATCAAGTGACGTTGCTCGCTGGGAACCACACCCCCAGCCTTCAGATCATTACAGCCCTGGTCAAAAACTGACCACAGCCTCCTGAAAGAAACAGAGCCAGAATCACCTAGCTATCAATATGAAACTCTCAAATTCCTGATGCATAGAAACCTGGGGAGGTAAGACATTATGAGAGACAGGAAAACAGTGTTAACTGCTCAGTGGTATCCAACTCTCTGTGACCCCAAGGACTGTAGCCCGCCAGGCTCCTATGTCCATGGGATTCTCCAGGCAAGAATACTGGAGTAGGTTGCCATCCCCTTCTCCAGGGGATCTTCTCAACTCAGGGATCAAACCTCCTGTATTGCAGGCAGATTCTTTACCAGCTGAGCCACCTGGAAGATAAGAAATTATTACTACTGTTTTAAGCCACTGCATTCTGGGGGTGCTCTGTTACACAGCCATAGGAGTAGGAACACACACATATACACATATCAAACACAGATTACCCAGAAAAGGATTCAACTCCAACAGATAAAGTTTTTTTTTTTTTTCTGTTCACAAAGTGTCAGCCCTTCCAGCAGAGTATTCAGTGAACCAGATTAAAAAAATACTTTTTTTACTGATGGTCTTTATAGTATCAAAAATGAAACATAGATACTTTGCACATTAGTTAGCTTTTTTCTTCTTAGAAACACTGTACCTTTTCTTACAAAGTTCCTTTTTCTAATTGTATTCTAATAAAAGCAGCAGAGTTGGTCTGTATTCCTCTCCGAAATTTCCCATAACTCACCAATCCTGTGAGTTTTTGAAAGTATTTGATATGTAATTTAATTGACAAAAAAATATTAATCAAGTTGAATCCATGTAGAGTGTGATTTAAATTTTTCCATGAAAGAGAGCTTAATTGAGTTGAGGGAAAATATTGAGGTAAAATTTAAAATGCTCTCTCAAATATTTGCACTGAAGAAGGATTAAAGTCATGTTTTTTCTTTACTCTGTGCATGTAAAGGCCTGAATGTTTTTAAAGCTACATTACAAATAAAGCTACTGGATATGCCAAGCCTGATGGATTTTTAAGAAACAAATTGTGAGTCCTCTGAACCAGACTTGCTGTATTTTGAGACATATTTCCAATCTTGCCAGGAAATTCTTATCAGGTTACCAATCTCTCTTGTAGCCAAACGTATCAAATTAGATTCATGGAACCAAATATATGAAAGCTCATAGATACATGGAGTAACTCAGTTCTTGAAATTATATGAGCCCATCCAATATTAGCAGACCTCTAAAGAGAACACAGCCTATTACACGCAACAAAACTTAAAACAAAAATTAAGACGATTCTCCCACTGTAGCAGGGGGATTCCCAGTGACAGAAAAATGCCTTCTGTACTCTGGGTAATGACCCCACATGCAGAATACTTTAACAGTACTTTATTCATCCAGACATTTTTTTCTACCCACAGATACCTCCTTTGCATCCCAAAATCCACTCCCTAATTTTACAAGGAAATAGCCTATTATTAAGGGAGGATAAGTCAGTTCAGTGACTGTCTTGTTGTCTTGTGGTTTGAGTTTTTATTTTTATCCTTTATATCAGGGGATAAAAAAGTGACACAAATTGGCTTTTTTTTTTTTTTTTTTGTTTGATGTTTAGCGAGTGCTTTCTCTGAGCAGAGAGCTGATCTAAGCATGACAGTGCTGCTAGTCATTTAATCCCCAGCAACCAGGGTGAGCTGGGTTTCCCTGGTGGCTCAGAGGTAAAGAATCTTGCACGCAATGCAGGAAACCCGGATTTGATCCCAGGTTGGGAAGATCCCCTGGAGGAGGACATGGCAATCCACCCCAGGACTCTTGCCTGGAGAATCCCATGGACAGAGGACCCTGGTGGGCTACAGTCCATGGGGTCACAGTTGGACACAACTGAAGCAATTAAGTAGCAACAGCAGTGGTAACGAGTGTGCGTTATTCCCATCTCACAGAAAGAAACTTGAGGCTCGGGGAGACTGAAAAATCCTGCCCAGCTCATAAGAGGAGTCAGTCCAACAGAGGACAAGGATTTGAACCTGTGAAGTGTAATATAACACCACAGCCTCATACAACCATAGTCTACTATTGGTCACTTGAATCACTAGATACAGCCACCACAGGCACCTGTTCTCAGGGGCTTGAAGACAAGCCATTGTATCATCTATCCGTGGGTCATGACGTCATATAATTCCCAGGAAACTGGGGACTGTCCTGTGCAGGTGGTTTATACCTTATGCTCTTATACTGATTCCAAAGTGTAACAAAACCTAACAAAGGGGGCTCCAAAATCACTGCAGATGGGGACTGCAGCCATGACATTAAGAGACGCTTGCTCCTTGGGAGGTAAGTTATGACCAACCTAGACAGCATATTGAAAAGCAGAGACATTACTTTGCCAACAAAGGTCAGTCTAGTCAAGGCTATGGTTTTTCCAGTAGTCATGTTTGGATGTGAGCGAGTTGGACCATAAAGAAAGCTGAGTGCAGAAGACTTCATGTTTTTGAACTGTGGTGTTGGAGAAGACTCTTGAGAGTCCCTTGGACTGCAAGGGCATCCAACCAGTCCATCCTAAAGGAGATATGTCCTGGGTGTTCATTGGAAGGACTGATGCTGAAGCTGAAACTCCAATCCTTTGGCCACCTCATTCGAACAGCTGACTCATTAGAAAAGACCCTGATGCTGGGAAAGATTGAGGGCAGAAGAGAAGGGGACGAAAGAGGATGAGATGGTTGGATGGCATCACCGACTCAATGGACATGAGTTTGAGTAAAGTCTGGGAGTTGGTGATGGACAGGGAGGCCTGGCGTGCCTCGGTCCATGGGGTCACAGAGAGTCGGACACGACTGAGAGACTGAACTGAACTGAACTGAAGAAAGGTGTCAATGCCACTGCTACAAATGCTTAATGTATAAATATATATATATATATATATATATATATATATATAAAATACATTCAAAGGGGTTTTTCCCAGTTTATAAGACTGCAATTGAAAACTCAAGTACTTGTCTAATTCGGTACAGAAGAGATTCTAAAAGCAGAGCTTTTTTTTTCTGATTTACATTTTTTAAAAAAACTTCTTTTTAACTGAAGGATAACTGCTTTACGATATCGTTTTGGCTTCTGCCATACAACAGCATGAATCAGCTACAAGTGTACACATGTCCCCTCCCTCTTGAACCTCCCCTCCTCATCCCACCCCTCTAGGTTGTCACAGAGTACCTAGTCAAGCTCCCTGTGTTATACACCAACTAGGAAATGCTTGGAGAAAAGGGTTAGGCTGTATGGGTCAATGTCAGATTTCAGGCAGCATCAATACAGACCTAATTGTTCTAGTCTTATATATTCCCACGTTCTGTATAACATCCTACATATTCTCCATCAGTTTTAAGATGGGACACGCGCTGTGGGCAATTCAAAATGAGAATCAGTTTCTAAAACACATTAGTCTATGGAAATTGACAGCAAATATGCAACTGGGGAAAACCTAGCTATTTGGACACTGGAAAGTGAGATTACCTTCTATTGGCAATCTGTCTGTGGGAAACCTACATAGATGTTAAAGGATAAACAGTTGGTTCAATTCCTTCGTGCTAGGGACTCAGCAATCTGTTTCTGGGAAGATTTATAAAGACTCACCAAACAGGGTAAAGACTTAGAATGAACGTAAGGGATTAGGGCTTCCCTGGTGGCTCAGTGATAAAGAATCCTCTTGCCAATGCAGGAGACGGGGGTTCAGTTCCTGGGTGGGAAAGATACCACTTCCAGGGATTAAAGAAGGGAATGGCAAGCCACTCCAGTATTCTTGCCTGGGAAACCCCATGGACAGAGGAGCCTGGCAGGCTGCAGTCTGGGGGGTCACAGAGTCGGACATGACTTAGCAACTAAACACCACCACACCACCACCAAGGGGGAAGTGATTGTAGAGGAACTGTCCAATTATTAAAATGTTGCATCCCTGAAGGTACCTGAGTGGGGTCAAAACACCTAAGCGCAACACAGGCGAATTCTGTAGCTGCTTTCCACAGTAAAGCACCTTAGGAGAAGAAGAAGAAAAATGGTGATAATGTTAATTTAAAAAAATATCATCTTTGGTTTATGTACATTCCTGAAAAACGTTACTTTCTGAGCAAATATCCCTGGATAAAACTTAGCTACAGTGTAGCACTGCAGTTGTTGACTGACATCTCTCGGTTAGTTGTTTTTTTTTTTTTTTTCCTGAGATAGCCATCCAGTATCCGAAAATTTAATTTAAAATCTTAACCAAAAAAAGTCATTGCAGAGTCTCTAAAGAGAATCGATGCAGTCACCTCATTTTCCAAACAGTGAATCTGAAGGTTAAACAAATGGACTAAACTACCCATGGTCATTAATTACCTTTAATGTTTTTTTCCCTTTGTCATCCGGCAAAGCAGTCATGCTTTGCATTGGTGATGCTGACCCTGGACTCCCCCTGTTCAAATCCCTGTTAGTTGATGGCAAAGCTAATAATATTAGATGTCCAGATTTTCTGATTTCTAGCAGATGGCACAGAAGAAGCATCAAGATACTTAAGTCCACTGGAGTGGGTGAACAGTCTGTCAACAGAGAGCCTGTCTTATTTACTTCTTGATAGCACTGTGTACGCCCATAGCCGAATTTTCACAGCTGCCATTACAGAAGCCTAAAGGAATCTGGCCGGCATGGGGATGTCCAGTAATTTCAGAAATGCTAACAACGAGTTCTGGGAAAAAAAATAAAACCTATGCCTCATTTCCTTCAAACAGATAGCACTTGGCGGAGAAGAGTCGATTCTTAAGAATACGGTTGTTGTTGTGGTTTAGTCGCTCAGCCCTGTCCAACTCTTTGTGACCCCACGGACTGCAGCACGCCAGGCTTCCCTGTCCAGGAAATTTCCCAGGCAAGAATACTGGAGTGGGTTGCTGTTTGCTTCTCCAGGGGATCTTCCCGACCCAGGGATCGAACCCACGTCTCCTACATTGGCAGGCAGATTCTTGATCGCTGAGCCACTAGCAAAGACCAGGGTATGATCTCCATAAAGACTGAATGAGGTGAGGACGTTGCATTGAGAGGTTTCTGTTGCAGCTGTGTGTCATTCCTCAGGTGCTTCTCTCCTCCTTTTTCACACTGCCCTTTGGGGGAAAAAGGGGGAAGTGAGGTTCGTGGAAGAAAGGTCAAAAATGGGCAGTATTTGGAGAGACATATTAAGCTTATATGCAGAGTACATCATGAGCAATGCTGGGCTGGAAGAAGCACAAGCTGGAATCAAGATTGCCGGGAGAAATATCAATAACCTCAGCTATGCAGATGACACCACCCTTATGGCAGAAAGTGAAGAGGAACTAAAAAGCCTCTTGATGAAAGTGAAAGAGGAGAGTGAAAAGGTTGGCTTAAAGTTAAACATTCAGAAAACAAAGATTATGGCATCTGGTCCCATCACTTCATGGGAAATAGATGGAGAAACAGTGCAAACAGTGTCATATTTTATTTTTCTGGGCTCCAAAATCACGGCAGATGGTGACTGAGGCCATGAAATTAACAGACACTTACTCCTTGGAAGAAAAGTTGTGACCAACCTAGATAGCATATTGAAAAGCAGAGACATTACTTTGCTAACGAAGGTCTGTCTAGTCAAGGCTATGGTTTTTCCTGTGGTCATGTATGGATATGAGAGTTGGACTGTGAAGAAAGCTGAGCACCAAAGAATTGATGCTTTTGAACTGTGGTGTTGGAGAAGACTCTTGAGAGTCCCTTGGACTGCAAGGAGATCCAACCAGTCCATTCTAAAGGAGATCAGCCCTGGGATTTATTTGGTAAGAATGATGCTAAAGCTGACTCCAGTACTTTGGCCACCTCATGCAAAGAGTTGAGTCATTGGAAAAGACTCTGATGCTGGGAGGGATTGGGGGCAGGAGGAGAAGGGGACGACAGAGGATGAGATGGCTGGATGGCATCACTGACTCGGTGGACGTGAGTCTGAGTGAACTCCAGGAGTTGGTGATGGACAGGGAGGCCTGGCGTGCTGCGATTCATGGGGTCGCAAAGAGTCAGACACGACTGAGCGACTGAACTGAACTGAACTGACAGCTATCCAAAAACAGGCATGTAAGTATTCTTGCTAAAAACACAGGGAACATGGGCAGAACTCGGGATGTCAACAGATGCGAAGTCCAACACTCACAGGAGGGAAAACCCACACTGAAGCCCGATCAGATGATGTTGCTGACCTCTGCACATTAGCAGCTTACAGACCAGAAAAACCGGAGCCAGACAGACACACAGAAAGGGGATAGTAAAGGATAACAACTAGTGTGTTCACGCTGCATATTCCAACCGGGATTCAGAGCATCACTACTCGTTGTCAGTACTGAAAGCGATCAGGAGGACACCAGGGGACATGAGGTACTCATAGATAACCCTCACGACGGTTCAGGGATGCAATGACTCTGCGTAATGCTGACGCATTAATTGTTGCTCCTCTTCAGCAGAACTCCCTCTTTTATTGTCGACAGCTGTTTCTTTACCATCCCTTCTCTGCATGTCTGTGTTGCCGTAACGCTTTCAGTTTGTAAACCCCTGGTGTGCAGAGATCAGCAGCATCTATGAATGGAAGCAAATGTCGGGAGTGAAGAAAAATAGCAGGTGGATGGGAAAAACAAACTAAGCATCATGGGGACGGGGAAGGGAGAAGACGGAAGCTTCTCTATGCTGAAAACAGCCAAGAAAGGAAATTATGGGTAGAAAAGTCGCATCGGGGAATCTACTCAGTACAGAGATGCAAAGAGTTAAAAATGGGTTCAAGCAAAGGAAGGTTGAAGGGCTCCAACTGAATCAAACTGGACTTCTGATAAAAGAGAATGAGGTTGAAAACAGCGAAGAAAACATTCCGCAGCCCAGATCATTGCTGCGTCATCAAGGATTCTCTTCATTGTTCAGCAAATGACCTCAACTAAATAAAGGGGAATTTGTAAGCTTGAGGCTCCATGTGTCTCTGTGTGCGCATACTCAGTTGCTTCAGTCATGTCCGATTCTTCGACCCGATGGACTGTAGACCGCCAGGCTCCTCTGCCATGGGATTCTCCAGGCAACAATACTGGGTGGGTTGCCATGCCCTCCTCCAGGGCATCTTCCCGACCCAGGGATTGAACCTGCATCTCCTGTGTCTCCTGCAAGGCAGGCAGGTTCTTTGCCACTTGAGCCACTGGATACACCCCATGTCTCTCTGCTCTTTCCTAAATGACCAACCTTTGCATAACTCGTGAGAATTTGCCAAAGTTTCTTCACGTAAGGTATTTCACTGAATCCTCCCAGCAGCCTTGTGAGGTGGGTATCATTCAACATATGTCTCACCTGAGAAAACTCTCAGTCTCACAGCTAGAGAAAAATAGAGCCAGGGTAGGTCCCATGGATTTAAAACATGTCCACAAATTCTGTGATACCGCTCCCTTCAGAACTGGAGTCCAGTTCTCCTTCCCTTGAGTGTGTGACTTAACCAGTGGATTAAGGGTGAAGCCAAGCTTTGTGACTTTTGAAGCCTCAGTCCTGTGAGGCTTCAGTCTTGGACACCTCCCTCCGGGGAAGTAGACTTCCATGTTATGAAGATGCTGGCGTGGTCCACCAGGCAGGACCACTTGGTGAGGTTCAGGCTTTCAGTGATGCCGGAGCACAGAGGCCTCCTACCAATACCCATGCAAAGCAGCCGTTCTCAGAGCTGATCCTCCAGCCTCAATAAGGCGCCGGATACCTCCAGCTGGCGCTGACATCCCAACTGCAGTCTCATAAACGAGCCTGTGTCCCAACCACAGCTGAAGTGAAAGTGAAAGGCGCTTAGTCGTGTGTCCAACTCTTTGTGACCCCATGGACTATGGGATCCTCCAGGCCACAATCCTGGAGTGGGTAGCCTTTCCCTTCTCCAGGGTTAGTTGCCCCCAAATTCCTGCCCCTGGAAATGATGAGTTGGTGAACATTTGTTGTTTTAAGCTCCTAGAGAGCTATTTGTTCCACAGTAGTATCAGGTAACTGATACACCAGGAAGGAAATTCGGATGCCTTGACCCCCAAATCCTGTGCCCCTGACCCCCAAATCGTGTGCCCTTGACCCCCAAAGCCTGTGCCCCTTTTATTTCACAGCACTACTTTTTCTACCACTTTTTATGCAACATCAGAATGTTTTCACCCATCTGACCTCTGTTTCCCTGGCAGTTTGGTCTTTGCCAACTACGACCCATTTTTCTGCCACACTTTAGTTTTTACGTTCTTAAAATACTGGTTTCCCCTTCTGTATTATACGGGCCATGAGAATAGGGGATAGACGTGTCTGAGTGCCCACTGCATTCCCAAATGTAGATAAAGCCACCAAATTCAGTGTTTGGTCAGTAATAAGTACTCAGGAAATAATGTGCCTGCAATGCAGGAGACCCCAGTTCGATCCCTGGGTCAGGAAGTTCCCATGGAGAAGGGATTGGCTACCCGCTCCAGCATTCTCGGGCTTCCCTGGTGGCTCAGCCAGTAAAGAATCCACCTGCAATGTCGGAGACGTGGGTTTGATCCCTGGGTTGGGAAGATCCCCTGGAGAAGGGAAAGGTTATCCACTCTAGTATTCTGGCCTGGAGAATTCCATGGACTGTATAGCCCATGGGGGTCGCAAAGAGTCAGACACAACTGAGCAAAGTCAACTTTCACTTCACTTCAAAAATTCTTGGATGAATCAACGACCAAACACACACAATACAACTAGCATGTCATTGGGATTTTGTTTTCATTTTATGCTGAACCAAAAGGGAGTAAGTTCTGAGAAGGAAGAGAGGATTCTGTTGGAGTTATGGTTGTATTGATTCGAGCTCACTGGAAGAAGCTTGTTTTATTCTGATAAAGAAAATGCCTTGAAGAGCAGAATATATTATTGCTTTTCAACAACATGTAAAAACCTCCAGGGTGTGCAAAAATCTAAGAATATTTTCCTAATCAAAAAGATCTTTCTTTAAAGGATGAATGAAAAAAAGAGAAGAAAAAAAAAAAAAAGGATTTTCCTTGTTTGTTCCTCCATGAGTTCTTTCACTTCCCGTTCTCAGACCGACGGGAGGTTTTGGGCAGCAAGCCCTCAGACAGGAGTGGCCAGGCCAGCCGCTGACCTCACCCTACCCTGCAGAGGGGGCCAAGAGGCCTCGGTTACAGACAGCGTTTTTCTGGGCAAGTTATTTGTTCACACACGAACCATAAATCAACATGTAGTACTAAGTCATGATCGATGGCTTTTTGACTTTGTGGGAAATGGCCTAACCACCCAGATTCTATTTCACAGCCAGGAAAAAGAAAAAAAAAGCAAAAATAATAATGTGTGAAAGAAACAAAATGTAGGAAGCATCGTTGAGACATGACTGAAATGCTTAAAAACCAGGAACAAATAATGTGCCTACAGCCGGGCTGCAGCTTTGATCAAAGACCAAACATTTTTATAGTAACCGCCAAGACGGGATGCGACAGACAGCACACGTGTGTGTTTAATCCAGTCCTCACCCCTCCCTTCAGCACTTTATCCTCTCGTCCACTGTCCACTAGGACTCTCAGCGGGGAAGCAGACATTCTGTGCTAACGTAGCAGCTGCTCCCCAGCATTAAGTGGCCAGGGTGACAAAATTGAAGTTTCAGTTCAGTTTTTGTTTTATTCACTGATTTACCATTAAATATTCTTTAATTATTTATTATTATTAATTTTAATTCAATTAATTTTAATAGTATTCTATTTAATATTATATTAAATTTAATATAACATTAAATTAAGATTACCGATTAGCTCAGTCGGTAAAGAATTTGCCTGCAATACAGGAGGTCCAGGTTCAAACCCTGGGTCGGGAAGATCCCCTGGAGGAGGGCATGGCAGCCCACTCCAGTATTCTTGCCTGGAGAATCCTCATGGACAAAGGAGCCTGGTGGCCTACACTCCATCATGGGGTCCCAAGAGTCAGACATGACTGAGTGACTTAACTCTTTCACTTTCATATCTACTAAAATGGACCACTCCTATTCCTGGGTGCTGGACAGAGGAGCCTGGTAGGCTACATTCCATAGGGTCACAAAAAGTCAGACATGACTGAGCGACTTCACTTTCTTTTACTTTCCTCAGTTCAGTTCAGTTCAGTTCAGCCGCTCAGTCGTGTCTGACTCTTTGCAACCCCATGAATTGCAGCACACCAGGCCTCCCTGTCTATCACCAACTCCCGGAGTTCACCCAGACTCACGTGCATCGAGTCAGTGATGCCATCCAGCCATCTCATCCTCTGTCGTCCCCTTCTCCTCCTGCTCCCAATCCCTCCCAGCATCAGAGTCTTTTCCAATGAGTCAACTCTTCGCATGAGGTGGCCAAAGTATTGGCGTTTCAGCTTTAGCATCATTCCTTCCAAAGAACACCCAGGGCTGATCTCCTTCAGAATGGACTGGTTGGATGTCCTTGCAGTCCAAGGGACTCTCAAGAGTCTTGTCCAACACCACAGTTCAAAAGCATCAATTCTTCAGTGCTCAGTTTTCTTCACAGTCCAACTCTCACATCCATACATTTACTTTCCTACTTGTGGGTAAATACATACCCAACAAAAACATGTACATATTTTCACCAAAAAGACAGGCGCTTTAATAAGTTAAGCAACACTGTTTCAAAGTTCCCTAGAACTGGAAATAGCAGAAATCCCATTGACAGTGAAGTGGGAAAATGGGGTTATATTATACCACAGAATACTACGCAGTGATGAAAACAAACAAACAGCATTTGTGTCTCACATCGTGAGTCCTCCAGACACAAAACAATATCACTTTCCTAACAGGTGCCTTTCACATCATTCAGTGTAAGTACAGAGGTGAGCACAGTTCATTCGTGCTGTTCAAGGAAGTGGAGATGGGTAGTCACAGAAAGGGACAGGGGTGGGGGGAGTCCCAGGGTGCCAGAAACATTCTTTTCTTGATCTGTGTGCTGATCAGATCTGTGCCGATCAGATCAGTTGTAAAAAGTCAGCAAGTTATATACCCTGAAGATACATACATATATATACTTTTCTGTATGTATTCTCCAGTGTTTTTTTTTTAATCTCTTATCCATCCTCAAAGTGTGGCTCAAAAGTTGTTACTTTCATAAACCATGAAAGTATGTACCCTACTGTGATCTCGCATTTTCTTTTTTTTTTTTTATTCCTTTATTTCTCATGTGTTCCCCATCCTGAACCCTCCTCCCTCCTCCCTCCCCACACCATCCCCCTGGGTCGTCCTGGTGCACCAGCCCCAAGCATCCAGCATCGTGCATTGAACCTGGACTGGCATCTCGTTTCATACACGACATTTCACATGTTTCAATGCCATTCTCCCAAATCTTCCCATCCTCTCCCTCTCCCACAGAGTCCATAAGCCTGTTCTATACATCAGTGTCTCTTTTGCTATCTCGTATACAGGGTTATCGTTACCATCTTTCTAAATTCCATATATATGCGTTAGTATACTGTATTGGTGTTTTTCCTTCTGCCTTACTTCACTCTGTATAATAGGCTCCAGTTTCATCCACCTCATTAGAACTGATTCAAATGTATTCTTTTTAATGGCTGAGTAATACTCCATTGTGTATATGTACCACAGCTTTCTTATCCATTCATCTGCTGATGGACATCTAGGTTGCTTCCATGGCATTTTCTCATCATTAAAAAAAAAAAAAACAATATATTTTTTTCAGACACACATGTCTCATTGTATCAATCAGAATGTAAACATTCTACTGCTTAAATCTCACTCAGTTTTGGCACAGTACTAGTCACAAGATGGGGCTTCCCTGATACTTCAGCTGGTAAAGAATCCGCCTGCAATGCAGGAGACCCCGGTTCCATTCTTGGGTTGGGAAGATCCGCTGGAGAAGGGGATACGCTACCCACTCCAATATTCTTGGGCTTCCCTGGTGGCTCAGCTGGTAAAGAATCTGCCTGCAATGCGTGAGACATGGGTTTGATCCCTGGGTTGGGAAGATGCCCTGGAGAAGGGAAAGGCTACCCACTCCAGTATTCTGGCCTGGAGAATTCCATGGACTGTATAGTCCATGGCATTGCAAAGAGTCATACATGACTAAGCGACTTTCACGAGAGGACAAGCGTCACAAAATAATGAATGTATTTCATAAACTCTTTGAACTGAGCACATCTCTCCTGCTCTTACTTACAATCGCTTAAATGGCAAAGACCAGGTATTATGTCATATTTTCTGTGAATTTTTCAAACAGCTGAGTTCAGTTAAGCACACATTTCCTTGCACGTATAAAAACGGAAAACATTGCAACAGAAAAGACTCCGGAATTTTCCATCCAGGCAGCTGTTGCTACACAGCGGCCGTACTGTAACATTCTCTTCGTGGCAGTCAGTCCCACAGCCCCACAGCCCCACACAAGAGAGGTGATTTCATTCTGCTGCAGTCCCATAACTGTCCTGGGCAAAGGCATGAGAAATAATCGAGGGAAAAGAAAAAGACTCCTTCCCCCCACCACATGTGATATGCATGAAAACACTTGAAAAGTGCTAGATCCACAATTTAGGAGATCCGTGGTAACGCCTGCTTGCCCGTTTCCAGATGACAGTTGACTAATACACGTGTTTATTCTTTCATAAATTACAAGGACAGAGGATGAGAAAAACATGAATTCGTGGATGATTCCTAAATTAGAGCAGTCATTTATGAGACCTCACTGTGAAGGCCAAAAAATGGATGCTTTTTGAACTGTGGTGCTGGAGAAGACTCTTGAGAGTCCCTTGGACAGCATGGAGATCCAGCCAGTCCATCCTAAAGGAAATGAGTCGTCAATATTCATTGGAAGGACTCATGCTAAAGCTAAAGCTCCAATGGTCTGGCCACTTAATCCAAAGAGCCAGCTCTTTGGAAAAGACCTTGATGCTGGCAAAGATGGAAGGCAAGAGGAAGAAGGGGGCAACAGAGGATGAGATGGTTAGATGGCATCGCTGACTCAATGGACATAGTTTGAACAAACTCCAGGAGACAGCAGAGGCCAGAGAAGCCTGGTGTGCTGCAGTCCACGGGGTCGTCAAGAGTCAGACACAGCTTAGTGACTGCACACAGCACTGTGACCTAAGAACAGAGTAGGGAGGATTTTCACTGACAGTCTGCCACTTCAGTGGCATCCGTGAAGACCTCTTTCCTTCAAGGCCTGTTCTTCACTTCTTTTCCCTCTTGCCAAATAACTGCCACAGACCAGGGTTGGTCTCTCACCATGTTCTTCTGTTAGTTTGGTTTCATCAGTTCTGCAGAAAAGAGGGGCAAAGAATCTGTGGCTTGCAGAATCGAGAAAAAACGTCAGGGGATTGAGGATTTCCTTAGCACTTGACCTCTGCGTCTAAATAAACAGTTGCCGATGATTAATCTCCGCATGCTGCGGACAGCTCCGTGGGGAAGCTGGGTGCCGTTGGATGGGGTGCAGTCTGACATTTTTACACACGTCCAGAGGGAAAACAGAGCAGGATGTCAAGCGTGTGTATTCCCCAAAACGACTCTTCTCAGACCTCCTCAGAGCCACGAGGACTCTGTAAGGAAACCCAAGTCCGCGACAGACAAGAACCAGCCCAGCTCCCACTCCCTGCGGAGGTCTCTGTGTCAGGATGACCTGTGACGCTTCACTGGGTAGCAGCTACAAAATTCTTTACTCTTGGATGAAAGAATTTCCCAGAAAGAGTCATATTCATCATTTCTGTTCCAAGGAGAGAACTAAAAGCAAAAACTTAGTCACACAGACACTCCCTTCTTCCATCTCTCTCTCTCTGGATCTTTTTTTCTTAATTAAAATAGTTTTTTTGCTTTTCTTTTAATATAAACATGAGGAGGAAAAACCACATTAGTCATAGCATTCTTTTCAAAACAAAACTGCCATCAATACTTGGTTCTCCAAACTCCATAAACAATATTTTTTTGAGGTGGTAGATTGTAATATTTTATATACTGTTATTTATCATTTATGTCTCTCTCCTTTACAAAATGATGCAAGCTGCAGCCCTCAACATAATGTGAAGCCATGACTTTCCTGGTGGCTCAGATGGTAAAGCGTCTGCCTACAATGCGGGAGACCCAGACTTAATCCCTGGGTCAGGAAGATCTCCTGGAGAAGGAAATGGCACCCCACTCCAGTATTCTTGCCTGGAAAATCCCATGGATGGAGGAGCCTGGGGGGCTACAGTCCATGGGTCACAGTTGGACATGACTGAGTGACTTCACTTTCCTTTTCACTGTTCTTGCTATAAAGAGAAAATGTATTTGGACCAGGTACTTCCTTTTAAACAAAGGCCCAGTCTCACTCAGTTGCAGACCTCTTTTCAGCTCAGCAGTTCCACTTCTTGTATTTACCCAAGAAAACTGAATGAGCAAGTCCATACAAAAACTCACGAATGACTGTTCCTGGTGGCTAAAATGTCCAAATGTCCATCAGCTGAACAAAAGGTGTCATATCCTTTCAATGCAACATTATTAAGTTGTAAAAAAGTAGTCAGGTAGTGGACTTGCCTGGTGGTCTAGTGGTTGGGAACCCGCCTGCCGACGCGGGGGACACAGGTTCAAGCCCTGGTCAGGGATGATCCCACATGCTGTGAAGCAACTGGCTCCTTGAGCTACAAATACTGAAGCCTGTGTGCTCCAGAGCCCGTGGCCTGCAGTCAAAGAAGCCACCACGATGAGAAGCCTGCACGCCCCAGTGAAAAGTAGCCCCCACTAGCCAAAACTAGAGAAAACCTGAGTGCAGTAGCCTCTGCCTGGCAAAGCTGGAGACATGGTCATCAGTGTGTCTTGCCACATTTACAGTGAAAAGGCCCTGGGACTCTACAGGTCAGACCTCCACTCCAGGGTTGCCTTCTCAACAAGACCTTCTCTGTCACCTCTATGACATCTTTCCTTTTCTCTTCTGCCACCTCTGTGAAATCTTGCCTTCCCCACTTTCATTCTTCTCCATAGAACTCAGTTCAGTTCCATTCAGTCGCTCAGTCATGTCCGACTCTTTGCGACCCCATGGACTGCAGCACACCAGGCTTCCCTGTCCATCACCATCTCCTGGAGCTTGCTCAAACTCATGTCCATTGAGTCAGTGATGCCACCCAACCATCTCATCCTCTGTTGTCCCCTTCTCCTCCTGCCCTCAAGCTTTCCCAGCATCAGGGTCTTTTCCAATGAGTCAGCTCTTCGCATCAGGTGGCCAAAGGATTGGAATTTCAGCTTCAGCATCAGTCCTTCCAATGAATATTCAGGACTCATTTCCTTTAGGATGGAGTAGTTGGAGTCCCTTGCAGTCCAAGGTACTCTCAAGAGTCTTCTCCAACACCACCATTCAAAAGCATCAATTCTTCAGCATTCAGCTTTCTTTATAGTCCAACTCTCACATCCATACGTGACTACTGGAAAAACCACAGCTTTGACTAGATGGACCTTCCCACTCAGGGCTTATGAACTAGTGTGCCTTTGCAGTTTGGAGCTATAAACCCATTGGACCATGCACTTCCTCTAAATAAAGAGTGTCCATTTTGGCCACCATGCAGTCTCCTCCCTTGCTGCACTTCTCCAATAAATAGTAGGCAAGAATAGTAGGAAAGAATGAATGAGAGTTCCGTTAACAGATTAGAAATTATGAGGCAAGTTCTGTTTTCAGAAAGCTAAGTTCTGTTATAAAACTCTCACCTATAGCATAAGTGTGTATATCGAGTGTTTTTATCATTCCATGAGTGTCACACAGTAGGCATCAGTTAGACTTATTTAGTTACAAGGAACAGAGATGCCTTCTCCAACAAACTTCCACAATCAAGGGAGCTTACTGGAGCAGTCCAGGAATAAGTCTGTGCTGTGTGTGCTAAGCCACATCAGTCGTGTCTGACTCGTCGAGACCCTCGGGACTGTAACCCACCAAGCTCCTCTCTCCTTGGGATTCTCCAGGCAAGAATACTAAAGTGGGTTGCCATGCCCTTCACCAGGGGATCTTCCTGAGCCAGGGATCGAACCTGTGTCTCTTAGGGGTTCTTTCCCACTAGCATCACTTCGGAAACCCAGCAGTTAAGTCTAGAGAGAGGCAAGGCTGGAATCTGGGCTCACGAACTCAACAGGACCAGGAGCTGGTTTTTCTGTGCAGTTCTCAGCTCTGCCCAACCAGCCTGAGTCTCACTTCCACACCAGACCTCCGTCTTGGGCTCCCGTGGGTGCCAGGCATTCAAGATACTTCCTCATTCAAGTCCAAGATCGAAGTCTCTTTTCAGGCAGCACCCCTTGTTAATGTGTAGTTCAGAAATCTTCCAACTGTATGCAGCCTGAGGGTCCAGCCTGGCCCACTGCTTGTTGTGTAAATAAAGCTTTATTGGAACATGGCCAGTCCTATTCATTCACACGTTGTCCATGGCTGCTTTCATCACACAATGGCGAAGCATTGCCCAGAGCCCTTGCATCACATTGACTCTGTCATACAACCATCCCTGGATCACTGAGACCAGCAAGCGCAGAAGAAGCTTCGGCCAGGATCCAGCCCACCCACACGTCAGCCGAGAAAACACTGGAGCGCTAAATTCCTCAACAGGAAATCAGGGTTTTGTCAGGGAGAGAAATGGGGAATCCCTGCTGGAAAGACAAACCACAAATATCCAGGATATAGTGTGTGCATATGGATTTAAAATGTCTAAGCTCTAAAGGGCAGTTTTAAATATACAATAAAATTTTACTTCTCTAAAATCACTTCTTACTGAAAATTGTCAGTTCAGTCGTGTCCAACTCTTTGTGACCCCACGGACTGCAGCACCCCAGGCTTCCCTGTCCATCATCAACTCGTGGAGCTTGCTCAAACTCACGTCCATCACATCAGTGATGCCATCCAACCATCTCATCCTCTGTCATCCCCTTCTCCTCCCACCTTCAATCTTTCCCAGCATCAGGGTCTTTTCAAATGAGTCAGTTCTTCCCATCGGGATGCCAGAGTATTGGACTTTTAGCTTCAGCATCTGTCCTTCCAATGAATATTCAGGACTGATTTCCTTTAGGATGAACTGGTTGGATCTCCTTGCAGTCCAAGGGACTCTCAAGAGTCTTCTCCAACACCACAGTTCAAAAGCATCAATTCTTCAGCACTCAGCTTTCTTTATAGTCCAACTCTCACATCCATACATGACTACTGGAAACACCATAGCCTTGACTAGATGGACTTTTGTTGGCAAAGTAATGTCTCTGCTTTTTAATATGCTGTCTAGATTGGTCATGCTTTCCTTCCAAGGAGCAAGCATCTTTTAATTTCATGGCTGCAATCACCATATGCAATGATTTTGGAGCCCAGGAAAATAAAATCTCTCACTGTTTCCATTGTTCCTCCATCTATTTGCCGAAATGATGGGACCAGGTGCCATGATCTTAGTTTTTTAAACGTTGAGTTTTAAGCCAGTTTTTTCACTCTCCTCTTTCACTTTCTTCTTCCCTTTCTGCCATAAGGGTGGTGTCATCTGCATATCTGAGGTTATTGATATTTCTCCCGGCAACCATGATTCCTGCTTGTGCTTCTTCCAGCCCAGCGTTTCTCATGATGTACTCTGCATAGAAATTAAATAAGCAGGGTGACAATATACAGCCTTGACATACTCCTTTCCCAATTTGGAACCAGTCTGTTGTTCCATGTCCAGTTCTAACTGTTGCTTCTTGATAAGCATACATACAGATTTCTTAGGAGGCAGGTCAGGTGGTCTGGTATTCCCATCTCTTTAAGAATGTTCCACAGTTTGTTGTGATCCACACAGTCAAAGGCTGTGGCATAGTCAATAAAGCAGAAGGAGATGTTTTTCTGGAACTCTCTTGCTTTTCTATGATCCAACGGATGTTGGCAATTTGATCTCTGGTTCCTCTGCCTTTTCTAAATTCAGCTTGAACATCTGGAAGTTCATAGTTCACGGACTGTTGAAGCCTGGCTTGGAGAATTTTGATCATTACTTTACTAGCATGTGAGATGAGTGCGATTGTGCAGTAGTTTGAGCATTCTTTGGCATTGCCTTTCTTTGGGACTGGAATGAAAACTTACCTTTTCCAGTCCTGTGGCCACTGCTGAGTTTTCCAAATTTACTGGCATATTGAGTGCAGCACTCTCACAGCATTATCTTGAAATAGTTTAATTTCCTTAATTTTTAAGAGCAATGAAAATTTTTAAACTCTTAATCGTGGTGGTTACATGACTGTTAATTGGTCAAAATTTGTAGAACTGTAGCCAAGATTGTCCATGAGATTGCAAAGAATTGGACAAGACTGAGTGAGTCACTTTTTTTTTCAGCCAAGATTGTAGATTTTATGTAAAGTTCAGGAGAGCAAATGTATTTGCCTTTGCAGACCGAGACTGTAGCAACTACTCAGGTCTGCCATCGCTGCACGAAAGCAGCCATTGACAATACGTAATGAGTAGGAGTGGCCGTGTTCCAATAAAGCTTTATTTACAAAACAATCTGCAGGCCAGTTTGGACCCACAGCCTGTATATACTTTGAAGATTTCTGGACTGCACACTTAAGAAAGAAGGAATTTTACCGCATGCAACCTGTCCCTTGATAAGCAAACAAGGAAAAGGTAAAGCAGGAAAAAAAAAAAAAAGTACTCTGGGCAGGGGGGAAAAAAAGCCTGTAGTCCCTTCAACTTACTTAAAACGAGATTTTATCAGGAGAAGAGAGGTATTTGTATTGTTGGAAGAAGGACTTGCTAATGGTATTTGTACAACCAGAAGGGTTACAAAAAGTTAAGCAGGGAATTTTAAACTTGACTTTTGAAGATTATCTTACACACTCACTTGAAAAATTCACCAGGACGTCTGCTCCTTACCTCTGTCCTCGACAAAGTCGTGCAGCTGGCTGTGCCCCGAGTCAGCAGTCCAGAACTGAGCTCTTTTCATTTTATTTAGCGGGATGACTTTAAGACCCAGTGTCTTGTACTTCTAGCTTTTTATCGTTTGCTTCTTTTATGGCAAAGCCATCTTTATCAGACAGAAACTGGTGAATAAGATCTGATCGTTTCATCCCCTTCCCTAAGTAATGGCGCAAGCAAAACATCTCTGAGGCTGTCAGCCCACCGGAATTGAAAGAGAAATCAAACTGTTGGGATCCAGAAAGGGAACTCTTTCAAGAAAAAAGAAAAAAAAAATGTTTTTAAAGCAGGAGAGTTTAAAATGAACTCTCACCAGCTGGCATTCAAACACCCAAGTGTGAGGTAGGCAGAGTGACATGGGGGTGTTACTGCACTGTGGAAATGAGGGTTGTCTGAAAGTCCTACAGTCAAACTTCAGCCTCTGGATTTTTTTTTTTTTTTTTAAGATGTAGAACAGACAACAGCGTTCCTCTCTGAGTGGGAGAGACATGCTTTTCAATCAAAGGTAGCTGATGTGCAGATGAGCTGGAATTTTCCATGAAGATGTTCATTCCTCCCCACCAGCATCAGGCCTTCAGAGGATACTACGTGAAGGTACAGATTGCATCCCAGGCGGGGGACAAATAAGATGTGAGCGGCCTTCCAGCAGCTGAGAGCCCAATTAGGAAGACAGATGAAAACACAAATATTTAAGAAAGTGTGTCGTGTTATAACAGAGTCTCTAAATACTTTTAACAACTCCAGGCCAATTTAATTTACGCGAGGTGCTGTTCAACATGCAAGCACTATGATTTCCCTTTGAACCAATACTACTAAGAAAATATGATCAAAAGAGTCATGTAAGAGAAAAAAAAAATTGTCACGCCTAATTCATTTTCCCCCTCTCCTAAGCCTGGTGTTATCACGGATAGTGGCGCAGAATTTTCGTTCTTAAAAAAAAAAAAAAAGCCAATTAAAAAAATTGTTTATTGTTGCTTGTTTTGTGTTTCTTTTGTTCTGTGTTTTTTTTTTTTCTGAAAGTAACGAGGTTAATATGACCAAGAGAGATGAGGAGTAACATAAAGAGAAAATGGACCGTCAGAGTTAATTTTAGTCACAGTCCTGGTCTTAGTAACCGCCAGAACATTTTAGACACAGAATTTCGATACGGTTGTAGCAACCGAGCAAGGAAGATGGAGTTAAGTTGAAAACACACGGTCACTTTTTCCACTGAGTCATTTTGTAGAATGAGGCATAAATATCCCCAACAATCTTTGCCCTGGACATAAAATGGATAAGTCTGAGGACTAGCTCCTACAGTTGATTAGACTCAGTGTGGGACATGAGACCCTGTCTGAGGGCCTCTCAGATGGCAAGGACACCTCAGAAGGGTCACAAGGTGTTCTTGTGTCTGCAGGTTCCCAGCAACCACTCCCCGGACAGTTTGATTCAGACAAAGGACAGACATGGGACCGGGAATATATTCATTCATCCAGCAGACTGCATGGTACCCTCCTGTGGGGCTTCACTGGTGGCTCAGAAGGTAAAGAGTCTACCTCCCAATGTAGGAGACTCGGGTTCAATCCCTGGGTCGGGAAGATCCGCTGAAGGCAGAAATGGCAACCCACTCCAGGATTCTTGCCTGGAGAATCCCATGGACAGAGGAGCCTAGAGGGCTACAGCCCATGGGGTTGCAAAGAGCCGGACACGACTGAACGACTGAACACATACACCCCTCCTATAGACAACAGGGACCAGGAGCTGTGGCTGAATGTGTTCGCAATATTCCAGGTGACACTTCACCTGGAGATTCCCAAAGCTCACCACCATTGACTCTTCAGGCCTCCCTTGACCAACCAAGAAGCCTTTACAAGGGACCTGAGTCTGACATGATGCTGGCAGGAGAAGTGCAGCCTGCTGTCTAGTCTACTTGTAACCATTCCCAGTGAGCCAATCCGAGTTTTTCAGAGAGGGTGCATTTGCAGGGACATTTCATGAATTCCGTGAATGCCTTTCCATTAATTGTCACAGAGATGTTCATTTCCTAAAACGACCCCTAATCCCCCCTTCACCTGAAGTTACCAGTTTTCCCAGGTCAGCAGAATATACCATATCCGTGTTTCTTTTTCTTGGCAAAAAAAAAAAAGACTCTCAGCCAGCCAGCCTGAGAAATGTACCAGGCCCCTTGGACTGCAGTCATTGATTTGTGTTTTGACAAATGGAACAATCTCAGACCCAAATGCCTAGAAGGAAAAAGGGCTCACACAGTCACCTGTGTGCGTGCTAAGTCTATTCAGTCGTGTCCGAGTCTTTGCAACCCAGTCTGTGGACTGTAGCTTGCCAGGCTCCTCTGTCCATGGGATTCTCCAGGCAAGAATACTGGAGTGAGTTGCCATTTCCTTCTCCAGGGGCTCTTCCAGACCCAGGGATCGAACCCACGTCTCTTTACATCTCCTGCAGTAGCAGGCAGGTTCTTTACAATTACCACCAGCTGAGAAGCCCACACACAGTCACGTAACCATGTTATTTGTCAAGTCCACTTTGTAAAACACTGTTCTGAAGCAAGCCGTTAATCGAGTATGGTCTGTTTAACTTTTGTAATGACAGCTCCCCTCTGCGTTCACTGTTTCTCGCCAAGTAAACGACACCAGTGTGCCTCAGTAGTCCATCTGAATAGGAGATTTTCCTATTGCCTCCGCCTAGTCCAAGGGTTGCCCAACTACACTCTGGTGCCTCTTTCTGTAAAATAATGATAATGTTTAATTGGAAACCAGACATGCCCGTTCATTTAGGTGTTGTCTATGGTTGCATCCTGGTTAAATCTACAACACAGCAGATTTAAATCGTTGCCACAGAGCCCTATGGCCCTCAAAACTTAAAATATTTACAATCGGGCCCTTTTCGGAGGAAGCTTGCCAAACCCTGATCTTGACACCAGAGACCTCCAGAGTTAGAACTTAGCTTGATAGATGAAAATGCTAGTTGCTGACAATGCAGGCATACAAGTCTATGCGAAGAGCTGCTCTGAGTAAAAGCAACAGAAGAAACCACACAGGAGAGATCTATAGATGTTAGCATATTTTGTTGCTGTGGTTCAGTTGCTCAGTCATGTCTCTTTGTGACCCCATGAACTGCAGCACACCAGGCTTCCCTGTCCTTCACTGTCTCCCACAGTTTGCTCCAACTCATGTCCATTGAGTCAGTAATGCCATTCAACCATCTCCTCCCCTGTCGTCCCCTTCTCCTCCTGCCCTCAATCTTTCCCAGCATCAGGGTCAGCTCTTTACATCAGGTGGCCAAAGGATTGGAGTTTCAGCTTCAGCAGCAGTCCTTCCAATGAATATTCAGGGTTGATTTCCTTTAGGATGGACTGGTTGGACCTCCTTGCAGCCCAAGGGACTCTCAAGAGTCTTCTCCAGCACCACCATTTGAAAGCATCAATTCTTTGGTGCTCAGCCTTCTTGATGGTCCAGCTCTCACAGCCATACATGACAACTGGAAAAACCATCAATCCTTCCACAATTTAAAATATCTTTAAAATTACAAGAACAATAAGGGAAAACATACCAAAAAAAACCCCAAAGGGATTAATGTGCTCCATATCTAAAGAACTGTCCCAAATCTACAGGAAAGTCAGCTGTCCCAAATCTGCGGGAAAGCCAGCTGACAGTTCAACAGAACAGACTGAAAAAGGAGCAGAGACAAATTGCCACTATACAGAGCAGGAAACAGAGCTGGGAAAGAGAGAAGAGATGTTCAACCTAACTAGTGAATAGAGAAATTAAAAATATAATGAAATACTGGTTTCAGTTTGGGGGAAAAAAAAATTAGTGAAACAGTCAGTTATATCCACTTAATGAAGATACGTGAAGGAAGTGTCCTTGAGCCCTGATCAATTAGGAGGGGTGGGTTGGGGTCTATTCTGAAGGGCACTTGGCAGCATCTATTAAGAGTAAACACAAGGCCCTGACCCCTGCTGGCTAAGACAGTAAAGAATCTGCCTGCCATGCAGAAGACCCGAGTTTGATCCCTGGGTTGGGAAGATCCCCTGGAGGAAGGAATAGCAACCCACTCCAGTGCTCTTGCCTGGAGAATCCCACGGACAGTGGAGCCAGGCGGGCTAGAGTCCACGGGGTCGCAAACAGTCAGACATGACTGAGCATGCACGCAGCTCAAGGCACCCACCACTGGTTGCTCCCGAAAATGCCCTTAAGCACCAAGTCAGGCCCCCTGGGTTGGATGGAATCCTCCCTGGAGGCATAGCTAACAACCTAAGCGTGGGACACGCTGGCCTCCGTGTCCACTGCTGAGCAGGGCCAGCGGCTCGGGTGCGAGAGCAGACGGCTGTCTAAGAAGGGAAGCAGAGGTGATGGATGAGCCATGTCTGTGACAACCGGTGGCTTCAAATCCTCGATTCCAGCTGCTGCAGAGACCAGCTGCGCACCTCTGTCCTGATTTACTTACCCGACCGGATGCTCTCTGTCTCCATTGCAATTTGGAATGACGTTTCTGTTGCCTTCACAGATGTGAACATCCTGTGTTCACTTCTACACAGCCCTACACAGACAAGAACAGGGAAATGTAGGAAAATAAACACATACAATTCGCAATATCCAGTGGAAAAGCGTCCCATCTTTGTCATAATCGGTGGAGTACGAATTCCTTTAAAATGGGCTGTTTCGTTTGTTTTAATTCAGTGGCATCTGTGTGTGTGTGTGCGTGTGTGTGTGTGCGTGTGTGTGTGTGCGCGCGTGTGTGTGTGTGCGTGTGTGTGTGTCTCCCCTGACACTGCAATTCTCAACCTCAGGATGGTGGAAGGGTAACACAATTTATTCTCTTTTAGTGCTTAGGTCCTAAACTTTTAGCAACGAAAATCTATTACTTCTATATTTGCAGAGTATTCCCCTTCATTTAAAAAAATAATTAAAACTTACAAGAAATTAAGTGTTATATATTTACAACCCAGGCACTAAGATGCGTGCAAGTCATGCTTAGTCACTCAGTCGTGCCCGACTCTTTGCGATACTATGGACTATAGCCCACCAGGCTCTTCTGTCCATGGGATTTCCCAGGTGAGAATCCTAGAGTGGGGTGCCATTTCCTTTTCCAGGGGATCTTCCCCAACCTAGGGATTGAACTCGGGTCTCCTGCATTGCAGGCAGATTCTTTACCATCTGAGCCACCAGGGAAGCCCAAACTTTAAGATATAGTCAAAGGATTCCAAGCTATTTGATCGCTCAAAGGGAGAAACTGAGCAAAGGGAAGGGCGATGTCGTGATTTAGAGCATTTTATGTTTGATCTCTTAGCAGGCCTTAAATACGGAGTATTGATTACTAGCCTGGGCTGAACAGGCCTGCCATTAGCATGACGAAATCATATATTTTGAGCACTTGAGTGTATTAGACCCTGATGACTAGTGTGGTATGTGCAGTCGTGCTCACCACTACTCCAGGACCTTCCTTGCTTGCTGTTGTTGCTCAGTCACTCAGTCGTATCTGGAGTCTTTGTGACCCCATGGACTGCAGCACACCAGGCTTCCCTGTCCATCACCGTGTCCCGGAGCTTGCTCAAACTCAAGTCCATTGAGTCAGTAATGGCATGCAACCATCTCATCCTCTGTTGTCCCCATCTCCTCCCACCTTCAATCTTTCCCAGCATCAGGGTCTTTTCTAATGGCTCATCTCTTTGCAGCAGGTGGGCAAAGTATTGGAGTTTCAGCTTCAGCATCAGTCCTTCCAATGAATATTCAGGACTGATCTCCTTTAGGATGCACTGGTTGGATCTCCTTGCAGTCCAAGAGACTCTCCAGAGTCTCCTCCTACACCACAGTTTAAAACCACCAATTCTTTGGCGGTCACCTTTCTTTATAGTCCAACTCTCACATCCATACATGACTACTCAAAAAAACACAGCTTTGACTAGACGGACCTTTGTCGGCAATCATGTCTCTGCTTTTGAATATGCTGTCTTGGTTGGTCATAGTTTTTCTTCCAAGGAGCAAGTGTCTTTTCATTTCATGGCTGCAGTCACCATCTGCAGTGATTTTGGAGCCCAGGAAAATAAAGTCTGTCACTGTTTCCATTGTCTCCCCATCTCTTTGCCGTGGGGAAGGATTAAACACCCCACCCAGCTGAACTTGGGTCTGGCCACGTGACATGTCTCCCCCACGAAGATGAGAAACGTAACATGTCAGGGGGAGACTTGATGGCAAGGTTGTCATTTTCCTCCACCCTCCTCATCTCCACCTACCTTGGTCCCCACGTGGCTTCAGCAGCAGGGGCCTTGGGCCAACTTGCAGTGACACGTTGCCAGAGCGATACAGATGCTGCTTTGTGAGTCCCTGGGGTTGTCACTGACTGCACCATCTCGCAAGCTCCCCTCACAGATACGGCGGAAACCCAGGGAAAGACGCCACGGAGGATCTTTGGAAAGAAAAGGAAGTTTGCACAGGCTTCCTGGATTGCACAACACATGTTAACTCTTTTGACCCGCTGTTCTGTTCTCCGGCTATTTTTACACACTGTAATTATTCTTCGTGATATTTCACCAACTTAGTGAGAGGTCCTCCGGCTCTTCTGAGCCTGATTAACACGCAAGTGAGGGGAACGTCTTGGCTGCCTCAGAAGCTTTAATATTTCTAGCACAGCTCGCACTCTGCACTAAATGACACTGCTATCATCATCATCAAGCACGAAGAAGGCCACATTTCTGTAATACATTACCCAGCTCTTGTGTCCCTCAGTGACCCACTCCCACCCCCAGGCTCAGAAATAGAAGAGAAGCCAGCGAGAACCAGCTGCAAGTAATTTTTCCCAGATTCACTCTACGCCAGCTCAAAGACGAGTGTGAGAAGCTTCAATCCTTCGGCCACCTGATGCGAAGAACTGACTGCTTGGAAAAGACCGTGATGCTGGGAAAGATTGAAGGCGGGAGGGGAAGGGGGCGACAGAGGATGAGATGGTTGGATGGCATCACCGACTCAATGGACATGGGTTTGGGTGGACTCTGGGAGTTGGTGATGAACAGGGGGGCCTGGCGTGCTGCAATTCATGGGGTCACAAAGAGTCGAATGTGACTGAGCAACTGAACTGAACTGGATACACACAAGTATGCATACTATCTTCATTGAAGGAGTGCACACACGTACACACCTATACACACACCACCTACAGTGGAGTAATGCACACACACAGAAGAAATGCCACAAGAAGTATCTGTATCAAATTGAAATGAAATTTGTGTGTTGCTATGACTTCTCAAAAAACAAACAAACAAATAAAGCCTTTCTGGGCTTCCCTGGTGGTCCATGGTAAAGAGTCCACCTGCCAGTACAGGAGACACAGGTTCAATTCCTGGTCCTGGAAGAATGCTCGTGCCAAGGAGCAACTAAGCCCGTGCATCACAACTGTGGAGCCTGTGCTCTGGAGCCCGGGAGCCACAGCTGCCGCCCCCAGGTGCTGCAAGTACTGAAGCCCATGAGCCCTAGAGCCTGTGTTCCACAGCCAGAGAAGCCACCACAATGAAAAGCCTTTACGCCACAAGTAGCAAAAAGCTCTCGAGGCAGTGAAGACCCAGCACGGCCAAAAATACATAAATAAGTAAATTTTTTAAACACCTTTCTTCCCAAAGCAGTAGCAACAGGGGCTTTGTCTTAGATGTTGAGGTAAACATCTGGGGGTTGCTCAGTGAATTTCTGAGCTTCCCTGGGGGCTCAGCTGTTACAGAAACTGCCTGCAATCCAGGAGACCCTGGTTTGATCCCTGGGTTGGGAAGATCCACTGGAGAAGGGATAGGCTATCCACTCAAGTATTCTTGGGCTTCCCTGGTGGCTCAGCTGGTAAAGAATCCACCCACAATGCAGGAGAACTGGGTTCGATCCCTGGGGTTGGGAAGATTCCCCTGGAGAAGGGAAAGGCTACCCACACCAGTATTCTGGCCTGGAGAATTCCATGGACTGTATAGTCCTCGGAGTTGCAAAGAGTTGGACATGAATGAGTGACTTTCACTTCACTTTGAGTGAATTTCTGCTGTCATAAAATGTTCAGCAAACTTGAGCCTTGACTTAAACAGGTAAACCACAATGTTTTATTAACCCAGAATTTCTCTGTGGTCAGGTGAGCTTTGGAGTCATATTTGTATAATTGCATCACAGTAATGCCATGCAGTGCCATTATTCCCCAAGATATTCATCTTCAACAAGTTAAATGCTGTGTATTCTGGCTGAAGCATGAGATGAGGCAAAGCAGAGTAATATCAAAAACCTCACGTCTGTATTGTAGTTCTTTCAAGCACGTCACGTGTAGCAGGTTTTGGGGTGGGCGGAAATCTGCCTTTTAATAGTGATGGGTGCCAAAAGGGGCCTTCCCTGGTGGTTCAGCAGTGAAGAATCCACCTGCAATGCAATAGACCCAGGAGACGTGGGTTCGATCCCTTGTTTGGGAAAGATTTCCTGGAGGAGCACCCAGCAACCCACTCCAGTATTCTTCCCTGGAGAATCCCATGGACAGAGGAGCCTGGTGGGCTATACAGTCCATCGGGTCACAAAGAGTCAGATACCACTGAAGTGACTTAGCACATGCACACCCACGCACGCCAAGAGGACTCCCACTGGCCAATTCGGGGACAGTTTGAGCATCCGAAAAATAATAAAAAGCCCCTGGCAGTCCAGTGGTTAGGAGTCCACACTTTCAGTGCTCAGGGCTGGGGGTTCAATTCCTTGTCAGGGAACTAAGATCCTGCCAGCCTCAAGGTAGGCAAAAAATAATAACAATAATGCTAGTTGATTATAATACATACAACCAAAAAATAAAAATAAAAACAACAATTATAAAAAAAAAACCCATGAGTCTGTAATGATGCTCAAAAGTTGGGGTACAGAAGTCAAGCTCTTAGAAGACTTTCAGCTCAGAATTTGTAGAAGACTTCACACACAATGTTAATGTGTCAATCATATCTTAATAAAACTGGTAGGGACGAATGAAAAAATAATTTAGAAAAGAGAAGATTAAAAAGGTAATTCACCATTCTGTCACCATCAAGGCAGCACTTCCAACAGGAGTAGTTAGGGGGTAGGTGTGACCAAATATTCAGACTCTCCAAAGCTGGCCCATATGCCCTCCATTAACTCATCACTTACACAGGAAAGGAAGTGCCCACTTGTCAAGGGTATTGAGTGGGCATAGCCCTAACCAACTAAGCTAGGTCAGCCAGAGCAATGCAAGGTCATCTTGAGCATCGGATCCTCCTGTTATAACTGTGAAAGGGACACAGTAACACCTCTGCAGCATTCTTGCCAAAAAATGTCCAGCCAGCGTGGAGCACGCAGAAATGAGCAAACAGACACAGACCCTGGGACACTTACAGTAAACTACAAGCCAGCAGTCTTCAACAACGTCAAACCAAAGGCAGACAGACTGTTCTAGATTAAAAGAGATTACAAAGTCATGTTTTGTAACAGTGCTTTGGAACTGTGGTGTTGGAGAAAACTCTTGAGGGTCCCTGGGCTGCAAAGAGATCCAACCAGTCCATCCTAAAGGAGATCAGTCCTGAATATTCATCGGAAGGACTGGTGCTGAAACTGAAACTCCAATCCTTTGTCCACCTGATGCAAAGAACTGACTCATTAGAAAAGACCCTGATGCTGGGAAAGCTTGAAGGTGGGAGAAGGGGGCGACAGAGGATGAGAGGGTTGAATGGCATCACCGACTCAATGCACATGGGTTTAGGGTAGACTCCAAGAGTTGGTGATGGACAGGGAGGCCTGGCGTGCTGCAGTCCATGGGGTCGCAAAGAGTCGGACACGACTGAGTGACTGAACTGAACTGAGTGAAGTTGTAGCCAAATGCAGGGCAGGATTCTTAAGTGGATCTCAGACTTTTTAAAGGCTCCAGAAGTACATTCTGTGCTGACGCCGGAAGCCCCTGGCAGCTACTGAGTGGACAGAGGGGTCAGTAGCCTAGCAGGTTTGGTGGCCTCCCACTGCCATGGAGACTCCCTGCATTGGAGGGGCAAGGGGCAGGTCTGGGGACAGGCTGCCTCAGTGGTGGCATGCGGGCAAGGCTGATGCAACCTGTCCAGGTGAGCCCCCCGGTATTGACGTGCAGGCAACACAGCCAGGGCAACTGAAACACACACGGTGTCCCTGGAACCCATTAGGGTCCCTTAAGGGGAAGTCCCCTCCGGCGAAGTCCCCCTGGGCTCCTCTAGCAAAGTGCCATAGACGGGGCAGCTTGTAAACAGCAGACATGTATTTCTCAGTGTTCTGGAGGCTGAGACATCCCAGATCAAGGTGCCTCCAGGTTTGCTGTCTGGTGAGGGCCTTTTCCCTGATTCATAGAAGGGAGCATCTCCCTGTGCTCTCACGTTGACAAGAGAGGAGAGGGATCTCTGTAGGGTCTCTCTTGCTAACTTGCTTCAGTCCTGTCTGACTCTTTGCAAACCTATGGACCGTAGCCCACCAGGCTCCTCTCTCCATGGGTTTCTCCAGGCAGGAATACTGGAATGGGTTTCCCTGCACAGTCTCTCTTACAGGGGCACTAATCCCATTGATGAGGGCTCCACCCTCAGGGTGTAATTAGCAGTCAAAGGCCCCCACCTCCAAATACCTGCATTCAGTATGTAGTATTCCTGCAGGGGGCCTTCCCAGGGGGCTCAGCAGTAAAGAAAGTGTTAGTCTCAGTCCTGTCTGACTCTTTGGGACCCCACGGACTGTAGCCTGCCAGACTCCTCTGTCCATGGGATTCTCCGGCAAGAATACTAGTGCTGTGTGCGCTGAGTTGCTCAGTCAGGGATTGGTCCCGGGTCTCTCGCATTGGCAGGCAGATTCTTTACCAACTGAGCCACTGAAGAACCTGCCTAACAATGCAGGAGTAGCAGGAGACTTGGGTTCGAGGCCTGAGTCAAGAAGATTCCCCTGGAGAAGGAAACGGCAACCCACTCTAGTATTCTTGCCTGGAGAGACCCATGGACAAAGGAGCCTGGTGGGCTATGGTCCTTTGGGTTGCAAACAGTCAGACACAACTGAAGCGACTCAGCACACACGCATTTCTGGGGTAGCTTACCACAATTTCATCTATCAAATCCTGGCATTGTTTTGTTAGTAGCAGCTGTCTCAAAAAAAGATCCCATCGACAATTTCTAAAAGGCAACCAATGATTCAGAACTTAGAAGCCCAAGAATACTGGAGTGGGTAGCCTATCCCTTCTCCAAGGGGATCTTCCTGACCCACGAATCAAACCAGGGTCTCCTGCATTGCAGGTGGATTCTTTACCAACCGAGCTATCCAGGAAGACTTTAGAACTTACTAGATGGATCATTTGGAAATCATCAGATGGATGATTTGTGCCTCAATCTATATTACTTGGAAAGCAGGGTTTTTTTTTTTTTTTTTAATTTTGCTTGTTTCTTTTTGGCTGTGCTCTTTGTTGCAACACAAGGGCTTCTCACTGGGGAGGCTTCACTTGTTTCAGAGCCTGGGCTCTAGGCTTTCAGGCTTGGTAGCTGCAACACACGGGCTCTAGAGCTCATGGGTTTCAGGAGTCGTGGCACGCAGGCTTAGTTGCTCTGAGGCATGTGGGATCGTCAGGCACCAGGGATCAAAACTTATGTCCCCTGCCTTGGCAGGTGGAATCCTAACTTCTGGGCCACGGGGGAAGTCCAGAAAGCAGTTTCAATGATACATGGGTCAGTGAGAGAGTAAAATGGAATATTTTTAAAGTTATATTCATTTATATTGCCAAGTATTTTGCGCTTTATGTGCCTGTAGATTTTGCACTTTATTACTAGTCAGCGTGTAATTTCAATAGTGAAATAAAATATGTAAACGTCCTAAATTAAGTTCCCAAAACACAGTAGCATCCACTGAATTTTACTTACTTCCCTCTTACAGGAGAACAAGGAGATTTTCGACAAAGTGATGAAAACCAAGTATTAGTCGCTCGGTCGTGTTCGACTTTCTGCGACGCCACGGACGGTAGGTAGCCCGCCAGGCTCCTCTGTCCATGGGATTCTCTAGGCAAAAATACTGGAGTGGGTTGCCATTTCCTCCTCCAGGGGACCTTCCCGACTGTACATAAATAACCAAGAGCTGCCCCTAAATAGACACTCGTGTGCAAGCCCTTCGCTGGGATTCCCCCAAGGCTGTCAACTCTTACAAGCTGAGAAGTGCAGCCCATCGCCACCCCTAACTTAGTCCCACAGCAGTCCCCCCACCCCCGCCCCGACCCCCCGGGCTACTTAAGCCAGCGTTGCCATTGCAGCGAAATCACATTTCCCCAGCAGTGCCCAAAGAGAAGATAACCATGGAAATGGAAATTCAAGTTAAAAACTGACACCTTGGCCCCATTCACATACTACAAAACCAAAAGGAACAGAAATTAATTCCAGGTTCCCTCAGCGCTGAAAAGGAGAGCATGACACAGGTGATAAATCAAACTGATTTATAAATGTCTTGGGCTTACCCTTTCGCGGATGAATATTTAATTCCAGAACTACTTCTAAGCACCGCCCACCCCTCCACAGCACCGCCCACCCCTCCACCTTGGCAGTAAAAGAAATATACAAAGAACCTCGTTTATGGACCAATCGCAACGGATCGCTCTCACCCTGCTTCACCTCCCCATAGTATATCTGCGCCTGTCAGTGGTGTTTTTTGTTTTTTTTTTTTAATGTGATCCCGAAAGCTTGTACATTTCAGGGTATTTCCCAATCATGCTGAAGTCAGTTCTTAGAAAGTTACCTCATGCCAGGCTCTCACTAGATAAAACATTTTACTTGGGTGAGAAAATGTGATTTACTACTTGTGCAGCTCTTTGTAAAAAAAAAAAAATTCCTTTGGTTTTATTAGCATGACGGCCCCCATTTCTGGTGTTTCGTGCCTTTACCATCTGTCAGATAGATTTGCAGTGTCTCACGTGGACTGTGGGTAAAGCGTATGCCCTGACGCTCTTGCGGCATCTGGGACAAAATTCTTATCCCAGGTCCTCCTTGGGACTTCCGTGGTGGCTCAGCTCGTAAAGAATCTGCCTGCCAATGCAGGAGACCCAGGTTCGATCCCTGGGTGGGGAAGATCCCCTGGAGAAGGGAATGACAACGCACTGCAGAATTCTTGCCTGGAGAGTCCCATGGACGGAGGAGCCTGGCGGGCTATACAGTCCATGGGTTCTCGGAGAGTTGGACGCAACTTGTGAGTAGACAGCAACAGCAACAACAAGCCCTCGTTGCCTCTGCAGAATAAAGGACAGGCCACCTGAACTTCCCTGGGGGGGAATCCAGAAGGAATTGACACAAGACCTCCCCCAACCCCGCCCCCTGCCACAAGAGTCACCATATCTGTGGTTTATCCTCCCCTTCACTTAAAAAAAAAAAATCAATAAACTGTCAGCCATTTCATATTTAGTACTCCAACCACCTTTGGGAAAGGTAAATTGTCCACTTACAAATATTTTCTCCCTCTGTCCAAGTCATAGGACTGAGTCATGGAGATGGTGGTTTGGTTGCTCAGTCGTGTCCGATTCTTCATGACCCCCAGGAACCACAGCCCACCAGGCTCCTCTGTCCACAGGATGCTCCAGGCAAGAATACTGGAGTGGGTTGCCATTTCCTTCTCCAGGGAAGAGTCATGGAGACATTCCACCTAAAAATACAAATAAAACCCCTAGGTGTCTCAAGCAGAAGTCAGCAGACCACACCCTTGGGCCAAAGTAGCCCTGCCTATTGTTACAAATAAAGTTTTATTGGCACTCGGCTACACCCATTTGTATTATATTATTCTCAGAGGCTACAAGGGCCAAGCTGAGAATTTTCAGCAGAGATCCTATCCATCATGAGCCCACAAGAGTCACTCTCTAGCCCTTAACAGAAAAATGTCTGCCCATCCCTGCTTTAAAGCCTTGTGATCTAACAGAAATATAACGCAAACCACATATGTAATTCTAAATGATTTAGTAGCCCTATTAAAAATTAAAAAGAAACAATTCTAACAATTCATTTTAGCTCAGTAGATGACGAAATAGTATGATTTCAACATATGACCTAATACTAAAGTTACTTTGGTGGCTCAGATGGTAAAGAATCTGCCTGCAATGTGGGAGACCTGGGTTCAATCCCTGGGTCGGGGAGATTCCCTGGAGAAGGAAATGGCAAACCATTCCGGTATTCTTGCCTGGAGAATCCCATGGATGGAGGAGCCTGGCAGGCTACATTCCATGGAGTCGAAAAGAGACACGACTGAGCCACTAAGCACAGCACAGTACAAAGTTATTAATGGGAAACTTTTTTTTTTTCCTTTACGTTAAAGTCAGAAACCTGGGGTTCTTCATATGAAGCCTTAGAAGTCAAACTCACGTAACCACTGAGACGAGCCACAGTTGAGTAGCTTGCTAGTCACTTGTGCCCAGCGGCTACCGCATTGGGGCCTGTAGGTCTAAAAGGTGTGATAAGTGAGAGGCAGAATGCAGATAAAGAGTGAGTTTTCGGCTGCGATTTTCCAGGCAGGAATACTGGAGTGGATTGCCAGGCCCTGGGATCTTCCCAACCCAGGGATCCAACCCAGGTCTCCTGCATTACAGGTGGATTCTCTACCATCTGAGCACCAGGGAAGCCCTCTTTGGGATAGACGTAATATTAAAACATCATTCGCTGTGCGTCCAAAATGCAAAAATAACTGGGTGTCCTGGACTTTATCCACCCCTGAATTCTGTTTGTTAAAAATGCAAGTGGGAGGCAGGAAAAGGCGGGTGCTCTGTAGGACGCTTTCCACTCCGCTTGGTTGCCTTAACTCGTTATTTTTCATTGATTCTGCAAATCGCTGGTATGCACACGCTCACTGGCCTGGGAAATCAGTTAAAGCTACATTCATGAGGCCCAAGAGCTCCCAGGGGTCACACCAGAGGTAAGGCTGCAGCCCTTCAGCAAAGGTCGGCCGTGACATCACCAACCAGGAAGTGACATCACCAACCAGGAAGTGACATCACCAACCAGGAAGTGGTCACGTTGAAACGCAGAAGCAATCTTCCTTTCAAGAAGGTTTTCCTTAAAAAAAAAACAACTGTGTGTTTTCCCACCAAGGCGCTAGAAACAAGTACTTCCCTAGTGGTCCAGTGACTACTACTCCATACTCTTAATGCAGGGGACCAGAGTTCGATCCCTGGTCAGGGAACTAGATACCATGTGCTACAGCTAAGACTTCTTCTGCCGTAATTAAAGATCCCACCTGGTGCTGCAACTGAGACCTGGTTCAAATAAAGAAAGTTTTTTTTTTTTTTTTTTTTAAAGAAGAAAGAGTCCGCACAAATGAAGAGCCATGATAAAAGTGGACTACAAGTAACTTTTCTTACTCCTGTTCGGGGAGAAAGACACATTGACAGTCTCCTTGCGACTTCCGGGCAAAGGAGGACAGCCCTTCTTGGAAGCATTGACAGGTTCACGATTAGGGAACGCGTCGTGAGATGACCCGAGTCGTTTTTAGAACTTGAGAGCTGTCTGGAAATTCATATAAAAATCCAAGCTGCAGAAACCAAGCCCAGTGTTCTGTTTCCTCTAGTCAGAAAATTCCCAATTGTTCTCTCATAGCGAGGTAGTTCAAAGCCCGGGATGAACATTGAACTGTGTGACGCTGAGCAAGAGGACCTTTCCGTTCGGTGGTAGGGGGATTCAGCAGAAGGATGAATCACTTGGCAACGGCAGCATGATCAAAGCTGTCTACAACACTTCAAACGAGGAAGAGGAGTAAAGCCCAAAAACGAAGGAGAAAATGATCTAGGGACACCCGCAATTAATGCAATCTTTTTTTCTTTTTGCTCATCATGAAAAATTGTTCAACAGAAACTTTCTCACAGAAGGAACAGAGAACCTTTGTGCTATTTTTTTTTCAAATTAATTTACTTGCTGAGCTCAAGAGTCAAAGCACTTCAGCACTCCATTATTTAATGATCACTCAAAAAAGATGTTTCTGTGCAGAACGAGGGCCATCTTTCTGTTGGAACAAACTCTTTTTTTTTTTAATTGTGTGCACGTTACTGGGTCCAAATGAACATCAGAATCCAGGAGAAGACTGAAATAACTCCACCCCCATCTGCGGTGCTCAGAGCTCCACTTGCTATTTCAACTTCTTAGCTGCAGTAACAAGTGAAGGCACCAGGAGGACTTGAAAGGTGTCCAGAATTCCACAGACGCTCATCAAGTTCTCACAGGCTCTCCGTCTGGATGGGTACCACGATTCAGTCTTATTTTCCTGACATCTTGCCCACTTTATCTTGAGATTCTTTTATCCAAACCAGCCAGAAAGTTCACTCCAAAATAGGAAGCACAAAAATGCCCTGAAAAAAAAAAAAAAAGCCTGCACCTTGTCCTTAGAACTACAAACTAGGTTTTTTTCTTCTCTCTACCAGGAGGACATCAAGAAAATAGTCCATCAATTCTCAAATGTGTTATTGGACATAAAGACTTCTTTCTCTCATAGGTTTTAAAAAAAAAAAAAGTAGACTGCCAAGTGTCTGCAGTTTCAAGGCAGTTTTAAGTTATGCTATATCCATTCTTGAATTCCTCACGAAGGTGAAATAAAATCACTGCTAAAGTACTTAGTGCCTCTGAACTGTACTGTTAAAGAAACGGTGAAAATGGTAAAATTTGGGTTCTGTACATTTTACTACGATAAAAAAAAATTCAAAATAGAGATACAAAAATGGAATAAAACCAAATGGCCATAAAATGTCATCTATTACACAGTTTTGACAGCGGGTCCTGTTTCTACATTCCTGGCACCTACGAGATGCCAAATGTGCTTTTTCTCCATGACCTGAAATTGTTCCCCGTACTAAGGACATTTTTTTGATCCAACTGGCCATTTTGTCCTACATGTGAACGGGGCTGTAATTTAAATATGCTATGAAAATCCAGTATCGGCTAGACCATTCACATCACGGTCCAGTTATTTCACCCTGCAGTAAGGGGACCAGAATTTCATGTCGATATTACCATAATAACCAGTTACATCTTCGAATTCCACAGCCACCCTCGAATTTCCCCTTCTCTGTTGATAGTCATCAATTGTTTCTGTGTGTAATGGGAAATTACAGTTGATATTTTCATAAGCAATCAAATTATTTAATGAAGTGTTTTTTTTTTTCCCTACTGCGGTTGTTTGGTCACTAACAAGTAGCTTACGTGTAGCTGTATTTTGACTTTAAACATTCCATATAAAATTTCACACGTTTCCCATCAGCTGTACAGACGGCTGGCTTTGGGGATGGCTTTCAGCTGTGTGCTCTGTTAGTTGTGGGTCTGCACGTGGCACTTTGTGGACCTGGAGAGACGTCAAGGAGTTCACAGGGAAGGAGGGCGTTGCAGAACAGAGACTTAGTAAGACATGGGGGCAGGGGTGGGGGGGAAGGACTCAGAAAGGGGCAGGAACACAGGTCATCAGTAGAGCAGGAAAGACTGCAGAGCCTGGGCAAGGTGGTCCAGGCCAAGGGGTGTAGGTCATACCCAGAACAGACTCGGGGTACCACTGAATGATTTTCAGCAAGGAGGCATGTAGCAGGATACGTGAAAGGAAAGCATTAGTTGTTCAGTCGCATGCAACTCTTTCAGTTCAGTTCAGTCGCTCAGTCATGTCCGACTCTTTTGTGATCCCACAGACTGCAGCACACAAGCTTCCCTGGCCATCACCAACTCCTGGAGCTTGCTAAAACTCATGTGCATCAAGTTGGTGATGCCATCCAACCATCTCATCCTCTGTCACCCCCTTTTCCTCTCGCCTTCGATCTTTCCCAGCGTTAGGGTCTTTTCAAATGAGTCAGTTCTTCACATCAGGTGGCCAAAGGACTGGAGTTTCAGCTTCAGCATCAGTCCTTCCAATGAACATTCAGCACTGATTTCCTTTAGGATTAACTAGTTTGATCTCCTTGCAGTCCAAGGGACTGTCAAGAGTCTTCTCCAACACCAGTTCCAAAGCATCAATTTTTCGGCACTCAGCCTTCTTTATGGTCCAACTTTCACATCCATACACGACGACTGGGAAAACCCTAGCTTTGACTATATGGACCTGTGTTGGCAAAATGACGTTTCTTGCTTTTTAACAATAATCCATTTGAGAACTGGGATGCTGAAGGTGAGGTTATCAAGGCAACATACTTTCACAGTTATGATCAACCTCGGGGTGGGGAGTGGGAGCCAAGGATGGAGCTACCCAGTAGGAGAGAAGACACAGTGGGGAGGTGTTACCAGAGAAGGAAGGGCAACTGGACCCAGAGATGGTGGGGATGATATATGTGGATGAAGGTGAGCGTCAGCATGGCCGAGGTAAGAAATGAGTGGCTTTCTACCTGCTGACACTGTCATCTGCTTGGCGGTGAGTTCAGCAGAGGCTGGGGGCCAGCAGTGGGGGCTGGGGGTCGGACCGGAAAGCCACACAGGGGCTCACAGCATTGCCTGCTCTCGGGAGGGCCCAGCTCGGGGTGGAAGACTGATCTGGGGTAACCTGAATTCACCCAGTTGTGCAATTCGTCTGACAACAGCCATCGCCAGCTTGGATGGGGACCAAGGACCACAGATGGCTTCCGCCAAGAGCGGTACATCCTGTTTCAGTGTGTTTCCGATAGGAGCTCTGTTGGACTGATCGACTTCAATAAATTCTCTACTATAAACATCAGGTACCAATAAAAAAAAAAAAAAGAAAAAAAACCTCCCTAATGGATACATTGTGGCCCTGGTCATCTGCAGAAGGCTCTGAAAGCAGTTGAGTGAATGAGCTATATACATAGCTAGGCAGAGAGGAGCGTCCAGCTGACCCTTGAGTGATAGATACACGCAGGATCTGCAAGGTATAGGCAGTATGATACATGAATGCAAAATGCATCCTGGATAAGGGTTGCAGACACAGTAACACTGCAGAGATGATGGTCCAAAGACTGGTAACATCTGGTGGGGAAAGAGTGGTGGTGGTAACAGTGTTGTCCTTCATGAATTTTTGTTTTTGTTTTTAGCAGGTGGAGTGGGTCACACGGCTTGTGGGATCTCAGTTTCCCCGACCAGGGATTGAACCTGTGTCCTCAGCAGTGAAACCCGCAGAGTCCTAACCACTAGACCACCAGGGAATTCCCTAATTGTACCTATTTCTGTTATTCAGTAAAATATACATATCTCGGAGGCATTTTTATGTCCGTAGATAATACATCCTAGTGAAAGAAAAAAAAAAAGAAGAAGAAGGAATCTCTGTGACTCTGAATAGCATTCAGTATCATTTTAGAGTGAAAAGTGAAAGTCGCTCAGTCATGTCCGACTCTTTGTGACCCCATAGACTATACAGTCCACGGGATTATCCAGGCCAGAATCCTGGACCGGGTAGCATTTCACTTCTCCAGGGGATCTTCCCGACCCAGGGATCGAACACAGGTCTCTCGCATTGCAGGCTGACTCTTTATCAGCTGAGCCACCAGGGAAGCCCAAGAATACTGGAGCGGGTAGACTTTCCCTTCTCCAGGGGATCTTCCCGACCCAGGGATTGAACCCAGGTCGCCTGCATTGCAGGCAGATTCTTTACCAGATGAACCACCAGGGAAGCCCAGCATCATTGTAATTCTCTACAAAAAAAAAAAAGGTTAGTATTCTAATAAACCAGGATATTTTTTTTCACAATGGCAAGCCTTAGCAACACACATCAAATTGTGCTTAAAAAAAGGGAAGTGGATAGTTCACGTGTGGCCTATAGGCTTGACAAAGTCCAGGTGCCGAAACACTATGTATCTCTCTCTCCACTCCTTGACTCCATGTTCTTCAGGGCCTCAATGTCGTCTTCAGTCTCAAGTACTGATAAAGATGGATTTATAAACAAACTCATTTTTTTTGGGGGGGGGGGTGGTTAGAAATGCGGGCAAAAGCCCACCTCCAGCTGTCTCGAGATCAAGAGTCACAGACTCTTACCTGACCAGTCGCTGTAGCCGAGGAATTTGAAATGTTGTTTGGCCAGGCCTGGTTTCCATATAGCACAGGATTTGAGAGTGACTGTCGGATGTTCCTTAAACAAAACTTGACTCCTTTTGACCCCGAGGCGCGGAGTGGACACAGGAGCAGACAAAACCCACCTGTGTCCTCTGCAAATAGGTCCACCTTTCTCTGGTGCTACCACCACGCAGGCTTTTCCTCTCATTTCCTACTCCTGTACTTCAAAGACCTCACTTCCTTTCCTGCCCTCTCCAAATAAAGAGCAAAGGGAAATAAAATAAAAACAAAATACACCGGAAAAGACCCAAGGATTTAGCAGGAAGCAAAGAAGGAAACGGCAACCCAGTCCAGGATTCCTGCCTGGAAAATCCCACGGTGGGTTACGGTCACTCAAGAGTCGGACATGGCTTAGCAACCAAACAACAGTCAAAGGGACTGAAGGGGCATCCCTGGTGGTGGTCCTGGTAAAGAATATGCCCGCTAATGCACAAGAGATGTGGGTTTGATCCCTGGGTGGGGAAGATCTCCTTGAATAGTAGATGGGAACCCACTCCCATATTCTTGTCTGGGAGATTCCACAGACGGAGGAGCCTGGCGGGACTGAAAGAGTGAGTGAGTGAGGCCATTTCCCCCCAACCTTTGGCCTGCCGTTAATTACCTAATGGAACTTTGGCTCGCAGCTCGGCTTCAGCCCACTTACGTAATCGCTGGCCACCTGTCAACAGCGGGTGACTGCTCATGTGCTGGAGCTGATTAGAAGTGTTCTGCTTGGCAAGACTGCCCAGGCCACGGGATAGTCCCAGCCACCCCACAGCCTTGCCCGGTGACCAGCAACTGCAGCCCCAGAGCCTCGGGGGACAACAGAACTCGGCACGCTGCCGAAAACTGCACAAAGCGGGGTCACCAATTGTCCAGGACAACATGGATCCGCCACCCCCACCCCCCAAAACAGAAGACAAGCTGTCTACCAGTGACCAAGCCAGTAGCTGACCATTCCAAGATAATCACCAGTGAGAATGTCCCCCCAGAAGGATGACTGTGCTTCACCAGCAAGAATGTCCCCCCAGAAGGATGGATGTGTTTCACTGAGTCCTCTCTGCTTCTGGCTTCTCTTTCAAGGCTGAACTGCAAGGCTGATGCGAGTATTCAAAAGCATCTCGAGCTCCACAAGGGCTTCCCTGGAGGCTCAGTTGGTAGAGAATCTGCCTGCAATGCGGGAGACCCTGGTTCGATGGTGCCTGGGCAGGAAGATTCTCCTGGAGGAGGAAAAGGCAACCCACTCCAGTGTTCTTGCCTGGAGAATCCCATGGACAGAGGAGCCTGACAGGGCTACAGTCCATGGGGTCGCAAAGAGCTGGACACGACCCAGCGACTAAATGACCACCACCACCACGAGATCACCAATTCCTTCCAGCCACCCCTGCACTGGAATCAACTTGTACTGGAATCAAGCGTTAATAAGGTCCTCTGAAACGGATGCTTTCCAACTGTGGTGCTGGAGAGGACTCTGAGAGTCTCTTGCACAGCAAGGAGATCAAACCAGTCAATCCTAAAGGAAATCAACCCGGAATATTCACTGGAAGGACTGATGGCTGAGTCTGAAGCTCCAATAATTTGACTAATCATGTGAAGAGCTGACTCACCGTTGAAGACCCTGATGCTGGGAAAGATTGAAGGCGGGAGGAGAAGGGGGCGACAGAGGATGAGATGGTTAGATGGCATCACTGACTCAATGGACATGAGTTTGAGTAAGCTCCGGGAGTTGGTAATAGACAGGGAGGCCTGGCGTGCTGCCGTCCATGGGGTCACAGAGTCGGACATGACAACCACTGAACAGCAGCAGCAGCAACTGAAACAGATGCTCCAACACACTGTAGCCTCAGGACATCTTCCTGAGAACCGCTTGAGGAAACCGGCAACATCACAGCATTCACAGCGGGGATACTTCTTTCCAGCGAAAGCGACCAATAATGAGAAAACGCTGTCTCTTTTCAATAATTACCACTGATCATTGCACAACAACAGGCTCTGCGGTTTCTGTCACACACAATCAACAATGATTAAAATCGCATCTTGAAAACCCACATGATTATTCCACTGATAAACCTTAAGATCCCTCTGAGGCTGCCCAGAAAGTGAAGTCGCTCAGTTGTGTCTGACTATTTTTGCAACCCCATGGACCATAGCCCACCAGGCCTCCTTCGTCCATGGGATGTTCCAGGCAAGAATACTGGAGTGGGGTTGCCATTTCCTTCTCCAGGGGGATCTTACCAACCCAGGGATCAAACCCGGGTCTCCTGCATTGCAGGCAGACGCTTCACCATCTGAGCCACCACGGAAGTCCAGCTCTCTAGCAAATGCTGGGGACCCAAACGTTCATAAAACACATCTCGTGCCAAAAAAAGAAATTACTCGGGGGTCATCCGTCCCGAGCAGTGTTTTCTGACGACATGGAGGCTGTGTTGAAGAGGGAATAGAAAAGGAATCTCTTTAAAAAAAAAAGTCTGTCCTCTCCCAGGAAGGAGGATACACAAATCAGCAGTCACACGGGTGCATGGCCCTGGTCTGGGAGTTAGGGACTGCCCGGCACCATCCAGCATCCATGGACAGGTCTCTCCCCTCGCCCACCCACCTCTCCCTCCAGGGCACACAGCCCAGGTGCTCAGAAGGTGCAGGGCACCCCCAGGCCGGGGTGGGCGGGGGGAGGACAGACAGGAGTCCTTCTCCACCTTCTGCCTGTCTTCCTGTAGCTCACCCGCCCTTGGTCCTGTTAGGACCTCAGCTGTGACGCGTCCACCCCCTCAAAATTCATACCTTGAAATCCTCCCACCCAGTAGCCCAGAAAGTGAGTCAAAAGGGAGTCGTTAAAGAGGTGGTTAAGTTAAAGTGGAGCTTCCCTGGTGGCTCAGAAGGTAAAGAATCTGCCTGCAATGCTGGAGAGCCGGGTTCGATCCCTGGCTCTGGAAGATCCCCTGGAGAAAGAAATGGCAACCCACTCCAGTATTCTTGCCTGGAGAATCCCATGGATGGAGGAGCCTGGTGGGCTACAGTCCGTGGGGTCGCAGAGAGTCAGACATGACTGAGCGAGTTCACTTCAAGTTAAAATGAGGTCACTAGTCAATCAGTTAGTTCCATCGCTCAGATGGGTCAGACTCTTTGTGACCCCAGGGACTGCAGCATGCCAGGCCTCCCTGTCCATCACCAACTCCCAGAGTTCACGCAAACTCAAGGCCATCCCGTCGGTGATGCTGTCCACCATCTCATCCCCTGTCATCCCCTTCTCCCGCCTTCAGTCTTTCCCAGCATCAGGGTCACTAGCATCAGAGGTCACTGGGATGGGCCCTAACCCAACAGCTGAGTGCCTGCTAAGTTGCTTCAGTAGCATCCAACTCTTGGCGACCCCATGGACTGTAGCTCCCCCAGGCTCCTCTGTCCATGGGATTCTCCAGGCAAGAATTCTGGAGTGGGCTGCCATTCCCTTCTCCAGGGGATCTTCCCCACCCAGGGATTGAACCACATCTCTTGCATCTCCTGCACTGGTGGGCAGATTCTTTACCACTAGCGCCACCTGGGAAGAAGCTGAGACCACCACTCTGCTGCCAGAAGGCAGAGACCCTACAGAAACTGTCAAGTTCCTAAGGATGCCTTTTTTTTTCTTTTTCTTCTTCTTCTTGTTCCCAATTTGCAAAGCCCAGGCAGTTACAATGCCAGAGATTTCTCAATCCTTCGGCTGAAATAGTATAGCTTACTAAACCCAAACATGTGCAAGCCCCCTCCCCCCCGAACCCCACCCCCCAAAAAAATTACACAAGGCAACCAAATCCTGTCTTCTCCCTGTTGGCTCCGGTGCCTGCATCTCACAAAAGTCCCTAGACTGTATTAAGGATTTTAAGACAGTTGCATAACCTGGCTTGGAGAAGCCAGCCAAGCTTTTTTTTTTTTTTTTAACTGAATCTGGCTTCACTGTGATGGTAACAGATTGTGAACTATACATCTTCGAGTGTTGCTCCTGTGCCAAACCTTTTTAAGTTATGTGTGCACAGAATGGCATTTAAAGGCCTTAAATATCTCTCAAGGGAAAGGAAAGCACAGAAAATAGCTTACGAAAATTCACATAATGTGAGCCACAGCTGATGCAAAGTTGGGGGTGGGCTGGGTTGGGTGTGGGTGGGGGGCTGCTCTTCTGTTTGGTTGGTTTTGTCATTTTGCTTTGTGGCTGAAGGAAAGGAGTAGGGAAGAGAAGGGAAGGCTGATCCAGGCAGCTATTTAAGAAAGTCCTTTCTGAACCAGAGGGGGAAGGGCTCAGGAGTGCTACCACTGAGGTTTGAGCAAGCTTGGAGGGTCCCTATGAACTGACCCAGAGGCGGTTCAGCTCCGGGGTCTCTGGGTGCCCAGCCTCCACCACAAAGCCACCCCTTCTCAGCCTGTGGACAAGTGGTTGCTTGAAAAAAAAAAAGCGGTTTTGTTTTTTTTTTTTCAAAGCAGACTTCCTGTTATGTTCAAGGAAGGCTTGGGCCGTTTTATTATTAAGCAATTTTCTTTTTAAGTTTCAAAAAAAAAAAAAAAGCCACATTTCTCCCAGACTAAAATCTGCCTTCCTCAAACATGCATGTTTTAAAAATCCTTTATTTTCTTAAGCCCTTAATTAAGCCTTCCAAGAGCTCGGCTATGTTTTAATTTGCATTCCGAAACAGAAAAGCTAATGTGTTTTAACATTGTCTGCTTCAGCTGAAAAGGAAACTGTAAATTTATACAGTCTGGGTTTTGTTTTTTGGGGTTGTTTTTTTTTTTTTTAATTGTCAATTGCATCCTAATGAGTCTTGCAACTGGATTTCTTATGCCCCGGTCCTTGGCCTTCCATACACCGTCTCTCCTTAACTTCCTTCCTCCTCCCCTCCCCCTCCTCTCCCCGCTCCCCTCCCCTCCCCCTCCCGCCTCTGATCGCCTCCCCCTCCCTCCTCCCATCCCACCATCCATCCCTTCCCCTCCCCTCCCCCCCTCGATCCCTCCCCTCCTCCTCCCTCCTCCCCCCCCCATCTCCGATCCCCTCCCCCTCCTCCCTCCTCCCCTCCCACCTCCGATCCCTTCCCCTCCCCCTCCCCTCCCCCTCCTGCCTCTGATCGCCTCCCCCTCCCTCCTCCCATCCCACCATCCATCCCTTCCCCCTCCCCCTCCCCCCATCTCCGATCCCCTCCCCCTCCTCCCTCCTCCCCTCCCACCTCCGACCCCCGACCCCGACCCCCTCCCCTCTTCCCTCCTCCCCCTTCCCCTCCCCCTCCCCTCCCCTCCCCTCCCCCGGTCCGCGGCCCCGGCCCCTCGCGGCGGAGCGGGGGCAGGCCGAGTCTGGAATCCGGACCGGTTACGCGGCCTCCTCGGCCTCCTCCGGGGTGCGGGGGAGGGGCGGCGGCCGGACCGGTTCTTTGTCGGGAGGTCAGCGCCCCGCGCCGCCGGGAAAGAATTACCGCCGACCTTCGAAGAGCGGCGCACTCGCGGCCCCCGCCCCGACGCCTGCCGGCCCGGGTCAGTCCAGCTCAGTTCAGTTCAGCCGCTCAGTCGTGTCCGGCCTCCCTCCATGTCCATCACCAACTCCCGGAGTTTACTTAAAACTCATGTCCATCGAGTCGATGATGCCATCCAACCATCTCATCCTCTGTTGTCCCCTTCTCCTCCTGCCCTCAGTCTTTCCCAGCATCAGGGTCTTTTCCGATGAGTCAGCTCTTCGCATCAGGTGGCCAAAGTACTGGAGTTTCAGCATCAGTCCTTCCAATGAACACTCAGGACTGATCTCCTTTAGGATGGACTGGTTGTCCATCTCCGTCTGGCCCCGCTCTCTCTAAATCCTAGGCTCCCAACACACTGCTCCGGCTCTCAGGCTCTCAGTTTCCTTCTCGGGGATCCTAGGCTCTCTCGGGGCGGGGCAGGGGCTGGGGGCTGCAGACTGTAAACAGGAAAGGGACCGCAGGGGGTGGGGGGGGGGGGGTTGGGCAGGCGGGAGGATGGGGAGATAGATGGATTGGGGGGCCAGAGGTAAACGGGGAGCCCTGGGAGGCAGAGATGGGGGCTCTAATGAAGGAAAAGTGAGGCCCACAGTCTAGGGATGCCCGTCCTGTTGGTGGACACAGGAGAGTGTCTGAATTTCTGCTGAACGTCAAAGGGGTGGGGGTTCCAGGCCACAGTTTGAGAACCGCTCCCTACTACCCAGCCCTGCCATTAAACCCCCAGATTTCCCAAAGTTATCACAGACAGTTCGGTGCATTCTCAAGCCACCCGTTGAAGGCTGTGTCCCTCTGCTGTGACTTTACAGAGTAGCTGTTAAATAATCTTTACTCTTCCTAATATAAGTGGACGAGAAAATAGATTCCTGGAAGAAGCTGGCGTTAATGTTGGCATGCATGACATGCCTGTCTTTTGTCTCTGCAGTGAAAAAAAAAAAAATTCCATCCAAACATGGGAGTTGAGGGTAAAGGGGAGATGAATAATAAAATGGGGCTCGCGCACTGTCTACATAGCTTGGCATCCTGATTTTATTACCTAGACTTAAAAATATTTTTTCTAGGTCACTAAATATTTTTCAAAGGCATACTTTTTAACATTCCACCTTCCCCAGTTTCAAATGCCAGAAGTGTACTAACCATTCCCGCAGGGCAAAACATTCTTTTTGTTTAACCCTAAAGAAATATAGTCTCCTAAATTACCCCCTAGTGTAGTTATACAAGTAACTTTTTTATGTGCAAAAAAAAAAAAAAGGATACAGTTTCCCCCTGCCATGGACAACTGTGTAGACTGCTTGCCTTGGGTTTGTGGGGCTCCTGTTTGAAGCTCTCCAGTGTAAAGCATCAACCTGCAGTGCAGGAGACCTGGGTTCAATCCCTGGATCTGTTGCAGAAAGGGGGACCCCTTCCAGGGCCCGTGAAAGTGCGTTCTAACCCTCGGAAATGAATTGTCTGAGGAGACACATGAGCTGACAAAGTAAGAGATTTTAAAGGGGCACCCGGGCAGAGAGCAACCAGGGAAGGGAACCCAGGAGGACTGCTTTGCCACGTGGCTCAGTCTTGGGTTTCATGGTGATGGGATTAGTTTCTGGGTTTTGTGTCTGGGCAATCGCTCTAACTCAGGGTCCTTCCTGGTGGTGTACGCATTGTTCATCCAAGGTGGACGCCAGCCAGAACGATCGGGGGGCGGGGGGGGGGGTGGTCTGACATGCGGTGTTTCCTTCTGAACTTTCCCGAACTCTTCTGCTTGGTGGTGGCTTATTAGCTCCGGGCTCCTTACTGGGACCTTCTGTCATAAAGTGAAAGTGAAAGCCACTCAGTCACGTCTGACTCTTTGCAACCCCAAGGACTATTTAGTCCATGGAATGCTCCAGGCCAGAATACTGGAGTGGGTAGCCGTTCCCTTCTCCAGGGGCTCTTCCCAACCCAGGGACCGAACCTAGGTTTCTTGCATTGCAGGCAGATTCTTTTACCACCTGAGCCACCAGGGAAGCCCTCCTGTGTTGTAAAAGCTGGCTCAAATGCTTACTATGTTGCCTGGCGAAGATGGGCAGTTTCAGTCAGTGTGCCTCCCCTAACAAAGAAGGAAGATCCCCTGAAGAAGGTCTTGGAAACCCACTCCAGCACTCTTCTCTGGGAAATCCCATGGACAGAGGAGCCTGGAGGGCTACAGTCACGGGGTCTCAGGAGTCAGACACAACTCAGCAACTTAACCAGCCAGCCCAGTCAGTGTTAAAGGTAGAAAAAAGTTGGGCCACCGTTCCGAGCCAAGAGCAGCTTCCTGTCCTTGGAGACCTCAGATGAGAGAAGAGGTTGGCCTGAAAGGGTGTAGGAAGGACACCCCAGATGAGTGGAGAGAACCAGAAATACCTGAATACCCTAGTCTTGGCAGGATCCAGGATGCGAACTTCCCAAAGCACTGCCTGCCGTATTTCCTGGGACATCTGGCAACCCTGAAATCTTCATGGTGAGGAGTGAAAATTTTGCCTCTGTTGTATTCTGTTAGATACACACTGTTGGCGTTCATAGACAGGTGCACATTTTAGGGGCATGGTGCAAATGACTGCTTCCTTGTAAATTGAATGACTTTGAATGCCCCAAATTATGCAGCAAGAGAGGGAGGCACCACAACAAAAAGACACCTGTGTGTGTGTGTGTTCCCTGGTTAATGACAAACATCACAGGGTGCTGAGTTGCTCAGTCGAGTCCAGCTCTTTGTGACCCCATGGACTGTACCCCACTAGGCCCCTCTGTCCATGGGATTCTCCAGGCAAGAAGGCAAAAACAAACTCATGTCCACTGAGTCGGTGATGTCATCCAACCATGTTGTTCGGGGACACCAAAGGCTGACTGTCGTTTGAGGCCATTTCTGTGAAATGTCCAGGATGGATTAACCTACAGAGACAGGAGGTAGCCAAATGGTGGTTGTCAGCTCTAGGAGGGGACAGCTCTAGGTGGTTGTCAGCTCTGTTGGGGGTGATGAAATCGTCTGAAACTAGATGTGGAGTTATGGTTGCACAACTCAGAATACGCTGAAACTGGGACTTCCCGGGTGGTCCAGTGGCTAAGTTCCTCCGTGCTCTCAACGCAGGGGACTGGGTTTCATTCCTCGCTGGGGAACTGGATCCCCAAGCTGCAACTGAGAGATGGCACGTTGCAGCGAAGATTGATTCCGTGTGCTGCAGTGAAGACTCAGCACAGCCAAATAAATACATAAAATAAATATTTTTTTTAAAAAAAGAAAGAAATACACTGAAAGCGCTTCCCTGGTGCCCCAGTGGTGAAGAATCCAAGCGCCAGAGCAGGGGACACAGGTTTGATCCCTGGTCCGGGAAGCTCTCATGTGCCAAGGGACAGCAAGGCCCATGTACCACAGCTACTGAAGCCTGTGCGCCTTGGAGCCTGTGCTCTGCTCCAAGAGAAGTCACTGCCAAGAAAATCCTGAGCACCGCAACTAGAGAGTAACCCAACTAGAGAAATCACCTCAACCAGAGAAATCACCACGACTAGAGAAAGCCTGTACATAGCAACGAAGACCCCAGAACAGCCAAAAATAAACAAATAAATAAATTTAAAATTAAAGACACATCAAAGTAGACTGAGAAATAACAATGATTTCTACATTTTACAGTGGGTGAATTTTATGGTATGTAAAATGAAATGAAGCAAAAGACTCTCAGTTGGGTCCAGCTCTTTGCAACCCCATAGACTATACAGTCCATGGAATTCTCCAGGCCAGAATCCTGGAGTGGGTAGCCTGTCCCTTCTCCAGGGGATCTTCCCAACCCAGGGACTGAACCCAGGTCTCTCGCATTGCAGGTGGATTCTTTACCACCTGAGCCACCAGGGAAGCCCTATGGCATGTAAATTGTATCTCAATACAACTACCTTTTTAAACGCACTAGTATAATGCAATTTTCTCAGGCACTGTAGGTGAAAAGGCACCCCTAACACAGACCTGGGTCTTCCCTGGTGACACTATTGGTAAAGAAATTGCCAGCCAGTGCAGTAAACATAAGAGACACGGATTTGATCCCTGGGTGGGGAAGACCCCCTGGAGGAGGATACGGCAACACACTCCACTATTCTTGCCCGGAGAAATCCCACAGACAGAGGAGCCTGGCAAGGTCTACAGTTCATGGGAGTCTCAATGAGTCGGACTTGACTTGAGTGACTGACACTTTGGCTTTGGCTCATCCTCACTTGTGTAAAAAGAGCATGGTACCCTGGTGAACCCCATTCAACCTACCCAGCTGAATCAGCTTCCTCCACAAGTGGCTTGGTCCCCAGGGGAGTGTGGGTCTTTGTTATGTGGGCCTGAGGTAGCTTCCTTTAGCTGCAGGTTGCAGTGTTGTAGAAACAGAGGCCCACTCTGCCCACACCCGGGCTCACCCAGAGGAGGGACACGGGCCTGACGACCCCATCTCTGTGCACCTTGGCAGTCGTAAGTGAGCATCCCATCCTGGTCCCGCCTCCTACCAGATGGCTTCTCCGCTCACATCCACCTCTGGCCTTCCCACAGGGGGCTCCCCTTCCTGCCCCGGCCTTCTGTGTGCCTGTTAGTCGCTCAGTCGTGTCTGACTCTTTGCAACCCCATGGATTGTAGCCAGGCTCCTCTGTCCATGGGATTCTCCAGGCAAGAATACTGGAGTGCATTGCCATTTCCTTCTCCAGAGGATCTTCCGGACCCAAGGATCAAACCCGCCTGCATTGCAGGCGGATGCTTTACCGTCTGAACTACTATGGAAGCCCCAACCTTCTACTCCTTTGCAAAGCTCCTCCTCACCAGCCCTGCCCTAGCTCTCCTTTCTTCTCACTTTAGAACTCAGGAACCATCCATGTGGCACCTCGTGGGCCTCCACTCACCCCCTGCTCCGAAATCACACATTCCCTGCTCTTCAAAACACTACGGCCAGAAAGCCGCCTCCAGGGATTTGGGTTCCTTAGGTCTGGGATGTGGTCCACCCATCGGAATTTTTTTAAAGTTATTTGGAGGGCCTCCTTGGTGGCTCAGCAGGTGAAGAATCCACCTGAAATTCGGGAGATCTGGGTTCGATCCCTGGGTTGGGAAGATCCCCTGGAGAAGGGAAAGGCTACCCACTCTGGTATTCTGGCCTGCAAAGTTTCCTGGACTGTGTAGTCCAAGGGGGTGCAAAGAGTCGGATATGACTGAGTGGCTTTCACTTTCTTTAGAGATCCAAAGGGGAGGGGGGATGTTTTTAAAAGGAAAGTTCTCAGGTGCCCTAGTGGTTTGGATTTCAAGCTATCAGAGTCAGGGGGCCAGATTCAGTCCTTCATTGGGGAACAGAAATCAGGGAAGCCATGCAGGGCAGTCAAAAAAAAAAAAATTAATGCCTAGACATTGCCATGGGCAGCCAAGGTGGGAGCTCCAATCCCACCCACCCCTTTTCTCACGTTTGTTGCTTCCCAATGCACCACTGCGTTTCTCCACTTTGCTCCCCTTGGAAGCACTCGGAGTACTCCGGAGTTTTTCTTTGGGGAGGCATTTTCCTGTCAGTTAATATTCTGAATGCTGAGTCATGGAGCCTTCTCCCAGGGCAAAAATAATGCTAGATTATTGCTAGGGGACTTGGGATGGAATTCAGGAGCACTCCCTGATAAGTGTTTGTTTCATTTATGTCAACTCTGGCGGTGTTGGCATTTGGGACTGGATCCTGCTGCATGCACGGTGGGTTTGGGGCAGGCTTTTCTTTCAGGAGGGAAGAATCCACAGGCCAGGGTCTCCTCTGAAACCCCTAACGTGGTTCTAGAAACATTACAGACTTAAAAAAAAAAATTCCTCTGATGCTCTGTTTCTTCTGAAAGACCCCTCCCTGGTTATCCTCCCAGGCCCGTTCTCCCAGGACCATGAAGAGGAGAAGCCAGAGCAGACCCGCTGGAAGAATGACTCAGAATAGACGCAGAATTCAGTGGGAGGCAGTGTGTTCAGTGAGGTCAGTGGAGGTTGGGCCCCACCACCTGTGACTCCACCGCTAGGCCTCAGGCATGTGCTTTGCGGGCATCCAACAGAGGCCACCGCCACGCCCAGGGCGCCTCCTGAGTTCCATCTTCTGCCTTCCAGCCAGGCCCCTGCTGGGTCTTCTCTCTGGGCATCTCGAGACCCCCTTCCCTCTCGAAAGCTTGCCTTCACACAGCCTCCAACACTGGAAGAGCTACCTGAATCGAGAGGGGGCGGGTTCAGGAACAATTTGTCACTTCTGCGTGATTCATTGCCTTCAGCCTCCAAACTATCTGATCTCATCTCTGCACAGGGCTTTTGTTGTTGTCCAGTCCCTCAGTCGTGTCCGAGTCTTTGCAATCCCATGTACCACAGCACGCCAGGCCTCCCTGTCCATCACCAACTCCTGGAGCTTGCTCAAATGCATGTCCACCAAGTCGGCGATGCCATCCAACCATCTCATCCTCTGTCATCCCCTTCTCCTCCCGCCTTCAGTCTTTGCCCAGCATCAGGGTCTTCTCCAATAAGTTAGTTCTTGGCATCAGGTGGCCAAAGGATTGGAGCTTCAGCATCAGTCCGTCCAGTGAATATTCAGGACTGATCTCCTTTAGGATGGACTGGTTGGATCTCCTTGCAGTCCAAGGGACTCTCAAGAGCATAGACAGGTCTGTAGCAGGGAAAGCCGATAACCAGGAGGAGTCTGTCAGAAGAAGTAGAGCATCACTGGAGTTTTGAGAAGTTTGCAGCATTTCTAGAACCCTGTTAGGGATTTCAGAGGAGACCCTGACTGGCAGATTCTTCCCTCCTGGATGGTTTGCGGGGAAATGAGTCACCCTCTTTCCCTTTCCTGGGCCTGCATGCGGCACACGGCTGGGCAAAGACGAGTCCGTATGTGACTTACACAGATACCTGCTGCGTGATGGCGTGGGGCTTGGCGTGGAATGGGAACGCAGGGGCCTGTGTTCAAAAGCCAGAGAAAGGACGTTTGCTCAGTTCTGCAGTCTCTCTTGACCTGCCTTGGTCTTTTTCAAGGTCACACTTCCTTGGGCATAGCCAGTTAGAGTCAGACCATCACAGGTGCCAGGCTACCAAGTGGGACATGTGTCTGCTGACCTCAAGCGGTGCCCCGCGTCCCAAGGCAGAGCTGGGCAGCAGCCCTGGACCAGGGGCAGAGAAGGGGCCTGCAGAGAGGTGGTTCTGGCGAGACTCCCAGCCCCAGTTGTTTGCAGTGTGATCCTCAGACTCAACCTTCGAAAATGCACACTCAAGAGATACAACTGTTGCAGCTTTCAACATGACAGTCCCGGATGTTATAACCCAAGCCAGGGCCAAATCCAACCATGGGGATCTTGTGCCACTTGATACAACTGTTGCAGCTTTCAACATGACAGTCCTGGATGTTATAACCCAAGCCAGGGCCAAATCCAACCATGGGGATCTTGTGCCACTGAAGAGTCACACGACAGTGAATCTGAGCCTGCTCACCCCTAAGTGAAAGTGTTAGTCACTCAGTGGTGTCCGACTCTTTACGACCCCATGATGGGCTGTAGCCCACCAGGCTCCTCTGTCCGTGGGATTCTCCAGGCAAGAATACTGCAGTGGGTTGCCATGCCCTCCCCCAGGGGATCTTTGTGACCCAGGGATCGAACCTGGGTCTCCTGCATTGCATGCAGATTCTTTACTGTCTGAGCCACCAGGGAAGCCCAGCATCAGTCAGTCTTTTACCTAGCTAAGGAAAGAAATAACGAAGACATTTTCCCAATCACAAGGTGATGCAATAACCCGGTGCCCAAATAATGCATTCTATCAGAATTAGCGTTTCAAACTCTTTGGCTTTTCTCAGTCGCCAAATTCCTTTTTCACAGCGTTACTGTCTATATAGGGAAAACATGCAGTGCACATTTTTTTTTAAATCAGTTTCCTTATTTTTCTAGTTTGCCATATATTTCTCAACTAATTTGCAAAACATCCAAAAAAAGAAGTGAGGATCTGTTGTGGGCAGAATATGTACATTTCACGAAACTCAGGTTGTCCTTTGCTCAAAAGGTCTTGAAGTCACTTATCCAACATTGGCCTCCGAAGTGTAGGTTAGGTTGGAAAGCGTGGTCGTAAAGGATTGTCACCAGAATCTGTCACTTGTCAGCCAGGGATCCTTGGCAGAGAGACCTTGTGCGGAAATCTGCCCAGCCCCGAGGGCCACAGCTCCAAGGCTGACATCCTGGGCGTCTGTCTGCCTTTGTAACAAATGCTCCAGGTGGCTGACACACCCACCCTTGAAGACACACTGAACCGCACTCAGTTCAGTTCTGTTCAGTCGCTCAATCGTGTCCGACTCTCTGCAACCCCATGAACTGCAACACGCCAGGCCTTCCTGTCCATCACCAACTCCTGGAGCTTGCTCGAACTCACGTCAATCGAGTGGGTGATGCCATCCAACCGTCTCATTCTCTGTCATCCCCTTCTCCTCCCACCTTCAATCTTTCCCAGCATCAAGGTCTTTTCCAATGAGTCAGTTCTTCCCATCAGGTGGCCAAAGGATTGGAGTTTCAGCTTCAGCATCAGTCCTTCCAATGAACACCCAGGACTGATTTCCTTTGGATGGACTGGTTGGATCTCCTTGCAGTCCAAGGGACTCTCAAGAGTCTAGCTTCCCCCAGAAGCAGGGTGAGCCCTCTCATGTTCTTGCTGCTGTGCTTGGTTCTTAGACATCCTTGGCGGGAATGCCAGGCCACCGACACACGGCATCTAAATGCATCTCGAGATGCCACAGAAGCAACGACTCAATCAGCAAAATTCTGAGGACGTGGGTGCCAGGTTCTCCTGGCCCTAGAGTGGCCTCTCCAGCCACGCTGGATTCAAGGTACACGTTCAGAAGCTCCTGACACTGCTGTGTCTAGCTCCTCCGTCTCCCGAGCCAGGTGGTGAAACCTACAGACCCACTCTGTGTGCTGCCTGGTGACAATCCCAACATCTGATCGGAGGGAAGACTCGAAAGGCAGGCATCTGATGCTCGGAAAACACACCCCTGTCTTCTTAGCAGGTCACTTTCTTAACTTGGGCTTCCCTGGTGGCTAAGACAGTAAAGAGTCTGCCTGCAATGGGGGAGACCTGGGTTCGATCCCTGGGTCGGGAAGATTCCCCTGAAGAAGGGCATGGCGGCCCACTCCAGTATCCTTGCCTAGAGAATCCTCGTGGACAGAGGAGCCCAGCGGGCTGCAGTCCGTGGGGTTGCAAAGCGTCAGACACGACTGAGTGACTTCACCCTTTTCTTCACTTGAAGAAATCCTCCCACCTGTAAGATGTTTTTGTTATATTCTTGAGACAGAAATCCTCCAGATTGGGGAATTATTTGTATTTCTTATTGACTATGCTGGGTCTTCATTGCTCAGGCCACTCTCTGCTTGCAGCACATGGGCTCAGTAGTTGTCCTTGGAATCTTTCTGAAGCAGGGATCGAACTCATGTCCCCTGGCATGACCAGGTGGATTCTGAACCACTGGACCACCAGGAAAGCCTGATAGAATCTTTCTTAAACACGATGTGCTCTCTGTACTTGGGGGGATCAGTTCAGTTCAATTCAGTCGCTCAGTCATGTCGGACTCTTTGCGACCCCTTAAGACTGAAGCACACCAGGCCTCCCTGTCCATCACCAACTCCCAGAGTTTACTCAAACTCATGTCCATTGAGTGGGTGATGCCATCCAACCATCTCCTCCTCTGTTGTCCCCTTCTTCTCCTGCCTTCGATCTTTCCCAGCATCAGGGTCTTTTCCAATGAGTCAGCTCTTCCCATCAGGTGGCCAAAGGATTGGAGTTTCAGCTTCAACATCAGTCCTTCAAATGAACACTCTGGACTGATCTCTTTTAGGATGGGCTGGTTTGGGGGGGTAGGGTTGATTAATTTGCACTGGACCAGAGTGGACATCAGCCTCCATCTCTGAGCATCTACAACAAGATCTTCCCGTCATATCTCTTCTCCCAGACATCTATCCCTTACCTCCACGACACTCGGGAGGAGGAGTTGGTCTTCCTTGTAGCAGCCCATTTGTTTCTGGAAGGATCCCATCTGGCAAAACTTTGTCTTCTTTCCCTGAAAAAAACATTTTTTTTTTTTTTTGCCTCAGGAGATGAGTTGTTCCATTTAAACTACGGAAACATTGTAAAAATACCCCAGGAGTCCTAGATGCGAAAGGAAAGAAAAAAAAAAGTTTAGGGTAAAATAGGAAGCAAATAAAAAGATTACTCAGTTAGCTTCTGAGAAGCTTTCATAAATCATGCAGCGTGGTAATAACGGTCGGCAAGCTGGCAAGTGTTTCGGGGAAGACTGCAGGAAACGAAACCTACTGCATGCATCACAGGAGCCAGCGTTTCAGCATGTGAAGTCCCTCAAGACTTTGGGGTCCCCACAGACTCTTTGTAACCCACACACTTCCTGGAGGGGATCCCCTTACGCCTCCATCCCACCCGCTAGCTGAAGATCTCCTGGCCTGGAGGGTCTAGTGGGACAAAGCTTTGAACCAAGCAACCAAAGACTTGCAGGAACAAACTTGACTCTTTCCCAGAGTTGCAGAGTGGCTGGGTTTTCTTCTCTCTTATCCCCACCGGTTTCTTGTTCCCCCAGTGTTACTATGAGTCAGCAAAGAGGAAAGGTCAGAGGATTCTGCAGGAACATTCCCGACAGGTTGTTGTTCAGTCGCCACGTCGTGTCTGACCCTGCGACCCCGTGGACTGCAGCACGCCAGGCTTCCCTGCCCTTCACCATCACCCGGAGTTTGCTCAATCTCAAGTCCATTGAGTCGGTGATGCCGTCCAACCATCGCATCCTCTGTCGTCCCCTTTTCTTCCTGCCCTCAATCTTTCCCAGCATCAGTCTTTTTCAGTGAGTCAGCTCTTTGCATCAGGTGGCCAAAGTATTGGAGCTTCAGCATCAACCCTGAATATTCACTGGATAAGCTACATAGCTTCCCTGGTGGTTCAGTGGTAAAACATTGGCCTGCCATGCAAGAGACCCGGGTTCGATCCCTGGGTTGGGCAGATCCCCTGGAGAAGGGAATGCCAACCCACTCCAGTATTCTTGCCTGGAGAGTCCCATGAACAGAGGAGCCTGGTGGCCTACAGTCTGTGGGGTTGCAAAGAGTCGGACACGACTGAGCGTCACACCTCACCTCACCTCAGACTACGTGAGCAAAAACGGCAACATCTCTGCTATTCTTTCTACTCAGAAACCTTTGTTTGATTTGAGGGTGTGCTGCTGAGAGCAAAGGACTCTTTGGAGATCCTTGGGATAAGAAAGACACACAGAGTCAACCAATTGAAGGTCAGGCAGATGGGGTTTTGTGTGGCTTGGTTTGGCCCCAGGCTCTCCACTGCGCCCAGGCCTGCACCGGCTGGGTGTCTCGGCACGCAGAGTCACTTCTCCTAAGGATCTGAAGGTGCAGGGGGAGTGTCAGCCAAGGACAGCTGCCAAAAAGAGCCGACTTCCAGGGCTGCGGAGAAATTGCAAGACCAGTGTAAAAGGACTTGAGTCACTCCCATTAACCCATGCGTGCCAAGGAGGAGGCTAGGTGATGAAACACCCAGCAGGAAGATTTCTAAGGGACCGGTTAATCAACTGGAACGTGGATGGGGCTGCGGGAAGGCACCCCGCAGAAATGTGCATCGCCAGTAGAGAACCACCTGGGCAAGAAGACCAGTAATCCAGCCCAGTGAGCATCACCAGACAAGCCAGTTACTGAGTCTCTGGAGTGGGGGAGGGGAGGTTGTGCTTCAGAAAGGCATGTAAGGACGCTGATGTTTCTATTTTTATTATTATTATTGGGCTTCCCTGGTAGCTCAGTTGGTAAAGAATCTGCCTGCAATGCAGGAGACCCCAGTTCAATTCCTGGGTCAGGATGATCCCCTGGAGAAGGGATAGGCTATCCACTCGTATTTTTGGGCTTCCCCTGTGGCTCAGCTGGTAAAGAATCTCCCTGCAATGCAGGAGACCTGGTTTCGATCCCTGGGCTGGGAAGATCCCCTTGGAGAAAGGAAAGGCTGCCCACTCTAGTATTCTAGTCTGGAGAATGCCATGGACTGTATACTCCCTGGAGTCGCAGAGTCGGACACTAATGAGCAACTTGCACTTACATTTATTTTGATAGGAGGCTAATTACTTTACAATATTGTGGTGGTTTTTGCCATACAGCGGCATGAATCAGCCGCAGGTGTACGTGTCTCCCCCCATCCCAAACCCCCGTCCCACCTCCTTCCCTATCTCATCCCTCTGGGTTGTCCCAGAGCACTGGCTTTGAGTGCCCAGCTTCACGCATGGAACTTGCTCTGGTCATCTATTTCACATATGGTAGTTTACATGTTTCAATGGTGTTCTCTCACATCATCCCACCCTCGCCTTCTCCCACAGAGTCCAAAAGTCTGTTCTTTACATCTGTGTCTCTTTTGCCATCTTGCATACAGGGTCATCGTTTCCGGATGCCGACCTCTTGCATCTCAGGGCTGGGCCGTCTGCCAGCATCTGCATTTTACAGCCTAACGGGAGGGGTGCAGGACTGTCAGATGGGGGTTCCCAAAGCCTGGAGTATAGCAGCCATAGTATTAGTCACTCAGTAGTGTCCGACTCTTTGCAACCCCATGGACCAGAGCCCACCAGGCTCCTCTCTGTCCATGGGATTCCCCAGGCAGGAATGCTGGAGGTGGTTGCTATTTCCTTCTCCAGGGGATCTTCCCTAACTAAGGAAAGAACCCTGGGCCTCCCGCATGGCAGGCAGATTCTTTACCACCAGGTAAAGAATGATTCTGAGCCACCAGGGAAGCCCAACAGCTTTGGAGCTCACCCCTTCCCCCATATCCCCCAGGACTGGCAGCTGGCATCGTCCAACTGCAAGGGAGACACGGGAATGCCATCGCCCTTCACACCCTGAGGAAAACAGAAACAGTAGTGGGCTTTGATGAGCACGTGTGTTGTCTTTAGACGTTTTTAATTTCCCGTGCATGTCGGTTAAAGCAGAACGCGTTTTCCAGTCCTCACTAGGAAAATCATGAGACCTCAGCGCACCCAGCCCCCTCCCCCGCCCCCAGAATGGATGTAAATGCTTTCACAGGCCAACGTAAGACTGCCTGGGTTCTCGAAGACCAGACTGCTGTCTTCTGAGCGGAATAAAGACAGAACGAACGCTGCAGATTCAGTAGATGTGAACCGGCTTCCTCGAAATCGATTGTGTCTGCCTGTTTCAATCAGTCTCCTGTCACTTCTGTAGAAAGCAGTTACTGATCACGTTCAGCGTAATTGGGCACAAAATGTGTCTCTGTGGAGGCACACCGTTCAAACAGTTCAGAATGATTTTAATGTAATTCATGGTATAGAAACAACCTCAGGTGAGTTTTCTGTGTTCCAGCATGAAAGGTTTTTGCTCTAATAGCCATTCTGATTAGCTTTGCTACACGTATTTCACTTAATGTTTGTAAATAGATAAGGTATAGAAATATCTCTTACCTATTTAGAGAGATAGATATAGAGAGGCTTGATCAATATAGAAAGGTTCTTAGCAGAGACTTTCAATTCTTATCGAAGGAAAGTCCTCCACTAGAATTTCTGCACGCTCTTTCTTCTCTGTTGGCTTACAGAATGTAAATCCTAGGAGACAGTAGCATTGTTTGGGGTTGTGATATTTTCTTGCTTCTTTTGTCGCATTTCCTAGTAATCGAAGTCCTTGTCAGAGGCCACTTCTCTTTCTCCTCAATATTCCCAGTTCAGTTGCTCCCTACTAAGGAGAAATGCATAGACTCCTATTCACAGGGCAAAGGTTAACAATTCTGATTACTCCCCCCAAAAGACTACTGCAATTGCTAAAGGCAAAATTTTTTTTAATTAAGAATGTTTTAAAATTCCTCGAAAAACTGCTGCTTTGGAGTAGCTAGAAAATAATTTTCAGGTGACTACTCCTGTCTGCTCACTAGATTAAAATTTTAGACCCTGTTCGGATGTTTGTATCAGTCAGCTTTTTCTGCGTAACAAGCATTGCCAAAAACTTAATGACTGAAAACAGCCACCATTTACTTTGCTCATGATTCTGTAAGCTGGAGGGAACTCAGAGGCTGGACTCAGTCTTACCTGAGCTCATTCATGAATCTGTAGTTGGCTTCCAGGGGCACTGAAGACTGAGTGCTCAGGAGATGACTTGTCTCTGCCATACCTGGTCTGCCACCACCTCTACCCCTTACCCCCCTCCCCCCCACCACCACCAACAGACTACACAGACTTCACAGAGGGAAAAGGGGTATAAGGCTCTTGATGTCTACGCCTGGAACTCACACATTGTCCCTGCTGTCACATTCTGTTGACCAAAGCAAGTTACAAGGCCAGGCCAGATTCAAAAGGAAGGGAAAATAGATGTGACCTATTGATGGGGGTCAGTGCAGAGTCATATTGCACATGGGCATGCATGCAGGTAACCAGTGAAGGACTGTGGCCGGTTCTTACAATCTGCGATACTATTTGTTTCTGTTTTCCTAATCACATTCTCTTATGTGGAAGTTTTTGAAAATTCAGAAAGAATAGGGCAAAAGAGTTGAAAATCAGACATCTCCATTGGATTCTCCTTTGACACAAGCCCCAAATAGAATATCCTGAATGGACGTTGTTTTTAAACTTTGAGAAGTCTGGCTACAAATCTGTCCTCAAAATATTACCTTGAACATCATCAGATGCTTAAATTGCTCCCAAAGCTGCCTTTTTTTCTTGCTTGGTAAAATAATTACCCGTCTCCTGTAGCAGTGGAAAATCACATATAATCATTGTAGAGATAGAGCTGTTCAGTTTGGTTCAGTTCAGTTCAGTTGCTCAGTCGTGTCCGACTCTTTGCGACCCCATGGACCACAGCACCCCAGGCCTCCCTGTCCATCACCAACTTCCAGAGTTTACTCAAACTCATGTCCATTGAGTCCGTGATGCCATCCAACCATCTCATCCTCTGTTGTCCCCTTCTCCTCCTGCCCTCAATCTTTCCCAACATAATGGTCTTTTCAAATGAGTCAGCTCTTCGCATCGGGTGGCCAAAGTATTAGAGTTTCAACTTCAGCATCAGTCCTTCCAGTGAATGCTCAGGAATGATTTCCTTTAGGAGGGACTGGTTGGATCTCCTTGCAGTCATGGCAATGGAAAAAAAAAAAATGTTGATTTGATATATAAAGCCTACATAGCTAAAGTTTACGGATGTTAAACACAACAACTTCATTATTTTTGCATTCCATTCAAAATGCAAAGGGTGGTGGGGGAGGAGAGGCAAGCCAACTTTATTATGTGGGGATAAAAAAAAAGCAGGAGGAGAAAATCAATGTCTTTTTCACGAGTTGGAGGCATTAACCAGGGATGATGAAGAAAGGAATCCACAGGATTGTGCCTGGTGAAAACTCTGCTGCTGTCAGAACTAAAGCTGACCCGTGGTCCAGAGCCGGTTTCCTTTCTCCCTCCATCGCACCCCACTGCCCCACCCCCACCGCTTCACAGGGTCATGGGGCCACTGTCCACATGTGGGTGGTATGATTTCCTGAAACATCACAGGGGGGCTGGGAAGCATCACCAAAGTATTTCATTGCATTTGTTTATGTTGATGGCACATTTCCAAGGATAAAAATACGCATTTCCTCTCACTCCCCGATACCTTTGGTGTTAAAATAAGAAGAAATGCTTTAGACGATGGAGGTACACCGTGACATGACACATAGCAGGTATCTTAATGGCATAGGCCATCTGAAAGGAAAGTCACTCAGTCATGTGCAAACCTTTGGGAATCCCATGGGCTGTAGACTACCAGGCTCCTCCGCCCATGGGATTTTTCCAGGCAAGAATCCTGGAGTGGCTTGCCGTTTCCTTCTCCAGGGGATCTTCCCCACCCAGCAATCAAACCCAGGTCTTCCACACTGCAGGCAGAACTCTTTATCATCTGAGCCACCAGGGGAGCTGGGCCATCCGGTTGCCCGAAAATATCTGAAGGAAAGCCAGATACAGTGACGAAATGACATCATGAACCTCTGAGCCACTACCTATCTCCTCCTTTTCCTTCTAATTCATTTGATAAATTATTTATTGATCCCGTAAAGTGAGAAGGGCATTGGGCTTGTTGTGGGGGAAGCCTAGAGGTGAATAAAACATGGCTCTTCTTCTTGAGGAGATTATAACGTCTCAGGAAAGAGAGGCACTCATTCAGTAACAGTAACCCAAGGTTGAAATGAATAGAGTCTGTCCTCATTACTCGTGGATTCTCAGTAAGAGTTATTTATTGAAATCAATAGTTCGGGTGCTTTCACAGTCATTCAAAGACACATACTCAACGGTGAAAAATGTTTGGCTGTTTGACAAGCGTATTGCCAGCTGAGGTTTTTTCACAGCCCGTTTAGTGCACTGGTTTGTTTTTTTTTTTTTTTTGCCTGTTGGTGCTTTTTCCTGATGATATCTCCATTTAAAATGACCCACAAATGCAGCAGTGCTGTCCAGTCTCCTAAGCCTGAGAAGGCTGTGGAGTGCCTTCTGGAGAAAATATGTGTGTTGATGATCTTCCTCCACGCATGAGTTATGGTGCCGGCCACGAGCTCCGTGTGAATGAAATCAGTAGCATTTATTAAATACGGTGTGTGTGAACAAGGCCCATGCATAAAAGAAGCATAGGTACTGATCCATTGATGAAATATTGTAGCAGAGACTCACAGGAACCCAACTCTGTCTGTCTCCCAGGAGCAGTGGTTCAGTGTCCACTCTGTATTCAGAGTTCCTGGCGACTTTGCAGTTTCCATCACTACTACAAATAATAAGGATCAACCACGTTCGTTAAATCAATGAGTTAAATGAAGGATGTGTGTCACACAGGGAAGCTACAATGGTTGGTATGTTCAGAGCCAACTTCTAGTTGAAGGAAACCAGAAGAGTTCATTGGAGGAGGAAGTATACTCGCCGAGCTTTACAGACTGAGCCAGTTGTGGACTGAAAAACAAGTTGCTGATGCAGGCCCTGCAGAGTGGAACAGCGTGGGCCAAATCACAGACCCGGAAAACCCTGGTATACATCCCACTTACAAGCACAAGGTCAGACCCTCTGACGCTTAAATGAACTTCTGTGACTCTGGCTAAGTTACTCAGTTTCCAGTAAAGAGGGTTGACGATAGCGTGTCTCTCCTAAGGTTGCTGCGAGGGTGAAAATCTGTGATACCTTCATCAGGGGCCCCGTGTGTGTTGAATATCTATGACTAGTCAGCTATCATGGCTCTTACTGTTTCTATCACGCAAGCATGCTGAGTCACTTCACTGGTGTCCGACTCTGCGATGCTAAGGAGCGTAGCTCCCCTGTCCGTGGGATTGGAGCCATGAGGTCAGTGGATCTTTCACTCGGCTCAGTCATGAGCTGTATGAGGCAAAGTTATGGGGAGCAGAGCTGGAAATACAGGTTGCAGGCTGGTCCCCAAGAACCTTGCATTCTTGATGAGAAAGTAGACTTTTCACCCCTTAGTACTGGGGAACAAGAGCGGGTTTCTGAACCGAGAACGGATGACATTCAGGTTGTTCTAAAGCCTGAGGCTGCCAGTGAGCAGGATAAAAGATAGGAAGGGACACAGATGGGGACTGAGAGACCGATGAGAAGGTGAACCCAAGGGGAAAGAGGGTTCTAGGCGGAAACAGGGAGAGTTTAGAGTTCATGAGATCTGGGGGAAAAAAAAAATCAGCTCAAAAGAGGAAAACATTATTCATAGGGCACCAATAGTGTCTCACTTCTTCATTTGGTGCCAGTTTCATGAGAGCATTTACATTGTGGAAATTTCAGGGAGCTTAAAATATCATGTCTGCTCTTTTCTGTATGAATATTGGCTGAGATGGAGCTGAAAAGTGATTTAAAGATGTCAGGCGGGACAGCGAGTTGGAGGATGAATCCATTTTAGTAAACAAGATGAAAAAGGAGCAGAGTTGGGTGGGGGAGATGCAATCCAGTTTGGTGTCTGGGATGTCTGAGACACTTCCAAAGTAGGGGTGATTTTGATGGGAAGCCGATATCCCCATGGTACCAAAGGGCACCATCTGTAACTTCCCATCCCAGAGTCAAGACTCCTTTTTTTGTTAGAAAATAAATCTAGGCTTTATTTCCCAGCAATCGTTCCCAGGTGGGAAAGATTGAAGGCGAGAGGAGAAGGGGATGACAGAGGATGAGATGGTTGGATGGCATCACCCACTCGATGGACGTGAGTTTGGGTGGAGTCCAGGAGTTGGTGATGGACAGGGAGGCCTGGCATGCTGCAGTCCATGGGGATCACAAAGAGTCAGACACGACTGAGCAACTGAACTGAACTGAGGTTTTATTTCATTGTTTTTTCCCTGCACTCAGTCTTCGTGACTGCACACAGGCGTTCTCTGTTTGCAGCAAGTGGAGGCTACTCTCTAGCTGCGGTACGTGCGCTTCTCACTGCAGCGGTTCCTCTTTGTCACCAAGCACAGGCTTTTCGGTGCTCGGGCTTCGGTATTTGAAGCTCACTGGCTTAGTTGCTCTGCCGCCACTGGGATCTTTCCCTGACCTGGGATGGAACCTGGGTCCCTTGCCTCGGCAGGCAGATTCTTAACCACTGGACCACCAGAGAAGTCCCAGAATCAAGAATCTTGAAGCAGGGCTAGGGTTCTTTGGATTCTTAAGTGAAGTACATGAAAAGGAAGGGGGAGGGAGTGAGGAAGGAAAGAAGGGAAGGAGACAGGGATGAAGGAAGGGCAGGAAAGAGAGGAAGCCTGGCCTTAGGTAGTGACGTGTAGGGTTCAGTTCAGTTCAGTTCAGTCGCTCAGTCGTGTCCGACTCTTTGCGACCCCATGGACTGCAGCACACCAGACCTTCCTGTCCATCACTCCCGGAGTTTACTCAAACTCATGTCCATTGAGTCGGAGATGCCATCCAACCATCTCATCCTCTGTCGTCCCCTTCTCTTCCCACCTTCAATCTTTCCCAGCATCAGGGTCTTTTCAAATGAATCAGCTCTTCACATCAGATGGCCAAAGGATTGGAGTTCCAGCTTCAACATCAGTCCTTCCAATGAACACCCAGGACTGATTTCCTTTAGGATGAACTGGTTGGATCTTCTTGGGGTCCAAGGGACTCTCAAGAGTCTTGTCCAACACCACAGTTCAAAAGCATCAATTCTTTGGCGCTCAGCTTTCTTTACGGTCTAACTCTCACATCCATACATGACTACTGGAAAAACCATAGCCTTGACTAGACAGACCTTTGTTGACAAAGTAATTTCTGCTTTTTAATATGCTGCCTAGGTTAATCATAACTTTTCTTCCAAGGAGTAAGCGTCTTTTAATTTCATGGCTGCAGTCACCATCTGCAGTGATTTCATTGATAATTAAGCTGACATTGCTTGTCTTCTCACAGCTAAAGAGAAGGTGCCAGGGTAATCATTTCTGAGCCCTGTAAAGACCTGGCTTCCAGTTTTTCCTGTAAAGCAGGAGTGTACCACAGTCTGACTAACATTCTAATAGAACTCCAAAAAGCTTTGTCAGCATCTTAGTTTTCCTTGAAACACCAGTTGTCCAATGGGGAGTAAGTAGGTGCTAACAAAGAAGATCTTATGAGTCTTCATTCCTCCTCTGTTAATCCACCTCCTTTTACTTTGGGAAATAGGCTGGGGTGGAGCGGGGCTTAAAATCAAGAAGGTGAAATTCCGTGTCTCGTAAAAGCAAGCCTCTTTTTCTGCTTGCAAGTGCAAAAGTGAATAATGGGAGATGGCAGCTGTGACTCGCCTCCTTGCGAAACTGTGCGCGCTGATTAAATCGCAGGGGGCACCCCGGGCATTTATTTCATTAAAAACAATTAAGCATATACATTTTGTCTGCTCAAAGTTAATGATTCCCTGTTGACAAGGCTGCATGCGGGGTACTTCCTGAGTTTCAAAGCAAGGTGACTACGCAGAACTGAGCAGCAAGTCTTATAATTTGGGCAACTGCCAAAGAGATCAAGGGTAAAAGCATGACTTAAAAGAGATCGATTACCTGCAGCACTTTTATATATATATATATATATATATATATATATATATATATTTCCCCCCCTACTGTTGGAGACATTACCTTTGAGGCCCCAGTACTTATCAGCTCACACCATGCAGCTACCAAAGTGGACTGCCCACCATCATACCCAAGTGGTTGGGTGTAAGCCTGGGAAACCACTCCTAAAACAGCTCTAGGGCAGCAAAGCCAAGATGAAGAATTAATCAGGGGAAACTCTTCCCTGGTGGCTCAGACGATAAAGAACCTGCCTGCATGCAGGAGACCCACGTTCGATCCCTGGATCTGGACAATCCCCTGGAGGAGGGCATGGCAACCCACTCCAGTATTCTTGCCTGGAGAATCCCAAGGACAGAGGAACCCAGCGGGCTGCAGTCCATGGGGCCTCTATGAGTCAGACACAACTGAGTTGCTAATAACCATGAAGCAGAAGAAAAACCATCAAGGACTCTATTTCCGACATCACTTTCTCTAGAGCTCAAGGGGCTCATAGCACAGGGGCACCTGTCTTTGATTTTCATAATCTCACCTCCCTAAAAAGATAGCATCTGCCCCTAACCTTGAAAAGTATTTACAATATCATGTGTTCTCAAGGAGTCAGAACATATTTCAATCAAGATTAAGCATTCCAAAACCTGATTTCATAAAAGAAGTGAGTGATGAGGAGCAGAAAATCTTCAGGACTTCATTGAAAGTGCCATTTCCAAGAAATCATCACAATGTTGCAATCATTCACCCTGGAGAAGGGCATGACAACCTACTCCAGTGTTTTTGCCTGGAGAATCCCACAGAAGGGGAGCCTGGCAGGCTACAGTCCGTGGGGTCGCAAAGAGTCAGACATGACTGAGTGACTAACAGATAAAAATAAGATGTAAAAAATAAAACAAAGGTTGTTATAGTTTGTTGTAGGTAACAAAGAGACTCATCTATACATATACATGTATCTCTTGTGGCTATATAATATTTTGAATTAAAATGTAGGTATATCTTTAATTAATATAAACATAAATATTTTGCTTAAAGTTGTTTTTTAAAAAAATATTCCCCTTCCAGAGTGTGCGTGTGTGCTGTCAATTCAGTCGAGTCCAACTCTTTGCCATCCCCTGGACTACAGCCCGCCAGGTTCCTCTGTCCCTGGGATTCTCCAGGCAAGAATACTGGAGTGGATTGCCATTTCCTACTCCAGGGGATCTTCCCGACCCAGGAATCGAACCTGGGTCTCCTGCATTGCAGGCAGATTCTTTACCGACTAAGGTATGAGGGAAGCCATATGGCCATGTAATTCTTTCCAAATATTTCAAGTCTGAATGCTTTCAGTTTTGTTTTCTCACCTGCAAACCCAGGGGACCCCCTGAATTTAATTTAGGGCTCTCTGCCGTGTCTTTTGTTATATCCAAACGTGTCAAACATTTATCACGGTGATGTGTATCTGAAACAGACAGCATTCTAAACAGACGTGTGCGGAGCATGTGTACGTCATGGGTGCTATGGATGGCTTTTCCTCTCCAGTGAAAAGAACTCACGTGGAGGTTCCGTGTCCTCACTGATGGTATGCAAGGCAGAGAATGACGCTGCGTGTTCTAGAACACCCTTGCTGTGGTGTTGGAGAAGACTCTCGAGAGTCCCTTGGACTGCAAGGAAATCCAACCAGTCAATCCTGAGGGAAATCAGTCCTGAATATTCACTGGAAGGACTGATGCTGAAACTGAAACTCCAATACTTTGGCCACCTGATGCAAAGAGCCAACTCATTGAAAAAGACGCTGTTGCTGGGAAAGATTGAAGGCAGGAGGAGAGAGGGACGACATAAGATGAGATGGTTGGATGGCGTCACCTACACAATGGACTTGAGTTTGCACAAACTCCAGGAGACGGTGAAGGACAGGGAAGCCTGGCATGCTGCAGTCCAGGGGGCCACAAAGAGTCAGACCTGTCTCAACGACTGCACAAGACACCTTTTCTGAGTCTTCGAAGCCAAGCAAGTCACAGACCGGAGGGTATTTTGCTTTAAAATGTTTCTTCCAGGAGCTGTCAAGCCCCTGACTCGTCTCACTGCTGATGTGGCCATGACTGACCTCTCCCCACGCCAATCACTTGAATCAAGGAAATCATGTGGCCATGACTGACCTCTCCCCACCCCAATCACTTGAATCAAGGAAATGACCTTTCAGCACGTCCCTGGACCACTTAGCAATCCCAGCTTCCAAATGATGCTTCCGAGGGGACCTTTCTTGCTGAATGTACCTAGCACTTGTCTCAAATTGTTCCTGACACGACGTATTGGAATGATCTCTGGGAGACAGAGGTGAGTGGAGAGAGTGATTCGAGCACTGAATTCTTTCAACCGTTATATTTAGAACAGTCTGCCTCCCCAGCTGCCAGAATCCTTGCCAAGGCGGTCAGGTTTCCACATTTCTGGGCTGGCATTGGTTTACTCGGCTTCCCTGGTGTTTCAGCTGGTAAACGACCTGCCTGCCAATGCAGGTGACTGGAGAGACATGGGTTCGATCCCTGGCCCAGGAAGATCCCCTAGAGGAGGGCATGGCAACCCACTCCAGTACTCTTGCCTGGAGAATCCCATGGACAGAGGAGCCTGGCACAGGCTGCAATCCATGGGGCCTCAATGAGTTGGACAGGATTGAGCTCGCAGGCGTGCATTGGTTTACTATCTAAGATATTATAAAAAGCCAGTGCGGTTTTTCTATTCATTTTGACTGTTGGGGAGGGGACCTGGGGCAGAGCGAGTGTCTTCTCATTTCCATGTTGTCTTTAGTTTACTGCCATGACAAGAACTGTCTTTTAAGTTATGGATATGTCCAGAAGCCACTCGGGCACAGATTTACTTCAGTGAAGTGAAGGAAAGATTAAAATGGAATAGGGAACCTGAAAAGCTTATTTGCCGGCAACACAAACGAGTGAATTAGAACTATCTGTGAGCGTGGGAAGTACATCCCACAGATGAGGAAATGGTATGCAGGAAGGGAGCTGTGGGCCACTCATCTTGTAGATTGGGAGACAATCTGAAGAAGAAGGTATTTTAGGAGGAAGTCATCGCGTCTTCCACTGGAGACACTTTCCAAAGTGTTGCAACTCTGTGACTAACTGGGGCTTTGAAACCTTCTGTGTCTTCAGCCATAGATAACCTTTCAAGGTTCCCTGTCTATTTCACATTATCCACCAGCCACCTAGCACCCAGCATGTGAGTCCTTTCATCAGCTCCCAAGCCCTCATCTGTGCTCCTGCAGCACTGTCCTGTCAGACTTGGTCAAGAGGTCAGGGTATCCTAGTTCACACTTCAGCAGGAGAACAAACCAGTCCATCCTAAAGGAACTCAACCCTGAAGATTCATTGGAAGGACTGATGCCGAAGCTGAAACTCCAACACTTTGGCTGCCTGATGGAAAGAGTCCATTATTTGGAAAAGACCGTGATGCTGGGAAAGATTGAAGGCAGGAGGAGAAGTGGACAACAGAGGACGAGATGGTTGGATGGCATCACTGACTCAATGGACATGAGTTTGAGCAAACTCTGGGAGATAGGGAAGGACAGGGAAGCCTGGTGTGCTGCAGTCCATGGGGTCACAAAGACTCAGACACGACTGAGCAGCTGAACAGAACAACAAACTGAGTGCAGGGTGATGTCTCCCGTCCTCGGGAAGGGCTGTACATTAATTATGTATTGCTGCATAAAAGTCCTTTCCTAATCCAGTGATTAAAACAGTCATAAACATTTATTACATGTCAGAGTTCCTTTGGATCAGGAATCCAGACAGGGCACAGAAGGGACAGCTTGTCCTGAATTCACAGTGTTTGGCCTTCTGCAGGAAGACTTAGAGACTGGAGACCACAGTATCTAAAACGGGGAGGCTGGAGGGGCCCCTCCATACAGGGTCTCAGTTCCTCTCCGTGTGATGTCCTCACAGTCCCTCTGCACAGGACAGCTTGAGCTTCCTCACATGGCAGCTGTCTCCCCTAGAGTGAGGGACCCAAGACTCCAAAGAGGACCCTGGAATGTTTGTCGTGACCCAGCCCTCCAAAGTCACACACCATCGCTTTCTCAGTATTCTGTTGGCCATGGAGGGCAGCCATATCAACAAGGGAAGACGTGAGGCAAGGGTGTGAACTCCAGGAGGTGAGGATCATCAGAGACTATCCTGAGTCTTGCTCCCGCAGGCAGCACAGGACTGCAGACAGCGGGGTGCAGTGGCAGGGTGTGGTGGGCACACGACAGGGCTGGGGCACAGGTGGGTCACGTAGGCTCTTGGGCCACACCGTTGGGGTTCGTGTCCCAACCTGCCACTCTCTGGTCTTATGCAAACTGATTAATCCCTTTGTGATTCCCAAGCAGAGAGGAGCCTGGCAGCTCCAGTCCATGGGGTGGCAAAGAGTCGGACATGACTCAGTAAATAACAGGTTCATTTTGGGGGGCTCCCCTGGTGGCTCAGATGGTAAAGAATACACCTGCCAAGGCAAGAGTCACAGGAGATGTGAGTTCAATCCCTGAATCAGGAAGACACCCCTTGGAGAAGGAAATGGCAACCCACTCCAGTATTCCTGCCTGGAGAATCCCATGGACAGAGAGGAGCCTGGCGGGCTACAATCCATGGGGTCACAGAGAATCAGACACGAGTGGGCACGCATGCACACACAATAGTGGGAAAATGCCGCCTCCGCTTCACCTCCTCCCACCTGCCTGGGAATCTGTGATTTGTTATTACTGTTTGTTTATTTTGAACCTTTACTGGAGTCAAGGGCTCCCTTTTGCCTCCCACCAGAGGAATGAGTCACGGGGAACAGTTCCGAAGAGGGATGAAGGGATGGGGCAGGTTGCCGCAGGCTGGCAGGTGGGGGAGAGCTGCTGAAAACGCAGGACAGTTTCTTTGAAGCTGGTGGAGCCCTGAGGCAAGCTGGGCTCTTTATGAACACAGAGGTCCCTTTCATATGACTGCCAGGCCCTCCACCTAAGTACAGGGCCAGATATCTCCACCTCGGCGTGCAGGTGGTCATCACTGATGCCGCAGACACCATCAGAACAGCCCAGGGGGAACAAGGTGCAAAGCCTGGAAACACAGGGAGCCTCTGACCTCACTCTCAGGATGGACAGCATAGGTGGGAGGCTTTAGGGGAGACTTAGAGAGGGAAGAGAGAAAGATACGGCAAGAGGACAAGAGGATAAGACTTCAGTGCGGAAGAGGGACTTCTCTGATGGTCCCGTTGCTAAGATGCCACACTCCCAATGCAGGGGGTCTGAGTGCGATCCCCGGTCAGAGAACTAGATCCCACATGTAACAGCTAAAAGAGCCTGCGTGCTGCAATGAAGATGGGGAAGGCCACAGCTGAGACCTGGAGCAGCCAAATAAATAAATAAGTTCAAAAAAAAAAAAAAAAAAAACAAGGTTAGGTGGAAAAGAGATTGGGTCAGAAGAAAAAGGAGACAGAAGAAGCTCGGGAGAGTTAAAAATAAAGGAATCACTCCAGTGGGGAGAAAGGATAACAGGGGAAGTGGGGAGGGTTAGGGTGGACTGTGTTTGGAATCCAGAGGACAAAAAGCATAAATGTGTAGAGATCAGATGGAATTTTGATTCCTACAAACTTTCTCAAGTAGTCCTGAAAGGGGGAGGGGGGAAAAAATAATAGAGACAGCATTGAACCTCAGCGTTCATGTGGAAATTGGCATGTTCCCATGGGTCTCAGGCATGGGAATTGGCCTTTGTGAGCTCTTCCTGGAGTATCTGCCTGACTTCTGAACCTGAAGAACAAAAGACCTAGGTTTTAGAAGGGGATCGGGGGTGAATCTTAATGAGGCCGATTGTATCAGCCTGGGTTCTTGGTTGTGAACCACAGGGCTTCACTCTGGCTAGTTTAAACAGAAAATGAATTTATTAGGGAATAGTAAGTAGTTCACAGACTCTCCAAGAGGGTGCCCCAGACGTGGAGCTGACAAGGTCAGAAGTAGCGGCAAAACATCACACAACGGCTCCCATCAAGACTAGAGGGGTGTCAGACCTGGAAATAATAGCACCACGGCTGGACCTTGAATAAGAAAGGAAGGGTTGGACTTCCCTGGATGTCCACAGTGTTGAAGAATCCACCTGCCAGTGCAGCGGACACGGGTTTGATCCCTGGTCCAGGAAGATCCCACACGCCGCAGGCCAGCTAAGCCTGTGCACCACAGCTACTGAGCCTACGCGCCCTGGAGCCGATGCTCCAAAACAAGAGAAGCCGCCTCGATGACGAGCCCGGGCCCCACAGCTAGAGGCAGCCCCCACTTCCGGCAACTTTGTCACACACAGCAACGAAGACCCAGCTCAGCCAAAAAATAATAAATAATTATTTCAAAGGAGAGTTTGCCTGGATGCAGGGAAGGAACCCATTTTTCAGGCAAGGGATGGTGCCTTTGAACTGCGTGTCAAACTCCATCCTCACTTCCTTCTGCAGTGGAGTTCTCAGCCTGGGTGATTTTACCCACTGGGGACATCGGGCCCTGTCTGGAGACATTTTTACTCGTCACGATGCGGGGAGCGGATGCCACTGGCACCTGGCACACAGCTCTGGGAGCCAGAGTATAAATACCCCAGCTCCCTCCTCCTGTACAAGAAGAGCTTCTGAGGTACAGAGCTATACCAGCTCCCTCAGGGCCCCAGGGAGGTGGGGCTTCCTCTGCCCACGGCGCTCACAATCATGGGCTGGGCGAGGCTCCCTTCATCGTCTGCCTTCACTTCCCTTTCTCATTTCCTCAGTCTGCCAAGCTGCCTCCCAGATTTGCTCACACATCAGCCTGTTGCCTGAACTCAGGCCCTGTCTTGGGGTCTGCTTTGCAGAAACCCAGATCTAGAAAGTTATCCGACTTGGAGCCCAACTGTAGGCATGAAGAGGACTTTTCATTATTTTTCAGTTGCTAAGTTTTGTTCCAGTCTTTGAGACCTCGTGGACTGCAGCACGCCAGGCCTCCCTGTCTTTCACCATCTCCAGAAGCTTCCTCAAACTCATGTCCATTGTTTCAGTGATGACATCCAACCATCTCATCCTCTGTCGTCCCCTTCTCCTGCCTTCAATCTTTTCCAGCATCAGGGCCTTTTACAATGAGTAGGCTCTTTGCATCAGGTGGCCAAAGTATTGGAACTTCAGCTTTAGCATCCTTCCTTCCAATGAATAGTCATTGTTGACCTCCTTTAGGATTGACTGGTTTGATTTCCTTGCTGTCAAAGAGACTCTCAAGAGTCTTCTCTAGCACCACAGTTTGAAAGCATCAATTCTTCAGCTCTCGACCTTCTTTATGGTCCAATTCTCACATCTGTATGTAACTACTGGAAAACTATAGACAAAGACTTGGATCAACTAAAATTTTTAAATAACAACAATGCGGCCAGACAGAGCTTGGACTTTGTAGCTGGAGGTCATGGGAGTTCACAGACTGTTGTTGGCCATGGTCTAAAGAGAAGGTGCAGGTCTGACAAGCACCAAGGACCCTCGATGGTAAAATTCAGGCCCCAAAGTAGATAAAATTCAGTTCAGTTCAGTCGTTCAGTCATGTCTGACTCTTTGTGACCCTGTGGACTGCAGAACACCAGGCTTCCCTGTCCATCACCAACTCCAGGAGCTTGCTCAAACTCATGTCCATCAAGTCCATGATGCCATCCAACCATCTCATCCTCTGTCATCCCCTGTGAAAAGGCAAAAAAAGATATAACTAAAGTTTTGTGTTTTCTTTTTTGATTCATAAGTGCAACATGTGAAAGCTAAATCAATTGCTCTACAACTCAGAAATCCGACCCTTCAGAAAATAATATCTTGGTGGAAAAAAAGAGCAATGAAAATAGGGAACTCAGAGGACACCACATCACAGTCTCAATTACCTGACTAACTGGATCAGACTTCTCAAGCAGAAAAGATTAAATATTGATTCTCAGTGGGTTATCTTTATTTCTCCTTCTCTGTTCCTATGTCTGCATCATTGCCCCTGTGGAGAAGGAATATTCATGCCCTGCTACATGAGTATCCATTACAGCTTTTTTAGGACAAATTATTTTTGGAAGAACCATTTTACCTGTTAATCGTCACTGGAAAAAAAACGTTGCCTTGCCCCCGAAGAGAAAATATCTTTCTGTAAGTACAAGTGAAATTTGAATGTCAGATTACTGTTGTTCAGTCGCTCAGTCGTGTCCGACTCTTTGTGACCCCACGGACTGCAGCAGTCCAGGCTTCCCTATCTTTCACCATCTCCCAGAGCGTGCTCAAACCCACGTCCATTGAGTCGGTGATGCCATCCAAGCATCTCATCCTCCGTCGTCCCCTTCTCCTCCCGCCTTCAATCTTTCCCAGCATCAGGGTTTTTCCAAAGAGTCAGCTCTTCCCATCAGGCGACCAAAGTATTGGAGTTTCAGTTTCAACATCAGTCCTTCCAATGAATATTCAGGACTGAGTTCCTTTAGGATGGACTGGTTGGATCTCCTTGGAGTCCAAGGGACTCTCAAGAGTCTTCTCCAACACCACAATTCCAACACCATCAATTCTTCGGTACTCAGCTTTCTTTATGGTCCAACTCTCATATCCATACATGACCACTGGAAAAACCATAGCCTTGACTAGACGGACCTTTGTTGGCAAAGTAATGTCTCTGCTTTTTAATATGATGTCTAGGTTGGTCGTAGCTTTTCTTCCAAAGAATAAGATTCTTAGCTGTTGGCATTAAAACTTAATACACATGTGCAAGGTTGAAATGACTCTGTTACTATTTCTCCTGGTCTTGGATAGATTTCTATTTTAACATAATTTGCTTCTGCTTAATAGATAGGAAAGTCAGTATTACATATAATAGGTAAATTGTAGGATAAAGTCAGTATTACATATAATAGGTAAATAATAAAAAGAAACCAACTAGATGTTAAAAGATGCTTACATCTGCTTCTAATTGTCCTTTTCTTCTAAGCATTCAGTAGATAATTTCTGTTTTTAACAAGGAAACATCACAGTTTCCTTCTTACTGTGACTCCTTAAAACCTGAAATCCGCAATGATGGTTCATCTCAACCATTTTAATCTATCTGTTCTTCTTGGTTATGTGATGATCAAACCAGAATCCACCAAAAAAAATGCACAGTGGATTGCTCTTTTTCTGTTGTAGCGTTGTCTTAAGCTTCCTGCAGCCCTGTTTGGAAAAGAGCATGACGCTGGGAAAGATTGAAGGCTGGAGGAGAAGGGGATGATGGAGGATGAGATGGCTGGATGGCATCACTGACTCAATGGATATGAACTTGGGCAAACTCCGGGCGATGGTTAAGGACGGGGAAGCCTTGCGTGCTGCAGTCCATGGGGTTGCAAAGAGTCGGAGACAGCCTGGTGACTAAACAGCATTCCTGTTAGCTTTGGGCTTGCATCTTCTTTGAAAATCTTGCATATTTTCAAAAATACGTCAAGCCTGCCTTTCTGCTACTTTAGTGCCGGGGAGGACAAACCAGCTAGCTTTTACTGTCAGGAGGATCTCCAGCCCTCCCCCACAGAAGAAGCAAACTGAGAAGGGAGCCCTTTTCAAGATGGGAAGTGTGGGGCTGTGGAAGACAGTGGAGTGGACTCGCTTCTGCCAGTTGGTCCTGCCTGTTTTGGATCCCCACAACCTTAGCCCTTCTTCAGATATTACAACTGCTGATGGCATGCGTGGCTAACTTGGTCTTTACAAGCAGGAAGATAACCGCTCCGCACCGCTGAGCCCAGCAAGGCCAGAAGAAGCACCTGCCTGAGCCCAGTGCAGATTGCTGGCCCAAGAACCGTGAGCAAGATTAATAGTGTCTTTTTTAAGCCATTAAATTTCACAGCCGTTGATCAAAACAGCAAAAGCTAACATACAAATACCTCAAAGGGTGTTTTTTTTCAAACTCTAATGAGCATTCAAGAGTGAGGGTCTAAAAATTATTCAAATACAGCAATATTTTCAATGGTGGGGAAAAAAAATCTCATCTTTAAGCATCATTTTTTTTTAAATTAAATGACTGCAGAGTAGAAAGCAAAGAATGCCACCAAATACCACCAGCTAAAATATGGTCACAGATCCTGTGCGATTAAAGTGTTGGTCACTCAGTCCTATCTGACTCTTTGTGACGCTATGGACTGTAGCCCACCAGGCTTCTCTGTCCATGGGATTCTCCAGGCAAAAAAATACTAGAGTGGAATGCCATGCCCTTCTCCAAGGGATCTGCCCGACCCAGGGATCGAACCCAGGTCTCCCACAGTGCAGGCAGATTTCTTTACCATCTGAGCCACCAAATTTGTTGGCTCAGGGAAGCCCCAAAATTGTTCCATAGACCTAACCATTAAAAAAAAAAAAACCAGGTATTTACACACATCGTCTTTTCTTAAGATTTTTTTTTTTAAGCTAGAGTGGGTCTTCCGTGCTGTGCGAGGCTTTCTCCAGTTGTGGTGAGTGGGGGATATTCTTTGTGATCTGTGGGCTTCTCATAGGAAGGGCTTCTCTTGTTGCGGAGAATGGGCTCTAGGGCTCACAAGCTCCAGTAGTTCCAGCACGTGGGCTCCTGGGACCTGGAATCGACCCCGTGTCCCTTGCATCACAAGGCAGATTGTTAACCACTGGACCACCAGGGAAGCGCCCCACCCCCCTGCATGTGTCATCTTTTTATTTACAAGCAGCAAGGTGACTTTTATTTTACATTTTGAAGGTTGAAGTGTAGTTTTCACAGACTGACATGCATAAGTCTAAATGTTCTGTTTGATCAGTTTTGGTGATACTCACGCCTGTGTAACTCAAGCCACTATCAAAATATAAAAATTTCCATCATCAGGTAATTTCCTGTCACTCCTCCTACTTAATCCTCTCTCTACCCAGAAGCAACCACTGATCTGCATTCTGTCACTAAAAATTAGATCTGTCTCTCATAGAACGTCCCAAATCATTTAGTACATACTCTTTCGTGACTGGCTTCTTTTCCTCAGCAAAATGTTTCGGAAATTTATCCTTATATGGTGTTGCATATATAGACCACTCTTTCCTATTTAGGGCTGAGTAGTATCCCATTCTATGGGTGTGTATGCGTGCTCAGTTGTGTCCGATTCTTTGCAACCCCATGGACTCTTTGCAACCCTGCCAGGCTCCTCTGTCCATGGGATTTCCCCAGGCAAGAATCCTGGAGTGGGTTGCCAGTTCCTCCTCCAGGGGATCTTCCCGGCCCAGGGATTGAACCCCTGTCTCCGGCATGTCCTGCAGTGGCAGGCAGCTTCTTTACCAATGAGGCCTTTGGGAGGCATTCTAAAGCAAGGTCATTGCTCATTTAGCTCTTTTCCTATTGAAAGATGCCTGGATTGTTTCCAATTTTTGGTGACTGTAAATAAATCATTCTTGCACAAGGCTGATGTAGACACAGTCTGATTTCTCTTATGTAACTACCTGTGTGTGAAAATGCTGGACATAGAATGGATGGATGCTGAATTTCTTACAAACCTCTGATCAGTTTTCCAAAGCAGCTGAGTTATTTTCAATGCCCACCATCAGTGTGTGAGAATTCTGGTGGCTCCTCATCCTTGCCCTTCTTCCGTGTGGAAAATGACATGAACCATTCTACGATATGGTATTTCTTTCTTTCTATTTTCCAGCTATGCAGCGTGTGAGATCTTAGTTCCCCAAAAGAAAAAGTGAAAACATTAGTTCCTCAGTCACCTCCAACTCTTTGCGACCCCATGGACTGCAGCCCACCAGGCTCCTCCATCCATGGGATTTTCCAGGCAAGAGTACTGGAGTGGGGTGCCATTGCCTTCTCCGGGAGAAGCCCCTAGGACGCGGTATTTCATTGCAGGCCAAAAGACTTCTTTTTAAAAGTTTCCTTTGCATGGAAAGGTTGAACAACACTTGTTTCCCTGAACAATAACTGTTTTTGGATAACTAACTGGCATCATAGAGGCAGCTTGTTCAACATTGTGGAAAAAGAGTAAATCAAAAGCAACAGGAATCTGATTCTTAACAATCACCCATCTAGCAACATTGCAGTTTTAAGTGAAAGTGAAAACTGAAAGTCGCTCAGTCGTGTCTGACCCTTTGAGACCCCACGGACTAGACAGTCCGTGGAAATCTTCAGGCCAGAATACTGGAGTGGGTAGCCGTTCCCTTCTCCAGGGGATCTTCCCAGCCCAGGGATCAAACCAGGTATCCCCTATTGCAGGCCGATTCTTTACCAGCAGTTTTAAATGGTTATGTCTCGAACCAGAGCTCCTTACCTCAGTACAAATGGCTTCTAAGGACCCCATCGTAAGATTGAGAGCCACTGGGACACGTGAAGATAATGGGTACGTGGAAATAAGGATGCGGGGGAGGGGACTGAAGGCTAGAAACCAGTTCAGTGCTAACCAGGATTAAACGAGTGTCACGTCCATTAATCACCATTGTCAGTCTTGAGCTTGTCATGGGTGATGCTTGGAATTTAATGTGTTCAAATACCTAACTTTGTGCTGAGAACTGAGTGTAAGGTCATGAGCAGGACAGATGTTCCCCCTGCCTGCATGGAGAATACTATTAATATTTAGAGGGAAACTCGCCAAATAGAAAGGAACTTCCCTGATAGCTCAGCTGGTTAAGAATCTGCCTGCAAAGCAAGAGACCCCTGTTCGATTCCTAGGTCAGGAAGATCCCCTTGGAGAAGGGAAAGGCTACCCTACTCCAGTATTCTTGGGCTTCCCTGGTGGCTCAGCTGGTTAAGAATCTGCCCGCAATGCAGGAGACCTGGGTTCGATCCTTGGGTTGGGAAGATCCCCTGGAGAAGGGAACGGCTACCCACTCCAGTATTGTGGCCTGGAGAATTCCGGGCCTGTCTAGTCCATGGGGTTGCAAAGGGTTGGACACGACTGGGCGACTTGCACTTTCACGACAGTGCAGTGAGGGCTGTGATCTCAAAGCCCATCAGAGGCGTATGTCTAGGACTTGAGGGTTTTGTTGGGAAAGTCTGGGAGAGTGAACTGGTTAAACAAGTAAACAGACAGGAGGGCTCTAGTCAGAGACCTGAGCACAGAGGACAAGTGAGAGAGTGTCGTGGGAAAGCCCACGGTGAGCAGAGAACACCGTGTGTGAAGCAGAAGAGGGAGGCAGTGGGAAGTCATTCTTTGGGTTGATGAAGGAACATGAGTGGGCATGGAAAATGGTACAGCCACAGTGGGGAACATGCTCATTCGTGGTGCCTCAGTCCCCTAAATTTACAATTCAATAACTTAAACATAAGATTCTCCAGACTTCCCAGTGGTTAACAGTCTGCGTTTCCAAAGCAGGGTATGTGGGTTCGGTTCCCCGGTGGGTGTGGAGGGGGGTGCTTGGCCAAAAATTACATATTTTTAAATTTGTCATGTCACCCAGCAATTCTCCTCCTGGGTATGTACCCAAAGAACTGAATATAGGTGCTCAAATACGTGCAGTTCAGCCTCTCAGTCGTGTCCGACTCTTTGCACCCCTATGAACCACAGCACGCCAGGCCTCTCTGTTTATCACCAACTCCCAACTCATGTCCATTGAGTCGGTGATGCCATCCAACTTTCTCATCCTCTGTCATCTCCTTCTCCTCCTACCCTCAATCTTTCCCCTCATCAGGGTCTTTTCAAATGAGTCAGCTCTTCGCATCAGGTGGCCAAAGTATTGGAATTTCAGCTTCAAGATCAGTCCTTCCAATAAATATTCAGGACTAATTTCCTTTAGGGTGAACTGGTTGGATCTCCTTGCAGTCCAGAGGACTCTCAAGAGTCTTCTCCAACACCACAATTCAAAAGCATCAATTCTTCGGTGCTCAGCTTTCTTTATAGTCCAACTCTCACATGCATACATACCTACTGGAAAAATATGAATACGTGCACTTTGTACAATAGCCCCAAATTGGAAACAACCCAAAAGTCCCCACAGGTGAATGGATAAATAGAGTGTTGTATTAAAATGAAATATTGTGTGTGCCAAATCGCTTCAGTCATGTTCAACTCTGTGTGATCCTCTGGACTGTAGCCCGCCAGGCTCCTCTGTCCATGGAATTCTCCAGGCAAGAATACTGGAGTGGGTTGCCATGCCCTGCTCCAGGGGATCTTTCCCACCCAGGGATCGAACCCTGGTCTCCTGCATTGCAGGCAGATCCTTTACCATCTGAGCTACCAGGGAAGCCCAGTGAAATATTATTCCAGGGTAAAAAGAAGTGAAGGGGCTTCGCTGGCAGTCTAATGGCTAAGATTCCATGCTTCCAATGCACGGGGCCCGGGTTTGATCCCTCGTCAGGGGACTAATATCCCACATGCCACATGCTGCAGCCAAAATATTTTTTTTAATAAATTAAAAAAAAAAAAAGAAGTGAAGTACTAATCCATGCTGCAGCGTGGACGAAACCTTGAAAATAGTGTGCTAAGCCAAAGAAGCCAGCCACAAAACTATACCGTGTGATTCTGCTTACCTGAATGATCCAGATTTGGCAAACCCATGGAGACAGAAAGCAGGGAAGAGACACTGCTGAGTGGCCTCAGGGCTGCCTTTGAGGGTCATGGAAATGTTCTGGAAACAGAACTGAAAGGTGCACAGCATTGTAAATGAGTGTCGCCAGGAGCCAATGTGTATGTAATGCATGGCTTATCACGACTTTTCTCAGAGGGCAGGCGGTACCTTGGGGTTTGTCTTCAGAAGATCGGTGTGACCGTGACTTTTCTCTTTTCCTATTGCTCATCTCTTCGCTTCTTTTGTTGCGGTGGTTGCTGTTCAGTCGCTCAGTCCTGTCCGACTCTTTGGGACCCCGTGGACTGCAGCACACCAGGCTTCCCTGTCCTTCACGACCTCCCGGAGTTTGCTCAAACTCATGTCCATTGAGTCCGTGAGCCCATCCAACCATCTCATCCTCTGCCGCCCGCTTTGGGGGCTTACTATGGGATCCCACTGGATAGTACGGATTCTGCACTGGAAATATTTCCTTTTTATATGCATAGCTCGGTTTGCTCCAAAGCAGGCTGGCTTTCTGCCGATGGAGAAGGGGCCCAAGTGCCTATGGAGAGACAAGCACTGACCGGCTCAAAAAGCTAGCCTGCTCCTCCGGCATGCTCTAGGGCCATGCTGACAGAGATGGAGCTTTCCCAGCTCCGCAAGTGGGGGAGATCGTAATTTCTGGTTCAAACGACAAGGACAGAGAAAATCGTAGTTTATGTGATAAACATCACTGAAAGATAAAGTCAATCTTGGGGAAACAGTCATTATAATGATCAAATCAATCAAAGAGCCCTGCTATTTACTACGTGCCAGGCACCATGACTCATGCTTTCCATCTATGAGTGTGTGTAGCCCACCCCTACCCACACCCTCTGTCTCCCACCCCCCATCAGCACCTTCCCGCCCAAGAGCCCAGGTCCTCATCTCAAATATTCAAGGCCCAGAGCCCAGTGAGGGATTTTCAGGGTTCTCGCTTCTTGTCTCTATTTCTCCTCCCCACCTCCCCTTAATAAGGTGAGAAGAAATCCTATTCAACCCCGAGTTTCCATAGGGCCGACAGCCCTAGCAAAATTGTCTTAAATTCAGGAGAGGCAGGTGGCTTCAGTGGGGTTCTAAACCAGAGGTCAGCAAACTTTTTCTGCAAGGGGCCAGAGAATAAATTTGTGTAGACTTTGCTCTCCCTTCCGTCTCTGTCACAACCACTCAACTCTGCCGCTGAAGCCGAAAGTAGCCAGAGACTCCATGTTTGTGAATGGGAGTGGGTGTGTGCCAATAAAACTTTATTTGCAAAAATGGACAGTGGGCCGGATTGACCTGTGGGCTGTAGTTTGCCAGCCCTTGTGGTAAACTGAGGGTTTGGGGGCATGTTTTGATTTTACTTACCTATAGTTGTCCTGGCATCACCAACTCAATGGAGATGCTGCTACTGCTGCTGCTGCTAAGTCGTGTCTGACTCTGTGTGACCCCATTTGGATCAACTCCAGGAGTTGGTGATGGACAGGGAAGCCTGGTGTGCTGCAGTCCATGGGGTGGCAAAGAGTCAGACACAACTGAGCGACTGAACTGAACTGATAGTTGGCCTGATCCTCCTCAGGATGGATGAGTGGGCTGCCAGGAAAGGAACCATGGGCTTCGGTTGAAAGTCAAAATATCTGCTTTCTGCCCCACTCCCCTCAGCAGGAATGTGATGGTGACTACCCTTTCACCATTACATGCTCAGATGTCGTTGAGATAATGGCCTAGTTAGAGGCCTCTCGAGGTTCTGTTCCACTCAGCGGTGCCTAGCCCTTCCTCCAAGCAAACAGGGAAAAAGAAAAGCCATGCAACTGATTCATTCTTGGGTCCCCAGCAATTATGAGACCAGGACTTGTGCATTATTTAAAAGGGAAGATTAATTATTCAATGAGGGTTCCCAGGATGCATCTCTGGCCTCGTAGTAGGAGACAGGAAAAGCATACCATGCTGCCACTTCTGAATTCAGATGCAATAGAACCAGCATCTGAACCAGCTGTGCAGGGGGTGGGGCGGTGGGGAGGGGGTCTGGAGGGAGCCACAGAGGCTGCCACAGGCCAGAGAGCGATCAGGCACCCGTGGGCTCCACAGTGAACCACGTGCTTCAAAAGAGAAAGGGGGTACACCTCAAACTTGGACATGCTCTTCAGGAGGATGTCCCTAGCCGACCAAGACTGACTGAATGAGCCTTCATCTTGTGTCTGGTTTGCGTTTTACTCTGCAGCAGTGGATTCTTAGTGGGGGGGGGGGGGCGGAATGGGATATTTTTTTAGACAAATGTACTTTAGACATTTGCGTCTATTAATATCGGCAGCTGTGTACTTGCTTGGAAGGACACGCCTTCCACTGCAGGTCACCTTGTCACCAGGTGTATGAATGAACTAACCTAACAGAACCCCCTGAGGGTTTCCTGTGAGCCAGGATTTTTCCACCAAATAACGTGTGAAAGGGAAAATGAGAGTCGCTCAGTCCTGTTCAACCCTTTGCCACTCGGGGGACCGTTGCTCGCCAGGCTCTTCTGTCCAGGGAATTCCTCAGGCAAGAATACTGGAGTCGGTAGCCCATGCCCTTCTCCTGGGGATCTTCCCGACCCAGGGTGTGAACTCAGATCTCCTCCGTTGCAGGCAGATTCTTTACTGTCTGAGCCCCCCCCAAGGAAGCTGTGTATTTTGAACTAATGATAGACGCCCAAGAAGTTGCAAGAATAACACAGAGAGTCTCTTGTTTCCATTACCCATTTTTCCTGAAAACCAGCATCTTACATAAGACCATAGCGCATGACCGAAGCCAGGACCGTGACAAAGGCACAGTCCAGTGAAATCGCCAACAGTCCTTACTTGCATCTCGCGTTTTTCTGTGCGTTCATGAAATAGATGTGTCATTGTGTGTAACGGTATGAAGCCGCACCACTTTTACATTTACGGAGCTCTGCCACTATTAAGACACAGCACTCTTCCATAGCCACAAGGGAAATCCCCTGTGTCACCTAATTACTGTCACATTCCCCACCCTTCCTTCCCCAGCCACAGGCAGCCAGGGGCCTGCTGAGGACTGGCTTTGTACACTTTGCATAATTCCCTGGAAATTCATCCAGGTTGTGTATATCAATTAACAGTGTCTCTCCTTCCCTGGTGGCTCAGCTGGTAAGGAATCTGCCTGCAACGCAGGAGATCCCGGTTCGATTCCAGGGTCTGGAAGATCCCCTGGAGAAGGGAAAGGCTACCCACTCCAGTATTCTGGACTGGAGAATTCCATGGACTGTGTAGTCCATGGGGTCACAAAGAGTCAGGCACGACTGTGTGACTTTCTTCACTGCACCTGAAGAGCATTCAGACTGATACCTGTTTGGTTATTGTTGCTTAGTCACCAAGTCGTGTCCCACTCTTTTTCCTGGTGGACTATATAGCCCACCAGGCTCCTCTGTCCATGGGGTTTCCCAGGCAAGAATCTGCTTGCAATGCAGGTGACGTGGGTTCAGTTCTTGGGTTGGGAAGATCCCCTGGAGGAGGGCATGGCAACCACTCCAGTATTCTTGCCTGGAGAATCCCATGGACAGAGGACCCTGGTGGGTTAGAGTCCATGGGGTCACAAAGAGTCGGACACACTTTAGCAAATAAACAGCAACAGCAACATGTGATGAGGAGCTAAGAAAACAGAATTTCTCTGCAAACAAGTGGTTGTGTAGCCCAGCAAGACCAGATGGGCCTTTTGTGGACAGACACACCCTCCCGTGTCCTCCGATCTAGCTTCTTTCTACAGTGCCTGACACACACTCCTGAGCTGTTCTACAGACGCTAAACCCCACCCCCACCTCCACCAGACGAAAGAGCCAGCTAATTGCTGACCTTGAGCCCATAGCCCCTAGGCCTACCGCAGCGTAAGGATTGATAAGGTCGCTCCTGTGACCCCAACCTGTTACCTCACCATCAGCCAGTCAGAGCACTGTGCATGAGCTGATCACACACCCGACAACCTGCCTCCCTCACCTGGCCTTTAAAGATGCTTTTCTGAGACTCACAGACTTAGAGAGCAAACTTATGGTTGCCCGGAGGAGCAGGTTGGAGGAGGGTAGGATGAGGGGGAAGGGATAGTTAGGGAGTTTGGGATGGGTGTGTACACCCTGTTGTAATTAAAGGGAATAACCAGCAAGGACCTGCTGGACAGCACAGGGAACTCTGCTCAATGTCATGTGGCAGGTTGGATGGGAGGGGAGTTTGGGGGAGAATGGATACATGGATATGCATGGATGAGTCCTTTTGCTGTCCACCTGAAAGTATAAGAGCACTGTTCATCGTCTATGCTCCAATACAAAATAAAATCAATCAATAATCAAAGGAGAGCGCGTTCCTGAGACCCATCAGGGAGTTTGGATTTTTGAGCACCCGTTGCCCTGGCCTCCTTGCGCGGCGCTCTGCAGTGAACGCTACACGTTCCTCCACCACCAGCCCCGGGTCAGCAGGCTGCCTCCACTGCCCGCAGGCGAGCGGACTCAGCTTTGGTTCCGTAAGAGCTGGTGCTTTGAGAAAGCAAAAAAAAAAAAAGTTTCTAAGAAGTGTCTGTCAGAGGCCCAAGAAGTCTAGGAAACACCATGGGCTTTCATCCGGCAGGCTCACGTGGAACAAGATCTCCTCAGAGACGCGGATCGTGTACAGCCCAATCCCGTGTGAGCGTCGGCAGCACCTGCTGGAATTTCGCGCTGCTCAAGAAAACCCACATTTGTACGGCAAGCAGCGTTTCCTTTCCAGTCTCTCCACCTTGGACTTGAATCTGAGACCTGAGGCTTGGTGACGGGACGTCTGTCAAGACTGGCCAAACGGCTGGGCCCCAGCCCCCGTCTAATGATGTCATATTGACTTGGGTTGTTTTGAAACCAGCTCCTCATTTATGAAGAGTTGTTGTTGTTCAGTCACTCAGTCGTGTCTGACTCTTTGCGACCCCATGGACTGCAGCACGCCAGGCCTCCCTGTCCATCACCAACTCCCAGAGTCATGCCCATTGAGTTGGTGATGCCATCCAACCATCTCATCCTCTGTCATCCCCTTCTCCTCCTGCCCTCAAGCTTTCCCAGCATCAGGGTTTTTTCAAAAGAGTCAGCTCTTTGCATCAGGTGGCCAGAGTACTGGCGCTTCAGCTTCAGCATCAGCCCTTCCAATGAATATTCAGGACTGATTTCCTTTAGGATGGACTGGTTGGATCTCCTTGCAGTCCAAGGGACTCTCAAGAGCCTTCTCCAGCACCAGAGTTCAAAAGCATCAAATTCTTTGCCGCTCAGCCTTCTTTATGGTGCAACTCTCACATCCGTACATGACCAGTAAAGGAAAAAGCGAGCACTCCCCACAAGGTTAATTTTTCACTCCGTTTTCTTTGCCTTGTTGGCTTCCACTGCCCGCAGTAGAAACTTGAGCAGTGATTTTTATGCTCCAGGAGAAACACAACGGTGAGTAAGAAGTCGAGTTTCAATGACTCGCCAGGAGGAGAGAGCGTGTCCCATAACCCTGGAAGAGGAGGAAAAAGACCAGCGTCTCCCGCCCAGGTCTGCCAAAGGGGCAGTCTGGGCAACGCGGGGCGTGAGCCACACACCGTATTCTCCACTCGCTCAGCTGAACGCACAGACGCACAGCGAGATCCCTGTTTCCAGAGCCCAACAAGCAAAATCTCATTCCTTTTCAAGGATGCAGAGAGCAAGGATGCTGTGTACACTGCCCCCACCTCTCTGACTGTCTGTTGTGCAATCTGAGATGTGCAAACACTTTCTCTGAAGATATAGCTGGCAGTGGGGGCGGGGTGGTGATGCCGTTAGGTAGAGAACAAGAGCTGCCTTGAACACGTTTTCTGGAGCTGAAAGCAGGAGAGAAAGGAGGCCCCTTTGTGTGTCCTTCCCATCACTCTATTGTGGGATCCAAACTGATTCCTGTTAAAATATGCATGCCGACGTTTTATTTTTAACAAATGCCGGCCCGAGGAGGCATTTGCCTGGTCTCCTCCGTCCCTGAAACTCGTACCGGTGTCCTGAATCACTGGGCGATGATGGGGGGAAGGAAGATTTTGAGAAGGATGCAGAGACAGGAGGAGCTGAGCTGGAAACTGCTCCCAGGAGGGAGACGGGGAACTTGCTAGCTTCGTGGCCCCAGGGGGCAGACTCCCCAATAGCCTTTGAGAAGATGACAGGACTGAGCAGAGGAGGTGGGGTGGTGGGGTGGGACTCACAGAGGATGCCCTTAAAACCACTGGCTTGGGAAACTCATGTGCAAGGAGAGAATATTTTTGAAACTTGCTTCTTTCTGTTATGAAGAAATTCATACCATAAAGCCTCAAATTCTGGTGACATTTCATTTCCTACAAGGAAGCTCAGCTGGTGAGGAATCTCTGTGTACTTGAAAAAAAATCGCTATTAAACTAAGTTCAGTTCAGTCGCTCAGTCATGTCTGACTCTTTGCTACCTCATGGACTGCAGCACGCCAGGCCTCCCTGTCCATCACCAACTCCTGGAGTTTGCTCAAACTCATGTCCATCGCGTCGGTGATGCCATCCAACCATCTCAGCCTCTGTTGTCCCATTCTCCTCCTGCCTTCAATCTTTCCCGGCACCAAGGTCTTTTCCGGTGAGTCAGTTCTTCGCATCAGGTGGCCAAAGGATTGGAGTTTCAGCTTCAGCATCAGTCCTTCAATGAATATTCAGAACTGATTTCCTTTAGGATGGACTGGTTGGATCTCCTTGCAGTCCAAGGGACTCTCAAGAGTCTTCCCCAACACCACAGTTCAAAAGCATCAAACGAGAGCTGGCGTGTAATTCAATAAAAAGGACTAAATGTCGATACCCTACTCTTATGTCTCCTCACCCCCATCTCCTTCACCCCCAGGTAACAGCTTTCCATTCCTGTCTGTTTCTTCTAGAATTTCTCTCCATATTTCTCTGCATGCGTGCTTGCTTGCTCAGAACCTTCAGTCATGTCTGACTCTGTGATGCTCGTGGACTATAGCCCACCAGACGCCTCTGTCCATGCGATTCTCCAGGCAAGAACACTGGAATAGATTGCTATTTCCTCCTCCAGGGCATCTTCCCAACCTCAGGATCAAACCCTCGTGTCTTGTGTCTCTGATTTGGTAGGCGGGGTCTTTCCTACTGGCGCCACCTGGGACATGCTGTTCTTTCCTGATTTGTTCATTTCAGTCATTTCATCCATTTCCATGCTGGTACCTGGGGGACTGGGCTGGTCCCACCCAGCTCAATACCCTCCAGCTACGGTTTTTGTTGATACAGTCTTTATATTGTTAGGGCTTCCTGTGTTCTCCACTGATCCAAGTGGCAAGCTGTGATTGCGTTTCCTTTCTAGTTCAGCCCTGAGAATTTTCTGGAACTAATACCTGTCTCATGCTGTTGCTCAGCTTTCTAGGGTTGCAGGCCGTTTTTTTTTTCCCAGAGACTTTCTCTTGTCTGAAGATGCTCCCACCCGGCCACCCGCCACCGCCAAGTGTTCAGAACCATAAATAGTCTAGCTTTCCAGGTTTTCCCCATGCATGCACCACCCCCTGCACCCACCTGCTCCGGAAGATGCCGGTTTGTGCTGAAACCCAGCACACAGCTCGTCCTGCAGCAGGCCAGCCTCTCGCTTGGTTCGGCTCTCCTCTCCCAGTCTCCTTGTCTGTTTCATTCCTGCTCTGTGTTTCAGAGACACATTTCTCCAGGAGTTCCCACAGAGAGCATCCACATGAGGTGTGGGACTGTATCCTCCCAGGATGTGTCAACTACTCATGTCCCCGCCTTGGGTCTACCTGAGAGAGACCTGGCTGGGTCGGAAACATCCTAAGAAAATTCTCTGCTTTCATCCCGGCTGCCTGCCCACTCCACCCTCCCACCCCTGCCCTGAGGAGCCGCCTGCTCTTAGAATCTTGTTCACCCTCATCAGAGATGCCTCTGCAGAACTTTTTTGCCCCTAGAAACAGAGCATGTGTCCCAAGTCAGTTCAGTTCAGTCACTCAGTCATATCCAATTCCTTGTGACCGCATGGACTGCAGCACGCCAGGCTTCCCTGTCCTTCAATACCTCCTAGAGCTTGCTCAAAATCACGTCCATTGAGTCAGTGATGCCACCCAACCATCTCATCCTCTGTCATCCCCTTCTCCTCCTGCCCTCAATCTTTCCCAGCATCAGGGTCTTTTCAAATGAGTCAGCTCTTCCCGTCAGGTGGCCAAAGGATTGGAGTTTCAGCTTCAGCATCAGTCCTTCCAATGAACACCCAGGACTGATTTCCTTTAGGATGGACTGGTTGGATCTCTTGCAGTCCAAGGGACTCTCAAGAGTCTTCTCCAACACCACAGTTCAAAAGCTTCAGTTCTTGGGTGCTCAGCCTTCTTTATGGTTCAACTCTCATATCCATACATGACTCCTGGAAAAGCCATAGCTTTGACTAGACAGACCTTTGTTGGCAAAATAATGTCTCTGCTTTTTAATATGCTGTCTAGGTTGGTCACAGCTTTTCTTCCAAGGAGCAAGTGTCTTTTAATTTCATGGCTGCAGTGACCATCTGCAGTGATTTTGGAGCCCAAGAAAACAAAGTCTCTCACTGTTTCCATTGTTTCCTCATCTGTTTGCCATGAAGTGATGGGACCAGATGCCATGGTCTTAGTCGTTTGAATGTTGAGCTTTAACCCAACTTTTTCACTCTCCTCTTTCACTTTCATCAAGAGGCTCTTTAGTTCTTTGCTTTCTGTCATAATGGAGGTGTCATCTGCGTATCTGAGGTTATTGATATGTGCCCCAAGTTCGATGTTTAAAGGTAAAAAGGAAGAGGTGATTTAAAAGGTAAAAAGGAAGAGGTGAAATTAACTTTAAGAATATATTTTATTTATCTGGTATATCAAATATGCAGTGGTTTCTGCGACTTCCCTGGTAGTCCAATGATTAAGACTCTGCACTTCAAATACATCGAGTGCAGGTTTGATCCCTGCCTGGGGAACTAAGATCCCACATGCCATGCACCCCCCCGCAAAAAAAAATGTCACAGTGTTAACCTGTGATCTATATAAAAATGGTCAACGGGAGGCTTTACCTTGGAGAGGTCTTTGAGGTCGGGCATGTGTATCACACTCTCAGCCCACCGGGTTCAGACCTGACGTGTCGTGAGCCCTGACACTCACGTGTTTAGGTGAAGAAGAGGGTCTTTTGTGGTTGGAGAGCTGGCCCGCCTTCCTGGTGGGTGGCCATCACACAGCAAGTCACGTCCCTGCCATGGGGGTTTCTCCAAGCCTGTGCCAGAGGGCCCCCCCGTTCAAAATACATTCTTCAAATCCTGCAACATTCTTCAGGTTTGCAACATTTTCTGTGAAAGGTCCAGAAGCTTCTGGAACAAGCGACTCTTCGGTCCTTACTGGGAAAGTCGCTCAGTCGTGTCGGACTCTTCGCAACCCCATGGACCGCAGCCTGCCAAGGTTCTCCTCTGTCCATGGACTTCTGTAGGCGAGAATACCGGAGCGGGTTGCCATTTCTTTCTTCATCGGTCCTTACTGAGGGGTGGGCAAAAAGGAAACTGGGTGTGTGGTTGGCAGAGGGCCACCCCCTGCCCAGTGTGGTTCTCAGGCAGGGTGGGTCTCAGTTGGCAAAAAAATCACGTACACGGCGCTTGCCACTGTTGTGAGTGAAAGTGTCAGTCGCTCAGTCGTGTCCAACTCTTTGCGACCCCATGGACTATAATAGCCAGCAGGGCTCCTCTGTCTCTGGGGTTTCCCATGCAAGAATACCAAAGTGCATGGCCATTCGCTTCCCCGGGGGATCTTCCCCACCCAGGAATTGAACCCGGGTCTCCTGCCTTGGCAGGCGGACTCTTCACTGTCTGAGCCTGCAGGGAAGCCCATTCGTTCTCCTAACAGCCCTGCCCCCATTCTACAGATGAGAGCACTGCCACCCAGAGAGGGTCAGTGGAGAGCCCCAGCTGGGTCCCCAGGCAGTGGCTCCACACTCCGCGCTCTTGGGCACTCCTGGTGGTCACCTGTCTCCCCACCACCACCCGGGGAGTCCCTGCACAGTCAGGTGGAGCAGTGGAACTGTTTGGGTGTTTCACCATAAAGTGATATGCTGTGAAATCGGAGCCCGTGGCTTTGAACTCAATTTTTGCAAAGTGGGTTTAAATCCAGAGCCCAGGCTGCAGTCAGAGCAAGTTCTGACCTTTAAATACTCCCTGGGGCTTCCGCCCTGACCCTTCCCCATTTCACCCTGATTCTGCTTCCCTCGCCCACCCTCACAGCTAGAGACAGAGGCCATAGTTCGCCAGCCCCGCCTGGAGGAGCTTAGAACAAGAAACTCCTGCTTAAGCACATTCCAACCAAATTAGGCCCCACTCTGTTGCCAACTGTGAACGTTTAGTCTCTGCTCTCCTTTCTGCCTTATTCAACTTTTCTGCTGCTGGAGTTTCCAGCATGTTTGTGCCTCTCAAATCCCTTGGATGTGCCTTGCTAGGAACCAGCAGGCTCACAAGTAAAAAGATGAAAAAAATTTGGACTCTACTCATTTGCATCCCGTGATGGTTTTGACAGGAACTGGACCTGAGTGAACCTTCACTCCATGAAGGAAAGGCTGGCTAATCACTTTAATGGAGCAAACATTGCAGGGACTGGATTAATCTGGTTTTCATGTCATGGAGCTGAGATAGTTTACACATATGTAACAGCACATGCTGTTTCATGCATGTGTGCGTGTCTGCTAAGTCTGATTCTGCCACCCCATGGACTGTAGCCCACCAGGCTCATCTGTCCATGGGGATTCTCCAGGCAAGAATACTTTAGTGGGTTGCCATGCCCTCCTCCATCACAGCCTGGTACTCTCGGCCGCTGCCCCTGACCTCGGACATGGGGTAACTCCTCTTGGTCACCGCCCAAATAGATTTAAGGGACTAGATCTGGTAGATAAGAGTGCCTGATGAACTATGGATGGAGGTTCGTGACATTGCACAGGAGACAGGGATCAAGACCAACCCCATGGAAAAGAAATGCAAAAAAGCAAAATGGCTGTCTGAGGTGGCCTTACAAATAGCTGTGAAAAGAAGAGAAGTGAAAAGCAAAGGAGAAAAGGAAACATATAAGCATCTGAATGCAGAGTTCCAAAGAATAGCAAGAAGAGATAAGAAAGCCTTCCTCAGTGATCAATGCAAAGAAATAGAGGAAAACAACAGAATGGGAAAGACTAGGGATCTCTTCGAGAAAACTAGAGATACCAAGGGAACATTTCATGCAAAGATGGGCTTGATAAAGGACAGAAATGGTATGGAGCTAACAGAAGCAGTAGATAGTAATAAAAGGTGGCAGGAATACACAGAAGAACTGTACAAAAAAGATCTTCACGACCCAGATAATCACGATGGTGTGATCACTCACCTAGAGCCAGACATCCTGGAATGAGAAGTCAAGTGGGCCTTAGAAAGCATCACTATGAACAAAGCTAGTGGAGGTGATGGAATTCCAGTTGAGCTATTTCAAATCCTGAAAGGTGATGCTGTGAAAGTGCTGCACTCAATTTGCCAGCAAATTTGGAAAACTCAGCAGTGGCCACAGGACTGGAAAAGATCAGTTTTCATTCCAATCCCAAACAAAGGCAATGCCAAAGAATGCTCAAACTACTGCACAATTGCACTCATCTCACATGCTAGTAAAGTAATGCTCAAAATTCTCCAAGCCAGGCTTTAGCAATACGTGAACCATGAACTTCCAGATGTTCAAGCTGGTTTTAGAAAAGGCAGAGGAATCAGAGATCAAATTGCCAACATCTGCTGGATCATGGAAAAAGCAAGAGAGTTCCAGAAAAACATCTATTTCTGCTTTATTGACCATGCTAAAGCCTTTGACTGTGTGGATTACAATAAACTGTGGAAAATTATGAAAGAGATGGGAATACCAGACCACCTGATCTGCCTCTTGAGAAATCTGTATCCAGGTCAGGAAGCAACAGTTAGAACAGAAGAACAGTTAGAACAGACTGGTTCCAAATAGGAAAAGGAGTACATCAAAGATGTATATTGTCACCCTGCTTATTTAACTTATATGCAGAGTTCATCATGAGAAACGCTGGACTGGAAGAAACACAGGCTGGAATCAAGATTGCTGGGAGAAATATCAATAACCTCAGATATGCAGATGACACCACCCTTATGGCAGAAAGTGAAGAGGAACTCAAAAGCCCCTTGATGAAAGTGAAAGTGGAGAGTGAAAAAGTTGGCTTAAAGCTCAACATTCAGAAAACGAAGATCATGGCATCTGGTCCCATCACTTCATGGGAAATAGATGCGGAAACAGTGGAAACAGTGTCAGACTATTTTTTGGGGGTCTCAAAATCACTGCAGATGGTGATTCAGCCATGAAATTAAAAGGCGCTTACTCCTTGGAAGAAAAGTTATGACCAACCTAGATAGCTATTCAAAAGCAGAGACATTACTTTGCCAACAAAGGTTCGTCTAGTCAAGGCTATGGTTTTTCCTGTGGTCATGTATGGATGTGAGAGTTGGACTGTGAAGAAAGCTGAGCGCCGAAGAATTCATGCTTTTGAATTGTGGTGTTGGAGAAGACTCTTGAGAGTCCCTTGGACTGCAAGGAGGTCCAACCAGTCCATTCTGAAGGAGATCAGCCCTGGGATTTCTTTGGAAGGAATGATGCTAAAGCTGAAACACCAATACTTTGGCCACCTCATGTGAAGAGTTGACTCATTGGAAAAGACTCTGATGCTGGGAGGGATTGGGGGCAGGAGGAGAAGGGGACGACAGAGGATGAGATGGCTGGATGGCATCACTGACTCGGTGGATGTGAGTCTGGGTGAACTCCAGGAGTTGATGATGGACAGGGCGGCCTGGCGTGCTGTGATTCATGGGGTTGCAAAGAGTCGGACACGACTGAGCGACTGAACTGAACTGATGCCCTCCTTCAGGGGATCTTTCCCACCCAGGGATTGAACCCATGTCTCTTACATCTCCTGCATTGGAAGGAGAGTTCTTTACCACTAGCGCCACCAGGGAAGCTCCATGCTATTTCATCAGCTCAGTTCAGTCGCTCAGTCGTGTCCAACTCTTTGGGACCCCATGAATCGCAGCACGCCAGGCCTCCCTGTCCATCACCAACTCCCAGAGTTTACCCCAACTCATGTCCATCGAGTCAGTGATGCCATCCAGCCATCTCATCCTCTGTCGTCCCCTTCTCCTCCTGCCCCCAATGCCTCCCAGCATCACGGTCTTTTCCAATGAGTCAACTCTTCGCATCAGGTGACCAAAGTATTGGAGTTTCAGCTTCAGCATCAGTCCTTCCCATGAACACCCAGGACTGATCTCCTTTAGGATGGACTGGTTGGACCTCCTTGCAGTCCAAGGGACTCTCAAGAGTCTTCTCCAACAGCACAGTTCAAAAGCATCAATTCTTCTGTAGCAATAATAGCTGATTTTTTTTTCAAGAGTGTTGGTTTAGCTATCACGTCCTTAGGTAGTACAAGTGTCTTTTTTTTTTTTTTTTTGTCTTTTTTGTTATATCTCTGTTTGCCCAGGTGTGGTTTCCCCTGAGCCTGTTGCAGCCGCCTGGACCTGGGAATGTATAATTATGATCGCATCTCTTCAAAATCCTACGCGTCTTGCACTTCAACAGTTCTGAGATGTTGGAGCTCTTATGTAACAAGCCAACCCTAGGTGGAGAGCTTCCTAAAAGAGAAAAAAAGCTTTTCTGAATCAACAAGCAAAACTGGGCTGTAAATTCCCTAAAGATAACACTGAGAGGATAAATAAATATTCCACATTTGGAAACAGACACACGTGAGATAAAGCCTCCAGTTTGGGAAGACAGTGAATAGTCAGGGACATATATTCCAGTCTGAGAAAAAGAAGTGGAAATTGCAGATCTGTGCGTAAGCTGTAAGGAGTCCGCTTGCTGGTGGCAACGCAATTACCTTTGAGTTAATCGTTGGGAAGATGAAAGAATACAAGAGTGTGACTTTTGACTTTTAATATGATTTTTCAGTAATAATTGTAGGAATAATTAACTAATTCAGGACAAGCGTCTTCCAAAGTCTATTAAGATATAGCTCTGGTAGATTAATTGGCACCGTTTCCTGCTGCTTCTCTCTTTAACAAAACGAATAAAAATATTTTTCATGCATGTCATAAATATTAGATAACTTGAAATTGGGTTTTCCCTTATTGCGGGGCTGGTATTTTTAGCACGCATCCAAAAACATGTGGCATTGGCTCTTGCAGACCCTTTTCCTGGGTTCTAGCCTGGTAATTAGCCCTTAATTTCACTAGAATTATTTTCCCCAGGCTCCCCCAAAAAAGTGCACGCTAATTATGAATTATCCTCACTTGTTCATTAAAGCAAGCCCTCAAAGAGCTTCGTTGAGACGACAGTTTATTAGCCTGAAACAGGCTCTCCTACGTTCTTAAAATCATTAAGGCTTTCAAAATATTTTACATGCAGAACGTTCCTGCGAGTTTACAGCAACTTTGCATGTGAGCCGACTCCTGGTCATTTCCCGCTTTGTCCTGACCCATCCTTCCAGAGTGTGTACAGACAGTCCCGTCTGTAACCTCCAAGCTCATGAGATGAACACCTCCCAGCGGGGGATGACAGCTGTCCTTTATGGTGGCTCATTGCTCCCCCCGCCCCCAGATGGCTGAGACATGGCCCACCTTGGCATACAACACACGACGAGGCGTGAGCAAAGGTGGGGAGCTTCCTTTGGCTGGATGACCCCCAACAAAGTGCAGAGCATAAGCCCCTTAGAGTGGGGTCCATCTGTCTCCACTGCCTTCTGGAGGATCCACACAGCTGCCCCTCTCAGCCTTCCCTTGGTCCCCATGTTGAAATGAAGGTTCCTCGCATTTGATAGATTTTCAGAAGTAGATCAGTGGTGGTACACGCACGAGCATACACACTCAGTGGAATACTACTCAGCCATGGAAAAGAATGAAACTTTGCCACTTGCAACGAGATGGATGGACTGGGAAGATATTACGCCAAGTGCAATAAGTCAGACTGTTTCATATCACTTACGTGTGTAATAGAAAAAATAAATATATAAAGCCCATGCACTGCAACCAGAGAGTAGCAACCACTTGCCACAAGCAGAGAAAGACAAAGCGTAGCAACAGAGTCCCAGGCAATCCAAAAAATATATTTAAAAAAAATTTTTTTTTAAGAATTAAAAAACTGGTCCTCAGGGCCTGTGATTCTGTGACCTCACATGGCAGGAGGGACTCTGCTCAGCTCAGCTCAGCTCAGTTGCTCAGTCGTGTCCAGTTGTTTGCGATCCCATGGACTGCAGCACACCAGGCTTCCCTGTCCATCACCAACTCCCAGAGCCTATTCAAACTCATGTCCATTGAGTCAGTGATGCCATCCGACCATCTCATCCTCTGTCGTCCCCTTCTCCTCCTGCTTTCAATCTTTCCCAGCATCAGGGTCTTTTCCAGTGAGTCAGCTCTTTGCAACAGGTGGCCAAATTATTGGACCTTCAGCTTCAACATCAGCCCTTTCAATGGATATTCAGGACTGATTTCCTTTAGGATGGACTGGTTGGATCTCCTTGCAGTCCAAGGGACTCTCAAGAGTCTTCTCCAACACCACACTTTAAAAGCATCAAATCCTCAGCCCTCAGCTTTCTTTATAGTCCAGCTCTCACATCCATACATGACCACTGGAAAAACCAAACTTTGACTAGACAGACCTTTGTTGGCAAAGTAATGTTTCTACTTTTTAATATGCTATCTAGATCAGTCATAGCTTTTCTTCCAAGGAGTAAGCATCGTTTAATTTCATGGCTGCAATCCCCATCTGCAGTGATTTTGGACCCTCCGAAAAATAAAGACTCTCATTGTTTCTACTGTTTCCCCATCTATTTGCCATCAAGTGGTGGGACTGGATGCCATGATCTTAGTTTCCTGAATGTTGAGCTTTAAGCCAACTTTTTCACTCTCCTCTTTAGATGTCATCAATTACAGATCTGGAGATGGAGACCTTGTCCTGGGTGGTCTGAGCGGGCCCCCAGAATCCCAAGGATCCTTGTAAGGGGAAGGCAGGAAAGTCAGGAGCAGAAAAGCAGATGTGAGCCTGGAAGCAGAGGTGCGAGTCAGGATGGTGAAGCTGGTTCGCTGCTGGCTTTGAAGATGCAGAGAGGGGCCAGGAAAGCAGGCGCCTTCTAGAACCTGGAAGAGAAAGAATAACAAGAATGTCCCACCCACCCCCGCAACCCCGAGCCTGGAGAAGGACTCAGCCCTGCCAACAACCTGTTTCAGACCACTGACCTCTAGCCCGGTGACAGCTTCAGCGTATGCTGCTTTAAAGCTCTTTCAGCTTTTGATAATGATAGCAGCCACGGGCGACCAATGCGGGGAGGATTCAGAACCAGCAATGGACAACTTGGGAAAGAAAGAACACCAAATGAGGAGTGGAGGTTGTTCCTGCCTTCTACGTACCACCTCTCTCGTACCACCTCTCTCCCCCGGGGGCCAATGGACCGAGGCAGGGCACTCAGGTCGGTGTGGAGTCCCAGGAGGGAGGGGGCTCATTGCTCCCTCAGGCCAGCCCTGGAAACCTGCCTGCTTGTAGCTCTCATCTCTTGGGGTTGGATGTGATAGAACTTCTCAGTGTCCACCCTCTCCTCTTTGGGAGGCAAATTCCAGAAGAGTGCTTGTCGCTCAGTCGAGTCCACTCTCTGAAGTTTCCTTGGGATTTTGCAGTGGGAGACAGGAAGCAGAAAGAGAAGATTGGATCTGAGACCTCTTACTGCTGGATAGGAGGGAACAACCTCAAGCCAACGGGGGAAATGCAAAGAGCGGGAGATTCGATGCCAAGTGAGATGAATGTCAGCTCTGCCACCAGCGATTCTTTGTTCATCCAGGTGGCTCTTAACGTTCCCGTCTATACTTAGCACGACTTCCGAGAGGCTCCTTGGGTCAGGTGTGCGATCATTCCCCCATCCGTAGGTGTGTGTGAAACAAGCGGTCTCTTGAAGGCTCTTAGAAATGCCGGGTTATCTGCGTGCTCCCAGTGTAATGACGAGGATGCTTAAACGCAGAAGAGGGAGGCAGGAAAGTTTTTGACCAGAGAAGATCTGAGTCTGAAAGAATGCTGAGAAAAGACACGGCATTGCCTCCAGACAGGACCTGGCTCCAGCTGTAGCAAGACACGCGGAGCTGAGCCAAGCCTGGTCGGCAGAGCTGAGTCAGGCCAGAGGCGAAACACAGCCCGAGTGCTTCGTGAGCAAGAAGTAGACGATGGCTGTAGCGGATAAAGCTCGTACGGTGCAGCACAGGGTGGAGTGTGCAAGGACCAGCCTCCACTGCACGCTGCTTGACAGGGAAGGTCTGGGAATGGATGTGAGAACCACAGGACCCATCGGGAACCACAACACCCAAACACGGTGGAAGGAACCTAGAGAATTTATTTTCACGAGGAGCTATGGACCAGAGACTCCAATGCAGCAACGCAGGCTGAACGAGGAGGAGAATGGACTGTGGAGAGGACTCTGCCCAGGACAGCACGGTGCTGACATGTGGGCCCGTTTCAGCAGAAACTCGGACATACAAGGACGCCCCTGCTTTGACTTGTGAGGGTTTGCAGTACACCAAGGGCAATGCCCAAGGGAAAGACTAGGACCCCGGTGCCTTGAAGGGCACTGGGGCGACCCCAGGAAGCTTATCCTTTACGAAGCTGGCTTTTCTCAACCCCCTGTACATTCCTTCATGTCAGGAATCCAGCCTTACAACACTCTGGAGATTGCAGTAAGGGGCACTGCCGTAAGAATGTGCACTGGTCAATGTGTCCAGCTGTGGGTGTGCCCCTCTCCCCACACCAAGAGTTGTAAGGAAGACAGGAAATACAGAGGCAGGGATAATCAAGGCCTTTACCTGCCAAGCTCAGGTACCTGTCACCTTGTTGGATTCTCTACAAAGTTTATGCTGGATCGAAACAACAACAACAACAAAAATGGATTTTCTCATTTTTCTCAGTGGCAGTCTGACCTCAATCTTCACTTGTTCTATAAGATGAAATCTTGCTCAGGAATTAGACTTTCTAATATTGTAAATTAGAATCACACAGAGGGCACTTTCTTGGTGGTCTAGTGGACAAGTGTTCATTTCCTGATTTGGAAACTAATATCCTGCATGCTGTATGGTACAACAAAAAAAATTTTATTTTTTTTTAATTTTTAAAATAAAATAAAAAAAAAAAAGAAAGAGAGAGTTCTCCACAGGAGGGGCACAGTGTCTTAAACAGGAAGACCTAGGTCAGCAGTCAAGGTAGCAGAGGCTTTGCTAGGGAAGCAAGACTAGGCTAGTGGGTGACCCAACCGGAGTGGACAGAGGGCATTCTAAGGTGGGGGAAAATGGGTGTGAACAGTTCCTGAGAGGAGATGGAGAAAGGTCCCCTGCCCCAGGGGAGAAAAGGACTCATGAGGCCACTTTGTCATGACACCTGCATTGTCCCCTCCAAGAGGTGATGGGGAAAGTAAGCGCTGTGCTTAGAATCCAAAAATTATCCTGGGCTAGTGGCACATTGTAGCTTTGAAAATGAGTGTGGCCTGGATCCTACCCCTAGTGAAGTCAATTTAATTCATTGCTGTGTGGCGTGGCCTGGGTTATGGGACTTTTAAAAGCTTGTCTAGTATTTTTAATACGCAGCCCAGATTGAGACTTGCTGATCCAAAGCAGTGATTCCCCAACTTCGGCATGCACCAGAGATTTGTTAAAACACATTTCTTCTCTTTTCTTTTTTTAAAAATCTTCTGGCTGCACCGCACAGCATGTGGGATCTTAGTTCCCCGACCAGGGATTGAACCCACACTGCCTTGCTGGCAGCGTGGAGTCTTAACCACTGGAGCACTAAGGAAGTGCCCTAAACACAGATTTCTTGGCCCCACCCCTGGAATTCTCAAGTCAGGAGGTGTGAATGAGGTTGGGTCATTTGTACTTCTCATAATCTACCAAATGATGCTGATATTGCTGGGGCTTCCCCATAGCTCAGCAGTATAGAACCTGCCTGCCGACACAGGAGATGCAGGATGAGGGTTCGATCCCTGGATAAGGACGATGTCCTGAAGAAGGAAATAGCTACTCACTCCAGTATTCTTGCTAGGGAAATCCCATGGACAGAGGAGCCTGGTGGTCTATACAGTCCATAGGGTTGCAAAGAGTCGGACATGACTGAGCAACTGAGGATACATGGATGCTGATGTTGTTGATCCCAGGACCACAGTTTGAGGACCACTAAGTGAAGTGAAATTCACTCAGTGGTGTTCGACTCTTTGTGACCCCATGGACTATACAATCCATGGAATTCTCCAGGCCAGAATACTGGAGTGGGTAGTCTTTCCCTTCTCCAGGGGATCTTCCCAACCCAGGCATTGAACCCAGGTCTCCTGCATTGCAGGCGGATTCTTTACCAGCTAAGCCACAGAGAAGTGGACTAGCCTGGGTGGGCCTCACCTAAGCAGTCCTCTCAATAAAATGGCAGACTAGCCTGGGTGGTCCTGGCCTCTTTCGTGGTCTCAGTCGAAAGGCAGGCTAGTCTGGGTGGGCCTGGCCTAATCCATGGTGCCAACCAAAAGGCAAACTAGCCTGGGTGAGCCTGGCCTAATCCATCGTATCAGTCAAATGGCCAACTAGACTGGGTGGGCCTGGCCTAATCCGTGGTCCCAATCAAATGACAGACTCGCCTGTTGGTGTTGGCCTAATATGTGGTCTCAATCAAAAGACAGACCTACCTGGGTGGTACAGGCCTAATCCATGGTCTCAATCAAAAGCCAGACTACCCGGCATGGACCTGGCCTAAGCAGTGCTCTCAATCAAATGGCACACTAGCCTGGGTGGGCCTGGCCTAATCCGTGGTCTTAGTCAAATGACAGATGAGCCTATTGGTACTGGCCTAATCTGTAGTCTCAGTCGAAAGGCAGACTAGCCTGGGTGGGCCTCGCCTAATCAGCGGTGTCAGTCAAAATGCAGACTCGCCTGGGTGGGCCTGGCCTAATCTGTGGCTCAGTCAAATGGCAGACTAACTTGGGTGGGCCTGGCCTAATTCATGGTCTCAGTTAAATGAGAGACTAACCTGTTGGTACTGGCCTAATCTGTGGTTTCAGTCAAAAGGCAGACTAGCCTGGGTGGGCCTGGCCTAATCAGTGATGTCAAATGAAATGCAGACTAGCCTCGGTGGGCATGGGCCAATCAGGGATGTCAATCAAATGGCAGATTAGCCTCGGTGGGCCTAGCCTATTCTGCGGTGTCAATCGAAAGGAAGACTAGCCTGGGTGGGCCTGGTCTAATCAGGGGTCTCAGTCCAATGACAGACTAGCTTGAGTTGGCCTAGCCTAATCAGTGGTGTCAATATAAAGGCAGACTAGCCTGGGTGGGCCTGGACTAAGCAGTGCTCTCAATCAAAGGCAGACTAGCCTGGGTGGACCTCTATTAATCCGTGATCCTAATCAAAAGGCAGACTAGCATGGGTCAGCCTGGCCTAATCAAGGGTGTCAATCGAAAGACAGACTAGACTGTTGGTACTGTGCAAATCCATGGTCTCAGTCAAATAACAGACTAGCCTGCTGGTACTGGCCTAATATGTGGTCTCAATCAAAAGGCAGACTAGCCTGGGTGGGCCTAGCCTAATCAGTGTGTTAATGGAAAGGAAGACTAGCCTGGGTGGTCCTGGCCTTTTCCGCAGTCTCAGTTAAATGGCAACTAGCCTGTTGGTATTGGCCTAATCCATGGTTTCAATCAAAATGCAGACCAGCCTGTGTGGGCCTGGCCTAATCAATGGCGTCAATCAAAAGGAAGACTAGGCTGAGTGGGCCTGGTCTAATCAGTGGTGTCCGTCGAAAGGCAGACTAGCCTGGGTGGGCCTGGCCTAATCAGTGGTGTCCATCGAAAGGCAAACTAGCCTGCTGATACTGGCCTAATCCGTGTTCTCAATCAAAAGACAGACTAGCCTGGGTGGGCCTGGCCTAATCAGTGGTGTCCATCGAAAGGCAGACTAGCCTGTTGATACTGGCCTAATCTGTGTTCTCAATCAAAAGACAGACTAGCCTGGGTGGGCCTGGCCTAATCAGTGGTGTCAATTGAAATGAAGACTAGCCTAAGTGGGCCTGGCCTAGTCAGTGGTGTCAGTTGAAAGGCAGACAAACCTGGGTGGGCATGGGCGAATCAGGGATGGCAATCAAATGGGAGACTAGCCTGGGTGGGCTTAGCCGCTTCCGTGGTCTCAATCGAAAGGAAGAGTAGCTTGGATGGGCCTGTCTAATCAGTGTGTCAATGGAAAGGCAGACTAACCTTGGTGGGCCTTGCCTAAGGACTCCTCTCAATCATATGGCAGACTAGCCTGGGCGGTCCTGGTCTCTTCCATTATCTCAGTCAAATGACAGACTAGCCTCTTGGTACTGGCCTAATCCGTGGTCTCAATAAAAAGGCTGACTATCCTGTGTGGGCCTGGCCCAATCAGGGGTGGCAATCTAAAGCAAGTCTAGCCTGGGTGGGACTGGTCTATTCAGGGGTATCAATCAAAAGGCACACTAGCCTGGGTGGGCCTCACCTAAGCAATCCTCTCAATCAAATGGCAGAGTAGCCTGGGTGGTCCTGGCCTCTTCCGTGGTCTCTCTTAAATGACCTACTAGCCTGTTGGTACTGGCCTAATCCGTGGTCTCAATCAAAAGGTAGACTAGCCTAGGTGGGCGTGGCCTAATCAGTGGGGTCAATCGAAAGGAAGACTAGCCTGGGTGGGCCTGGTCTAATCAGGGGTGTCAATTAAATGGCAGAGTAGCCAAGGTTCAGTTCAGTTCAGTTCAGTTCAGTCGTTCAGTCGTGTCCGACTCTTTGTGATCCCATGAATCGCAGCATGCCAGGCCTCCCAGTCCATCACCAACTCCTGGAGTTCACTTAAATTCATGTCCATAGAGTCGGTGATGCCATCCAGCCATCTCATCCTCTGTCATCCCCTTCTCCTCCTGCCCCCAATCCCTCCCAGCATCAGAGTCTTTTCCAATGAGTTAACTCTTCACATGAGGTGGCCAAAGTACTGGAGTTTCAGCTTTAGCCTCATTCCTTCCAAAGAACACCCAAGGCTGATCTCCTTTAGAATGGACTCGTTGGATCTCCTTGCAGTCCAAGGGACTCTCAAGAGTCTTCTCCAACACCACAGTTCAAAAGTATCAATTTTTCAGTGCTCAGCTTTCTTCACAGTCCAACTCTCACATCCATACATGATCAATGGAAAAACCACAGCCTTGACTAGACGGACCTTTGTTGGCAAAGTAATGTCTCTGCTTTTGAATATGCTATATAGATTGGTCATAACTTTCCTTCCAAGGAGTTAGTGTCTTTTAATTTCATGGCTGCAGTTACCATCTGCAGTAATTTTGGGTAGCCAGGGTGGGCCTCGCCTAATCAGTGGTGTCTATCAAATGGAAGACTAGCTTGGTTGGGCCTGACCTAATCAGTAGCGTCAATCGAAAGGAAGACTACTCTGGGTGGGCCTGTTCTAACTAGGAGTGTCAATCAAACGGCAGAATAGCCTGGTTGGGCCTAGTCAAATCCATGGTGTCAATCGAAAGGAAAACTGTCCTGGGTGGGCCTGGCCTAATCAGTGGTGTCAATAGAAATGCAGGCTAGCCTAGGTGGGTCTAGCCTAATCAGTGTGATCATGAAAGGAAGAATAGCCTGTGTGAGTGTGGTCTAATCAGAGATGTCAATCAAATGGCAGACTAGCTTGGATGGGCCTAGCATAATCACTGATGTCAATGGAAAGGGAGACTAGCCTGGGTGGACCTGGCCTAATTAGTGGTGTCAATGGAAAGCCGACTACCCTGGGTGGGCATGGGCTAAACAGGGTTTTGAGTAAACTGGCTGACTGGCCTGGGTGGGCCTGGACTAATGAGTGGTGTCAATCGAAAGGCAGACTAGCGTGTTGGTACTGGCGAAATCCACGGTCTCAATCAAAAGGCAGACTAGCCTGGGTGGGCCCACCTTAATCAGTGGCGTCAATCGAATGGAAGACAAGCTTGGGTGGGCCTAGCCTAATCAGTGGAGTCAATTGAAAGGCAGACTGCTGCTGCCTCTGCTAAGTCGCTTCAGTCGTGTCTGACTCTATGCGACCCCATAGACAGCAACCCACCAGGCTCCCCCGTCCCTGAGATTCTCCAGGCAAGAACACTGGAGTGCCTTTTACTACTGGCATAATCCGTGGTCTCAGTCAAATAACAGACTAGCCTTCTTGTACTGGGCTAATCCATGGTCTCAATCAAAAGGCAGACGAGCCTGGGTGGACCTGGCCTAATCAGTGATGTCAATCGAAAAGATGACTAGCCTGAGTGGGTCTGCTAGAAACAGTGGTGTCAATCAAAATACAGACAAACATGTTGGTACTGTCCTACTCTGTGGTCTCAGTCAAATAACAGACTAGCCTGCTGGTACTGGCTTAATCTGTGGTCTCAGTCAAAAGTCAGATTAGACTGGGTGGGCCTGGGCTAATAAGTGGCATAGATCGAAATGAAGACTAGCCTGGGTGGGACAGGCCTAATCAGTGGTGTCAATCGAAAGGCAGACCAGCCTGTTGGTACTGGCCTAATCCGTGGTCTCAATCAAAAGGCAAACTAGCCTGGGTGGGCCTGGCCTAATCAGTGGCTTAAATTGAAAGGAAGACTAGCCTGCATGGGCCTGGTCTAATCAGTGATGTGATTCCAAATGCAGACTAGCCTGGGAGAGTCCTGACCTAATCAGTGTTGTGAATCTAAAGGCTGACCAGCCTGTTGGTACTGGCCTAATCCCTGGTTTCAGTCAAATAAACTAGCTTGCTGGTATTGGACAAATCCGTGGTCTAAATCAATAGGTAGACTAGCCTGGGTGGGCCTGGCCTAATCAGTGGCATCAATCGAAGGGAAGACTAGCCTTGATGGGCCTGGGCTACTCAGTGGCGTCAATCGACTGGAAGACTAGCCTGTTGGTACTGGCCTTATCCGTGGTCTCAGTCAAATAACAGACTAGGCTCCTGGTACTGACCTAATATGTGGTATCAATCAAAAGGCAGACTAGCCTGGGTGAGCCTGGCCTAATCAGTGGTGTCAATGGAAAGGCAGACTAGCCTGTTGGTACTGGCCTCTTCCATGGTCTCAGTGAAATAACAGACTAGCCTGCTGGTACTGGCCTAATCCGTGGTCTCAGTCAAAAGGCAGTTTAGCCTGGGTGGGCCTGGCCTAATCAGTGGCGTCAATTAAAAGGCAAACTACCCTGTTAGTTCATCTAGTCAAGGCTATGGTTTTTCCTGTGGTCATGTATGGATGTGAGAGTTGGACTGTGAAGAAGGCTGAGTGCCAAAGAATTGATGCTTTTGAACTGGGGTGTTGAAGAAGACTCCTTGGACTGCAAGGAGATCCAACCAGTCCATTCTGAAGGAGATCAGCCCTGGGATTTCTTTGGAAGGAATGATGCTAAAGCTGAAACTCCAGTACTTTGGCCACCTCACGTGAAGAGTTGACTCATTGGAAAAGACTCTGATGCTGGGAGGGATTGGGGGCAGGAGGAGAAGGGGATGACAGAGGATGCGACGGCTGGATGGCATCACTGACTCGATGGACGTGAGTCTGGGTGAACTCCGGGTGTTGGTGATGGACAGGGAGGCCTGGCATGCTGCGATTCATGGGGTCGCAAAGAGTCAGACACAACTGAGCGACTGAACTGAACTGAACTGAAACTGTTAGTACTGGCCTCTTCCATGGTTTCAATCAAAAGGCAGACTAGCCTTGGTGGGCCTTGCCTAATCAGCAGTGGCAATCGAAAGGCAAATTAGCCTGTTCGTACTGGCCTAATGCATCGTCTCAGTCAAATAACAGACTAGTCTACTGGTACAGGCATAATCCGTGGTCTAAATTAAAAGGCAGACTAGCCTTGGTGAGCTTGGCTTAATCATTGGTGTCAATCAAAAGGCAAACTCTCCAATTGGTACTAGCCTAATCCATGGTCTCAGTCAAATAAGAGACCAGCCTACTTGTACTGGCCTAATCCCTGTTCTCAATCAACAGGCAGACCAGCCTGGGTGGTCCTGGCCTAATCAGTGGGGTTGATCGAAATGAAGATTAGGCTGGTTGGTACTGGCCTAATCCGTGTTTTCAATCAAAAAACAGACTAGCCTGGGTGGGCTTCACCTATTCAGTGCTGTCAATGGAAGTGAAGACTAGCCTGGGTGGGTCTGGCTTAATCAGGGCTGTCAATCGAAAGGCAGACTAGCCTGTTGGTACTGGCCTCTTCCATGGTCTCAGTCAAATAATAGACTAGCCTTCTGGTACTGGCCTAATCTGTGGTCTCAATCAAAAGGCAAACTAGCCTGGGTGGGCCTGGCCTAATCAGTGCTATCAATCTAATGCAGACAATCCTGGGTGGGCATGGCTAATCAGAAATGTGAATCAAATGGGAGACTAGCCTGGGTGGCCCTAGCCTCTTCCGTGGTCTCAGTCAAAAGGAAGACTACCCTGTGTGGGCCTAGCCTAATCAGTGGTGTCAATCGAAAGGCAGACTAGCCTGTTGGTACTAGCCTAATCCGTGGTCTCAGTCAAATAACAGACTAGTCTTCTGGTACTGGCCTAATCCGTGGTCTCAGTCAAACGGCAGACTATCCTGGGAGGCCCTGGCCTAATCAGTGGCATCAATCGAAATGAAGACGTGCCTGGGTGGGCCTAGCCTCATGAGTAGTGTCAATCGAAAGGCAGACTACCCAGTTGGTCCTGGCCTAATCCATGGTCTCAGTCAAATAACAGACTACCTGCGGGTACTGGCCTAATCTGTGGTCTCACTCAAAAGGCAGACTAGACTGGGTGGGCCTGGCCTAATCAGTGGCATCAACTGAAATGAAGATTAGCCAGTTGGTACTGGCCTAATCCATGTTCTCAGTCAAAAGGCAGACTAGCCTGGGTGGGCCCGGCCTAACCAGTGCCATCAATGGAAATGAAGAATACCCTGGGTGGGCCTGGCTTAATCAGTGGTATAAATTGAAAGGCAGCCTAGCTAGTTGGTACTGCCCTAATCCTTGGCCTCACTCAAATAACAAACTAGTCTTCTGGTACTGTCTAACCTGTGGTCTCAATCAAAAGGCAGACTAGCCTGGGTGGGCCTGGCCTAATCAGTGGCATCAATGGAAATGCAGACTAGGCTGAGTGGGCCTGGCCTAAACAGTGGTGTCAATGGAAATGAAGACTAGCCTGGATGGACCTGGCCCAATGAGTGGTGTCAGCAGAAAGGCAGAATAGCCTGGGAAGGATGGTCTGGTTTGATCATGGAATGGACTGGTTTGATCTCAAGGGACACTCAAGAGTCTTCTCCAACACCACAGTTCAAAAGCATCAATTCTTCGGCATTCAGCTTTATTCACAGTCCAACACTCACATCCATACATGAGCACTGGAGAAACCATAGCCTTGACTAGACAGACCTTTTAGGCAATGTCTCTGCTTTTGAATATGCTATCCAAGTTGGTCATAACTTTTCTTCCAAGGAGTAAGCGTCTTTTAATTTCATGGCTTCAGTCATCATTTGCAGTGATTTTGGAGCCCCCCAAAATAAAATCTGACACTGTTTCCACTGTTTCCCCATCTATTTCCCATGAAGCAATGGGACCAGATGCCATAATCATAGTTTTCTGAATGTTGAGCTTTAAGCCAACTTTTTCACTCTCCACTTTCACTTCCATCAAGAGGCTCTTTAATTCCTCTTGGTGGTGTCATCTGCATATCTGAGGTTACTGATATTTCTCCCGACAATCTTGATTCCAGCTTGTGCTTCTTCCAGCCCAGCGTTTCTCATGGTGTACTCTGCATAGAAGTTAAATAAGCAGGGTGACAATATACAGCCTCGATGTACTCCTTTTCCTATTTGGAACCAGTCTGTTGTTCCATGTCCAGTTCTAACTGTTGCTTCCTGACCTGCAGATAGGTTTCTCAAGAGGCAGATCAGGTGGTCTGGTATTCCCATCTCTTTCAGAATTGTCCACAGTTTATTGTGATCCACACGGTCAAAGGCTTTGGCATAGTCAATAGAGCAGAAATAGATGTTTTTCTGGAACTCTCTTGCTTTTTCCATGATCCAGCAGATGTTGGCAATTTGATCTCTGGTTCCTCTGCCTTTCCTAAAACCAGCTTGAACATTTGGAAGTTCATGGTTCACATGTTGCTGAAGCCTGGCTTGGAGAATTTTGAGCATTACTTTACTAGCATGTGAGATGAGTGCAACTGTGCACTAGCCTATTGGTACTGGCCAAATCTGTGGTCTGAGTCAAAGAACAGATTAGCCTGCTGATACTGGCCTAATCCGTGGTCTCAATCAAAAGGCAGACTATCCTGGGTGGGCCTGGCCTAATCAGTGGCATAATCGAAAAGAAGACTAACCTGGGTGGGCCTGGCCTAATCCATGGTCTGAGGCAAATAACAGAGTAGCCTGCTGGTACTGTCCTAATCCATGGTCTCAATCAAAAGGAAGACTAGCCTGGGTGGGTGTGACCTAATCAGTGGTGTCAATCGAAATGCAGACTAGCCTGTTGGTATTGGCCTAGTACGTGGTCACAATCAAAAGCAGACTAGCCTGGGTGGGCCTGGCCTGATCAATGGAGTCAATTGAAAAGAAGACTAGCTTGTGTGGGACTGACCTAAAGTAGCCTGAGAGGTCTGACCTCATCAGTGGTATCAATCGAAATGCACTTAGCCTGGTCAGTCTGGCCTAATCAGTGGTGTCCATCAAAAGGCAGACTAGCCTGGGTGGCGCTGGCCTAATCAGTGGTGTGAATTGAAATGCAGACTAGCCTGTGTGGACCTGGCCTAATCAGTGGTGTCAATCAAAAGGCAGACTAGGCATGGTTGCCCTGGCCTAATCAGAGATGTGAATCAAAATGCAGACTAGCCTGTGTGGAGCTGGTCTAACAAGGGGTGTCAATCAAAAGGCAGACTAGACTTGTGGGACCTGGCCTAATCAGTGGCATCAATTAAAAGGGAGACCAGCCATAGTGGGCCTGGTCTAATCAGCTGTGTTAATCAAAAGGCAGACTAGCCTGCTGAATGTGGACTAATCGGTGATCTAAGTCAAATAACAGACTAGCCTGCTGGTACTGGCCTAGTCCTGGTCTCAATCAAAATGCAGAATAACCTGGGAGGCCTGGCCTAGTCAGTGGCGTCAATTGAAAAGAAGACTAGCCTGTGTGGGTCTAGCCTACACTAGCCTGTGTGGACCTGGCCTTATCAGTGGTGTCAGTCGAAAGGCAGACTAGCCTGTTGGTACTGGCCTAATCAGTGATGTCAATCAAAAGGCAGACTAGACTTGTTGGGCCTAGCCTAATAAGTGGCATCAGTCAAAAGAAAGACTAATCTGAGTGGGCCTGGCCTAATCAGTGGTGTCAACTGAAATGCAGACAAACCTGTCTGGGTCTGGTTTAATCTGTGGTCTGACTCAAATAACAGAGTAGCCTGCAGGTACTGGCCTAATCCATGGTCTAAATCAAAAGGCAGACTGGCCTGGGTGGGCATAATCTAATCAGTGGCATCAATCAAAAGAAAGACTAGCCTGGGTAAGCCTGGCCTAATCAGTGGCATCAATCAAAAGGAAAACTAGACTGGTTGTGCCTGGTCTAATCCGTGTTCTCAATCAAAAGGCAGACTAGCCTGGGTGGGCCTGGCCTAATCAGTGGCATCAACCGAAATGAAGACTAGCCAGTTGGTACGGTCCTATTCCGTGGTCTCAGTCAAATAACAGACTAGCCTGCTGGTACTGGCCTCATCCATGGTCTCAATCAAAAGGCAGCCTAGCCTAGGTGGGCCTGCCTAATCAGTGGTGTCAATGGAAATGCAGATGAGCCTGGGTGGGCCTGGCCTAATCAGTGGTCTCACTCAAAAGGCAGACTAGATTGGGTAGGGCTAGCCTAATCAGTGGCATCAACCGAAATTAAGACTAGCCAGTTGGTACTGGCCTAATCTGTGTTCTCAATCTAAAGGCAGACTAGCCTCTGTGGGCCTGGCCTAATCAGTGGTGTCAGTCTAAATGCTGACAAGCCTGGGTGGGCATGGCTAATCAGAGATGTGATTCAAATGGGAGAGTAGCCTTGGTGGGCCTAGCCTAATCAGTGGCATCAATCGAAATGAAGAATACCCTGGGTGGGCCTGGCTTATCAGTGGTGTCAATCGAAAGGCAGCCTAGCCAGTTGGTACTGCCCTAATCCGTGGTCTCACTCAAATAACAAACTAGTCTGCTGATACTGTCTAATCTGTGGTCTCAATCAAAAGGCAGACTAGCCTGGGTGGGTCTGGCCTAAACAGTAGCGTCAATGGAAATGAAGACTAGCCTGGGTGGGCCTGGCTTAATCAGTGGGGTCAAAGGAAATGCAGACTAGCCTGGATGGACCTAGCCCAATGAGTGGTGTCAACAGAAAGGCAGACTAGCCTAGGAAGGATGCTCTGGTTTGATCATGGAATGGACTGGTTTGATCTCATTGCAGTCCAAGGGACTCTCAAGAGTCTTCACACCACAATTCAAAAGCATTAATTCTTCGGCATTCAGCTTTCTTCACAGTCCAACTCTCACATCCATACGTGACCACTGGAAAAACCATAGCCTTGACTAGACAGACCTTTTTTGGCAAAGTAATGTCTCTGCTTTTCAATATGCTATCTAGGTTGTTCATAACTTTCCTTCCAAGTAGCAAGTGTCTTTTAATTTCATGGCTGAAGTCACCATTTGCAGTGATTTTGGAGCCCAGAAAAATAAAGTCTGACACTGTTTCCACTGTTTTCCCATCTATTTGCCATGAAGTGATGGGACCAGATGTCATAATCTTAGTTTTCTGAATATTGAGCTTTAAGCCGACTTTTTCACTCTCCACTTTCACTTTCATCAAGAGGCTTTTTAGTTCCTCTTGGTAGTGTCATCTGCATATCTGAGGTTATTGATATTTCTCCCAGCAATCTTGATTCCAGCTTGTGCTTCTTCCAGCCCAGTGTTTCTCATGGTGTACTCTGCATAGAAGTTAAATAAGCAGGGTGACAATATACAGCCTTGACGTACTCTTTTTCTTATTTGGAACCGTCTGTTGTTCCACATCCAGTTCTAACTGTTGCTTCTGACCTGCATATAGGTTTCTCAAGAGGCAGGTCAGGTGGTCTGGTATTCCCATCTCTTTCAGAATTGTCCACAGTTTATTGTGATCCACACAGTCAAACGCTTTGGCATAGTCAATAAAGCAGAAATAGATGTTTTTCTGGAACTCTTTTGCTTTTTCTATGATCCAGCAGATGTTGGCAATTTGATCTCTGGTTCCTCTGCCTTTCCTAAAACCAGCTTGAACATTTGGAAGTTCATGGTTCACATGTTGCTGAAGCCTGGCTTGGAGAATTTTGAGCATTACTTTACTAGCATGTGAAATGAGTGCAATTGTGTACTAGCCTATTGGTACTGGTTGAATCCATGGTCTGAGTCAAAGAACAGACTAGCCTGCTGATACTGGCCTAATCTGTGGTCTCAATCAAAAGGCAGACTATCCTGGGTGCGCATGGCCTAATCAGTGGTGTTAATCAAAAGGCAGACTAGCCTGGGTGGGCCTGGCCTAATCAGTGGTGTCAATCGAAATGCAGACTAGCCTGCTGATATTGGCCTAGTACATGGTCACAATCAAAAGCAGACTAGCCTGGGTAGGCCTGGCCTAATTAGTGGCGTAAATAGAAAAGAAGACTAGCCAGGGTGGGCCTTGCCTAATCAGTGGTGTGAATCAAAATGCACATTAGCCTGTGTGGCCCTGGCGTAATCAGTGGTTTCAATCAAAAGGCAGACTAGCCTGTGTGGACCTGGCCTAATCAGTGGTGTCAATCAAAAGGCAGACTAGGCTTGGTGGGCCTGGCCTAATCAGAGATGTGAATTGAAATGCAGACTAGCCTGTGTGAACCTGGCCTAATAAGGGGTGTCAATCAAAAGGCAGACTAGCATGGTGGGCCTGGCCTAATCAGTGGTGTGAATCGAAATCAAGACCAGCTTGTATGAACCTGGCCTAATCAGTGCTGTCAATCAAAAGGCAGGCTAGACTTGTGGGATCTGGCCTAATCAGTGGTGTCAATCGAAATGCAGACTAGCCTGTTGCTACTCGCCTAGTCCATGGTCTCAGTCAAAAGGCACAGTAGCCTGAGTGGGCCTAGCCTAATCAATGTTGTCAATCGAAGGAAGACTAGACTGGTTGGGCCTGGCCTAGTCAGTGCTGTCAGTCGAAAGGCAGACTAACCTATTGGTACCGGCCTAATCTGTGGTCTGAGTCAAATAACAGAGTAGCCTGCTGGTACTGGCCTAATCCATGGTCTCAATCAAAAGGCAGACTAACCTGGTGGGCATAGTCTAATCAGTGGTGAAAATCGAAAGGAATACTATCCTGCATGGGCCTGGCCTAATCAGTAGTGTCAATCGAAAGGCAGACTAGCCTGTTGGTACTGGCCTAGTCTGTGGTCTCAATCAAAAAGCAGAATAGCCTGGGTGGGCCTGGCCTAGTCAGTGGCGTCAACTGAAAGGAAGACAAGCCTGTGTGGACCTGGCCTAATCAGTGCTGTCAATCAAAAGTCAGACCAGTCAGGGTGGGCCTGCCCTAATCAGTGGTGTGAAGTGAAATGCAGACTAGCCTGTGTGGACCTGGCCTAATCCATGATGTCAATCAAAAAGCAGATTAGCCTGGGAGAGCCTGGCCTAATCAGTTCTGTCAATTGAAAGGAAAACTAGCCAGAGTGGGCCTGGCCTAATCAGTGGTGTCAACTGAAACGCAGACTATACTTGGTGGGTCTGTCCTAATCAGTGGCATCAACCAAAAGGAAGACTAGCGTGAGTGGCCTGGCCTAATCAGTGGTGTCAATTGAAAGACAGAAAAGCCAGTTGGTACTGTCCTACTCGTGGTCTCAGTCAAATAACAGACTAGCCTGCTGGTACCAGCTCATCCTGGTCTAAATCAAAAGGTAGACTAGTCTGGGTGTGGAGAAGGCAATGGCACCACACTCCAGTACTTTTGCCTGGAAACTCCCATGGACAGAAGAGCCTGGTGGGCTGCAGTCCATGGGGTCGCTAAGAGTCTGACACGACTGAGCAACTTCACTTTCACTTTTCACTTTCATGCATTGGAGAAGGAAATGGCAACCCACTCCAGTGTTCTTGCCTGGAGAATCCCAGGGACGGGGAAGCCTGGTGGGCTGCCATCTATGGGGTTGCACTGATTCAGACACGACTGAAGTGGCTTAGCAGCAGCAGCAGCAGCCTGGGTGAGCCTGGCCTAATCGGTGGTGTCAATCAAAAGACAGACTAGACTGGCTGGGCCTGGCTGAATCATTGGCATCAATCAAAAGGAAGACTAGCTTGGGTGGGCCTGGCCTAATCAGTGGTGTGAATCAAAATGCAGACTACCCTAGGTGGGCCTGGCCAAATCAGTGGTGTCAATGAAAAGGCAGACTTACCCAGGATGGGACTGGCTCTATCAGTGGCGTCAATTGAAGGAAGACTAGACTGATTGGGCCTGGTCTAATCTGTGTTCTCAGTCAAAAGGCAGACTAGCCTGGGTGGGCCTGGCTGAATCAGTAGCATCAATAGAAAAGAAGACTAGCCTGTGTGGGTCTGGCCTAAACTAGCCTTGGTGAGTCTGGCCTAATCAGTGGTGTCAATCGAAAGGGAGACTAGCCTTAGTGGGCCTGGCCTAATCAGTGGTGTTAATCAAAAGGCAGACTAGCCTGTTGGTTGTGGCCTAATCCCTGGTCTCAGTCAAATAGCAGACTAGTCTGCTGGTAATGGCCTAATCCGCAATCTCAATCAAAAGGCAGACTGGCTGGGTGGGCCTGGCCTAATCAGTAGCGTCAATTGAAATGAAGACACCCTGGGTGTGTCTGGCCTAATCAGTGGTGTCAATCAATAAGCAGACTAGCCTGGGTGGCCCTGGCCTAATAAGTGGTGTCAATCGAAATGCAGACTAGCTTGAGTGGGCCTAACGTAATCAGTGGTGTCAATCAAAAGGCAGACTAACTTGTTGGTACTGGCCTCTTCCGTGGTCTCAATCAAAAGACAGACTAGCCTCGGTGGGCCTAGCCTAATCAGTGGCGTCAATTGAAATAAAGACTAACCTGGGTGGGCCTGGCCTAATCAGTTGTGTCAATCTAAATGCAGACAAGCCTGGGAGGGCATGGCTAATCAGAGATGTGAATCAAATGGGAGACTAGCCTGGGTGGGCCTAGCCTCTTCCATGGTCTCAATCGAAAGGAAGACTACCCTGTGTGGGCCTAACCTAAACAGTGGTGTCAATCAAAAGGCAGACTAGCCAGTTGGTACTGGCCTCATCCGTGGTCTCAATCAAAAGGCAGACTAGCCCAGGTGGACCTGGCCTAATCAGTGGTGTAAACAGAAAGGCACACTAGCCTGGGAGGGCCAGGCCTAATCAGTGGTGTCAGTCAAAAGACTGACGAGCCAGGGTGGGTCTGGCCTAATCAGTGGTGTCAATCGAAAGGAAAACCAGCCTGTTGGTTCTGGCCTAATCCATGGTCTCAGTCAAATAACAGACTAGCCGGTTGGTACTGGCCTAATCAGTGGCGTCAATCGAAATAAAGACTAGCCTGGCTGGGCCTGGCCTAATCAGTGGTGTCAATCAAAAGGCAGACTAGACTTGGTTGTCCTCACCTAATCAGTTGCATCAGTCGAAATAAAGACTAGCCTGGCTGGGTCTGGCCTAATCACAGATGTCAAATGAAATTCAGACTAGCCTGGGTAGCCCTGGCCTAATCAGTGGCGTCAATTGAAAGGCAGGCTATCCTGTTGGTACTGTCCTACTCCGTGGTTTCAGGCAAATAACAGATTAGCCCGCTGGTACTGGCCTCATCCATGGTCTAAATCAAAAGGAAGACTAGCCTGGGTGGGCCTGGCATCATCAGTGGCGTCAATCGAAAAGCAGACTAGCCTGTTGGTACTGGCCGCTTTCGTGGTCTGAGTCAAATAACAGACTGTCCTGCTGGTACTGGGCTTATCCGTTGTCTCAAAAAAAGGCAGACTAGACTGGGTGGGTCTGGCCTAATCAGTGGCGTCAATTGAAAGAAAGACCAGCCCTGGGTGGGCCTAGCCTAATCAGTGGTTCAAACGAAAGGAAGACTAGCCTGTTGGTACTGGCCTAATCCGTTTCTGAGTCAAATAACACACTAGCCTGCTGCTACTGGCCTAATCTGCGGTCTCAATCAAAAGGAAGACTAGCCTAAATGGGCCTGGCTTAATCAGTGGCATCAGTCGAAAGGAAGACTAGCCTTGATGGGGCTGGCCTAATCAGGGTGTGAATCGAAATGCAGACTAGCCTTGATGGGGCTGGCCTAATCAGTGGAGTCAATCTAAAGCCAGACTACCCTGTTGGTATGGCCCTACTCCGTATCTCAGTCAAATAACAGACTAGACTGTTGGTACTGGCCTAATCAGTGGTGTCAATCAAAAGGAAGACTAGCCTGGGTGGGCCTTGCCTAATCAAAAGGTAAACTAGCCTGTGTGGGCCTGGCCTAATCAGTGGTTTCAATCAAAAACAGACTAGCCTGGGTGGGCCTGGCCTAATCAGTGGTGTCAAATGAGATGCAGACTACCCTGGGTAGCCCTGGCCTAATCAGTGGCGTCAATCAAAAGGCAGACTATCCTGTTGGTACCTGCCTACTCCATGGTCTCAGTCAAATAACAGACTAGCCTAATGGTACTGGCCTCATCCGTGGTCTCAGTCAAATAACAAACTATCCTGCTGGTTCTGCCCTATCTGTGGTCTCACTCATAAGGCAGACTAAACTGGGTGGGCTTGGCCTAATCAGTGGCGTCAATCGACATGAAGACTAGCCGGGGTGGGCCTGACCTAATCAGTGGTGTCAATCGAAAGGCAGACAAGTCTGAGTGGGCATGGTTAATCAGAGATGTCATTCATATATGAGATTAGCCTGGGTGGGCCTGGCTTAATAAGTGGCCTCAATCGAAACATAGACTAGCCAGTTGGTACTGCCCTAATCCGTGGTCTCACTCATATAACAAACTAGTCTGTTGGTACTGTCAAATCCGTGGACTCAATAAAAAGGCAGACTAGCCTGGGTGGGCTTGGCCTAATCAGTGGCATCAATGGAAATGAAGACTAGCCTGGGTGGGCCTGGCCTAATCAGTGCCATCAATGGAAATGAAGACAAGCCTGGATGGACCTGGCCTAATGAGTGGTGTCAACAGAAAGACAGACTAGCCTGGGAGGGCTAGGCCTAATCAGTGGTGTCAATCAAAAGACAGACGAGCCTGAGTGGACCTGGCCTAATCAGTGGCGTCAATCAAAAGGAAGACTAGTTTTTTGTCACTGGCCTAATCCATGGTCTCAGTCAAATAACAGACTAGCCTGCTGGTACAGGCGTAATCCATGGTCTAAATTAAAAGGCAGACTAGCCTGGGTGGGCCTGGCTTAATCTTTGGTGTCAATGGAAAGGCAAACTCTCCAATTGGTACTGGCCTAATCCGTGGTCTCAGTCAAAAAACAGACCAACCTTCTTGTCCTGGCCTAATCCATGGTCTCAATCAAAAGGCAGATTAGGCTGGGTGGGCATTGCCTAATTCGTGGTGTCAATCGAAAGGAAGACTAGCCTGGGTGGGCCTGGCCTAATCAGTGGTGTCAATCGAAAGGCAGATTAGCCCATTGGTACTGGCCTAACCCATTGTCTCAGTCAAATAACAGACTACCCTGCTTGTACTGGACTAATCCATGTTTTCAATTAAATGGCAGATTAACCTGAGTGGGCCTCTCCTTATCAGTGGTGTGAATCGAAATGCAGACGAGCCTGGGTGGGCCTGGCCTAATCAGTGGTGTCAATTGAAAGGTGAATTAGCCCATTGGTACTGGCCTAATCCATTGTCTCAGTCAAATAACAGAACAACCTTCTTGTCCTGGCCTAATCCCTGTTCTCAATCAACAGGCAGAGGAGCCTGGGTGGGCCTGGTCTAATCAGTGGTGTCAATCAAAATCAAGACTAGCCTGGGTGGGCCTGGCCTAATCAGTGGTGTCAATTGAAAGGCAGACTATCTAGTTGGTACTGGCCTAATCCGTGGTCTCCATCAAAAAGCAGACTAGACAGGGTGGTCCTGGCCTCATCAGTGGCATCAATTGAAAGGCAGACTAGCCTGGGAGGGCCTGGCCTAATCAGTTCTGTCAATCGAAAGAAAGACTTGCCTGGGTGGGCCTGTCCTAATCAGTGGTGTGAATCGAAATGCAGACTAGCCTGGGTAGGCCTGGCCAAATCAGTGATGTCAATCAAAAAGCAGATTAGCCTTGGAGAACCTGGCCTAATCAGTGGTGTCAATCAAAAGGAAAACTAGCTGGAGTGGGCCTGGCCTAAACAGTGCTGTCAACTGAAACACAGACTATACTTGGTGGGCCTGGCCTAATCAGTGGCATCAATTGAAAGGAAGACTAGCGTGAGTGGGCGTGTCCTACTCAGTGGTGTCAATTGAAAGATAGACAAGCTAGTTGGTACTGTCTTACTCATGGTCTCAGTCAAATAACAGACTAGCCTGCTGGTACCGGCTCATGCGTGGTCTAAATCAAAAGGTAGACTAGCCTGGGTGAGCCTGGCCTAATCGGTGGTGTCAATCAAAAGACAGACTAGACTGGGTGGGCCTGGCTCAATCAGTGGCATCAATCGAAAGGAAGACTAGCCTGGGTGGGCCTGGCCTTATCAGTGGTGTGAATCAAAATGCAGACTAGCCTGGGTGGACCTGGCCTAGTCAGTGGTGTCAATCAAAATGCAGACTAGACTTGGAGGTTCTGGCTTAATCAGTAGTGTCAATCAAAAGGAAGACTAGCCTGAGTGGGCCTGGCTTAATCAGTGGTGTCAATTGAAAGCAGACTATCCTGTTCATACTGTCCTACACCGTAGAATCAGTCAAATAACAGACTAGTCTGCTGGTACCATCCTCATCCATGTTCTAAATCAAAAGTTAGACTAGTCTGGGTGGGCCTGGCCTAATCAGTGCTGTCAATCAAAAGACAAACTACCCTGGGTGGGCCTCGCCTAATCAGTGGCATCAAGCAAAAGGAAGGCTAGCCTGTTGGCACGGGCATCATCTGTGGTCTCAGCCAAATAACAGACTATGCTGCTAGTGCTGGCATAATCCATGGCATCAATCGAAAGGAACATCTTGGGTGGGCCTAGCCTAATCAGTGGTGTCAATCGAAAGTAAGACTAGCCTGCTGTTACTGGCCTAATCTGTGGTCTCAGACAAATAGCAGACTAGCCTGCTGGTACTGGCATAATCCATGGTCTCAATCAAAAGGCTGACTAGCCTGGGTGGGCCTGGCCTAATCAGTGACATCAATCAAAATGAAGACTAGCCTGGGCTGGCCTGGCCTAATCAGTGTTGTCAATCGAAAAGTAGACTAGCATGGGTTGGCCTGGCCTAATCAGTGGTGTCAATCAAAATTAAGACTAGCCTAGGTGGGCCTGGCCTAATTAGTGGTATCAATATAAAGGCAGACTAGCCTGCTGGTATTGGCCTAATCCACGGTCTCAATCAAAAGGCAGACTAACCTGGGTGGGCCTAGCCTAATCAGTGGCGACAGTCAAAAGGAAGATTAGCCTTGGTGGGCAGGCTTAATCAGTGGCGTCAACTGAAAGGAAGACTAGCCTGGGTGCTCCTGGCCTAATCAGTGGCGTCAACTGAAAGGAAGACTAGCCTGGGTGCTCCTGGCCTAATCAGTGGCGTCAATTGAAAGGAAGACTAGCCTGGGGGAGCCTGGCCTAATCAGTGGCATCAACTGAAAGGAAGACTAGCCTGGGGGAGCCTGGCCTGGCCTAATCCATGGTGTCAACGGAAAGGAAGACTACCCTGGGTAGGCCTAGCCTAATCGGTGCTGTCAATCGAAAGGCAGCCTAGACTGTGTGTATTGGCCTAATCTGTGGTCTCCATCAAAAGGCAGAGTAGCCTGGGTGATCCTGGCCTAATCAGTGGCGTCAATGGAAATGAAGTCTAGCCTGTGTGCCCGGGCCTAATCAGTGGTGTCAATTTAAATGCAGACTACCCTGGGTGAGCTGGGCTTAATCAGTGGCGTCAATCGAAAAGAAGACAAGTCTGGTTGGGCCTGGCCTAAACAGTGGTGTCATTCGAAAGGAAGACTAGCCTGGGTGGGCCTGGCCTAATCAGTGATGTCGATAGAAAGGCAGCCTAGGCTGTTGGTACTGGCCTAATCCATAGTCTCAATCAAAAGGCAGACTAGCCTGGGTAGCCATGGTCTAATCAGTGGCATCAATCGAAAGGAAGACTAGCCTGAGTGGGCCTGGCCTAATCAGTGGTCTCAATAGAAGGCAGACTAGCCTGTTGGTACTGGCCTAATCATTGGTCTCAATCAAATAACAGGCTAGTGTCCTGGTACTTGCCTAATCCGTGGTCTCAATCAAAAGGGAAGCTAGCCTGGGTGAGCCTGGCCTAATCAGTGGTGTCAATCGAAAGGATGACTAGCCTTAGTGGGCCTGACCTAATCAGTGGCGTCAATCGAAAGGCAGACTAGCCTGTTGCTACTGGCCTAATCCATCATCTCAATCAAAAGGAAGAGTAGCCTGGATGGGCCTGGCCTAATCAGTGATGTCAATCAAACAGCACACTAGCCTGGGTGGACTAGTCTATTTAGTGGTGTCATTCGAAATACTGCCTAACCTCGGTGGGCATGGGCTAATCATGGGTGTCCATCAAACAGCAGACTAGCCTGCATGGTCCTACCCTAAGCAGTGGTTTCAATCAAAAGGCAGAGTAGCCAGGGTGGGCCTGGCCTAATCGGTGGTGTCAGTCGAAAGGTAGACTAGCCTGGATGAGCATGGGCTAATCAGTGATGTCAATCAAATAGCAGCCTAGCCTGAATGGACCTAGCTTTCCATACTCTCATTCGAAAGGAAGACTATCCTGGGTGGGCCTGGTCTAATCAGGGCTGTCAATAAAATGGCAGACTAGCTTGTTGGTACAGGCCTCTTCCCTGGTCTCAATCAAAAGGCAGACTAGCCTGGGTGGGCCTGGCCTAAACAGTCGTGACAATGGGAATGAAGACTAGCCTGGATGGACCTGGCCCAATAAGTGGTATCAACAGAAAGGCAGACTAGCCTGGGAAGGATGGTCTGGTTTGATCATGGAATGGATTGGTTTGATCTCGTTGCAGTCCAAGGGACCCTCAAGCGTCTTCTCCAACACCACAGTTCAAAAGCATCAATTCTTCAGCATTCAGCTTTCTTCACAGTCTAACTCACATCCATACATAACTACTGGAAAAACCATAGCCTTGACTAGACAGACCTTTTTTGGCAAAGTAATGTCTCTGCTTTTCAATATGCTATCTAGGTTGGTCATAACTTTTCTTCTAAGGAGTAAGCGTCTTTTAATTTCATGGCTGCAGTCAACATTTGCAGTGATTTTGGAGCCAAAAAAAATATAAAGTCTGACACTGTTTCTACTGTTTACCCATCTATTTCCCATGAAGCTATAGGACCAGATGCCATGATCTTAGTTTTCTGAATGTTGAGCTTTAAGCCAACTTTATCACTCTCCACTTTCACTTTCAAGAGGCTCTTTAGCTCCTCTTGGTGGTGTCATATGCATATCTGAGGTTACTGATATTTCTCCCGACAATCTTGATTCCAGCTTGAGTTCTTCCAGCAGAGTGTTTCTCATGCTGCACTCTGCATATAAGTTAAATAAGCAGGGTGACAATATACAGCCTCGATGTACTCCTTTTCCTATTTGGAACCAGTCTGTTGTTCCACATCCAGTTCTAACTGTTGCTTTCTGACCTGCATATAGGTTTCTCAAGAGGCAGATCAGGTGGTCTGGTATTCCCATCTCTTTCAGAATTGTCCACAGTTTATTGTGATCCACACAGTCAAAGCCTTGGCATAGTCAATAAAGCAGAAATAGATGTTTTTCTGGAACTCTCTTGCTTTTTCCATGATCCAGCAGATGTTGGCAATTTGATCTCTGGTTCCTCTGCCTTTCCTAAAACCAGCTTGAACATTCGGAAGTTCACGGTTCACGTATTGCTGAAGTCTGGCTTGGAGAATTCTGAGCATTACTTTACTAGCATGTGAGATGAGTGCAACTGTGCACTAGCCTATTGGTACTGGCTGAATCCATGGTCTGAGTCAAAGAACAGACTAGCCTGCTGATACTGGCCTAATCCGTGGTCTCAATCAAAAGGCAGACTATCCTGGGTGGCCATGGCCTAATCAGTGGTGTCAACCAAAAGGCAGACTAGCCTGGGTGGGCCTGGCTTAATCAGTGGCATCAATGGAAAGAAGACTAGCCTGATTTGGTCTGGCCTAATCAGTGGTGCTAATCGAAAGGCAGACTCACCTGCTGGTACTGGCCTAATCTGTGGTCTCTATCAAAAGGCAGATCAGCCTGAGTGGGCCTGGCCTAATCCATGGTCTGAGTCAAATAACAGATAGCCTGCTGGTACTGGCCTAATCTGTGGTCACAATCAAAAGCAGACTAGCCTGGGTGGGCCTGGCCTAATCAGTGGAGTGAATCGAAAAGAAGACTAGCTGGTGTGCGTCTGGTGTAAACTAGCCTGAGTGGGTCTGGCCTCATCAGCGGTATCAATTGAAACGCACTTAGCCTGGTGGGTCTGGCCTAATCAGTGGCATCAATTGAAATGTACACTAGCTTAGGTGGGCCTGGCCTAATCAGTGATGTGAATCGAAATGCACATTAGCCTGTGTGGATCTGGCCTAATAAGGGGTGTCAATCAAAAGGCAGACTAGCCTGGGTGGTGCTGGCTTAATCAGTGGTGTGAACTGAAATGCAGACTAGCCTGTGTGGACCTGGCCTAATCAGGGGTGTCAATCAAAAGGCAGACTAGGCTTGGTAGGCCTGGCCTAATCAGAGGTGTGAATGGAAATGCAGACTAGCCTGTGTGGACCTGGCCTAATCAGTGGTGTGAATCAAAATGCAGACTAGCCTGTATGAACCTGGCCTTATCAGTGCTGTCAATCAAAAGACAGACTAGACTTGTGGGACCTGGCCTAATCAATGACATCAATTAAAAGGGAGACTAGCCATAGTGCGCCTGGTCTAATCAGTGTGTTAATCAAAAGGCAGACTAGCCTGTTGGATGTGGACTAATCGGTGATCTAAGTCAAATAACAGATTAGCTTACTGGTCCTGGCCTAATCCGTGGTCTCAATCAAAAGGCAGACTAACTTGGTGGGCCTGGCCAAATCAGTGGCATCAATGGAAAGAAAGACTATCCTGAGTCGGCCTACTCTAATCAGTGGTGTCAACTGAAACACGGAGTATCCTGTTGTTACTGGCTTAGTCCTGGTCTCAATCAAAAGGCAGAATAACCTGGGGGGGCCTGGCCTAATCAGTGGCGTCAATTGAAAAGGAGACTACCCTGGATGCGTTTGGCCTAATCAGGAGTGTCAATCAATAGGCAGAACAGCCTGGGTGGGCCACACCTAATCAGTGGCATCAATCGAAAGGAAGACTAGCCTTACTGGGCCTGGCCTAATCAGTAGCATCAGTTGAAAAGAAGACTAGCCTTTGTGGGTCTGGCCTATACTAGGCTGGATGGATCTGGCCTAGTCAGTGGTGTCAATCGAAGTGAGGACTAGCCTGGATGCATCTGGCCTAATCAGGAGTGTCAATCAATAGGCAGAACAGCCTGGGTGGGCCTCACCTAATCAGTGGTGTCAATCAAAAGGAAGACTAGCCTTAGTGGGCCTGGCATAATCAGTGGTGTCAATCGAAAGGCAGACTAGCCTGTTGGTACTGGCCTACTCCGTGGTCTCAATCAAAAGGCACACTAGCCTGGGTGGGCCTGGCCTAATCAGTGTTGTCAATCAAAGGAAGACTAGACTGTTGGTCCTGGCCTAGTCAGTGGTGTCAATCAAAAGGCAGACTAGCCTATTGGTACTGGCCTAATCTTGGTCTGAGTCAAATAACAGAGCAGCCTGCTGGTACTGGCCTAATCTGTGGTCTCAATCAAAAGGCAGGCTAGCCTGGTAGGCATAGTCTAATCAGTGGCAAAAATCAAAAGGCAGAATAGCCTGGGTGGGTCTGGCCTAATCAGTGGTGTCAATCAAAAGGAAGACTATCCTGGGTGGGCCTAGCCTAATCAGAATTGAAAGGCAGACTAGCCTGTTGGTACTGGCCTAGTCCGTGGTCTCAATCAAAAGGCAGAATAGGCTGGGTGGGCCTGGCCTTATCAGTGGCATCAATCAAAAGGAAAACTAGCCTGGGTGGGACTGGCATAGTCAGGGGGTCAACTGAAAGGAAGACAAGGCTGTGTGGACCTGGCCTAATCAGTGCTGTCAATCAAAAGGCAGACCAGTCAAGGTGGGCCTGGCCTAAGCAGCAGTGAGAATCAAAATGCAGACTAGCCTGTGTGGACCTGGCCTAATCAGTGATGTCAATCAAAAGGCAGACTAGACTTGTTGGGCCTGGCCTAATAAGTGGCGTCAATCAAAGGGAAGACTAACCTGAGTGTGCCTGGCCTAATCAGTGGTATCAACTGAAACGCAGACTAGCCTGGCTGGGTCTGGGTTAATCTGTGGTCTGAATCAAATAACAGAGTAGCCTGCAGGTACTGGCCTAATCCGTGGTCTAAATCAAAAGGCAGACTGGCCTGGGTGGGCATAGTCTAATCAGTGCTGTCAATAAAAAGGAAGACTAGCCTGAGTAAGCCTGATCTTATCAGTGGTGTCAATCGAAAGGCAGACTAGCCAGTTGATATTGGCCTAATCCGTGGTCTCAATTCAAAGGCAGACTAGCCCTGGTGGACCTGGCCTAATTAGTGGTGTCAGTCAAAAGACTGACAAGCCTGGGTGGGCCTGGCCTAATCAGTGGTGTCAATCAAAAGACTGACAAGCCCAGGTGGGCCTGGCCTAATCAGTGGCGTCAATCAAAAGGAAGACTAGCCTGTTGGTACTGGCCTAACCTGTGGTCTCAGTCAAATAACAGACTGCCAGCTGGTACTGTACTAATCCGTGGTCTCAATCTAAAGGCAGACTAGCTTGGGTGGGCCTGGCTTAATCAGTGGTGTTAAACAAAATGCATACTAGCCTGGATGAGTCTGGTCTAATCAGTTGTGTCAATCGAAATGCAGACTACCTTGGGTGGGCCTGGCCTAATCAGTGGCATCAATCTAAAGGAAGACTAGCCTGGGTGGGCCTGTTCTAATCAGGGATGTCAATCAAAAGACAGACTAGCCTGAGTGGGCCTGGCCTAATCAGTGGTGTCGATTGAAATGCACACTAGCCTGCGTGGCCTAGCCTAATCAATGTTGTCAGTTGACAGGCAGACTAGCCTGTTGGTACTGGCCTTTTCCGTAGTCTCAGTCACATAACAGACTAGCCTGCTGGTGCTGGCCTAATCTGTGGTCTCAACAAGAAGGCAGACTAACCTGGGTTGGCCTGGCCTAATCAGTGGCATCAGTCGAAAGGCAAACTAGACTGTTGGTACTGGCCTAACCCGTGGTCTCTATCAAAAGGCAGACTAACCTGGGTGGGCATGGAACAATCAGTGGCGTCAATGGAAATGAAGACTAGCCTGGGTGGGCCTGGCCTAATCAGTGGTGTCAATCAAAATGCAGACTAGCCAGGGTGGCCCTGGCCTAATCAGTTCCATCAACTGAAAGGAGGACCTGCCTGAGTGGGCCTGGCCTAATCAGTGGCGTCAATCAAAAGGAAGACTAGCCTGTTGGTACTGGCCTAATCTGTGTTATCAGTCAAATAGCAGACTAGCCTGCTGGCACTCACCTAATCCATGGTGTCAGTCAAATAACAGACTATCCTGCTGGTACTGGCATAATCCGTGATCGCAATCAAAATGCAGCCTAGCTTGGGTGGGCCTGTCCTAACCAGTGGTGTCAATCAAAAGACAGACTAGTCTGGGTGGGCCTGGCCTAACTGGTGTGGTCAATCTAAATGCAGACAAGCCTGGGTGTGCATGGCTAATCAGAGATGTGAATCAAATGGGAGACTAGCCTGGGTGGGCCTAGCCTCTTCCGTGGTCTCAATCAAAAGGAAGACTAGCCTGTGTGGGCCTAACCTAATCAGTGGTGTCAATCAAAAGGCAGACTAGCCAGTTGGTACTGGCCTAATCCGTGGTCTCAATCAAAAGGCAGACTAGCCCGGCTGGACTTGGCCTAATCAGTGGTGTAAACAGAAAGGCACACTAGCCTGGGAGGGCCAGGCCTAATCAGTGGTGTCAATTAAAAGACTGACGAGCCTAGGTGGGCCTGGCCTAATCAGTGGCGTCAATCGAAAGGAAGACCAGCCTGTTGGTACTGGCCTAATCTGTGGCCTCAATCGAAAGGAAAACTACCCTAGGTGGGCCTAGCCTAAGCAGTGGTGTCAGTCGAAAGTCAGAGTAGCCTGTTGCTACCTGCCTAATCCTTGGTCTCAGTCAAATAACAGACTAGCCTCCTGGTACTGGCGTAATCAGTGGTCTAAATCAAAAGGCAGACTAGTCTCGGTGGGCATGGCTTAATCATTGGTGTGAGTTGAAAGCCAAACTATCCAGTTGGTACTGGCCTAATCCGTGGTCTCAATGAAAAGGCAGTCTAGCCTGGGTGGGCCTGGCCTAATCAGTGGTATCAATGGAAATGAAGAATAGCTTGGGTGGGCCTTATCTACTCAGTGGTGTCAATCGAAATGTAGACCAGCCTGGGTGGGTCTGCCTAATCAGTGGTGTCAATCCAAAGGCAGACAGGCCTGGGTGGGCCTGGCCTAATCAGTGTTGTCAATCGAAAGGAAGACTAGCCTGTTGGTACTGGACTAATTCGTTTTCTGAGTCAAATAACAGACTATCCTGCTGCTACTGGCCTAATCCGTGGTCTCAATCAAAAGGGAGACTAGGCTAAATGGACCTGGTTTAATCAGTGGCATCAATCGAAAGGAAGACTAGCCTTGATGGGGCTGGCCTAATCAGGGTGTGAACTGAAATGCAGACTAGCCTTGATGGGGCTGGCCTAATCAGTGGTGTGAATCGAAATGCAGGCTAGCCTGTGTGGGCCTGGCCTAACCAGTGGTGTGAATTGAAATGCAGACAAGCCTGGGTGGGCTTGGCCAAATCAGTGGAGTCAATCAAAAGGCAGACTACCCTGTTGGTATGGCCCTACTCCGTGGTCCCAGTCAAATAACTGACTAGCCTGCTGGTACTGGTCTAATCAGTGGTGTCAATCAAAAGGAAGACTAACCTGGATGGGCCTTGCCTAATCAAAAGGTAGACTAGCCTGAGTGGGCCTGGCCTAATCAGTGGTTTTGATCAAAAACAGACTAGCCTGGGTGGGCCTGGCCTAACCAGTGGCGTCCATCGAAAGGAAAACTAGATTGTTGGTACTGGCCTAATCCATGGTCTCAGTCAAATAACAGACTAGCCAGTTAGTACTGGCCTAATTAGTGGCATCAATCAAAATAAAGACTAGCCTGACTGGGCCTGGCCTAATCAGTGGTATCAATCGAAAGGCAAACTATCCTGTTGGTACCTTCCTACTCCGTGGTCTCAGTCATATAACAGACTGGCCTACTGGTACTGGCCTCATCCGTGGTCTAAATCAAAAGGTAGACTAGCCTGTGTGGGCCTGGCTTAATCAGTGGCATCAATCAAAAGCCAGACTAGCCTGTTGGTACCGGCCTCTTCCATGGTCTCAGTCAAATAACAGACTGTCCTGCTGGTTCTGGCCTAAACTGTGTTCTCAATCAAAACGCAGACCAGCCTGGGTGGGCCTGGCCTACTCAGTGGCATCAATGGAAATGAGGACTAGCCTGGGTGGGCCTGGCCTAATCAGTGGCGTCAATTGAAATGAAGACTAGCTGGGTGGGCCTGGCCTAATCAGTGGCGTCAATTGAAATGAAGACTAGCTGGGTGGGCCTGGCCTAATCAGTGGTGTCAATTGAAATGAAGACTAGCCTGGGTTGGCCCGGCCTAATCAGTGGTGTCAATTTAAATGCTGACAAGCCTGGGTGGGCATGGCTAATCAGAGATGTCATTCATATGGGAGAATAGCCTGGGTGGGCCTAGCCTAATCAGTGGCATCAATCAAATTGAAGAATAGCCTGGGTGGGCCTTACTTAATTAGTGGTGTCAATTGAAACATAGACTAGCCAGTTGGTACTGCCCTAATATGTGGTCTCACTCATATAACAAACTAGTCTGCTGGTACTGTCAAATCCATGGTGTCAATCAAAAGGCAGACTAGCCTGGGTGGGCCTGGCCTAATCAGTGGCGTCAATGGAAATAAAGACTAGCCTGGGTGGGCCTGGCCTAATCAGTGGCATCAATCAAAAGGAAGACTAGCCTTTTGTTACTGGCCTAATCCGTGGTCTCAGTCTAACAGACTAGCCTGCTGGCACTGGCCTAATCCGTGGTCTCAGTCAAAAGGTAGACTACCCTGGATATACCTGGCCTAATCAATTGCATCAATCGAATTGACGACTAGCCTGGGTGGGCCTGGCATAATCAGTGGTGTCAAACGAAATGCATACTAGCCTGGGTTGGTCTGGTCTAATCAGTTGTGTCAGTTGAAATGCACACTAGCCTGGTGGGCCTGGCCTAATCAGTGGTGTCAATCAAAAGGCAAACTAGACTGTTGGTACTGGCCTAATCCATGGTCTTCAATCAAAAGGCAGACTAGGCTGAGTGGGCCTGGCCTAATCAGTGGCATCAATAGAAAGGAAGACTAGCCTGGGTGGGCCTGGCCTAATCAGTGGTGTCTATCGAAAGGCAGACTATTCTTTTGGTATTGGCCTTATCCATGGTCTCAGTCAAATAACAGACTAGCCTGCTGGTGCTGGCCTAATCCATGGTCTTATCAAAAGGCAGACTAGCCTGGGTGGGCCTGGCCTAATCTGTGGTGTCAATGGAAAGGAAGACGAACACAGGTGGGCCTGGTCTAATCAGTGATGTCAATCAAATGTCACACTAGCCTGGGTGGACCTAGTCTATTCAGTGGTGTCAGTCGAAATACAGACTCACCTCAGTGGGCATGGGCAAATCACGGGTGTCCATCAAACAGCAGACTAGCCTGCGTGGTCCTACACTAAGCAGTGGTTTCAATCAAAAGGCAGAGTAGCCAGGGTGGGCCTGGCCTAATCAGTGGTGTCAATCGAAAGGTAGACCAGCCTGGATAAGCATGGGCTAATCAGCAGTGTCAATCAAATGGCAGACTAGCCTGAATGGACCTAGCTTTCAATGCTCTCATTTGAAAGGAAGAATAGCCTGGGTGGGCCTGGTCTAATGAGGGGTGTCAATAAAATGGCAGACTAGCTTATTGGTACAGGCCTACTCCCTAGTCTCAATCAAAAGGCAGACTACCCTGTGTCCGCCTGGCCTAATCTGTGGCGTCTATCAAAAGGAAGACTAACATGGGTGGGCCTTGCCTAAGCTTAGTCCTCTCAATCAAATGGAAGACTAGCCTGGGTGGTCCTGGCCTGTTCTGTGGTCTCAGTCAAATAAGAGACTAGCCTGCTGGTACTGGCCTAATCTGTGTTGTCAATCAAAAGGCAGACTAGCATGGGTGGGCCTGGCCTAATCAGTGGTGTCAATTGAAAGGAAGACTAGCCTGGGTGCACCTCGCCTAATCAGTGGCATCAGTATTAATGAGGACTAGCCTGGGTGGGCCTAGCTTAATCAGTGGTGTGAATCGAAAGGCAGACTAGCCTGCTGGTACTGGCCTAATCCATGTTCTCAATCAAAAGGCAGACTAGCCTGGGTGGGCCTGCCCTAATCAGTGGCGTAAATCGAAAGGCAGAATAGCCTGGGTGTGCCTGGTTTAATCACGGGTGTCAATCAAAAGGCAGGCTAGCCAGGGTGGGCCTGGCTTCATCAGGTGAGCTTTATAAAATAAACACTCCCCTGCTCATCTCAGGCACAAAACACAGCCACTTGTGAGCTGCCTGTGGACAGGAGTGGTCCCTAGGACCTGAGGGCCTGAGTTCTACCCCCATGAAGGGATGAAGGAGACGACACCAGCGAGCCTGAAGAGAAGACTCCTGAGCTTCAGGTGAAAAAGGCAGTGTCAGTCACACCTCGACTGCAGCCGGAGCAGAGGACCTACTTACGGTGTGTGCACACGCCTGAACCAGGAAACAAGAGAGGACCACGGTGTGTCTCTACGTTAGGGGTGATCTGTGACACAGCGGTAGAGATCCAGACCACTGGGGATTATCTGTAGCCCCAGTCAGGCACCATGTCGCACTGCTTCTCTTGCTTTTTGAATTAATTAACCTTTTATTTATTTATTTATAAATACTGTACTTATATATTTATACGTACAGTATTTATAAATAAATGTATTGTTTATTTATAATTTATAAATAATTATATTTATTATAATTTATTTATAATATAATAAATATATATATTTATACTATATATTTATATATTTTATAATATATTATTTTTATTTTATCATTTATTCAAAATATAATATATATTAAAATACAATATTTAATATTTAAATGCATTATATATATAATATATACTTTATATTTATTATTATATATTGTCTATTATTATTTTTTATTATATGTTATTTATTATTATACATTATTTTATGTATTATCTATATAATAAATTTTTAATACTTATAAATATACTTATATATTCATTAAAATATTATATATTTATAAGTATGTTTATATATTTATATAAATGAATATATTATATTTTTGTAAATATATTTATATAAGTGAATATATCATATATTTATTGTATATTTATATATATAAATGAATGTTATGTATTTTATATATTTATAGAAACAAATATGCTATATATTTATAGTATATTTATGTATTTATATAAATGAATATGTTATATATTTTAAATATATTCATATAAATGAATATTTATACGTATAATATATTCATATATTATAAATACATTTGTGTATTTATATAAGTATATGTTTATAAATATATTTATATAAATACAAATATATTTTACTATATAAAATATATTAGAATTTATTATAGTATATAAACATAATAAATAATATAATAAATTTATATTTATTTATATATAATAAATATATATTTATAAATATATTTGTATAAATATTTATGTTTATAATATTTTTATAAAAATGAATATATTATATATTAATATATTTGCGTGAATGAATGTTATATATTTATATATTTGTATAAATGAATATGTTATTCATATGTTATATGTTATAAATGTTATAATATGTTATAACATAACAAAGATGTTATAATATATATTATATATTTATATAAATATATATTTATAAATATATTTCTGTTATATATTTATAAATATATATACTTGCATAAATAATTATGTTATATAGTTATAATATATTTATAAATTAATCATTTATAAATTAAGTGATCATTTTTGTGCATGCGGGGTCCCCGTCGCTGCACAGCCTTTCTCTAGCTGGGCCGAGCCGGGGGCTACTCCCTTGTTCCCGGCTTCCCGTTGAGTTGACCCTCCTGCTATAAAGCCGCCTCTAGAGTACAAACAGGCTCAGTCCTTGTGGCACTCGGGGCTCAGTGGCCCCACGGCCTGCGGGATCTTCCCGGTTCAGGGACTGAACCCTCGAATCCTGCATCGGGAGGATTCTCTACTACTGAGTCACCAGGGAAGCCCTGGCACTTTTTTTTTAATGGCTGGGACGGAGTAGGGGCGAGGAGAAAATGAAGTAGCTTGCCCTTCGTTGTTTGTTCGCAGGACCTCAGGGAGGAATGGGGTGGTCGTGGAGAGACCAGCGAGGTTCCTTGCTAAGGCCTGCTAGAGTCTCCTTCAGGGGTAAATGGAGGCCTGTTTCCTTCTAACAGTGACAGCACCCTGTCTATGCTCTCGAAGTACCTGGATCTCCACCCCAGGCTTCCGGCAGGTCCCGGACGGCAGGGTCCCTGCCCAGGACTCCCTGAGCCTCTCTGCAGGCCCCTGTTAAAGCACTCTCTTTTTGCTAGTGTGGAGTTGGCTTCCATGCTTCCCTTAGCCTCTCGCTTTTCCAGGCAGGAATCTGTCTTCACTGTTTCAGGTTTTCCTGAGCACTTAACCAAACGTGCACTTGCGGTCTCCCACATGCCGGGCACAGGCATGTTGTCATATCATGTGGCCAAAGTATTTGAGCTTTAATATTGGTCCTTCCAATAATTTTCCAGGATTAATTTCCTTTAGGATGGACTGGTTGGGTCTCCTTGCAGTCCAAGGAGCTCTCAAGAGTCTTCCCCAACACCACAGTTCAAAAGCATCAATTCTTCGGCACTCAGCCTTCTTTATGGTCCAACCCTCACATCCGTACATGACCACTGGAAAAACCATCGCTTTGACTATACGGACCTTTCTTGAGAAACTGATGTCTCTGCTTTTTGATATGCCATCTAGGTTTGTCATAGCTTTCCTTCTAAGGAACAAGCGTCTTTAATTTCACGGCTGCAGTCAATGTCCACAGTGATTTTGGAACCCAAGAAAATAAGGTCTGTCACTGTTTCCATTTGCAGTCCTCCATATGCTGATTACACGCATGTTGCTATTCAGTTGCTGAGTCGTGTCCAACTTAGCATGGACTGCAGCACAGGAGGTTTCCCTGTCCTTCACTGTCTCCCGGAGCTTGCTCAAACTCACGTCCATGGAGTCGATGATGCCGTCCAACCATCCCATCCTCTGTCACCCCCTTCTCCTCCTGCCCTCAGTGTTTCCCAGCATAAGGTCTTTTCCAATGAGCTAGTAATAACATCCCAGTGGCACGTTCCTGCAGCATAGAGGTTCTCAAAGTGTTCTTCTCAGGCCAGCCTCAGACTCTGCTCGGAACTCGTCTGAAATGCAGGTTCTTGGCTTTCCCCCAGACCTGCTGCATTGAAAACCCCAGGCCGGGGGCCCAGCCATCTAGGTTTGGTAAGTCTTCCCAGAGGTTCTGCTGCACTTTTCGTTTGAGAATCACTCTTCTAGCCTAATGTTTTGTGTTTTTTTCAGGCAATCAGTCTCTTAATAATTCCCAGGTCTCATTCCCCCAATTTTTTTTTTTTTTTGGTAGTTGTTTTATTTGGGATTTTTGCACTGAAGTCCTTCAAGTCATATAGTTAATACTGTGTCTGCTCACATTCTAATTGTGTGACAGACATATTTCAGGGGAATCATCATACCTCCAGTGTGGTGAGCAATGACGGTGTGCTAATCACAGTGCTAAACGCAGAAATGCTCCTCTCAAATCAGTGTCAGGAGAAGACACAGCCTTGAGCCCACATTTCAGAGGCAAGAGCCTGGAGCGGAGCCCCAGAAATGACATGTGCACCACACCCCACAGCCAGCACCGACGGGACATTCAAATCGGTGCTTGTAACCCCAGACTAAATAGTTTCAGAACCTTAGACTCTGAAACGTTTAAAGTTTGTGCGTGCGTGCTCAGTTGCTCATTCGTGTCTGACTCTTTGTGACCCCCTGGACTGTAACTCTCCAGGCTTCCCTGTCCATGGGATTCTCCAGGCAAGAACACTGGAGTGGGTTGCCATGCCCCCCTCCAGGGCATCTTCCCGACCTGGGGACTGAACCTGAGTCTCCCTGATCTTCTGCCTCGGCAGACGGCTTCTTTACCGCTAACCGTTTACTGTACCTACATAATTTGTCACCAAAGCCCCTCGATGGAGGCAAACTGAAGTGCCACCAGGGGAGGTTCGAGGGCATCAAACAGAAGGTCCCTGCCTTCCATGGTGTGGCTTAATCATGCACCCTGTTTGTCCCGGAGCCTACTTGACCAGCTCTTCTTTCTGTTCGGGGGACGAACTTCGCCTCTCTAAGGAGCAGAGTAGGCCATGGCCAAGAGTCTTCTTTGTCAGCCTTGTGCCCTGGTGCCTTTGGCGCCCTGTGAAAGCCACTTGGCCCTTCGTTTTGACTCCAAACTCTGTGCTGCCTCCGGCTGGTCCTAGAATCAGCTTCCAGGGCTGCCTTCAATCCCCCTATTACCTGGAACCCCTCCCCAGAGGCTGCTAGCTGCCCCACCCCCTCCACATCTGGCCTCTGCATCCTTTCAGGCATTTCTGCATCCTTTCACGTCATTTCTGCATCCTTTCAGGCATCTCTGCATCCTTTCACGTCATTTCTGCATCCTTTCAGGCATCTCTGCATCTGTTCAGGCATCTCTGCATCCTTTCAGGTGTCTATGCATCGTTTCCGACCATCTCTGCATCCTTTCAGGCATCTCTGCATCCTTTCAGTCCATCCCCACCTCCTTTCAGGCCATCGCCACCAGCCACTTCTGTGATGTTGAGTGTCTCAGCACTGTTATAAGGTGGAAAGGGAGAGTTCCTAAAGCAAAGCCCCCAGACAAAGCCTGGGAGTTCCCCTGTCCTGCGTCCTGGCCCTCGCATCCCTGCTGTTTTGTGGAGTGGTGGCTTAGCGCCATGACAACTGAGGAAAAGGTGATTCCCTCCCCCTGCACTACCCCTGCCCCCACCGCCACCTTGCTTCCGCATCTTCCCAGTTCTACACTCATGACAGAGTCCTTTGGGGCCTTAAAGCATTTCCATTTTCAGGACTCTCCTAATACAATGGAGAAGTAACGCTGTAAAACCTGGTCACGGTTTGTTTAGATGTTTCTGTGGTGCTAAAGGATAGCTCACAAAATCTACCACTTGAATCCTTTTTAAGCATTCAATTCAGTGACATTAAGTACATGCATGTAAGGTGCATACATGTCAGGCATCTAACAGTACTACCTGGGGGCTTCCCCGGTGATGAGTCAGTGGTCAAGAATCCACCTGCAACACAGGAGAGGCAGGTTCCACCCCTGAGTCAGGAGGATCCCCCTGGAGAAGCAACGGCAACCCACTCCAGCATTCTTGCCTAGAGAATCCCATGGACAGAGGAGACTGGTTGGCCAAAGGCCATGGGGTCACTAGGAGCCGGACGCCCACTGAGCACACAGGCGCACACACATGCCTACCATCCACATCCTGAACTTTTTTTTTATCACCCCCAACAGAAACTGTTTCCTTTAAACAACGTCCCCATCCTTTGTCCCCCCCACCAGCCCCTGGCGATGACTATTTTTTCTGTTTCCATGATTTTGCCCATCCTGGGCAAGCCCCCTCTAAGTAGAATCACATAAAATTTGCCCTTTGGTGCGTGCAACACATTATTTTTAGAACAAGGAAGATAATGAAAGGCGAAGAGGCAGCGGGTGCCTAGTGATGAACACGGAACGGGTCCATGTCCAGTCACAGTGCATCCTGTGGAAACAGAATAAAGCATAAGTCCTCGTGCGTTAGTCGTCTTTTGCTCCATCACACACTGCCGCAAGTTTGGTGGCTTTAGACAGCACATATTTGGGGAATTCCCTGGAGCTGCAGTGGTTAGAACTCCATGCTTTCACAGCTGAGGGCGTGGGTTCGATCCCTGGTCAGGGAAGTAAGATCTTCCTGCAGGCCTTGCAGGGCAGCAACGGCGGGGAGAGAGGGGGCGGGCAGGGACACACACAGACACATATTTAATTTAAGGTCACATTTCCAGGGGTCAGGAGTCCAGGCACAACTTAGCCAGATCCTCTGCTCTGCTTCTCTAGGGGAGGGGGAGGGGTGGCTCACAGGGCTGCGGTCCAGGGGACAGCTGGGCTGAGTTCTCATCAGGAGGTTCAACCAAGGCACAGTCAGCTCCTGAAGTTCCCTCGGGTTGTTGGAAGAACTCATTTGCTTGCAACTGTAGGATGCAATTTCTTTTTGTCCTTGCGGGATATAGGACCCTGGCTTCTTCCCCCTTCCTCTTCTCTCCTGACATAGCAGCTTCCCTCCTCAAGCCAGCCAGGAGGCCTCTCGGGCATCTAGCTCCAACTTGATCATGGGCATTACCACCCTCCCCTTTGCCACATTCCCCTTTCCCGCCCACGCTCCAGGGGATGGGAGACCACCAAGCCACAAGCACCAGTGGGGCTGCCTAGAGTTGTCCCGCACACCTTTGGGGTGTGGGGGAAGACTGATGGAAGAAATCGTCATGGAAAGCCAGCAAGAGGGACATTTTGCTCTTTGCTCCTGAGTTTTCCGGAAGTCACCCCAACTTTTACCATGCATATGTGAAAAATACGTAGACAGACCTTTTTCACCCCAACAACGTGAGGCAGATGTTTTCGAAGAGCTCTCCATTAAGACTGGGATGAAATGCAATCAAGGGACAGATTAGTTTTAAGTCTCTGTCATCTTCCCTCCACCTGCAACTCTCGGCTCCAAAATATCTTGGGGGAAAAAAACCCAAAAAACCCTGCTTATTTACATTTGCTCTCTATTTTTAACAGCCTTTCTGTTTAAAACATTTAATATCTTCCAAAGCCCTGTTTGAACCCAGTGAACCTGTAGCAGGATATCCCGTTTATTTTTGTAGCTATTTTCATCCGCTTAGAGAACTTTTTGTTTTCATCTGAGCTTTTTAGGGGAGGTGAGGCAGGTCAGCATGTCTGGCCCATTTGTCAACTGGGCTGTGCTGGCTTCTTAATAAAATGGTGCTAAATTCAGAGCTACTTATCATGTGTCACTTTTTATGCGGCTCAGTTTTTCCATTACTTGAAGTTCCCAAACGCTAATAAACCCTAATGCACTATATTTGGTGGGAATGAATGCATTACGCTTTTCAGAGTTGATGTTTTTTACATAAATAGAACACGTTCTGCAAAGAGAGAGGAAAAGCCACTCTCGGAGGCTGCACATAAATTTGATTTTTTTTTCTTATTTCCTCCTATTGATCTGGAGTTTGTTTGAGCAGAGGAAAGGGAAGGGAAATAAACGAGGCAGAGGGGAAGATACATCTACAGGCTCTGCCCACCTCCTCCACCTTCTGTCTTTGGGCAGCACGTTTCTTTTGTATCCGCTGATTTCAGGATCATCCATCCTACATTCTCAAGTGGATCTGATGAGAAAGATGTATCCGGATGACAGCCGGATGACTTCAGTAAGGCTCCATGCGACAGTACGCCTGTTGTCCTTCCAGCTCTGCTGAGAATAAGCATTTTGGCGAGAGTGACTTGACACGCATTAACACCCCAATGATAAAAATCATCTCTGGTGAGGTTCTCCTGGTGCTCCAGTGTCTAACACCCCGAGCTCCTGATGCATGGGGCCTGGCTTCCATCCCTGGTCTGCTAACTAGATCTTGCAGGCCTCAACTAAGACCTGGCTCAGCCAAATAAGTAAGTGTTTTTTAAAAAAAATTCATCTCCAGTGAGAGAAATCAGAAGAGCATTCAAGATGTGCTTGGCTGTTTAATCGTGTCCTACTCTTTGGGACACCATGGGCTGCAGCCCACCAGGCTCCTCTGTCTATGGCAATTCTCCAGGCAAGAATACTGGAGTGGGTTGCCATGCCCTCCTCCAGGGGATCTTCCTGACCCAGGGATTGATCCCAGGTCTCCCACATTGCAGGCTGATTCTGCCAGCTGAGCCACCAGGGAAGCCCTGAGGATAAGAGCTTTAACAAACTTCTATGGGAGTTATTGACTAAGAGCAGAATGATGATCCCTTGTAGACATGGTCCCCAACTTGATGTAGCTGATGGTTCCTCAGGCGTTGTTGTTCAGTTGCTCAGTCGTGTCTGACTCTTTGCAGCCCCATGAACTGCAGCACACCAGGCCTCCCTGTCCATCACCAACTCCCGGAGTTTGCTCAAACTCATGTCCATCGAGTTGGTGATGCCATCCAGCCATCTCATCCTCTGTCGTCCCCTTCTCTTCCCGCCTTCCATCTTCCCCAGCATCAGGTGTACATTGCTGTACGACACATGATTTTTTTTGCATTTAAGGTATGTAAGTTATTACCCCTAGATTAAAGACAAAAATCCGACCTAACTCAAGGCTGATGTAACAGATACTTTGACAAAATGTGAAACCAGTGACTAAACATCAACAGACGTCTGGAATATTCCATTCCACTCCCCACCCCACTTCCTCCTCTCCCCTCTCCCCTCCAATACCTGTCTTTGTTGTTTGTGCGTGCTAAGTCACTTCAGTCGTGTCTAACTCTCTGTGACCCCATGGACTGTAGCCCGCCAGGCTCCTCTGTCCATGGGATTTTCCAGGCAAGAATACTGGAGTGGGTTGCCATGCCCTTCTCCAGGGAATCTTCCCCATCCACGGATCGAACCCGTGTCTCTTACATTTCCTGTATTGGCTGCTGCTGCTACTGCTAAGTAGCTTCAGTCGTGTCTGACTCTGTGTAACCCCATAGACGGCAGCCCAGCAGGATCCCCCGTCCCTGGGATTCTCCAGGCAACAACACTGGAGTGGGTTGCCATTTCCTTCTCCAGCGCATGAAAGTGAAAAGTCAAAGTGAAGTCGGTCAGTCGTGTCCGACTCTTAGCGACCCCGTGGACTGCAGCCCACCAGGCTCCTCCGTCCATTAGCAGGTGGGTCCTTTACTACTCACGCCGCCTGGGGAGCCCATCTTTCTTGTATGTTACTTTATTCTCTTTCAACCAGCTTCTGGCACAAAGATGCAGCATTTTAAGAGTGTAATATCAGATTACTCATATTTCCCTCTTGAAATGTTTTCTAATTCCGTCCTTGGAAGGAGAGGAAGAAATACAAAATGTGCTGCTCTGCCTTGGTCTTGCTCAGCGGGCGCTCCTTGTCAGCGTGGCTGGGTAGTGTTTCTGGGAACGGGCAAACCAGTAGGTCAGTGCAGCTTTGAGTGTGAGATAAATGAAACCTGGCATTGCTCACCCTTTTCCTGTGAGCTAAGCAGTTATCATTTACTACTTCTATTTATATTAAGGAAAATATGGTTCTTTGCCTCAAGAATCTCAAGCAACTTGCATCCAGGTTTCACTCTGGGTGGCTGTGGGGTCAGATGGTGGGTGTCATCTGAACCACGCACAGCGAATTCGTATATTTGCAGGGCTCCTGTGACAGCTCAGTTGGTAAAGAATCCACCTGCAAGGCAGGAGACGCCGGTTCAATTCCTGGGTTGGGAAGATCTGGCGGAGAAGGCATAGGCTACGCATTCCAGAATTCCTGGGCTTCCCTGGTGGCTCAGCTGTTAAAGAACCTTCCTGCAATACAGGAGACCTGGGTTCAATCCCTGGGTTGGGAGGATCCCCTGGAGAAGGGAAAGGCTACCCACTCTAGTATTCTGGCCTGGAGAATTCCATGGATTGTATAGGCCTTGGGGTCCCAAAGAGTCAAACACTGACTGAGTGACTTTCACACAAATACAGAGCCTCCCAGGTAGCGCTAGCAATAAGAGCCCACCTGCCAATGCAGGAGACTCTAGCGACGTGGGTTTGACCCCTGGGTTGGGAAGATCCCCTGGAGGAGGGCACAGCAACCCAGTCCAGTATTCTGGCCTGGAGATTCCGTTGGACAGAGGAGCCTGGCTGGGCTACAGTCCATGGGTCGCACAGGGTCATGACTGAAGCGACTTAGCACGTAGCACAGTGAGAGGGTCTCACTGCATTCCAGTGTGTTTCTATGGAATTAATCTGCAGACACATATCCAGTGGAGGAGCCTTTTGTGTTTCTGCAGTTGAGTCAGAAAAGAACTTAGATTACTTTTTCCAATTACTTTTCTAATTTTAAATTAATTTTATTTTCAAAAAAATCTTTGCATTTTAGGAAATTTCCTGGCACTTTTTTTTTTTTTTTTGGCCAACATGAAATTCCTATAACATAAAAGTAGCCCTTTTAATGCAGGGGATTCCATGGCACGTAATATATTCACAGAATTGTGCTACCTTCTCACTTAGTCCTCATTCTAGTCTGCCTTTGCTCAGCCCCAGGCAACCATTAATCTGCTTCCTGTCTCTAATGATTTACTGGTCTTGGACATTCCGTGTAAGTGAAATCATGGGATAGGTGACCTTTCCTCTCTGGCTTATTTCACTCCGCCTGTTTTAGAGATTCCTCCACATGGTAGCATGTGTCAGTAATTCACTTCATTCATTTTCAAATGAAAATAATTTTATATTAAAACAAATAATCTTAAACACACTTTACGAGTTTGTTTATTGAGTGCCTGTGGTGTGCCAGGCACTAGATGGTGTATGAAACTGAAAGTCACTCAGTCGTATCTGACTCTTTGCGACCCCGTGGACTATACAGTCCATGGAATTCTGCAGGGCAGAATACTGGAGTGGGTAGCCTTTCCCTTCTCCAGGGGATCTTCTCAACTCATGGATCAAACTCAGGTCTCCTGTAACCACAAGAGAAGCCCAAGAATACTGGAGTGGGTAGCCTTTCCCTTCTCCAGGGGATCTTCTCAACTCATGGATCAAACTCAGGTCTCCTGTAACCACAAGAGAAGCCCAAGAATACTGGAGTGGGTAGCCCATACCTTCTCCAGCGGCTCTTCCAGACCCAGGGATTGAACTGGGGTCTTCTGCATTGCAAGTGGATTCTTTACCCACTGAGCTATCAGGGAAGCCCTGATTGTGTATGGCATGATGTAAACATTGACATAAGGCCTTCCCTGATGGCTCAGATGGTAAAGAATCTGCCTGCAATTCAAGAGACACAGGTTTGATCCCTGAGTCGAGAAGATCCCCTGGAGAAGGGAATGGCAACCCACTCTAGTATTCTTGCCTAGAGAATCCCATGGATAGAGGAGCCTGGTGGGCTAGAGTCCATCGGGTCACAAAGAGTCAACACACGACGGAGCTAACACTTTCACTAACACTTATATTTGGCTTCCTAGGTGGCAATAGAGGTAAAGAACCCGCCTGCCAATGCAGGAGACACAAGAGACACAGGTTCGATCTCTAGGTGGGGAAGATCCCCTGGAGGAGGGAATGACAACCCCCTCCAGTCTTCTTGCCTGGAGAATCTCATGGACAGAGGAACCTGGCGGGCTACAGTCCACGGGGTCCTTAAGAGTTGGACACGACTGAAGTGATTTAGCATGCATGCACACAAGCAAAGGGTAGATGTCGAAACTGGCCAAGAAGAAAGGGAAGCCAAGGGAAATTAACTCCTGTCTGACATTGCTTCCTCCAACCTCCCCATGGTCAGCATCTGATTCCAGGGCTACTGCAGCTTAGGTGGCAATGACCACAGATGACCTCTATGAGATCTCCCTGCACCAAAGGGCTATAAGTCCTATAGCTTCCTGTATATGTACTCAATCACTTCAGAGTCTTTGCAACTCTATGAACTGTAGCCCACAGGGCTCCTCTGTCCATGGGATTCTCCAGGCAAGAATACTGGAGTGGGTTGCCATGCCCTCTTGCAGGGGACTTTCCCGCCCCAGGGATTGAACCCACCTGCATCTCTTACGTCACCTGCGTTGGCAGGTGGGTTCTTTACCACTAGCACTGCTTGGGAAGCCCCTGACAGCTTCCTGTGTGACACCAAATGAATTTCCCATCATGCCCCTCTTCCCATCCTTATGGCTCTCTCAACAAGTCTCGTGTGTGGAGACTTTGCTCTGGGTGTGAGACTTCCGTCCTCTCTCGTCTCCTCCCCGTGGGGACCTCCTCCCTACTCTTCCATATCGGTCTTGCCAATTCCCAAGCAGAGTGCTTCTCTCCTTTGTATCGTCACCAAGTGTATCACACTCTTAGAATAACTGTTCAACCAAAAAAAAAAAAAAGGGTATAGCTTTTCTGCCTAGGTTCACCTTGGTCACTGCAGATGATGCTAGGGTCTCAAGGATGTTCCAACTCAGCTGGAGAAAAAATAAATAAATATATAAAAATAAAGGGAAAAATTCCGTTGGGATCCAAAGCAGACTACAGCAAGTTACCCCCGAATGAGAGAGCTGCTAAGTGCACCAGATATTCAGAGAGGACAGAAAATACCATGGACAGAGGAGCCTGGCAGGCTACAGGGTCCACGGGGTCGCAAGGAGTCGGCTACGACTTGGCGACTAAGCACACACACACATATGAAGGAATAGATGAAGGGGTAGCGTTCACTCAGGGGCTTGGAAACGTGAAGAATAAGAGATGCAGAAAGAGCTGAGTGCAACCTGCAAAGCAGTCAGAGGATGACGTAGGTGGAGAAGAGTAGGGAGGTCACACCAGAGTCATGGAGAACAGACTTGCTACAGTGAATGCAGGGGGAGGCTTGAGGGGGCCGGGTGGGCCGCAGATGCCTGGAAGAGTCCAACCTGGGTGATGAGGTCCTGGGTGGGGGGCCAGGATGGAAGGGCAGGTTGGGCAGGTAGGCGAGAAGGATGGAAGGAGCTGGAAGGGACAGCTGGAATCAATTGCCTGGGAATCTGCGGGGGACAAGCAGCAGCAGCTGGTTTCAAGGGAGGAGTTGGTGTAACTGGGAGAAAAATTAGAAATGCAGAAAGGGGTGCAGAAGGGCCTGCTTGCGCCAGGCCATGACTGGGAGTGGACGGGGTCACCCCTAAGCCCCTCAGGCCGGGATACCATCCCGCAGTGCTGTGCTTGACAGTAAGGAGACACACACAGGCATTACGGCCGAGCCTTGGCAAGAAGCGTGACACCTGTCACATTTGTTTATAGAAGGCTCAGTTCCCGGGAGCTCTTGGAGACTAAAGAGGGTACAGCCCTACACGCCCCAAGACGATGCCTGTTTCTATGGAGAGGCTGAATAATGCAGGAGCCCCAGGCAGACCGCTCCTCATGGTGGTGGAAACAGTGTTCCTACTTCCCACTCTTGTCTCAGGAGTTCAACCAAGGGATAAACGTGTCCAGAGACATGTGGGCCCCCCTCGACCCTCCCCATCACAGGATGTCCTGCTCCTCCAGCCATAGAGACCTGAGAGCTGAAACCCCACAGCCCTGCCCACCCTCTCCTTCACTGTCCTTATTTTCAGTGATGGGTGTTAGCCACTCAGACGTGTCCGAGTCTTTGCAATCCCATGGACCGTAGCCTACCAGGCTCCTCTGTCCATGGGATTCTCCGGGCAAGAATACCAGAGTGGGTTGCCACGCCCTCCTCCAGGGGATCTTCCCCAACCCAGGGATCAAAATCAGCTCTCCCACGTTGCAGGCAGATTCTTAACCACCTGAGCCACCAGGGAAGCCCCTGCGTGTGGGGTGGGAGTGACTACGTGGCTAATTACTGATGGAGACCAAACATCCATGGAACCTCCCAGAAAACCCGCCAGCAAATTAAACCTGGATAAGGTCTGGGAGAGGTGGAGAGAAAGGTTCCATGCGGAGAGCAGGTCTGCGCTGGTTTGAGGATTTTTCAGGCCGGCGCTGAAATCCACCTTGTCTGTTTTGAGCTGAAATCCACCTTGTCTATTTTGCGCTGAAATCTACCATGTCTACATTGCCAGCCTCAACATTTTGATTCAGGAGTTCGCTCAATTACCTGAAATGGTCGAGTGTCATAAAGTCACAAGAGACATGCTTTTGCTTTTCACTTTAATAATTCTGCATTTCCTTGAAGGAAATTATACTCAGGGCAGTTTCAAAAAGAAAGGAACACAGAATTCCAAGGTTTTAGAACACCTGCTAGGCAAAGCAGAATTTAAGGAAAAGATGAATTCTTATGAGATAATGAACCTTCACACACACACACACAAGCACTCATTTCTAGCATGTATTCCTCACAACTTTTAGTTAAGTTTGCCTCCTACCAGACTAGAAGCTTTTGGAAGGTAAGGCTGCGTCTTACTGTTTCATTTTCCTCCCTTGCTGCTGCTGCTGCTGCTGCTAAGTCGCTTCAGTCGTGTCCAACTCTGTGCGACCCCAGAGACGGCAGCCCACCAGGCTCCCCCGTCCCTGGGATTCTCCAGGCAAGAACCCTGGAGTGGGTTGCCATTTCCTTCTCCAATGCATGAAAGTGAAAAGGGAAAGCGAAGTCGCTCAGTCATGTTCGACTCTTCGCGACCCTGTGGACTGCAGCCCACCAGGCTGCTCCATCCATGGGATTTTCAACTCAAGGTTTGTTTGAACAGAATTAAATTCACCTGATTACAACAGTGCTTCAATTTGTGTATTTTTTTTTTCTAGAAGAACCACTGAATTGCTATCTTAGGAACAGTTTGCTGCTTAGGAAGTTACATTTGTATTAAGTAATTCCTAAAAGTACCCACACTCGATAAGAAGTAAGTAGTGTCCGTCTAGTCAAGGCTGTGGTTTTTCCTGTGGTCATGTATGGATGTGAGAGTTGGACTGTGAAGAAGGCTGAGTGCCAAAGAATTGATGCTTTTGAACTGTGGTGTTGGAGAAGACTCTTGAGAGTCCCTTGGACTGCAAGGAGATCCAACCAGTCCATTCTGAAGGAGATCAGCCCTGGGATTTCTTTGGACGGAATGAATGATGCTAAAGCTGAAACTCCAGTACTTTGGCCACCTCATGCGAAGAGTTGACTTATTGGAAAAGACCCTGATGCTAGGAGGGATTGGGGGCAGGAGGAAAAGGGGACGACAGAGGATGAGATGGCTGGATGGCATCACTGACTCAATGGACTGAGTTTGAGTGAACTCCAGAAGTTGGTGATGGACAGGGAGGCCTGGCGTGCTGCAATTCAAGGGGTCGCAAAGAGTTGGACACGACTGAGCAACTGAACTGAACTGAACTGAATGCAATCTGGAAGGGAAATTGGGTTCTTCTTTTCATACAAGTTACAGTTTTCTGTGATTTTAGTACAAATGTATCCTTACAAAGTTTTTCCTACCTTAATTTATCCAACTGTTGTTTCCAATGTACTTTGTATACTTTGTATCCAAGTTCACTCCCGTGACTTTATTTCTATCACTTTCAAGCAACCTCTGGAATCTGCTCAAAGGTTTTGGCAAAGCTCCTTTTTTCAAGCCAAATGAACTCACAGTTAAAAGAATCTAAACTGTTTTAGCCTGATTTTTTTTTTTTTGAAGTTGTAGCAGAAACATCTCCTAAAGGAGAAAAAGCCCTTATCTCATCCATCTGCACAGACTCTGACACAAATACATAATTTAGAGCGGACAGGTGGAAATTAGCACATGTATATTTTTGAGCTACTTTAATTTTAAGCGTAATAGCTGATGCACCTTTCGCTTCTGCCCAGGGATAAAAGTAGCAAGGTGTTTTTTATCACTGTTACTGTTACAGTCCCCTCCCTACTGATCAGTGACCGCTGATCACCCCAAGGGAAGATCTGGGCACTCAGGGCATTGCAACTCTTGCCCCTTTAGCTAGGTCCCTATCCAGCGGCAAAGCCTGGTATCCAGCCTCCAGTCTGCATGGCCTAGTATAAAATATTAAACCTGGGCCTTCCACAAGCTGAAAAAAAAAATTTTTTTTCCGTGTCAAACACATTTTATTTGGTGTTTTCATGCTAGGTCAATCTGAACAACAACAACAAAGACCCTATTTGAACAGATTTTCTTTTAATATGGCTATGTGTACAAGGACGACTGAAAATTGGGGAAACCCCCAAATTAATGTCTTTAACCAATTACAGCTGTTACTAAAGATGGTGTGCTGGGATTTTAAGGAAACAGTCCAATAAATGATCAGCCCCTCGTTCAATCTACTTAACCAACCCCTCTCTGAATAAAAACACACTCCGGCGGCAGAGGTTTATCATGTTTTAAAAATATACTCTGTACTAAAACATGTGTTTCCTAGTGTTCTCTCTCCTTTCAGTATTTATTGACTCGCAGTCTCTCAAAATGGTAAAATAAAATTGAATTTATATGATCGAATGAAGGTGCAAGTTTGTACAGCCAAGCTCAGCGGCGGGAGTGAAAGGTGAAAGCTAAGGGACACCACGCAGAACAAGCACCTTCATGAAGGTTTCCGAAAAATTCTTTATTGAGTGTGCTTAACTAGAAACTGGAGAAGGCAATGGCACCCCACCCCAGTACTCTCTTGCCTGGAAAATCCCATGGACGGAGGAGCCTGGTGGGCTGCAGTCCATGGGGTCATGAAGAGTGGGACACGACTGAGCGACTTCACTTTCCCTTTTCACTTTCGTGCACTGGAGAAGGAAATGGCAACCCACTCCAGTGTTCTTGCCTGGAGAATCCCAGGGACGGGGGAGCCTGGTGGGCTGCCGTCTATGGGGTCGCACAGAGTTGGACACGACTGAAGCGACTTAGCAGCAGCAGCAGCAAGTAGAAACTAGCTCCTGAGAACTCAGTTCAACATGAAGCCCTCGGAATCCATGTGGCCTGAACTAAATATCACCTTTGCACATGGGGGAATCTGGCTCCATGGAGGCTAAGTGGGCAGTGTTGGAGGCCTCTCGGATCAGAGGCCGTACTTAGTCCTGCTGAAAGTAAAGGTGTTAGTTGCTCGTTTCAACCCTGCAGACTGTAGCCCGCAGGGCCCCTCTGTCCATGGGATTCTCCAGGCAAGAATCCTGGACTGGGTCGCCATTCCCTTCTCCAGGGGTCTTCTCGACCCAGGGATGAAACCTGGCTCTGCAGCATTGCAAGTTGATTCTTTACCATAATCCTGCTAGATATATATATGTATGATGCATACTATGTAAACACGTATGATTGTGTGTATGTATCGATATATGTTGTTGTGTTAGTTACTCAGTGATGCCTGACTCTGTGACCCCATGGACTGTAGCCCACCAGGCGCCTATGTTCCTGGGATTTTCCAGGCAAGAATTCTGGAGTGGGTAGCCCTTTCCTCCTCCAGGGGAATCTTCCCAACCCAGGGATCGAACTCACGTCTCCTGCATCGGCAGCTGGATTCTTCACCACTGAGCCACCTGGGCAGAGATATTTTAGGGGATACTGAAAGTGGCCATAAGCCATCTAATTCCTTCTCATGGATCTCAGAGGGCTGGGAGGGTGAGTCTTCCTCCAATAACACAATAAAAGTAATAGTTAAAAGATAACTTCTGTCCTCCTCAAATCCTTTATGCGTGGTGCCACTTTTAACTCCCGTCCCCTCTGCACTCTTGGGTTTTTGTTTCTGTATAATAGCTTTATTGAGATATCATTCATGTGCTGTTACATTTATCCTTTCCAAGTGTGCGATTCAGTGGCTTTTCCCATACACGCACAGAGTTGTACCATGACTCTCTAGTCCCAGAATATTTTCCTCATTTGAAAACAAAATTCTCTTAAGAAAAACACACACACACCAAAAAGAAATCACTATGCTATATATCTAAAGGTAGCACAATATTGTAAATCAATTGTACTCTAATTAAAAAAGAAAAAATGAAAAAGACACTGTGTATCCCTTAGGAGTCACTCTATATTCCCACCATCCCCCAGCCCCTGGCAACCACTAATCTAGTTTCTATACCTAGGGAATTGCCTTTTCTAGACATTCCATATGTTATAGGGCTGGATTGCATCCCTCTAAATTCACACGCTGAAAAGTCTTAATTCCTAGTATCTCAGAATGTAGCCAAATAAGGAGATAAGGTCTTTAAAGAGATGACTGGGGTCAAACAGGGTCCCTAGCATGGGCCCTACTCCAATAGGCCTGGTGTCCTTGTATAAAAAAGGAGATCAGGGCACAGACATGCACAGAGGGATGACCACTTGAGGTCAAAGGGAGGAGACAGCCGTCTACATGCCCAGGAGAGGGGTCTCGGGAGGAACCAGCCCTGCTGAGACCTTGATCTTGGACTGGGAGACAGTAGGTGTCTCTTGTTGGAGTCACCCAGTCTTTCATGCTGTATTACTTGGCCCTAGCCAATTTTGGGGCTTCCCTGATGGCTCAGTTGGTAAAGAATCCACCTGCAAGGCAGGAGACCCAGGTTCTGTCCCTGGGTCAGGAAGATCCACTGGAGAAAGGATAGGTTACCCATTCCAGTATTCTTGGTCTTCCCTGGTGGCTCAGATGGTAAAGAATCTGCCTACAATACCGGAGACCTGGGTTCGATCCATGCATTGGGAAGATCCCTGGAGAAGGGAAAGGCTACCCAATCCAGTATTTTGGCCTGCAGAATTCCATGGACTGTATAGTCCATGGGGTCGCAGTTTTGGACACGACTGAGCGATTTTCGCTTCACTTCACTTGGCCAGTTCCAGGTGGCTCAATGGTAAAGAATCTGCCTGCAAAGCAGGAGACACGGGTTTGATCCCTGGGTCTGGAAGATCCCCTAGAAGAGGAAATGGCAACCCACGCCAGTATTCTTATCTGGAGAATCCCATGGACAGAGGAGCCTGGCAGGCTACAGTCCATGGGGGTCGCACAAGAGTCGGACATGACTGAGCGACTCAACAGCTGCAGTGGGAGAAGCAATTTAATACAGCACAGAAATGCAATCACACAGCGAGTGATTTCTCTTGGTCTGGACTTCCCACGCGTTCAGACTGGCTGACATCCATCCCTCGCCTTCCTCCTCTGTTCTTAACTCTTGGGTGCTCATTGGCTTTCTTCTTTGGAAAAGCTCTGGTTCCTGGCCACTATTGCCAGCCAGTCTCTATGGTCATTCATATCCTGGGGCTGCTGTAGGAAAAACCTGAAATACTGTTGAATCAGAACCAAGATGATCATTTGATTTTTAAGACACAAGGCCATATGTCATCAGAACCCAGTGGCTCGGAAGTATAAGTTACAGAATTTGAAAAATGCATTTCCCTACCACATTCACTTTTTTTTAGAACTGAAGATGACTTATTTCTAGCTCTCTTTATAAATGACTTAGTGTTTTCAACCACAATATTCTGGGTTATAGTCAAGGCATATCGTAAGCATTTTCAGGCAATTTACCATTACACATAAGATATTCTGCTTTGGGATTCTATGTGTATATACTGATAAATTCAAGGCAATTCTTCAATCTCAATGTAATACTTTTGGTTCAAACAGAACCAGTGTCAAGTGAAAAAGTGTCAGTTGCTCACTCGTGTCCAACTCTTTGTGATCCTAGGGACTGTAGCCCACCAGGCTTCTCTGTCCAAGAAATTCTCCAGGCAACAATACTGGAGTGGGTTGCTATGCCCTTCTCCAGGGGCTCTTCCCAACCCAGGGATCAAACCTGAGTCTCCTGCATTGTAGGCAGATTCTTTACCACCTGAACCACCAGGGAAAGCCATTTGTTGTTGTAAAGATTGGTTTGTGCCATTGTGGGGGCAAGCTACACACGTCTGAAATTTGTAGGGCATGCAGTTAGGAAGGAGAAGGCAATGGCACCCCACTCCAGTACTCTTGCCTGGAAAATCCCATGGGCAGAGGAGCCTGGTAGGCTGCAGTCCATGGGGTCGCTAAGAGTCGGATACGACTGAGAGACTTCACTTTCACTTTTCACTTTCATGCTTTGGAGAAGGAAATGGCAACCCACTCCAGTGTTCTTGCCTGGAGAATCCCAGGGACGGGGGAGCCTGGTGGGCTGCCGTCTCTGGGGTCGCACAGAGTCGGACACGACTGAAGTGACTTAGCAGCAGCAGCGGTAGGAAGGGAAGGTCGGGTCAGAATATTCTTGGGAACTGACAAACTGTTGTCCCCAAAAGAAATTTCCTCTTTTTCATGGAAACCTCAGCCGGGCTCAGCAGGCCTTTTACCTGACTGCATGGGACCCACTCAGATTATCTGAGATCGTCTCCCTAGTTTAAAGTCAACTGACTATGGACTTTGATCACGTTTACAGAATACCTCCACGCAACACTTACAATTTGCTGGTGTGGTGGTTCAGTCGCAAAGTCCTGTGCAACTCTTGGCAACCCCATGAACTGCAGCACACCAGGCTTCCCTGTCCTTCACTCACCCCCAGAGCTTGCTCAAACTCACGTCCATCGAGTCTGTGATGCCATCCGACCATCTCATCCTCTGTCGTCCCCTTTTCCTCCAGCCTTTGACCTTCCCCAGCATCAGGGGCTTTTCCCGTGAGTTAGCTCTTCACATCAGGTGGTCAGAGTAGTGGAGCTTCATCTTCAGCATCGCTGCTTCCAATGATTATTTAGTGTGAGTGTTAAGTTAAATAGTGTCTCACCCAAAAAGGTATGTTGAAATCCCAACTTCTGGTATCCGTGAAAGTGATCTTATTTGGAAATAGGTAGGGTCTTTGTGGGCTTCTCTCAGTGGCTCAGCAGTAAAGAATCCACCTGCAATGCAAGAGCCACAGGAGACTCGGGTTTGATCCCTGGGTCAAGAAGATCCCCTGGAGAAGGAAATGGCAACTCACTCCAATATTCTTGCCTGGAGAATCCCATGTACAGAGGAGCCTGGCGGGCTACAGTCCATGGGGCCATAAAGAGTCAGACACGACTAAGCAACTTTCAGGTTCATACTGAATTAGGGTAGTCCTAAATCCAGTGACTGGTGTTCTTCAAAGAAAAAGGGAAGGAGGTTTATTTATTTATTTATTTTTAATATTTTTGGCTGTGCCACACGGCATGGGGGATCTTAGTTCCCCAATCAGGGATCGAACCCACCACCCCTCCCTGCACTGGAACTATGGAGTCTTCACCACCAGGAAAGCCCCTGAGAGGGAGGTTTAGACACACACACAGCCACATGAAGATGCAGTCAGGGATTGGACATGATGCAGCTCCAAGCCAAGGGAACACTAAGGATTCCAATAGCTGCAACAGACTGAAAAAGAAGCATTTCTTTGTTCCCCGCTAGAGCCTTCCATGGCAACCTGTTCCTCCCAGTACCTCGAGTTTGCACTTCTGGCCTCCAGGGGAAAAAAAAAAGTAAACTTGTATGGTTTTAACCCCCTGTGGTATAGGGTACTTTGTTACAGCTGCTGCTGCCTAGGAAATAGACACAGTGTCTGATTGAACCATTGCCAACTGTGTGAAGATGTGTGAGGTTAACACATCAAAAGACCATGACACCTGCCTCCCCTTCTTATCTGTCTGTCCTAACCTTCTGCTCCTCCATGGAGCTCTTATCCTAGTTGGGGAAAACCCAACAAAAACATAAACATTGACATGTTGGCTCATGAGAGAGAGAGACAGAGAGATTGATGGAGGAGGGGGAGGGGTCCCTCATCCCAGCAGAAAGCCTAAAGTAGGCTGAGGGTCCCTGGTTGCCAAGGAAACGTATGGGACCTGGGGGTGGGGCTTGGGGGGAGAGGGGGAGGGGGAGGGGGAGGGGGAGGGGGAGGTGCAAGCTGAGAGCATTTAGGAACCAGTTCGGGCTGGGGTGGGGGTGAGGAGGAGGCTTGAACCAAGTAGGTGAGGGGAAAATGAAAAAACAAAACAAAACAGAGCATCCCACTTCTTAATAATTTTCATTTGTCTTTAAAGACACAAGAACTAGGCGTTCCGGCAGCTCAGACGGTAAAGCATCTGCCTGCGATGCAGAAGACAGTGGGTTCGATCGCTGGGTGGGGAAGATCCCCTGGAGGAGAACTCGGCAACCCGCTCCAATAGGCTTGCCTGGAGAATCCCCAGGGACAGAGGAGCCTGGCAGACTACAGTCCCTGGGGTAACACACCACAGCTACAGGCCTGTGGGTCCTCTCTTGTCCGTATGTCTTGATACTTTTATCTAAAATTTATTTTCTTGTCTCCTCTCCAGGGGCCTGTTTCACTTTCTTCAAAATGGGATTGTGTCTGTGTGTACAAGCTCAAGTGCTTTATATTTTCAAAATAGTTGTCTCCACTGAAACAGACCATTCTGAGTTGCTTAGGCACGCTTCTGACATTTTAGAATAGTCACAGAGGCACATACAGTTAGGGCTGAGACTCTCATCTGCCCCTCACCTGGATCCCCCCTATGTACGGATGGGCTTTGTCACAGCGAACAAATTGACCTTGGTCCATGACAATGAATCGGACTCCAGACCGTTTGTGGATTTCCCCAGTTCTTCCGCTGAGATTCTTTCTGCCCCGGAACAGAGTTCAGGCATCTGCTTGGGTGCCTCAGGGCGGGGCCGGGGTCTCCATCCTTCCTTTTTTTTGATGACCTTGTCAGTTTTGAGCAATGTTAGGCAGGTATTTTATAGAATGTCCTTCAGTTTGAGTTTGTGTCCCGTTTTTCTTATGATTAGGCTGGGATTGTGGGACTTGGGAGATGCTCAAGCTTTTCCTGACACTTCTTTGCTTATAATGTTTCAACAGACATGGCATGCCTGTGTGCCAGACCCATTTGACTCCTTGCAACCCCGTGGACTGACGCCCGCCGGGCTTCTCTGTCCATGGGATTTCTAGGCAAGAAGACTGCAGTGGGTTGCCATTTTCTTCTGCAGCGGAATCTTTCCGACCCAGGGATCAAACCTAGGTCTCCTGCATCTCCTGAATTGGCAGGTAGATTCTTTACCGCTGAGCTACCTGGGAAGCCTCCGCAGACATCAGAATATCCTAACCAAGAATCATACTTAAACTAGGAATCATGTGTTTAGCAGCTGTGATCATTTATTTACAATCATTTACTTAGTAGCTGTAATCTTTGTCCTCTTTCCTTAAGAATACAGAAAGCTATGGGAGATGCAGCCACCATTTGGTATTCTTAGCTCCTTATGTGAAACCTTTCCATCTTCAAATTCTGCCATTCTGGGAAGAACTGTAACATTTAAAACTTCAAACCTCTTTGGAATTATCTAGTCATTTGAAAAAGTTATTTTTGTCATCCAAGGGGGATCTATGAAAAGGCAAACTACCCCCCTTTTGGATCTTATTTCTAGTTTCCCTGCCCCAGAAATCATCTCAGATCATTCCTGTGCTTTTAGCCAGTGTTCAGGCTGTGCCTTGGAAACCCGCTGACTGCTGAGGTCAGCTCCACATTCCAGTGACCGGACGGCAGTGTGTGGCCACGGGTTTCCATGGCTGCGGAGAGTCACCCAAAGCAGTCATTTCCAGAAATGTGACCTATTCTGATGGTTATCTAAAAAATCCATTAAAACGTTCTTTCCCTTCCTCCCTCCCTTAGGGACATTTTAAGAACTGTAGATGACATATATCTCACCTCAGTAAATGGCTTCAGTCAAGTGACCGTAGCAACAAACGGGAAGAGTTTCTCACACACGTACTAGGGAGAAGCCCTGTGTTCCAATTCCTTTGAGCTTTATGGTGCTTTCCTGAATCTGCTGAGTTTTCTGTTTTTTTGAAGTCAAGTTTCAGTTTAGTTCAGTTGCTCAGTTGTGTCAGACTCTTTGTGACCCCATGGACTGTAGCACGCCAGGCCTCCCTGTCCATCACCAACTCCTGGAGCTGGCTCAAACTCATCAAGTTGGTGATGCCATCCAACCATCTCATCCTCTGTTGTCCCCTTCTCTCCTGCCTTCAATCTTTCCCAGCATCAGGGTCTTTTCCAATGAGTCAGTTCTTCCCATCAGGTGGCCAGAGTATTGGAGTTTCAGCTTCAGCATCAGTCCTTCCAATGAATATTCAGGACTGAGTTCCTTTAGGATGGACTGGTTGGATCTCCTTGCAGTCCAACAGACTCTCAAGAATCTTCTCCAACACCACAGTTCAAAAGCATCAATTCTCTGGCGCTCAGCCTTCTTTATGGTCCAACTTTCACATCCATACATGACTACTGGAAAAACCATAGCTTTGACTAGATGGACCTTTGTTGGCAAAGTAATGTCTCTGCTTTTTAATATGCTGTCTAGGTTGGTCCTAACTTTTCTTCCAAGGAGCAAGTGTCTTTTAATTTCATGGCTGCAGTCACCATCTGCAGTGATTCTGGAGCCCAAGAAAAGAAAATTTGTCACTGTTTCCATTGTTTACTGAGATGTAATTTACAAGCTTTCCTGGTGCCTCAGATGGTCAAGAATCTGCCTGCAATGCGGGAGACCTGGGTTTGATCCCTGGGTTGGGAAGATCCCCTGGAGGAGGGCATGGCAACCCGTTGCAGTATTCTTTCCTGGAGAGTCCCATGGATAGAGGAGCCTGGCAGGCTATAGTCCATGGGGCTGCAGAGTTGGACATGAGTGAGCAATTAAGCAGACTTCCTAAAAAAAGAGCTATAGTGGGCTTCTCTGGTGGCTCAGTGATAAAGACTCTGTCTGCAGTGCAAGATTGGAAGTAGACCCAGGTTCGATCCCTGGGTTAGGAAGATCCCCTGGAGAAGGGAATGGCAACCCACTCCAGTATTCTTGCCTGGAGAATCCCATGGACAGAGGAGCCTGGTGGGCTACAGTCCAGAGGGTCTCAAAGAGCCAGACACGACTGAAGCTCCTTAGCGCACACGCACGTAGAGCGACGACATGCGTGCACTGCAGTGAGTTTGTCCTTTCCCCTGCTGAGGGACATCTGGGTTGTTTCCAGGATTGGGCATCTATGAGCCAACCTACAAGTGTACAGCCTTTTGTGTGAACCTACATTTTCACTCTCTTAGGTGACTTAAGTAGGAGGCAACGGCTGGGTTGTGTGTGCTGATCTTATCAGGTGGCTGTTCATTTCATAAAAACATCAGAAAGGCCTTCTGATAAAGGCAGCGGAGGGAAAAAGAAATGCAAATATTCCACCTCCACGTACTTTCACCTATGCTTTTTTTTTTCTTGCAGCTGCTGAATGTTCTTTGTCAATGTAGTGTTGAGCTTGACTATGTGGGAGATGATTTTTGTGCAGCGACTATTTATAAAATCTTCTTGTCTCCCAGGCTCCTTCTCCACGGTGACTTTTAAACACTAAATGCAGAAGTGGAAACAAACGGAGCGGGGAAGAAAAATAAAAAACACATAATGTCTTATAATGAAATACGGTTACCAAAGTAGAGAGGGAGGAGGAACAGCCTTTTGACAATTACCGTCTCCTGTTATTTTGTAACTGTAACAGCCATGTACTTTGAGCAAACCCAGGCAGCTCCTTGGTTGCCGTTCTGCATGTTGCTGGGTGGGTGGGCTTGGAAATTGTTAGCTGATCCAGCAGCAACGTGGTTTGTGCTTAGGAGGGCTGTAGGATTTGGAACTCCAGTAGATGGCCCACTTTGGAAAGTAGAATATGAATATTGGGGCTTCCCTGGTGGTTCAGATGGTAAAGAATCTGCCTGCAATGCGGAAGACCCGGGTTCCATCCCTGGGTTGGGAAGATCCCCTGGAGGAGGGTGTGGCAACCCACTCCAGCAATCTTGCCTGGAGCATCCCATGGACAGAGGAGCCTGGCGGGGCTACAGTCCATGGGGGTTGCAGAGACTCGCACATGACTGAGCGACTAATACACACAAGGAAACAGGTCTACACTTGAATGCCCTGAAACCTGTACGTCGAGGCCACCTTCTCTGGCAAAAGGGGACTTTGCAGACGTGGCTCAGTTTAGAGCTTTGCGATGGAAAATTTATCGTAGATTATACAGTTTGGGCTAATTGAATCACCAGGATTGGGCAGGATGGGGGTTGTGCACTGGGAGAAGGACACGACCAAAGGGAGGTCACATGTCCAGGCCTTTGGGATCACACTGGAAAAGGCAAAAGGAGCCAGATTCTCGCCTGGAATCTCTGAAAGAACCAGCCTGCCAACAACTCAATGTTAATTAGCCCAGTGAGACCCGCAGGGGACCTCTGGCCTCCAGAATGGTCAGATAACAAGTTTGGCTTATCATTATTATTAATATATTTGTGGCCGCACTGGGGCTTCATTGCTGCGTGGGCTTCTCTCTAGTTGTGGTGAGCGGGGAGTTACTCTCTAGATGCGACGTGCAGACTTCTCACTGTGGGGGCTTCTCTGGTTGTGGAACTTGGGCTCTGTAGTTGCGGCCCATGGGCTTAGCTGCCCCCGTGGCACGTGGAATCTTCCCAGATCAGGGATCAAACCCACGCTCCCCCCTGAACTGGCAGGGGGATTCCTAACCCCTGATCACCAGGGAAGTCCAGATAATAAGTTTTATTTGTATTTTTTAAATTTTAAGCCATTAGGTGTGCGGTAATCCGTTGCAGCAACAAAAGGAAACATACAGCCCTTAACCTCTGTGAGACTGAACTTTCCTCCCCTGTGAAACGAATATAGGATCCCTACTGTATCTCCCCAGCAACGTCATAGGTTGCTATGGCAACAGATGAGGTCGTCTTTGAAAACTGTTTAGGAAACCATCAGAACACTTTGGCAGCTAGGAGAAGCCTCGGTTCTTCCTTTGCCCCCCTGAGTCTGCTCCTGTCAAGAGAGGTTTAATTTCCCTGAGTCCTCCGAATGGCCTCCACCCTCTCTAAGTGGGTGGCTATCCCTAGGCATTTCTGCGCCTTTTTAGGACCCATCCCCACAAACAGAACACTATCGTGTTCCTTCTGCCTTTTCTTCAGTATTAAAAGATAGGGTTCCTTCATATAACGTTTTATGAAAAGTGTTTTCTTTGTAGTTATTTTCGCTGTGTTGAGACTTGGTTGCAGCATGTGAGCTCACTAGCTGTGGAGTGCGGAGGCCTCAGTCTAGATTTGATGTGCAGGCTTTTCATTGCAGTCACTTCTCTCATTGTGGGTCACAGGCTTACTTTCCCTGTGCCACATGGGATCTTAGTTTCCTCACTGAGGATCGAACCCAAGAAGGCGGATTCTCAACCACTGAACCGCCAGGAAAGTCCCTCTGAAAACTTTTTGAAAACACACTATAAAAAGAGAAAAGAATTTCCTGGGAAGAGGTAGGCAAGTTACATGAAGAACCTTGAGTCCTTCAGTTCAGTTCAGTTCAGTTGCTCAGTCATGTCCGACTCTTTTCGACCCCATGGACCGCAGCACGCCAGGCCTCCCTGTCCATCACCAACTCCTGGAGCTTACTCAAACTCATGTCCATTGAGTTGGTGATGCCATTCAAACATCTCATCTTCTCTCCTCCCCTTCTCCTCCCACCTACAACCTTTTCCAACATCCAGGTCTTTTCCAATGAAGTCAGTGCTTCACATCAGGTGGCCAAAGAACTGGAGCTTCATCTTCAGCATCAGTCCTTCCAGCGAATATTCAGGACTGATTTCCTTTAGGATAATCTGGTCCTTTAGGATGATTTCCTTTACGATGGACTGAATCCTTCGATCACCTAGAAACTTGCGTTTCTAGGCCAAGTAGTCAGTATTATTCACGCTTCACTGGGTCACTGACCTCTGCTTTTATAGTGCTGTGAGCTGAAAAGGAATGGACACACGTGTGTTGCAATAAAGCTTTATTGATGGACACTGAAATCCAAGTGTGACCTAATTTCCATGTCACAAAATATCACTGTTTTTGGATTTTTTTCCCCCCAATCTTTTAAAAATTATTTATTTTTGGCTGTGCTGGCTCGTCATTGCTTCATGGGCTTTTCTCTAGTTGTGAGTGGGGGGCTAGTTTCTGGGTGTGGTGTGCCGGCTTCTCATCGCCTGTGGCTTCTGTTGTTGCAGACATTGGGCTCTAGTGGGATTCAGTAGTTGCTGCAGGTGGGCTCCCAGGCTCCAGAGCACAGGCTCAGCAGTTGTGGTGCACGGGCTTAGTTGCTCTGCAGCAGGTGGCATCTTCCCGGACCAGGGATTGAACCCGTCTCCTGAGTTGCAGGTGGATTCTCCAGGGAAGCCCAGTGTTTTCCCTTATCTTTAAACAAGGTATCCTTTGCTTGCAGGTTGTGGAAAAAAACAGGTGTCAGAGCCGACCACTGCCAGCTCCTGTCCTAGCACAGAAGCTCCATCAGGGCAAGGAATTTTGCCTGTTTTCTTCATTACAGGTTCCCCAGAACCTGTTTTATAACACCTTTTGATACCTTTTTGATCATGGAGGCATCTTTTTGGTGTTAATTCAGCGTTTAAAAATATGGATTAGGTTGATGAGTTAAGTTTTTGGCTCCCACTTAAAGTCATCTCGATCTAGGGTCCTGGCCCATGAACCATGGGAGGGTATTCCATGGTGGTGACATGGATTAGTCCTGCTAAGGCCACAGGGCCATGGACAACCATCATACTTTCTCCCTCGGTAGACAGATTAAAGGGAGTCCATGAACTTGGGTGGGAAGAACCCCTGCAGCGAACCCAAATGTAGCATTTCCGAAAAGTGTGACTATAGAGGAGATGACAGTTAATAGTACCTTTCATTTGCCACCAAGCTGTCACCAACAGAAGTCTGATGTATTTTCAGAGCAGGTTGCAGTTGAATCATATTTTGTTTACCTGCACCACTGCTTTGAAATGATGGAAGTTATTAGTCCCACCTCTAGAGCTTATGATTGGAAGGACTGAGAAAGAAGGGCATGTATCATGACATTGGAAGGCCTGAAAAGAAGTTTAACTGCATCTTAACAGACTTGAGTTTCTTTGTCATCTTATGTGTATTATGTATGTATGCATTTGGAATCAATATAATCACTAAATTGCCAGAGAAGGTCTGGGGCATGGAAATGGTTACAGAGCCTTTTCCTCAATCCTTTAACTTCTTGAAAGTGTTGCGACCCCACGGACTGTAACCTGCCAGGCTCCTCTGTCTACGGAATTCTCCAGGCCAGAATACTGGAGTGGGTAGCCTATCCCTTCTCCGGGGGATCTTTCCGACCCAGGAATCGAACTGGGGTCTCTTACGCTGCAGGCGGATTCTTTACCAGCTGAGTGACTTGTGGGTCCAGTCTTTCCCTCTGAACCCTAGAGATAAAAAATCCCTGCCCTCCAATATTATGGGGAGGATCGTATTGGATATTGTTGTACCAGCTCCCCGATGCCAAGTGCAAGGTGTTTTCAGTATTCGAAGGATGCGAACTGAAGGTGACATTTGAAATAGAAGGAAACAGCCATGACTCACATGAATTACTCTGCGGGCGCCGCCATAACAAAGCACCGCAGATTGAGTGGTTTAAGGAAGAGAAATTTACGGGGGCTTCCCGGGTGGTCCATTCCTTAAGACTCTGCACTACCAATGCAGGGAGTGAGTGTAAACTGGTTCTATCCCTGAGGAGGGAACTAAGATCCCACCCGCAGTGCGGGGAAAGTTTAAAAAAAAAATGTATTTTCTCACCATCTTGGAGGCTGGAAGTCCGGGTCAGGATGTTGGCTGGGTGGAGTTCTTCAAAGATCTCCCTTCTTGCTGTGTCCTTACACGGTCATCCCTTGGTGCGTGTTTGTGTCCCAATAGTCTATTCTTAGAAGGACACCAGTCAGATTGGATAAGGAATGGTCACCGTAATGACTGCCTCTGATTTATTTATTACTTTATAAGCCGGCTTTCCAAAAGCAGTTGCTTTCTGTGTGCTGCCGTCCATGGGGTTGCTAAGAGTCGGACACCACTGAGTAACCGAACTGAGCGAAAGGTATTAGGGCTTAGGACTTGAACACAGGGGTTTGAGAGGGGACACACAATTCACCCCACCTTGAAGGAGAGATGAGGGACGTTCCTGGTGGTCCAGTGGTTAAGAATCCGGCTTCCGGTGCAAGGGCACGTGGGGTAGATTCCTGGTCAGGAACTAAGATCCCGCATACCTCAGAGCAATGAAGCCCACTTTACTGTTGGGTTGTCTTTATCTACTGTTAAACACGACAGTGAAAATCCTGTGTGTTGCAACCATGACCCGATGCAGGCAAAAATAAATAAATAAAAATATGCTGTTGGCCCAGCTGGGAAAGAATCTGCCTGGAACGCGGAAGACCTGGGTTCGATCCCGGGGTTGGGAAGATCCCCTGGAGAAGGGAATGGCTACCCACTCCAGTGTTCTGGCCTGGAGAATTCCATGGACTACTACACAGTCCATGGGGTCGCAAAGAGTCGGACACGACTGAGCGACTTTCACTTTTCTAAAAAATAAAAGAGAGAGATTTGATGTCTCCCCAGCTCTAGAGGAGAAGAAAGCGTACCACCTACCTCATCTCGCCTTCAGGTAGGATGATGGACCTCTCTCTCTGTCCTCACCCCTGTTTACTTCTCCAGGGATGTTTGCACTTGTATAACCAGCCCGTTTTATAGTTTCCATTCCGGTCTCCCTAAGGAAAATTAAAAGCAAGCGCCCAAAGCAAATGGGCTTCCCTGGTGGTTCAGCTGTAAAGAATCCGCCTGCAATGTGGGAGACCTGGGTTCGATCCCTGGGTTGGAAAGAGCCCCTGGAGGAGGGCATGGCAACCCACTGCAGTATTCTTGCCTGGAGAATCCCCCTGGACAGAAGAGCCTGGCGGGCTACACGGTCCACGGGATCGCAAGAGTCAGATGCGATTTAGTGAGTAAAGAACAGCAACCCTAAAGCAAACATTGGCCAGAGGTTTGTAAGTGAGGTTGGCAAGCACTCACCCATTATTCGTTTCATAAGGGAAGCTTGTGGTAGGCAGATGCTTCCTCAGAAGTGAGACATCCTCTGCGACCATCACCGAGGCATGGAGCACAGCAATCCTGGAATCTCGGTCCTTTCTGAGATTTGCAAGCAAATATTGGCCTATGTGGGCTTCCCTGGTGGTTCAGATGGTAAAGAATCTGCCTGAAATGCGGGAGACCCGGGTTTGATCCCTGGGTCAGGAAGATCCCCTGCAGAAGGAAATGGCAAAGCCACTCCAGGACTCTTGCCTGGAAAATTCCATGGACGGAGGAGCCTGTCGGGCTACAGTCCATGGGGTCGCTAGGAGTCGGACACGACTGGGCGACTTCACTTTCACTGTATTGGCCTATGTCTGAGGAGCTGTAGAAAATCATACGGGCCTCGGTGAAATTAGATACTGGATTCGATGAAAACTAGGCAGTAATTCTTGAGAGAAGCTTAATGCCTCTTCCTACTGTCTCTCTTTTTTTGAAAAAAAAAATAATATTAATAGACTGTTTTTTTAAAGAACGGTTTTAGATGTACAGAACAATTTAGCATACAGTACAGAGAGTTCCATTTTCCCACCTCCTACACAGCATTTCCAGTGTGAACATCTTTTGTGTGAGAGTGGTACATTTATTACCACTCTTTATCGAATCAGTATCGATAAAATCCACAGTTGATATTCGAGGTCACTTTCGGTGCTGGCCAGGTCTACCTGTTTGGACAAATGCAGAATGTCATGCACCCACCACTCCAGTTTCATACAAAACGGGTTCACTGCCCTGAAAAGCCCTTTGGGAGGCCCATATTCAGCCCTTCTTTCTCATCCTCAGAGCCCCCAGGCAACCACTGACCTTTCCAGTTTGGCGTTTTCTAGAACGTCATAGATGCATACTTCTTGGAAGAAAAGTTATGACCAACCTAAGCAGCATATTAAAAGCAGAGACGTTACTTTGCCAACAAAGGTCCGTCTAGTCAAGGCTGTGGTTTTCCTAGTCCTTGTGTATGGATGTGAGAGTTGGACCATGAAGAAAGCTGAGCGCTGAAGAAGGGATGCTTTTGAACCATGAAGAAAGCTGAGCGCTGAAGAAGGGATGCTTTTGAACTGGAGAAGACTCTTGAGAGTCCCTTGGACTGTAAGGAGATGCAACCAGTCCATCCTAAAGGAAATCATTCCTGAATATTCATTGCAAGGACTGATGTTGAAGCTGAAACTCCAATCCTTTGGCTACCTGATGTGAAGAACTGACTCATTGGAAAAGACCCTGATGCTGGGAAAGATTGAGGGCAGGAGGAGAAGAGGATGACAGAGGATGAGATAGCTGGATGGCATCACCGACTCAATAGATATGAGTTTGAGCAAGCTCCAGGAGTTGCTGATGGACAGGGAGGCCTGGCGTGCTGCAGTCCATGGTGTCACAAAGAGTCGCACATGACTGAGTGACTGAACAGAGCTGAACTGAGAATGTCATAGAGTCAGACTCATACAGGATATAGCCTTTTCAGATTGGCTTCTTTCACTCGCTGACATACATTTAAAGTTTCTCCATGTCTTTCCGTGGTTGGATATCTCATTTCTTTTCATTGCAGAATAATATTCTACCATATGGATGTGTCCCAGCTTGCTTATCTGTCCACCTACCAACTAACATTGTTGCTGCCTTCAGCGTTGGCTGAGTAAAGCTGCTAGACATCACTGTGCGGGTTTTTCTGCAGACACAAGTTTTCAACTTAGCTGGGTTAAAAACCCAGGAACGTAGTTGTATGTTTCTGCTTTGCAGTGCAGGAGACCCAGGTTCAATCCCTGGGTTGGGAAGATCCCCTGGAGAAGGAAATGGCAACCCACTCCAGTATTCTTGCTGGGAGAATCCCACGGACAGAGGAGCTTTAACTGACCAACTGCCTTCCAAAGCGGTCTTAAGTTGCACATTCCCATCAGCACAGGCATTCAGAGTTCCTGTTTGTCTGCATCCTGTTAGCATTTGATATTTTTATTTTTCTTTTTTTTGCCCTGCTTACATTCTCTTGGTCCCCAGACCTGGAACAGAACCGGGGGCCTCTGAAGTCAAAGTACCCAGTCCCTAACCACTGGCCTGCCAGAGAGTTCTCTGTACTTTGTCTCAATGTGATATTTCCCTGTGATATATAATATTCCACAACTTTTCATGTGCTTGCTTGACGTCTGTCTATCTCTTTGGGGAGATTTTGTTTCCAGACCTTTCGCCCATTTTTATTTTGGATTTTTGTCTTAGTGTCTGGTTTTGAGAATTTTTTTTAGCCTATTTTGGTTTCAGTCCTTTATCAGATATGGATTTTTTGCAAATATGATCTCCCAGTCTGTAGCTTGTATTTTCATTCTCTTAACAGTCTCCTTTGTAGAACGTTAAGTTTTAAACTTTAATAAGTCCAACTCATCAATTTTTTTTTAAAACAGGGATCATGTTATTGATATTTTATCTGAAAACTCATCGCTAAGCCCAAAGCCATCTATATTTTTCTCTTATGTTTTCTTCTAGGAGTTTTGTGTTTTTTTGCCTTTTGCGTTTAGGCCAAAGATCCATTTTAAGTTAGTTTCTGTGAAAAGCCTAAGGTTTGGGTTAGATCAATGGTTTTGTTTGTTTTGTAAACGGATGTCCCTTGTTTCAGCACCATTTGTTGAAAAGGATATTCTTTCTCCACTGAAATACCTTTGGTCTTTTGTCAAAAATTAGGTGACTGTATTTGTGTGGGTTCCGGCTGCCCTTTGATTACAAATTTGGCTGCTGTTTAGGGGGAATATTTATAGCATTTGTTGCAAGCAGATTCTTGAATTCCAGCTCTTTCCATCAACAACCAAAAATAATTGTTTGGAGTACAGATATTGTGCAGTGGATAACTGTGGAAATCATTGCTGCTGAAGCCTCCATAGTAGCCTTTATACCCTTGTCAGATGCGCTAGCTCCTTTCCTGCTCGACTTTAATGTGCTTTTTTTCTTCCACCATTTGAAAAATCTGAAAGCCAGATTAAATATAATAGTCTAATTTCCCACCTACCTACCACCCATCTAGCATTCAGAAAGTGGGATTTCAGTGTTATTATGGAAAATGTAGGGGTCGCCTTTCCTATCTGAGGTCTTACAAAGTCCCTGGGTGTTCCTAGGACTCTTTGACTAAGGTACTCCAGTCTTGTAAGAAGACCCCTGGGATTGTTGGGAGCCGATCAAATAGGAAAGATGGATCCCAAGTTCCCTTGCATTGTTACAAGGATGTGAAAGTCGCTCAGTCCTGTCCGACTCTTTGCGACCCCATGGACTGTAGTCCATGGATTTCTCTAGGCCAGAAGACTGGAGTCGGTAGCCTTTCCCTTTCTCCAGGGGACCTTCCCAACCCAGGGATCGAACCCAGGTCTCCCTCATTGCAGGCGGATTCTTTACCAGCTGAGCCAGACCAGCTGCAAAAACCGGCCACGCTGGGGCTTAGGAGGGAGCGAGGATTTCCACCACTTTTCCATACTTTAAAAATGACTGGCATCTGCCAAGCCATCAAAACATACAAAAGAAGCCTTTCTCCTCGTCCCGTTCGGTTCGGAATTTCCAAGCAGCTCCCGACGAGCAGCTAGCGATGGCAAGCCAGAGAGGGCCAGGTTTGGCTGCGCGGCTACTCGAGAGTGTGCGGTAGCCGAGGGCCGACGTCCCCGTAGAGCCGAGCGCGGTAATGATGTCAACTTGTTATTTACTTTCCAAATCTGAATGACTGAGCAAGGCGAAAGGAGAAATCAATCAACCGCAATGTGACCCTACAGGCGGAAAAAAACGCAGCGCTCCCACCAGCGGGCGGTGGGGGGAGGGGAAGCACGTGTAACCGGGGCAGAGTTGCATCAGGCGCGCTTGCCTGCCCGGGTTTTCTGTTGCATAGCCTTTTTTTTTTTTTTTTCCCGATTGCTTGAAAAGACCTCAGCCTCAGTCCTCACAAGCCCTAGGAGCCCGGGAGCCAGACCGGGCAGGCTGGAGGCAAGGCCCCGCCACGTCCTTTTGTGTGTGTGTGTGTGTCTGTGTGTGTGGTGGGGGGTGGGGAGAGGCTTGAATGGTAACCGGTAGAAAAGAAGGGCAAAATCTATTCTGCTGATTCACAATTATGGAGACCGTGTAAGTGTCTTTTTTTTTTTTTATTGCTGTGCTCGAATAATGGTGCAGTCACCGTCGTTTTAAATCATTGACGTTTTACAGCAATATTCGGCAACGTCATTTTGAGGCCGCCTTTTGGAATGGAGGATCAGCCCCTTAAAAAAAAAAGTCACCTCGCCTCCCCTCCCCACACGGTCAGGAACAACAAACGGCCCAGTGTCCCAGAAAGGAGCAAGCGAGGTTACAGTGCAAAATGCTGAGTGTCCTGGGCTCTTTAGGGCAAAAAAAAAAAAAAAAAAAAAAAACCCCAAAACCCTCGTTAGGCACTAAAGGGAGGGGCCGGCTTCCTTGAAAATATTCGCCAAAGCAGACATCCAAGGTGCTGGGGTGCGTGTGCAGCGCGTGCGTGTTTGTTTCCGCGAATTCAGGTCACGGGTGGTGGGCAGTTGTCACCAACCCGGAGGGGGCGAAAGCAACCTGGGGCCTTGGGTTCACCAGGTCTGGGCCGAGTCAGGAAACAGCTTTGCAAACGTCCTAAGTTCTGCAGCCTGCGGCTGGAGGTGGGGGTGGGGACGTGCGAGAAGGCCCCAGGGTCCCGGTTCCACCACCACGCTCCCCCCGAAACCCCGGCCTGGAGCCCCCCGCACCCTAGGTCCTGGCGTCCACCCCAGTACGTCTTGAGTTTCTTTTTCCCCAGGCGCCTTCCCTGCTAGGGATTTTTGCAAAGGTGGAGGCTTCACTGGAGCCCCCACTTTTGGGGGGAAGGGGAAGAGACCGCGCGGGGGTGGGGGGGATGGCCTCTCGGCCGGCGACTTGGAGGGGGCTGGCACCCTCAGGCAGGTTAGGGGAGGGGGGGTTCATCTTTGAGCTGGGGGAGGGTAACACAGCAGTGGCCCTGTCTCCCTGCCCCCCTCTCCCCCCCTCCCCGAGACCACGGGGGTGGCGACCCGGTTCCTTTCCCCTCCTGGATAATGGGTTTGGGACTGGGTGGGGGGTAGGTCCGAATTTTCTGATGCGCCCCCCACCCCCACCCCCGATGGAGGCCTCGGGGTTGGGACAAGGTTCGCAGAGAGGAGGGAAGAGGCCCGGGTTCCCCTCACCCACCCCAGGCGTGGCAGGGAGGGGGGAGCTGGGGGAGGGGGGGTGAGGGACAGGGTAGGGTCGGAGGGTCCCCCTCCGCGGGGGAGGGGCTGGACTGGGAAGCAGGTCTACCGCCCCCCTAGAGGCCATGGGGGAGGGGCCCGGGCTCTTACCGCCTGCACCGTGGGGGAAGGGCAGGCCGGGGTGTGTGGGGGAGGGGGCAGACTGGAGGCCGTGGGGGAGGGGTGCTAGCCTGGACGCGGCCCCTTTGGGCGTGGGGGAGGGTCTGGGGGGTGGGGAGGAGGTACGCGGGTGGGGGGAGGTTGCAGAGGACCCGGGCTCCCCTCCCCCGGCGGTGGGGGAGGGGGCGGGCTGGGGGTCCTGGGGGAGGGCCTGGCCTGGGACGAGGCCTCTTTGGGGGTGGGGGAGGGTGCAGGGGCCCCGGGGTCCCCTTTCCCTGCGGCGGGGTCGGGCGCAGGCTGGGGGCCGTGGGGGTGGGCGATGGGGAGGCCCCGGGTGGGGGAGCGCGCAAGGGCCCCGGGCGGTGGGGGAGGGCGCAGGCTGGGGGCTGTGGAGGGCGATGGGGGGAGGGCGATGGGGGGGTCCCGGGTCGGGGAGCGCGCTGGGGCCCCGGGCTCCCCTCCCCCGGCGGCGGCGGCGGCGGGGGCGGGCGCAGGCTGGGGGCGGCGCCCAGGGCCGTCCTCCCGGCCGGGGTCGGCGTTCCGGCGGCCGCTCCCCAGCGGAGGTCACTGGCCGCGCCGGTCCCTCCCGCGTCCCGCCCTCTCCCGCCGCCGCCGTTTTCCCCCCCTCCCCGCCCGCCCCGTCCTCCGCGCTCGGGAGCGAGGAGCCGCCCGCGCCCCCGCCCCGCCGCCGCCGCCGCCGCCGCAGCGCCCTCGCCGCCATTCGGCACCCGAAACTTTCCAGCGCCCGCGCGTCTCGGGGACTCGGCGGCGGCGGGGGGCGCGGGGCGGGGGCGGCCCGGGGGGCGGCGCGCGGCGGCTTCGGGCGCCGGGCCCTCGGCTGCCGCGGCGCGGCCCGGGCTCGGCGGCGGCGGCGGCGGCCGGCGGGGCGCAGGCTTGGAGCGGCGGCGCCGGACACAAGTTGCGCGGCTCAGGGCGAGGTAAGTGTGCGCGCGGGGCTCGGCCCGGGCCGGGCGCGCTGCGGAAACTTCTCTCGCTCAGGGTAGGGGTGAGGCCCGGGCCCGGCTCATTCCCGCCCTCTGAGGGGGTCAGGCCGGCCGGCCGCCCGCTCGGGGACCCCCGTCTCTGGTAGGGGGGTGGGGGTGCGGTGGAGGGAGGGGGCCCAGCTTCCCCAAGTGTCCCCCGGGGATCGGGCTGGGGTGTTGCGCGCGCTCCCTGCAGGCTGAACAATACCCCGATGGGGCCGCTCCCCCAAAGTGGTGCCGGCGCGTCGGGGGTTGGAGGGGCGGGCGGAGACTGGAGCTGGGGGTAAGGGGAGGCTTCTTTGTTTTGGGGAGGGGGAGGTGATCGGTAAGTTTTGGCGAGGGGGGTGGGGGTAGGGAGCGCTTCGTTGGTCCCTCCCGGTGCCGCTTTTGTCTTCCGGGCCCGGGGCTGGCTGGGCGAACCTGCGCGGCCGCGGGGACCCCCCCCATGGGGGAGGGGAGTCCCATTCATCGCCCCCCCCCCGGGGGGGGCGCGGGCCGGGACCCCGGGGGGCGCGCCGCGGCGGCGCGCGCAGGGCGCAGAGTGGCGGGCGAGGCGGCGCGGGCCCGCGGCAATTCAGTTTCTGCGGCGCGGAAACTGTCAGGAAGTGGGGAGCTCCCCCCAACTTGCGCCCCCACCCTCCCAGCCCGGCCCGTAGCGAGGAAAACAGGGTGGGGACCACTTGGGTGGGTGGGGGTGGGCGTCCCTGGGCGATCTACAGAGCGCGCCCTGGGAGGGGGGGGTGGCTGTAGACCTGTTGCGCCTGGTCTAGGGGGAGGGGTGCCCCGAGATCCGCGTGCCAGGCGGTGCTTCCTTCTCCCCACCCCCTACCCCGCCACCCTCCCGAGGGGACCTCGCCCACGGCGGTGGGGGTGGCCAGTGCTCTGAATGGAGTGGGGCGCGCCATCGTTTGGTCGGGGGCCACCGGAGGTCGCCGGGGACTGTGACACTTGGGGGTCGCTAAAGGGCTCCCCCCCCCACCCCCGGGAGCTGCGACTTCACGTGCGTTGCCCGTGCGCGGCAAGACCCGCGACCGGGATGGTTTTAGGGCACAGCCTGGCCTTCCTCCGAGTCCACTGCAAATTCCACGAAGTTAGAAAGTCCGAGGTGTGTTGTTGTTGTTGTTGATTTTTTCCCCCTCCTGTCGCCGATGTTGTAGCGTGGAACCGCCGAGGAAATGGAAATCTGTCTCCTCTATTCCTTTTGCCGCGGTTTGGGTTCTTGCTTGGCTTTATCACATACGGCTTGAACTGACTTCTTGAATGTTTTTCTATCCAGACGCGCCGCCTGAGCCCCTGGGTTAACCTGGAAGGCGAGGGGCGGGACTCCAGTCTGGGTTGGGGAGCGAGGGGGTGGTGATGGCGGGGGAGGCTCGGGTTAAGTCCAGCCTGATCGCTGGCCTCGGGGGTAGCAGATGGTGGAAGGACTTCTGGGAAGTTTAGTCATTCCTAGAAAAGACGCGATTGGGTGGGGGTGGGGGAGATGGTGATTATGGAAACCATTGATACTTGAAGACGCTTTTCACGTGAAAGGGATGTTCAGATATCTCAGATGTACTGCAGATTGCTTGGAAAACCACCCAGCTGGATAACGAATCCGGAAATGAAAGCTGGAAGTCCCATCCCTTGACCCACGTCTTAAAATGGCCCCTGAAGGATCATTCCGTGTGAAGTTCCTTAAGTGAACACACACCTGTGGAACAGCCCGTGAAGACTCTAAGGTGTTTTTTATTTGGTGCTGTGCAAAGCAAGGAGGTTGGCTCTGCTTTTTTTCCAGGGCTTAGTCACTCCAGGTATTATCAGCACCACCCCCCCCCCCCCATCATTGAAATTTCACCCCTGGAGCCTGAGTCTTGCCCCTTCTGCAAGTTGGGGTGTTTTAGTTAAAGTGCGTGCAGTCAACCCCCTTTGAACCAGAGGAGCCTCAGTGTTCTCACTGGTGATGACTTCCTGAATGTACCTGGGTGGGAGGTTTGTAGGTTTCAGTGCTAGGTGGCCAAAGACGGGTATAGAGCCCCTGAGTCCAGCTCCGAGGGGACACGTAAAACTGCTTTTGCTGGAAAAGCAACCTTTGTCCCCGTCTGGCCTGAACTAGTGAAACAGCCCACCCTGACGTCCTGCTCCGCCATTGACCTTGAAGTCCTGCCAGCTTTCCGAGCGTCGTTTGCTATATGTGCAAAAATAAAAACGGGAACCGAGATCACGGCACTCATTGGATGGTGCAGGAGCAGAGAGGAGGAACCGTTATGTGTAAGTTTTTTTGAAAACGTCGAGTTTGCCTGTAAATTTTCACTGTTGCTCCGGCGCGGATAAATTCATCGTCCTTTGGTTACTCAAATGCCATGCGCTGAGGATTTTACAGGCGCTTAACGCCCTGTGAAGACACTGACTTTGCTCATCTGTGGTGGAGGGAAGATTGATTCTGGAAACCCAGCTCTGAAGCTTGGTGTTATTTTGTCTTCCTGTGTTGACATGGGGTGAATGTTCCCATTTGGAGACAAACTTGTTCAATTACAGAAACACACACTTTTTCTCCCCCACACAGAATCTTAGATTGAACTCTCTCTTTCTATATATAAAACCCTAGATTTCTCAACAGAAATCATGAAAGGTCAATCACAGTGGCCTTGTTTTACCCATAGCTTAATTATCTGGGGTGGTACCCACTGCCCACCTGGGCATATTTAGATTCCAGTTGATTAAAATTCATTTATTAGTGGTGGTTTTACTAAAATGCCCAGTTCTGTTGTTTCAGGGCTTTGTCCATAATTCAGATCCTCAATAGATGTGTTTGGGGGTCATCAGTATAGAACTTGAAGAAGGTCCAGTTTGGGAGCGGTGCTCTGTAGTTGGGCTTCCTTGGTGGCTCAGTGGTGAAGAATCCGCTTGGAATGCAGGAGACTGGAGTTCGATCCCTGAGTTGGAAACATCCCCTGGGGGAGGAAATGGCAACCCACTCCAGTATTCTTGCCTGGAGAATCGCATGGTCAGAGGAGCCTGGTGGGCTACAGTCCACGGGGTTGCAAAGAGTTGGACGTGACTGAAGTGATTTATCACACACGCACTCTATATTTACTACAAGTAAGGATCTGTAAAGAAACCAGTAAAGAGTTAGCCTGCTCCTTGTGGAAGGAGGGGAGAGGCTGTAAGAGTTTTAGACAGTTACTGGTTAGTCAGTTCAGTTGCTCAGTCTTGTCCGACTCTTTGCGACCCCATAAACCGCAGCACGCCAGGCCTCTCTGTCCATCACCAACTCCCGCAGTTCACCCAAACCCATGTCCATCGAGTCGGTGATGCCATCCAACCATCTCAACTTCTGTAGTCCCCTTCTCCTCCTGGCCTCAATCTTCCCCAGCATCAGGGTCTTTTCCAATGAGTCAGTTCTTCGCATCAGGTGGCCAACGTAGACCTTAAAAAAGATTTCAGCTAGCAAGTCACCTGGGAAAGTGATTTCAGTGAGATCGACAGCTGTGGTTTTAAGGTTGAGGTGGTGTGGATCATTTCTGAATTAGAAAACCGGGACTCCAAGCTGGAGTTTTCTTGAGGATTCAACTTCGGAAAAAGGGTGTGCATCAGTTTCCCCTTCTGGAAAAAAGCCAGTCCCCACGTTGCCGGCCCGAGTCTCTTGTGGCCAACATCCCTTGGGGTCTCAAGGTATTGCTAACAGTGTGGCCCCATGTAGCTGATTGAGAGAACATATCTGATACGCCCCCCCCTTCTCCCCCACCCCAAGCCAAGTTTATGTTCTAAGTTTTAACGTCCTGAGGGCAAACTCTTCTGTATCAAGCAGGCTGACAAGGAATCCTCCCTACAGATGAGACTTCACAGCGGTCAGTGTGTTTTTAACAAGTGGCTGAATGGTGCCCGTTTCCTGTACACCGGTCTCTGCACAGGATGGTAAATTCCTTATGATGTGTTTTTTGCATAATCTTTTGCGTTTTTTTTTTTTTTTCTTTTAATAGCCACGGATTAGAAATTTCATGTGTAAATCAGGAGGGGGGCGGGAAACCCAGTTTTGCTTCTGGGAGAGAGGTGACTTCCCAGATGGCCCCTTTGTGCCATTTGTCTTTACTCTTGCTTTCATCTCAAGAGCTGTCAGCCTTTGAGACACCTCAAATCTTTGGTGACTTAGGGATAGTCACGATTATTTTGCTTGCAGAGTGGCAAAATGGGTTCTAGCCGGGGGAAGCCAGACCCAGAGAAGGCATCTCCCCTAGGTCCTGAGCATCAGGAATTCATAGCCTCCCTCAGTGACCTATTGGGAAGGAGGGCTCCTCACGCCAACTCTGGGGATGCCCCCTCGCCCAGCTCTTGTCCAGGAGCGTTGCCAGGTCTGACCGGCGCCAGGGACCAGCCTGATCGCACTGCCCTGTGAAATGAGGCCCCCCAGGTGTTGCCTCCTGTTTCTCCTTTAGAAAAGTACGTGACCTGCAGTAATAAGCTGTTCCTCTTTCAGCATCCGAGACACTTAAAAAATATAGTTCAATCGGGAGGCAAGACTCAAGTCGTTCTGTAAACATGCTTAAGTGGAAAAGATGATAAACCTTTTTTTTTTTTCCCATAACTATTTTTAGCGTGAAGGAAGTAACTGGACACCAGTTGTCCCCTCGGGGTTGGCCCTCTGTGGCCCTCTCCCCCCATCCATCCTTCCCATGGGGCTGGACCAAACGGATAGGCCTGGCCATATCACCAGTCAAACCAAAAGAAAAGCTGGATGTGTGAAGGGACAGACGGACGGAGCCCACTTGTTTTTTTAAAGGGAAGGGGAGAAAGCAAGTTTAAAACCTCGGGGGAAGGGTGGCGGGAAATGCAGGCGGTCACGAATGTGCTCCCCAGAAACTTGATCCAGGGTGGTTGTAAGCTCACAGAGGGGACGGCCTCCTGCAAGCCCTCTTGTGTGCGATCATCGCCATCAAATATTTCTTGGGAATCTTCTGCCAGACGGAAGGATGCAGGTGTGAAGTGGAAGCCATTGAAAACAATTTACTTGGAACAAACATACACTTGGAAACAGAGGGGAGATTATTTCTGTCTTAACATCGAAAGTTGGGTACCATTTCCACGGGTCTGGTTTGCTCTTGGTGGGTGGAAAGGAGCCATGAAGCATTGGCTCACAGGTTGAAGACAAAGAGAAGCAGAGGGAAGACTATTTCTATCTTCCGCAGGAAGTTGGGTACCACTTCCATGGGTCTGGTTAGCTCTTGGTGGGCGGAAAGGAGCCGTGAAGCTTTGGCTCGCAGGTTGAAGAGAAAAGTTTTAGCAGGTGAAGGTAGAGGAGATAATTGCATATGGAAACAGTGTCCTCAGCGTTTGAACGCGGGAAGCTCATCATCCACTCGCAGTCCTCAGTTCAGGCACTTTCGTCCCCAACGGTGTTTGGCAGCGTCTGGAGACATCTGCGGTGGTCATGTGTCGGGGGGTGAGGGGACGGTGGTCTCCCGCTGGGCCCACGGATGTTGAGTCCCCTCTCACGGTGCTCCGTGGTACAGAGCTGCCCCCAAAGAAGGACCCAGCGCCGTGAGTCTTGAGTCCTGTTTTGGTCTGGGGGCCAGTGGGCTGGTGGGACCAGGTAGGCATTGGGTGCTGTGGTCCTCGCAGGCCGTTTTAGGATGCTTTAGAAGGAAGGGAAGACAAGTGAACAGGAGGAGGTGGCCAGCTGGATGGCCTTTGGGGACCACAGAAGGTGGAGGGACTCGGGGGGCTAGAATGTGTTTACCCCCAGTTCAGCCCCGGCTCTGTCTTCAACTTTTCAGAGCCCTCGAGGCTTTGCACCCCTGCGCTGGGCTCCTTCCTGTGGGTTTTGCTGATGTCACTGCAGATTTGCCCAGGTTTTGCTCTCAGTCAGCTTCTGGGGACTTTGGGCATTTATTGGGGTGGGGGGGAACCTAGCACCTGTCTGCTGATTTCAGACCCTCACAGGGCTCAGGGCCGTGTGGGTTAACCTGGACTGGGTGGGGGAGGCTGACCTCCACCGCTGGGGGTGCTCCGGAGGGCGGGGGCATGGGGTCCCCTACTTGCAGGATTCAGGCTGGGTCCCCTCCTGTGACTAGTGGATTAGTGGACAAGGGCTGGGAAGCCGCAGGGCTGTGGACCTGCAGTGGGTGGGTGGGGGTCAGCTGTGGCACCCAGAGTCTGGTCCCTGTGTGCACTGGGGTCCCCCGGAGCCAGCCTGAAGCGCCTTCCTCTGGGAGCCCCAGGGGAGCGCCAGGCACACCCAGGTTGGGGGCCTTGTGAGGTCCTGGTGGTCCTGGGGTCCTGGGGGTCTTGGGGCAGGGCTCTGAAGAAAATCTGGTTTGAGGCCAGCTCACCACGCACTGACGTCGCCTTTGGGCATATCAGTGACCTCCCCTGGCCTTAGTTTTCTCATGGCGAGAGAGAGAGACACAGAGAGAAAATCAAATTTATTTCTCAGGCTTGTTGTGTTAACAGACAGGGTTATCATCGTGCTTGGAGCCCGGTGTGCTTATGTCTTATTCTCTGAAGTTGGGAGTGCCTGGGGATGCATCCAATAATAACAAGAATACTATGTCTTTCTTGGTTCCGGTGGTCTCCAGCAATTGCCTGCTTGCTTTCCTTGTCTTTTTCTCTCCTCTTGAGCTAAATTTCAGGGCTGGCATATGCTCGTGCACACACACACACAGATAATGCTATATATAGATACATATATACTCTGTGTGTTTCCCAGATTTACTATATGATGGAGTTTGAATTTCTGCCTGCTGAAATGTCTGTAACCAGCACCACCAGAATCAGGGTGAAAAGTGAAAGGGAAGTTGCTCAGTTGTGTCCGACTCTGCGACCCCATGGACTGCAGCACGCTAGGCCTCCCTGTCCATCATCAACTCCCGGAGATTACTTAGACTCCTGTCCATCGAGTTGGTGATGCCATCCAGCCATCTCATCTTCTGTCGTCCCTTTTTCCTCCCGCCTTCAATCATTCTTTCCCAACATCAGGGTCTTTTCACATGAGTCAGTTCTTCGCACAAGGTGGTCAAAAGTATTGGAGTTTCAGCTTCAGCATCAGTCCTTCCAATGAACACTCAGGACTGATCTCCTTTAGGATGGACTGGTTGGATCTCCTTGCAGTCCAAGGGACTCTCTCAAGAGTCTTCTGCAACACCACAGTTCAAAAGCATCAATTCTTCGGCACTCAGCCTTCTTCACAGTCCAACTCTCACATCCATACATGACCACAGGAAAAACCATAGCCTTGACTAGACGGACCTTTGTGGGCAAAGTAATGTCTCTGCTCTTGAATATACTGTCTAGGTTGGTCATAACTTTCCTTCCAAGGAGTGCATCATGCTAAATTCCGGGCTGGATAAAACACAAAGTGAAATAAAGATTGCTGAAGAAATATCAATAGCTTCACGTGACACCACCTTTATGGCAGAAAGCAAAGAGGAAGTGAAGACCCTCTTGATGAAAGTGAAAGAGGATATTGAAAAAGCTGGTTTAAAACTCAACCTTCAGAAAACTAGAATCATGGCATTACTTCATGGCAAATAGATTGGGAAACAGTAGAAACAGTGGCAGACTTTATTTTTTTGGGCTCCAAAATCATTGCAGATGGTGACTGCACCATGATATTAGAAGATGCTTGTTCCTTGGAAGAAAAGTTCTGACCAACCTAGACAGAGTATTAAAAAGCAGAGACATTACTTTGTTGACAAACGTTCATCTAGTCAAAGCTGTGGTTTTCCCAGTAATCATGTATGGATGTGAGAGTTGGACCATAAAGAGAGCTGAGTGCCTAAGAATTGATGCTTTTGAACTGTGGTCTTGGAGAAGACTCTTGAGAGTCCCTTGGACTGCAAGGAGATCCAACCAGTCCATCCTAAAGGAGATCAGTCCTGAATATTCATCAGAAGGACTGATGCTGAAGCTGAAACTCCGATACCTTGGCTACCTCATGTGAAGAGCTGACTCCTTGGAAAAGACCCTGATGCTGGGAAAGATTGAAGGCGGGAGGAGAAGGGGATGACAGAGGATGAGATGGTTGGATGGCCTCACCGACTTGATGGACACGAGTTTGAGCAAGCTCCAGGAGTTGGTGATGGGACAGGGAGGCCTGGCGTGCTGCAGTCCATGGGGTCGCAGAGTCAGATGGATGTGACTGAGCTAGTTAACTGAACACTTGGGCCAGTGTGTTTTCCTGAGAATCATTCTGCACCATGCATATGATCAAAAGCAAGGGAAAACCACACTTAGAGCTTCTTAATACTTAATTCTTAATACTGAAGAGATCATAGTGATAAAATGTTAGGTGTCTTGTGGTCTAGTTGCCTGAGATTTAGTCTCTTCCTATGCCGGGCAGTCCTTGCTGCGAGGTCAGTTGAGGTGGGACATTTTTTGGGGAGCCGCGTTCAGACTTTCCCAGCAGTCCCGTGGAGAGACATTGAATATGTCCTGTATATTCGTAGCTCATGTCTTGAGTTTCAAAAACTGGACTTGCCTTTTCGAGGCAGTGGTTTTTCCCAGTGGGTTAATACCAGGGCCATAAGGCAGGCTAAAAATACCCACTTGTGCTGGCATTCGCTTGTCGTAGCAATAAAATTCCTACAGCTGTGTTTCTCTGTGGTTGCTGACCTACATTCTACCTTGGGTTGTCATTTCACTGTCTGTGATCAAGTGAGACATGGCATGTTCTCTTAGGACAAGCCTTTGCCTGATGTTTTGGCCAGGTGAGTCCAGCCTTGGGCTTGTGTTGAAGTCACTGACCCTGTGTGTGTCCTCACCTGTAGTGTTGAAGGCGTTAAGGAGCTAGCCGTGAAGCCTCTCGAATGTCTCGTGTGTGCGGATTCTAATATGGAAAAGGAAGCCTGCTTCACTGTTGACGATAGCTTTTTTTTTTTTTTTTAATTGATTGCAGTTTTTTGGCTGTGATGAGTCTTTGTTGCTTCACGCGGGCTTTCTCTTGTTCCGGCGAGCAGGGTCTTATCTTCACGGCAGTGCTTAAGTTTCTCGTTGCGGTGGCGTCTCTTGTGGCAGAGTACGGGCTCTGTGGCGCTTGGGTGTCGGCAGTTGCAGCTCAGGGGCTCAGCACTTGTAGCCCTCGGGCTCAGTTGCACTGTGGCCTGAGGGATCTTCCCTGGCCAGAGATCGAACCCTTTTCCCTTCCATCGCAAGGCAGATTCTTAACCATTGGTCCACCAGGGAAGCTCTTGTCTTTTTTTTTTTTTTTTAAACACTATAGGTTACGGTTTCAGTTCAGTTGAGTTGCTCAGTCGTGTCCGACTCTTTGCGACCCCACGGACTGCAGCACGCCAGGCCTCCCTGTCCATTACCTACTTCTGGAGTGCACCCAAACCCATGTCTGTTGAGTCGGTGATGCCATCCAACCATCTCACCCTCTGTCGTCCCCTTCTCCCGCCCTCAATCTTTTCCAGCATCAGGGTCTTTTCCAATGAGTCAGTTCTTCCCATCAGGTGGCCGGAGTATTGGAGCTTAAACCTCAGTCCTTCCAATGAATATTCAGGACTGATTTCCTTTAGGATGGACTGGTTGGATCTCCTTGCAGTCCAAGGGACTCTCAAGAGTCTTCTCCAACACCACAGTTCAAAAGCATCAATTCTTTGGCACTCAGCTTTCTTTATGGTTCAACCCTCACATCCATACGTGACTGCTGGAGAAATCATCGCTTTGACTAGATGGACCTTTGTTGGCAAAGTGATGTCTCTGCTTTTTAACATGCTGTCTAGGTTGGTCATAGGAGCAAGTGTCTTTTAATTTCATGGCTGCAGTCACCATCTGCAGTGATTTTGGAGCCCGCGAAAACAAAGTCTGTCACTGTTTCCATTATTTCCCCATCTATTTGCCATGAAATGATGGGACTGGAAGCCATGATCTTTGTGTTTTGAACGTTGACTTAACGGTGGTTTAAATCAACTAGCAGTTTGGGAGAACTGTGTGTCATGCTTTGTCATATTTCCCATGATTGAAATAGGCAGTCCTCAACATTGCTAAGTCAGTTGCCTACTTAGAAAAAAAAAAAAAAAGCCCTGTAGCATTTCAGAGGACACTTTGGGCTGTGAGTTGCCTCCAAATAATTCTTAGGTGTGGTGTTGTCTTCTGATCTTGCGAGACCCTGTGAAAGACGTAGAAATGATGCTCAGGGCAAAATTCACAGTGTTTATTCTTGTGAAGAGTGTCTCTTGCCTGGAATTCCTGTCATTTATTCCTGTCGTGGTGTGTGTAGCTGGAATGCTAAAAAGGAAGCATGAGAGATCTCTTTATTTACTTCTCTTGAGCCCAAAGATGACCCCGAATAGCCATCCCCTGCTGCTGCTGCTGCTAAGTCGCTTCAGTCGTGTCTGACTCTGTGCGACCCCATAGACGGCAGCCCACCAGGCTCCCCCGTCCCTGGGATTCTCCAGGCAAGAACACTGGAGTGGGTTGCCATTTCCTTCTCCAATGCATGAAAGTGAAAAGTGAAAGTGAATCCGTTGTATCCGACTCTTCGAGACCCCATGGACTGCAGCCTATCAGGCTCCTCCGCCCATGGGATTTTCCAGGCAAGAGTACTGGAGTGGGGTGCCATTGTCTTCTCCGAGCCATCCCCTAGCACTTTGCTTTCTGGAACAGTTGCCACCAACCTGCCCCATCCATCCCACCCCCAACCCGTTTCCCCCCAGCCCCTCACCTCCTCCACCAATGCGATCAGCCTCCCTGTTTTTCTCCAAGACGTTGAAGACTTCTGTGACCCGGAGAGTCAGCCTCATCCATGTTGGAGCAATCCATGTACAGAGATGGCCGTTCTTGTCTTGGAGAGCTGGACTCGTAACTGTTACAGACTTGCCCCTTGTCATCTGGCTCTAAGGTGTCTGTGAACATCCGTTATCCACTTTGCAATCATTTCTGTTAGTTTAAACTTTCTGGGAGATGGAAATGTGGGCAAAAGAAGTTTGTGTGATGCCATATTGTTTCTTAAATCAGGAATAGCAAATACTTTGATATGGGAAAGACCTGGTAAGTTATGACGGAGAACTGGAGAAAATCCTGCGTCACTGAGTAGAGATTTTTGTTTCTGGTGTATTGGGAGTGATTCTTCAGTTCAGTGACTCAGTTGTGTTCGACTCTTTGCAGCCCCATGGGCTGCAGCACGCCAGGGTTCCATGTCCATCACCAACTCCCGGAGCTTGCTCAAACTCATGTCCATCATGTCAGTGATGGCCATCCAACCATCTCATCTTCTGTCATCCCCTTCTCCTGCCCTCAATCTTTCCCAGCATCAGGGTCTTTTCCAATGAGTCAGCCCTTCGCATCAGGTGGCCAAAGTATTGGACTTAGCCAGGTCAACCATGCCTTTCCAGGTACCCTTGTTATCTTAACATGCGTTTGAAGATGAGAACTGAGAAAGTAGAGTCTGCTTCATGTCTGTAGTGCCCGTTATGCAAACGTGATTCTCAGCATCTATAAAGTTAGCCAGGTGGTTGCCGAGTTTTATGTTGAATTTCAGAAAAGCAACTGAGCAGAGAATTGATTCACTTAGGAGACAGGTTCAAGTTGGGTACTTGCCGAGGTGGTTTTTCCCAACAGAATCTTACCGGGCATTTTAATCCCTTGAAACTTAACTGCCAACTCAGTGTTGGTTAAAGACTCAGGTATTCACAGTTATCAACATCAGAACCACGGTTGCTCGTTTCTGATGGTTGCAGGTCAGTCTTGGGAGACATGCTTTGGTTTAGCTCCTAATGTGATCATGGAAAAAGTAATTACGTTAGGTTTGTGTTCCTAAGACGCATGATGATTCTGTGCCAATTTCAACAGTTTCCAGGGATCTGAAGTGTAATTCTTCAAAAAGCTTTGCCAGGAGAGAGAGCGGTGGAGGGGCACCCGGCCCAGAAGTTGGTGACAAAGAGAATTAATGATGTCGCGTGTCCAGGGCGTGACAAGAGATGGTTGTAGACCGGCTGAGAACAAGTGGAGGAGTTTATGGAAATGGAACTCTCCTGTTAAATTTCATGGGCCTCTGACTAGGTTTCCTTGAAACCCAGAGTCTCTACATTTAGCTGGGGCCGAGGGGGACACAGATTCCTTGTTTCCGCTTTTAATTCCCGAAGTGGACTCCTGAGAAGTGAATTTCATCTCTGGTAGGTGCTCTGTGAGATTTACTGGAGTGCAGGAAGAAGCTTAAGTTGTCGGGGGCGGGGGCGGGGGTTGAGTCTTATCTCTAGTTAATACTTAACAGGAGTTGGGGTTAATGCTTCAGTGGTTTTCACTGAGAGGTGTATGGTGAAAAAGTGTCTTAGAGATCACTGGTGAGGTCCTTAGAGGTGATGAAGGAAAGAAACTGAAGTCCCTGAATAAAGGGGGGCACAGATGTAGTCTGTGTGTGTACGTGAGTGTGTACACACAAGCATTGCAGTTGCATGGGGAAACGTTGCAACTGTGCTGTGCTTTTTAAAGCATTTCTTAACGCCGCGGTGTTTTCATAATCACTTAATTCTGTCTGTAAATCAGCTGCTCTCATTGACGGATGCCCTCGGGGCTCCCAAGAACCAGGCTTTTTTTTTTTTTTTTTTTTTTGTGGAAGACGTGATTCCAACTGCACAAGATGTGAGATAGCGCTGGAACAGGCTTGTTATACAAGCTTTTGTGTGCCTTCGGTCTGGCTGTTTATATTGCGTTTTTTTCTTTTGTTCCCCCCAAAGACATATTTCATCCATCATGGTTGTTTATATATATATATATATATTTTTTTTTTTTTGCATATCACTTGAGAGGCTGTGTAATAGAGAAAGGTGTCATTTTGGTTGATGCTTGTTGGTAGCATTGCAGAGAGTGAATAAATAACAGAAGTTATATTCACAACCCAGACCACACTGTGGGCTGCCGAGGTGAGACCTGGGACTCACCTCCACACTTCAGATCTTTGCCTGAGCTTCAGGTCGTTTGCAGAGAACGGCTGAAGCTTCGGTTTGCAGGCACGGAATGCCGACCGCAAGTAGTTCCCGGGTTTCCACAGCAGCCGTTGTGTTTGTTTAGCTTGAAGTGACTGAGGTGTCAGTTTCAGGTTTTGTGTGTGAGTTGTGGTGTTTGAGTCTTGTGTCTCTTGTTGTGGCTCCTGAGTTTGCAGTGTAGCTTTTGTGAGTCCAGGAAATCAGAGAACCAGCCCTGTGCACGCAAGACGCCTGCAGCTGACGACGCTCTTGTTCTATACGATTCGGGCTCATCAGGATCCACTCAAGACATTCATTTGTCCTTGGGTAAACCCATCAAACTGGTCCATACTAAAGGAAATCAATGGAATATTCAGTGGATGTTCAATGGAAGGACTGAAGCTGAAGCTCCAGTACTTTGGCTACCAAAGAGCTGACTCATTGGGAAAGACCCTGGTGCTGGGAAAGATTGAAGGCCAGAGGAGAAGGGCATGACAGAGGATGAGATGGCTGGATGGCATCACCGACTCGATGGACATAAGTTTGAGTAAACTCCAGAAGTTGGTGACGGACAGGGAGGCCTGTCGTGCTGCGGTCCATGGGGTTGCAAAGAGTTGGACACGACTGAACAACTGCACAGCAACAAAACTGATCCATTTAATCTGCTAATAAAGAAAACAGAAGATAGTTTCTTTTATGGTAATATTCAGAAGACACCGACTGTAGAGACAGAGAAGAAACAGGAAGTAGATTTTTTTTGTCCTTTTTTTTTTTTTTAAATTGAACCTTGTATCTTGCAGGATCTTAACCCCCCTAACCAGGAATAGAATGCAGGCCCTTGGCACTGAAAGCTTGGAATCTCAGCCAGTAGACCTCCGGGGAAATCCCGGGAAGTAGAATTTTTGATATCTATATTATGCCCCTTTGTCTCTGCTCTCCAGAGATCAGTGCTTGAAGCTCCTGTAACAAATGTGATTTGATGAAAGTCTTTGGGAATGTACTCTTGTCTGCCCCATCCCTGATCATCTAAGAGGTGAGAGATATTGACGCAAAGTATTTTGCTTTTAACTGGATGCCTTAAGCCTTGCCCGCATCCTGACCCTCCCCCAGGAGGGGTCTTAGTTTCAGCAGGAGGGGTGTTCGTTGTGATCCCCAGGCACTCTAGCTGTGGCACACGGGTTTTGTTGCTCCACAGGGTGTGGGAGCTTACTTCCCTGACCAGGGATCGAACCCCTTGTCCCCTGCATTGGAAGGTGGATTCTCAACCACTGGACAGTCAGGGAAGTCCCGGCGACCCAACGTCTTGTTGTAGACAGGTCAGCTCAGCACCGATAAATCGCTTCAGCTTTGGAAAGGATTCTTTTTTCTGTTGTTGTTGTTGATAACTCTCTAATAATTATTTGTTTGGTTATTTGTGAGCCCAGTTATGCTAAATAATATTCAGAGATGTATCGGAGAATAACCATAACCTTAGATTCCTCGAAGAAACGGGTACAAAAGTTGTTTTTATTTCCTAAACGTGGGCCGCAGGTCCCCATGAAGTGCAGAGATCTGTGTGTATGTGCTTGTCCCTAAGCCGTGTCCGATTCTTTGCGATCCCATGGACCACAGCCCGCCAGGCTCCTCTGTCCATGCAATTTTCCAGGCAAGAATACTGGAGTGGGTTGCCATGCCCTCCTCCAGGGGATCTTCCCCACCCAGGAATTGAACCTGAGTTTCCTGCATTGGCAGACAGAGTGTTTATAATACTGCGCCACCAGGGAAGCCCAGGATCTATCTATGTGTACTCCCGGGGCATTACAGTCACAGGTGTGGGAAGCAGGAATATAGAGAAATAGAAGCGACAAATGGTAAGAGCCAGCAGTATGTGGAATATCTAGATAATGCTAACCTTTGAGGGAAGATGTAAACACATCTGTAGTGTTGTGAATTACCATCCACGAAATTTCTATCAAGGAAGGCCGTTACTTCTAGGGACGCGTGGGTTATGAAAATGAACTATTTTCATTTTCCCGCAGAAACAAAAATCCATTGCAGTTCAAATAATTGTATGTGAAGCTCTACGATTGGAAATCTGAATTTAGCAACATTATATAACCCCGGTTAATTACATTAGTATATTCAAACTAAATATAGAATAAGATTAGCTCATGGAAGTGTTTCTTTTTTCTCTCCGTACAGCTCGTATCCACCCAATCGTTAATAGGTTCTAATTGCCTTGTGTTTTTTTCTTTTTGATCATCCTGTATGTGTTTTCAGAGAAGTTAGTTGAATAAAACCAGAGACTGTCTGTTTTCACGACTTCCCAGTTCATATTTAAACCTGAAATGGTCCACAGAAGCAGCTGTCCCTCGTGAAGTTTAATTTCGTCAGTTCCTGGCCCAAGAGGAAGAGGTCAGCTCGGGTCCCATTTGGCTGGGTGGCGTTTGCTTTAAGGGAAGTTTTGCATTTGATTCATTGTTTGCTGTCTATAAGTAAATGTTCAACCTCCTTGAATTTCCTGTGGTGTTTGCTTTTCCATGGAATGTTCTATATTTGGACCGCAAATGTGTGTTTTCTGTATGGGTCTCTGATGGCCCAGATGTTCGTCAGAGTGAAATTTCTCTCTGTACACACTGCTGGCGTCGGGCAGTTGGCTTGTTGGGTCGTTCCTAGAACTGAGTTGGGCACATTGTAGGTTCAGGTTGGGCTTGTCATTGCCTCTGCAGGCTTTGTTCGCGCTTGCCGTCCGTGTTTGCTTTGCCTTTGGGTGACTGTCCATGGCTGCCTGCGGTGATTCAGTTAACACAGAGCTCTAAATCCCATTTAAGACCATGTTGGTTTTCTGCAGCAGGGTTGTTGACGGGACTCAAAACTTTGCTGTTCAGTCACTCAGTCGTGTCCACCTCTTTGCGACCCCGTGGACTGCAGCACGCCAGGCTGAGTTCACTCAAACTCAGGTCCATCGAGTCGGTGATGCTGTCCAACCATCTCGTCCTCTGTCACCTCTTTCTCCTCTTGCCTTCTGTCTTCCCCATCGATCGGGGTCTTTTCCAGTGATTCGTTGGACTGAGAACTGTTGTTTTTTGCACATTCATCTCCCTGCACTTGATCACGAACCCCAGGTTTTCCTACTTGGCGCCCTAGTCCTTTCCATAAACCACCTCGGGTCACAGTTACTGACCTTTGCTCGTGCGTTTCAGAACCTTGACGGTGGATTCAGTCCGTATGCAGGATTCCAGGCTTGTTAAGTAAACTCACCTCCTTAGGATGGTTAATTTTTTTTTTTTAAGTTTGCAGTGTCTCGTAATCATTGGCTAATATCCTCTGGGTTGTTTCTTCTTCCTTCTTCTCTTTTTTAATTTTTATTCTTTCTTTTTAAATATGACAACTCTATTGAGATAGACACGACTGAGTGACTTCACTTTTACTTTTCACTTTCATGCATTGGAGAAGGAAATGGCAATCCACTCCAGTGTTCTTGCCTGGAGAATCCCAGGGATGGGGGAGCCTGGCGGGCTGCCGTCCATGGGGTCGCACAGAGTCGGACACGACTGAAGCGACTTAGCAGCAGCAGCACCAGCAGCATTGAGATAGAACTCACCTACCATGCACGTGTCTCATTCAAAGTGTATAACTCGCTGCTTTCCTGATATTTTTATGAAGTTGTGCAGCCATCACCGCTGTTTGAGTTCAAGAGCATTTTTGTCAGTCCAGAGAAAACCCCACGTGCATGAAGCATCTCTCCGTGTCCCCCTCTCCACCCAGTCCCTGGCAGCCACCAGGTGTGGTCTCTGTCTCTGTGCATCGGCCTGTTCTGGAAACTTCCTATCAGTGGGATGATGCAGTACGCAGCCTTTGCTACCTAGCCTTTTTCACTTTGCGTCATGTATCAGCTTCGTGTCCCAGCTTCTTGGTGAGCCTTTCGTGGTGTCTCCGGGTGATGGAGTAGGGCTTGAGGGTGTTGGTGGGGAATTCGGGTGGACACAGCATGTAGGACTGGATCAACGGCTCCTCCGGCCCCTCTGAGATGATGCTGAGATGCAGACTGCTTCAGCAGTGAGGAATGTTTACAAAACCCTTTCCAGGTCAGCTTCCACTCTGGCGGAAACCATAACCTGCTTTCTCTCTTTGTTTATTCCATCTCTTCCCCTAAAGATGGGTGGAGGAAAACAGTTGTGTTCAATTCTAGCTGCACCTGCTGACCGTCTTTTTTCAGTTTCAGTGGTTTGCGAGAGATTTTATGTGTGTGTGTGTGTGTGTGTGTGTGTGTGTACTTTTTTTTTTTTTTTAGTGGGAGGACGATTGTTCTACAACACTGTGTGATACATCAACGTGAATCAGACACAAGTTTACATATATCCCCGCCCTCTGGGACCTCTGTTGTTCCGTGTCCAGTTCTAACTGTTGCTTCCTGACCTGCATATAGGTTTCTCAAGAGGCAGGTCAGGAAGCAACAGTTAGAACTGGACATGGAACAACAGACTGGTTCCAAATAGGAAAAGGAGTACGTCAAGGCTGTATACTGTCACCCTGCTTATTTAATTTATATGCAGAGTACATCATGAGAAAGGCCAAGCTGGAAGAAGCACAAGCTGGAATCAAGATTGCCAGGAGGAATATCAATAACCTCAGATATGCAGATGGCACCACCCTTAACGGCAGAAAGTGAAGAGGAACTAAAAAGCCTCTTGATGAAAAGGAAAGAGTAGAGTGAAAAAGTTGGCTTAAAGCTCAACATTCAGAAAACTAAGATCATGGCATCTGGTCCCATCAGTTCATGGGAAATAGATGGGGAAACAACCCACTCCAGTGTTCTTGCCTGGAGAATCCTGGGGACGGGGGAGCCTGGTGGGCTGCTGTCTATGGGGTCACACAGAGTCGGACACGACTGAAGTGACTTAGCAGCAGCAGATGGGGAAACAGTGGAAACAGTGTCAGACTATATTTTTTGGGGCTCCAAAATCACTGCAGATGGTGATTGCAGCCATGAAATTAAAAGACACTTGCTCCTTGGAAGGAAAGTTATGACCAACCTAGATAGCATATTGAGAAACAGAGACATTACTTTGCCAACAAAGGTCCGTCTAGTCAAGGCTATGGTTTTTCCAGCGGTCATGTATGGATGTGAGAGTTGGACTTTGAAGAAAACTGAGCGCCGAAGAATTGATGCTTTTGAACTGTGGTGTTGGAGAAGACTCTTGAGAGTCCCTTGGACTGCAAGGAGATCCAGCCAGTCCATTCTAAAGGAGATCAGCCCTGGGTGTTCTTTGGAAGGAATGATGCTAAAGCTGAAACTCCGGTACTTTGGCCACCTCATGCGAAGAGTTGACTCATTGGAAAAGACTGATGCTGGGAGGGATTGGGGGCAGGAGGAGAAGGGGACGACAGAGGATGAGATGGCTGGATGGCATCACTGACTTGTTGGACGTGGCTTTGAGTGAACTGTGGGAGATGGTGATGGACAGGGAGGCCTGGCGTGCTGCAGTTCATGGGGTCGCAAAGAGTCAGACACGACTGAGTGACTGAACTGAACTGGAACCTCCTTCCCTTTCCCACATCCCAGGCCTCTAGGTCTTCGCACAGCACTGAGCTGAGCGCCTCGTGCTGTATAGTAGCTTCCCGTTAGCTGTTTACACATGGTCGTGCATTTGTGTCAGTGTGTCTCTCAATTCGCCCCACCCTCTCTCCCCTGCTGTGTCCCCCAAGTCTGTCCTCTGTTTTTGCTCCTCCGTTTTTGCCCTGCAAATAGGATCATCGGTAGCATCCTTCTAGATTGCGCGCACACATGCATTCATATACCCTTCTTCTGTGCTGCATTTTTGGGTGGAGTTTTATAGCGTCCCTGCCAAGACATTGGAAGCCTGCATTTACCACGAGGCTGATGTGAACCTGCTCTGGGGTCACGGGTTCCAACCAGCTAGGTGGTTTCTGAGGGCTCCCCGAAGCCACAGTGCCAGCTTAGACTGAAAGAGAGCGGCAGAGTTGTTGCTTTAAAGAATTTGTAAACTTTCTGTGAGGGGCCAGAATTTCCACTCTGGGGTCAGGTGGGAGAATCTGGAGGCTGATTTTTTTGTCAAACTATCCATGGGCGTAACTTTCTAGAGTGTCTGTATCTCTAACAAAGGGCTTACTCTTAGGAACTAAAGTGAAGTGAAAGTCGCTCAGTCGCGTCTGACTCTCTGCAACCCTGTGGACTATACAGTCCATGGAATTCTCCAGGTCAGAATACTGGAGTGGGTAGCCTTAATCGAACTCATATCTCCCACATTGCAGGCGGATTCTTTACCAGCTCAGCCACCAGGGAAGACCAAGAATACTGGAATGGGTGGCCTATCCCTTCTTCAGGGGATCTTCCCGACCCAGGAAATCGAACCAGGGTCTCCTGCATCGCAGGCAGATTCTATACCAACTGAGCTACCAGGAGCTGAAGGTCTTGTATTTTCTCAGTTGATCTTGTAATTGACTGTGCTAGTCTTCTGGCACTCTTGGGACAAATGACCCTAGACTTCCTGGCTTGAACAACTCAACTTTATCATCTTATGCTTCCAGAGGTCACAAGTTCGAGATGAGTCTCAAGTGTGTCGAGGAGGGCCACGTGCTTTTCGGGAAGAATGCACTCCTTGCCTTCTCCAGCTTCTAGAGGCCCCCTGCGTTCCTTGGCTCAGGGCCCCTTCCTTGTATTCAAAGCCCACAGCGCACCACCTCTCTGATCACTCTTCCGTGGTCACATGTCTCCCAACTGCAGCCTGGAGAGAGTGCTCACTTAGTGCGGGGCTCACGTGCCCCCGCCGCCCAAGATCTTTAACTTCAGTGCTTCTCCAAAGTCCTTTTTGCCACACACGGTCGTGTTGTCACAGGGCCCAGGTGTTACGGCATGGGACTCTCAGAGAGACTGTTATTCTTACTCCATTGACAGTCTTTCCGTTCAGTTCAGTCGCTTAGTCGTGTCTGACTCTTTGCAACCCCATGGACCGCAGCAGGCCAGGCCTCCCTGTCCATCACCTACTCCCGGAGTTTACTCAGACTCATGTCCATTGAGTCAGTGATGCCATCCAGCCATCTCATCCTCTGTCATCCCCTTCTCCTCCCGCCTTCAATCTTTCCCAGCATCAGGGTCTTTTCCAGTTAGTGAGTTCTTCGCATTAGGTGGCCAAAGTATTGGAGTTTCAGCTTCAACATCAGTTCTTCCAGTGAATATTCAGGACTGGTTTCCTTTAGGATGGACTAATTGGATCTCCTTGCAGTACAAGGGACTCTCAAGAGTCTTCTCCAACACCACATTTCAAAAGCATCCATTCTTTGGCGCTCACCTTTCTTTATAGTCCAACTCTCACATCCATACGTGACTACTGGAAAAACTGTAGCTTTGAGTAGACGGACCTTTGTTGGCAAAGTAATGTCTCTGCTTTTTAGTATGCTGTCTAGGTTGGTCATAGATTTTCTTCCAAGGAGTAAGCGTCTTTTAATTTCATGGCTGCAGTCACCATCTGCAGTGATTTTTGGAGCCCCCCAAAAATAAAGTCTCTCAGTTGTTTCCACTGTTTCCCCAACTATTTGCCATGAAGTGATGGGACCGAATGCCATGATCTTAGTTCTCTGAAGGTTGAATCTTAACTGGGGATGGGGTGGTTGGCGGTGGGGTGATGGGGTAGAGGTGAGCAATCATGTCTCCACCACCCACTTCCATTAGGGATATTCAGCAAGGTTTGGAGACTTCAGGGGATCTCATGGGCAGACACCACGGATAGTGCTCAGCCCCTAAGAATGCACGAGTTAACCCCCCACAAGGAGTTACCTGGCCTGGGGTCTACACGTGCCCAGCCTGAAGAACCCTGTTGCTGCTAAGTCGCTTCAGTCGTGTCCGACTCTGTGCAACCCCATTGACGGCAGCCCACCAGGCTCCCCCGTCCCTGGGATTCTCCAGGCAAGAACACTGGAGTGGGTTGCCATTTCCTTCTCCAATGCATGAAAGTGAAGAGTGAAAGGGAAGTCGCTCAGTCGTGTCTGACTCTTCGCGACCCCATGGACTGCAGCCCACCAGCCTCCTCCGCCCTGCACAAACGCAATTTCCAGGTGACTCTCGTGCACTTGGCAGTTGCAGCACCGTGCCTTGCAGTATAGTCAGCACTGGGAACGGCGGTTGGCAGTCCTTTCCACATAAAGACATAAAGCCCTCCCCAGGCAAAGGGGGTCGTTTAATAGTCTCAGACAAGGCTGTATGCAGGCAAGTGGAAACCTGAAGATCTTGACTGGGTCTCTGTGATTTCTGGGACTTATTATTCTTACTGCTTTCGTACTGCATTCATCCTTTTCAGTTTTATTACATTTCTTTCTTTTTCTGCTGCCCAGTCTATCTAATACATGGACCATTTACTTGGTGTTGAAAAATCTGTTTTTTATTAGATTTCCATTGTGAACTTAATTTTTTTTTTCCCCTCCAAGTGGCCTTTTGCCAACTGTTTTCTCTTACGCGTGTGTTCTCTTTTTCCTTGGCAGTGAGATTGCAAGTCCTTGACAGCAAAGATCATGCCTTTTGGGATTGCTTTCTGGTGTGCAGCACGTCGAGCATATGGTTGGTAATGTCAGTTGCTAGCCGTGTCCGTTGAAATGCGCATTGTGTCTTGTGGTTAAGGCTCATGTACCAGACCAGCCTTTTATATCTTGCTGTCGATTCCGGTTCGAGTCTTTGGGGGCTGAGGGGTTTGCCTGTTGATGTTCAGGTGCTAAGTGGCAAAAAGGAGCCTTGGACCCCATTTGAGGAAGGGAGAGGCTGACAGCCTCATTGCTTCTCCTACGCAGGTGGTGTTTTATTTTGGTGATTGAAGCGTTGGAGGTGTGAAAAAAAAAATGAAATGAAATCGGGTTATGTGGCTTGCTGGCAGGACAAGCAGAGGACAGAGAGTGAGTCGATGTCTCCCTGGATCGCACGTGCCTTGCACACCGGGCCGATGGAAGAGTTCTTCTAAGAAGCCAGCTGGGGAAGCATTTGCCTCTGAAGGTGCTGAGTCACCTCGAATTTGCAATCATCATGGTGATCCTGAGTCAGGCATCACTGTTTGGGGCTACCAGCAAGTTTTAGAAAAAGAACTTTGTTGTGGAAAACTTTCTTTTTTTTTTTTTTTCTCGGTCGAGTGATATTTCATTGCACTGGTTCTTGTTGAATGTGTCTTTGGGATGGTAGTTTTAAGAGGAAGACTGTGTTCTTCCTGATTCCCCGTGTGAGGCATGACATTTCCTGACTTGGGCAATGGGGAGAGGGTCAGAACCCACAGAGACAGTTCCAGCCTTCAGCTGTCCTTCTTTCTTTTTTTTTTTTTTAATTTTTTGACTGTGCTGGGTGTTCATTGTGTACCACATGGGCTGTTCATTGCTCCACACCGGATTTCTTTAACTGTAGCGCAGGCTCTGTAGTTGTGACTCATCTCACGGGGGCTCTTGGCAGACCAGGGAGCCAGACCCGCGTCCCCTGCATTGTCAGGCAGATTCTTAACCACCGGACCACCGGGCGTGTCCCCAGTTGTCCTTTTTTAATTTTCATTTTGTAAAAAGTGAGGTGTAATTTGATATGTAATCTTGTATCTGGGCTTCCCTGGTGGCTCAGCTGGTAAAGAATCTACCTGCAATGTGGGAGACCTGGGTTCGATCCCTGGCTTGGGAAGATCCCCTGGAGAAGGAAATGGCAACCCACTTCAGTCTTGTCTGGAGAGTCCCCGTGGACAGAGGAGCCTGGCGGGCCACAGTCCACGAAAGAGTCGGACACGACTCAGTGACTAAACGCACATTGTATGAGCTTAAGGTGTGCGACATAACGATTTGATGTATGTAAACATGCAAAGATTGCAGTGGGTTCAGTAAACCATCACCACACTTATTTACTTTTTTTCTCATAGTGAGAACTTTTAAGATTTATTCTCTTAGTAGTGTTTACATACAGACTCGTGTTCACAGAGTCATGTATTTGTTTTTTTCTCACAATGAGAGCTTTTAAGATTTGTTCTCTTAGCAGTGTTCAGACACAGACTCCAGCGTTATTAACTGGAATCATGTATTGCGTCAAATCCCCAGGATTTATTATTCACTTGGCTGTGCTTGGTCTTCGTATTAGCATTTGGTATTCCGCGCTTCTTGACGGCCTTAGGGGGTCTTAGTCCCCCTGCCCCAGCAGTTGAACTCGGGGCCCCCAGCATGGGAAGTGCAGAGTCGCAGCCACTGGCCCACCAGGGCAGCCCCAGGACTGACTTTACAGCTGGAAGTGTGCACCTTTGATGTTTGTGTGACCCACGTCCCCTCTCCCCGCCTCCTCTGCTCTGTTCTCTGTGACTTTGAGGAGTCTCTGCTTCTTAGGAAACCAACCACCCTGTCCGACCTGACTTCCCTGGAAGAGGCACCCGGGATGTTACTCGTCCTGAACAAATTGCCCTTAGGAGGGAACAGACCTTCCCTTTCTGTTTGCCATGCCTGCATCAAGGCGATCTGAGCCCCCGAGTCCTGTCCCGAGAGCAGAAGACAGTTCGTGTGATCGTCTCTCAAGCGTGCAGTGGAAGTATTAGCCCCGCAGTCCTTTCCAACTCTGCTATCCCAGGTACTGTAGCCCCACCAGGCTCCTCTGTCCGTCTGTGGGATTCTCCAGGCCAGAATACTGGAGTGGGGTTGCCACTTCCCTTCTCCAGGGCGTCTTCCCAGCCCAGGGGATCGAACCCGGGTCTCCCACGGTGGCAGGCAGGTTCTTTGCCATCTGACCCACGGAGAAGAGAAAGTTGTTGAGACTGGGGATGGATGTGGCTGTGTGTGCGTGTGTGTGAGAGAGTGTGTAAAGGGGAGAGAGGGACAGTCTGATGAAACCGCCTGGAGTGCAGGGAACATGTGAGGAGATGTGCTTTCGAGGACAGCCGGCAAACCTTTGCCAGCGGGCTGGGTGTGTGACCTGTGACTCAGAGTGATGAGGGAGATCCCAGGGGTCATTTCCTTCCAGCCGTCTTGTCGGAGCCACGGGGCAGTGTCTCCGTTCAGATCTCCAGAACACTCTCTAGGAACTCTTGATGGTCGATGGAGGTGATGTTCCTCCGCTTGCCTCGCGGTGTTCTACAGAGCTGGCATCATCAGATGAGCAGTCCCTGTGTTCCTTTGGTGACTGGGTCATTTGTCAGAGGAGGGTTGCACCCTGATCTTCCTGGAAGCTTTGACTTCTCACAGGGTAAATTCTTCCCTTCCTGTCCACATGCAGAAGCAGGCACATAGGAAGCAAATACTTTCAGAAATAAGGTGGATTCTCCCGTTGGGAAACTGGGGTTATTTGAGCCAAGGCAAGTTTTTGACCTTATCCAAGATTTGCTGGATGAAATCAAAGGAGAGCCATGTAACTGGAGATTATAATTATTTTTTTTTCATTTTTGCGATACCAAGACTTTTGAGAGTCCTGCAAGGAGATCAAACCACAGTCCTGAAGGAAATCAACCCTGCATGTTTCTTTGGAAGGGCTGATGCTGAAGCTGAAACTCCAGTAATTTGGCCATCTGTTCAGAAGAGCTGACTCATTGGAAAAGACCCTGATGCTGGGAAAGATTGAAGGCAAGAGAAGAAGGGGACAACAGAGCATGAGATGGGTGAATGGCATCATCGACTCGATGGACATGAGTTTGAGTAAGCTCCGGGAGCTGGTGATGGACAAGGAGGCCTGGCTTGCTGCGGTCCATGGGGACTCAAGGAGTCGGACAATGGCTGAGCGACTGGACAATATCACGACTGATGTTCACCTGGAAGGACCCTCAAATGGGAGCTGCTTACTGAGTTTTAGGCCTAATGCTCTCAGTAACCGCCCATGTGACCACTCACTGGCCCCAGGGGAATAAACGAATCATCCTATTTCTTCTGTCTGCCGGGCCCTTGCGCTCCATGCTCTCCGAAGGTCCCAGCTCGCAGTACAGTTGCTCCATCTTCAAGACTGTTCACACTGACCTGCCCGGGCGGTCCTGTGGTTAAGCATGTGCCTTTCAATGCAAGGGACTTGGCTTCAGCCCCTGAAAGGCTTCGTTTCAGACCAAAACGAAGGTCCCGAGAGCCACACTAAGACCCAATACAGCCAAATAATTATTTTTTTTAGAAGGGGAACTCTTTACAGCCTGTAGTTTGAGTTACTGGAATTATGGGGGGAGTCTAGCTTTGTCACAGGAGAAGGCAAGGGCACCCCACTCCAGTACTCTTGCCTGGAAAATCCCATAGACGGAAGAGCCTGGTAGGCTGCTCTCTATGGGGTCGCACAGAGTCGGACACGACTGAAGCAACTTAGCAGCAGCAGCAGCAGCTGCTTGGCACTTGCAGAGGTAAAAGTTACGTGTGGTGAAACCTGGTGGCCAGCACTCGGTCTTTGGGATGTTCTCTTGTTACCTTTTAGGGAATGCTCTATGCTAGTTCTGTTCCCTGGAAGTTATTAATGACCCAACTGCCTTGAACAGGAACCGGGAAAAGGACCCACCTTCCAGCAGTTTGCATCCTGGAGGGCTTGTCTTAGAGTGAGATCTGAGAGCCTTTCTTATCTAGCCAGCCGGACCTGGTATAATTGAAGGCCTGTTTGGACCACCCTCCCATCTTGGCAACCGCAGGCCTGTTTTCTGCCGTCTTGAGTCTGTTTCGTAGATGAAGTTGCTTTGTGTCATATTTTAGAGTCCGCCTCTAAGTGATATCACGTGAGGTTCGCCTGTCTCTTTCTGACTTAGTGTGATTGTCTCTGCGTCCATCCATGTAGCTGCAGACGGCATCACTCCATCCTTTTTCACGGCTGAGTAATATTCCACTGTGTATAATATGTACCCTGTCTTCCTTATCCATTCCTCCCTCAGTGGACTTTTATGTTGTCTCCCTGTCTTGGGTATCGTGGCTCGTGCTGCTGTGAACATAGGGATGCATGTATCTTTTCTAAACCTTAGTTTTCTCTGGGTCTATACCCAGGAGTGGGATCGCAGGGTCCATATGGCAACTCTTATTTTTAGTGTTTTTTTTTTATGAAGAGCCTTCGTGGCGGCTGTGCCAATTTACATTCCCACTGACGGTGTGCGAGAGTTCCCTTTTCTCCGTACCCTTTTCGGCTTGTATTATTTGTAGAGTTTCTGATGATGGGCATTCTGACCGGTATGAGGCGGTCCCTCGTTGTGGTTTGGACGCGGCATTTCTCTGATGTTAGCGATCAGCCGCGTTGAGCATCTTTTCTCGTGCCCGTTGGCCATCTGTGTGCCGAGACTCATTCTTTACAAGGAATTTGCCCTTACCGTGCATTCCTAGGTACAGAGTCCTTCAGTCAGTCGTGTACAAGGACTGCACAAAGCCGTCGTTGAGACCTGTGTGTTGACTTGTTGGCGTCGAGGAATCCGTGGGACATCTCAGTCACAGAGTGCTAGAAAGACTGTCAACGATTTAGGTTTCCACATTTTCAGGACTCGGGTCCCTCTCTGACGTTAGCGTTCTCTGAATTGTTTATGTTGCAACGCGAGAACAGCGGAGCCTGGCTGTGAATGCCGGGCTGCCTTTTTGGTTAATACATATTTGATTGCGAGACTAGATGGGTGATTAATTGGCTGGGTCTCTGCCGCTTGTTGATCGCTCATTTTTAATATCATGCACTCAAACAACTGGATGCGGTCCTGGCCTCACCGGCGAAGCTTTCGATGCTGATGGAAGGCCTCCGTTAACTCCTGCAGACCCTGACCGTGAGCACGACTCAGGACTGTGGAAAGCCAGTCTCAGTGGAGGTGGAGCTGTAAAGATGATACTTTTTTGCGCTTTCTGTTTGGGAGTTTTGGCTGTATTTTTCTTGATGCTTTTGTGAATGATGTCTTCTTAATTTCATTTTCAGATTGTTGATAAGTACTTGCAGGATATTACATTTTCATGCAATAGGAGAACTTTTTTTTCTTCCTAGTTACAGGAAGAGATCTTTTTTTTCCCTCCTGGTTCACTGCCTGTGTCTGTGGCAGTGAGTTTGTATTGACTTGAAAGACCTTCTGAGGGCTTGTTTGCACCCTTTGGTTAGCCCCCAGTTTTTAGTTCCTCAGAGCATCAGTAAGAGAGGCTACTAGATTAAAAAAGAAATTATTTAGAGAATTTTCATTTAAGATGATTTACTTTGGTTGGTTATAAACCACAGCAAGTTCCAGAAATAGTGCCGAGAGGTCCTGTGTACCACCTCCTCCAATGGTGCCCTTGTTACATAACTTCAGACCAACAGCCAGAGCAGGAAATCGGCATGGCGTAACGTAGTCACTTTGTCCACGGTCCCTGCTGGGAGCGCACCGGTTTCTGCTTGCACTCACTGGTGAGTTACACGTTTTTAAAGATACACATTCGTAATGTCTCGTCTCGCAATCCTTGAGTGGAGGATAAATGGAACAAAAGGGGATGAAATGAGTTAGGGCTTTTAAACAGGCACCCGTTAAAAGATTCCCTTGACTTTCCTTGGCGGCCAAAGTGGATGGGACAGGTGGCAGCCCACCCCGGAAGGCACGGGTCGCTTTGAGTGGTTAAAAATCCAGATGTGTGCAGTGCCCGAGCTCCCATCAGGGGTGTGCTCCTTTGGTTTTCAATGCTCAGATAATACAAGCTAGTTTCCAGGTCTGGCGGGGGCATGGGTGAACACAGTGTGGAAGAGAAACCGCTCCCCCCGCCCCCAACTTGTCTATTGCAACCCGAAATCACAGAGTCTGGCTTCACGTCCTTAATGAGTTGCCACGGCCCTTCTTCAGTAAATGGATGGAACAGCCTCTTCTGTTCCCGTTTGGTGATGGTTTGCTATTATTCCACACCATCAGGATTCCTCTTTGGAATTTCTTCCCTGTCTTCCTTTTGGATGATGGTGTACCACGCGTCTGGCTGGGACAGTGGAGATGCTATTAATAAACTGATACATAAAATGGACATGCCTCTCCCACCCCACGGAATGTGGTAGAATGGTTTTCTCCCCCTCCGCCCCCCACTCCTCTTGGCTTGGTCAGTGATAGTCACAAGACAGCCGTGAGATGCGTGGCTCTCTGTGGGGTCGCAGGAGTGGGACAGCATCTCTTATCTCGAGAGCCACCCTGTGTGCGCCCAACGCCCGGGGGAGCAGCCCAGACCAGCCACTCAGGGGCTCGCTCAGGACAGTAGCTGTCGCTCTGGCATCGAGAAGCCCCCCCGCCCCCAGTGCGTGTGAGTGTCCGGTGCACTTGCAGGAGCTGCTGCTGTGGCTTGAGCCCCTGAGACGTGATCATAAAACTGGGAAATTGGTCGGGAAGGTCACTGACACAGGGGAGGCTGTCAGATTCGTACAGAGGCTTGCGGGCTGAACCAGAAAGGGCCTGGTGGGCAGAAAGGAGATGATGAGATGACTGTTGCCTGGGACTGGGGAGCTGGGTGTCGCAGCTCGTGAGTGCCGAGGGATGGGGTTGAGGACTGCTACTGGGGTTCCTGGAAATGCTCTCTTGATTGAGCTGCTGGCTGTTGCACGAGTCTGAATTTACTGAAAGCTCTTCACTTGCATACCTTCCACTGAGTGAATTGTCTTGGTATGTGCTTTCTATCTCAGTAACGCTATTTTGGAAAAGACCCTGATGCTGGGAAAGATTGAAGGCAAAGGGAGAAGGGAGTGGCAGAGGATGAGACGGTCAGAGGACATCACTGACTCATGGATGTGAGTCTGAGCAAGCCCTGGGAGTTGGGTGATGGACAGGGAAGCCTGGCATGCTGCAGTCCATGGGGTCGCAAAGAGGTGGACGTGGCTGAGCGGCTGAACGACAGCCACATTATGTAGGGGGATCGTTCGTCATGCATTTGGCAGAAAGTACTTAGGTCTCCTTTGTGACGCTGGAGAGTCACGGGGACCAGAGTCAGACACGACTTAGCAACTCAACAACAGGAGCTGTTTTAAAACAGATTCGGGACCGCTTTCATACTTTGTGCCCTGAACATCCGTCCCGTGATCACGTGTGGTGGTCAGAGGCGCCCCCCGCCCCCCTACCTGTGAGGACAGGGTGTGACTTCGTGTTTGGGGAGAGCAGATTCGGAGATTGCGGCTCCGGAAAACGCGTCCCGGTCTGTTATCTCCGCTCCAGCCCCAGTTAGGAACTGGGCGTCCACAGTGAGTGGGCAGACAGTGGCTGCTATCAGAGGAAGTGGGGCGGTATCTTCTCTGTGTGTACATTTTCCCTTTTCTCAGCCGCCTTTGACTCCTGTCTTCCAGCAAACAGACAGCCAAGCAAGAGAAAGCGTGAGATTAGGGAGGGGAGGGAGCGTGGCATGCTGCTTTCATTTACAACAAGATACACATCTGGGAGGGAAGACAAAGCTTCCCACACTTCCAACACAGAGATGAAGATGGAGACGTCAAAGGGGCAGACTTGGAAAGCGTCCTTCTGAATGTTGAGGGGTAGGAAAAATTCTGAAAACGGGTACCTCAAGTCACCCTCATCACCTTTCGTGAAATTGATATCAGCTCAGTTCCGTGTAGTCGTGTCCGACTCTTTGTGACCCCATGGACCGCAGCATGCCAGGCTTCCCTGTCCTTCACCAACTCCCGGAGCTTACTCAAACTCACGTCTATCGAGTTGGTGATGCCATCCAACCATCTCATCCTCTGTCGCCCCCTTCTCCTCCCGCCTTCCATCTTTCCCAGCATCAGGGTCTTTTCCGGTGAGTCGGTTCTTCGAATCAGGTGGCCGGAGGATTGGAGTTTCAGCTTCAGCATCAGTCCTTCCGATGAAGATTCAGGGTGGGTCCTTTCCCTGCCGTGGAGGAGAAGTGCTTGACACACATGTGTGCTTGTGTGTGTGACCCCCAGTTCTATGGTTTGCTCTCCGGTGAATCTCGCTTGGAAATGATTACAAGTTTATCCTTCGAAGTCATGTGAACTATTTCTCCATTCATAAGCAGAGCTCTGTTTTAAAAAAAAAAAAAAGCACATCCAGGTGGTCATTTCATTTTCCTAACACTCAGCAATTTTTGCCACAAGCTTTGTACAGTTGGCCCCGTGCTTAAGCTAATCAGGGAATGACTGAAATTAACCATCGGGGGCGACGGAGCTGAGATGGGAGTGAGGGAAGACATGGAGTTTGTGTCTCCCCAGGAACTTAGCAGGCATTGGTGGGGGGCCTTGCGATTCATGGGGTCGCAAAGAGTCAGATACGACCGAGCGACCGAACTGAACTGAACTGAACTTGGGTAGAGGGCAGACAAGACAGCCCCAGGGACCACCAGGGGTTGTTACTTTTTATTCTTTGTTCTGGTTATTTTTATTTGTTTTTTCATCTCTCTTTTTTTTTAATCTTTTTTTTTTCTTTGTATTCCCTCCGAAATCCCACTGCTTGTGGGATCATGGTTCATGGGCCAGGGATCGGTCCTGAGCCCCTGAGTCTGAAATGCTGAAATAACAGACTCCCCAGGCCCCAAGGAATAGTAATCAGAGTGAGGTCTCCATCTCAACACCAAGACCCGGCTCCAGTCAACTGCCCGAGAACTCCACCACTGGAACCTCAGGCCAAACAACTAGTGAGACGGGCACAGTTTCCAACCCATCAAAAAAAAGAAACAAGAAAAAAAAAAAATTCCCCGTCAGGTTTAAAAAACCATTAGCACTTAGTCTCCTAAGAAATGTTGTCTGCTGCTGCTGCTAAGTTGCTTCAGTCGTGTCCGACTCTGTGCGACCCCATAGACGGCAGCCCACCAGGCTCCCCCGTCCCTGGGGTTCTCCAGGCGAGAACACTGGAGTGGCTTGCCATTTCCTTCAGTGCATGAAAGTGAAAAGTGAAAGTGAAGTTGCTCAGTCGTGTCTGACTCCTAGCAACCCCATGGACTGCATGCAGCCTACCAGGCTCCTCCGTCCATGGGATTTTCCAGGCAAGAGTACTACCATTGTCTAAATAGCTGTCTGGTTTTTTTTTTCCCCCTGATTGGGGTGTTGGTTGGAGCTCTCCTTGGGGGGTTGGTAGAGCTTGCGGGATCTTGTTTCCTGAGCAGGGATCAAACCCAGGCCCCCTGCATGGAGATTGCAGTGTCCACTGCTGGGGAGCCAGGGAGGTCCCTGAAGAGTTACCCTTTGCTATTTTGTTGCAGCATTTAAGTCACATGTCTTCCTTGTAAGCAGCTGTGCACTCAACACAGCAGTGTGGAACGGCAGAAGAGGCAGGCTGGGGATTGTAATTACTGAGTGAGGAAGTGGCTCAAGGCTGCGGGGAGGAGGGACCACCCCACTTTTGCCCCAGTGGAACCAGCGCTCCTTTGCGTGTTTCATCTGCAGGCAGAGGACTTCTTGGTGTGACTTCCTGCGTGTTGCAACCCGAGCAGCCTGTCCCGCCTCTGACCTCTGCTGTGTGGACTCCAGCCTCATTCCCGGGTACCCGGTGCGTTCTCAGTGGCCAGGGTCACGTCCCCAGCTTGGCACCTGAACCTGGACTTTGGGGCTGGAGTTAGTGGTGTGGCCGAGGTGGGGAGGGAAGGATAAACGTCATCGGTGATGGACATGTGGTTTTTTTGGGTGCCCGCTATCCACAGGCGGGAATGTCCTCCCTGAGCCTGCACGAGGCATCCACATCCGTGGAAAGGCTCTTCCTTGTTTGGCAAGCGGGGCAACCAAACTGGGGGTAGTGATGTGCCACGTCGCCAAGACAGAATGGGGACTTCAGGGTCCATGCTCTCTGCAGGGCAGCGTTCTGGTTCTCAGCCGCCCGAGGTTTATTCACCCCGAGTTCATGGCACTGATTGCTCTCAGGATTCCACAGGGACCTCGGGACTCGGGGTGGGGTCACGGGCCGGGAAGCTGGAGGCCTGGGCTGGGTGCATGGGAGCCCTGGAAAAATTGGACGGTGTCCGGTTCCAAAAACCATCTCTTGAGCCGCAGCGTGAGACAGGCTTCCTTGAAGGCAGAGGCCAGACTTGGCCTGCCACCTGTTTTGGTACAGCCTGCGAGCTCAGAATGGTTTTGTATTTTTAAACGGCTGGAAAAAGCCTCCTATTCCGTGACACATGAAAATGATACGAAATTCCCAGTTTTGCTGGAACCCAGCCATCCCTGCTCGTTCAGATAGCGTCTGGGGTTGGTTGCCTTCTCCCTCCAAAGGGAGAGTTTCCCTCGGGCCCCTGGAATCCTCCTGTGTTGACTCTCTGGCCCTTTCAGAACCAGCCTGAAAGGGGATCTGAAACGGTGGGATCCCTGCCTGTCCGACTCTTTGCCACCCAGTGGACTTGTAGCCTGCCAGGCTCCTCTGTCCATGGGGATTCTCCAGGCAAGAATGCTGGAGTGGGTTACCATGACCTCTTCCAGGGGGTCTTCCTGACCCAGGGGTCGAACCCACGTCTCACGCATTGCAGGCAGATTCTTTACCAGGTGAGAAACTTGGGAACCTGGTATTCCACAATTAGAGAGTCACGTGTTTGACATGAAACTGTGTCCCAGTTAAGACGTGATGGTTCCAGGAAAGGTAGAGTGCATTAAACTGGGTGTATGTGCACATGTGTGTGTAAAGTCGCTCACTCCTGTCCGACTCTTTGTGATCTCGTGGACTGTAGCCTCTCCAGGCTCCTCTGGCCGTGGAATTTTCCAGGCAAGAATACTGCAGTGGGTTGCCATGCCCTCCTCCAGGGGATCTTCCCGGCCCAGGGATGGAACCCAGGTTTCTCATATTGCAGGCAGATTCCTCGCTTTGTGAGCCACCAGGGAAGCCCACATTCAGCTGTGTCAGCCTTGTATATGGCAGGGTTGCAGTGGATGGGGTGCTGGCTTCATCAGAGCAGATCAGGGCCGGTGCATAAAAAGAGGGGTACAGGGTGCCCCTGAGCTTGGTGGTGAAAGGTTGTCGCTAGGAGCCGTGAACAATGCCACGATTCTTGGGCCTCCGAAGGACAGGAATTCGTTCTGGGGCCTGTGACGAGGCTTCATGGCTCAGAGCTTGTGTGTAATAAAGTTTTAGTAAAGTATAAAAGAGATGGAGAAAGCTTCTGACATAGACACCAGAAGTGGGCAGAAAGAGTGCCCCCCTCCCGCACCCTGCTGGTTTTTAGCAAGAAGTTAGCAAGCTGCTAAATTAGAGGAAGGAAATGTCTCAAAATTCAGAGACTGGCACCAGGCCCCTCACCCACAACATGCATTCTGAGATAACATTGGCACCAGGCGAGTCATCCAGGGCCATAAAACGATTGAAGAAAGGCAGGTTTCCGAGCAAATGCATGGTTTCATTAACATTGCTTTAGGGGGCATTTCCATGAGTAAAACATTGGTTTGTTGAGCCATTATGGGTTCTGAGTCTTAGGCGAATGACTTGAACACAGAGTCTAGGGTAAATACAGACTTCATTAACGTAGCTTCAGGAAAACATTTTCTTAAGAAAAACGCATTGGTGAGCTCAAGGTTTGAGAAAAGTGAGGTTCAGGTGGAATTGGGTGTCATGGCAATGCAGAGTTTTAAAAGAAACCTTTAAATTTTGTGTAGAGCAAGGGGAAAATAAAAGTCTGACACCTGTGCTGTGTTTCCTCCTGTGGATTAGGAGAGAGAGAAAAAATTGTCTGACACTTTGCAGCCTGTTTCCTCCATTTGGTGACCCGTGGCTTTCCAGCCCATTACCCTCTCAGTGGGAGAAGAGAGGAAGTTGGGTCATCAAGAAGAGACCTTTGTCAGAACTTCTCTGGTGTCCAGTGGCTAAGACTGCCCTCCCAGTGCAGGGCGGGCCCAGGTTCGATTCCTGCCCAGGGAGCCAGATTACGCATGCTGCGGCTAAAGACCCTGCATGCTTAACAGCTAAGACCAGGCACCGCCAAACAAATAGAAACTCCCCCTAAAGAGACCTTTGTTCGTCTCTCTTTGGGAGAGAAAGAGAATCTCCTACTTTCTCTTCATCCCTGTCTCAGAGTTGCTGGTGGATAAAGACCACTGCTAAGCTCCCATCTCCAGAGGATGAGATGGTTGGGTGGCGTCACCGACGCGATGGACATGAGTTTGAGCAAACTCCGGGAGTTGGTGATGGACGGGGAGGCCTGGTGTGCTGCAGTCCACGGGGTTGCAGAGAGTCAGACACAACTGAGCGACTAAACTGAACTGAAGCTCCTCTCCTCGGAGGAAGATGTTCTGCTCGCTGTAGGTCTTGGGGGACAGCCCAGTACCATTGGTACTCAGAACGCAATTGAAAGGCAGGACCCACTGCTGGGAGGTGGAACAGCTAGGATTTGGCATGCAGTCTTCTTCCTGGGTGCTGACTACATTCTAGCACCTTCCGTGGAAGGCTTGGCTTAACATACTGATGGCGGTGACCCATTTCTTGCCTTTCTACCCATTCTTTTTTTTTTGATATGGACGAATTTTTTAAAGTCTTCATTGACTTCAATACAATATTGCTTCTGTTTTCTGTTTTGGTTTTTTTGGCCTCCAGGCAATGTGGGATTTTAGCTCCCCGATTGGGGTGGATCCTCTATCTTTTGGATTGGAAGGTGGAATTCTTAATCACTGTACCACCAGGGAAGTCCGTTACCCACTGTTGTTTTTCTGGGTTGTTTTTCCTGAAGGCTGGAGTTTTCCAGGTGGAGCTAGTGGTAAAGAACCCACCTGCACAAGCCAGGAGATTTGAGAGACCCGGGTTCTAGCCCTGGGTCAGGAAGATCCCCTGGAGGAGGAAATGGCAACCCACTCCAATATTCTTGCCTGGAAAATCCCACGGACAGAGGAGCCTGGCGGACTACAGTCCATGGGGTCGCAAAGAATTGGACTTGACTGAACCAACTTAGCATGCAAACGCGCTAGAAGAACTTTTCTCAGTGAGAAGCCAGTGCAGCCTTGGACGGTATCACACCTGTAATTTGGAGCCCACTTTACTTTCCGGTTTCTTCTTTAAACCTGTCTTGTGTTGATGGGCATGGTACGAAGCCAGGGTGTCCCATTAGCTGCGGTATCCTGGGTGGCTTCTGTTTTTTCCTTCCCATTTCTTCTGTTTTCTTTCTAGATTTCTCAAGCCCTCATTCCCATGTGCTGGAGGCATCCACTTCTTCTGGTTGGGAGTGGCATGGAGAGGGACGTTGCAGAAGGGGTCAAGTTGAGGCTTTAACAGCAACAGTGACGGAGCCAGGGGGTATCGCTGGTGGCTCAGATGATAAAGAATCGGCCTGCACTTCGGGAGGAGCCAGTTCGATCCCTGGGTCGGGAAGATCCACTCCAGTATTCTTGCCTGGAGAATCCCATGGACAGAGGAGCCTGGCAGGCTGTCGTACGCAGGGTCACAGAGTCAGACACTCCTGAACAATTGACAGACACAGACACACACACACACAGCCCAGATCTTTTTCACTATTAACCTACTTTGAAAGCTGCTAGAAGAATCGTAGTCTGGAAACTTCTCTGCTTTCTCCTCTGCTCCTCGGACAAGATCTACAAATAACTTCAGGGAGAGCTGGGCACCTGGCTCTTTGGTCTCCTTGGCCTGGGAGGTATCAGGGTAGGAACTGAGGCTCCCAGGGGCCTTGGTGTTCTTTGGGAGATGGTTGGTGGAGCCAGCTATTCTATTTTTCCTGGACCCACCCCTGCCTACCATTTCTTGTCCCTTTAAATATGCTCTGTTCACACCTTCCCTTCCTGTGCCAGGAGCTGGAACACGTGTGCAGGAGTGCAGAACGGGACGGATCACGGTGCTCTCAGGAGCAGGTCGGACTGGGATGCTCAGCTGTTTTAAGCGTGAAGTAGAAGAGCCTTTGGAGAAGGCAATGGCACCCCACTCCAGCACTCTTGCCTGGAAAATCCCATGGACGGAGGAGCCTGGTGGGCTGCAGTCCATGGGGTCTCTAAGAGTCGGACAAGACTCAGCGACTTCACTTTCACTTTTCACTTTCATGCATTGGATAAGGAAATGGCAACCCACTCTAGTGTTCTTGTCTGGAGAATCCCAGGGACAGGGGGCCTCGTGGGCTGCCGTCTCTGGGGTCACACAGACTGAAGTGACTTAGCAGCAGCAGCAGAAGAGCCTTTAAGAAGGGTCTCCTGTTCTAGATGAACAAGTGTGTGACTCTGAGGCCCTGTGCTTAAGTTGGACAGTGAGGTGGTGGAGGGGTTGCATTGCATCTGTAGCAGAGGCTGTCGCGGGTGCCCTGAAGCTTCCTTGTGGCGATTGCCTCAGCGGAGAGTGGGTGAAGTGCCCTGGAGCTCTGGGATGGGGGAGCAGGCAGCAATGCAGTGGGGCAGGTCTGGGGAGGAGAGCCATGAAAGAGCATGTCCACAGGAGCGCGGGGAGCCGAGAGAGGTGGGAGGGAGCAGCCGGAGAAGCAGGGGCTCTTGGGCCTGCAGAGGTGGTTCAGCACCTAGAGGTTGGGAACCCCCTGTGAGAAGCCATGGGTGGTTTTCGGCATTGGGGAGCAGTCACTGGAAACGGGGTGACGGGCGAGAGGCTGGAGGTGGCTGGGTGCGTGCATCTTCTGGGAGGTCCAGCCCTGAAGGTCAGCAGAGAAGTGCAGCAGCCTTTGGGCTTCCCTGGTGGCTCAGTAGGTCAAGAGTCTGCCTGCAACGCTGGAGACCTGGGTTCGATCCCTGGGTAGGGGAAAGATTTCCCTGCAGAAGGGAACGGCAACCCACTCCAGTATTGCCTGGAGAATCCCCATGGGCAGAGAGTAGCCTAGCGGGCTACAGTCCATGGGGTTGCAAAGAGCGGGACACGACTGAGCTCGACAAAGCACACACCAAAGCCTTTGGGAAGGAAGCTAATGTGCAGAGAGCAGTTTTAGTGTGGGGGAAGACCGGGTGATTGGGTGGACGCTAACAGGAGGTGAGGCTTCCCTGGCTGCTAGGACCAGAAGGAATCCACGTGCAACGCAGGAGATGTGGATTCGATCCCTTGGTTGTGAAGATTCCCCTGAAGAAGGGCATGGCAACCCACTCCAGTGTCCTTGCCTGGAGAATCCCATGGACAGAGGAGCCTGGCGGGCTACAGTCCACGGGGTTGCAAGAGTCGGACACAACTGAGCAATTAGTACTTTTTTTTTTTTTTTTAACAGGAGGTGAGAGGTTCAGGAGTTGACATACAGGATGTGGGCTGTATTTCTTTCCCTTGGAAAAGGAGAGGTGGGTACATTTCTTGTGAGACACATGGGAAGGTGGTGAGGGTGTAGACTTTGAGAGCGACGGATTCGAAAATGATTTCTCTTTAAAAGCTTTACCGAAGGATGACCAAATATGAAGGTCTTGGTTTTGTGAGAGAGCCAAGCGTCCTGACCCAAGGGAAGCCAGACGTTTTGGGGCAAGCTAATGCAGGAGACGAATTAGGCTTTCAGACTGCTTCAGAAGAGAGGCTGTAAGCTTGGTGTAGAGAGCTTGGCGATGTCTCTCCTTCCTGCCTGCCCTTCTCTGCAATCACCGGCCGTACTTGGAATCAGAAAGTCTTATCTAGAGTAGATAAGTAGTCTTATCTACTCTAGATAAGACTTTCTGTTTAACAGGCTGAGCTCACTGCTTGGGTTTTAAAAAATCAATGGATCGGGACTTCCCTGGTGGTCCTGTGGTGAGAGATTCCACCCTCCCAGTGCAGGGGACCTGAATTGTACAGTCAGGTCCCATATGCTGCAACTAAGACCCAGGTGGTGGTTTAGTCGCTAAGTCGTGTTTGACTCTGTGTGAGTCCCCATGGACTGTAAGCCTACCAGGCTCCTCTGTCCATGGGATTCTCCAGGCCGGAATACTGGAGAGAGTGGCCATTCCCTTCTCCAGGGGATCTTTCACCAACCCAGGGATGGAACCTGGGTCTCCTGCATTGCGGGCGGATTCTTTACCACCTGAGCCACCGATCTGTGTGTGTGTGCGTGTGTGTGTGTGCGTGTGTGTGCGTGCGTGTGTGTGTGCGTGCGTGTGTGTGTGCGTGCGTGTGTGTGTGTGTGCTTTCCTGGTGCCTCAGTTGGTAAAGACCTGCTGCATCCACGTAAATAATTTTTTTTTAAAGCCACCCACTGTTGCTTGTCTGTGTATGGGCTTCTCTGGTGGCTCAGTTGGTAAAGACCCAGTGCATCAAGTAAATAATTAAAGAGGAAAAAAAAAGGCTTGACGCATAAACCAGGGCAGACTGAAAAGGATTCATCGAAGGTGGTCTCATTGAGCAAATATTCTCCAGCAGGGCTTTTTCCGCCATGGTGATGCGTATCTGTATCCTTGCTGTCCAGTGTGGGAGCCGCTGGCCACTTGCGGGTGTGGATTTACGGGGCGTCTCATGAGCCAGCAGGGTGAGGGCTTCTGTAATGTCCTATCAGCAGAGCCTCCAGGGGCCAGGGCTTGGGGAAGCTGAAAGTAGCTGGGGGGAAGATGGCCTGGGTGGGGTGAACACAGAGGATTGGGAGGGGAGAACGTCTGCGTGCTCATGGCCCCTGCGAACCAAAGCTGGGCTAGCTATATTTTCCTCTCTTCTCGCTTCTGTTTGTTTCTTTGTATTTATTTTTTCTCTTTGGCTGTGCCGGATCTCTGTTGCTATGTGCAGGCTCTCTTTGAGAGGGACGGAAGCCTACGTGCAGGCTTTCTCTAGATGTAGTGACTGGGGGGGGCACTGTTCTTTGCTCGGGTTTCTTCTCTTGCAGACCTCGGGCTCTGCATAGGCATCCACAGTGTCGGCACTCGGGTTCAGTACTTGCGGCTCCCAGGCCCTGCAAAGTACAGGCTTAGTAATTAGGGCACTCCGGCTTAGTCGCTCTGAGGATCAGGGATCCCACCTTCCCCAAATTGGCAGGCAGATTCTCACCCATGGCGCCCCCAGGGAAGTCCCAGCTTCTGTTTCTTCTTACTCATTGCTTTTGTCGTTCACTTGCTCAGTCTTGTCCTACTCTCTGCGACCCCAAGGAATGGCAGCATGCCAGGCCTCCCTGTCCTTCACCAACTCCCGGAGTTTGCGCAAACTCCTGTCCGTCGAGTCGGTGGTGCCATCCAGCCATCTCATCCTCTGTCGCCCCCTTCTCTTCTTGTCTTCAATCTTTCTCAACATCAGGGTCTTTTCCAGTGAGTCAGTTCTTCGCATCAGGTGGCCTGAGGATTGGAGTTTCAGCTTCAGCATCAGTCCTTTCAATGAATACCCAGGACTGATCTCCTTTAGGATGGACTGGTTGGATCTCCTTGCAGTCCAAGGGAGTCTCAAGAATGTTCTGCAACACCACAGTTCAAAAGCATCCATTCTTTGGCACTCAGCCTTCTTAATCGTCCAACTCTCTCACATCTGTACATAATTACTGAGAAAACCATAGCTTTGATTGTATGGACGTTTGATGGCAAAATGATGTCTCTGCATTTGAAAATGCTGTCTAGGTTTGTGATAGTCTTCCATCCAAGGAGGAAGCGTCTTTTAATTTTCTTCTTATTTTCTTACAATTTAAGAGGAGAAGGGGATGACAGAGGATGAGATGGTTGGATGGCATCACCAACTCGATGGACATGGGTTTGGGTGGACTCCAGGAGTTGGTAATGGACAGGGAGGCCTGGAGTGCTGTGGTCCATGGGGTCGCAACGAGTCGGACACGACTGAGTGCTTGAACTGAACTGAAACTATAGGAAGCTTGGAATTACCCGGTTTCTCTGCTCAGCCTGGGGAACTGATCAGTACCCAGGGGCCTTTGCTTATTCGTTGTTAATGCATCATTGCTGGCCGTCTCTGATGACAGCAGGGAGGAGGAGGTGAACATGCTCTCCTTGGGTTCGGGGAGGGCGGGAGAATGCCACAACACTCACATCTCCGTTTCCTGCCCCTGCTCAGCAGCCCCCATCTTTAAATATCAACGCTTGTCAAGCCCTCCACCCTCTCTGTGGACATTGCAGCCTTGAGAAGGGAAAAGATCATCTCGAACTTTCCATCTGCGCGCCAAGGGGTCGGAGCCCATTGGGCTCAGTTTTGTGCATCCCATCAAGCAGTCACGTGGTTTGGGGAATCTTGTTAAAAACCCGTTGGTTTTGTCGGGAGAGAAAAAAAATCTTGCAGCTGCGTCTTCTGCAGCCTTCTCAAGGCCTTTTAGTCTAGCGCTGCAAGTGCAAGCTGGGCGTCATAAAAAAGGAAAAAATTAGCAGAACCCGTTGCTTATCCGGGAGCTCCTTGCTCTATTTGTGTCTGTCCCCACTCATCGCCCTTCTGCAGAGAACACTTCCCCAGTTCCCTGCCTTCCCCTCTCCGCAAAGCAGCCCTGCACCACATGCTGTCTGCCGTCTGCCCCCCTCCCCCCGCCCCCCGCTTGGCAGAAGCACCGTCTGAGTGGCTGTGAATGCCAGATTGTGGGGGGACCCCCCTCGCCTCACCCCGGCTGCTCCAGCGCCCTCTGCTTCTACCAGGCCTGCTTGTCCTGGGACTCGGATTTGTTCCCCACCCGAGGGGCTCCCCAGAAACTCCCATGCAGGCAGCAGCAGCATTGGGGAGGGGGGCATTGCAGCATGTCCCCGCTTGGTTATCCTGACTTCAGAGTCCAGTGCCCACGGCTCTGAACAGCTTGCTTATTTGACCCTTTCACTTCCCTGGTGGCTCGGATGCTAAAGAATCCACCTGTGGTGCAGGAGACCCAGGTTTGATCCCTCGGGTTGGAAAGATCCCCTGGAGAAGGCAATGGCAACCTGCTCCAGTATTCTTGCCTGGAGAATCCCCATGGACAGAGGAGACTGGTGGGCTACAGTCCATGGGGTCGCAAAGAGTCAGACACGACTGAGCGCACGCACACACACACACACACACACGTCACTATCCATCCATACCACGTGTTCATCTTCCCAGACTGAGAGTCTGTCCCCATCCCCGTCCCCCCACCGTCAGCCCCTGGCCCCCAATACTTTGTCTTTATACATCTGAGTATATCGTGGATGCTTACAAATGCTGGAATCACACAGCATTTGTTCTGTGCCAGTTTCTTTTACTTGATATCATGTCCTCAAGGTTCACCCCTGTTGTAGCAGGTATCAGAATTTGCCTTTTTTTTTTTTTTTTTTAAAGTGCTGAATCCTATGTCATTGTATGGGGAGACCTCATTGTATTTATCCACTCATCTGTGGATGGGCATTGTGGTCCCTTCTGCTGGAAGAGGGGTGTTCCCCAGTCTCTGGGCCTCAGACCGGTACCTCTGTCTGATCAGCGGTGGCATTAGATTAGAAATAAAGTGAGTAATAAATGTCATGCATGTGAATCTTCCCCAAACCACACCCCACAACCCCACCCCACCCCCTTCCCAGTCTCTGGAAAAACTGTCTTCCGTGAAACCAGTCCCTGGTGCCAAAAAAGTGGGGGGTCGTGGCTTTATGTACTTCTTTTCTGCTGCTGGGACTGCTCTCCATCTGAGTGTACAAACATCTCTTTGAGATCCACTTTCGGTTCTGAACACGATCAGTTGAGTCGCTTCGTCATGTCCAACTCTTTACGACCCCGTGGACCGCAGCACACCAGGCCTCCCTGTCCATCACCAACTCCTGGAGTTTACGCAAACTCAGGTTCATTGAGTCGGTGATGCCATCCAACCATCTCATCCCCTGTCGTCCCCTTCTCCCGCCTTCAATCTTTCCCAGCATCAGGGTCTTTTCCAACGATTCATTTGTTCGCATCAGGTGGCCAAAGTATTGGAGTTTCAGCTTCAACATCAGTCCTTCCAGTGAATATTCAGAGCACGACCTAGCAATGGCTGTAACCACCTCCATCATTTCAAAGTAGCCGTGGGTGTCAGCGGTATTTTTTAAAGTATCTGAGACATCTGAAAGCTGATCCGAAAACGCCTACAGGGTCCTACCGGTTAGAATCTCAGGCTGTGCAGTTTTCACAAGGGCCCATTGCCCACGTTTCTAATGCAGTTACCAATAGAGTTATGCAAAAGGTGAAGGAAAATAAAGTTCTTGCTTCTCCCCAGCCCCCATCCAAGTTCACGGACACCCTTGACCTGTGGCCTGCGGGTCCATTCCAGTGTGGTCTGCAGACCGGGTTTCCCAGGACGCACGAGGGACCTACCTCCTCTGTTCACTGCAGGGACTGGTACCTCTGCCCTGGTAGCTCCAGCTGGTATTCCAGCTACGGAAAATGCTTGCTCAGCTGTGGGGCAAGCTTCCCTCTCCCCAACTTGTGAGTTCATTCATCCCACAAATAGCTTGGTCTGTGCTGTATGGTTCCCTTGGGTGCTTGGGATGCCTGGCGGTGACCCGACAGGGGAGGGATGAGCAAGCATCCCTCCTGAGATTGACTGGATCTCAACAGTGATGAGAGTCATGGGGAAATGCAGGCGGCCGTGAAGAAAGTCTCTCTCCTCCTTAGTCATGCTGAAAGGGAGCATGTTAAGGCAGGACCAGAAGAAGGACTGGAGTGAGAACACATGCCTGGACAAGGAGCAGCTTGTGCAAAGGCCCTGAGGTTGCCCGGAGCGGAGGCGGCCAGGGAGAGAGGGGAGGGACTGGCCCCTTTGCCGGGCATCTGGAGACTGACTTAGAAGTTAGTTCTGTCCTGGGAATATTGAGCAGTAGCTCGGAGGGGAATGCCAGGCTGATGTCCGCTCTGGCTTCTCAGTGGAGAGAGACTGGAGGAAGTCAGGAAGGGAGGTGCATTGAGCGATGCTGCCTGCTAGAATATTTCACAGCAGTGGTTCCTTGGCCCGGGGCAGGTGGCCCAGGACATGGGGAAGGGAGGGGGTCGGTTAGAGACAAGACTTTGGAAGTTCGTTAGATGTCTTAGGTAGGCTCAGTTGGTTAAAGAAGCCCCCTGCCAAGCAGGGACTCAAGTTCTGATCCTGGGCTGGGAAGATCCCTTGGAGGAGGGCATGGCAACCCGCTCCAGTGTTCTCGTCTGGAGAATCCCATGGACAGAGCAGCCTGGCGGGCTTCAGTCCGTGAGGTCGCAAAGAGTCAGAGACGACTGAGGACAGCATCATGATTTCTGCTGCCTTTCTCCTCTCTTGTTTTCTTCGCATGGAAACCCATGACAACACGATCCTTAATGCGTTTATATTCCTGTCTTATGGTGTATTCCTTTTAAATCTCTTTGAGACTTGAGGGCAGAGCCTTAGCTTTCCTGGCTTTGAGTGTTTAAGATCCAACCCATATTTTACTGGACGGAACGTAACGTTCTTTTCTTTTTCTGGGTCGTGCGTTCCTTGGTGTTTGCACACGTTTCCTGATGAGAACAGTGCAAGCATCACTCTAACTTGTAAGAGAGGACGTTGTGGGGACCCTCTGAGCTGGAGCGTCTGTTCCTGGGCTTTCCCTGGAGTCTCTAGACTCGTGGAAGGGGGTTAATCATTGCTATATAAGAAAGCGTTCTATTTGCATCTATAGAGTTTGCTTTTAAAAAAATAAACTATCTGGATTTTTGTGGAAAACTATCTGGATTTTCGTGGAAAAATTATATAGTCTCCTGAGTGGTGTTTCGCCTTTGCTTCTGTTCTCAGAGCTGGTTGTGAACAGGAGGAAGTAACCCATCTCGTCTGCAGTGTAAATGTGTTGATCTTTATAGCATATACGGCACGGAAAACGGTACCAACCGGGTCGCCGTGTCAGTGGTTATGTACATCTGCTGTTTTGGAAAGCAAATGTTTTGGTGTTCATGCGCTCTGTATTTTTCCTTATTTGTTGAGGGGGTGCAAGGAGGCACTATTTGCATTTAAAGAGCTTGCTTTTTAAAAAAGAAATTATCTGGAGTTTCGTGGAAGAATTACATAGTCTCCCGAGTGGTGTTTTGCCTTTCGTTCTGTTCTAGGAGCTGGTTGTCAACAGGAGGACACAACCCATCTTGTCTGTAATGTAAGTGTGTTGGTCTTCATGGTATATATGACAGATGAAGCATTACCAACCGGGCCGCCGTGCCAGTTTTGGAAATCAAACTTTTTTGGTGTGCATGCACTTTCTGTATTTTTCCTTAATTTGTTTGCACGGGGAACATTATTATTTTTTTTTCCCCAGAGAGATTTTGAGTGGAAACAAGTCCCGATCCTGTTTGAAGTGCAGGCTGTCTTGGCTTTTTTTTTCCCCCTCTATTTTCTGCCCGAGAGGGTTGAAGACTTAAGCACGGGGCTATGTGAGTGCACAAGGCGACAAGTTCCTGCCTTATTTTCCCTTCTAGTCCTGTTTCCTGTGGAAGAAATAAGAGTAATGAGTGCAGCTGCGGGCAGCGTTCAAAATGAAGGGGTGTATGCGTGTGTGTGAGTGTGTGTGTGTGTGTGTGTGAGAGAGAGAGAGACACTCAGAGAGAGAGGGAAGACACAGTCTCTCGTATAGCCCAGCCAGCTCTGTGCAGAAGTCTGGCTCAGGGAACTTTTCCTGAACTTCTCTGGCCGCGTGTTTTGGGGTAAGAGGTTAGAGGTGAGTTCAAAGTAAGCAAACAGATATGGCAGAAGAGACCATGTGCTGTTAGAGATGACACCTGTGTCCTCCCCCATTCCGTGTCTGGGTGCTCTGTGACTGGTAGGTTTCAGAATCAGTCAGAGTATTTATTAACCAGAAGAGAAACATGGATGACTGTCCGGTCCAGTCTATTCTGGGCTCGGATGTGAAGCTTGGGGACGGCAAGGCGACCTCCTGGGTCCCTCACAGGCAGCACTGGGGCCCTGCGTGGCCCCGGGATCCTGTCTTCAGGGGTGGTTGACCTCTGTCTGTGGAGGGCCAGGTCGTGCCTGTTTCGGCCATGGAAGTCCCCATGGTCTGTGTTCCCTTCTGTCTGGGTGGCCCCAGACCCATGTGATGAACTGATTGTGGCTGTACTTAGTCAAATTCCATTGACCTCCAACTTACTGCAAATGGCAAGATCCCATGCTTTTTTATGGCTACGTAATATTCCACTGGGCATACATCACATCTCCTTTATCCATTCATCTGTCGATGGACATTCAGCTTGTTCCCAAGTCTTGGGTATTGTGAGTAGTGTTGCTCTGAACACTGGGGTGCGTGTATCTTTTCGAATTACAGTTTTTGAGTTTTTTGGAGATAGACCAGGAGTGGAATTGCTGGGTGTTGTATGTGAGTTCCAGAGGTTGGGCTTTTGAAGAATGAGTGTAGCTGAGAAACAGACCAGCCATCACCTCTGAAGAGGTTGTGTGTGCTGCTTTCTCAGATACCGTGGTCTATTTTTAATGTCAGAGAGGAAAGAAGGACCAGAGACACGTTAGTTGTACGAGGCCCTTTGAGAAAAACAACTGTTCACATCTTGTGTGTGCGTGGCTAAGTCGCTTCACACATGTCCGACTGTGTGATGCTATGGACCCACCAAGCTCCTCTGTGCATGGGGTTCTCCAGGCAAGAATACTGCAGTGGGTTGCCATTCTCTTCTCCAGGGGATCTTCCCAACCCAGGGATTGATGTCTCGTGCATTGGCAGCTTCATTCTTTACCAGTAGCTCCACCTGGGAAGCCCAGTTCACATCTCATCGCTGCTTTATTAACTGCAGTGTGACTTAAGTAAGTCACCATAATCCATTTAGCCTATATTTAGTCACTAATCCTACACTAAAAGCAGTTTTGGGTGGAAGTATTTTGTTTCATTTTTGTCATCAGCAAAATTTTCTGTAAGAGGCTGGATGGTGGATATTTGGGGATTTTTAGACGGTATGGTATCTGGATGTTGTGTGGCAAATGTGGCCACTGGTTGTATAGACAGACGATGGGCAGCCAGTCACTTTCCCCTCCCAGGAGTAAGCTCTCTGCCCAGTAAGCAGCAGCTGCCCCCTCCCCTCCAACCAGCCCCCCAAAACCTCTGTCCTGCTGTCTGCGTATGTGACTTGGACCACCCCAGAACGTCACTGTGTTTGTCCATTGGTGACGGCCTTTTTTTTTTCAGCGAACATCACGTCCTCAAGGTTCACCCGTTAGTAGTGTAGTGTAGTGTAGTAGTAGTGTAGTGTCTGAAACTCTTTCCTTCTTTATGGCTGAATAATACTCCACCATACTGTGTACCAGTAAGTGCGTTACTGGAGGTAGATTTTCTTTGGTTACTTAGAGTCACTTTAGCTCAGCACAGTTGCCTACGAATCGTCCTAATGGAAGGAAGGCTTAGGAACACAGTCTTTCCCATTTGAAGGTCAAGGAGGTCTTGAGAGGCCCTGGAACTCACTTGCCTATGAAAGTACATGTTGCATGGTGTTGGAGTCCTGAATTGGGGAAAATGTCTGTGAAATAGAAGATAGGAGGGATCATCAAGAATGCTTTTCAGTCACTCAGTCATGTCCAACTCTTTGCAACCCCATGGACTACAGCAGGCTAGACTTCCTTGTCCTTCACTATGTCTCTGGGTTTACTCAAACTCATGTGCATCGAGTCAGTGATGCCATCCAACCATCTCATCCTCTGTCGTCTCCTTCTCCTCCCGCCTTCAGTTTTTCCCAGCATCAGAGTCTTTTCCAGTGAGTCATTTCTTTGCATCAGGTGGCCAAAGTATCGGAGCTTCAGCTTCAGCATCAGTCCTTCCAATGAATATTCAGGACTGATTTCCTTTAGGATGGACTGGTTGGATCTCCTTGCAGTCCAAGGGACTCTCGAGTCTTCTCCAACAACACAGTTCAAAAGCATCAATTCTTTGGTGCTCTGCCTTCTTTATGGTCCATTTTTCACATCCGTCCATGACCACTGGAAAAACCATAGCTTTGACTCTATGGTCCTTTGTCGGCAAAGGGACGTCTCTACTTTTTAATGCATTGTTCGGGTTTGTCATAGCTTTTCTTCCAAGAACGATAACCTGTATTGACCAGGCTCTCCTCATTTGCTCACCCGGGAATTTTGCGACCCCTTGAGAAGGTGACCCCACTTCTACAGATTGTGTCTCCTGGGAAGCCGACTCTGGGCGGGGGGTTGGGTATGAGAAGTTCCGGCTGGGGGTGGGACCCTCTTCGGGATCGGCAGCTGTGGGTGGGAGAAGAAGAGGAGGAGGCCAGTTTCACAGGAAGGGGTAGCTGGGCATGATGAAGCCACGTGGCCTCAGGTGACCCTGGGTGCCAGCACCACCCACTCCTGACAAGAGGCCTTTGCAGCTGTTGCCTGCCCACCGACCGTTATTCACTGAGGGCATGCCTTGAGGTCCGGGCCACTCCTGACCTCAAGGCAGTTGGGGGATTCTTGGCAGCAATGATTGCCTCTGTTATACCAATAATGTATGTTGTTGGCCTTTCCCTGGAAGCCGTCATCGAAAAATACCGAATCCAGAAGTTCTTGGACGGTTTTGCTTTTTGTTTCTGCTGTGTGTGTGCACGTGTGTGCTAAGTCGCTTCAGTCGTGTCTGATGCTTTGCACCCCTGTGGACTATAGCCTGCCAGGCTCCTCTGTCCATGGGATTCTCCAGGCAAGGATACTGGCGTGGACTGTCATGCCCTCCTGGACCCAGAGATCAAAACCTGCATCTTCTGCGTCTCCCACATCGGCAGGCAGGTTCTTTACCACGGGCACCAGCTGGGAAGCCCACGTATGACTTGTTGAAATTCAGTCATGAAGGAAGTGCTGGGAGCTAGATTCTGGAAAGGCTCTGTGTCAGGGGAAGGCACTGCCAGTGGCCCATTTTGAAAACCAATTTTTATTGGGACACTTGGCCACATCCATTGTTTATCCTGAGACTGTCTTCCCTGGGGGCAGAGCCGCGTAGCAGCAACAGAGACTGTCCAGACCATGATGTTGAGAATATTTATCATCTGTTAGGAGACATGGGCCACCACTACTGTGAGCGACGTGTACAGCTTTCTGGGACGCAGAAGGTAAAGGCGGTCTTTTTGTTGTTCTTGTGAGAGGTAATTGACATACGGCACTGTATAAGTTTAAGGCGTGTAGTTTAACGGTTTGATTTCTATACATCATTTAATCATGACCACAAGAAGTTCAGTGAAGCGCCATCATCTATAATCCATACAAAGGTTTCCCTGATGGTTCTCTGGGTAAAGAATCCGTCTGCAATGTGGGAGAGCTGGCTTCGATCCCTGGTTTGGGAAGATCCCCTGGAGAAGGGCATGGCAACCCACTCCAGTATTCTTGCCTGGAGAATTCTGTGGACAGAGGAGCCTGGCGGGCTACAGTCCAGGGGCTCGCAAAGAGTGAGACTGAGCTGCTAAACATGCAGTAGATACCCCCCCCCAAAAAAAAAAAAAAGAAGAAAAATATTTTTCCTTGTGATGAGAACTCTGATTTGCTCTCAACTTTCGTGTGTAACATATAAGCGGTATTAATTACAGTCAGCATGGTGTAGGTCGCATTCCTAGCACTTATGGATAAAAACTGGGAGTTCGCACTTTATGACCGCCTTCATTCACTTCCCTCTGCCCACCCAGCACTCGTCTCTGGTAACCAGAAATCTGATCTCTTTTCTCGGGACTTTGATCATCTGTCTGATTGCTTTTGAAGTTGTAATTGACCTGTAGTGCCAGGTGTTTCCCAGGCGCAGAACATAGTGATTCAATATTTCTGTACGTTGGAAAATGATCCTTGGGGTAAGTCTGTAGTTACCGGCTGTCTCTGTACAAAGATGTGACCTTGTTACTGACTGTAATCCCTGTGCTGTATGTTGTTCATGCCCGTGACCCACGTATTTTGTGACGAAGATGTATACCTCTTCAAGACCATCCCGAAGAAAAAGAGATGCAAAAAAGGCAAAATGGTTTTCTGAGAGGGCCTTACAAACAGCTGAGAAAAGAAGAGAAGCTAGAAGTAAAGGAGAAAATGAAAGATATACCCATTTGAATGCAGAGTTCCAAAGAATAACAAGGAGGAATAAGAAAGCCTTCCTCAGTGACCAATGCAAAGACATAGAGGAAAACAGTAGAATGGGAGAGACTAGAGATCTCTTCAAGAAAATTAAAAGATATCAAGGGAACATTTCATGCAAAGATGGGCTCAAGAAAGGACAGAAATGGTATGGAACTAACAGAAGCAGAAGATACTAAGAAGAGGTGGCAAGAATACACAGAAGAACTGTACAAAAAAGATCTTCATGACCCAGATAATCACGATGGTGTGATCACTCACCTAGAGCCAGACATCCGGGAATGTGAAGTCAAGTGCACCTTAGGAAGCATCACTACGAATAAAGCTAGTGCAGGTGATGGAATTCCATTTCAAATCCTAAAAGGTGATGCTGTGAAAGTGCTGCACTCAATATGCCAGCAAATCTGGAAATATCAGCAGTGGCCACAGGACTGGAAAAGGTCAGTTTTCATTCCAATCCCAAAGAAAGGCAATGCCAAAGAATGCTCAAACTACCACACATTTGTACTCATCTCACATGCTAGTAAAGTAATGCTCAAAATTCTCCAAGCCAGATTTAAACAGTACTTGCCAACATCTGTTGGATCATCAAAAAAGCAAGAGAGTTCCAGAAAAACATCTATTGCTGCTTTATTGACTACCCCAAAGCCTTTGACTGTGTGGATCTCCACAAACTGTGGAACATTCTTCAAGAGATGGAAATACCAGACCACCTGATCTGCTTCTTGAGAAATCTGTATGCAGGTCGGGAAGCAACAGTTACAACTGGACATGGAACAGCAGACTGGTTCCAAATAGGAAAAGGAGGACTTCAAGGTTGTATATTGTTACTGTGCTTATTTAACTTACATGCAGAGTACATCATGAGAAATGCTGGGCTGGATGAAGCACAAGCTGGAATCAAGATTGCCAGGAGAAATATCAGTAACCTCAGATATGCAGATGACACTACTCTTATGGCAGAAAGCAAAGAAGAACTAAAGAGCCTCTTGATGAAGGTGAAAGAAGGGAGTGAAAAAGTTGGCTTAAAGCTCAACATTCAGAAAACTAAGATGATGGCATTCGGTCCCATCACTTCATGGCAAATAGATGGGGAAACAGTTGCTGACTTTATTTTTCTGGGCTCCAAAATCACTGAAGATGGTGACTGCAGCCATGAAATTAAAAGACTCTTGCTCCTTGGAAGAAAAGCTTTGACCAACCTCAGTTCAGTTCAGTCGCTCAGTCGTGTCCAACTCTTTGTGACCCCATGAATCACAGCACACCAGACCTCCCTGTCCATCATCCTAGACAGCATATTAAAAGGCAGAGACATTACTTTGCCAACAAAGGTCCATGTAGTCAAAGCTGTGGTTTTTTCCACTAGTCATGTATGGATGTGAGAGTTGGATTGTGAAGAAAGCTGAGTGCTGAAGAATTGATGCTTTTGAACTGTGGTGTTGGAGAAGACTCTTGAGAGTCCCTTGGACAGCAAGGAGGTCCAGCCATTTGCGAGGCTGAATTTCTAACTGGTTGAAGGAAGGTCCCCCCGAAGGTGTGATACTTCCAGATTCCTGTAGGAGCGGGTACTGGAGTCTGCTGTTGTGTTTGACTCTCTGCCCAAGACAGTCAGAGCCACACTGGGTCCAGGGCTCAGACACCCCGCCCTTGGGGCGGGATACACACTGCGTATCCTCAGCCGAACCAGACGGTAGCATGAAGGGCTTGCGAGACTCTGGGTGGTAACCTGTAGGAAACCTCGATTCCAGAAGCTTTTCCTGTTCCAAGCGTGGGTGGAGAGGTTAACATCTAGCAACACAGAGGATTAAAAACACGACCCAGGACAGAATAGGAAAAGCTCATCAATGTGGGGAAACCATTTATGAATTGCTCCCCTCTTAGAAGACTTAAAAAGCCTTAAAAGGGTGATTCTGAGAAAACCAGCACCAGAAGGATCCTGTTTATAGTTGTCTTTGCAATGAACGTGTGTTTATAAGCCAGATGTTTTTCTTAATGGAATGAGGTGGTCTTTCCTCCCCCCCTCCTCCGTTTCTTTTGTTACATAAATAGCTTCTGGGTCTGCTTGACAACTGTGGGTTCACCAAGTCAAGCAAGATTTGTTTTATTACCTAATGATTTTTATTGTGTGTTCCAGCTTGCCTGCTTCTAATAAATTGGCAGAAATTAAGAGTTTCCTTAGATTTTGCCAGCAGGACTTAAAGGCAATTAAAGCAAATTCAGTTATTACATTCAAAATTATCGTCTGGGTAAATTATAGTTTAAAATTCAATTTATACTAAATCCTACACTTTAATGAACAGACCACATCACACATTTTTTATGTTCTTAACATTATCCACGGCTTTAAAGCAGTAGAACAGTACTCTTTTTTTTTTTTTTAAAGTGCTATATGTTTTTCCTTCCCCTATCCTTTCAAAAGTATTTACGCTTTTCTTTAAATATAGAGTGAGAAAATCCTACCGGCTTCTCAGTTTTAAGGAAAAATAGTTTGTCTTTCCGTCACAAATATGCGTGTTTCTGGCTTGACTTCAGCTCATGAAATCTTAACATGTAACCGGAGGAGAACGTCTCTGGAAGTGTTCCCAAATGTGTCTATTTTGGAATGGCACATTTTCGTCTTTCATCTTCACTCGTACCTTCTCGTCATATTTTTAGACGTATTCAATTACAGAAATAGCTCCCCTTCTCGAAGGGCCTCCCAGTGGCTCAGTGGTAAAGAATCTGCCTACCAATGCAGGAGATGCGTGGGTTCCATCCCTGGGTTGGGAAGATCCCCTGGAGAAGGACATGGCAACCCACTGCAGTACTCTTTCCTGGAGAATCCCATGGACAGAGGACCCTGGTGGGCTCCAGTCCATGAGATCACAGGGAGTTGGACACGACTGAATACCTAACAGCAGAGGCAGGTTGAACTGGCCCAGATGCAGCCCAGTTTTAAGAATGATAGTGTGTGTTGAAAATGAAATTAAAAGACGCTTGCTCCTTGGAAGAAAAGCTATGACTAACCTAGACAGCTTATTAAGAAGCAGAGACCTTACTTTGCCAGCAAAGATCTGTATGGTCAAGGCCATGGTTTTTACCAGCAGTCATGCATGGATGTGAGAGTTGGATTATAAAGAAGGCTGAGCCCCAAAGAACTGATGCTTCTGAACTGTGGTGCTTGAGAAGACTCTTGAGAGTCACTTGGACAGCAAGGAGATCCAACCAGTCCATCCTAAAGGAAATGAGTCCTGAATATTCATTGGAAGGACTGACACTGAAGCTAAAACTCTGATACTTTCGCCAGCTGATGAGAAGAACCGAGTCATTGGAAAAGACCCTGATGGTGGGAAAGACTGAAGGCGGGAGGAGAAGGGGATGACAGAGGATGAGATGGTTGGATGGCATCACCGACTTGGTGGCCATGAGTTTGAGCAAACTCTGGGACTTGGTGATGGACAGTCCCTGGGGTCACCAAGATTCGGACAGAAAGGAGTGACTGAACAACCAAAGTGTGTATTGAGCACTTGGGAGGTCTCAAAAGTTTGGTGACTACTGCGTATTCCTTCTCTCGGGGGATCCTAATAACGACCTTCCTATCATGATCCCATTATACAGGTGAGAAAAGAGAGGCTTAGAGAGAGGAGCAGTCTTCCACCCAAACACATCCGTTGTTCTTACTTATAGGGGACAGGCAGCCTGGGCCCAGACGGGTCCTGAATTTCCTTCCCTACTGCTTTTTTTGTCCCCGCGTTGGAGCGGCTCAGAGCCCGGTAGAGCGGGTGTTAGTCGGCTCTGACTGCCGTAACTAAGGGCTGCGCACTGGGCTTCTGGAAGACATTGATTCCTCACTGTCCTGCAGGCTGGAGTCGAGATCCAGGTGTCCTTGGGGCTGGTTTCCCCCCAGGCTCCTCCCCTTGGCGTGTGGATCCTGTGTCCTCCCTGTGTGCTCACGTGGTGTTTATTCCATGCGTGTGTGCACGTCTGCGTCCTGATCGGTTTTCACTCTTAACAAGGACACCACTCGTACGGGAGCCGTGCCCACCCTGATGATGTCGTTTAACTGAATCACCTCCTTTTTTTTTTTAAACACCCGTCTTCACCTCCAGCCACGTTCTCAGGTCCTGGGAGGTCGGGGTGTCATCATCTGAGTTTTGGGGGAAGACACCATTCAGTCCCACCAGGGTCAAGACTTGACCCAGGTGTGTTGGCTGGGTGAGTACCTGTTCCTTTCTGTGTTCTTCGGGGTACTTCTCTGTTCTTTATTTCATATTCATGCATTCTTCTCCCACTGCCCTTTGGTTTTTTTTCCCCGTAAAGTTTTTCTTTAGTTGGAGGATGATTGCTTTACAATGTTGTGTTGGTTTCTTGCGTAAAACAGTGTGACTCAGTCATAACTCTGTATGTATCCCCTCCCTCTTGAGCCTCCGTCCCTACACAGCGTTTCTTAAGTAGCAGTTTTGTAGACAAAACGTCTTTTCCATTTTTTAAATGAAGATATAATTGACATATAACCAGGCAGATTTTCTGATTATTATATAATAACTTGAAAAATAGATTAGTAAAAGGTGAAGAAAAAATTTTACTTAAGAATTAAGAAACATGTACCTAGACAATCTTTGGCTTAAGGAGACAAATCAAAAGGGAAATTTTTATTGCTTTAAAGCAATAAAGAGGAAATATGTAAAACTAAAACCAATGACCTAGCAAAGGCTGTCCTGAGAAAAATGTTTATGACCTATTACAGTCAGTTCAGTTCAGTTGCTCAGTCGTGTCCAACTCTTTGCAACCCCATGAATCGCAGCACACCAGGCCTCCCTGTCCATCACCAACTCCCGGAGTTCACCCAGATTCACGTCCATTGAGTCAGTGATGCCATCCAGCCATCTCATCCTCTGTCGTCCCCTTCTCCTCCTGCCCCCAATCCCTCCCAGAATCAGAGTCTTTTCCAATGAGTCAACTCTTCTCACGAGGTGGCCAAAGTACTGGAGTTTCAGCTTTAGCATCATTCTCTCCAAAGAAATCCCAGGGCTGATCTCCTTCAGAATGGACTGGTTGGATCTCCTTGCAGTCCAAGGGACTCTCAAGAGTCTTCTCCAACACCACAGTTCAAAGGCATCAGTTCTTCGGCACCCAGCCTTCTTCACAGTCCAACTTTCACATCCATACATGACCACAGGAAAAACCGTAGCCTTGACTAGCCGGACCTTTGTTGACCTATTACAATTCTCTTTTAATTGGAGAAACAAGGCTAAAAATAAGTGAACAAAGGATTTCTCTTAAAGAACTAGTGAAATGACAATAAAACCAACCAACCAAACAAAAAAACCCTGTAGTCTGTGTGTGTTACTAGCTCGGTCCTATCTGACTCTCTGTGACCCCATGGGCTGTAGCTGCCAGACTCCTCTGACCAAGGGATTTTGCAGGCACGGATACTGGAGTGGGTTGCTCTTTCCTTCGCCAAAGGGAATCTCCCCAGCCCAGGGATGGAACCTGCCTCTCCTGCACTGGCAGGCAGGTTCTTTGACCGGTCTTGCCCCTGACTGGTGTTTACACAAAATTTTGTTGACTAAAGCAGTTCTGCTCTTCAGAAAAGTGTTGTGATGTTAGGGAGCTAGATTAGGAAAACAATTGTGGAAACACTTTGCTTTCCTTCTGAGTGAAAATCTTCAATGAGAAGACATGCTTCCCCTTTTCAGGAATCCATGGGATTCCCCAGGCAAGAGTGCTGGCGTGGGTTGCCATGCCTTTCTCCAGGGAATCTTCCCCACCCCATCGAGCCTGCGTCTCTAGCATTGGCGGTGCCGTGAGCAACCAGGGAAGCCCCTTAGAAATCAGTAGACCATCGTTAATGCCTGATGCTTAGTACTAATGAAAACATGCTTTACATTCTTCCTGTTTGGATATAAATAAGTTGTTGTTGTTGCTCAGTCGTGTCTGATTCTTTGCGATCCCGTGGAGTACACCACGCCAGGCTTCCCTGTCCTTCACTATCTCCCAGAGTTGGCTCAAACTCACGTGCATTGAGTCGGTGATGCCATCTAACCATCTCATCCTCTGTCGTCCCCTTCTCCTCTTGCCTTCAGTTTTCCCCAATCTATATAAATGTGCATGTGTAGTCACTTGCTAAATTGTGGACTCATTGTGACCCTATGGACTATAACCCGACTGGTCCCTCTGTCCATGGGATTTCCCAAGCAAGAATACTGGTAAGGGTTGCTGTTTCCTCTTCCAGGGAATCTTCCCGACCCAGGGATCAAACTCGGGTTTTCTGCATTGGCAGGCTGGATTCTTTACCACTGAGCCATCTGGGAAGCCCGGTCTATATAAATAAGTTCACCTATATGAATAAGTCTCTGTATAAACTCTATATCTAGGCACACCTATACATTACTACTGTGAAAAGAATATTTAGAGGGAGCTGCTGCTGCTTCAGTCTATTTTATTGTAATTATGGGCATGGGAGGTTTTAAAGGGATGTAAATTTAACAGGCCAGCAATAGCATGTTGATGAGAAAGACGGATAACATTGGGATCTGGAGGCATGAATCTTCAAGGTCCTATGGTTTATTCCCCAAGAGTTTTTGAATGATTCATTTTTCACACGGGTTGCCATTTCCTGCTCCAGGGGATCTTCCCGACCCAGAGATCGAACCTGGGTCTCGCACATTGTAGGCAGACGCTTTACCGTCTGAGCCACCGGGGAAGTCACTCTTTAACACTAGAATGACTTGAAATTGATTGGCCTGGATTAGCCAGTACATACGTCAGGACTCGTGTATACCAGTGAGATACCCAATTGTGGCATGATTGTTAAGGGACTCTTGACGACCTGAAGTGCTCAGTAATAGGTGTTCTTATCCCGTGAGATGGTTGGATGGCATCACTGACTCGAGCGACATGAGTTTGAGCAAGCTCTGGGACTTGGAGATGGACAGGGAGGCCTGGCATGCTGCAGTCCACGGGGATGGCAAAGAGTTGGACACGACTGAGCAATTGCACCGAACTGAACTGATCCCGTGATGGGTCCAGGAGCGTCCTCTCTGTTTGAAGAGTACCGTCTGCGTGAGGTATTACAGAGGTTATTGTATAGCCATTACGTAACGCTTGTCACGTTCTAAGTGTATCGGTCAGCCCTTGTCTGGCCAAGCATGGGAATCGAGTGCTCTTGATCCTGTGGTGTTGGTGTCCTGCTGCCAATAACTGTGGCAAGTTAAGTAAGCCCCGTTCGGCACATACAGGTAACAATTATGAAATAATTTGCAAGGAATCCGAGCGTACACGTTGACCCAGCAGCGTGGTTCGTGTTGCCATACAAGCAAAGGGCAGCTTGCCCACCATCGTGTTTCATTTAACCTCGCCGAGAAGCAAGCATAGCTGCGTACTGAAACGACGTGGAAGTCACAGGCTGCTCGTTGAAATGCACCGTAAAGACCCTTTCTGGCTATCTCACGGAGGCAATGACTTTAATTTCTCTTCTGCTTGAAGGATGAGAGCCATCTCCCTTGGAACAGAAAACTCAAGTGCAAAAAAAACCTGTTCGCAGATGTCTTTCTCTTAGGTTGATTCTTCCTGGAGTAGTTTTGAGCCTCTCCTCTGCCGCTCTTTCCTTTTCAGTCTTGACGTAATTAATTGCTTAAAGGTCAGTCCGATGATGCCTTCCAGAGTTACCAAAGGCCTTTGAGGCGATCCTTGGGAACCCGTTTCAGTATAGGGGTTCAAATCGCTGCCTCTGAGCAGAGGTCAATGTGGGGGCCTGGCGGGGGTGGGGGGAGTCTCAGGGATCTTGGACCTTCTACCGGTTGAGGCACGTACCATCTTGCCTGATCTGTGTGTGCTGGGGCCGGAAATGCCCTGCTGTCCCTGTTCCGGGCTGTGGAAGACGTTGCTGTCGGGGGTAATTTTGCTTTTGATTGTACCTCACTTTCCAGCAGTGTGTCGTGGCGGTGGTTGGTGGTGGTTTAGTCACTAAGTTGTGTCCAACTCTTGGGACCCCGTGGACTGCAGCGCACCAGGCTCCTCGTCCACGGGATTCTCCAGGCAAGAATACTGGAGTGGGTTGCCATTTCCTTTTCCATGGGACCTTCCCGACCCAGGGTCTCCTGCACTGCAGGCAGATGGCTGTACCGACTGAGCTATGAGGGAAGGCATACAGTAGGTGCTTACTAAATCCCTGGGGAGTGACTGGAAGGATGACCTTGACCAGCCTGCATTGCGCACTGTGTTGTGAGAGGATTCAGCTGTGTTGAGGACCATTAACCCTAGATCTTTGTTAATTTTATATTTTGTTTTCAATTTAAGAAAATATTTTAATTTTGACTGCACCATGTGGTATTGTGGGGTGTGGGGTGTCTTAGTTCCCTGACCAGGGGTTGACCCTCCGCAGCCCTTGCATAGCAAGCATGGAATCCTAATCGCTGGACCGCCAACCCGGGAAGTCCTTGACCCTTGTTAGTTGATGCTGCTCCTGACCTTGAGGACTGACTACCCGGAAACCTGAGAGCTTTGAATCTGTTCAGGGTGCTTTGCCTTAGTCCCTTTGTCCTGCTGTGATGGAGTCTTAATACCATAAGCTTATTGCTGTTGTTGGGTCCCCGCAGAGCACTCAGGAGAGTTCTCTGTGCTGTGTCCAAGGTTCTCATTAGCTGTCTGTTTTATACATGGAATCAGTGGCACACAGGTGTCAATTTCAGTGTCCCAGTTCCTCCCACTCCCATTCTTGGAATTTTGGTTTCCTTTGCCTGTCTTTTCCTTTGTTGTTGTTGAGTTGCTAAGGTGTGTCTGACTCTTTGCCACCCCATGGAGTGCAGTACGCCAGGCTTCCCTGTCACTCACCATCCTGTCCTCCACGATCTCTCAAAGTTTGCTCACACTCATGTCCATCGAGTCGGTGATGCCATCCAGACCATCTCATCCTCTGTCGCCCCCTTCTCCTCCCGCCTTCAGTCTTTCCCAGCATCAGGGTCTTTTCCAGTGAGTCGGATCTTCGTGTCAGGTGGCCAAAGTATTGGAGCTTCAGCTTCAGCATCAGTCCTTCCAGTGAATATTCAGGACTGATCTCCTTTAGAATGGACTGGTGTTACCTCCTTGCAGTCCAAAGGACTCTCGAGAGTCTTCTCCAACACCGCACTTTGAAAGCATCAGTTCTTCGGCGCTCAGCCTTCTTTATGGTCCAGCTCTCACATCCACCCATGCCTGCTGGAAACGACATGTGTGCTGAGTTGTCTCAGTCGTGTCTCTTACGTCTACCTGCGTTGCCAGGTGGGTTCTTTCCCGCTAGTTCCAACTTTTTCGTGGAGAAGGAAATGGCAACCCACTCCAGTATTTTTTTGCCTGGAGAACTCCATGGACAGAGGAGCCTGGTGGGCTACAGTCAGTCCCTGGGGTCACAAAGAGTCGGACGCGACTGAGTGACTAACACACAGCAACCTTCTTTGACTGTGCAGCCTGTTGGGCTGCAGTCCATGGGGTTGCAAAACAGCTGGACACTGAGCGGCGAAATACCATACACCGGCTGCCTTATAAGACAACAGAAACATCTTTTTCACGGTCCCGGAGGCCGGAAGTGGCATGTGTTGTAGGAGCATTTGTTGGCTGGTGAGCGCCTGCTTGCTGGTTCATAACACGGTCGTTTCCTTGCTGTGTCGTCACTGCTGGAAGGGCCAACGGAGCTCAGTGGGATCTCACTCATGAGGGCACTCCTGCCCTTCTTGAGGACTCCGTCCTCAAGTCCTATCACCTCCCACAGGCCCACCTCCCAAGTTGAAGCATCACCTTGCGGGGCGGGTTTCCACGCACGGGTTTTGGGGGAAACACAAGCGTTCAGTCGTGGCAGGGATCAAATAGGCAGGAGACGTCTTTGATGATGGCCTGTCGAGTATGCCCTCTCATGAGGGACACACCCAGTAGACAGATGAATGGAACCTGTTAATTATGCAGCAGAACCGGTTCCCCGATTCACAGGTCAGGCGATGAGTTGTGCAGCCTTGCCGTGCTGGTGCTTCGTGATGATCAGGGTGAGAACAGCTCTTGAGTTCAACTTCAGATAGCCTCATAGAAACGAGAGTTCTCATTCTTTATTTTTTTGGAAGGAGGGGTTGCGTTTTATTAAAATTTTTTTTTATATTGAGGTAGTGTTGATGGACAGTACTATGTAAGCTGAGAGTTCTTTTTTTAAAAAAGACAAGGGAATCGGGAACAGCTCCTTCTTGCTGTCTTGGGAAGATCACCCAGCAGATGAGGGACATGTGTCTTGGTGATAGTGCTGGAACGTCGCTGGAACTGGAGACGGTGATGTCTGTGAGTGTGGTGGTGTTTGCTCAGGGCTCCGCACGTGTGAGACATTTCAGTGAGGACCACCCGGTCGGGGTGGACGCAGGTCCAAGGCAGGATGGAGCAGGCAGGACAAAGTGGGGCCATCTGGGTGGTGCTCGGAGGTGTTTAAAGGGAAGCGAGGAGCTTGGACTTTGAGGGGGTGACTTTCATGGGGTCTTGAAGACCCATGCTTGGAGAATGGAACGTGCTGTGTAGAAAGAGGGGAGAGCACCAAATGTTGTTGTTTTTTTTTCCATAGAGAAACGGGCACACCGAAAGCTGTACCTAAAATATGTACAGTGGAGTATCACTCAGCCATAAAAAAGGGTGAAGTAGTGCCATTTGCAGCAACATGAACCGACCTAGGGACTGTCATACTCAGTGAAGTAAGTCATTCAGAGAAGGAGAAATCCCACATGACGTCTTTTATATGAGGAATCTAGAAAGAAATGATACAAATGAACTTATTTACAGAACAGAAAGAGACTCTCAGATCTAGAGAATGAACTTATGGTTCCCAGGGGGAAGGATGGGGGAAGGGATAGTTAGGGAGTTTGGGATGGACATGGACACACTGCTGTGTTTAACATGGAGAACCAGCAAGGACCTGCTGGACAGCACAGGGAACTCTGCTCAATGTCATGTGGCAGCCTGGATGGGAGGGGAGTTTGGGGGAGGATGGATACATGTATATCCATGAATCCATGGATGAGTCCCTTCGCTGTCCACCTGAAACCATCACATCATTGTTAATTGGCTACACTGCCATATAAAATAAGAAGTTAAAAAAAGGTAACTGTACATGAGAAAAAAATGATTTGAGAGTAACGTGTACATCGAGTTGGTGCCTGTGTTTTCGTGGGCTGAGTCCATGTACCCCTATCGTTCCCTAAGCTGAGGGTGTTTTTACATGTTAAAGAGCCGTGGAAGAGGACCTAACAGCCACACGTAACACAGTCTGTGTGTGACCCCTACAGCCTGTGATACTTGTTATGCACGCTCGGGGCCTTCACTCAAGTAGTTGCCAAGCCCTGCTGGGTTGGAGGAGAAGGCAATGGCACCCCACTCCAGTACTCTTGCCTGGAGAATCCCATGGGTGGAGGAGCCTGGTAGGCTGCAGTCCATGGGGTCGCCAAGAGTCAGACACGACTGAAGTGACTTAGCAGCAGCAGCAGCAGCAGGTGGGTTGGAAAGGACAGGACAACCTGTTTTTTCCTATAATAAGAGGAGGTTGAGCTCCTGTGTAGTTAGCTAAGGGCAGGGGTCCTTTGGAACTAGAGAAATGAGCCTGGAGACTGGCCCAGGACAGGCAGCAGAGGGTGGAATCAAGAAGCTATTTTGCAGGGAGCCACTCTGGGAAAGTGTTAGTTGCTCAGTCGTGTCTGACTCCCTGTAGTTCCATGGACTGTAGCCCTCCAGGCTCCTCTGTCCATGGGATTCTCCAGGTAAGAATACCGGAGTGGGTTGCTATTCCCTTCTCCAGGGGTCTTCCTGACCCAGGGATCGAACCCGGGTCTCCTGCATTGCAGGAGGCAGATTGTTTACCGTCAGAGCCGTCAGGGAACGCTGATTCTTTCTTTGTCTCAAAGTGAGCGGGAAGACTCCCTGTAGACGGTGAGCTTTGGGGTGTAGAAGATGGCAGTGGAGATTCTGTGCGGCGCACTGGGGGCGCGGGGTGAAGGGAGCTGGCCTCGTAGCAGCATGGAGCTTTCTGCAACTTGTGCTGTGAAGAGCAAAGTCCTGAGGCAAATGGCGTCTGTGTATGTGGGTGAAACGTCACGGGTTTTGTCACTCGGTGACTTCTCCGTAAAACCGCATGCTCCTTGGTCATTCTGGGAGATGTTCAGCGGTCCCGGACGTCTTGATGATTTTTGTTTATGAGCGTTTGGAGCAAGTACCTGGCATCAGGTGAACGGGTGCTGTGTAACGCTTGCTGAATGAACGAACGAATGGGTCCCGGATGGCACAGTGGGCCAGTTAAATACGGGGAGCATCCCTTTTCAGTCGCAGCGGTTCTTCAGGTCAGGGCAGTTCCTCAGTCAAGTAGCCACTAACCAGAGTCAGCCAAGAACTTTGTGCAGGGGGTGGAAGCTTTCGGTCATCTGTGCCCAGCCAAGCCGTTCCGGCCAGGCCAGTGAACTCCTGAGATGGGCCTTGCCAGACAGAAGGCCTGAATTGTAAATTTTGTTTATGCCTTTTTCTGGGTAACAAAGATGGCAAATACCACTATTGGAAGCATTGTAAGGTGTCGACTTCTGTGGCTTTCAGTTGAGTTCCCAGCCGTTACCATCGTTTGTTTCCAGAAGCTTTGCAACTGCCCACACGGAAACTGTGTCCCCATGAAGCGCTAGCTCCTCAGCCTCCCTGTCTCCCAGAGCCTGATCATGCCTGTTCTACTTTCCGTCTCTCTGGATTTGACTGTTCCGTGATGAGTGGAATCAGACAGGATGTATCCTTTAGTGATGAGCTAACATTCCCTTGAGGCTCATTTCATGTTGGAGCAGGTGTCAGACTTCCTTCCTCTTGAGGCTGAAACCACATTCCATTGCCTTTCGAACACTTTCCAACTGTGGTGTTGGAGAAGACTCTTGAGAGCCCCTTGGACTGCAAGGAGATCCAACCAGTCCATCAATAAAGGAAATCAGTCCTGAATATTCATTGGAAGGACTGATGCCGAAGCTCCAGTACTTTGGCCACCTGATGGGAAGACCCGACTTGCTGGAAAAAAGAGCCTGATGCTGGGAAAGACTGAAGGCAGGAGGAGAAGCGGGTAACAGGATGAGATGGTTGGATGGCATCACTGACTCAATGGACATGAGTTTGAGCAAGCTCCGGGAGTTGGTGATGGACAAGGAGGCCTGGCGTGCTGCAGTCCACGGGGTCGCAGAGTCGGACACGACTGAGCGACTGAACAACAGTACCAGCATTCCATCGTGGGTATATGTCACATTTTTTCTACCTACTCATCCATCGATAGATGCGTGGCTCGTCTCTGCCTTTTGGCTGCTATGAATAATGCTGCTATGAGCGTTAAGTGAGTTTATGCTTTAGCTTACAGAGGCACCGGGGTGTGTGGGGGGCTGCTCATGGGAGCGGTGGGTGGCATGGTGGAACCTGGAAGATTGAAGGCTTTGGAAGGGGTGTGCGTCTTTGTGATCACGAGCAGCCTCAAGCTAGATGTGTTTGAGATGCTGGGAGTGCATCTGTGATCAGGTCATGAGCGTTGAGGGTCATGGAGGGGTTGAGACTCTGACTCGGGAGCCCAAGTGTTAACAACATGGGTGTCTGTGCCGTGTGTCTGAGGATTCAGTTCATTGTTGAAACGTTAACGATTTATGAACACCGGAGATGAGGCTTACTTTGTTTGGCTTGTGTTCTGTTTTTTTTTTCTTATTCCCTCAAAGGTGAGACAGTCTTGCTGCTCTTCCTGTTTTGATGGTTTCCATCTGGTTTATGGGACTTTTCTTGCAGTAAAGAGATGGGTTTTGAAAAGAATTATTAAAACGATTTTTTTTTAAATTTAGGGCTTCCCTGCTGGCTCAGGTGGTAAAGAATCGTCCTGCAATGCGGGAGACCTGGATTCGATCCCTGGGTCGAGAAGATCCCCCTGGAGAAGGGAATGGTGACCCACTCCAGTATCCTTGCCTGGAAAATTCCATGGGCAGAGGAGCCTGGCATGTGACCGTCCATGGGGTCCATGACTTTTGTGGCAGTCACTCTGCTGTTCTAGTTTTGATCGTTTCTGTCTGGTTTATGGGACTTTGCTTGCCGTAAAGAGATGGATTTTGAAAATAATTTTTAAAATTTCTATTTGGCCAGTGCTGGGTCTTCACGGCTGTTTGTGGCTTTTTATCTAATGGCGATGGCGGGGACTCTTCATTGATGATGAAGTCATTCAGAATGACTGCTCTTCATGGTGGTGGGCGGTAGCTTCTCTTGTTCTTGGAACACAGACCCTAGAGCTCAGGCTCAATAGTTAGGGTGCACGGGCTTACTTACCCTGAGGTGTGTGGAATCTTGCCAGACCTGGGATTGAACCCGTGTCCCGTGCATTGGCAGAACATTCCTAACCACTTGGACCCCTGGAGAAGGGTCCCCATTGAAAAGCGTGGATGGGAGGTTTCTGTCTCTTGTGCTGTAGCAGTTTCTTCAGTGGCATTTGCCCTTTTTTATTGTTTGTTGTTTGGGAAGGGGTGTCAAGCGTCCAGACCCTGGAGCGTGTTCAGTTGTCTGTGGATGACCATTTGGGAGGAACAGGTGGCCGGGGGAAGGTTGAATGCTTGAGTGCTGCGGTGTGTGTGCGTCTGGGAGAAGCAGACGTGGGGCTGTACCAGCCAGACCATCTGCAGCAGGGTGGAGGGAGGCGGGTACATGGAGCGTGTGTAGTCGAGAAACTGCAGGGCACGTGGTGCTCAAATAGGAGGGCTGCGGAGGGGTCAGGTTAGGGTTAAAAGTAGGGGAGACACTGCTAAGAAGGAATTAGAGCGTTGATGTCCATGAGAGCTCGGCCGGTAAAGAATCTGCCTGCAATGCAGGAGACCCTGGTTCGATTCCTGGGTCGGGAAGATCCCCTGGAGGGGAGGGATAGGCTACCCACTCCAGTCTTCTTGGGCTTACCTCGTGGCTCAGCTGGTAAAGAATCTGCCTGTAATGCAGGAGACCTGGGTTCAGTCCCTGGGTTGGGAAGATCCCCTGGAGAAGGGAAAACCTCCCCAACTCTGGGATTCTGGTCTGGAGAATTCCACGGACTGTATAGTCCATAGGGTCGCAAAGAGTCGTACATGACTGACCGACTTTCACTTTTTCCTTACCCTTCCGAAGATTTTATTAGAGTGGCCGCGAAGAGGAAAAGGATAGATGCTGGGTTGGGGGTTAGCGGGGGTGGTGAAAAGGAATGTCTGGACACATGTGAACTCGCTCCAGTGCACAGAGCCCTTCTTGTGACCTTCATCACAGCACTGAGGTCCCACGGAGGTCGTGGGTATCCTAGAAACGGCATGGTCTTGCCTGCAAGGTGACTTGAGCCCAGGTGGATCGAAGCTCCTGTGTTGCATAGCTGTGGTGCCCGGTCAGGGTCACCCCTTCCTCCCTTGGCTTTTAAATCAGGAGAAGGGAGTTGGCAGTGTTTATTTCCTAAGGTGGTTGTGTGAGTTCAGTGAGGTGCCACAGGTGTCCATCTGGGTGTGTGGACACTTGGGAAAGGTCAGTTTCTGTTAGACACAAAGGTCATCTTCTTGTGGTCCCTACACCCTGTTTGTTTCTCGTGACTGATTTAGGTTATTCTGGAGAACTGGGCTCTGATGTCACCTTCTACACGGGGCGTCTCTCTCTCTCTCTCTGCCACCCAGATGGCACTTTCTGCCCTTTGTTTGTAATTCGCTGCGGGCAGTCTGTTATGGCACTCCTGTGTTGTCTTTTTGATGATCTGTAGGTATATCCCTCTCTCTTTTCCCACGACACTGCCCTCTGTGATACGGCCAGGGCTCTAGCACATTGATCGTGCAGTCCCACCCCTCGAACAGAGCCTGGCACGCCGCGTGTGCCCAGCCAAGCAGGTGAAGGCCACGTGGTGGAATTGTCTCCTCCCAACCCTTGATGTCAAATCAACCGAAAGGGCATGTAGCAGCGATCGCAGGTGATCCTCGCAGGCTGTAGCGGAGAGGTACAGCTAGCCTGACCCGGTGGGCTCCCGAAGGGTGCCCAGGGCGGGATAGATTTGGTTCTGGGCAGAATCCTAGAAGACCTCCATCACTGGCAGCGGAACAGGGTTTGTGCGTGTCGGACGGCTGGTCCTGGTAGCCCAGGAGGAAGCAAGAATCGAAGCCGTGGACCCTGTGGACTGAGATCGCGCGGTCTCTTATCAGCATCATCGTGATCCCAGTGTCAGGAGCTCAAATGTGCCCAGTGCTCACTTAAGGGCCAGGCAGGGGGTTGGTGATGGACAGGGAGGCCTGGCGTGCTGCAGTCCGTGGGGTCACAAAGAGTCGGACACGATGGAGCGACTGAACTGAACTGAAAACTCAGGGTTTGGGTTCGAGAGGGTCGAGTGTACTCAATGGGTTATCAGAACAAAGAATGAGGCCCGGAGCACAAATTCCAAAGAAAAGACTCTTGGGTAGCTCCTGAGTCATGGGACCCAGACCTGCTGAAGCCTGATCAACACGTTTCAGAGAACGTGGTCAGAGCCAGGCGGGCAGCCCGGACTTCCCAGTGCCCTAATTAAGGGCTGTTGAAACTTGTTCTGTTTACGGGAGAGACCAGGTCATCGGACCCGTGGAATCAGAGTGAATCTGTGAACCGGAAAGGCCCCGTTTCTGGCAGTGTGACTCCTTTATTGAAGATGAAATCTTCTGGCTGTATGTTTTTTTCCTCCTTGAGGGTTAACTTAAATCCTTTGAGGGAAGTGAGGCCCGAAGTAATTCCCTGTATGTTGTGGATTTACAAGGGAAAAAAAAAGGCAAAAAAAAGTTTTATGGTACAGTTGAGAAAGGACAGTTAATTACAGACACATCGAAATTCAATGGGTTGGGCAGCATTTCTTTTCCCCATAATTTTTATTAAGGATGAAACCGAGAGAGAGAGGCTGCTTCTGCACTCACGAATGCTTGCCGTGTTGTTTAGAAAACCCTCCAGTTTCAGAGACAAGTCCCAGGGACTGTTACTTTTAGTTGGGTCTAACATATCGTTTGCGTATCCCTTTCTGATTGTTTTTCTAAAGGATGTTAAAAAATGCTTTTTCTATCAATCTAATCAAGTATGAATGCAGCATTGTTTTTCTCCTATTTTTTAACTTTGCTTCTCCTGTGGATGTAAAGGCAGAATGTCCCTTCTGTATAAGGAGTAGGCATAATAGCAAATGGAGAGAGAATGTCACTCGCCAGGATAAAGAAGGACCTGGGGAATCAAGCAATATAAGAACCAAGCCAAACCAAAAAAAAAAAAAAAGGAAGGACGTGTTTGGTGAAATTGAGCTATAATTAGCTGTGCTAATTCTGCTCTGTAGACGAGGATGATTGTAAGGCCATTATGATGCAACTCAAGTCATTCTTGAATTTTTTAAATTTATTAAACATGCAGCACCTAATGTGGAAATCTCGGTAGAGTGGGCCTGAGCTCCTAAGGCTAGATTTGGCAATTCAGTTCTGTCTGTCTCAGAGAAAAGAGGTTTCTCTCTTGCTTCTTGGAATACTGCATGGCCAGATTTAATTTGGCCCAGAGACGGGGATGAGCCTCAGGGTGAATATTGTCAGAGGGAGCTGCCTTAGAAAGAACTGGGGAGAAAGATTGCAAGGGAGGTTTAGCAATTCCCGTGGGTGAGAGTTTATTCTCTGGGTTTGGCCCTCCTTTTTGCTTCGTATGTATGGGTTATAGTAATGCTGTTTGGGAAGAGCGTGCGTGTGCGCTCAGTCACGTCCGACTCTTTTGTGACCCCATGGACTATAGCCCACTAGGCTCCTCTGTCCATGGGATTTCCCAGGCAGGAATACTGGAGTGGGTTGCCGTTTCCTCCTCCAGAAGATCTTCTCAACCCAGGGATCGAACCTGGGTCTCCTGCATTGCAGGCAGATTCTTTACCACTGAGCCACTCGGGGAAGCCAAAAGACCCTGCTTTTAGTTTTGAATGTATTGGTTATAGTAATGCTGTTTAGTTAACTTAAAAACTTAAAATTTCAGAGTCCTGAGGGTGTGTGTGTTAGACACAAAAGTAGTCTCTCCGTCATAATCTCACTTCCCAGAGTTAGCACCGTCCATAGTTTTCTTGAGTATCTTTCCTGATGTTTTGCAAGCGGTTATAAGCATGTATGTTGTGTGTACTTTATGTACAGCTTGGTTTTGAACAAAAACAAACCTGTCAATAAAATATTCACACATATGCGTACATATGGGCTTCCCTGATGGCTCAACGGGTAGAGAAAGTGAAAAGTGAAAGTCCCTCGGTCGTGTCCGACTCTTTGCGACCCCCATGGACTATACAGTCCGTGGGATTCTCCAGGCCAGAATCCTGGAGTGGGTAGTCTTTCCCTTCTCCAGGGGATCTTCCCCATACAGGGATCAAACCCCGGTTTCCCGCGGGTAAAAGAATCCACCTGAATTCAGGAGACACAGGAGTCGGGGGTTCGATCCCTGGGTCGGGAAGATCCCCCGGAGGAGGAAATGGCAACCCACTGCAGTGTTCTTGCCTGGACAATCCCATGGACAGAGGAGCCTGGCGGGCTACAGTCCATGGGGTCGGCAGAGAGTCAGACGTGACCGAAGCGACTCACACACATGTGTGTTACACGTGTTGGTGTACCAGTGACACACATCCCTTTGTAGATCAAGTGAGTGTCCGGCAGGGTTCCTAGTTCTAAACAACCGAATCAGTTCCTGCCTAAGGTAAGCCAGACTCATAGGAACTGAAGAAGGTCAATGAAACCGCTCTCGGGAGCAGCAGGAATCCAGGACTCTCTGCAGAATCGACAGTTTTCACCCCGGCACGAACTCCGTGGCCTGAATATCATCATGCCAGTGTAACCAAGAGGAAAAGGAAGTCCAGATATGTCTCTGTTCTTGAGTCGGCCCCTCAGGATTCAGTGGCCGTGTGTTTATGCACGTGGGTGAGTGCCTTTATGCACGTCTGACTCTTTGCCGACCCCATGGACTGTGGCCCGCCAGGCTCCTCTGCCCATGGGATTCTCCAGGCAAGAATACTGCAGTGCATTTCATTGGCTGAACCAGTCGTGTGCCATCTCTAGGCTAGACCAGGGCCCCCGGTCAAGCCAGCCAGTGGCACGGAACTTTTTTTGGCTTCTGAAGTTTGGAAAAGTCTCTAATAATTTGTTGTGATAAATGGTAAACATTTGACAAATGATTTTGTACGTGGGAAAAATTCTTTGAAAGAACTGTCTGTGGGCTAGTAGCTTCTGGCTTTGATAGGTTCCATCTTTATTTCTCTTCTGCCTTCATGGTATTTTCAGTTCAGTCGCTCAGTCATGTCTGGGTCTTTGCGACCTCATGGACTGCAGCACGCCAGGCTTCCCTGTCCATCACCAACACCCAGAGCTTGCTGAAACTTATGTCCGTCGAGTTGCTGATGCCGTCCAACCATCTTGTCTTCTGGAGTTTCAGCTTTAGCATCAGTCCTTTCAGTGAATATCCAGGATTGATTTGCTTTAGGATTGACTGGTTTGATCTCTGCTTTCCAAGGGGTTCTCAAGAATTTTCTCTAGCCCCACAATTCAAAAGCATCAATAGCCTTCTTTACGGTCCAACTCCCATATCCATACACGACTACTGGAAAAAACCATAGCTTTGACTATATGGACCTTTGTCAGCAAAGAGGTGTCTCTGCTTTTTAATACACTGTCTAGGTTTGTCATAGCTTTTCTTCCAGGGAGCAAGCGCCTTTTAATTTCATGGCTACAGTCACCATCTGCAGTGTTTGGAGCCCAAGAAAATAACATCTATCACTGTTTTCACTGTTTCCCCATCTATTTGCTATGAAGTGATGGGACTGGATGCCATGATCGTAGTTTTTTCTGAATGTTGAGTTTGAAGCCAGCTTTTTCACTTTTCCTGTTTTACCTTCATCAAGAGGGTCTTTAGTTCCTCTTCTTTTTCTGCAATGAGAATGGTATCATCTGCATATCTGAGATCACTGATATTTCTCCTGGCAGTCTTGATTCCAGCTTGTGTTCCATCCAGCCCAGCTTTTCTCATGATGTACTCTGTATGTAAGGACAATAATACAGCCTTCACGTACTCCTTTCCCAATTTTGAAGTGATCCGTTATTCCCTGTCCATGACATTTTGAATTTTGTCAGTGACAGTTTGGGAGAAATCTCTTTTCTCTCTTGTTATATATAATCTCTCTGTCCCATTCTCTGTTTCACCCGTTGGCTCACCAATCCTGTCTGGCCCTTTTGAGAAAGATGCACTGGCCCCAGATGTACAGAATCAGGTGTTGGGCACTGTGCAGACCCGTCTGTTATAAAAGCCGCTCACGTTCTTATGCTTTATGACTAGAAGTCAGAGGACTGGTCCACTTCCTTCTGCACCAGACAGATGGCTCGCGGACAGGAATTCTGTTGTTTCCTACTCTTTGTGATCCTTTCGGCTACCAGTGGTTTCTGAGCATGGAGTGTGTGTGTGTGTGTGTGTGTGTGTGTGTAGGGGGGTGGTCCATCGTGACTTGCACACCTCAGGGTCTGGACCTACTTTTGTGCAGCCGTTCTTTCCCTCTGGAACTTTGGAGAAGGTGATGAGTTTGACCCCTCTCTGCTTGGGTCCTGAAATCAGCACTTTTTCCAGCTTCCAACGTGGAGTGGAAGCCTGGGAGGGGTGGTTGGAACAGATGGAACAGCGCTCTGAGGATTCGGGGCAGGGTGGTGAGCAGACAAGGCCCGTTCCCCACCTCCTTTCGAAGCTGGAGAGGTCTGTCTTAGAAATTGCCGAGAACCCTTTCTCTTCCAATCATGGTAGATTTCAAGAGGAATGGTGGGGCCTGAGATCTCAGAAATGCTCCTTTCTGACCGTGCCCAAGACTCCATGCCATTAGTGAGGGACGGGGGCAGGGGGGTGGGGGAAGAAGTAGATGGAAGCATGCAAATTCGTATGGGTGTCCCGGATAAAGGAGAAAGGACTGGCTTTTATGTAGACTCTGTTCCCCAGCAATCCATTTCATTCTCTCTCCGCCACTTGGAGGAAGATAAAACAGTCGTTCCAAGGTAATATTTGTGTAACCTACAAAAATCTCGGTCAGGTGAGGGAAAGACGGAATCTGGGTTAATATGACCGTCTCCCGAGTTCTCTCCCTGATTGCAGGCTTTGGTGTGAAACTAGTGAAAGAAGGCGATTTTGATTTGTGTTAGACTCTTCAAAGTCATCTCGGTAAAATAGTCTTTTTTATTTTTGCATGACAAAATGACTTCTAAAGCTTTCCTTTGTAAGAACTTACATCGTCGTCTTTTTAACTGAATGTCACTCAACACAGTGTTAGGCAGAATTTATTGGCATTTTTAAGACCCTCCCAAAGGAAAATAATCCTAAAGGAAATCAACCCTGGAATATTTATTGGAAGGACTGGTGCTGAAGCTGCAATACTTTGGCCACCTTATGCAAAAGGCTGACTCATTGGAAAAAACCCTGATGCTGGGAAAGGTTGAAGGCAGGAGGAGAAGGGGACGACAGAGGATGAGATGGTTGGATGGCATCACCGACTCAGTGGACATGAGTTTGAGTAAACTCTGGGAGTTGGTGATGGACAGGGAGGCCTGGTGTGCTACAGTCCATGGGGTTGCACAGAGTCAGACAGTACTGAGAGACTGAAGAACAAAAGGAAGATAATTCTGATGGTAATCCATAACAATCTGGGAAAGTAGATTGCTTTGGGTTCGAGGACCGTGAATGCTCTAAGTACAGGCCACACCCATCCTGGGGACCGTTCTGTAGCTGAGAGCCTTGGTTCTTAGCCAGTGGCAACTTGTGTTCCCCAGGGCTCATCTGGCCGTGTCTGAAGACTTCGTCCCAGCTGGGGGTTAGGAGCAATGTTCTTGAGTTCTGGTGGGTGCAGGCCAGGGATGCTGCTTGACAAAGCCTCAGTGCCCACAAGAGCTCTCAGTATCGAAACTGTGTGTGTGTGTGTGTGTGTGTGTGCCTGCACACATGCGCCTGTGCTCAGTCATTCAGTCATGTCCAACTCTGCAACTCCATGGACTGTAGCCCACCAGGCTCCTCTGTCCGTGGGATTCTCCAGGCAAGAACATTGGAGTGGGTTGCCATGCCCTCCTCCAGGGGATCTTCCCGACTCAGGGACTGAACACACGTCTCCTGTGTTGGCAGGTGTATTCTTTACCACTGAGCTGCCTGGGAAGCCGTGAGCGTTTGAGGCCATGTCCCCAAAAATGTCTGCTGGGTGACAGCAGGGGCTTCAGGTATCACTAAGGTCTTTACTCTTGAGCTGTGGAGTCCGGAGGGGAAAGATCACTTTCCCCTGGACTGTGGACCGTAGACACAGTTCTTGAGATACAAACAGCGAAAGCAGATCTGGAATATTCTCAGGACGTTTCTGAGCAGAGCAGCTCTGTTGAGTCAGCTGAGAGAAGCAGATGATGGCTTGTGAGTCTGTTGGGCCCTCTTGAGTTTGTAGTTTTGGGGGTTTGCAGGCAGCAAAGGGGGTTACCGTCCAGAGAGGTTTCTCTCAGGAACGTGTGTGCACGCTGAGTCCAGTCAGTCATGTCCAACACTGTGTGAGCCCATGGACTGTAGCCCTCCAGGCTCCTCTGTGCATGGGATTCTCCAGGCAGGAATCCTGGAGTGGGTTGCCATTTTGTCCTCCAGGACAGCTTCCCTGAGTCTCTTATGTCTCCCACATTGGCAGGTGGATTCTTGACCACGAACGCCACCTGGAAAGCACCTCGAATGTTAATAGTGCTCATCTTGAGAAACTGGCACGCAGAGTGTTTAAGAGCCTCACTTCATGGCTTTTTAAGCATGACTTTTTAAAGTTTTATGTATGCATGGACACATATGTGCACTTACTCAGGTGTGTGCACTCACGCATCCACATGGGCACACGCAAAGGACCCTGTCACCATACACAGGACGTGTGTCGTGGGACTGGACCCCGATACCTGGTTTTAATGCCCAGCATCTTCCCCAGGCGACTGTAACTTCCTGTGCCTGCTGCCCGCATCTGGTTGATGATGTGTGTGGCAGTGATATGAAGACTGGTCACAGGACCTCGTGTCGTCTTCTGCTCAGGAGTCCAAAGTAGCTCTCATGTTTTGAAAGTGTAGTTGGTGCAAGATTTACTTTTTACTGTGGCAGGTTTCAACATAGTTTTCTTTTGCACGCGTCAGTGGGTTATGTTGTATGGTCTCCTGTACACCTTCCTGCTACAGAAGCGGAGATGGTTAGCCAGAGGGCGTCAAATGGAAACATACAACCTCCTACAAATACGGAGAAAGAACGCTCCTGGTGCATGAATGTCTTTCGAAATGCTTGTGTTCCAACATGTATGTGGAGAGAATGTGGGATATTTTCCCACGCTTAACTTTGACCATGGAGGTTAAGAGTGTGGCTTTGGGTGAACAGCAGAGGGACTCAGTCACATATATGCGTGTATGTCCGTTCTCTCCCAAACTCCTCTCCCGTGCACACTGCCACATACCACTGGGCAGACTTCTCTGTGCTGTTGTTCTTGGCTGTACCCCAATACAACATGGTTTGGGTGTTTAAAAAAAAAAGAAAAAAGGGGAATTAAGAAAAGAAAAGAAGTATGGATTTGGGACTTCCCTGCTGCTCCAGCGGCCAAGACTGTGTGGTCTTAAAGCAGAGGGCCCAGGTTTGATTCCTGGTCAGGGAACTAGAGCCTTCTAGAGCTGCAACTGAGACCCAGGGCAACCAAATAAATAAATAATTTTTTTTTTTTTTTTAAGGAAAGAAAAAGAATGTGGATTCAGGGTGCTAGCATTTCATAGCACATGCTGTGGCTGCTGCTCAGTGGCTGGGAAGAAGCCTTTAGCTCAGCTGGCAAACTTTTAACTGTTTGGAGAGATGGGCAAGGTGCCAGCCCCGCCCCCATTGCAGGGGGCAGGGCTGGGATGAAAGTGTGGGTGTTGCCCGTTGACATGAGAAGGACCCATGGGGCTCCTTGGGCCCTGAGCGGGTAGGGCCGCCTCCAGAGCTGGGCTCAGCTTGCCCAGGACGGCCTTGACTGGGCTTCCTGTTTGGGTCTGGGAACGTCCTGGTTGCATTTCTCTTGACCTTTGAGGTCACATGCTTCCGGTTTGTGTGTTTTAGGGGGAAAAGACAGTGCAGGCGTTGTGGGGGTGAAGACTGGGCTGACCCCTTAGCCTCAGAGGAAGGCAGACGCCGTGGCCTTTCTGGGATTGCTGAGGGAGTGGAGGGGTCGGACTCTGAGATGACATGTGTCCCGAGAGGCAGAGGTTGGGAGTGAAGGGGGGCCCGTGGGCCAAAGAAGACGGGTGGCTTCCAGGAGCTGTGTGAAATCGGGACCCTGTATTCTTCCCCTGGAGCCTGTAGATGGAGCACAGCCCTGTAACCCCTGTAGACCCTCACCCCCAGACGAAACAGAGCAGTCCGTGTTGCTTAAGAGAGCTGAGTGTGTGTTAAGCTGCTGTGGGAGACTTAAGATGGGCATACACGTGTCCAGGTGCTACCGTCAGGAGTTTTACATGCTGGGATGACGGCGTTCAGTTACCAACGGGTGTGAGGTCACGCTCTAGGACTTTGCAGCAAGCAGTACAGCCTGGCTGTGTTCGATTGTGTCCGTTCTTGCTAATCCTTATTCTGCCTGGTGCGTGACAAGTGCTGCTAAGATGGGCCAGGTTTGACAGCGTTCTTTGGCATGACCTGGCAAAATGACAGTCCCACAGAATCCACTTCTGTAATGAGGACGCTTACTCCTTGGAAGGAAAGTTAAAACCAACCTAGACCGCATATTAAAAATCAGAGACGTTACTTTGCCAACAAAGGTCCGTCTAGTCAAGGCTACGGTTTTTCCAGTGGTCATGTATGGATGTGAGAGTTGGACTATCAAGAAAGCTGAGCACCGAGGAATTGATGCTTTTGAACTGTGGTGTTGGAGAAGACTCTTGAGAGTCCCTTGGACTGCAAGGAGATCCAACCAGTCCATCTTAAAGGAAATTAATCCTGAATGTTCATTGGAAGGATTGATGCTGACGCTGAAACGCCAATCCTTTGGCCACGTGATGTGAAGAGCTGACTCCATGGAAAAGACCCTGATGCTGGGAAAGATTGAAGGCAGGAGGAGAAGGGGATGACAGAAGATGAGATGGTTGGATCGCATTGCCAACTCAATGGACATGAGTTTGAGTAAACTCTGGGAGTTGGTGATGGACAGGGAGGCCTGGCATGCTGCAGTCCCTGGGGTAGCAAAGAGTTGGACACGACTGAGTGACTGAGCTGATCTGAACTGAATGAGGATGCAGTCCAAAATAGAAGGGCCCTTCCACAGAAGTGAGCTAACACTAAAGTGCATGAGCTCCATACATCTTTTCAGCAGTGCTGAACTTGACGACGTGTGTGAAAAGCCCCTGCAACAGGTTGATTAGCTGGTGGACAGTTTTAAAAGATGTATTTCCCTGTCATTCCTGAAGCTTTTGTCATGTGTCACAAGAGAAAATTGAATTTCTTAATCCACTTATATCGAATTTGAAATTCACTTAAACTGGGGCTTCAGGTGTTGGGATTCCGGCATCCTCATAAGCAGATTTTCTGGTGAGTTTCCTCTTCTGGATTCTGTTGTGACTACGCCAACAAATGGTTTCCCCGTTCAGTTTTCATCTCAGGCTGAAAGTCATGTTATGTGTAAATATGATTTGACTCAAGAGCGTTTATTGTTCAGGTGTAATATGAATCAGAAAGCCTATCTATAGGCCTCTTCCCAATTAAAATTGTGCAATTACGCATTTCACATTAGAGGCAGCATACTTTTTTAACTCCTTTGTACCAGAGCAAATGAGTTTCATTTTTTTTTAAAAAAAGGTGGGACTTGTCTCTAGATTTTTCATTGTGTGATGACCACGTAACCATGGTTTGTTGAACATTCGTGCACATATACACAGATGATCTTTGCTTTAAGAGTCAGAGAGGTGTTTTTTAAAAAGGCAAAAAAAAAAAAAAAAGCAAGTTTCTGAGACATACTTGACCTATCAGAATTCATCTATTGTCAGTGTTCAATTCAATGATTTTTAGCAAATTTACAGAGCTGTGTGGAGTAGGAGCCCCTGGTGTCTCAGTCGGTAAAGAATCTGCCTGCCATGCGGGAGACCTGGGTTCAGTTCCTGGGTCGGGAAGATCTCCTGGAGGAGGGCATGGCAACCCACTCCAGTGTTCTTGCCTGGAGAATCCCATGGACAGAGGAGCCTGGCGGGCTGCAGTCCGTGGGGTCGCAAAGAGTCGGACACGACTGAGGATGTACACCTGTCACACACACACAGTTGTGCACTCAGTGCCACAGTATAGTTTTTAAAATACTCCCGTTTTTGTTTTTAAATTTCCTTTTATTTTTTGGCTGCCGCTCGCAGCGTGTGGGATCTTACTTCCAAGGCCAGGGCTTGAACCTGTGCCCCCTGCATTGGAAGTGCGGCATCTTCACCACTGGACCGCCAGGGAGGTCCCCATATACCGTTTTTAGAACACTTACCACCTAAAACGAATCCCTGTGCCAGTTGGTACTACTACGCCTCCCGCCATGAAGCCTCTGGGAACCACTCCTCTGTTATGTGTCTCTCTGAATTTGCCTGTTCTTGGCATTTCAAACAGGTGGAATCGTACAGTATGTGTCTTTCGGGTGTGGCCTTCCGGTATAATGTTTACAGAGCTCATCCGTGTTGCAGCATGAATCAGTATTTCACTCCTTTTTTTAAATTGCTGACTGCTATTCTGTTGAGAAACCTACATGCAGGTCAGGAACCAACAGTTAGATCTGGACATGGAACAACAGACTGGTTCCAAATAGGAAAAGGAGGACGTCAAGGCTGTATATTGTCACCCTGCTTATTTAACTTTTATGCAGAGTACGTCATGAGAAACGCTGGGCTGGAAGAAGCACAAGCTGTAATCAAGATTGCTGGGAGAAATATCAATAACCTCAGATAACACAGATGACACCACCCTTATGGCAGAAGGTGAAGAGGAACTAAAAAGCCTCTTGATGAAAGAGGAGAGTGAAAAAGTTGGTTTAAAGCTCAACATTCAGAAAACGAAGATCATGGCATCTGGTCCCATCACTCTTGGGAAATAGATGGGGAAACATCTGAAACAGCATCAGAGTTTATTCTTTTGGGCTCCAAAATCACTGCAGATGCTGACTCCAGCCATAAAATTAAAAGATGCTTACTCCTTGGAAGGAAAGTTATGATCAACCTAGATAGCATATTGAAAAGCAGAGACATTACTTTGCCAACAAAGGTCCGTCTAGTCAAGGCTATGGTTTTTCTAGTGGTCATGTATGGATGTGAGAGTTGGACTGTGAAGGAAGCTGAGTGCCAAAGAATTGATGCTTTTGAACTGTGGTTGGTGTTGGAGAAGACTCTTGAGAATCCCTTGGACTGCAAGGAGATCCAACCAGTCCATTCTAAAGGAGATCAGCCCTGGGTGTTCATTGGAAGGAATGACACTAAAGCTGAAACTCCAATACTTTGGCCACCTCATGCCCAGAGTTGACTCCTTGGAAAAGACTCTGATGCTGGGAGGGATTGGGGGCAGGAGGAGAAGGGGACGACAGAGGATGAGATGGCTGGATGGCATCACTGACTCGATGGACGTGAGTCTGAGTGAACTCTGGGAGTTGGTGATGGACAGGGAGGCCTGGCATGCTGCGATTCATGGGGTTGCAAAGAGTCGGACACGACTGAGCGACTGAACTGAACTGATTGTGTTGTGAGTGACTATAGCCCATTGGCTTACCCGTTCCTCAGTTGCTGGAGATGTGGACTTTTCCCACTATTTGGTTGTTACGAACAAGCTGCTATGGGATTTCCCTAGTAGCTCAGATGATAAAAGAATCTGCCTGGTGATGCAGGAGACCTGGGTTTAATCCTGGGTTTGGGAAGATCCTTTGGGAAAGGGCATGGCAACCCACTCCAGTGTTTTTGCCTGGGAAATCCCATGGACAGAGGAGCCTGGTGGGCTACAGTCCGTGGGGTCGCACAGAGTAGGATTCCACTGAGTGACTTTCACTTTCACATAAGCCACTTGAACATAATGTGCAGGCTTCAGTGTAGACAAGCATTTTTGTTTCTGTTGGGTTTACTCCTCAGGGTGGAACTGCGAGACTGTGTGTGTGTGTGTAACTTCCTAAGAAACCGCCAGAGTGTTCTCTAGAGTGGCTGTGTGGTTTTGTGTCCCTATCCAGGACACGTGAGCATTTAAGTCTCTCCACATCCTCCCCAGCATTCCTCATCTTCTAAGAACGTCTTAATCTCTGTTTACAAGGCTCAGAGTGTCGCTTGTCGAGTAGGGATTTAGGGGATGTTCATCACGTACTTGATGAAAGACTGTGCGTTCCTTGAAGCAGTAAACTGAGCGAATCTTCTGGGTCTGTCTTTTTGAGTTTCTGCAGTGTGATGAGCGTGGTCTGAGTGGATGGGAGAATTGGTGAAGGATTTTGAACAGAGGAAGGCAGTGTGGGCAGTCCCGGCCCTCAAGGGCCCGCAGAGAGTCAGGGCTCGGGCACAGACTGTGAATCTCAGGACTCCGGGCTGGTTCTGTGCAGTTTTTCCCAAGACCCTAAATTCCCAGATTGAGCACTGCTCCTTATGAGTCTCTGCTCTTCTCTGTGCATTCCGAAGCCCCTGCAAGAAGATGCCCCTGAACTCTTAACTCCCCTCTCATTTATGAGAGTCGACTCATTGGAAAAGACCTTGATGCTGGGAAAGATTGAAGGCGGGAGGAGAAGGGGACAACAGAGGATGACATGGTTGGATGGCCATGAGTTTGAGCAAGCTCCGGGAGTTGGTGATGGACAGGGAGGCCTGGTGTGCTGCAGTCTGTGGGGTCGCAAAGAGTCGGACACGACTGAGCGACTGAACAACAACAACTCTTTGTCTTTAGGTTTCCACTTTCATGACCTGATGACCTGCCAAAGACACATGGAGGGGGAAAATAAAAGGAAGATTGAATTGTAAGCCTTTGGAAAAGACCCTGATGCTGGGAAAGATTGAAGGCAGGAAGAGAAGGGGGAGATAGAGGATGAGATGGTTGGATGGCATCACCGACTCAGTGGACATGAGTTTGAGCAAACTCCAGGAGATGGGGAAGGACAGGGAAGCCTGGTGTGCTGCAGTACACGGGGTGGCAAAGAGTTGGGACGATGCAGTCCATGGAGTTGGACACGACTCAATGACTGAACGACAGACTCTTCTTTATGCAGAAACCCACGTCTGGGACCCTGACATCCTTACTTCGTTGTCCTAGAACCTAGTCCATCTTGGTTGTTGACTTGTCTCTCGTATCTCAGTGGCCATATAATTTGTCTCTCCAAATTGGGACTATTCTGAGAGAGAAAAGGCCTTCCCTGATAGCTCAGCTAGTAAAGAATCCGCCTGCAATGTGGGAGAGTCCAGATCGATTACTGGGTCGGGAAGATCCCATGGAGAAGGGATAGGCTACCCAGTCCAGTCTTCTTGGTCTGCCCTGGCGGCTCAGCTGGTAACCAGCCCTTGTAATCATTACCTTGAGGCAGTACGGATCAACTCGGATCATTTCAAGCAAAAAGACAAGAGGGATTTTTTGCTCTCCGGAAATAAAGGTCGTAAATAGCTCTGGATGTTTTTCCTGAAATTCTCAACTCAAATTTGTGGAAGGTCTTTTTTTTTTTTTTTTTAAATCATTCATTTATTTATTTAGCTGCATTGAGTCTTAGTCGCATCACTTGTGATCTTTGTCACATCATATGCCATCTTTCATTGTAGCACAGAGACTCTTTAGTTGCGATACGCGGGATCGCTGGTTGTAGCCCTCGGGCTTAGTAAGCCACAGCGTGTGGGAATCCTGGTTCCCAACCTGTGTCCCCTGGCCTGCAAGGCAGATTCTTAACCACCCGACCACCAGAGAAGTCCCTGGAAAACTTTCAGTGCCAAGTGTTATGTAATTGTTTCTCAGGAAACCAGGAAATTTGTTCACATACACACACCCCGCCAGTGTGGTTCCCATGTCGTGTGTGCTGCTATTCTGCAAATACCGGCAGACCCATGTATTGTGATGAATACAAACAAATAATTACAAAGCCTTCCTGAAATTTACGGCCATGAGGTAGTCTTGCCTTTAGGACTTTTTACCTTGAACAGTAGGTAATAAAAATGTAGCTTTCTTTTTCTAGGGTAGGTGGTTTTGCAAGGTTTTTGACACTTAAGAAAGATCATTCTGTCCGTGTTATTGGGGCATCGCTTACGATCACAAGGAATTGTTCGCAGCAGTGGAAGTCCCAGTGTGATCTCGCTCATACCGTGGGTTACTAGGCAACAGTTAGAAGCAATACTGGCGAAGCGGTGTATTTATTGGCTCCGAAATGTGTTTACGATAAACAGTGATGTGTTTCTGTGAACTCCCCCCGCCTCACAAGAGACCTGCAGCCCAGTTGGGACTTTGAGCACTTGTGAGATGTACCCCTGGAGTAAACGAGGCCATGGGGCGGTGTGCAGGCTGCTGCCATATTAACTTGATTCACTTAGCTGTGCTTTGGCGCCGGACGGTTATCTGACACCGAGGGTTATTTTAAGAAGTGGCCCGGTCATCTGCTGGACCGCACTTAGGAGGTTCGAGGCGTCCGTAGTCTCCCCTCTAGGACCCAGGGGAGAAATTTTGCATGTGTGTCAAACTCTAGAAGGCTCTGTGTTTTGGATCCTTGTATCTTTTTCATCTTTTGCATACTGTGAATGAAGCATCTATCTAATCATATTTGTTTCTTCGAAGAGACATCTAGGAAACTGAGAATCTTCCAGTTGATGTAAAGTTGTGTCTGATGGCCAACTTAAGCTACTCTGCTGACCTTTTAACTTTATCTTATTTTTCGTCATACTATCTTCTGCTGGGCCTGATTTTTCCCCACTTAGGGCCTCCCTGGCGGCTCAGTGGGTAAAGAAATCTGCCTGCCATGCAGGCTTTGATCCCTGGGTTGGGAAGATCCCCGGTAGGAGGAAATGACACCTCACTCCAGTATTGACTGGAGAATCCCCATGGACAGAGGAGCCTGGTGGGCTACAGTCTGTGGGGTCACAAAGAGTCAGACTTGACTAAGCACACACTCAGTGAATTATTTTACTTTTGCTACTTGTGTGTTTGTGTGTTTGGGACCTACCTCAAATCTTTTTCTCCTTCTCTTTTCCCAGGTGGGAAATTCTTAGGTATTTTCATGACTGAGAGAGCACGGTGGCTTCTTGGAAGTTCTGTTGGCTTACCATGGCTTTTGAATTCTGATGCGCTGGCAGCATCTTATTTTAATCTGGAAGTTTCCTGATGAAGTCCGTCAGGGCAAAGTGTGTGTCTGAATTTAGTATGATGAGGGCAGTGTCAAAAGCAGCTGGTGAGCAGACCCTGGTTAAACTTTCTAGGGCCTTGTAAGCCTGAAAATTAAAGTTCTTTAAAAGCAGTCTATGAAAGGAAGATTTATAACAATTAACAAAGGTCCTGAATCGTTTAAATTTACTGGGCAGGGGCAGAGAGGCGGGAAGAAACCCATTAAGAAATGAATTCTTGGGCTTAAAGGTGCATTGAATGAAGCGGAAATTCTTTTTCTATCTCCATCACTGTGGCTGGGCAGTAGCCTCTAAACTCCACTGAATACTGGGCTTCAGAGCCTTGAATATGCATCATCCCTTGAGTTGAAAAGCAGGAAATGAAACTGAGGTTATGGAAGTAGAAGAGTTCACACTGATCTCGCCGTAAGCAAGCAAGTGTAAAGGAGTTGGTGCAGGAAGCATAGCTGTTTCTCCACTTAGGAGGAGGAAAGATTTGGAATGATTTTCTGGATTACTTCAGAGCCTCAGTGTCTCCCTGTCGATAAGAGCCTCTGATTTAATAAGTTTGCTGGGCCAGGAGCTGTTCTGTGTATTTTTACTTCCTGGGTCTCTGTTTTTCCCCACCGCCGCGTAATGGGCTTTGTCCCATTTTTACAGGGAGAGGGAACTATGAGGTTCAGAGATGTCTTGTCTGGGGTCAGAAGTATCCTTGGTGAGCAGGCTGTGAGCTGATTCCAGAATGAATGGATGGCATTGATGAAACTAATTTTATCCAATGACTTGTGTGGCGTTCCGGGCTTCCTGGGTGGGCACTCTAAGTAAACAACACAAGAGACGCGGGTTCTGTCCCTGGGTTGGGAAGATCCCCTGGAGGAAAGCATGGCAAGCCACTCCGGTATCCTTGCCTGGAGACTCGCACGGACAGAGAAGACTGGCGGGCTGCAGTCCGTGAGCTTGCACAGAGTCGGACACAACATGCCACGGGGTCCGTAGGCATGCTCATGCATGCAGTGAGTCCCCCCAGTTCGTTTCCCCAAGGTCAGTTAGATTTCTGTCACTTAGTCATCTGTCCCGCTTTGGACAGGGCTCCTGTGGTGGGCTCACTGGTAAAGAAAGAATCAATGCCTGCTGGTGCTGGAGATGTGGGTTCAATCTCCGAGTCAGGAAGATGGCGACCCGCTCCAGTGTTCTTGCCTGGAAAATCGCATGGATGGAGGAGCCTGGCGGGCTGCAGTCCGTGGGGTCACCAAAGGGTCAGGCACAACTGAGACTCAGTAGCAACAACCCTTTCCGTAGAGATGAGGGGCTGGAGGCGTGAGGAATCCTGGCCCAGGGGTGCGTACGACTGGCAAGGGGTGGATTGTCCCAGAGCTTCTGGCCCGAGCATGCATGCACACTCCTGGTCACCAGGTCAAATGCATCCCGGATAGAATAACGGGGGATGTCCACGTCTCATGCCAGCTGTCTCGTCTTCTCACTTTCATTATGAGACCTCAGGAGTGTGCCTGGAGGAACTGCCTCTGGTGGCAAAAGTGTGGCTTCAGCAGGGAGCTTGCAGACAGGGTGAGACGTGGCAGGAGGCTTGAAGACGCTCCTGGGTGGGACTCATGGGTTCTCTCAAGGGTGTGAGGCTGGGGGATGCGAAACCAGCAAGGGGAGCTTGTGGGGAAGGAGGTGGCCTTGGGTTGTGGCCGGGCCAGACAGAGTCTGGGCTGTGTGCGTGAGCCAGGTGTGGACAGATGGCAGGTGTGTGTGTGTTCCGTGAACTGTCAGTGCTTGCTGGTGGTGAGAAACCCTCGGTTTCAGCTCCAGTTGTGGCAACCTGGAATGTCTCCAGCCTATGTAGCATATTAAAAGGCAGAGACATCACTTTGCCGACAAAGGTCTGCATGGTCAAAGCTATGGTTTTTCCAGTAGTGATGTGAGAGTTGGACCATGAAGAAAGTTGAGTGCCAAAAAATTGATGCTTTTGAACTGTGGTGTTGGAGGAGACTCTTGCTACACGGAGATCCAACCAGTCCACCCTAAAGGAGATCAGTCCTGGGTGTTCATTGGAAGGACTGATGCTGAAGCTGAAACTCCGATACTTGGGCCACCTCATGCGAAGAGTTGACTCATTTGAAAAGACTGTGATGCTGGGAGGGATTGGGGGCAGGAGGAAAAGGGGACGACAGAGGATGAAATGGCTGGATGGCATCACCGACTCTATAGACATGGGTTTGGGTGGACTCTGGGAGTTGGTGATGGACAGGGAGGCCTGGCGTGCTGCGATTCACGGGGTGGCAAAAAGTCAGATACGACTGAGCGACTGAACTGATACATATATCCCTTCCCTCTGAAACCTGCTTCCACTCTCCCATCCTAAGTCTCCAGGTCATCACAGAGTCCTTGGTGGACTCCCCTGTGTTATACAGCAGCTCCTCATAAGCGATCCATTCTACACACGGAGGCACAGATATATATATGCTACTTTCTCCATCCATTACTTGGGATAACTTTCTGATGTCCTAAATACTGAGGCGACATTTGCAGAAGAACTTAGATCTGTGAATCGGAAGGTGTGTGTGCTTGCCTGCGTTTTCAGATTCTGTCCTTGAATGAGCTGATCGTTGTCATTGGTGTCCTGGATTCTGAGGTGTTTATGTAAGCACAGAGTCGAATTGAATCGTCTTCCCAAAGGGATGATCTTAGAGGTGTGTCGTTAAACGAAATTGAGGACCATACTGTTGAGCTTTCCAGGTGAGGCGGGGAGGGAGTAGGAAGTGTTTGCAGATGACAGAAACGTCAATGCCGATGCCATATGCTGCTCAGAAACCTGTATGACGATTTCAGCCAGTAGGTAACATGTCTTGTGCTTGACAATTACATTTAAGAGGACTGCTTAGACATGAAACCTGAAGCAAGAAGCAATGTGGTAACAAATTCAGTCAAGGCTTAAAAATGGTCCACATCAGAAATAAAAAAGAAAGTTCACTTAATGGCTCATTGCAAAATGTGGAGAGGGTGCTTTGGGAGATGAGGAGAAGATTAACTAGGATTGTTCTGTACCCTGTGGAGCACTCACAGTGTCATCTGTAAACCAGAAACCGATGTCTCACCTGAAGGTTATTTTTACCGTTTGGTGCGGTCTCTATGTAGAGATCGTAGTGGCTGTTGATGGACAGTTTGCTGAACACGAAAAAGGTCGTGTTATCCTGATGCTTTAATATATCCTCTTTAAGTGCTGTGATTCGCTTTCTCTTGTTAAATAAAATTTCATGCCACAAAATAAAATTGCCTGCCAACATATTCTGTGTCACTGGTAGATAGCTTATTAAAGTTTGTCATGGGCCTGTTTTTTTTTTATTTTTTTTTCCTGTTGATAGTAGCTCTGGATGGTTACAGAATTAGAAGACCAGTTGGGTCATGTTCTGTTACCTGTCTCGTACCATGTTTTCAGGTGACAAGTCCCGTCGTAGTCTCTCCGTGTGAAATTTATGTGGCCTATCGTGGTGTGAGTTGGGAAAGCACTTTTCATTTGTCACGGGTGACGTGTGTATGGTTCAGCCTGCTGTCGTGGTGCTGCTCGTTCAGTCTCCAAGTCATGTCCAATTCTTTGCGACCCCATGGACTGCAGCACGCCAGGCTTCCCTGTCCTTCACTCTCTCCTGGACTTTGCTTAACCTCATGTCCATCGAATCAGTCATGCTATCCAACCATCTCATCCTCTTCTCCTCCTGCCTTCAATCTTACCCAGCATCAGGGTCTTTTCCAATGACTCAGCTCTTCGCATCAAGTGGCCAAAGTATTGGAGCTTCGGCTTTAGCATCAGTCCTTTCAGTTAGGTAAATGATGCATGTGTCTCTATATCAATATATATGTGCTCATACACGTCAGTAGAGGCTCGCAGGCATTGATTTTGCCAGTTCTACAAGCATGAAATACTTGTTATTAGTGTCATAATGCACTGAGGAAGAAATCATGTTTATATAAATGTCTTGGTTAGTGTCCGTATTTGAATAACTCATACTTTTAACACTGAGCTTGTAAAAAAATCTACAAGCATAATAAAATGTCACTTTGCAGGACGGAGTGCATATTAAATGACTTACCAGAAGAGTAGATGAAGAAAATATGTTTCCCTGTTGATCCTTAAATTTAAAATGAGCCATGTTTCCTGAATTCTTATTTCCCTATACCTGAAGTGCCAGTGCTAGCTACAAGGGCTTCCCTTGTAGCTCAGTCAGTAAAGAGTCTGCCTGCAATGCAGGAGACTTGGGTTCAATCCCTGGGTCTGGAAGATTCCCCTGGAGAAGGAAATGACAACCCACCCCAGTATTCTTCCCTGGAGAATCCCATGGACAGAGGAGCTTGGCGGGTACAGTCCATGGGGTCGCAAAGAGTCGGACACGACTGAGTGACTTGGACTTCACTTCGCTGGAATGCTAGTATGGTTGGGTTTCTTCAGAGTTGAAATAAGAGGAGTGACTTTTTTTGCATGGCGATCCTACTCTTTGTTGTAAATGCACAGCTGTGGCGTGTGCCGGCTGTGTTCTGTTCTGGACTTTCATAAAAAGGTTCCCAGTGGTTCTGATCAAACAAGACGCTGGGCAGCTTCGTGGCGGGCTGTCCGGTTTGATTTTCCTCTGTTTTCTGATCATAGATGGATGCCAGTTTGTGACGATTGTTGAATGAGTGAATGAACGAATGCATAGAGAAGGCCTTTGCCAGCTGCTCTAGTTTCTGTCCCCTGGAGCACCCATCTCGAAGCAGCAGTGTTTTTTTGCTAGAACACGTATAGAGAACCGTGTTCTCTTGCCAAGTGTGCTGAGATCAGGGCTCCATGACAGCCATCAGGGTGGCGTTTGAAGAAGTTGCCATCTGCAGCTTACCTGTTATCTCTCCCTTGTGTTTTATTATTTTTAACGTTTCGCTTCTACTTTATGCTGTGATGCTGTGAGTACGATACAGATTTCTCTTTTCTGAGAAATACGGAGGCGACCTGGGCTTTCCTCGTGGCTCAGATGGTAAAGAATCTGCCTGCAATGTGGGAAACCTGGGTTCGATCCCTGGTCTGGGAAGATCTCCTGGAGAAAGGAAAGGCTACCCACTGCAGTCTTCTTGCCTGGAGAATCCCATGGACAGAGGAGCCTGGCAGGGCTACAGTCCATGGGGTCGCAAAGAGTTGGACACGACTGAGCGACTTCATTTCCTGTCTCCCCCTCAGGAGAGAGAGGACCCTTGGCTGCCCTATTTATACATCAGGTATAATAAAACATCATCTTAGGAGCAGACGGTTGCTTCTGCTTGTCTGACGTCATGCTGAAAGGTCCTCCAACTCTTCTGAGGAAGGAGACCCCTACGGAATTACATCCTGGGACCTCATGCTGGAAATCGTAACCGAGGGGATTTAGAAATTGCTCGCACTTTTTTCTTCTGTGTTTATTTTCATCTTACGGTCGATGCTAAAGGCACTGACCTTCCTTGGTTGCCTTCTTTTCCTCTTGGTCGTCATCTTTAGGTTTGTGCCGTCACACATGGTAGCCCCCCGGCCATGTGTGACTCTTTAAACTTAAATTAGTGAAAAGCAAATTCCATTTAAAGTCAACGCCTCAGTTGTACTGTCCACTTCTCAACTGCTCAGTAGTCACACGTGGCTAAATGAATCCCCGTACTTGTCTGCATGCTCTGCTGTGTCTGACTCTTTGCGAGCCCGTGGACTGTAGCCCGCCAGGCTCCTCTGCCCATGGAATTTTCCAAGCAAGAATACGGGAGTGGGTTGGCATTTCCTACGTCAGAGGATCTTCCCGAACCAGGCACTGAACCTAGGTCTCTTTCGTCTCCTGCACTGACGGGCAGGTCCTTTTCTACGAACGCCACCTGGGAAGCCCTTACCTCCCAGTGAAAGTCACTCAGCCGTGTCTGGCTCTTTGTGACCCGATGGACTATACAGTCCATGGAATTCTCCAGGCCAGAACATTGGAGTGGGATTCCCTTCTGCAGGGGGTCTTCCCAACCCAGGGATCGAACCCAGGTCCTCCCGCATTGCAGATGGATTCTTTACCAGCTGAGCCACCAGGGAAGCCGAAGAATACTGGAGTGGGTAGCCTATCCCTTCTCCAGGGGAACCTCCCAACCCAGGAATCGAACCAGGGTCTTCTGCATTGCAGGTGCATTCTTTACCAGCTGAACTAGCGGGGAAGCCCTTCACTTTTCAGATAGGATGTAAATGAATACCATACTGGGCAACAGAGATACGGTGCAGGAAGTTTTGTCAGACAGATGAGAGATCGTTATTCAGATTTTGCCTGATAAGTATTCCAGGGAAACAGAGGGAAGCGGGGCAGAGGGAAGGAGGGGAATCTCCAATCTGAAGAAGACAGAAATTTCAAACCAAATAGAAGAGAGAATAGAAATTAAGCGTATCAAAAATTACTACTTGAAATCTCATCAGCATTTCATTGTGGAAAATCAAGGATAAAGGCAGCGTCTAAGCACTTTTTTTTTTTTTTGGATGGAAAAGAGTCATAGGAAGGGCCTGGAATCAGAATGACATCATATTTCTTAACTCGGAAAACAGACTGAGCTTAGAATTCTATGAAAATTTATTTTCACTCAGACTTTTGCGTTCATTCCCTCACGGGTTGTTAATTCAGAGTAGCATAAAGAGATTTGTCCATACTCAGGATTATCAGTAGGCTTTAAGGTTCCATACTTCACTTCTCTCAGGAAGCTGCTGGAGAATATGTTCCATTGAAAGGAGACAGTAAACCAAGAAAGGGGGGAGACTTGGCGTCCCTGAAACAGAAAGAGGCGGAAAGAATTGTTACGATGCTGGTGGTGTGATCTTGTGGCATCTGGTCTCAGCAGGTCTCACTCTGACAAGTATAGACTGGAGCAGAGTCCAGAAATTTCAGGAGGAAGGTCTGGTGTGTGTATATATTTGGGGGGTCAGGAGAGCAATGGTTGCGGTGAACTTAGAACTGCCAGGTTGTCTGAGTGAAAAATTGAAAGACGGTGGAGGGTTGTTGGGGGAATTATCAAAGAAAAACAGAGGCAGCCAAATCATCCCAGGAAAATTAAAGAGTTAGACCGAAGAAAGGCATCATAACCCTACCGCTTGCTTGCCTGAAAGTGCCTGTTCCATTGTCAAAATAGCCAGTGTAGAGTTTATATGTAACCAAAACATGTTACACTGTTGGAAAAATGTGGAAGGGTAAGCCAGGATGGGTGGTGGGAAGTTCAGTTCAGTTCAGTTCAGTTCAGTTGCTTAGTCATGTCCAACTCTTTGTGACCCCATGGACTGCAGCACACCAGGCCTCCCTATCCATCACCCACTTCAGGAGTTTACTCAAACTCATGTCCATTGAGTCGGTGATGCCATCCAACCATCTCATCCTCTGTCGTCCCCTTCTCCTCCCGCCTTCAATCTTTTCCCAGCATCAGGATCTTTTCCAATGAGTCAGCTCTTCACATCAGGTGGCCAAAGGATTGGAGTTTCAGCTTCAACATCAGTCCTTCCAATGAATATTCAGGACTGATTTCCTTTAGGATGGACTGGTTGGATCTCCGTGCAGTCCAAGGGACTCTCAAGAGTCTTCTCCAACACCACAGTTCAAAGGCATCAATTCTTCTGTGCTCAGCTTTCTGTATAGTCCAACTCTCACAGCCATGCATGACTGCTGGAAAAACCATAGTCTTGGCTAGACGGACCTTTGTTGGCAAAGTAGTGTCTCTGCTTTTTAATACGCTGTCTAGGTTGGTTGTAACTTTTCTTCCAAGGGGTAAGCGGAATTTACAAAAACAAAATCTTTATCCATATGTGAGAAGACCAAGTAAGTGATCTCTAAAGTTGATAGGGTATCTTGTACAGCAGTTTATTTAGAATCATGTGAGTCCATGCCAGGGAATATTGCCAACTGTAGAAACAGTTCTGTGATTCAAGTATGGCTGCTTTGGAGAGCAGAATTGGGGAAAGATGATGCTGAAAAGGTTGCAGCTGAGATGAGGAGTCTTGCTTCACCTGCAGTGTGTGTATTCTGTTACTTTGAAAAGAATAAACATGATACACAGTGTATACCTTCTGCAGAATTATAGCGATGTTAGTATGGGGACTCCCTCAGTGGCCCAGTGGCTAAGGCTCCTCCTTCCCAGTCCAGGGAGCCCCGGGTTAAATCTCCCTTCAGGAACTAGATCCCACATGCCTGCATGCCACGACTAAGACCTGGCACCACTAAATAAATAATTTTTTTTTTTAATTTTTAGTATGGTTCAAATGAGGATTTCTCAGCCATGGCGATATTGACGTTTGAGCCAGATATTACTAGCTGTTTATGAAGGGAAATGTTCTATGTGCTGTAGGAGCTTTAGCAGCCTCTCTGGCCTCACTCGATGCCAGTAACATCCTTCCCGGAGTCCTGAGGACTGAAAATGTTTCCAGACGTGGACCCGTGTCCAGTGACGGTGGCTGGGGGAGGGGAGGGCAGGGGACACAATTAGCCCCATTGGAGAAAGCACAGATTTACAGGATTAACTGTCTGGTAGGTTCTAGTGACTCGATGGATGTGAGTTTGAGCGAGCCCCGGGACTTGGTGATAGATAGGGAAGTCTGGTGTGCTGTGGTCCACGGGGTCACCAAGAGTCAGACACGACCGAGCGACTGAACTAAGCTGATGTTTCTAGTGAGGCGGCTGAACCTAGAGCGTGTTATTCAGAGGAAAGTCAGTCAGAAAGAGAAAACCGAATGTCGTGTATTAAGGCGTGTGTATGGCTTCCCTGGTGGCTCAGATGGTAAAGAAAGCGTCTGCCTGCAATGCGGGAGACCCAGGTTCGATCCCTGGCTCGGGAAGATCCCCTGGGGAAGGAAATGGCAACCCACTCCAGTACTCTTGCCTGGAAAATCCCATGGATGGAGGAGCCTGGTAGGAATCTAGGAAAGTAGTACTGATGAACCTATTTCCAAGGCAGGAATAGAGACAGACTTGTGGACACAGCGGGCGAAGGAGAGGGTGGGGTGACCTGAGACAGTGGCACTGATATATACACAATACCACCATGTGTCACCCGGGTAGCTCAGCTGGTAAGGAACCTGCCTGCAATGTGGGAGAGCCTGGTTCGATTCCTGGATCAGGAAGATCCCCTGGAGAAGGGAAAGGCTACCCACTCCAGTATTCTGGCCTGGAGAAGTCCACTGGACTCTACAAGTCCATGGGGTCGCAAAGAGTCAGACACGGCTGAGCGACTTTCCCTTTTCACTTTCACGGGTAAAATAACTAGCCTCCTGGGAAGCTGCCTGTATAGCGCAGGAAGCCCAGCTCTCTGTTCTGTGATGGGTTGGGGTGGGGTAGGGGGATGAGAAGGAGGTTCAAGAGGGAAGGGACATACGTATACTAGGGTTGAGTCTTGTTGTTGTACAGCAGAAACTAACACAGTGTCGTAAAGCAATTATCCTCCAATTAAAAGTAAATTAAAAAAAATCTAATATGGACTGAATCATCCGAATATATAAAAAGCACTGGGCGGTATTGAAAGTGCAGGAAACAACAGCTTCATCATACAGAACCTGAACTCTGCAAGTACGTACCAAATGAAGCGGTTAGAATTCTCTGGCGTTGAGACCCCTCCCGCCGGAATGTATCTGAGCTGCTGGGGCTCAGCCAGGTTAATTTGGGCTCTCTTTAAAAAAAAAAAAAAAAAAGGAAGAAGAGGACTCGGGAGGAAACTGCAGCTCCTGTGTCATGCTCAGTGGTTTCGGAAAACATATTTTACATTTTTCGAATTTTTTTTTTCATGATGGTACAACTAGAGTTTCTCCAGGGTGAACATGTTAATCATTATGGCAACTTCAGAAGAGGGGAAAAAAATTGCTTTGGATGTATTTCTGTGCTCAGGTGGCTGTGGAACACAGATGAATTCCTCTTCACACCCGTCTGCCGCCCACCCCGCTCTCTCCACCAAGTCCTCCCAAAGCAATCCCTCTGCAAATTCTTGGTTCAGTTCCCTGCAAGGTGTTTTCCCTTAGAATTTACCAAGGAAGTCAACAGGAAAATGGTTCCTCCGATTTTCCTTTTTGATGTGGGTGAAACCTCATAAATAATTTAATACCCTCATTTCACAGCTGAGGAGTCTCTGGTCCGGAGAGAGTTTCTTATAATTAATTAGGAGCAAAGTGAGGCTTGTAAGTCTGTTTCTCTCTCTTTTTTTTTTTTTAAACTTTTTCATTTTTTTTTTAACTGAATATATGTGCATAGTAGTTTGGTGGAAGGAAGACAGAATGGAGCGGTGGATGGTGCATGGGGCACCTTTTGTCAGCCTTTTGATAGAGTTATCCCTTGGACTGCAAGGAGATCCAACCAGTCCATCCGAAAGGAGATCAGTCCTGGGTGTTCATTGGAAGGACTGATGTTGAACCTGAAACTCCAGTATTTTGGCCACCTGATGCGAAGAGCTGGCTCATTGGAAAAGACTCTGATGTAGGAAAGGGTTGAGGGCAGGAGGAGAAGGGGACGACAGAGGATAAGATGATTGGATGGCATCACCGACTCAATGGACATGAGTTTGGGTGGACTCCGGTAGTTGGTGATGGACAGGGAGGCCTGGCGTGCTGCAGTCCATGGGGTCGCAAAGAGTCGGACACGATTGAGCGACTGAACTGAAACTGATAAAGAGTTAAAGGGTTCTGAGCACTGTCTGCCAGGAGGGTGGGCCCTTTCTTGTAAGCTTAGACAACACGTGGTTGGGGGGGGGGGTAAAAAAAAGAGCAAGACTGGAGGTTCCTCAGGTGCCCTTTAATCCCAATTTCTGGTGGTTCAGATGTGTTCCTTCGAGAGGTAGGGGGATTTGGGATGGTTTGAGAGCAAGTCAGAAAACAGCTTGGCTCTGGTCCTCTGCTGAAGCTCCAGTACTTTGGCCACCCAATGCGAAGAACTGACTCATTGGAAAAGCCCCTGATGCTGGGAAAATGGAAGGCGGGAGGAGAACGGACAACAGAGGATGAGATGGTTGGATGGCCTCACCAGCTCAGTGGACAGGAGTGTGAGCAAGCTCCGGGACTTGGTGATGGACAGGGAAGCCTGGCGTGTTGCGGTCCATGGGGTCACAAAGAGTTGGACACGACTGAGCAGCTGAACTGAACTGGTGCCCTGCTCTGCCGGCTCTGGTCGTGGGGTGGCCTTGGAGCCAGCATGCTCCACCACTAGCAGCTGTTCTTATGCTGGGTGGCCCCAAGACTGAGGTTGGTCTATGCTGATCGGGCGGTGGGGGAGAGGGGGTCTGTTTCCTGTGGTCTGTGGGGCCCCCTTTCTCCCCCGCCAACCAGCCCTCCTGGACTCTGCTGTCGGCATTCTCTTTTCCGAGCACCCGCCCTCTGACATTTTGGGAGACTTCCATGCCCTCTGCTTGCGCCCACCCGTTGACCTCCAGTACCACTCACGTGGCGGCCGCTTGGCGGCTTTACCTTCCTCTTCACCTGACTTCTTGCGGCAAGGGATGCTGCCGCCTCCGTGAAGTCTTCCTAGGTTTCTTCCGTGCAGAGAGCAGATGCAGAGAAGACGGCGTGTTTGTCCTTGTCGTCCTATCAGCCACGGGCCCCCACCTCCGGTCCTCTGCCTCAGCGGCAGTTACTTGCTAAGTCTTCCCCCGGTAATCTGAGTGGCGGCTGTCACTAGAAGCCAGGAACACCGAACTGTCTGTGGTTTTCATCCCGCATTGCTACGCTCTTGTTTCTCTGTCTCACTGGCCAGATCCTCCTCCTCTGGGTTCGGTGGTGGCCTTTACATTTGTAGAAATACCGTTGAATCTATTCTTTGTCAGATTCTTTCTCATGATAGGTTATGAGAAAGATACTGTAATTCCCCGTGCTGTGCAATTTAGTTCACAAATTCATGCTGCTACTGCTAAGTAGCTTCAGTCGTGTCCGACTCTGTGCGACCCCAGAGACGGCAGCCCACCAGGCTCCCCCGTCCCTGGGATTCTCCAGGCAAGAACACTGGAGTGGGTTGCCATTTCCTTCTCCAATGCATGAAAGAGAAAAGTGAAAGTGAAGTCGCTCAGTCGTGTCTGACTCTTAGCGACCCCATGGACTGCAGCCCACCAGGCTCCTCCATCCATGGGATTTTCCAGGCAAGAGTACTGGATGGGGTGCCACTATCTTCTCCGTTATATATATTCATAGTAGTGTGTATATCTTAATCCCAAATTCCTCATGTATCCCAACCCTTCTTCCCCATTTAGTAAGCATCCGTTTGTTTTCTGTATCTGTGAGTCTGTTTCTGTTCTGTAAAGAAGTTCATTTGTATCATTTATTTGTCCTTTTTTTAAAATTATTCTTTATTAATTTTCTGTGCTGCACAGCTTGTGAGATCTTAGTTTCCCCCCTGACCAGGGATTAATCTGGGGCCCTGGGCAGTGAGAGGTCAGAGTCCTAACCACTAACCAGTAGACTGCCAGGGTATTACATTTTTTTTTTTTTAGACTCCACGTAAAAGGGATGTCATATGATATCATTTAACTTCAGTCGTGTCTGACTCTCTGCGACCCCATGGACTGTAGCCCACCAGGCTCCTCTGTCCATGGGATTCTCCAGGCAGAAATACTGGCGTGGGTGGCCGTGCCCTCCTCCAAGGGGATCTTCCCGACCCAGGGACGAAACCCAGGTCTCTTGCGTCTCCTGCAGGCAGATTATTTACCAGTGGCACCACTTGGGAAGCCTTAGTGTGATAATCTTCAGATAATCTCAACGGGGTGACCGTGCTGTCCAGGGGATACTGGGCAGCGAGAGTCAGTTTGGTTGTCACACCCTGGATGGATGGCAGGATTCCTATGGTGTCAAGTGGATAGGGCCTGAAATACTGTTCAGAGTCCTTTCACATGGAGCACAGCCCCACATCCCCACCCCAGAGAATTCTTGCATGCCTGCTGAGTTGCTTCGGTTGTGTCCAACTCTTTGCGACCCCATGGACTGTATGTAGCCCACTGGGCTCCTCTGTCCATGGGATTTCTCCAGGCAAGAATACTGGAATGGGTTGCCATGCCCTCCCCCAGGGCATGTTCCCGACCCAGGGATCGAACCTGCATCTCTTAACGTCCAGTGCATTGGCAGGTGGCTTTACCACGAGTGACCACGAGAAGCCCACCACGTAGGGTGATCTGGTCCCAATGCCAGTACTGCTGAGGTGGAGAAATCCCACCCCAGGTGCATCCCAGCCAGGCCCACAGCTCCAGGGGTCACAGTTGAAGTGAAGTGAAGCGAAGTCAATCACTCACGTCTGACTCTTTGCGATCCCGGGGACCGTAGCCCACCAGGCTCCTCTATCCATGGGGTTTTCCTGGCATACTGGAGTGGGTTGCCATTTCTTTCTCCCGAGATCTTCCCGACCCAGGGATTGAACCCGGGTCTCCCGCCTTGTAGGCAGATGCTTTACCGTCTGAGCCACCAGGGAAGTCCATTGGTTACACAGACCTAACTCTGGGACTGTGACCTCTGCCACCCGCTCAGACGTGTGCCATCACCTAGTTAAGAATCCGCTCAGAGAGTGGGAGAGCCAACAGGGGTTTCAGGAAAAGTTCACACCTTCAAAAGCTTTTGCTCTCTCCTCTGCTCTGACTTCCCAAACATCCCACCTTTTGCTCGAGCTCTGAACCTGGACGGCATCCTTACTGCTTCTGCCCCCGACCCCAGCACATACACGCTGACCTGTGCATGCCCCGCGTCTCATCTCCAGGACATCGCGGACTCCGTGCGTCTTCTCTCCACCTCCGTGTTCCCCTCCGGCCCTTTGCAAGCTCCCCCGTGTTCCTCTGCAGGGCGAGAGCTTGTCTAAGCCTTTTGTCCTGAGAATGATGGGAGCCCTGAAGGGTTTTATTTTAAGTGGGGGGATGGTCAGATTTTCTTCTGTCCTTCAGCCTGGTGCCGGGTGAAGAGAGACGGAGGAGGAGGAGTCAGGCTCCTTTCTGAGGCTGGCAGAGTCCTCCGTGCCCAGGATCCACTGTCGCTCGCTTCTGCAGCACAGTCACCCGGCCCCTCCTCCCGTGTCCCCGTCACCCAGGTCGCTATCGCCACTGGACGTTTGCGCTCGTGGGCTGCCTTCCTGCACGTTCGAGGGCTCCCTCCTCACGGTGCCCCGTCTCGGCCCACGGTGTGAGCTCAGCTCCGTGTCCAATGGTCACTTCTCCCCGACTACCAGTTCTCTTACATGGTCTTGGGCGTTTTCTTACTAGTTAGTTGCCAATGTTCCGTTCTCGCTGAGATCCCCCCCTTCTCACCGTCCGGATACTTAAGTGTCCCACGACCGCAGACATCGTGTTCCCTGATGCCAACAGCAGCATCGCCGAGCGGCGTCTGCTCTTTCCACACGTCTGGACGCGGAGTTCTCAGTGAGAATGTGCCAGGTTGCATCGAATCGAGCGAAAAATAACCTGTGTTTTTCATTTAGTGTGTTTTAGGGTGCTTAGAGAACAGTGAGAGCTGGCTAGATGCTCTAGCTGGCTAGATGACCGCTCTTTGAATCTCTTACTTCTGGAGCACTGTGGACTGTGCAGAGATAAGTGAGATGTGTCTCGTGTTTTGGGGTGATTGGAATATCTAGTGAGGTGATCATAACTAGTTTGAGATTGAGAGTTTTGAACAGATTGCCTGTGAACAGGCTCACTGTATGCACAGAGACGAAACACTAAATTTCACCAACGATGGTTGTCCACCATCTGACACTGTTAATGTTTCCGCTTCCTAAGACCCCCCTGCTTCAGAAAGCTGTGTAAGTCTTTGAATGGTCGAGAATGTAGTTGAGATGTTTTTGTTGACTTTTTTTGTTTTTGAACGGCCACAAGGGAGATCTGGCAATTTTTATTGAATTCACCAGGATCTATTTTCCAGATTGTATTGTAATATTTACTGCATTAAAAAAAAAGATGTTAAAAAATACTAGGTGTGATAAAGTGCAATTTGTTGTTATTTAGTCACTAAGTCGTGTCCAACTCTTTTGAGACCCCAGGGGTTGTAACCCACCAGGCTCCTCTGTCCATGGGGTTTCCCAAGCAAGAATACTGGGAGTGGGTTTCGTTGACTTCTTTTTTTGCCTGATGTTGGATGTGTTTTTGTTGACAGGTAACCGAAGATAGAAAACAGGCCTAAAAATAAATCCCAGAAGGAAGACGAGATTTGCCTGCATTTGTCTCTGAGTAAGTAAAATTGTAAAATGGATTTCTTTCTTATTCTATAATGAAGTATCCTGTCAACTGGTCCATGTTTTTTAAAAAATTTACTATTACTTATTGGCTGTATGTACCAGAAACAGTAATTTCTCAAGATGTTTTGTAGTAGTTGATTTGGTAACCAAAACATGCTGTGTATCTGTCTGTGTTGGCACTTCGTGATAAACTCCTGTTTCTCGGAGCGTTTGGAAAGTCAGAAATTTTAGGAAGGAGAGATGGAGATGGTTATTGTGTGCTTTTGCAAGACGCATCATTTCTTTCATGGTCTCTCATTCCCGAGAACATTGCAGGTACTTATTTTCCCTCGGATGGCTGATTTATGAGAAACAGAGGTGTGTGTGTGTGTGCGTGTGTGTGTGTGTGTTTTTTTTTTTTTTATGCTTGTCTTGTATGTGTTTGGAAACGACAGACATCCACGGCCTAGTTTGTGGTCCAGACAGAACTTTCCATAAACACCTTGTTGGACAGCATCGTGAGGCCATGTGGCCTGTGCTGGGGGCACCTGGGGAGGCGTTTTCCTTCTGTCCGAGCCCCACGTGGACTGTCGTGAGAGCATGGAGAACCCAGGCAGGGTTCCTAGAACGGGGACCTCTGGAGTCTGGAGCCATCATCTTGGCTGCTGTATTTCACCCAGCTTGCAGCAAGGCCCGGGTCTCACCCAGATCAAGAATTTCCTTTTCAAGACCCCCCTTTTATGAAAGTCTTCTGTTTCTGGGGTGACTGTTCTCTGAATCTCTTACTTCTGGAGCATTGTGGAGTGTGTGGAGATTAAGTGAGTTATGTCTCGTGTTTTTGGGGAAGGCGTTACAGGTCTTAGAAAGCCGTGGCATGGATGGGTGTCCCATGGACGGTGCAGACGTCTCCTGCTGTGGGAATTCCCAGGAAGGATCTACTAACCTGCCTTGCAGCCGCTGAGGAAGGCTGGACCTTCGTCTTGAAGGGGAGACTTGGACGGGTTTTGGTGGCGTTTGGGATCTCAGTGCATAGTGAAGATATGCATTCTAGATGGGGGGCTCTATGGGCAAAGGTGAGAAATGAGCAATAAGATTTTTTTTTTCCTCTTTAAAGGGAAAAGTTGATAAGCCAGCCTGGTGCAATGCAGGGGAGTGATGGGGGTTATTGTTTAGTCGCTCAGTCGTATCCGACCCTTAGTAATCCCGTGGGCTGTAGCATGCCAGGCTTCCCTAAGGAAAAGGCAAGGGCCCTGATGTTAACCCTGCCTGCACAGTGCCCAAAGGAGTCTGATTCTGATTCTCTTAGCATCAGAACGGCTATCTCCCTTTACCTAGACACGCCTGGGGTCACATACCCATCAGTAACAGATGGGCTTCGTGTAATTTGAAACGATATCATAGGTGACCTTTTGAACCAACCACCCCCAGCTCCCTGGGGTGAAGAAAGAACAGTAAATCATGGCAAGATACTTACATAACAACTCGTCTGCCAGCCACGGCCATATGGTATTAACAACTTGATCATGTTGTTATTCACATAGCCGACAATTCGCCCATTCAGAGTGTATGCTTCCGTGGTTTTTAGAATATTCACAGAGTTCCGGACCCATCGCCACAACTGATTCTAAACCATTTCCTCGATCCCCAAAGAACCCCATGGAGCCATGAGAGCTCACTCCTTGTTCAGGCCTCCCCCAGTCCCCAGCCACCGCCTGTCGATGGTCAGCATCTCTGGATTTGTTCATTCTGGATGTTTCGTGTAAATGCAATCACGCAGAGTGTGTGCGCTTCGTGGACGGTTGGTTTTTCACTCAGTGGAACGTTTTCAAGGTTCAACGGTGCTGTTGCATTCGTTTTGATTACCAGACCCCATTCCATTGGGTGAATAGCCCACGTTTGGTGTATCTGTTCATGAGTGAGACACTGTTACTTTTGACGATTTCTATTTTGAAATAATATTAGGCTCACAAGACGTGGCAAAAATATGTGTGTGCGTGGTCTGGTGCTTCAGTTGTGTCCCACTGAACACATGGGATGCCATGAAATGTATAGCCTGCCAGGCTCCTCTGTCCATGGGATTCTCACTGGAGGGAATTGCCCACGGCCTCCTCCCGGGGATCTTCCCAACCCAGGGACTGAAACCACAGTCTCCTGTACTAGCGCCATCCGGGAAGCAAAAAAAAAAATAGCAAATTGAGGTCTAGGTCGTCCCCCCGCCTTCCCTGGTCTTTCGTGAAGATACTATGTTATCAAAAGTAGGAAACTGACAGCTGCAGTTTTGCGCTGATGTAGCCCTAGTCTTCATTTTAGCAGTTCTGGGGTGTGTGCCTGCGTGCATGTGGACAGTGTGTGAGCTATAATCATACGTGGGGCTTTAAGTAACCCCCACCATAATCCAACACAGAAACCGTTCCATTGGCACAGGAAAACCCCCGCGTGCCCCCACTGCATGGTCAGCTTCTGTGGCTCCTGGCAGCCACTGACTTCTCCGGCTCTGTAATTTTGTCCTTTCAAAAATGATCTTTCTGCCATTAGGGTGGTATCATCTGCATGTCTGAGGTTGTTGATATTTCTCCCGGCAATCTTGATTCCAGCTTGTGGATATTTCTCCCTGCAATCTTTATTCCAGCTTGTGCTTCATCCAGCGCAGCATTTCGCGTGATGATGATGTTGTTCAGTTGCTTGGTCATGTCCAACTCCTTGAGACCCCATGGACTCCAGGCTTCCCCATCTTTCACCATCTCCCAGAGCTTGCTCAAACTCATGTCCATCAAGGCGGTGATGCCATCCAACTATCTCGTCTTCTGTCGATCCCTTCTCCTCTTGCTTCAATGTTTCCCAGCATCAGGGTCTTTTCTAAGGAGTCAGTTCTTCGCATCAGGTGGCCAGGGTTGGAGCTTCAGCTTCAGCATCAGTCTTTCCAATGGATATTCAGCACTGATTTCCTTTAGGATGAACTGATTTCCTTTAGGATGAACTCCTTGCAGTGCGGTCCAAGAGACTCTCAAGAACCTTCTCCAACACCACAGTTCGAAAGCATTAGTTCTTCAGCGCTCAACTTGCTTTGTAGTTCAATTTTCACATCCATGTATGACTACTGGAAAAACCATAGCCTTGACTAGACGGACCTTTTTTGGCAAAGTAATGTCTCTGCTTTTTAGTATGCTGTTTAGGTTGGTCACAACTTTGGCTGTACTCTGCATATAAGTTAAATAAGCAGGATGACAATAAACAGCCTTGATGTAATCCTTTCCCAGTTTTGAAACTGGTCCATTGGGGTGAGGTGTGGCCTAGTATAAGGGGATGGGTAGCCTTTTCTCACCAACTCTTTTCTGTTCATAAAATCCTAAAAGGGCTCAGAGGACTGCATTTTGGAGACATTCCCGGTAGAATTGTTAATGGTTAGAACCAGACACTACCAGGGGCAACTCAGCGTGTTCTGTGAATCTCATCTGGACGGTCCGCCGTGTTACAGACCAACCCGGTTGCAGGGCTTTTTCATACTAAGGTATGGTACAGGCAGTGGCACGGGTTGGAACATGGGTATTGTTTGGCAGGCTTGGGGTGCCATGGGCTAGACGTAGGGTGTTGCTCATTTGTCTTATCAGAAGCCATAAGGCATCCAGGTGCCCTGGCAACCATAACTAGCTGATTGGAAGACGTGAATTCCACATGGATAATGGTGTAGTGCAGTTTCATTTTCTGAGGTCTCCTGCTGATGAAAGTGCGTGATGAGATGCTGTTTGTCAGCCTGATTCAGCCCTTGCTTCCAGTCTTCGCTTGAGGTTTATTCAGTGTTCTTTTCGTCCAAACAACCTTTGCCTTGTTGAATCCCCAGAACACAGACGTAGAGCCCCACTGACATGCCCTCCCTCCAGGTTTTCAGGAAAAAAACCCACTTTCTCTTGAGAAACCACTTCTTTCCTCTTGAACCCACAAAAACTTGTGCTGTCGTCAGGGGCATGCCCTCAACTGATGGATCGGGAGTCTAGTGAGTCTCTTCTTCACGGAACTTGATGCAAATGGACATTGTGCTGTGCTAAGTCGCTTTAGTCGTGTCCAGCTCTGTGTGACCCCATGGACTGTAGCCCACCAGGCTCCTCTGTCCATGGGGATTCTCCAGGCAAGTATACTGGAGTGGGTCTGTTGCCATTCCTTCCCTTCTCCAGGGGATCTTCCCAACCCAGGGATCAAACCCATGTTTCTTATGTCTCCTGCATTGGCAGGCTGGTTCTTTCCTGCTTAGCAGCACCTGGGAAGGTATAAATGGACACTGAGTTCCGATTAATTAAAATTCAAGAATAAGCTCTGGAAATTGGCTGTAGCTTCTGGTTGTAAAATGGCCTGAAGGTGATGGCAGGTTTCTTTTCATTTCTGACATCTGTTACTACTTCTGACGCTTAAACCAAATCAGAGAGTGTTATTTTTCTTAGTATTACCTTTTGGTTTTCTTCGTAAACATGGGCGGTTCCTGAAGATCTCTTTCTTGAGGACAGGGGTTCTCCCCTGGGGGCAGTCTTTTAACCCGCCCGCAGGACACTTGGCAAAGTCTAGAGACATGTTTGGTTGTCACATATGATTGATTTGATGGGAAGGAGTGATCCTGGCATCTGAGAATGCTGCCAAACACCCCACCATGGACAGGACAGCCTCTCCCACCTTCTCACACACCAAAGAATTATCTGACCCCAAATGGGCTTCCCTGATGGCTCAGTTGGTAAAGAATCCACCTGCAATGCAGGAGACCCCGGTTCGATTCCTGGATCAGGAAGTTCCCCTGGAGAAGGGAGAGGCTACCCATTCCAGTATTCTTGGGGTTCCCTGGTGGCTCAGCTGCTAAAGAATCTGCCTGCAGTGCTGGAGACCTGCATTCGGTCTCTAGGTTGGGAAGATCCCTTGGAGAAGGGAAAAGCTACCCACTCCAGTATTCTGGCCTGGAGAATCGCATGGACTGTACAATCCATGGGGTCGCAAAGAGTCGGACGTGACTGAATGGCTTTCACTTTCACTTTCAAATGTCGGTGGTATGAGCTTGGCTGGTTTAGGATTTGCCCCCAAACTTGGCATATATTGAATATTGCCCTTCATCATGTTTCACAGTAGGTTAGCGACTATTGGCATTGGCTCTGAAGCTCTGTGGTAAGGAGTAATACCCTTTGAGTCTTCCTATGATGACTCTGGGGCTTCCCAGGTGGCTCAGTGATAAAGAATCTGCCTGCCAAGCAGGAGACGTGGGATTGATCCCTAAGTCAGGAAGATCCCCTAGAGAAGGACATGGCAACACACTCCAGTATTCCTGCCTGGAGAATCCCCTGGACAGAGAGGAGCCTGGTGGGATATGGTCCATGGGGTCGCAGAGTTGGACTCGACTGAGCACGCATGCACACACACTCTCATGAGGACTCCAATACTCAACATGACTATACTCTTACAAATGAATATACTTGGGTTTCTGTTCCTAAATGTTGTTCGTCACAGGAAGAACTACATTTTTGACAATGTGATCATATGGATAACTTCATAAGCCTCAGTTGGATTCTTTGTGATTTATAGTCTGTTAAAAAGGTTGCGTAATTTTCTTAATGGTAAGTAGTAATTCTAAATCTTATTACTTTGAATACTTGTGGGGAGTTCCCCGGTGGTCCAGGTGGTTAGGACTTGGTCTTTTCCCTTCCAGGGATGCAGGTTTGACCCCTGCTTGGGAAATAGATTCCACAATGTGTGCCATGAGGCCACCAGGGGGAAAAAAAATTGCGAAATCCTCCACATTTGTACTTTTATGAGACACCCCTGTGCACAATTAGCAAATTTTTAACAGAGTCCTAAGATGAAGTTACAGTCCAGAAAGCTCGTCTGAAAGGTCATGCCTTCACTTAATGCCTATTTAAGTCAGATTTACAAAGCATTATGTTTTACAGTGATAAAATATGCATAACGTATGATGTAGCATGCTAACCATTTTTCCCCATTGGGTTACAGCTTTATTTCCTGTCTTAACCATTTTCAGATGCATAGTTCACTATCACTGGGCTTCCCTGTGGCTCAGATGGTAAAGAATTCGCCTGCAATGAGGGACACCTGGGTTTGATCCCTGGGTTGGGAACATCCCCTGGAGAAGGGAATGGCAAGCCACTCCAGTATTCTTGCCTGGAGAATCCCCACGGACAGAGGATCCAACGGAGTCACAAAGAGTCAGACACGACTGAGCGACTTTCACTTTCACGGTCATTAAGCACATTCACCTTGTTATACAGCCATCACCACCATCCACGTATAGAACTTTTTCCATCTTTCCTAGCTAACATTACATACGCATTTCAACAACTCTCTATTCCCCTCCCCCAGCGCCTGGCACCCACGGTTCTGCTTTATATTAATATCTCTGCAGTTGAGACTTCTAAGCACCGCACGTAAATGGGATCACATGAGATTCATCCTTTTGAGCCTGTTTAAGTTGAAATGTCTTTGCAGTTTAATGATGGGGTAGCTTGTGTTTTCCCTCTTGTGGTTAGATAATGTTCCATCGTGTGTGTGTGTGTATGGTGGTTTGGTTACCCCACGGATGGATAGTTGAGTGATCTGTGAAGATATCTTTTAAAGCTGGGTCCCATGACTTCCCTGCTGGTCCTGTGGCTAACACTCCACGCTCCCAAGGCAGGGAGGGGTACGATCCCCAATCGGGGAACTATATCGCATGCTGCAAGGAAGGCCCAACACAGCCCATGCAATAATACATCAATTTTGAAAAAAGAATAAAGAAGTGGGGGGGGGTCCTTTTATATCTGGCCTGTGGCCACTCTTTTGACCTAGAAAGCAATTCCAGGAGGCGTGTGGGGTCCATGGTATGGTACTCACACGGAAAAACTCCAGAATCTTCTTTTATATTCTTCCTCAAGTGCCTTAATGCACTCTTCTGCTGATTTAGGAACTGTCTTCTGAGATGAGTTTCTATTCATTCATCCCACCTGCCTCGTTCCAGTCGGCCTCCACAGGAATGACCCAAAGAAGAAACATTTGGGTGCGTAGCAGGCGTGTTCAGAACTGGGCCCTGTGCCGGCCGACATCTCCCGTGCTGTTTTCCAGTGAGATGGCTTTCTCCTGAGCTATATTTAAAAAAATACGTAATTTTACTTATTCATTTATTGTTTAACTCTGCTGGGTCTTCCATTGGGCTTCCCTGGTGGCTCAGCTGGATCCTCAGCAAGAATCCTCTTGCACACTGTTTACAATTGCCAGGACATGGAAGCAACCTAGATGTCCATTGGCAGACGAATGGATAAGAAAGCTGTGGTACATATACACAAGGGAATATTACTCAGCCGTTAAAAAGCATACAATTGAATCAGTTCTAAGGAGGTGGATGAAACTGGAGCCTATTATACAGAGCGAAGTAAGTCAGAAAGAAAAACACCAATACAGTATACTAACACATATATATGGAAATTAGAAAGACAGTAAGGATGACCCTATATGCAAGATAGCAAAAGAGACACAGATGTAAAGAACAGACTGTTGGAGTCTATGGGAGAAGGCGAGGGTGGGATGATCTGAGAGAACAGAATGTAAACATGTATATTATCATATGTGAAACAGATCGCCAGTCCAGATTCGTTGCATGAGGCAGGGTGCTCAGGGCTGGTGCAGTGGGATGATCCTGAGGGATGGGATGGGGAAGGGGATGGGGGGAGGGTCAGGATGGGGAACGCATGTACACCCCTGGCTGATTCATGTCCATGTACGGCAAAAACCACTACAGTATTGTAAAGTTAAGTAGCCTCCAGTTAAAGAAAAAAAAAATACAAAAATGTGATAATACCAAGAAAACAAAAAAGGAATCTGCCTGCAGTGTGGGGGACCTGGGTTCGATCCCCAGGTTGGGAAGATGCCCGTGGAGAAGGGAAGGCCGACTCACTCCAGTACCGTTGCTGTTTGGCCTTGCTTTCCAGCTGCAGAGATCGGGGCCTCCTCTCTGTAAAGCTGCGGTGCACGGGCTTGTCACTGCAGTGGCTTCTGTTGTTGCAGAGCTCAGTCTCTAGAGTGCTGGGTCTTCAGTAGTTTTGGAGCACTGGCTCTCAGGGGCATGGCTTCAGAAGTTGGGGTGCACAGTCTTAGTTGGTCCATGGCATGTGGGGTCTTCCCAGGGCCAGGGATCAAACCCATGTCTCCTGCATTGGCAGGCGGATTCTTCACCACTGAGCCACTAGGGGAACCACCTCTTTAGGAGTTGACCACAGCCCCAGAGAGGGATGGGTGGATGTCCCCTACTGCCCCCTGACTCTGCCTTCCTGTTACCACCTCCTTTGCCTTCTCTGAGAAACTGTCAACTCTGGTGCTGTGTGTATACACTTTTGAGACACTTTGCAATCAACGTGATGAAGTGTTTATGTGAAAGGGTTCTTGATGATTCCGAAACGGGTCTATAACTCAAGCATCATCTACAAAAAAATAAAAATCAGTGCTCTATATTGGGATCTGATTTTGTCCTGACATGGTTTATTGCAATACTAAAATCCTCAAGCAGTTGCTGTTTGCTGACGGGGGTACACAGCAATGTCTTTCAGCTCGGATGAGCTTAGAACTTCATACAGAGCAGTTGAAATGAATTTCTTTTGACACTTGGTTGCTGAGGAGGAACCCAGAATGGATGTTGAGGTTATCTGTTCGTCTGTCACAGGTAAGGAGGGCATTTGAGTGCTGCATGCTAGGATTGGAGCAGGATACTGGTTTGCCAGGGGTGCCACACAGATATTTGGTCTGAGTTTTGGTTTGGGGTGGAAATTGTAGGGTGCAGACTTGGGGTCTTGACAGAAGTGCATTGGAATAGTTGAAAATCTGTTAAATAATGTATATTCTGTCTGGCAAGTTACCTTGCTCAACGAAGTGCTCTGGTAGCATCTTTGGGTCTTTTAAAACACACAGCTATCTTTTATTTATTTATTTATTTATTTTTCAAACTAAATAAGGCGCTGCGGTCGGCTTTTTATTTTGTAAACCTGAAGCAAAGCTTCGTCGGTAAGGCAGATCCTCACTGCTGCGGGATTTTCTGATTTATGCGACTGATTAATTTGAAGCATGATTCACGGTTTAACATTCTTTCTGTCTTAAATTAATGACATTACTGGGTTCGCATTTTGTCTTTATTTTAGTGTTGCTGATTAATTTTAAGTGTGATTCATATTTTAGGCTACAGTTTCTTTGTTAAATTAATTATGTTATTGGGTACTTTGTTCTTTGGTTTACAGATGTTCTAATTGGAGGCATTGCATTTCAAAGTGATAAAGGGCTGGGTATTTCCTGACCTTAAAAATTTTTTCCATCCACTTTAAAGACATTTTTCTGTGTGGCCACATAGTGTTTGGTTTATAAAATCTCAGTTCAGTTCAGTCACTCAGTGGTGTCCGGCTCTTTGTGACCCCGGGGACCGCAGAACACCAGGCCTCCCTGTCCATCACCAACTCCCGGAGCTTGCTCAAACTCGCCTCCGTCAAGTTGGTGATGCCATCCAACCATCTCATCCTCTCTCGTCCCCTTCTCCTCCCGCCTTCAGTCTTTCCTAGCATCAGGGTCTTTTCCATTGAGTCAGTTCTTCACATCAGGTGGCCAAGTATTGGAGTTTCAGCTTCAGCATCAGTCCTTGCGATGAATATTCAGGACTGATTTCCTTTAAGATGGACTGGTTGGATCTCCTTGCAGTCCAAGGGACTCTCAAGAGTCTTCTCCAACACCACAGTTCAAAAGCATCAGTTCTTCGGTGCTCAGCTTTATGGTCCAACTCTCACATCCATACATGACTGCTGGAAAAACCATAGTTTTGACTAGAGGGACCTTTGTCAGCAAGGTAATATCTCTGCTTTTCAATACGCTGTCTAGGATGGTCATAGCTTTTCTTTCAAGGAGCAAGCGTCTTTTCAGTTTCATGGCTGCAGTCACCATCTGCAGCGATTTTGGAGCCCAGGAAAATAAAGTCAGCCACTGTTTTCCATTGGTTCCCCTTCTATTAGCCATGAAGTGGTGGGACTGGACACCATGATCTTTGTTTTTTGAATGTTGAGTTTTAAGCCAGAATATACATTCCTCTAAAACACAGAAGTTAAGCTGCAGATACGTTTTCAACCGAGTCTTTTCACAGTGTTTACTTACATAGAATACTGTCACTTTGCGTTCTGGAGCTGTTTGTCTTTGCCTAGCGTGGGATGTAGGTAGAATATTAATTTTGTGTGAAACTCAAGATAAGCCGGGAGCAGATGGATTTACGGCTCTCGAAACCTGTGAAATCTGCAGCGACGGAGAGTTCTTGAATACGAATCAAGAAATTCTGGACTGTGGCTAGCCAGGGCTGGCATGACCTGATTTGCCACAAAATGCATCATCCTGCTGGGGATCCATTTCCTGCGACGTGCTTCCTCGGCTTTCGTCCTGACTCTCTGATGCTGCTGCATTTGGACTCCCTTTGAGAGGACGAGACGGCTCCTTCATGTAGGAGCCTGGGGCGTGGGGGTCAGGCTTGCTCCATAACCCCTGGGGGGAATTCCAGGTCCCAGGGGCTGCAGCAAATTCTCAGGTGTGTTCAGTTGCTGGAGGTTGAGGAGCATCTGCACCCCTGACTCTTTGTAGCCACGTAGGGTGCAGAAAGGACTTCCCAGGTGGCTCAGTGGTAAAGAACCCATCTGCCCATACAGGAGATGGAGGTTCGATCCCTGGGTCGGGAAGATTCCCCTGGAGGAGGAAATGGCAACCCACTCCAGGATTCTTGCCTGGAGAATCCCACAGACGGAGGAGCCTGGCAGGGCTACAGTCCAGGGGGTCACAAAAGAGTTGGACACGACTGAGCAGCAAGAACAGGGTACGCACATAGCTGTACGGTCATCGCCACAATTTAATTTTAGAGTATTTTCAGTACCCCCCCAAAGAAACCTCCTCCCCCAGAGCCGTCACTCCCTACATTTTTCTTGCTCTCCTCAGCGCCACCCCCGCCACCCCACCCCCGCAGCTGAAGACCTGTTGTGTATCTCTGTGGCTTTGCCTGTATTAGGAATTTCCCGTAAATCATATGTTATATGGCCTTTCGTGACTTGGTTTCTCTCACTTTTCACAGTGTTTTCAAGATTCACGTATGTCGTAGGCTGTGTCCATGGCTTCCTTCCTTTTTATAGCCAAATAGTACTATTTCCTGGTTCAGTTCAGTCGCTCAGTCGTGTCTGACTCTTTGTGGACCCCATGGACTGCAGCACGCCAAGCTCCTCTGTCCAGGGGATTCTCCAGGCAAGAATCCTGGAGTGGGTTGCCATGCCCTCCTCCAGGGGAATCTTCCCGACCCAGGGATCGAACCCACGTCTTCTGCATTGGCAGGCTGTTTCTTTACCGCCGAACCGCCTGGGAAGAAGCCCCGGGGTATTGGCAGTATCGGGGCCCCAGATCCTCTGGGTAAAACTGCAGAGGAAGGTCCACTGCTCGCTAAGGCTGTGATGAGATGCTTAAGACTCTTTGCTGAGAACAGTAAGCCTTCCCCACCTGCCCGCCACCCACATACCCCAAGTGGAGGTGGTAACCCGCCCCTTTGGCTTCCCTGCACCCTCGCCTCCAAAGTAAACTGCTTCAGTGGGAGGTGGCCCTGGAGCTGACAATGATGGGGTGTCAGTAGGAACGCGCCACACCTGTGAGCGTCGAAGCCCAGCGGTATGTCACACCCAGCTGGAGGATGGAACAGAAGGGAGCCCTGGAAATGCGGGGCTGAAAAGGACTCTGTTGGCGATGTCACAAGCGACATCCTGTGTCCTCCGTGGTCCCCCCGAGGCAGGATGCGCGGGCGTGTTTGGCACTGAGACCAAGCTGGCAAGCAAGGCGGCCTTGGTTGGGGGGTGGCGGGAAACTGAATCGGCCGTTTCTTTTAAGGATATTGCAAATTGTTGCAGCCTCTGGCATCCCAAGGAAGCTTGGGACAGCTTGCCAGACAGATAGCATGGATAATAAATAACAGAAAGAAAAAGAAAAGAAATGAAACCATGATGCTTTCTTTTCCATGAAAGTCATTTTTATCCTGTTTGCAAAAAACCATAGATTGTACCAAAGACAGTTATCCTAGGAGTTAGATTGAAATCATTCACAGAAGTAAGCTCTCTGGCAAACTGAAAACCCCAGGGGAGGGGATTTTGCATCTTTATTTAATGTAAAAATTCCTCGAAGCAAAGACAGGCAGGCATTATGTTGTGGTTCCAAGTAGTTTATTGGTTTTTTAAATTTAATTTTCCCTTAAATATTTGCGAATGTGTGAATTACTCTGTGTGCCAACTGTGGAAAATAAAGCCACAGAGAGACGGGAGGAGGGAGGTGTCAGATAAATTCCTATTCAGCAGAGAATTGAAGCGTACTGTTATAACAGAATCCGTCTCCACAACAACGGGATGCAAGAAAGCTGTAACAGATTTGAAACTTGCAACTGTGTGTCCACCATCGGGGCCTTGGAAAGCCCTCCCAGGCATCGTTGCAAGCTCCCATCTGAAATATTTGCTGTCATGGGGCTTTAGGACCCCTGCCTTTGGGGTGGCAAAGAAGGCACAACTTTATTTTTAGCCTCTTGTAGGGAATGCCCTTGACCTGTCTTGTGTCAATGCTTACTGATAGAATTGGAAATTGGAGCCAGAATAATTAGATTGACTCTCCAGATTTCACGTGTGAGCTGAGAAAGGAGTCGAACACACACCCTGTTTGCTCTTGCAGGGACTGAGGGAGGAAATGATTGGGAGATGATTGAGCTGGTTGTTGCTTTCCTTTACTTGCATGGAGTTGCAGTTGGGGATTCCAGATCCCCATACAGCCACGCCCAGGGGGGAAAGTTCTTTGTTTTCCTGAGCCCCATGGGAGACAGAGGCACATAGTGACATGAAGAGAAACCAGAAGCAAGCATCGTGGGGCTGCGAGCTGGTTTAAACCCCTGCCCCGTCTCTGCACGTCAGCTCAGTGATTCTTCTTTCCCTGGAAGCCAGCAAGAGATGGAGCACACAGCCACTTTGCACGCTGGGTGTGAGCTCTCTTCAGCCACTGGGAGTGGCAAAAAGTCAAACAAGGGAACAGGGGAAGGTGGAGATGACCAGGAGAACCCTTTTTCATGGGTTCATGAAAGTAAAGGGAGCCACGCTGGTTCCAGCTTTTTTTTTTCTTCTTTTTTTGACTGCACTGCCAGGGAATTCCTTGGTACCACTGTTAATACAGGATGAGATGGTTGGATGGCATCACTGACTCGATGGACAGGAGTTTGAACAAGCCGTGAGAGTTGGATGGACAGGGAGGCCTGGTGCGCCGCAGTCAGTGGGGTCGCAAAGAGTCAGACACGACTGAGCGACTGAATTCACAACAGGCTTTGCTGATGTTCCCATGGCAACCTGATTCCCAGGCTGGTAGTCTTCGCAAGGGTCATGTGTCTGACATGTTGATTCCTTTACCTAGTTCTGTTCAGGTGCTACGAGCCTAGCGCCTGGGAACAAGAATTCCTTATGTGTGTGTGTGTGTGTGTGTGTGTGTGTGTGTGTGTGAGTGCGCATCCTTAGCTGCTCAGTAGTGTCTGGCTCTTTGCAACCTCCTGGACTATAGCTGTCCAATTTCCTCTGTCCATGGGATTCTCCAGGCAAGAATCCAAATAAATAAATATCGAGTGTATATTTACTTACAAATATATAGTAGATGTTAAATGTATTTTTTTGGTTGTTCAGCTGCTAAGTTGTGTCCGACTCTTTGTGACCCCATGGACTGCAGCTGGCCAGGCCTCCCTCCCTGTCCATCACCACGTCCTTCCTGGAGTTTGTCTGCTCAGACTTGAATTCATATCTGGGATAGGTGTGAAGGGGAGGGAAACAATCTTAAGGAATTCGCTTGTTATCAAGTGGTCGGTCTAATACCAAGCACTATATATTTATATTTATGAATGCATTTATTTATAAACATAATGTAAATATATATTATTATATTTAGGTTGTATTATATATTAATATTATAATATAATATATACTATTAATATGCATTAATACATACTATAATAGTGTAATCTATACTAAATTTAATTAATATATATTATAAATATAATTAATATAATATAAATATGTGTACAAATATACAATGTACAATATATTTTATGTTCATTATAATTGTGTATTATATATTAATATGTATTATATACTAATAATATATTAATACATATTAATAATACATAATATAATATAAATATAATTGATATATTAACATAATATAAATACAGTATAAATGTTTCTTTATTTGGCTGCACCACATCTCAGGTGCAACACCCAGAATCTTCAGTTACGGCACCAAGACCTCTTAACTGTAGCATGTAGGATCCATCTCTGCAAGCCAGGATCGAAACCCACCTGCCTCCCTGCCTGTCCACTGGGACCACAGAGCCCCAGCCACAGGACCCCGCCCCCCTCCTACCCCCACCCCAGGGAAGTCCTGAGAATTCTTAATTTTTATCAAGTGCACCTAAGTCCTTTGTTCTTGTGATACTAAGTATGTGAATTAAGCATTACAGGCAGATGAGGTTTATGAATCGAAGGTTTATTTCCAAGAAATTCAGGTGGATGACGGCTGATCTTTAATCGCTCCTGCGTGATGGCTGTTCTGATGGATGGGATTCCCATGGCTTTGCTGCTATTGCTGTTTGAAAGAGGGTAATGAGTAAGATCGGATATTGAAGTGGATAGCATCAGTTAGGAGGAGGGCATGGCAACCCACTGCAGTACTCTTGCCTGGAGAATCCCCATGGACAGAGGAGCCTTGGCGGAATACGATCCATGGGGGGTCGCAAAGAGTCAGACACGAATGAGCAGCTGATCACGCAGCACAGCATTGGTTATGGGTTGTGGGACAGACGTTGCAACTATAGTTTAGACGCTATATGTCTGCTGGCATCTGACATGTATACTCTGAGCTTGTTAACATAAACTCGGAGAGTTGGGGGGGTGAACCCCCCAACCCAAGTCATGATGAGGTTTGGGGGGCTTATGGGGGGAAAGAATCATGGAAAAGGGTGGTTGAACACAGGAAGCACCTGGCAGGGAAGACCCAGTACGGACCCCAGAGATGGAGCCATCATTTCTTGGGTTCTGCCATCCCAGCTAGGGAGGGCTCCTGTTTACTCCCTGTGCCCTTCAGCAAAAGCTCTGAGGTTTCAGCCTCACTGTTGGTGCCCTGCAGAAGAATGATACCTTTGCCTTCGTGTGTGCATTAAACGACAGCTGTCCATGGAAAGCACTTAGCGCAATGTCGGGCCCTTCAGCAGCCACTGGGGCAGTGCGATGCGTTTTGTCAGCATTTTGCAGCAGAAGAGATGCCGGGGTTGCACAGCCTCTGTCTGTCTGCCTTCTCTCAGATGCCACGTTTCGTATCCCAGGTCACTGCTCTCCCATGTCCCAGCTGATTAAAGTTCTTTTTTCTCTTTTGTTGCTTCCCCGGTGGCTCAGCTGCTAAAGAATCCACCTGCAATGCGGGCAACCTGGGTTCGAGCCCTGGGTTGGGAAGATGCCCCTTGGAGAAGAGAAAAAGGCTACCCACTGCAGTATTCTGACCTGGAGATTTCCATGGACCGTACAGTCCATGGGGTCGCAAAGAGCAGGACACGACTGAGCGACTTTCACCCTCACCGTTGTTCAGTCGCGTGGTGACGGGGGTAGTTTGCAGTTTCACCATGTCCTTGGCTCAGCTCTGTCCTCTTCCCTCTGTCTTTATCTTGCCTTCTCAAGAAGTTGTTAAGACTTTTTCATTGCAGATAAGAGAGGTTGAATAATCTGTTTCTGTGTATCCCATCTCGGACCTTTTACAACCCATGTTTGCTGTTTTCTCTTCTGCATGAAAACAGCCATGGGGAAAAAAAATTCGCTTTCAGTGGGATTCATCACCACCATTTGTAACTGATTTCTAAATAGGGTTTGTTTTTTGTTTTTTGTTTTTTATGGTTCTTGAATCGTTGCAATGCAATCTACATAAGTACTCTCTACTTGAAGGGGAAAATCAATGAGTGAGTCTGGGGTGAGGGTGGAGGAGCATCTTTGGGGGGTGCTTCTGAGCGTCTGGAGCTTTCACAGATCCTGGTGTTTACGTACCACTGGAAACTTAGGATGTGAAGGTGGTGAAGAATCGCACTGCGGTTCTCCTGTGTTCCGTATGGTAGAGAACTCTGGCCGATTTTCACGCCTGATAACGGTGACTGAACAGGAGACGTGATGGCCAGTGAAGGCTCGGCCACCACCCTCCCGAGAACAAAATGTTCTTCCTGTCTGCGTGCCTCCCTGGGTCCTGCTTAGCTACCGGAAACCCAGCCTGCTCTGGGGAGCCCGTGGGTGTCTCCTGGGGGTGGACAGCTTAGCCTGGCTCCCTGCCCACCCTACCACCCAGTGTGTGGAGGCCCCCCCATCAAACCCCACGTCTGCTCATTCAGAACCTGCCTGCCTGTCCAGGGTCTGGGGTGCTGGAGTGCTGACAGGTGACAACGCTCACCTGTTTGGAGTGTCATCCAGGTTGGAGAACCCCCGGGGAAGGTCATTCAGAATCTGGGGGCCTCCTCCAGCCCCCAGTGTCCGCCACTTGCATGCGCTGCCCAAATCTAGCGTGGGGAGGTATGCGGACCGGTGGAGGGGTGGGGTTGATCTGCTCTTCCCCCAGCTAGAGGACTCCCTGACCTTCTCCCCTCACCCTCCCCAGGGCCCTTTGGCTGGAATACCTGCCAGTATTCACTCCCCAGCCCACACCCAGCTCGGCCCCACCCCTCCCCAACCCAGCACCCCCCACCCTTTCCTAAGCCCACCATCGACCCTAAGCCAGCCCTCACCTCCCCGCCCCACCCCCACCATCGCCTCCCCTCTCTCCCTGACTTAACACCCCCACCTGATACTGCCCGAGCTCCCCGCCACGGACTAACCCGCCCACCTGAGACCCCAGAGAACTGCCAACAGGAATTGCTTAGGAAAAGTGAAGTCACTCAGTTGTGTCCGACTCTCTGCGACCCCATGGACTGTAGCCGGCCAGGCTCCTCCGTCCATGGGATTCTCCAGGCCAGAATACTGGGGTGGGTTGCCCCCCCTTCTCCAGGGGACTCTTCCCAACCCAGGGATCAAACCTGGGTCTCCTGAATTGTAGACAGATGCTTTACCGTCTGAGCCACCAGGGAAGATTTTCTTGGGGAGGAGCAGCATTTATAGAGCAGGGTGAACTTGTTTGAGATTCCTGAGAAAGCACCTCCAAGAATTTTTTATATCCGTGCATATGTTACTGTAATAACCTCCCCGCTTTTATGTATCTGTGTTCTAAAAGGGGGCTTCTCTGGTAGCTCAGCTGGTAAAGAATCCTCCTGCAATGGGTGGGGGAGACCTTGGTTCGATCCCTGGGTTGGGAAGATTCCCCTGGAGAAGGAAAAGGCTACCCATTCCAGTTTTCTGGCCTGGAGAATCCTGTGGACTGTACAAGTCCATGGGGTCACAAAGAGTCGGACACGACTAAGCGACTTTCACTTGACTTCACTTCATTCTAAGAGGAACACAGTTGTGACTGGGTGCATTTTTAGGCAGAGAGTAGTAAGTGTTAGTTGTCAGGGATTCCTAGGTCGTGGGGAAAATTACTCAATGACAGCATTCCATATTAATGCAGCTCTCCCTGCCCCCACCCCCTACCCCCGCTTTCTGCTTTACTCTCTTCTGGCGTTTCTTCTAGGAATTTGTCCTTAGCCATCTTTAGTGGTGGACTTCCCGGGTGGTTCAGCAGTAAAGAACCTGACTGCCAATGCAGGAGCCCCAGGAGACGCGGGTTTGTTCGATTCCTAGGTTGGGAAGATCCCCCGGAGTAGGAAATGGCAACCCACTCCAGTATTCTTGCCTGGAGCATCCCATGGACAGAGGAGCCTGGTGGGCTACAGTCCATGGGGTTGCGGAGTTGGACACAACAGAGCGACTGAACCTGGATTTTTGCGGTGCCTTGCCTAGAGAGGGGAGAATTATTTTGGAGCTTAACTTCTCAAGAAGCCACAGGAAATACATTTTTAGCCTTGAGGGATCCTTGTATTGTCCTTGGAGATTAAAGTCATGTTCAAACAAAACTTTTTTTTTTTTTTTTTTTTTAAGAGCCACGGACTAGAATCACCATGTCGTACCTCGGTGGGTTTATTTTGTTTTCTTGTCCTCAATTTATTAGCATATACCTGTATTCGTGCAGGCTTCCCCAACTCTGCCTATGGCACAGCTTGCATTTCCTCTGTCCGAGGCAGACTGCTTTAAGAGCATCTTGAAATTTCAGAACTTGCATTTCATTGTCACCTTGGTGTCAGCTAACCGAGTGGAGATGTCACACTTTCAGAGGTCTCCAGAGCAGTGCGTGCGTGTGTACTCAGTCACTTCAGTCGTGTCCGACTCTCTGCAACCTCATGGACTGTAGCCCGCCAGGCTCCTCTCTGTCCAGGGGATTCTCCAGGCAAGAACGCTGGAGTGGGTTGCCATTTCCTCCTCCAGGGGATCGTGCCAGCCCAGGGATCGAACCCATGTCCCTTCTGATTTCCTGCACAGGCAGGCAGCTTCTTGACCACGGAGCCACCTGGGAAGCCCCACTCCAGAGCAGAGTTTCGGTTGAACCAAGTATAAGTTCCATGATGTTAAGATGTAGACACATTGAAACAGTCTGGAACAGACCTGGCCAGGTGCCTGCCCTGCCTTTGCAAAAGCCTCTCGCCTCCGTGATGTTTTCCTTTCTCACCTGTGTGTTTGCACAGCTGTGCTTTTCTTCTAGTGAGGTTATAGAAATTAGACTTTGCAGGGAGTGGAGCTTTGGCATCCTGGTGAATGGGGAGGGGACTTTAGAATGTCCAAGTGAGGGGGCAAACCCATGTCCTGAGCCTGTGCGTGGTCTGGCCACTCCGCCCTGTAATATACACGGTGGTTCTCAGACCCCCGTCTGACACTCAGACTCGCTCAGGGGGCTCACTCTGGGTCAGGAAGATCCCCTGGAGAAGGAAATGGCAACCCACTCCAGTACTCTTGCGTGGAGAATCCCATGGACAGAGGAGTCTGGAGGGCTAGAGTCCCTGGGGTTGCAAAGAGTTGGACACGATTGAGCACCCAAGGCCACGGTCAGCTGGATAATAGTCCAACAACATGAGAGTCCTGAAGGTTTTGTTGCCAATAATAAGACTAGATGGGCGTATCACGTTTTATTTCCCTTTGCTGGCAGCGAAGTGGCTTAACAGCTTTGTTGATAAGAGGGTGCTCAATATTCCGTGTTTGAAACGTCAATACCTTTTTGCCCAAACGTTAACCTGGCTTCAGGGTTTCGATGTAGAGGGTTCATATAATAAATAATTCCCTCTATTAAATTGCTGGCTGCATGGCTCCTGGGTGCCGCCGCCTTTCAGATGCCCTCCTTGCCCACGTCTTGCTGGCTTTTAGGGAGAGGTCGGCAAACGTGAAAAGGAATCCGGAACCGTGGTTTGAATCCCTGGGACATTGGAAGAATTGAACGCTAGCAGGGGAACCAAGCAGAGCTTGTAAATTGAGGTGCAGTTTTCTGTTTCATATGTCCGCACCCCGGGTGGGTTTGGTCACCAGCCTGAGTTGAACACAGTGCCAGATTCTCTCAGCTAACATCTGGTAACAGTATCCCTCCAGTCCGCTACACATGGAGCAGTTTGCCATGAAATCAGCAAACTGTGTTGGGAACAGAACTTCCTGAAGGTTTAGGCAATTCTGTTTCAATGTCATCATTTACATACAGTCCGTTCTCCCAGACTTAAGGAGGGCTGAACATCAAGTACACGGGAAGCCAGTCAGCCGTGGGTTATTTGTTTATTTTTGCAGTCTGCTCTTGGAGACCGCTCACGTTCACCTGCACTCCGCACAGTTGATTTTGTAAATAAAATCACGGGGAGACTGTTCAGGGAGGGAGCAGACGGCCGCACTCACGACTGGGAGGACATTGGAGGCGGACGCGTGGCTTCATTAGTGAAGAGTGGATGTGAAGTGTTTCGCAAGTACTTTGAAGATGCTGAGCCAGGATGCTTAGATGTGGCGCTCGTCAAGCTGCTTATGGCTCCTAGGGAAGATGAGAAGTGCTTATTATTATTTCTCGTGCCAGCCAGCCCTCTAAACTCTTGAGTGTCTGTCGTAAGCACGGGTCAGCAAAGTCGGCCGTTCACCATAGAATAGCACCAGGGCAGTTTTGCTTCCGACGGGGCCATCAGGCAGGGTCTGGAGATACTGGTGGTTGTTAACAACTTGGGTAAGAGTGCTCCGGGTTTTTCTCGTGGGTGGAGGCTGGTGGGCAGGCCAGCGCCCCCTGCCACGAGGAGTCAGCATCATCCCCCAGCATCTGTGTCTACCCGGGACAGCCCACAACGTCCGCGGACAGGGTCCCGCCTCCTGGGTGGGCATCGCCGCCCTTGTTGGGACCTACCCCATGCTCACATCTCTGAGGTTCTGAAGCCATGCATTAAACACCGTTCCCTCTCAGCGTGGCCTCTTCTGTTCTGGGGGAGTTAAGTTTCCCCCTGGATCTGGCTCAGTATCTTGTCGGTCCTCACTCCCCACTCCCCACTGTCTAGAGTGCCGCCCACTGACACCCCCACCCCCCCACCCCTGCCCCGCGCTTCCATTGTAGTCTCTGGAAGTCCACATGTCAGCATCTGTCGTCGCCCTCTCTGGGATGCATGAGTTTCATCTTGTTTTAGATTTCGCTTTAAATTCATTCAACCAGGCTTCTTCCCTGGTGGCTCAGACGGTAAAGAATCTGCCTGCCAATGCAGGAGACCCTGGGCCCGATCCCCTCGTTCGGGACAATCCCCTGGAGGAGGGAATGGTAACTCACTGTAGTACTCTTGCCTGGAGATTTCCACAGACTGATGGACTGCTGTCCATGGGGTTGCAAAGAGCCAGACAGGACTGAGTAGCTAACGCTTTCGCTTTTCACTTTCAATTTGTTCATGGAGGCTGGTGAGTGTGTGGCGGGGTCTTTGCTGGATACGTGCGAGAGGATGGGAAGTCATCACAGGGCTTTCAGCCGTGAATCCGAGTGTGGACGAGGTTTGTCGCCAGGGTATACACGGGAGTCCTTAATGTGCCCAGGATCGTCCTGTAGCTGTCTTTTTTGTCACGTAAAGGCAGACAGTTCCCTTGACTGACTCAGTGAAAGGGTGCAGGGCAGTTGGGTTTCCCAGGTGGCTCAGTGGCAGAGAATCCACAAGCCGATGCTCCAGGAGACCTGGGTTTGATCCCCTGGGTCAGGAAGATGCCCTGGAAGAGGGCATGGCAACCCACTCCAGTATTCTGGCCTGGAGAATCCCAGGGACAGAGAAGCCTGATGGGCTACAGTCCACTGGGGTCACAGAGAGCTGGACTTGACTGAGCGGCTAAACATCAACAGCACAGAGGCACAGGAGGTGGTGTCCAGCCCGAGCGGGGAGATCCGTGTCCTGGTGGAGGGGCTTGCAGTGTCCCCCAGCCTTCTTGGGGAACCCCAGGGAGTAAGCTGGTGGGGGACCCCGGACTCCCACATCACAGCTTACCTTAACACCCATCACACCTGGAGCCTCTCGTTATGCATAATCAGGTGGAGGCTTTATATAATTGACACTGATGCTCATTCATGAAGCAAAAGTCATAAATGAGACTAATCATTAAGGGAGAGACTTAAGTCCTCAGTGGATACAAGGACCCAGAGTAAAGCAAATTAGAAATATATATTCAACGCTGATAGAAACGGAGAGGGGTGTTTAAAGGCCTCCAGGCTTGAAGCTGAGCCAAAGAATTGACGCTTTTGAATTGTGGTGCTGGAGAAGACTCTTAAGAGTCCCTTAGACTGCAAGGAGATCCAACCAGTCCATCCTAAAGGAGATCAACCCTGAATATTGATTGGAAGGACTGATGCTGAAGCTGAAACTCCAATACTTTGGCTACCTGATGCGAAGAACTGACTTATTGGAAAAGATCCTGATGCTGGGAAAGACTGAAGGCAGAAGGAGAACGACAGAGGATGGGATGGTTGGATGGTGTCACAGACTTTATGGACATGAGTTTGAGCAAACTTCAGGAGATCATGAAGGACAGGGAAGCCTGGTGTGCTGCAGTCCGTGGGGTCACAAAGAGTCAGACATGACTGAGCGACTGAACAGCAAGGAAGACTTGGAGCATATCTGCTGCTTTACTTTAGAATGCGAGCCTTGTTGTCACGCCAGAGGACTCAACTGCCCCGACAGTGGACCCTATAGAATTCTTCGCCTTTTCATTTATTTCATGAAATTCTGGGGGCATTTTTCCTCCCAGAAATATTAATTGGGAACAACAGTGAATGCCCACTCTGTCACGGTTTTCTAACCCACACGCATACTCAGCCACCCACTGGTCAGAATGTATTCTAAATGCCGAAAGTCACTGGGCGTGATAGACACTGATAGAATGCTGTTTTTTAAAAAAAGAAAGAAATGCATGATATGCCCAAAATTTATGGGAAATGTTTAGGTCAAGCAGCCCTCGAGTCCAGAGTGTATGTCCTTTGGAAGTTGCACCGTGGGACGGCCCTTGGCCTGGTCCAGGCCCCCGCTGCTGCATGCTCGGATGTTTTGTTGAAGCAAAAACCTGAGCAAGGAATTCTGAGCCCACCCTGGTCTTGTCTTCAGTCCGTGTTCTCCTTCAGGGGGCACTAGTAATGATGAACGTGACTTGAGACTTGGGTTTGATCCCTGGGTCGGGAAGATCCCCTGGAGAAGGGAATGGCAGCCCACTCCAGTATTCTTGCCTGGAGAATCCCATGGGCAGAGGAGCCTGGCGGGCTACAGTCCATGGGGTTGCAAAGAATCCGACACAACTGAAGTGACTTCACACACACACACACACACACACACACACACACATCTTGATCTCAGAGTCAACTACATCACATATTAGAACCCAAGGAGAAGGAGGGTTTCCTTGTTGCTGTTATCTTGATCTTTATCGTGTTATCTGAATGTGGCAGTAACACCAATCCATAGTGAATGGCCAAGCTTAGCATCTTGCGTAAATAAGTTGGCTCGGGATACGAGCGGATTCTGGATGGGAGGCATAATAAGCGTCTGTGTCCTGCGATGGGTGGTATCCGCGCACTCACAGACGTTAAGAGGTGGGAGAGAAGCAGAGACGCTGACAAGTACCCAGGGTTCTGCTGGGCCAGGGCTGGCCGTGAGCTTCCAAGAGATCTGTGGGTTGTTCTGCCAGGCAGGCTGCCCCTGAGAAACTCTTCCCTGCACTTCGACGTGAGACCCACCCCCAGCTGGGGCTCCCTGGTGGAGACAGAAAAGAGTCAAAGCTCTCCTGGGTTCACAGGAAAGCCGTAGCGGTGATGAGAAATGTACATGTGTTTCTCCAGCCAGGCTCCGGTTGTTGGGAGCCGACTCGGTCTTCGTGAGGATGAGCAATTAGATGGTAGAGCCCAGGTTTTTGTGAATTTTTTTTTTTTTGGAAGCACAATACAGGACGGGCCCCTGCCACTTTGCAAGTTTTCAAGTAGCTACAGGCACCGTGGTTCCTTTAATGAAAGATCATGAACGTGGTGTGTGGGTGGGAGAAGGGTTTGGGGGAGGGTGGACACATGGATAGTGTAGCTGAGTCCCTTGGCTGTCCTCCTGAAACTGTCACAGCATTGCTAACTGGCTATTCCCCAATACAAAGTAAAAAGTTAAAAAAAAAAAAATAGAATGTAGCAAACAAAGTTTGAACAAAGTTGGCATTTAAAAAAAACTTTTTTAGCTATTTTACTTAAATGCCCTGAACCTAAAAGTATGTAGCAGAAGAACTTCCTTGGTGGCCCAGTGGTTAAGACTTTGCCTTCCAATGCAGGGGGTACAGCTTCTTTTCCTGGCCGTGGAGCTGGGGTCCTACATGCCTCATGGCCGTGGAGCTGGGGTCCTACATGCCTCATGGCCGAAGGGCCAAAATATACAACAGAAGCAATATTGTAACAAAATCAATAAAGACTTTAAGCATTTTTAAAGTGTCTAGCATATAGTACATGCCTGCTGTGTCCGTGTGTGTGTCCGTGTGTGTGTGTGTGTGTGTGTTCAGTTGCTCAGTCACGTACGACTCTTTGAGACCCCATGGACTATAGCCTGCCAGGCTCCTCTGTCCATGGGATTCTCCAGGCAAGAAACTGGAGTGCGTTGCCATTTCCTCCTCCAGGGGATCTTCCCGACCCAGGGATCGAACCCACATCTCCTGCACTGGCAGGCTGATTCTTTCCCACTGGGAAGCCTCGGAAGCCCTATAGGTGCATGCCAAATATTTGGTCAATAAATGAATGGATTAATAAATGGCTTTAAGTACTATCTCTATTTTTTTTGAAAAAGATCACGAACACTGGGCTTCTCTAGAGTATTCCTGACACTTCCCGTTTGGGGAGATCTTTATAAAATGGGAAGGTGCTCTGCCTTCGGAATGTCAGTCATTTGTGAACCCCACAGAAGCCTGGGAGAGACTGGGAGACCCAGTGAGAACACCTGTCCGGTCTGCGGTTGTCCGCTATCATAGGGATGTAGTCAACCTGCATCCTTGATGGGAAATCACTCTTTGGCACTGCTGTGTGTCTCGACTGGATCGATAAAGCTCCCTATGTCTTTATTTGCTCTTAACTGCCTGTGATGGAAACCCAGCAGGTCCTCACAGCTTGGAGAAAACCCTAGAGAGCAACATTCCTTCATAAGAGAGAAGACTCCTGACCCCTCCACTTAGGTAATATTGCTAAGCATCGCTGACCCCTGTTGGAAATGCTTGTTGGCAGGAGCTTGAGTCATAAAAGCTTGCCTGTGCTCTCCCGCGATCTGCACAAAGCCATGCTTCATCATATAGTGTTTTCATAATATTATATCTGAATTTAATTCAGGGCAGCCAACCCTTGCTGAGTGGTTTTGTGTGGATTGAGCATTATGCTGGATACGGGAGGTACAGCGATAAATAAAACTTCTTTTTTTATCATCAGATTGGACTGGGACATGGCCAGACCCCTCAGTCACAAGGGAGCAGAGCGACAAGTCTTCTTTCTTGGTAGAGGGAAGAAAGACCAGTCAGGGTGTGTGGACTGAGCTACAGGCGCTTAGGGGACCACTCCGCAGTTGGTTGGATGGAGAATGAAGTAATAAGTCTGTGTTCTAGGGCGTTAACCTTTTTTTTTTTTTTTTTTTTTTGCGAAGAGATAGTTAATGACCAACGGTGGTATTCTGTGCCGTGTGTCATCTTGCAGAACCGTCTGTAACATCTGATGGCGCTGTGGAAGCTCAGTTAGGGGAGCGCAAGCAGTCAGTGATCATTAAGGACACAATTGTCTTCAAGTTCCTCTCCTTCCCTTGAAGACTGGGACTGGGAGTGTTGGATTTCAGCTTTCCTGCCACCAATTTTCATCAAGAGGCTCTTTAGTTCTTCTTCACTTTCTGCCACAAGGGTGGTGTCATCTGCATATCTGAGGTCATTGATATTTGTCCCGGCAATCTCGATTCCAGCTTGTGCATCTTCCAGCCCAGCGTTTCTCATGATGTACTCTGCATATAAGTTAAATAAGCAGGGTGACAATACACAGCCTTGACGTACTCCTTTTCCTATTTCGAACCAGTCAGTTGCTCCACATCCAGTTCTAACTGTTGCTTCCTGACCTGCATACAGGTTTCTCAAGAGGCAGGTCAGGTGGTCTGGTATTCCCATCTCTTTCAGAATTTTTCACAGTTTATTGTGATCCACGCAGTCAAAGGCCTTGGCATAGTCAATAAAGCAGAAATAGATGTTTTTCTGGAACTCTCTTGCTTTTTCAGTAATCCCAACGGATGTTGGCAATTTGATCTCTGGTTTCTCTGCCTTTTCTAAAGGCATGTTTCTTTGCAACCCCATGGTCTGTATAGTCCATGGAATTCTCCAGGCCAGATTGCTGGAGTCAGTAGCCTTTCCCTTCTCCAGGAGATCTTCCCAACCCAGGAATTGAAGCAGGGTCTCCTGCATCGCAGGCAGATTCTTTACTGAGCCATCAGGGAAGCCCCCTCTTATAAGATAGACGCTGTTTACTAAATGGTGATAGACTGTGTCTTTTCGCTTTTACAAATATCAGGAAAGCCTCAAGCTGGTGTCCTTGGTTCTTTCTAATAATTGGTCTTGGTTGACTGCTCATGGAATAACAGAATCCACAAGTTCAAAAGGTAGATTTTTTTTAATTGGATTATAATTGATTTGCAATGTTGTGTTAGTTTCAGGTGTAAAGCAAAGTGAGTCAATTATACATACACATACATCCACTGTTTTTCAGATTCTTTTCCCATGTAAACCATTGCAGAGTATTGGGCAGAGTTCTCTGTGCTATACAGTAGGTCCTTGTTAGTTACCTATTTAACATCTAGGGGTGGAGAAGGCAATGGCACCCCACTCCAGTACTCTTGCCTGGAAAATCCCATGGACGCAGGAGCCTGGTGGGCTGCAGTCCAGGGGGTTGCGAAGAGTCGGACACGGCTGTGCGACTTCACTTTCACTTTTCCCTTTCATGCATTAGAGAAGGAAGTGGCAACCCACTCCAGTGTTCTTGCCTGGAGAATCCCAGGGACGGGGGAGCCTGGTGGGCTGCCGTCTATGGGGTCGCACAGAGTTGGACACGACTGAAGCGACTTAGCAGCAGCAGCAGCAGCAGCAGTGTGTATGTTAATTTCAGTCTCCCAGTTTTTCTCCCCACCCCAGCTCCTGGTAACTATAAGTTCGTTTTGTACATCTGTGACTCTCTTTTATTTTGTAAATACATTCATTTGTACCAGTTTTTTTTTTTTTTAAGCTTCTGCATATAAATGGTATCATATGGTATTTGTCTTTCTTTGTCCGAGACACTTCACTCAGTACGACCTTCTTTGGGTCCATAGTGTTGTAAATGGCATTATTTTGTTCTTTTTTATGGCTGACTAAGCAGACTTAGCCCTTAATCACATGTAGAACTTAATCCGCATGAAGTCAGCATTCTTGTCAGTCCTGTTAAACGAGAAGCGTGATGCGTTGCCTGATAACACTGGAGAACTCCTGGAGTACATGAAGATCCCTTGACTTTGCAGACATCCTAAAACATGAGTGGTAAAGGTGGGTGACTAAGTACGCCCACCGATATGAGCTAGTTTCTTCTGCCCCCCCTCAAGAAGCCCGCCTTTCTGCTTTCAGAGAAGCCATGTCAGAATTTTTAATTAATTCTTCAAAAGGGCTCATTACCGGGAGGAATAGAGAGATTCTCATTATGGTGATGGTGTCTCATCCATGCTGAGATTTAATGTATGGACCCTGGAGGCCTGGCTGAGCTAGAGTTCGGGGGCCTCTCCTATTGGTCTCAAACCCATACGCCACCTTGGTTTTTAGAATAATTATCTTGATGTTAGACACAGTAGAAATTATGAAAGATTTTTAAATGCACGTGTGGACACGCATGTAGATACCAGTCATGTAAACAAACTATGCTTTTCATCTGTGCATTTGTGCGCAGCATTTTTCAGCCCTGAAAATGTCAACGTGGTAATGTGGAATCTTGTACCTCGTCCCACTCTATCGCCACCTGAACCCCAGCTTCCTCCCAGGATGTGGAGGGGACACGGTGGAGGCCTGGGTGATTGAGGTTGAATGTTGGGTGGCCACCTGGGTGAAGGTATGAAGTTCCAAACTAGCACCAAAGCCGGCCAGAGGGACCTTTTCCTTACGTGCAGATTCCCTGACAGTCTGTGAGGAAATTCCTTTTATTTGATTTTATTTTTTCTCTTTTAATGAAATGAATGTCTTCTCTTATGAAAAGTGTTGTTACATTATATTCAGAAACAGCATTTTAATAAACACTTGTCTTGATTATAAAGCAGGTTAAAAGCTATGCTTCTTAGTGGTCATAGCCGGTTCCTAGGGCAGCCCTAACAAAATTCCACAAGCCACATGACTTAAAACACCAGGAGTCCATTCTCTCCCATTCCTGGAGGCCAGAAGTCTCAGATTGAGATGTCAGCAGGCTGGCCCTCTGCTGAAGGCTCTGGGTGGGCTCCTTTCTTGCCCATCTGCTAGCTTCCGTGGTTTCCAGCAACCCTGGATGTCCCTAGACTTACAGATATGTCATCCTAGTCTTCGCCTTGTCTGTCTATGTTAACACGGTCATTTTCCTACGTGGACACCATCCTAGTGGGTTAAGAGCCCGCCCTGCTCCAGTGTGACCTCATTTGATGAATTCTGTGTGTGTGATTGGATGTATTTTTTTTTTCTTTTTTATTGACATATGATTGACCTACAGTGAGCCCTGAAAAGAGTGAAAATATTAGTCGTTCAGTCGCGTTTGACCCTGCGACTTCATGGACTGTAGCCCACCAGGCTCCTCTGTCCATGGGATTCTCCAGGCAGGAACACTGGAGTGGGTTACCTGTCCTTCTCCAGGGGATCTTCCCAACCCAGGGATCGAACCCAGGTTGATTCTTTTACCACCTGAGCCACCAGGAAAGCGCAAATTGACCCTCAACACTATGTTGATTCCGGGTGCATGACTAATGACTCGATCTTTGTATACATTACAGAATGATCCGCACGACAAGTCTAGTTACCATCTGTCACCATACAAACAAACATATGACACTATTATTGACTGTATTCCCCAGGCTCTCTGTTTTATCCCCTTGACTCATTTTGTAGCTGGAAGTTTCTCCCTCTTGCTGCTGCTGCTAAGTCGCTTCAGTCGTGTCCGACTCTGTGCGACCCCATAGACGGCAGCCCACCAGGCTCCCCTGTCCCTGGGATTCTCCAGGCAAGAACACTGGAGTGGGTTGCCCTTTCCTTCTCCAATGCATGAAAGTGAAAAGTGAAAGTGAAGTCGCTCACTGAAGTCGTGTCTGACTCTTAGCGACCCCACAGACTGCAGCCCACCAGGCTCCTGCGTCCATGGGATTTTCCAGGCAAGAGTACTGGAGTGGGGTGCCATTGCCTTCTCCCTCTTAGGCTCCCTTATATATTTCACTCACCTTCACCTCCTGCCCCCTGCCTACTACCTCTTTCTATGAGTCTGTTTCCGTTTTGTTGTGTTTCTTCATTTGTTTTGATTTTTAGATTCTATGTCTAAGTGCAATCATGCAGTATTTCTCTTTGATTTGTTGAGTTTCATGTAATACCCTACACTGACTCAATGGACACGAGTTTGGGTAAACTCCAGGAGTTGGTGATGGCCAGGGAAGCCTGGCGTGCTGCAGTCCATGTGGTCACAGAGAGTTGGACACGACTGAGTGACTGAACTGAATAGCCTGTGGGTCCATCCCCGTGGTCACAGATGGCAAGGTTTCCTTCTGTTTTTATGGCTGAGCCATTTTCCTCTGTGTGTGTGTGTGTGTGTGTGTGTGTGACGTCTTCTTTATCCGTTCATCTCTCGATGGACGCTGAGGTTGCTTCCAGATCGTGGCTATTCTAAATAATTCTGCAGTGAACATAGGGACATGTATATCTCTTCAACTTCGTGCTTTCGTCTTCTTCAGGAAAATGCCCAGAAGTGGCGTCGGCTGGGTCGAGCGGCCGTTCTGCTTGTAAAGTTCTGGGGAAGCCCCGTTCTCTTTTCCGCAGTAGCTACACCAGTCGGCCTTCTTACCGTCACTGCATCGTATGGGTTCCCTTTTCTTTCCATCCTTGGACACACTTGTTATTTGTTGTCTGTCTGGCTGAGCCCACGCTCAACAATCTGACGGGTGTCAGGTGCGTATCTCGTTGTGTTTTCAGTTGGCGTTTCATCTTGATGAATTCTATCCGCAACCAACCTATTTCCAAATGAGGTCGCACTCTAAGGTGTCCAAGGTATTGGGACCACAAGATATCTATTTTAGAGGGGGGCCCAGTTCAACCCGCAGTAGTGGCGATCTCCCTTTACCCTTAGCCATTTACAGGGCGGGTGGAGAAGTCCAAACTGGTATAAATTGTTTGTCTTTAATCAAATGAACGAGCCGGCAGAACAGAGCTGCAGGTGTTGGCCACCTGCCACCCACCAGGCCTGCTGTTGCGGGGCCTGGGTGACCATCATACACAAGCCCCAGGGGACTGTGTCTTTCCTGACATTTCTGGGAGGCCTGGGAGCTCTCGTGGCCTGTCCGTCAGGAGGGGGTTTTTTCGTGAGCAAGGTGTAGGTGGCTTTGCTGGTTTGTGGAGCCTGTTCTCGATCGCAGGTGAGCAGGAAGTAGTGGGCTTTGCCTTGAGACCGGCCCGGAGGGCTGCTGCTTATGAGGATGGGGTTCAGGGGGTGAAGTGTTCAAAGTGGAGACTGTAGGCCCACTTAACCTGATCCCTGGAATATTCCGTCATGCAACCATGTGATGTTGACCGTGTGAAGCCCCCAGCCGCCAGGGGAGGCTCTAGAATCCACGATCTGTAGTGCAACCCCCTTCCATTTCCCAGCAGAGGTGATCGAGGGTAGAACCAGTTGTGCCTGTGAGTGGTTTTGATGCCTGGAATCCCCAGGCCCTTCCATGGAGTTTCTTGTCCAGTTTCTTGTGAAAGAAATTGCACCGTGGAAGACTCGTTGGTGCCAAAGTGAAAGGGACTCAGTTGTGTCCGACCCTTTGCGGCCCCATGGAGGCTATACAGTGTCCAGGAATTCTCCAGGCCGGAATACTGGACTGGGTAGCTGTTTCCGTCTCCAGGGGACCTTCCCAACCCAGGGGTTGAACCCAGATCTTCAGCACTGCAGGCGGATTCTTTCCCAGCTGAGCCAACAGGGGAGCCCAAGACTGTTGGAGTGGGTCTGGCACATATTTCAAGGCTTCCTGGCGCTTTTCAGGGAAACGTGTTAAACAGACATGTCAGAAATGCTCCGAACTTGAAAGTCTCAGAGTGCAGTAGGTGAAACCTTGACCTTGGGTTCGCCTCTCTTGGCGACGGTGGCTTCACGTGGTAAACAGCAGATCACCTGGGTGCCCCATCACCGTGTTCAGCCCTCGGGGATGGACCTTGGGGCCTTGGACGATCAGCTTCCAGGAGCAGTTTGGACCACGGGGAATACGATTTCCCATCATAATTACAACCCCTGAGCCTGATCCAGCTCCAAAATTAGGGCCCCAGTTAGAATGTGTGCACATCCACTGTTTCTGAGTGCTGCTGTGAGAAAGTCTGCTAAACAGAAATGGGAATTGTGCATGTGAGAAAAATAATCCAGAATAGTTGAAAGCCATAAGTGGGGACTCTTTTCTTTCAGGTCAATCTACACTTTAACGACCTAGACAGCATATTAAAAAGCAGAGCCGTTGCTGTACCGACAGAGGTCTGTCTCGTCAAGGCTACGGCTTAACCAGCAGTCATGTATAGATGTGAGAGTTGGACTACAAGAAAGCTGAGCACCGAAGAATGGATGCTTTTGAACTGTGGTATTGGAGAAGAATCTTGAGAGTCCGTTGGACTGCAAAGAGATGCAACCAGTGCATCTTAAAGTTCTGTCCTGAGTGTTCGTTGGAAGGACTGATGTTGAAGCTGAAATGCCAGTACTTTGGCCACCTGATGTAAAGAACTGACTCATTGGAATAGACCCTGATGCTGGGAAAGATTGAGGGTGGGAGGAGAAGGGGACGACAGAGGATGAGATGGTTGGATGGCATCACTGGCTGAATGGACATGAGTTTGGGTAAACTCCAGGAGTTGGTGATGGACAGGGAAGCCTGGTGTGCTGCAGTCCATGGGGTCGCAAAGAGTCAGACACGACTGAGCCACTGGACTGAACTCTTTAACAATGATGTAACATACAGCACAGCGTCTCGAGACCTTATGTGAAGAATTTGCTAAAATAAGGCAGACATGTTTAGGATTCATCTCATTCTGAATCAAGACCTTTACACTTGATTGGAAAGAACTTTTCTTCTAATCTAATGGAAAATGGTGGGTCATGGCTAAAGAACCCACACGCCGGTACAAGAGACACGAGTTCCATCTCTGGGTCGGGAAGATCCCCAGGAGAAGGGAATGGCAACCCACTCCAGTATTCTTGCCTGGAGAATCCCATGGACAGAGGAGCCTGGCGGGCTACAGTCCATGAGGTTTCGAAAGAGCCGGACACGACTGAGCGAGTGAACAACAAACAACAACAATGGAAAAATGCCGGTTTTGTACCATTCGGACATGGAAGTGCCTAGCTGAGGGGAGCAAGTGATTGCTGGGGATTTAGGGGTGGAAATGTCAGTGTGGTTTCTAAGCATGTGTGGTTTACCTGGTAGACCCGGTTTTACTGAAAGAGAGCTATGTGATGGGGTCAGGGTGCATGCATGTAGTTTTCTGGGTCTTACATTTGCAGCTGTTTGTGTGTTTGCATGCTTGGTTGAAGGCAAACAAATGGAATTACATACTAATTGGCTTGGAGGGGTTGGCGAGTTGTGGGGAGCGAATGAATGGGATTAGTCTCTACGCCAGTGTTCTCTGACGTCCACCAGTGCGTTCCCAGTTCCAGCCCTTGTGTTGTTTATCCACTGGGGTGTGAGAGATCACCCCAGCACTGCCAGCTACACACTGCAGACACAGATCACCTCCCGTGGGTTCTGAGACTCAGGAATCCAAGCACGGATGAGCCAGAGTGTTCCCGCTCAAGGTCTCCTGTGAGTTGCAGTCATCGTGTTGGCCCCAAGACCACAGTCTCTTGAGCCTAGTGCCGGGCTGGAGGCTCAACCCCAAGCCCGTTCATGAACGTGGCAGTTGGCGGGAGGCTTCAGTCCCCTCCCGTCTCTGCAGGGCTGCCCGTGACCTGGCTTCCCCAGAGTGTGTGATCGAGAGAGAGAGAGAAAGAGAGAAAGAGAGATAGCAGAGGAGGGGAAACAGAGTACAGGAGAAAGAGAGAGAAGGACGGTGCTGGGGACTTCCCTGATGGAGCAGTGATTAAGACTCTAATCTCCCAGTGCAAGGAGATCTTCCAGCCCTGGATGGGGAACTAAAGGTGTCATATGCCTCATGGCACAGCCAATAAATAAATTAACAATAGAATAACTTAAAAACATTAAAAAGAAAGTGCTGGAAGCCACATGCTTTCACAGTCCGACCTAGAGGGGACGTGCTCTTCCTTCTGCCGTGTTCTGTGGGTCGCATAGACCAATCCTGGTCAGTGTGGGTTGGGGTGGTTCCTGGGTGCAGATACCAGTGGGGTGGGGCTCCTTGGATTTCATCTCAGAGGCTGCCTGGGGCCTTATGTGGCATCTAGTGGTTAGGACTCCATCCTTAAGCTGCACAGGTTCAAGCCCTGCTCGGGGAGCTGAGAGTCCACATGCTACATGGTGGGGCCACATAAATGAGATAACAAATAACAAATAAAAATGCATGTGAAGAGGCTGCGTACTACAGCCTTTTATTTTCTGCACCCGTAAGTTGCCATCTTGGTTAGAGAATTACTCACTTGAGTACTTAGTCAACTGTCAGAAAGTGGGGGGAAATTTCTGTAGCTGTGTCTGTGCCCTGACTTTTGGATACAATAGAATCTGCATGTAATGACTGTCACTTTACTCTGTGTGTGTGCGTGCTCAGTCGTGTCTAACTCTTCTTGACCCCATGGACTGTGTAGCCCACCAGTCTCCTCTGTCCATGAGATTCTCCAGGGCAAGAATACTGGAGCGGGTTGCTGTTTTCCTTCTCCAGGGGAATCTTCCCAATCCAGGGATCGAACCCGAGTCTCTTGCATCTCCTGCACTGGCGGGCAGATTCTTTCCCACGAGCAGCATCTCAGAAGCCCATCGCTTTACTACGTAGCTAAATAAAAAATTATGCACCTGTTTTGTGCTCTCCACGATAGTCTTGGACAGAAAGTCAGTTTCCCTCCCAGGAAATGGAAACATCCATTGAGCCCCCGCTGGTGGACGTGGCCAGTCAGCTCTCCTCCCATTTCCTCCTTAAACTCGGGAAATAAATCTTCAGTGACTGCCTGAATTATTGCTGCCCCTGCACGTTTACCTTCTGCCCCAAGGCATTTAGGAAAGGTTGCCCTTGCCTTTTCTAAATAATGAATTGCCTTTTTTTTTTTTTTTGTCTTCTAGGCAAAGTTAATGGGGGAAAAAAAATGAATGAGAATTTTTTTCCCCACCCCTGAGCTCTTTCTAACAGTTTCAAGGATGATAACATCTTTATTGCATTTCAGTGTCAGCGCTAACATCATTCATTCATTCCGCAGATAACCTCCATGTGCCGGTGAGGCTGTAAAAGTGCAGAGGTCAAGTGTAAGCTCAAATGACCTCTTCACGGTAATTTAAAGGCACGTCAGGAGAAGGCCACGGCAACCCACTCCAGTACTCTTGCCTGGAAAATCGCATGGATGGAGGAGCCTGGTAGGCTGTAGTCCATGAGGTCTCGAAGAGTCGGACACGACTGAGCGACTTTTGTTTCACTTTCATGCATTGGAGAAGGAAATGGCAACCCACTCCAGTGTTCTTGCCTGGAGAATCCCAGGGACGGTGGAGCCTGGTGGGCTGCCGTCTACGGGGTCGCACAGAGTCGGACACGACTGAAGCGACTTAGCAGCAGCAGCAGAAGATAGAAGAAAGGGCTTCCCTGGTGACTGAGACTGTAAAGAACCTGTCTGTCAGTGCAGAAGATCCAGGTTCCATCCTTGGGTCAGGAAGATTCCCCTTGGAGGAGGGCATGGCAACCTACTGCAGTATCCTTGCCTGGAGAATCCCAGGGACAGAGGAGCCCGGTGGGGGCTACATGGTCCACGGGGTGGGTCACAGAGAGTCAGACAGGACTGAGCAGAGACAGAAGAAATGAACCCCGGTGGGTAGGGAAGTGAATTTTGTGAATTCTCCACCCGCAGGTTGACTTGATGAACATTTCGGAGGATCCTCAGAGTCAGGATTCTCTTATCGTTCGCGTTTTCTAGAAAGGCAACTGCTGTGCAGAGAGAGGAGTGGGTTTCCGGGCTAGGGAACTGGACCTGGCCCAAGGTGGACCCCAAAGGGTCTGACCCCCAGAGCGGCTGCGTCAGCAGCCTTCATGTACAGAAGAAGCCTTGGCATGTGGAAAGGCTGCACGGGGAGCCCTTTACTTGCCCTAAATGCCCCTGGTCTGTTTGGCACAAGGTTGGAGATACTGCAACCTTCACAGCTAGTGGCCATCATGCCGCTGTCCAGGGATTTGCCAGTATCCTTCCCCCAAACCCCAACTTTAGTTTTTTTCCCATGGACACTCATCTTCCCTGCCTTTTCAAGTTCAGCTAAGGCAGATAGCCAAAATTCCTAAGGGAGGAAAAGCGGAAAGTCAAAGAGACATGAAAGAAAATGGCATTTTGAAGGACAGAAATGCATCTTGATAGGATCGTGTGTGTGTGTGTGTGTGTGTGTGTGTGTGTGTGTGTGCACACGTATGTTTCCTCCAGGGTTGCCAAGACCGAGGACTGCTGATGCGTCCAAAGATTTGGAGTGAGGCTCGCTCATAACTGTGAGGGAATTACTGATGGTTTGGCCACAGTAACAGCTGTTGACCCAGATGGGGGTGGGATTGGGAACCTGTGTGTGTGTGCGGATTTGCTACCCAGAGACATGGACCTTGATGTAGGTGGCACGTACACACACTCCTGCACAGATTTCTTAACCATGATGGTTGAGCCGTGTTTGCAGGAAGAATGAGGCCCCTCTCTGGGCATTTCATCAGAAAGCAGCCATTAAAAAGAATGCATTTGAATCACTTCTAATGAGGTGGGTGAAACCGGAGCCTATTATACAGAGTGAAGTAAGCCAGAAAGAAAACCACTAATACAGTGTACTAACACATATATATGGAATTTAGAAAGATGGTAACAATGACCCTATATGTGAGACAGCAAAAGAGACACAGATGTACAGAACAGTCTTTTGCACTCTGTGGGAGAAGGCGAAGGTGGGATGATCTGAGAGAATAGCATTGAAACATGTATATTATCATACGTCAATCAGATCGCCAGTCCAGGTTCGATGCATGAGCCAGGGTGCTCGGGGCTGGTGCACTGGGATGACCCAGAGGGATGGGATGGGGAGGGAGGTGGGAGGGGGGTTCAGGATGGGGGACACATGTACACCCGTGGTGGATTCATGTCAAGTATGGCAAAAACCACTACAGCATTGTAAAGTAATTAGCCTCCAATTAAAATAAATCAATTAGAAAAAAAGAAATGAAACACGTATACATGATTTAAAAAAATTTTGTCCACTGTATATCTGATTATTTTTCACGTTTAACCTTTTCTCGATCCATGTCCTTTTTTTGTCTCAGAATTCCCGTCCCCATCACACTGAACTCAGTTGTCCTGTCTCCATCTTTCCTTTGGGCCAGGGCAGCGTCTCGGACTTTGTTTGGTGGTGGTGGCTCTGTTTTGAGGGATACCGGCCGCGACTTCCGTAGAACGTCTCTCACTTTGGGCTTGGCACGTGTGTGCCCCGTGATGAGGCTGGGCTTATGAGTTTGGGGGACATAGACCGCAGAGACGGGCCCTGTGATCACGTTGCCTCCAGGGCGGGGACTCTCAACGTGACCTAACGCTGATGAGCTTGCAGAGCTTGCCCTCTGCTCAGGGTTTGCGTTTGCAGAGTCCCTTCAGTGTCGAGTTACCACTTTCCCCTCTCTTGTGTGTCCACACTTCTTTCAAAGCCCATGCTTACTGCTATAGGGGGAGCAAGGTAAGCGTCACCTCCTGGAGACTTAAGCTTAAGCTGTTTGAATGCTAGGCTTCCCTAGTGGCTCAGCGATAAAGAAACAGCCTGCCAAGGCAAGAGATGCTGGTTCGATCCCGGGGTCGGGAAGATCCCCTGGAGAAGGAAATGGCAACCCACTCCAGTAGTATTATTTTTTTTTAACTTTTGGGGACTGCACCATGAGGCTCATGGGATCTTATTTCCCCCGCCAAGGATCGAACCCGTGCCCCCTGAGTGGGAAGCACGGAGTCTGAACCACTGGATCGCCAGGGCAGCCCCCCGCTGCTGTGATCTTGCCTGCAAAATCCCGTGAACAGAGGGAGCCTGGCGGGCTTTATAGTCCACAGGGTTGCAAAAGGGTGGGATACGACAGCATCTAAACAGCAGCAAATTTAAACGCAGGTTTCTTCACTCATTGCTTGATGGAAGGTAATTCAGCCTTGTCTTGGAATACGGGTCCGGTAATTCCAGTTTGGGGTCGTCTCTCCGTAATAAACTGTACCCGTGATGCACCCTCTGCCGTTCCCAGGGTTGAGTCCCGTGAAGCGCAGTGGTTCCCGAAGGAAACCACCTCCGCACAGAATCCATCTGCATGTTCACTGCCTTCTCTGAGATCTCTTCACTCTTGTCCGCCCCGCCAGCGTTTTCATGATAACTTTTTTTTTTTTTAATTTTGGGCTGCACTCTGTACCATGCACACAGCATGTGTGATCTGAGTTTCCCCGACAGGAGGTCAAACCCACATCCCCTGCGGTGGACACTCACTCGAGTCTTAACCACCGGACCTTCCGGAAGCCCCTCATGGTACATTTTTGTCTGATGACGTGTCTGTTAGTCTGTAACAAAGCATCGAAAGTAGTTTTGGTAGGGGGAAAAAAAGACTGTCTTCCTAACTGATAAGCTTATGTAATATTTCGTTACATTTCATTGATGGAGTAAGATGCCCCATCGCATAAGCAGGTTTGGGGCCCCATCAACACTGGGGTATGAAGGCCAAGGGTACCTGGCTCAGGTGGAAAGGGCCCCCTGGGGCTGGGGGGGGGGGTCCACTGGATTAAGAAGGAGGCATTGGCCTACGGATTTCCAGGGCCTGTGGATGGCTGTCATCGCGTTTACAGAATCAGCAGCCTTGGTGATTTCATCGAGAAGGTCAACAGGAGGCCTTGTTAAGAGACCTTCTCCTCCATGTTATTTTTAGAAGCAGCAAATATCAACCATAAATATTTAATGTTGTGTTTATAGACTCTGGCATCATAAACCTTCACAAGGTGACTCAGAGGAGGCTGATCACTGTGAACCCCCGAGGAGAAGGAATCTCCGCCCCGCCCCCGCCCCGAGCTGGCACACCGCACCTCTTGAGGAAAACCATCGTTGACGTTCTTGGGAAAGAGGTGAACAGGTACATCGCTGTCTTAATTCATCTTCTTCATCCTTGGCAGATGAGGAATTTAGTCATTACTCTTTGCTGGCCAGGATTTTCAGTCTCTCTTTTCTGATTTCTAAAAGCAATGTGCTGCATAGAATGAGCAATTTGGGGAAAAAAACAAAGAATGGAATCTGGAAACAAAATAAACACCTCTGAGCCCACCCACGCCAGTTCCCCCATCAGACTGTTGGTACATCTCCTCCCAGCTGCCTGTATTCCTGTGCATGAAACGTCAGGAAGGTTCAGCTTTGTGACCCGGCTCTCCCAACTTAACCTTTACGGAGTGAGCCTTGTGATCATTGCCGACGTTCATTGAAAACATTTTTCAGGCATCCATCCCGTCGAGTTTGTGTGCCGTAATTGATTTAACATTTGTTGCTGGAGCTTCAGATTGCTTCCAATTTTTTTTTTTTTTTTTTTTGCCTTAGGAGAGATGGCTAGGAATGGAGCTGTAGGGCTCTTGAGACCGATTACCAAATTGCTTTCCTTGAAAGTTTGTGCTGGTTGTTCCCTGTTGCCAGGGAGCCCAGGGTTGGGTGGGCTGGGGTGAGGGATGCGGCCCCGCCTCTCAGACAGCTCAGGACATTGTGGTCAACTGAGACGGGAACGCGGGCACTTTTTTTGTTTTGTTTTTGCATGTCTTTGATTTAAAAAAAAAAATGAGGTGGACTATTTCATCCTGTTCGCCAGTCTTTTGCATTGCGTTTTTTTTTTCTGTGACTTGGACATAAGTTGCTTTGCAAGCAATGGCTCGGGTTCTGTTTGGGGTTACGCTCTCTGGGTTCCACGTGAATGCCAGCTGTTTTAATAAAGACTGCACTGTCAGAGTTTCAGCTACACGGGCTGTTTCTGGCGTTTGCCGGGAAGTTGAGTCTCCCGACTGGAGCCAGACTGTGAGTCTGTATATTGGGGCTGCGTCTTAAACAGGAGTTGAGTCCAGAAAGCAGGAAGGCGGGTCAGCATATGAACTTATTACTGAGATTATACCAAAATACGTTCTTTGCTCATTAACTCTCTTTGACCCCTTTCCTTAAAGCCGTTGTGGGGGGAGGGGGGGATGTGCGCTGTGACTGCTCATGGATGAGAATTGATGCCTTTGAATATCACTGCTCTACGTGAATTCAGCTCATCTCACGATTCCCAGTGTGTTTATCAGAAGACGATGTTTTTACAGAATGACATCTGTAGGAAAAGCGCAGATTCTTAGGTTAGCCTGCAAAAGATCTTAAAATATTTATAATTATCAATAGGCCGGCTTGCACTTCGCTTCTACTTGTCATTAGCCCAAGTTTGTTTCCCAAGGGTGTGTGTCTAGGTGTGACTGAGTGTGTACGGGTGACATATATTTTGCTGTGCAAATGAATGGATCGAATGTCTCTGCCGTGTCTTTGAAGCACGGTGCCGTTTCGTGGCATGCTAGGGACAAGGAGGGGATTGGTTGTTTTCTGTGTTGCTCTGAAGTCATCAGTGAGGCGTCTCTGCGTTTGCTGTTGCTTCTCTCTCCTTGCGCTGTTGTATAACATCACACATTTGGAAAGCTTTGCAAAGATCTATTTCAGTTCCTCCTTTTAGAGTGTTTAAGTATTTCTTTTTTTTTTTTTTTTTCCATTTCCAAACCTGGAAAGGAAATGAATGAAAGGCGAGGAAAAAGATGATACAGCAATGATCAGTAGAAGGACTCCCCTGACGGTCAGGTGGTTAAGATTCGGCACTTCCACGGCAGGGGTTGCTGGTTTGATCCCTGGTCAGGGTACTATAAAATCCTGCATGCCTCTTGATGTGCCCGCAAAAAAAAAAAAAAAATAAAAATTCATCGATAGATTATTAAAAACAAATGTAATGATTTTGGGATACGGTTCTTGTCGCCTTGTAGCTTAACGGCTTTCGCTTCTCAATGATGTGTGAATGTTTTTGCTCTAGATTATGTTCAATAGGTGAGAGTCTAGCCATGAATCATTTCCTGCCAAATTTCAATCAATGAGGTAATACGTGGAAAAATGGCCTTATTTCTATAGTAACATGCATCTTCTCAGGTCTCAGGGTTCTTTTTCCTCTCAGTATGTTGCTGCTACACACTAGGAGTTGCCTTGTTTCTACACTCTGCGATTACACACAGAAATGAGGAATGGGGAGAGGACTCACTCCCAGGTTCCTTTCCCCACGGTGGCTCAAGGTGAGAGATGCTCACTTTGAACTCCGTTTCCCAGGGCGTGTGGTTAACACAGATAGGTGCAGGGTACCGGTTCCAACTGTGGGCAAACGGAAGCCATATTCCCTCTGCCCAAGTAGTAAAAGTAGAAAGCTCTCCTATACTATCGTACCATTGTTGCAAAATAAACTCCTTCTCCTTAACACCAACCTGGGCTTGCCTGGTGGCTCAGCAGTAAAGGATTGGCCTGCCAATGCAGAAGATTCGGCTGCCAGTGCAGGAGACTCGTCTTTGATCTCTGGGTCAGGAAGATACCCCTGGAGAAAGAAATGGAAACCCCCTCTAGTGTTCTTGCCTGGAGAATCCCGTGGACAGAGGAGTCTGGTGGGCTACAGTCTTTTGAGGTTGCAAAAGAGTGGAACACGACTCAGGAGACTCAGTGGCTAGAAAACAACTCAGTGGCTAGGCAACTCAACCAATCCATCTCTGAATGGTGTGGTTTTTTTTTTTTTATTGTTCAAAGTAGACCTCAAAGTGACAATAAAGGGCCTCTTGCAAAAGGAGGCCTTCGAATGTTCAGTTTGTCATCATTGATGAGATGCACACAGCTCCCTGTGCTGGGAGCCTAAGCATCTCTAGCTGTGAGTTCTCCAGCGCTTTGAGTAGGCGAGGCTTAATTAAACTTTAAAAGTGATAGCCGACAGTGTAAGGGGCAGGAAGCCTTGTCTAACAGGAGGTTTAATATAACAATAACGGCAAGAAAAACTGTCTGTAGTCCTGGCTAAAATATCTGTTCAGCAGCACCCTATCTTAAACAGAATGTGTGCAAGCTCAGTCGTGTCCGACTCTTTGCAACCCTTTGGATTGTAGCCCGCCAGGCTCCTCTGCCCATGGGATTCTCCAGGCAAGAATACTGGAGTGGGCTGCCATTTCCTGGTCCCGATCCAGGGAATTGAACCCGCATCTCCTGTGTCTCCTGCGTTTGCAGGCGGATTCTTTACCCACTGAGCCATCAGGGAAGCCCATCTTAAACACGGTCGCACTGAGATTTGACCTGTACTGTTGACTGTGGTACAGAGTCCACTGTAGCATCATCACCCTAGGTCTCCCATGGCAACCTGCTAGGAAGAGGGGTGCAGCTCTGGTGACGTCACCCCCCAGGTTATACATGAGACAGGCTCAGCCAGACGCGGTCCACACCCAGTGCTCTGCAGTGAGCCCGGGAGTTCACAGCGCACCTTGCTGTCTGCTGGGCCAGGTGGCTCTGAAACCGGAAGGTGTAACAGTACACACCCAGGTGAGAGGTCAGTGTTTGCCCACAAAGCGAGCAACCTGCCAATGACCGTGGCTTTTTTGAGACCCACAACCCTTTCAGGCGTCTTAACAGAACTTGTGATAAGTCTCTATATTAAAAAATCCTCAAAGTGAAAATTGTTTTTTTTACTAGAGAAAGGTGGTCTGCATTTAGAACAATTTGTGATTATTAATCTGTCTTGAATTGGTCACGGAATAAACAAATGATGCGATGGGCATCTAATTAAAATTTTGCAGTGGACACAAAAGAAGCCTTGGAAAAATGCTATGGTTTCATCTAGCTGAGTATTAGTAACACATTTTAGAGCCTGCAGGCACCATGGAAACTGTCTGGGTTTTTGCACTTGCCAAATAGAAGTAGAATGCAAACCATAAATTTAATATAAGGTTTTCTAGTAGCCACAGTAGAGAAGTAAAAAGAAATCATAAATTATTTTTGCAATATATATCTAAATATATGCTGCTGCTGCTGCTATGTCACTTCAGTCTTGTGTGACTCTGTGCAACCCCATAGACGGCAGTCCACCAGGCTTCTCTGTCCCTGGGATTCTCCAGGCAAGAATACTGGAGTGGGTTGCCATTTCCTTGTCCAATGCATGCACGCGTGCTAAGTCGATTCAGTCATGTCTGACTCTGTGCAACCCCATGGACAGCAGCCCACCAGGCTCCTCCATCCAAAGAATTCTCCAGGCAAGAATACTGGAGTGGGTTGCTATTTCCTTCTCCAAAATATATGCTCGATTAATATTATTTGCAACAGTGAAAAAAAAAAAAATCAGTCTCTCAGTCATGTCCCAACTCTTTGGGACACTGTGGACTGTAGCCTGCCAGACTTCTCTGTCCATGAGATTGTCCAGGCAAGAATACTGGAGTGGGTTGCCATTGCCTTTTCCAGGGGATCTTTCCGGACCAGGGATCAAACCCAGGTCTCTTGCACTGCAGGCAAATCTAACCGTTTGAGCCACCAGGGAAGCCCATTATTTGCAACATATGTATTAATGTAATCAACTCACTATCCAAAATAGTGTCATGTTGACAAGTTACCCATATTTAAAAAATCATCCAAGACATATCTTATGTTCTTTCCATTTCTGTACTAAGTCTGAAAAATCCAGCGTGGAATTTAAACCTACAGCACTTCTTACTTTGGACTCGTTGCCTTGGTCAGTCCAGTCTGAGCCCCCAAATTCCAGTGTCTATGTAAAAATATGAAAATGTGCATTATGAAAAATAATTTTCTAGCAGGAAGTTACACTATTTTCAGAAAATTTAAAAGTTGGGTGGCTTGTCCGGTTTTCTTTTTAATCTATTTGAAATTTGTCGAGGGGAAAAAAAAATGCTGTGGGTGCATAATTTAAGAATTTGCATGTGGACCAATTACAGAGGAATCGTGTGGCCTGGAATGTCCCCAGGTCCTTCCATCCTGCAGACTACAATCATCAAACTTTCACTCCTGCAGGCTTCTTAGCAGTTTAGGGGCCACAAGCCTTGTAGACCCAAGGAGCACCCTCAAATATAGCTAGGGTTACGGAGGATCAGATTTAGAGATTTTATTTCCTTATTGATTTAAATTTCGATCCTTGGTTCAGCTGCTCCATAAGTTGTATGTTGCGAATCACATGGGTGTGTGTACCTGTGTTTTCAGTGTACGGAATACATCTTCTGAACTCTGATAGCAGTGGTCTATTTCCTTTGAAAATTCCGTTTCCTAATTAAGATGTGGCGCAAGTGGAAAATACATAGACTTTGGGAATTTTAGACATTTTGTAGGTAAAAGGAATGTCGAAGATCTCAATAATTTTTTTAAAAACCAGTGTGAACTACAGTTGAAATGATGCTATTTGGGATATGCTGGGTTAAGTTTAAATATGTTGTGAAAATTAGTTTGCTTTTAAACATTCTTTAATTAGATGTAAGCTCACCTTGCGTTTCCGTTGGCCCATCCACATCGCATTTCCATTGGCCCATCCACATCACATTTCTCTTGGCCCATCCACGTCGCGTTTCCGTTGGCCCATCCACGTCGCATTTCCGTTGGCCCATCCACGTCGCATTTCCGTTGGCCCATCCACATCTCCCATCAGAGCTCTCACACCACAAAGGAAAGAAGCAGTGCTTGAGATCACAGGCGGTGGGTTGGTTGTGACATCCGCGTCTGAACACGGGCCCTGCTTTCACTGTCGGCCTTCCTAAAGCGTTCTGTATACCCAGGTGAGTCAGCATGAGGATTTGTTTGCCTCGCTGTGAGCCGTGTTCATGCGTGGCCACCTCCCCTTACCTCTGCTGGATGTATGGGTTCCTGGCCACAAAAGGCGGTGCTGACGTGGAAGGGAACGAGGTCCTCGGTCTACGCTGTTTTTCTGACCCCTCGGCATCCCCCGTGAGATAAAGGTGGTTGGTTCTTCCCGCTGTGCACTTAAAAAAAGGTCTCAGAGGTTGAATTGGGCTTCCCAGGTGATGCTAGTGATAAAGAACCCACCTGCCATTGCAGGAGTTGCCAGTTCGATCCCTGGCTCGGGAAGATCCTTGGAAAAGGATCTGGCAACCTGTTTCAGTATTCTTGCATTCTTGGAGAATCCCACAGACAGAGGAGCCTGGCAGCCTATAAGTTCAGGGGTCCCCATGTGCACACGCTTTGAAACTCATACAGGTTCAGAGCCAGAAAGTCATAAACTCAGGGCTGCCTCTAACTGATGCCTCCTCTGATGAAAGGGATTTTCTTCAGGCTTTGTTTATATGGTAAAACACCCTAGGGTGCCCATGAATGAACACTGGTTCCAAAACACACTGTGAAGTCTTAGGTTTCTGACCAGGAAATCATTAGTAGCTGTAGTTTTTAATTTCTTCACTTCCTCTTCCCTGTTGATGAATGTCTCTGTTGTTATAAGAGGCCAGGAAGCAGCTTCTGACCTTTCTGCAAGGTAATTTGGCAGTGATGGGGTGAGTCACTTAAGTCAGCTGAGATGTAACTTTCTGTAGCTTTGGAAGTGGGGTGATGGACCTCTCGTTCCATAAAGCACTGCCTCACAGTTCTGTCCTCCTCTGTGTCTGGAATGGCTGCCCCAGCTCCTGCCCTCACAGTCACATCCCTGAGTAGGAGTGAGGAGGGGGATTCCATTGCCTTTAAGAGCAGAGACTAGAGATTTCATATTTGACTTTTGCTTGTAGCCGTTGGCTAGAACTGGGTTACGGGGAAAACTTGTCCTTTTGAGAGGGGTGTGACCATGTGCCCACACAGAATCCAGGTCTCCTGTTCTCAAAGGGTGAGGGATGGAATTGGATAATGGTAGTCTGATAATGGTAGTCTAGCAGATTCTACCTTCGACCTTGTCCTCACTCTAGTGGGAACACGGTGTTGCTAAAACAATCACGTGTTCAACGCAGAATTCTAGACTGTGGGACGAGGATGGGGGTATATGGTACAGCAACGGCTCCTGCAGAGAGCTTCTGGGTTCCGTCTTCTGCTCATCTGTGTTTCCTTTCTTGCCCACCACTTACTCTGAGTTTCAGCCAGGTGACCAGGAACCTCTTTCTTTGTGCACCAAGTGGGAATATGATCTCCGGGGAGTTTATAGTGGTTGCATGAAGTAATAAAGATGAAAGAGCATGCCTTTGTTGTCTTCCTCCTACCTCGGTCAGACTTAGTCTAATGTGCTGTTTGTTGGGAGTTATCTTTTTATGCAAAGCCTGTGTGGTTTGTAGCACAGGCTTCTTGTACAGGAAGGGGCTTAGGCGTCTGTCTCTACGGTCCTTCCACACCACGTAGCACTTTGCAGAATATTTGCACATGAAGTTCTTGATGAACTTGTATGCTCCTGGGTCATTTGCGTTCACGCCATCTCTCAGATTGAACGTGTTCACCTAACCAGTAAATAAATGTTTCTAAAGCACCTGCCACCTGTCTCAGGAATTCTTCTAGATGCAGAGAATCTAACAGTGAACAAATTAGACAGAACGCGTACATCCTGGTGGATAAAAGTATGTGTTGGGTGTGACACATTGGGTGTTGTTATTTAGTCGTGTCTGATTCTTTTTTGCGACCCCATGGATTGTAGCCCACCAGGCTCCTCTGTCTGTGATTTCCCAGGCAAGAATACTGCTGCTGCTGCTGCTGAGTCCCTTCAGTCATGTCCGACTCTGTGTGACCCCATAGACGGCAGCCCACCAGGCTCTGCCGTCCCTGGGATTCTCCAGGCAAGAACACTGCAGTGGGTTGCCATTTCCTTCTCCAGTGTGTGAAAAGTGAAAGTGAAGTCGCTCAGTCGTGTCCGACTCTATGCGACCTCATGGACTACAGCCTAGCAGGCTCCTCCGTCCATGGGATTTTCCAGGCAAGAGTACTGGAGTGGGGTGCTTACTAGAGAGCAGATTCTAACAATCATACACATATCCCCACCCAGTGAAAAGAAATAGAGTAGAAATGTTGAGTATTCATTGAATATTTTTAAATGTGAATATGGTGTGTTTGGATTATTTGTTCATAATTTTTCAGCCATGTAAATAGAAAAGGAAAGTTCATTTAACTTCTTTCTGTGTTTTCAACAAATATGTAAACTATTATGTCCCTTTATATTAATATAATAGTACTTGGGGGGGGGAGCACAAAACCACAGCACTCTTGAGTGGACCTTTGCCAGTTAGAAACTTTGTAAGGAAAAATTGATTTCTCCTGGTTTTTTTTTTTTTTTTTTTGGTAGAAATTAGCACACACAATGATTTTCCCTGAGCACGGTCTCTTTTAAGCTAATGAGAAATTTTTGGTCGTGCAGGCTGAATGGAGTGGATGGTGGTTCAGAGGAGAATTGAACTGATTAATAAGAAGCCCCTGATTTTGTTTAAATCACAGACACTGAGGCAGTAAGGAAAGTTCACACTGGATTTTCTTCCAGTGGCCGTGTTATTACAATGTATGCAGATGGAACACGTTTATGTATTACTGGGCCTGTCATGCTGTTTTGCTTTCCAGGGCGCTTGGTAGATCATTATAATTATTTTTATCCAGCGTATCGGTTCTCAACGCTCCTCTTGACCTGACACCGTGAATTTTCCGTTCCGTGAAAATCGTATTGTTGAATGGAGGCTTGTGCCCTGTAGAAATTAAGAAGCGATAAATGCAGAGAGACCTAGCTGTGTGAGGCCCCCGTGTGTGATGATGGACTTCCTTGCATTTAGGGCGGACTTTTACCTCCCTGGTGTGGACGGAGGAGCAGACCCATTTATCATGAGTGCTTAAATGTGGACTTCATCTGTGTGACCCCATTTTGACTCATTGAGCCTTTAAAATCCTGTAGGAATAATGCGATGTGGGGGTGGAGACAGCACAGACACCTACAAGACACCGTGTTTTTTGTTATTATTATTATTTGACCGACCTGGGACTGAATAGGCTGGATTTGTGATGTCTGGGAGGTACAGCTTTTCGTGGTAGACACTGATCAAACAGCGTTCATGACGGCTGGTCTGCGGCATTTGAAATAGATGCCTTGTGAATTCTTAGCCTGTTGATGTCCGAATGATCACCGTGGTCTTCCGTTTCTCGCCTGCCCCCTCCGTCCTTTCCACAAAGCCTTGCCCTGATCATAGGCCAGGGTTCTCTGGTCAAAACAGGACCACATACAGAATGTCTTCTCCCTGGAGCAGAAGGTTAGCTTTGTTGCCTTCTAGAAGCTTCAGAGCATCCTTCACTTTTGGCCTGCTGTTTTGTTTTTGTTTTCCCCATCTCGATGAAGCTGATGCTCTAAATGTTTGGAGTGAAAGATGGTGTGTTGATGGTGGGATTATCTGACTTAGAATTCGTCAAGTTGAGTGGTGTTATCTCCAGTGTTGTTAAGTCTGTTAAGTTTGGGAAGAAGGTAGAAGTTTCCCGTTGAGAATTAACCTGTGGGGACTGGAGGAGAGTTATCTTTGTGAGATAGTAGCTTCCAAAGAGAGGTATGTTGATCTCCCTGGTGGTCCAGTAGCTGAGAGTCACTGCACCCAATGCAGGGAAACCCGGGTGCATAGGTGCCACATGCCACCACTGAATTCAGGTGCCACTGCAGAAGGTCTCGTGAGCTGCAACAAAAGACCCCATGTGCCCTGAGACTTGGTGCAAGCAAATAAGCAAGAATAAAAATAAATATTAAAAAAAAATAATAAGAAGTGTCAAAGGTGTCTGGATTGTCAGTTCATGACGACTTATTCCCAGCAGCTGTCCATTACGTGAAGAGTCTGAATGCTGGAAAGACAGAAGCAAGACTGAGTTCTTACAAAAATGAAAGTGTCTCATGGACAATTTAGGAACAACAGGGTGGGGAAAAAAAGGTACAGCTTATATAGACTGTGAAAACTGGCTCCAGGAAGAAGAGAGAAATTCCCCGCATACGTAAGGGGATAAAATGGGTTTCCGAACCTTGGTGCTTTTGACATTTGGAGTTGGAGAAGACTCTTGAGAGTCCCTTGGACTGCAAGGAGATCCAACACAGTCCATCCTAAAGGAGATCAGTCCTGGGTGTTTGTTGAAAGGACTGATGCTGAAGCTGAAACTCCAATCCTCTGGCCACCTCATGTGAAGAACTGACTCACTGGAAGACACTGATGCTGGGAAAGATTGAAGGCAGGAGAAGAAGGGGACGACAGAGGATGAGATGGTTGGATGGCATCACCAACTCGGTGGACATGAGTTTGAGTAGACTCTGGGAGTTGTTGATGGACAAGGAATCCTGGCGTGCTGTGGTCCATGGAGTTGCAGAGTCGGACACGGCTGAGCAACTGAACTGAGCTGGGTTTTGGGGGCAGACTCTCAGGAGTCTTCTCCAGCACCACAGTTCGCAGGCATCAGTTCTTTGGCGCTCTGCCTTGTTTACGGTCCGGCTCTTGGACACGACTGGGCAACTGAACAGTGACACCAATTTTTGATGGTAGGAACTGTTCTCTGCATTGCGGGGTGTGGAACAGCATCCTGGGTCTCTATGCAGTAGTGTACAGGAACTCTCTCCTAACAGTTGAAGCAGCCAAACATGTCTCCACATGTTGTCGGATGTCCCCCCACCCTGAGTGCTTGGCAACATCGCCCCCAGTGAGAACTACCACAGTAGGTAGGTCAGTGCAGACAGATGGGAGGATCTTAGCTCTTGCACTTTGGGGGGGCTTCCGAAATGAAAGAAACCATCAGAGGGTACAAAGTAAGTTCTTTTTTTAAAATGTTTTAAGGTTAATCCCTTGCAGCTTTTTTTTATCGTAAATATATTTTACAAGGAGGCTATGTTAGATTGGCTAGTACTTTAATTTGAATAGTAGTTGCAAAGTCATTCTATATATATTGAGTGAATTAGAGTTGGATTAGTTACATCATAGGGACTTAAATCATGAGGATAAATTCAAATCCCTATGTCAAACACAACTGATAATTTAAAATGAAAAACCTTTTATAAGTATATTTGAACAGACATAATCTTATAAATCATACACTTTCAAGGTGACAAGTCAAAATGCAGGGTGAAGTAAGTCAGAAGGAGGAAAACAAATACTGTATATTAATGGATTCCCTGGTGGTTCAGTTGGTAAAGAATCCGCCTGCAATGCGGGAGACCCCGGTTCAATTCCTGGGTCTGGAAGACCTCCTGGAGAAGGGATAGGCTACCCCCTCCAGGATTCTTGGGCTTCCCTGGTAGCTCAGCTGGTAGAAAATCTGCCTGCAATGTGGGAGACCCCAGTTCAGTTCCTGGGTCTGGAAGACCTGGAGAAGGGATAGGCTACCCACTCCAGGATTCTTGGGGCTTCCCTGGTGGCTCAGCTGGTAAAGAATCTGCCTGCAATGTGGGAGACCCCGGTTCAGGTCCTGGAACTGGAAGACCTCCTGGAGAAGAGAGAGGCTAACCACTCCAGGATTCTTGGGGCTTCCCTAGTGGCTTAGCTGGTAAAGAATCCGCCTGCAATGCGGGAGACCTGGGTTTGATCCCTGGGTTGGGAAGATCCCCTGGAGGAGGGAAAGGCTATCCACTCCAGTATTCTGACCTGGAGCATTCCACAGACTGTCTAATCCGTGGGGTCGCAAAGTGACTGAGTGACTAAGCACACACAACACACATATATGGAATCTGCGAAGATAGTGCTGATGAAATGATTTGCAACAGTGGCAACACAGGCGTAGATTAACATGATGAAGTAGGTTCTTTCATGGCGATGCCTACAAGCGGACCCTGGAGCCCAAGCAAGCAACCAACGAACCATTCCTTTTGAGGCCCAGAAGGCTTTGATTTAACCATCTCCTGGGAAGATAAATTTACGCCAGTGAAGGCAGAAGTGGAGATACGGTGAGGGATTAGATTAAAAGGATCAGCAGGATGTATCCTTTTTTAAAAAATTTATCGTATTTCACGGTTATATATCTCACTTCACAGATAGCTGCTTTTAAAAAAAACTGTCATAAATGATTTTGTATGAGCTAATGCATTCAACAAAGTGCAGAATGTACTCATTTCAATATGAATTTAGTTCCAATTCCACTGTGTATCCTTTCTAATGTTAAAAAACCAGTTGTGAAAAAGTGAAAGGGTTAGTTGCTCTGTCGTGTCGGACTCTTTGCCGACCCCATGGACTGTACCCCACCAGGCTCCTCTGTCCATGGAATTCTCCAGGCAAGAATACTGGAGTGGGTTGCCATTCCCTTTTCTCTGGGATCTTACTGACCTAGGGATCGAACCCGGGTCTCTCACACTGCAGGCAGATTCTTTACCATCTGAGCCACCAGGGGAGCCCAAGAAGCTAGTTGTGTATATTCTTAATTGATCTGTGTTATAGAGTCCGTATTCAGATACTACTATCTCATGAAGGGGCTTCAGAATACTAGCGGTCTCTGGGATACTGTGGTGATTTTGCTGCATTAATTTCATATTATAAAGTTATAGCCATTTAGCTCTGGGCTTTCTCAGGTCTCCAGAAAGTGTGTGTAATCACTATTAGCTGTCATAAACTCCTGGCATTTGGAAGCACAAATGAGTTCTTTCATTTGTGCACATGCAGCTCAGTTCAGTTCAGTCGCTAAGTCACGTCTGACTCTTTGTGACCCCACGGACTGCAGCACGCCAGGCCTCCCTGTCCATCACCAACTCCCGGAGCTCACTCAAACTCATGTCCATCAAGTTGGTGATGCCATCCAACCATCTCATCCTCTGTCGTCCCCTTCTCCTGCCGCCTTCAATCTTTGCCAGCATCAGGGTCTTTTCAAATGAGTCGGCTCTTCTCATCAGGTGGCCAAAATATTGGAGCTCGATTCGTTCCAAGGAATATTCAGGGTTGATTTCCCTTAGGATTGACTGCTTTTATCTTGCTGTCCAAGGGACTGTCAAAACCCTTCTCCTGTACCACAATTCGAAGCCATCAATTCTTAGTGGCTAAATTGTTAATAGTTTATAGTTAGTCTCCTTTGACTGTTTTCCTATGTTTCTGCATTTTCTCACTCCTCTGATTAAACTTATTCTTTGGCTAACGTTTTTCCACAGACAAAAACGGAGGTGGGGGACGTGAGGGGCAAGGACCGTAAGGTCTTCCTGTGTTTTAGTCTTGGTTATCCTGCAAGTGAAAGCCGCTCAGTCGTGTCCAACTCTTTGCAACCCCATGGACTATACAGTCCATGGAATTCTCCAGGCCAGAATACTGGAGTGGGTAGCCTTTCCCTTCTCCAGGGGATCTTCCCAACCTGGGGATCGAACCCAGGTCTCCCATTGTGGGCAGATCCTTTACCAGCTGAGCCACCAGGGAAGCCCAGGAATACTTGAGTGTGTAGCTTTTCCCTTCTCCAGGGGATCTTCCCAACCCAGGGACTGAATCGGGGTCTCCTGCCTTGCAGGCAGATTCTTTACCAGCTGAGCCCTCAGGGAAGCCCCTCGTGGTTGTCTTTCCCACATGTGATTCCACGGCCTCTATTAAAATGATTGCCATTTACCCTGTCTGCAGAGCATCAACTCTGCTTTAGCAAAAATCCGGTCAGCGGCTGCTGTATGCACTCATATTTTCTCAAGGGAAATATCTCAGGAACGCGTGTCATTACAGCAGCAGGTGCAGCTGAGCAAAGCTGGACCGGCTTTGGGAGCGGGCATATCCAGAGGTACCCGGAGGAAAGACGCGGATGGTTGTGAACACTACCTTGCCAGCTGTGTTCACCCATCCCTGTGCGTCGGGCATCCCGCTTTAAGGTTCTTCTGTAGAGGAGGTGCAGAGCACGGGTAAGGACCTGTCAACAGCCTGGACCGGCTGGCGTCCCTTTCCTGAGCTGTGCTCGTGGAAATCCGTACCTGCCTGGCGGCAGCAGCTTCAGCCCCTGGGAATGGCTGAATCCTTTACGAGATCCTTTTGCCGTTCATCTTTTTATCTGTTAGCCCTGCCAACGAAGAGCTGCTGCTGCTAAGTCGCTTCAGTCATGTCCAACTCTGTGCGACCCCATAGATGGCAGCCTGCCAGGCTCCCCCCTTCCCTGGGATTCTCCAAGCAAGAACACTGGAGTGGGTTGCCATTTCCTTCTCCAGTGCATGAAAGTGAAGTTGCTCAGTCCTGTCTGACCCTCGGCAACCCCATGGACTGCAGCCTTCCAGGCTCCTCCGTCCATGGGATTTTCCAGGCAAGAGTGGGGTGCCATTGCCTTCTCCGGCCAGCGAAGAGCGGACGCTGGTAATTACCTATGTGTGTGCGTGTGTGTTCGCGCAGGACTTGCCCGATTGTCTGTCTCACGTAATGCCGAGGGTATACCCTTGTATGTAGGTGATGTGGAGGTGTCACGCCATCTGCTCATTCAACTATGCATTTAGAAGGATATGATTCCAGGCAACTTCCACACACACTTTCTGCTTGTCGTTAGCGCTTAGTATAAAAGCCCAGCGAGACCTGAAAGCCGCCCCTGAGTCATGAAGGAGGAAAGTGCCGTCTTCACTGGAGTTTGGTCTTAAGTAATCGTATTTGGTTTTTCTTTGTTTTTTTAACATGGGCCTTTTTTTTTCCCCCTCTCTCTCTTTTTTAAAAAATTATTTTTAATTGGAGGATAATCACTTTACAATATTGTGTTGGTTTTTTGCAAGACACCAGCATGAGTGAGCCACAGGTTATGTGTGAGGCCTTCCCTGTCGAACGTACCTCTCACCTCACACCCTATCTAGGTGGATTTGACCTCCCTGTGTCATACAGCAAATTCCCACTGCCGCTTTTAATTCTACATGCAGTACTGTATATGTTTCAATGCTACTCTCTCCGATTTTCGCTCCTTCCCCTTCCCCGGTGCCGACAAGTCTGTTCTCTGCATCTGCGTCTCTGTTGCTGCCCTGCAAATAGGTTCATCAGCCCTATCTTTCTGGATTCTGTATACATGCGTTAATACAGAGTGTTTGTCTCTTTCTCACTTCACTCTGTATAATAGGCTCCAGGTTCATCCACCTCGTTAGAAGTGACTCGAATATGTTCTTTTCATAGCTGGGTGATATTCCGTTGTGTATATGTACCACAGCTTCTTTATCCATTCATCTGCCGATGGGCATCTAGGTTGCGTCCACGTCCTGGCTTTTGTGGACAGTGCTGCAGTGGACACTGGGGTACGTGTGTCTCTTTCATTCCAGTTTTCTCAGGTTATATGCCCAGTGGTGGGATTGTTGTGTCAGATGGTAGTTTTATTCCTCTGTTTTTAAGGATTCTTCACACCGTTCTCCATAGTGACTGTATCAGTTTGCATTTCCACCAACAGTTCGAGAGGGTCCCCTTTTCCCCACGCTGCCTCCAGCATTTATCGTTTGTACGTTTTTTGATGGTGGCCGTTGTGACCAGTGTCCGGTCGTATCTCATTGTAGTTTTGACTTGCATTTCTCTCATGATGAGTCGTGTTGTGCATCTTTTCATGTGTTTTTTAGCCACCTGTATTTCTTTTTTGGAGGTACGTGGGTCTTCTGCCCACTTGTTGATTGGTTTGTTTGTTTTTCTGGCATTGAGCTGCATGAGCTGCTTGTATATTTTGAATATTAATCCTTTGTCAGTTGTTTCATTTGCTATCATTTTCTCCCCTTCTGAGGGCTCACTTTTCACCTTGTTGATTGTTTACTTTGCTGTACAAAAGCTTTTAAGTTTGATCAGGTCCCATTTGTTTATTTTTGCTTTTATTTCCATTACTCTAGAGGGTGCGTCATAGAGGATCTTGCTATGATTTATGTCATCGAGTGTTCTGCCTATGTTTTCCTCTAAGAGTTTTACAGTTTCTGCTCTTACATTTAGGTCTTTAATCCATTTTGAGTTTACTTTTGTGTTTGGTGTTAGGAAGTGTTCTGGTTGCATTCTTTCCCATGTAGCTGTCCAGTTTTCCCAGCACCAACTCTTGAAGAGGCTGTCTTTTCTCCCTTCTGTATTCTTGGCTCCTTTGTCAAAGATAGGGTGCCCATAGGTGCTTCGGTTTATCTCTGGGCGTTCTGTCGTTTTGTTTTTGTGCCAGTACCATACAATCTTGATGACCGAAGCTATCTATTTTCAGACTGTAAAGTCTGAAGTTAGGAAGGTTGATTTCTCTAGCTCCCTTTTTCTTTCTCAAGATTGCTTTGGTTATTCGAGGTCTTTTGAATTCCATACACATTGTGAAATTTATTGTTCTCCTTCTGTTGAAAATACCATTGGTTATTGATAAGGATAGCATTGGATCTGGTAGCTTCCTTTGGGGGAGCATAGCTACTTTCACAGTATTGATTCTTCCAATCCAAGAACATGGTATATCTCTCCATGTTTGTGTCATCTTTGATTTCTTCTACCAGGGTCTTATAGTGTTATGCATGCAAGTCTTTTGTCTCTTTGGGTAGCTTTATTCCAAGGTATCTCATTCTTTCTGTTGCGATGATAAAGGGGATTGTGTCCTTAACTTCTCTTTTTGATTTTTCATATGTGGGCCATTTCTTAAAGTCCTTACTGAATTTGTTCCCGTCCTGTTTCTGCTTCATGTTCTTGTTTTTTGCCCCTCCCCGGCAAAGGCATATGGGATCTTAACTCCCTGACCAGAGATCGAACCCATTACCCCTTGCTTTGGAAGTTGAAGTCTTAACCACTGGACGCCCGGGATGTCCCTTTTGTGTTGTATTCTGAATTTCAAGGTCATGCCCGTTTTTAAGTTCATGCTCGTATGTCGTAGGCTGTTGATCACCTGTGTTTGTCGCGTCTGGCACGAAACTCAGTTTTGTGGCTGGAGGGAGAACTCTGAGCTCAGCGATATGGTGGTCCAGAGGCCATGTCCTGCCAGAGCCTGCCTGCTACCTGAGAGACAGGCAGTACCCAGATGGCACAGGATGCTTTGATGGTGACGCATGTGGTCAAGAAGGAGTGGGGCCGTGTAGCTGAAGGCCTCGGACCAGAAGGGCTTCTACGTTGGAGCTTTTAGAAGGGGAAACTGGTGAGCCGTCGTCTGAAGCATGTTTCTGGGAAGAGCGGGGAAAAGATAGTTCCAGAGAAAGGGAACAGCACTTACAAAGTGGCAGCCTGTGACGCTGAGCTCTGGAAACCCCAGGGACAAAAAGGAGGCCAGGCCACCATGGTGGGGGCCTGAGACCAACCAGGAGCTGAGGTTGAGAGCTGTGTGCGGGGCCCACCTGACGGCTCCTTGCAGGATACGATGGTCACGGTGCTGCATTTCAAGTTGAGAGCCTGCAGACTTTTCCCACCGCTGTGACTGGTGGCTGGCTGCTGCTGCGGGTCAGAACTGGAGTGGTCCTAGTGGGTCCCAGGATGAAGGCAGTCTTATTTCCCACTAGCACAGCCCAGCGGATCTGAGAAGGAAAAGCGCAGACTCGGACAGTCTTGGGCAATGAGCCCCAGCGGATGTGTGGATATCCTGGTTGGAGGAACTACGGGTCTGGCCTGTGTCCCCCTGGGTGGGAGGCAGGTGTCATTTTTAACTCTCAAGGTGGGCTGGAGTGGGGGGGTGTGTTGGTGTGGGTGGTTGGGGCTGGCAGGCTGGACGCACGTGGACATGCTGTGTTCGAGATGCCGCGGGGTCCGCTACGTGCACGCGTCATGGGGGCCAGTCCTGGGCTGAGCGTGCAGCGGCGAGGCCTGGGACCTGAGATGTGGATCTGGGATTTGAAGCGGGCAGGGGCGCTGCATGTGTTCACAGGGCGGCTGGACGCAGCATAGTCCTGTCCTAAAAGGTGGTCGATTTGCAGTGGAGTGAGGGAGAAAGCCAGGCTTCCCAGGTGGCGCTAGTGGTAAAAGAACCTGCCTGGCAGTGCAGGAGATGGAAGAGATGTGGGTTCGATCCCTGGGTCAGGAAGATCCCCTGGAGGAGGGCACGGCAACCCAAGTCCAGTATTCTTGCCTGGAGAATCCCAGGGACGGAGAAGCCTGGTGGGCTTACAGTTCATGGGGTCGCACAGAGTCGGACACGACTGAAGCGCCTTAGCATGCACGCACTGGGAGAAAACCAAATGACAGAAACAGGCCTTTGGGGATTCTCTGGCAGTCCAGTGGTTGGGACTACACATGCTCACTCCCTGGGCCCTGAGTTCCATACCTGCTCGGGGAGCTAAGATCCTGCAAGCCAAGAGGTGAGGCCAATTTAAAAAACAAAAATTCCTTTTGGAAACCTAAGGTGCCTGAAAGTTTTCCAAAGTCATTTGATAACCCCTTGTGTATTTTCATTCAGCAAAAAAGTGAAAGTCACTGAGTCATGTCCGACTCTTGCAACCCCATGGACTATACAGTCCATGCAATTCTCCAGGCCAGAATACTGGACTGGGTAGCCTTTCCCTTCTCCAGGGATCTTCCCAACCCAGGGATCGAACCCATGTCTCCTGCATTGGCAGGCAGATCTTTACCACTGAGCCACCTGGGAAGCCCCAAGTTTGCAGGAGATCAGACTTTAGTGAACCAGCCATCGGGAGAGTTTTTGACAGAACATGCATTAATCTCATTTTATTCTTATTAACTCTTTTCTTTTAAATAAGGGAAATAGCTTCCACCCAGAATTATGCTTAGATCTGCCACCCCCACCCCCAATTTTCCCCCTCACTTTTCAGGTTTCATCTTAGGTAGGACGAAACGGCCCACCTAGATTGATTAGCTGCTGTTTTTTTCCTGGATTCTAGAGTTTTTACTCACAACCACAAGTATGGTCCTGAGAATCACGTAACAGCATCGTATGTTTGTTTTTTTGAATGACTTTTATGACGAACCTTGATTTAGCAAGAACATCAATCGCATTTCCTAACCACAAAGATGAATACAAATTCAATTAGCCAAAATGTGTCATTCTGCTTCCGTGAAGATAAATTCTCCAAGGACAGAAGCTGGCTTAAGAATTTCTAGGTTTGACCAACGTTCAGAAATTCCAGAAATTACCCAGATTTTGAGACTGTTTTCTAGGGAATGCCTCCGCTGCAGTGGCAAGTATCTTAAAATGTCATCTGTGACTTGGAAGATAACCGAGGACAGCTTCTTTTCACAGTGAAGGATTTGGCTCTGGCTTATGGAAAAAGCAGATATTCTTGACTTTTCTTCAGAGTAGACTGGCGAATGCACATTTTAGCTGTCACAAACATTTTGATCTAAGTTTGTAACTAGCCACTGCGTCTTTGGAAGAAGTACATTTGCACTGAAGGTTCATTTCCTTTGAGATCTCTTTTGTTATGGAAAAGTATATACATTACATAAAAGTTCCCCTTTTCAACCACTTGTAAGTACACAGTATTCCTGTGCTGTGTACCATTAAGTACATTCACCATCCACCTGCAGAACTTTTCCACCTTTCCAGATTTAAACTCTTAAACTTAACTCTCCTCTCCATTCGCCCCTCTCCTGGCAAGACCATTCTACTTTCTGTCTCTATTTTTAACTACTCTAGATACTTCCCATAAGTGGGATCATACATTATTTCTCCTTTTGTGTCTCACGTATTTCAATTAGCATAGTGTCTTCAGATGAACAAGGTAATGACACCCCACTCCCAGTACTCTTGACTGGAAAATTCCGTGGACATTGGAGCCTGGTGGGCTGCACTGCATTACTTCAGTTCAGTCGCTCAGCCGTGTCCAGCTCTCTGCGACCCCATGGACTGCCGCACACCAGGCCTCCCTGTCCATCACCAACTCCGGGAGTTTGTGATGCCATCCAACCATCTCATCCTCTGTTGTCCCCTTCTCCTCCTGCCTTCAGTCTTTGCCAACGTCAGGGTCTTTTCCATTAAGTCAGTTCTTCGCATCAGGTGGCCAAAGTATTGGAGTTTCAGGTTCAGCATCGGTCCTTCCAATGTGTATTCTGGACTGATTTCCTTTACGATACAGTCCATGGCGTCTCGCAGAGTCGGACACAACTTAGCGACTAAACGACGTCTTCGACGTTTGCCCATGTTGTAGGGTGTCTCAGAATTTCATTCTGTTTTTAAGCTGAATAGCATTGCACTGTATGAATAAACAACACTTTTTTAATCCATTCATCCATCAGTGGACATGTGGGTTGTTTCTGTTATTTGGCAATTGTGAATGTTGTCACTTAGAACATTGGGGTGCAAATATCTGTTCAGGTTCCTGCTTTCTGTTCTTTCGGTTTTATACCTAAAAGTGGAATTGCTGAATCATATGGTAACTGTGTGTTGAATGTTTTGACGAATTGTCATAATGCTTTCCGAGGTTGGTTTTTCAGTAATCTTTGCAAGCTGTGATAGCAATGGAATCTAACCATGCCTCATCTTATCTAACACAGCTTTAGCAGAGCTAGCCTGCAGGCGAAATTTAACCCTTTGTCTACTTTTGTACATTAAATATAGTAAGGCTGGTTTCTACATTTTCTTTTTTTTTTGCCAACCCAATACTTACTTACCTAGACAGCATATTAAAAAGCAGAGACATTACTTTGCCAGCAAAGGTCCATCTAGTCAAGGCTATGGTTTTTCCAGTAGTCATGTATGGATGTGAGAACTGGACTATAAAGAAAGCTGAGCACCAAAGAACGGATGCTTTTGAACTATGGTGTTGGAGAAGACTCTTCAGGGTCTCTTGAACAGCAAGGAGATCCAACCAGTCCTTCCTAAAGGAAATCAGTACTGAGTGTTCATTGAAAGGACTGACGGTGAAGCTGAAAGTCCAATACTTTGGCCACCTGATGCGAAGAACTGACTCATTGGAAAAGACCCTGATGCTGGGAAAGATTGAGGGCGGGAGGAGAAGGAGATGACAGAGGATGAGATGGTTGGATGGCATCACTGACTCAATGGACACGGGTTTGGGTAAACTCTGGGAGTGGGTGATGGAGAGGGAGGCCTGGCGTGCTGCAGCCCATGGGGTCGCAAAGAGTCGGACACAACTGAGCGACTGCACTGAACTTAAACTTACTTATTTATTCATTCATTCATTTAGCTGCTCTGGGTCTCAGTTTCAGCAGAGGGAATCATTACTTGAGGTACGTAGGATCTAGTTTACTTGACCAGGGATTGAACCTGGGACCCCTGCCTTGGGAGCATGGAGTCTTAACCACTGAACCACCATTTTTTGATTTTTTTTTTTGGGGGGGGACCCCTTAAAAATGTACAAACCAGGGACTTCCCTGGTGGTCCAGCAGCTAAGACTCCAGTCTCCCAATGCAGGGGCCCTCGGTTCAGTCCTGCTGAGGGGACTAGATCCCACATGCTGCTAAGAGTTCTCATACCGCAACTAGTCACAGCCAAATAAATAATTTAAAAATAAATAAAGCAAGTGTTTTTTGAAAAATGAAGCCAAGAAGAATGACAAGTTATAACGCATGAAAATTCTCTCAGTTCCATTATACGTAATTAAGTTTCCTTGGAACACAGCTAAACCCGCTGATGCGTGTATTGCACGGTTGTAGCTCTCTGCGGCTCATGGAATGAAGAGTATTTAGTCTCTGGCCCTTTAAGAACGTATCTACCAAGCGCTAATCGAATCGAACAGGTTAAGACCCCAGAAGTCAGCTGAGCGTATTCACACTTGTCGAGTGCTTGGCCTGTGTACAGGGGCTTTTCCGGGGTGTCAGTGGGTGCATCAAATGTCTCCTTAATTAATCACGCTGTTCTGAACCCTTTTGCTGTCACTGTTTCACATTTAAGTCTCAAAAAAAAGCCCCTGGGAACCCTAAAATAACTCATGGTTCTGTGAGGACAAATAACCTGTGACTTGCATCCGAGTCACTCATAATTCTCACTGGGCAACTGTAACACCCTTGTGAATTCTGTCTTTACGAGCCCCTGGTTCTTTCTTTTCCCCGAACGCTTCCTTTGGTTTTACCTGTATCTGTGTCTCCTGGACTGCAGTTCTTAAGGTCCCAGATAGAGATTTTTATTCTTTATGGGGAGGGGGGGAGCCCCCAGGAGACTTCCTTCAGTAGGAGATTTGTTGTTGATCAGATCAGTTATATCCGACTCTTTGCGACCCCATGGACTGCAGCACGCCAGGCCTCCCTGTCCATCACCAACTCCCAGAGCTTGCTCAAACTCATGTCCATTGAGTTGGTGACGCCATCCAACCGTCTCATCCTCTGTCGTCCCCTCCTCCCGCCTTCCATCTTTCCCAGCATCAGGGTCTTTTCCAGTGAGTCAGTTCTTCACATCAGGTGGCCAAAGGATTGGAGTTTCAGCTTCTGCATCAGTCCTTCCAATGAATATGCAGGGTTTAGCATTGACTGGTTTGATCTCCTTTAAGTCCAAGTGAGTCTCAGGAGTCTTCTCCAACACCGCAGTTCAAAAGCATCAATTCTCAGACACTCAGTGTTCTTTATGGTCTGACTCTCACATCTGTACGTAACTAGTAAAGAGCCATAGCTTTGACTGTACTGACCTTTGCCAGCAGGAGAGCACAGTATAAAGTCCCCAGTCAAGTTGGAGAGTCACCCGTTTAAGACACATTAACTTTTCTACTCGCACTTCCAGACTCTGCATCCTTTTCTTTGTAAGGGGCTGTCTCTTCTCTACTTATTTGAATAAGTAAATCTCTGTATAATGGAGGAACCAAATTGAGAAAGATATCTCAAAGTTCACTTTAGTTTTCTCATATACTCTTTGGAGGAACAAGGTTTCTCTCCTACCAAAAGACACTGTCTTTTATTTTTAATCTGTGGTATTTCTATAAAACCATGTAAATGTCATACTTGAAACTGCAGGGCGTTTCAGCATTTTTTTGGCAGAGACGTTTTCTGTGTGTTTAGGGCGGCGTGTGACTTGTGAATAGTTCTATTTGCACAACCAGGTAATCTGACACAGCACCAGTTCCCTGTTACCAATGGCATCTTCCCAGTACCATTTCGGGGTCACACTTTGTTCTGTTTACTGTGTTGTCAGAAATCGCATCCCCAGAACATCTTGATATACCTTCCAAACTGTAGTACAGACGTGCTAAGTCACTTCAGTCATGTCCGACTCTTTGCGACCCCACGGACTGTTGCCCACCAGGCTCCTCCGTCCATGGGATTTCCCAGGCAAGACTACTGGAGGGGGTTGTCGCTTCCTCCGCCAAGGGATCTTCCGCCTCTTATGTCTCCTTCATCAGCAGGTGGGTTCTTTACCGCTAGCGCCACCTGGGAAGCTATACTACACACTCCAGTATACTTACTTAGGGATTTAACACATTGCATAATTCATGAGGGTGATCTTAGGACCCCAGGGAAATTTGGACAGGATCGAAGGAAATCAGATTAAGCTTAAACTAGGATATTCACTTAAATCCTAGTTTTCCTTTATACTTGATTTTTATAGGACATAGAGCATTTGCATTTTACTGTGTTTGCAATCATTAGGCTGCCCTGGTGGCTCAGACAGTGGAGAATCGGCCTGCAATACAGGAGACCCAAGTTCCATCCCTGGGTCAGGAAGATCCCCTGGAGAAAGGAATGGCCACACACTCCAGTATCCTTGCCTGGAGAACCCCATGGACAGAGGAGCCTGGCGGGCTCCAGTCCGTGGTGTCGCAAAGAGTTGGACACGACTGAGCAGCTAACACGCTAACACTACACTTGAAATCATGTTTGCACGAAGCCTGTTGCTTGCTAGACTGGTAAAAGAGGATCAGTAAAAGAGTACTAGGCGGATAAAATCATTTGATGGTGTAGCATGAAGATACTGCTAGGGTCAAGAATTGTAGCATCTACATTCCGTCTAACCTGATTGTTTTCTTCTTCCTTCTTCTGACCCTGTTCTTTTCCTTTCTCAGACACATTTGCCCACTTAAAAGTGCAGTTGTTTGAAAACCAAGCAGTTAGTTTCCGTTTAAGAAAAAACCAGAGATAACTGTGATTATGTTCCAGTGGAAACAAAAACATCATTCTCTTATACTTTCACTTACGTGACTGTTTTAATCCTGTTAAAGAAGCTTCTGACATTTATTCCTTTGTGGGAGTCACTGGTGAAAATGTAGATTTATATTGGCTTTTAGGTTTATATATGTGTGTGTGTCTGTGTGTATATATATAATAAAACCCAAGATGATTAAATATATTATTATATTTAATTATATATTAATATATTTAATATTAATATATTTAACTATATGTTAAATATATACAATTATATATTAATATTTATATTATGTATTTGTATAGATTTGTGTATTATATCATTTATTATTTATTCATTGTTATTTATAATATAATTTTTATATATTAATGTATTTAATCATCTTGGTTTTCATTTTTGCTTTAAAAATTGAAACAAATGATGAACAGCACAGAAGGAACACAGCATCATTCCAGTAACCACTCCACAGCCATTAGCATGTTGCAGTTAACTGTCGTTCTGTACAGGCCTACGCGTCCGGCTTTATGTGTCTGAATCAGTGAATTTCTGCAGCATAACTGCTAAACACGCCGTGCTCCTGTACTGGCCCAGAGAGGCTAAGTTCCTCACCAGGGGACACACAGCCCCGAGCGAAGGAGTCTGGGGTTTAGCCGAGGTCACACCAGGACCACACTGCTTCTCCGAGAGTGTGCCAGCTTGTGTCGGAAGGGAACCACTACCCTTTCCAAGCACTGAGTGTAATTTCTGGCAAATAACAGCGTGCTGGAATCTGGAGAAAAGGAAGCCAGTTTAGATTGGGTGTAAAGAACGGCGTGATTGAGACTAGCCACCCAAGAGAGAGGCAAGAGTTTGGCCTTCAAGGCAAATATACAGAGCTAGAAGAACCAGCGTGTGCCAGTGTGTTTATTTTATTGTTTTAGTACCTGAAAAGTGCATCTAAAGATAGGCCAGTGGTGCAGTGGAAGGGAGATGGGATATATAACGCAGACCACCTGGGATGACTTCCAGGTTCTGACTGCCCAGCGATGGGCTCTCCCAAGTCTGTGAGATGGCAGAGGGCGATGAGGAAATCACTGTGGGGACCGTGTCCGTGCAGACGGGAAGTGTGATGCACACATCCTGTGGCTCTGTCCTACACGTGCACCTTTGATCCCAGATCACGAGGGGTGACATTCTCTCTTTTTTATGTGACTTCGTGTCCCAAGCCCACCCTGGAAAGCCAGCAGGGACCATCACACCCTGGGATGAATCTGGGAATTCTGAGCGCCCGCCAAGCAGGGCTTGTTGACCCATGGATATTCATTAAATTGTGCATTATTTTTTTCTGGCGTTAAATTGTGTATCATCTTTTTCTGTCTCAAGAGTCAGTCACCCTCTGAAACTACAGGAAACCACAAGTCTTTTTTGACGTTTGTAATGCCAGGCCGTGCAGTGCCTCCTCCTTCCATGAGGTGTGTTATCTTTTGGGTACTGCACACCATCAGCTTACAGAAGTGGTTCCTGCCTCGCAGAATTTATGTCAGATTCCTTTAAAAGAGGAGGCTTTACTTAACTGATAGATTTCTTGGTCTTGCTTCAAACGAATTGTCTCAAGTATTTGTTTCTCCAAATAATTGCATACTGGCTGTTGTCCATTGAGTCGCTCGGTCGTGTCCAACTGTTTGCGACCCCATGGAGTGCAGCACAACAGGCCTCCCTGTCCATCACCAATTCCTGGAGTTTATTCAAACTCATGTCCATTGAGTCGGTGATGCCATCGGTCCATCTCATCCTCTGTCGTCCCCTTCTCCTCCCACCTTCAGTCTTTCCCAGTATCCGGGTGTTTTTTCATATCAGGTGGACAGAGTATCCGAGCTTCAGCATCAGTTTTTCTTATGAATATTCAGGACCAATTTCCTTTAGGATGGACTGGTTGGATCTCCTTGCAGTCCAAGGGACTCTCAAGAGTCTTCTTCAACACTACAGTTCAAAAGCATCCATTCTTTGGTGCTCAGCCTTCTTTGTGGTCCAACTCTCACATCCGTACGTGACCACTGGAAAAAGCCTTCTTTGTGGTCCAACTCTCACATCCGTACGTGACCACTGGAAAAACCATAGCTTTGACTAGATGGCCCTTTGTCAACAAAGTGATGTCTCTGCTTCTGAATCCACTGTCTGGGTTGGTCATAGCTTTTCTCCCAAGGAGCAAGTGTCTTTTAATTTCATGACTGCAGTCGCCTCCCCCAGTGATATTGGAGCCCGAACTAGAAACTGCCTCCTGCAGCCCCTGCGCGTGAAGACAAGCTTGTGTCTTGAAAGCTAGGCAGAAACAAACTCTCAAACTGTTTTAGTCATCTTAGCCGAGACAGACCAACCCACATGTCCTGTTCGTCCCTGGCTTTGGAGGACTGACTGACGGGCACTCACACGTGAGTCTGTTTTGGTTAGCAGCCGTCAGGTAGGAGCAAAGGGCAGTGAGGAATCAGAATTCTAAAAAAGGTGGGCCGGGACTTCCCTGGAGATCCAGTGATTGAGACTTTGCCTTCCAATATAGGACGTGTGGATTCGATCCCTGGTCGGGGAAGCTTAAGACCCCACAGGCCTAAAAACCCAAAACATAAAGCAGAAGCCATACTGTAACAAAATCAAAAAAGACTTTAAAAAAATGGTGGGTGACATTTTTCTTTTCTTTTTGTTTCACTGCACCACAAGGGCTTATGGGATCTTAATTACGTGACCAGCAATCAAACCCAGACCCTTGACACTGAAAGCACAGAGACCATGGAATTCCCAGCTCTCATTTTCTAGTTTGGAAAATTCATATTCAATAGCTGTAGTTGCATGAAATGAGGCCTGATGTACATATTTAGCTATGATTTTACAGTCATCAATGTGTGCGTACATGTGTATATATATGTATGTATATGAATACACGTGTACATACGTATATATATATATGTCTGTGTGTATTTCGGCTTCACCTCGAGGCATTCAGTATCTTAGTCCCCCAGTTACGGCTCAGACTCATGCCCCTTGCTGTGAAAGTGCCATGTCTTAACCACTAAACTCCCAGACAAGTCCCCAGTCATGACACTAATAATAATGGTTGCTTGTGATTTCACAAGTCTCCCGTACCAATGATGGAACAAGAGAAGCGTTAACATCTTGAAGGCAGACGCACTCAGAAACAAAGAATTTTAATGACAAATAGGGTGTGTTTTATCTCCAAAGAACTGCATTCCATGAATCAGGAAGGAACTGCCTTTTCCCGCACTTGGTTTCCTCGTCCAGCTGCACACGCTGCTGCTTTCTTGGAGGCATAAGGGTGCTCTTGGTCATCCTGCTCATCTATAAATAAACCATCGCTATAAATAAGACATTCGCTGTTGATCTGAGTTTGACGCCATGGGAGAGATGCGCACGTGAATGGAATGCAAAGCCCCAGGATGACTCACTCCCGTTCTGGCTTTCATCTTCTAGATGTCAAGGCTAACTGCGGAAACCTGGAAGGCGGTCCGGTGAAGGAAAAAAAAAAAAAATCACAGAAAATCCAAAACTGAATAGAGCGTAGTTGCTTGTACATAAAGTGCAAACGAGGGCTTCCCTGGTGACTCAGGTGGTGAAGAATCTGCCTGCAGTACAGGAGACCCCGGTTCGATCCCTGAGTCGTCTAGATTCCCTGGAGAAGGGAATGGCTACCCACTCCAGTATTCTTGCCTGGAGAATCCCATGGGTAGAGGAGCCTGGTGAGCTATAGTCCACGGGGTCGCAAAGAGTTGGAAACAACTAAGCGACTAACACACACATACACAGTGCAAATGACTGAATACATTTCAGATCAGCTCAGGAGTGTGAGATCAAATTGCCAATATCTGTTGGATAATAGAAAAAGCAAGATAATTCCAGGAAAACGTCTACTTTTGTTTCATTGACCACACTGAAGCCTTTGACTGTGTGGATCACAACAAACTATGGAAAATTCTTAAAGTGATCGAAATACCAGAACACCTTACCTGCCTCCTGAGAAATCTGTATGCAGGTCAAGAACCGGACAAGTTGAACAGAACTTGAAACAACGGACTGGTTCCAAATTGGGAGAGTTGAACACATCAAGGCTATAAATTGTCACCCTGCATATTTAACTTACATGCAGAGTACATCATGAGAAACGCTGGGCTGGGCGAAGCACAAGCTGGAATCAAGATTGCCGGGAGAAATATCAATAACCTCAGATATGCAGATGACACCACCCTTATGTTAGCAAGTGAAGAGGAACTAAAGAGCCCCTTGATGAAAGTGAAAGAGGACAGTGGAAAAGCTGGCTTAAAAATCAACATTCAAAAAACTAAGGTCATGGCTTCCAGTCCCATCACTGCATGGCAAATAGATGGAGAAACAATGGAAACAGTGACAGACTTTATTTTCTTGGGCTCCAAAATCACTGCAGATGGTGACTGCAGCCATGAAATGAAAAAACGCTTGCTCGTTGGAAGAAAAGCTATGACCAGCCTAGACAGAACATTAAAAAGCAAAAACATCACTTTGCCAACAAAGGTCCATCTAGTCAAAGCTATGATTTTTCCAGTAGTCATGTATGGGTGTGAGATTTAGACCATAAAGCTGAGCGCCAAAGAATGGCTGCTTTTGAACTGTGGTGTTGGAGAAGACTCTTGAGAGTCCCTTGGACTGCAAGGAGATCCAACCAGTCCATCCTAAAGGAAATCATCTCTGAGTATTCATTGGAAGGAGTGATGCTGAAGCTCCAGTAATTTGGCCACCTGATGCAAAGAGCCAACTCATTTGAAAATATCCTGATGCTGGGAAAGATTGAGGGCAAGAGGAGGAGGGGGCAACAGAGGATGAGATGGTTGGAAGGCATCACCAACTCAATGGACATGAGTTTGAGTAAGCTCTGGGAGTTGCTGATGGACAGGGAGGCCTGGAGTGCTGCAGCCCATGGGGTCGCAAAGAATCGGACACAACTGAGCAACTGAGGAACAACAAACAAATTTGACCATTTCCTAGCTGTGAAACCAGTCTGGACCGTTCTGTTCATTTAAACTCTCTAGAACTTGGCCTTTTACAGCTAGACAGTGGGAATAATAAAAGGATTGTTGTGATGGTTAAGTCATATCATGGACCTAGAGGGACTTGATAAAATGTACACTTTCTACGAGAACAGGTGGACAACGAGTTATTTGATGTAGGCAGGTACTGAGCAGCCTTGCTGTTGAAAGGTTTTCATGATGAAAACCAGTGACACGCACCTCTAATGACTCAGATTCAGGGATGATAGTTAGCAGATCACGTTTGTGTTAAAAGGAAGAGTACCACATGGTGGGCACTTGCAGGACTGTAGGGGGAGCTGGGAAATAGGGGCAGTCTCTGCGAGGTGAGACGGAGTGGACCTAGGGAGAGTTAGCATTTTATCCTCATACCAGGGCTTCTCAGGGCTTCCCTGGTGGCGCTAGTGGTAAAGAACCCGCCTGGCAATGCAGGAGACGTAAGAGACATGGGTTCGATCCCCAGCTCAGGAAGATCCCCTGGAGGAAGGCGTGGCAACCCACTCCAGTATTCTTGCCTGGAGAATCCCACGGACAGAGGAGCCTGGCAGGCTACAGTCCACAGGGTCGCAAAGGGTCTGACACGACTGAGTGGCTGAACAGCAGCAGCAGAGTTTCTCAGCCTCAGCACTAGTACATTGGGGGCCCAAGAATCCTTTCTCACGTGGGAACGTCTTGTCCGACCTCTACCCCTTGCATGCCAGAGACCCTCCCCGGAGTTGTGACACTGAGGAATATCTCTGGACATTGACTGATGACCCTACGGGGACACAGTTGCCCACAATTGAGAACCTCTTAAAAGCTTTCCCATGAACATCTGTTAATTAGATAATTCTTTAAAAAGTATGTTGATTTATTTGGCTTCTCAGGTCTTAGTGCAAAACTGTGTGGGTCTTTAGGCTTCACTGCATCATCCAGAACCTTTAGTTGCACATGTTGGATCTAATTCCTTGACCCGGGATCGAGCCCAGGCCCCTGCAGTGTGAGCGTGGAGACTTAGCCACTGGACCACCAGGCAAGTCCTTACTTATATCATTTTAATGGCATTTAATTTTAATGTACTCAAAGGAAAAAACCTGCACGCGTATGTTTATAGAGCTTTGATTCCTCATTGCCAAACCTTGGGAGAAACCATGATGTCCTTTTATACGTGAGTGGATAAATATTTGAGTGTTGCATCTAGACAGTGGAATATTAGTTCAGTTCAATCACTCAGTTGTGTCTGACTCTTTGCAGCACCATCTTCAGTGCTGAGATGAGCCCCTGGAGCACGGAGAACTTTTAGGACAGTGGAAGTATTCTTGATGGTGGTTTAGTGGTGGACACGTGTCTTTATGCGTGTGTGCGTACTAAGTCCCTTCAGTCATGTCCGACTTCTTGCGACCCCATCAGTCAGCTAAGCCTCGGTTTTCTTGAGTGAGTGAGTGAAAGTCGTTCAGTCCTGCCCGACTCCTTGCGACCCCATGGACTGTAGCCCAACAGGCTCCTCTGTCCATGGGCTTCTCCAGGCAAGAACACTGCAGTGGGTTGCCATGCCCTTCTCCGGGGGATCTTCCTGGCCCAGGGATCGAACCTGCGTCTCTCACGTCTCCTGCATTGAAGGGCGAAGGTTCTTTACAACGAGCGCCACCGGGGGGGCTCAGGTGTGTTTATGTCTTTTGTCAAAACCCATAGAAGGTGCCACAGCCTGATATAAACTATGGGCTTCAGGTGATAATCTCAGTGTGGGTTCATCAGTTGTAACAGATGGACCCTCTGGTGGGGGACCTAGATAAGGAGGGAAATTGAGCCTGTGTAGGGGCAAATGGCATACAGGAAATCTGTGTACTTGGGCTGGAAATCTAAAACTAGTCTAAAAACGAAACCTGTTAAAAATCATGTTTAACGAGGGAGGGGAAAAAAAAAGAGATGTCATCTCCACACTGATGAGATTTATTCTGTTCAGTTTCACGCTTATGCGATCCGTGAAAGAACTGAAAAGTTTCATGAGACTTTGCACTTGGGTTCTGAGAGCATCATCTTAACCTAGAATGGCATTTGAGCTAGTGTCATGAAAGCTCCCATGGCAGGTGTACATGTGTGTGTGTGTATGTGTGTGTGTGTGTCCCAGAGACCAAGAACCTGGGCTGAAATCCACCCCTCACTCCAACTGCACCCCCTCCACTGTGGTCATTCCCAGAAACAAGGCAGAGACTTGTTTTACTTCTTGAATAGACCATTTCTGTCATATGTTAATTGTCTGAAGTCACCCTGAGGATATTAGAAGGTTGTCTATTTTAATGTAATATGGGTCGTCTTCCCAGGGGACATAAAGAACCCATCTGCCAGTGCAGGAGACATAAGAGACGTGGGTTCAATCCCCAGGTCGGGAAGATCCCCTGGAGGAGGGCATGGCAACCCACTGCAGTGTTCTTGCCTGGAGAATCCCATGGATGGAGGAGCCTGGTGGGCTACAGTCCATGGGGTCGCAAAGAGTCAGACCCAAGTGAAGTGACTCTGCGCACATGCACACAAGAAGTTTGGAGTACACACCTTAATAAAATGAGCATGATATTGCCTTGGGCTTCCCTGACAGCTCAGTGGGTGAAGAATCTGCCTGCAATTCAGGAGACCCTGGTTCGATTCCTGGGTCGGGAAGATCCGCTGGAGAAGGGAAAGGCTATCCACTCCAGTATTCTTGGGCTTCCCTTGTGACTCAGCTGGTAAAGAATTCGCCTGCAATGTGGGAGACCTGGGTTCGATCCCTGGTTTGGGAAGATCCTCTGGAGAAGGGAAAGGCTACCCACTCCAGTATTCTGGCCTGGAGAATCTCATGGACTGTGTAGTCCATGGGGTCGCAAAGAGTCAGAGACGACTGAATGCCTTTCACTGATACTGCCCTCAGGCAGGGATCGGCAGACTCCTGCCTATAGGCCAACCCCACCTGCAATCTATTGTTTTTTAATTGTGTTGAAGCACATCCAACACCCATTTATGTACCGTCTGCAGCTGTTTTAGAGCCAAAGCAGACGTGAGCAGTTGTAGCAGACTCAGTTTGGGTGTCAAGGATCCAAGATTCCTGCAGAGAAAGTGTGCTCACCCCTGCTTTACCAGTCTAGAACTTTTCCCTCTTCGGTCGTCATATCCTGACTATCTCCCGATTTTTAAACTCGGTTTCAGAAAAGGGGAGGATTGTCAGCAGAGTAGCCTAGTTAGAGAAATAATAGAGACATACAAGTGCGTTCCCTGTGAAGGACCCTGCAGCGTTACTCCTGCTCTCTCTGCGTGTGAGATGCACTCGTGTGTACTAGGGTGCCTTTGTTGAAATGCCTGGGCCTTTTAATCGAGGGTTCAAAACACCAAGCTTTGCCCTTCCTCCCCCTTGCTCCCTTCCTTCCCCTTCCTTCATCCCCTTCCTTCGTCTTCCTTCCTTCCCCTTCCTTCCTCTTCCTCCCTTCCTCTCCCTCCCTTCCCCTTCCTTCCTTCTCCTTCCTTCCTCTTCCTTCCCCTTCCATCCTCTTCCTTCCCCTCCCTTCCCCTTCCTTCCCCTTCCTTCCTCTCCCTTCCTCCCCCTTCCTTCCCCTTCCTTCCTCTTCCTTCCCCTTCCTTCCTCTTCCTTCCTTCCCTTCCTCCCCTTCCTTCCTTCCCTTCCTTCCTCTTCCTTCCTTCCCTTCCTTCCTCTCCCTTCCTTCCCTTCCTTCCTTCCCTCTTCCTTCCTTCCCCTTCCTCCCTCTTTCTTCCCCTTCCTTCCTCTTCCTCCCTTCCCCTTCCTTCCCCTTCCTTCCTCTCCCTTCCTTCCCCTTCCTTCCTCTCTCTTCCTTCCTTCCCCTTCCTTCCTCTTCCTTCCTTCCCCTTCCTTCCTCTTCCTTCCTTCCCCTTCCTCCCTCTTTCTTCCTTCCCCTTCCTTCCTCTCCCTTCCTCCCCCTTCCATCCCCTTCCTTCCTCTTCCTTCCCCTTCCTTCCTCTTCCTTCCCCTTCCTTCCTCTTCCTTCCCCTTCCTTCCTCTTCCTTCCTTCCCTTTCCTTCCCCTTCCTTCCTTCCAATTCCTTCCTGTTCCTTCCTCCCCCTTCCTTCCTCTTCCTTCCCCTTCCTTCCTCTCCCTTCCTTCCCCTTTCTTCCTTCCTTCCCCTTCCTTCCTCTTCCTTCCTTTCCCTTCCTTCCTCTCCCTTCCTTCCCTTCCTTCCTTCCCTCTTCCTTCCCTTCCTTCCTCTCCCTTCCTTCCCCTTTCTTCCTTCCTTCCCCTTCCTTCCTCTTCCTTCCTTCCCCTTCCTCCCCCTTCCTTCCTTCCCCTTCCTTCCTCTTCCTTCCTTCCCCTTCCTCCCCCTTCCTTCCTTCCCCTTCCTTCCTCTCCCTTCCTTCCCCTTTCTTCCTTCCTTCCCCTTCCTTCCTTCCCCTTCCTTCCTCTCCCTTCCTTCCCCTTCCTTCCTTCCTTCCCCTTCCTTCCTCTTCCTTCCTTCCCCTTCCTTCCTCTCCCTTCCTTCCCCTTCCTTCCTTCCCTCTTCCTTCCTTCCCCTTCCTTCCTCTCCCTTCCTTCCCCTTCCTTCCTTCCCTCTTCCTTCCTTTCCCTTCCTTCCTCTCCCTTCCTTCCCCTTCCTTCCTTCCTTCCCCTTCCTTCCTCTTCCTTCCTTCCCCTTCCTTCCTCTCCCTTCCTTCCCCTTCCTTCCTTCCCTCTTCCTTCCTTCCCCTTCCTTCCTCTCCCTTCCTTCCCCTTCCTTCCTTCCTCTTCCTTCCTTTCCCTTCCTTCCTCTCCCTTCCTTCCCCTCCTTCCTTCCCTCTTCCTTCCTTCCCCTTCCTTCCTCTCCCTTCCTTCCCCTTTCTTCCTTCCTTCCCCTTCCTTCCTTCCCCTTCCTTCCTTCCCCTTCCTCCCTCTCCCTTCCTTCCCCTTTCTTCCTTCCTTCCCCTTCCTTCCTCTCTCTTCCTTCCCCTTTCTTCCTTCCTTCCCCTTCCTTCCTTCCTTCCCCTTCCTTCCTCTTCCTTCCTTCCCCTTCCTTCCTCTTCCTTCCTTCCCCTTCCTTCCTTCCCTCTTCTTTCCTTCCCCTTCCTCCCTCTTTCTTCCCCTTCCTTCCTCTTCCTCCCTTCCCCTTCCTTCCCCTTCCTTCCTTCCTTCCCCTTCCTTCCTCTTCCTTCCTTCCCCTTCCTTCCTCTTCCTTCCTTCCCCTTCCTTCCTCTCCCTTCCTTCCCCTTTCTTCCTTCCTTCCCCTTCCTTCCTTCCCCTTCCTTCCCTCTTCCTTCCTTCCTCTTCCCGCCTTCCAATTCCTTCCCCTTTTTCCCCCTTCCTTCCCCTTCCTTCCTTCCAATTCCTTCCCCTTCCTCTTCCTTCCTTCCCCTTCCTTCCTCTTCCTCCCTTCCCCTTCCTTCCTTCGAATTCCTTCCCTTTCCTTCCTTCCCCTTCCTTCCCTCTTCCTTCCTTCCCCTTCCTTCCTTTCAGTTCCTTCCCCTTCGTCCCCCTTCCTTCCTTCCCCTTCCTTCCTTCACATTCCTTCCCCTTCCTTCCCTCTTCCTTCCTTCCCTCTTCCTTCCTTCCCCTTCTCTCCTTCGAATTCCTTCCCTTTCCTTCCTTCCCCTTCCTTCCCTCTTCCTTCCTTCCAATTTCTTCCCCTTCCTTCCTTTTCCTTCCTTCCCCTTCCTTCCCTCTTCCTTCGTTCCCCTTCCTTCCTTCCCCTTCCTTCCCAATCCTTCCTTCCTCTTCCTTCCTTCCCTTTTCTTCCCCTTGAAATTCATGCACGTAATTAGTGTTTATCATGAACAAAACAACCCAGAATCTTTGTGTGTGTGTCATAAATAGAACTCTTAACAGAGAACAGATCCCTTTATTCTTGTCTGCCAGTTTACGTATAAAGAGAATTGGGTACCCTTTTAGTATAGTGACAAAAAATAACTAATCCATCTAAATAAAGAGCATCCCATAAATGAATGGTTTTCAAAGAGGAATGTGATGATAGGAGATGAGGAACCGCTTAATGCACCATGACCTCTCACCTCACGGTACCTGTGTTCCTAGTTCGGTGAGTGAAAAGAGACGTGAGGATCATGGCCTGATTTTAATTCCCAGTGGGTAAAGGCGCGTGTAGAACTGCCCTACTTCTTGCCACTATTATGATGTTAAAAGTCAAGTTTATTTTTGTAAGTCATTACCATCTTGGCAGACTTGCATTCATTTTTGTCAAGCGCTGCCATCTTTAGCTTGCAGCCTTCCAGAGTCTAGAGAAATGCACGTTGGTTTCATATTTCTTCTGGGGAATCTATAGTCTTCCAGCAGGAGAACCTCTTTATTAGAATGTCTAGCAACTGGTGTATTCAAGATCTGTCAGGAAGTCGTCAGGAACATCTCAGCATGTGTCAGAAAAGTTAAAGTTTGGGAAAGTTATATCCTGAGCATGGCGTGTCATTTTCTAGGTGAATACCTAGGTACACAGACAAGCTAGAGAAGGAAAGTGAAAGTGAAAGTCAATCAGTTATGTCCGACTCTTTGCAACCCCATGGACTATACAGTCTGTGCAATTCTCCAGGGCAGAATACTGAAGTGGGTAGCCGTTCCCTTCTCCAGGGGGTCTTCCCAACCCAGGAATTGGACCCAGGTCTCCCGCATCGCAGGTGGATTTTTTACCAGCTGATCTACCAGGGAAGCCCTTAGAGAAGGACAGCAATTCACAAAATTTCTGCTGCCTGCAGCTTGGAGCCAGGAAGGCATCATGACAAGAAAGTCATGACTTGCTGTGTGTGAACCCCTGGTCTGACGCTCGTGGGGGTACCTGGGATCCTCGTTGGAAATGTGACATTCTGGTAGGAAGGATTCTGTCATTATTTATTAGCAGGATTACATAACTTCAAGGCACTTAGAACAGATCCACAGTAGATGCAGCTATGTATAAACCATTTTTGTGGTTAGTTTCTTTTTCATTATAGCTTATTATATGATATTAACTGTAGTTCCCTGTACTTCACGGAAAGACCTTGTTTTTTATCTGATTTATGTATAGTAGCATGTGTCTGCCAGTCCTAAAGTCCTAGCTTATCCCCTCCCCAATCTCCCTTGGTAACCATAAATCTGTTTTCTATGTCTATGAGTCTCTTTCTGGTTTGTAACTAAGCTCGTTTGTGTCATATTTTAGGTTCCACATATAAGTGATGAGTTTGCCTTTGTCTGACTTCATACAATAACCTCTAGGTCCATTCATGTTGTTGAAAATAGTATTATTTCATCCTTTTTTATGTCTGAGTAATATTCCATTATATGTATGTATATGTGTATATATATGTATAGATGGATATGGATATAGATATATTGGAGAAGGGCATGGCAACCCACTATCGTATTCTTGCCTGGAGAATCCCATGGACAGAGGAGCCTGGCAGGCTACCCCAGTGTACGGGGTTACAAAGAGTGAGATAAAACTGAGACACACACACACACACACACACACACACACACACACACACATATATACACACACCACACCTCAGGGGCTTCCCAGGTGGCTCATTGGTAAAGAAGCCACCTGCAAATGCTGGTGACATGGATTTGATCCCCGGGCCAGAACGATCCCTTGCAGGAGGAAATGGCAGCGCACTCAAGTCTTCTTGCTTGGAGAATCCCATGGACAAAGGAGCCTGGTGGGCTACAGTCCATAGGGTCACAGAAGAGTCGGACACAATTTATCGACTAAACACAACATCCCACACCTTTAGCATTTCATCTGTTGCTGAATATGTAGGCTGCTTCCCCGTCCTAGCTATTGTGCAAAGTGCTTCTATGAATATTTGGGTGCATGTATCTCTTAGAATTAGGGTTTTCTCTAGATATATACCCAGGCTGCCATCTGTGGGGTCACACCGAGTTGGACACGCCTGAAACGACTTAGCAGCAGCAGCGGCATAACCAGGAGTGGGATTGCTGAATCCTATGGTAATTGTACTTTGAGTTTTTTTAAGGGGCCTCCTTACCATTCTTCATAGGGGCCATACCAAATGCATTTCTGCCAACAGCGTACGAGAGTTCCCTTTTCTGCACACCCTCTCCAGCATCTATTATCTGTAGACTTCTTGATGATGGCCATGCGGACCTGTGTGAGGTGATGCATCATTGTAGTTTTGATTTGAATTTGTCCAGTGATGAGCAACATCGAGCATCTTCTCAGGTGCTCATTGGCTATCTGTATCTCTTCTTTGGAGGAGTATCTACTTTGCTCTTCTGCCAGTTTTTTTGATGGAGTTGTTTGGTTTTCTGTTACTGAGTTGTATGAGCTATTCGTGTGTTTTGGAAACGGAGTCCTGTTGAATTGCAACCCAGCCTGTAGGTTTTCTTTTTGTTTCGTTTACGGTTTCCTTTACTTGTGCAAAAAATCTTGTGAGTTCACTTCCGCTTTCCTCTTGGTTTTCCAGTGCAGCAGTCATCAACTCACATGTTAGTCTTTTCTCAAAGCTCCAGTTCCCTGGCCCTTTCCTCTGGGAGGCTCTTTTCTACTTTCTCATTAATTATGGACGTTTAAGTGACTATTGGAGGGAACTCAGACAAAACAGACTGCTTGAAATCAGGGTGTTAGACCCCTGACAGTGTTGTAAAGGTTGCTTCCTTCTCTCTTTAATTTGCTGGTTTGTGATTGCAAAAAACAAGCCAAACTTGGAATCTCTTCACTTGTGCTTTGGGAAAGACTTAACATGTGACTTGATCACCTGGCCAGGTGATTTTTGATATCTTGGTGAGTTAAGAGTTAAGCATAAGCAGATAAATTGAAACTTGATACCATGGAATCTCAGAGCTAGAAGACACTTAACTGTATCTGCTGCTGCTGCTGCTAAATCTCTTCAGTCGTGTCCGACTCTGTGCAACCCCGTAGATGGCAGCCACCAGGCTCCCCGTCCCTGGGATTCTCCAGTCAAGAACACTGGAGTGGGTTGCCATTTTCTTCTCCAATGCATGAAAGTGAAAAGTGAAAGTGAAGTTGCTCAGTCATGTCCGACTCTTAGCGACCTCATGGACTGCAGCCCATCAGGCTCCTCCATCCATGGCATTTTCCATAGCTCCCCCCAAAAAAGACATTTAGTTTTTAACATTTCAACAGACCCTGATGAGCTGTTTATCCCTGAATGTAAGGTAGTCTTTTAGCCACAGTGAAGTATAAAGAGATGGTAGAAGGCATTGTTCTTGCTTTCAAAGTAGCTTACAGCCTCATAAGTAACAAGGGCAAATCAGTAAGTTCACAGATCTTTTTATGTGAATTAAAAAAAAAAAAACATTTTACTCTGGCAGATTTCAAACATACTAAGAAATGAAGAGAATAATGGACTTCCAAGTATTCATTACAAAGCATCAGAAATTTTCAACATCTGCTAAACTTTTTTCAGGACTCTCTTTATTATAGAAGACGTTTACATGTTACATGTATTTACATAAAAGGATAAGCCTATAAATTTCCTCTCTTATAATCTTTTATACTTGATTTTCAAGCCCTTCCACTCAAATTTCAATTTTGTTAAAGCCATTTCTCTTTTTTTTGCAAACATGGATATTCTTCTTTCAAATGAACGATGCAGTTTCTTCTTGCTTTCATTTGTACCTCATTAAGTGATGGGATTATCTGCTGAACCTTGAATGTTCTGGTATTCCTATTTTTCCAGAGACTTTCTCTCTGTAATAGTTATTATTTTGCTTCATTGCTCTTAAATATTTTTTCTTTATCAGAATTCTTTTTTTTTTTTTTTTGGCTATGCTTTGAAGCATATGGGGTCCTAGTCCCCTTACCAGGAAATGTGCCCCCTGCAACGGAAGCCCCCACTTATCAGAATTCATTGTTATTCCCATGCTCTTAATCCACTGAATGCCTTGAACTATTTTGCAGTTGGGTATCTGATGCTTTTGTGTCTCTTAGTGAACCATTTTCTCTATACAGAATCCGTGATTGACCTCGGTAACCCGTTTTAGATTGTGATAGTCTATGCTAAAGTGTCCCCTGGGTGTTCCTTTCTGAATCGAAAGCCCATGTGTACTTCTAATATGGCACCGTACGAATAAGGCAGAAGTCACGAAGAAAAGTGTCTACTTAGTCTACTGGCAAGTAGGTTTTTCCCCCTCCATTCTTGTCTCTTTGTAGGAAAGAATTAAAACGACAGACCGACACAGCTCAAGCAGGCAGGATTTATTAAGCAAGCCACACGCAGGACAGTCTTGAGACAGGAGAGTGGACCCACACCCATGGGAGTGGTCTGGTGTCATTTTTAGGTTTCCCTTTGTATACATTTTTCTCTTCCCCTTGGCGGTTCCTCGGGCTCCGTTGGCTATTTCCCTTTGCAAAATAGGGCTTGTATCTGCAACCAATCAGGGAAGGGAATGCAATTAGGGTGTATGGTCAAGCCAATTAGGGAAAGGGGTGTGTTAGGCCTCTTCCCCCTCCAGAGGTTCTTGTTCCAGGCCTCAGGTTTTCCTTTTCATGGGCTTTTTCCTTTCCTTTGTCTGCCCAGCACGTGGTCCTTCTAGTTGTCCCTTCCTCTGACTACCATCTTAAACTCTGTTTCCCTAGTCTAACCTACGTAACACTAAAGTCTGTCCCATTAAAATATAGTTTCTGGGTATTAGTAGCATTTGGGGGCCTGATCTGTCTACTGTGTGGAAGACTGTTCTGTGAGTTGTAGATGCTTAATGCTATGCCAGTCGTGTCCCTCCTCCAGTTGTGACACTGAAAAATGGTTCCAGACATTGCCTAATATCCTAGAGTGCCCTGGGGCAGAGGACACACCACCCCTGGTTGAAAGCACCTGTGTTATCACTGTGGACGTGCCACGATGCTTCCATATTCTTATTACGGGTTACTTGGCTCAGTCGGTAAAGAATCTGTCTACCATGCAGGAGACCCGGGTTCAGTCCCTGGGTTGGGAAGATCCCCTGGAGAAGGGAATGGCAACCCACTGCAGGTTTCTTACCTGGAGAATTCCATGGACAGAGGAGCTTGGCAGGCTGCAGTCTGTGGGGTCACAAAGAATCGGACGTGACTGAGGGACTCACGTCACTTTCGTTGTGTGTTTACCTTTGAGAATTAAGGAATATATTGCATTTGTTAAAATCATTTGCATGTCCCACAAATATTTTTCAGTCCCATGAATTCTTGCCAGCACGGCTTATGGGTAGTGGTTCTCTCTGGTTGTTCGTAATGGGAAAATCACGAATGACAAGGTATTGGAAGGTCAGATTTCTCACTTTAACTTCTTATTTTTAGCAGTAAACTAATTAATTTGTCATGTTGCATAACCAGAATGTCATTAACCAAAGTCATATTTCACATGTTTTGTGTGTTTCTAACACACAGATGATGTTAATTACTCTTATTGAATTTAACAACTTATATCAAAGATAACCTTCAATTTGTGAGTTACCATCTGTTTTGGACAAAGAATAGGTCCAAATACTAAATACTGAAGCTTTTTTTTTCCCCTGAACAGCTTGTAATAAGAGCTGTTTATATATTAATTGCCTAATTGAATTATTGTGGATTTTAATGTTTTAATTTTCAAGCAATTTGGGGCTTATTGTGGTGACATCTGCTCATATTTTGATACTTTACGGTATTTAGCAGTCTCATCAGAACGCTATTTTGGGTTTACAACACAGTCCTGAAAATAGTCAATTGCTTTCTGAGTCAGGTTACTCTCAGGAGTATTGTCCTATTTCATCTCTACTACAGAATTTATTTCATAATGAAATGCATTTTTATTTTATAAGAAAAGTCCATATTCCCTTGTCCCTGCTTCAGTCTAATGCCGTTAAATGTCTATTCAAACAACTGCAGAGTTTTGTTTAAATCTTATTTTCCTTCAGCGGTAGATTTTTTTTTCAGTTGTTCTTGGCTATTACTTTCATCTTACATATCCTTATGATGTTTTAAAAATATAGTGTAATGAAACTTAACAGCCTATGAACCTGCTTATAGAATCTTTTTAATCTCCTTTCTTTGAACAGTATAACTATAAACATAGCTCAGTGGGAATAATTTCCTTGAATTTCCTTAAAAACGTTTCAAGAGGTTCTGATTAATTCACTAATAAGAAACAGCTTCATTCATAGCCCTGCTTCTGAATTTGAATTACATTAAACCTGGCACCTTTTTATATCACTTAAGACTATTGAACAAGAATTTACAGAAAGTGGTAGTCATTTAATTTCCTCAGTTTTTGAACGTGTGGATAATTTAAACCCTGTAGGAGCCTGGACTCACTCACAACCAAAGACATTTTGTAAGGAAGGAGGTACATATCCTTAAATAGATGCTGGTTGACTGCTTTCTATTTATGTTGACTGAAAAAAGCAAGTTTGTGATATGAAGGGTTATCTTGTGAGATATACCTCTGGCTTCTTTAGAAATCTGTGTAAATACAGAACTGCTCTGAAATGGAAATGTAGGAGAATAACAGCGGAAAACTTGAGACCTGGTAGTCAGTGCTTCCTTTTGCTTTATTTTAGGAAGCCAAAAGAAGGGGGGGAGAAACGATTCTAACGTTTCCCTGTTTGCATGAGCACATAACTGAGTGCATGTCTGCACGCAAACTTGCATGGCGTGATGATGGTAACATTGGCCCAAGCGCTGTTTATCAACTTTCTGTGAAGCATCTTTCTTCTCTCTAGGGTGTGTACGGTTTAATTTACTGATTTTATGTGATACACTCCCTAAAACAAAGATGTTTCAAGTGGGCGTTCATTATCATTGAATGATAGCAGAATGCTTGTCTGCACTCTAACCAATGTTATTTACTTTGAGACGTTTTCCTTGTAAAGCTCTGCATGTACCATAATGCTGATGGCTGATTTTAATTACTTCCCTTTTTACTTTGCAAATAAAACTGCACAGTTTGGGTAAAAGTTGAAGATAGAGGGTATGAAACAGTAAAACGTGTTTGAGATGACAGAGGAAAAGAAGAACAGGAGCGATCAAAGGTGAACAATTCCCAAAGAATTTTCAGGTTCATTTTGATTGTTGTTGTGGTTTTCCTTTTTTTCAATCTCCTTGTTTCTCGCCAGGCAGGTCCCAGCAGACACTTGGCAGTTCCTATGATCGGGTGCTGGGGAGCCCACTGGTTCCGAGGTCTACACATGAAGTCACCCTAAAGGTACACCCCTGCCTTTGATCTTTGTTCTCCGCCTGAAATTCGTTTCAAACAGAACTGCATTTTGCCAAAACTGAACACCTTCTGTTTTAAAATGATACATGTCTGAGGTCTTTCTTCTTGCTGAAGTTCAAGGTAATTGTTGTTTAATCGCCAAGTCATGTCTGACTCTTTGCGACCCAGTGGACTGTAGCCCACCAGGCTCCTCTGTCCATGGGATTCTCCAGGCACAAATACTGGAGTAGGTTGCCATTTCCTTCTCCATGAAGGTAATAGACAAAGCATTATTAAATAATGATGTGCTGCTTCCTTGATTCTTTAAGATGAACTGGGCTTTTTTACCTTCTAAGAATTTTGGGAAATTCTTAAAGAGATGGGAATACCAGACCACCATACCTGGCTCCTGAGAAATCTGTATACAGGTCAAGAAGCGGACACTTAAAACCGGACATGGAACAATGGACTGGTTCCAAACTGGGAACGAGTACCTCAAGGCTGTATGTTGTCACCCTGCTTATTTGACTTATATGCAGATTACATCATGCGAAATGCCAGGCTGGATGAAGCAGAAGCTAGAATCAAGATTGCTGGGAGAAATATTAATAACCTTAGATACACAGATGACACCACCCTTATGGCAGAAAGTGAAGAACTAAAGAGCCTCTTGATGAAAGTGAAAGAGGAGAGTGAAAAAGTTGGCTTAAAACTCAACATTCAGAAAATGAAGGTCACAGCATCCGGTCCCATCACTTCATGGCAAATAGGTGGGGAAACAGTGGAAACAGTGAGAGACTTTATTTTCTTGGGCTCCAAAATCACTGCAGATGGTCACTGCAGCCATGAAATTAAAAGAGGCTTGCTCCATGGGATAAAAGCTATGACCAACCTAGACAGCATATTAAAAAGCACAGACATTACTTTGCCAACAAAGGTCCGTCTAGTCAAAGCTATGGTGTTTCTAGTAGTCATGTATGGATGTGAGAGTTGAACCATAAAGAAAGCTGAGCACCAAAGAATGGATGCTTTGGAACTGTGGTGTTGGAGAAGACTTTTGAGAGTCCCTTGGACTGCAAGGAGATCAAACCAGTCCATCCTAAAGAAAATCAGTCCCGAATATTCATTGGAAGGACTGATGCTGAAGCTGAAAGTCCAATACTTTGGCCACCTGATTTGAAGAACTGACTCATTGGGAAAGACTCTGATGCTGGGAAAGATTGAAGGCAGGAGGAAAAGGGGACAACAGAGGATGAGATGGTTGGATGGCCTCACCGACTCTATGGACATGAGTTTGAGCAAGCTCTGGGAGTTGGTGATGGACAGGGAGGCCTGGCGTGCTGTAGTCTATGGGGTCGCAAAGAGTTGGATACGACTGTACTGTACTGAACATGAAGCTGAATATGGAACCAGCTATTTTAAACTTTTCTGGAGCAGATGACAGCTTCTAAAATCAATCCCTTGCATCACCATTATGAATTAAAATTAAGCAGCAAAATTGATTATAATTGAGGGCATGAGGCTGTATCTTATTTGGCTCCTGTATCTTAATTCTTTGCTTTGTTAGTTTCTTAATATGATCTGTGTCTATCTGCAAATTGATTTCCTACTTAACCTTAAAAGTTATTAGAAAAACATGTAGCTTACTATCGATAGATCTAGTGAGATGATAAGGTATACCCAGAGGAAGAAACCAAACAATCATAGATGCACAAACATCAAGAATGGAAACCCAGGGAGTTCCTTGTGGTTCCAGTGGTTAGGACCCTGCACTTTCCATTACAGGAGGCGTGGGTTCCATCCCTGGTCAGGGAACTATGATCCCGAAAGCCTTGTGACGCCCCAAAAAATGAAAAACCAGAGTTGAAGCCCACGTCTCAACCTAAAGCTGATGGTTCCCCTCTCCACCCTCTATCAAGAAGAAGCACTGTTAATATTTTGGAAGATGGAATTTTAGAGTTTGATTTTATCCTTTATTTTTTTGTGTTTTCTGGTTCTTTACTTGTTTTAATGGAAAAAAAAAAACCACTGATAGAAGTTTTGTTATTTTAAAAACATAAAAGATGGAAATTTGCGGAAGATTTTTTGCTGTACTGCTTTAAAAAGAAGGAATCAGAAGTAAGATGATAGGCCCAAATTTAACCACAGGAACAATCTTATGTGGTATTTTTGTTTAAGACCAAACATGTAGCAAGGTAAATATGTACCGTTGGTCCATGGGTTTGAACTGCTCCGGCCCACTTATACGTTAATTTCTCTCCCCCCCCCCAATAAATACCTAACCGCTGTGCACAGTCCGTGAGTGAATCCACAGATGAGGAACCATGGATATGGAGGGCCCCCTGTAGGTATAAGGGGATTTTCTCCCCAAACTCCATTTTGTTCAAGGGCCAGCTGTATTAGAATTTCAATATTTTACTTAATTATCTGGAAGGGGTAGTTTGGTTTTTTTAAAAATGAAAAATTAGAAAAGGTTAATTGAGTCTGTGACATCAGGTGTTCAGGTTGTGGCATGAGTCTTTTAATGGCCAAAGAATATTCCATTTGTATGGATGGACCACTGTATGCCGTTTATCCATGCATCAGCTGATGGACATTTGAGTTGTGTTTACTTTTATTGAGTTGTTCAGAAGAGCGCTGCCGTGAACATTCGTGTATAAATTTTATCTGGATGTGTACCTTCATTTTCTCTTGGGTATATACCTGAGAGGAGAATCGCTCAGTCATATGGTAACTCTGTTTAACGTTTGGAAGAATCATCCCAGCTTTTCCAAAGTGGCTGCACCATCAGTCAGTATTTTTAAAACGCAGTTGAGTCATAGTTTCAGTGTCAGAGGGGAGAGAGGTCTGTTGCTCATCTGTGTCTTGATTGAGTCTGCATTCAGTATTCAGGGCTTTGAGTATTCATGAGCTTTGAGTGAATTGAATTGAGTGCACACGTTGACTTCCTGCTGTGAGTTGGGCATTGGTGTTTAGCTTCACAGGTGACTGGAAATTTGTGTAGCCGTTGATGATTCCCTGTGCGATTTCGACATGCGGATGTTCATTTGGGATTATGCTGGGGAAAGGCATTGCTGCTCACATACCACAGTGCCCATGGTGCCTCCGTGACCGTGAGCTTGGGAGTCATCTGTAAATCACAGCCCTTTCTCTCTGCTCTGGGTGCTGTGTGTCAGAAAGTGAGGGCTCATGTCTGTTCCTGTTGCTGTTCATTCACCAAGTTGTGTGTGACTCTCTGCAACCCCATGGACTGCAGCACGCCAGGCTTCCCTGTTCTTCATCATCTCCCAGAGTTTACTCAAACCCATGTTCATTGAGTCGGTGATGCCATCCAACCATCTCATCCTCTGTCGTCCCCTTCTCCTCCTGCCTTTAATCTTTCCAGCATCAGGGTCTTTTCCAGTGAGTCAGCTCTTCACGTCATGTGGCCAAAGGATTGGAGCTTCAGCTTCACCATCAGTCCTTCCAATGAACACCCAGGACTGATCTCCCTTAGGATGGACTGGTTGGATCTCCTTGCAGTCCAAGAGACTCTCAAGAGTCTTCTCCAGCTCCCCAGTTCTAAAGCATCGATTCTTCGGTGCTCAGCCTTCTTGATGGTCCGACTCTCCCATTCATACAGGACTACTGGAAAAACCATGGCTTTGACCAGCCGGACCTTGGTCTGTTCCCGTTTGACTTAGCCTAGTTTCAGCAGGTCCCGCCTCGGAAAGTGACGGACACACAGCAGATGATGGCTATGGTGTCCTCTTGGCTCTTCATTTCAGAGCCACCAGTGGGTTATGCCCGAGGAGCGTCCACATTCTTAGGGCATCACCTTCAGGTTCCCAGACAGGAATTTCAGCTGGAAAACGACAAGACGGGCGTGTTCTAATGTAGAGAGGGGAGAATCTTCGGGGGAGTGAGGTTGGCAGACGTTTTCCATCAAGGGCCAGAGAGTAGATGTTGATAGCTGATGCTTTGTGGGCCCCAGGGTCTCCGTTGCTTTCCTCTGCCTTTGCCCTGTGAGAACCGCTCCTGATCATACACAGATGAACGAGTGCGGCTGAGTGACATCAGTAATACTTCGCCGATGGGCGCTGGAATTCCAATGTCATCGCAATTTCAGGGGTGGCAAAATAGGATTGTTTTGATTTTCCTTGCAGCCATTTAGAAACAGAGACACCGTGGATACCTCCTAAGTCTTACGGAAGGTGGGCGACGTGTGAATCTGCCTGTGGGCTGCAGTGCGCCAGCCTTGACCTTGAGAAAGACACCCATTTTATTTCTCCGTCTTCTGACCGTGACCTTCGAGTTGAAGGCCTCTGACATGCAGCTCTGCGAGGTCCATGGCAAGCTTAAGACAGCGTCCACATTGTGGTTTCCATGCTGGCTCAGATGATAAAGAATCCGACTGCAGGGCAGGAGACATGGGTACGATCCAGGGGTTGGGACGATTCCTCTGGAGGAGGGCATGGCAACCGCACTCCATGAACATGATTCTCCTTGCCTGGAGAATCCACACGGACAGAGGAACCTGGTGGGCTACAGTCCGTGGGGTCGTAAAGAGTCAGGCACGGTCAAGTGACTGACACTTTATTACTAAGTTGTGGTTGCTTGGCTAACAGCCTGCAGCTGCTCATGGACTTTAGGAATTACAGGGCCTGCCATGGGCAGTGTGGCTCTGGACGTCTGGAACCAGCCTTTCCCAGGGGACATTTGATCATGTCTGGAGACCTTTGAGGAAGATGTTTGCTCCTGACACCCAGTGGGTGGAGACCAGGGATGTTGTTTATCATCCTCCAGGGCATCGGGGAACCCGTCACAGAGATCCATGTGGTCCTGAGTGTCCACAGTACCGAGACGGACGACCCCTCCCTGTTCGCATCAGAATTTCTTTCTGTGTTTTGATCTGCGCACTCCTCTGGCTGTGGGAATTTCACCTGCCGAGCGTCGGATGACAAAACTGAATGCCTTCCGCTTGCTGATTTCAGTGTCAGAGGGCACTCTTGGGATACTCGGCTTCACGATGCTTTGAGTATTTTTCTTTTATGTGGTGTGTGGTTCTTGTGTGTGCATGCGTGCTCACTCATGTCCGACTCTTTGAGACCGCATGGACTGTATCCCACCAGGCTCCTCTGTCCGAGGGATCTCCCAGGCAAGAATAGAGGCATGGGTCACCATGCTCATTTAAAGCTGAAGCATCACAGTATACTTTTGTTGTTGTTGTTCGGTTGCTCAGTCGTGTCCAGCTCTTTGCAGACCCCATGGACTGCAGCACGCCAGGCCTCCCTGTCTATCGCCGACTCCCGGAGTTTACTCAGACTCATGTCCATTGAGTCGGTGATGCCATCCAGCCATCTCATCCTCTGTCGCCCCCTTCTCCTCCTGCCCTCAATATCTCCCTATTTTAGCACCAAGGTTTTTGAGACACAGGCTGACTCAGAGGGCAAAGCATCGCCTGCCTTTATATTTACAGACAAAGCCACAGGGTTTTTTGCTTGTTTGTTTTTTCAAAACTCTGGAGACCACATTATAGGAGTCGATGACCTCACTTAGGACTCCACCTACCACAGAAAAGGGAATCATCCAGGCCAAGATAAATCTTGCGTATGTGGCTGAAAATCACATTGTCTGAGAGCTTTCGTAACCAGCCTGTGTATATTCCTGTGATTTGTCAGAGGGCCTAGTGCAGAGACTGTCATTCCAGCCCCTCGGTCTCAGATAATTAAAGTCTGTAAATTAATTTACGGACTAATCGGAAGCCTTAGCTGGCAGACCCACGTCCTCCAGCAAAGAAGGGAAAGGGCATTTTTACATTGAAGCTGTCCGTATTTCCCGAGGCACTTAGCTGCGAAAGCTTGGGCACCTGAGCTTGCATTTCACCTCGTGGACGGAAGGCTGTAAAATATAACGGTGCTGTCGGACTTACGTGTGTGTCTGTCTCTCTGCCACGCAGACCTTACTTAGCAGTGGCTTGCTATCATCGGGGTGAACTTTTTTAGGAAGGTTTCCCTCTGGACCTGCTTCCTGATGGGGCAGAGAAGTGTGGGGTGGGCAGGGTGTGCAGCTCAGAGGGTTCGAGACGGGGACCCATGGCTGCTTGGGAGGGGGACACGTGGTCTTGGCCGCACGTCTGGGCCAGGACGTCCCGTCCTCTCGCGTCTCCATGCTTCGTGCCTGTGTGCAGAGAGTCGGAACAAAGCTAACCAACCAGCCACTAACGAATCCGGGCCGGCACATAGGCTCAGAAAGGCCCCTTTCTGAAGGCCTCACCCTGGGGGTGTTTTTTGATTTCTGTGAAGCGTGTCATTATTTTTCTAACCCGAGGAGGCTCCCTTCTCCTTGCTGTCTCAACCCTGCCAATTTCTCTCCTCCTTAGCTGGGTTGTTCTCATACTGATTTCTGAAGACGCTGCCAGATTTTAATTACATCCTAATGAATGTGACTGCAGTTCACGTTCGTAGGAGGAAATTAGGGGAATACCGAAAAGGCACGCCACACGTACACGGATTTAAGTCCAGCATCATCCCAGCCCTGGAGAGACTGGTGCATTTTATTTTACTGTTTACATTTTAGAGGGTATCTATTATTTGTACGTGTGTGTGTGTGTGTGGTTTGTGTGGTTTAGTTGCTAATCGTGTCTGACTATTTGCAACCCCATGGACTGTAGCCTGCCAGGCTCCTCTGTCCATGGAGTTCTCTAGGCAAGAATACTGGAGTGGATTGCTATTTCTTTCTCCACGGGATCTTCCCCACCCAGGGATCGAACCTGGGTCTCCTGCGTTGGGGGCAGATTGCTTACCCACTGAGCCACTGGGGGAGGCCTTGTGTGTGTGTACACACTGAAACTTAGGCACATGCGCATTCCATTTGAAGCCTCCTTTTTTTTTTTCACGTAGCACTGTATCATGGATGTCATTGCCGGTCATGAAAATCCTTTTGAGGACTGCAGTCTTACTAGGTTACTGCATTCTCTTATTCAGATGGCAGCACTGGTGGTTAAGAACCCGCCTGCCAGTACAGGAGACGTCAGAGACGTGGTTTCAGTCCCTGGGTTGGGATGATCCCCTGGAGGAGAACAGGGCCGCCCACTCTAGCATTCTTGCCTGGAGAATCCCATGGACAGAGGAGCCTGGTGGGCTGAGGTAATAGGGTTGCAAAGACTCGGACACGCTGAAGCAAGCTAGCACGCACGCATGCCACTGCTGGGCATGTGAACTCTGGTGAGGAAAGAATAGTTCTTTGATTATGTTTATAATTTTGGACCATTGGGCTCCCAAGTAAATAAATATAACTATAAAATTAGTGAAAAATCTTACCTTTGGGGGGACTGTTTTTCTCACTGTAGGATAATATGCATGCAAATACTCTTTAGTAAAATGAAGATAAGTCTGTGGGGGAAGAAAAGAAGGTGAAACCACTGTTGACATTTTCTTGTTTTCTGTCCAATCTATTCTGTATGTACATTCTGCAATAACTGAAGTCCAACTATAAAAGCCATCATTTATTGAATAGTACTCATTACTGTCTTTGGACAACAACGAAAGTTTGCAGTCGTTTTCCAGCAGTTACGTGGTGGCTTCGTTTCAGATAATGCAAGCTGAGCAGGTGTGTAATGTGATGAAACAGGCTTGCTTCCTCCCCACCTTAGTCTCCAGCAGTGTGTACAAGAGCATTTATATGTAAATGTTGACACACACATTAAGCTTCTAGTCTCATAACTGGCCACTGGAAAACACAGTTTCCATTTGAAAAGAGAGCAATGTTATGGACTTCCCTGGTGGCTCAGTCGGTAAAGAATCCACCTGCAGCAGAGGAGACCCAGGTTCACTCTCTGAGTCGGGAAGATCCCCTGGAGGACGAAATGGCAGCCCACTCCAGTATTCTTGCCTGGAGAATCCCATGGTCAGAGGAGCCTGGTGGGCTACATTCCATGGGGTCACATAGGGTTGGACACGACTGATCGGCTAAACTACCCCCAGTATTATGGAGAAGGGAAGCCAGGAGGTGAGTCCTACTATGTTGCAGTCGGCAGAGAATTTGTGAAAGCGCCTTGCTGCAATGAGGTCATTTATAGCAGATTTTCCAGCTCTGGCTTTGCACCCTTACTCAGCGTGGAATCAAGTCCCAGGGCCTTGTCCAGAAGATCACCTTACGCGATGCATTCTTCCAGTGTCCAGGCCAGCAGACTCATAGCAGAGACAAGACCTCAGACCGACTTTTTCTTCCATCCCTGGAGAACGGCGGAAGGGGCCGCATGAGAGGATGTTATAAGACTGTGTCCTAACGGCACCGATTTACTAAGAGAGAAACTTCTGCCATGGATGATATCACACTGAACACCACGCTCCCCACCCTGGAGTGACTGTGTGCTTGTTCCATCGCTGTTTCTGAACCAGGCTCCCCGCCCGTGGGCAGGGAAACTCACTCGCCCTGTCTGTCTTCATCTCCCAGAGCTGACGCTCAAGTGGCTCTGTGGTCATTACATCCTTTAAGATCATCACAGAGCAGGTCAGATTGTGTTGTTTGGGGAGCGGTCCTGTCCCTTCCTGGAGTATGAGAGCATGTTAAATACTGTACACGCAATACAGCCAAACCCTTAGACACCATTTCCCACTCCCTTTAAAAAAAAAAAAAACAAACTATTTTTTTTAACTTTGTACTTGGTATTGCGATGCAGCCGATTAACAACATTGCTGTAGTTTCTGGTAGAAGGCAAAAGGACTCAGCCGTACATTAAATGTATCCCTTATCCCCCAAACTCCCCTCCCATCCAGGCTGCCACATGACATTGAGCAGAGTTCCCTGTGCTGTCCAGCAGGTCCTTGTTGGTTCTCCATGTTAAACACAGCAGTGTGTCCATGTCCATCCCAGACTCCCTGACTATCCCTTCCTCCATCCTTCCCCCTGGTGACCATAAGGTTATTACAGAGCATTGAGCTGAGTTCCCGGTGCTGGACAGCAGGTCCTTGCTGGTTGTCCATGTTAAATACAGCAGTGTGTCCATGTCCATCCCAAACTCCCTAACTGTCCCTTCCCCCATCCTTCCCCCTGGTGACCATAAGGTTATTACAGAGGATTGAGCAGAGTTCCCTGTGCTGGACAGCAGGTCCTGTTGGTTCTCCATTTTAAGTATAACATCATAGACACGACTTCTCTTGCAACTGAATTTTGAACTGTTTTATGACTGTGGTTATTAAGAGTTTTTTGCCACCTGGAAAGTAAGTTATTAAAAAAAGAAAAATACCGTAAATAATCTTCCCTTCAGCTTCCTGATGGATTTCAGCCCCCCAGTGGTTATTTATGTTGGAACACTCATGTTAAGCAGGAAGTCTCCAGACGTGTCATCAGCTCACACTGATTTTTTCTTCTGAAACCAGAACAGTGAGGGAATGTGTGGTTTTTACCACACAGTGAAGACGGTCATTTCCTTTCTGCCCAGTCACAACCACAAAGATTCTCAGATCTACCTAATGGGAGGTGCCTCCGATGAGAACTCTGGAGAAGGGAATGGCAACCTGCTCCGGTATTCTTGCCTGGGAAATCCCATGGACAGAGGAGCCTGGCGGGCCACAGTCCATGGGGGTTGCAAAGAGCCGGGCACGACTGAGCACACACATGCATGAATCAAAACTGGGTCAGGCAAGAAAATAAACACCATGTCACTAATCAAGAACCCATTTTTGTTATTGTTTTTGGAGGCGTGTTCCTGGGGGCGGTGGTGGTCTCTCTGCTTTGAGGATGCTTGCAATGGGGCGGAGTAGGATTAAGAGCCCTCCTGTGTCTCTGCGGTGCTTAGGGCCCTGGTCTGGAAGTGTGTGTAGAAGCATGTCATCCTCACCACCTTCCTGGGGGAGGGGGAGGGCAGCGGTTCTTAGCATCCGCAGCTGGCATAGGTAGAAAACTGAGGCCTGTGGTCCACAGCTCCATAGGGATGAAGGTGCAGTCAGCATCAGGCCTCCTGGCTCAGCCTCAAGCCCCCCCACGCTCCGAGTGCCATGTTCTCTGTTCTTGGTGCCCTCAGGACATGATTGCCTTACCTCCAACCCATCAGTCCTTGGAGGTCTGAACCATTGCCCTGGGGTTCCCCTAACTTCATTGCAGTCAGCACAAGCATTTCCCTGGAGGAGGTCATGGCAACCCACTCCAGTGTCCTTGCCTGGAGAATCCCAGGGACGGAGGAGCCTGGCTGGGGCTACATATAGTCCATGGGGGTCGCAGAGGGTCGGACGTGACTGAAGCGACTTAGCACACACAAGCATTCTGAGCTCTGTAAGAATCCTGCTTGGCCGATGACACAGGCCATCTCAGTCCACAGTCCGGGCACACAGGCTGGTCTTCCTGCCCCTGGGTCCCGAGAAGCACTTGGTTCATCCTTGAAGATGCCATGGTCTTGGCCAGTCTGCCGCAGAACCGAATGCTGTCGTTGCACTCTGTCCACGGGGCAGCTTGCTGACTCCCCGCCTCCTAATAGAAGTCATATCTCCTTGTCGATGACTCAGCTCCTCGCTGTGTGTGTCGGGGCCACGTGCACCCTGTCGGTTCGGTGACCGTCAGGTTCAGCATGGAACTTGGATGCGTGGGAGGTTGCTGTGAGTCATCTGTGCTGCAGACCCACAGGTGTGACCAGAGCCACGTGGTCACCCAACCTGGGGGTGTCGACAGGACTCTAATCTTCCTCGTCTGTCCAGGGAAGGGCCAGCCGGTGCCACCAGCCACCTTCTGTCTCGGGGTTCCATTGAAGCTCGGTACCAACCGCTGCAGGATCTTCACTGAATCAAGTCGCGGTGTTTGTTCTCATTTTCTGGTGCCCCTGATTTTGTCTCCGTTAATGTGGTTTATAGATGAGTCCATGCCAGCATTATAAAACGCATCGGCTCGTGTTTTGGGGGATACTTTTCACCTGTATGTTTATATGTTTAGGTAATTATAAAAGCTTTATCTCACCAGGAAATACAGGGGAAATTTTTCATCTGTATGTGTATATATGTTTAGATAATTATAAAACCTTTATGTTACCAGAACGTACGGCAGGAATGGGGCATTAGTTACCTCCTGAGTATTACATGTATCAGTTATTTTCCGAAAGAAATGCGGTTGAGGAGGAACACGCAGGCAGTGTCTGAAACGTCTCTCCGCTTTCTCCTCTTGCCTTTTCCGACAGAGGGTGGTGGCTGCTGCTTCGTAAAGACCTCATCCCCGCGAGGTGAGGCTAAGATGAGCATTACCAGTGACGAGGTGAACTTCCTGGTGTACCGATATCTCCAGGAGTCAGGTAAGAAGCCGGCTTCCTGCCCGGAGCGGCAAAAAAAACACCTTCCAACACGCCACCTGCAGGGCCAGCAACCACGGATGGAAAACCCGGTCTATAGGGAAGAGAGAGCTCCGGACACCCTCATTCAGAGGACTGAAGGGAGGCGGAGAAGGGGCTGGGCCGTCCTGCTCTTGGGGCGGGATGAGGGAATGTGTTCTTGTTTGTGCTGACGTTTCTGTTCACCTGAAGCCAGCCTGGAATGAAGATCAAGTGAAGGGAAAGTGAAGTCACTCAGTCCTGTTCGACTCTTTGCGACCCTGTGGACTATGCGGTCCATGGGATTCTCCAAGCCAGAATACTGGAATGGGTGGTCTTTCGCTTCTCCAGGGGATCTTCCCGAGCTGAGGAATTGAACCCAGGTCTCTTTAAATTGCAAGCAGATTCTTTACCGTCTTAAGCCACCAAGGAAGTACCTCTAATAAAGTGAAATCAAGGGTTAGTCACTCAGTCTGAGTCTTTGTAACCCGAACACGTGTAGCTGACCAGCCTCCTCTTTCCATGGGATTTTCCAGGCCAGAATACTGGAGTGGGTGGCCTTTCCCTTCTCCAGGGGGATCTTGCCCACCAAGGGATACAACCCAGGTCTCCCGCACTGCACGCAGATTCTTTACCAGCTGAGCCACAGGGGAAGCCCATTTTGATCAAGAGCAGTTGTGATAGATGTGGTGAGGGGCGGGGAGGTTTTGGTGTTCTGGGTCCCCATCCTCGGGAGGGCGTCTGTGGTCTGGTGTGTATGTATGGTGCATCTACATGGGGGTGGGGCGGTTGGTGTTCTTGGTCCTGAGCACAGGGGAGGGTGTTTATGGGCTGGGGTACACATATGGTGTATATACGTGGGGGGTGGGGTGATTTCATGTTCTCAGCTCCCACCATAGGGAGGCTGTTTATGGGTTGGTGTATATACGTGGGGGGTGGGGCGATTTCATGTTCTCAGCTCCCACCATAGGGGGGGCATCTGTGGGCTGGTGTGTATGTATGGTATATATATTATAGGGTGGGGCGATAGGGTGTCCTTGGCTCCCACCATAGGGAGGCTGTTTATGGCCTGCTGTATACATGTGGTGTATATACATGAGGGGTGGGGTGATCTGAGTGTTCTCAGCCCCCACCATAGGGAGGGCATCTGTGGGCTGGTGTATATATATGGGGACTTCCCTGGTAGCTCAGCTGGTAAAGAATCCACCTGCAATGGAGGAGACCCCAGTTCCATTCCTGGGTCAGGAAGATCCCCTGGAGGAGGGCATGGCAACCCACTCCACTATTCTTATCTGGGGAATTCCATGGACAGAGGTGCCTGGCGGACTGCAGTCCATGGGGTCGCAAAGCATCTCGGACACAACTGGGCAGCTAAACACACAAGCAAACATATAAATGTGTGTGTATGTGTGTGTGTGTGTGTATATATATATGTATATATAGGGAGAGGTTAGAGTGATTGGTGTTCTTAGCCCCCACCACAGGGAGGGCATTTGTGGGCTGGTGTATACATATAGTGTGTGTATGTATATGTGTGTGTGTGTGTGTGTGTGTATGTATGTGTGTGTATATATATATATAGATGGATGGGGCTGGGGTGTTTGGTGTTCTTGGTCCCGACCACAGAGAGAGCGTTTGTGGGCTGGTTACAGATCCGTGTACAGAATTGGTGTGGGGTAACTCAGTGGGGCGGCTTGAACAAAAATGCACTGTCCCAGCGCCGTGGAGGACAGCAGTCCAAAGCAGGGTGCCAGCTGGCTTGCTCTCTTCCCGCGACTGTCTGCCCCACGGGGGTCTGCTCCGGCCTGTCTGCCAGCTTCGGCTGGACCGTCTTTGGCACTCCTTGCTTCGTAGGCGCTTTGTCCCCCGAGACCTGCCTTCCCCTTCACGAGGTGTTCTCTCTGTGTGCGTGTCACTCTCTGTCCACATTTGTCGGACTTCTCCTTTTTGTAAAGACACAGTCATAGTGGATTAGGGGGCTCACGGTATTCCAGCACAACCTCGTCTTAACAGATGACATCTGCAGGGACCCTCTTCCAAGCGCCGTCACATTCTGAGCCGTGCTGTGGGCTAGGACTACCAGCCTATGCCGTTGCGGCGGACACAGTTCAAGCTATAACAGTCGGTTCTGTGCATATTGAAGCTTGATTCACTTTGTGTCACATTTTCTGTAGTCTGCAAATTGATTATTCGAGAAAGAAGCCAGTTCTCACATCCCACTTCCGCACATGCTATCATTGAGGTTGATCCAAGTGTGAGTCCCTGGGTCCAGACTCTTTCAGAATGAGCCCAGAAGGGTGAGATGGGCCAGTCTTGCAGGCGACCCAAATGGCTCGATTCTGATCCTCGAACAAAAAGGATAAAATACGTGGGGCATGCCACATGTTATAAATAAACCTCTCCCCACGCAAGCCTGAGGTCTCTGTTTCTGCTGTCCACCCTAGCTGTCATTATTCATGAAGAGTACACCTTCTTTCTACATGTACATTTGACCATTTGGATTAGCTCTTGCTAGATATTTCCTATGAAAAAAATGATGAGCAGAACAAAATACGTACCACCTCATCCCTCGTCAATCAGGGAGATGAACCCACGGCTCTCATAACTTAACCTTGTAAATTAACCAGGAAATCTCTCACCTGGAGTCCAAGTGTCCTCCCAGCACTGATCTCATAGATTCCCAGAGATGTCTGCAGATGAAAATTCCACGTGCCAAACCCTGCCTCCCTGAAGACTTCCAGCTTGGAATTCAGGATTCTTTCTCTTTAGAAACACTGCACAAAAATAGGCTGAAAAAGTGCAGTCCAAATGTGTAAACAATCTTAAGGTGAAATTGCCATCCCTCTGTGAACATGAAGGTAAATAGAGACATGGGAAAGAAAACTTTTGTGTAACCTAGAGAAAGATTTCTCCCGGTGGGCAGTCCCCAGGGCCCCCCGGGGCAAGAGCGTTGCTGGCCTCTTTGAATAAACACAGAAATGTCTAATCCCTCCCCCCAGAAAAGCGAGACTTCCTTTTTTAGGATTTGTTTACATTTGTCTCACATTTGTTGAGAAACTTTCTGTAACCAGGCGACTGAGAAAGGAGCCTTGGGAGACACAGTGTATTCCATCAATGCCCATTGTGTGTAGCATCTGCTGAGCGGCTGTCCTAATTTTTCAGAGCCTTGAGTAGAATCCCATAGATCGAGTGAGGAGTTAAGAGATGACTGTGTGTTCCTCTGATGACTGTGTGCGTCCGGGAACTGCCTCTGGTACCCCCACGAGGGCATACTCCAAAGAAGAAATGCCTAATGTTGTTAAACGTTCATTGTGGGATTGTTTAACATTTATCTCAAATCCTCACGCTTTGGTTAGGTGGTGGTTTAGTTGCTCAGCTGTGTCTGATGTTTTGCAACCACATAGGCTGTAGCCCACCAGGCTCCTCTGGCCATGGGGATTCTCCAGGAAAGAATACTGGAGTGGGTAGCCTTTCCCTTTTCCAGGGGATCTTCCTGACCCAGGGATCAAACCCAGGCCTCCTGCACTGCAGGCAAAGTCTTTACTGACTGAGCCACCAGGGAATTTACTGAGCAGCCATCAAGTGGACAGAGCATGTTCTTGGCCTCATAACGTCTCCTTTCTAGCTGAAAGGAGGGGAAGGAAATGGAAGGGAAGGGAAGGAAGAGGGCAGAAGGGGAAGGAAGAAGAGGGAATGAACAAAGGAAGAGGAAGGAAGGGACAGGGAAGAAGGGGAAGGAAGGGGGAGGAAGGGGAAGGAAAAGAAGGCAGGAAGGAGAAGGAAGGACTCTCCTGATCAAGTATCTGTGCTGTCTCTCCTTTACCAGCATCAAACCCATCATCCATAAATTCTCTGTCACGCTAGGTGACTCACTCAGCTCCTCCCAGTGTGGCTTCTCCACTGGGGGTTTGAAAGTTCCTAGGTCTTTAGTCGTGTCCCCCCCCAGGCTATGTGTGTAGAAGGTGTGTGTGTAGGAGGTTGGGAGATGGCAGGTGGGGAGGACCCTGCACGGAGGCAGACCTCTGGATCTCTGGGGGTCTGCTGTTGGCTGTACAACCAGGCAGCGGGTAGACCCAGAATATCCCAGCCCACCTCAAGGCACAAGTTCTCTGCCACCGCAGGGGCTGGGCTGGTGCAGTCGGGCAGCACATGTGCCGGTCAGGATGTTCAGGGCTGCAGGGAAAACGGTGCCCATCAGAACATTGATTCCTCACGCACCCCACCCCACCAGATAGCTGGGAGGCGCAGTGCAGAAGCAACACTTTCCTGAAAGTGTTACGACAAAATGCACATCACATCTCTGCAAACTCAGGAAAAGTATCTTGAAAAGGGGCTTCCTTTTCTGCCCTCAAGAGGCAGAATTCGCATCATCTAGGGCTCTGGCCTCCCTCCGCCCTGCCGTGGATTCCACAGCCTCTAAAGCAGAGGGGATTTCATGGCGTCACTGTTGTCTAAAGCAAGGGCCGTGCCTGTGGAAGGTGCTGTCTGGATGCTATTGTTTATGGTTGCTCCTCCTGGCATCCAGATAAAGATCGGTTAGTGTGCAAGGCTTTTTTTTTTTCAGTTCAGCTGGAGATTTTGAGCAGCCCCAGCAGCAAAGTGGCTTAGTTGTGCTTTTAATTTTTACGTTTTGCATGAGTTGCGGCAGTCCGCTTTGGAGGGCTAGGAGTCCATCGGCCTCTGCCTCTTGGGGGTTAATCATGTGGTCGCTTTTGTCATCCTGACGATTTGTAAGAAGCCGATTGAGGCAGAGCGGCTCTGCCACCCAGCCTGGCAGTTCCCTTCATGGTCAGTGTCCAGCTTCTCCATCCCTCTGCACCTTCATCTCTACCGTGGTTTTTTTTTTTTTTTTTACGTAGAGTATAATTTTCACGCCAGAAAATTGACCCTTTTTAGAATACAGATGTTCAGAGTGATACAAACACCTGCACAAACAAGATATGGAATGGTTCCACCAAAAACTCCCCCTTTGTAGTCTCCTCCTCACCCCACCGCAGCTGCTGGTGCCACTGGTCTGCTTCCTGGCACTGGAGTGTTGCCTCTGCGATTGTGACTGAGAAGTGAATCTCTGCAGCGTGTACCCTTGAGAGTCTGGCTTTTCTGACTCAGTGCATCTGAGATTGGCTAACGCTGGTGCATACTTCAGTAGTACTTCCTTTATATGCTACATGGTCTTCCATTTCCTATGAGCTTCCACAGTGGTAAAGAACTCGCCTGCCAATGTAGGAGATGCAGGTTCAATCCCTGGGTCGGGAAGATCCCCTGGAGGAGGGCATGGCAACCCACTCCAGTATTCTTGCCTGGAGCATCCTATGGACAGAGGAGCCTGGCGGGCTATGGTCCATGGGGTCGCAAAGAGTTGGACGTGACCTAAGAGACTGAGCCTGGCCCAGTATTCTGTTTTATGGATGCAGGGCGGTTAGTCGTTTGTCCTGTGGAAGAGCACTTGGGTGGTTTCCAAGCTACGACTAAGGCTCCTGGGGGCATTTGCACATAGGCTTTTGTGGTCTGGGGTTTTCCTTTTTCTTGGGCAGCTGTCTGGGAGGCGCACTGCTGGGCCAGGTGACAAAACTGGGTTCAGTTTATCAGAATCTACCGCGTCCGCTTCGGTCTCCCTCAACAGCAAGGCAATTCACAGCCGCTGGTGGTTTTATATTATAGATTTCATTCCCGCCACAGAGCTAATGATAATCAGTACCTGGGGCACAGGGGATATTGGAAAATAGGTAAAAAGACATTGGTCTCCTGCAGATATATCTGCACAATACTGATGAAATGCTAACGCTTCCTCTCAGGGTTTGGAATTAGCCTCTGTGAACCTGTTACTGGGGTCGTGGTTCCCATGGATCCGCTGAGTGGGACAGGGTCCACACGTGCCCGCCTGCTTCTCCTGAGCCAGTGCACCCTTCTGCAGAAAACTGGGTGGGAGGCGCTGGGTGGAATGCTAGGTAGACAGCAGGTAGATACTGCAGCCATGAAATTAAAAGACGTTTGCTCCTTGGAAGAAAAGCTGTGACCAACCTAGACAGTGTATTAAAAAGCAGAGACATTACTTTGCCAACAAAGGTACATCTAGTCAAAGCTATGGTGTTTCCAGTAGTCATGGATGGATGTGAGACTTGGACATCCAACTTTATAAAGAAACTGGAGTTTCTTTATAAAGAAAGCTGAGTGCCGAAGAATTGGTGCTTTGGAACTGTGGTGTTGGAGAAGACTCTTGAGAGTCCCTTGGACTGCAAGGAGATCCAACCAGTCCATCCTAAAGTAGATCAGTCCTGAGTATGCACTTCAAGGACTGATGTTGAAGCTTAAACTCCCATCCTTTGGCCACCTGATGCGAAGAGTTGACTCATGGGGAAAGACCCTGATGCTGGGAAAGATTGAAGGTGGGAGGAGAAGGGGACGACAGAGGATGAGATGTTTGGATGGCATCACCAACCTGATGGACATGAGTTTGAGTAACTCCGGGAGTTGGTGATGGACAGGGAAGCCTGGTGTGCTGCAGTCCATGGGGTCGCAAAGAGTCAGATGTGACTGAGTGATTGAACTGAACTTGATATGCTTAGTCCCTAAGTCATGTCTGACTCTTTGCACCCCCATGGACTGTAGCCCGCCGGGCTACTCTGTCCATGGGACTTCCCAGGCAAGAATACTGGAGTGTTTTGCCATGCCCTCCTCCAGGGGATCTTTGCCACCCAGGGATCGAACCCATGTCCTCTGAGTCTCCTGCACGGGCAGTCAGGCGCATTACCATTGCCCCACCTGGGAAGACAGGAGCCAAGACTCCACGTGCATTGATTTGCATGGGTATTCATGCAGATTCACCCAAGGTGTTCATGGCTTGGGGGGCATATTTCCCCTCCCTCTAGCATTGGGACCAACGTCTGCACGCCGTGAAAAACAGATAGAACCTTTAATCGAAACCATTTGACGACTGTGGTGGTAGCTCTGACAGCGAACCAGAAACACCAGTGAGAAACTGAGTTTCCCTAATGTTTTGTCAGGTGTTACCAGGCTGGGTGTCCCCAGTGGCTGTCATTTGAAACACTTGAGACAATAAAAGCAGCCTTTGGTTACGGCGCAGATGGCAGAAATTCGTTTCGCATATATCAGAAATCAACACGATGGTGCATTTCTCTGTTTATTGTGGGGATTTTACAACATTCGCGCCTGGCGTGCTGCGGTCCATGGGCGTCTCAAAAGAGTCTTGGGTTCGACTTAGCGACTGAACAACAACAACAAAAAGACCTTCTAGGGCCTTCCCTGGTGCTCCAGTGGTTAAGCCTTCACCTTCCAATGTGGGGGTTGTGGGTGCAATCCCTGGCTGGGGAGCTAAGATGCCATGTGCCTCGAGGCCAAAAACCCCAGAACGTAGAACAGAAGCAACATGGTGAGACATTGGGTAAAGACTAAAAAATTAAATAAACACCTTTGAATAAGATTGGAAACTCCTTATACAGTGAAGTATGCTTCCTGCTTTGTCGTGGTTCATGGTCAGGAGGCTAATCTATTATGCATATCTGTTGCCTACCTTAGCACAGCCATACCTGCTGTCTTCTGCGAGGAGCGCTGGTGGTTTTCAAACAGAAGCGCCTACACATGGGACAGGAGCTATTTTCTGTTGTGGTTCAGTCGCTCAGTCGTGTCCAACTCTTTGCGGACCCCATGGACTGCAGCACGCCAGGCCTTCCTGTCCATCGCCGACTCCCGGAGCTTACTCAAACTCATGTCCATTGAGTCGGTGATGCCATCCAACCATCTCATCCTCTGTCGTCCCCTTCTCCTCCAGCCTTCCATCTTTCCCAGCATCAGGGTCTTTTCAGTGAGTCTGCTCTTCACATCAAGTGGTCAAAGTATTGGCGCTTCAGCTTCAGTATCAGTCCTTCCAGTGAGTAGTCAGGGTTGATTTCCTTTAGGATGGACTGGTTTCAAGCCCATATCTGCACTCATGTGACTGGCCAGGCAGAATCAGGCATGTTTCCTTTGGTTTACGTAATACGCACATGGCTCTGTGGTCTGTATTATCCTTGTGAATTCATGTTACATAACCAGACTCTTGAGGTTTTAAATGGAAGGTAGATGGCATTTTTTTCATGCATTTCATGGAGCTTCTGTTAGGAGAATGGTTAGAAAGATTTCCTGACCAGGTAGCACACACATATGCCCTTTCTTGCCCCGCCTCACATCAGATTCCAAGTAAGATTTAGGTGGCATTTTCTCTCCGCAGGCAAGTCCAGGCACAGAGCCAAAGGATGGTTCTGTTCTGAACGCACAGAGGTATGACTCTGCAGAAATGTTCCTGAGCAGTGTAAAAATTATGCATATTGGTAGTCCAGGGATTAAAAATCCACCTGCCGATACAGGTGGCACAGGTTTGATCCCTGGCCTGGGAAGATCTCACATGGTGTAATTCACTGAATAAGTGCTTCCCAGGTGGCTCAGTTGGAGAAGGCAATGGCACCCCACTCCAGTACTTTTGCCTGGAAAATCCCGTGGACGGAGAACCCTGGTGGGCTGCAGTTCATGGGGTCGCTAGAGTCGGACACGACTGAGTGACTTCACTTTCACTTTTCACTTTCATGCATTGGAGAAGGAAATGGCAACCCACTCCAGTGTTGTTGCCTGGAGAATCCCAGGGACAGGAAGCCTGGTTGACTGCTGTCTGTGGGGTCGCACAGAGTCGGACACGACTGAAGCAACGCAGCAGCAGCAGCAGGTGGCTCAGTGGTTAAATAAAAAAAAAAACTCTGCCTGCCAATGCAGGAGACCTGGGTTCGATCCTGGGGTGGAGAAGATTCCCTGGAGAAAGAAAGGCAACCCACTGCAGTCTTCTTGCCTGGAGAATCCCATGGACAAAGGAGCCTGGTGGGCTACAGTCCACGGGGTCACAAAGAGTCAGACATGATGGAGTAGCTTTCACATAGACCCTGTGTGCCTAGGTGATGCTCACACACCGATCTGAAAGGAGGGAAGCTGAAGGTTTGCAGTCAGGTGACCCATCACCTGAAAGTCATTCCCTGCTTTTGACACTGTCCTACGGTGAGAGAAGATGTCACTGTTGAAGGTGGCCGGGTGAAATGACTCCACTGTTCTCACAGCTTATGATCATCATGAAATTACTAAAATAAAAAAAGACCAGAGAAATCATGACTTTACGCTTCCATGGTCTGCAGAGCTTTGCCTATGACTGAGACAGAGAAGGTGGTCAGTAATACAAATGCAGCCGAGACATTTTAATTAAGATTTTGCAGGTCGTTAGCCAAGGCTCAGGCCTCGGTTCTGATGGAGTGTCTTTTGTATAATGGGTTCGAGTGTTACCATGTTAGCTTAGAAGCGGATAGCCACACAGCCATTCTGGGGCTTTTGGCAACAGAAAAATAATAGAGTCATCTGAAGGTGAACAGTGGTGGTTGTGTATCCAGAGCCAGATTTTTGCTTCGTTGGTAATTCAGCAGACTCAAGTGTGCATCATAGGCCAGGCTCACCTGACCCGCTCCTCCTGGAACATTGTCGTGAGAAGCTGTTCTGCATTTGATTGGCACCATAGGCGTTGGACAGGCTGTATCGTTAGCAGAAGGATAAAAGTCCATATTCAGGGACTTGCCCTGGTGGCATCATGGATAGGAATCCGCCCCCCAGTTCAGGGGACCCCGGTTCGATCTCTGGTGTGGAAAGATGCCAGTGCTGGAGAGCCACTAAGCCCATGAGCTGAAACGACCTGAGCCCACGTGCCCCTCGAACCCATGCTCTTGCAACAAAACAAGCCACTGCAATGAGGAGCTCAGGCACTGCAACTCGAGAGTAGCCACTGCTGGCCACAACCAGAGCAAAGCCCGCCCACAGCACCGAAGACCCATCACAGCCGAAAATCAATCAATATTTTAATAGTGTTCTTTGGTGTTCTTCTGCGTTCCTGGTCCTGTGTCTTGCCAGGTTTTCAGTATCCCCTTCGTGGTCTTCACTTGTAGATTCTCCTAGGTGGACAGAGTTTGAGGGTCTTAATCTCTCGCATTGATGCTTTTGAGCTGTGGTGTTGGAGAGGACTCTTGAGAGTCCCTTGGACTGCAAGGAGATCCAACCAGTCCATCCTAAAGGAAATCAGTCATGAATATTCATTGGAAGGACTGATGCTGAAGCTGAAATTCCAGTCCTTTGGCCACCTGACGCGAAGAACTGGCTCATTTGAAAAGACCCTGATGCTGGGAAAGATTGAGGGCAGGAGGAGAAGGGGGCAACAGAGGATGAGATGGTTGGATGGCATCACCGACGCGATGGACATGAGTTTGAGTGAACTCCGGGAGTTGGTGATGGACAGGGAGGCCTGGTGTTCTGCAGTTCATGGGGTCGCAAAGAGTCGGACACGACTGAGCAACTGAACTGAATCTCTTGGAGGGACTCTGAATGGTCAGAACAGCATGCATTATCTGAAGACGCTCGACCTTTCTCAGAGGCCTGGTTTCCTGAACCTCAGCACTGTTGATGTATGGGCTGGGTGGCTACGCTGTATTGTAGGTTCTTAAGACCGCATCCCTGGACCCCACCCACTGCATGACAGGAACGCCCTGCCCCCCTCGCCCTCCCTGGTGACAACCAAAGATGTCTCTGACCTTTACCAAATGTCCCTCTGAGGGCAGAACCACCCCTAGTTGAGAACCACTGATAACACATCCTTCAGTTGTGGGATGTGTTTCTTCAGTTAGTTTTTATTGCAAAGTGGAGTCGTAACGAGATTCTCATTTCTCCCTTCTGTTTCGTCTTCTTGGGCTGCATTTTGATTCTTTCTGCAGAAAGCAAATGAAACTCTTAACAGTGGTCCTAGCGGTCCCTGTTGTTATAAAATTTTTCCAGAGTATTTTTCCCCTTGAAGAAGGGGGGAACTTCTGCCAATACTGTTCTCCAGCAGATAATAAAATAATTGGGAGTAGCTGTCTTCAATCTGGGTTTTGTTTTTCTTTGGGTTTTGGTTTTTTCTGGACTCCCGGTGAGGAGATTAGATAACCAGGAAAAGGGTGTTACTCTTAACATTCGTGAATAATTGCGTCTCCAGAAATGATTCAGCAGCATTGCCCTCTAATTCTAGCGGCTGACAGATCACCCTGTAGGCTCCACTGTGTTTCCTGGGAGCTTGGACTGCCTTCTTATGCTAGACACGTTTCCCCCACCCCGGATTCGGGAAGGCATTTTAATGGTTCAGCTAGCTTAATTTAAACCCAGGTTCAGGGCTCATTGTTCAGCTGAGTTGCTAAAAATACTTCTCTGACTGCGGTGGCATTTTTACATTGCTAATGTTGTCCCCATTTAAAAAGAGGATCCTTATGAAACAGTAAAGGCAAGCACTTCTGTGAGGCAGTGGTAGCCTCTGCTTTAGAAAGCATACAGGAAAATACTCGTTTCATCAGATAATAAGTAAGGAATACCTGAATGTTTTGTCCGCATGAGCACAGGATAAAAGTAATTTAAAAGCAGGTGAGGGAAATCCCTGGTGGTCCAGTGGCTAGGACTTGGTGTTTTCACTGCTGGGACTGGGTTCGATCCCCAGTTGGGGATCTACAATCCTGCAGGCTGTGAGGACGGAAAGGGAGGGAGGGAGCAAGGAAATGAGTCAGGTGGAACAGAAATGTCTCATTTCTTTGTTTCCAGTTCTTTGGTGATGTATCCCTGTCTCCTAGACTACCCCTAGGCTCTATGATTTGCTAGAAGGAGTCACAGAATTTGGGCTTCCCTGGTAGCTCAGTTGCTAAAGAATCTGCCTGCAATGCAGGAGCCCCCGGTTCGATTCCTGGGTGGGGAAGATCCACTGGAGAAGGGATAGGCTACCCACTCCAGTATTCTTGGGCTTCCGTTGTGGCTCAGCTGGTAAACAAAGAATCTGCCTGCAATGCGGAAGACCTGGGTTCAATCCCTGGGTTGGTAAGATCCCCTGGATAAGGGATAGGCTACCCACTCCAGGATTCCTGCCTGGAGAATTACATGGTATAGTCCATGGGGACGCCAAGTGTCGGATAGGACTGAGCGACTTTCACAGAATTTAGTAACTGTTACACTCGCAGTGGATTACAACAAAAAGATACGGATTATAACAACAAAAAGATACGGATTTTAACCTACTTCATAGTGGTATATTGGGTACTTGACAGTTGCTAAGATCCTGGAAATGTTCTCAGTGAAGTAAATAAAGGTTAATCATGTGAGGTGCTGCATATGTGAGCTGAGCGTATTGTGTAGTTCTTCCACAGCGTATATCCATGTATCAGATCATCACGGTGCATACCCCAAACTTACACTTTGTTAGGTGGCACTTATGTCTCAAGAAAAGTCAATCGAAAAGACCAACACATTAATCAAAGTCGATGCTCCATGTTTGTTACATTCCTCTTAATCGTATACAGTTGGGTGTATATTCTGTTTGTTCAGCTTTCTTGTTTACACAGTATCCAAGAGAACCCTTTGTTTGAATTGATAGCTTCAGTTTTTCTCCATTGAGATGTAATCCGTAGGTAGGTGCCAAGTCACTTCAAGTGACTCTCGGCATCTCTGGCGACCCTAGGGACTGGGGGAATTCTCCAGGCAAGAATTCTCCAGGAGTGGGCTGCCTTGCGTTCCTCCAGGGGATCTTCCCCACCCAGGGATCTAACCCGCATCCCTTAAGTCTCCTGCATTGGCAGGAGGGTTCTTTACCCCTAGCAGCACCTGGGAACAACCCCCACCCCCCTCCCAAGTTAAAAAGAGACAGGTTACAGTCAGCCAGGGGCAAAGGTGCATGGGGTCCAGTCCAGGAGAACCAGGCACAGACTTGGGGGTGTCCCCTCCTGGCTGAGCAGTGTGATGACACCTGGTTCTCCCAGCAGCATGTCCGATGGCAAAGGGGCTGAGTTGTTAGCCACCCAAGCTTTGCCATCCAGGCTTTTATGTGGACCTGCAGCTCTTGTCGAAGGGGCAGGAGCACCTGGGCAGACCCAGGCTGTCCGCCCAGCCCCAGTCCCCTCCAGGTGGACACCATGGTGTGTGGTTGTGTAACGGTCACGTGTGCACTTGTGTGTTTTTACCTCATGTTTGAAAACTCACTGTAAAAAGTGTAAGGGTGGGTAAGTAACTGGAGAATGTGATACCCACGCCTCTCACACAGAAAGCACCCCCCCAGGAGAGCTTTGTGGGGGCAGGGCTGCACACACCTCCCGCAGCAAAGCTTGCCCACGCTTCCTTTGCAGGACAGAGCTCAGTCTGCGGGGGGCCATCTCCCCTTAGGCCCCTTAGGGCTTTCGAAAGACCCTGCACTGGGTTGGGGTCATCTCATCCCAAACCCTCTTCGATTGGTGCCCGTTGCCAACGAGCTCCTCTTCATTCAAAAACAAAAGTGTCTTCCTGAACTGCTGTTTGGGTGTGATGATAACCCACTGAAGCGTAGCAAAACGGAACCGTGGTGCAGTTGCTCTCGACACATCCCCGAGATTCTCAGCCATCCCGGTTTCCCGCGCGGTTGCGGTTCTGCCATCTTTTCTGAGTTTGCTGCCCTCCGTCGTCTGTGTGTTCAAAGCTCAGATTCAAGCTTAGCCATTCCTGTGCTTGTTGACTTGTCAGAGAATTGGGAGAAAGCAATGCGCTAGAAAAGCACTTGCAAATCAGCCGAGTGTTTGTAAGTTGTTGTTTAGTCGCCCAGCCACGTCTGATTCTTGCGCGATCCCGTGGACTATAGCTCCCCCCAGGTTCCTCTGTCTGTGGGATTTTGTGAGCGAGAATACTGGAGTGGGTTGCCACTTCCTTCTGCAGGGAATCTTCCCAACTCAGGGATTGAACCTGCATCTCCTGGGTCTCCTGCCTTGGCAGGTGGGTTCTTTACCACTTGAGCCACCCAGGAAGCCTGCGTGTAGGTTACACTTGTTTCAACGTGTGTCTTGCTCAATATAGCCAAATCATTTCCATGCGTATGGCCATCAGAGGAAGGTCAGGTGCTGTTGAAGAAGTCCTTACGACTTCCTAGGCCATAGCTTCCTCCTTTAAAGGGTGGGGACGATATGAAAAAGCCTCAGATGGTTCCCGTTTCCTTTTTTAGCTGAGATGAATTAACCGTGCTCAGCACGGTGCCTGTTTCCAAAGATCATACACCATCACATTTAAGATCTGCCTGCTCTGAAATTCTAATGTGACCTTCAAAATGTCCAGCTTTGATGTACTTCATTCTGCCAATCACAGCTCCCTTTCTTCCTTCCAGACTCGGCGAGCCGGTCATCTGGACTGTCAGACACAACACTGTCCTTTTTTCTCCCGAGTGTCTGTCTGTAGCCTAGTGACGTCTCCTCCATCCACGTCTAAAATGCCACTATCCCAAAGGTGACATCCTTTTTCCTTTCCCTCCCGCATCCAGGTCTGCGGGCAGTGGGGTGCTCTTTCTGCAACTCTAGGTTTCCATCCTTAACTCGCATCTCATCCCCTGTCTGGGGGTGGGAGTGGGTGGTCTCTCCCCAGCCTCTCCTCAGATCCCCCAGTGTGGGGGGGCCACCTCCAGCCTCTCCGTTGCCTTCAGTACTGCTGTTAGTTGTGTGTTTCCCAAGCATCCTTCAACATGATCCCACACTGAGAGCATTGCCATTTCCTGACCACCGTTCCTCCCCTGCAAAGAAGAACTTCCTCTGACCCCCGTAACCTCATCCAGGTTTCACATGGAAATGTCAGAATCGCTGTCATCTATTTCTCGTCCACGGTATCTTTCCGACTGCCCCCATGCCCAGTCCTCTCATCCTCGCGTCTCTGTCCGCCAGGCACTCCCTATATGTTATCAGGGTTTCCATCTGTTCCGCTGCTTTGTCTGAATGACTGTAGCTCCCATTTATTGAGCATGAGCTGTGTGCCGGGCATGATTCTCAGTTCTTGATGAGTCAAACTGTTTCCCCCTAAGATGGAGATGGCGCTTCCCTGGTGGCTCAGACGATAAAAAAGAGTCTGCCTGCAGTGCAGGAGACCCAGGTTCGATCCCTGGGTCGGGAAGATCCCCTGGAGGAGGGCATGGCAACCCACTCCAGTATTCTTGCCTGGAGAATCTCACAGACAGAGGAGCCTGGCAGGCTACAGCCCGTGGGGTTGCAAAGAGTTGGACACGACTGAGCAAGTAACGCTTTCATTTTATTTTCAAGAAGTAGATACAGCTGCCTCCATCGTTGACAGGTGAGTGACCCAAAGTGTTGAGAAGTTAGCGGCTTGCCCAGGTCATGCTGCCAGGAAGTCACAGAGCTAGAATTCAGAACACACCCTCTGGCTCCAGAATCTTCCACTTAAATGATTTTTCTTCACTCTTAACGTGCTGGGATGGTGGATTTCTTTCTCAGCATTAAGTCTGCATTCCTGAAATAAATCCCACGTGGCCTGGACATTTTGTCCTCTTCACTGAATTCCGTTTTGTTAATTCTCTTGTCTGGTATGTTCATGTCTGTTTTACTGAGGGAAGCTAGGCAGTGATGTTCCTTTTCCAATATTCTCATTAGGTTTGCATCTTAGGGTTATACAAGCCGACGGATCAAAAACCGCTTTCCTGAGGACCTGTAGTCCCATAATTTAGGTCTCTCCCCTGGATCAGTTTGCAGAATCTTACTTCAAAAGGTATAGTTTTTGTCTCTATCGCAACCGTCATTTCTGTCTTTGTGGTCCAAAAGCAGCCATCAAGAGTACATAGACCATTGAGAGTAGCTGTGTTTCAATAAAACTTTATTTATAATAACAAGCCAGGGGCCAGATTTGGCCCAGAGGATACAGCTTGCAGACTCTTGTCTGAGGCTGCCCATAGAATACATGTGTTTCTTCCTGTCCAGGGAACCTGGACACAGTGTTTGTATCCTGAGTATTTATTACTTCCTGGTCCTTTGAACATGTCTGTAGTCCTCCCTTGTCTATACATGTATTTCCCATCCTTGGTTCTCTTCTACCAGAGACGACATTTTGCCATATCTGCATACACCTAAAAGTATTTTGTTAATGATTACTAACATTTTTCCTTAAAATTGAAGCAGTTAACTTTTCACTAAATTTTCAAATACATCTACTATCGTGTTTGCATAATGCACAATTAAAACAATAATTGTTAGATATTAAATATCTACCCCCCGTGCTTTGTAAAATTGTTTCAGGTACCATCAGAGGTACGGGCACTCTCCAGGAATGTGATGTGCCCCGATTAAGCAGTTGTCAGGATTTTCAGCTCTACCAAATGTCTCTTGCTGGCCCTGTTGAGTGGTGGCACTGACCTAGTGCTAGGGTTGGAAGGAGACACACTAGAGGAGAAAGTCTTTTTCTCCCCACCTAGGGAATAAACAGGCGTCTTGACACAGGGGCTGCTAAACGTGAGGTTGGCGGTGTTCACAGGGGAGCAGGGGAGGGGTGCAGACAGAAGGAGGCATTTGAACTAGAACTCTTCAGGGGAAAAAGGAAGCAGAGCATTTTAAGCAACATCATCAAGGGCCTGCGTTAATGTCACAAGGCTCAGCAAAAGCCGGTTACACTGTTGAGGGGTGAAGACGCATCTTGGCAAGAAGTACAAAGGATGCAGGATGGGAGGAAGGGGAAGGAAGTACAGGGACTCTGGGTCACGGGCAGCAGGTGAAGGCCGGGGTGTCCGACGGGAAGCCCGTTGGCTAGTTTTTGAAAATGAAATCTGAAGGCCATGCACATCAGGGGTGACTCTCTGTGAAAACTGAGACTCCACCGGAATGGTGTGAATGCTAAGTCGCTTCAGTGGACCCTTTGGAGTGACTCTTTGCGACCCCATGGACTATAAGCCCACCAGGCTTCCTTTTCCATAGGAGTCTCCAGGCAGGATTACTGGAGAGTGTTGCCATGTCCACCTCTAGGATCTTCCCGACCCAGGGATCCAACCCGCGTCTCCTGCCTTGGGGGCAAACTCTTTACCATCTCAGGCAGAATGGTGGCCGGGACTAATGAGTCACTGGGAGAAGTGCTGATACTCTGTTAGGTTAAGAAAGAACAGGGGTGTAAAATTCTAGGACCACAAGAATTAAGCGTGTGAAAAATCAATTTACAGAGGTAAGAGGGACTGCAGGAAATTACCCCCGGGTAAGAACAGCACTTGCATCAAGCATCTAGTGATAAGACTGTTCCCTCTCTCTTCCAAACTGCTTTCTCTGTTTCTCCTTCCCCTAAGTCTTGTGTGTGTGTGTATGTTTTTATTATTGTAATTTTTATGGTGTCATCCATCGTAAATCTCCGTGTTGGCGGTCATGGTTGAATTCCCCAATTAACAAAATAGCGAGTCCAAACTTTATGAGGGTTCAAGGGCTCTTGGGGTGATGGGGCCAAAAGGGGCTGGCCCCAAACCTTGCTTCTCTGCGTGGCGGCTGGAAGCCAGGGCTGGGGTCTGGGGGAGCGTGCCCCGACGCCCCTCGTGGGCGAGCTGCCTCCCCTCACAGTTGGTCGGCCCCGGGAGGAAATAGCACCCTGCATTTATAACCTGACTAATGTCTTCTCCTCCTGGAGCCCTCCCAGGTTTGGGGGATATTAAACATCTTGGCAGGCCCGCACTCAGCCGCCACCCCTGGGGTCCAGGCCAGATGTTAGAAGCAAAACCCTATTTTTAACGAGGTCCTCCTGCTATGTCTTTTGGGCGCCTTCCAAGCAGTTCCATTTTATACCAAATTCCACGTTACGGCGGGTCAGTGGGAGTGGGTCTGCAGCCCTGAGAGCAGCCTGCCTGTGCTCAAGTTATTCCCCAGCAAGATAGGAGAGAATTAGGACAGAAAGTGGGGGCTGGGTCTCGGGGCGGGGGAGTTGGTTTAGATTCAATAAAGTCGATGTGCACGTGTGCAGTGATTGCAGATTGCAGAGTCAAAAACAACTCAGTGAATATTTGTGCTGTTGACCATGAATGAAACTGGGGTTAGCGGTTTTGTGTGGCTTCCCGGGCAGAAAAGGTAATCCTCTGGCGAGACAAATGCAGCACGTCCAAAAAGAAGACATGAACTGATGGTAAATTAGCCCCCAAAGATGAGGGGATGGTATCTTCTTTTCCCGCCTTGCCTGTTTACAGCGTGTGTGTGTGTGTGTGTTTTCCTCTCTTTGATTTCCTGGACCCAGCTGCCATTTAACTGGGTTTCCCTGGTGGCTCAGACGGTAAAGCGTCTGCCTGTAATGTGGGAGACCTGGGTTCGATCCCTGGGTTGGAAAGATTCCCTGGAGAAGGAAATGGCAACCCACTCCAGTACTCTTGCCTGGAAAATTCCATGGATGGAGGAGCCTGGTAGGCTGCAGTCCATGGGGTCGCAAAGAGCTGGGACACGACTGAGCAACTTCAGTGATTCAGCACTTAACTGGGCTCAGTGGTAAAGAATCCACCTGCCAGCATAGGAGTCTTGGATTCGATCCCTGGGTTGGGAAGATCCCCTGGAGAAAGAAATGGCAACCCACTCCGGTATCCCTGTCTGGGAGATCCCATGGACAGAGGAGCCTGGTGGGTAACAGTCCACCGGGTCACAGGGAGTCAGACACAGCTTAGTGACCGAACAGCAACAGCACCCGCTTCACTGCTCTCAGCCTCTCTTCCTTTTTATTTGTTACCTCTACTCTCGCCAACGCCCCCACACCCGAGTCTCCTGGTCCCCCACACCAAGAGGGACACGGGCCGTGTTGCAGGCCGCTGCGCTTCTGTGGCAGAAAACTGATCCAGGGAGAATGGACGGAGGGGAATGGACAGAGAGTGCTGACTGCTCTGCGCCCAGGGATGCTCCAGAAACAAGGAAAGACCGCATGTACCGTAGCAGCCCACGCTTTTATTTCCAAAGATGATCCCATTGTTAGGTGCCATTCCCCATTGTTTGTTGTTCAGTCGCTCAGTCGTGTCCGACTCTCTGCGACCCCATGGACCGCAGCACGCCAGGCTTCCCTGTCCTTCACCAACTCCCGAAGCTTGCTCAAATTCATGTCCGTTGAGTCGGTGATGCCATCCAACCATCTCATCCTCTGTCTTCCCCTTCTCCTCCCGCCTTCAATCTTCCCCAGCATCAGGGTCATTTCCAGTGAGTTTGCTCTTTGCATCAGGTGGCCAAAGGATTGGCGCTTCAGCTTCAGCATCAGTCCTTCCAGTGAATATTCAGAACTGATCTCCTTTAGGATGGACTGGTTGGATCTCCTTGCAGTCCAAGGGACTCTGAAGAATCTTCTCCAGCGACACAGTTCGAAAGCATCAGTTGTTTGGTGCTCAGCCTTTTTTTATTGTCCAGTTCTCACATCCATACACGACTGTTGGAAAAATCACAGCTTTTGACTATTGACACCTCTGTCGGCAAAGTACCATCTCTGGTTTTTCATACGCTGTCTAGTTTTGTCATGGCTTTTCTTCCAAGGAGCAAGCGTCTTTTCATTTCATGGCTGCAGTCACCATCTGCAATGATTTTTGAACTGGGCTTCCATCCGCATAGCCAGTTGGAATGGATGAGCGTGTCAACCAGTGGCTGCTTGCTTTCATTATTGTAGGGTTGGACTGATGGCCAGAGCCATCAGTGGGCTCGCTCTCTCTTTCTCAGAGGTGGCTCTCGTGAAAATCATGATAGAGACCTCCCAAGCACACAGACTCTAACTCTGTCGTCTGTCCAGTGGGCAACGTTCCCACAGAGCTGCTTGCTCACCCTCGTTTCCATAAAGCTGTAGTCTCAGTTCCTGTCTGTTTCTCGGCGATGTGGCCTCGATGTGATAAGCTTTCTTGTATCCCTGGCAGCGTGGCGTGGCCCCTTCCCACAGGAACTGCAAGTCACGGGTTCTTGCTGGTCTTAATCTCTGTGTGTCGTCACTCACTCACCTCCGTAAATCAAGATCTTGTGGGTTCAACTGGGACAATGAGGCCGTTCCTTCCTCTGTATAGAATTTTAGAATTGAAAGGGACCTTGGCGATCACCTAATTCCACCTGTTTGTTGGTCAGAGAAGGAAGCCAACGAGGGCAGGCCCAGGCTGGTGAAGTGTGTTCTCTCCTCGAATAGAAAGTTGTCATTGTTCAGTCGCTCAGTCGTGTCCAAATCTCTATGACCCCGCAGACCGCAGCACGCCAGGCCTCCCTGTCCATCACCATCTCCCGGAGTTTGCTCAGAGTCCATTTGAGTCGATGATGCCATCCAGCCACCTCATCCTCTGTTGCCCCGCTTCGTAAAAAAAAAAAAACTGTAGCAGACGCGTGGAATGTTGTTCAAAGACTCAGCGACCGCACAGCGGCACAGCCTCTGGTGACAAGCAAAAGTATTTCCATATATTGCCCATGTCTTCCTCTGGCCGACAGAAGTGCCCACACTTCACAACCACGAACCACCATTGTAGACCAAGGGAGCAGAGTCTTAAGCAGAGGTGTCCTGCGGGAAAGTGGTACATATGCTTCTCGCAAAGGCAGCCTGGCAAGGTATAGTGAGACATGGCCAAGCTTCTTAGCGCAGGAAATGAGAGGCTTCCAAGGCCACGCTCGGGTCTGCAGACTCTTCACTGCTTTTGAGAAGGAGAGTGAGTCCTCGGTTCCTCGTGTCAGATCAGCCAGGTTACCATGGGTAACCTGTCTGTGGGTACACATACGGGTCTTGGGTCCCGTCTAGCACCTAGAAAACTCTAACATTGCCAGCTGACGCTTAGGGAAGTGCTCGGTGAACAGCAGATACGGGTACCGTCACCTTGTCAATCACACAGAGCAGGAGGCGCGTCTTGGGGCCTTTTCGGCTGCTGTGACAAAAGGCTGCAGGCTGAGTGGCTCGTAAACACCAACAGTTTTTCTCACCATTACGGAGGGTAGGAATTCCCAGGTGCTGGCGGAGTCACTGCGGGCTGCTTACAGGCCAGGAAGGTGTTGTGGGAAGAAAGTCGTATGTCGTCCCGCAGGTAACAGTCGTGAACTGAGTGTTTGTCCGTGTCGATGTTTGGACACGAACCCTATTTGTGAGGACCCCACCCTCGTGTCCTAATCACCTCCCTGACACCACCACTTTTTCAGTTCAGTCACTCAGTCGTGTCCGACTCTTTGCAACCCCACGAACCACAGCACTCCAGGCCTCCCTGTCCATCACCAGCTCCCAGAGTTTACCCAAACCCATGTCCATTGAGTCAGTGATGCCATCCAACCATCTCATCCTCTGTCATCCCCTTCTCCTCCTGCCCACAATCTTTCCCAGCATCAGGGTCTTTTCAAGTGAGTCAGCTCTTCGCATCAGGTGGCCAAAGGATTGGAGCTTCAGCTTCAACATCAGTCCTTCCAATGAACACCCAGGACTGATTTCCTTGAGGATGGACTGGTTGGATCTCCTTGCAGTCCAAGAGACTCTCAAGACTCTTTTCCAGCACCACAGTTCAAAAGTAGACACCACCACCTTAAGGAGTGCATTTTCAGTGTATGAATGTTGAGAGACAGGCATTTAGTCCATAGCAGTAAGAAAGGGAAGAATGGATACAGGGTAGACCGCGACACTTGCTTTCGTGTGGTCTGTGTCTGCGGGTCCATATGTATATATAAATATATATATACATTTGCACATAGGTCTGTGGGTACACGTAGATATACATGCATATATTTGTACATATGTGTATATATGGGCTTCCAACGTGGCACAGTTGGTAAAGAATCCTCCTGCCAGTGTAGGAGATGCCAGAGATGCGGGTTCGATCCTTGGGTCAGGATGATACCTTGGAGAAGGAAATGGGACCCACTGCAGTATTCTTGCATGGAGAATCCCATGGACAGAGGAGCCTGGCGGGCTACAGTCTGTGGGGTCGCAAAGAGGTGGACACAGCTAAGCTACTGAACACACGGACACATCAGAGTGCATATACAATAGACACGTAATAGTCAAGTTGGCGCATGTTTCCTATAAAGGAGCATATCCTAGATGTTTTTGACTTTGTGGCCCATCTGGAGGAGGGCGTGGCAACCCCACTCCAGTATTCCTGCCTGGAGAATCCCCATGGATAGAGGAGCCTGCCGGCCTACAGTCCGTGGAGTCGCAAAGAGTCAGACACTACTGAGCAACGCACACTTGTACTTTCACTCGAGGCCCATACTGTGTCTCTTGCAACGACTCTGCTCTGCCGTTGCACTGTGAAAGCAGCCACAGGTAGCATATCAACCCATGGGCAGTGACTACGCCAATAAAACTTGATTTATAAACACAGGCAGCATGGGCCCTGGGCTGCATATCCGTGGTCTGGACAAGTTTCATATTGTGCCCACTGGCTTTGATAGCTGTCAGTATTCCCAGTATTAAGTCTATGAAGTCCTTAATAAAGACTCTGCATTTAGTGCCTCAAACAAGTGCCTTTGATGCTGCCTTTAATGTTAAGAGTTGGACATGCTCAGTCGTGTGCAACTCTTTGTGACCCCATGGACTATAGAGTCGACGGGATTCTCCAGGCCCCGATACTGGAGTGGGTAGCCTTTCCCCTCTCCAGGGGATCTTCCCAGCCCGGGTGCCTTTGTTTCAGCTGAAGGTGGACCACCGGCCTCACAGCTGCCCGAATATTACGTGTCTGCCTTTCTCCACTGAATAGGCAGTGTTTCCAAGGGCCAGTGAGTGATTCTTTAGCAGGTTCTGCTGATGAATCAGGCCGACATTAGTTGGGCAGGACGGTTCACTGCACAGCTCGAATGCTTTGGGAGGTTGTTTGTCAAAGAGGTCTGGCTTAGTGGTTTAGCAGCAAACAAAGCATGTGCTTGGTTTTCAATCTATTTGGGTTGCCTAGTGGGTGAGGCAGAGAAGGCAATGGCACCCCACTCCAGTACTCTTGCCTGCAAAATCCTGTGGATGGAGGAGCCTGGTAGGCTGCAGTCCATGGGGTCGCTAAGAGTTGGCTATGACTGAGCGACTTCACTTTCACTTTTCCCTTTCATGCATCGGAGAAGGAAATGGCAACCCAGTCCAGTGTTCTTGCCTGGAGAATCCCAGGGACGGGGGAGCCTGGTGGGCTGCCTTCTATGGGGTCGCACGGAGTCGGACACGACTGAAGCGACTTAGCAGCAGCAGCAGCAGCAGCAGCAGCAGCAGCGGTGGGTGAGGACATCCATGCACACGCTGCTTTCCTAGCACCTGTCACCCCAAATGGGAAGAACAGTGCTCTTCAAAATCTTGTTTTTTTTCAATGTATTGTTTCTATTGAAGTATAGTAGATCTGCAGTGTGTGTTAGTGCCAGCTGTTCAGCAAGTACAAGGGAAAGTCGCTCAGTTGTGTCCAACTCTTTTCGACTCCATGGACTATGGGATTCTCCAGGCCAGTATACTGGACTGGGCGACCTGTCCCTTCTCCAGGGGATCTTCCCAACCCAGGGATCAAACCCAGGTCCTCCCGCATTGCGGGCAGCTTCTCTACCAACTGAGCCACCAGGGAAGCCCCATACATGTATATATTGATATTCTTTTAATTTTTTTATTTAATTTTTTTTATATTCTTTTTAAACTTCTGTTACTTTATAGGTTATTGCACGGTATTAACTATAGTTGTCTGTGCCATGCCATAGGTCCTTGGTGGTTATCTGTTCTGTGTATGGTGCTGTGTCTCTGTTAATCCCAGACTGCTAATTATCCCTTCCCTCCCTTCCCCTTTAGTAACCACAGGTTTGTTTTCTAAATCTGGGTGTCTGTTTCTGTTTTGTAAATAAGTACATTAGTGCTTTTTTTTTTTTTTTTAAGAGACTCCATATATAAGTGCTATCATTTGATTTTTGTCTTTCTCTGACTCACTTCACTTAGTATGATAATGTCTAGTTACATCCACATTGCTGCAAATGGCATTGTTTCATTCTTTTTCTTGGCTCAGTAATATTCCATTTTCTGTATGTACCGTGTCATCTTTATCTGTTCACCTGTTGATGGGTATCTAGGTTGTTTGCATGTCTTGACTATTGTGAATGATGCTGCAGTGAACAGATGGGGTGCATACTTAACTCTTGATGGTCTTGTTGTGCCTTATAAAAAATGTAGTATAAATCTTCCCCTTGGTGGATTAGACAGTAAAGAATCCGCCTGTAATGCAGGAGACCTGGGTTTGCTCCCTGGGCTGGGAAGATCCCCCAAAGGAGGGCATGGCAACCCACTCCAGTATACTTTCCTGGAGAATCCCATGGACAGAGGGATTCCCGTGGACTGGTGGGCTACAGTCCATGGAGGTCACAAAAAGTCAGACACGACTGAGTGACTGCTGCTGCTAAGTCGCTTCAGTCGTGTCCGACTCTGTGTGACCCCATAGACGGCAGCCCACCAGGCTCCCCGTCCCTGGGATTCTCCACGCAAGAACACTGGAGTGGGTTGCCATTTCCTTCTCCAATGCATGACAGTGAAGTCCATCAGTCGTGTCCGACTCTTTGCGACCCCATGGACTGCAGCATACCAGGCTCCTCCGTCCACAGGATTTTCCAGGCAAGAGTACTGGAGTGGGGTGCCATTGCCTTCTCCGGACTGAGTGACTAAGCACATGCAAACCTTTCCCATCTTGTCATGATTATACCGTTTTTTCTCTTCAAAAATACTCTTCCTTCACCTGGTTATCCACCCGCTCCCCCCGCCCCCCATTACTATGTGTTACCTGAATTCTGTGACTTGCTTTTCAGTGACAGCAATCCACCCGTGGTGTTTATAAACGAAGCAGATGTGTCCGTGATGTAGACCTGAGGAGTGTGTCACTAAGGGGGGTGTGGTTCCTCTGGGTCTTTGGTTCTCTGCCGTGGTGGGGTTAGTTAGACGTTTTCGGTTGTCACGACTACGGAAGGCTTGCTGCTAACACCTGGTGTGTAATGAGACGTCCCTGTTGGTGCCGTGGTTAGAACTCCACACCTCCACTGCCAAGGCCATGGATTCGGTCCCTGGTTTGGGAACTAAGATCATGCAGGGCAGCCAAAAAAAAAAAAAAAAACCCAAACAAAAAACAAGCATCTAGTGTGTAGAGATCATAGATGCTGCTAAATCTTGTAACGCCTAGGACATAGCACTCCTCACAACAAAGAACAGTTTGGTTCAAATGTGACGGTTGAGAAAACTTCCTGAGGAGTGCTTCATCGGGGACGCCTCTTACTAAGTAGTGGGCAGGTCTCCGAGCTTCAGCGGCTGCCCCAGTGCACAGCAACGGCACTCACACTGAGCTGTCACCTGGATCGGTCATCCAGGTGCCACCAAGCTCTCTATTCTGCCCCTTTTCACCAACTTGCACGCCTGCCACTGAGCCAGTCCCAAGCGTTTCCGTCTCTACCCGCTGATAGTCCGTTCTTTGTTTCCACGTCTTGTTGGGTGGAAGAAGGGGTGTGCTGAAAGCTGAACAGGCTTAAGGCACAGAAGCTATAGGACCGGCAAACTGCAAGTGAATAGGCTCAGTAGCCCTGGAGTCCGATTGGGAGGGGTGGGCGCTGATGGTGGTGGAGGCTGGGCCACCCCAAGGGTAGCATCCTTCCCAGAGATGGCAGATTTCCAAGGTGACTGCAGACTGATTTTTGCAAGCCTCCCCCCAATACATATGTTTAAACGTAACCCGGGTCCATAGAGTCAAAGCCACGGTTTTTCCCGTAGTCATGTATGGATATGAGAGTTGGACCATAAAGAAGGCTGAGCACTGAAGAACTGATGCTTTTGAACTGTGGTGTTGGAGAAGACTCTTGAGAGTCCCTTGGATGGCAAGGGGATCCATCCAGTCCATCCTGAAGAAAATCAACCCTGAGTATTCGCTGGAAGGACTGATGCTGAAACTCCAATATTTTGCCCACTTGATGTGAAGAACTGACTCATTGGAAAAGACCGTGTTGCTGGGAAAGATTGAGGGCAGGAGGAGAAGCAGGCAACAGTGGATGAGATGGTGGATGGCATCACTAACTCAGTGGACATAAGTTTAAGCAATCTCTGGGAGATGGTGAAGGACAGAGGAGCCTGGTGTGCAGCGGTCCGTGGGTTTGCAGTCAGACACAACTGAGCGACTGAACAACTATCCCCAGTTGATATTTGGAAGTTCAGTCTTTAGGTGTTGATCAGGTCCTGAGGATGGGCCTTCGTGAATGCAATTACTGCCCTTGTAAGAGGCCCCACAGAGCTTTCTTGCTCCTGAGGTTACGGGAAAAACGTAGTCATGTGTCTGGTCCATAAAGTGGTTCTCAGCAGACACCGAACGTGCCAGTGCCTTGATTTTGGAGTTTATCCTCCAGAACTGTGAGAAATAAATGTCTGTGGCTGACACCATGCAGGCTGTGGGATTTTCTTACAGCAGCTGGAACGGACAAAGACATACACCGGAAGTGTGACCTCTCTCTGACCGCTGCTCCGTCAGTTGCTGAGATGTTATTTGTCGGGGGCCCTGGCCATAGCCCACTCTGTGCCCTGGGGGAATGCTCTGCAGAAGGTTCCAGGTGGAATTTTGTGGTGGGCTGAGAGACGGGTGTCCAGCCACAAGCTTGGAGCTAGTGCGTGGCCTGTGTCAGACCCCAAGGGTGATCTCGGGACCTGATTCCTAAAAAGAAGAGAAGGGTACAAGGGAGAGACTGCACGCGGTCCTGTGCGTGCTTAGTCGTTTAGTCATGTCCGACTCTTTGCGACCCCAATGGCTCCTATGTCCGTGGAGATTCTCCAGGCAAGAATACTGGAGTGGGTTGCCATTCCCTTCTCCAGGGAATGTTCCCAACCCAAGGATTGAACCCAGGTCCTCCCACATGGATCGAACCCAGGTCCTCCCACATTGCGGGTAGATTCTTTAACCGTCTGAGTCAGCAGGGAGGGAAGGTGGTTGTGGGAAGGCTTACATGAATTAGGAACTGTTCTTCAATTAGAAGCAAGACCTGGTCAGCTGTGGGCACTGTCGGGGCTGGCGGGTGGTGTCTTGTTATTACCCCAGCGGGCGTGGTCCTGCTCTGGACCTTGTGACGATACTAGGAGGGAAGCAGATGACTCTCAGTCCAGCGTCCTGTCCGATCTGCTGGTGGAGACACAGATAAGGAGATGGAAAAAGTCAGTGGGTCAGACAGTCACCCGGGAAGAATTCTACAAGACAGAAGCCACGGTGGGCCAGAGTACGTAGGGAGTCCATGGGGTTGGGGTGTCTCTCAGCCGATGATACTCACTCTGTCCTTCTCTGTCTGCTGACCTGGGGTTTTTCTCATGCACCCTTGCCGGAAACTGGATGAGAGAGCTTGGAGGTTAAGACTCTGTGTGTGGTGGCGGAGATGCAGAGAATAAGGTCTTTGGTGAAGACAGGGCTGGATGTTTCTGTTGTGGCAGCAGTGGTTAGGGCAAAGGAGGGCCAGAGAGAGAACAAGTCAGAAGGAAAAACAGAAGGCCGATTTGCAAAGGGCCTTCCTCTGCTCATGCCCTTCCGGCAACAGGAGCTCAGGGACCCTGTGTTGGAGAGAGAGCCTCCAAGGTGCTGTCCTGCACAGTCTCGTGTCGGTGGTTCCGGCTTGTAAAGAAATAACACGGGAAGTTAATAGCAGGCTCTGCAGTATTACTCTGGAAATAAATATGAATCAAGTGCCTATTGCATATATTCTTAATAATCAGGCCATGAGGAGGAGGGGTGTAGGAAGAGAAAGGACTCTCCTTGAGTGGAGTAACATTGCCATCTTGCTGGCTGTTCCGTATATTGCAGAGGCTGGCTGTATTTGTTGACCCGGATGGAGGCTGGGGGACCTGGGGGCGGGCAGCCCATCATCCGGCTGATGAAGGGGGTGTCCTAGGAAAGTGAGGTGGGGAGGCAGTGTGCAGGTTCCCCCATGAGACTCCCCCTCCCCAACCCCTCTACCCACCCCAGCACATAGGATGAGCCAGTCTTGATGGCAGGATGTTCATAAGTGATGGAGGTGGGGTGCCCGGGACCCCCCAACAGGTGACAGAGCAGAAGGGAAACTTATGCCTCAGACCATTCCCTCCCCAACCCGAAGGCCCCCAAAAACCTCCTTCCTGGCCCGGCAGCCTCCTTCATTGACACGGCCTCGTTTGTTACAGCAGTCTCCTTTGACACATGCCTCATTTGTTCCGTGTAGTCAGCGGCCCAGTCTTTCTCCCTGCATATTTTCATCCAGGCAGCTCCGCACACGCCTTATCTGTGACCACCTTTCACCTGCCCAGTGTTGTCAGTGGGTTTGTGCAGAGGCATTTGACGAGGGTGCTGCAGGGGCTTTGCAGGGTGTGGGGGGACCCTTCAGCCCTTAGCCAAGGGTCGGGTAGGGACATGCCCAGTTCCGTAAAGCGACTCAAGGTTACCCCTCGATGGGTACAGGACCACCTCGTGTTTCTTCCCACTGTTGGTGGTGAGCTTCATTTGCCCCGAATGCTGGGAGGGGGCTCCTGCCAGCAGACATCAGCGTGAGCTTCTGGAAGGAGCCGTGCAGAACCCAGGCACACAGAGCCTGGGATCCGACTTCTGTAACGTCTACAATGGGGCAGACTGTGACCTCTGTTTTGCTTTTATAACGCTGGAAAGGGTTGGGGATGGGGGGAGGGGGAAACTTCCCTGGCAGTCCAGTGGTTAAGACTCCTCAGCTCCTAGCGCAGGGGTGCGGTGGGGCCACGGGTTCGATCCCCAGTCCGGGAACTAAGATCCCATTTGTGGCACTTGGTAGCCAAAAAAAATTTTTTTTTAATAAGTTGTTTCTTTGTTTAAATAATAATAATGGCACTGGAAAGGTGCTTTCTTTTTTTTTTTTTTAAGCCTCTGCTTTTTTACCAGCTGTTCCATGCAGTCACACCTTGGTCTACCGTCTGCCTCTGGGACACCGCCCACACCAGAGGCTGGGCGTCCTGTGAGCATGACCGCACCCCCCTGCCGCGTACTCGTTAGGTGCATCTGACCCCCCAGGGGTGCCTGCTCATGGAACCCCACCCTCCCTCCCCACCTCCCGTGTGCTCCTGCAGGTTTTTCCCACTCGGCGTTCACATTCGGTATCGAGAGCCATATCAGCCAGTCCAACATCAATGGGACCCTAGTGCCGCCCGCCGCCCTCATCTCCATCCTGCAGAAGGGCCTGCAGTATGTGGAGGCCGAAATCAGCATCAACGAGGTAATGTGGGCCCTCCTCCCAGGGGTTGGGGAGGCGGGGGGTTAGGATGTGGGCCTTGCAGCACTCCCCCACCCTGGGGAGCCTGGGCACTCTGAAAAGACCTTAGCAAGGGAGTTTGCCACGGCCTCTCCCAGTGCATTACGGTCCCCTCTCCCTTTGTGCTAAATCCTTTTCTCCAGCAGGGGATCCCAGTGCTGTGATACCCAAGGAGCCAGCTCCCAAGGCCCCATAGATGGTTGTGGACTGGTTGGTCACAGTGGTGTCACTGAGAGGCAATGCCTAGGCAGGTTGATAAGAAGTCCGGAGTCCCCAAGGAGGAGGAGAAGGAGAAAGGGGTCTGGGGTTCTCAAGGTGAAGGTAGGGGCCTGAAATTCTCAAGGAAGAGGAAAGGACAAACATCTGTTGTTGTTTTTTTTTCCCTTGACATTCCTTAAGTCTTAGTCACATAAAACAGTTTTTCTGTTTGTTTGTTTAAGCCTGAACTGATGAGTACATAAACAGCTCACTTTAAACTCTGTCCTAAGGATTATATAACAACAGTGTATCTCCTGCTTGAGGACAGTTTCTCCTTCCTGAAAACCTTCTGGCTAATCCTGTTATCTTACAATGTAAATTATGTGAGTTGGTCTGGTAAAGTTTTCACAAACTTGAGACATTCTTTTGATTTATTGTAATAATTAATGAGAAAGGATATAGCTCCCTTGCTTACACTGGTAACACTCCATCTAGTCAAGGCTATGGTTTTCCCAGTGGTCATGTATAGATGTGAGAGTTGGACTTATAAAGAAAGCTGAGTGCTGAAGAATGGATAGTTTTGAACTGTGGAGTTGGAGAAGACTCTTGAGAGTCCCTTGGACTACAAGGAGATCCAACCAGTCCATCCTAAAGGAGATCAGTCCTGGGTGTTCATTGGACGGACTGATGTTGAATCTAAAACTCCAATATTGTGGCCACCTGATGCAAAGAGCTGACTCATTGGAAAAGACTCTGATGCTGGGAAAGATTGAGGACAGGAGGAGAAGAGGACGACAGAGGATGAGATGGTTGCATGGTATCACCGACTCAATGGACACGAGTTTGAGTAAACTCCTGGAGTTGCTGATGGACAGGGAGACCTGCTGTGCTGCAGTCCAACCTGCTGTGCTGCAGTCCATGGGGTTGCAAAGAGTCTGACACAATGGAGCAACTGAACTGAAAGCTAGTGAGGGGCACACTCCTCGTCCGCCTTCTGATATCTGTGTCAGAAGCTTTCTCTGTCCCATTTTATACATTAATAAAACTTCTGCTACACAAAAGCTCTTGAGTGATCAAGCCTGGTCCATGGTCCCGAAGCTAAATCTTCTTTGGAGATCAAGAATCTGACACCGTTCACCGTAAAGTGGTCATCATGATGCATTGAAAAGGATGCTGATTTATACGGTCGTCTCTCGGAATCCACAGGGGGTGCTCAGGTCCCACAGTCAGCCCTTCTGTACCTGCGGATTCCGCCCGCCATGGAGGGCAAACAGTGGGAAACGTGCTGAAACACGTCCATCTGCGTGTAGTGGACCCTGGGAGGTCAGACCCGCCTCGTTCAAGGCTCAGCCATGTCTCACGATGGGCATGGGCCAGCCTCGGGCACGGAAATGACCCTTCCTCCTGGATGTCTCTCAGCAGTTCGGTGGAAGAGGGACCCTGTGAGTCACTTCACTAGAGTCTGTGTTTTATGTGAACCTGAGCGAGGGCACTCCCAGAAGATCGAAGCGGAGAGATGAGTACTGTTGAGTTCAAGAGGGTTATTTCAAGCGATGGCTTTGTTAGAGCTCTCACTGCACAGCTGCTTCCGGGAGGTTGGGACCAGACGTGTACATTTAAGTTGCTCCTGATTTGCTTAAATACCCTCCCTCTTTATAGATCAGGGCATGTGCATATCAGGGCCAATTTTATAGCAGTTTATAAATGGGTTATTGTAACCTTTTTTAAAAGTCAGCATTCCGAAAACTAAGATCATGACATCTGGTCCCATCACCTCATGGCAAATAGATGGGGAAACAATGGAAACAGTGAGAAACTTTATTTTGGGGGGCTCCAAAATCACTGCAGATGGTGACTGCAATCATGAAATTAAAAGGTGCTTGTTGCTCCTTGGAAGAAAAGCTATGACCAACCCAGAAAGCGTATTAAAAAGCAGAGACAAAGGTTTGTCAACAAAGGTTCATCTAGTCAAAGCTATGGATTTTCCAGTAGTCATGTATGGATGTGACAGTTCGACCATAAGGAAAGTTGAGCGCCAAAGAATTGATGCTTTTGAGCTGTGGTGTTGGAGAAGATTCTTGAGAGTCTCTTGGACTGCAAGGAGATCCAACCAGTCCATCCTAAAGGATATCAGTCCTGGGTGTTTATTGGAATGACTGATGCTGAAGTTGGATCTCCAGTACTTTCGCCACCTGATGTGAAGAGCTTACTCATTTATAAAGACACTGATGCTGGGAAAGACGGAAGGCAGGAGGAGAAGGGGACGACGGAGGATGAGATGGCTAGATGGCATCACTGACTCAATGGACATGAGTTTGAGTGAACTCCGGGAGTTGGTGATGGACAGGGAAGCCTGGCGTGCTGTATTCTAGGGGGTCGCAAAGAGCTAGACACAACTGAGCAACTGAACTTAACTGAAGCCTTTTAAAGATAAAGGGTGAGGGGTCAAGACAGCTCCTCTTCCCACCTGCTTTGCTTCCGTCTGGGGACTGTCCTCTGAGGATCCCGGGGCCTCCTGTGACGTCCGGGTCTTCCCGGAGTCTCAGTCTGACTCCCTCTGATTGTAACTGCACTTACCACCCTTTCTCTTTCGTCCTGCCTCCATTTACCCACACCCCACCTCCATCCAGCACACCGCTGTGCCCCAAGTCCCCGTTTTCTGTTCCAGCGCATCCAGCACAGCTGACCCCGTTCAGTGGCCATGCGCCCCCTCCCCTTCACTACGAGAAGTCCGCTCCCATGATCACCCCACCCTCGAGCCCATCTCCCTGCACCCTTCCACGCTTTCCTCCGCCTGCTCTTCCCCTTTCTCATCCTTGCAGGCCTGTCTTTTCTTCATAGCATTTACCTCCACTTTCCCTTAAGCTTTTACAATCACAGAAGTAGTGTATCTCACATTCTCTCACATGCGTTCCTCTGTCGTTTTCCAAAACCCCGCATCTCAGAGAACACCTGGCTGTCTGCGGATACTGTAGGCGTTCCTGCCCAACAGCAGGCAATCTCCTCTTTCCTTTTCGTTCATCGGGGTGCCCGGGATCTTCTGCTGGCAACGTGACCCCATCTAAGTCTTTTTTTTTTTTTCCCACAAAACACATGTGGGGATAGGAGTACAGGACCCCAGCTCTCAGATTATGTGACGCCGTGATTGGATTTCCCTGCGCACACACAGATACACACAAACGCACACACGCGTAACAGATACGTATACGGACACATACCCACACAGGCACACATACAGACACATATCCACATCCACACACACACACACACACATACATGGGCACACACACACACACATATGGGCTTCCCTTGTAAAGGCAAAGAATTTTCAGCTGGTAAAGAATCCGCCTGCAATGCAGGAGACCCAGGTTTGATTCCTGGGTCAGGAAGATCCCCTGGAGAAGGGATAGGTTACCCACTCCAGTATTCTTGGGCTTCCCTGGTGGCTCAGATAGTAAAGCATCCACCTGCAATGCAGGGGACCTGGGTTTGATCGTGGGCTCGGGCAGATCCCCTCGAGAGGGCAACAGCTACCCACTCCAGCATTCTGGCCTGGAGAAGGGGTTGCAAAACTCAGACATGACTGAGTGACTTTCACACACACACACCCAGTTTCCACGTCTTTCATTTCCATACCTTCTCTCCCTTGTCAATTCAAAGTCCAACATCGCCTAGAGGAGACTGCAAGGTCGTCTCGTTGATCACTTAGCTTTCCGGTTGTTACGAGTGAGATGGTGTGCGTTTAGAGTTTAGGCAAGGAAGCGTTTTATTACTCTGCGCAGTTGCTACCTTTTGCAAAATCGTCATCCGTCTGGGGCATGAATATGCAAAGAAGGAAGGTGATGTAGAAGCCGTCTGGCCAGCCGGTCAACACTGGCCACTCCATGGGCATAATCAGGGGATGAGGGTGGCTTCTTTTTGCCACGTTCTACATTGTTTTCTGTTGTTCCCTAATTTTCAAATATCGTGTAGTATGCGGTAGTCGGCTGGGGTGCTGTTTCATTCGAGCACTTTGTAGGTGATACGTACGTCCTTCAGTTCTTCCTGATTTATGAGGGAAAAACGGTCTAAAACCTGTCTGAACATCTAGCAGGCACAGCGAGAGGCCTGGAGTTTCTTGTGACTCTAATAATCAGAGCACCTTCTCAGGAAAGGACTCTCTTACTCCCTCCTGTGTTTTCTAAAAGGGTAGGAGATATTTTTTTTTTTTTCCTCATCCCCGATGGAAACTAGGAAACTGAGAGGAAGCTGAGGAAATAGGCGTGGTAACTCAGCGGTGCCGTTGTTAGCAATTTCGTAGCTGCATTTGTCTGCATCCTGAGTCCCCGGAAGTCACTTCACATGGCAGAACATGCGTTTGATAATGTCAGATGGAAAGATACGCTATGAGTCAGAGCCTGATTGTTGGGGGTGGGGGGGCGCAGGACTTTCCAGCTTGAGCCAGAGACTTCTCAGAGCGGAGGGGGCATCCTGTGCACTTCACGATGTTGGGTGGCATCTCTGGTCCCTGCCCACTACATGCCAGCTGCACCCCCCCGCAGTCATGACCACCAGACACGCCTCCAGATTTTCCCAGATGCCCCCCTGCCCTGAGGAGCACGATCGCCCCCTTCCATTGAGACCACTGCAGCCCTCCGGTCGTGATGGGAAATAGGAGGCTTGGGGTGACCCCCTCACGTCTGGGTTCATGTTGTTATTGACCGAGTGCTGGGTGTCTATGGGCCACCCCTTCCCAGTCCCAGCCCCTCACGCCTCCCCGGGGCCCCAGGCACCTGCTTTTCCAACCCAGGAGACGCCCAGCCGGAGCTGACCCACCCCCCTCCCCGGGGCTCTGTCCGCAGGACGGCACGGTGTTCGACGGCCGCCCCATCGAGTCCCTGTCCCTGATCGACGCGGTGATGCCGGACGTGGTGCAGACGCGGCAGCAGGCCTTCCGGGAGAAGCTGGCCCAGCAGCAGGCGGCCGCGGCCGCAGCAGCCGCAGCGGCGGCGGCGGCCGCAGCAGCAGCGGCCACGACGGCGGCACCCGCGGCCGCTTCCCAGCAGAACCCACCAAAGAACGGCGAGGCCACGGTCAACGGGGAGGAGAACGGAGCACACGCCATCAGTGAGTGTGGGATGCCTGGTCCCAGCGGGCTTCTCTAGTGTCCTCCGACTCTGGCTGGGTCCGCTGGACGGTGCCCTGCAGGCCTTGGCTAGCATTTGCTTACTCTGCACCCAGGAGGCCTTCTTGCTCCAATTTTCCCATCGAAGTCCTTAGACGTGGTTGGTTTGTTTAATTGGAGAATAATTAACGTGCAGTATCATGTTGGTTTCCACCATCCATGAACACCAGCGTCTGCATAGGTACACATAGGTCCCCTGCCGTCCATCAACACGAAGCAGCCATAGGTATACACGTGATAAATATGTCGCCTCCCTCTTGAAGCTCCGTCCCAGCCCATCTCCTCCCTAGGTTGTTTACAGAGCTCCCTGCATCACAACAGCATATTCCCATGCGTGTGTGTGCACAAAGTCGCTTCCGTCACTTCCGCCTCTTTTGCGACTCCTGTGGGCTTTTGCCTGCCAGGCTCCTCTGTCCACGGGCTTCTCCAGGCAACAGTAGTGGAGTGGGTCGCCGTTTCCTCCACCCAGGGGCTCTTCCCAAGCCAGGGATCGAGCCCCCGTCTCTTGCATGGGCAGGCGGGTTCTTTACCATGAGCGCCACGTGGGAAGCCCCAGCACATTCCCGCTGGCTGTTTAATTGTATACGTGGTACCGATGATGTGACTCTCTAATACCTGCACATCCTCTGCTGTAGGAGTTCTGCTGGTTTGACAGCTCACTGGGTGTAAAGGTAGTCGTGTTGCCGTGTGAACACCGCCCGGCTCAGAAGGGTCTCATCTCTGGAGGCGCCCTGCACTGTCCTGCCCTGCAGACAGATTCTGAGATGACACTCAGAGCCCATGGTCACTGAGAGGTTACCAGGCCCACACAGCGAATGCTGACTTATGTGGCTGGTTGCAGCAGTGTTCTTGTTAACTAATGCCCAAAAGTGTGTGCGAAAGGAGGCAGAGAGCTCTTTGCAACCTCATGAACTGTAGCCCGCCAGGCTCCTCTGTCCATTGAATGCCCCAGGCAAGAGCTCTGGAGCAAGCCACTTCCTTCTCCAGGGGATTTTCCCAACCCAGGGATCGGACCTGCCTCTCCTGCATTGGTAGGCAGATTCTTTACCATCCGAGCCGCCAGGGAAGGCCAGAGAACCTCCTGCTTACAAATTCAGAGACAGCTTCAAGGAAGTTCTACGTTCAGAGTGTGTGTGTGTGTACATGCATGTAAGTCTCTGCCAGTGAGTGTGTCTTCTTCCCTATTTTGAACGCCCCTTCCCTCTGAAGTGCTGTGCACACCCGAGGGGGAAGATTGTCATCTCCGGGCCGAGGCCTCTCCCCACTGGAGTCGGGACACGGCTCTACCACTGGGCAGAGAGAAGGGCCAGGCTGCCATGCAGGATGGCTTCAAGACTGTCTGTGCAGTGTCGAATCAAATGACCTCCCATCAGCAGGCCCCATAATCATTGTTCACAAGGTTCGCAAGGACAGGGTCCCAGGAAAGGAGAAGAAAAGATAACGTGGCTTGTGCCTGCACGTCATTCGTGGGTGTGCCCAGTCACATGGGGTCTCTCCGTCAAGGTGCTAAAAGTAAAACAGGAAGAAGGTGAACATCCTCGTTTGCTTCAGCTACAGCCCAGAAGGTGAACGTCCCCGTTTTCTTCACCTTCCACCCCAGAAAGGAAGCGTAATTGGTGAGGCTTGAGAAATCTATGTACCTACTGCTGTTACAGAAATCTTGCAAACTTTTTAAACTCCACCGTGTCTTTCAATCTAAAACGCCAAGGGAGCGCAGCCACGTGGAGACAGGTGCATACCTCAAGCTGCGCCAGAAGCTCCCAGCTCCTCCTTCGTTTGAGGGGGCCTCTGCAATGGGGTTACTTTCCACCTGAGGGCTGGCCACCGGCCTCCCCCCGCAACACACACATACACATGATGCAATGTCCACTGTTTTCCAACTTCTACTCTGTCCTACTTGCTCTTATTAAAAGGCGGCTTCAGCGAGACTTACAGCGTCTGAAGTTAGACTTCATTCTGACCTTCAAGAACCTTCTTTCTTGTGCCACATAGAAGGGGAAAAAGTGGATCCACTTTTCAGGACTTTGCTGGGGGCTCACATGGTAAAGAATCTGCCCGCAGGGCAGGAGACCCAGGTTCCATCCCTGGGTCAGGAAGATCCCCTGCAGGAGGAAATGGCAGCCCACTCCAGTATTCCTGCCTAGGGAAATCCCATGGACAGAGGAGCCTGGCGGGCTACAGTCCATGGGGTCGCAAGGAGTCAGCATGACTGAGTGACTTAACGCTAAAGCATGATCCAAGATGAGTCTCTTCTGTGCGGCATCTACCATGACCTGTCGCCACCACCCTTTCACAACCTGGAGTCCCCATTGGGTCATCTGGGCTGTGTCTGCATGGCTTCAAAAGCCGGGAACACACTTAGCTCCAGTAAGAAAATAGCATTGGAGTCCCAAGACCATGAGGTTGTTAGCAGGCCAAGGGGTTGTGAGTGGTGAGCCTTCTGGAAGAAGGATTGCGTGTCCCTGTGGGAGCTTCGTAGGTAAGGAGGTGACGCCTCAGGAAGATGTCTTATAAAATCACTTGTCCCGTCAACAGAAGGAACTTTTGCTGAGGAAACTTTATATGTATCCTAATTATTCTCACTGTCATTTGAATTGTAACTTGCATTCTAGCAGCAGTATTTGCAACTGACTTGTTCAGTTGCTAAGTTGTTCACCAGTAAAGATCTCATCTGCCAATGCAGGAGATACTAAGAGATGCGGGTTCGATCCCTGGGTCGGGAAGATCCCCTGGAGGAGGAAACAGCAACCCACTTCAGTATTTTTGCCTGGAGAATCCCTGTGCACAGAGAAGCCAGGTCACAAAGACGCGGACGTGACACAGCGACTTAAACAGCAACAACACAACTTAAGTTCTAGGCATATAAGAAAGAGTGAGATGGCCTTTGGTGTTCAGAAACTCCTAATTTCACTGTGTTGCTCTTGTTCATTCAGTGGTGTCTGACTCTTTGAGACCCCATGGGCTGTAGCACGCTGGTCTTCCCTGTCCATCACCATCTCCCGGAGTTGGCTCAGGCTCATGTCCATTGAGTCAGTGATGCCATCCAACCGTCGCATCCTCTGTGTCCCCCTCTCCTCATTGACTTCTTAGGAAAATGTAACAAAATATGCGTCTTTTTACCGTAGAAATAAAAGACAGAGATCAGATCAGATCAGTCACTCAGTCGTGTCCGACTCTTTGGGACCCCGTGAATCGCAGCACGCCAGGCCTCCCTGTCCATCACCAACTCCCGGAGTTCACTAAGACAGAGAAAAAAGCTTCAAATTCTGCTCAAGAGACAGCTGTCTGTTTGTGTCCAGTCTCATTCCCATTGTTATTACCTATGAGCCTGGCCCTAGTTACAAAGAATAAACACCAGTTTTTAATTCCCCTATCAAATTTGGAGACTGTGAAGACTTCACAGAAGCCATCACCTGGTTACAATTGTCACAAGTGACTTGGCAGTGCAGCGGAGGAAGTTATCTGTCAAGCTTACATGCTCTGAGGATGGATGGGTTTCTTCCATGTCAGTGAGACACATGTCCTGTCCTGTTCCCCGCGACAGATAATCACTCGAAACCAATGGAAATAGATGGTGACGTGGAGATCCCGCCCAGCAAAGCCACCGTCCTTCGGGGCCACGAGTCCGAGGTGTTCATTTGTGCCTGGAACCCTGTCAGTGACCTCTTGGCTTCGGGGTAAGGGGTCAGGCCGGGGGTGCCTGGGGTCCAGATATCCGAGTCCTCCAGGATCAGGTTGGGGGCTTCCTGGGGTCCACGTGTCCAAGTCATCCAGGGTCAGGTTGGGGGTTGCCCAGGGTCCAGGTATCCGAGTCCTCCAGGGTCAGGTTGGGGGGTGCCTGGGGTGTGGGTGTCCAAGTCCTCCAAGGTCAGTTTGGGGGATGCCCAGGGTCCAAGTGTCCCAGTCCTCCAGGGTCACATGGAGGGTGCCCACGTTCCAGGGGTCCGAGTCCTCCAGGATCAGATTGGGGGGTGCCCGGGGTCCAGGTGTCCGAGTCCTTCCTCCTGGGATAGACACTCCCTTTCTACGTCATGTGTGAAATCTGCTCAGAGCGTACAGAGCAGGGCTTTGAGCGGGGGGGATCCCTTGGGGCGTCTAAGCCTGTGCAAAAGTCCGTATTCAGCTGTTTTCTCAGCTGTGTGGAAAGCTATGCACAGACATTTAAAATGATTAGGGCACCTAAGAGTGGAGAGAGAAAACCACGGTGATTTTTTTTTTTTGGAGCAACATTAAAAAGATAGAGACCCAGCCAGGCGACAAGCAACAGTGGGTGTTACTTGCTCTGGGCCCGGAAGCTTGAGGGCCGGCTGTGTTCCCTTGCGCAGGTCCGGAGACTCGACTGCCAGGATATGGAACCTGAATGAAAACAGCAACGGGGGCTCCACGCAGCTGGTGCTGAGGCACTGTATCCGGGAGGGGGGCCACGACGTCCCCAGTAACAAAGACGTCACCTCGCTGGACTGGAACGTAAGCTGCCTCCCTCCCGGACGCCGTCGGGGACACCTGTGCAGTCCCCGCGACCTCGGTGACGGCTTGTGGTGTTGGGCGGAGCTGGGGCGGACCCCAGGAAGGGGACGGGATTGTGGGTCAGCCCACCCGGGGGTCCGGGCCGACCGCCAGCCGGATGGTGTTCAGTAAGCTGCACGTCGGCGGCAGGAAGAGTCTGGTGGCTTTATCAGGGAGGCTGTTATGTGGGGGTACCCTGAGGTGTGCCCAGGGAGATGCGAACTTCCCACCCGACCCTCAGCATCTGTGCCCGGACACACACACAGCTCTCCAGCATCTTTTCACTTTCTCTTTATCACGTTCTTTTTTTCTTTTTGGACTATACAGTTTATTTTTTATTTTTTTCTGTTTTTGATATTATTTTATTAATTTATTTTAATTGGGGACTAATTACTTTACAATATTGTAGTGGTTTTTGCCATACTTGACATGAATCCGCCACAGGTATACACATGTTCCCCATCCTGAACCCCCCTCCCACCTCCCTCCCCATCCCATCCCTCTGGGTCATCCCAGTGCACCAGCCCTGAGCACCCTGCCTCATGCATCGAACCTGGACTGGCGATCTGTTTCACATATGATAATATACATGTTTCAATGCTATTCTCTCAGATCATCCCACCCTCGCCTTCTCCCACAGAGTCCAGAGACTATTCTGTACATCTGTGTCTCTTTTGCTATCTCGCATACAGGGTTATCATTACCATCTTTCTAAATTCCATGTATATGCATTAGTGTACTGTATTGGTGTTTTTCTTTCTGACTTGCTTCACTCTGTATAATAGGCCCCAGTTTCATCCGCCTCATTAGAACTGATTCAAATGCATTCTTTTTAATGGCTGAGTAATATTCCAGTGTGTATATGTTCCACTGCTTTCTTATCCATTCATCTGCTGATGGACATCTAGGTTGCTTCCATGTCCTGGCTATTTATTATAAACAGTGCTGCGATGAACATTGGGGTACACATGTCTCTTTCAGTTCTGGTTTCCTCGGTGTGTATGCCCAGCGCTGGGATTGCTGGGTCGTATGGCAGTTCTAGTTCCAGTTTTTTAAGGAATCTCCACACTGTTCTCCGTAGTGGCTGTGCTAGTTTGCATTCCCACCAACGGTTTATCACGTTCCTGGATGTCCTGTCATTTCATCACAAACTCTTCTCTTGTCAGAGTATCTGCAGCTATTTCAAAGCTCGTCAAGGTCTCCCAAAGTCACTCAGTAACTTTTCGTACGGTGTCTTTTATTGGTGTCGTCATTGGTGACGGGGTGCGGTGTGTTTTCCTCGCCCCCTGGCCTTGTGATGATTTTGGGGGAAGGAAGCCTGGGACTTCCCCTGGTGGCCCAAGGGTCAGGAGTCTGCAGCTCTGTTGCAGGGGCCGTGAGTTTGACCGACCCCTGCTCGGGGAATGAAGGCCCTGCGTGCGGGCTCTAATAAATAGTTTGTGTTGGTGTGTGTTTCTGGCCCACAGAGTGACGGGACGCTGCTGGCTACGGGTTCCTATGATGGTTTTGCAAGAATATGGACAGAGGATGGTAAGTCCTCCTGGCCCCGCCTCCCTCGCGTCAGGGTTGGAAGAGGGGGTACTTTCAGTTGCCATCATCTGGGGTACAGACCGAGCGTGTCTCAGAAGTCACCCTGATTTCTCTCTTTGTTTTAACCTACCAGGTAACCTGGCCAGCACCTTAGGCCAACATAAAGGCCCCATCTTCGCCTTGAAGTGGAACAAGAAGGGCAATTACATTTTGAGTGCTGGAGTAGACAAAGTGAGTGAGTGCGTGAGATACCTTGCTTTTTTCAGCTATGTTTAATCTCTCGGGAAACATCACGGTTTCTTTGAATTCTGGAAATTCTACCTCCCCCTTAAGAAATCAAAGGGGCCTTGTTTGGAGGTTTTGTGAGCTTCTGTGGTTTTGATCTTCTGGAGTTCTAGAACCTCTGAGTGAGAGACTGTCTACCATGATGAATCAACTGTGGCAGGAATAATAACAGTGTTCTTGAAAATGATATCTTCTCAGGGATGAAATTTAAGTTAGGGATACTGGCTTTGGCCCTCGGTGCGTGCTTAACCCAGAGTGGCTAACCTGTATTTCTGATCCATAAAAGCTTTTGGATAAGTCATGTTTACTTTTGTCCAGTGTGTGTTTAAGGTAACACATAGTAAGTTGTGAGGTCCTTGGGATCGCAAATGAGTCAGGCACGACTGAGTGACTGAACTGAACTGATAGTAAGTTGTTACAACAACTGATGTGGTATGTGAAGTTGTGTCAGAATTGTGAAAGTGTTTATATATTCTCTGCCATGCCAGACTTGTGACTGGCTCAGTTAAGAAAAAAGAGTTCAGTTCAGTTGCTCAGTCGTGTCCGACTCTTTGCAACCCCATGGACTGCAGCACGCCAGGCCTCCCTGTCCATCACCAACTCCCGGAGTTTATTCAAACTCATGTCCATCGAGTCGGTGATGCCATCCAACCACCTCATCCTTGGTCGTCCCCTTCTCCTCCTGCCTTCAATCTTTCCCAGCATCAGGGTCTTTTCAAATGAGTCAGCTCTTCGCATCGGGGGGCCAAAGGATTGGAGTCTCAGCCTCAACATCAGTCCTTCCAATGAACACTCAGGACCAATCTCCATCAAAAAAAAAATCTCTGGGACTTCCCTGGCAGTCCAGTGGTTAGGACTTGGCGCTTTCCCTGCTCGGGGCCCAGGTTCAGTACCCGGTCAGGGAACTAAAATGCTATAAACCACACAGTGGAGCGGGGGATAAAAATGTTAATTGGTCTAGAGCTTCCCAGGTGGAGCTAGTGGTAAAGAACCCGCCTGCCAATGCACAAGACTTATAAATAAGAGACGCAGGTTCCATCCCTGGATGGGGAGAATCCCCTGGAGGAAGGCATGGCAACCCACTCCAGTGTTCTTGCCTGGAGAATCCCACAGACAGAGGAGCCTGATGGACTTACAGTCCCTGGGGTCACAGAGAGTCAGACACGACTGAAGCGACTTAGCGCTGGAGCTGGCCTGAAGTTTTTCAAACACACTCAGTGCTGTCAGTATCTCGCCAGGAACATTAGCGCTGTTGATACAAAGTAGAGCCAGTTTTTCCTAAAGGAAGATCTTTGTTAAAATGTCAATGACAGGGAGGCGTCAAGTTTCCAATTTAGCTGAAAATTCCAGTTGAGAATTAATTCCAAATGTTTTGCATTGAACTGCCTCCGGCTTCTTCCCCAAGTGTCTCCCCAACACTATAATGTGTTCAGAAGCATTCGTGACTTCCTTTGTCTTCTGCGGTGGAGATCTTTTTTTTTTTTTTTTTCTTCTTCTTAATATGTACAGCAATACATTAGGGCCAGACCCCAGTGGAACCCAGTTCCTCTAGCCTGTGTAGTGTCCCCACTTCACAGAGTGACGGTCAGGGGGATTTTCAGAAATAACCATTTCTGCAGTGTTTCAGTTGGAAAATTGGTCCAAAACGGAGTTTTAGATATGCTTTGTTTGTTTGTTTGTTTTTTAATAATTTTTCAAGTTTGGGACTTCCCTGCTGGGTCCAGTGGTTAAGACTCTACACTTTCTAGTGCAGAGGGACACATGTTCGATGCATGGCTGGGATCTCACGTCCTGTGCAACCAAAAATCTCTTCATTTAAAAAGAAAAGTTTTTTTTTTTAATGATAGATATTCAAGTTTGAGGATAAAGATGGGACTCCCACCAAAATTGGTAGCTTCCTGCATATCAGTTACGGCTGCTGTCGTCCGGAGGAGTATAATAACCAGACAGGCGTGGCTGAGTTCATAAGTGTGATGTCTGGGTGATTTAAGTGTGTAAGACACACCCTGGATTCCAAAGAGTGGGCGAAAAAGACACAGGCCACATGATGCGAATATATTGATTCACATTGAAGTGACATTTTCACTGTACTGGAGTGAAATAAACTGTATATTGTGAAAATAAGTTTTACTGTTTTGGTTTTTTTTTTTTTAATTTTTTAGTGTGCTTACTAGAAAATTTTAAGTTGAGCAGTGCTAGTTTAGAAAAAAAGAAGGGCTCGCTGTGTTCTCATGTGTGACAAATTTTTCTGGAGATACCTTTGCGGGAGGAACCAGTAACTAAATTTTTTTCTGTTTGTTTTTTTTTTTGCGGAGCACAGACAACAATAATCTGGGATGCTCACACAGGAGAAGCCAAACAACAGTTTCCATTTCATTCCGGTGAGTACTTTTTTAATACTTTTTTTTTTTTTTAACTTTTCTTGTTTTTAATTCAAAAATAAGAATTCGGAGTCCTGAGAACGGTCTCTTAAAGTAACGGTGAATGCTCGGAAGAAGGCATGCCTCATGAGCAGTGCTGAGCATGCAAGGTGGACGTTGGGTGATGCATTGAGTGGCTGGCCCTGAGGTGATGTGTTGGTCGCCATCCGAGGGTCTCTCCTGCTGGGCAGATCCAGGTTCCTGGTGATGCTCAGAACCACAGGGCTGGCCCCCAGGACTCCCCAAGCTAGCGCGACCCACCTCGCTGCCTGGGAAGGGCTCCAAGCAGGAGGGGAGGGGTGTGGTCCTGCAGAAGCAGCCTGGGAGGAGAGGTTCCCCGCAGGGCCCTCAACCTGACTGTGACAAAGGCACGCAATCCTTCGTTCCCTCCTGGTACGGCCAGCAGGCCCCGGGAGGGTCCCCGTGCATACCTCGCCCTGCTGGAGAGGCAGGCAGCCCATGTCTTCCATGGCTCTGCTCGGGGACTCCATGCTGCACACGTCTCTGGGGGTGCTGGCTGGGGGTGTTTCGTACTGTTTTACTGTTAACAGCAGTGATGAAGGTGGGAGTCGCTGAGCCTTTTGTAGAATTGTGTTTCCCCACCAGGAAGTGGGCAGGGCTCCAAGAGCAGGGAGCTTGGGCGCCCAACCTGTGAGCGTGTGTATGTGGGTCTGTTTGTGTGTTTCTGTGTATGTCTCTGTGTGTGGCGATGTGTATGTGTTGCAGGGGGCGGGGGGTCTGTGTATGTGTCTCTCTGTAGGGGAGTCTTTATGTGTGAAGGAGGCGTCTCTGTGTGGGTGTGTGTCTCTTTGTGGAAGCGGTCTGTGTGTGGGTGTGTGTCTGTGTGTGGGAAGGGATGTATCTTTGGGGGGGTCTGTGGGTGTGGGTGTCTCTCTGGAGGGGCGTGTCTGTGTGGGTGCGTGTGTGTGTGTGGGTGTGTGTCTCTGTTTGTGGGGTCTGTGTCTCTTGGGGGGGGGGTGGTCCGTGTGTCTCTGTGCGTGCCTCTGTGTGTAGGTTTGTGTGTGTGTTTCCAGTGGGCAGAATGTGCAGAGTATTCACCGCTGTCTAGCTCCAGAACATGCCTGTCACTCCAGAAGGATACCCCTTACTTGTTAAGAACGTGCTCTCTAGTGCCCCTCTCCCAGCCCCTGACAACCCGGTCTCCATGATTTGATCCATGCGCGTCACCTCCTCTGAGCCGGCCGTCTGTGCCACGGACAGAGCAGACCGTGGCAGGTGAGCCTGCTGGATTTCTGTCGCGTTTGGCGTGAGCCCCCTTTGGAATTGCAGCCTCATTACAGAGGATAAGACCATCTCGAGCTCTGTTGTAGGGAAGGGACTCAGTGACGGGGCAGAACCCTGCCAGAGTTCTGATTCTTCGTGCTGAGCACCACTGTGCTCACGTGATGGGGGGATGTCTGTAACACAGACAGCTCTGGCTTCTGATTTTTTCAAAGGGGAATATGCCCATAAGTTTCCTGTACCAGTTTTCATCCTGAGGACTCTTGTATTGAGTCTTTCAGCAGGATGTAAATTTTCCCCAGAGCATTCCCAAGGTCCCAGGCTTTCTATCCCACGGACCACGTGTCTCTTCTGCCGTCAGGGAGCTTCTCACCTGGGGTGTTGCTGCCCATGGGGTCGCCCCGTATCCCGTTGCTGGGTTGGCTCTGGGTGCTATTTGCTCTTTCTCTATACCGTGAAGTGGTGTGGTAGACACTGTCCAAGATGGAAGACAAGGGAGCGTGCTTTTCTTTAAGCTGTAGGGACAACCATCCCTCAGTGTGTGATGCGTTGATAATCAGCAGTTGACTTGCCTCTCCAGAGCTGTTCCCCATGAAGGCTTGGTGGGGGTGCCCTCGGTCAGCAAGAAACCTTAGGCCTCAGAGCTTAACAGTGTTCCACCGCTCAGCACTGAGAAAGAACAGGTTAAAAACAAGTGCAGGACCTTCCCTCGTGGCTCAGACAGAAAATAATCCGTTTCTGATACAGGAGACCCAGGTTCAATCCCTGGGTCGGGAAGATCCCCTGGAGGAGGGCATGGCAACCCACTCATTTTTATTGATAGACTGTTGATAATACTGCCCGAGCCATGAGGGTCAAATCGTGGCTCAGACAGGACCTAACTGGTGGCTCAGATGGTAAAGAATCTGCGTGCAATTTAAGAGACCCAGGTTTGATCTCTGGGTCGGGAAGATTCCCCTGGAGAAGGAAATGGCAACCCACTCCAGTGTTCTGCCTGGAGAATCCCATGGACGGGGAGCCTGGCGGGCTATTACAGTCCATGGGGTCACAAAGAGTCAGATACAACTGAGTGACTCATGAGGTGGGTAATACCCAAAGGCTTGGATAGATCTCAAAGGGCTTCTGCAGTTTGAAAAAAAAATAAAGTCAGACTCCAAAGAACACATCCTGGGTGAGATAGCATTTATATCTCAGTCCAGGGAGAGGATGGTGGGCCAACTAACATGGCCCAAGGGAGGTCCTGGTGATGTGGAACACGCTTGCGGCTCTTGACCACCATGCTGGTTACATGGATCGGCCCTTGAGATCAAAGCCTATGACACTGCATACACAGCTGGGTCTGGACCCACTCACCTTCCAAGTCCAGCCAGTGCTGCAGGGCCGCGACGTGCAACCAGTGGGTGACGGATTCAGGGTAGAGCCTTCCTGTAACATCTCTGCACCTTCCCGGGATTCTGTTTGTCGTTAACTGTTCAGTTGCTCACTTGCGTTCAACTCTTTGCCGCCTCATGGACTGCAGGACGCCAGGCTTCCCTGTCCTTCACCATCTCCTGGAGTTTGCTCAAACCCATGTCCATCAAGTCGGTGATGTCATCCAACCATCTGTCATCCCCTTCTACCCCTGCCTTCAATCTTTCCCAGCATCAGAGTCTTTTCCAATGAGTCAGTCCTTCCCATCAGGTGACCAGAAATATTGCAGCTTCAGCATCAGTCCTTCCAGTAAATATTCCGGGTTGATTTCCTTTAGGATGGACTGTTGGATCTCCTGGCTGTCCAGAGGACTCTCGCACCACAGTTCCAAAGCATCAATTCTATAACCTTTTCTCAAGTAAAAGTTAAAAGGAAAAAAGCAACGTGAAGCATGACTGTGCCTAGTGCGGTGCTGATGCTCAAACGTCATTGGCCAAGTGTGAGCAGGTCACCCAGACCCCCTAGAACCGCTGAGCCCTCGTGACTGGTCGGGGGAGGGCAGGGTCCCAGCCACACAGTGGACACAGACCGACGACCCCAGTCAGCTGAGTACACAGCGTCCTCTGTTTAGATGGCCGGGGTTCAGCACACATTCGCTTTTAAGGCCAGGTGCCGCTAACCATCCCCGGAACCGCGTGCCAGACTGTCACCCTTCCAGGCGTATTAATTGCTTGCCTGAAGGCAGAGGCCGGCCCAGGAAATCTGTGACTTGGCTCATGCATGCAGTGTTATAAACAAGAGCAGCTGCGGGCTCTGCTTCCACACTCCCAGGATCGTCCTGCTGACCAAGTGGATCCGGCTCCTTCATTCCACTGGGCGCCTGTGGCAAATTCAGCAGGAGCCGTGGACGTGTGCTGAACCCCCTTTTTGGGTTCTTGAGAAAGCCAGTGTTGCCTCTCCGTGAAACCCTCACCCTGCAGGCTCTGTGAGGGGTGGTGCTAAGATTTAGAAGCTGATGGGATCTGTCCTGCAGTTCTGGAAGGCAGGAGGGTGGACGGGGTGCACCTCTGCTTTGAAGGTTAAGAACAGGGGCTTCCCTGGTGGTCCAGTGGTTAACACTCTACCTTTGCAAGGCAGGGGACTCAGGTTCAATCCCCGACCCAGGAAGATTGCGTGTGCCGTGGAGAAAGTAAACACGTGCCCTACGACTCCTGACTTTGTGCTCCCCGATAAGAGAAGCTGCCACAGTGAGAAGCCCGCACACCTCAGCTAGACAGTCACCCGCATAGCAGCCAAGACCCAGCACAGCCAGAAATTGCTCAGTGGCTCAGTCGTGTCTGACTCTTTGTGACCCCATGGACTGCAGCACGCCAGGCCTCCCTGTCCATGACCGACTCCCACAGTTTGCTCAAACTCACGTGCATTGAGTCGGTGATGCCATCCAGCCATGTCATCCTCTGTCGTCCCCTTCTCCTCCTGCCTTCAATCTTTCCCAACATCAGGGTCTTTTCCAATGAGTCGGCTCTTTGCATCAGCTGGCCAAAATATACATGTTAAAAAATTAATAAATATATGTTGAAGCTAAGGTTAGAAGGGGGTTGTCGGATTTATCATGTCCTGGGTGAGCTGGATTCTTGTCCCACTTCAGGGCTGACTTACGTGTAAGAAACACGTGAGACAAGGTTAGGTATTGATCAGTTGGCAAAGTTCTGTGCGGAGGCTTGCAGGACTTAACCCTCCTTTTCTGTAGAAACAGGGACGTGTCCGGAGAGAATGAGGGTGCTGAGTCGTCTCCTGGGGACGATGGCAGAAGGGAAGCAAGCCGTCATGTCCCCCAAACCCTCACGGAGGTCTTCAAACCAGCAGCCTCTGAGAAAGGCCCAGGACGTAGACACGGTGTCCATCCTAAGGCCACATGTCTCCCCTCAGATGTTCTCATCAACTCAGCATCTTCAAGTTGTAGAATGCAGTAACGGGTCATGGGGCATTTCTTTCAACCCTGATACCTTGAACTTGGGGCTTCGCTGGTGACTCACATGGTAAAGAATCTGCCTGCAGTGCAGAAGACCTGGGTTCCATCCCTGGATTAGGGAAGATTCCCTGGAGAAGGGAATAGCAACCCACTCCAGGATTTGTGCCTGGAGAATCCCATGGACAGAGAAGCCTGGCAGGCTGTGGTCCACGGGGTCGCAAAGAGTCAGATATAACTGAGCGAGAGACACACACACACGTTGAACATAGGCTGTGAAGTCTTTTTCCTCCGCTCTCTCCCTTCCCCACCGAAAGAAAATCCATCACCCAGCCCGGTGACGTTCCTGGGAGCAGCAAGGTGCTTCTCCCCTACCATCTCACCTGCACCAGGGGAGCGAGTTGCTGTGTGCTCAGGGCACCGAAAGCATCACTTTGGGTGACACTTTGGTGGGGGTCGGCTGTCTTTCTGGAGCCGTCTGGTCATCCTTGCAAATGTAAACCGCAGACCTCAGGGTCTGTGATGCACCGAGGCTGTGTGGGCACTGCGAGTCTTGCTTTAATCACATTGTCAGGTTTCTCAGCTCTGCTGCTGCCGCCTCTGAGTCAGCTGAGCTCTGTGCACACCTGCTCAATGCCCGTGTTGTCCCCTCTCCCCCACCCCTCCGCCCTTTGCTTCTCCGCAGCCCCTGCTCTCGACGTGGACTGGCAGAACAACACTACCTTCGCCTCCTGCAGCACGGACATGTGTATTCACGTCTGCAGACTCGGCTGCGACCGCCCCGTCAAAACATTCCAGGGACACACGGTGAGTGGGAGTCCTGAGTGTGGGGCCTCGGGTTCACGAAAGGTGTGTGGGGAGCTGGAAAACCGGCTGGTCTCTGCCTAGGATTAAAAGCCTACTTACTGTGACTGCCAACTCATTCTCCTCTAGCCTCCTTGGGACTATTGAAGCTGCCTCCAGTGGTCAGTCATCCACCTGGGTTGGCAATGGTGTTTTTGTTTTGTTTTGTTTTTCTTTTTTAATTATCTGGCATGAGCCAGGTGTTGGATTTTGCAGGAAAGACACTAAAGTAGGTATTATAAAAATGTCTGAAGACATAAAGGGGAAAAAAAAGTATGAAAATTACTTTTTTAAAGTCAGCTTTGAAATAACAAACTGGTTTTACATTGGTTTCCAGATAAATTCATTTGGCTTCCTTCTTAGATGTGATTTTTTTTCCCCCCTTGGAGAAATATAGCTGAGGGTGGCTGGCTGTGTAGGGCGTATGACTGTGCACTTTGGATCAAGGAGGAAGGAGAAAGAGAAACATGCCTGAAACCTGGGGTGCTGCTTGGTTATCCAGGGTGAATGCAAGCAGGCTTTTTGCAGAGACGACAGAGGGCTCCTTCCCCCTGCTGGAAGCTTGTGTTAGTTCAGTTCAGTTCAGTTCAGTTGGTCAGTTGTGTCCAACTCTTTGCAACCCCGTGGACTGCAGCACGCCAGGCCTCCCTGCCCATCACCAACTCCTGGAGCTGCTCAAACTCATGTCCATTGACCCAGTGATGCCATCTAACCATCTCATCCTCTGTCGTCCCCTTCTCCCGCCTTCAATCTTTCCCAGCATCAGGGTCTTCTCCAGTGAGTCAGTTCTTTGCATCAGGTGGCCAAAGTTTTGGAGTTTCAGCTTCAGCATCAGTCGTTCCAATGAATATTCAGGACTGATCTCCCTTAGGGTGTACTGGTTGGATCTTCTTGCAGTCCAAGGAACTCTCAAGAGTCTTCTCCAACACCACAGTTCAAAAGCATCAGTTCTTTGGTGCTCAGCTTTCTTTATAGTCCAGCTCTCACATCCATACATGACTACTGGAAGAACCATAGCTTTGACTAGACAGACCTTTGTTGGCAAAGTAACGTCTGCACTTTTTAATATGCTGTCTAGGTTGGTCATAACTTTCCTTCCAAGGAGTAAGCGTCTTTTAATTTCATGGCTGCAGTCACCATCTGCAGTGATTTTGGAGCCCCCAAAAATAGAGTCTGCCACTGTTTCCCTCCCCATCTATTTGCCATGAAGTGATGGGACCGAATGCCATGATCTTAGTTTTCTGAATGTTGAAGCCAACTTTTTCACTCTCCACTTTCACTTTCATCAAAAGGCTCTTTAGTTCTTCTTCGCTTTCTGCCATAAGGATGGTGTCATCTGCATATCTGAGGTTACTGATATTTCTCCTGGCCATCTTGATTCCAGCTTGTGCTTCTTCCAGCCCGGAGTTCCTCATGATGTACTCTGCATATAAGTTAAATAAGCAGGGTGACAATATCAGCCTTGACGTACTCTTTCCCTGTTTATTACAAATCTGTTATTCCATGTCCAGTTCTAACTGTTGCTTCCTGACCTGCATACAGATTTCTCCAGAGGTAGGTCAGGTGGTCTGGTATTCCCATCTCTAAGAATTTTCCAGAGTTTGTTGTGGTCCACACAGTCAAAAGCTTTGGCATAGTCAATAAAGTAAGAAGTAGATATTTTTCTGGAACTCTCTTGATTTTTTGATGATCCAACAGATGTTGGCCATTTGATCTCTGGTTCCTCTGCCTTTTCTAAATCCAGCTTAAACATCTGGAAGTTCACGGTTCACGTACTGTTGAAGCCTGGCTTGGAGAGTTTTGAGCATTACTTTATTAGCGTGTGAGATGAGTGCAGATGTGCAGTAGTTTGAGCATTCTTTGGCACTACCTTTCTTTAGGATTGGAATGAAAACTGACCTTTTCCAGTCGTGTGGCCACTGCTGAGATTTCCAGATTTGCTGGCATATTGAGTGCAGCACTGTCACAGCATCATCTTTTAGATTCTGAAATAGCTCAACTGGAATTCCATCATCTCCACTAGCTTTGTTCATAGTGATGCTTCCTAAAGCATTCCAGAATGTCTGGCTCTAGGTTGGTGATCACACCATCATGATTATCTGGGTGATGAAGATCTTTCTTATATAGTTCTTCTGTGTAGTCTTACTACCTCTTCTTAATATCTTCTGCTCCTGTTAGGACCATACCATTTCTGCCCTTTATCATACCCATCTTTGCATGAAATGTTCCCTTGGTATCTTTAATTTTCTTGAAGAGATCTCTAGTCTTTCCCTTTCTATTGTTTTCCTCTATTTCTTTGCACTGATTGCTGAGGAAGGTTTTCTTCTCTCTCCTTGCTGTTCTTTGGAATTCTGCATTCAACTTGTTTTACAGGTTCCTGGCTTTTTGCAGTGAGGATAGAGCGCTCCTGCCCCCTGCTGGAAGCTTGTGCTTACTACTCCCAGGCTTTTTTCAGCGAGGACAGAGCGCTCCTGCCCCCTGCTGGACGCTTGTGTTTACTACTCCCAGGCTTTTTGCAGAGAAGACAGAGCGCTCCTGCCCTCTGCTGGACTCTTGTGTTTACTACACCCAGGCCTTCATTTCTTTCTTTTTTTTTTTTTAAACCTTTTGCTCTCTTGCAGAATGAGGTCAACGCTATCAAATGGGATCCGTCTGGCATGTTGCTAGCCTCCTGCTCTGATGACATGACATTGAAGGTAAGGCTGCAAGGCTGGGCCGTGTGACCCTTGGTGACCCCCGGGGCCTCGTGCTGTGTCTTCGGTCCCAGCGCTCCTCCTGCAGCTGGCCGTTGTGTTCTGAGCACTCTTGCTGCCTCTGTCGTTTTTTTCTCTTTGCAAACGACGTGGCGCTTGCCCCAGCAGTGAAGCCCTGTTTATCAGTCGAGGTCCCGTGGAGCCTCCTTCCGTTCCCAAGGCCTTTCTCCCAGCCAATTACTAACTAGACCTGACCCGACCCGACCCTGCCTAGCTTCCGAGATCAGACCAGGGTGCTATGGAACTCTCTGGCCTTTCTCACGGGCGCCCCCTGGTGGTCAGCGGACGCCTCTGCCTGTGAAGCACCTGCCCCTTGTCAGCCGCCCACCCCGCTGGACGTCAGCTTCCCAGGGACAGAGAAACCTCTGCAGTGCTCCAGGCAGGAACGGTGCCGAAGCTCCCCGCAGTGGAAGAATCGGCCTTTGCTCACCGTGTTCCCGTTGCGTCCTGTAGATCTGGAGTATGAAGCAGGACACGTGTGTCCACGACCTTCAGGCGCACAGCAAAGAGATATACACCATCAAGTGGAGTCCCACTGGGCCGGCCACCAGCAACCCCAACTCCAGCATCATGCTGGCGAGGTAAAGGACAGACAGCCCGCACCCCAGTCTCGGTTCCCGAAAGCAGCCTTGGTGGCTGAGGCTGCGCCAGCCATGCACCCAGTAAAAGTCATTCGTGTCCCCAAGAGACCAGGAGATGCTGTCAGTGTGTCTTGCAAATGTGTTCATGCCCTCAGATGCTAAAGAGTCTGCCTGCAATGCAGGAGACTCAGGTTGGGAAGTTCCCCTGGAGATGGGACAAAGCTACCTGAGAATCCCGTGGGACAGATGAGCCTGGCGGGCTACAGTCTGTGGGGTCGCAAAGAGTTGGACACGAGTGAGTAACTCACATTCAGAGTTACTTAGAAACTTAACTCAAAGTGAAAGGGCCAGGAGATAGAGGTTATCACATGATAGCTAAGTTGAGATAAGGATGCTTTTAACCTTGAGGCTGGAGGGAGGAATTGCTTACATCCACTCTCCCAGCACTTTGCTTTGGTGAAGGTTTTTACTACAACTGAAGAAAGGAAGCAGTTTAGCTTGAACCCCAGGCTTGGTTGGGCTTCCCTGGAAGCTCAGTTGGTAAAGAATGTACCTGCAATGCAGGAGACCTGGTTCGATCCCTGGGTCAGGAAGATCCTCTGGAGAAGGGAGAGGCTATCCACTCCAGTATTCTTGGGCTTCCGCGGTGGCTCAGGTGGTAAAGAATCCGCCTGCAATGTGGGAGACCTGGTTTCGACCCCTGGGTTGGGAAGATCCCCTGGAAAAGGGAAAGGCTACCCACTCCAGTATTCTGGCCTGGGGAATTCCATGGACTGTATAGTCCAAGGGGTCGCAAAGACTTGGACACGACTGAGTGACTTTCAGTTCATTTCACTTCGCTTCGGGCTTGGTTTACTTGGCCCAACTCGGAGCTGCAGGTGGTGAGAGTGTTGATGGTGATGAAGGTTCCCCGGCCAATACCAGATCCAGCCTAACCTTTCGTCCTGGCTGTCCCCGGCTTTTTTGGCACCAGGGACCAGTTTTATGGAAAATCACTTTCCAAGGTTTACAGGATGATTCGAGTGCACTACATTTATTGTGCCGTTTATTTCTGTTATGATCGCGTCCGCTTCACCCCTGGTGTGTGTAGTAAACCCCCTAAGACACCAGCATCGGATGCAGAGGACTAGCCAGTCAGTGACACGCAGAAGGGAGCAGAGCGGTTAGAAGTCCACAAAAGCCCCTCACGGAGGCGGCGTTCTGCAGACTTCTGTTCCCAGTCCTGCTCAGACCTCACTCGGGGTACAGTGTTGCACTCCCAGTAGGATATTTTAATAAGAACCTTGAGGCACACAAGCTAAAGAGATTCCAGGAGTGAACATGGGACACACCGAGGGTTCTGGAGACCATGATCCCACAAAGCATGGTTGTGTGGTCTGGCCTGGGAAAGACAGGACTTGGGAGGAAGCGGCAGTGGGTTTTTTCCTGCAGAATTGGAGAGAATGGGTTAGTGGGGAGAATGGCTGGTGGCCCAGCCCTGCAGTAAATGAGGGGGAGACCCCCTCCCCTTGTCTTTGTCACATAGCAGTGGGATGAAGAATCTGTTACTGAAAGTGCCTGACCCAAGGCCGTCTCTCAGAAAACACAGAAAGGAATTCCTGCATCAGCTAAAAGCTGATCCAGAAAAACACGAGAGCTGTTATGCTCCTATTGCAAGCCACTGGCCTGAAATGCACTTAAAGGTCTAGGAACAGAACGTTCTCTTTTTTGTTTTGTTTTGTTTGATGACTTGTGAGGTGCTTTTGAATCACATGGTACCCATGACGGCCGTAAGTGAGCCTTCTAGACGCCAAGCATAAAGGGATGGATGTAAGTCCCAGAAGAGGAAAGAAATGCCTGGGGAAACAGCTCTGTGGTGGGTGGGCTTCCCAGGTGGCCCTAGTGGTAAAGAAGCCGCCTGCCAATGCTGAAGATGTAAGACACATGGGTTTGATCCCTGGGTCGGGAAGATTCCCTGGAGGAGAGCACGGCAACCCACTGCAGTATTCTTGCCTGGAGAATCCCATGGACAGAGGAGCCTGGCGGGGATGCAGTCCATGGGGTCACAAAGAGTCAGGCATGAATGGGACAGCTTGGCACGCATGCACTCAAACGCTCTTCTTTCAGATTTAGACATAACTAAAATTTGCAGCTCCCGGGAGTGTGATTGTATATTTGGATGCGATTATATTTTAATTCCTGTGGGATTAAAATTTGTGTTCGCTCACTTAACCATTTCCCCGAATATGGCTCTCGGCTTTTTATTTTTGGCTTTGTTTTTCACTTGGCAGCGATACATGTGTTGTCAGTGGTGGGACCGTTTTAGAAAATTTAGCAAATACGTAGCATTTGTGTCTCACAGAAATGCAGAAATAAATGAGTGTGGCTGTCAATTTGTTCCCTTGATAATGGCACCCAAAAAGAGAAAGAGATTTATTGCATGACTTTTTAAAAAATTTATTTATCTTAATTAGAAGAGAAAAACTTTATGATGTTGTGATGGCTTTTGGCGTACCTGAGTATGAATCGGCCACAGGCATACATGTCCCCTCCCTGGACCGTGGCTTTGTGTTCAGTGCGTGTTGAGTCACATTCTAGAAGAGGAAGAAATACCCACTTACGGTCTTTGAGATGTAAGGAAAGTCACTCCCACTGTGAGAGTCACGTCCTCAGGAGACCGGTGGGAACCTGCCGACAGCTGTGGTGGCCTTTTTTGAACCCACAGGCGTCCGCGGTGACCATCTCTGTCTTTCCAGCGCCTCTTTCGATTCTACCGTCCGCCTCTGGGACGTGGAGCGGGGCGTGTGCCTCCACACACTGACCAAGCACCAGGAACCCGTGTACAGCGTGGCCTTCAGCCCCGACGGGAAGTACTTGGCCAGCGGCTCCTTCGACAAGTGTGTGCACATCTGGAACACTCAGGTAAACTCCCTGCATGCCCACCGCCCGGGTCCCCACCAACCCCCCCAGCCCCACACCCAATACAGTCAAGTTCTCACTGACCCGTGGGCTTCCCTGGTGGCTCAGATGGTAAAGAATCCACCTGCATTGTGGGAGACCCGGGTTGGATCCCTGGGTTGGGAAGATTCTCCTGGAGAAGGGAATGGTAGCCCACTCCAGTGTTCTAGCCTGGAGAATCCCAGGGACAGAGGAGCCTGGCGGGCTACAGTCCGTGGGGTCACCAAGAGTCGGATACAACTGGGCGACTGACAGTTTGATTTCACTTTCTTGGTGACCCCAGAACCTGAGTTTGCACTCAGGAATGCCTTGCCTCGGACACGGACATAGACACATCCCCAGTTCCCCGGACGGTCGGAAGCCCACCCAGCACCATCTGCCCCAGGCTCTTTGTGGATGCTGGGTCGCCCCTGCCAGGGACTCGGGTTATTTTTTTTCCGAGCCCTTGGCAGGAAACCTTGCACCCACTGCCTTCCATTGACAGCAGCAGGCATTGCGTGTGGTCCCAGGATGGATGAAGCGGGCACCCCCTTGGTGTGCCCTGAGGCCTGGCAGACACTGATGAACATGCTTTCTCAAGGGAGGTAGTAACGGATGCCACGTTAGCCAGCCTGGGGCCGAGGGTGGTCCACTGAGACCTCGGGCTCCTCCTCTGCGGCCGCCTCACGCAATCGTGCCTTCTTGGCAAATGAGACACGACAGTGGCCCTAATGTGGAGCCAGGCTGACAGCCGCCCATGTGTGTGCTCGGTCGCTCAGGCCTGTCCGACTCTTGCAACCTCATGGACTTATGTTATGTAGCCCGCCAGGCTCCTCTGTGCACAGGATTCTCCAGGCAAGAATGGTGGAGTTAGGGTAGCCATTCCCTTCTCCAGGGGCGTCTTCCTGACCCAGGGATCGAACTCGCATCACAGGAGGATGCTTGACTTTCAAAAAAATTGCCATCAATAGCTGGGTTCTGCCTGCCATCAGCAGCTCAGCAAATCATTTTACCCACCCTTTTTTTTGTTTGTTTTTAAATCGGAGGATAATTACTTTTTTTTACAGCTGATTTCTGCTATGCAGCAAGGCAATCAGCCATATGTATACATATGTCCCCTCCCTCTTGAATCTCCCTCTCCCCACCCATCTTCAAGCCTCCAGGTAATGGCAGAGCACCGAGCTGAGGTCCCTGTGCTGTATATATATACAGCAGCTTCCCACATTTTGCATCCTTTTTCTCCCCCACTAAACCATAAAACTCCTTGAGTTATTCTGAGGCTCCCTTGAACACTCAGTGAGACGGAAGCCTGGTTGAAATATAAGCACGTATCTAATCTTGCTGACTTTGTCCTTCCCCCGGGAGGCGTGAGCCTGGCGGAAACCATAGAGGCTGTCTGTCTTGGTGGGCAGCCAAGGGTCATTTAGGCACGCCCCCCACACTGCGGCTACAGATCTGAGTCACATGTTCCCGCGAGGCCAGAGCTCCTTTAACTGAAAGTTCTATTAGCTTCTGTGGCTTTGGAAGCTTCTGGGCTGACATCCCCAGGTGGGGTCGGTGGGCAGGTGGCCTCGCCAGCGTTCCGCCTCTCGAGTGACGGCGCCCTTGCTTTGCAGAGCGGAAGTCTCGTCCACAGCTACCGAGGCACCGGGGGCATCTTCGAGGTGTGCTGGAATGCCCGGGGCGACAAAGTGGGCGCCAGTGCGTCAGACGGCTCCGTAAGCAGCACCCTGGGGCTTCCCCAGGCAGGAGAGGGGGCGGTGCAGGGAACAGGGAGGGTTCGGGGAGGGTGGGGTCAACAACGGTCCAGACCCCTGAGACCCACGTAGGAGTACTCCCAGGGCCGTGACAGGCCTCGGAGACGCGTGTTGGTGAAGGAAGCATCTGGGCTGGGCAGTGCTCTGGGAGCGAATGTCTCTTCTTGCTTCCTGAATGATGTGTGTTTTTTTTCCTGGCGGAATTGGTGGTTCTCAGCTGCATCGGTTGCACCCTTGGAGACATTGGAGGTGTCTGGAGGCATTTGGGTTGTTAGTGCTTTTGGGGGGGTGGGTGGGGGGTTGCTGGCACCTGGTGTGGAAACCGGGGCTGCTGCTGGAAGTCTTAGGGTGCTCGGGACCTCCCCCCAACAGCAGAGAAGTGACCACCACATGACAGGTGATGAGGCTGAGCAGTTAACTTGGTCCACCCTTGGCTTCAACCTTTGCGCCCCCACCCAGACCCTCTGGTGATGAAGGCCCAACCTTCCATTCAACAGGTCTCCTGGGTACCAGTAACCCTCTGCTGGTCCCCTGAGGTGTCTAGCTTTCTGCACTTGAAATTGCCCTGAGATGTAGGGCAGGGCATTGGCTGGCTGGCTGTCAGCCTGCCCCCCGACCCTTACGCAAGCTGTGTGCTCAGGCTTCAGTTGCCATCTGCTCCACCATGTAGGGGTCTGGTCTGTGACACCCATTGACGGCTGTGGCCTAGGGTTGGGTGCTAATGATGTTTAGACACTCACCTGTCCACTAGAGCTGGTCTGATTGAACCCTCTGGACTGTGTGAATAAAACTTTATTTATAAACAAGTGGACGGCGGGCCAGATTTGGTCCACAGGCCATGTGCCGTCCTGTGCTCTTAAGGGCATCTTATGTTGCCTCTCAAGATAATAGGCGCTTTTCTCTCTCCTTCCAGGTGTGCGTGTTAGATCTGCGAAAGTAAACACACACAGAAAAAATATTATAGACACGAGAAGAGCATTCTGACGGACCAGCAGTGGATGTGTGGGGTTGTAGCACTATTCAGACACAATTCCGTCAGCTCCGAAACAGCGCCAACCTGACCTTAGGGAGTGTCCTTTGAGACCAAGTCATCCCTGGCCACTGGAGTCTCTATTTTTTCTTTTTTTCTTGTTTTTCATAACCTCCACCGAGAAGTTTAAAACAGAAAACACACACGCAAGTCCTGTCAAAGGCGGGGAAAAGGAATGGTTTCCACCTGAAACGTCCAGCCCCAGGGGAGCGAGAAGCCACCAGCTTGACTCAGTGCATGGATCAATTGCCACCCAGAACAGGCTCCGATGGTTGAGACGAACGAAAAAACAGGAAAGGCTGTGCCAAAATGAAAAGAGAAAAAAAAATGCTGTGATAAACCAAAAGGGGAGGAAAAACTCCTCCCGTCAATGGGTTGTTTTTTTGTTTTTCCCCTAAACATTTGGACACTACAGTTAAACTCTCACAAGGATGTTCGAAAGACCAGTTTGTATGGATGAAATGGGTACCTTTGTAATCCCAACAGTTTCTATTTTCTAGAACCTTTGTCCCCGTGGTTTTTCTATGGGCTGGAATCCTGTCGTCTTGGTTGGGGTGGAAGGGTGGTGGAGGCGGGGCGGGCCTTGGGTCCCAGGTGGAGACTGTTACTGGGTGTCTTGCTTATTTGCTGTTGTTTCACCCACCAGAGAGACAGCCCCTCTCAGATGCGGTGCTTTCTGGCCTGCATCTTCCCCTCCCCCCTCCCCCATCCCCCTCCCCCTCCCCCTCCCTCATAGTTGCCTCCCATCTTCCAGTCTCAAGGGCACTTTCGGCGCATAATAAGTGCTTTATGTAAGAAGGCAGGGCAGGGGGGACTTTTTACAAGGAGGGGGAAGAAGAAAAAAAAAAAGTGACTTATAAGAGAAAGAGCCCGGAGTATTTTTGGAGAAGAGAAAAAAGATATTTTTTATGTTAAAACAATTTTAAAATCGTAAAATGGCCATTCAGACACGAGAGCTTTGTGTGATTCCTATTTAACAACAAAAAAAGAAGCCTGTAGGAAGAGACAGGTAGAGGGGTCCCTTCACTTTGAACTTGGTGGAAAGCAGTGAGGGGACTCCGGGTGGGCAGCTCTGGGGTCGGCTTTGGGGCTGGTCTGTGCGGCCGGAGAGGAAGACCCCAGCCCCTTTTCTGCTCCAAGAAGACCTGGACGTTTCTTTCTTCCCAGTGCATTGGACCAGAACAGCGGACAAGGGGGTGCCCTCGAACCCAAGAAGCGTTCCCAGATCCAGCATCGCTGAAGGGGGGCCGTCGGAACCATCCCGCTCCACGACACCAATGCCGCCTTGTTTGAGACTCGTGGGCGTGGGCGGGGGGACCCCCCTCCAAACCAGGAGCAGCTCAGCCAAGTCCCTCCAGGGCTGACCAACTGGAGGGGCCTCCGGGACCTCACTGGGTCTCACAGCGACAGAAGTGATTGGAGAGAGGTTTGCAGTCCTGAGGGTGAATTAACAGAGGTAGGGTGTCTCAGTTCACAGGCCATCTTCACAGTTTGCTTCCTCTGGCAGCAGGTCAGGAGAAATTGCCCTTTTTTTTTAAACAATGAATCTTTTTACTGTTTTTAAAAAAAAAAAAAAAAATTAAAACACGGCTTTGTGTGTCCCTAGGGGAGTTTTCCTTTGCCTTGGATCAGGTAACCTTTGTACTCTTACTGCTGTCCTGACCCCATGCTGACCCAGCTTGTAAAGTAGCAGCAGGGCCTCTGGGCTCATCCGTCTTCCCCCGGGGATGGGGCTGGCGGTGGGTAGGTTGGCAGCCCTTGTGTGTTCCAGCAACCAGCCTGGATGGTTTTGGAGGGTGGTGGTATCTGTCCATGGACCCAGAAGCCAACGGTAAGGCATGGCTAGGCCTTTGTGCAGAAGTTGGATTGTCCTGGGAGCAGCCCCAAAGCCAGAGTGCATTCCTCTCTCTCAGCTCACTATCTATCTCCATGGATCTGAGAGTTTTTCAAACCCCCTTGACCGCAGAAGACCAACAGGCACTCTTCACAGGTCAGGCGTATTCTCAGGCTCTGCTGTATCTAAACACTCAAACTTTCAGAAGGTCAGTGTTTGATTGACGTCTCCACTCCCACCTTTGAAGATAGCAGACGCCCTCAGGCGTCCACGGATAATCACTGACCCCCCTCACCCCCCCAAAGTGATTAACTTTGAGATGCAGTTTGCAGAGGTCTAGTTGAACATCATCTGGACCCCTCCCCGAATGAAAACGTGTCACTGTCCACACAGCATCAGCTGCCCGGGGTCCAGACAAGGTTTGCGTTTGATGAGCCAAATGCTGCTGGAGGGTGGTGAAGGTGGGATTCGATATAAAAGGCTCACGAGAGGATCGTCACGGGGAGGTTGGTACGCAGGGTCTCCCAAGTATTGACGGGGGCCTCCTGGTAAACCTGTACCAGGCTGGAAGTTGCCGGGTTGGAGCCAGGGGCTGTAAAGCCAAGGACGCGGACTGGATACCGGGCGTGGTGATGAACTGAAGCTGCTGAGGAAGGCAGAACTGCCCATGAACCATCAGGAAGAGGCCCCGGGATGGGGACCACGAGGAGGAGGCAGCCGGCGCCTCTGAAATCATGCCTGCCCTGAGTCACACCCGCTGCACCCTCTGCCAGCGCTCAGTGGGCGCATCGCTTCGTCAGTGCGAGCGGCTTCTAGACTTCGTGTAGAGCGCTTCGTAGTCCTCACTGTGCAGATGGGACCTTGGTGCTGAAAGCAGAGAGTAACGCACAGATCCATCCCCGGAATTGTCCACCTTGCCGGGGAGCTCGTTCTGCTCGCTCGCGCGCGCGCGCGCGCGCGCACACACACACACACACACACACACGCACGCCCGGGGAAGCGCGTCCGAGCCCACTCCACGGCTACAGAACCGCGATGTTCACTTTGTCTTTCTGAAGAGAGATCTCGGAGCCGAGTGAAGTGCACTTTGTCGGGAGTAAGGGTCTACTTTTTGTTTTGTTTTGTTTTAACCTTTCAGCCTTTTTTTTTTTTTTTTTTTTTTTCTGATCGTGTTTCCCATCCAATGCAGAGTGTTTTCCTCCCGCCGCTCCCTGAGGTTTGTGAATGTCTGGCTTCTGCGGTTTTTATTGTCTGTGTCAGACGTACAGCCAGATGTCCTGTCCGCATCTTCCAGCTTCTGTTCCATCCACACGGCACCCCTCACCCCGTTCCGTTCTCTCCACCAATGCCCCACTGCAACCCCCACCCTCACACGCTCCCGGAAAGAGAATCACCGTGTGTGTGTGTGTGTGTGTGTGTGTGTGTGAGAATCACCATGTGTGTGTGTGAGAGAGATGGCTCATTTGTTCCAAGAGAGAATCAACAGACCATATTAGGTTATCTTAAATAAATTGCTCTATTTTGATAGAGAACTTTCTGTGTGTACTTTCTTGTTCGTCTGGGGGGCCCACGCTAACTCCGCTGCCTCAAGTCCCCAAGCTCTTGTTTGTTTTTTTCCTCTGGGAGAAATGGGCGGGGGCCGGGGCTGCTTTTACAACCAGTTCGTTGTAAACCAGATGAAGAGACCAGAGGTTGCAGATGCGTTATGATGTGAAAGGCGAGTGTGCTTTTTTTGTGTGTGTAACTAGTTTCATTCTCATTACTTTGTTTCAGGCTGGCAGTTTTAGAAAAGTCAAAAAGCAGATGATGTTCTCCTGCAGGCAGGCTTGGGTCGCTGGCAGTTTTGAGGTGCAGGATGAATAATAAGAGAAGAACCTGAAGTTGTAGGGATGCTGGTGACCGGGCGCAGCACACGGTTCAGGCAGACACATGCAGACGGTGACCGGTTCCCTTTGAAGCGATGTCCCCCGGGTGATAGTGTGGAGCTGACACAGAGGTGGCCAGACGAGCTGCATTTGGCCATGCGAGTCACCCCAAAGAGCCCCATGTCCTCCGGCCACAAGCTGACCCTGCATGGGAAGCACGCCAGACCTGGGCTGTTGCTTCTGCCCCAGTGTTGCCCGGGGTGCAGACCTGCCTGGTTTTGTTTCTTTTTTTTTTTTTTTGTAAGCCTTGCCTAGCTGACTGAGGGTGCTTTCACGCAGCGGATCTGGGGTGAATCTCCGAGCACTCCCGAGCCCTGCTGCTGAAGGGTCTGGGGTGAGCCATGTCCCGAACCCACCGGGGTGCACATCGCATGGTGGGACTTAACCACTGTTAAACGAGTGTGTTGGAACTCGGGCTTCCGTAGCTGAAGCAACACGCTGGTAGCTCAGGCACAGCTCCAAGGAGGTCTCTGTGCTATGACGGAAACTGGGTTGAGACCAGATTGCCTGAGCTTTTACCTAACTTTCATCTCTATGGAACCTTCTGCTGCAGGGATTCTAAAAATATTTGTCCATTGAGAACCGCCCCCGCCCCCCCCCCACTGCCTTCCCCAGTTTGATTTGGGAATCTGAGTTTCCACTCACGGAGCAGAGAACTTGTTTGGTTTCTTTTTTTAGGAGCCCACATCTGGGTGATGTTCCTAAAAGGTCTTTGAGGTGTTCATACTCACGGCGAGGGTTCTGTGCACCTGTGGGCACTGGTGTTGGTCACTGTCAGTGTTGGGAGCCTGCAAATCACTAGTTCACACGCATGGGAAGGCGTGGGCAGCAGATACAGACCTTTACGAAAGACTCAGAATTGGGTGGAATTTTTGTTGTTTTTTCCCCAGCCTGGCTCCCTGTTTCTGCAAAGTGTCTTCATCCATGTGCAAGGTAAGCAAAGTTAACATACAGGTCCACCCGCAGAGCGGCATGGGAAGTTGAGGGGAGGGACACTCCACAGGGGTGGGGGCAGGCAGGAAGTGTTAAAAGTGTTACCTTCCCCTGAGCCTTGAAGTTAATAATACTCTGGAGCATGGGAGCTCCTATAAAGGGAAACATTTATGCTTGAGCCGAGTTGCTGAGAGAAACTCCACCAAAACCATGATTGTGAATGAGGAGGTGGGGAATCTTTCCAATAAGGCAATGAGTAGGATCATTTAAACACTTTGCAAGGCTATATATTTCCAAGGCTTTTCCAGTGGTCATGTATGGATGTGAGAGTTGGACTATAAAGAAAGCTGAGCACCGAAGAATTGATGCTTTTGAACTGTGGTGTTGGAGAAGACTCTTGAGAGTCCCTTGGACTGCAAGGAGATCCAACCAGTCCATCCTGAAGGAGATCAGTCTTGGGTATTCATTGAAAGGACTGATGTTGAAGCTGAAACTCCAATACTTTGGCCACCTCATGCAAAGAGCTGACTCATTGGAAAAGACCCTGGTGATGGGAAAGATTGAGGGCAGGAGGAGAAGGGGATGACAGAGGAAGAGATGGTTGGATGGCATCACCGACTCATGTACATGGGTTTGGGTGGACCCTGGGAGTTGGTGATGGACAGGGAGGCCTGGTGTGCTGCAGTCCATAGGGTTGCAAAGAGACATGACTGAGCAACTGAACTGAACTGAAAGTGAAACTTAGTTGCTTAAGTCGTGTCTGACTCTGCTACCCCGTGGACTGTGTGTAGCCCGCCAGGCTCCTCTGTCCCTGGAGTTCTCCAGGCAAGAATACTGGAGTGGGTTGCCATTTCCTTCTCCAGAGGATCTTCCCGACCCAGGGATTGAACCCAGGTCTTCTGCATTGCAGGCAGATTCTTTACCAGCTGAGCCACTGGACTCTGGCTAACGTAAGCCAGAAAGAATGGCTGAGGAGTATATTGAGCAGCTCTGGGGTATCCCAGGTGTGGGGGACAGTGCAAATAGAACTGGCTAGAGCCAGGCCCAGAATCAGGCCCATGCAGGTAACACAGCACTGGGGTGCTGCCCACAGCTCGATGCCAGACACTGGGCTGACCCCTCAGGGCTCACCCAGGCTGCCTTCCAAAGCAGACATGCAGCTGCCAACCCCTCCCCAGAATTGCTTCTGCACAGCCTATTTCCTTGCGCATCAGCTTCCAACGTTGACTTGGGGCACAAGTCTCATCCGCCACGCCAGACACACTCTAGCTGCAAGGGAGCCTGGGGAAGCCAGCGGCTAGCATCTTTGCTCTAGAATGGGGTTGGGGCTGTGTCTTGCTCGGCAGGGGGAGCCCTCAGAGGAGAGGTCTCGGGGCTTCTCTGATGACTGGGGCAGACAGGATATCGATACAGAGGTTAAGAACCCAGAAAGGCTCAAAAGTCCTTTTTACTGCTGTTGGACACTTTGGGTCAAGGTGGCTGTGAGGTAATAAGTGCAGCTTTAGGAGCGTGCGGCCCTGGGGTACCACGGCCACGGTTGTGGGATGCCCTGAATCCTGTCTGTGGCCCTAGGACTCCAAAAGCACAAATCCAGAAGCAGCTTGGACAGCTTTTCCAGAGTGAGACAAGAGTCCTAATCTTGATGTGAATGAGCATCACACAGCAGAACTGAGGAAACGTTGTGTGCTTGTGCCATAGACTTACCTAGGTGGCTTGTGTCTCCTGTGTGTAGTGTGTACAATATTTTTGTCTCCAAATATGTATATACACATATATGTTTATAATACATAAAGTCTGTAAACAGTCATCCATGCAGATGTGGAGGGCGTCCGTGGATTTTGGTATCTGTGGGGGTCCCAGAACAAACCTCTCATGGGTACCAAAGGACAGCTTTATATTATTATATATGTAAAATTATGGAAAGAGGGAAATATAGGCAATAATCTAAGCAGAGTCAGGTCCTAAGCCCGTATAATCAAAGCTATGGTTTTTCCCATAGTCATGCGTGGATGTGAGAGTTGGACCATACAGAAGGCTGAGTGCTGAAGAATTGATGCTTTTGAACTGTGGTGTTGGAGAAGACTCTCGAGAGTCCCCTGGACTGCAAGAAGATCCAACCAGTCCATCATAAAGCAGATCAGTCCTGGGTGTGCATTGGAAGGACTGATACTAAAGCTCCAATACTTTGGCCACGGGATGCGAAGAACTGACTCCTTGGAAAAGACCCTGATGCTGGCAAAGATTGAGGGCAGGTGGAGAAGGGGACGAGAGGATGAGATGGTTGGATGGCATCACCGGCTGGATGGACATGCCTTTGAGCAAGCTCCGGGAGCTGGTGATGGACAGGGAGGCCTGGCGTGCTGCAGTCCATGGGGTTGCAAAGAATCCGACCCGGCTGAGCCACTGAACGGAACTGAATGGAAGCTTCCCGTAGACTGAATCGCTACCGCTCAACACAGCTGAGGACCGAGCGAAGGCTAACCTGGTGGTCCAAGCCTGCCCTCCTCTGCCCCCTAGTGGTGGATGAGGAACTTGCTCCCAGGTGTGTCACCGGTCCCTGCATCATCACTTATCTTACACAAGAGCATTCGCTTAGAGGTGTTATTCAGACAGACCCCAAGTCAGGCTGGGAGCTCGGACACAACTACTACTTTTTTTTAATTATTGTTATTTATTAACTCTTCCAAGGACCTGGATCTGGCGTTGACATTACAGCCAGATCAGAAAAACGAACGTCCACGGAGACTCCAGACAAGCTGCTGGGCTCCAAGGGAATCTGCCTTTCCTTTCCAAGCACAGGCTCACGGTGGGCCTCTGCATCACACAGAGGCTGCCAGGGAACATTCTGTTAACTGTGATGGCAGGAAGATTCAGTTGGGGGGGACGCTACACCCCGCAGTGTGCTGACTGAAGGGCAAGGGTACCGTCATAAGGGATGAGAACCCTCGCGTCTGAAAATACACACAGGGTCCAGAGCCCTCTGTCTCGTCCTCTCTACGGGGTTCCTTGGACTTTCGGAAGAGAGTCCGGGGCCTTTCCGCCGCGGGACCCGCTTGCGATGTGGATTTCAATGGTGCTGCCGCCGGAACCTGGGGAGGAGGAAAGACTGTCACGGGTCAGTGTCAATGTCCGGGAATGCCTTTCACAACTTGCACGGCCGTATTAAAAAGCGAAAAAAGAAAAATACATAATACGTCCACCTACGCGGGATTAAAGCAGCCCAAAGGACAGAGCAAACCCTACAGGATCATCTCGGGCAACTTGACTGATGTCATGACTGTATCCACCCCACTGCCCTTACCCTGAGACACTCTCAGCCAAACCCTGTGGACGCTGTAGAGCAAATGGAAACCGGGCCTGTTGACACCGTGCAGCTTCAGGGCCCTGGGACTTGCGCTAAATCAGGGGTCCCGATATCTCAGTGCTCAGTGGTCCTGGGGGGTGGGGGGTCACTTGGGCAGGGGGCTCCATGGTCACCTGGCCACCACTTGCACAATTCTAGGAAGTACCCGGAGGCCTTCTCTTGGTAAAACTAAGAGTGGTCTTTTCACAGATGATGCCATGTGGCTGGAGGAGGGGGAAGGGTGTGGGGAGCAATCAGTGGAATCAAAGCCAGGCATCACTCGCCAAAACTGTACCCCTAGAGGCCCGTTTAATCCATCCCAATGACACACCTGCCTCTGGAACCTGTGGGAACAGATGTGAAGATTATTCTCTCAGGGCAGAAATACCCAGGCTTGCCTGCTGTTGTGCCAGGTTCTAGGGTGGGTGTGTGTGTGTGTGTGTGTGTGTGAGCCATGGAAGACATAGGGAAGGGTGGCCTTTTCAACTGTGCATGAGGCAGGTGACTCCCGTTGCTGAAAACCTCCAAATCTCAAATTCTCTCAACCTATACACGCTATGGACGGCTGCAGCCTGTTCCCGTCATGACCCTCTGCTCGCTCACAAACTTCAGGCACAGGTTTCTTTATACCCAAGCTCAATCCTGCCACATGGCCTTTGCACATCCCCTTTTCTGCCTATGAAGCTCTCCTGATGTTCTCGTGGCTCACTCCCACACTGCACTCAGGTCTCAACTCAAATGTCACTTCATTCTCAAGGAGGTGTCCTGGACCCCTCGCTAAAACTAGTCTCCTGCCCTCTACGGATATGCCATCGTTCACAGCACTTCCTTTTTCCTTTATTTTTTTAATTTCGATGACGTCCAACATTTTTTTTTTTTTTTTGAGTCGCTTGTGCTTTAAGTGCATTATTTTAAATTATTTCTTTGTAGCTGTGCTGGGCCTGTTGTTGCTATACGTGGGCTTTCTCTAGTTGCTGTAAGTGGGTTTGTCATTGTAGTGGCTTCTGTTGTTGCAGAGCACGGGTTTCAGTATTTGTGGCTCATAGGCTGAGTAGTTGGTGGCACACGGGCTTTATTGCCCCATGGCATGTGGGATCTTCTCGGACCAGGGGTCAGACTGGTGTTCCTTGCATCATAAAGCAAATTCTTAATCACCAGGCCAACAAGAGCGCTTGTAGCATCCCCACGACCACCACATGAAACCCCACGGCGGGCTGCATGGGGAGAGGCGCTGGGAGGGTCCTCCCAGGGCAGGATGAAGATACGTCCGGGGGGCTCTAGGTCGGGGTAGGTCACACCAAGAGTGACGAGCCCACAGAGAGCAGAGGAATTTAGAAGACGGGAGAAGGGGGGAAAGGCTCACGTCAACGGGCATGGACCCTGCAGCCCCATCTCAGGAGAGTCGAGGTTGCCTGTCAAGATGGTGGGAGCAGCTGTTTGGCTGGAGCAGAGAACGCGCTCCTCCTGGAGGCCAGGCAGTCAGTTCAGTTCAGTTGCTCAGTTGTGTCCGACTCTGCGACCCCATGGACTGCAGTCCCAATCTGCAGTTATTTTGGAGCCAAAAAAATAAATAAATAAAGTTTCTCAGTTTCCATTGTTTCCCCATCTATTTGCCATGAAGTGATGGGACCAGATGCCATGATCTTAGTTTTCTGAATGTTGAGAGTTAAGCAAACTTTTTCACTATCCTCTTTCACTTTCATTAACAGGCTCTTTAGTTAATTTTCACTTTCTGCCATAAGGGTGGTGTCATCTGTGTATCTGAGGTTATTGATATTTCTCCTGGCAATCTTGATTCTAGCTTGTGCTTCATCCAGCCCAGCGTTTCTCATGATGTACTCTGCATATAAGTTAAATAAGCAGGGCGACAATATACAGCCTTGATGTACTCCTTTTCCTATTTGGAACCAGTCTGTTGTTCCATGTCCAGTTCTAAATGTTGCTTCCTTACCTGCATACAGATTTCTCAGGAGGCAAGTCAGGTGGTCTGGTATTCCCATCTGTTTAAAAATTTTCCACAGTTTGTTATGATTCACACGCTTAAAGGCTTTGGCATAGTCAATAAAGCAAAAGTAGATTTTTTCTGGAACTCTCTTGCTTTTTTGATGATCCAACAGATGTTGGCAATTTGATCTTTGGTTCCTCTGCCTTTTCTAAAACCAGATTGAACATGTGGAAGTTCACAGTTCACGTATTCCTGAAGCCTGGCTTGGAGAATTTTAAGCATCACTTTACCTAGCGTGTGAGATGAGTGCAATTGAGCTGTAGTTTGAGCATTCTTTGGCGTTGCCTTTCTTTGGGATTGGAATGAAAACTGACCTTTTCCAGTCCTTTGGCCACTGCTGAGTTTTCCTAATTTGCTGGCATATTGAGTGCAGCACTTTCACAGCGTCATCTTTTAGGATTTGAAACAGCTCAACTGGAGACCAGGCACCAGCTGGGAAGATGACTTCCGGTTCCAAAACGCATTCCTGCTGGAGGCGCTTCACAAAGGCTTTGATTTCTCACAGGGTCACCCCACACTGTTTACCCTCACATCCTGAGCTTGTGGGAACTTGTGTGCAGTCTCTGTAGTTCTTGCAGAAAGACCATGGCCTGGAGGGTCACACACTGGCTCGTGATTGAGGTCTCAGCTCAGCACCCACCCTCGTGACCTGACACTCTGGGGCATGCTCCACATCCTGTGGTTTTTTGTTTCTCCTAAGTTCTTGCATCCTTCACTGTCCCCTCGGGCTCCACAAAGGAGACCGCTTCTTGCTACAACCACTCTGTGAGTCTCAGATGCCAGCACCATTGCAGATGACCCCTGAGCCCCCAAGCCTAGCCCCGCCTGGGCTGAGCTGGCCTGCTGTCTGCACCGAGTGCTTTCCAGCATGTCTGCCTTTCCACGGGTTTCTCGTCTGGTCTTAGCAAATCCAACAAGGCTGTGGTAGGTGTGCACTCATTCTGCATCTGTGGCGTGTGAATACCTGAGTGTCCTTGCAGGAAGCGCAGCTGCTGGTGACCTCACAGTGCCCAAGGGCCAGGCCTCCTTCCTAGCAACTCCCGGCAGTGAGCCTTGCAAGTCCAAGCAGGCTCTTGGGAGCTTCCTAGCTCCGTGTAGACCTGCCATTCGGGGAGGCATGTCATCTCTTGGGCCCTGGGCCATTGTCCTTGGATTCCTTGACATTTCAAAGCCCTAAATTGGCAACCCCAGCCAGGAAGTATGGAGCATAAGCTATAGAGAATGTGTGACACCTAGCCCTGCATCCCCTTCAAGCTGTGGAACCGCCTTCAAGGTTTAGCCAGCCTGACAGATTGGAGGCCCTGGGGTCTGTTCACTCCCATACTCCCTGGGCATTGGGAACCCATACCAGGAGTTATGTGGACTGCACATGGGTTGCAGGAAAGAATCTGAGACAACAAGACGCATGAGACAGGATAGAAACGTGGAAGGTAACGGGGAAGCGTGGGAGAGAACAGGGAACTCTGAAGATCAAGGGAAGATTGTGCAAAATAGAACCATGTGTGGGGGGAAAAGAAAGAGGAAACAGGGAGTGGAGGGAAAGACAAGGTATTGTGAGAGTAACAGAATTGCAGAAGAGAAAACTGCAAGAGGGAGACGAGGGATGATGAAGGGAAACGAGACCCGTGAGAAAGCGCGGCATCCCGGAGAGAAAAAGGAACTTTTGGAGCCACAGAATTGTGTCAGAGGATACAGAGAGATGGGAGAGACAGAATCGTGAGAAAGGGTGCTGTGGGAAAGGACAGGAACTTGAGGGAGAGATACAGGACTGTTAGGACAGAACATTACAGTGACCAAAAGGTATGCATGAAAGGGTCTGGCTGCTTGCCTCTCAAAAGCCAATAAGCGGGCCAGGTTGGTGGAAAGGAAAAATTTGTTTTAGATGCCAGTAACTACAAGGAGGGTGGCAGACGTCTGTCCAAAGGCCAACCTCCCGACAGGCAGAGAGTGAGAGCTTTTAGAGACAAAGTTGCGGTGGGGTGGGGGAGGCGTGTTACACGCAGAAGCAGTACAGTCACCTCTGATAATCCTCTTCACTGACTTCATGGTGCTAAGAGTCAGACACGACTGAGCGACTTCACTTTCACTTTTCACTTTCATGTATTGTGGGAGGACATGGCAACCAATCCAGTGTTCTTGCCTAGAGAATCCCAGGGACAGGGGAGCCTGGTGGGCTGCCGTCTATGGGGTCGCACAGAGTCGGACACGACTAAAGCGACAGCAGCAGCAGCAGCAGCAAGTCCTGGGTACAGTTGGGTCATCATGTCGTTAACGTTTCCACCTGGTGTGTTTTGGTATCTATAAGACAGCTCACAGGAGGTGGCTCAGAATATTATCTATAGCCCCTTCAGAAAGAACTAAAGGTCCTGGTGTCTGTGTGTTAGTGACTCAGTCATGTCTCTTTGTGACCCCATGGACTGTAGCCCACCAGGCTCCTCTGTCCATGGAATTCTCCAGGCAATAATACTGGAGTGGGTTGCCATTCTGTTCTCCAGGGGATCTTCCCGACCCAGGGATCAAACCCGGGTCTCCTGCCTCGCAGGCAGATTCTTTGCTGTTTGAGCTACAGTGGAAATCTCACTACACTTAATGAGTACATTATTATTATTTGGTCTCCTTTGACTGTTCTCCTTTGTTTTAGCATTTCTCACCTCTGTGATTAAACTGATTGTTTGACTAAACTCCACCCACAGCAGGCAGGCAGAGAACATGACGGAATGGTGGGCGGCAGTGGGCAAGGATCATACAGTCTTACTTTGTTTCGTTACAGGGAAAGCGTGTTGTGGGAGAGACTGGTCGTCGTGAAAAAGAGGGTTAGGGGAGCCCTGGGAGATTTTTGCATAAGAATGAATAATTTGGGGATGAATAGGCAGTTGTGGAAAAGAAAAAAACAAAAATGAGAACAGAAAATCATAGAAGAATAAAATGGCAGAAGAACTGAAATGTGGTCGGGAACAGAACCCTAGGAGATAAAATGAGACTGACCACAGACAGCAAAGAGCTGTGGGAAAGTAAAATTATTCAAAAGAGGAATTCTGGAATGAAACAGAAAGCTGTGGGAAAATGGAGAGTTGTGGGCAGGAAGGATTATGGGGAAGAAAGAAAATTGTGGGAGAAGTGTAGAGTTGGAAAAGACATGGGGTTGGAGAGAGAAGTAGGGAATTACAGGGAAATAGAGCTTTGTGGGAAACACGGGATTGCATGGAGAAAGAGGAAGACTGGAAAAGCAAGGGATTATTGGAAAGATGTGAGGGCTTGGGGGAAATCCTGATTCTTTACAAAGATGCTCCTCGTATTTTGAACTCAAGTTGTCATCAGGAATTATACACAGATCCTCTCACTGTGAACCGCCGCCATAGTCATGAAAGTGAAGTCGCTCAGTTGTGTCTGACTCTTTGCGAACCCGTGGACTGTAGCCCCACTAGGCTCCTCCATCCATGGAATTTTCCAGTCACTAGGTTAGTCCTATGAGCAAATGTAAGTGTTCTATCTCCGCTCAGAAACCTTAACTGGCCTTTTGCTGGCCCCAAGATAAAAATGCAGAATCTGTAAACACCCCTGGACAGATCTCTTCCCCACATGCCTCTCTCCAGCTTCCCACCACCAAACTACATGCAAATTCAGCCTTTATTTATTTATAAGTCTTTATTTCTAAGTTGCCCACGTGATGCTTCTCAGAGACGCTCACACCCCAGCCCCCGCCTCAGCTAAAGTAGTGTTGATTGGGTTGCAGGCGCTCAAGGAATATTTGTTCAAATTCAGTTGCCTTTTCTGTTAAGTGGCGAGTAAGTGCCAGACACCATGTTAGATGCTTAATGACGAAGGCTTGGTGGAAGCCTGTCGGCCTGGAAGTCAATCCTAAAGTAGCAGATAGAGGCTTAAGGATATGATAAACAGGTCAAGCTTCATCCTAACAGTGCAGACGGGGAGAGGCCTAACCGTACTTACCACTTCAAGTTTGTATCTCTGGGTTTTTCTCTGACACGTAACAGTATTTTCTGTCTTATGAAAGCAAAGTGGCTGGAAAGGAGAAAGGAAACACGCCCGAGATTAAGGCAGCCTTATCTCATTTCCGAGATTACCACTTTATTCGAAAAGGCCCCCGGTTCCTGAGGGTTCTGGCCTCACCATACAGCCTGTGGTATAGACATAGGGGTCTTGTATATGGGAGTCATTCTCTTTGCTGATTTTCACCCACATCTTTAACTGTGGTGTTAGAGAAGACCCTTGAGAGTCCCTTGGACTGCAAGGAGATCCAACCAGTCCATCCTAAAGGAAAGCAGTCTTGACTTCACTTTCACTTTCAAGCTTTAAAGAAACATTATTTGGGCCTTAAACTAATACTTGCACCCTCCACATCAGTTGGCTTAATGGACATAACCCCAGATTAGATGAAAAGTGAAAGTGAAGTCTCTCAGTGGTGTCCGACTCTGTGACCCCACGGACTGTAGCCCACCAGACTCCTCCGTCCATGAGATTCTCCAGGCAGAAGGTTGGAATGGGTTGCCGTTTCCTTCTCCAGGGGAATCTTCCCGACTCAGGGATCGAACCCAGGTCTCCAGCATTGTAGGCAGACTCCTTACCATCTGAGCCACCAGGGGAAGTCCAAATTAGATGAACAGGAGTTTAAAAAGAGGACCAATTTGAGGACCACGGTGCGAGAGTCTTGAAGAGGACAGAGTGGAAGGGCCAGCGACGGGTGACCTGCATTTCATCTTAAATGCCCCCGGATGAAGTGGACAAACCAAAACTGCACGTAAAAATCTCCAGAGGTCAGGTCGCCTACTGTTCATTGTCTTACAGCACACGTCAGCACCGGATGAGAAGTGACCGTTTATCTCAGACTCAGAATGTCATGCAGCCCAAGGCAGAGCTAGTGATTATTAACACAAGGCTACGGTGCTCAGTCCCTGGGTGGGGAAGATCCCCTGGAGGAGGGCATGGCAACCCGCTCCAGTATTCTCGCCTGGAGAATCCCCAGGGACAGAGGAGCCTAGCGGGGGTGACAGTCCCTGGGGACGCATAGAGTTCAACAGGACTGAAGCCACGTGGCACGCAGGCAGAGGAAAGGCACCACGCTCACATTACAAGGAGAGGTGAGTGACGAGCTGCAAGATTAAGGTGGTCCCTTTCCACTCATGCCCCGAAGCTGGTTCCAGAAATCAGGGCAGGGAGCCTCCTGGTCATTGACAAAGGAGTTCCTGGGGAGCCTGGGGCCCCCAACCTAGGCCTGCCTCTACCCAGAGGCTCTTACCTTCAGAAACCAAGCTCAAGGCCTCATCGGAAGTGTGCGTGCCGCCCGGAAGCTCCTTCTTGGGAGCGGGGCCTTCCCCGGGCTCGTGGGGGCCCCCGGGGGAGGGGGGCGCCCCCTCGGTGGCCGAGGTGGTCATCGAGTCCCACTGGATCTCCTTGCTGGGACCTGGAAGCGTCAGGCGGCAGTCCATCCAGCCATAGAAGGCCAGGGACAACAGGAAACCTTGGGCTGGATTCAGGATCCCCTGGAAGGGAGGGGAAAGAGACGGCATATAAGTCAGGGCACTGATGGGCATCAGGGCTCACAGGGTCACTTCGGTCCACAGGGCTGGCCTCAACTGGGGTGCACCCTGTTGGCTAGTTTGGGGCAAGAGAGAGACTGGCTTGGAGGTTCTGAGCCTTCAGAGATGCGTGGGAGACATAGGAGACAAGAGGGGTGGAGAGGAAGGTCCCGGGCATCACCCCAGCAATGTGGGTTCTCTAGAATGCTTTATATTTATGGACAGTGTTCCAAGGGATACCTCCAACTCTGTGGCTTTTGCAGTCTGCAACACTTCTTCCAGAGAAATTCCCAGATATTCTTAGTCTGCCTAAAAAGTTTGAGACACTTGCCAAACTAACTTACCAGAGTCATATGTGTTTAATAATTATGGCAACACTGAATGCACACGCATTTAATTGAGGACACGGTGAGCCTCTCCACTTGTTTACGTGCTAAGTGGTGGGTTGCCAGGCCTTTCTCCAGGGGATCTTCCTGACCCAGGGATCGAACTGGGGTCTCCTTCATTGGCAGGCGGATTCTTTACCGCTGAGCCACCACGGAAACCCAGGCACTTCTCCACTAACAGCTCCTGTATGGAGTTTTTGCAGTGGGGACACAATATCCTGGAAACATTGAGGACGATGTATCCATGAGCTTTCCACCTGATTATGGTGGTGTGTTTCTAGGCAATATTGTTGCCTACATGTGTGATTAGGTAGTTGAAATGAGTATAATCTCTACATCCTGCATTTTTCACTTATTATGAGATTTCATAATTGTCATACTTTACATTGTCATTTTCAGCATCTGCATACCATTCCATCAAGATCAAACACAGTGATTTACTTAACCATTCCCTTTTATAAAAAAAAGAAAATGTGGGTTGTCTAGAATGCTTTATATTTATGGATAGTGTTCCAAGGACTACCTCCAACTCTGTGGCTTTTTCAGTCTGAAACATTTCTTGCAGATAAATTCCCAGATATGTTTAGTCAGCCTGAAAGGTTTGAGACACTTACCAAACTGACTTACCAGAGTCGGATCCCTTTAATACTGATGCCAAGGGTAAATGCACAAGCTAACTCACGGACCACAGCCAGATAAGGGGGCCCCCGCAACCTCTTCAACTCACCACATATTTAAATAACACATAGATCATACTTCTCAGTGGTTTTTATCTTGTCTGGGTTTTTTTCTTCTCCTTTAGGAAGTACATTTAAAATCAAGATTGACCTACCATCATGAACCACGTGGTCTTGGCTGCGTTTCTGACCTGTTTCAAAGAGCTGCTGTTGATATCTGGTTGCATTTCAAGATAGAACAAAAGGCTTTCGTTGATGACATTTGAGAACCAGCTGTGAGAAAGAAAATGGGCCACAGGTAAAGAGAACATGTGATATCATTCTTTTTTTTTTTTTGCTTATTTTTAATGGGAGGATAATTGCTTCCCAATATCCTTTTTTTTTCAATGCCAGAGGTCAGGGGACATGTCTGCATGCATGACTGCTGAGTCACTCCATCATGTCTAACTCTTTGTGACCCCAATGGACTGTAGCTCTCCAGGCTCCTCTGTCCATGCAATTTCCCAGGCAAGGATACTGGAGTGGGTTGCCATTTCCTCCTCCAGGGGATCTTCCCAACTTAGGGATCAAACCCACATCTCCGGCATTGCAGGCAGATTTTTTTATCTACTGAGCCACCTGAGAAGCCCCCGGGAACATGTCTCCCAAGACCTAGAAGTCTGGGAGGGGTGACCGAGTAGCTGCAGAATTAGATGAGAATTAGACGTCAGAGACGGCATCCCCCTCAGCCGAAAGCAGAGACCAAGAGACCCTCCCGATGGTCACAATCAACACCACATCGGGTGGAAGGTTCTGGCACATGTCAAATAGCCCAGAAGTTGTTCCTCCTTTGACGAGCAAGCTGACGTCTTGATGGAAACCAACACGAACCTTGATGTTTTATGTCGGAAATTTCTGACGGTAGTGTCGGCAGGTCGGCGAAGTTGGAAATGGCAGGCTCGGGGTATTTTTAAAGGGAGGTGACTCACGGCTCTCCCAGGAGAATGTCCAAACCAGCCTCTTCCCATCAGATAAATTATTAACCACCAACGTGTGCCCTGTCTGGCAAAGCACTCTGTCGCTGCAGCAAAGGGCTTTCTGATTTGGTACTTGTCACACCTCTATTTGCACAGAGCAAACCCACGTGAAATGCTGGGGCAGACTGCCTGTGGGGGACAGGGCAGGCCCACTGAGGAGATGAAGATTGCTCTCTACCCTTCTTGTTTTTTTGGTTTTTTTTTTTTTAGTTGTTTTTTTGGCCGTGCCACACAGCTTTCGGGATCTTAGTTTCCTGAACCAGAGATGGAACTCTTGCCCCCTGCAGTGGGAGCTTAGAGTCCTAACCACTGGACTGCCTGGGGAGTCATGGTTCCTTGTTGCCCTGAGCTGTGAGTCATCACACAGACACGGGGTGTCATCCCTGAGTCTCATCAGATACAGGAATCCTGCTGTCAAGACAAATGCAGGGACTTCTCTGGCCATCCAGTGGTCAGGACTCGGTACTTCCAGTGCAAGAGGGATGAGGGTTCAATCCCTGGCCGGGGAAGTAAGATCCCACATGCCTCACACTGCACCAACAACAACAAAAAACTAATTAATTAAAAAATAAAACAAAGATGGGTGCAAAAATAAAAGATGGATTTAGAAGGCACGATGAAGCATTTGATTTGAATGTTAACCCTCGGCGATGGGACAGTACTCCAGAGGCAAGTGGTTGGGATGTGACCACTTTAAAGTGAGGATTTTCTGTTCTTAGCGATTCTCTATAATTTGAGCGGATGTGAATTTCTTTCCAGAAGCTCATGGGTGCAGACTGGCCTTCCTGTCTGGACAGCATTGCCTCCAGGGCCATCTGGACAAGCCTCTAAAGGTTTCCTCTCCCAAGACTCTGCCTCTGGAACTCAGGTCACACTTGGGAAGGCAACTTACAAGAGGTTTGCACTTCACGTCCCAGTGAGAGTTTAAAGAAACAGAAACACGTTACCAAACAATGAAAACCAGCATTATTTTGAAGAATCGGGTCTTGATCATGGCTCCCACGCGTCTCTCGTTCTCCGTGTAAATGCCTTGTCTTCCCTTCAGTAAGGAGGCCACTGTGGAGCAGAGGGGAACGGTGTGTGATGTTCATGATCGACAAAGACCAGCAAACCGGATGGGAGCCCGCAAGTCACCCTGGAGAGCAGGAGGCAAGATACCAGCCATGCCTCTCTCACCACTGCATGGGGAGGGGCGGGGTTGCTTCTCAGACACTCGGGGGGAATACACAGCTCTTAAAGGTTTACTTTGAAGTCTTTGTGGCTTCCCTGATAGCTCAGCTGGTAAAGAATCCGCCTGCAATGCAGGAGACCCCAGTCCGATTCCTGGGTCAGGAAGAGCCCCTGGAGAAGGGAGAGGCTACCCACTCCAGGATTCTGGGGCTTCTCTGGTGGCTCAGCTGGTAAATTTGCCCGCAATGCGGTAGACATGGGTTCGGTCCCTGGGCTTGGGAAGATCCCCTGGAGAAGGGAAAGGCTACCCACTCCAGTATTCTGGCCTGGAGAATTCCTTGGACTTTATAGTCCATGGGTTCACAAAGAGTTGGACATGACTGAGCCACTTTCAGTTTCACTTTTGAAATTGTTTAGATTTATATAAGATATACAGAGATAGTAGAGCCCCCATATAGCTGCACCCAGCCGCCTCCAGTGTTAACATCTTCCGCAACCACACTCACAACCACACGTTGGTCAGCATGAAGAAAATAACGCTGGTGCAGTGCTGTTAACTACACCCCCGATTTTATCTGGATTTTATTCGTTCAGGAGCTGTATTTTTAACAGTTTATACTTTTTATCTTTATAATAAAAATTATTTTATAAATATTAAATATAAATATAAATGTTATTTTTATTATAAAAATAATTCACTAGGGGACTTCTCTCGTGGTTCAGTGGTTATAAGATTCCATGCGTCCAACACAGGGGGCAAGGTTCAATCTCTGATCAGGAAACTATAATGCCCCATGCTGAAAGATGCGGCCAAAAAATGTAAACAGTAATAATTTATCCTTGATTTCTTTCTTTCTTTGGCCAAGACTCTCTGCACGTGGGATCTTAGTTCCCCAACTAGGGATTAAACCCAGGCCCCCCTGCAGTGAAAGCATGTAGTCCTAACCCTTGGACCTCCAGGGGAGTCTCATACTTGCTATTTTAAAATATTGAAAGATTTGGCATCCTCCTTTAGACAAGTTGAAAAATATAGAAAAAAGTTTAGAAAAAAAATTAATAACCTATCATTCCCCCAAAGACAACTACTGTTAGCATCTTAGTATATTTCTTTCCAGTGTTTTTTCCTACACTTCGTTTTCCTTTATTTGATGTAATTGGATCACTGTTTTTAATGCAATGTTTTTTAAAAAGCTGTATTTGGCTCAGATGGTAAAAGCGTCTGCCTAAAATGCGGGAGACCAGGGTTCAATCCCTGGGTTGGGAAGATCCCTTGGAAAAGGAAATAGCAACCCACTACGGTACTCTTGCCTAGAAAATTCCATGGATGGAGAAGCCTGGTAGGCTACAACCCATGGGGTCACAAAGAGTCCGACACGACTGAGTGACTTCACTTTCTTTCTTTCTAATACACTATGGGGGTTGCGTGTTTTTAAATTTTTATTGCAGTAGAGTCGATTTCCAATGTTGTGTTACTGACAGGTGTACACACACTGGTTTTCAACGCAGATACGAAGACAGAGAGACCCAAAGAGCCTTGGTGATGCTGTCTCCCTAAGTAGCAGAGCATGTCGCTTAAAGTTCTGCAATCCACAGTCGATCCTCCAGTGACCTTTCTGTGGAGGTGTGTTTCTTTATTCCAATTCTGCCCGTGAGGGACCCACAGGGCACGAGGGGGCTAGAGAATTGCCCCAGGGCTCGTCTCCTCAAGGATGGGGTAGGGGGCTGGAATGCAGGCCCCCTCCTGTGGGTCTGCTGACTCACCTTCTCGCCCAGATCTTTCTGGTGCCTCTGACTCATGTCCTGTGGGCCCCTTCCTGCTTCCTGCCCAGCTGGGAGAAGACATGGGCCCAGACAGCACGGGGGGAGCCAGCCCCTCCGCCACCGGGGACAGCCCTGTCCATCTCCACCCCTCGCCCACGGCTGACCTTTCCTTTCCTCTCCTGTTCCCATCCCCCCCTCCGCCAGTTTTCAAGGACACTGGGTCTTTGGGGGCACGCCATGGATAGACCCAGGATGAGTCCAGGTAGAAGGGAAAAAGTCCACAGGTCCCTGGGCTGTGCGCTAACGCATGCTGGCAAAGACCATCTAGCCGTGACTGAGTAGGCTTGCTCCCTGTCACTAATGTAAACCCACTCACTCTCCCCAACTTCATTCTGCTCGTCTCTGCAGGATGACAGATGAGGTCAGGGATCCTAGGTAATGACTGGGGCCCAAGTCCTGGGGCTCATCCCCGTGGCCTCATCCCCAGGGAAGCTTCCCTGCCCTTTACCTGCGGTCACTGTCTTTCGAAATAGGATGGGGTTGCCCACCAGGACCAGTAGCAGCGGCAAGTACGTGGTGATGTAGTGGGGGATGGCATGCTCCAGGCCCCTCTCGCACCTGGTGGGGAGGGGGGGAGAGAAAAACCGAGGCATTCTCCAACAATAAGGCTTTACCTGAAATAACCCGCTGCCTTATCTGAAAGCCGAGATAAGAGGACTCAGAGCGCAAAGGGAAATGCACAGATCACTTCTGGCTGCCGGAAGGAAACCTGACTCACATCTCATCATGTCTGTGGACAAGCAAGTAAGTCACAGAAGGAGAAGGAAGATCAATCACAGTTCTGTCTTGTCTCAGAAAGTGGGCCACTTTTCAAGTTCCCCCTTGGAAAAAAGTAAAGACAGGAAAGACTCTGGGATGATGGACGCCCACCCCCACCACAACCCCCCTGTGGGACCCCTTCAAAGAAAACACACACAGTTCAAGCAAGACAAAGGCACTCAATAGACTGGTAAGGTCCTCAGCACTTTACTACGTTCTAGGCCTGGCTGACATCACCAATAAGATCCAAGCTCTGCCCTCGAACAACTGAAAACACCCGAGCTTCCTATTTCTCAGGACACTTGTTCCCAAGGTGACCCATAATCATTTCGGTGGTTCTTTTCAGAAACAAAGACAGGAATGTCTACTGATGGGCTGGGGGACTCGTCCGTCAGCAACAGGACATGGTGGTATGCTACACACAGCTATGGTACCAAGGCCGGGAGTGTCACTGAACAAATGCATAATGTAGAGAAAGTGGCAAAGGGGGAGAGGGCATCCAAAGGAGAAGTTGCTCAGGTCCAACCCCAGATGAGGGGGAAAGCCAGAGGAGGGCGTAGCCCTGGAGGCCTGGGAAGGGGGCATGATAAAGATGCCGGTGCTGTCATCAGTATGGAGTGCACACACCAGAGATGAAAGTGGAAGAATGCACAAAACCAGGCATGAACAATGCAGTGCCCACCTTTTGTTGCCCTAAGGATGGCAATACCATGTGAAGATGGTGCGTTCTTTTATAAATGAAGCTTTCTTCTTCAGCTGTGAAAGCTAAACCATGGTCTACAAGGGCTTGAGGGGAGAAAGGGAAACAGGAGGAGCAAAAGATGAGATTCGAATGATGAGGGACAGATGAGTGAGGGTGGGAGCCTGCACAGTGCTCTGAGGATGCAAATGATGAAGGGTGGAGATAATGGAAGGTGCAGAGAAGATGATGGGATGATGGAGGGTGGAGATGATGGAGGGTGAAGACATTGGAGGATGAGATGATGCAGGGTGGGCATGATGGGATGATGGAAGGTGGAGATGATGGAATGTGGCAATGATGGAGAAGGAGATGATGGAGGAGGAGGAGATGGAGGTAGACATGATGGGATGATGGAGGGTGGAGATGATGGGATGGTGGAGGGCAGACTGATGGAGGGTGGAGATGGTGGAGGGTGGACATGAGGCAGATGAGATGATGGTGGCTGGAGATTATGGAGGACAGTTCTGATGGAGGATGAAAATGATGGATGGTGGAGATGATGGAGGGTGGGATGATGGATGGTGGAGATGATGAAAGATGAGATGATGGAAGGTGGAGATGATGGAGAGTAGAGATGATGGAAGATGAGATGATGAGATGATAGAGGATGAGATGATGGAGGTTAGAGAAGATAGGATGATGGAAGTTGCAGATGATGATGGTTGCATGTGATGTTGCAGAAGTTGGAGGGTGGGGATGATTGAGGGTGGAGATGTTGGAGGGTGGGGATGATATTGGGTGCAGATGTTCGAGGGTGAGATGATGGCCTATGAGATGATGGAAGATGGGCATGATGGGATGATGGTGGATGGAGATGATGGAGGTTGGAGGTGATGCATATTGGAGATGATAGAGGGTGGGGATGATTGAGGGTGGAGATGTTGGAGGATAAGATGATGGAGAATGAAAATGCTTCAGGTGGAGGCCTTGTGTTAATCTGGGAGCACCTGGGCTCAAATGAAAACAGCCCCAGGATCCCATGGGTGGAGGTGAGTGATAAAAATTCTCTTTCCGATTAAGTGCATCCCTCTGTAACAGCTGCTTACTCTGTCTTCGTCCTTTTAAGGCTCCTGGGGAGAGCAGATTATTTTGAGGGGTCTACACAGAGGCCTGGAAGTAGTCACAGTTGACAAAGCAATAGGACTGTGGAGACATTTGAGTGAGCAGCTGCAAGAAATTAAGAAAGATGGGGAGAAACAGTCTACACCAGAGGTCAGCAAACTTTTTCTCTAAAGGAACAGATAGGAAATATTTTAGGCTTCAGAACCCTCATGGCCTCTGTCAAATCTACTCAACTCTAATGGATAAAGCAGCCATAGACAATACATACACAAATGGGTATGGCTGTGTGCCAATAAAACTTTATTTACAAAAGCAGGCAAAGGGCCGGATCTGTACTATGGGCCATGCTGTACTGATCCTTGGGTCTGTGCTGTGCTGTGCTTAGTTGCTCATTTGTGTCCAACTCTTTGCAACCCCATGGACTGTGGCCCGCCAGGCTCCTCTGTCCATAGGATTCTCCAGGCAAGAATACTGGAGTGGGTTGCCATGCCCTCCTCCAGGGGATCTTCCCAACCCAGGAATTGAACCCAGGTCTCCCACATTGCAGGCGGATTCTTTACTGTCTGAACCACCAGGGAAGTCCAAGAATACTGGAGTGGGTAGCCTATCCCTTCTCTGGGGGAACTTCCCAACCCAGGAATTGAACTGGAGTCTCCTGCATTGCAGGCAGACTCTTTACCAGCTGAGCTACCCAGGAAGCCCCTCCCTGGGTCTACAACACCTTAAAATCACCAAGAGATGGTGTCCAACGTCTGATTTTCAGTTTTCCATTAAAATGTAGAATATATCTCCTTAGAGAGACCTTGAGGTTTTACAAATGGTAAAGGGCAGGGGTTCAGACTCAAAGAAATGTCTGAGACAGTTTCAGAGGCCACATCTCCCAGTGTGTGTTCAGAAGAGCACAGGATGGAAACATGAAAAAAAAGTGCAGACATCAGAGGCTGAAAATGAGCTATTCTAAAAGCAACCCTTTGAGTCTCCCAGACATCTGGAACTCAGCCCTGGGATGTTCAACTCACCTGCGTGCCCAGAGGAAGCTGGTTTGAAGGATTAAAAAAAAATCAAGAGCAGGTAGGAGAGAGCCATCACAGGTGTGTAGGGAGGAGAGATGCACCCCCAGCTCCGATTGTGCCTCTGAGGTTGTTTTTTTTGTTTGTTTGTATAAACACAGCCCTCAGTACAGATCCCGCCCTCCACCTGCTTTTGTCAATAAAGTTTTATTGGCACACAGCCATGCCCACTTGTGTATGTATTGTCTATGGCTGCTTTACCCATTAGTGCTGAGTAGGGAAAGTCACATAACATCAAAGTCACCATTGTAAAGTGAACAACTCAGCAGCATTTAGGACACCCATGGTGCCCTGCAAGCTCTGTATCCACACTGGGCACAGCACCAACCCAACACACGTGATGGGCAGGAGCAGGGGACCCTGGCTGGCTCAAGGAGCCAGGCACGTGCTCGAAGCTGCACGGATCCTGGACGAAGGCCCGCCCACCCACATGGGGTCAGCACCCAGGCATGTCTGCAGGAGGACGCCCCACGGGGGTCAGGCATTGGGGGAGCCCCGGCTTACCTGGCCATGGAAGGATAGTACAGCATGAGGGCACCCTCCACGCTCAGCAGGGCAGCCAGGCCCCAGGTCATCAGGTGGTACAGCAGGATGGTGCTGGGGGAGAGAGAAAACAGGTCCAGAACCTCAGGTCCAGCACCTGCCCGGCCCCACACTCTGCGAGCGGTGGTAAAACACATGCAGAGCAGACTCTCAGCAAGTAGCCCCCTGATTGTGCCTCTGAGGTTGTTTTGTTTGTTTATTTGTTTAAACACAGCCCTCTGTACAGATCCGGCCCTCTGCCTGCTTTTGTAAATAAAGTTTTATTGGCACACAGCTGTGCCCACTTGTGTATGTATTGTCACCCCTTAGTGCTGAGTAGTGAAAGTCATGTAACATCAAAGTCACCATTCTAAAGTGAACAACTCAGCGACATTTAGGATATCCACAGTGCCATGCAAGCCCCACCTCAGGCCCGTTTGAAAACATGTTCATCCCCATAAAAGGACACCCACACCCATTCGGGGGTCTCCCCCCATCACGCCTGCACCCCCAGCCCCTGGCAACCACTCAGCTACCATCTCTCTCTATGGATTCGCCTATTCTGGACATTTCATCCAAGTGGAAGTGTAAAAAATGTGGCCTTCTGTGTCTGGTTTGTTTCCCTTAACCTAAAGCTTTCAAGGTCCGTCTAGGCAAAGCTATGGTGTTTCCAGTAGTTATGTATGGATGTGCAAGTCGGACCATAAAGAAAGCTGAGCACTGAAGAATTGATGCTTTGGAACTGTGGCATTGGAGAAGACTCTTGAGAGTCCCTTGGACTGCCAGGAGAACCAACCAGTCCATCCTAAAAGAAATCAGTCTTGAATATCCTTTGGAAGGACTGAAGCTGAAGCTGAAACTCCAATCCGTTGGCCACCTGATGCGAAGAGCTGACTCACTGGAAAAGACCCTGATGCTGGGAAAGATTGAAGGCAGGAGGAGAAGGGGACAACAGAGGATGAGATGGCTGGATGGCATCACTGACTCAGTGGACATGAGTTTGAGTCAACTCCGGGAGTTGGTGATGGACACGGAGGCCTGGTGTGCTGCAGTCTGTGGGGTCACAGAGTCGGACACAACTGAGCGACTGAACTGAACTGAAGGCTCTCAAGATTGACAGAAGGGATGGACATTTCAGGTGCTCAGCAAGAATACCTTGCTGTTTTGATTGTGCCTTCTTCCTTTTATAAAAATGAGCTGGCATAATTCCTCCTAGGGACCTAGCTCCCCCAGTAGCAAGAGGTTCCCAGCCTCTGTCCTTCCTGAAGTCATCTGGGTACCCAACATGCAAGGGTCTTAATGCTCAGTCCAAACCACAAAGAAGGTCTCTGAGAAGTGGGTGGCCATCTGACATTCCAGGAGAGCTGAGAGACTTGCTATCTCTCTCCACTGCCACCCTTGACCATTCCTTGCAGAGTTTACACTCTTACCACCTCCATCCCTACATCCTTAACCATCCCCATCCTTCATCTCTGTACACCCACACGCGCCACCCTGTCCCCCCAAAGGAGCAGAGTCAGTAAGCCTTGCAGGTGATCCAGAGAGGTTCAGAAACTTGCCAACAGTCACTCAGTGACTGAGGTGAGTGAGTGAGGGTCAGGAACTTGAACCCACTGGGGCCAAGGCACTAACCACTGTGTAATTCCTCCTAGACAGCCCCCTCTCCAGCACCAGAAATCTTGGGCTCTGTACTTAGCATAACACATCCATACACACTTCTTAGAACTTCTTCCTATACCTTTAGATACCATCAGAATTTTTATAATCATGCCAATCCTTTTTTAGCATCTGTCCAGTTCCAAATATGAAATTTACTGAATTACTTATTTCCATGGTTTTAAAATCCTCAATTTTGGTTGGGGGGGCACTTGGAGAATATTTTGCTATTTTTTCTTTATATATATATATATATATATAGTTGACTTACAATGCTTCAGGTGCCCAGCAAGAATACCTTGCTGTTTTGATTGTGCCTTCTGCCTTTTACATAAAAACGAGCTGGCATTAGACATTTCTTGGTGGAGTGCCCACTGGGAGGTTCTGATGGACTGTGTCTCAGTTCAGCTCAGTCACTCAGTCGTGTCCAACTCTGAGACCCCATGGACTACAGCATGCCAGGCCTCCCTGTCCATCACCAACTCCCGCTTGCTCAAACTCATGTCCATTGAGTCGGTGATGCCATCCAACCATCTCATCCTCTATCGTCCCCTTCTCCTCCTGCCTTCAATCTTTCCCAGTATCAGGGTCTTTTCCAATGAGTCAGCTCTTTGCATCAGGTGCCCAAAGGACTGGAGTTTCAGCTTCAACATCAGTTCTTCCAATGAATATTCAGGACTGATCTCCTTTAGGATGGACTGGTTGGATCTCCCTGATGGCCAAGGGACTCTCAGGAGTCTTCTCCAACACCACAGTTCAAAAGCATCAATTCCTTGGCACTCAGCTTTCTTTATAGTCCAACTCTCACATCCATACATGACTACTGGGAAAACTACAGCCTTCACTAGACAGACCTTTGTTGGCAAAGTAACGTCTCTGCTTTTTAATATGCTCTCTAGGTTGGTCATAACTTTTCTCCCGAGAAGTAAGCGTCTTTTAATTTCATGGCTGCAGTCACCATCTGCAGTGATTTTGGAGCCCCCCAAAAATAAAGTCTACCACTGTTTTCCCATCTATTTGCCATGAAGTGATGGGACCGGATGCCATGATCTCAGTTTTCTGAATGTTGAGCTTTAAGCCAACTTTTCGCTCTCCTCTTTCACTTTCCGTGTCTACCCTACAGAAATAAGTGCTCGTGGCCTCTCCAACCTTCCCCTCCAGCAATGAGCTAGAGCAGAAGAACCCGGCCGCTCACACTGAATACCTCTGTCCAGCCGACCTCTGGATCACCAGGTAGGCATCCACTGCGTAGCAGAACCACCACCAGAAGCAGGCGCTGTACAGCAGCTGGATCCAGAGCTGTAATCAGAAGAATGGCATCCCAGCCCCTAGGTGCAGGCTGGAGGTGGCCCCGCCCCACCCCTGATGTCATCCCAGCCCCTGGGGGCGGGTTCCGGGTGGCCCCGCCCCTCCCTGATGTCATCTCGTGTCCCTGAAAGCCCTCGGCAGACACGTGGCCACCCTTGGAAGCCTAGGCTGGGACGTGGCCTGGGGGCAGGCGGGTGCCTTGGTTCCCGGTCTGCTCAGCCAGACTGGTCCAGCAAGCCCCTCCTGATGCTCACATGTGTAGGCAGAGAGATGACGGGCTCAGAGATGAAAGGCCTGGCCAGGCACTTTGAACCAGATGCGCTTCTGCTGAGGACGAAAGAGGATGTGCAGGAAGGAGGAGCAAGGGGGGGATGTGCTGCAGTGCTAAGTGCCTTCAATGGTGTTCGACTCTTTGCGACCCTGTGGACTGTAGCCCCCCAGGGTCCTCTGTCCATGGAATCCTCCAGGCAAAAAATACAGGAGTGGGTTGCCATTTCCTCCTCCAGGAGATCTTCCCTACCCAGGGATCGAACCAGCACCTCCTGCATTAGCAGGCGGGTTCTTCACCCGTGAGCCACCTGGGAAGCTCCAGAGACCCCTGGAGGGTTTGTTAAATCACAGACAGGCCTTCCTCCCACAGGGTCCCTGGTCAGTGGGCTAAGGGTGGGGGTCTCTGAGCTTTTCTAAAAACCTCACTGGGTTCGTGGGAGGGTCAGGACCATACTTTGAGGACTCAGTGTAACAGAGGGGAGTGAAGGGGTAGGGAGGGTGACCAGGGAAGCCACACTTACTGCACTCCCCACGCAGAAGATGGCAGGCCACACATCTGTGTTGTTCACGGCAGAGATGTCGTCCACGAAACTCGGAAACCCTAACCACACTGCAGATCGGACCGCGATACCTAAGGGGCAACCAGGTGATAACGCTTTCTTTGTGTCCGCTCCTGACTCAGACCTAAAGGGGGCCTGCTGACTGTAAAAATGATGGATGGACAAATGGACACATGGACAGATGAAAGGATGGATGGATAGAAGATAGGAAGGGAGAGAGAAAGATGTGAGGGAGGCAGAGATGAAAGATACACATGTTGGTGGGTACAGGAGAGACAGAGGAGAAAAAAAAAAAGACTCAGAAGATAAGGATTATGGTTGCAGAGCAATCCCCGGCGCTTTGATTTCCACTTCCACTAACATCAGCTAGAGTCATGTTCCTTATTTTGGTTGGTCGTTTATTTGCCTCTAAGAAGCAACTGTGTGAATAACAGTGTGTGTTTCTTGGCTGTATTTTTAGTGTCCGGCTTAACTAGTCCTCATGTTAAAAAAAAAAAAAGAACGACTGAAAAAAAGCACATTCTTTCTTTTTTAATTTTTTTAAAAAAGGATGTATTGATTTATTTTATTGATTGGTCTTTGTTGCTGCTAACAGGACTTTGTCTAGGTGCCGCGAGCAGGGGCCTCTACTCTTGGGCTGCTCATCTCTGTGGCTTCCCTTGCTGCGGAGAACCAGCTCCAGGGCACCTGGGCTCCAGTAGTTTCGGCACCTGGGCTCAGCAGTCATGGCTCGTGGGCTCCGAACTTGTGGTGCATGGGCTTAGTCGCTCCACGCCATGTGGGATCTTCCCTGACCAGGGATGGAACTCGTGTGCCCTGCACTGCAAGGTGGATTCTCAACCACTGGACCACCAGGGAAGTCCCGAAAAAGCTTATTCTGAAGTTGTGAAAGAGAGTTCTTCTGTTCTTTTTAATAAAATTAAAAATTGAAGATTTTCACAAGTTAGCTCTTGTAATCTACTTTTGACATTTATTATTTGGGAGTGTTCCTTGCTCTTAGATCCAGATATCTAATTCGCCTATAATCAGTATCCACACTCGACGTATATAATAGGGTTGTGAGGTTTGGGATAGCATCTGTTTGAGTGTACAGTGTATAACACAAAATGCTCAAGGGGAAATGAACAGTACAGACTTGTATACTAGCATAATGTGTGTAGTTGGCATACAAAACATATACTTCAAAATAGGCAACCAGATATACACTGTGTCCTACACCACCAAAGGGCATTATGGACACTAAAATCCTAAAGATGTCGCTTCTCATTCTTAAGTGCAAATAACAGAAATGACGTTTTCTTCCAAATAGTGCTTTGTTGTTTTCACTATGGAGATCTGCTTTGAGCTCAGTAAACACCATATGTATATATATTTGCATGTATATGAGGTGATGGGTGTTTAGGAAACATTTTATGGTAAATGTGAGTCATTGTGCTGGATATCTAAACGTTTCCCAGTGCTGTATGTCAGTGAAGTGTCAGCAAAACTGGGGCGGGACTTCCCTGGTGGTCTAGTGGTTAGGATTCTGTGGTTTCACTTCCATGGCCCAGGTTCAATCCCTGGTCAGGGAACTGGGATCCCACAAGCTGTGCAATTTGTCCAGGAAAAAAAAAAAGATTTTAAAAAATCCTCCCGGTGGGAGGTGGGGTAGTGGGGGAGCGGAATCACATTCCATGCAATAGGCATCTGTATTTCTTTCTGTCTTTATTTTGGCTGCACTTGGTCTTCGCAGGCTTTCTCTAGTTTCAGAGTAGGGGCTACTCTTCATTGTGGTATGTGGACTTCTCATCGCCGTGGCATCTCTTGTTGCGGAGCACAGGCTCTAGGTGGGTCGTGGGCTTCAGATGTTATGGACCCCAGTCTCTGCATCATAGGCTCAGCAGTTGTGGCTCACAGACTCTGGAGTACGCGGGACCCTCCTGGACCGGGGATCGAACCCACGTCCCCTGCATTGGCAGGCGGGTCCTTTACCACTGCACCACCAGGGACACCTTGGCATCTGTGCTTGTTATTTTTCAGCGAGGAGGTCCAGACACCCCCTGCCTTGCCCTGACTCCTGCTTCTGCTCATTTGCCCACAGTGCCATGTACCTTCCTTCAAAAGGTGAAAGGATGTACCAATCTTATTTCCTGACCCACCCCCCAAAAGATGTTTGGCTGCAACTCTATCTCCAGATATTCAAGTTACTGAAACTATTAAGATGCTTCCCCCAAATGCTTCAGCAGAATCAGGGAGAAAACCAACTTTTTAAAATTTAATTATCCTGCACCACACTCGCTTTGTCGCTAACAGAAAGGGACGTATTCCTTCCTGTCTTACTCCAGTCTGAAAAAGTGACTACAAGTTCCATAGCATGTGTCTGGAGTCAAGATTCTTGAGTGTCTCCAAGCACAAAACAGCAAGAGGAACAGGGGAGCCAACCCCTGGAACACATCCACCAGGTATCTGGTCAAGGTGGGCTAGAAGCTGCTGCGACACCCTCAGGACACGGAGGTGGAAGCCATTCAAATACCATCAGAGCCTCTCCTTCAAGAGCAGATGATTCCAACATGGCCAGCACCCGTCAGCACTCACAGAACACGGACGCTCTTTGGATCCTGATTTGAACTAACGAACGGAAAACTGGCATGTATGACATGCCTGAACATGTAGCGGTGACATGAAGGAATCGGTTTTCCTTATTTTTTAGGTGGCAATGATATCAATGTGATATATATATATATATATATAATTACATATTATAATATGATACTATATTAAATATACACTTAATATAACATATTGGGCTTCCCTGATGGCTCAGAGGGTAAAGTGTCTGCCTGTGATGCAGGAGACCTGGGTTCGATCCCTGGGTCGGGAAGATCCCCTGGAGAAGGAAATGGAAACCCACTCCAGTACACTTGCCTGGAAAATTCCATGGACGGAGGAGCCTGGTAGGCTACAGTCCATGGGGTCGCAAAGAGTTGGACATGACTGAGCGATTTCACTTCACTAATATAACATATTAAATATATTATATATTGTAATATATAATAATATTGTAACATATAGTATATGGCTTCCCTGGTGGCTCAGATAGTAAAGAATCCGCCTGCAGTGTGGGAGACCCAGGTTTGATCCCTGGGTTGGGAAGATCCCCTGGAGGAGGAAATGGCAACCCACTCCAGTATTACTGCCTGGAGAATCCCATGGACAGAGGAGCCTGGCGGGCTACAGTCCATGGGGCTGCAAAGAGTCAGACATGAGCGAGTGACTAACATACACACACATGTAGTATACAGTATGTTACAATGGACATGTCATATATTATAATTATGTATATAATTATATATATGTTGAATTCTTCTACAGTTACATACTGAGATTTGTGTGGATGTAATGATATAAATTCTGGGATCTGCTTCAAATTAATTCAGTGGGGAGTGGGGTACAGGGATGAAGTATAGAGGAGGCTAGGTGATGAGAACAGGCGGCTTCTTATACAGTCTCTACATTTGCATATATATAATAAAGTCCAAAATAAAAAAGTTTAAAAGGTCAGCAGTATCGAGCTTAGAGTTTGTAAAACGTGCCGTGCTAGGGTTGAAAGCAGGGGTCAGCAAAGTTTCTGTAGTGGATCAGAGAGAAAATATTTTAGGGTCTGTGGCCCACACTTTCTCTATGTTTCTCTATGCAACACTCATTTCGGCCCTCGTGGGGAAATGGGGTGCGTGGAAGATGTTGCCCCAACAGTGCACAATTGCAGGGCACGGCTGTATCCCCATAAGAGTCCACTTACGGACGCTGACATTCACATTTCACAGAATGCTTACATGTCTGAAATACCATTGCTCTGTAGATGTTCTTAAAAGTATTTATTTACTTGGCTGGGCCAGGTCTCAGTTGTCGCAATATGAGATCCTGTTCCCTGACTAGGGATCGAACCCAGGTCTCCTGCATTGGGAGCACAGTGTTTGAGTCACTGGACGACCAGGGAAGTCCCTGTTCTGTAGATTTCTAGGCTTTGAGTGTTAAGCTAGCTTTTTCACTCTCCTCTTAGAAAGGGAGAAAGTGAAGTTGCTTAGTCGTGTCTGACTCTTTGGGACCCCATAGACTGTAGCCCACAGGGCTCCTCTATGGAATTTTCTAGGCAAGAGTACTGGAGTGGGTTGCCATTTCCTTCTCCAGGGGATCTTCCCGATCCAGGGATTGAACCCGGGTCTCCCACCTTGCAGGCAGATGCTTTACCGTCTGAGCCACCAGGGAAGCCCCCTGGTAGATTTTTAAAACACACTTTAACATGTAAAAACATTCTTAACTCATGGGCTGTACATAGAAAAGCAGGCTGGATTTAGCCTAGAGACTACAAGTTTGCACATCTGTGATAGAAAACCCAAATTTAGATACATAGATAAAAAAGGAAATAAAAATTTTATCGTATATATGGAGTTTTCTTCCTGATCCTGCTAAATCGGTTTGGAAACAACTGCATGTATGTGAGCACAGGCTTGATAATATTAACTCTTAGTCTCTCATTGGTGGAACGATCATGGAACCGTTGTATTTTCTGTGTTTTCCTTCACAGCACTGCCTAAAGTTTCCCTAGTAAGAGCAGTAACAAATACATCAAAGTGTTAAAAAAAAAAAGAAAGAAAAGAAAAAAAGAAGTCTCCGGAAGCAACTTTTACCCATATTGTATTGCAGAATCCACTCGTCCTCGTAGTGTCCCTGGGTAGCCCTCTCTGGATCAGTCCTCCCACCCTCAGGCCAGGCGCTCTCAACCACGCACAAGCGGTACCCGCTCCCTGGGGCAGGCATCCTCATTTGCACACGTAGGGGTCCCCACTCATGGGCCACAGGCCCTAAAACATGCACCACCCGACTGCTGGGCACCCCCACTCATACCCAGGGCTTCCCACTTGCGGGCTGCATGCCTTCAACCACGCACAGATGGGTCCCCACCTGTGGGCGGGGTGCCCTCATCCTTGCACGGAGGGGACCCCACCTGCCTGCCGGGCGCCCTCAACCACTCACAAACGGGTCGCAGGCCTGGCGTCCTCACCCGCATATGGAGGGTCCCCCAGTCCCGGAGACCAGGCGCGCTCAACCATGCAAGGAGTGGTCCCCATCCGTGGTACATACACCCTGAACCATGCACAGGACTCCCGGGACGGGTGTCCTTCCCTGCACACGAAGGCTTCCCCAATTGAGGGCCATGTTCCCTCAGCTCCCAGGAAGGGGGTCCCCATCCTGGCTCTCTAGGGCCCCGCGGCCTCCACTGGGCATGGAGGGATTCCCATCGCGGGCCGTGTGCCCTCAACCGCAAAAGGAGAGGTCCCCATTCGCTGGCTGCGCACCCTCAACAGCACACAGAGGAGCCCTGACCCGAGGTGCGCATGCCCTGAAAAAGGCACAGACAGCTCCCTGCTGGCAGGGCAGGTGTCCTCAACCGCGCACGCAGTGGTCCCCACCCCTGGGCTGTGCGCCCTTAACCGCGGACAGAGGCGTCCTCACTCGCGGGCAGTGCGCCCTCAAACACACATGGAGGTATCCCCACTCGAGGGCCGCGGGCCTCAACTGGGCATGGAGGGGTCCCGACACGCACTACGTGCGCCCTGGAAAACGCACAGACGGGTCCCAACTCGCGGCCCGACATCCTCACCTGCACATGGAGGGCTTCCCACCCACGGGCCGTGTGCCTTCAACCGCGCGTGCAGTGGTCCCCACCACAAGCCCGTGCGCCTTCAACCGCCCACGCAGTGGTTCCCACTCGCAGACAGTGCGCCCTCAAGCACACAGAGAGGGTTCCCACTCACGGGCCACGCACCATCAACCGCACATGGATGGGTCCTCAAGGCTGTAGGCGTGCCTTCAACTGCACACCAAGAGTTCCCCACCTGTGGGCTGTGCACCCTCAACTGCGCACGGAGTGGTCCTCACCACAAGGCTATGCGCTCTCAACTCCCATGAAGGACCCACTCATGGGCCACGAGCTCTCAACTGGGCACAGAGAGGTCCCCACTCGCAGACCCCTGGGTCCTATGTTTTCAACTGCTCACGCAGTGGTTCCCACCCGCGGTCCATGCACCCTCAACTGCGCAGGGAGCGGTCCCCACTAGCGTGCAGCGCGCCCTCAGCACACACGGAAGGGGCCTCATGGACTGGGCATCCTCACCCGCACATGGAAGGGACCCCACCCACAGGCCGTGCGCCCTCAACTGCGCACAGAGGGGTCCCCACTCCTGGGCCCTCAACTGGGCATGGAGGGGTCCCCACCGCAGTACGCGTGCCCTCAACTGAGCACCAAGGGCTCCCCACCCGTGGGCCGTGTGCCCTCAACCACGCACAGAGTGGTAGTCCTCACCACAAGGCTGTGTGCCCTCAACTCCTATGAAGGGCGTCCCCACTCGCGGGCCACACGTTCTCAACTGGGCACAGAGAGGTCCCCACTAGCAGGCCATTTGCCCTCAGCTGGGCACAGAGAGGTTTCCATCCGCGGACTGGCGCCTTCAACCGCGCAGGCAGTGGTCCCCACCTGCAGGCCGTGCGCCCTCAACCGCACACGCAGGGGACTCCACTCTCTGGCTATTGGCCTTCAACTGGGCACGGAGGGGTCCCGACCCATGGTAATCGACCCCTGGAAAATGCACAGATGGGTCCCTACTCGTGGACCTGGTGTCCTCACCCACACACGGAGGGGACCCCACCCGTGGGCTGTGCACACTCAACTGCCCACACAATGGTCCCCACCCGCATCCACGGGCCCTCAACTGCGCACACAGTGGTCCCCACCAATGGGCTGTGCGCCCTCAACCGCGCACAGAGGGGTCTGCACCCGCGGGGTGTGCGCCCTTAACCGCGTACAGAGAGGTCCCCACTCGCCGGCAACGCACCCTCAACTGGGAACGGAGAGGTCCCGACTCGCGGTACTCGTTCCCTGAAAAACGTACAGATGGGTCCCTCCTTGTGGGCTGGGCGTCCTCACCTGCACATGGAGGGGACCCCACCGGCAGGCCATGTGCCCTCAACCGCGCACGGAGTGGTTGTCACAAGGCTGTGCGCCCTCAATTCCCACGAAGGGCGTCCCCACTCGCGGGCCGCGCGCTCTAAATTGGGCACAGAGAGGTCCCCACTCGTGGGCCATGGGCCTTCAAATGGGCATGGAGGGGTTCCCACCCCGGGCCGTGTGCCTTCAACTGCACACACAGTGGTCCCCACCTGTGGGCCGTGCACCCTCAACCGCGCACGAAGGGGTCCCCACTCGCGGGCAGCGCGTCTTCAAGCACACACGGAAAGATCCCCACTCGCGGGCCGCGGGCCCTCAACTGCTCACGGAGGGGTCCGCACCCGCGGTGCGTGTGCCCTAGGAAACGCACAGACGGTCCCTACTCGCAGGCCAGGCGTCCTCACCTTCACACGGAGGGGTCTCCACCGTAGAGCCTGCCCTCAACCGCGCAGGCAGTGGTCCCCACCTACGACGGGTCGTGCGCCCCCAACTCCCACGAAGGAGTCCCCAGTGGCGCGCCACACCTCGTCAACCTCGCTCGGAGGCCCACCCGTGGGGCCGCAGGGCTCTCAACCGCGCACGTAGGCGAGCCCTGAAAAAACGCACAGACGGGTCTCTGCTTGGGGGCCGGGCGTCCTCACCCACAAACTGAGGGAGCCCTACTCGCGGGCCGCGCGCGCTCAGCTGCGCACGGAGGGGTCCCCACCTTTGAGCTGCGCGCCCTCAACCGCGCCCTCAGTGGTCCCCACCTACGACGGGCCGTGCGCCCACAACTCCCATGAAGGGGTCCCCACTGGCGGGCCTCACCCCGTCAAACTCCCACGGAGGACCACCCGTGGGCCGCGGGTTCTCAACCGCGCACCTAGGCACGCCCTGAAAAAACGCATAGATGCGCCCTTACTTAGGGGCCCAACGTCTTCACCCGCAGAGGGAGCCCTACTCGCGGGCCGCGCGCACTCAACTGCGCGCGGAGGGGTCTCCATCAGTGCAGTACGCACGGGCCCTGAACCACGCACGGAGGGGTCCCCGGCCGTGCGCCCTCACCTCCCAAGAAGGGGTCCCCACCCGCGGACCGGGCGCCCTCACTCGAACACCGACGGGTTCCCCACCCACCCTCGCCCGCGCGGCTCGCGCGCTCACCCAGGCAGCCAAGCAGGTCGCAAGCGGTTGCGGCGCGTACGATGCGCACGGAGGCGGGGACGCGGGCCGAGGTCGCCGGCGAGGCTGAGGCGATCCCGGGGCCCGCGGGCCGGCGCCCGGGCCGCAGCTGCAGGAGGCCGAGCGCCAGGCGGAGCGCGCCGCTACCCAGACACAGCGCGTGGAAAGCCCGCGGCTGGAAGCCCAGCGCGAGCTGCGTGGCGGCGTCCCGCGTGGGGCAGCAGAAGGTGCCTAGTCGCGGAGAGGCCATGGGTCGTGCTGGGGACGCGCGTGGCTCGGGTCTGCCTGCCGGCCTGAGTCATGTGCTGGGCGCGGGGGCCGCGGGGAGGGGGCGTCATGTGCCCTGGGCCTCCCCGCTGCCCCCGCCTGATCCCCGCCCCGCGCTGGCAGAAAAGGCGCCAGGCTCGGCGAGGGCAGCGCGGAACGCCACGAGGCCTCACGAGGGTGATGCTTGGCAGCGAGGAGGAGGGGTGAGGGGCGGAGAGCTCAGGGTCGGGAAGTCGGCTCCCCTGCCGGTCAGCAGGCCTTCCCGGGAGGGGGACGGGGCGGGGGTGCTTAATTCTCCAGAACCCGGAGCCCTCGACAGTGCTGTCTCATCTTAACCCATCTCCCCCAGAAACCACGCGCTCTTGCCAGGTCTGAGCAGTCTGAGTCTCTGACATCCTTCATTTTGATCCGTTGCCAGTTCATAAACAGTGACCCTGCCGTGATTAGCATGAAAATACTGCTTTTCTGTGGCCCCCCTCCGCCAGGGAAATCACCCCACAGAGCTAGGACTTTTGCTTGGAATCAACAAAACTTTGAAGAAAGGGGAAACTCTTTTGCCAAACTGGACACACACACACATACACACACACGTTTTATACCTTCAGGTCCGCTCAATTTTTACTCATCTCAACCATGTAAGGTTAGATTTTTGACATTGTATGTTAGCTTTCAAGAGTAACTCTCTTTAGGAAAAAAAAAAAAAAGTTCAAGTTTATTCAGATTTTCTTAAAGTGTGTTAGTCGCTCATTCCTGTTCGAGTCTTTGCGACCCCCGTGGACTGTAGCCCGCCAGGCTCCTCCGTCCATGGGATTCTCCAGGCAAAAATACTGGGGTGGGTTGCCATGCCCTCCTCCAGGGGATCTTCCGGACGCAGGGATTGAACCCAGGTCTCCTTCATTGCACGTGGATTCTTTACCAAGTTAGCCACCAGGCAAGCCAAACTGCTTTAATTTTTAGAGGAACTGCATTAAACATTGAAAGTCATGCTTAATTCTATACCCATAATAGTTTCAAAATGATATTAGTACTATTGGTAATATATTGAGTGGACTTGAAAAAAAAAAAAAGTCTTCAAGTTGAAAATCTAAGAGCCTCATCTAAGTTATGGCTTTACTAAAAGTGAAAGTGAAAGCCCCTCAGTCGTGTCAGACTCTTTGCAACCCCATGGACTATACTATCCATAGAATTCTCCAGGGCAGAATACTGGAGTGGGTAGCCTTTCTCTTCTCCAGGGGATCTTCCCAACCCAGGGATCGGACCCAGGTCTCCCACATTGCAGGCAGATTCTTCACTAATCAAAATTTGAAAAAAAAAGAAAGAAAGAAAAACACCAGCTCCATCATACTTACCATCAGGAAATTTAACAGGTCCATTTGCAGCCAGGAGCAGACAGTCTTTGACCTCCTCCCAGCAGTAAACATGAGGTCTCAGAATTTTTCCAACCAGATGTAAGGCATCCCTATGCTTTTCCTCCACCGTCTCCCACGCCAGAGGCTCATCTCCATTTCCACCACCAGCTTTGCAGTTTTACATAAGACAGAGTTTGGCCTCAGCTCCTCAGCCTTCCTCCTAGAAAACCACAGGACTGGGCTTCTGTTGGGGTGGAAGGCAGAGGGGAGGTCACTGCGAGATGGAAGCAGGGCCTCTAACCAGGAGCTGCAAACGCTACCACTTCAGAAAGATCCAGGCTAGCTTGTCTGGAAGCAGGGGCAGCTGCTCTGATAGAAGTCAGAACACACACTGATGGTGTTGAAACTTTAACCACCCTTGGAGAGTATGCACTTGCTTGTAAACACAGGACAAACCATCATAGGACTACTCCCAAGACCCTGAGTCCTTCAGAGAGTGGAGATCTCAGTACCTGTTTGGAACAGTTGATCTTCTATTTCCTTGGCTCCTGGAAAGCAGAACATTCTTTTGGAAGATCGTGTGTGGAATGTGCCTTAAAAGATGGAAATGCCGCGTTTGTCCATTTGCCCTGATGCCAAAGATTTGGGGGGTGGATCTGTGCAACAGCGTCACTGCATTTCGGCCTCTGTTTCTGCCCAGTGTCTCCAGAATGGACAAAACTGCTCAAGGTTGCCTACAGAGCTTTAAGCGGATAAAAAAGTGTTGTCGTGGGTTACAGCTTGGCATGCAACTCTTTTTCTGCCCCCCAACCCCCACCCCGGGGGAATTCAGTAGCTCTGTAAATATTGCACACAGTGGGTGGGTTTTGAACCTGGGCTTAGTGGCTCAGAAGGTAAAGAATCTGCCTGCAATGCGGGCGACCAGGGTTCCATCAGAGGTCAGGACGATCCCCTGGAGAAGGGAACAGCAGCTAGCCACTCCAGGATTCTTGCCTGGAGAATTGCGTGGACAGAGGAGCTGGCAGGCTACAGGCCATGGGGTCACAAAGAGTCAGACTGTGAGTGAGCTACTGAGAGTTAGAAGCCAAAGAGTCTGACTTGTGGTTTTTGTGGGGAATTAACCTCACCTGACTTGGCTTCCTGAAGGAAACCCAGTCTTTGTTCTGAAGAGATAGCAGAAATGGATGGCTTGAGAAATAGTGCCTAAGAGAGCAGTCAGCAGAACATTCAATGCTGGAGCCATCTGACTAAGTCTTGAGCTCCATTTCTCAGCCTCCAAAGAGACGAGCCCAGGCTGGAAAGGACAGGGTGGGGTTTGTGTCAGAGACAAAGAAGGAACTCAAGCTAACGCGAGTATCCTTATCCGACTGCCTTCCAGTGCAGTGTTGGCTGCACTGGATAACTTCAAGTCTGGCTTAACTGGCACCCCCTATCCTGGTGGCTCACCTTTCTATCTCTAGTTTCTGTCCAAGGCAGCAGAAGACAAGTGACGTGTCCAAGCTCACAGAGGTCGTAGAGCTGAGACTTCAATCCAGGCAGGTCACTCCCTAAGCTCCAGCAGGGAATATGAGGTTCACCGCCCCGTCAATGTGAGTGTCCGCAAAGGGGTCAGACAGACCGAAGTACTCTCTGTGACTCAGCATCTCGAAGCAAGAAGAAGTCCACTTTTGAGAGGCTGGAGGCAGGTCGCAGGTGGTCTCAGATGTGATGGCATCTGAATGTCACTGCACTCTGAAGGAAGTGTGTTTTGGGGGAGTGTGGTGGTCTGTGCACGGGCTGGAAAAGTTTTCAGAGATGAGGCAGAATGAGAGGAGAGGAGAGTTTATCAGAGAGGGAGACGCCTTTAGAACAGGGGGCCGGTCAAGGGAGAGCCAGCCCCTTTGATTGGCTAGCAGCCCATTTTTATAGCCTTAAGACAGAAAATTCCTACTAGAAGGGTGGCATTAGGTGATTGGTTAGGATGCTGTGTGTGTTAAGTTGCTTCACTCGTGTCCGACTCTTTCTGTGATCCTATGGGCTGTAGCCCACCAGGCTCCTGTGTCCCTGGGATTCTCCAGGCAAGAATACTGGAGTGGGTTGCCATGCCCTCCTCCAGGGGATCTTCCCAACCTAGGGATCAAACCCGAGTCTCTTATGTCTCATGCATTGGCAAGCAGTTTGTTTACCTCAAGTGCCACTTGAGAACCCCCTAGGATGCTATTGGGTGGATAACAGAGTGGGTATTTTAGCTCATATGGGGTCAGGAAAGTGGCCAGTTTAGATCTGGAGGCTCAGGGCAATAGTTGCTATAGGACATGATCAGTTCCAGAGATTTTTATCCTGTGACCTTGGTCCAAGGGCTCCATGTCTGTGACCTTGGTATAGGGCTCCACAGGGAGGTCTATAGGATGGACACATGTATCAGTTCAGTTCAGTTGCTCAGTCGTGTCCAACTCTTTGCTACCCCATGGACTGCAGCATGCCAGGCCTCCCTGTCCATCACCAACTGCTGGAGTTTACTCAAACTCATGTGTCCATTGACACATATACACACATTACGTATTTCAACCTTCATTTAAATGTTATGTTTCTTTCTGCGGCATAGTATGCTAATGCTAAGTCGCTTCAGTTGTGTCCGACTCTGTGCGACCCCATAGACGGCAGCCCACCAGGGTCCTCCATCCACAGGATTCTCCAGGCAAGAACACTGGAGTGGGTTGCCATTTCCTTTTCCTTGCTGCACAGTATAGTAACATAGTAAAGTGAGACGACTGTTTCTGGGCAGCCACGTGCTCTGACGTCAGAGCTCAGATATCTAACAAAAAGGCAGTCTGCTCACTAACCACAGACTCTCACTAATTTCAAAATGACTGCTATATTGCTATAGAAGCAGCCATGAGCAGGTGATAGGAAATCCACACGAACCTCAAGGGCTTGGCTTGTGGCGAGAACTCGTGTTTGCAGATGACACAGATTTATGTGCAGCTGGTTGCACACTCGGCGGAAACATGTGTCTGATACACAGACCAGAGCAACAGCTCCATCTCAGAGGGACCGAAGGGCACTCACAGAGAAAGTGTGGGTCAGTCCGCCCCTTGAAGGGGCCCATGATTTGAAAGTGGTGGCTCTTCCCTTCCGGTCTCTGGGTCCCATTGCGATGCCCTTGGTTGAATATCCACAGTGAACCATGTATGTAACCCCGGTCTCTCAAACTAGTGACAGCACTTGAGTCTATTAAGGGGTCAGAGAACTTTATTCTGAAGAGAAAAATGAAAGTGAAGGTTGCTCAGTCGTGTCTGACTCTTTGCAACCCCGTGGACTGTACAGTCCATGGAGTTCTCCAGGCCAGAATACTGGAGTGGTTAGCCTTTCCCTTCTCCAGGGTATCTTCCCAACCCAGGGATCAAACCCAGGTCTCCTGCTTTGCAGGTGGATTCTTTACCAGCTGAGCCACCAAGGAAGCCCAGGAATACTGGAGTGGGTAGCCTTTCCCTTCTCCAGGGGATCTTCCTAACTCAGGGATTGAACCCATGTCTCCTGCATTGCAGGCAGATTCTTTACCAGCTGAGCCACCAGGGAAGCCCTGTTCTGAAGAGGCCAGACAGTACATATTTTAGCCTTTGCAAGCTGCATGGTCTCTGTGGCAGTTACCCACCACTGCCCTGGGAGCCCCAGAGCAGCCACTGGCAGAAGGTAAGTGAATGGATGAGGCATGGTACCAATAAAGCTTTATTTAGAAAAGGAGACAGCCACACGCCACAGGGCAGTAGGAGCTTAGTTTCCTGGAGATCTTACATTCTCTGCCAGGGAATCCATGCCCCCTGCAGTGGACACACAGAGTCTGAACCACTGGACCACCAGGTGAGTCCCAATCTAAAATTATTCTGAAATGTAAGCAACTGTATTGTTTTAAAAGCCAATCACACAGTAGTTCCTGCAGGCTTTCTACAAGTGTAATTGTGTAGAGGTAAGGAATGACAACCTATCCGACTTTTAGAAACATGCTATGTGTGCCAGAAGAAGTCTCTCCGTTGCAGTAAAAACTCCACCACCTTTCAGACAGCAGTCCTCCGTCACTCCCTGTTATTTCTACTGCTAGTGAAATACTTCTACGTTCCTTGAAGGGGTCATATAGACTCAGTTGAAAGAAATGTTTTGGCCAGTGGCCAGTGAGGAATTTCCAGCATCCAAAGCAGTAGCCCTCGAACACCAAAGAAGCAGAGGCTTCCTTTTCAGCGTCCTGCTTCCTGTGAAGCCCTTGAATTATCAGCTTTAAGGATACACAGATGACCAGTCCCTTTTGCCGTGTGTGTGTGTGTGTGTGTGTGTGTGTGGCTGTGACTGTACTGGGAGTGAGAAGGAGAAACTTTGTGTGTCTGTGCTAAGTCGGGATTCTTTGTGACCCCATGGACCGTAGCCCGCCAGGCTCCTCTGTCCATGGGATTCTCCAGGCAGGAATACTGGAGTGGGTTGCCATGCCCTTGAGTTCCCCTGAGCAGTGATCAAAGCTGTGCCCCCTGCATTGGCAGCATGGAGTCTTAACCACTGGACCACCAGGGAAGTCCCATCTAAGAATCTCCTACAAGTATCTCTACTGGATTTTTTGGCTTCCCAGGTAGCCCAGGGGTAAAGAATCTGTCTGCAGGAGAAGCAGTTTCAATCCCTGGGTCGGTAAGATTGCTTAGACAAGAAAATGGCAACCCACTCCAGTGTTCTTGCCTGGAGAATCTCATGGACAGAGGAGCCTGGCAGGCTACGGTCCATAAGGTCGCAGAGTGGGACACAACTTATTGAATGAACGTGCACTCACTGTTTTTGTTTTTCCCCTTAAAATGTGCCATATGAAGCTAGAAAGGCATTTATTGCATAATCACCCAAGTGATATCATGGCGAAGGAGGAGAAATTTCATTCTGCCTTTGGGCAAAGCAGTACATTTGAGGTTATCTTGCTGAAATCTCACATGTGGAATCTTTTTCTGCAGCTTCGAAATCGCTTGCCTTGGTTTCCACTAGACCCGCCTTGATGACCCCGGTGTTGCATTTTCATCCTGCAATTTCATTGGCAGAACTATCCCCAAGTTACAGGCAGGTTGGGTCCCAGAAGGCGTTCAAGATTTGAAAAAGACGTTCACAAATATACTAGGGATGAAGATAAGGGTGCCAGGTGGGTGTCAGAGCTCCTGTGCTCTCAGGAGCCTCAAGCCTGCCCCTTGGCCAGTGCTGTGATCTCCAGACCCTGACCTCAGCTGAGGGTCACTCATGGGGTGGTGACCATGGCCCAGGCTGGGGGCTACTTCACACATCTTCTTTATCCATTCATCTGCTGATGGACATCTAGGTTGCTTCCATGTCCTGGCTATTCTAAATAGTGCTGCTATGAACTTTGGTCCATTATCTTTTTGAATCATGTTCTTCTCTGGATATATGCCCAGGAATGGGATTGCTGGATCATATGGTAACTCTGTATTCATTTTTTTTTTTTTCCTGTATTCAGTTTTTAAAGGAACCTCCATACTGTTCTCCATAGTAACTGCATCAACTTACATTCCCACCAACAGTGTAGGAGGTTCCGTTTTCCCCCACCCCTCCTCTGGCACTTATTATCTGCAGACTTTTTAATACCATTCTGACTGGTGTGACGCAATACCCCATGGTGGTTTCGATTTGCATTTCCTTTTATTGGTGATGTTGAGCATTTTTCCATGTGGCCTGTTGGCCATCTGTATGTCTTCTTTGGAGAAATGTCTATCTAGGTCTTCTGCTGGTAGGTATCCTAGATCTTGGAGAAGGAAACGGCAAGCCACTCCAGTGTTCTTGCCTGGAGAATTCCCTGGACAGAGGAGCCTGGTGGGCCACAACCCATGGGGTGGCAAAGAGTCGCACATGACTGAGTGACTGAGACATGCCAAATCTTTACGTGAGGGCTTCCCTGGGGGGTAGTCCTCCCTTGGCAGAAGGTTGGGGACTAGGCTTCTGCAAGCACCACCTGAGGTCAGTGGATTGTTAGCCTGACTCCTGCTCCTCATGAGGGGGAGCTGTGGAAATCAGCTGTGGGGCTTCTTCCAAACTAACTGGCAAAGTCCCCTTCATTTTCCAGGACACCTATGAGTGGTTTCCATTTCTCCAGTAAGCTGACTAAATGTTCCCCAAAGATGACAGGTCTCGATCCTGGAAAACCCGTCAACATTACCTTATTTGGAAAAAAAAGAAAAAGTTCTTTGCAGATGTGATTACAATAAGGATTTTGAGATGCAGAAGTGATAGTTGATTCTTCAGGTGGGACTTTAGGGCAATCACAAGAAGCACCTATAGTCATCTGAAGGTGGGAGGTGGGAGGACCAGAGTCTTTGCTAGCGCCTCCAGACATGTTATGGCCCCACTGACACCTTTTTAAAAAATGTATGTGTGTGTGCTCACTAAGTCGTGTCCGACTCTTTGCCACGCTGTGGACTGCAGCCCGCCAGGCTCCTCTGTCCATGGGATTTCCCAGGCAAGAATCCCGGATTGGGCTATTCTTCATTGGGCTGCGCCAGATCTTAGTTGTGGCTTGTGGGATCTTTGTTCCCCGACCAGGGATCGAACCTGGGCCCCCTGCACTGGGGGTGCAGAGTGTTAGCGGCTGGACCGCCAGGGAAGTCCCTTCTGCTGACACCCTGATTCCAGACTTCAGACCTCCCGAAGGGAAAGAATAGCTCTTCACTAGCGATGTTACGTTATTACTACAGCCCTTGGAAAGGTAAGACAGTATCGGGAAAGCATCTCAGATTCCACCTGCCTGAATGAAACTCACAATTGCCTCCCTTCAAGTGTGCGTCTGCCTGAAATTCCCTTCGGGAGCCCCTCAACTCAGCTAACTTCAGCCAAAAACCCAGGAAGTTGTTTTTGATGGCCTCCAACCCCCGAGATATACACCAGCCCTAGGGGAGGTGGGGTATGGAGACTCGGGACAGATTCAAAATGAACTCTGAGCTCATGTGCTAGGCTGCCACCAAGTCCTGATGCTCGCAACTTGGCCACAGAGAACAATCTTTTCTTTGCCCCTGGGGTCCCCACCTGAACCATCACCCCACCTCCTCTCAGCCAGCAGCATACTAGCTCAGTCATTCCTTCCAGGATGTGTTTTCAAACCTTTCAGAGGAAAAAAAAAGTGGATGAGAAGGAAACACAGAGGTCTATTTATTTCTTTTTTCTTTTCTTCTCTACTTGGATTTCTCTGATGCGGATGAACCTTTGGCAGGGAAAAGCCATTTTGCACGTTAATTGTGCCCTCATTGTTTCATGGAAGCTAATGACGTTTTCTTTATGGCCAGAGTGAATGTTTCATATTTCTTGCATCCTTTACATTCCTTCGCAAGTCCTCCCTGGTGCTGGACAAGTCAAAAGCCCTCAAGAAATACATGCTCATTGCCTACCTAATTAAAAGAAAAAAAAAACATTGAAAAATAACCAATAGCTTTCTAAAAATGTACTTTAAAATGCAAAAATGCTTGGAACTTCCCTGGCAGTCCATTGGCTACGACTTGGCACCAGGTCAGGGAACTACGATCCCAGGAGCCACACTGCCTAGTCAAAAAAAGAAATCAATGAAAACTTTTGCAATAGTAATTTCATCTAAGTACTCTTGTCTTTTTTAAGGACTATTGATCTGCGTAGTTAGGTAGTGCTTTATATACCTGTGTATGTATATTTTTTTAACCATCATGTATTTGCTCTGTGTGCTGAGTCGCTGAGTGGTGTCTGACTCTTTGCGACCCCCATGAACTGTAATCCGCCAGGCTCCTCTGTCCATGGGGATTCTCCAGGGCAGAATACTGTAGTGGGTTGCCATGCCCTCCTCCAGGATCTTCCCGACCCAGAGATGGAACCCTCATCTCTTACATCTCCTGCATTGGCAGGCGGGTTCTTTACCACTGGCACCACCTGGGAAACTCACGGAGCTCTCTGGGGTCTCCTTTATAAAGCCCTAATCCCATTCTACAAGACCTTTTAGAACTAACACCCAAAAAAGATGTCCTTTTCATTATAGGAGACTGGAATGCAAAAGTAGGAAGTCAAGAAACACCTGGAGTAACAGGCAAATTTGGCCTTGGAATACAGAATGAAGCAGGGCAAAGACTAATAGAGTTTTGCCAAGAGAATGCACTGGTCATAGCAAACACCCTCTTCCAACAACACAAGAGAAGACTCTACACATGGACATCACCAGATGGTCAACACCGAAATCAGATTGATTATATTCTTTGCAGCCAAAGATGGAGAAGCTCTATACAGTCAGCAAAAACAAGACTGGGAGCTGACTGTGGCTCAGATCATGAACTCCTTATTGCCAAATTCAGACTTAAATTGAAGAAAGTAGGGAAAACCACTAGACCATTCAGGTATGACCTAAATCAAATCCCTTATGATTATACAGTGGAAGTGAGAAATAGATTTAAGGGACTAGATCTGATAGAGTGCCTGATGAACTATGGACGGAGGTTCATGACATTGTACAGGAGACAGGGATCAAGACCATCCCCATGGAAAAGAAATGCAAAAAGCAAAATGGCTGTCTGGGGAGGCCTTACAAATAGCTGTGAAAAGAAGAGAAGTGAAAAGCAAAGGAGAAAAGGAAAGATATAAGCATCTGAATGCAGAGTTCCAAAGAATAGCAAGGAGAGATAAGAAAGCCTTCCTCAGCGATCAATGCAAAGAAATAGAGGAAAACAACAGAATGGGAAAGACTAGAGATCTCTTCAAGAAAATTAGAGATACCAAGGGAACATTTCATGCAAAGATGGGCTCAATAAAGGACAGAAATGGTATGGACCTAACAGAAGCAGAAGATATTAAGAAGAGGTGGCAAGAATACACAGAAGAACTGTACAAAAAAGATCTTCATGACCCAGATAATCACGATGGTGTGATCACTCACCTAGAGCCAGACATCCTGGAATGTGAAGTCAAGTGGGCCTTAGAAAGCATCACTACGAACAAAGCTAGTGGAGGTGATGGAATTCCAGTTGAGCTATTTCAAATCCTGAAAGATGATGCTGTGAAAGTGCTGCACTCAATATGCCAGCAAATTTGGAAAACTCAGCAGTGGCCACAGGACTGGAAAAGGTCAGTTTTCATTCCAATCCCAAAGAAAGGCAATGCCAAAGAATGCTCAAACTACTGCACAATTGCACTCATCTCACACGCTAGTAAAGTAATGCTCAAAATTCTCCAAGCCAGGCTTCAGCAATATGTGAACCGTGAACTTCCAGATGTTCAAGCTGGTTTTAGAAAAGGCAGAGGAACCAGAGATCAAATTGCCAACATCCGCTGGATCATGGAAAAAGCAAGAGAGTTCCAGAAAAACATCTATTTCTGCTTTATTGACTATGCCAAAGCCTTTGACTGTGTGGATCACAATAAACTGTGGAAAATTCTGAAAGAGATGGGAATACCAGACCACCTGACCTGCCTCTTGAGAAACCTGTATGCAGGTCAGGAAGCAACAGTTAGAACTGGACATGGAACAACAGACTGGTTCCAAATAGGAAAAGGAGTACGTCAAGGCTGTATATTGTCACCCTGCTTATTTAACTTCTATGCAGAGTACATCATGAGAAACGCTGGGCTGGAAGAAGCACAAGCTGGAATCAAGATTGCTGGGAGAAATATCAATAACCTCAGATATGCAGATGACACCACCCTTATGGCAGAAAGTGAAGAGGAACTAAAAGCCTCTTGATGAAAGTGAAAGAGGAGAGTGAAAAAGTTGGCTTAAAGCTCAACATTCAGAAAACTAAGATCATGGCATCTGGTCCCATCACTTCATGGGAAATAGATGGGGAAACAGTGGAAACAGTGTCAGACTTTATTTTTTGGGCTCCAAAATCACTGCAGATGGTGACTGCAGCCATGAAATTAAAAGACGCTTACTCCTTGGAAGGAAAGTTATGACCAACCTAGATAGCATATTCAAAAGCAGAGACATTACTTTGCCAACAAAGGTCCGTCTAGTCAAGGCTATGGTTTTTCCAGTGGTCATGTATGGATGTGAGAGTTGGACTGTGAAGAAAGCTGAGTGCCGAAGAATTGATGCTTTTGAACTGTGGTGTTGGAGAAGACTCTTGAGAGTCCCTTGGACTGCAAGGAGATCCAACCAGTCCATTCTAAAGGAGATCAGTCCTGGATGTTCTTTGGAAGGACTGATGCTGAAGCTGAAACTCCAGTACTTTGGCCACCTCATGCGAAGAGTTGACTCATTGGAAAAGACCCTGATGCTGGGAGGGATTGGGGGCAGGAGGAGAAGGGGAAGACAGAGGATGAGATGGCTGGATGGCATCACCAACTCAATGGACATGAGTTTGGGTGAACTCCGGGAGTTGGTGATGGACAGGGAGGCCTGGCGTGCTGCTGTTCATGGGGTCACAAAGAGTCAGACACAACTGAGTGACTGAACTGAACTGATCTGAACAGAAGCGCAGACTTGGAGCTGTGGCTCAAGAAGAAATCGTTGTCAATGGATCTGACCACCTCTGTGAGCCTTTCCAAAGAAGGTTTACAGCCAAGACTCTCAACACAGAAGCGTCTCTCTGAAGTCACCCATTCTGAGTTTGACAGCCCCAAAGAAATGTTTTCTTCCAACAGCCAGAGAGCTCAGAGGAGAATTCACTTCTGTAGATGAGGACTCAGCCTCTGGCTCTTCCTCCAGTAGATTTTAGAGCAAGGCAAGGGCTCCCAAGAGCCAGGACAGATGGGTGTTAACATACGAGATGTCCTCTCCAGGGCTGCTGTTAATTGCTCAGTCGTGTCCCACTCTATGTGACCCATGGACTGTAGCCCACCAGCCTTCTTGCCCATGGGGCTTCTCCAGGCCAGAATACTGGAGTGCATCGCCATGCCCTCCACCAGGAGATCCTCCTGGTGAAGGGATGGAACCCCGCTCTTCCGCATGGCAGGCGGATTCTTTACTGAGCCACTAGGGAAGCCCAATCAGGTATATAGTCTTTTCTAGTTGCCAGCACGAAACTTGGCCCTTCTCAGATATAATATTTTTAAAATTTATTGATTTATATTTTTTGGCTGCGCTGGTGTCTCCGTTACTGCTCTCGGGCTTTCTCTAGTTGCAGCAATTGGGGACCAGCCAGGAGAGGTGTGGGGTGCCATGTTTTTGGTGCAGGAGCTCTAGGGCCCTCAGGCTCAGCAGTTATGACCCACGACCCACGGGCTTAGTCACCTTCTGGCACGTGGCCTCCTGCTGGCCCTGTGAAAAAGGTGTTTCAGTATGCTTGAGCTTAAACTGAAAGGTACTTGACCCTATAATTTGAAACATACCAGGAAAATTCTGGAACTCCATCCTTCATTACATTTTATAGTTATACATCTGTTAGAACAAAAAATTAAACAATCTGTGCTCTATTTCATGAAGAGGATTAGCTACTGATTGAATCTCTTCCCTGGTGGCTCAGACAGTAAAGAATATGCCTGCGGTGTGGGAGACCCAGGTTCAATCCCTGGGTTGGGAAGATCCCCTGGAGAAGGGAATGGCAATCCACTCCAGTATTCTTGCCTGGGGAATTCCATGGCAGAGGAGCCTGGCGGGCTATAGTCCAAGGGGTGTCAAAGAAGCAGACACAACTGGAGGACGAACACATACAGACATAAATCTCTAAAAGTTGGTCCAA